>NC_058522.1:331995028-334495028 GCF_904849725.1 Hordeum vulgare subsp. vulgare | reverse complement strand
TGAGAAGGTTTATCGCTTGACTCGGCAAGAAGGCGTTACCTCTGTACCGACTCATGAAGAAATCAGATACTTTCGAGTGGACAGACGAGGCCCAGATTGCATTTGACGACCTCAAAGCCCCGCTTTCCACCCAGCCGGTTCTTACTGCCCCGCTCAGTAAAGAACCCCTTCTTCTGTACATCGCGGCTACAAATCAAGTCGTCAGCACTGTTCTCACTGTCGAACGTGAAGAAGAAGGTAAAGCGTACAAGGTTCTGCGGCCAGTATATTATGTCTCTGAAGTCCTGACTCCTTCCAAGCAGAGGTATCCCCATTATCAAAAGCTTATTTATGGGATCTACATGACTGCAAAGAAGGTGGCTCACTATTTCCAAGACCACTCGGTGTCTGTCATTTCTGATGCTCCATTGTCGGAAACCTTCCACAATCGAGACGCATCAGGCCGAGTGGCGAAGTGGGCTATGGAGATGTTATACTGCGACATCAAGTTCGAAGCCAAGAAGGCTATAAAGTCTCAAGCTCTGGCTGACTTCATAGCAGAATGGGTAGAACAACAGCAACCGACTCACATCTACTCGGCTCAGTGGACTATGTTCTTCGATGGGTCCAAGATGTTGAATGGCTCCGGCGCTGGTGTAGTGATCATATCGCCAAAAGGTGATAAACTTAAGTATGTGTTGCAGATACATTTCGATTCTTCCAACAATGAGGCAGAGTATGAAGCTCTCCTTTATGGATTGCGCATGGCCATCACACTCGGCGTCCGTCGCCCGATGGTCTATGGCGATTCAGATTTGGTGGTTAATCAAGTGATGAAGGAGTGGGATGTAAGGAACCCCACCATGACTGCATACTGGAACGCAGTAAGGAAGCTCGAGAAGAAGTTTGAAGGTCTGGAACTTCACCATGTTCCGCGACTAAAAAACCAAGCAGCTGATGAGTTGGCAAAACTCGGATCCACTCGGAGACCAGTACCGAGTGATGTCTGCCTCGAGCACCTACATCTCCCTTTGGTGAAAGAAGATCCTTTTACAGAGGAACCGGTAGAACCGAAGAGCTCAACAGATCTGACTGAAGTCGAGGTCCCTGCTGTGGTTGATTTGATCATGGAGATTCTTGCTCTCATCCCCGATTGTACTGTGCCGTTCATTGCGTACATCCTGAGGCAAGAATTACCAGAAGATGAAGTCCAAGCGAGGCAGATCGTCCGCAGGTCGAAGTCCTTCACCGTCATTGATGGCCAGTTGTACAAGGAAAGTGTTTCAGGTGTCCTTCAGCGATGTATCTCCTCTGAGGAGGGACAGTTAATCCTGGAAGAAATTCACTCGGGAACCTGCGGCCATCATGCCTCCTCAAGAGCAATCGTCGCCAAAGCATTCAGAGGTGGTTTCTTCTGGTTGCAGGCGAATGAAATGGCAAAGGATATGGTCGACCGATGCGAAGGCTGTCACTTCTATTCAAACAAGTCCCACAAGACAACATTTGGCTGAAAACAATCCCTCTTGTTTGGCCGTTCGCAGTGTGGGGATTAGATACAGTCGGACCATTCAGAACAGGCCAAGGGGGATTCACTCATGTGTTGGTGGCAGTCGACAAGTTCACTAAGTGGATTGAAGCCAAGCCCATCAAGAAGCTCGACGCCCTTACGGCCATCAAGTTTGCCAGAGACATCATCGCCAGATTCGGGGTGCCACACAACATAATCACCGATAATGGCAAAAATTTTGACTCGGACAAATTCAAAGGTTTTTGCACATGCAAAGGTATCCGAGTGGATTTTGCATCTGTGGCGCACTCCCAAACAAACGGGCAAGCAGAGCGGGTGAATGGACTTATTCTTCAAGGGTTGAAGCCTCGACTCCTGCGAGAAGTTGGACACGCCGCCGGCGCATGGGTCACCGAGCTGCCTTCGGTGTTGTGGGGCCTCCGCACAACTCCGAATAGATCTACAGGGCGATCCCCGTTCTTCCTCGTTTATGGAGCCGAGGCAGTCCTTCCGAGTTACTTGCTTCACAACTCTCCACGAGTCGAACTCTTCTCCGAAGCCGAAGCAGAGCAAGCCAGGCAAGACGGAGTGGATCTACTAGAAGAAGAGCGCGAGATGGAACTGACTCGCTCAACGATTTATCAACAAGATCTGCGGCAATTTCACGCGCGGCACGTCAGGAGTCGCACATTCCAAGCAGGCGACCTGGTGCTCCGAGTGGACCAGCAGAGGCCTCACAAGTTGGCTCCCGCCTCGGAAGGACCCTTCATCATCTCTAAGGTGCTGAACAACGGAGCATATCGACTCTACAACCTCGACAGGGAAACGGATGAGCCGCGAGCATGGAACGGAGATCTCCTGAAGCGCTTCTACACGTGACCGTCGGTAGAGGCAATGTAAAGAATGAGTATCATTGAAGTAATACAAAGCAGACTGATTTCTTGCAGGTCCAAAATTCTTCCGCGTTTGCAGACTCCGGTCTAAAAAACTCCCTCCGAGTGTGCACTAAAAGTCGCACTCGGGGACTTAGCTGCGACCCAGAACCACCTAAGTAAAAACTCTCTCCGAGTGTGCACTAAAAGTCGCACTCGGGGACTTAGCTGCGACCTAGAATCGCCTAAGTAAAAACTCTCTCCGAGTGTGCACTAAAAGTCGCACTCGGGGACTTAGCTGCGACCCAGAATCGCCTAAGTAAAAACTCTCTCCGAGTGTGCACTAAAAGTCGCACTCGGGGACTTAGCTGCGACCTAGAGTCGCCTAAGTAAAAAACTCTCTTCAAGTGTGCACTAAAAGTCGCACTCGGGGACTTAGCTGCGACCCAGAGTCGCCTAAGTAAAAAACTCTCTCCGAGTGTGGACTAACAGCCGCACTCGGGGACTTAGCTGCGACCCAGAATCGCCTAAGTAAAAACTCTCTCCGAGTGTGGACTAAAAGTCGCACTCGGGGACTTAGCTGCGACCCAGAATCGCCTAAGTAAAAACTCTCTCCGAGTGTGCACTAAAAGTCGCACTCGGGGACTTAGCTGCGACCCAGAGTCGCCTAAGTAAAAACTCTCTCCGATTGTGCACTAAAAGCCGCACTCGGAGACTTAGCTGCGACCCAGAATCGCCTAAGTACAAACTCTCTCCTAGTGTGCACTAAAAGTCGCACTCGGGGACTTAGCTGCGACCCAGAGTCGCCGAAGTAAAAACTATCTCCGAGTGTGCACTAAAAGTCGCACTCGGGGACTTAGCTGCGACCCAGAGTCGCCTAAGTAAAAACTCTCTCCGAGTGTGCACTAAGAGACGCACTCGGAGACTTAGCTGCGACCCAGAATCGCCTAAGTACAAACTCGCTCCGAGTGCGCACCAAAAGCCGCACTCGGGGACTTAGCTGCGACCTAGAATCGCCTAAGTACAAACTCGCTCCGAGTGCGCACCAAAAGACGCACTCGGGGACTTAGCTGCGATCCAGAATCGCCTAAGTAAAAAGCTTCCTTCGAGTGTATCCTTGAGATCCACTCGGAGGCTTAGCAGACCCTCACTGAGGCTCATGTGGATGTGAAGACAACTGACAACTACATGAGTTCAAACTCGCTCCGAGTGCGCACTAAAAGCCGCACTCGGGGACTTAGCTGCGATCCAGAATCGCCTAAGTAAAAAGCTTCCTTCGAGTGTATCCTCGAGATCCACTCGGAGGCTTAGCAGACCCTCATTGTGGCTCATGTGGATGTGAAGACAACTGACAACTACATGAGTATCAACTCACTCTGAGTGCGCACGAAAAGTCGCACTCGGGGACTTAGCTGCGATCCAGAATCGCCTAAGTAAAAAGCTTCATTCGAGTGTATCATCGAGATCCACTCGGAGGCTTAGCAGACCCTCATTGAGGCTCATGTGGATGTGAAGACAACTAACAATTACATGCTCCGCATGTTTGCCATTGGCTTCACCAAGAAACGCCAAACAAAAACCACGAGCCAGAATCGTGTCAAAAAGAAAAACTTGGCGAAAGAAGAGCAAAATATTGGATTCGAATTCAAAGTTGGATCGGCTCGGTGTGGATCAAGCTTATCCACACCGAACCACAAATGTGACGGCCAACAACAGTGGCCAAAGTTTGATACAGATAACACTTGGCATTCCGAGGAAAAGTGCGTTCACCATAAAGTTTTTCAAGCATCACCAGGACTAGCAGGCTCCACAAAAGTGTCAAGGTCAATCCCGTCTGCGATGCTAGTGGCTGTGTCGATGAAGGTCTCCATGAAATCTTCGAATTGAAGCTTCTTGGTGTTGGCGACCTGCAACGCTTTCAGCTTTTCTTCGCGAGCTTCTTTGCAGTGCACTCGGACCACAGATAGCGCCACGTCCGCACCACAACGAGCAGCAGACTTCTTTCATGCCTGCACTCGGTTCGGGACGTCCTCCAGCCGAGTCATCAACCCTTCTATTTCTTGCCGGGAATCGTCTTTGGGCCACAACTCCTTGTCGATCCAGCCGATGACTTCTCTCAAGCGTCCAATGAAAGGTCCCACTCTGCCAAGGCGAATATGCGCTTGAGCATGTCCCGGTTGGCTTCGTCGCCGAGTGGAACGTTCGGAACAACCGACCGTTCAATGTCGGCTGCTTCAGCCTCAGCGTCCAGACAAAACTCTGCCAAGGAAAGACAAGCAGAAAGTAAGCGCAGAATAAACTCCAAAGACAAGAAGCACTCGGCATCTTTCTTGCCCAGTCGGAGACGTACTTCTCGTGCGAAATGCACCAATTGTTCATCAACTTCATCTGACCCATCAGTTCAGTTCTTTGCTTCTCCATTTCTCAATTTCGGCCACCAATGCCTTGTTGGTCTCCCGGGACTCCTCCAAAGACTTGTCTCAGTCAGCAAGAGCTCCCTTCACACCAGCCAAGTCATTCACAGCCGCCTCCAATTCCGCAGCAAGCTGAATCTTTTCAGCCTTCAGAGCATTGTACGTGGATCCCATTTCGCAAGTTTTCTACCAAATCAGCACAAAGGGAAGATCAGACACATTCAACAAGGAAAACAAACAAAGCTCAAAGTTCTTCAGACCCCTGCCGATGCAAGCAATCGACAGCGGTCTCGGGGACTACACCCAGTGGGTTCACTAAGAGTGACCCCACTGGCATGAAGCTCGAACAGGTCGGCCCTATTGAGCTACATGACAAACAGACAAGCCTATGAGACTACTATTACCCGACCTGAGTAACACTACTCTCGGGGACTACACCCAGTGGGTGCACTCGGAGTGCCTCCACTGGTACCATTCGGGCAGATCAGCTCTGATCTGATCAGGTCATGGAAAATGCATATAAAGACAACTGCCGGTGCAAGCACTCGACAGAAGTCTCGGGGACTACACCCACTGGGTTCGCTCGGAGTGAACCCACTACAAAATAATCCTACTGTATCCGAGTATGTCACTTAAACCCCCAGTGGGTCACAAGAGGAAAGTAAACACTTACTAGAGCACTTACTCGGATATCGTCCCGGAGCTCCAAGCTTCTCTTGTACAAAGACGCGATGGAGTCGTACGCTCCCTTGGCATCACCCACCATCAACTCCACCTGCACCATGGCCTCCTTGGCGGCTCCCACTTGGTCTTTCGGGAGGTGTCGGGCGTCGTACTGGACGGTCGACAGACCTGGCACTACAGAAGACTCCTTGGGCATCCCAAGTCCCGCTCCAGTCGGTTCCGCCGTGAGGGGCACCGTCTCAGTCGGCGGCATCGTCTCGGTCGGCGGCACATCCATGGTGGGAGCAGCAGCAGATGGGACAACCTCAAGGACAGGTGCCAAAGCTGGCCCTGACCTCCTTTGGTCATCGTCCTCCAGGTGAATCACCTCCGAAGGAAGCCCGACTGAACAACATGAAATTACAGAAAAAGGGCAAGATTAAAGACAACACTCGCGAAACAATAATACAAACTCTCAGAGTCGTGACAGCGTACCTTGCTGAGATGTGGCAGCGTTGTCCGTTTCCATGGGATCATCACCTTGGCACGGAAGAGAGGTGGCGGAGGTAGCAGCCCTGTCGAGTAAAATCCACTCGATAGATAAGCATGAGTTCAACTAGATACTGAAGCAAGATGAGAGAACAAGACACTTACGCTGAGGTGACTGGAACAACGATCCTCATCCGAGGCAAAGCTCTCTGAGGCTTGGGCCCGCTAGGTTTTGCCACCTTGGATGGCTGATCCGTGGGCTCGGCAGCAGCGTCCCTAGTACTCTTCATGCTCCGAGCACTCGGAGCCACGGGAGAGGCTGGCGGAGCACTCGGGGCCGCTGGAGGAGCCGGCGGAGCCGCAGGTTTGTGATGGCGCTTAGTTCGAGGCTCTGATGGTGGAGGTGGCGAGCTCTGCTCCCCAACCTCCCCCTCCTCCTCTTCAGTCTCCTCCTCCGTCTCCCCACTGTCGGAGACGTACTCGGCGCTATCCACGCTGCCCTCCTGGCTGCCCTCCTCTTCCTAAGCAGGATTCCCGTTCGAGATGGGAGAATGCCAGTTGGTCCACTCCTGCACAAAATACAGTCGACAATGTCAGACATCAGACGGCGACACAAGAAAAGCGATAAATCTAAGAAGATTGAAAGCACTCGACAAGAGGTGCTCACCTCATTCGGAGGAGGATTATCGGCGCGGAAGGGCTTCACCCGACGGGCTCCTCTGGGGTTGTCGCATGCGCCTGTGATGCCGCGGACCCACGCTGTCACAACCTCCCCGGTCACGCATTCTAGATGAGTTCGAGTGGAATCCTCAGGCCCTGCATAGTGCCACATGGCGTGGTGTCGGGCTTGCAGCGGCTGGATGCGCCGACCCTGAAAAATCTCCAGCAAATCTGTGCCAGTGACTCCCTTGCGGACGACATCTATCAGCGCGTCGACCAGAGGTTGGATCTGGATCTTTTCCACCTTTGAGAGCGCAAGCTGCCTGGGAGGGGCCGGACGGTCTAGGCTAAAGGGCGGCAACCCAGTCGCGGCATTCAGACAAGCGATGTCCTGGCAGTAGAACCAGGTCGACTGCTAGTTCCTAACTGACACGGACAACCGGAGAGGGGGATAGCTACTTTTCGTTTTCTTCTGGAAGCCTAAGCCCCCACAGAGCTGGAGTAGATGAGTTTTATCGTCCGACTGGCTAAGTTTTTTGACAGTCTGGGATCTAGCGGAGAAGATGTACTTAAAGAGCCCCCAATGGGGGGGACATCCAATAAAGCACTCGCACAGAGTGACGAATGCGGCAAGATGGGCTATCACGTTGGGAGGAAAATGATGGAGCTGCGCCCCGAAGTGATTCATAATACCTCTAAAGAAGGGGTGGGGAGGCAAGGAGAAGCCCCTGAACATGTGGCTGAGCAGCAAGACGCGCTCCCCCTCGTGCGGCGCCGGCTCCGTCTCTCCCTCTGCCGGCAGCCTCCACGACTTGCTGGCGTTCATGCCGTGCTCCACCAGCTCCAGCAAGTCGTCCAACGTCATCGTGGAAGGGAGGAAATCCCGCTGGATCCAACCCGCCGGCAGTGCCCGCTGTCGCCGCTGAGCGGGGGCCGCCCCCTTCTTCTTCTTCTTCTTCTGCGACTCGAGCTTGCTAGTCTGTCCCTTCGTCACGGTGAAGGCGACAGATCCGGCGAGGAAGAGAGGAAGGAGGAGGCTTGGAGCGTGCAAGGAGCTACGGGAAGAGCGGAGTGAATGCGAGTAACAAGGGCAGCGCAACAAGAAACCCCCACCAGAGAGGCTTAAATAAGCTTCCGACTGGGTCACTAACAGGTGGCCCCGAAATCTTATCCCCCGACCGGCTGCTGCGATGTTAGTGGAGAAGATAACGGCGCGGTAATCGAGGCGGCAGAAACTACTCGATGGCGATGTCGACATCTCCGCTGAGTGCGCGACAACCGAAATTTGAGGATCCTAGAAAATCTGCCGCTGTCAGTTTGACCGGTCACATCGAAAGATTCCGCGGAAGCACTCGGTCCCTGATGGTTCGTTTCACTAGTATATTCACTCGGTTCACTGGTCGAAAGGATAAAATGGATCGAGGCAAACAACGCCAAAGTCACATCCATACAAGTCGGATCCGTACTCCAGGCATCACTTCGTCATTTCAACCCCGGTCCATTTGAGGACTAATGATGGGGTTATAGTCCCAGGGTAGGGTCATAGGCTGCCCTATAGGGCCTACCCAAGGACTACCCTTCATAGAGAACAAGGCCCTTAAACAGTTCCGACTGAACTAAGGACCCCCCATCATCCAGTCGGTGACGAGCATTCGGAGCATATTTATCGTACCGACTGAATTCCACTCTGTACATCGTAACCTCCCAGGAGGGCAACGGTCATACGTTTTCATACACCATTATTAGCATTTAAGGCATACGCTACGTGTAACGTAGGCATTTATTCGCCACTATTCCACCCCTGTCCACCGGGCCGTTGTGGAGGGTAGCGCACTCTATATAAGCCGCTCTTCCCCACTGGTGCACGGGTTGGCATTTACTGTAATCCTATATTCCACTCGACACTAAGCTCCCAAGAGCACTGAGACGTAGGGCTTTTACCTCCACCGTAGAGGGGCCTGAACTCATACAACCTCGCCGTAGCTAAGGCTCTGCCCATCCTTTCGTACCCTACTCATCTACTGTCAGACTTATACCCACGACAGTGTTCCTACTACTCAAATGCGAAGAAAATAAAACAGAAAGTGTAAGTCTTCATGCTTCAAATTCTTCAGAGTGATTTTCTTCAGGACACACCGGACTTCTCAATATCAGTATCTTCATGAGGAATATCAATTTCATCGCAGATTCCTCACGATTTATTTCTTCAGCTTCAGACCAATTTCTTCAACTGAAGAAATACATTTTTAGGGGTCGTTAATTTTCAAATATCTCAAACTCCTCAATGACTTATAGATCCTGTGTACACTCATAAACACATTAGATACTTAACCTCTAAGTCTTCAAACCACCAAAATCACTAAGGGGCACTAGATGCACTTACAATCTCCCCCTTTTTGGTGGTTGATGACAATTAGGTTAAGTCTTCAACATGGATAAAAAATATGAAGTGTAAATACTCATTTGAGGAATTTGAAATCAAGATTCAGAGAGACTCCCCCTGAAGATGTGCATATCTTGAGGATTTTGCTTTTGACAGCAAATGCACATTTATGATTTATATCATGGAGATCTCCCCCTGAGTCTTGTAAATCATGCATACATATAACATATCATATGAAGAAAATGAAAATGCATGATGACAAATGGTATCTGACGAAATCCAGCATGCGTGCATTAAAACTTGAGGAATAAGCATGCGAAGAAAAACGTTCAAAAGCGTAAGAGTACCATTGGGCTTAAGTTACAACTCATTACATAAAAACTTCAGAAGAGCCAAGAGTTTGTAACTTAAATATAGTTCATAAGCCCCAAAAATATCCCGCTTGAAGACTAACTCTCAAGTTTCTCCCCCTTTGTCATCAAGTGACAAAAAGGGACAAACTGAGGACTAACGTCCGCGAAGACTTCACTTCGTGGCAGTTGAGGAAGAGCCGTGATGCTTCTTGGGAGTAGTCTTCTTCCTTGGACCGGTAGCAGTGTCGAGCTGTTCTTCATCAGTTTCAGTAGTGCGGAATGAAGAAACGGACCTGTCTTCAAGGTCTGGCACTGGAATAGGCCTGAACTTCTTCTTGGGAGGCCACGACCATTCAAAGTCTCGCTCAAAGTCCATTTCTTCAAGCTCAGTCTGAGTCTTCAGATGTGCAAGTGTAGCCTAGGTGCGATCAAAAACCTCATGCAGATAGTGATGGTTAAGCTTCACAGAGTTCTGTGTTTCTGTGAGGGTTTTCACACTGGCGCCAAACTGGCGTTTGACCCACTTGTGATTGAGATCCACCTTCTGGTGAAGACTGAGAAGGAGCTCTCTTGTATTCATCATGCGAGGAGGAACGGGGCTTGCCGGACAAGTCTCAGTATCATCCCATGAAGAATAAGCTTCTGGTTCTCTGAACTGGCCATCAAGGGGCCTACTGCCTTCTTCAATCACAGATTTGCCTTTTCCTTCAATGGATTCGAAAGTCTTCTTGTTGACCCGGATAGGAGGCATATAACCGACATGGTTTTGGAAATCAGTGTGGAAGTTGATGCCTGTTCTTGTCCTGATGAATCTCATGATCCATGGGGCATATATCCTGTGATCAAAAGGACACATAGCATTGTCGGCCAAAGTCCTCAAGAAGAAATCATGGATGTTGATAGGAATACCATGGATAATGTTGAAGAGGATATTCTTCATGAGGCCTACAACATCTTCTTCATCATCATGGCCTTTGATCGGCGCGAGCACACTGCAGAGGATTCTGTAATCAGATCTGGGTGTGTACTTGAGCTCGTGGACGAGGAAGGTTGTTCTCAGAGATCTTCCTTTAGCCAAAGGTTTCATGAGGACTTCCATCATCCCATTGGGCAGCTCACGCTCACCATAAAGCTTCACATCCTCATCTGAGGGAATTGGTACACGCAGTTCTCGAAGGAGTTCAGTAGCAGGAGCCTTGTAGTGAGTGTTTTGTGACATCCAATCAAACACCCAAGTGTTAATGTCTTCAGGGTTGCCAGATATGTGAAGAGTGGCATAGAACTGAAGAATTAGCTCGCTGTTCCAGTCAGAGATGTCGGAGCACATTGGGAGTAAACCAGCATCATGGAGTACACTGAGGACTGGCTCCAGGCACGGTATTGCTTCATGTTCAACATGAGGAATATGCCTGTGCTGGAATATCTTGTTTCGTCCACATAGCACAGAGGCATAGTAGTTCATCTGAGTCCTAGTCCAAAACTTTAGATGCCTCATTTGAGGCTTGTCATAGGGGTTCTCTCCAATGAAGTACATGCGTTCTTCAAAGAAGTTTTCCTTTTGAAACTTAGGACGCTTGGAGAATGGCTAATGCTGAACTGGCTTAAGATTTTGCTGAGGATCAGGAGGGGAGACAACAATGGCAGTCTCTGGGTTGAGCACGACGAATGCATTGTCTTGGACAGGTGCATTCTCCTCAGCATTTTCCTCGGGGTGAGGAATTTCAGCGGCTGGTACTTCAGGCTGAGGGGATGGAGCTGGCTATGCTTCAGGCTGAGGGGCTTGCTCTGGCTGTGCATAAGGCTGAGGAATAGCTTCTTCTTGTTCAGTTGGAGGAGTTGGGTGAGCCTGTTCCTCATCTTGAGAATTCTTCTCAGAGTGTTGAATTTCATCAGCTTGAGGATTTTTAGTTTGTTCTTCCTCAGTTGGCTTGGTGGCAGATGCAGTTTTATCAGCTGGTGCAGCTGATGCTTGAACAATGTCTTTCTGAGGAATGAAAGGCTGAGGACTGTCGTTTATATGAATTTCCTCGTCAGTGTGTTCCTCAGAGGCGGCATCCTTCATTTCCTCATCTGCCTTTTTTGCTGGATCATCAATGATGACCATTTCATAAGAAGGAGCGACATTCAGGGGCACAGGGTCCAGAGGAGCAGTTTCTTCAAGTGCTTTGAGGCGCTTGGCCTCTGTTTCTTCTTCTGCTGAGGAGGCCTTTCTCTTTTTGGCTTCCTTCTCAGCAGCCCTGGTTTTCTTCACGTCTGATGCAGATGGAGTCATCTTCTTCACCGTTGAAGCTTTTGGTGAAGGGGTTCTCTTGACAGATTCTTTAGCTGGTATTGAGGAACCAGCTGGAACAGAGTCATCAGCTTGCTTTGGCGAAGCAGCTGGGTCAGTGGCAGTCTCATCCGCTGCAGCAAATTCATCAGCAGGAGTTTCCATGATGATTTCTTCAATAGCTGGTTCATCCACACGGCGTTCTTGGTGTACTTCCTCAACTTGAGGAGTTTCCTCATCATGAGGAGATTCATCTGCTGGCTCCTTAATCAGGGGCTGAGAAGTTGGTGCTGGGGGTGCTACCTTCTTATTGTAATCATCAACAACACTAGTGGCCAGCTTGATGAAATTGCTTCTGAGACTCTTACGATCTGACAGCCTTGAATACTTGTCAGTCAATTTCTTCAGCTCTGCCTGTGTTGATACCAGTGCATCAGGAGTCAACTTGAGGAGATTCTGCTTGAGGAATTTCTCCTTTTTGAGCTTTGCAACTTTGGCCTGCGTGGCCTGCTGTTCTTTCCACTTGGCTTCATTGATGAAAGTGGTCGCCATGTGGCTGATGCCAGGGGGAAGTTTCAAATCATCAAGCGGAGTGTTTGGGTCCTCATACCAGATGTTGATGTAGTCAAGGAGGACCTTGGGGTCCATTGCCAGAGGAATAGTACTGCTTGATGCTTGAGCTACTCTTTACTGCTTGTTTCTGATGATTGCTTGCAGGGTTTGATTATCAAATTCATCACTCCCCTCTGATGCAGACGGGACGGTGATGATTTTGCTGGGGCTTGGCAGAGTTGCACGTTCAATAGATACCTGAGTCTTAGCAGGAGGTGTAGAAGACTTTGTCTCCGAGCTGGTTGCAGCTGGGAGTGAGGAGCCGGAGCTGGCAGTCATAGGCTTCATGACATGCTTCTGTACTGGTTTCACTTGAGGCTTTGGTGGTGGTGCTGAGGATTTTGGAGCTGAGCAGATTGGTACTGAGGGTTTTGGTGCTGATGGTTTTGGTGTTGAAGGTTTTGGTGCTGAGGGTTTAGTGACTGAAACCTGAGCAGACTTCTCTTGAGGCTTTGGAGCCCTTGGCTTGGATGGCACAGACTGCATTTGAGGAATTTCTGAGCCAGAGGTTTCTGCGGCAGAGGAAGGAGCAATAGCTGAGGATTCATTGAATTTCCTCACTGCAGTTTCTGCCTGCTTCTTGAGCTTAGCCAGATGTTTTTCCTTCTCATCTGGATGGTCATAAATTGTCATGAGGCTTGAGGGATGTGCTACTTGATGATCCTCAAGTGGGGCCCGTCTGCCAGGTGGCTTCAGAGCGAATTTCTTCGCATACTTGGGAGTCACAAACCTGTATTCCTTCCATTCCTTCGCCCATCGGCGTTCTATCTTCTGCAACCGTATCTTTCTCTTGGCCATTGTTTCATTTTCATCAGGCGTGCAATAGTCCAAGTAAATATCCTCAGGGATATCCACAGCTGTGTTTTGCTCAAGTTTCTTTCCTCCCTTCTGTTTTCTGTCATCCTCCATTTTCTTCAGCTGAGGATTTTGCTGATGAGATTGAACTCTTGAGGATTCTGATGAGACTTGAAGATTTTCTTCCAGAAACGCTGCAAATGAGTTAATGTGATGAGAACCGAGAGATTCATCAGCTGACATGTGTGTACCTGTGAACAGAGTATAGTTGCGAGGAATTTCGAGAGGTCATGTGCGTTCTCAGATTTGAGGAAAATGAAAAAGTTTGACAGTTTGAGGAATATAACCAGTGGTTGAGGAATTTGCCTAAGCATACTGTTCTTGGGTTCCAGAGTTGTACAGATCCGAAAATTTGAGGAAATAGAACATTTGAAGAAAATGAACTTGAGGAATTTCACATTGGGCGGTGGCGTGACCCACCATATAAGAATGTTGATTACAGACGCCGCGTACAATTGTCGTAGGTCCCTGAGAATCAATTTCCTCGTTGATTTCTTCACACTCAGAGTGACATTCTTCATCAGTTGAAGAAAATTGATTCATCATGTGTTGCACATCTAAGTCATCAATTTTGCACAAGTGTTAGGATGTGTGCATGTTTTTACAAAACATTTGAAGATTCTAAGATATTTAGCTCACACCGCGACTTGCAAAACCTTTTCTCATCCAAGGGCTTAGTGAAGATATCTGCCAGTTGATCATCAGTCTTCACATGGTCGATGAGGTTATTGCCCTTGAGGACATGCTCCCGAAGAAAATGATGACGAATCTGGATGTCCTTGGTCTTCGAGTGCTGTACTGGGTTGTATGCAATCTTGATAGCACTCTCATTATCACAGTAGAGATGCACATTCTTCATGTTGATGCCGTAGTCCTTGAGGGTTCACGTCTGATGCAGACGGAGTCATCTTCTTCACCGTTGAAGCTTTTGGTGAAGGGGTTTTCTTGACAGATTCTTCAGCTGGTATTGAGGAACCAGCTGGAACAGAGTCATCAGCTTGCTTTGGCGAAGCAACTAGGTCAGGGGCAGTCTCATCAGCTGCAGCAAATTTATCAGCTGGAGTTTCCATGATGATTTCTTCAATAGCCGGTTCATCAACACGGCGCTCTTGGTGTACTTCCTCAACTTGAGGAGTTTCCTCATCATGAGGAGATTCATCTGCTGGCTCCTCAATCAAGGGTTGAGGAGTTGGTGCTGGGGGTGCGGCTCTCTTGTTATAGTCATCAACAGCACTAGTGGCCAGCTTGATGAAATTGCTCTTGAGGCTTTTTCGATCTGACAGCTTGGCGTACTTGTCAGTCAGTTTCTTCAGCTCTGCATGTGTTGTCACCAGTGCATCAGGAGTCAATTTGAGGAGATTCTGCCTGAGGAATTTCTCCTTTTTAATCCTTGCAACTTTGGCATGCCTGGCCTGCTGTTCTTTCCACTTGGCTTCATTTATGAAAGTGGCCACCATGTGGCTGATGCCAGGGGGAAGTTTCAAATCATCAAGCGGAGTGTTTGGATCCTCATACCAGATGTTGATGTAGTCCAGGAGGACCTTGGGGTCCATGAACAGAGGAATGGCACTACCGGATGCTTGAGCTACTCTTTCCTGCTTGTTTCTGATGATGGCTTGCAGGGTTTGATCATCATATTCATCACTGTCATCTGATGCAGATGGGACGGTGATGATTTTGCTGGGGCTTGGCAGAGTTGCATGTTCAGTAGTTACCAAAGTCTTCGCAGGAGGTGGTGAAGACTTTGTCTCCGAGCTGGTTGCAGCTGGGAGTGAGGAGCTGGAGCTGGCGGTCGTAGGCTTCATGATCTGCTTCTGTACTGGTTTCTCTTGAGGCTTTGGAGGTGGAGCTGAGGATTTTGGTACTAAGGAGATTGGTACTGAGGGCTTTGACGCTGATGGTTTTGGTGTTGAAGGTTTTGGTGCTGAGGGTTTTGTGACTGAAACCTGAGCAGACTTCTCTTGAGGCTTTGGAGCCCTTGGCTTTGACGGCACAGAGTGTGGTTGAGGAATTGCTGCACCAGAGGTCTCAGCGGTAGAGGAAGTAGCAGCAGCTGAGGCAGCAGCTGAGGATTCATTGAATTTCCTCACTGCAGCTTCTGCCTGCTTCTTGAGCTTAGCCAGATGCTTTTCCTTCTCATCTGGATAGTCATCAATGGTCCTGAGGCTTGAGGGATGTGCTACTTGATGATCCTCAAGTGGGGCCCGTCTGCCAGGGGGCTTCAGAGCGAATTTCTTCGCATACTTGGCAGTCACAAACCTGTATTCCTTCCATTCCTTCGCCCATCGGAGTTCAATCTTCTGCAGCCGTATCTTCCTCTTGGCCATTGTCTCATTTTCATCAGGCGTGCAATAGTCCAAGTAAATATCCTCAGGGATATCCACAGCTGTGTTTTGCTCCAGTTTCTTTCCTCCCTTCTGTTTTCTGTCATCCTCCATTTTCTTCAGTTGAGGATTTTGCTGATGAGTTTGAACTCTTGAGGATTCTGATGAGCCTTGAAGAGTTTCTTCCAGAAACGCTGCAAATGAGTTAATGTGATGAGAACCGAGAGATTCATCAGCTGACATGTGTGTACCTGTGAACAGAGTATAGTTGCGAGGAATTTGGAGAGGTCATGTGCGTTCTCAGATTTGAGGAAAATGAAAAAGTTTGACAGTTTGAGGAATATAACCAGTGGTTGAGGAATTTGCCTAAGCATTCTGTTCTTGGGTTCCAGAGTTGTACAGATCCGAAAATTCGCACAATGGAGGAATCTCGTGAAAATCTTAGATGCTTAGCATAGTTCATCAATGATGTGGTGATAGGCAGTGTTTGAGGAATCAAGTGCTTATCGTTTCTTGAGGAAAAACAGATTTCACATAGAAGATGTAAAATTTTAGATCTAACTTGCTGTAAAAATGGGATTTGTTTACCCTGGAAGGTGCGCACGAAGAACACAGAAAGTTGTGTGTGGAGAAGCTCTTCGGTCGCGTGTCCAATGCACCCTAACCCGGCGACAAAGGACGTCTACGGCGGCGGCGGACGAAGATGGTCCGACTCCGGCGTGGTTCCGGTGACGGAGAAGTTGAGGCAGTGAAGCTCTTCCTCACCGGCGACGAGACTACCAGCGATGGCGCTAGGGTTCGGTGGTGCATGCTGTGGCAGGAGAGCGATGGAGCGAAGAAGAGTATGCTGAGGGGGATAAGGACATATTTATAGCCAAAAGTTACTATTGGCGCGAAAATTTCAGACCAAACCGCCTCTGCCTCTACGTCTCCGCAGGACACGTGTAGCTCCCGAATAGTGTGGTGGAGATAGTGGAGATCGTGGTTATCCGATCGTGGGAAGTGGGGTTCAGTTACTGTGTATTAAAGAAACAATTTTTGAAGATTTGAGGATTTTTGTCACAAAATCATCAGCTGACATGGACGCGGTGAGGATTTTGAACAAAGTTTCAAGTAGAACGCATATGAAGAATTGAATAGACTGGATGAGTATAGTATAGAGGGAATGTAGGGTCCGATCACATTCACTTAGCAAAAATATCAACTTGAAGAAATAGCAATAAGTGAATGTTGTTGAGGACTTGAAATCACAGTCTATCTAGTCAAATGAAAGTCATCAAGTGTTTTTGAAGATTTTGTGATAAATCATCACACTGAAGAACAGTTGTTTTGAAGAAAAACACATTTTGAGGAAATTGATCATTTGAAGAAAATCAACTTGAGGAATTTCACATTGGGCGGTGACGTGACCCACCATATAAGAATGTTGATTACAGACGCCGCGTACAATTGTCGTAGGGCCCTGAGAATCAATTTCTTCGTTAATTTCTTCACATTCAGAGTGACATTCTTCATCAGTTGAAGAAAATCGATTCATCATGTGTTGCACATCTAAGTGATCAACTTTGCATAAGTGTTAGGATGTGTGCATGTTTTTACAAAACATTTGAAGATTCTAAGATATTTAGCTCACACCGCAACTTGCAAAACCTTTTCTCATCCAAGGGCTTAGTGAAGATATCTGCCAGTTGATCATCAGTCTTCACATGGTCGATGAGGATATTGCCCTTGAGGACATGGTCCCGAAGAAAATGATGATGAATCTGGATCTGCTTGGTCTTCGAGTGTTATACTTGGTTGTATGCAATCTTGATAGCACTCTCATTGTCACAGTAGAGAGGCACATTCTTCATGTTGATGTCGTAGTCCTTGAGGGTTTGCTTCATCCATAGCAATTGAGCACAGCAAGAACCAGCAGCAATGTACTCAGCTTCGGCAGTGGAGAGTGATACGCAATTCTGCTTCTTTGAGGACCAGCAAACTAGTGATCTTCCGAGGAAATGGCATGTGCCAGAAATTGACTTGCGATCCACATGGTCACTAGCATAGTCAGAACCAGAATACCCTACCAGATGAAGATTTGAGCCCTTGGGATACCATAATCCTAGTGTTGGTGTGTGAGCTAAGTATCGAAGAATATGTTTCACAGCGTTATGGTGTGATTCCTTCGGTTTTTCTTGAAAACGTGCACACATGCAAACACTAAGCATTATATCTGGCCTAGATGCACATAGATACAATAAAGAACCAATCATAGAACGATATACCTGCTGATCGAAATCTTTACCATTTTCATCAGGGCCGAGGTGGCCGTTGGTAGGCATTGGAGTCTTGGCACCTTTGCATTCATGCATGTCGAATTTCCTCAGAACATCCTTGAGGTATTTCTCCTGTGATATGAAGATTCCATTGCTTTGTTGACGAATTTGAAGACCCAAGAAGAATTTCAGCTCCCCCATCATGGACATCTGATATTCTTCACTCATCATGTAGGCAAATTCATCACTGTATCGTTTGTCAGTACATCCAAATATGATATCCTTTGAGGCTTTTGTATATGCCTGTCACGTACAATTCCTTCAACCCTGCATTTTCATCAGTAACATTTGTGTTTTCCTCAAGTGAGGAAATAGACACAATAGGTGCAGTTGAAGAATTTGTAGCAATAGCAATATTTGATGATTCTGGTGAGGAATTAGCAGTTTCGCGTTCAATGCATTTAAGACATGGAGGAATGAATTCAACTTGACCAGCGCTGATCTGTTGAGCTAGTAATGAATCATTTTCCATACGAAGATTATCATGAGACATCCTCAGCTTCTCAAGATCAAGTACATTGAAGAAATTCATAGGAAAGCTTCTCATGATCAGTGAGGAGTGTATCATAACGATCCTGAAGATTATCAAATCTAGACTGAAGACTTTTCACATATTCAGTGAGGATTTGGGTACGGTTCATTTCATCATTCAACAGATAATCACTTTTATCTAGAAGTTTCTGAAGCTTTTCCAGGGAAGTTTGTAGTTTAGTGGCAATGATAGCAAGTTTACAGTAACTGGGTTTCTTATAATTATCAGGTTCACAGTCACTTGAATCAGAGGAGGAGGCATTATTTGGTACCTTTGAACCTTTTGCCATGAAGCAATATGTTGGAGCAAAGTCATCAGCATAGTCATCAGTGTGGATGGTGCTATCATTTTCTTCAAGGTTGAAGATTGACTTGCTGACGAAAGTGGTTGCCAGTGCAAGACTAGCCTGTCCGGATTCTGAGTCTTCATCAGGACCCTCTTCTTCATCACATTCCTCTGATTCTGCCTCGGAGTCCATTTCCTTGCCAATAAGTGCCCGAGCCTTTCTGAAACTAGTCTTCTTGTGCGATGAGGGCTTTGAAGATGAGGATTTTGAAGATTTCTTCTTCTTCTTCGAGTCATCAGAACTGTCATCCTTGTTTTTCTTCTTCTTTGATTCCTTTCCCCAACGGGGACAATCAGCAATGTAATGACCTGATTTCTTGCACTTGTGACAGGTTCGTTTCTCGTAGTCCTCAGATGAAGATTCTGATTTCCTCATGTCTCTTCTTGAAGATTTACCGAACTGGCCACATCGTGTAAATCTATGGAATTTCCTCACGAGCATTACAAGCTCCTATCCAAATTCTTCACGGTCAAAAATGTTGTCATCTGTGTCTTCATCTTCAGATGAGGAAATTGCTCTAGCCTTCAGTGCACGTGGTCTGGAATAGCTTGGTCCATATAGATCTCTCTTTTCTTCTAGCTGGAATTCATGAGTATTTAGCCTTTGTAGTATATCAGCTGGATCAAGCATCTTGTAGTCTGGTCTTTCTTGAATCATCAGAACTAAAGTATCAAATGAAGAATCCAAAGATCTCAGTAATTTCTTCACAACTTCGTGATCAGTGATGTCTCGAGCTACCAGTGCTTGCAGTTCATTTGATATGTCAGTGAGGCGATCAAAGGTGTCTTGGCAGCTTTCATTGTCATGTCTCTTGAAGCGACTGAAGAGATTGCGAAGAATATCAACACGAGAGTCACGCTGGGTTGATACTCCTTCATTTACCTTGCACAGTCTCTCCCAGATCAGTGTTGCAGAGCCCAAAGCACTTACTCTTCCAAACTGGCCTAAGCTCAGATGGCCACAGATGATGTTCTTCGCTTGAGAATCGAGTTGCTTGAATTTCTTCACATCAGCAGCAGAGACACTGGCAGAGATGATTGGGACGCCATGTTCCACAATATACTAGAGATCATTATCAATAGCTTGTAGATGCATTTGCATTTTGTTCTTCCAGAAGGGAAAGTTCTTTCCTTCATAGGTAGGATATGCTGCAGTCACCTTAAACATGCCTTTAGTCGACATAACTAAAACTCCAGGTGGTTAAACCAAAATCACACAGAACAAGGGAGTACCTTGCTCTGATACCAATTGAAAGTGCGTTATATCGACTAGAGGGCGGGTGAATAGGAGATTTTTACAATTTCATCACTAAGGAAATTCCTTTTGAGGAAATTCCTCACTGATGACTAACTTACAGGGGAAACACTAAAGGGTCAGAAGTGCAAAGTTTCACAACAGCAGTTTTTCAGAGTGAAGAATGTGAAAACAGATTGCACTACGAGCAGGCACGGAGAATACAGATGAGGATTAACTGACGCGAAGAATTTGGGGTTGAGGAAATTCAGAGAAAGTCTTCAGCAAATTCTTCAAACAGTCGAAGTGAAAGTCATCAACACATAATACGAGGAAAATAAGGAGTTGAGGAATTAGAACCCGTTTCTCAGTGAAGAAAGTCGTTGATGACCCAGTTCCAACTGATGTGACAGTCGTACATCTGGTTTGGAGCGGCTTGGTATTGAAACCAAAGGACACACAGTCCCAGGACACACAGTCCCTACCGTATTCTCCTTGAGCTAAGGACACACAGTCCTCGCCCAACACTCGTGGTAAGTCTTCAGGGCAGACTTCCAAACCCTCACAAACTTGGTCACCCGGCGATCCACAATTGACTGTTGGAAAGCTCTAGACCATGACGCCTAACCATCTGGAGGATGCACAGTCCTCAAAGGTAAAAGGCTTCAGTCCCACACAGGAACAACTTCTTCAGTGATGCTCAATCACTAGGTTTGGTTTGTGGTTTCCGTGTATGGTGTATTTCCTCACTGATGAATTACTCTCGAAGGCTCTGAGGAATTTGGGTTGCTCTTATGACAAGTGTCAGTTTCTAACGGAGCAGCCAACCAGCTAGTGGTTGTGGGGGGTGTCTATTTATAGCCTGGGAGCATCCCGACATGATTTGACACTAATGCCCTTAAATAATATGACCGTTGGAGTGGATAAGACCAATGACTTGGTGTGGCTATCAAAACGGTCGGAACCCTCAGCTGTGAGAGTCCTCATGTCACTCGTATTCCCCACTTGAGGCTTTTGGTAGGATTAGGCTTGGGTTGAGCATCATGAGGAAATTCATTCCATAGTGTAACTTCGACCCCCTTTAACAGTACGGTGTTCCTACTACTCAAATGCAAAGAAAATAAAACAGAAAGTGTAAATCTTCAGGCTTCAAATTCTTCAGAGTGATTTTCCTCAGGACACACCGGACTTCTCAATATGAGTATCTTCATGAGGAATATCAATTTCATCGCAGATTCCTCGCGATTTATTTCTTCAGCTTCAGACCAATTTCTTCAACTGAAGACATACATTTTTAGGGGTCGATATTCTTCAAATATCTCAAACTCCTCAATGACTTGTAGATCCCGTGTACACTCATAAACACATTAGATACTTAACCTATAAGTCTTCAAACCACCAAAATCACTAAGGGGCACTAGATGCACTTACACAAAGTCTTGAAGAAGAAATCATGAAGATTCTTAGGTATGCCATGGATGACATTGAACAAGATATTCTTCATGATGCCTACGACATCTTCTTCATCATAATGCCCTTTGATAGGAGCAGTGGCATAAGTCAAGATTCTGTACACTGTTCTGGGTTCATACTTCAAGTCTTGTACCAGAAATCGAGTCCTTGGGGGTTGGTCCTTGGCCAAAGGCTTCATGAGGACTTCCATCAGCTTGTTGGGCAGTTATCGTTCATCATACACCAGAACTGCATCATCTAAGGGAATTGAAATTGCAAGACCTCGAAGCAATTCAGTGGCAGGAGCTTTGTAGTGTGTGTGCTGAGTCATCCAATCCAAAACCTAAGTGTTGACATCCTTTTGGGTCGCCAGAGATGTGCAGTGTGGTGTAGAATTGAAGAATGATGTCAGTGTTCCAATCTCCAATGTCAGTACAGAAAGGCAGTAACCCAGCTTCGTGAAGAACATTGAGGACTGGAGCAAAGCAAGGTATTTCCTCAATATCACAGTGAGGAATATGTGTATGCTGAAATATCTTGTTTCTCCCACAGAGCATGGAAGCATAGTAGTTAAGCTGATTTCTTGTCCAGAACTTCATGTTTCTGATGCGAAGCTTGTCATATGGATTTTCGCGAGTGAAGTACATGCGTTCTTCATAGAGTGCCTCTTTCTGAAACTTTGGCCTTTTGGAGAAAGGCTGATTTTGCTGCGGTTGAAGATTGTGCTGCTGTTCTTGAGGAGTAGCCACTACCATTGTTGTTTCTGTGTTCACCACAACAATAGCAGTTTCAGTGTTGGGCGAAGTAGCATTTTCTTCAGTTTGAGGATTTTCCTCAGCTTGAGGAATTTGCTTGTTGGAGGAGGCAGTTGTAGTATTCGTCGCTGCATTGTCTTCAGCTGACGGAGCTGATTCTTGAGCAGACTCCTCACGAATGCTTCTTTCGTCAGAACCAGTGAGGATCTCAGTTGCAACAAGAGTTGGAGGGATTTGAGTTGACCTTGGTGAGCGAGGATGAGTTTCTTCCCCGAAATCATCATGAAGTACTGGAGTGTTCCACCCAATGTCATCATCACCCACTTGTTCTTCAGTGGTCTTTGGAGGAGTGGTGGACTGAGGAATATCATCTATTTGTATTTCCTCATCCATTACTTCATCATCTTCAGCATCATCCATTTCTTCATCTTCTTGAGGAATGACATAGTCAACTCCAAAGGGAACGATCATGTATGATGGTGCTACATTCAGAGGGGTAGCATCCACCGGGGCTGATGAAGACTCCGACTGAGTAAGCTTCAGAGGTTTGGCCTCTGAGGTTTCTGAGGCCATTGAAGCTTTTCTCTTTTTGGCTTCTTTCTTAGCCGCTTTGGTCTTTTTCACATCCGATGCAGACGAGTCACTTTCTTCACCTTTGAGGTTTGTGGTGAAGGAACAATTTCATCATGCACTGGTTCAGTGTCAGGCATGGCAGTTTCTTCAGCTGGAGCAGTGTCTTTAGCTGGAATGTTTTGAGGAATTTCCTCAGCAGCTGGTTCATCAATATCATCTTCCTCACGCAGCTAAACAGTATAGCTTGACTGAGGTGGTGTTTGCTGCTTTGGAGGGGCAGTTCTCTTGTTGTATTCATCAATAGTAGTCGTTGCATCCTTGAGGAATTTCACGTTGATGCCTTGACAATCAGAGTGAAAACTTGTATACTTGTGTGTCAGGGTTTTGAGTTCAGTCTGAGTTAATACAAGTGCTTCAGGCATCAGGTTGAGGAGATTCTTCTTGAGGAATTTCTCCTTTTTGACTTTGGCAGCCCTTGCTTGCTTGGCTTGCTGCTCTTTCCACTTTGCTTAATTGATAAATCTAGACACTATATGGCTGACACCAGGGGGAAGCTTTAAGTCAACAACCGGTGTGTTTGGATCTTCATGCCAGAGGTCAATGAAATCCAGCAAAACCTTCGGGTCCATGGCTAGAGGAATGGAGTTGCCGGAGGTTTGTGCAACCCGTTCCTATTTGTTTATGATGATTGCTTGGAGTGTTTCCTCATCAAATTCTTCACTTCCTTCTGATGCAGAAGGAACGTTGATGACTTTGCTAAGACTTGGCCTGATGCCTCTACCAGCAGTCATTTTAGTCTTCAATAGAGTGGGTGAAGACTTTGCAACAGAGCTAGTGGCAGATGGAACTGAGAAACTTGATTGAGCAGGTTGATGCTTAATGAGCTGCTTCTGTTGTGGGGGGTGAAGACTGTGGTGCTATTTAAGATTTTGCTGCGGTTGCAGCCTTTCGAGGCAATTGCTCTTTTGGCACTATAGTTGAGGCTTTGGGTTTCGTCAGCAATGTTTTCTTCTGAGGAATTGCTGTAGCGGAGGCCTCAATAGCTGAAGAAGTGGCAGAAGTGGCTGCAGCAGCAGAATCCTCATTGAATTTCTTCGCAACTGCTTCTTCCTTCTTCTGTAACTTAGACAAATATTTTCTTTTCTCATCTAGCTAATCCTCAATAGTTTCAACACTTGAGGGATGAGCGACTCGTTGATCTCCCTGAGGAGGCCTCTTGCAAGGTGGCTTGAGGGCGAATTTCTTCGCATATTTTTCACATATCTATACTCCTTCCACTCCTTAGCCCACCTGCGCTCAATCTTCTGAAGCCTTATCTTGCGCTTCGCCATGGTCTCTTTACCATGCATTTCCTCATCTGGAGTACAATAGTCAGCATATATATCTTCAGGTATTTCGAATTATGTGTTCTCTTCAAGCTTCTTTCCTCCTTTCTGCTTTCGGTCCTCCTCCATTTTCTTCAACTGAGGGTTTTGCTGAGGAATCTAAACTCTTGATGATTCCGAAGACACAGGTAAGGTTTCTTCGAGGAATGCTGCAAATGATTTAAGTTGATGAGAACCTAGAGATTCATCACCTGACATTTTTGTACCTGTGAACAGAGCATAGGTGCAAAGAATTTGGAGTGGTCATATGCGTTCTCAGATTTGAAGAAATTAAAAAAACTTAAAAGTTGAAGAATTTGACCAGTGAGTTGAGGAATTTGACTAAGCATTCTGATCTTGGGTTCTAGAGTTGTGCAGATAGGAGAATTTACATAATTGAGGAATCTCATGAAGAATTTTAGTGGCTAAGTGAAATTCATCAAGTGTTTGAGGAATGAGTGTAAATGGCTGGTAGACTCTGTGAGGAGAAACAAATTTCATAAGTTTAAAGTGAATTCAAAGATCAACACAAGCAGTGGAATAGGATTTTGTTTACCCTGTGCAAACAACACGAAGAACTGGAGCAGTAAAAGAGACAAGTTCCTTGGTTCAGATCTTCAGCGCCCTAACTTGGCAACTGAAGTCAACTACGGTGACGGCGGAAGACGATTTTCCGCGGTCGGCGTGAGTCCGGCGACAGCGAGGGTGAGGCACGAAGCTTTTCCTCATCGGCAACGAGGATGCTAGCGGTGGCGCTAGGGTTGAGCTCGAGCGGAGAAGACGAGAGGACGAAGAGTTTTGACTGAGGGGGATAAGGGTCTATTTATAGCTCAGGTGAAAAACTGTTCGGCCGAAACTTTTGGACAGAACTGCCCTTGCCCCTTCGTCTCCGCATGACATGTGGTGCCCATGACTGAAACAGTGGAGTTTGTGGTTATCCGATCGTGAGAAGTGGGTCCAGTTACCGTGTAACGTTATAAAAACAGTTTTTGAATTTTTGAGAATTTTGTTGCAAAGTCCTCAATTGACAAGGACACAGTGAGGATTTTGAACAAGTGTCAAGTAGAACACATATGAAGAAATGAGAATAGACTAGGTTGAGCTTAGCATAGAGGAGAGTCGGGTCCGATCACATTCACTTAGATGAAATATCAAATTGAAGACTGAGTTATAAGTGAATGCTGTTGAGGACTTGAAATCTTAGTCTATATATATATATATGCAAATGAAAATCATCAAACGTTCTGAAGAATTTGAAGATTTTGAGAATTTGAGGATTTTGTGATAAAGTGTCAGATTGATGAATTTCAACTTTGAAGAAAAACCACTTGAAGAATTTCAAAGTTGGGTGGTGGCGTGACCCACCGTATAAGAATGATGATTTCAGGCCCGCGTACGATTGTCGTAGGGCCATGAGAACCAAATTCTTCATTAATTTCTTCACACTAAGAGTGATATTCTTCATTGATTGAAGAAATCGATTCTTCGTGTGTTGCACATCTAAGTCATCAATTTTGCATAAGTGTTAGGATGTGTGCATGTTTTCACAGAACATTTGAAGACTCTAGGTGAAAGTGCGTTATATCGACTAGAGGGGGGTGAATAGAAGATTTTTAGAATTTCATCACTGAGGAAATTCCTTTTAAGGAAATTCCTCACTCATGACTAACTTGCAGCAGAACCAGCAAAGGATCAGGAGTGCAAAGTAGCACTACAACAGTTTTCAAGGTGAAGAATATGAAAAACAGTTTGCACAGTATGCAGGCATAGAGAAAACAGAGGAGGATTAACTCGCGTGAAGAATTTGGGGTTGAGGAATTTCACAGAAAGTCTTCAGCAAATTCTGCAAATAGTGACAGTGAAAATCATCAACATACAATATGAGGAATTTAAAGAGTTGAAGAAATAGAACCCGTTTCACAGTGAAGACAGTGGTTGATGACCCAGTTCCAACTGCTGTGACAGTTGTACATCTGGTTTGGAGCGGCTTGGTATTGAAACCAAAAGACACACAGTCCCGGGACACACAGTCCCTGCCGTATTCTCCTTGGGCTAAGAACACACAGTCCTCGCCCAACACTCATGGTAAGTCTTCAGGGTAGACATCCAAACCCTCACAAACTTGGTCACCTGGCGATCCACAATTGACTACTGGATTGCTCTAGACCATGACACCTAACAGTCTCGAGGATGCACAGTCCTCAAAGGTAAAAGGCTTCAGTCCCACACAGGAACAACTTCTTCAGTGATGCTCAATCACTTGGTTTTCGGTTTGTGGTTTGGTGTTTGGGGTATTTCCTCACTCATAAATTACTCTCGAAGACTCTGAGGAATTTGGGTTGCTCTTATGACAAGTGTCAGTTTCCAACGGAGCAACCAACCAACTAATGGTTGTGGGGGGCGGCTATTTATAGCCTGGGAGCATCCCGACATGATTTGACATTAATGCCCTTAAATAATATGACCGTTGGTGTGGATAAGATCACTGATGTGGCGCGACTTGCGGTAACGGTCGGGACCCTCAACTGTGAGAGTCCTCATGTCTCTCATATTCCTCACATGCGACTTTTGGTAGGATTAGGCTTGGGTTGAGCATCATGAGGAAATTCATTCCCACGTGTTACTTTGACCCCCTTTAACAGTACGGTGTTCCTATGACTCAAAAGTGAAGAAAATAAAACAGACATAATAAATCTTCATGCTTCAAAATCTTCAGATTGATTTTGTTCAGGACACACCGAATTCCTAATTTTCAATATCTTCATGAGGAATATCAATTTATCGCAATTTCTTCGTGATTCAATTCTTCAGCTTCAGATCAATTTCTTCAGCCGAAGATATATATTTTTAGGGGTCGATATTTATCGAATATTTCAAACTCCTCAACGACTTATAGATCCTGTGTTCACTCATGAACACATTAGATACTTAACCTATAAGTCTTCAAACCACCAAAATCACTAAGGGGCACTAGATGCACTTACAATCTCCCCCTTTTCGGTGGTTGATGACAATTAGGTTAAGTCTTCAACGGGGATAAACATATGAAGTGTAAATACTCATTTGAGGAATTTTAAATCAAGATTCAGAGAGACTCCCCCTGAAGATGTGCATATCTTGAGGATTTTGCTTTTCACAGAAATTGCACATTGATGATTTATATCACGGAGATCTCCCTCTAAGTCTTGTAAATCATGCATGCATACGACATATAGTACGAAGAAATTGAGGATGTATGATGACAAATGGTATCTGACGAATTCCTGCATGCGTGCATTAATATTTTGAGGAATAAGCATGCGAAGAAAAACGTTCAAAAGCGTCAGAGTACCATCGGGCTTAAGTTACAACTCATTACATAAAACACTTCAGAAGAGCCAAGAATTTGTAACTTAAATAAAGTTCATAAGCCCCAAAATATATCCCGCGTGAAGACTAACTCTCAGATTTCTCACCCTTTGTCATCAAGTGACGAAAAGGGACAAAACTGAGCACTAACGCCCCGAGAAGACTTTCCCTTCTTGGCAGTTGAGGAAGACGCGTGAGGATTCTTGGGAGCAGACTTCCTCCTTGGACCAGTGGCATTGTCTTGTTGGTCTTCATCTGATTCTGCAGTGCAGAATGAAGAAAACGAACTGTCCTCAAGGTCTGGAACTGGAATTCGCTTGAATTTCTTCTTTGGTGGCCATGACCAGTCGAAGTCCTATGCAAACTCCAATTCTTCAAGTTCTGCTGGAGTCTTCAAATGAGCTAGTGTGGCCCAGGTGTGATAAAAAACCTCATGAAGATAATGATGATTAAGCTTCACGACATTATGAGTCTCATTGAGGGTTTTCACAATGGCGCCGAACTGGCGTTTGACCCACTTTTGATTTCGATCAACCTTTTGGTGAAGACCCAGGAGAAGCTCTCTGGTATTCATCACCCTTGGAGCAACAGGACTTGGTGGATGGGTTTCAGTGTCATCCCATGAGGAATATGCATCTGGCTCTCGGAACTGGCCATCAAGAGGCCTACTGCCTTCATCAATCACAGACTTGCCTTTTCCTTCAACAGGCTCGAAAGTCTTCTAGTTGACCCTTAGTGGAGGCATATATCCTTGGTGATTATTGAAATGAGCGTGATAGTTGATGCCTGACCTTCGTCTGATGAATCTCATGATCGATGGAGACTAAATCTTCAGGTCAAAAGGGGACATAGCATTTTCCGCCAGAGTCCTCAAGAAGAAATCATGAATGTTGATGGGAATGCCATGGATGATGTTGAAGAGGATATTCTTCATGATGCCTACGAGATCTTCTTCATCATCATGACCCTTGATTGGCGCAAGAACACTGCAGAGGATTCTGTAAATAGTCCTGGTTTCATACTTCAGTTCATGGACCAGGAAGGTTGTTCTTGGTGGTTTCCCCTTGGCCAAAGGCTTCGTGAGGACTTCCATGAGCTTATTCGGCAGCTCCCGTTCACCATACAGCTTCACGGCCTGCTCTGAGGGAATTGACACAGGAAGTTCTCGCAGCAGCTCACTTGCAGGGGCCTTGAAGTGTGTGTGCTGCGTCATCCAATCTAGCACCCAAGTGTTGATATTTGATGGATCTCCAGAGATGTGTAGAGTTGCATAGAATTGAAGAACAATGTCGCTGTTCCAATCGCAGATATCAGAGCACATAGGGACCAGTCCTGTTTCATGAAGAACGTTGAGGACTGGGGCAACACATGGAATTTCTTCAAGCTCAACATGAGGAATATGCCTGTGCTGGAAAAACTTGTTTCTTCCACACAACACAGATGCATAGTAGTTGAGATGAGTCCTGGTCCAAAACTTCAGGTGCCTGATGCGAGGCTTGTCATAAGGATTTTCTCCGATGAAGTACATGTGTTCCTCAAAGAAGGATTCCTTTCGAAACTTTGGCCGCTTGGAGAATGGCTGGCGCTGCATCGGCTGAAGGTTTTGCTTCTTCCCTTGAGGGGAGACAATCATCGCAGTTTCTGGATTGATGACGACTAGAGCATTCTCTGTATTTGGTGCAGGGGCATTTTCTTCAGCATGTTCCTGAGGATGAGGAATTTCATCTGCTTGTGCTTCACGCTGAGGATCTTGCTCTGGTTGAGGAATGTCATCAACTTGAGCCTCGGGTTGAGGATTTTGCTCAGGAGGAGGAATCTCTTCATCCTGAACCTCAGGTTGAGGGTTTTGCTCAGGATTTGGATTTTCTTCAGGCTGAGGATTTTCTCCTTGGTTTTCCTCAGCTTGAGGGGTTTGCTTGGTGGAGGATCCAAATTCATCAGTTGGTTCAGCTGATCCTTGAGCAGGTTCTTTAGGAGGAATGAAGGTCTGAGGACTGTCATCAATCTGAATTTCCTCATCAGTGTGTTCCTCAAACGCAACATTATTCATTTCCTCATCACTCAAGTGCTCCTTGTCTTCGCTTTCGAAGGGATTCATCTCATAAGATGGAGTAATGTTGAGAGGCACAGGATCCAGAGGAGCATTTTCATCAAGAGATTTGAGTCGCTTGGCCATAGTTGATTCTTCTGTTGAGGAAGCTTTTCTCTTCTTAGCTTCCTTTTCATCAGCTCTTGTCTTCTTCACGTCTGATGCAGACGGAGTCATTTTCTTCACCTTTGAAGATTTTGGTGAAGACATTTTCTCTTCAAGAGGCGGCGACACATCCGTCCTGGTAGTTTCCTCAGCTGAAGCAGTTTCTTCAGCTGGAACAAAGTCATGAGCTAGCTTAGATGCATCAGCTGGAGCAGTTTCATCAGCTGTAGCAGATTTATCAGCTGGAGTTTCCTTGGTGATTTCCTCAATAGCCGGTTCATCAGCATGACTTTCTTGAGGGATTTCCTCAGCAGGGGCCGTTTGTGGTTCCTCAATCTCAGTCTGCTGTGTTGTTAAGAGGTATGAGACCTCCGACAAGATTCTTTGTCCACGAAGTAAAGGAGAAAAGCTCAATCCTTGAGCGTGTGCTCAGATTATCTGAGTACGACAATCGCTTGAATCAAGTGGGAGTTGATCTTCCAGATAAGATAGTGATGGTTCTCCAAAGTCACTGCCACCAAGCTATGAGAGCTTCGTGATTAACTATAACATATCAAGGATAGATACAATGATCCTTGAGCGATTCACGATGTTTGACACTGCGAAAGTAGAAATCAAGAAGGAGCATCAATAGTTGATGGTTAGTAAAACCACTAAGTTTCGAGAAAGGCAAGGGCTAGAAGGGAAACTTCGTGAAACGTCAAAGCAGTTGCTGCACTAATGAAGAGACCCCAGATTAAACCCAAGCCCGGGACTAAGTGCTTTTGTTATGAGGGGGACGGTCACTGAGGCAGAGCAACTCTAGATACTTGGTAGATAAGAAGGCTGGCAAAAGTCAAAAGAAGTATATTTGATATACATGATGTTGATGTGTACTTTACTAGTACTCCTAGTAGCACGAGGGTATTGGATACCGGTTCGGTTGCTAAGTGATTAGTAACACGAAATAAAAGCTACGGCATAAACGGAGACTAGCTAAAGGCGAGGTGACGATACGTGTTGGAAGTGTTTCCATGGTTGATATGATCAAACGTCGCACGCTCCCTCGACCATCGGGATTGGTGTTAAACCTAAATAAATTGTTATTTGGTGCTTGCGTTAAGCATGAACATGATTGGATCGTGTTTATTGCAATACGATTATTCATTTAAAGAGAATAATGGTTACTCTATTTGCTTGAATAATCATCTTCAATGGTTTATTGAATCTCGATCATAGTGTTCCACATGTTCCTGATATTGGTGCCAAAAGATACGAGGTAATGATGATAGTACCACTTACTTGTGGCACTGCCGCTTGAGTCATGTTGGTATAAATTGCATGAAGAGGCTCCATGCTGATGGATCTTTATACTCACTTGATTTTGAATCACTAGTGACATGCAAATCATACCACATGAGCAAGGCCTTGTTTTCATTGAGATTAAACAAGATAGTAACTTGTTGGAAGTGATACATTTTGATGTATGCAGTCCAATGGGTGCTGAGGCACGCAGTGGATATCATTATGTTCTTACTTCAATGACGATTTGAGTATATACAAGAGTATTTACTTAATGAATCACAAGTCTGAAATATTGAAAAGTTCAATTCTGTTTCGGAGTAAAGTTCGTTGTAACAAGAGGATAAACTGTCTACGATATGATCATAGAAATGAATATCTGAGTTACGAGTTTTGGTACGCACTTAAGACAATGTGGAAATTGTTTTCATGCCACCTGGAACATCATAGTGTGATGATGTGTCTGAACGTCATAGCCATGCACTATTTGGTATGGTGCATGCTATGATGTCTCTTATCGAATTACCACTATCGTTTATGGGTTATGCATTAGAGACAACCACATTCACTTTAAATAGAGCACCACGTATTTCCGTTTAGATGACACAGTATAGATTGAGGTTTAGAGAAATCTAAACTTTCGTTTCTTGAAAGTTTGGGGCTTCGACACTTGTGTGAGAAAGTTTCACTCTGATAAGCTCGAACCCAAAGCGGATAAATGCATCTTCATAGGATATCCAAAACAGTTGGGTACATCTCCTATCTCAGATCCGAAAGCAAAGTGTTTGTTTCTAGAAAAGGATCCTTTCTCGAGGAAAGGTTTCTCTCGAAAGAATTGAGTGGGAGGGTGGTAGAACTTGATGAGGTTATTGAACCATCACTTCAACCAGTGTGTAGCAGGGCGCATGAAGTTGTTCCTGTGGCGCCTACACCAATTGAAGTGAAAGCTGATGATGGTGATCATCGAGCATCAGATCAAGTTACTACAAACCTCGTAGGTTGACAAGGTCACGTATTACTGCAGAGTGGTACGGTAACCCTGTCTTGGAGGTCATGTTGTTGAGCAACAGTGAACCTACGAGTTATGGAGAAAGCAATAGTGGGCCCGGATTCCGACAAATGGTTGGAGGCCATGAAATCCGAGAGAGGATCCATGTATGAAAACAAAGTGTAGACTTTGGAATAACTACGTGATGGTCATAGGACTATTGAGTAAAGTTGGATCTTTAAAAGGAAGACAGACGATGATGGTGATAAGTCACTATTAAGAAAAGCTCGACTTGTCGCCAAGATGTTTCCGACAAGATCAAACAGTTGACTATGATGAGACTTTCTCACTCGTAGCGATGCTAAAAGTATGTTAGAATTATGTTAGTAGTTGCTGCATTATTTATGAAATATTGCACATAGGATGTCAAAACATTGTTTCCTCGACGGTTTCCTTGAGCAAACATTGTATGTGATGCAACCAGGAGGTTTTGTCGATCCTAAAGATACTAGCAAGTATGCAAGCTCCAGCGATCCTTCAATGGACTGGTGCAAGCATCTCGGAGTTGGAATATACACTTTGATGAGATGATCAAAGATTTTGGGTTTGTACAAGGTTTATGAGAAACTTGTATTTCCAAAGAAGTGAGTGGGAGCACTATAGAATTTCTGATAAGTATATGTGGTTGACATATTGTGGATTAGAAGCAATGTAGAATTTCTGTAAAGCATACAAGGTTGTTTGAAAGGAGTTTTTCAAAGTAATACCTGGATTGCGCTACTTGAACGTTGAGCATCAAAGATCTATGGAGATAGATCGAAAGCGCATAATAGAAGTTTCAACAAGATGCATGCCTTGACAAGTTTTTGAAGGAGTTCAAAATAGATCAGCAAAGAAGGAGTTTTTGGTTGCGTTGTAAGGTGTGAATTTGAGTAGGACTGAAAACCCGACCCCGGCAGAATAAAGAATAGACGAAGGTCGTCTTCTATGCCTTGACCGTAGAATCTGATGTATGCCATGCTGGGTACCGCACCTGATGTGTGCCTTGACTCAAAGTCTGTTGAGAGGTACAGAGAGTGATCCATGATTGAATCACTAGCAGCGGTCAAAATTTATCCTTACTAACTGATGGACTAAGGAATTTTTTCTCGATTATGGAGGTGGTTAAAGAGTTCGTCGTAAAGGGTTACGTCGATGCTTGCTTTGACACTAATCCGAATAACTATGAGTAGTGAAACAGATTCGTATAGTAGAGTAGATATTTGGAGTATTTCCGAATAGCACATAGTATCAACATCTATAAGATGACATAAAGATTTGTAAAGAACACACGGATCTGAGAGTTTCAGAACCGTTGACTAAAACCTCTCTCACGAGCAAGACGTGATCAGACCCCATAACTATACGGGTGTTGGATTCGTTGGAATCACATGGTGATGTGAACTAGATTATTGACTCTAGTGCAAGTGGGAGACTGTTGGAAATATGCCCCAGAGGCAATAATAAATTAGTTATTATTATATTTGTTTGTTCATGATAATCGTTTATTATCCATGCTATAATTGTATTGATTGGAAACACAGTGCATGTGTGGATACATAGACAAAACACTGTCCCTAGTAAGCCTCTAGTTGACTAGCTCGTTGATCAAAGATTGTCAAGGTTTCCTGACTATAGGCAAGTGTTGTCACTTGATAACGGGATCACATCATTAGGAGAATCATGTGATGGACTAGACCCAAACTAATAGACGTAGCATGTTGATCGTGTCATTTTGTTGCTACTGTTTTCTCCATGTCAAGTATTTGTTCCTATGACCATGAGATCATATAACTCAGTGACACCGGAGGAATGCTTTGTGTGTATCAAACGCCGCAACGTAACTGGGTGACTATAAAGATGCTCTACAGGTATCTCCGAAGGTGTTCGTTGAGTTAGTATGGATCGAGACTGGGATTTGTCACTCCATGTGACGGAGAGGTATCTCGGGGCCCACTCGGTAATACAACATCACACACAAGCCTTGCAAGCAATGTGACTTAGTGTAAGTTGCGGGATCTTGTATTACGGAACGAGTAAAGAGACTTGCCGGTAAATGAGATTGAAATAGGTATGCGGATACTGACGATCGAATCTCGGGCAAGTAACATACCGAAGGACAAAGGGAATGACATACGGGATTATATGAATCCTTGGCACTGAGGTTCAACCGATAAAGATCTTTGGAATATGTAGGATCCAATATGGGCATCCAGGTCCCGCTATTGGATATTGACCGAGGAGTGTCTCGGGTCATGTCTACATAGTTCTCGTACCCACAAGGTCTGCACACTTAAGGTTCGGTGACGTTTCGGTATAGTTGAGTTATAGGTGTTGTTAACCGAAAGTTGTTCGGAGTCCCAGATGAGATCCAGGACGTCACGAGGAGCTCCGGAATGGTCCGGAGGTAAAGATTGATATATAGGAAGTCCTATTTTGGTCACCGGAAAAGTTTCGGGCTCATCAGTAGTGTACCGGGAGTGCCGGGAGGGGTGCCGGGGACCATCGGGAGGGATGTCACGCCCCAAGGGGTCTCATGGTCTATGGGAAGAGATAGACCAGCCCCTAGTGTACTGGAATAAGTTCCCACTAAGGCCCATAAGGTTTGAGAAGGAAAAAACCCAAGGTGGAAAGAGTTTCCAAGTGGGAAGGTGGAATCCTACTCCAAGTAGGATTGGAGTAGGACTCCTCCACCTCCAATTTCGACCAAACCTTGAGGTTTTGAGGCTGCCTCCTCCCCTCCCTCCCTCCTATATATAGTGGAGTTTTAGGGCTGATTTGAGACAACTTTTCCAAGGCAGCCTGACCACATACCTCCACGGTTTTTCCTCTAGATCGCGTTTCTGCGGAGCTTGGGCGGAGCCCTGCTGAGATTAGATCACCACCAACCTCCGGAGCGCCGTCACGCTGCCGGAGAACTCATCTACCTCTCCGTCTCTCTTGCTGCATCAAGAATGCCGAGATCATCATCGAGCTGTACGTGTGCTGAACGCGGAGGTGCCTTCCGTTTGGCACTAGATCGGAGCAGATCGTGGGACGGATCACGGGACGGTTCATGGGACGGTTCGCGGGGTGGATCGAGGGACGTGAGGACGTTCCACTACATCAACCGCGTTTCTTAACACTTCGTGCTGTGCGATCTACAAGGGTACGTAGATCGGAAATCCCCTCTCGTAGATGGACATCACCATGATAGGTCTTCGTGCGCGAAGGAATTTTTTTGTTTCCCATGCGACGTTCCCCAACAGATACTGGTGCAGCTTTCTGAAGCATTTTCTCCTGAGGCTTTGAAGCCTTTGGTTTTGGTGGCACATACTTCATTTGAGGAATGGCAGTGACAGAAGTTTCAGCTGCAGAGGAGGTAGCGGTAGTCGTAGCAGCAGTAGATTCCTCATTAAATTTCCTCACGGCAGCTTCTGCCTACTTCTGAAGCTTTGACAAATGTTTTGTTTTTTCCTCACGATAGTCATCAATTGTCTTAAGGCTTGAGGGGTGTGCATCCTGATAATCCTCGAGAGGAGGCCGTTTGTCAGGAGACTTAAGATCGAATTTCTTTGCGTACTTGGGAGTGACGAATCTGTATTCTTTCCACTCCTTAGTCCACCGGTGTTCTATCTTCTGAAGCCTTATCTTCCTCTTGGGAATTGTCTCTTGTTCATAGGTGTGCAGTATTCCAGGTATATATCATCAGGGATATCGATGGTTGTGTTCTGTTCAAGCTTCTTGCCTCCCTTTTGCTTCCTTTCATCTTCCATTTTCTTCAGCTGGGGCTTTTGCTGAGGAAAATAAACTCTTGAGGATTCTGATGAAACTTGCAGATTTTCTTCAAGAAATGGTGCAAATGAGTTAAGTTGATGAGAACCTAGAGATTCATCAGCTGACATTTTTGTACCAGTGAACAGAGTATAGTTGCGAGGAATTTGGAGAGGTCATATGCGTTCTTAGATTTGATGAAATTGAAAATTTTAAAGTTTGAGGAATTTGACCAGTGGGTTGAGGAATTTGGAGAGGTCATATGTTGAGGAATAGAGACTGATAGAGACTTGAGAAGAAAAAATCACAAATCTACGATAAAATAGTAGATCGAAAGAGCTATAATAATAGGGTTTTTATTTACCCTATGTAGTGCGCACGAAGAACAGAGATGGAAGCAGCAGTAGATGCTCTTCGGTGCGAGTCCACTGCGCCCTAACTCGGCAACAGAGGACAACTACGGTAGCGGCGGACGAAGATGATCTGGTTCTGGCGTGATTTCAGCGACGGAGAGGTCGAGGCAGTCAAGCTTTTCCTCACCGGCGACGAGACTTCTAGCGGTGGCGCTAGGGCTCTGCTGTAGCGGAGAGGAGGTCAAGAGAGAGAACGAAGAATTTTGATCGAAGGGGGTAAGGACATATTTATAGCCCAGGTGAAAACTGTCTGGCCGATTCTTTCGGACCGAACTACTCCTGTCCTTTCGTCTCCGCATGACACGTGTAGCATCCGTTTAAAGAGATGGAGATCGTGCTTATCTGATCGTGGGAAGTGGGGTTCAGTTACTGTGTAACAATATAAAAATCAATTTTTGAAGATTTGAGGATTTTGTTACAAAATCATCAGCTGACAAGGACGTAGTGAGGATTTTGAACAAAGTTTCAAGTAGAACGCATATGAAGAATTGAATAGACTGGGTGAGAGTAGCATAGAGGGAAAGTAGGGTCCGATCACATTCACTTAGATGAAATATCAAATTGAAGAAATAGCTATAAGTGAATGCTGTTGAGGACTTTGAAATCACAGTCTATATATATATTTAGGCAAATGAAAATCATCAAGTGTTTTTGAAGATTTTGATTACTTGAGGATTTTGTGACAAAGCGTCATGATGATGAATTTCAGTTTTGAAGAAAGACAAGTTTGAAGAAGAACTACTTTGAAGAAAATCAATTTTGAAGAAATTCAGCTTTGAAGAAATTCAACTTGAGGAATTTCAAGTTGGGTGGTGGCGTGACCCACCATATAAGAATGTTGATTTCAGACGCCGTGTACAATTGCCGTAGGGCCCTAAGAATCAATTTCTTCGTTGATTTCCTCACACTAAGAGTGATATTCTTCATTAGTTGAAGAAAATCGATTCTTCGTGTGTTCCACATCTAAGTCATCAACTTTGCATAAGTGTTAGGATGTGTGCATGTTTTTACAAAACATTTGAAGATTCTAAGATATTTAGCTCACACCGACTTGCAAAACCTTTTCTCATTTAAGGTCTTAGTGAAGATATCTGCCAGTTGATCGTCAGTCTTCACATGGTCGATGAGGATATTGCCCTTGAGGACATGGTCCCGAAGAAAATGATGACGAATCTGGATGTGCTTAGTCTTCGAGTGCTGTACTGGGTTGTATGCAATCTTGATTGCACTCTCACTGTCACAGTAGAGAGGCACATTCTTCATGTTGATGTTGTAGTCCTTGAGGGTTTGCTTCATCCATAGTAATTGAGCACAACATGAACCAACAGCAATGTACTCAACTTCGGCAGTGGAGAGTGAAACGCAGTTCTCCTTCTTTGAGGACTAGCAGACTAGTGGTCTTCCGAGGAAATGACATGTGCTAGAGGTTGACTTGCGATCCACACGGTCACCAGCATAGTCAGAATCACAATATCCCACAAGATGAAGATTTGAGCCCTTGGGGTACCATAATCCTAGTGTTGGTGTGTGAGCTAAGTATCGAAGAATATGCTTCACAACCTTATGGTGTGATTCCTTCGTTTTTTCTTGAAAACGTGCACACATGCAAACACTAAGCATTATATATGGCCTATATGCACACAAATACAGTAAAGAGCCAATCATGGAGCGATATACCTGCTGATTGAATTCTTTACCATTTTCGTCAGTGTAGAGGTGGCCATTGGTAGGCATTGGAGTCTTGGCACCTTTGCATTCATGCATGTCGAATTTCCTCAGAACATCCTTGAGGTATTTCTCATGTGATATGAAGATTCCATTGCGTTGTTGATGGATTTGAAGACCTAAGAAGAATTTCAGCTCCCCCATCATAGACATGTGATATTCTTCACTCTTCATGTAAGGAAATTCATCACTGTAACGTTTGTCAGTACAACCAAATATGATGTCATCGACATATATCTGGCACACAAATAGTTCATTATCATAGGATTTAGTGAAAAGAGTTGTATCGAGTGAACCAGATTTGAAGCCTTTCTTCATGAGGAATTCCTTCAATGTATCATACCACGCCCGAGGGGCTTTCTTGAGACCATAGAGCGCCTTTTTGAGTCTGAAGACTTTGTCTGGATTCTTTGGATCCTCAAAACCAAGGGGTTGAGCAACATATACTTCTTCCTCAAGCTTACCATTGAGGAATGCACTTTTCACAGCAATTTGATATAAGATGATGTTATGATGATTAGCATAAGCAAGTAGTATTCGAATAGCTTCAAGTCTAGCAACAAGTGCAAAAGTTTCATCAAAATCTATTCCTTCAACTTGTGTGTAGCCTTGGTCTACAAGTCGTGCCTTATTCCTCACCACTTGACCATCCTCATCTTGCTTGTTTCGGAAAATCCACTTGGTGCCGATGATATTGTGCTTGCGAGGATCTGGTCGTTTGACGAGCTCCCATACGCCATTCATCTTGATTTGAAGAAGTTTGTCTTGCATGGCTTGGATCCACTCCAGTTCCATTAAAGCCTCAGCAACTTTTGAAGGTTCTGTGATAGACACAAAGGAGAAATGCCCACAAAAGTTAAATAAGTGTGAAGCTTTTGAGCGAGTGATAGGACCTCGCGCGTTGATGTCATCGAGGATTTTGTCAAGTTCTACTTCATTTGCAATCCTCGGATGAGCGGGTTGAGGATTTCATCTCGGCTGAGGAATTGGTTTTGGAGCAATTTCCTCAAGAGCATCTTCTTGATTTTCATCAGTGCTAGGAATGATCTCTTCATCAATTTCCTTAGTGGGAACAATGTCTTCAGTAGCTTTGAGATTTATTGCTTCCTCAGGAGACAACTTATCTGGATCAGGAGGCAATTGCTCTCTTTGTGAGCCATTAGTTTCATGGAACCACACATCTATAGTCTCAACAACTTTGTTGTGATAGGTGTGGAAGACTCTGTAGGTGTGCGAGTCCTTTCCATAACCGAGCATAAAAACCTCATGTGCCTTAGGTGCAAACTACGAGCTATGGTGAGGATCTCTAATCCAGCATTTTGCACCGAAGACTTTGAAATAACTTACATTGGGTTTCTTGTGTGTGAGGAGTTCATATGAGGTTTTCTTGAGGAATTTGTGAAGATATACCGTGTTGATGATATGGCATGCAGTGTTAATTGCTTCAGGCAAAAGGCGACGAGGAGTCTGATATTCTTCAAGCATGGTTCTTGCCATCTCAACCAGAGTCGTGTTCTTCCTTTCGACGACACCATTTTATTGAGGAGTATAAGGAGCAGACAATTCGTGAGTAATACCAAGTTCATCAAGATAATTATCAAGACCGGTGTTTTTGAACTCTGTTCCATTATCACTCTTGGTGTGTTTGATCTTGACACCGAAATTCGTCAAGGCCCTTGAAGAAAATCGTTTGAAGACTTCCTGCACTTCAGTTTTATACAAAATGATATGCACCCATGTGTATCTGGAATAATCATGAACTATGACAAAGCCATATAAAGATGCTGCATTTGTTAGTGTTGCATAATGAGTAGGTCCAAATAGATCCCTGTGAAGCAATTCAAATGGACGAGTAGTGGTCATGATGGTCTTCGAGGGGTGCTTGGATCTGGTTATTTTCCCAGACTGACAAGCACCGCAGAGGTGGTCCTTGAGGAATTTGACTGATTCGATGCCGATGACATGCTTCTTCTTCGCGAGCGTGTGCAAATTCCTCATGACTGCATGACCAAGTCTTTGATGCCACAGCCACCCTTCTGAGGTTTTTGCTAGTAGCCAAGTGGCTGGTTGAGGACCTGTAGAGAAATCAACAATGTACAAATCCCCTCTTCTAACACCTTCGAAGACTTTGGATCTGTCAGATTCCATGATGACAACACATCTATATCTTCCAAAGATAACAATAATATCAAGATCACAAAGCATTGAGACTGACATGAGGTTAAATCCAAGGGATTCAACAAGCATCACTTTGTCCATGTGCCTATCCTTGGAAATAGCCACTTTGCCAAGTCCCAATACCTTGCTTTTACCTTTGTCAGCATATGTGATTTGCTTCAGGGGTGATGGGCTTAGTGGCATATTCATCAGCAATCTTTTGTCACCAGTCATGTGGTGTGTGCAGCCACTATCAAGAACCCACTCAGTACTCTTGGGTTTGTCATCCTGCAGATGAATTAGTACAACTTACCATCTCATATGCTTCACACTTGAAGAATATGATATCAATTTCATCCGATAGGAATTTCATCATAAACAGAATTATAAGGACGTGTGAAATATTTCTATTTCATCAATATTAGCTTGCGTCCCATCAAGCGTTTTCCTCAGGTCTCCAGCAAATTCTTCAGGTGATGATTTTCATCTGGAGACTTGACGTGCAGAAGTGATTAGTTCAATTTCTTCACCACCCACATCTGAAGGAGTGGTAAAGCATTCATCATCCTGCGAGCACCATATGAGAAAGGGGGCATTGAAGCTAATGCACTTCTCTTAACAGTAGGAGGGTTAAAGTACTCAAATGGATATGCATAGAACTTATTTGATGATTTATGAACATAATGATTTGAAGTAAAACACTCATATTCATATTCCTTGTAATTTCCCTGCATGTTAGAAGCATTAGCACGGGTACGAGCATAGTTTTGACCAGTTGACGATTTTGATCCTCTTGAAGACTTTCGTCCTCCTGAGGAATTTGATGTGGGGTTCAAATTCTTCAAAGGTGGTGTCATGAGGACATTTACCTGAAGATTTTCAAGGCAACTTTTGGGAACCCAGATCTTCCTCAGGGGAGGCCCATTCCTGTAGTTAGTTCCAACATATCGAGCAAATACTTCACAAGATTGATTTTTAAAAAGTTTATAGTTGGAGTCAAATGACTCATCTGAGGAATAGGATAATTCACATGAAAAGCCTGTTAGATTGGATGGATCAAAAGGAGGCCCAGTAGGAGCAACCCATGAGGTTTTGGGATACTGCTCAGGTTTCCAATATGATCCGTCAGCATTCTATTCCTCTCAAAGGCAATTCCTTCTTTCCTCGGGTTCCTGTTCAAGATGTGCTTTTTGAGCACATCACAAAGGGTTGGGTGTCCTTTGAGACTTTTGTATATGCCTGTCACATACAATTTCTTCAGCCCTGCATTTTCATCAGTGATATTTGTGGTTTCCTCAAGTGAGGAATTTGACACTACATGAGCAGTTGAAGAATTTGTAGCAATAGAAGCATTTGATGGTTCTGGTGAATAATTAGCAGTTTCACGTTCAATGCATTTAAGACATGGAGGAATGAATTCAGTTTGAGCAACACTGATCTGTTGAGCTAGTAATGAATCGTTTTCCATACGAAGATCATCATGAGAAATCCTCAGCTTTTCAAGATCAAGCTTCCTTTGAAGACATTCATAGGAAAGTTTCTCATGATTAGCGAGGAGTGTAACATGACGATGTTGAAGATTATCAAATCTGGACTGAAGATTTTCATATCTTTAGTGAGGATTTGGGTAAAATTCATTTCATCATTCAACAGATCATTGCTTCTCTCTACTGTTTCTAAATCTTTTCGAGGGCAGTTTGTTGTTTAGTGGCAATGATAGCAAGTTTACTGTAACTAGGTTTTTTATAATCATCAGGTTCACAGTCACTTGAATCAGAGGAGGAAGCATCATTTGGTACCTTTGAACCTTTTGCTATGAAGCAATAGGTTGGAGCGAACTCATCAGCATAGTCATCAGTGTGGATGGTGTTATCATTTTCTTCAAGGTTGAAGATTGACTTGCTGACGAATGTGGTTGCAAGTGCAAGGCTAGCCTGTCCAGATTCCGAGTCTTCATCAGAACCCTCCTCTTCATCACATTCCTCGGATTCTGCCTCCGAATCCATTTCCTTGCCAATAAGTGCCCGAGCCTTTCTGAAACTAGTCTTCTTGTGTGATGAGGACTTTGAGGATCAGTATTTTAAAGATTTCTTCTTTTTCTTCGAGTCATCAGAACTTTCATCCTTGTATTTCTTCTTCTTTGATTCCTTTCCCCAACGAGGACAATCAACAATGTAGTGACCTGATTTCTTGCATTTGTGGCAGGTTCTTTTCTTGTAGTCCTCAGATGAAGATTCTGATTTCCTCATATCTCTTCTTGAAGATTTACCAAACTGGCCACGTCGTGTGAACTTCTGGAATTTCCTCACGAGCATTGCAAGCTCCTGTCCAAATTATTCAGGGTCACCAATGCTATCATCCGTGTCTTCTTCTTCAGATGAGGAAATTGCGTTGGCCTTCAGTGCACGTGGTCTAGAATAGCTTGGTCCATATAGATCTCTCTTTTCTTCTTGTTGGAATTCATGAGTATTGAGTCTTTCGAGTATATCAGCTGGATCAAGCATCTTGTAGTTTGGCTCTCTTGAATCATCAGAATTAAAGTATCAAATGAAGAATCCAAAGATCTTAGTAGTTTCTTCACAACTTCGTGATCAGTAATGTCTCGAGCTCCCAGTGCTTGCAGTTCATTTGATATGTTAGTGAGGCAATCAAAGGTATCTTGCCAGCTTTCATTGTCAAGCCTCTTGAAGCGATTGAAGAGATTGCGAAGAACATCAACACAAGAATCACACTGGGTTGATACTCCTTCATTAACTTTGGACAACCTTTCCCAGATAAGTTTTGCTGAGCCCAAAGCAATCACTCTGCCATACTGTCCCTTGCTCAGATGGCCACAGATGATATTCTTCGCTTGAGAATCAAGTTGCTTGAATTTCTTAACATCAGCGGCAGAGACAGTAGAAGTGACGATAGGGACACCATGTTCCACAATATACCAGAGATCATTGCCAATAGCTTGTAGATGCATCTGCATCTTGGTCTTCCAGAAGGGAAAGTCCATTCCTTCGAAAGTAGGACATCCTGCAGTAACCTTGATCATGCATGCAGTCGACATAACTAAACCTCCAGGTGGTTAAACCAAAATCACACAGAACAAGGGAGTACCTTGCTCTGATACCAATTGAAAGTGTGTTATATCGACTAGAGGGGGGGGATGAATAGGAGATTTTTAGAATTTTGTCTCTGAGGAAAATCCTTTTGAGGAAATTCCTCACTGATGACTAACTTGCAGCGGAAACAGCAAAGGATCAGGAGTGCAAAGTATCACTACAACAGTTTTCAAGGTGAAGAATATGAAAAATAGTTTGCACAGTATGCAGGCACGGAGAAAACAGATGAGGATTAACTCGCGTGAATAATTTGGTGTTGAGGAATTTCAGAGAAAGTCTTCAACAAATTCTTCAAACAGTGACAGCGAAAATCATCAACATACAATATGAGGAATTTAAAGAGTTGAAGAAATAGAACCCGTTTCATAGTGAAGACAGTGGTTGATGACCGAGTTCCAACTGCTGTGACAGTTGTACATCTGGTTTGGAGTGGCTTGGTATTGAAACCAAAGGACACACAATCCCGGGACACACAGTCCCTACCGTATTCTCCTTGGGCTAAGAACACAAAGTCCTCGCCCAACACTCGTGGTAAGTCTTCAGGGTAGACTTCCAAACCCTCACAAACTTGGTCACCAGGCGATCCACAATTGACTGCTGGATTGCTCTAGACCATGACGCCTAACCGTCTGGAGGATGCACAATCCTGAAAGGTAAAAGGCTTTAGTCCCACACAGGAACAACTTCTTCACTGATGCTCAATCACTTGGTTTTCGGTTTTTGGTTTGGTGTTTGGGATATTTCCTCACTGATAAGTTACTCTCGAAGACTCTGAGGAATTTTGGTTGCTCTTATGACAAGTGTCAGTTTCCAACGGAGCAGCCAACCAACTAATGGTTGTCGGGGGCGACTATTTATAGCCTGGGAGCATCCCGACATGATTTGAATTAATGCCCTTAAATAATATGACCGTTGGTGTGGATAAGAGCAGTTGAGCACAACAGGACTGAAAGTGCGTTATATCGACTAGAGGGGGGGGGGTGAATAGGAGATTTTTAGAATTTCATCACTGAGGAAATTCCTTTTGAGGAAATTCCTCACTCATGACTAACTTACGGCGGAAACAGTTAAGGATCAGTCGTGCAAACGTTCACAACAGCAGTATTACAGAGTGAAGATTATGAAAATAGATTGCACAATAAGCAGGCACGCAGAATACAGATGATGATTAACTATAGTGAAGAATTTGGGGTTGAGGAAATTCGGAGAAAGTCTTCAGCAAATTCTTCAAACAATCACAGTGAAAGTCATCAACACATAATACAGAGAAAGTAAAGAGTTGAGGAATAAGAACCCGATTCTTGGTGAAGACTGTTGTTGATGACCCAGTTCCAACTACTGTGACAGTTGTACATCTGGTTTGGAGCGGCTTGGTATTGAAACCAAAGGACACCTAGTCCCGGGACACACAGTCCCTACCGTATTCTCCTTGATCTAAGGACACACATTCCTCGCCCAACACTCGTGGTAAGTCTTCAGGGCAGACTTCCAAACCCTCACAAACTCGGTCACCCGGCGATCCACAATTGACTGCTGGATTGCTCTAGACCATGACACCTAACCGTGTGGAGGATGCACAGTCCTCAAAGGTAAAAGGCTTCAGTCCCACACAGGAACAACTTCTTCAGTGATGCTCAATCACTAGGTTTGGTTTGTGGTTTCGGTGGGTGGTATATTTCCTCACTGATGATTTACTCTCGAAGGCTCTGAGGAATTTGGGTTGCTCTTATGACAAGTGTCAGTTTCTAACGGAGCAGCCAACCAGCTAGTGGTTGTGGGGGGGGGGGCTATTTATAGCCTGGGAGCATCCCGACATGATTTGACATTAATGCCCTTAAATAATATGACCGTTGGAGTGGATAAGACCAGTGACTTGGTGTGGCTATCGAAACGGTCGGGACCCTCAACTGTGAGAGTCCTCATGTCACTCATATTCCTCACTTGAGGCTTTTGGTAGGATTTGGCTTGGGTTGAGCATCATGAGGAAATTCATTCCATAGCGTTACTTTGACCCCCTTTAACAGTACGGTGTTCCTATTCATCAAATGCGAAGAAAGTAAAACATAAAACTTAAATCTTCACGCTTGAATTTCTTCAAAATGATTTTCTTCAGGAACCACCGATCTTCTCAATATCAATGTCTTCATGAGGAATATCAATTTCATCGCAGATTCCTCGTGATTCATTTCTTCAGCTTCAGACCAATTTCTTCAACTGAAGATATACATTTTTAGAGGTCGATATTCTTCAAATATCTCAAACTCCTCGATGACTTATAGATCCTGTGTATACTCACAAACACATTAGATACTTAACCTATAAGTCTTGAAACCACCAAAATCACTAAGGGGCACTAGATGCACTTACAATCTCCCCCTTTTTGGTGGTTGATGACAATTAGGTTAAGTCTTCAACAGGGATCAAAAAATATGAAGTGTAAATACTCATTTGAGGAATTTGAAAACAAGATTCACAGAGACTCCCCGTGAAGATGTGCATACCTTGAGGATTCTGCTTTTATAGCAGATGCACATTGATGATTTATATCATGGAGATCTCCCCCTGAATCTTGTAAATCACGCATACATATAACATATCATATGAAGAAAATGAAGATGCATGATGGCAAATGGTATCTGACGAATTCCAGCATGCGTGCATTAAAACTTGAGGAATAAGCATGCGAAGAAAAACGTTCAAAAGCGTCAGAGTACCATCGGGCTTAAGTTACAACTCATTACATAAAAACTTCAGAAGAGCCAAGAGTTTGTAACTTAATTATAGTTCATAGTCCCCAAAAATGAATCCCGTTTGAAGACTAACTCTCAAGTTTCTCCCCCTTTGTCATCAAGTGACAAAAAGGGACAAACTGAGGACTAACGCCCGTGAAGACTTCATTTCTTGGCGGTTGATGAAGATCCTTGGCGCTTCTTGGGTGTAGTCTTCTTCCTTGGGCCTGTTGCGGTGTCGAGTTGTTCCTCATCAGACTCGGCGGTGCGGAATGACGAGAAGGAGTTGTCTTCAAGATCTGGCACTGGAATGGGCCTGAACTTCTTCTTGGGAGGCCATGACCAGTCAAAGTCCTGCTCAAAGTTCAATTCTTCAAGCTCAGTCTGGGTCTTCAGATGTGCAAGGGTAGCCCAGGTGCGATCGAAAACCTCATGCAGATAGTGATGATTAATCTTCACAGAGTTCTGGGTTTCAGTGAGGGTTTTCAAAATGGCACCAAACTGGCGTTTGACCCATTTGTGGTTGTGATCCACCTTCCGATGAAGACTGAGGAGAAGCTCTTTGTTGTTTAGCACGCGAGGAGGAACAGGGTTGGGTGGACGAGTCTCAGTATCGTCCCATGAAGAATATGCGTCTGGCTCTTTAAACTGACCATCAAGCGGTCTGCTGCCTTCATCAATCACAGACTTTCCTTTTCTCTCAATGGGCTCGAAAGTCTTCTTGTTGACCCGGATAGGAGGCATATAACCAACATGGTTCTGGAAATCTAAGTGGAAGTTGATGCCTGTCCTTGTCCTGAGGAATCTCATGATCCATGGTGCATAAATTTTGTGATCATAGGGGCACATTGCATTGTCAGCCAAAGTCCTCAAGAAGAAATCATGGATATTCATGGGAATACCGTGAATGATGTTGAAGAGGATATTCTTCATGAGGCCGATGACATCTTCTTCATCATCATGGCCTTTGATTGGCGCTAGCACACTGCAGAGAATGCGATAGACAGACCGTGGTGTGTATTTGAGCTCATGGACGAGGAATGTGGTTCTTCAGGGTTTGCCGGCAGCCAAAGGCTTCATGAGCACTTCCATCATTCCATTGGGCAGCTCATGCTCACCATAAAGCTTCACTGCCCCGTCTGAAGGAATTGGTACGGGCAGTTCTCTGAGGAGTTCAGACGCTGGAGCCTTGTAGTGAGTGTTTTGGGTCATCCAGTCGAACACCCAAGTGTTGATGTCATCAGCATTTCCCGAGATGTGCAGAGTTGCATAGAACTGAAGAATAAGCTCACTATTCCAATCTGATATGTCTGAGCACATAGGGAGCAAAACCTGCATCATGGAGTACACTTAGGACTGGTTCCATGCAGGGAATTTCTTCAAGTTCATCATGAGGAATGTGCCTGTGCTGGAATATCTTGTTGCGTCCACAGAGCACAGAAGCATAATAGTTCATCTGAGTCCTGGTCCAAAACTTCAGATGCCTCATTTGAGGGTTGTCATAGGGATTCTCTCCGATGAAATACATGCGTTCCTCAAAGAAATTTTATTTCTGAAACTTTGGCCGCTTCGAGAATGGTAGGCGCTGAACTGGCTTGATATTGTGCTGAGGAATGGGAGGGAAAACAACCATGGCAGTCTCTGGGTTGAGCACAATGAATTCATTGTCAGGGGCGGGAACATTTTCTTCAGCAGTTTGCTCAGGTTGAGGAATTTCATCAGCTGGTATTTCTTGCTCTGGCTGAGCTTCAGGCTGAGGAATTTCTTCTTCCTTCTCAGCTTGAGGAGTTTGGTCAGCCTGTTCAGTGGGAGGAGCCTGCTCAGACTGGACATTTTCTTCAGCTTGGTTTTCATCAGCTGACTTTGTGGCAGAAGCAGATTCATCAGTTGCTACAGCTGAAGCTTGAGTTGTCTCTGTCTGAGGAACACGAGGTTGAGGACTTTCATCAATCTAGATTTCCTCATCAGTATGCTCCTCAGAGGCAGCATCCTTCATTTCCTCATCTGCCCTTGTAGTTTGGTCACCAATGACGACCATTTCACATGAATGTGCAACATTTAGAGGCACCGGGTCCAGAGGGGCAGATTCTTCAGTTCCCTTGAGGCGTTTTGCCTCAATCTTTTCTTCTGCTGAGGAAGCTTTTCTCTTCTTCGCTTCCTTCTCAGCAGCTCTTGTCTTTTTCGCGTCTGATGCAGATGGGATTACCTTCTTCACCTTTGAAGCTTTTGGTGAAGGTGTTTTCTCTACAGATTCTTCAGCTGGTAGTGAGGAACCAGCTGGAACAGAGTCATCAGCCTGCTTTGGTGAAGCAGCTGGATCAGGAGTCGTTGCATCAGGGGTTGCAGTTTCATCAGGAGCGGTCTCGGTGATGATCTCTTCAATGACCGGCTCATCAGCACATCGCTCTTGGTGTTGTTCCTCACCTTGAGAAATTTCCTCCTCATCAGGAGATGCATCTTCTGGCTGCTCAACCAGGGGCTGAGGAGTTGGTGCTGGTTGTGGGTGTCGCTTGTTGTAGTCATCAACGGCGCTAGTGGGTAGTTTGATGAAATTGCGCTTGATGCTTTTGCGGTCTGACAGTTTGTCACACTTGTCAGTCAAGACTTGCAGCTCTGCCTGGGTTGACACCAATGCTTCAGGCGTCAGCTTGAGGAGATTTTGCCTGAGGAATTTCTCCTTTCTGGCCTTTGCAATCTTTGCCTGCTTGGCCTTCTGTTCCTTCCACTTGGCTTCGTTTATGAAGGTGGCCACCATGTGGCTGACGCCAGGAGGAAGTTTCAAATCATCAATGGGTGTGTTTGGGTCTTCATACCATACATTGATGAAGTCGAGGAGGACCTTGGGGTCCATGGCCAGAGGAATAGCACTGCCTGATTCTTGTGCTACCCTTTCTTGCTTGTTCCTGATGATGGCTTCAAGGGATTCATCATCATAATCATCACTTCCCTCTGATGCAGACGGGATTGCGATGATTTTGCTGGGGCTTGGCAGAGGTGCAGGTTCAGTAGTTGCCAAAGTCTTCACAAGGGGTGATGAAGACTTTGTCTCCGAGCTAGTTGCAGCTGAGAGTGAGGAGCTGGAGCTGGCAGTCGTAGGCTTCACGACTTTCTTCCGTACTGGTTTTGGAGGTGGAGCTGAGGACTTTGGTGTAGATGAGATGGGTGCTGAGGGTTTTGGCGCTGATGGTTTTGGTGTTGACGGTTTTGGAACCGAGGGTTTTGGAGCTGAGGGTTTTGGCGCTGATGGTTTTGGTGTTGACAGTTTTGGAACCGAGGGTTTTGGAGCTGAGGGTTTTGTGACAGAAGCCTGTCCAGAGTTCTCTTGACGCTTTGGAGCCTTTGGCTTTGATGGCGCAGACTGCTTTTGAGGAATCTCTGCTCCTGAGGTTTCTGCTGCTGAGGAATGAGCAGCACCGGAGGCAGCAGCTGAGGATTCATTAAATTTCTTCACTGCTGTTTCAGCTTGCCTCTTGAGCTTGGCCAGATGCCTTTCTTTTTCATCTGGGTAGTCATCAAGTGTCATAAGACTTGAGGGATGAGCTACTTGATGATCCTCAAGTGGAGCCCTTCTGCCAGGAGGCTTCAACGCGAATTTCTTCGCATATTTTGGGGTCACAAACCTGTACTCCTTCCACTCCTTTGCCCATCTGCGTTCAATTTTCTGCAGCCTAATCTTTCTTTTAGCCATTGTCTCAGGTTCTTCATCAGGCATGCAATAGTCCATGTATATGTCATCAGGAATATCAACAGCTGTGTTTTGCTCCAGTTTCTTTCCTCCCTTCTGTTTCCTTTCTTCCTCCATTTTCTTCAGACGAGGAATTTGCTGATGATTTTGAACTCCTGAAGATTCTGATGAGCCTTGAAGAGTTTCTTCCAGAAACGCTGCAAATGAGTTAATGTGATGAGAACCGAGAGATTCGTCAGCTGACATGTGTGTACCTGTGAACAGAGTATAGTTGCGAGGAATTTGGAGAGGTCATATGCGTTCTTAGATTTGAAGAAAATGAAAAAGTTTGACAGTTTGAGGAATATAACCAGTGGTTGAGGAATTTGCTTAAGCATACTGTTCTTGGGTTCCAGAGTTGTACAGATCCGAAAATTCGCACAATTGAGGAATCTCGTGAAAATCTTAGATGCTTAGCTAGTTCATCAATGATTGTGGTGATGGATAGTGTTTGAGGAATCATGTGCGCACCGTATCTTGAGGAAAAACAGATTTCACATGGGAGAGGTAAAATTTCAGATCTAATCTGCTGTAAAAATGGGATATATTTACCCTGGAAGGTGCGAACGAAGAACACAAAAGGTGGTGTTTGAGAGGCTCTTCGGTCAAGTGTCCAATGCACCCTAACTTGGCAGCAGAGAACGTCTACGGCGGCGGCGGACGTAGATGTTCCGACTCCGGCGTGATCCTGGCGGCGAAAAGGTTGAGGCAGTGAAGCTCTTCCTTGCCGGCGACAAGACAACCAGCGGTGGCGCTAGGGTTCGATGGAGAGGGTGATGGCAGGAGAGCGATGAAGCGAAGAAGATGATACCGAGGGGGATAAGGACCTATTTATAGCCCGAAAGTTACTGTTTGGCGCGAAAGTTTCGGACCGAATAGCCCTTGCCTCTACGTCTCCGCAGGACACGTGTAGCTCCCGTACGATGCGGTGGAGATAGTGGAGATCGTGGTTATCCGATCGTGGGAAGTGGGGGTTCAGTTACTGTTCCGTTGAAGAAAACAATTTTTGAGGATTTGAGGATTTTTGTTACCAAATCATCAGCTGACAAGGATGCAGTGAGGATTTTGAACAAAGTTTCAAGTAGAACGCATATGAAGAATTGAATAGACTGGATAATTATAGCATAGAGGGAAAGTAGGGTCCGATCACATTCACTTAGCAGAAACATCAACTTGAAGAAATAGCAATAAGTGAATGCTGTTGAGGACTAGAAATCACAGTCTACCTAGGCAAATGAAAGTCATCAAGTGTTTTTGAAGATTTTGTAATAGACCATCACAATGAAGAATAACTATTTTGAGGAAAAAAATGCATTGTGAGGTAACTGATCATTTGAAGAAAATCAACTTGAGGAATTTCACATTGGGCGGTGGCGTTACCCACCATATAAGAATGTTGATTACAGACGCCGCGTACAATTGTCGTAGGGCCCTGAGAATCAATTTCTTCGTTAATTTCTTCACATTCAGAGTGACTTTCTTCATTGGTTGAGGAAAATCGTTTCATCATGTGTTGCACATCTAAGTCATCAACTTTGCATAAGTGTTAGGATGTGTGCATGTTTTTACAAAACATTTGAAGACTCTAAGATATTTAGCTCACACCGCAACTTGCAAAACCTTTTCTCATCCAAGGGCTTAGTGAAGATATCAGCCAGTTGATCATCAGTCTTCACATGGTCGATGAGGATATTGCCCTTGAGGACATGGTCCCGAAGAAAATGATGACGAATCTGGATGTGCTTGGTCTTCGAGTGCTATACTTGGTTATATGAAATCTTGATAGCACTCTCATTGTCACAGTAGAGAGGCACATTCGTCATGTTGATGTCGTAGTCCTTGAGGGTTTGCTTCATCCATAGCAATTGAGCACAGCAAGAACCAGCAGCAATGTACTCAGCTTCGGCAGTGGAGAGTGATACGCAGTTCTGCTTCTTTGAGGACCAGCAAACTAGTGATCTTCCGAGGAAATGGCATGTGCCAGATGTTGACTTGCGATCCACACGGTCACCAGCATAGTCTGAATCAGAATACCCTACCAGATGAAGATTGGAGCCCTTGGGATACCACAATCCTAGTGTTGGTGTGTGAGCTAAGTATCGAAGAATATGTTTCACAGCCTTATGGTGTGATTCCTTCGGTTTTGCTTGAAAACGAGCACACATGCAAACACTAAGCATTATATCTGGCCTAGATGCACATAGATACAATAAAGAGCCAATCATAGAACGGTATACGTGCTGATCGAAATCTTTACCATTTTCATCACTGCCGAGGTGACCGTTGGTAGGCATTGGAGTCTTGGCACCTTTGCATTCATGCATGTCGAATTTCCTCAGAACATCCTTGAGGTATTTCTCCTATGATATGAAGATTCCATTGTTTTGTTGACGAATTTGAAGGCCTAAGAAGAAATTCAGCTCCCCCATCATGGACATCTGATATTCTTCACTCATCATATAGGCAAATTCATCAGTGTATATTTTGTCAGTACAACCAAATATGATGTCATCAACATATATTTGACATACAAACTGCTCATTATCATAAGATTTTGTGAAAAGAGTTGGATCGAGTGAACCAGGTTTGAAGCCTTTCTTCATGAGGAATTCCTTCAATGTATCATACCATGCCCGAGGGGCTTGCTTGAGGCCATACAGAGCCTTTTTGAGTCTGAAGACTTTGTCTGCATTCTTTGGATCCTCAAAACCTGGGGGCTGAGCAACATATACTTCTTCCTCAAGCTTACCATTGAGGAATGCACTTTCCACATCCATTTGATATAAGATGATGTTATGATGATTAGCATAAGCAAGTAGAATTCGAATAGCTTCAAGTCTAGCAACAGGTGCAAAAGTTTCATCGAAATCTATTCCTTCAACCTGGGTGTATCCTTGGGCTACAACTCGTGCCTTGTTCCTCACCACTTGACCGTCCTCATCTTGCTTGTTTCGGAAAATCCACTTGGTGCCGATGATGTTATGCTTGCGAGGATCTGGTCATTTGACAAGCTCCCATACGTCATTCAGCTTGAATTGAAGAAGTTTGTCTTGCATGGCTTGGATCCACTCCGGTTCGAGAAAAGCCTCAGCTACTTTTGAGGGTTCTGTGATGGATACAAAAGAAAAATGCCCACAAAAGTTAACTAAGTGTGAAGCTTTTGAGCGAGTGAGAGGACCTGGCGCGTTGATGTCGTTGAGGATTTTGTCAAGTTCTACTTCGTTTGCAATCCTCGGATGAGCTGGTTGAGGATTTTGTCTTTGCTAAGGAAGTGGTGCTGTTGCAATTTCCTCAGGAGCATCTTCTTGGCTTTCATCAGCGATGGGGATCGTTTCTTTGTCAATTTCCTCAGTGGGGACAATGTCTTCAATAGGCTTAAGCTTTATTGCTTCTTCAGGAGACAGCTTATCTGGATCAGAAGGCAATTGCTCTCTTTGCGAGCCATTAGTTTCATCGAACCGCACATCTACAGTCTCAACAACTTTGTTGTGATAGTTGTTGAAGACTCTGTAGGTGTTCGAGTCCTTTCCATAACCGAGCATAAAACCTTCATGTGCCTTAGGTGCAAATTTTGAGCTATGGTGAGGATCTCTAATCCAGCATTTTGCACCGAAGACTTTGAAATAACTTACATTGGGTTTCTTGTCAGTGAGGAGTTCATATGAGGTTTTCTTGAGGAATTTGTGAAGATATACCCTGTTGATGATATGGCATGCAGTGTTGATTGCTTCAGACCAGAAGCGACGAGGAGTCTGATATTCTTCAAGCATGGTTCTTGCCATTTCAACCAGAGTCCTGTTCTTTCTTTCGACGACACCATTCTGCTGATATGTTTGATCTTGATGCCGAAGTTCGTCGAGGCCCTTGAAGAAAATCGTTTGAAGATTTCCTGCACTTCAGTTTTATACACTATAATATGCACCCAAGTGTATCTGGAATAATCATCAACTATGACAAAGCCATATAGAGATGCTGCATTGGTTAGTGTTGCATAGTGAGTAGTTCCAAATAAATCCATATGAAGCAATTCAAATGGACGTGTAGTGGTCATGATGGTTTTGGAGGGATGCTTGGATCTGTCATTTTCCCAGATTCACAAGCACCGCAGAGATGATCCTTGAAGAATTTGACTGATTTGATGCCAATGACATGCTACTTCTTTGCAAGTGTGTGCAAATTCCTCATGCCTGCATGACCTAGTCTTCGGTGCCATAGCCATCCTTCTGAGGTTTTTGCTAGTAAGCAAGTGGCTGGTTGAGGACCTGTAGAGAAGTCAACAATGTACAAATCCCCTCTTCTTACACCTTCGAAGACTTTGGATCTGTCATATTCCATGATGACTACACATCTATATCTACCAAAGATAACAATCATATCAAGATCACAAAGCATCGAGACTGACATGAGGTTAAAACCAAGGGATTCAACAAGCATCACTTTGTCCATATGCCTATCCTTGGAAATAGCTACTTTGCCAAGTCCCAATACCTTGCTTTTACCTTTATTAGCATATGTGATTTGCTTCAGAGGTGATGGAGTTAGTGGCATATTCATCAGTAGGCTTTTATCACCAGTCATGTGATGTGTGCAGCCACTAGCGAGAACCCACTCGGTATTTTTGGGTTTGTCATCTTGCAGATGAATTAGTACTGCTTACCATCTCATATGCTTCAGATTTGAAGAATATGACACTAATTTCTTCAGTTCAGTGATTTCATCATAACAGAAATGTAAGGACGTGTGAAATATTTCTATTTCATCAATCATTAGCTTGCGTCCTATCAAGCATTTCCTCAGGTCTCCAGCAAATTCTTCAAATGATGATTTTCATCTGGAGACCTGACCTGCAGAAGTGATTAGTTTGATTTCTTCACCACCCACATCTGAAGGGGTGGCAAAGCGTTCATCATCCTGCGAGCACCATATGAGAAAGGTGGCATTGAAGCTAATGCACTTCTCTTAACAGTAGGGGGGTTAAAGTACTCATATGAGTATGCAGAGAACTGGTTTGAGGATTTATGAACGTAATGATTTGAGGAGTAGCGCTCATAACCATATTCCTTGTAGTTTCCCTGCATGTTAGACGCATAAGCACGAGTACGAGCATAGTTTTGACCAGTTGAGGATTTTGATCCTCTTGAAGACTTTGGTCCTCCTGAGGAATTTGATCTGGGGTTCAGATTCTTCAGAGGTGATGTCATGAGAACATTCACTTGAAGATTTTCAAGACAACTTTTGGGAACCCAGATTTTCCTCAGAGGAGGGCCATTCCTGCAGTTAGTTCCAACATATCGAGCAAATACTTCACCAGATTGATTTTTGAACAGTTTATAGTTCGAATCAAATGACTCATCTGAGGCATATGATAATTCACATGAGAAGCCAGTTAGATTAGATGGATCAAAAGGAGGCCCGGTAGCAGCAACCCATGAGGTTTTGGGATACTACTCAGGTTTCCAATAAGATCCATCAGCATTTAGTTTTCTCTCAAAGGCAATTCCTTCTTTCCTTGGGTTCCTGTTCAAGATCTGCTTTTTGAGCACATCACAAAGGATTTGGTGTCCTTTGAGGCTTTTGTACATGCCTGTCACATACAATTCCTTCAATCCTGCATTTTCATCAGTAACATTTGTGTTTTCCTCAAGTGAGGAAATAGACACAGCAGGTGCAGTTGAAGAGTTTGTAGCATTTGATGATTCTGGTGAGGAATTTGCAGTTTCACGTTCAATGCATTTAAGACATGGAGGAATAAATTCAACTTGACTAGCGCTAATCTGTTGAGCTAGTAATGAATCATTTTCCATAAGAAGATCATCATAAGACATCCTCAGTTTCTCAAGATCAAGCTTCCTTTGAAGAAATTCGTAGGAAAGCTTCTCATGATCAGTGAGGAGTGTATCATAATGATCCTGAAGAATATCAAATCTAGACTGAAGATTTTTCATGTCATCAGCGAGGATTTGATTAAGATTCATTTCATCATTCAACAGATCATCACTTTTGTCTAGCAGTTTTTGAAGCTTTTCGAGAGTAGTTTGTTGTTTAGTGGCAATGATGGCAAGTTTACTGTAACTGGGTTTTTTGTAATCATCATGTTCACAGTCACTTGAATCAGAGGAGGAGGCATTATTTGATACCTTTGAACCTTTCGCCATGAAGCAATAGGTTGGAGCAAAGTCATCAGCATATTCATCAGTTTGGATGGTGCACTCATTTTCTTCAAGATTGAAGATTGACTTGCTGACAAAATTGGTTGCTAGTGCAAGACTAGCCTGTCCGGATTCTGAGTCTTCTCGAGAGCCTTCTTCTTCATCACATTCCTCTGATTCTGCCTCGGAATCCATTTCCTTGCCAATAAGTGCCCGAGCCTTTCTGAAGCTAGTCTTCTTGTGTGAGGAAGACTTTGAAGATGAGGATTTTGAAGATTTCTTCTTCTTCTTTGAGTCATCAGAATTGTCATCCTTGTATTTCTTCTTCTTTGATTCCTTTCCCCAGCGAGGACAATCAGCAATGTAATGACCTGATTTCTTGCACTTGTGACAGGTCCATTTCTTGTAGTCCTCAGATGCAGATTCTGATTTCCTCATGTCTCTTCTTGATGATTTACCGAACTGGCCTCGTCGTGTAAATCTGTGGAATTTCCTCACAAGCATTGCAAGTTCCTGACCAAATTCTTCAGGGTCACAACTGCTGTCATCTGTGTCTTCTTCTTCAGATGAGGAAATTGCTCTTGCCTTCAGTGCACGTGGTCTGGAATAGCTTTGTCCATATAGATCTCTCTTCTCTTCTAGCTGGAATTCATGAGTATTTAGCCTTTCGAGGATATCAGCAGGATCTAGCATCTTGTAGTCTGGTCTTTCTTGAATCATCAGAACTAAAGTGTCAAATGAAGAATCCAAAGATCTCAGCAGTTTCTTCACAACTTCGTGATCAGTGATGTCTCGAGCTCCCAGTGCTTGCAGTTCATTTGATATGTCAGTGAGGCGATCAAAGGTGTCTTGGCAGCTTTCATTGTCATGTCTCTTGAAGCGATTGAAGAGATTGCGAAGAATATCAACACGAGAGTCACGTTGGGTTGATACTCCTTCATTTACCTTGCACAGTCTCTCCCAGATCAGTGTTGCAGAGCCTAAGGCACTCACTCACTCAGATGACCACAGATGATGTTCTTCGCTTGAGAATCGAGTTGCTTGAATTTCTTCACATCAGCTGCAGTGACACTAGCAGAAATGATGGGGACACCATTTTCCACAATATACCAGAGATCATTGTCTATAGCTTGTAGATGCATTTGCATTTTGTTCTTCCAGAAGGGAAAGTTCTTTCCCTCGTAGGTAGGACATGCTGCAGTCACCTTAAACATGCCTGCAGTCGACATAACTAAAACTCCAGGTGGTTAAACCAAAATCACACAGAACAAGGGAGTACCTTGCTCTGATACCAATTGAAAGTGCGTTATATCGACTAGAGGGGGGTGAATAGGAGATTTTTAGAATTTCATCACTGAGGAAATTCCTTTTGAGGAAATTCCTCAGTGATGACTAACTTACAGCGGAAACAGTTAAGGATCAGTCGTGCAAACGTTCACAACAGCAGTATTACAGAGTGAGGATTATGAAAACAGATTGCATAGTAAGCAGGCATGCAGAATACAGATGATGATTAACTATAGTGAAGAATTTGGGGTTGAGGAAATTCGGAGAAACTCTTCAGCAAATTCTTCAAACAATCACAGTGAAAGTCATCAACACATAATACAGAGAAAGTAAAGAGTTGAGGAATTAGAACCCGATTCTTGGTGAAGACTGTTGTTGATGACCCAGTTCCAACTGCTGTGACAGTTGTACATCTGGTTTGGAGCGGCTTGGTATTGAAACCAAAGGACACCTAGTCCCGGGACACACAGTCCCTACCGTATTCTCCTTGAGCTAAGGACACACAGTCCTCGCCCAACACTCGTGGTAAGTCTTCAGGGCAGACTTCCAAACCCTCACAAACTCGGTCACCCGGCGATCCACAATTGACTGCTGGATTGCTCTAGACCATGAGGCCTAACCGTCTGGAGGATGCATAGTCCTCAAAGGTAAAAGGCTTCAGTCCCACACAGGAACAACTTCTTCAGTGATGCTCAATCACTAGGTTTGGTTTGTGGTTTCGGTGGGTGGTATATTTCCTCACTGATGATTTACTCTCAAAGGCTCTGAGGAATTTGGGTTGCTCTTATGACAAGTGTCAGTTTCTAACGGAGCAGCCAACCAGCTAGTGGTTGTGGGGGGGGGGGGCTATTTATAGCCTGGGAGCATCCCGACATGATTTGACATTAATGCCCTTAAATAATATGACCATTGGAGTGGATAAGACCAGTGACTTGGCGTGGCTATCAAAACGGTCGGGACCCTCAACTGTGAGAGTCCTCATGTCACTCATATTCCTCACTTGAGGATTTTGGTAGGATTTGGCTTGGGTTGAGCATCATGAGGAAATTCATTCCATAGCGTTACTTTGATCCCCTTTAATAGTACGGTGTTCCTATTCATCAAATGCGAAGAAAGTAAAACAGAAAACTTAAATCTTCACGCTTCAATTTCTTCAAAATGATTTTCTTCAGGAACCACCGATCTTCTCAATATCAATGTCTTCATGAGGAATATCAATTTCATCGCAGATTCCTCGTGATTCATTTCTTAAGCTTCAGACCAATTTCTTCAACTGAAGATATACATTTTTTGGGGTCGATATTCTTCAAATATCTCAAACTCCTCGATGACTTATAGATCCTGTGTATACTCACAAACACATTAGATACTTAACCTATAAGTCTTCAAACCACCAAAATCACTAAGGGGCACTAGATGCACTTACAAGGATCCAGCAACAATGTACTCAGCTTCGGCAGTGGAGAGAGAAACACAATTCTTTCCTCTTTGAGGACCAACAAACTAATGATCTTCCGAGGAAATGGCATGTGCGTGAAGTTGACTTGCGATCCACACGGTCACCATCATATTCAGAATCAAAATATCCAACGAGGTGAAGATTTGAGCCCTTGGGGTACCATAATCCTAGTGTTGTTGTGTGATCTAAGTATCGAAGAATATGTTTCACAACCTTATGGTGTGATTCCTACAGTTTTGCTTGAAAACGAGCACGCATGCAAACACTAAGCATTGTATCTGGCCTAGATGCACATAGATACGATAAAGAGCCAATCATCGAGCGATATACATGCTGATCGAAATCTTTACCATTTGCGTCAGTGCAGAGGTGGCCGTTGGTAGGCATAGGAATCTTGATACCTTTGCATTCATGCATGTTGAATTTCCTCAGAACATCCTTGAGGTATTTCTCTTGTGATATGAAGATGTCATTTCCTTGTTGACGAATTTGAAGACCCAAGAAGAATTTCAGCTCCCTATCATAGACATCTGATATTCTTCACTCATCATGTAAGAAAATTCATCACTGTAACGTTTGTTAGTACAACCAAAGATAATGTCGTAGACATATATTTGGCACACAAATAGTTCATTGTCATAAGATTTTGTGAAAAGAGTTGGATCGAGGGAACTAGGTTTGAAGCCATTTTCATGAGGAATTCCTTCAATGTATCATACCACACCCGAGGGGCTTGCTTGAGGCCATAGAATGCCTTTTTGAGTCTGAAGACTTTGTCTGGATGCTTCGGATCCTCAAAACCTGAGGGTTGAGCAACGTATACTTCTTACTCAAGCTTACCATTGACGAATGCACTTTTCACATCCATTTGAAATAGAGTAATATTATGATGATTAACATAAGCAAGTAGTATTCGAATAGCTTCAAGTCTAGCAACAGGTGCAAAAGTTTCATCGAAATCAATTCCTTCAACCTGTGTGTAGCCTTGGGCTACAAGTCGTGCCTTATTGCTCACCAATTGACCATCCTCATCTTGCTTGTTTTGGAATATCCACTTGGTGTCGATGATATTGTGCTTGCGAGGATCTGGTCGTTTGACGAGTTCCCACACGTCATTTAGCTTGAATTGAAGAAGTTCATCTTGCATGGCTTGAATCCACTCAGGTTCCATGAAGGCTTCAACAACTTTTGAGGGTTCTGTGATAGACACAAAAGAGGAATGGCCACAAAAGTTAACAAATGTGAAGCTTTTGAGCGAGTGAGAGGACCTGGCGTATTGATGTCATCGAGGATTTTGTCGAGTTCCACTTGATTTGTAATTCTTAGATGGGTTGGTTGAAGATTTTGTCTAGGCTGAGGAATTTGATCTGGAGCAATTTCCTCAGGTGCATCTTCCTTAATTTCATCAGTGCTGGGGACGATTTGTTCAGCAACTTCCTCAGTAGGAATGATGTCTTAAGTAGCTTTGAACTTGATAGCTTCCTCGGGAGATAATTTGTCTGGCACAGGAGGCAATTGCTCTCTTTGCAAGCCATTAGTTTCATCGAACCGCACATCTACAGTTTCAACAACCTTGTTGTGATAGGTGTTGAAGACTCTGTAGGTGTGTGAGTCCTTTCCATAACCAAGGATAAAACCCTCATGTGCTTTAGGTGCAAATTTTGAGCTATGGTGAGGATCTCTAATCCAACATTTTGCACCAAAGACTTTGAAATAACTTACATTTGGTTTCTTGTCAGTTAGGAGTTCATATGAGGTTTTCTTGAGGGATTTGTGAAGATATACCCTGTTGATGATGTGGCAAGCAGTGTTGATTGCTTCAGGTTAGAAATGATGAGGAGTCTGATATTCTGCAAGCATGGTCCGTGCCATTTCAACCAGAGTCCTGTTCTTGCGTTCAATGACACCATTCTATTGAGGAGTATAAGGAGGAGACAATTCATGAGTAATACCAAGTTCATCAAGATAATCATCAAGACCAGTGTTTCTGAATTATGTCCCACTATCACTTCTGTTGTGTTTGATCTTGACGTCGAAGTTCGTCGAGGACCTTGAGGAAAATCGTTTGATGACTTCCTACACTTCATTTTTATATAGAAAGATATGTAGCCAAGTATATCAAGAATAGTCATCAATGATGACAAAGCCATATAAATATGCTACATTTGTTAGAGTAGCGTAATGAGTAGGTCCAAATAGATCCATGTGAAGCAATTCAAACATACGAGTAGTAGTCAAAATAGTCTTCGAGGGGTGTTTGGATGTGGTCATTTTTCCAGACTCACAAGCACCGCAGAGGTCGTCCTTGTGGAATTTGACCGATTCGATGCCAATGACATGCTTCTTCTTCGCCAGCGTGTGCAAATTCCTCATACTTGCATGACCAAGTCCTCGATGCCATAGCCAGCCTTCTGAGGTTTTTGCTAGTAAGGATGTGACTGGTTGAGGACCTGTGAAAAAAATCAACAATGTACAAATCTCCTCTCCTAAAGCCTTCGAAGACTTTGGATCTGTGAGATTCCATGATGACTACACATCTGTATTTTCCAAAGATAACAACCATATCAAGATCACAAAGCATTGAGACTGACATGAGGTTAAGCCCAAGGGATTTGTCAAGCATCACTTTGTCCATGTGCCTGTCCTTGGAAATAGCCACTTTGCCAAGTCCCGATACCTTGCTTCTACCTTTGTTGGCAAAAGTGATTTGCTTCAGTGGTGATGGATTCAATGGCATATTCATCAGCAAGCTTTTATCACCAGTCATGTGGTTTGTGCAACCACTTTCAAGAACCCACTCAGTATTCTTGGGTTTGTCATCTTGTAGATGAATTAGTAAAGGTTACCATCTCATATGCTTGAGACTTAAAGAATATGATTTCAATTTCATCAGATAGGAATTTCATCATAAACAGTAATTTGAGGACGTGTGAAATGTTATCATTTCATAAATTTTAGCTTGTGTCAAATCAAGAATTTTCCTCAGGTCTCTAGCAAGTTCTTCAGATGATAATTTTTATCTGGAGACCTGACCTGCAGAAGTGATTAGTTCAATTTCTTCACCACCCACATCTGAAGGGGTGTGAAAGAGTTCATCATCCTGCGAGCACCATATGAGAAAGGGGGCATTGAAGCTAATGCACTTCTTTTCACAGTAGGAGGGTTAGAGTACTCAAATGAATAGGCAGAGAAGTTCTTTGAGGATTTATGAACATAATGATTTGAGGAAAAAAATTCATATTCACATCCCTCGAAATTTCCCTGCATATCAGAAGCATTAGCACAAGTACAAGCATATTATTGACCATTTGAGCATTTTGTTCCTCTTGAAGACTTTGATCCACATGAGGAATTTGATCTCGGGTTCAGGTTCTTCATAGGTTGCATCATGAAGACATTCACCTGAAGATTTTCCAAGCAACTCTTGGGGAACCAGATTTTCCTCACGGGTGCTCCATTCATGCAGTTAGTTCCAATATATCGAGAAAATACTTCACCTGATTGATTTTTGAAGAGTTTGTAGTTGGAGTCAAATGACTCATCTGAGGAATAGGATAATCCACATGCAAATCCTATTAGAGAGTATGGATCGACGAGAGGGCCCTTAGCAACAACCCATGAGGTTCTGGGATACTGCTCAGGTTTCCAGTATGATCCATCAGCATTTAATTTCGTCTCGAAGGCACTTCCTTCTTTCCTCGGATTTCTGTTCAAAATCAACCTTTTGAGCATATCACAAAGGGTTTGATGCCCTTTGATACTTTTGTATATGCCTGTCACATACAATTCCTTTAGCCCTGCATTTTCGTCAGTAGCATTTGTCGTTTCCTCAAGTGAAGAATTTGATACCACAGGAGCAGTTGAAGAATTTGTAGCGATAGAAGCATTTGATGATTCTGGTGAAGAATTGGCAGTTTCACGCTCGATGCATTTCAGACATGGTGGAGTAAATTCAACGTGAGTGGCACTAATCTGTTGAGCAAGCAATGAATCGTTTTCCATTCGAAGATCATCATGAAACATCTTCAACTTCTCAAGATCAAGTTTTCATTGAAGAAATTCATAGGAAAGTTTCTCATGATCAGCCAAGAGTGTGCCATAACGACCTTGAAGACTATAAAATCTAGACTGAAGACTTTTCACATCTTCAGTGAGGACTTGAGTGCGATTCATTTGATCATTCAACAGATCATCGCTTCTGTCTAGCAGTTTTTGAAGCTTTTCAATGGCACTTTGTTATTTAGTTGCAATGTTGGCAAGTTTACTGTAACTAGGGTTTTTATAATCATCAGGTTCACAGTCCCTTGAGTCAGAGGAGGAAGAGTCATTCGGTACCTTTGAACCTTTTGCCATGAAGCAATAGGTTGGGGCGAAGTCATCAGCATAATCATCAGTCTAGATAGCATTGTCATTTTCTTAAAGGTTGAAGATTGACTTGTTGACGAATGAGGTAGCTAGTGCAAGACTTGCCACACCAGACTCAGAATCTTCTTCAGAACCTTCCTCTTCATCACATTCCTCAAATTCTTCCTGAGAATCAATTTACTTGCCTGTGAGTGCCCGAGACTTTCTGAAACTAGTCTTCTTGTGTGATGAGGACTTTGAGGATGAGGATTTTGAAGATTTCTTCTTTTTCTTCAAGTCATCATAACTTTCATCCTTGTATTTCTTCTTCTTTGATTCTTTTACCTAGAGAGGATAGTCAACTATGTAATGACCAGATTTCTTACATTTGTGACAGGTTCTTTTCTTGTAGTCCTGAGATGAAGATTCTGATTTCCTCATATCTCTTCTTGAAGATTTACCAAATTGGACACGCCTTGTAAACTTCTAGAACTTCCTCACGAGCATTGCAAGCTCCTGTCCATGTTCTTCAGGATCACCAATGCTGCAATCTAAGTCTTCTTCTTCAGATGAGGAAATTGCTTTAGCCTTCAGTGCACGAGGTCTTGAGTAGCTTGGTCCATACATATCTCTCTTTTCTTCCTGTTGGAATTCATGAGTATTGAGTCTTTCAAGTATATTAGCAGGATCAAGCATCTTATAGTCTCCTCTTTCTTGAATCATCAGAACCAGTGTATCGAAAGATGGATCAAGAGATCTTAGCAGTTTCTTCACAACTTCATGATCAGTGATGTCTCGAGATCCCAGTGCTTACAGTTCATTTGAGATATCAGTGAGGCGATCAAAGGTATCTTGGAAGCTTACATTGTCAAGCCTCTTGAAGCGATTGAAGATATTGCGAAGAACATCAACACGGGAGTCACGCTGAGTTGAGATTCCTTCATTGACTTTGGACAACCTATCCCAGATGAGCTTAGCTGTGCCCAAAGCACTCACTGTGCCATACCGACCTTTACTCAGATGGCCATAGATGATATTCTGTGCTTGTGAATCAAGTTGCTTGAATTTCTTCACATCAGCGGTAGATATAGTAGCAGTGATGGAGGGAATACCATGTTCCACAATGTACCACAGATCATTCTCAGTAGCCTGAAGATGCATCTGCATCTTGGTCTTCCAGCAGGGAAAGTCCTTTCGTTCAAAGGTAGGACATCCTGTAATAAACTTGATCATACCTGCAGTCAACATAACTAAAACTCTAGGTGGTTAAACCAAAATCACACAGAACAAGGGAGTACCTTGCTCTGATACCAATTGAAAGTGTGTTATATCGACTAGAGGGGGGGTGAATTATGAGAATTTGAGGTTGAGAAAATTATGAGAAAGTCTTCAGACAAATTCTTCAAACAACACAGATGAAACTCTTCAACATACAACTTTGAGGAAATGAAAGAGTTGAAGAAATAGAATCTGTATCATGATGAAGACAGTTGTTGATGACCGAGTTCAAACTGCTGTGACAGATGTACATCTGGTTTGGAGTGGCTTGGTATTGAAAGCAACGACACATAGTCCCGGGACACATAGTCCCTACCGTATTCTCCTTGAGCTAAGGACACATAGTCCTCGCCCAACACTCGTGGTAAGTCTTCAGAGCATACCTACAAACCCTCACAAACTCGGTCACCCGGCGATCCACAATTGACTGCTGGATGCTCTAGACCACGACGCCTAACCTTTTGGAGGATGCAGAGCCCTCAAAGGTTTTGGTTTGGGGTTTGGTGTTTGGGGTATTTCCTCACTTGATGATTTTCTCTCAATGACTCTAAGGAATTTGGGTTGCTCTAAATGACAAGTGTCAGTTTCTCTCGGAGCAGCCAACCAGCTAGTGGTTGTGGGGGACGGCTATTTATAGCCTCGGAGCATCCCGACATGATTTGACATAAATGCCCTTAAATATTGTAACCGTTGGGTGGATAAGATCAGTGAGGTGGCGCGTGTTGCGGCAACGGTCGGAACTTTCAACTGTGAATGTCCTCATGTCTCTCATATTCCTCACTTTGAGGCTTTGGTAGGTTTAGGCTTGGGTTGAGCATCATGAGGAATTTCATTCCGTAGTATTACTTCGACCCCCTTTAATAATACGGTGTTCCTATGACTCAAGAGTAAAGAAAATGAAACAAAAAGAGTAAATCTTCACGCTTCAAAGTCTTCAGACAGTTTTTCTTCAGGAACCACCGAATTCCTCATCTTCAATATCTTCATGTGGAATATCAATGTCATCGCAATTTCTTGGCGATCAAATTCTTCAAGGTAATACCAAAGTCTTCAGCCGAAGACATACATTTTTAGGGGTCGATATTCATCGTATAACTCAAACTCCTCAGCGACTTATAGATCATGTGTACACTTACAAACACATTAGTATCTTAACCTATAAGTCTTCAAAGCACCAAAATCACTATGGGCACTAGATGCACTTACAATATCCTCTTCAGAAGGAAATTTCACCGACGGGTTATGCAAGATATCCAAAAATACATTGGGAGGAACCGGCTGACGCTGTGACCCGAGTCGTGAAAGAGCATCAGCTGCCTCGTTGAGCCGGCAGTCGATATGATCAACTTGATAACCATGAAAGTGACCCGCCACATCTGATACGACACGCTTGTAAGCCGCCATCAGCGGATCCCTAGAATCCCACATCCCGGAAACTTGTTGTGCCACCAGATCCGAGTCGCCCAAGCACCTAACTCGGCTGAGGTTCATTTCTTTGGCGATCCTAAGCCCATGGAGCAAAGCCTCATACTCTATTGTATTGTTAGTACATGGAATCATGAGCCATAGGACATAGCAAAACTTGTCACCCTGCGGGGAAGTCAGTACCACGCGAGCCCCCGAGCCTTCCAACTGCCTCGACCCGTCAAAGTGGATGGTCCAATATGTGTGATTCGGTCTGTCTTCTAGAATTTGCAACTCGGTCCAGTCGTTGATGAAATCAACTAAGGCGTGAGACTTGATGGCCGTGCGGGGCATATACTTCACGTGATGAGGACGAAGTTCAATGGCCCACTTAGTAAACCGCCCAGTCGCTTCACGACTGTAATGACTAAGATGCATCCCTTTTCTTATTTGGGGGCGAGGGCTCAAAAGGGAAAGGGGCGCATCTACACGTTTCGCAAGCGAGATAATCATAACATTACATAACTGAAAGAGTGACAAGTAGGGCATACACTTGCCATATGATAAGAACATAGTCATATAGTCATACATGCACACTTATTCAGAACATAGTATGGTCCAGATACGGACAAGATGAAAATAGATAAAGCTATGTTATCCCGCACGCTGGCCCCACGATCACGACCACGGCCTCTAGTCCTCCGGATAAGTCACGTACAGTCTGCCAGAGTCCTCATCAAACTCCCACTTCAACTGGTTATCATCAAGATCTCCTGCATCAGGCGTATCCTGTACCTGTCGGTGATTGTAGTAAACCGTGAGCCACGAGTACTTAGCAATCGAATGACCTTAGTATCGAATTTAGCCGAGCTAATGGGTGGGGAAGGTTAAGAGTATGGGTTTGCAGCAACCTAAGCATATATGGTGGCTACCTTACGATTATCAGAGTTAACATATGGTGGCCTACGCAAGACGGTCGAAGACTAGATTGATCACTAAGTGATCCTTAACACCTACTTACGTCATGTTGGAATTATGCCCTAGAGGCAATAATAAATGTATAGTTATTATTATAATTCCTGTATCAAGATAATAGTTTATTATCCATGCTATAATTGTATTGAATGAAGACTCATTTACATGTGTGGATACATAGACAAAACACCGTCCCTAGCATGCCTCTAGTTGGCTAGCCAGTTGATCGATGATTGTCAGTGTCTTCTGATTATGAACAAGGTGTTGTTGCTTGATAACTGGATCACGTCATTAGGAGAATCACGTGACGGACTAGACCCAAACTAATAGACGTAGCATGTTGATCGTGTCATTTTGTTGCTACTGTTTTCTGCGTGTCAAGTATTTATTCCTATGACCATGAGATCATATAACTCACTGACACCGGAGGAATGCTTTGTGTGTATCAAACGTCGCAACGTAACTGGGTGACTATAAAGATGCTCTACAGGTATCTCCGAAGGTGTTAGTTGAGTTAGTATGGATCAAGACTGGGATTTGTCACTCCGTATGACGGAGAGGTATCTCGGGGCCCACTCGGTAATACAACATCACACACAAGCCTTGCAAGCAATGTAACTTAGTGTAAGTTGCGGGATCTTGTATTACGGAACGAGTAAAGAGACTTGCCGGTAAACGAGATTGAAATAGGTATGCGGATACCGACGATCGAATCTCGGGCAAGTAACATACCGAAGGACAAAGGGAATGACATACGAGATTATACGAATCCTTGGCACTGAGGTTCAAACGATAAGATCTTCGTAGAATATGTAGGATCCAATATGGGCATCCAGGTCCTGCTATTGGATATTGACCGAGGAGTCTCTCGGGTCATGTCTACATAGTTCTCAAACCCGCAGGGTCTGCACACTTAAGGTTCGACGTTTTTTATGCGTATTTGAGTTATATGGTTGATTACCGAATGTTGTTTGGAGTCCCGGATGAGATCACGGACGTCACGAGGGTTTCCGGAATGGTCCGGAAACGAAGATTGATATATAGGATGACCTCATTTGATTACCGGAAGGTTTGCGGAGTTACCGGGAATGTACCGGGAATGACGAATGGGTTCCGGGAGTTCACCGGAGGGGGGCAACCCACTCCGGGGAAGCCCATAGGCTTTGGGGGGACACACCAGCCCTTAGTGGGCTGGTGGGACAGCCCCAAGGGAGCCTATGCGCCAAGATAAGAAAATCAAAGGAAAAGAAAAAAAAAAGAGGGAAGAAGTGGGAAGGGAGGGGGAGTCCTCCCACCAAACCAAGTCCAACTCGGTTTGGGGGGGGGGGGAGTCCTCCCCCCCTTGGCTCGGCCGACCCCTTGGGGATCCCTTGGACCCCAAGGCAAGGTCCCCCTCCCTCCTCCTATATATATGGGGCTTTTAGGGCAGATTTGAGACAACTTTCTCACGGCTGCCCGACCACATACCTCCATAGTTTTTGCCTCTAGATCGTGTTTCTGCGGAGCTCGGGCGGAGCCTTGCTGAGACAAGATCATCACCAACATCTGGAGCGCCGTCACGCTGCCGGAGAACTCTTCTACCTCTCCGTCTCTCTTGCTGGATCAAGAAGGCCGAGATCATCGTCGAGCTGTACGTGTGCTGAACGCGGAGGTGCGGTCCGTTCAGTACTAGATTGTGGGACTGATCGCGGGATTGTTCGCGGGGCGGATCGAGGGACGTGAGGATGTTCCACTACATCAACCGCGTTCTCTAACGCTTCTGCTGTACGATCTACAAGGGTACATAGATCACTCATCCCCTCTCGTAGATGGACATCACCATGATAGGTCTTCGTGCGCGTAGGAAAATTTTGTTTCCCATGCGACGTTCCCCAACAGTGGCATCAGAGCTAGGTTCATGCGTAGATGTCTTCTCGAGTAGAACACAAAAGGTTTTGTGGGTGGTGATGTGCGTTTTGCTGCCCTCCTTAATCTTTTCTTGATTCCGCGGTATTGTTGGATTGAAGCGGCTTGGACCGACATTACTCGTACGCTTACGAGAGACTGGTTTCATCGTTACGAGTAACCCCCTTTGCTCAAAGATGACTGGCAAGTGACGGTTTCTCCAACTTTAGTTGAATCGGATTTGACCGAGGAGGTCCTTGGATGAGGTTAAATAGCAACTCATATATCTCCGTTGTGGTGTTTGCATAAGTAAGATGCGATCCTACTAGATACCCTTGGTCACCACGTAAAACTTGCAACAACAATATTAGAGGACGTCTAACTTGTTTTTGCAGGGTATGATTGTGATGTGATATGGCCAATGATGTGATGTGATATATTGGATGTATGAGATGATCATGTTGTAATAGAAATATGGACTTGCACGTCGATGGTACGGCAACCGGCAGGAGCCATAGGGTTGTCTTTATACTAACATATTTGTGCTTGCAGATGCGTTTACTATTTTGCTAGGATGTAGCTTTAGTAGTAATAGCATAAGTAGCACGACAACCCCGATGGCAACACGTTGATGGATGATCATGGTGTGGCACCGGTGACAAGAAGATCGTGCCGGTGCTTTGGTGATGGAGATCAAGAAGCACGTGATGATGGCCATATCATGTCACTTATGAATTGCATGTGATGTTAATCCTTTTATGCACCTTATTTTGCTTAGAACGACGGTAGCATTATGAGGTGATCTCTCACTAAAATTTCAAGACGAAATTGTGTTCTCCCCGACTGTGCACCGTTGCTACAGTTCGTCGTTTCGAGACACCACGTGATGATCGGGTGTGATAGACTCAACGTTCACATACAACGGGTGCAAAACAGTTGCGCACGCGGAACACTCGGGTTAAGCTTGACGAGCCTAGCATGTGCAGACATGGCCTCGGAACACATGAGACCGAAAGGTCGATCATGAATCATATAGTTGATATGATTAGCATAGGGATGCTTACCACTGAAACTACTCTCGACTCACGTGATGATCGGACTTGGGATAGTGTAAGTGGATCATGAACCACTCAAATGACTAGAGAGATGTACTTTTTGAGTGGGAGTTTAGCATATAATTTGATTAAGTTGAACTCTAATTATCTTGAACATAGTCTAAGTCCACTTTGAATATATTTGTGTTGTAGATCATGGCTCACGCAAGTGTCATCCTGAATTTTAATACGTTCCTAGAGAAAGCTAAGTTGAAAGATGATGGAAGCAACTTTGTAGACTGGGCTCGTAATCTTAAGCTAATCTTACAAGCTGGAAAGAAGGATTATGTCCTTAATGCTGCGCTAGGAGATGAACCACCCGCTACGGCTGATCAGGATGTAAAGAACGCTTGGTTAGCACGTAAGGAGGACTACTCAATAGTTCAATGTGCAGCCTTGTATGGCTTAGAGCCGGGACTTCAACGTCGCTTTGAGCGTCATTGAGCATTTGAGATGTTCCAGGAGTTGAAGTTCATCTTTCAGAAGAACGCCCGGATCGAGAGGTATGAGACCTCCGATAATTTCTATGCTTGCAAGATGGAGGAAAACTCGTCTGTCAGTGAACATGTGCTCAAAATGTCTGGGTACTCAAACCGTCTAGCTGAACTGGGGATTGAACTCCCGCAAGAAGCTATCACTGACAGAATCCTCCAATCACTGCCGCCAAGCTATAAAGGCTTTGTGTTGAACTACAACATGCAAGGGATGAACAAGTCTCCCGGCGAGTTGTTTGCGATGCTGAAAGTCGCAGAGTCTGAACTCCGTAAAGAGCATCAAGTGTTGATGGTGAGCAAGACCACTAGTTTCAAGAGAAACGGCAAAGGCAAGAAGGGCAATTCGAAGAAGAGCGGCAAGCCTGTTGCCAATCCACCGAAGAAACCCAAGGCTGGACCTAAGCCTGAAACAGAGTGCTTCTATTGCAAGGGTATGGGTCACTGGAAGCGCAATTGCCCCAAGTATCTGGCAGATAAGAAGGCGGGCAAAGAAAAATCAGGTATATTTGATATACATGTTATTGATGTGTACTTAACCGGCTCTCGTAGTAGTGCCTGGGTATTCGATACCGGTTCTGTTGCTCACATTTGCAACTCGAAGCAGGAACTGCGGAATAGACGAAGGCTGGCGAAAGACGAAGTGACGATGCGCGTAGGAAACGGTTCCAAGGTTGATGCAATCGCCGTCGGCACCGTGTCACTTCAACTACCATCGGGATTAGTGATGAACTTAAATCATTGTTATTTAGTGCCTGCGTTGAGCATGAACATTATATCTGGATCTTGTTTATTGCGAGACGGTTACTCTTTTAAGTCTGAGAATAATGGTTGTTCTATTTCTATGAGTAACATCTTTTATGGTCATGCACCGAATGTGAGAGGATTGTTCATATTGAATCTCGATAGCGATACGCATATACATAACATTGAGACCAAAAGAGTTAGAGTAAACAATGATAGCGCCATATTTTTGTGGCACTGCCGCTTGGGTCATATTGGTGTAAAGCGCATGAAGAAACTCCATGCTGATGGACTTTTGGAGTCACTTGACTTTGATTCACTTGACACGTGCGAACCATGCCTTATGGGCAAGATGACTAAGACTCCGTTCTCCGGAACAATGGAGCGTGCAAGTGACTTGTTGGAAATCATACATACCGATGTGTGTGGTCCAATGAGCATGGAGGCACGCGGCGGATATCGTTATTTTCTCACCTTCACTGACGATTTAAGTAGATATGGTTATGTCTACTTGATGAAGCACAAGTCTGAAACATTTGAAAAGTTCAAGCAATTTCAGAGTGAAGTGGAAAATCATCGTAACAAGAAGATCAAGTTCCTACGGTCTGATCGTGGGGGTGAATATCTGAGTTTCGAGTTTGGTACTCACTTAAGACAATGTGGAATTGTTTCGCAGTTAACACCGCCTGGAACACCACAGCGTAATGGTGTGTCCGAACGTCGTAATCGTACTTTGTTAGAGATGGTGCGATCTATGATGTCTCTTACTAATTTGTCGTTATCATTTTGGGGTTATGCATTAGAAACAGCTGCATTCACTTTAAATAGGGCACCATCAAAATCCGTTGAGACGACACCATACGAACTGTGGTATGGCAAAAGACCAAAGTTGTCGTTTCTTAAAGTTTGGGGATGTGATGCTTATGTCAAAAAGCTTCAGCCTGAAAAGCTGGAACCCAAAGCGGAAAAGTGCGTCTTCATAGGTTACCCAAAGGAGACAGTTGGGTACACCTTCTATCTCAAATCCGAGGGCAAAGTGTTTGTTGCTAAAAACGGAACTTTTCTCGAGAAGGAGTTTCTCTCGAGAGAATTGAGTGGGAGGAAGATAGAACTTGACGAGGTTGTCGAACCTTTCATCCCTCTGGATGGTGGCGCAGGGCAAGGGGAAACCTCTGTCGTTGCGACGCCGGTTGAGGAGGAAGTTAATGATGATGATCATGAAACTCCAGTTCAAGTTTCTGTTGAACCACGCAGGTCGACGAGATCACGCGCTGCTCCAGAGTGGTACGGTAATCCCGTCTTGTCAATCATGTTGTTAGACAACAATGAACCTGCAGATTATGAAGAAGCAATGGTGGGCCTAGATTCCAACAAATGGCTAGAAGCCATGAAATCCGAGATAGGATCCATGTATGAGAACAAAGTGTGGACTTTGGAGATACTACCTGAAGGCCGCAAGGCTATTCAGAACAAATGGATCTTTAAGAAGAAGACGGACGCTGACGGTAATGTGACCGTTTATAAAGCTCGACTTGTGGCAAAGGGTTTTTCACAAGTTCCAGGAGTTGACTACGATGAGACCTTCTCACCCGTAGCGATGCTTAAGTCCGTCAGAATCATGTTAGCAATAGCTGCATTTTTCGATTATGAAATCTGGCAAATGGATGTCAAAACGGCATTCCTTAATGGTTTCCTTAAGGAAGAGTTGTATATGATGCAACCCGAAGGTTTTGTCGATCCTAAAAATGCTGACAAGGTGTGCAAGCTCCAGCGATCCATTTATGGACTGGTGCAAGCATCTCGGAGTTGGAACAAGCGCTTTGATGAGGTGATCAAAGCATTTGGGTTTATACAAGTGGTTGGAGAATCTTGTATTTACAAGAAAGTGAGTGGGAGCTCTGTGGCGTTTCTAATATTATATGTGGATGACATATTACTGATTGGAAACAACGTAGAGCTTTTGGAGAGCATAAAAGATTACTTGAATAAAAGTTTCTCTATGAAGGACCTAGGAGAAACTGCTTACATTCTAGGCATTAAGATCTATAGGGATAGATCAAAACGCCTGATAGGTATTTCACAAAGCACATACCTTGATAAAGTTTTGAAGAGGTTCAAAATGGAACAGTCCAAGAAAGGATTCTTGCCGGTGTTACAAGGTACGAGATTGAGTAAGACTCAGTGCCCAGCAACTGATGAAGATAGAGAGCATATGCGCTCCGTCCCCTATGCTTCAGCCATAGGCTCTATCATGTATGCAATGCTGTGCACTAGACCGGATGTTAGCCTGGCCATAAGTATGGCAGGTAGGTTCCAGAGTAATCCAGGAGTGGATCACTGGACGGCGGTCAAGAATATCCTGAAGTACCTGAAAAGGACTAAGGAGATGTTTCTCGTGTATGGAGGTGACGAAGAGCTCGCCGTAAAAGGTTACGTCGATGCAAGCTTTGACACAGATCCGGACGACTCTAAGTCGCAAACCGGATACGTATTTATTCTTAATGGGGGTGCAGTAAGCTGGTGCAGTTCCAAGCAAAGCGTCGTAGCAGATTCTACATGTGAAGCAGAGTACATGGCTGCCTCGGAGGCGGCTAAGGAGGGTGTCTGGATGAAGCAGTTCATGACGGATCTTGGAGTGGTGCCAAGTGCACTGGATCCAATAACCTTGTTCTGTGACAACACTGGTGCCATTGCCTTAGCAAAGGAACCAAGGTTTCACAAGAAGACCAGACACATCAAACGACGCTTCAACCTCATCCGCGACTACGTCGAGGAGGAGGACGTAAATATATGCAAAGTGCACACGGATCTGAATGTAGCAGACCCGCTGACTAAACCTCTTCCACGGCCAAAACATGATCGACACCAGAACTGTATGGGTGTTAGATTTATTACAATGTAATTCACATAGTGATGTGAGGGCTAGATTATTGACTCTAGTGCAAGTGGGAGACTGTTGGAATTATGCCCTAGAGGCAATAATAAATGTATAGTTATTATTATAATTCCTGTATCAAGATAATAGTTTATTATCCATGTTATAATTGTATTGAATGAAGACTCATTTACATGTGTGGATACATAGACAAAACACCGTCCCTAGCATGCCTCTAGTTGGCTAGCCAGTTGATCAATGATAGCCAGAGTCTTCGGATTATGAACAAGGTGTTGTTGCTTGATAACTGGATCACGTCATTAGGAGAATCACGTGATGGACTAGACGCAAACTAATAGACGTAGCATGTTGATCGTGTCATTTTGTTGCTACTTTTTTCTGCGTGTCAAGTATTTATTCCTATGACCATGAGATCATATAACTCACTGACACCGGAGGAATGCTTTGTGTGTATCAAACGTCGCAACGTAACTGGGTGACTATAAAGATGCTCTACAGGTATCTCCGAAGGTGTTAGTTGAGTTAGTATGGATCAAGACTGGGATTTGTCACTCCGTATGACGGAGAGGTATCTCGGGGCCCACTCGGTAATACAACATCACACACAAGCCTTGCAAGCAATGTAACTTAGTGTAAGTTGCGGGATCTTGTATTACGGAACGAGTAAAGAGACTTGCCGGTAAACGAGATTGAAATAGGTATGCGGATACCGACGATCAAATCTCGGGCAAGTAACATACCGAAGGACAAAGGGAATGACATACGGGATTATACGAATCCTTGGCACTGAGGTTCAAACGATAAGATCTTCGTAGAATATGTAGGATCCAATATGGGCATCCAGGTCCCGCTATTGGATATTGACCGAGGAGTCTCTCGGGTCATGTCTACATAGTTCTCGAACCCGCAGGGTCTGCACACTTAAGGTTCGACGTTGTTTTATGCGTATTTGAGTTATATGGTTGGTTACCGAATGTTGTTCGGAGTCCCGGATGAGATCACGGACGTCACGAGGGTTTCCGGAATGGTCCGGAAATGAAGATTGATATATAGGATGACCTCATTTGATTACCGGAAGGTTTTCGGAGTTACCGGGAATGTACCGGGAATGACGAATGGGTTCCGGGAGTTCACCGGAGGGGGGCAACCCACTCCGGGGAAGCCCATAGGCTTTGGGGGGACACACCAGCCCTTAGTGGGCTGGTGGGACAGCCCCAAGGGAGCCTATGTGCCAAGATAAGAAAATCAAAGGAAAAGAAAAGAAAAGAGGGAAGAAGTGGGAAGGGAGGGGGACTCCTCCCACCAAACCAAGTCCAACTCGGTTTGGGGGGGGGGAGTCCTCCCCCCCTTGGCTCGGCCGACCCCTTGGGGATCCCTTGGACCCCAAGGCAAGGTCCCCCTCCCTCCTCCTATATATATGGGGCTTTTAGGGCAGATTTGAGACGACTTTCTCACGGCTGCCCGACCACATACCTCCATAGTTTTTCCTCTAGATCGTGTTTCTGCGGAGCTCGGGCGGAGCCCTGCTGAGACAAGATCATCACCAACCTCCGGAGCGCCATCACGCTGCCGGAGAACTCTTCTACCTCTCCGTCTCTCTTGCTGGATCAAGAAGGCCGAGATCATCGTCGAGCTGTACGTGTGCTGAACGCGGAGGTGCCGTCCGTTCGGTACTAGATCGTGGGACTGATCGCGGGATTGTTCGCGGGGCGGATCGAGGGACGTGAGGACGTTCCACTACATCAACCGCGTTCTCTAACGCTTCTGCTGTACGATCTACAAGGGTACGTAGATCACTCATCCCCTCTCGTAGATGGACATCACCATGATAGGTCTTCGTGCGCGTAGGAAAATTTTGTTTCCCATGCGACGTTCCCCAACACGTCAAACATAACCCCACCGTGTTCTCGATCAGAGAAGGAGCTCTGAAGGAGACAGTCACGGTTACGCACTCAGTTGGCAGTTTTATTAGAATTACTTTAAGTTGTCTAGAACCGGATGTTAACGAAATGTCCTTATTTGCCACATAACCGCGGGCACGGCTTTTTGAAAGATTAAACCCTGCAGGGGTGCTCCAACTAGTCCATTACAAATTACCACAGGCCGCATAGTAATCCTCTATCACGAAACTCGTGATCTCGTCGGATTCCTAGGAGGAAAACCTCAACTTTGAGGAGACCCAAAGTTTCACCAGAATTCCAATGCGCAAGATATATCGCTAAGGTAAGACAAATCTGGCAAGACCTACCAACGTGCCGATGAACCCGATAGGAGCCGCATATCTCGTTCTGAGGACACGAAGGATTGTCCAAACTTCCGATAGGCCAATCATAGAGTTGCCCCTGGTAGCCACCGGCGGTTGATAGGTTGGACCAACACTTATGAGGAGCACTGGCCCGTGTTGTTGATTAAATCCTCGGGGTAGCTATTCCCTATGCATTTAATTATTAAGTTATTAGCAGATTAAAACCAAAGTTGGGTCTTGCTAGACAAGCCTTAACACTATATGATTTATCAAGGGGGTCCCCATAACAACCCGGAACGTGTTAGGAGCGCTCAATTATGGAATAAAACACCGGTAGCCGAAACTAAGGCGACAACAACGGAACAAATCACCCAGCAAAAGGCTAGGCCTTCCGTTATTTACCAAGTATATAGGTGCATTAATTAAATAGCAGTTTAAACATAATGATATCAAAATGCCCATGTTATCACATGGACCGGCTGGCACCTGCAACTAGCAATGCTATCCATTAGTGGTTGAGAAAGCCTACTTAGGCAAACAATATTTGCTAGGAACGAGAAGTGTTTGGGGTCCATGGCAAAGACAGATGGCATATATATCATGTGGTAGGCAGCGAGCATGTAACGATGGAAACGTGATTCTAAGCATAACAAAGCTAGAAATGGTGTCAAGGTCATGGTCATCTTGCATGTGATTTCTTCAGACTGGAACTGCTCTTGTTCTTCCTGCACGAACTCTCCAGAATCCGCGTACTCGCTCTCCGTTCCCGATGCTACCCAAGATAAGATAACAACAAATAAACACCAGCAAAACATAATGCAACAACCAATATGATGCATGTGTGAAGAAGGAGGCATGCACCACTATTCTAGTCACTTTCACATGCAATAGTTGAGTTGTTTATATTCTGGATAGAACCTCATGTTAATTTATCCTGACATGCATCAACATGGCATAAACATGTGTATCATGAGAAAACGATGCAAAAAACGTGTGAAGAACGTCGTGAACGGAGTCTCGGATCAACCGGAAACTACAAAACAAGTTACGAATGTCTACGGGTTCAAATCAGCCACAAACACAACTCACATGGGCACTCACTGGTGTAGCCAGGTTGCCAAATGAACAAGCACCAAAATACAAGTGGAATGGTGTTTGAGAACACACAAAACCATCAACCATAGCTCACACAAGCTCAAAAATCAATTTGACTCCAATCTGTTTTTAACGGCAACATAGCACTTTGACCACAATGTATATAGCAGCTACAACCCTCTAAATAATACAAACAAGACATGAAACTGAAGCCATCCAACTACATTACAACCTCTAACAAGTAGCTAAAGCAAAGGGCCCTCAGAAGATTTACAACCTCTAACTTGGACAAAATATCACAGATTGGGACTTTGTGAAAATTACAGATTTTCACCGGCTGCTCATGCTCTGAAGCATTTTGGCAGCCTCCAAAATGATATCTACAGGAGGTGTCTAAGCATGAAATTTTACAGGGAGCTAGACAAACATAACATAAAACAAACTTTAGTTTGTTGCTTGGGCTAATTCGCAACAGAGGAGCAAATATGAACAACACAATAGGGGAAGAAAATAAATCCAGATTCCCAGACCTAGTGAAATTCTCAGGTTTTCACAAATCTGTCATATCAGTCAAGTGTCCACTTTGACAAGGTGAAATAAGTACATGCAAAAAACCTAAGAACAACATGAATGCCCCATGCTGTAGAGGGGTTCACGCACTACCATTCCATCAAGGAATCTCCAACAATGGATCAAAGGTCCACCGTGAAATAAGTACATGCAAAAACCTAAGAACAACATGAATGCCCCATGCTGTAGAGGGGTTCACCCGCTACCATTCCATCAAGGAATCTCTAACAATGGATCAAATCTCCACCTAATTCAAAGCTCTAAACAGGGCATGAAAACATAACTTGCTACACTTAGGGAAAAAATGGAAGATGCAAGAGGGGGGAATCGAACCCACCACCTCTCTGGTGGAGCTAGCCTACTCCCACCACTAGGCTAGCACCTCATTGCTGTACTAACAGGCGCATTAGAACAGGTAAGCTAGCCTCAATCGAAACTGCACACAGGGAATAAATGAAAACAATAAAAATGGGGGCACTAGAGGATTCAAACACATGACCTCTCTGGTCGGGGCGCGGCACTGGAACCATTGGGCTACGAGGGGGGTTCTGAACCAGATAGGCTAAACTACACGACACCTACACATCGTCTTCTACCTCCACACCAGGAAAGCAGCAGCTCGGCTCCGGCGATGATGCAGCAACGACGACTGCTCCTAGTGTCCGGCGGGGATGCGGGAACCCTAGGAGGTTCCATTCCCGTGCCTACCTCCACGAGAGGGAGCCCGTAGAGGCGGCTCGACGCGGCCTCTACTCCGGCTTGAACGGAGCTCGATCCGGCGCCCTATGGCACACAGAGGGGAAGAATCTACGTGCGGGAAAGAAGAGAGGGGAACGACGCTCACCCTGGGGCTGCTCGTAGGCGCGCTTGACGCCGGGAAGAAGGAAGAAGAGGCAGGGCGACATCGACGATTTTGCTCCGCTCCGTTCGTGATGAAGACGGCGAGGAGGGGACGAAAGAGGAGGGGAACCAACCTCCTAGCGCCGGGAACGAGACGAGGGAGGATCCAACATCCTCCTTACATGCTTGGACTCGTCGGAGACACACCGACGACGAGGGGAAGGACGGCGGTCGGAGGCGCTGTCTCTCTGAACCTAAACTACTGAAACTTCAGAGCCTTACCTAAGAGAGGGGAACAAGATGGAGAAGAAGGAGATTACGGCGGGGAGAGGGAACCCTAGGAGAATCGTGGGGTGGAGAAGGGCTGGGGAGGCTCTTATGGCCCTCGGGGTGCATGCTTGGAGCCGCCCGATCGAGGAGGGGAGGGAATCGGTGGTGGCTGTGATGTCGTGCAAGTTGATGTCGCAAGGTGGAAGAAGAGGGACACGAAGCGGGCCTCTCTGGCTGAGGGAGATGGGCCAAGGAAGGAAGGAGGGAGCCGGCCCATTCCTGGTTCTCACTTAAATTCAAACAAAACTTCCTCTATTTTAATAAACCAGCCCACTCAAATGAATACCACACAAAATTAATGGTTTTTTTGGAAGTTAAAATAAATACTAAGCAAACAAAAGAATATGACCTATTTTATAAAATAGGTTTCACTATTTTCTAGGCAAGCAAAAATATATACCCAAAACAATAAACTAGGCTGTTTTTGTAATAAAACCAATTGTCAAGCATGGGAAAATCAAAGGAGCATCACTAGACCCCTCACAAAAATTGAGAGGAAAAATGGAACATTTTTATAGGATTTTTAAGCAAGTTGAAAAAACACAAGCCACCAATATTGAATAGGGAGGGTTTTTGAAACATGGAGCAACAAAGGTTTTGAAGGGGGCTTTTTTGCACCCACTGACATGCACAAGATCACAACCACACAAGCCACATGAGTTCACCACACCAAAGTAGACAAGATGGAGACAAACACAAAAATGATATGATCCATGAGATGCACATGAAATGACAACACATGAAATGATAAGCACCTCATTACAACCATAACAAAGGTTCAACAAGGTCTCCTCAATTGGAAAGTGTTACAAATAAGGAAAGAAAGCATCTTGGTTGTTACAACGATTTTGTATGATATCGCGAAGTGGCGCAGAACTAACCACCGTGATCGGATGCTCCTGGAAGTAGTGCTTCAGTTTCCGACTTGCCATGAAGATCCCGAAAACCAGCTTCTGCCAGTGTGGATAACGTTGTTTGGAGAGGGTCAAGACTTTGGTGACAAAGTATACATGCCTCTGGACCGGATACTCCTTTCCTTCTTCCTTGCGTTCGACAACTATTGCCACACTTACTGCTTTAGAGTTAGCAGCAATGTACAGGAGCATAGGCTCTTTGTCAGTGGGGGCGGCTAAAATGGCCGGCTCAGCCAATTGTTTCTTCAGGGCTTCAAAGGCTTCGTTGGCCGCATCTGTCCACAGAAATGGTTTGTTTTCTTGAGCAACTGATAAAGGGGGATGAACTTTTCACCAAGGCGACTTATGAAGCGACTCAAAGTTGCGATACGACCCGCCATGCGCTGGACCTGGTTGATATTAGGCGGCTTACCAAGTGAAGTAATCGCCTTAATCTTGTCCGGGTTGGCCTCAATGCCTCACTCTGACACCAAGAAGCCCAATAACGTCCCTGCCGGGACACCGAAAACACACTTGGTCGGGTTAAGCTTCATATGGCACACTCGCAAACTGTCAAATGTTTCCTTGAGATCCTCCAGAAGTGACTCTTTCTTCTGGGATTTCACCACTATGTCATGAACATAGGCGTGAACGTTGCGCCCGATCTGATTGTGTAGGCAATTCTGAATACAACACTCATAAGTCGCCCCTGCACTTTTGACCCCAAATGGCATTGAGACATAGAAAAAGGCACCAAAAGGAGTTATGAAAGCCGTCTTCTCTTGATCCGCTAGAGCCATCTTGATCTGGTGATAACCTGAGTATGCGTCCAAAAAACTCAGCCGCTCGCAACCCGCCGTAGAGTCAATGATTTGATCGATACGAGGGAGAGCGGAAGGGTCTTTCGGGCAGGCCTTGTTAAGGTCAGTGTAGTCAATGCACATGCGAAAGGTGCCATTCTTGTTGAGGACCAAGACTGGGTTGGCTAACCACTCAGGGTGAAAAACCTCCACAAGGAACCCAGCAGCCAAGAGCCGGGCTACCTCTTCCCCGGTTGATTTACACCTCTCCTTATTGAAACGACGGAGGTACTGCCGAACCGGCTTCATCTTGGGATATATATTAAGGTGGTGCTTAGCGAATTCTCTCGGTACACTTGACATGTTAGAAGGTTTCCATGCAAAGATGTCCCGGTTCTCTCGGATGAATTCGATGAGCGCGCTTTCCTATTTAGGATCCAGTCCCGTACCAATTGTGAATTGCTGGGAAGAGTCGCCAGGCGTGAAATCAACCAGCTTAGTGTCATCTATAGGTTTAAACTTAAGGGGTGGCTCTAAATCTATTGTGGGCTTATTGAGCGGGGTCATGTCCGCCGGGTCAACATTGGCCTGATGAAACTTGAGTTCCTCTGCGGCGCAAGCGGACTCAGCATAAGCGGCATCTCCTTCTTCGCACTCCTGAGATCTCTTCCGATCTCCACTTATCGTGATAATTCCCCTAGGGCCTGGCATCTTGATCTTAAGGTAGACATAACACGGCCGGGCCATGAAGCGGGCATAAGCCGGCCGACCAAAAAGCGCATGATAAGGGCTCTTGATCTTGACCACCTCGAACGTGAGAGACTCGCTCCTGTAGTTAGACTCGGTGCCAAAAGCCACATTGAGTTTAATCTGCCCAACAGGATATGCCGACTTACCCGGGACGATGCCGTGGAATACTATGGAGGAAGGCATCAAGTCGCTTTCAGAGAAATTCATTCTTCGGAAGCTGTCATAGTATAGGATGTTGATAGTGCTGCCACCATCAATTAGGACTTTGGAGAGGGTATAGCCCCCCACCTGTGGTGCCACAACCAATGCCAAGTCGTCAGGGTTATCAACCCGGGGCGGGTGGTTGATGTCAACTGTTCTCCCCTTTGCAACGGCACCAGAAGAATGCTGTTAGCACTCTCCGGCAATGAAACTAGAAGAATGTTGTTGATGGCCCACAAGCGCATGGGATCGTAGCAGTTTTCGAGGGTAGAGTATTCAACCCAAATTTGTTGATTCGCATGACGGGAGGTGAGAGAATACTCTCAAGTATTAGCAGTTGAATTGTCAGATTCAACCACACCTGAAAGATTAGTATCTGCAAGCAAAGTAGTAACAGCAAAGTAGCGAGTAACGGCAGTGGCAAGGAACAACAGTAGTGACAGCAGTAGCAAGTAGCAACAGTAGCAAGCGACAGTAGCAGCAGAGCAAGGCAAGTAACAACAGTAGAAACAGTAGTAGCAGCAACAGAGCAAGACAAGTAACAGGACTAGGACAAACTCGTAGGCAATGGGTCGGTGATTTGTTTGGATGATATTCGTCATGCAACAACTATAACACGGAGAGATATGTGGCTAGCTCCCATTCGTCAATGTGATGTAGGCATGCATTCCGTGTGTCGTCATACGTGCTTAGGGAAAAGAACTTGCATGACATCTATTGTCCATCCCTCCCGTGGCAGCGGGGTCCAAAAGGAAACTACGGGATATTAAGGTTCTCCTTTTAATAAAGAACCAGACCAACGCATTAGCACTTGGTGAAAACATGAACTCCTCAAACTATGGTCATCACCGGGAGTGGTTCCGGTTATTGTCACTCTTGGGTTGCCGGATCATAACACATATTAGGTAACTACAACTTGCAAGATCGGATCTAAAACACACATATATTGGTGACAACATAATAATTTCAGATCTGAAATCATGGCACTCGGGCCCTAGTGACAAGCATTATGCATGGCAAAGTAGTAGCAACATCAATCTCAGAACATAGTGGATACTAGGGATCAATCCCCGTCAAAACTAACTCAATTACATGATAGATCTCATCCTACTCATCACCGCCCAGCGAGCCTACAAATAGATTACTCACGAACGACGAAGAGCTTCATGGAATTGGAGAGGGAAGAATGTTGATGATGACGATGGTGACGATTTCCCCTCTCCGGAGCCCAAGACGGACTCCAGATGAAGAACAAGTGGTGGCGGCTCCTTCGTATCGTAAACGAGACGAAAACTTCTCTTTTTATTTTTTCTGGGACGAAAGGGGACTTATAGACCTGAGGTTGGGCGCGGCAGAGCCGTGTGGGCCCCACAAGCCTGCCCACCGCCACCATGGGGGTGGTGGCGGAACCAGGGCTTGTGGCCCAGTGACCCACCCCCTCAGGTGGAACTTGGCGCAGATATTTTTTATATTTTCCAAAACCGCTCCTCGTAAATTTTCAGGACGTTTGGAGGACTTTGATTTCTGCACAAAAATAACACCAAGGCAATTCTGTTGAAAACAGCGTCAGTCTAGGTTAGTTCCATTCAAATCATGCAAATTAGAGTCCAAAACAAGGGCAAAAGAGTTTGGAAAAGTAGATATGATGGAGACGTATCAACTCCCCCAAGCTTAAAACCTTGCTTGTCCTCAAGCAACTCAGTTGACAAACTGAGAGAGAAAGAAAAACTTTGACAAACTCTGTTTGATCTTGTTGTTGCAACTATGTCTAACTCATGACCAGAATTTCAGCAAGATCACAAGTTAACCACATAAGCAAATGACACAAAGGTCTCACGGTAAACTAATATTAATGGCATAATCAGCTAACGAGCAAATAATAATGAGTTTCAAATACCAACACTTCAATCAAAACAAGCATGAAGCAATATGAATAGATGGTATCTCGCTAGCTCTTTCTGAGACCGCAAAACATAAATGCAGAGCACTTTCAAAGATCAAGGGCTGACTAAACATTGTAATTCATAGCAATGAAGATCCAATCATAGTCATACTCAATATCAATCAAAAGCAAAGCATAAAAATGACAGAGGTACTCTCTAATTAGTGCTTATATAAGAGGAGGATGACTCAACAGGAAAATAAATAGACATGCCCTTCACAGAGGGAAGCATTGATTTGCAGCGGTGCCAGAGCTCAAGCTTTGAAAACAGAGATAATAATTTTGGGTGGCATGCTTTCATTGTCAACGCAATGACCAAGAGTTCTCAATATCTTCCATGCTACTCATGCTATAGGCGATTCCCAAACAGAAAAGTAAAGTTTGTAACCAATACATTCTACATTGTCACAAAGAAAAAGAAAACTATTTACACGGGAAAGCTCCCAACAAGCAAAAGAAGAAAGAAAAATCTTTTTGGGTTTTCTCAAAAGGACACAAAACAAGGAAATAAGAAAACGAAAATAAACAAGCATGGATAATACAGTGGCAAAATGTAAACACCGGCTAACAAAGTGAAAGCATAAGCATGAATGTACAGTCGGTGAGAAGACGTACTCCCCCAAGCTTAGGCTTTTGGCCTAGCTTGGTCTACTCCCATGGTGGGAAATAACCAGCTCCGGGATACTCCGGAGCAGACTGTGGATGCCACTGTTGTGTGAGCTCCTCTGGCTCCCGCTGATAAACTGGTGTGTGGTACTCGACTGGCGGCTCGGGCACGGGCGCTTATGGTTGGGCCAAGCCCCAATATGCGTAGATGTCCGAGGGCATAATAGTGCACCTGCCTGCATGAAGATCGAACAAAGAAGGAGCAGACAAAGTAATAGTCTCTCGAGTACCGTGACTAAATACCAGGTTATAAATCATCCATCTACTAGCATCTCTATCCAAAAAATCATGGCGAACCATGCTATCATAATCCAGATATTTCTCAGGGAGAAGCATCTCTCCTTCCTCTCCCAGTCTAATGGGTATCTCAAAGTGTCTGGCAAGACGGGTAGCATAGATACCTCCATAGACGACACCTTTAGAACGGTTCAGGTTCAACCGTTGATCTACTATAGCGCCCAAGCTATAAGTCTTATCGTTATAAAGGCCTTCGCGCAGAACCGCAAGGTCTGGAGAACTAAGTGATCCAGCCTCCCCACGGCCAATCAAACATTTTCCCACAAATAATGAGAAGTACCGAAGCACAGGAAAATGTATGCTAGCAATTCTAGCGCGAGACACTCCTCTCTCCTCTCCAACAAAAATAGTACCAATGAAATCCTCCAAGGTCCCGTGGGCGAGGGTCACGGATATCCCCAACATAAGGTAATTTGCATACATTGCAAAAATCCTGCAGCGTCATGCACTGGGGGACATTGTATATCATGAACTCAACCATGGGAGGATTCTTCCTCGGACAAAAATTGATGCTTTGAACAAAAATATTGGTGAGGAGGAGGTATTGTGGGCACTTATCTTCAACAAACGCAGTAAGACCTGCGTTCTCCACCAAGTAATAAAAGTATTCATAAAGTCCGGCGGTGCGCAAAAATTCATCACTTGGCCACTCACACGCTCGAACTTCTATGACTCGAGGGGCTACATACTTGGGGTGATTATTCTCATCCTCCTTGGGGTTACGGTTTGAAGAGCCTCTCAAGAACCTCCTCATCTTTCCCTTTTTCTAGCTCTGAAAAATTCTGAAATTTTTAGAGATTTCGAAAGAAGAGTGAATAAAGATTAACCCAACTTGTAGCAACTACTCCTACTAGTGCCTAGAGACCGTATCACGCGCTAAAACTACTTGGAACCAGCTAAAATAAACATTTCTAGCTCAAGAACAGGGTCACCAAGGTAGCAAGAATACGCGAAGGATAAAGCACTAGAATAAAAATTAATTGGACCAATGGAGGAATCACTTACCAAGGAGTAATTTCCCCAAAACGGTTCGGAGAATTGTGCTTTGAGCAAGGAGATCAAAAATCACACCCAAATGAGCAAGAACACGGGTTTGAGCTGCGAAACAATTTTTTGTGGAGGTGGAAGAAGAGGCTGGGAGCTGGAATCAGTGGAGGGGGTGCCTGTGGGCCCCACAAGCTTGCACACCGCCACCAGCGGGGTAGGTGGCGGTGGCAGGGCTTGTGGCCCATTGGTCACGCCCCCAGGCCAGCTCTCAGGCCTAGAAATTTTCAAAAATTCCAGAAAAAATCATACTAAATTTTCAGGACCATCGGAGAACTTTTATTTTCGAGGTATTTTTCTCCGGGACGCTAAAACAGAAAACAGGAAAAACTAAACTAATTCTATCATTTTTCTTCTAAGCAACAGAAAATGAAAGCTCAAAACAGAGGTATGTGACTCTTTGATTCATCTGTTTCATGGTCATCGAAAGAAATCCATCAATGGGGTTGATCAAGTCCTTATGACAAAACCTTCTCGAATCTCAAGAGAGAGTGGAGAATTTTCTAATAGCCACTAAGTCACCTCAATGGGGATATGTATCTCCCCAACAAGCAAATCATACTTCATCTTGACACGAGGAATAGGGCATTCAAAGCTCCCAATGAGAATCGATGAAGTCTTTTCGATAGCATTGATGTAATGTACTTGATACCGTTTCTTCGGATAGTGCACTGTGTGCTCATTACCGTTGACATGGAAAGTGACATTGCCTTTGTTGCAATCTATAACAGCCCCTCCAGTGTTTAAAAAGGGTCTTCCGAGGATGACAGCCATGGCATCGTCCTCGGGAATATCCAAGATAACAAAGTCTGTTAAGATAGTGGTATTAGCAACCACAACAGGCACATCCTCGCAAATGCCGATAGGGAAAGCAGTTGATTTGTCGGCCATTTGCCGACAAATTTTAGTGGGTGTCAACTTATCCAACTCAAGTCCACGATAAACAGAGAGCAGCATAACACTAACACCGGCTCCAAGGTCACATAAGGTAGTTCTTACGTAGTTTCCTTTAATGGAGCAAGGTATAGTGGGCACTCCGGGATCACCAAGTTTCTTAGGAGTTCCACCTTTAAAAGTGTAGTTGGTAAGCATGGTGGAGATCTCAAGATCTGGTATCTTCCATTTATTAGTCACGATATCTTTCATGTACTTGGCATATGGAGACATCTTGAGCATATCAGTTAACCGCATCTGTAGAAAGATGGGTCTTATCATCTCAACGAAGCGCTCAAAATCCTCATCATCCTTTTTATTGTATGGCTTAGGAGGGAAGGGCATAGGTCTCTCAACCCATGGCTCCCTTTCTTTACCATGCTTCCTAGAAGTGAAGTCATTCTTATCATATTTCTTAGGTTGTGGATTATCAGGATTAACCGTAGGTTCAATCTCCACATCCTCATCATTGCTAGGTTGAGCATTATTATGAACATCACTGTCCATATTGTGACCAGGTTCATGTTCATCACCAGATTGTGTTTCTGCATCAGACGCAAAAATATCATTAGGTTCTTCCGGTGTGACAGTATTTGGTGAACTGACATGTAGGTTTCTATCATCCTTCTTCTTCTCCTTAGGATGACTAGGTGTATCAGCATTGATTCCTTGAGAATCTTGATCAATTCTCTTAGGATGACCTTCAGGATACAAAGGTTCCTGAGTCATTTTGCCTTCTCTAGTAATGACTTTGACAGAGTTGTCATTTAATTCATTGAGCAATTCATTCTGAGCTTTAAGTACTTGTTCTACCTGAGTAGTAATCATAGAGGCATGTTTACTCAGAAGCTTCAGATCGTTGACATTTCTGTCTACACAAGCACTTAAATGGCTAAGCATACGAGTACTTTGTTCCAAATGTCTGCTAACATGATCATTGAAACTCTGTTGTTTGGCAACAAAGTTGTCAAATTCATCAAATCATAGGCTAGCAGGTTTGTCAAAAGGAATATCACTCTCATCAAACCTACGCAGAGAATTCACTTCTACTACCTGTATCGGGTTATCGAGACCATGGATCTCTTCGATAGGTGGTAGATTTTTGACATCTTTAGATCTAATGCCTTTCTCTTGCATAGATTTCTTGTCTTCTTGCATATCTTCGGGACTGAGGAATAGAATACCTCTTTTCTTTGGAGTTGGCTTAGGAGGTGGTTCGGGAATAGTCCAAGCATTATCGTTGATCCAGATGTTATTCAGTAGAGTCTCAGCTTGTTCTACAGTTCGTTCCCTAAAAACACAACTGACACAACTATCAAGGTGGTCTCTAGAGGCATCGGTAAGTCCGTTATAGAGGATATCAAGTATCTCGTTCTTCTTAAGAGGGTGATGTCACGCCCAAGATGCGACCCTATCCTCAATTTGGCACGAGGGCCTCGTCAGGGATAGAAGCGCATCTCGTCGTGTCGCAAGAATGGATATCGTTACAAGTACATGTACTGAAAAGAAGAGATATATATAGAGTGGCTTACACTCTCCACAAGCTACATCAGAGTCACATCAGTACATTACGTAAGCATCAAGAGTAAGAGCGGGTCCGACTACGGACGAAAACAAACGAGAAAATAAGAACGACGTCCATCCTTGCCATCCCAGGCTGCCGGCCTGGAACCCATCCTAGATCGATGAAGAAGAAGAAGAAGAAGAAACTCCAAATGAACAATCAACGCGCTCGCGTCAGTTAACCTTTACCTGTACCTGCAACTGGTGTTGTAGTAATCTGTGAGCCACGGGGGACTCAGCAATCTCATTTCCAAAGGTATCAAGACTAGCAAAGCTTAATGGGTGAGGTATGGTTAAGTGGTGAGGTTGCAGCAGCGGCTAAACATATATTTGGTGGCTAAACTTACGAGTACAAGAAAATAAGAGGGGGAAGATCTACGCATAACAGACGTGAACTACTGATGATCAAATGAATGATCCTGAACAACTACCTACGTCAGACATAACCCCACCGTGTCCTCGATCGGAGTAAGAACTCACGAAGGAGACAGTCACGGTTACGCACACAGTTGGCATATTTTAATTAAGCTAACTTCAAGTTATCTAGAACCAGTGTTAAACAAAGTTTCCACGTTGCCACATAACCGCGGGCACGGCTTTCTGAAAAGATTTAACCCTGCAGGGGTGCTCCAACTAGCCCATCACAAATTACCACAAGCCGCATAGAAATCCTCAATCACGAAGCTCGTGATCTCGTCGGATTCCTTAGTGGAAAACCTCAACTCAGAGTTGCCCTCAGAGTTGAGGTTTTCCACTAGGGAAACCGACGAGATCGCGAGCTTCGTGATTGAGGATTTCTATGCGGCTTGTGGTAATTTGTGATGGACTAGTTGGAGCACCCCTGCAGGGTTAAATCTTTTCGGAAAGCCATGCCCGCGGTTATGTGGCAACATGGAAACTTTGTTTAACACTGGTTCTAGATAACTTGAAGTTAGCTTAATTAAAATATGCCAACTGTGTGCGTAACCATGAATGTATCCTTTGTGAGTTCTTACTCCGATCGAGGACACGGTGGGGTTATGTTTGACGTAGGTAGGTGTTCAGGATCATTCATTTGATCATCAGTAGTTCACGTCCGTTCTGCGTAGATCTTCCCCCTCTTATTTTCTTGTACTCGTAAGTTTAGCCACCAAATATATGTTTAGCCGCTGCTGCAACCTCACCACTTAACCATACCTCACCCATTAAGCTTTGCTAGTCTTGATACCTTTGGAAATGAGATTGTTGAGTCCCCCGTGGCTCACAGATTACTACAACACCAGTTGCAGGTACAGGTAAAGGTTACTTGACGCGAGCGCGTTGATTGTTCATTTGGAGTTGCTTCTTCTTCTTCTTCTTCTTCATCGATCTAGGATGGGTTCCAGGCTGGCAGCCTGGGATGGCAAGGATGGACGTCGTTCTTATTATCTCGTTTGTTTTCGTCCGTAGTCGGACCCTGCTCTTACTCTTGATGGTTATGTAATGTACTGATGTGACTCTGATGTAGCTTGTGGCGAGTGTAAGGCAACTCTATATATATCTCTTGTTTTCAGTACATGTACTTGTAACGATATCCATTCTTGCGACATGACGAGATGCGCTTCTATCCCTGACGAGGCCCTCGTGCCAAATTGAGGATAGGGTCGCATCTTGGGCGAGACAGGTGATCAGGTAAATCATTCTGTAGCTGGACGAGCCTCCCCCAAGCTTGTGGAAGACTCTCTTCTTGGAGTTGAGCAAAGTTGTATATTTCCTGCAGGGCAGCTTGCTTCTTATGGGCAGGGAAATATTTCTCATAGAAGTAATAGACCATCTCCTGGGGACTACTCACACATCCAGGAGCAAGAGAGGTGAACCATGCTTTAGCATCATCCTTTAGAGAGAAAGGAAACAACTTAAGGATATAGTAGTGGCGGATCTTCTCCTCATTATTGAAAAGGGTGGCTATTTCGTGTAGTTTGGCAAGATGGGCTATGACCGTCTCAGACTCATAACCGTGAAAAGGATCAGATTCGACTAGAGAGATTATCTGAGGATCGACAGAGAATTCATAATCCTCATCGGTGATAATGATAGGTGAAGTGGCAAACTTCTGGTCATATTTCATCTTAGCTTCCCGAGATTTTTCCTTTCACTTGAGAAGTAATTTATCAGCGTCATTGGCATCCTTACACGCAAGAAAATCCTCAGCTATCTCTCCCTCCATAACGTAACCCTCAGGTATATCAGGCAATTCATATCTAGGAGATCTAGATCTAACAGGAGCAAAAGCAGGTTCAATCTCAATAGTATCGGCAGTATCAGAAACATCACGAGCATTGGCAGTAACTCTAGCAATATGAGCATCAAGGAACACTCCTAGTGGAACATCAGGCATAGTAGCATCTCTAGGAGTGTCAAGCATAGCATCATTAGGCAAAATAGCATCTCTAGCATCATCAGGCAAAGCAGTATCAAGCATAGCATCTCTAGCAGTATCAAGCATAGCATCAGGCATAGTATCAAGCATAGTATCATCAGGCATAGTATCAAGCATAGCATCTCTAGCAGTAGTATCACAAGCATCATGAAGCACAGGCGACATATCAAGATTTCTAGCAGGAGGTGATGTCGCAAACTTACTCATAACTAAAGGTGAATCAAGTGCAGAGCTAGATGGCAATTCCTTACCTCCCCTCATAGTTGAGGGCAAGACTTTGGTCTTCAGATCCTTCAGATTCTTCATAGTGATCAGCAGATATAAATCCCAAGTGACTCAGAGAATATAGCAATACCTCCCCGGCAACAGCGCAAGAATAATGCTTGATGTCAACTATTCTTCCCCTTTGCGATGGCACCAGAAGAATGCTGTTAGCACTCTCCGGCAATCGAAATTAGAAAATGTTGTTGAAGGCCCACAAGCGCATGGGATCGTAGCAGTTTTCGAGGGTAGAGTATTCAACCCAAATTTGTTGATTCGCACGACGGGAGGTGAGAGGATACTCTCAAGTATTAGCAGTTGAATTGTCAGATTCAACCACACCTGAAAGATTAGTATCTGCAAGCAAAGTAGTAACAGCAAAGTAGCGAGTAACGGTAGTGGCAAGGAACAACAGTAGTGACAGCAGTAGCAAGTAGAAACAGTAGCAAGCAACAGTAGTAGCAACAGTAACAGCAGAGCAAGGCAAGTAACAGCAGTAGCAACAGTAGTAGCAGCAACAGAGCAAGACAAGTAACAGCAGGAGGACAAACTCGTAGGCAATGGGTCATACGTGCTTAGGGAAAAGAACTTGCATGACATCTATTGTCCATCCCTCCCGTGGCAGCAGGGTCCAAAAGGAAACTACGGGATATTAAGGTTCTCCTTTTAATAAAGAACCGGACCAACGCATTAGCACTTGGTGAACACATGAACTCCTCAAACTATGGTCATCACCGGGAGTGGTTCCGGTTATTGTCACTCCGGGGTTGCCGGATCAGAACACATAGTAGGTAACTACAACTTGCAAGATCAGATCTAAAACACACATATATTGGTGACAACATAATAATTTCAGATCTAAAATCATGGCACTCGGGCCCTAGTGACAAGCATTAAGCATGGCAAAGTAGTAGCAATATCAATCTCAGAACATAGTGGATACTAGGGATCAATACCCATCAAAACTAACTCGATTACATGATAGATCTCATCCTACTCATCACCGCCCAGCGAGCCTATGAATAGATTACTCACGAACGACGAAGAGCTTCATGGAATTGGAGAGGGAAGAAGGTTGATGATGACGATGGCGATGATTTCCCCTCTCCGGAGCCCAAGACGGACTCCAGATCTGCCCTCAAGATGAAGAATAGGTGGTGGCGGCACCTCCGTATCGTAAACGCGACAAAAACTTCTCTTTTTATTTTTTCTGGGACGAAAGGGGACTTATAGACTTGAGGTTGGGGGCGGCAGAGCCGTGTGGGCCCCACAAGCCTGCCCATCGCCACCAGGGGGGTGGTGGCGGAGCCAGGGCTTGTGGCCCACTGGCCCACCCCCTCAGGTGGAACTTGGCGCAGATATTTTTTTGTATTTTCCAAAACTGCTCCCCGTAAATTTTCAGGACGTTTGGAGAACTTTGATTTCTGCACAAAAGTAACACCAAGGCAATTCTGCTAAAAACAGCGTCAGTCCAGGTTAGTTCCATTCAAATCATGCAAATTAGAGTCCAAAACAAGGGCAAAAGCGTTTGGAAAAGTAAATACGATGGCGACGTATCAGTGGTACTCTCTGCTCCAGGTACTGGCTGCTCAAACCAGTTGAGATACCTAGGAAGTGCCGGCTCAGCTATGCTGAGGGTTCTGTGCTTAACCTTCTTGTCCCTCTTACAAGAATTGGTGGTAAACACGTGAGACTGCCCGCTATTCAACTGTTTGGGGTTGTTCTGGAAGCCGATGTTATCATTCTGGTGCCGAGAGTGGCCCGGGTGAAGCTGGTGCTCAAAACCGCCCTGCGCATTATATTGCTGGCTACTCTCGACCGGGTACTGCCCAACGTTGGAGTGTGAACCACCCTGTGGACCAGGGTTGGGAAAAATGCCAAACGGATTCCTGTGTGAGCCGCCCGATCCAAATTGGTGCAGGTGTCCACCACAACTCCCTCCTTGGTTGTTCTTGAGTGCCTCGGCACAAAACTCCTACATCACATAGCAGTCTTCCCAAGAATAAGTGGCTGGACCCTCCGCTGTGGTATGTTGTGGGCACGGGCCCTTGAGCATCTCGTGATAGTTGTGTGGCTTTTTCCCACCGAATCCCCTTTTCTTCTGACGCTGATTCCCGATCCCGGTGTGTCGGTGCACTAAATACTGGGGTCCCTAGTGCCCCAGACTTGTGCACGGGCGCAAAGAGCCCGTGCGAGTAGGGCACGAGAGGGCCCAGACAAGATACTTCCCCCAAGAGATAACCAAGGCCTCGGCAAGCCTGCCTTGCCGGGAAGATAATCAAGACCTCGGCAAGCCTGCCTTGCCGGGAGGGTGTCCAAGGCAACGCCCGTTTGGTGGGCGTGATGAGCTCACCAAGTACAAGACCTCGGCAAGCCTCCCTCATCGGGATGACAACCGAAGCCCCCAGCAAGCTTCCTTGCCGGGACGAAGACCCAAGGCCCCGGCAAGCTCCCTTTTCGGGATGACGAGGCTAGGCACTAGAGGGTGACCACCCTTGCCATAGTGCCACCGCCCCCAAGTTCCAGCGCATTCCACATGCGCCAGCACGGCGTTCAGGTGTCGAAACACCTAGATACGTGTCTTCACCAGCACATTGCTGACAAGGACAATACATCCATTTAATGCACCTGACAGGGGTAGATGGATAAGCACCGCTCTAGGTTCACTTTAACTTCTCGTGAACCTACCACCGAGCACTATAGGTGACCCCTTTCGCTTATAAAAGGAGGCCCTTAGCTCATTCACAAGGGGTTAGACTCTTTTGACGATTTCCTAGAAGAATGGTCATCATGAATCACTATAACAAACAACAAAATGCTTAATACAACCAGACAAGCAGGACGTAGGTTTTACGTGTAAGCGGCCCGAACCTGGGTAAAAAGGCTTGCCGGGTGCTGATCGTTAGCTCTGCTCTGGACGTCATCTTTCCCCGCCCTACGATCACAAGGGTTTCATGTTGATTCCCATAGGTGTCGACCTAGCTTCACCGACATATCCGGTGCACCAGGTAGGGGGTGTGGAGTTGTCGTGAATCAGAGCACACTCAACACCAGATTCTTTGAAGTTTGGGCACTACGCCGTGTTCCCCCAGAAATGGGGTACCGGGGCGAATGCTTTGTTCTTCTACGGCTTACCAAGGCTTTCGCGAGCACGTTGCTGCACGAGCGCGGGGCAGGTAGGCGGATGCTCCAAAGGCGGGCCGTCAGGCCGATGCGTTGCTCGGGGCCAACGCGTAGTTGTCGAAGGCGTGCCTGGGCGCTTCACAGAGGCCTCGGTGCATACTCCGGCGGACACACCTCCGTGGAGCGATGCATAGTCGTTGAGGATGCGCCACACGGTCCCGAAGCCCCAGCGCGCACTCCAGCGCAAGTGTTGCGCCCCCAAGAGCTTCGCATCATCGCCCAAGGACGTGCTCGGGGGCTCCGCGAGCACAACCTAGCAAGAGAAAAGCAAAGGGGTTACACCCTGGCTGGCTTTTTCTCCAAACAGCGGTCACGGACCATCGGCAAGAAGTCTTTGCCGGAGAAAAGGCCGCCAGGAGTGGTGATTTCCTGCTTGCCGAGGGCTCCGGTGGCCCGGCAAAAGATTCAAGCGCCTCGCAACCACGGCGTGAACAAATACGTTTTTTAAGTTTGAGATTCAGATCTGAGGCAGATTGATTCTCTATTTTTCCCTTTGGAAGTTTCCAATCTTTGTGTGTGGAGTTTGCGCGTGTTGGGACCTTCCCAAAGTTCAGTGCACCTTGTCTTTGTTTCGAACTCGTACAAACGACCTGAACGGCCATAGAGCGCCTTCAAACAGTTGCGAACCTGAACAACAGAGCAAGCAGCTTCGTAACACCCGATTTCGTCTCAAGCTGTGCTTGGTGATTTCCATGGTTGCACTGAAAGCGGCAAGGAGCCTTGCCGGTAGTTGCCGGCAAGCTCCTAGATTATGCAAAGGCGAATCATACAATGAACGGAATCACAAAAAGGGAAACAATCTTTTCATTCATTTGAATGGATACGTTTGACTCCATTTAGAAAACTTTGTTATCCTAACCTAAAGACTCTGTCTTTTAGCAAGGATGGACCTACGCGGTGGAATTGGAGTTCATGAAGACGAGGCGCGGAAAGGCCCACGGTACATCCACGCTGACCCCCAACGTTGTACGGACAGAAGCGGGTTCGGCCTCGTCAAGCCGCGAGAAGGGGGCAACGGATCCGGTTGAGATCCCCCTCCAGGGTTGGGGAGGAACGTGACCGGGCCGCGTCAGTGCAGGAAGCACTCAGTCCCATCCGGGGGAATCGCCATCCGATTCAATTCCCCCGGGCTTGTGACTAGGCCCGGCACCGTCAACGCCGCCGTCCCCCTCGTCACCGTCGCTCGAAGCAGAGCTCCCAATGTCGCACGAGCGACCTTCGCAGCAGCCGAGAAGCACATGTGGGGGCCACTAAAGCAACATGGAGGACCGCCTGAGGAGCAAGCCCCGGGGAAGGTGGAGGCGTTGGAGTAGCGCTCCGCCTCCCCCGGCCTCGATCTCCACAACGGACGCGACCCCTCGCCCTTCCTCCGCCACGGGCGTTCGGGACATCTTCCGCTGCGGCGCCCCCAGAAGCTTTAGCATGATGCGAATGGGCTCCCCTCGCCGCCCTGACGGCCGACGGCGGCCGACCCCGTCCCCTAACCATGGTTAGGGGCGAGTGTCACCTGCAGAAAGAAGAAGATTCTGAAGACCAAGGCGAAGGAGTTGGTGGATTCAGGAGGAGTTGGGTGAGCAAAACCCCTTGCAAACCCTCCCAATTTATAGCCTCCCTTAACCAGAAGCCACTACCCTTCTCGCCCAATCGTTCGAGCTCACGGGCGAACAGAGAACCGCCCTGCTACACCAATGCATGCACAGGCGGGCTCAGCAACTATTGTGCCTTTCGAGACCACGCCTGCCACCTGTCCGTCCATAACTGTGCATGCCACGCGCGTGGCAGAGGTGTTTCAGGAGGCGGAGAGGCCACTCTGCACAGGACCTCCCACTTCGCCCGATGCGCGACGTGGGGAAAAGCAACCGCCAGGAGATCCAGCCATAAGGGCCCGTGCACCTCTTTGGGCCTGGCCCAACAACGCTTTGCACGTGTGTGTGGCCCAGGCCCGGGGGCTCCTGTCGGTGCACTAAATATTGGGGTCCCTAGTTCCCCAGACTTGCCGACGGGCGCAAAGAGCCCCTGCCAGCAGGGCATGACAGGGCCCAGACAAGATACACACCCCAAGAGATAACCAAGGCCTCGGTAAGCCTGCCTTGCCGAGAAGATAATCAAGACCTCGGCAAGCCTGCCTTGCCGGGAGGGTGTCCAAGGCCACGCCCCATTTGGTGGGCATGATGAGCTCACCAAGTACAAGACCTTGGGAAGCCTCCCTCGCCGGGATGACAACCGAAGCCCCCGACAAGCTTCCTTGTCGGGACGAAGACCTAAGGCCCCGGCAAGCTCCCTTAACGGGATGACGAGGCTAGGCACTGGAGGGCGACCGCCCTTGCCATAGTGCCACCGCCCCCAAGTTCCAGCACATTACACATGCGCCAGCACAACGTCCATGTGTCGAAACACCTCGATACGTGTCTTCACCAACACATTGCTGATAAGGACAAGATGTGCATTTAATGCACCTGACAGCGGTAGATGGATAAGCACCGCTCTAGGTTCACTGTAACTTCTCGTGAACCTACCATCGAGCATTGTAGGTGACCCCTTTCGCCTATAAAAGGAGGCCCTTAGCTCATTCACAAGGGGTTAGACTCTTTGGACGATTGCCCAGAAGAACGGTCATCATCGATCACTCTAACAAACAACAAAACGCTTAATACAACCAGATAAGCAGGACGTAGGGTTTTACGCGTAAGCGGCCCGAACCTGGGTAAAAAGGCTTGTCGGGTGCTGATCGTTAGCTCTGCTCTGGATGTCATCTTTCCCCGCCCTACAATCACAAGGGTTTCACGTTGATTCCCATAGGTGTCGACCTAGCTTCGCCGACACGGTGTTAGTATTGGTGACGAAATCAGTGGCACCTTCCTCCTGCCTTTTCTTCCCTTGACCCGTGAGGTTGTAGTTACTTTGTCCCTGGGCCTTTGGATGATTCCCCTCCCGACATTGCCAATTTTATCATCGTCCTCCCCAGGATCTTTGGTATCGTCTGACTCGGTGTATCTGGTTAGGGTGTCCATCAACTCGCCCATATCCAGCACCTTCCGCTTGAGTCGCCCAAGCTTCAACACCAAGGGCTGGTAGTGACAGTTTTTCTCCGAGATCAGCATGGTCTGAGCCGCCGAGATACCATTCGATGAAAGGATTACCTGTGCAACCCGCTGCGTCCAATGATGGGCTGACTCATCTGTACGTTGGACACAGTGTTGTAAGTCGACAATAGTCATTGGGCGCTTGCAGGTTCCTGTGAAGTTCTTGACAAAACATTCCTTCAACTCGACCCTGGTGTTGATGGAGTTGGGTGGCAGATTCTTCCGCCAAGTGCGTGCCGTCCTTCGAGCATCATAGTAAAGTACTTGGCACACACCGCGTCGTTAACATCGAGCATGTCCATCGCAAGCTCGTAACTCTCAACCCACGCTCCTAGCTCAAGCTCCCTTAAAGTCCTTGGGCATACACTCATTGCGGACGGCGGGTGACAAACAGGGTATCGCTATGTTCCTGCCTCCTGACTCGCCGTGTGCGAGGGAGGGTGGCACATAGGCCGGATAGCCTTGACCCGCCGCGGCTGCCACCTGTGTCAGATGGGCGGCTCGTGCTGCATCCACGAGGTCCTGGGCATGCATGTCTGGCAGCCGAGGCGGGTTGCTATGCGGGTGTCGACGTCGTTCACTGTTAGACATTGCGGGTGGATCGTCATGGCGACTCCTGGTATGACTTGCATGAGGCGTAGAGTGCAACCGATCACGACTATAAGAGTACTGTGCCTGTTGGACCACAGTCGTTTTCAACATCTCGATGGCGTTCCTTGCCTCCACCTCAGCTAGGGAGTTTCCATGGATGGGAAGAGACTCTATATTGTGGGTTGCAGCCAACACATTGTCAACGTGGTTAGAAAAGTGACCCTGCGGCGTCTGGAAGCGCGACGGCTGGGCCGACGTCGGTTGAGGCGACTGTAGATTGGACGGCGCCTGAGGTGGATGAACCTGCTGAGTGACTCGCCATGGCTGGTTAGGTTCCATCCCTGGGGTATCTAGGCTGTCGAAGAGTCGGGTAGGGTTTAGATCGGCCGGTAGACGATTGCGATGCCTCCTCTGGTGGACCGCATCAGAAGTGCTCTGTTGTCGTTAAAGCCGCCATCCCTGAACCCTTAGTCATTCTGTCTCTCGGCGATCTGGGCCTGTTGGCTTGCCATCCCGGTGGCCTTGTCTTCGATATCGCGCTGGATCTTGGCCATCTCCTCTCTCAGCTTCGCCAATTCGGTGTTGACCTCTTCCTGGTTCTCCGCGGTCACGACAACCGCCGTGAGTTTAGACATCTCTGCCACTAGATTCGTCATGGCTTGAGCCGGAGCCTTTCGTGATCCACTCGCTCCATTGTTGCCCGCGACGGTCGACTGAGCCGCCGCCACTCCTGCCATGTAGATGGCGACTTGGCGATGGGGTTCTTGGAAATCCTCGGAAATTGCCGCCTTCAGCAATCCCCTAAGCCTCCCTTCGTGGAGAGGGTAGATTGAATTTGTGTCATCGATGGACGACTCGTCGTCCGAGTTGACAGGGGTGTTCTCCTGGATCACCGGCTTATCCGGCAGGTTGGTTCCCTGCGTAAAACCAACGAAGGTGTGGCGTGTCTTGACCTGATGTTTGGCGGGTTGGGCAAACCAGGTCGGCTCGACGATGTCGGTGAAGGTGTCCGGCTCAGGTACGGGAACCCCAAACTTGCCGATGAAGACGTGGATCTTGCCGAAGGGGTCCCTGTACCCAGATTTGATTGAATCAGCGTCAGGCCCCCACTTAGAGTTGTCGATGTAGTATTTCCCGCGGCAGCTCTTTGTCATGAGACCGACCGCGTAGCTCCCAAACCCTGGAAGGGCTCCCTTTGAGAACTCAACTCCACCGTGCGCTAGCCCCACGGTGGGCGCCAACTATCGTGGTCTTTTCACAGCAGATGTCCTCGTGAAAGGACTTAGATATGGAGCCATCCCACTTTGGTGGCGACTCAAAAGGGTTGAGCAGAAGCAAGACTCGGGTTGGCCCAGGTTTGGCCCCTCCGATGGAGGTAAAAGCCTACATCCTACTTTGTGTATATTGATGGTGGAATCGATTACAAGGGTGCGTAACTCGCGTGACCTATCTATCGATGGATTGTAACTTAATCTTTCTACCCTAGAGACTCTCCTTTATATACGGGTCGAGGCCCTAGGTTTACATGTTGTAAATATGCCCTAGAGGCAATAATAATTAGTTATTATTATATTTCTTTGTTCATGATAATCGTTTCTTATCCATGCTATAATTGTATTGATTGGAAACACAATACTTGTGTGGATACATAGACAAAACACTGTCCCTAGTAAGCCTCTAGTTGACTAGCTCGTTGATCAAAGATGGTCAAGGTTACCTAGCCATAGGCAAGTCTTGTTACTTGATAACGGGATCACATCATTAGGAGAATCATGTGATGGACTAGACCCAAACTAATAGACGTAGCATGTTGATCGTGTCATTTTGTTGCTACTGTTTTCTGCGTGTCAAGTATTTGTTCCTATGACCATGAGATCATATAACTCACTCACACCGGAGGAATGCTTTGTGTGTATCAAACGTCGCAACGTAACTGGGTGACTATAAAGATTCTCTACAGGTATCTCCGACGGTGTTCGTTGAGTTAGTATGGATCAAGACTGGGATTTGTCACTCCGTATGACGTAGAGGTATCTCGGGGCCCACTCGATAATACAATATCACACACAAGCCTTGCAAGCAATGTGACTTAGTGTAAGTTGCGGGATCTTGTATTGCGGAACGAGTAAAGAGACTTGCCGGTAAACGAGATTGAAATAGGTATGCGGATAGTGATGATCGAATCTCGGGCAAGTAACATACCTAAGGACAAAGGGAATGACATACGGGATTATATGAATCCTTGGCACTGAGGTTCAAACGATAAGATCTTCATAGAATATGTAGGATCCAATATGGGCATCGAGGTCCCACTATTGGATATTGACCGAGGAGTCTCTCGGGTCATGTCTACATAGTTCTCGAACCCGCAGGGTCTGCACACTTAAGGTTCGATGTTGTTTTATGCGTATTTGAGTTATATGGTTGGTTACCGAATGTTGTTCGGAGTCCCGGATGAGATCACGGATGTCACGAGGGTTTCCGGAATGGTCTGAAAACGAAGATTGATATATAGGATGACCTCATTTGGTTATCGGAATGTTTTCGTGCATTACCGGAAAAGTTTCGGGCTCATCGGTAGTGTACTGGGAGTGTCGGGAGGGGTGCCGGGGGCCATCAGGAGGGGTGTCACGCCCCAAGGGGTCTCATGGGCTGTGGGAAGAGATAAACCAGCCCCTAGTGGGCTGGAATAAGTTCCCACTAAGGCCCATAAGGTTTGAGAAGGAAAAAATACAAGGTGGAAAGAGTTTCCAAGTGGGAAGGTGGAATCCTACTCCAAGTAGGATTGGAGTAGGACTCCTCCACCTCCAATTTTGGCCAAACCTTTAGGTTTTGAGGCTGCCTCCTCCCCTCCCTCCCTCCTATATATAGTGGGGTTTTAGGGCTGATTTGAGACAACTTTTGCCACGGCAGCCCGACCACATACCTCCACTGTTTTACCTCTAGATCGTGTTTCTGCGGAGCTCGGGCGGAGCCCTGCTGATATTAGATCACCACCAACTTCGGAGCGCCGTCACGCTGCCGGAGAACTCATCTACCTCTCCGTCTCTCTTGCTGGATCAACAAGGCCGAGATCATCATCGAGCTGTATGTGTGCAGAACGCGGAGGTGTCGGTCGTTCGGCACTAGATCAGAGAGGATCGTGGGACGGATCGCGGGACGGTTTGCGGGGCGGATCGAGGGACGTGAGGACGTTCCACTACATCAACCGCGTTCACTAACGCTTCTGCTGTGCGATTTACAAGGGTACGTAGATTGGAAATCCCCTCTCGTAGATGGACATCACCATTGTCGTGGGTATAAGCCTGACAGTAGAAGTGTAGGGTACGAATGAGATGGGCAGAGTCCTAGCTACGGCGAGGTTGTATGAGTTCAGGGCCCTCTGCGGTGGAGGTAGCAACCCTACGTCTCAGTGCTCTCGGAGCTTGTTGCCGAGTGTAATATGGAATACAATGATTTGCTAACCCCTTTACCAGTGGGGGAGGGCGGCTTATATAGAGTGCGCTGCCCTCCACAACGGTTCTGATTCAGGGGTGGGGTAGTGGCGATTGAATGCGTACGTTACAGGTAACGTATGCTCTAAATGCTAATAAATGCACCCGGAAACGTACTGTAGTTTCTCTCCAGAGAGGTTACGATGTACCGAGTGTATCCAGTCGGTTAGCCTGGTGCCCCCCGAATGCTAGTATCCGACTGGATGATTCAGGGCCTATTACCGACTGGATGATGGGGACTCCTTAATTCAGTCGGGGCGGAATTAGGGTCCTGTCCTTTGTGTGGGGTAGTCCTTGGGTAGGACATGTACGGCAGGCCTATGACCCTACCCTAGGACCATGACCCCATCATTAGTCCCCGAATGGATTGGGGTTGAAACGCCGAAGTGGTGCTTGAGGTTCAGATCCGACTGGACTAGGTTCGGCTTGGGCGTTGCTTGCCTCTATCCATTTTATCTTTCCTGACCAGCGATCGGGGTGGAAGTGCTTGCGAAACAGACTGTCGGGAACCGAGTGCTTCTGCGGCATCTTTTGACGCGACCGGTCAACTGACAGCAGCGGATTTTCCGGGATCTCAAATTTCGGGTTCCGCGCGCTTTAGCGGGGATGACGCCAGCGTGCTCGAGTAGCGCCTGACGCCTCGATTCCCGCGCCTTCAACTCCTCCACTGATATCGCCGCGGCCGGTCGGGTGGATAAGATTTCGGGCCCATTCGCCAGTGACCCAGTCGGCGCTCTATTTAAATCTGGGCGGCGAGACTCCTCCGTTACGCTCGCCGAATCTTTTGCTCTCGCCTGCTCCGTCCTCCTCGCCACCCCCTGTGCTCCCACACTCCTTCCTTCTCCTCCCTCTCGAGGGTTCACCGTCGCCTCCATGACCAAGGGTTAGACCAGCAAGATGGAGGCGAGGAAGAAAAAGAACAAGGCGGTGGCGCCTGCTCAACGGCGGCAGCGGCCGCTGCCGGCGGGGTGGATCCAAGGAGACTTCCTCCCCTCCACGGTGACGGAGGGAGATCTGCTGGAGTTGGTGGAGCACGGAATGCTCGTGCATAAGTCCTGGAAGCTGCCAGCGGACGACGAGGTCGAGCCAGTGCCTCGGGAGGGGGAGCGCGTCCTGCTCCTCAGCCATGTTCACAGAGGTTTTTCTTTGCCCCCGCATCCCTTCTTTAAAGGCATCATGAATCACTTCGGGGCTCAACTTCATCACTTTCCTCCGAATGCCATCGCCCATCTTTCTCCCTTTATCGTTTTGTGCGAGTGCTTCATCGGTTGCCCCCCCATTGGGGTTTGTTCAAACACATCTTCTCCGCCTGATCCCAAACTATCAAACGTCTTAGTCAGTCGGACAATAAGACGCACCTCCTCCAGCTCTGCGGAGGTTCAGGATTCCAGAAGAAGAGTCAAAGCAGCTATCCTGCTCTCCAGTTGAGTGAGTCGGTTAGGAATTGGCAGTCGACGTGGTTCTACTGCCAGGACATCGCCTGTCCGAATGCATCGATTGGGTTGCCTCCGTTTAGTCTAGACCGGCCCGCTCTGCCCAAGCAGCTCGCGCTCTCGAAGGCCGAGAAGAATGACATCCAGCCTTTGGTTGAGGCACTCGTGGATGTCGTCAGGAGGGGGGTCACCGGTATAGACCTGCTGGAAGTCTTCCTTGGTCGGCGGATCCAGCCGCTGCAGGCTCGCGACCATGCTATGTGGCACTACACAGGGCCCGAGGATTCCACTCGGACCAACGTGGTGGGCGTACCCGAGGAGAGGGTGACCTCGTGGGTGCTCCAAATCACGGGCCCGTGTGAGAACCCCAAAGGAGGTCGCCGAGTGAAGCCTTACAGCGCGGACCACCCTCCACCGAATCAGGTGAGTGGCACTAGCCGAGTGCATTGAACTGTCTTAATTCCGGTCGTTTACTTATATCTCCGTGTGATGCCTAATGTTTCCGACTGAACTTCATGCAGGCGTGGACCAACTGGTTCTCCCCCGTCTCGAATGGGAATCCGGAGGAGGAAGAGGAGGAAGGCAGTCAGGAGGGCAGCGTGGAGAGCGCCGAATACGTCTCCGACAGCGGGGAGTCGGAGGAGGAGGACAGCGAGGAAGAGGAAGAGGATGAAGAGCAAGACTCGCCACCTCCACGACCAGAGCATCGGACCAAGCGCCGACACGAGCCCGCCGCCCCTTCAGCTCCTCCTGCGTCGTCGAGTGCTCCGCCTGCTGCTCCGGTGGTCCCGAGTGTTCGAGGCACCAAGAGGGCTAGGGACGCCGCCGCTGAACCCGCAGGCCAGTCTTCCAGGGCGCCCAAGCCGAGTGGGCCTAATCCTCGGAAGGCTCTGCCGCGAATGAGGGTTGCTATCCCTGTCACCTCCACGTAAGTGAATCTAGCTTTCGGCTCTTTCTGTTATCCGAGTGAACCCCTGTTTGTAAGTCGAATGGATTTCACTCGACAGGGTCGCTACCTCTGCAACCTCTCCGGCCCGCCAAGGGGACGACCCCATGGACACGGACAACGTCGTTTCGTCCCAGCCAGGTATGTTGTAGGAGAGTCGGGTGTTTTATCCCCACGGACTGCGCCATTCTTTCTTTTTCTGAGACGTCATGTCATTCGGCTTGTCAGGGGCGATTTGCCTGGACGAGGACGACCAGGGGAGAGCCGACCCCGCCGTGGAGCCTGTCCTGGAGCCTGTCCTTGAGGCTGCTCCTCCTGCTGCCACCCCTGCCGCCGACGCCCTGCCGACTGAAGCGCCGCTACCGACTGAACCGGTGCTCGTGGGGGAGGAACCGACTAGGGCGGACCTTGGGATGCTCCAGGAACCTCCGACGATTCCCGGTTCGTCGAATGCTGAATTCAGCATCCGGCGTCTTCCGGAGGAGCAGGTGGGAGCGGCCAAGGGGGCCATGGTGCAGGCGGAGCTGATGGCTGGAGAAGCCAAGAGGGCTTATGACTCCGTTGTGGCCTTGTACTAGCGGAGCTTGGAGCTGGGCGATGATATCCGAGTAAGTAGTCCAGTAAGTATTTACTTTTCTCCTGTAACCCACTGGGTGTTGTTGTTTTTTGCAATGGGTTCACTCCGAGTGAACCCAGTGGGTGTAGTCCCCGAGACTTCTGTCGAGTGCTTGCACCGACAGTTGTCTTTATACATTTTGCCTTTAGTTTGGGTGTGTCCGTAGATAGGATTGTCGAGTGCGAGTACTTGTTGCAGTCGGAGTGCACTTGCGGTAAGAGTCCCCGAGAGTAAGCTGCACTCAGGTCGGGTAGTATTGGCCTCTGAGGCATAGGTGAAAACATGCATCTCAATAGGGCAGGCCTGCTTGAGGTGCATGCCAGTGGGGTCACTCTTAGTGAACCCACTGGGTGTAGTCCCCGAGACCGCTGTCGACTGCTTCCGTCGGCAGGGGTCTGAAGAACTTAGACTCTGAACTGATAAACTTGCTGATTACCCTTTGTTTCTTGGTGGCAGAAAACTTGTGAAATGGGAACAGCCTATGAGGCCCTGAGGGCAGAGAGGAACCAGTTCGCTGGGGAACTTGATGCTGCTATGCTCGCCATGGCCGGCATGAAGGATGCTCTGGAGGGATGAGAGAAGTCCCTGGAGGAGGCTCGGGAGGCGAACAAGGTGTTGACGGAGGAGGTGGAAAAAATGAAGAAACAGAGGACTGGTTGGCACAATCAGATGGCCGCCCTGAACAAACGATGTATAGCTCAGGAGAAGTATGTGAAGGACTGGGCTGGGGAGATGATGACTCGTCTGGCTGGTAAGCCTTATGCTTTGCCGAGTGCTTGTAACGTGTGCTTTACACTCGGTTTTATTGTAGACTTGCCCTTTTGTTGCAGACTTTTGTGTTGACGCTGAAGCTGAAGCGGCGGCTGTGGAGCGGTCCATTCAAGACAACGTGCCACTCGGCGAGGACGCCAACCGGGATCTGCTCCGGGCGCATATCCGCGTAGGCAAAGTGAGTCCTTTCATCGGTCGACTGAGAGAAGTCGTTGGCCGAATTGACAAGGAACTTTGGCCGGAAGACGAGTCGCGGCAGGAGATGGAATCCTTGATGGCGCGACTGGAGGAGATTCCGAGCCGAGTGCAATCGTGGAAGAAATCGGCAGCGCGTTGCGGTGCTGATGTTGCGCTGTCCTTGGTCCGAGTCCATTGCAAGGAGGTGCGGGAAGATAAGCGGAAGACATTGAAGGTCGCCAACACAAAGAAGCTTCGATTCGAAGACTTCATGGAGACATTCCTTGAGACTGCTACCCGCATCGCCGATGGAATCGACTTGGACACTTTCGTGGAGCCCTCCAGTCCTGGCGCCGGCCCAGTTGACGCGTAATAAAACTTTATCCTCGGTATGCCGAGTGTTTATCTGTAAGGTATTCTTGCCACTTATGTTGGCTGTGATACTTTTAAATCGGTGTGGGTAAGCTTGATCCGCACCGAGTTAGCTATCCTTTCTATACTTTTGGAATCGGAATGAAAACATTTAGTCTTTTGTTTGGATGCTGTTTCGAGTGGGACGTTTAGTGCAGACTCGGAGAAGATTAATACTTAGGTGATTCTTGATCACAGCTAAGTCTCCGAGTGCGACGTGTAATGCACACTCGGAGGAAGTTATGACTTAGGCGATTCTTGGTGACCGCTAACTCTCTGAGTGTGGCGTGTTAGAGCACACTCGGAAGAAGTTATTGCTTAGGTGATTCTTGATCACAGCTAATTCTCCGAGTGCGACGTGTAGTGCACACTCGGAGGAAGTTATTATGTAGGTGATTCTTGATCACAGCTAAGTCGCCGAGTGCGACATGTAGTGCACACTCGGAGGAAGTTATTACTTAGGTGATTCGTGATCACAGCTAAGTCCCCGAGTGCGACGTGTAGTGCACACTCGGAGGAAGTTATTACTTAGGTGATTCTTGATCACAGCTAAGTCTCCGAGTGCGACGTGTAGTGCACACTCGGAGGAAGTTATGACTTAGGCGATTCTTGGTGACCGCTAAGTCCCCGAGTGTGGCATGTTAGAGCACACTCGGAAGAAGTTATTGCTTAGGTGATTCTTGATCACAGCTAAGTCTCCGAGTGTGACGTGTAGTGCACACTCGGAGGAAGTTATTACTTAGGTGATTCTTGATCACAGCTAAGTCTCCGAGTGCGACGTGTAGTGCACACTCAGAGGAAGTTATGACTTAGGCGATTCTTGGTAACCGCTAAGTCCCCGAGTGTGGCGTGTTAGAGCACACTCGGAAGAAGTTATTGCTTAGGTGATTCTTGATCACAGCTAAGTCTCCGAGTGCGACGTGTAGTGCACACTCGGAGGAAGTTATGACTTAGGCGATTCTTGGTGACCGCTAAGTCCCCGAGTGTGGCGTGTTGGAGCACACTTGGAAGAAGTTATTGCTTAGGTGATTCTTGATCACAGCTAAGTCTCCGAGTGCGTCGTGTAGTGCACACTCGGAGGAAGTTATTACTTAGGTGATTCGTGATCACAGCTAAGTCTCCGAGTGCGACGTGTTAGAGCACACTCGGAAGAAGTTATTACTTAGGTGATTCTTGATCATAGCTAAGTCTCCGAGTGCGACGTGTTAGAGCACACTCGGAAGAAGTTATTGCTTAGGTGATTCTTGATCACAGCTAAGCCCCCCGAGTGTGACGTGAAGTGCACACTCGAAGAGAGTTAATGCTTAGGCGATGCTGGATCGTGGCTAAGCCTCCGAATGTGACGTGAAGTGCACACTCGGAGAGAATTAAAACTTAGGCGATGCTGGATCGCAGCTAAGCCCCCGAGTGTGACGTGAAGTGCACACTCGGAGAGAGTTAATACTTAGGCGATGCTGGATCGCAGCTAAGCCTCCGAGTGTGACGTGAAGGGCACACTCGGAGAGAGTTAATACTTAGGCGATGATGGATCGCAGCTAAGCCCCCGAGTGTGACGTGAAGTGCACACTCGGAGAGAGTTAATACTTAGGCGATGCTAGATCGCAGCTAAGCCTTCGAGTGTGAAGCGAAGGGCACACTCGGAGAGAGTTAATACTTAGGCGATGCTGGATCGCAGCTAAGCCCCCGAGTGTGACGTGAAGTGCACACTCGGAGAGAGTTAATACTTAGGCGATGTTGGATCGCAGCTAAGTTTTTTTGAGACCGGAGTCTGCGACCGCGGAAGAACTTTGAACCTGCAAAAAACTCAATCTGCTTTATATTATTTCGCCAATACTTGTTCTTTACATCGCTTCAGTCGACGGTCACGTGTAGAAGCGCTTCAGGAGGTCTCCGTTCCATGCGCGTGGCTCGTCTGTCTCCCTCTGAATGTTGTAGAGTCTGTATGCTCCGTTGTTCAGCACCTTGGAGATGATGAAGGGTCCTTCCCAGGCCAGAGCCAACTTGTGGGGTCTTTGTTGATCCACTCGGAGCACCAGGTCGCCTGCTTGGAACGTCCGACTTCTTACGTGGCGTGCATGAAAACGTCGCATATTTTGTTGATAAATGGTCGAGCGAGTTAATGCCATCTCGCGCTCCTCTTCCAGAAGATCCACTCCGTCTTGCCTTGCTTGTTCTGCTTCGGCTTCGGAGAAGAGTTCGACTCGTGGCGCATTGTGAAGCAAGTCACTCGGAAGGACCGCTTCTGCTCCATAAACGAGGAAGAACGGTGATCGCCCTGTAGATCTGTTCGGGGTTGTTCGAAGTCCCCAAAGCAGTGAAGGTAGCTCGGTAACCCAAGCGCCAGCGGCATGTCCTATCTCTCGTAGGAGTCGGGGCTTCAATCCTTGCAGAATAAGCCCGTTTGCCCGTTCTGCTAGTCCATTGGACTGAGGATGTGCTACGGAAGCAAAATCCACTCGGATGCCTTGGCTTGTACAGAACCCTTTGAATCTGTCCGAGTCAAAGTTCGTCCCGTTGTCCGTAATTATGCTGTGAGGTACGCCGAATCTGAAGATGATGTCCCTGACAAACTTGACGGCTGTCGAAGCGTCGAGCTTCTTGATGGGCTTCGCTTCGATCCACTTTGTGAACTTGTCGACTGCCACCAACAGATGTGTGTATCCACATTGGCCTGTCTTGAACGGGCCGACTGTATCTAGTCCCCACACTGCAAACGGCCACACCAGAGGGATCGTCTTCAACGCGGACGTTGGCTTGTGGGACTTGTTGGAGTAGAACTGGTAGCCCTCACATCGATCAACCATATCCTTAGCCATCTCGTTAGCCTGCAGCCAAAAGAAGCCAGCCCTGGATGCCTTGGCTACGATTGCTCTCGAAGAAGCGTGATGACCGCAGGTTCCCGAGTGAATATCCCCCAGGATCAGCTGCCCTTCCTCTGGGGAGATACATCGTTGAAGAACGCCTGGGATACTCTCCTTGTACAATTGGCCTTCAATGACAGTGAATGACTTCGATCTGTGGACTATCTGCCTGGCTTGGACTTCGTCTTCTAGAAGTTCTTGCCTCAAGATATATGCCATGATCGGCACAGTCCAATCGGGAATGACAGCCAGAATCTCCATGACCAGATCAACCACCGCAGGTACATCGACTTCAGTCGGCTCTGTTGCGCTCTTGGGTTGTACTGATTCCTGTGTGAAAGGATCTTCTTTGACTGAGGGGAGGTGGAGGTGCTCGAGGCAGACGTCACTCGGGACTAGTCTCCGAGTGGATCCGAGCTTTGCTAACTCGTCAGCTGCTTGGTTCTTCAGTCTTGGAACATGGTGGAGCTCAAGACCTTCAAACTTCTCCAGCTTCCTCACTGCATTGCAGTATGTGGTCATGGTGGGGTTCCCGATGTCCCACTCTTTCATCACTTGATTGACCACCAAATCCGAATCGCCGTAGACCATCAAGCGACGGACGCCGAGTGAGATGGCCATGCGCAATCCATAGAGGAGAGCTTCATATTCTGCCTCGTTGTTGGAGGAATCAAAGTGTATCTGCAGCACGTACTTGAGCTTGTCGCCCTTTGGTGATATGATCACAACACCAGCGCCGGAGCCATTCAACATCTTAGACCCATCGAAGAACATTGTCCAATGAGCCGAGTAGATGTGGGTCGGTTGCTGTTGTTCTACCCATTCTGCTATAAAGTCAGCCAGGGCTTGAGACTTAATAGCTTTCTTGGCCTCGAACTTGATGTCACAGTACAACATCTCCATTGCCCACTTCGCCACTCGGCCCGATGCGTCTCGATTGTGGAGAATTTCCGACAACGGAGCATCAGAAACGACAGATACCGAGTGGTCTTGGAAATAATGAGCCACCTTCTTCGCAGTCATATAAATCCCATAGATAAGTTTTTGATAATGGGGATACCTCTGCTTGGAAGGGGTCAGGACTTTGGAGACGTAGTACACTGGCCGCTGAACTTTGCATGCTTTGCCTTCTTCTTCTCGCTCGACTGTAAGAACAGTACTGACAACTTGATTTGTAGCCGCGATATATAGAAGAAGGGGTTCTTTACTGAGCGGAGCAGTAAGAACCGGCTGGGTGGAAAGTAGAACTTTGAGGTCGTCGAATGCGACTTGGGCTTCGGCTGTCCACTCGAAGGTATCTGATTTCTTCATGAGTCGGTACAGAGGAAGTGCTTTTTCGCCGAGTCGACTGATGAACCTGCTTAAAGCCGCTAAGCAACCTGTGAGCCGTTGAACATCGTGTATTCTGACCGGCCTCTCCATTCGGACGATGGTCCCGGTCTTTTTGGGGTTGACGTCGATCCCTCGTTCGGAAACGAAGAAACCGAGTAACTTTCCGCTGGGAACACCGAATGAACATTTGGCTGGGTTGAGCTTGATATCGTACCTACGAAGGTTGGCGAATGTTTCTGCCAAGTCAGTCAGCAGGTCGGAACCTTTGTGTGACTTGACTACGATATCATCCATATATGCCTCCACATTGCGACTGATCTGGTCGAGGAGACACTTTTGGATCATGCGCATAAAGGTAGCTCCTGCATTCTTCAGACCGAAAGGCATAGTGATGTAGCAGAAGCACCCGAATGGGGTGATGAAGGCTGTCTTTAACTCATCGGGACCATACAGACGGATCTGATGATAGCCCGAGTAGGCATCGAGAAACGACAGACGCTCGCAACCCGCAGTCGAATCGACAATTTGATCTATGCGGGGGAGCAGAAAATGGTCTTTCGGGCAGACCTTATTGAGATGTTTGAAGTCGATGCACATTCGGAGCGACTTGTCCTTCTTCGGCACCATGACGACATTGGCGAGCCACTCGGAGTGGTGAACCTCGCGAATGAAGTTGGCTGCAAGCAGCTTGGCCACCTCTTCCCCGATTGCCTTCCTCTTGTGCGCGGCGGACCAGCGCAGACATTCTCGGACAGGCCGAGCCATGGAATCCACGTGCAGTCGGTGCTCAACCAACTTCCTGGGTACACCTGGCATGTCGGAGGGTTTCCATGCGAAGATGTCCCAGTTCTCACGGAGGAATTGGGTGAGCTCGGCTTCCTATTTTGGATCGAGGGTGGTGGAGATGTTCGTCGCGGCAGCAGTGGCGTCCGTCGGGTGGATGCTGACCTTCTTTGTCTCTCCCGCCGACTGAAATGCAGACTCTGAAGTTGGCTTCTTCGAGCGCATCAGGTCGGCGGGGTCGACTGTTTTCTTGTACTCGTCCAGCTCAAGGACGGCCATCTGCTGGTCGGCAATCCTTGATCCTTGCTGCAGACACTCTTCGACTCGCTGCCGATTGCCTGTGATGGTGATCACGCCTTTCGGGCCCGGCATCTTCAGCTTCAGGTACACGTAACATGGACGGGCCATGAAGTGCGCATACGCTGGGCGACCCAGAATTGCATGATAAGCGCTATGGAAGTCAACCACTTCGAACGTCGGCCTTTCCTTGCGGAAGTTCTTGCCGGAGCCGAAAAGGACGTCCAACGCGATCTGGCCGAGTGATTTGGCCTTCCGTCCAGGGACGACTCCGTGGAACTGCATGCTGCTCTCGCTGAGTCTGGACATCGGGATGCCCATCCCCTTAAGGATGTCGGCGTACATGATGTTCAAGCTGTTGCCGCCATCCATGAGGACTTTGCGCAGTCGCACTCCTTCTACCACCGGGTCGACGACCAGGGCCTGTCTTCCCGGGGTGGGTACATGTGCCGGATGATCCGACTGGTCAAAGGTGATCGCAGTCTGGGACCATTTGAGGAACTTGGGGGTAGTCGGAACGGCCATGTTGACCTCTCTGTTCACCAGCTTTAGTCGACTCTTGCTTTCGACGTCAGCAAAAATCATCAGGGTTGCGTGGACTTGGGGGAACGGATCCTCCTTATCCTCCTCATCTTGTTCAGGATCCTTCTCACTCGGTTTCCCTTCGCTGAACCCCTGGATCAGGAGACGACACTGTCGAGTGGTGTGCTTCGCGTATATGGGGTTGCCTTCCTCGTCCATCTTCGTGTGAACCGGACAAGGCTGGTCCAGGATGGGATTGTTGAACGGCTTGTTCTTAGGGGTAAACTACGCCTTCCCTTTGCCCTTGAACTTAGCATTGGTCATGGTTGCAGCCTCTGCTTGCGGTGTGGGCGGAGCTTTCGGTTTCTGCTGCCGAGTGTTACCTCCGTCAGCATCACCGACTGTCTTGTGCTTGCCACTCCGGATGCGGTCCTCCTCTTCGCCATTTGTATAGCGCGCCGCTATCTCCATCATCTTGCTCATGGAGATGTCGCCTGTTCGACCGAACTTCAGGTACAGCTCTCTGTACCGCACGCCTGCCTTGAAGGCGCAGACTGCTTGATGCTCGGTGACGTTCTCCACCGTGTGGTAGAGAGTTGTCCATCGCTGGATGAAGTCGCTCAAGGGCTCATTAGGCTTCTGGACACAGTGCTGAAGCTCCACAAGGCCTGCAGGGCGTTTGCATGTCCCTTCGAAGGTCCTGATGAACACTCGGGCCAGATTTGCCCAACGGTAAATGCTTTAAGGGGCCAACTGGTTCAGCCAAGCTCGAGCCGAGCCGTCGAGAATCAGAGGGAGGTGCTTCATAGCGACATGGTCGTCCCCTCCTCCGATCTGGACTGCCACTCGGTAATCGTCTAGCCATGTTTCAGGCTTGGATTCCCCCATAAATTTACCGATTCCCGCTGCCAATCGGAAGTTGGGCGGGATGTCAGCCGAGAGGATGGCTTGACTAAAACACTCGGGGCCGGACACGATGGCCCTGCTTCCACTCGGACGGTCCATATCGTGACCATCGCGGTGGGCTCAACCCCTGTCGACTCTTCGCTGGGCGATTCGCCCTCTTGCGTCGGGTCTTGGGTTGTAAGTGTCGCCGACTGAACGCCGATCATCATGATGTCGGGACCCATAGGGCCCACCCCGCGGAGGGGTGCGTGAGCGGCGGCGATCTTCACGGATCATGGAACGGATGCCTCCCGTGTGGTGCTGATGGGAACCAGGGCTGTGAACCGACCGATGCGTGTTTGCATGGACGGAACTATTGTAGATCCGATTGTGTGACTGGGAGACTGCCGAATTCTGCTGCTGCGTCGTGTGCAACAGAGCTCGGATCTGCTTGATTCCCCTTCCTGCCTCTAAATCAGTCGGCTGGAGGGAATCGGCAATCTTGGCGGCCGCAGCGAAGTTGAGGAGAGGCGTGCGGAACAACTCCACGTTGCTCCGCCGAGTATGTCGACTAGCTGAACGGCGAGGTGGACGCCGCGCACCGGATGCTTCGCCGACCTCGCGCTCGCTTCGACCAGCTTGACGGGGATCTTCATGGGTGTTGGCCATGTGAACTTCTGCTGCAGGCCCGCGACCCGCGTACTCGGAAGGGAGCTCAGTCGGAACCGAGCCCGAGCACTGGGAACGTGGGGCAACCACAACAGACTCCAGAACTGCCACTTGAGAGGACGCGACCTGACGCGCCTGGGCGTGCTGCACCCAACGTTGGAGACGCGGACTGCGGGACCGCTTGTTGCGGCGCATGACGGAGGTGCAAGCCGACGACGGAGCCGATTGTTGGAGAAGAAGAACGCCGCGGGCGCCGGCACGGAAGTGCGTGGCCCCGCGATGGGGAAGCACCTCAACGTCGAGAGGTGCCTCCCGAAGCCACGCCGAATCGTCGACGGTGAAGGAGAGAGCGCCGAAGAAGATCTGGTGACCCATGCTTGAAACTCCACCGGACGACATGACGAAAGGAAGTAGTCGCGAACTCGCCGGAAGTCGCTTAGACGCCTGCCCCACGGTGGGCGCCAACTGTCGTGGGTATAAGCCTGACAGTAGAAGTGTAGGGTACGAATGAGATGGGCAGAGTCCTAGCTACGGCGAGGTTGTATGAGTTCAGGCCCCTCTGCGGTGGAGGTAACAACCCTACGTCTCAGTGCTCTTGGAGCTTGTTGCCGAGTGTAATATGGAATACAATGATTTGCTAACCCCTTTACCAGTGGGGGAGGGCGGCTTATATAGAGTGCGCTGCCCTCCACAACGGTTCTGATTCAGGGGTGGGGTAGTGGCGATTGAATGCGTACGTTATAGGTAACGTATGCTCCAAATGCTAATAAATGCACCCGGAAACGTACGGCAGTTTCTCTCCAGAGAGGTTACGATGTACCGAGTGTATCCAGTCGGTTAGCCTGGTGCCCCCCGAATGCTAGTCTCCGACTGGATGATTCAGGGCCTGTTACCGACTGGATGATGGGGACTCCTTAATTCAGTCGGGGCGGACTTAGGGTCCTATCCTTTGTGTGGGGTAGTCCTTGGGTAGGACATGTACAGCAGGCCTATGACCCTAGGACCATGACCCCATCAACCATGATAGGTCTTCGTGCGCGTAGGAAATTTTTTGTTTCCCATGCGACGTTCCCCAACAGTGGCATCATGAGCTAGGTTCATGCGTAGATGTAATCTCGAGTAGAACACAAAAGTTTTTGTGGGCGGTGATGTGCGTTTGGCTGCCCTCCTTAGTCTTTTCTTGATTCCGCGGTATTGTTGGATCGGAGCGGCTCGGACCGACATTACTCGTACGCTTACGAGAGACTGGTTTCATCGCTACGAGTAACTCCGTTGCTCAAAGATGACCGGCGAGTGTCGGTTTCTCCAACTTTAGTTGAATCGGATTTGACCGAGGAGGTCCTTGGATGAGGTTAAATAGAAATTCATATATCTCCGTTGTGGTGTTTGCGTAAGTAAGATGCGATCCTACTAGATACCCATGGTCACCACGTAAAACATGCAACAACAATTAGAGGACGGCTAACTTGTTTTTGCAGGGTATGCTTGTAATGTGATATGGCCAACGCTGTGACGTGATATATTGGATGTATGAGATGATCATGTTGTAATAGTTAATATCAACTTGCACGTAGATGGTACGGCAACCGGCAGGAGCCATAGGTTTGTCTTTAAAACTAACGTTTGTGCTTGCATATGTGTTTACTATATTGCTAGGACGTAGCTTTAGTAGTAATAGCATGAGTAGCACGACAACCCCGATGGCGACACGTTGATGGAGATCATGGTGTGACGCTGGTGACAAGAAGATAGTGCCGGTGCTTTGGTGATGGAGATCAAGAAGCACATGATGATGGCCATATCATGTCACTTATGAATTGCATCTGATGTTAATCCTTTATGCACCTTATCTTGCTTAGAACGACGGTAGAATTATGAGGTGATCTCTCACTAAAATTTCAAGACGAAATTGTGTTCTCCCCGACTGTGCACCGTTGCGACAGTTCTTCGTTTCGAGACACCACGTGATGATCGGGTGTGATAGACTCAACGTTCACATACAAGGGGTGCAAAACAGTTGCACACGGAACACTCGGGTTAAGCTTGACGAGCCTAGCAAGTGCACACATGGCCTCGGAACACATGAGACCGAAAGGTCGAGCATGAATCGTATAGTTGATATGATTAGCATAGAGATGCTTACCACTAAAACTATTCTCGATTCACGTGATGATCGGACTTGAGATAGTGGATTTGGATCATGTACCACTCAAATGACTAGAGAGATGTACTTTTTGAGTGGGAGTTCTTAAGTAATATGATTAATTGAACTAATTGTCATGAACATAGTCTAATGGTCTTTGCGAATTACGATGTAGCTTGCGCTATAACTCTACTGTTTTTAATATGTTCGAAGAGAAAATTAAGTTGAAAGTTGATAGTAGCAAACTTTGCGGACTGAGTCTGTAAAACTAAGGATTGCCCTCGTTGCTGCGCAGAAGGCTTATGTCCTTGATGCACCACTCAGTGTGCTGCACCTCGAGCGTCGTCTGTGGATGTTGTGAACATCCGACATACACGTTTCTGATGACTACGCGATAGTTCGGTGCAAAATACTTAATGGCTTAGAAGCGTGGCACCGAAGACGTTTTGAAACGTCACGGAACATGAGTGATGTTCTAAAGAGATGAAATTGTGATTTCATGCTTGTGCCCTTGTTAAGAGGTATGAGACCTCCGACAAGATTCTTTGTCCATGAAGTAAAGGAGAAAAACTCAATCGTTGAGCGCGTGCTCAGATTGTCTGAGTACAACAATCACTTGAATCAAGTGGGAGTTAATCTTCCAGATGAGATAGTGATGGTTCTCCAAAGTCACTGCCACCAAGCTGTGAGAGCTTCGTGATGAACTAGAACATATCAAGGATAGATACAATGATCCTTGAGAGATTCGTGATGTATGACACTGCGAAAGTAGAAATCAAGAAGGAGCATCACTGGTTGATGGTTAGTAAAACCACTAAGTTTGATGAAAGGCAAGGGCTAGAAGGGATACTTCGTGAAACAGCAAAACAGTTGTTGCACTAATGAAGAGACCCAAGTCTAAACCAAACCCGAGACTAAGTGCTTCTGTTGTGAGGGGAACGGTCACTAAGGCAGAGCTACCCTAGATGCTTGGTAGATAAGTAGGCTGGCAAAGTCGAAAGTAGTATATTTGATATACATGATGTTGATGTGTGCTTTACTAGTACTCCTAGTAGCGCGAGGGTATTGGATACCGGTTCAGTTGCTAAGTGATTGGTAACACGAAATGAAAGCTACGGAATAAACGGAGACTAGCTAAAGGCGAGGTGACGATACGTGTTGGAAGTGTTTCCAAGGTTGATATGATCAAACGTCGCACGCTCCCTCTATCATCAGGATTGGTGGTGAAACCCAAATAATTGTTATTTGGTGTTTGCGTTAAGCATGAACATGATTGGATCGTGTTTGTTGCAATACGATTATTCATTTAAAAGAATAATAGTTATTCTATTTGCTTGAAAAATTACCCTCAATAGTTTATTGAATCTCGATCGTAGTGTTACACATGTTCATAATATTAGTGCCAAAAGATAAAACGAAATAATGATAGTACCACTTAGTTGTGGCACTGCCACTTGAGTCATGTTGGTGTAAAATGCATGAAGAAGCTCCATGCTGATGGTTCGTTTGGACTCACTTGATTTTGAATCACTTGAGACATTCAAAACATGACACATGAAACAAGTAGAGTAACTTGTTGGGAGTAATGCATTTTTGATGTGTGCAGTCCAATAAGTGCTAAGGCACGTAGTGGATATCATTATGTTCTTACTTCACTGACGATTTGAGTAGATAGAGGAGTATTTACTTGATGAATCACAAGTCTGAAATGTTGAAAAGTTCAAAGCTATTTTATAGTGAAGATCATCGTGACAAGAGGATAAACAGTCTACGATATGATCATAGAGATGAATATCTGAGTTACGAGTTTTGGTACGCAGTTAAGACAATGTGGAAATAGTTTCGCAGTTCATGCCACCTGGAACACCATAGTGTGATGATGTGTCTGAACGTCTTAGCCACGCCCTATTTGATATGGTGCATACTATGATGTCTCTTATCGAATTACCACTATCATTTATGGTTATGCATTAGAGACAACCGCATTCACTTTAAATAGGGCACCGCGTATTTCCATTGAGGTGACACAGTATAGACTAAGGTTTAGAGAAATCTAAGTTTTCGTTTCTTGAAAGTTTGGAGCTACGATGCTTATGTGAAAAAGTTTCAGTCTAATAAGCTCGAACCCAAAGCGGATAAAAGCATCTTCATAAGATATCCAAAACAGTTGGATTCAACTCATATCTCAGATCCGGAAGCAAAGTGTTTGTTTCTAGAAACGGGTTCTTTCTTGAGGAAAGGTTTCTCTCGAAAGAATTGAGTGGGAGGGTGATAGAACTTGATGAGGTTATTGAACCATCACTTCGACTAGTGTGTAGCAGGGCACAGGAAGTTGTTCCTGTGGCGCCTACACCAATTGAAGTGGAAGCTGATGATGGTGATCATTGAGCTTCGGATCAAGTTACTACAAACCTCGTAGCTCGACAAGGTCGCGTACTACTACAAAGTGGTATGGTAACCCTATCTTGGAGGTCATGTTGTTGAACAATAATGAACCGACGAGCTATGGAGAAGCGATGGTGGGCCCGGATTACGACAAATGGCTGGAGGCCATGAAATCCGAGAGAGGATCCATGTATGAAAACAAAGTGTAGACTTTGGAAGAACTACTTGATGGTCGTAGGACTATTGAGTAAAGATGGATCTTTAAAAGGAAGACAGACGACGATGGTGATAAGTCACTATTAAAGCTCGACTTGTCGCAAAGATGTTTCCGACATGATGAAACAGTTGACTATGGTGAGACTTCCTCACTCGTAGCGATGCTAAAAGTCTGTTAGAATTATGTTAGTAGTTGTTGCATTATTTTTGAAATATTGCACATAGGATGTCAAAACATTGTTTCCTCGACGGTTTCCTTGAGCAAACATTGTATGTGATACAACCAGAAGGTTTTGTTGATCCTAAAGATACTAAAAAGTATGCAAGCTCCAGCGATCCTTGAATGGACTGGTGCAAGCATCTCGGAGTTGGAATATACACTTTGATGAGATGATCAAAGATTTTGGGTTTGTACAAGGTTTATGAGAAACTTGTATTTCCCAAGAAGTGAGTGGGAGCACTATAGAATTTCTGATAAGTATATGTGGTTGACATATTGTTGATCAAAAGTAATGTAGAATTTCTGTGAAGCATAAAAGGTTGTTTGAAAGGAGTTTTTCAAAGGAATACCTGGATTGAGCTACTTGAACGTTGAGCATCAAGATCTATGGAGATAGATCAAAATGCTTAATAGAAGTTTCAACAAGATGCATGCCTTGACAAGTTTTTGAAGGAATTCGAAATAGATCAGCAAAGAAGGAGTTCTTGACTGTGTTGTAAGGTGTGAATTTGAGTAAGACTCAAAACCCGACCACGGAAGAATCAAGAGAATAGACGAAGGTCGTCTTCTATGCCTTAGCCATAGACTCTAAAGTATGCCATGCTGAGTACCGCACCTGATGTGTGCCTTGCAGCAAGTCTGTTAAGAGGTACATAGAGTGATCCAGGATTGAATCACTGATCAGCGGTCAAAGTTATCCTTAGTAACTAAATAGACTAAGGAATTTTTCTCGATTATGGAGGTTGTTAAAGAGTTCGTCGTAAAGGGTTATGTCGATGCAAGCTTTGACACTAATCCGAATAACTATGAGTAGTGAAATGGATTCGTATAGTAGAGTAGATATTTGGAGCATTTCCGAATAGCACGTAGTAGCAGCATCTATAAGATGACATAAAGATTTGTAAAGAACGCACGGATCTGAAAGTTTCAAAACCGTTGACTAAAACCTCTCTCACGAGCAAGACGTGATCAGACCCCATAACTATATGGGTGTTGGATTCGTTGAAATCACATGGTGATGTGAACTAGATTATTGACTCTAGTGCAAGTGGGAGACTGTTGGAAATATGCCCTAGAGGCAATAATAATTAGTTATTATTATATTTCTTTGTTCATGATAATCGTTTATTATCCATGCTATAATTGTATTGATTGGAAACACAATACTTGTGTGGATACATGACAAAACACTGTCCCTAGTAAGCCTCTCGTTGACTAGCTCGTTGATCAAAGATGGTCAAGGTTTCCTGGCCATAGGCAAGTGTTGTTACTTGATAACGGGATCACATCATTAGGAGAATCATGTGATGGACTAGCCCAAACTAATAGACGTAGCATGTTGATCGTGTCATTTTGTTGCTACTGTTTTCTGCATGTCAAGTATTTGTTCCTATGACCATGAGATCATATAACTCACTGACACCGGAGGAATGCTTTGCGTGTATCAAACGTCGCAACGTAACTGGGTGACTATAAAGATGCTCTACAGGTATCTCCGAAAGTGTTCGTTGAGTTAGTATGGATCAAGAGTGGGATTTGTCACTCCGTATGACAGAGAGGTATCTCGGGGCCCACTCGGTAATACAATATCACACACAAGACTTGCAAGCAATGTGACTTAGTGTAAGTTGCGGGATCTTGTATTACAGAATGAGTGAAGAGACATGCCGGTAAACGAGATTGAAATAGGTATGCGGATACTGACGATCGAATCTCAGGCAAGTAACATACCGAAGGACAAAGGGAATGACATACGGGATTATATGAATCCTTGGCACTGAGGTTCAAACGATAAGATCTTCGTAGAATATGTAGGATCCAATATGGGCATCCAGGTCCCTCTATTGGATATTGACCGAGGAGTCTCTCGGGTCATGTCTACATAGTTCTCGAACCCGCAGGGTCTGCACACTTAAGGTCATGTCTACATATTTGAGTTATATGGTTGGTTACCGAATGTTGTTCGGAGTCCCGGATGAGATCATGGACGTCACGAGGGTTTCCGGAATGGTCCGGAAACGAAGATTGATATATAGGATGACCTCATTTGGTTACCGGAAGGTTTTCGTGCATTACCGGAAAAGTTTCGGGCTCATCGGTAGTGTACTGGGACTCCCGGGAGGGGTGCCGGGAACCATCAGGAGGGGTGTCACGCCCCAAGGGGTCTCATGGGCTGTGGGAAGAGATAAACCAGCCCCTAGTGGGCTGGAATAAGTTCCCACTAAGGCCCATAAGGTTTGAGAAGGAAAAAACACAAGGTGGAAAGAGTTTCCAAGTGGGAAGGTGGAATCCTACTCCAAGTAGGATTGGAGTAGGACTCCTCCACCTCCAATTTCGGCCAAACGTTTAGGTTTTGAGGCTGCCTCCTCCCCTCCCTCCCTCCTATATATAGTGGGGTTTTAGGGCTGATTTGAGAGAACTTTTGCCACGGCAGCCCGACCACATACCTCCACGGTTTTACCTCTAGACCGCGTTTCTGCGGAGCTCGGGCGGAGCCCTGCTGAGATTAGATCACCACCAACCTCCGGAGCACCGTTACGCTGCCGGAGAACTCATCTACCTCTCCGTCTCTCTTGCTGGATCAAGAAGGCCGAGATCATCGTCGAGCTATACGTGTGCTGAACGCGGAGGTGCCGTCTGTTCGGCACTAGATCGGAGCGGATCGTGGGACGGATCGCGGGACGGTTCGTGGGACGGTTCGTGGGGCGGATCGAGGGACGTGAGGACGTTCCACTACATCAACCGCGTTCACTAACGCTTCTGCTGTGCGATCTACAAGGGTACGTAGATCGGAAATCCCCTCTCGTAGATGGACATCACCATGATAGGTCTTCGTGCGCATAGGAAATTTTTTGTTTTCCATGCGACGTTGCCCAACATTACAAAGTCCATACCACATCATAAATCGTGACTTGACATATCTCTAAACCGCCATGTCCCTCAAGTAAGGAAACTTCCCAGCAAGTCTTCCTCTTCTTGGGCCTTGAGTCACCATCTGGGCTCTTGGGCTGAGCCGGCTCTCTGATGGAGATCACCTCATGCCTTTTGTGTCCTGGGTCTAATCCCATCTTGAATCATGAACGTTGAGTCGCCATGAACCTGACCCATCCCAATAGGGAGGGTCATATAGAGGGTAATATCCCCAACACTTCCTCAAGGTATCGCTGGACAGACAGGTTGCCGGTGCAAAAGAGAGTCGAGAAACACGACGGTTTGAATAGAGAACTGATGACCCACAAGTATAAGGGAGCAATCGTAGTCCTTTCGATAAGTAAGAGTGTCGAACCCAACGAGGATCAGAAGGTTCTGATAAGCGGTTTTCAGCAAGGTAATAACTGCAAGCACTGAAAGTGGCGGTAACAAGTGATTGCGTAGCGAGGTGAAACGTAGCAAGCAAAAAGTAACAAGTAACAAGTAGTAGCACCGGTGCAGCAAGTAGCCCAATCCCTTTTGTAGCAAAGGACAAGCCTGAACAAAGTCTTATAGGAGGAAAAACGCTCCCGAGGACACACGGGAATTTCTGTCATGCTAGTTTCATCATGTTCATATGATTTGCGTTCGTTACTTTGATAGTTTGATATATGGGTGGACCGGCGCTTGGGTACTGCCCTTACTTGGACAAGCATCCCACTTACGATTAACATCTCTCGCAAGCATCCGCAACTACAAAATAAGAATTAATACAAAGTCTAACCATATCATTAAACTAGTGGATCCAAATTAGCCCCTCACGAAGCAACGCATAGACTGGGGTTTAAGCTTCTGTCACTCCAGCAACCCATCATCTACTTACTACTTCCCAATGCCTTCCTCTAGGCCCAAATATGGTGAAGTGTTATGTAGTCGACGTTCACATAACACCACTAGAGGAAAAGATAACATACAACATATCAAAATACCGAACGAATATCAAATTCACATGACTATTGTCAGCATGACTTATCCCATGCCTCAGGAACAAAAGTAACTACTCACAAAACATAATCATAATGATGATCAGAGGTGTAATGAATAGCATCAAGGATATGAACATAAACTCTTCCACCAAGTAATCCAACTAGCATCAACTACAAAGAGTAATGAACACTACTAGTAACCTTACAAGTACCAATCGGAGTTGCGAGACGAAGATTGGTTACAAGAGATGAACTAGGGATTGGAGAGCAGATGGTGCTGATGAAGATGTTGATGAAGATGCCTCCCCTCCGACGAGAGGAGTGTTGGTGATGACGATGGCGACGATTTCCCCCTCCGGGAGGGAAGTTTCCTCGGCAGGATCGTCCTGCCGGAGCTCTAGATTGGATCTGCTCAAGTTCCGCCTCGTGGCGGCAGCGAAACCACGAAAAATCTCCCGTCTAATTTTTTCTGGACCAAGATGCTTCATATAGCAAAAGAGGGGGGCTAGTGGGCCGTCAGGGAGCCCACAAGCCCCCACTCCTCCACGAGGGGGGTGGCGGTGTCAGGGCTTGTGGCGCCCTGGCAGCCCCCCTCCGGTAGTTCTTTCGCCCAATATTTTTTATATAATCCCAAAAAAACCACGTAACTTTTCAGGGCATTTGGAGATGTGCAGGATAGTGGACTAGGATTTGCTCCTTTTCCAGTCCAGAATTCCAGCTGCCTGAATTCTCCCTCTTCAAATAAACCTTGCAAAATAAGAGAGAAAAGGCATAAATATGGTAACACAAGTAATATAACAGCCCAAAAAGCAATAAATATCAACATGAAAGCATGATGCAAAATGGACGTATCAACTCCCCCAAGCTTAGACCTCGCTTGTCCTCAAGCAAAAACCAAGTTCCATAAACATGTCCACATGTTGAGGGACGAAGGTGTCGATAAAACATAATACGGACATGAGGGCATCATGATCACACATAGAACAACAATACATCATAAAAATTCTTATGGGAAAGTAACAATTCCTTCACAAAGCAAAGCATGAAGCAGAAACCTTACCGAGAAGTAACCAACAATAAACCATAGTCATTGAAGCAATTGCAATTTATCAAAAGATCAGAAATAGTCAAGTAAGAGCTTGTAAGGCAAATCCACATACTCAATCATCTCTTTTGTTTTCCACAATTGTTACAACTCACGTGGTACTCATTGTGTCAAAGTTTCAGCTGGACACAGAGGAAGATAGGGGCTTATAGTTTTGCTTCCCAACCATTTACCTCAAAGGTAAAGTCAACAACAATAAAGCATAAGTACTCAACTCCAAGTTGATATATGAATATAGATCATCCCCAAGCATGTGACGGTAGCTAAGACAACGGCAAAAATAGGGAATTGGTGATGATCACCATGACTCTTACAAGGGAAAAAAGGAAAGGTACAAGATAGGCCCTTCACAGAGGGAAGCAGAGGTTGTCATGCGCTTTTGAGGTTTGAATGCGTGTCCTCTTAGTGCGGAGGAACGTCACTTTATATTGCCTCCTGTGATAAAGAACTTTATTATGCAGTGTGTCGCTTGTATGTCTTCCTCATCACAGGTTCATACAAAGTTTATTTTCCACACACTAATAGATCATACATATTAGAGAGCAATTTTTATTGCTTGCACCGATGACAACTTACTTGAGGGATCTTATTCAATCCATAGGTAGGTATGGTGGACACTCATGGCAAAACTGGGTTGAAGGTTTATGGATGCATAAGTAGTATCTCTACTTGGTGCGGGAGTTTTGGCTAATATGAGGTGGAAGCAATCGTCACATGCTAAGGGATCTCTAATCATATAACATTGTTTGGAACCAAGCAAACACAATTCATTATGTTGTCTTCCTTGTCCAACATCTACTCCTAGGCATGTAATAGTTTGGTGAGTGCTCACAATTGTAAAAAGTGTCTAAGAAGATATATTTATATGTGAACCTCTCTTTCCTTATTACTTCTTATTAATTGCAACAATGACTGAGGTCTATGTTGATTTATTCTCAACAAGTTTCAATCATCATACGTGTCATACGTGAAGTCATCACTTTCCATACGATCATCTCATGATCTTTCATGCTATCGTTATTTTCATACTTTTGACGATGGCACAAAGCAAAGCCCTTGACTAAGACACTCTTTATTATATAGCTCGCGAGCTCGAATACATCGGGGGAGAGACAAAGCAAAAGACTCCAACTAAAAACTAAAGACTTATTCCTCTAAGAGAAGAAATAAAAACTGAAAAGGAAAGAACTAAAACAAAGGTAAAAGCAAAAGATATAAAGGTGATACGATACCAGGGCAACTCCCCCAAGCTTGGCAGAAGCCAAGGGGATTGCCCATACCAATGCTTAGTTGCCTTCCTTCGGTGGTGATGGTGGTGGAGTTGTTGGAGTAGTGTGATCCTCCGTCTTCCAAGGCATAGGTGCTCCATCATGGCAGGATGAACGAGTCGCCGGAATCCTCAAATATGCAGCCAACCTTATTGATTTATATATGTACTCATACTCATAGTTTTGGTTCTACAGGTCATAGATCTGGCCCTGAAGTTGATCAACCCTGTCATAGAGCCTGGAGAGGTGTTTCCCAATATCAATGGCATCCATCTTGTGATTGCTAGTGAACTCCGTGATCATCGTGTGGTCGGCGTTGAGTCCACGCTCCACCATCCCTAGGCACTTGAAGACTTGTGCTCCATTGCTTCGAGCCTCGTCTCCACGCTTCCGATCTTCTTAGGCCCCTCAACATCACGGATGTGCAACCTCCCCTCGCTCATCTTGATAGATTGAGGGTGTTTCAGCACTTCTGTGAGGTAGGTATTGATGACCTTCTCGAAGATCTTGTCCTTAGGAGCGTTTGGGGAAGTCATGATGATCTAGATCTGTCACAGAAACAGGCTCGAAACAAAAACAGAGGAAAACTACGCGATACGGAGATCAAAACCTTCGGGCGACTATATATTGATTTTTTCTGGGCCACAGGGAGTCCTCCGCAAGCAAACAAAGTCTGGGAGGCACACGAGGTGCCCACAAGCTTGCCCTCCGCCACCAGGGGGTAGTGGGCGGTGGCAGGGCTTGTGGCCACCTCGTTCGCTCTCCGGACTGCTTTTTATTTTTCTAATTTTCCAAAAATTCCAAAACGGAAGAAATTTCCTATTGGAAAAGCATCGGAGTCCAATTTCTTACCGAAACAGATACATCTTCGTTTTCAAGGTCTGAAACAGGCTGATAAACATCCCTTATGTACTCCTTTGGAGTTATGACATTGATGATATTGGTCTCAACATTTATGGGAGTACTAGAGATGTAATGCTTGATTCTTTGCCCATTTACCACTCTAGGAAAATTTCCTTCCATGTTATTGATTTTGATAGCACCAGAACGATATACTTCCTCGATAACATAGGGACCTTCCCATTTAGAGAGAAGCTTGCCTGCAATGAATGTCAAACGAGAATTGTATAGCAAGACATAATCACCTACATTGAACTCTCGTTTCTGTATTCGTTTGTCGTGCCATCTCTTAACCTTTTCCTTCAACAACTTGGCATTCTCGTATGCTTGGGTTCTCCATTCAACTAACGAGCTGATATCAAACAACCGCTTCTTGCCGGCAAGTTTGAAATCAAAGTTGAGCTCTTTGATTGCCCAATAAGCTTTGTGTTCCAGCTCAAGAGGTAAATGACAGGCTTTACCGTAAACCATTTTATACGGTGACATGCCCATGTGATTCTTATAAGCAGTCCTATAAGCCCATAGTGCATCGTCAAGTTTGCTAGACCAGTTCTTTCGAGATCTATTGACGGTCTTTTGTAGGATCAACTTGATCTCCCTATTACTCAACTCCACTTGACCACTAGACTGAGGATGATAAGGAGATGCAACTCTATGGTTGACATCATACTTAGCTAGCATCTTGCGAAAAACACCATGAATGAAGTGTGAACCACCATCAGTCATCAAGTATCTAGGGACTCCAAATCTTGGGAATATGACTTCTTTAAGCATCTTAATAGAGGCGTGGTGATCAGCATTTTTTGTGGGGATAGCCTCTACCCACTTAGTAACGTAATCCACAAATACTAAGATGTGAGTGTACCCATTGGAAGTTGGGAAGGGTCCCATATAATCAAAGCCCCAGACATCAAATGGTTCAATGACAAGTGAATAGTTCATAAGCATTTCCTAATGCTTACTGATGTTCCCTATTGTTTGGCATTCTTCACAAGACAATACAAACTTACGGGCATCCTTGAAGAGAGTGGGCAAATAGAAACCTGATTGCAATACCTTATGGGCAGTTCTATCTCCAGCATGGTGTCCTCCGTAGGCTTCGGAATGACACTTCTGCAAGATCTGTCCCTGTTCATATTCAGGCACACAACGTCTAATAACACCATCTAATCCTTCCTTATAAAGGTGAGGATCATCCCAAAAGTAATGTCTCAAATCAAAGAAGAATTTCTTCTTTTGCTAATAGGTGAAACTAGGTGGTATGTATTTGGCTACGATATAGTTTGCATAATCTGCATACCACGGAGCACTATGTGAAGTGCGGATGACATTTAATTGCTCATCAAGAAAGCTATCATCAATAGGTAGTGGGTCATCAAGGACATTCTCTAGCCTAGACAAGTTATCTGCTACAGGGTTATCAGCACCCTTTCGGTCAACGACGTGCAAATCAAATTCCTGTAGCAGGAGAACCCATCTGATCAGCCTAGGCTTAGCATCCTTCTTCTCCATGAGGTACTTAATAGCAGCATGATCAGAGTGAATAGTGACTTTGGAGTCAACTATGTAAGATCTGAACTTTTCACATGCAAACACAACCGCTAAAATTTCCTTCTCCGTAGTGGCATAGTTTCTTTGGGCACTGTCTAGAGTTTTACTAGCGTAGTGAATGACATTCAACTTCTTTTCAACTCTTTGTCCTAGAACAGCACCAACAGCATAATCACTAGCGTCTCACATGATTTCAAAGGTAAAGTTCCAGTCAGGTGGTTGAACATTAGGTGCGGTTATCAAAGCCTTCTTAAGTATTTCGAAGGATTCCTCACAATCCTCATCAAAAACAAAAGGAACATCCTTCTGCAAGAGGTTGGTAAGAGGCCTAGAAATCTTAGAGAAGTCTTTAATGAACCTTCTATAGAAACCAACATGACCTAGGAAACTTCGTATACCTCTGATATCTGTGGGGCAAGGCATTTTCTCAATTGCATCAACCTTAGCCTTATCAACTTCAATGCCACTTTCAAAGATTTTGTGTCCTAAGACGATACCTTCATTAACCATAAAGTGGCACTTCTCCCAATTCAAGACGAGGTTGGTTTCTTTGCATCTCTGTAAGACTCGATCAAGGTTGCTGAGGAAATCATTAAAGGAAGACCCGTAAACGGAGAAGTCATCCATGAAAACCTCGATAATCTTTTCATAGAAGTCAGAGAATATAGCCATCATACATCTTTGGAAGGTGGCAGGTGCATTGCATAAGCCAAAAGGCATACGTCTATAAGCAAAGGTACCGATGGGACAGGTGAAAGTGGTTTTCTCCTGATCAGATTGTGCAACAGGTATTTGCGAGAAACCTGAATAACCGTCTAGAAAGCAGAAGTGTGTGTGCTTTGATAGCCTTTCTAGCATTTGGTCGATAAACGACAAAGGATAATGATCTTTCCTGGATGCCTTGTTCAGTTTCCGAAAGTCTATCACCATCCTATAGCCAGTAATAATCCTTTGTGGGATTAGTTCATCCTTATCATTAGGAAGGACGGTGATACCTCCCTTCTTAGGTACGCAATGTACTGGACTTACCCAATCACTATGAGCAACAGGATAAATAATTCCTGCTTCCAGAAGCTTTAATATTTCTTTTCTAACGACCTCTTTCATCTTAGGATTTAATCTCCTTTGATGATCAACAACTGGTTTAAAGCCAGGATCGGTTTTAATCTTGTGTTGACATAGAGTAGGACTAATACCCTTAAGATCATCAAGAGTATATCCAATAGCAGCGTGGTGCTTCCTCAGAGTTTTTAGTAACTTCTTCTCTTCGTGCTCTGAAAGGAGGGCACTAATAATGATAGGATATATCTCCTTCTCATGAAGATAGGCATACTTAAGAGTATCAGGCAACTGTTTAAGCTCGAACACTGGATCACCCTTTGGTGGGGGAGGATCCCCAAGCAGTTCAACAGGCAGATTATTCTTGAGAATAGGATATTGTTCTAAGACAATCTATTATATACTTAAAACAATAGAAAAGGAACGGCAAAGATTTACCGTTCATAAGTTAAGAAAAATAAACGAACTAGATTTACCCAGCTCCCCGTAGAAAAAGAAGGAAACCTTGACAACGAGAATATGAATCGGAATTATGCCCATGTATGAGTCCACCGGGCATCATATTGACATCAGCAGGCCATTATCTTTCTACTTAAAAATGATGGATGTTGTACCAACTTTGACTGCCCAGCCAGGCAAATATGTGACGTCACACACACAATGTCAAATTTTGCACATGTTAAATAGGCCAGCTTGCACTGTGCATGTCATGTATACCTGATAGAAAGCCTGATAAAATCTGTCACGTGTATATACACGATGAAAAAAACAGACATATAAGAGTTCTATTACAATACGGGACAACCCCTTCTATAGAGATTGTCAAAAAGCAAAACGACCCCCATCTAGCTACTTTTTTTAGCAGTTAGTCTATCTACTTATCACGTGAATAAGTCATATGTTTATAAGATGTATTTGTTTTATCCTGCCATGAATAAAAATAGTGTCCCACCCCAGTATTCCGGTATGCACTAATTATAATGGCCAGAATCTGAACGCATCCAAATAAATTAAGTCTGAAAAAAGAAATAGAGAAAGAAAAACATATATTTAGTGTTTTTATCGGGAATATAAATTTAGTATTCGGAACTTCTTTGCTAAAAAAAATTAGTATTTGTATCTGTAAATTGCACAACGTATCACCATGTTGTTGTTGTCTAGCTACCTATCACAAAAGAATTGCATTTTATTTGGTGGGTGATATCGACAAAGAATAATAAGTGCCTTAATGGAAAAGAATGTGCGTACCAGAACCTATATAAAATTAGCAATAAAGGTATAAATTATTAAAAAAATTAGTTATAAAATATATAATTATACTCCTCACATTTCATTTGTGGAATACTATAATTTATATTTTTATCCAAAGATATTCAGGAAGAAATTAGTTGTACAACTTCGGTGCCTCCTTCGGAAATAGTTCTCTAATTGGACTAATGTAACACAATTTAAATGTGAAATTTAAAACCTAACTGTAATAACATTAACGATTTTGCTTTTGTATAAATAATGTCTCCGAACCTCAATACCCAATTTCAGATAAATTATGAACAATAGTAATTATTACATGGATCCATAATGCATCTATTTTACATACAATTCTTTTCATGCAATAAAAAGGAAAGGAACACATTTCCCCTAAATATATGCATGCGTGGTCCTTAGATATCCAATTTAAGTCTATATATTATCGCAAGCATTTTAATTGGTGGATAAACGACAATTATATTCATATATAAATAATTAGCAAAGTTTTGCGTCTGAAAGCATGTCAAAATTGTTGAAATTTCAGATGACGGTGTTTGTGGGACATGTATATAATCTAGCCGCGCAAATGCGCGGGTCATCCTGCTAGTTTTATCTATCTCATCTCTCGCCTCCATATGCATATCATTTTCATGCTCAAGAAGATATTGCTCTAAAGGATCCGTAGGAGGTACGGAAATAGGGGCAAGAGCAATGGTTTCATCCCTACCAGATGACTCTCTTTCATGGGGTTGTCTTCCAAACTTGGAGAAGTTAAATTCATGAGACACACCCTCGAAACTTACTGTGATAGTCTGCTTAATGCAATCAATGTGAGCATTGATAGTGTTGAGAAAGGGTCTACCGAATATGATGGGACAAAAGCTATCTTGTGTAGTACCAAGGACGAGGAAATTAGTAGGATACTTCGTCTTACCACACAGGACTTCTACGTCTCTCACAATTCCCATAGGGCAAATAGTGTCTCTATTAGCTAGCGTAATAGTGACATCAATGGGTTCTAACTCAGCAGGTGCAATCTAATCTTCGATTTCATCATATAGAGAACGGGGTATTGCACTAACACTAGCTCCCATATCACATAAACCATGGTAACAGTGATCTCCTATCTTGACAGAAACAACGGGCAGACCAACTATAGGTCTGTGTTTGTCTTTCGCCTGAGGTTTAGCAATTCTAGTGGAGTCCTCATAGAATTTGATAACATGCCCATCTATGTCTTCGGCTAAGAGATCTTTGATAATAGCAACACTAGGTTCAACTCTAATCTCTTCAGGGGGTGCAAGTGGTCTAATGTAACCCCTACGTATCACAGTTGGAGATTTAGAATAATCCTTTATCCTAGCAGGGTATGGTGGTTTCTCAGTGTAAGCACAAGGAACAACAGGATCACTAAAAGCAATGACTTTCTCCTCAACTAGATTGGTTTTGGCTATGTTGCTTTCTACAGGAGGATGATATTTAAACCACTTCTCTTTGGGAAGATCAACATGAGCAGCAAAAGATTCACATAGAGAAGCTACTATCTTAGAGTCAAGTCCATACTTAGCGCTAAAATCTCCAGAAGTGTTTGTCTCAACAAAAGATTTAACGCAATCAAACTGGAAATTCATACCTAACTCCTTACCTTCCTCCAGCTCCCAATCTTCAGAGTTGCGTTTGATTCTCTCCAATAAATTCCACTTGTGATCAATATCCTTGTTCATAAAAGAATCGGTATAAGAAGTGTCAAGCATGGTACGATCTTCATGAGAAAGCCGAGCATAAAAGTTTTGAGTGATGATTTCTCTCGAGAGCTCATGATTGGGGCATGAATATAGCATTGATTTAAGCCTCCCCCAAGCTTGAGCTATGCTTTCCCTGTCACGAGGACAAAAGTTATAAATAAAGTTCTGATCACGATGTACTAAATGCATAGGATAGAACTTTTGATGAAATTCGAATTTGAACCGATTGTAGCCCCATGATCCAGTATCATCACATAGCCTATACCATGTCGACGCCTTATCCTTCAAAGATAAAGGAAGGAATTTCTTCTTTACCTCAGCGTCAGGCAAACCTGCAAGCTTAAACAAACCACAATCTTCATCTACATAGATTAGATGCAAGTCTGGATGTGAAGATCCATCTCCTGTGAAAGGATTAGCCAGCAGTTTCTCAAGCATACCCAAAGGAATTTCATAGAAGATATTTTCAGTAGGTACCTCAGGTTGAGGAACAACTCCTCGTGCTTGCGTTCATGGTGAATATACCCTGAACAAACTCCTCAAAGGAACAGTTTCCATAGTGACAAGTCACAATAAATTTCAGCACGGTATGTAAAAGTTTCCTTACCAATTTCCACTTACCAAGGGCGCTTCACTCCCCGGCAACGGCGCCAGAAAAGAGTCTTGATGACCCACAAGTATAGGGGATCCATCGTAGTCCTTTATATACGGGTCGAGGCCCTAGGTTTACAAAGTCCAGACCACATCATAAACTATGACCTGACATATCTCTAAACCGCCGTGTCACTCAAGTAAGGAAACTTCCCGGCGAGTCTTCCTCTTCTTGGGCCTTGAGTCACCATATGGGCTCTTGGGCTGAGCCGGCTCTCTGATGGAGATCACCTCATGCCTTTTGTGTCCTGGGTCTAATCCCATCTTGAATCATGAGCGTTGAGTCGCCATGCATCTGACCCATCCCAATAGGGTGGCTCATATAGAGGGTAATATCCCCAACACTTCCTCAAGGTATCGCTGGACAGAAAGGTTGCCGGTGCAAAAGAAAGTCGAGCAACACGACGGTTTGAATAGAGAACTGATGACCCACAAGTATAGGGGATCAATCATAGTCCTTTCGATAATTAAGAGTGTCGAACCAAACGAGGAGCAGAAGGCTCTGATAAGCGGTTTTCAGCAAGGTAATAACTGCAAGCACTGAAAGTAGTGGTAACAAGTGATTGTGTAGCGAGGTGAAACGTAGCAAGCAAAAAGTAACAAGTAACAAGTAGTAGCAACGGTGCAGCAAGTAGCCCAATCCCTTTTGTAGCAAGGGACAAGCCTGAACAAAGTCTTATAGGAGGAAAAATGCCCCCGAGGACACACGGGATTTCTGTCATGCTAGTTTCATCATGTTCAGATGATTTGCGTTCGTTACTTTGATAGTTTGATATGTGGGTGGACCGGCGCTTGGGTACTGCCCTTACTTGGACAAGCATCCCACTTATGATTAACCTCTCTCGCAAGCATCCGCAACTACAAAAGAAGAATTAAGACAAAGTCTAACCATATCATTAAACTAGTGGATCCAAATCAGCCCCTCACGAAGGAACGCATAGACTCGGGTTTAAGCTTCTGTCACTCCAGCAACCCATCATCTACTTACTACTTCCCAATGCTTTCCTCTAGGCCCGAATATGGTGAAGTGTTATGTAGTCAACGTTCACATAACACCACTAGAGGAAAAGACAACATACAACATATCAAAATACCGAACGAGTATCAAATTCACATGACTATTATCAGCATGACTTATCCCATGTCCTCAAGAACAAAAGTAACTACTCACAAAAGATAATCATAATCATGATCAGAGGTGTAATGAATAGCATCAAGGATCTGAACATAAACTCTTCCACCAAGTAATCAACTACAAAGAGTAATCAACACTACTAGCAACCTTACAAGTACCAATCGGAGTTGCGAGACGAAGATTGGTTACAAGAGATGATCTAGGGATTGGAGAGGAGATGGTGCTGATGAAGATGTTGATGAAGATGCCTCCCCTCCGATGAGAGGAGTCTTGGTGATGACGATGGCGATGATTTCCCGCTCCGGGAGGGAAGTTTCCCCGGCAAGATCGTCCTGCCGGAGCTCTAGATTGAATCTTCTCAAGTTCCGCCTTGTGGCAGCGGTGAAACCACGAAAAAGCTCCCGTCTGATTTTTTTTCTGGACCAAGACGCTTCATATAGCAAAAGAGGGGGGCTAGTGGGCCGTCAGGGAGCCCACAAGCCCCCACTCCGCCACCAGGGGATGGCGGTGTCAGGGCTTGTGGCGCCCTGGCAGCCCCCCTCCGGTAGTTCTTTCGCCCAGTATTTTTTATATAATCCCAAAAAATCCACGTAACTTTTCAGGGCATTTGGAGATGTGCAGAATAGTGGACTAGGATTTGCTCCTTTTTCCAGTCCAGAATTCCAACTGCCTGAATTCTCCCTCTTCAAATAAACCTTGCAAAATAAGAGAGAAAAGGCGTAAATATGGTACCACAAGTAATATAACAGCCCAAAAAGCAATAAATATCAACATGAAAGCATGATGCAAAATGGACGTATCAAGAACCTGCCAATTTGAGGATGGAATGTCGAGGTGCTGATAGATTTGTGAGTGAAGCATGCTAGATTTCTAGTGCCGTAGCCTGAGAGAGTACGCATGGCTTCGTCTCCTATTCTGTGTCTCCTTTTTCACACTAAGGGTGTTATGATCCCACTTCCTCAATACTCAATTCAACTCAGATTACAAGGTTCACAGCAGAAATCTAGGGTTCGAAGGGAAGAACAAAGTATGATACAGAGGGAATAGGTCAAGGGGATCGCCGTTCCCACCGGGTTCTCATCACTACCTGCCTCACATAGGAGGTGGATGGTTGCTACATAACCCCCTTCACGTCGCGGTGGTATCCTACACTTAGGCCGAGTAGTGGCTGCTGGGCTTCACATGACATCGTGGTCGTTCCTGGGCCACGTCGGTTGGCTCCGTTGGGCCGCCAGGGATGCATGTAGTTGGGGGCCCAATGGTAGGTGGCGTAACACTCCCTCCTCCTTGAGACACAGCTTGCCCCCAAGCTGGTGCCGCCGGGAAGTGTTGCCGAAGCTCGATGTTGTCCTCCCAGGTCGCAAACTCCGCAGGTTGGTCCGTCTAGCGCACCAATATTTGTGGAACTTCCTTGTTCTGCTACTTGCAAAGACGTAGGCGTTGAGCACCAGTGCCTCCATCTGCACGTGGTCCATCAGCCATTCGGACAGGTCTGAAGAGGTGCATGTGACGGGATCCACAATCCTGAAGAACCGCGGTGCATGGTCGTACCACACCTCGAACGGAGTTGTCCCTAGAGCAGAGTGAGGCGGCGTGTTGTACCCAAACTCTGCAAGAGGCATCCAAGTGCTCCATTTTCTCGGGCAGGAGTTGACGAAGCATCACAGAAAGGTCTCCATGCACTGATTCACCCACTCCGTCTGGCCATCTGTCTGTGGGTGTCGGGCAGTACTCATGCGCAACTTGTTGTGAGTAAGGTGAATCAGCTCCTGCCACAGGGTGCTGGTGAAGATAGGGTCATTGTCGGAGATGATTGATTCCGGCAGGCCGTGCAACTTGTAGATGTTTGCAAGAAAATCATGCGCCACTTGGAAAGCTGTGAAGGGATGTGACAAGGAGATAAAGTGAGCATACCGCGAGAACTTGTCGACCACCACTAAGATGGAGTTGGAACCTGAGGAATGTGGTAGGCCCTCGACAAAGTCCATGGAGATCATTTGCCAAGCGTGCGTAGGAACACGCAGAGGCTCTAGTAACCCGGGGTGACAAACTTGCTCCGGCTTTGCTTGCTTGCAAGTCTAGCAAGAGTCCATGAACTACTTCAAGTGGTGCTTGAGCTCGGGCCAGGTGAACAAACGATGGACTTGGCGATACTTGGTGTTGAACACAGAGTGCCCGCCAATGGCGCCAGTGTGAAGGGCACTAAGAACCTGTTTCTGGAGGTCCACATTGTCTCCCAGCAAGACACACCCATGTTGTTTGATAACTCCATCTTGAAGCTGAAATCCGTCTGTGTTGTTGGGTTAAGCAGGAAGCTGGGTAAGCAGGCACTGAGCTCAAGGGTCATCCAGGTAGCCCTTTTGAACATCCGCTAACCACGCATGCATGACTGTGGTGATAGTGGCCAGATCACCTTGTGTTGGTCCAGGCTGCCGGGATAGAGCATCAGCCGCCCTGTTATCTACCCATTTCTTATAGACAATGTAATAACAAAGCCCGAGAAGCTTTGTCATAATCTTTTGCTATCACGGAGTAGCCAGCTGCTGGTCTTCAAGATGGATTAGGCTACGCTGATCTGTATGCACCACAAACTCATCGTTCTGAAGATAGGCGTGCCAGTGATCGACCGCGAATAGGCTAGCCAAGCCCTCTTTCTCATAAGTGGACAATAGGCGGTTGCGTAGTCCAAGAGCACGGCTCATGAAACCAACGGGGTGGTTGTCCTGAGAGAGAACAACCCCGATGTCGTAATCACACGCATCGGTTTCGAGCTCAAACATCTTGGTGAAGTCTGAAGGAGCAAGTACCGGCACAGTGATGAGGGTCTGTTGTAAGGCATGGAAAGAGGCTTCGTCTAAGTCTGTCCAACGAGACACCACATTCTTTTTGAGGAGATCGGTGAGGGGGCGGCAGATGACTGCGAAACCCTTGACAAATTTGCGATAGTAGCCAGCCAACCACAAAAAACCACAAACTGCTTTGGCTGTAGTGGGCACTTGCCAGTTTTGCACTATTGCGATATTCCTGTTGTCCGTACGAACAACGGAACCGCTAATTTCATGGCCCAAGTACAACAGTGTCGGGCTAGCAAAGGTGCACTTGCTGCGATTCAGCTTGAGGTTGTGGTCACAGAGCAACTGAAACACTTGGTTCAACAGGGTATGGTGAGTTTCTTCATCGGCGTTGTGGACCAGGATGTCGTCAATAAACACCAAGAACCCACGACGAAGCAATGGTGCCACCATAGTGTTCATACCACCCTGGAAAGTGGACGGACCCCCAGTCACACCATATGGCATCACTTTGAACTCGTAGTGCCCGTGGTGGGTTTTGAAAGCTGTCTTGTGCTCATCCTCGGGTTGCATGCGGATTTGGTGGTAACTGACACGCATATCCAAACTGGTAAAGAGGCGTGAACCCGCTAATTCATCCAGTAGTTCCTCAATGATTGGGAGAGGGTACCGATTCTTGATTGTGATGGCATTGAGGTGCCAGTAGTCAATGCAAAACCTCCATGTCATGTCTTTCTTCTGCACAAGGAGAACTTGAGAGGCAAACGGGCTGGTGCTTGGCTGAACGATGCCCTGAGCTAATATAGCTGCCAGTTGGCACTCAACTTCGTATTTCTAAGCTCGGTTCTGTTTGTAAGGGCGAATATTGAGAGGTCGGGCCCCAGGCACCAGGGGAATGGTGTGATCAAAGGAGCGTTGCGACGGTAGCTCTTAGGGTTCTTCAAACAACACTCAGTATTGCTCAACCAAGTCTGCGATAGCCGGTGGATTTTGGTCGGAACTGACTGAACATAGTTGTACCACATGCACCACTGCAGTCTGTTGAGCCCTCAGAAGTGAACTTGCTTCCCTTCGTGCTCGAAATCCATGGTTTTCTCCAGCCAATGCACATTCATTGGGCTATGGCGAGCCAACCAGTCAATACCCAGGATAATATCATAACTGCATAATGGTAGGATTTTGAGGTCAGTTGTAAACTGTTTGCCGTGAGACTACCACTGATAGACCAGAATCTCTTGGGTACTATGGAGAACACCCCCATCAGCCATGCGGACCGTGAGAGCGCTACGAGGTGGCTGCACACCACTCAGATGAACTGCTAGAGCCTGACTGACAAAACTATGCGAAGAGCCACAGTCAATCAACATCAGAACCTCCCTTCCTTGTACCCAACCGTGCAAACGCATTGCAGTAGGTGATTTTGCTCCTTCCAGGGCTGCTTTGGACAGAAAACAACAGTCATCTTCGCCCACGAAAACCTCGTCGGCCTCAGCTTGTTGTGGAGGCGGCTGCAGCATCTCGAGGAGCTCCTCCACCACGTGAAGCTGAATGGTGGGGGCACATCGGTAGTCGCGGCTCCATCGTTCGCCACAGGTGAAGCACAAGACCTTGGCACGTCGGTAACCGTGCAACGCGCCGAGCTTGTCGTCGGTTGCCGCAGAGCGCGAACCTTTCGAAGGAGCATGTCGATCATCTTGCCAAGGCATGAGCATGGTACCACTGGCCTTGGCAGGTGGTGGCGGTGGCAACGGAAAAGCCACGCGAGGAAGCGCCTTCGGCCCCGATGAAGATGATACTCCCCAGGTGGGTTTGTCGTTGCGTCGAAGGGCCTCCACCACCTCTTCCTGCAAAAAAGCCAAATCCACAACAATATCCAGAGTGTGGGATGATGTAGTACAACAGCATCACAAATATCATGATGCAACCCTTCCATAAACCGTGTGACAAAAAATGGAGGGTCCCAAGAGCTATGGTGTGCTAGGAGATTATGTGTCATCTGCATGAACTGATCTGTATATTGAGTAACCATGCCCGATTTCTTGAGTCGGTTAAACTATCGCAGCAGATTTTGAAATTCCTCCCTACCAAACTGGGAACAAATCGCTGTTGCAAATTCCCCCACTATGGATAGTGCAAGTGAGCCTGCAACGATTGTAACCAGGATAGTGCACCGTCGGTGAAGTACATAGAAACACAGCTAACCCATGTATCTGGGCTGAGAGTACACACGCGGAAGTACGCCTTGCATTTGAGCCGCCATGCACGAGGGTTCGCCCCATCAAACAAAGGGAAATGAAAAAGAGGTGGTGGAGGCAGTCGATGATACCCACAATCCGCAAAATAAGAATGATCGTCGGGATGAGGGAAGTCAGACTTACCATGAGCCGGAGGCAACCACGGGGTGCAGATCTCGTCGAATGATTTCCCCCGTAGGTCTTGATGAACACCGTGGCCAGCGGGCCCGTGACCTGATTCACCCTGGGTCGACGCATCCTCGACACGAGGGCGGAGCGCGTCCACCGCTTGGGGAAGCAGTGGCGGCAGATCAGCCAACCGTAGAGGCGGGGGAGGCGGTAGCTCCTTGCCTCAATCTGTCGGCGTCGTCTCTGTAACCTTGCTGAGCTGTGCCCGCAATGTGCCCACCTAGAATCGTAGCTCCTCCACAGACTGCTCGATCGACGGTCGCCACCCGTGCAGCTCGAGGAGGACCGGGTGGATGTCGTCGATCTTGGTGGTGAGTGCCGCGATCACTGTGGTGAGATCGAATAACGCCTTGGCTTGCGCTTCCATCTCAGTTGCCTTGCCCCGACGCATCTGGATAATTGACGGAAATTGGTCGGCCAGGGTCGGGGAAAATTTTTTGGGGTGGATTTGGTGGATCTGGCATCGGATTTGGTGGTGGGTTTGGTGGATTTGAGGTCTCTGAATACCAATTGTTATGATCCCACTTCCTCAATACTCAACTCAATTCAGATTACAAGGTTCACAACAGAAATCTAGGATTCGGAGGGAAGAACAGAGTAGGATAAAGAGGGAAATAGGGGAAGGGGATAGCCACCGCCGCCGTGTTCTCATCACTGCCTGTCTTCTGTAGGAGGTGGATGATTGCTACTTAACCACCTTCGCGTTGCGGTGGTATCTCACAGTTGGACCGAGTAGCGGCTGCTGGGCTTCACATAACGTCGCAGCCGTTCCATGGCCGCGTCGGTTGGCGCTGCTAGGTCGCGAGGGATGCCCGTAGTTGGGGGCCCAGCGGTAGGTGTCGTAACAAAGGGCCTCTTTAGTTCATAGGATAAGTAGAGGAAAACTATAGGAATATGATATTTTCCTATTTAATTCATCCATTTAATTCAAAGGAATGCACCATAGGAAATGGAGGATTTTCCCCCCTTTGGATTGAGATCCATAGGAAAAACAAAGAAATTATACAATCGTGGTAAGTGAACTTCCGTTTTGCATCTCCTTTTCTCATACTAATTGATCAAGTGTTTCTTTTCCTATTTGTAGGTTGTTGATTGTTCTGCAATATGCGCTTGTTGGTGCCAGTTTTACTGACAGCAGTGGAAGTGAAAGCGCAGCTCCGGTTCCTAGAGGAAATGAAACCCCAAAAGTTATCTCTCAAGACCAAGCGACGACAATGCCGCCAGTGACAGAGACGGTACCGATTTCCCTCTGGACCTAGCTAGTTGTGTTCAGATTTCACTGGGAATTGAATATGCAATGTGTTTTGTACTCTATGACCATGCTTTGAAATTCTATATTTTATGTCTCTACACTGCGAAGCACTTTAACAACCAATGAACCAATTCATACTTAGCTTGTACTAATCCATTTGAAGTGATAGCCTGATGTAGACCATATTAACTCTGTTTAGACATGTGTGGCACTACACTGTACAATTACTTTATGCAGGCATGAAATGGAGGAAGCGAAGTTTTACTGCCTGGAATTAAGCTCCTAAATCATAAATCTTACTCCCTCTGCCCCATAATGTAAGATGTTATTAGAACCAATATATTCGTATATTGGTTGTAATAACATCTTACATCATGGGACACACCGAGTATTTAACTATTGGATGCAGTTTGAAACCTGTTCTTGATTCGTTTGTTATCTGTATTTCACTTTAATATACATAACTTTGTGAATCAATTGATGCAAAGGCTATGCCAGATAGTCCTATATATATCTGAAACGAATGTTATCTGGATCAATATGGTGTAGACCAGGTAGCTATGACCTCCCATTTGAGTGGCAAGTGTAACAGTAAGAACTATACATTTATATTTATAAATAATTTTGTGTAAAGCATAACATGTTATCCTCTTGTTAGCGGGACGCTCACTGGTTGTTACCGGGCTCTCAACTTTGTTAAGTTCTTTTTTCTGAGATTTTGGGGAACTACTTGGTCAATTTATTAATGCGGATATCCTAGTTAGAGATATCTTATGTTTTGATGTGATCTCAGCCGTGGAGCTGTACGGGGAAGTGTTAAACATGTTTGTGCGTATGTAGGTCCGGGTTTGTATGTTGTACCTGTAGTGTCTGTCTCCTCTCTGTATTTACCTCTTTCTTGGGAGACAAGACACCGGTCGCACCCCTTGTACCTATATATGTGCCTATTACACGATCAATGAGAATTATCGATGCACAATTCCTTCTCTTCAAAACTAACATGGTATCATTCACCGTATCGATCCTACCCTAGCTTGTGCAAGCCTAGTCGCCGCATCGGGCCTCCGCCGCCGCCTGCCGCCCTCGCCGCCCTACGCCGCCGCCATCTACCCTAGCCGCTTCCTCGGGCCGCTGCCGCTACCATGTGTTGTCGCCGCCGCCGCCCCAAGCCGCCACCATCTACCCTAGCCGCCGCCTCGGGCCGCCGCCGCCACCATTTGTTGCCGCTGCAACCGCCCCACGCCGCCGCCATCTTCCCCATCCCACGCGTCGTGTCGCATCTGCCATGCCACCTCTCCCAGCCGCCGCGCTCCTCCACTACGCACCGCCACCATTCTCTCCCTCCAGCGCCGTCATCATGTCCATCTCCTCGTCCCGCACCAACCCTTTCGCCGGCCCTGATCCCGCCGCTATCCGCGATATCAACATCAAGGACCGCGTCCCAGTCATCCTCGACGCCACCAATTCAATGTACTACACGTGGAAGACCTACTTTCGCTTCTCTTGCATGAGGAGAACCTTGTGGATCACATCGACGACACCCTCGACTCACACGCCATGGGAGATGATCCCGAGTGGACCGCGATCGAAGCCACGCTCATCCGGTGGTTCTTCACTACCATCCCCAAGGACCTGTTCTACACGGTTGTGAGTGATGGTGATGACGCTCGCACCGTGTGGGGAAAGCTCAACGGACTCTTCACCGACAACAAGCTTCAACGCCGTCTTTTCCTGCAGCCAGAATTCTTTTCCTGTCATCAGGATGACCAGTCCATCGAAGATTACTGTCGCCATCTCAAACAACTTTCTGATGAGCTCCGCGACATTGGTGCCAAGGTCGATGATGATCTCCTTCTCAGCACGCTCACCGCCGGCCTTAGCGAGGACTTCGGCAACGCTGCCGGTAACCTCACCTTGATGCTGGATCCCTCCTTCCCCAAGTTGGTCGCATACTTGAAGTTGGAGGAACGCCGGATGAAGGGCGTGAAGAAGCGGGTGGAGCACCAGGCTCTCGCCGCTGGCACCACCCGTGGCACAACGCCGCATCCCGCCCCTTCCATGTCGCGCCAACAGCCGCCCCACCCACCTCCAGGGTTCTACCCTGCGGATCCCCCCCCCGCTGTTCCACAATAGCACTAGTGTAGTGGGCAGCGCAGCAACCGCCGAGGTGGCGGCCGCAAGCAGCAGCAGCAGCCTGGAGCCGGTTCAGTGTCCGGGGGCGCCTCGTCAGCATCAACCCTCTCCGCCCTGGACCTACGACACAAACCCATGGACAGGCGTTGTGCACGCATACTCCATGGCGGTTCCGCAGGCCCCTACTCCGAGCCTCCTCGGGCCTCCTCCACCGAGCCATCAGGCCTACCTCGCCGGACCAGGCGCCACCCCTCCTGCCGCGTCGTAGGCGCTGCACCTACTGACCACGCGAGTAGTCGTTGTGATGTAGATGAACATGGGATTTATTTTAGCCAGCGCGGCCAAGACGGGTGTGCTGGAGATCACACGCTTGAGGTTGTGGAAGGCTTCTTCGCTGATCATTCCACTTGAACTTGGTGTCTTCTACATCAGCTGGTAGAGTGGAAGCGCCTTCTTGCCCAGTCGGCTAACGATCCGACTGAGGGAGGCTAAGCAGCTGGTGAGCTTCTGGACATCGAGGTGTCAAGTCAGCTTGGCCATGCGCACGATGGTTCTGATCTTCTCTGGGTTGGCCTTGATGTCGTGCACCGACACGAAAAAGCCCAGGAGCTTGCCGGCTGGACCTCCAAAGACACACTTTTCCTGGTTGAGCTCGATCTTGTACTCGCACAGGTTAGAGTAGTTCTCCCACAAATCATCAAGGAGACTGAAATTCTTCTTGGTCTTGACAAAGATGTCGTCGACGTAGACGTGTATGTTCCTGCCAATCTACGGCAGGAGGCATTGCTCCATGCAGCGCTCGAAGGTTGTGCCTGCATTCTTCAGGCCGAACGTCATTGTCGTCCAGCAGTAGGCTCCAAAGGGGGTGATGAAAGAGGTCTTGAGCTGGTCAGCCGGATCCAACTTGATCTAGTGGTAACCGGAATAGGCGTCCAGAAAAGACAACAAATCGCAACCGGGCGTGGAGTCAATCACTTGATCTATTTGTGGCAGGGCAAAAGGGTCCTTGGGACATGCCTTATTCAGACTTGTGTTGTTGATACACACGCGCCATGTCTTGTTCTTCTTTAGCACCAAGACTGGGTTGGCCAGCCAATCCGGGTGGAAAACTTCCATGATGAAGCCAGCTGCGAACAACTGGGCAATCTCTTCTCTGATCTTGCGCCGCTTCCCCTAAGCGAAGCGGTGCAAAGGTTGCTTGACCGGCTTTGCATCGGGCCGCACATGAAGCTTGTGCTCAGCGTACTTCCTCGGGACTCCAGGCATGTCCTTGGGGGACCATGCAAAGATGCCTCGATTCTCACAGAGGAAGTCGACGAGCTCGCCTTCCTATTTGGGGCTGAGGTTGGCGCCGATGGTGACGCACTGCTTGGGGTTGGCCGGGTTGAGAGGCACCTGCTTTGTGTCCTTGGCCGGCTCGACCGAGGCCTTGCTGACCGGGTAGGATGGGGGAGTCGGCATGGCCGGTTGCTCGGTATCCTAAGCCACGAGCTAGTCGAGTTGCCTCTTCTCCTCCGCAATCACTAGTGCTTCAGCCAGCCGGCTGATGTCGCGCGCGCACTCGATCGACTTCTTATGGTCGCCAACAACGGTGATTATGCCCTTGGGCCGAGGCATCTTCATCTTGAGGTAGGCATAGTGAGGGATCAACATGAACTTTGCTAGCGCCTACTTGCCTAGTAGCGCGTGGTAGGGGTTGGCGAGGTCCACCACCTCGAACCAGATTGGCTCACCTTCGGAAGTGGGCCTTGTCACCAAAGAGGGCGTCCAGCTGGATCTCGCCGATGGGAGAGCAAGACTGCCCCGACACGATGCCATGGAAGACAGTCCTAGACGGCTATAGATCCTTCTCCTTGAGCCCTAGCTTGAGCAGGGTGTCGTGTTAGAGGATGTTGATGCTGCTACCGCCATCGACCAACACCCGCGAGAACCGGAAGGTGAGTCTCTTGGAAGTAATGGTGGGGTCGAGGACGAGCGCATAGGTGCCGGGATTTGGCATCACTATCGGATGGTCAGCCCAGCTCCATGTAACTGGCTTTTCAAACCAGTGCACGTATTGGGGAACCGAGGGGACCGTGGCATTCACCTCATGTCGGAGCTGGCATTTGATGTGCTTGTCACTTCCTTCGCTAGTGAAGATGACGTAGGCCCCGTCCTAGTCGGGGAACTGATCATGGAGAGGGCCTTCATTAGGAGGCGGCGGAGCGGGAGCCGGAGCCAGCGCATGAGACGAAGCTCTTGGAGCCGGCGGTGGAGGAGCCGACAAACCCTCGCCCCACGCCAGGCCCTGCGAGAAGATGCACTTCCAAAGTGTGTGTGTAGCTGGCTTCGAACCTATGTGCATCTTGTAGGGTGCATCGATCTTCTGCTCGAAGGTGAGCTTGGGCTGCCAAGCGGTCTTACGGGTTCGCTCGTGTTGGGCGCCGGCTTGAGCAGCCGGCTGCTCTTCTTCGATGGTTGCAACCTTCTTGCTCCCAGGCTGCGGGTTCGGCTGATCAGCCCTGCGCTTGTTCCTGCGGTTGTCGCAAGCCGGCTTCATCTTAGCCGGCGGCGTGACGGGCTTGTCCGTTGTGCTGACCATGATCCGCATCGTCGAGTCGGCAATGGCGTAGTTGTCCGCCTTGGCCACAAGTGCCGCGAAAGAAGTAGGCTCGGAGCACATGAGCTTGTGCTTGAGAAGGGTGCCGTCTCGGCAGCCTTCACTGATGTACTGAATGACCTGAACCTCATGCGCTCCTTCACATGAGTTGTGCAGCTCAGTCCAGCGCGCGACATAGTCGCGGAGGGGCTCATCGGGCTTGTGGGCGCACATGGCCAGCTCGTGGGGGCGACCATGGCGTTTGAAGTTGCGGAAGAAGGCCTCCTTGAAGTCGACCAAGGTGTTGATGCTGCCGGCTGGCAGGATGTTAAGCCATGTCCGGGCCGAGCCAGTCAGCATAAGTGGCACGTAGTAGACGGCTACATGCTTGTTGCCCTTGGCGATGCTGCATGTGGTGGTGTAGTCGATCAACCTGTCCTCCATCTTGGCGGAGCCGTTGTACTTGGGAGTATCACGAGGAACGGTGAAGCCGAAAGGAAATGGCTCCCCGCGGATCCGGGGGCCGAAGCACGCCGGACCGATGGGACTCTCCTCCTCCAGGAGGGCTGACTGCGCCTGCCGGTCGAGGCGAGTGCGAGCGTCATTCTCGTTGCGAGGGACGTGCGGACCCACCCGAGCCAAGATTTCGGACAGACGGGAGGCGCAGGCGTGCCGGCCCTCTCCCGCCGCGGAGGCGGCGGGATGGTGCGGACCGACTGGTCATCTGCTCCAACCAGCTTGCGGAGACGGCAGGAAACCGCCGGATGCTCGCGCCAGCGCTGGGAGTGCTGACCGTTACTCCCTTCAGCCCTCCGACCAAAGCCGTGAGGGGAGGAAGAGTGTTGGGCCGGCTAACAACCTTTGGATATCTGGTAACCCTCGAGGTCGAAACCAGGCGATATAGAGAAAGCATTGTTCGGGTCAAGGCGACCATGGTGTTCATTGGCAACAACGAGGAGGTCCTTAATGTGCCTTTCCTGCCTCGCGCGCTCCTCACCCTCCAGGGCGGTCATCTCCTCAAGGGCCACCTGGGTGGCCCGCATGTTGTCCGTAGGAGTGTCGTAGATGGACAACTTTCCGCCTAGGATGTCGGCAACAACCCGACCATGACTGTGAACTTCGCCATGCCGGCTAGGTCTGTCGGCGGCTGGAGTGAAGCCATAAGCAGAGTTATACTCGCGCTAATGGCCTCCATCTGACACTTAGTATCCGTGAGGGTAGATCCCTTCGCGAGCAGCTGCATGCGCGCCTCCTCAAGCTCAGCCCTAGTTGAAGCCGGATTGGTGGTCCGCACGATGGGGGTGCTCAACCCCTCGATGGTGGCGCGAAGTGGATCAAAAGGACCCGGACGTGCCGCGACATTGTCTGACGCGACCTTTGCATGACCCGAGCTAGTGCTGGAGCCAGCAACCTTCATCTCCATGAGGGCGGGGGAGCTGGCGACGCCGCACATGGCCACAGACCCCGCGAACGTTGGAGGGTCGCTTCAGTCGAGTACGTCACTAGGATACTCATCGGGAGCGGGCATGTCCTCGACACTGAGCTCACCAAAGAGCGTGCAGAGAGAGTCGATGTCGACATCCTCGCCAAGGTGGCGAGGTCCCTCGTCGAGGCGCAGGCGATCGAAGAGGACGCAGAGGTGATCGACGTAAGGAACGGCGTCATCGCAGCATGGCTTGCCAATGGGTTCAGCGATGGATCCTATGGAGTAGGTGGAGCCGACGATCACCACTGCGGAAGCCTCCACGGGGGCAAGCTCCATGGGCATGCCGATCAACCCAGATGCGAGGCAGCCAGTGGCATTGGCAAGGGGTCCCGCCCGGAGCATAACTCTGACCGGTGCTGCGGACGGCCCCAAGGTGGGTGCCAACTGTCGTCGTTTTCTCACGATAGATGCGATGTGTAGGCTAATCGAGAGTGGTGAAGACCTAAAGGACACCGGCGGGCTCCGGGAACGGGATTGATAACTAGAGATGCAAGGTTCACGATGTACCCAGGTTCAAGGCCCTCCCTGGGAGGTAATACCCCTAGTCCCGCCGGATTGGTTGATGAACCAATAGAGTTACAGTATGCTCCTTGAGCTGTTTGACGGAGGAGGAAGAAGGAGCAGCTGGCTCGTGTTCTACCTCTCCTGTATGGGTGTGTGTGAGTGTGGGAATGGCCGACCCTCTGCATGGAGGGGGGCGGGGGGTTTAATAGACAGACCCCGGCCTACAATGTGGATGTAAAGTATTAAAGGGGGCCCAGCAGGCAGCCTCTCCGGCTAGCGAGTGGGCCCGTCGTTGAGCAGTCTTGTCTTCTACGGGGCCCGTCAGCTGCAGGGTCCCATCAGGCTCTGGGACCTGCCGGCTGGGCAATGAATGCAGTGCATGCTCCCCACGCGAGGGATGGGTAATACAGTAACCGCCGACTTGTGGGATTCGGCAACGGTCAGCGGTAGGGCCGCCTCCACTGTAGCCACGCCCCGCCAGTAATGGAGTGGGTGGTGGCGTGAGGACACTATACATGGTTGACAGGTCATAGCCGACATCGGTCAGCGGGATGGCCGCCACCACTGTAGCCACACGTAGCCTTCTCCATCATACCTGGGCTGACATACCTTCACCTTTAAGCGAAGATTCTTGTTGTGTCCAAGGGGTCAATGCGGCGGGCGCTCCCCAGCAGGTTGGCCGGCTAGCCATCCAGCCGGAGAGCCGACAACGATGCCCCTAGCTGGCACGGGTTGCATAGACGGCGAGGAGGAGCCGGCGTATGCGAATGCTTTCTCCCTAAGTTATGCTGAAGGGCCATGGAGTAGGCTTGATGACCCTACCCCAGGGTTATCCCCCCGTCAGTAGCACTAATGAACATGACAAATGAACAAATAAATCTAGTATCAGCTTGTTAGGAAGAAAAAAAATCATACCATAAAATATTTATTCCACTATTGTACACATCAAGAGATATGAGATTGATACTGAACATAATGGAATAAGAATAGTAATTAGTGAAATCATAACAATAGGCGCGAGCGGGAAAAAACACCTCATCATGTTCAAGTATATTAGTGAAACTCATACTGTACATATACACATCACTAACATTTTTAGGTTTAGACTGCCCGAGCTTTATAACTGAAACATGAGGCAGATGATGCTATTGCCTGAGAGGACCTCGAAAAATTCAGGGCAGCCATGGGCACCCAGAAGGACGGGGTAATGCCAAACATGTGTAAATACTACTCACAAAGCATCTTCCACAAGTTTGGATTCTCTCGTGCGAATTGAGGAAAAGAGAAGGATGGGTGCATTTGCCCGAAACTACTACTTGTAAAGTGCGTTGAGATTTTACCCAAGAGGAGGGGAAATGCAACACAGTAGAGATAAGTATTTCTCTCTGTGATAACCAAGGTTATCGAACCAATAAAAGAACCACACAATTTTCCGTCTTCCACACCTACATACACATAATCAAACACTTGCACCCAACGTGGGCGAGATGGTTGCCAAACCCCTTGAACTCGTTACTTGCAAGGATTAAATAATGATAGTTGGATGGATATAAATGGAAAACCAAAATAAAATAAATAATGGTAGGATATTTTTGGATTTTTTGTAATAATATTCGTGGAGACCTGGGGGCCATAGTTTTTGCTAGAGGCTTCTCTCTCAAAGAAAGCATATAGTGGGTAGTCAAATTACTGTTGGGCAATTGATAGAAAATCATATAGTCTTAAAATATTTATTCACGAGAGTGATCATGTATATAGGCATCACATCCATAAGAAAGGACCAACTCCTGCCTGCACCTACTACTATTTTCTCCACCCATCGACTGGTGTCCAACATGCATCTATAGTATTAAGTAAAAACAGAGTAATTCTTGGATCAAGACGACGTAATGTAGACAAAGTAAACCCAATTAATATGAATAAAACCCATCATTTTACCCTTAATGGCAGCAATACAATACGTGCCATGCCCCATTCTATCACTGGGATTGTGCACCACAAGATTGAACCCATCATAATGCACCACTCCCATTGAAGATCAATCAATATAGTTGGACATACCAAACTGATATATCACAGAGAAATACAAAGCTATAATAATCATACATATAATAATTCAGAGAAGCCTCAAATATTATTCGTGAATGACCTGATCATAAACCCCCAATTCACTGGATCCCAACAAACACACTGCAAAGAAGATTACATCGAATAGATCACGCGGGAATCATGGTGAACTTTGTATTGAAGATCATAGAGAGAGAGAGAGAGAGAGAGAGAGAGATCCATCTAGGTACTAGCTATGGACCCGTAGGTTTGTGGTGAACTACTCACACATTACCATGGGAGCAAAAAGGTTGATGTAGAGGCCCTCCGTGATAGGTCCCCCTCCGTCAGGGCACGGGAATAGGGCTCCAGATGGGCATACGACGTAACAGAAACTTGCGGCAGCAAAAAAAGTAATTTGGGAGGATCTCTAAGGTTTTCCCAATATATGTAAATTTATACCAAAGAGATTAGGTTGGGAGGCATGGGAGGTGGCCCGAAGCCATCAGGGCGCGACCACCTTCCTGGGTGCGCCTTGTTGGCTTGGTGCTACCACGTGTGGCCTTTGGTCTCCCTCCGAAGCTTCCAGGTCTTATTTTTGTGCATAAAAATATCAAAAAAATTTGTAGCATTTGGACTTCATTTGATACAATATTCCTAAAAGTCCAAAAACAAGTAGAAAACATCAAGTGATACTCGGCACCGGGTTAATAGATTGGCTATAAAATATAATATAAAATAGTGTATAAATGCATATTAATATCCTAGAATGATAATATAATAGCATGGAACAATAAAAAATATTGATACATTGGAGACGTATCAACATCCCCAAGCTTAATTCTTGCTCGTCCTCGAGTAGGTAAATGATAAAAACAGAATTTTTGATGCGACATCCACCAAACATGTAATATCTTTTAGGTATGATCATAGATAAACGACGAACTAATAAACATCAACATACTAATATCCATGAACATAAACATCATGATCATTAACTTTCAAAATGTAAGATCCTTAAAGAACGTTACACCCCACTCATTTTATCATATTAGCATGGTCGTCTTCACCACATAAGTACAAATCATGAGCACCACGATGTCTAGTCAGGTAATTGGATCATACTTCTAACGTGCTTAAGCATTTTCAACCTCACTCAATACATGAGCGTGAACCATGGCCATATCATATGGGTGGAATAGAGTATGGTGGTAGAGATCCAAAGGAGTCAAAGTGGAAAGAAAGTCTCGCATCAACTTGGCGGATCAAACAGCTATGAAGATGTCCATCAATCGATATCAATGCGAGGAGTAGAGATTGTCATGCAATAGATGCACTGGAGCTATAAGCGTATGAAGGCTCAATGGAAGCTAAGTGGGTGTGCATCCAACTTGCTTGCTCATGAAGACCTCGGGCATTTGAGGAATCCCGTCATCAGAATATACAAGCCAAGTTTTATAATGAAAAATTCGCACTAGCATAGGATAATGACAATTCATGAGACTATATATGAATAACATATGCTACTTTGAAGAATAACTATGGTAAAGGATAGTAGCAAAGTCCCTTCTCTCTTTTTCTCATTTTTTCATGCTGGGCTTCTTTTTTCTTCTTTTTTTGCCTCCCCCATTTATTTTATCTTTTTTCCCTTATTTATTTTATTTTTCTTCCGTAGTCTCATCCCGACTTGTGGGGGAATCATCATCTCCATCATCCTTTTCTCACATGGATAATGCTCTAATAATGATGATCATCACACTTTTATTTACTTACAACTCGATAAAACAACTCAATGAAGAAAAATAAATGACTATGCGAATGCCTCTGGCAGTGTACCAGGATGTGCAATGATCTAGCGTAACATGTAATCAATGATAAATGGTGGTTTTGCCACAAATATTGATCATGCAAAGCAATATGATGATGAACACACAAGTTATGTGATGTAACGGTGGAAATTGTATGGAAATATATCTTCGAATGGCTATAAAATGCCATGGTATGTAGGTGTGGTGGCTATTTTGAGGAAGATATAAGGTGGCTTATGTGTGATAGAGCGTATCATATCACGAGGTTTGGATGCACCCGCGAAAGCTGCATCGATCCTCGAGGTGAGAATGGGCAATGCAAGGTACCGAAGAGGATAGCATAATATGGAAATGTGAGTGTGCGTACGTCCATGTATTCACATTAGTCATAAAAACTCATATACTTGTTGTAAAGCCTTATTATGTCTCTCAAAGAAAAGTACTACATCATGCTCATAGGGAGGAGGTTGGTAGGAGTTAACCATCATGCGCACCCGACTAGAACGACACTAGGATTTCAACGAGGAATAAGAATGATCACTCATCATCATCATGCCATAACCAATATTTATATGAGTGACAAATAACGGCTTTAACCACAAATATTTCTATTAACAAACAATCATGCGCTCATGCCCTTTCATATTACTACATCAATATCATGAACCCATAACTTCTCTTATAAGGTGAGCTACATGAAGGTTTTGATTATGCACTCCTTAAATACCTATTATTTCTGGACCAATCTTATAACCCATGCAAATCACCATTAGTATTTATTGGACTCTCAAACAAATTTAAGTGAAGCACGAGAGTTCAACTATTTCTATAAAATCTATATGCCACCATGCTCTAAAATATATAAGTGAAGCACTAGAGCAACTACTTAGCTCAAAAGATATAAGTGAAGCACATAGAGTATTCTAACAAATCATGGTGAACATGTGTCTCTCTCAAGTGGGTGTGTCTAGCAAACAATGATTGTGGAAAATTAGGAATAAAGCAAACTATAATGCACAACGCTCCAAGAAAAACACATATCATATTATGAAAAAATATAGCTTCAAGTGACATATCGATGGAATGGAAACAAAAGAGAGGATGCCTTTCGGGCATCCCCAAGCTTAGAAGCTTGTGTCTTCCTAGAATTTTACCTTGTGGTGCCTTGGGCATCCCCAAGCTGAGGCTCTTGCCAGTCCTTATTCCTTCATCCATTGTGATCGCACCCAAAACTTGAAAGCTTTAGCACACAAAACTCAACAAAACCTCGTGAGATCTGTTAGTATCATCAACTTCTCCATCACTATAGGAAACATGAAATTTGCCGACGGTATCGGTCTTTGCCATCAGCATTTCATCGGGGCACACGACAAAGACAAATTTCGCCGGAAATAGCTGACTGCAAAGAACGGCAGTCGACAAAGACATATTTTGCCGTTTGTAGAAAAAATAAAAATGACAAAGAGTTTTTGCCGAGTGCAATTTTGTTTTACAAACGACAAAGAGCTTATTTTGCCATCTGTTAAATAGAACCAGACATCAAAGAGTAGAAAGATCCGGAGACGGTAAAATGTGCTCTTTGCGTTCGTACAAATAATGATAGGCGACAAAGAGAAAACACATCACACTGATCGATCCCTGATACATCTCCAACATATCTATAATTTTCGATTGTTCCATGCTATTATGTTATCATTCTAGGATACTTTTGGGTATATATACACCAATTTATATTTTTGAGCATTAACCTATTGACCCAGTGCCTTGTGCTAGTTGTTGTTTCCTGCTTATTTTTGGCTTTTTAGGTTTATAGTAGCAAACGAAGTCCAATTGCCACAGAACTTTTTGGTGATTTTTCTAGACCAACCTAAGACGTGGAAGCTTCGGAAGGAGGCCAAAGGCCCCATGAGAGGAGCTACATACAACGGGGCACGCCCAGGGGGTGGTCGTGCCCTGTTGCCTCATGATCCCCTTGAGCGCTTCCTGGCATACCTCTTCGTCCTATAAATTCATACTAATCCCAAAAACCCTAGGGGCATCCCGAAACACTTTTTCTACCGCCGCAAGTCTCTGTTCAGCCGTGAGGCCATCTATAGCCCTTTTTTGGTATCCAGCCGAAGGGTGGATCAATCACGGAGGACCTCTACATCAACCTTGCTGCTCCCATGGTGATGTCGGAGTAGTTCACCATTGACAAATGGGTCCGTAGTTAGTACCTAGATGGCTATCTCCCTCTCTCTTGATATTCAATACAATGATCATCACATATTTGCTTTGATCTATCCGATGTAATTCTTTTGTCCGGTGCATTTGTTGGGATCCATTGAATTGTGGGTTTATGTTCATATTATTCATGATAAATATTTGAGTCTTCTATCAGTTCTAAATATGATTCTTATGTGCATGATCATCATTTACGGGGATATAGCCCTAGGGTAGGGTCATAGGCCTGACCTATAAGTCCTACCGAAGGGCACCTCATTATTAGCTTAAGGACTACTGAAGACCTTCCGACGGGATGAAGACAATATCTTATCCACTCGGTAAAAAACCACTCAGACGATCCTTTGTTCACTCTACGACTCACTTCCACTCGGTGAAGGCCAGAAGCCAGTCGACACTGAAGACCAGAAGCCACCCCAGGGAGGCCAACGAACAGACATTAGACTCGCCGTAGTTATTATCATTTATGGCATACGTTACTAGTAACGTACACATTTAACCCCACTTATCGCACCTTTGCATGTCGGACACATATGAGAGGCAGTGCACTCTATATAAGCCACCCCTCCCCTCTGGCATAGGGGTTCGCATTCTGTAACACTCATATTTCTACTCGACACTAAGCTCCAAGAGCACTGAGACGTAGGGCTATTACCTCCACGCAGAGGGGCCTGAACTCATACAACCTTGCCGTAGCTAGGACTCTGCCCTCTACTTTCGTACCCTACTCATTTACTGTCAGGTTTACTCCCATGACAGTTGGCGCCCACCGTGCGGCAGGCATCTAGGCGACTTCCGGGAAGTTTGCATTTTCGTTCCTTCACCACGCGGAGCGCCCGAGGTTGGCCGCGGGGTGGCGCCAATTTGAGGCCTCTACTAAGGAGGTCCGAGGCGATGCCCAGGCCTTTGCGAGGAGGATCAGCAGGAGGCCGCCAAGGCGAAGGCTGCCCATGCAAGCGCCCATGCCGAGAAGGAGGTGCTCGCCAAGCGTTGCGTACAAGAGGAGGCCGACTCCAACGCGCATCAGGAAGCCAACAAGGCCCGCGAGGTAAAGCTTGCAGATCGTGACACTAAACTAGCGAAGGTGGTGGCTGAATAGGTCCTGGAGAATGGGTACCCGGGAGGAGGATATCCTGGCTGTTGCTGATGTGCAGGCCGCAGCGGACCATTCCACGCACTCCTTGTGGAACTCATGGCCCGCCAGGCATCGAGATCTATATGCAAGCTAGGACTCGACTCTCCCTTCATCCCTCCGTACACTGGCTATGCCAAGTTTTCCTTCGATCTCGTGAAGGAACTCGAGGGTGCGGCAAAGAAGGTGGACAATATCCTTGAGGAGGAGTGTCGCGACCTTTTCTACTTGTTGGTGACCCGTGTCTTCATCCATCTCCTCCTTCGTGATCCCCACTTTGAGTTTGAAGAGTTGATGGGCCTCGTGCCCGAGGAGTGCCACGGCGACTTGTTGACCGTTGTAGAAGGCCACGTGAACATGTTGCTGGAGAAGTTCTTCTACGATGATGGCAAGGAGCACAACGAGGAGCCCCCTGCCTTGCCCTAAAACAAATTACCCTTGCCTCGTGGAGGCGTGAGACAACATCTTTATTGTATGGAACCATTTGAATTTTGTAATAACTTTTTGTGGTTCGTGATTTCTCTTTCCATGCTTGGTTTTCCTCTTGCTCGTCTTTGCGCTCTGCATCAGCAGGGCCCAACCCTGCGCATATCTCAGCCGCCACTAGATGACCAGGAGGTGAGAGGCTACATGACTAGTGAGGGTCCTGAGTCACGATGCTCAGGAACCCCCCTTGACGCGCAAGCGACTCCCTTGAGGAACTTTGCGTTCAACTTTGGGATCCTTTGTGCTCTGTGTCGGCAGGGCCCAACCCTGCACATATCTCAACCGCCACTTGGTCACGAGGGGTGAGAGTCTACACGACTAGTGAAGGTCGCAAGCCGCGATGCTCAGGAACCCCCTTTGACGTGCAAGCAGCTCCCTCGAGGGCCCTAGTACTCAATGTTAGGAGCCTTTGCACTTTGTGTTGGCAGAGCCCAGCCCTACGTGTATCTCAACCGCCATTGGGTCATGAGGGGGTGAGAGGCTACACGACTAGTGAAGGTCTTGAGTCGCGATGCTCAGGAACCCCCGTTTGATGGGCCAGCAGCTCGTGTTTCGTGATGAGGCCTTGTCCTCTATGTCGGTAGGGCCCAACACTACGCGTATCTCAACCGCCATTGGGTCACCATGCGGTGAGAGGCTACAGGACTGGTGAAGGTCCTGAGTCATGATGCTCAGGAAACCCCCTTGATGCGCAAGCGGCTCCCATACAGACGAATTGGTCAGACTGCCATGCGCCCGCCTGCTTACGCTTGGGTGCTGCGTAGGGAATAAACACCAGGGACCCCAGTAGGTGATGTGTCTAGGGGTGAGCCCGCGAGACAGAGCTCGATCACTTGGATTTTTAGTGTTGTAGGGATGAACCCGAGCGTAGGCACCGTGCCCTAGCCCCTACCCGTGCAAGGTGCAACAGGAAGCTGGTGAGCGTGGAGCTCAAACGATTGGCCCCATGACGATACATGGGGCTTCCACTTGGGCATGGGCATAGTCGCGGTTCGACAGTAATTCCGCCAGCACGGGGCATGGGGACTTTAACTTGGGCATGGGCGGGAGCCCCCTTCCGAGGTCACGACGCGGCTCGTCATGGGCTTCAACTTGGGAGGCTTCGGGCATGTACAACCCCAAACTCATTATTACATCAGAGTGTCACGGGAGACTAGTCGGATACCCGAGGCACAAGGCTCACGTGCTCCTAGCCTTAGTCTTCAGGCAGGTTGCGCCTCATTCCTAGTGCATCAGCGCACTTACGGGACCGGTAACGTGGGGGCGATACGCGTCGGGTAATCATCACGAGGCCACCACATGAAGATGTTTGGCTTCAAGGACCCGAGGAGGTGACTATACGGGGGTAAGCCCTTCATTCAGAGCTCAGTCACTCAGATTTAGCGACACCACAGGGACGAACCCGAGCACAGATGCCATGCCAGGTTGCTTCACAGAATGATCAAGCAAAAAATCACACGCCGCATAGCGCCCGAGGCAACGAAGCGCCAAACCAGCAGTGATGCATTTCAAGAGAAAAACGTAAGAAAGCGAGAACTTCATGAGGGCAGGCCCTCACACCTCAGGATAACGCAGCCCGAAGGGTGCCCTCGGTCTCGAACAAAGCAGAACTTCACCTAGCGATCGTGTTGTCATTGGAGCTTCAGGTAGCTTGATGAAGCACATCGCAAAGGTCGGATCCTTAGGGGTTAGCTGACTCCCGCAACCCCGGGGGCTGGCGCGGCCCCAGCGCCGTGCAAGGCGCCCATGCAAGACGTGCCAACATTTCGAAGGTAGTGGCGGCATTCTCCAGGCCTAAGGGCATGTGAATACGATCGGCGGTGGCGCCCCAGCCTAGCCCCATGCACGAAGGCCAAAAGGAGCTTCGGGAAGCAACCCCATTGAGGCTCGCGACATCACATGCGCACCTCAACGGTCATCCCGGGAGCGATGATCCTCCTAAAGAAGCACTCCGGCGGTACCCGCCACGCGTGGCGCGTGCCTTCCGCAGCTTGTCGATCTCTTGGGCGATGAACTCCTGAGCCCCCGGTGCCTATCATCGCGCACCTTGCTCACGAGGGCACGTGTTGAGGTGCACCTCTAGGTGGTGCCCGACCACCTCTCTCGATGTAGCGGTCAGGTCAGATGCCTTCAAGGTGGAAGCCCCCGAGCCCGACCCGAGGGAGGTACCAAGCGCACCTTCCTATGTCGAAAGGGGAAAAGCACCCACAACACGCATAGGGTTTTTGATGCCGGCCTCGGCCACAGTACCCTTTGCCTTGAAGGATCCAAAGGAGGGCATCGCTTCCTTCTTCCTCGGGGGAGCAGCCTCACGTGGCACATCACCCCCAGAATCGTCGGAACGCTCTGCTGAAGTGGCCCTATAGGAACGCTTAAGGGAGTAGACCGTGTCCCGCTCGTTTTAGGCGATGATGATTATGCCACTGCAACCCGGCATCTTGGGGACGTTGTAGCCGTGGTGGGTTGCCGCCATGAACTTGGCCAGCGCCGGGTAGCCCAAGATGGCATTGTAAGGTGGGCCGATGTGCACCACGTGTAAGTCAACATGCTCGGTGTATAGTTGTCACGCGTGCCGAAGGTGACCAGAAGGCAGACCTGCCCCAGCGGAGTGGTGGAACCTTTGGTCACCCAAGAGAATGGCTTGGTCGGCATTAGCTGGTCGTCCAACACCTGAAGCGTGTCGAAGGTTTTGACATAGAGCATGTCAAGGCTCGCGCCTCCATCAAGGAGAGTTTTGGTGACCGCCATGTTACTGATGGTGGGACTGCACATCATGGGGAGCATGCCCGCAATGGTCGCAGACTTGAGGTTCTCCCTGGTGTCGAAGGTGATGGTGTATTGGGATCACTTGATGGAATTCGTAGCTCCCGGCCTTGGGAGGACGGCGTTCACCTCGCTAGGAAGCTGCTTGAAATGGTGGTTCGATGAGGGGTATAGGCACCACCAACAATGCAAGCCACGGTGCGAGTCTCCTGATTGGCCCCGACCTCCTCGTCATGTTGGTAGTTCGCGTTCCTCCTCGGCGGCAGCGGTGGCAGCACAGAGAGCACTACGTTGTCTCAAGGGAACACCTCATCCCAGAGGACCATGGCCTCTTGGCAGTCTTTGGTGTTGTAGGTGTGCATGTCGTGGTAGATGCAGAATGGGCGGTGTTCCTTCTCGGGCATGCCCCCTCGCTACAACACATCTTCTCGGGTTCAGCTGCCAGCATGGCAGGTCCGTTGCGTTTTACCTCCTTGTCCTTAGCCTTAGCGGCCTCACGCGCATCGTCATGGTTGTTGTCGGCGAATAGACGGCCCTCCTTGGCCTTGGCGCACTTGTTGGCCAGGTTGAACAACTCCATGGCCGTGCTCAGCGTGTCATTGATGGAGAGCTTTCCGCACATCTTGAGGTCCTTTACACCATTGGTTAACACCATGATGACTGCCTCGTTCGTAGCGCACGAGATCTTGTTGCGCACCTGGCTGAACTACTGGATGTACTTGCGGAGGGTCTTACCAAGGCACTGCTTCACGCGGTGTAGGTCGTCGACGAAGAGGGGACAGTCATGCGTTCCCTTGAAGTTGATGATGAACATCTCGCAGAGGTTGCTTTATGAAGAGACCAAGTCCTCGGGCAGGTTCACGAGCGAGGACCGTGCACCGTCTTTGAGCATCATCAAAATCCAGTTCGCCATGACCTTGTCATCATCGCCCGCCGCTTCGACACTCATGGCGTAGAGTTGGAGGAACTCTACGGGGTGAAGGGAGCCATCGTAGCACGGGGGCAGGTCAGGCTTGAACTTGGCCGGCCGAACCACCCTTCACACGTCGTGGGTGAAGGCGCGACAACCAACGGTGCTCGAGTGGCCGCCGTGTGCAAGGCCGGCGCAGTTCTGGCGCTCGGCTGGCACGACATCCTCGACGACCCGGTCCAGGCGCACACACTACTGCTCGAGGACCGCGCGCACATCAAGCGAAACCTCGTGTCAGACGATTTGGCAGCTGTCTCCTTATTCTTGGGCGCGCGGTGGTGGTTCATGAGGTGGGTTCCCTGGGCGCTCATCGTGCCTGAGCTCGGCCTGGTCGCCATGCGTGGGAGAAGGCAGTAGTGCACTCTGAGCCTCCTCTCCATCGTGAGATAGAGGGGGCGAAGTGAGCGAGAGGGCGCCTAGGCCTCTCCAGCGGCGGTGGCGAGATGGGTGATGCGGGCCAGCCATGCATCATAGCCGGCATCCACCGGGCAGTAGCGAAGGAGCCCGCATGCCATGATTAGCGCTGCTTGCGGTCACCCGCTCGAGACAGGCGTGGGAGGAGGAAGCCATGGTGATGTGGCCCTCCCATTGCATGAAAGGGTGCACAGATGAAGCTTGTTGCTCATGGGCGGCGGGGTCGGTGGCCGCGACCTCAGCCCCGGTGGAGTGACAGCAGGCGCCAGGGCCCAGAGGCGTGGTCACCATGACCCGCGCAGCTCTATGCTCAGCACGCACACGAAGAGCGTTGGCCATGGGGTCAGTCAAGCCGAGAGCAAAATTGGAACTGAAAAACAGATCGGAACCCCTACCTGGAATGCCAAATGTTGGAATTAGGGCACCACAAACAAAACAAGGTTCGAACTCTCGAGTGTGCTCGCTCTCCTACCCTGTTCTATATATCAAGTTCACTGCGACTCATCCAATGGCTCGAGCTAAGGAAAGAAAACAAGAACACGGGAGTATTTTACCCAGGTTTAGGCTACCTTGCGGTGTAAAACGCTACTCCTGCTTGTCTTGATTGCTCGAGGTGGAAGACAAGTACAAAGGCGTTTTTGCCCTGGTGGGGATAATGGGGTTCTGGTGGTTCAGGCCCTCCTATAGAGGTCGGGCCTGTCTTTTATACTGGCCTTGGTCCTCTTTCTCGAAAACACACTTGACGGGATGGGTCGCCACAACGGCCATTTTGAAAGGGGGCACAACTGCAGCCTGCCGTGACAAAGGTGGTCTTCACCTGCAAAAGCCCTTCACCATGACGTGTTGGTGGGCTTTGGGTTGACCTCTTCCCCACCAAGCCACTAGCCTTGGACCTCTTGCACCGATCGGGAAACCTTTGGGGGTTTCTTTGCGAACTCGTGGGCCAACTCGGCTCCCTTAACATCAAATGGGGAAAGCTTCTCTATTTGTTCCTGCTGGCACCCACCCTCGCACCACGCAGCGTGGCTCACGTGACCCACATGAGAAGGTTGGACCATGCGACCCCGGCAGGCCGCCCTTGGTAAGTCCGCCCCATGGGGGAGGATCGTCAAGGGGCAGCTTCTTGGTGTGGGCCTTGAGGGGAACAACATCGAGGGGGACTCTGCAGGTCCCTAGCAAACTACAACAATCAGCTCCTTGCGAGGATGGGCCTTTGTGAGGCTTGGACTCCTGGGCCTTGGTAGGGATCTGCATTAGCCTCAGCCCCCAACTCTCTATAGTTGGAGGAAATGAACGAGACTCTAAAAGTTTCCAAAGCGGAGCTGGATCGCATCAACAAGCGTTTTGGAGACGCTCAATGACCAGGGGATAACCCCGGGGTAGGCACATCAGGCCTACTCCTTTGTACTCCGGCACGGACGGGAAGCACCAACTTCCTCCATCGCCAGGTCCCCTTGGCAGGCTACAAAGCACCCTCCTGCTAGGGGCGAGACAGCAGCTCTGTGGCCGGCTGGCCAGGCCGCCAGCCGGCTAGAGGGCACCTGTCGCATCCAATCCTAGGTTGTGATGGGGGCCTATGATTAAAGGCAAAGGTATGTCAGCACGGGTACGATGGAGAAGCACAGGTCTGGCTACGGTGTCAGCGGCCATGCCGCTGACCTATGCCGGCTCCGATCCGTCAACCATGCACAGTACCCGCACGCCAGCACCCACTCCATTACGATGTCCGGCGTGGCTAAGTGGAGGCGGTCGTACACGCGACCCACGCCGAATCTCACAAGACGACTATGGACGTACCGCACGCGTCCTGCGTGGGCATCATGCATGAGCTCCATTGGCTGGCCGACGGGTCCCATAGCCAGATGGGACCTTGCAGTCGGCGGGCCCCTCAGGCGACAAGACTCAACCGTGGCGGGCCCGATGGCCGGCTCGAGAGGCTGCCAGCTGGCCCCCGCCTTATGTACTTATATCCATTTTGTAGGTCGGTGGGTTCACCTATAAAATCCCCCAATCCCCCTCCATGCAGATGGTCGGCCAACCTTACACCCACATACATTCACTCATACAGGAGAGGGAGAACTCGAGCTGGCTACTCCTTCTTCCTCCTCTGTCGAACAGCTCAAGGAGCATACTATAAACACTTTGGTTCATCAACCACTCCGGCAGAACTAGGGATATTATCTCCCACGGAGAGCCCTCAACCTGGGTACATCGTGCGTCTTGCTTGCTTGTATCAATCTCGTCCCCGAAGCCCATCGGTGTCCTTTCGGCTCCAACCACTATCGATTAGCCTACCCATGGCTACTGTTGTGAGGAAACGACAATAGTTGGCGCCCACCGTGGTGCCGTTGGTGACACCGGTCGGAGTTACGCTCCGGGCGGGACGCTTCGCCAACAACACTAGATACCTCGCGCCCGGAATGATCAGCATGCCCGTGGAGCCTGCCCCCACGGAGGTTTCCGCGATACCGATCGACGACCGAGACCGCCCCGCGGACTCCGCTGAGGAGTTCGCCAGCGAGCCGCTGCCTAGTGACGTCGTCGCCGACATTGCTAACCTCTGTGTCCTCTTTGGCAACCTGCGCCTTGACGAGGAACCTCGCCACCTCAGCGAGGACATCTACATCGACGCGCTTTGCACAAGCTTCAGCAGGCTCACCCTTGAGGATGTGCCTTACGAGTACGCTAGCGATGTACTCGACTACAGTGATCCACCATCGTTTACGGGGTGCCTCGTCCCGCACGACGTCGCCATCAGCTCTGACATCATGGAGGTGATAGTTGTTGGCGCTAGCACCAGTTCGGGTCACAGCAAGGCCTCGGCGGATGTAGCCGACCCCTCTGCAGGTCTTGTCCATCCGCTTCATGCCACCCTTGTCGGGCTGAACACGCCCATCGCCATGACGACAAACACAACAGATGCTAGGGCGGCACTGGAGGAGTCCCGCAAACAGCTCCTGGAAGAGGGCACCGCCCTTGCCACCGCCAAGCGTCGGATGGAGGCCGTGCGGCGCGAGTATAACGCGCGCGCAGCCGGGTCGTCGCTGAAATCCTAGGTGGAAAGCTGCCCATCTATGACACTCCTGTAGCCAACATGCGGGCTGCCCAGGCGGCTATGGCGGAAATGAATGGCTTGGAGGGCGAGAAGCGCGCCCGCCAAGAAAAACGCGTCAAGGATTTCCTTGATTCAGCCAACGAGCAGCAGACTCGCCTGGACCCGAACCAGGTGTAGTCGATGTCTCCGGTAACCGGTCCCGAGGTTCTCCGCGTTCCCAGCAGTCGTCATCCAGCTTAAAGTTCCTAAGCCCTTCGCACTTCTGCCCGGAGGGTTGAGGGAAGCCAAGACCGGCGCTCCCAGCGCTAGAGCGAACCAGTTTCCAGTCGATGCCGCAAGGCGGCCGGTGATGACGATGATTCGGTCCACGAAGTTCCCCCACTAATGCATCGGGAAAAGGCCAAGACACCTGAGCCCCCGGTCGCTCCTGGGATCTCGGCTCGGATCGGCCCTCGCGTCCCTCACAGCGACAACGATGCTCGCATCTGCATCAACCTTCTGGTGCAGTCGGCCCTTCTAGAGGAGGAGGGTCCCATTGGTCCGGCGTGCTTCGGCCCCCGGATCCGAGGGGAGTCCTTCTGTACCGGCTTCACTCTCCCCCGTGACACTCCAAAGTACAAAGGTTCTGCCAAGCCGAAGGACAGGCTGAGCGACTACACCACTGCAGTTGGCATCTCCTAGGGCAACAAGCGCTTAGCCGTCCGCTACCTGCGTCTCATGCTGACCGCCTCGGCAAGGACTTGGCTTAATAGCCTGCCAGCCGGCATCGTCAACTCTTGGGTTGACATTGAGGAGGCGTTCATCCGCAATTCGGCACCTACAAGCACCCTGGTGACCTCGCGAGCTGGCCATGTGCATTCAGAAGCCCCACGAACCCCTTCGTGACTACGTCACACGCTCGAAGGAGTTGCGCAACTCCTGTGAAGGAGTGCATGAGGTACAAGCTATTCAGTACTTCATCAACGGCTACCGAGACAGCACCCTTCTAAAGCACAAGCTCATGTGCTCCGAGCCGACCTCTTTGGCGGTTCTCATGGCTAAGGCGGACAAGTACGCCACGGCCGACTCCACCATGAGGGTCAAGGTCAGCGCAACGGACAAGCCTATCCCCGCGCCCACTACAACCAAGCCAGCTGGCGAGAATCGAGGCGGCCAGAACAACAAGCCCAAGGCGGATCAACTTGATTCACACTCTGGAAGCAAGCAGGTGGCCAACATGGAGGAAGAGGCGCCGTGTCACGCCCAAGATGTGACCCTATCCTCAATTTGGCACGAGGGCCTCGTCAGGGATAGAAGCGCATCTCGTCGTGTCGCAAGAATGGATATCGTTACAAGTACATGTACTGAAAAGAAAAGATATATAAAGAGTTGGCTTACACTCGCCACAAGCTACATCAGAGTCACGTTAGTACATTACATAGTCATCAAGAGTAAGAGCAGGGTCCGACTACGGACGAAAACAAACGACAAAAGAAGAACGACGTCCATCCTTGCTATCCCAGGATGCCGGCCTGGAACCCATCCTAGATCGATGAAGAAGAAGAAGAAGAAGAAGAAGCAACTCCAAATGAACAATCAACGCGCTCGCGTCAAGTACCCTTTACCTGTACCTGCAACTGGTGTTGTAGTAATCTGTGAGCCACAGGGGACTCAGCAATCTCATTTCCAAAGGTATCAAGACTAACAAAGCTTAATGGGTGAGGTATGGTTAAGTGGTGAGGTTGCAGCAGCGGCTACGCATATATTTGGTGGCTAACTTACGAGTACAAGAAGTAGAGGGGGAAGATCTACGCATAGCGGACGTGAACTACAGGTGATCAAATGAATGATCCTGAACACCTACCTACGTCAGACATAACCCCACCGTGTCCTCGATCGGAGAAGGAACTCACGAAAGAGACATTCACGGTTACGCACACAGTTGGCACGTTTTAATTAAGTTAACTTCAAGTTATCTAGAACCAGTGTTAAACAAAGTTTCCACGTTGCCACATAACCGCGGGCACGACTTTCCGAAAGATTTAACCCTGCAGGGGTGCTCCAACTAGTCCGTCACAAATTACCACAAGCCGCAAAGAAATCCTCAATCACGAAGCTCGCAATCTCGTCGGATTCCCTAGTGGAAAACCTCAACTCTGAGATTACCCAAAGCATCACCGGACTCCCGATGCACAAGATATCTCATCAAAGGTAAAACTAATCCAGCAAGGCCGCCCGACGTGTCGACGTACCTGATAGTAGCCGCGTATCTCGTTCTCAGGACACGACGGATGGAACTAGCTACAGGTGCCAAACCTCGGGTTTCCCCGCGGTGGCCCCGCAGGCAGACCGTTTGGGACCAACACCATTAGCACTGGCCCCCCTGTTTATGTAAAATTACTCCTCGGGTAGCGCTAACTCCCTATGCATTTCAATATTATCAAGTTATTATGTTGGGCAAAAGTAGAACCAAAGTTGGGCCTTGCTAGACCAGCTTTAATCTAAAACGAATTATCAAGGGGGTCCCCATAACAACCCCGATCGTGTTAGGAGCGCTCGTTTATGGAACATAACACCGGTAGCCGAAAACTAAGGGGGCAAAGGTGGAACAAAACACCAGGCTAGAAAGGTCGAGCCTTCCACCTTTTACCAAGTATATAGGTGCATTAAATTAAATAGCATTTTAATATGGTGATATGACAAGGAACCCATGCTTTCACATGGAAGCAACTGCACCTGCAACTAGCAACGCTATCAACAGGGTTAAGCAAGCGGTAACATAGCCAAACAGTGGTTTGCTAGGTCGAACAGGTTGAAGGTCTTCATGGCATTGCTGAGAGGCTAATATTTAACATGTGGTAGGCAACGAGACATTGTCGATAGAAGTGGTAAAACTAGCATGGCAATGATAGTAATGGTATCTGGGGAAATGATCATCTTGCCTGAGATCCCGCTTAGAAGAAGAATGCCTCCGTGAAGCAGACGAACCGACGTAGTCGAATGGGTCCTCACATCCGACACGCTTGCGGAACTCTATCGAGACGGGGAAACCGGGAACAAGCATCAACACACGATATTCACCACACGATGCACAACACAAATGATGCATGAGCTACTGAATACATGCAAGTCACGGCATGACAAATCACACAATCAAACACTACACATTAAGTGAAGTTCAATATGCAACGGGTTGCATATTGACGAAACTCCACGTTTAATTATTTAGTTCACTCCCGGTTATTTACACGGCAACATTAATGTTTTCAAACATGCAAGAGGTGAAGCGGAAATTAAACTACCTATCTAGACATTTTAAATGAGGTCGGAAATGTCATACAGCACCTCTGAAACGACCTCACATGGTAATTTTCAATTCTGTCCAGATCTGAATTAACGCATTTAATTAGTTGTTAAACAGAAAAACAAATAGGTTCTCGTGATTCTACGCGTCAAGTCAAGCAATCTACACATAAAGCACACCTCCAACGGAACTACGGATCAAAAGTTACAAGCACCGCAAGATATGATGGCATGAATGCAATACGCGTGCAACGACGGTCACGAGCACTTCAAAACATACTAACAGCAAGAGAAAATGAAACTACACAAGATTCTAAGCAAGTTTCATGTAGGTCACGATCAAAACGGAGCTACGGTTCGAAAACTACGAGCAAAACAAGAAGACACTACAATCTGCCAAAATCAGCCACATAGCATATTCTACGCCCCACAACTACGGCTACACAACTCCGATATGCTCTAGCAAGGCATGGCACGGAAGAGGGAAAAAGGCACTACTACAAACAACTAGCATGGCAGCAAGGAACACTAGGGAAAGAAGTCACAAAACGGCTTCCCACACACTATTTCAGACTTAGTGAAAATTACACCTCGAGAAAGTGCAGTTTTCAGTCTGAAGCAATATTGACAGCAGCAAAACCTATAGCTACAGGACTCCAAATGGCATGAAAATTCACAGAATGCTAGAGAAACATAAGGGGTACAACTAACTCCATTGGACCAACCTCAAAAGAGCTACAGATCACAAGATGCAAGCAAGACAAGACAGCAACAAAATATAACAGATTCCAGACTTAGAAATATTTCAGCTCCTCTAAAACAGCACTATTTCTAGCAACTTGAGGGCAAGCAAACCACAACTAAACATGCATTTCTATTGCAACTAAAAATACCAGGGGCTAAAGAAAACATCCGAGATCAACTCCCTAGTTGACAACTAATTCAAACGAGGCCCGGAATAAATCCTACGAATTAAACAAAAGGGCAACATAGCAAAATATCTCGCGAACTAACTTACTCGAAAGCTAAAACTAATTCCACAGAAAAATCCATGGGATTTTTCTACCCCGGAAACATATAAAATATGTGGGGTTTGCAACACCAAATAAAGCCACACAATAATGCGGGAGAATAACCTATATACGGGAAAATCAACTACCGGCAATCCCTACACGTAAAAATGCAATTGACCGCTCTAAAATGCATGCAAAAATGATTCCTAAAACGTGGGCATTTCTATCATGGCATTCGAGCAATTCAAACACACGTGGAAATAACTACGGGCAATAAACCTATCGAGACAGCACGTAAAACTAGGCATTTGGCGCGTTAAACTAGCTCAAATAACTGTGCAAGTTTTATAAACGGGTTCTACACGAGAAACTACACGAAAAGCATATAAAAATCATCGCGATCCAACTTACGGATTAAAAGTTACGGGGGTTTGAAATATAGCCTATTTACTGGAATTTAAAATAATTACAAAAACCTAACGATGCTACACGGGCCGAAATCAACCTAGTGGGCTACACCACAGCGAGCATCACACATCTATTCGGCGCTACGGGCACTGGTTAGTGGGCAGACTTACCTTGGGCCGAAAGGAGCTGGAGAGGGGCTGTCGGGCCGGCTCGGCAAAGGAGGTCGATTCCTGGGCCTCAGGGCACCGGCTGGCGCGGCCTAGGGAGGTCAACGCGGGGGCAAGGCCTCGTCCTCCCGTGCTCCACGGGAGCACGAGGACCTGACCATGGCGGCGGCTTCAGGGCTCGGCAGCGAAGGGGCTCCGGCTAGCGGGATGAGGTGCACGGGCGAGGCACCGGCGGGGCCGGCCGGATCTGGAACTGCGCTACGCTGCGGCGGCCGGGGACCTGCTGTGGCGGCGGGATCTGGCGAGACGCCGGCGCGGGGCGAGCTTCTCTGACGCGCCTGGAGGTGACGCAAGCAGGGAACGCGGCGGCGGGGCTGGCTCCGAGCGGCAGCGGGGAACGGCACGGGGGCGCAGGCAGGGGCTGGCATGGGCGGCGGGAGCTCGCCGGACGGCGACTGCCGGCTTGCAGGAGGCGGCGCGACGCGCGGCGCGAGGAAGGCGGCGCTCGGGGAGCCCGGGGCGGCGCGGGTACGGGAACCGTATGGGCGGCGGCGGCGGTTCGGGCTCCGGCGGGCCTGCGATGGGCTTCGGCGGGCCCTGCGTGCTGGGGCTGGGGAGAGAGAGGAGAGGCTGTGGCGGCTAGAGTTTGGTGGGGTGGCGTGGAAAACGAGGAGGGATTAGGGGGAGGCTGTCTAAAAATTAGAAGGGGTCTATATATAGACAAACGGGGGGGCTCGGTTAACCGAAATCGCGCTCCGGATCCAACCGCGGGGTCGGATTCGGACGATTCCGAACGCGGGTATGGGTACGCGGCCGTGTAGAGGGAATATCCGGAGACGAGAGGGAGAACGGGCAGCGCGGCAACAATTTTAAAACACCGACAGACGTCCGACGGTAGACCGAATACGGTGCCCCTACGGTCGACCGTTCGGGTACCAGACGGTCTCCGATCGCGACGAAATTCGACAGGCGGCCTCGCTATAACTAATCACAACCACACGTCAAATCTCAACCCGATCAGAGAAAGTTTTACACACACTTTGAAAACAGGGTTTCGACGATGCCGCAGGCGCGTGCGTGTGCAGTCGGACTCAGAACGGACAACGGCGAGAACCGACAACTACTAACGGATGCAAGTTTTGAAAACTGGCGGCAACGGAGATGCCGATGCAATGCTGATGATGTGCATGATGCGATGATGATGCGAAAAATAAAAAAATAGATACACGACGAAAACGGAAAGAGAGGGGAATCTTCTGGAACGTCGGCATCGGGCTGTCACACGCCGGCTCCTCAAGCCAGCACTCATCAACAACGAACCGACAAGAACACGTGGCAGCCCAAGCTCACCTTAGAGCAGATGCTTGACGCGCCTTGCACGATGCATACCGGGGCAAAGCCGGCCACCCAACACTCCGGCAGTGCAAGTTTGCACAACGACTGTCTCGGGGTGAGGGTCTACCGGCTCCCCCGGCGGCGGCGCCTCGAGCTCCGGCTCCTGGGCCGGCTCCGGCTCCAGCACTGCCGCCTCCCAATGACGGCCGTCTCCACGACCAGTTCCTCGAACAGGACGGGGCCTATGTCGTCTTCACCAGCGAGGATGAAGACAAGCACAGCCAGCGTCAACGTCGGCGCGAGGTAAATGCCATGGTCCCCTCGGTTGCATTGGTCTGAAAAGCCAATTACATGGAGCGGGACGGACCATATTGCGGTGATGCCGAACCCTGGCACATACACGCTCTTCCTCGACCCCACTCTTGCTTTCAAGAGACTTACCTGTCGGTTCTCACAGGTGTTGGTCGATGGCTGCAGCAGCATCAACATCCTCTACGAGACACCTTGCTCAAGCTCGGGTTGAAGGAGAAGGACCTCCAACCGACCAGGACTGTCTTCCACGACATTGTACCGGGGCAGTCCGGCTCGCCGATCGGCAAAATTCAGTTGGACGTCCTCTTCGATGACAAGGCACATTTCCTCCGCGAGTCGATATGGTTCGAGGTGGTGGACCTCAACAGCCCATACCATGCATTGCTGGGAAGTCCGACTCTGGCCAAGTTCATGGCGATCCCCCATTAAGCCTTATCAAGATGAAGATGTCGGGTCTCAAAGGCATCATCACCGTTGCCGGCGACTACAAGAAGTCGCTCGAATGCGCGCACGGCGGCAGTTGGCTGTCCGAGGCTCTCGTGATTGCTGAGGAGAAGAGCCAGATTGACCGGCTCATGGCTTAGTCTACCGAGCAGCCGGAAATCCCTTCTCCTCCATCCCAGTCGGTCAACGAGGGCTTATTCGAGCCAGACAAAGAAACCAAGCAAGTGCCGCTTGACCCGGCCAACCCCAAGCAGTGCGTCACCATTGGCGCCAACCTGAGCCCCAAATAGGAAGGCAAGCTCATCGACTTCCTCCGTAAGAATCGGGATATCTTCGCATGGTCTCCAAAGGACATGCCAGGAGTTCCGAGGAAGTACACCAAGCAAAAGCTTCATGTGTGGCCGGATGCCAAGCCGGTCAAATAACCTCTACGCCGCTTCGCCGAGGGGAAGTGATGCACTATAGAAGAAGAAATCACCCGGCTGCTCGCAACCGGCTTCATCATGGATGTTTTACACCCGGACTGGCTGGCCAACCCAGTCCTGGTGCTGAAGAAGAACAAGACATGGCGCATGTGTATTGATTACACAAGCCTAAATAAGGTGTGCCCGAAAGACCCATTCGCCCTGCCACACATAGATCAAGTGATCGACTCCACAGCCGGCTGCGAATTGCTGTCCTTTCTGGATGCTTATTCTGGCTACGACCAGATCAAGCTAGACCCAACCGACCGGGCCAGCTCAAGACCTTTCGGGCCAACTGCTACACCACCATGACGTTCGGCTTGAAGAACGCCGGTGCCACCTTTCAGCGCTGCATGCAACAATGCCTCCTGCCGCACATCGGTAGGAACATGCACATCTACATCGATGACATCATTGTCAAGACCAAGAAGCATTTCAGACTCCTTGAAGACCTAAGGGAGACCTTCGCCAATCTGCACGAGTACAAGATCCGGCTCAATCCGGAGATGTGCGTCTTTGGAGTTCCAGGCGACAAGCTCTTGGGTTTCTTCGTGTCGGCTCGCGACATTGAAGCTAACCCTGAGAAGATTAGAACCATCGAGTGCATGGAAAAGCCTGCTCGAATCCTTGACGTCCAGAAGTTTGCCGGCTGCCTGGCATACCTCAGCCAGTTCATCAGCTGGCTGGGCGAGAAGGCGCTACCACTCTATCAACTGATGAAGAAGACAACCAAGTTTGGGTGGAATGACCACACAGGCGAAGCCTTCCGCAACCTCAAGCGCGTCATCTCAAGCGCATGGAGGAGGGCAAGGTGCTGCTGGTACAGCGCCCTGTCTACTACCTGAGCGAAGTCTTGTCCGCCTCCAAGCAAAACTACCCCCACTATCAAAAGATGTGCTACGGCGTGTACTTTTCCGCCAAAAAGCTGAAGCAATACTTCTAGGAGCACGCCATCACTATGGTGAGCAAAAATCCACTCTCATAAATCATGGGCAACCGTGATGCCACGGGACGGATCGCCAAGTGGTCCATCTCCATGGCCGACCATGGCATCCGCTACGAGCCACGCACTGCCATCAAGTCTCAGGTGGTGGCCGACTCCCTCGTCGATTGGGACGAGACCCAATTCGTGTCACCGCCTCCCGACTCCACACATTGACGGCTCGAAGATGCGAACTGGTCTAGGAGCTGGCATTGTCTTGACGTCTCCGAAAAGGGACCAACTCAAATATGCTCTCCACATATATTTTGCTCCCTCACACGGCCTCCGGCTCGCCAGAGAAATTCGCATCCGACGAATCCTTTGCTTCGGCGACTCTGACCTTGTGGTGCAGCAAGTCTCTCGTGAATGGGACGCCAGGGACGCCAACATGGCGAGCTACCGCTTCCTCATCCACCAGCTCCCTGGCTCTTCCGAGGGCTGCAAGTTCCATCATGTCCCCTGAGCGAACAACGAGGAAGTCGATAAATTGGCGAAAATTGGCTCCGGAAGGCAAGCAATCCTAGCCGGCGTCTCCCTCGAGCAGCTGCACAAGCCATCCATCAAGCCGTCTCTGGAGTCGGCATCAATCTTTGTGCCGGCGGACCCTTTCGTCCCGACGACGTTGGTTTCGGAGAAACCGCCGGCTACAACTGCTCTGCCAGCTACGACTGCTTTGCCGACTCCAACAACAATGTCGGCTACGCCAAACCTCGAATCATGTCGGCTCAACACCCAGTGGGTGGCTGGCATGGAGGTAGACGACACGCCGGCTGCCACGACGGCACCAGAGATAGAAGTTCTCGAACCCACGACCACAACAATAGACTTGGGGGCTTTAGAAGCCCCTGACCTTCAGGCCGAGCTGGAGCCAGCTCTCGTGTCGACTCCCTCGTGAGCACAACCCATCCTGGCTTTCATTCTTTGCGGCGAACTTCCCCAAGACGAGGCGGAAGCAAGGTATATTTAGCGTCGATCTCCTGCATACGCCATCATCAACCTCGAGCTGGTTCGACGTAGCATAACCGGCGTGTTGCAACCCTGCGTCGAGTCAGAGAAAGGGCAAGAAATCCTCAAGGAAATACATTAGGGTGAGTGCGGGCACCATGTCGCCTCTAGAACCCTGGTGGCCAAGGCATTCCGCCATGGATTCTACTGGCCCATAGCTCTTGAGGAGGCCCCATACTTGGTCGACAAGTGCGAAGGCTACCAGCGCTTCAGCACGCAGAGCCATCTGTCGGCCTTGGCTCTCAACACCATCCCCTGTCATGGCCTTTTGCCGTCTGGGGCTGGATATGGTGGGACCATTGAAGACCGCTCGAGGCTGCATGACACATCTTCTGGTAGTTGTTGAGAAGTTCACCAGGTGGATGGAGGCTAGGACAATCAAGAAGCTTGACGGTCCCATGGACGTCAGGTTCATCAAGGACATTGTTGTCCGCTACGGTGTCCCCCATAGCATCATCACCGATAACGGCACCAACTTCGGCAAAGGTGCAATGGCACTCTTCTGTGCCAAAGAGGACATCCGGCTCGACTTGGCGTCGGTGGCGCACCCGTAGTCCAACGGCCAGGAGGAAAGGGAAAACGGCTTAATCCTAGCCGACATCAAGCCAAGACTGGTGGCGCCACTAGTCAGGTCAGCCGGCTGCTGAATCGAAGAGTTGTCGGCTGTATTGTGGAGCCTCCGTGCTACTTCTTGAGCTTGCGTTGGTTTTTCCCTTAAAGAGGAAAGGGTAATGCATCAAAGTAGAGATAAGTATTTCCCTCAGTTTGAGAACCAACGTGTCAATCCAGTAGGAGTATCAAGATGAGGCACCAATGCACCTGCGCAAAAACAAACATACTTGCACCCAACGCGATAAAGGGGTTGTCAATCCCTTTACGATTACTTGCAAGGTGAGATCTGATAGTTATAATAGGTAAATATAAATAAATAAATAAAAGTGCAGCAAGGTATTTTTGGTATTTTTGTATGTAAATCTGAATATATAATGTGTAAAATAGACCCGGGGGCCATAGTGTTCACTAGAGGCTTCTCTCGTGATAGCAAGTATTATAGTGGGTGAACAAATTACTGTTGAGCAATTGATAGAATCGCGCAAAGTCATGACGATATCTAAGGCAATGATCATACATATAGGCATCACGTCCGAGACAAGTAGACCGATACTTTTTGCATCTACTACTATTACTCCACACATCGACTGCTATCCAACATGCATCTAGTGTATTAAGTTCATAACAAAACAGAGTAACGCCTTAAGCAAGATGACATGATGTAGAGGGATAAATTCATGCAATATAATATAAACCCCATATTTTTACCCTTGATGGCAACAACACGATGCGTGCCTCGCTACCCCTTCTGTCACTAGGTAAGGATACCGCACGGTACGAACCCAAAACCAAGCACTTCTCCCATTGCAAGAATTATAGATCAAGTTGGCCAAACGAAACCCATAACTCGAAGACAATTACAAGGATACGAAATCATGCATATAAGAAATCAGAGGAGACTCAAATTATATTCATAGATAATCAGATCATAAATCCACAATTCATCGGATCTCGACAAACACACCGCAAAAGAAAGTTAGATTGGATACATGTCCATGAAGATCATGGAGAACTTTGTATTGAAGATCCAAGAGAGAGAAGAAGCCATCTAGCTACGAGCTATGGACCCGAAGGTCTGTGGTGAACTACTCACGCATCATCGGAGAGGCAATGGTATTGATGAAGAAGCCCTCCGTGTCTGAATCCCCATCCGGCAGGGCACCAGAACGGTCCCCGGATGGGATCTCGCGGAAACAGAAGCTTTCGGCGGCAGAAAAGTATTTTCGTGGCTCTCCCTGTTGGTTTTGGGATTTTAGGGAATTTATAGGCGAAAGAGGTAGGGCAAAGGAGGCAAGGGGGGCCCATGAGCCTGCTAGGGCCCCCCTGGGGCGCGCCTAGGGGGATCGTGACCTCCCACGAGACCCCCTGTCTTGGTTCTCAAGTCTTCTGGGTATCTTCTGTTTTGGAAAAAATCATCCCGCAGGTTTTATTCCGTTTGGACTCCGTTTATTATTCTTATCTGATAAAGGTCAAAAACACGGAAAAACCAGAAACTGGCACTAGGCACTGAGTTAATAGGTCTGTCCCAAAAATGATATAAAATAACATATAAATGCATATAAGCATCCCAAGTTGATAATATGATAGCATGGAACAGTCAAAAATTATAGATACATTGGAGACGTATCAAGCATCCCCAAGCTTAACTCCTGCTCGTCCTCGAGTAGGGAAGTGATAAAGACCGTATTTTGGATGTGGAATGCTATCTAACATATTTGTTCTTTGTAACTTCTTTATTGTGGCATGAATGTTCAGATCCATAAGATTCAAAACAATAGTTTAATATTGACATGAGAAAAATAATACTTCAAGCATACTAGCAAAGTAATCATGAACTTTTGAAATAACAAGGCCAAAGAAAGTTATCCCTACAAAATCATATAGTCTGGCTATGCTCCATCATCCCCACACAAAGAATTTAAATCATGCACAACCCCAGTATTGGCCAAGTAATTGTTTTCGCACTCTTACTTTCTCAAACTTTTTCCACTCTCACGCAATACATGAGCGTGAGCCATGGATATAGCACTATAGGTGAAATAGAGTGTGGTGGAGGTTGTGAGGCAAAAAGGAGGAGATGGTCACATCGACTCGGCGTATCAACGGGCTATGGAGATGCCCATCAATAGATATCAATGTGCATGAGTAGGGATTGCCATGCAACGTATGCACTAGAGCTATAAGTGTATGAAAGCTCAAAAAGAAAACTAGTGGGTGTGCACCCAACTTGCTTGCTCACGAAGACCTAGGGCAATTTTGAGGAAGCCCATCATTGGAATAAACAAGCCAAGTTATATAATAAAAATTCCCACTATTATATGAAAGTGACAAAACAAGAGACTCTCTATCATGAAGAACACGGTGCTACTTTGAAGCAAAAGTGTGGAAAAAGATACTAGCATTGTCCCTTCTCTCTTTTTCTCTCATCATTTTTTTGGGACCTTTGCCTCTCTTTTTTTCATTTCATTTTTTTCTATTTTTTGGTGAGCATATTTGGCCTTTTTTTTATTTCCTCACATGGGACAATGCTCTAATAAAGATGATCATCACACTTTTAATTACTTACAACTCAATAATTGGAACAATAATGACTCTATATGAAATGCCTCCGGCAGTGTACCGGGATGTGCAATGATCTAGCTTAGTGTATGACGTTGAAACATCTCGCTAGCTATCTTACGATCATGCAATGGCAAAATGAAAATGATGGCACATGTCATGAGACGGAACGGTGGAAGTTGCATGGAAATATATCTCGGAATGGCTATGAAAGTGCCATAATAGGTAGGTATGGTGGCTGTTTTGAGGAAGGTATATGTTGGGTTTGTGCACCGGAGAAAGTTGCGCGGCACTAGAGAGGCTAGCAATGGTGGAAGGTGAGAGTGCATCTATACCATGGACTCACATTAGTCATGAAGAACTCATATACTTATTGCGAAAGTTTTATTAGTAATCGAAACAAAGTGTTAAACGCATACTCCTAGGGGAAGGGTTGGTAGGAGTTAACCATCACGCGATCCTGACCGCCACACAAAGGATGACAATCAATAAACCAATTATGCTCCGACTTCCTAACATAGCGGTTCACCATACGTGCATGCTACAAGAATCACTAACCTCAACACAAGTATTTCTAGATTCACAACACCCTACTAACATGACTCTAATATTCCATATCCATATCTCAAAACTAATTGTGAGGAATCGAACTTCTCTTACTGATCAATGCACTTGAATATGAAAGTTTTTATTATATCCTCTTTGGATGCCTATCATATTTAGGACTAATTTCATAGCACACGCCAATTACCAAGCTACTTAGAGAGAGCACTCTCAAAATGATATAAGTGAAGATCGAGAGTTTTTATTTGTACAAAATATGACACCGCCGTGCTCTACAAAATATGACATCTCCCAAGATTGTGCAACATGTTCATGATCTAGTTGCTTAAAATTCATGATATCATTACGAGAGAGATAATCTTAGCAGGTGGAAAATACTTGGAAATAAAGGCAACTTTACACTTGTTCCATGAATCAATACTATTTTTGGGTAAAGCCGAAAAGCAAGTTTTTGCTCGATCTCGTAATGATAACGGAAATAGTATCAATTTAATCATATCATTATCCACATCTTTATTCTTTTTCATATCGCATAACTCAATAAAGGTATTAAGATGGGATGCGGCATCTTCACTGGGAAGGCCGGAAAATTGCTCTTTCATAACAAAATTCAACAAGGCAGCATTAATTTCATATGAATCCGCACTAGTGGCGGGAGCAGTTGGAGTACTAATAAAATCATTGTTATTAGTATTAGAGAAGTCACACAATTTAGTGTTTTCAGACATGGTGACTTAGCAAGCACAGAAGCACACAAGCAAGCAAAAGAAGGGCGAACGAAAAAGGCAAATAAAGAAAGGCAAATATTTTTGTAAATTTTGTTTTAGAAGTGGGGGTGAGGAAAACGAGAGGCAAATGGAAAATAATGTAAATGCAAGAGATGAGTATGCGATAGGTACTTGGTAGATATGCTTCACTTGAATACTCCCCGGCAACGGCGCCACCAATTCTTCCTGCTACTTCCTGAGCTTGCGTTGGTTTTTCCCTTGAACAGGAAAGGGTGATGCAGCAAAGTAGAGATAAATATTCCCCTCAGTTTGAGAACCAATGTATCAATCCAGTAGGAGTATCAAGATGAGGCACCAATGCACCTGCGCAAAAACAAACAAACTTGCACCCAACGCGATAAAGGGGTTGTCCATCCCTTTACGATTACTCGCAAGGTGAGATCTGATAGTGATAATAGGTAAATATAAATAAATAAATAAAAGTGCAGCAAGGTATTTTTGGTATTTTTGTATGTAAATCAGAATATATAATGCGTAAAACAGACCTAGGGGCCATAGTGTTCACTAGAGGCTTCTCTCATGATAGCAAGTATTACGGTGGGTGAACGAATTACTGTCGAGCAATTGATAGAATCGCGCAAAGTCATGACGATATCTAAGGCAATGATCATACATATAGGCATCACGTCCGAGACAAGTAGACCGATACTTTCTGCATCTACTACTATTACTCCACACATCGACCGCTATCCAGCATGCATCTAGTGTATAAATTCATAACAAACAGAGTAACGCCTTAAGCAAGATGACATGATGTAGAGGGATAAATTCATGCAATATGATATAAACCCCATATTTTTACCCTTGATGGCAACGACATGATGCGTGCCTCGCTACCCCTTCTGTCACTAGGTGAGGACATAGCACGGTATGAACCCAAAACCAAGCACTTCTCACATTGGAAGAATTATAGATCAAGTTGGCCAAACGAAACCCATAACTCGAAGAGAATTACAAGGAAACAAAATCATGCATGTAAGAAATCAGAGGAGAGTCAAATAATATTCATAGATAATCTGATCATAAATCCACAATTCATCGGATCTGGAAAAACACACCGCAAAAGAAAGTTACGTCGGATAGATCTCCATGAAGATCATGGAGAACTTTGTATTGATGATCCAAGAGAGAGAAGAAGCCATCTAGGTACTAGCTATGGACCCGAAGGTCTGTGGTGAACTACTCACGCATCATCGAAGAGGTAATGGTGTTGATGAAGAAGTCCTCCGTGTTTGAATCTCCATCCGGTAGGGCACCAGAATGGTCCCCCGATGGGATCTCGCGGAAACAGAAGCTTTCGGCGGTGGAAAAGTATTTTCGTGGCTCTCCCTGTTTGTTTCGGGATTTTAGGGAATCTATAGGCGCAAGAGGTAAGGCAAAGGAGGCAAGGGGGGCCCACGAGCCTCCTAGGCGCCCCCCTGGGGTGCGCCTAGGGGGCTCGTGACCTCCCACGAGACCCCCTGTCTTGGTTCTCAAGTCTTATGGGTATCTTCTGTTATGGAAAAAAATCATCCTACAGGTTTTATTCTGTTTGGACTCCGTTTAATATTCTTATCTGAAAAAGTTCAAAAACACGGAAAAAACAGAAACTGGCACTGGGCACTAAGTTAATAGGTTAGTCCCAAAAATGATATAAAATAGCATATAAATGCATATAAGACATCCCAAGTTGATAATATAATAGCATGGAACAGTAAAAAATGATAGATACGTTGGAGACGTATCACTCCGCACCACGCCGAACCGGTCAACCGGCTTCACACCGTTCTTCCTTGTATATGGGTCCGAGGCAATCATCCTTACAGATGTCGAGTTCGACTCCCCTCGGGTCACCCTATACATGGAGGTGGAAGAAAAAGAGGCAAGAGAAGACGGCATCGATCTGCTCGAGGAGGCACGTGAGTTAGCCTTGAGCCGGACGGCCATTTATCAGCAGAAGCTGAGGCATTACCACAGCAAGAAGATCAGGCCCCTCTCCTTTCGGGAGGGGGACTTGGTACTTAGAAGAATCCAGCGAACAGTCGGCCAGCACAAGCTCTCCTCCCCATGGGAGGGACCCTTCATCATCAGCGGGGCTTTGCATAACAATGCATATTATCTGATAGATGCCCAGAAGCCACGGGAGAGCAAGAGAGACGACTCCGGCCAGGAAAAGGACCGTCCATAGAATGCGGCATTGTTTCTCCCATTCTACTACTAAGAGCAAGAGAGAAAAGCATGTACGTATGTATCCTCCACCCTTTTTGAGATTTCAATGAATGCAATGGGTGTTTCAAGCTGGTGCTTGAGGCATACCTTTTTCAGATTCATAAAAATAGTTGTCCATTCAAGAGTGGGCTCCCTGGTCCGGCTCCACGGGCTCGGGGGCTCGCTAGCCGGCCCGAACTGTTTGAAATATGCCCTAGAGGCAATGATAGATAGTTATTATTATATTTCCTGTTACAAGATAATCGTTTATTATCCATGCTATAATTGTATTGAATGAAAACATAGATACATGTGTGGATACATAGACAAAACAATGTCCCTAGCAAGCCTCTAGTTGGCTAGCCAGTTGATCAAGGATAGTCAAGGTTTTCTAGCTATGTGCAAGTGTTGTCACTTGATAACTGGATCACATCATTAGGAGAATCATGTGATGGACTACACCCAAACTATGAACGTAGCATATTGATCGTGTCATTTTATTGCTATTGTTTTCTGCGTGTCAAGTATTTATTCCTATGACCATGAGATCATATAAGTCACTGATACCGGAGGAATACCTTGTGTGTATCAAACGTCACAACGTAACTAGGTGACTGTAAAGGTGCTCTACAGGTATCTCCGAAGGTGTCCGTTGAGTTTGTATGGATCAAGACTGGGATTTGTCACTCCGTGTGACGGAGAGGTATCTCAGGGCCCACTCGGTAATACAACATCGCACACAAGCCTTGCAAGCAATGTGACTAAGTGTAAGTCACGAGATCTTGTATTACGGAACGAGTAAAGAGACTTGCTGGTAACGAGATTGAAATAGGTATGCGGATAGCGATGATCGAATCTCGGGCAAGTAGCATACCGAAGGACAAAGGGAATGACATACGGGATTATATGAATCCTTGACACTGAGGTTCAACCTATAAGATCTTCAGAGAATATGTAGGATCCAATATGGGCATCCAGGTGCCGCTATTGGATATTGACCGAGGAGTGTCTCGGGTCATGTCTACATGGTTCTCGAACCCGCAGGGTCTACACACTTAAGGTTCGATGATGTTTTAGTATAGTTGAGTTATATGTGTGGTTACCTAATGTTGTTAGGAGTCCCAGATGAGATCACAGACGTCATGAGGGTTTCCGGAATGGTTCGGGAACAAAGATTGGTATATATGATGGTTTTGTTTGGTCAGCGGAAAGTTTCGGGCATTACTGGGAGTGACGAATGGGTTCCAGTTGTTCACCGGGAGGGGCCCACCCGCTCGGGAGTGAGCCCAAGGCCCTAGGGTGGCGCACCAAGTCCTTAGTGGGCTAGTGGATTCAACCCAAGATGGCTATGGTGCCACATATAACATACCAAAGGAAAAGAAGAAGAAAAGGAAAGAGGGAGGTGGGAAGGAAGAGGAGGACTCCTCCTTCCCAAACCGAATTGGAGGAGGAGTCCTCCTCCTCCCTGGTGGCCGGCGCACCCTTGGGGCCCTTGTTCCCCAAGGCTAGCCCCTCCCATCCTCCTATATATATTGGTGGTTTAGGGCTTTTTGAGACACAACTTTGCCACGTGCAACTCTAGCCTATTCCACATAGTTGTACCTCTAGATCGGATTGCTGCGGAGCTCGGGCGGAGCCCTGCAGGAGTAGATCATCTCCACCACCTGAGCACCGTCACGCTGCCGGAGAACTCATCTACTTATCTATATTGCTTACTAGATCAAGAAGGCCGAGATCGTCATCGAGTTGTACGTGTGTTAAACGCGAAGGTGTCATTCGTTCGGCGCTAGATCGGGATGGATCGTGGGACGGAACGCGAGACGGTTCGTGGGACGGATCATGGGACGGTTCGAGGGACGGATCATGAAGACATACCACTACATCAACCACGTTTCTTAACGCTACCCGCTGAGTGATCTATAAGGGTACGTAGATCTAATCTCCTCTTGTAGATGGACATCACCATGATAGGTCTTCGTGTGCGTAGGAAATTTTTTGTTTCCCATGCAAGTTCCCCAACAGTGGCATCATGAGCAAGTTCCCCAACAGTAGATGTTATCTCGAGTAGAACACAAAAGGTTTTGAGGACGGTGATGTTCGATTTTCTGCCCTCCTTAGTCTTTTCTCGATTCGGCGGTATTGTTGGATTGAAGCGGCCCAAACCGAGATAACTCGTACACTTATGAGAGACTGGTTTCATCGATTGACATGCAACCTCGTTGCATAAAGATGACTGGCGGGTGCCTGTTTCTTCAACTTTAGTTTTTTTGGCCGGCTACTGTAGGGAAAACCCCCCATAGCCTTTTTTCTTTTATTCCCATATATAAGAGCAGTATGTACAAGAAGAAATTAGAATGTACAAATGGGATGGGAAGCTAAGGCTACAAACCTCAAGGAGGCAAAAGGTTCTTCAACTTTAGTTGAATTGGTTTTGACCGAGGCGGTCCTTGGAGAGAGGTTAAATAGAAATTTGCACATCTCTGTTGTGGTTTTTGCGTAAGTAAGATGCGATCATACTAGATACGCATAGCAGCCACGTAAAACATGCAACAACAAATTAGAGGACGTCTAACTTGTTTTTGCAGGGTATGCTTGTGTCGTGATGTGATATATTGGATGTATGAGATGATCATGTTGTAATAGTTAATATTAACTTGCACGTCGATGCTATGGCAACCGGCAGGAGCCATAGGGTTGTCTCTAAACTAATGTTTGTGTTTGAAGATGCATTTACTATATTGCTAGGTTGTAGCTTTAGTAGTAATAGCATAGATAGCATGACAACCTCGATGGCGACACGTTGATGGAGATCATGGTGTGGCGCCGGTGACAAGAAGATCATGGCGGTGCTTTGGTGATGGAGATCAAGAAGCACAAAATGATGGCCATATAATGTCACTTATGAATTGCATGTGATGTTAATCCTTTTATGCACCTTATTTTTCTTAGAACGACGGTAGCATTATGAGGTGATCTCTCACTAACATTTCAAGATGAAATTGTGTTCTCCCCGATTGTGCACCATTGCGACAGTTCGTCGTTTTGAGACACCACGTGATGATTGGGTGTGATAGACTCAACGTTCACATACAACGGGTGCAAAACAGTTGTACACGTGGAACACTCGGGTTAAACTTGACGAGCCTAGCATGTGCAGACATGGCCTCGGAACACATGACACCGAAAGGTCGAGCATGAATCGTATAGTTGATATGATTAGCATAGAGATGCTTACCACTGAAACTATTCTCAACTCACGTGATGATCGGACTTGAGTTAGTGAATTTGGATCATGTACCACTCAAATGACTAGAGAGATGTACTTTTCGAGTGGGAGTTTATCAGTAATTTGATTAGTTAAACTCTAATTATCTTAAACATAGTCTAAGTCCACTTTGCAAAATTTTGTGTTGTAGATCAATGGCTCACACGATAGTCACCCTGAATTTTAATACGTTCCTAGAGAAAGCTAAGTTGAAAGATGAACCACCCACTACGGCTGACCAAGATGTTAAGAACGCCTGGTTAACACGTAAGGAGGACTACTCAGTAGTTCAATGTGCAGTCTTGTATGGCATAGAGCCGGGACTTCAACGTCGCTTTGAGCGTCATGGAGCATATGAGATGTTCCAGGAGTTGAAGTTTATCTTTTAGAAGAAAGCCCGGATCGAGAGGTATGAAATCTCCGATAAATTCTATGCTTGCAAGATGGAGGAGAGTTCGTTTGTCAGTGAACATGTGCTCAAAATGTATGGGTACTCAAACCGTTTAGCTGAGCTGGGTATTGAACTCCCGCAAGAGGCTATCACTGACAGAATTCTTCAATCACTACCACCTAGCTATAAGAGCTTTGTGTTGAACTATAACATGCAAGGGATGAACAAGTCACCCGGCGAGTTATACGCGATGCTGAAAGTCGCAGAGTCAGAACTCCGGAAAGAGCATCAAGTGTTGATGGTCAATAAGACCACTAGTTTCAAGAGAAACGGCAAAGGCAAGAAGGGTAACTCCAAGAAGAGCGGCAAGCCTGTTGCCAATCCGACGAAGAAACCCAAGGCTGGGCCTAAGCCTGAAACGGAGTATTATTATTGCAAGGAACTAGGTCACTGGAAGCGCAAGTGCCCCAAGTATTTGGCTGATAAGAAGGCGGCCAAGGAAAAATCTGGTATATTTGATATACATGTTATTGATGTGTACTTAACCAACTCTCGTAGTAGTGCCTAGGTATTTGATACCGGTTCTATTGCTCTTATTTGCAACTGGAAGCAGGAACTGTGGAATAAACGAAGGCTGGCGAAGGATGAAGTGACGATGCGCATGGGAAATAGTTCCAAGGTTGATGCAATCGCAGTCGGCACAGTTTCACTTCAATTACCATCAAGATTAGTTATGAACTTAAATAATTGCTATTCAGTGCCTACTTTGAGCATGAACATTATATCTGGATCGTGTTTATTGCGAGACGGATACTCGTTTAAGTCAGAGAATAACGGTTGTTCTATTTCTATGAGTAATATGTTTTATGGTCATGCACCCAATGTGAGAGGATTGTTCATATTGAATCTTGATAGCGATGATACATATATACATAACATTGAGACCAAAAGATGTAGAGTTAACAATGATAGCGCCATGTTTTTGTGGCACTACCGCTTAGGTCATATTGGTGTAAAGCGCATGAAGAAACTCCAATCCGATGGACTTTTGGAGTCACTTGACTTTGAATCACTTGACAGGTGCGAACCATGCCTCATGGGCAAGATGACTAAGACTTCATTCTCCGGAACAATGGAGCATGCAAGTGACTTGTTGGAAATCATACATACCGATGTATGCGGTCCGATGAGTGTGGGGGCATGCGGCGGATATCGTTATTTTCTCACCTTCACTGACGATTTGAGTAGGTATGGATATATCTACTTGATGAAGCACAAGTCTGAAATGTTTGAGAAGTTCAAGCAATTTCAGAGTGATGTTGAAAATCATCGTAACAAGAAGATCAAGTTCCTACAGTCTGATTGCGAGGGTGAATATCTGAGTTTCGAGTTTGGTGCTCACTTAAGACAATGTGGAATTATTTCACAGTTAGCACCGCGTGGAACACCACAGCGTAATGGTGTGTCCGAACGTCGTAATCGTACTTTGTTAGAAATGGTGCGATCTATGATGCCACTTATCGATTTGCCATTATCGTTTTGGGGCAATGCATTAGAGACAGCTGCATTCACTTTAAATAGGACACCATAAAAATCCGTTGAGACAACACCATACGAACTGTGGTATGGCAAAAGACCGAAATTGTCGTTTCTTAAAGTTTGGCGATGTGATGCTTATGTCAAAAAGCTTCAGCATGAAAAGCTGGAACCCAAAGCGGAAAAGTGCATCTTCATAGGTTACCCAAAAGACACAGTTGGGTACACCTTCTATATCAAATCCGAGGACAAAGTATTTGTTGCTAAGAACAGAGCTTTTCTTGAGAAGGAGTTTCTCTCGAAAGAATTGAGTGGGAGGCAGATAGAATTTGATGAGGTTGTCGAACCTCTAGTCCCTCTAGATGGTGGCACAGGGCAAGGGGAAACCCCTGTCATTGCGACGCCGGTTGAGGAGGAAGTTGATGATGATGATCATGAAACTTCGGATCAAGTTCCTATCGGACCTCGCATGCCGACAAGATCACGTACTACTCCTGAGTGGTACGGTAATCCTGTCTTATCAATTATGTTGTTGGACAACAATGAACCTGCGAATTGTAAAGAAGCAATGGTGGGCCCGAATTCCAACAAATGGCTGGAGGCCATGAAGTCCGAGATAGGATCTATGTATGAAAACAAAGTGTGGACTTTGGAAGTATTACCTGAAGGTCGGAAGGCTATTCAGAACAAATGGATCTTTAAGAAGAAGACGGACGCGGACGGTAATGTGACCGTTTATAATGCTCGACTTGTGGCAAAGGGTTTTTCACAAGTTCAAGGGGTGGACTACGATGAGACATTCTCACCGGTAGCGATGCTTAAGTCCGTCTGAATCATGTTAGCAATAGCTGCATTTTTCGATTATGAAATCTGGCAGATGGATGTCAAAACGACGTTCCTTAACGGTTTTCTTAAGGAAGAGTTGTATATGATGCAACCCGAAGGTTTTGTCGATCCAAAGAATGCTAACAAAGTATGCAAGCTCCAGCGATCCATTTATGGACTGGTGCAAGCATCTCGGAGTTGGAACAAGCGCTTTGATGAGGTGATCAGAGCATTTGGGTTTATACAAGTGGTTGAAGAATCTTGTATTTACAAGAAAGTGAGTGGGAGCTCTTTGGCATTTCTAATATTATATGTGGATGACATATTGCTGATTGGAAACAACGTGGAGTTTTTGGAGAGCATAAAGGATTACTTGAATAAAAGTTTCTCTATGAAGTACCTAGGAGAAGCTGCTTACATTCTAGGCATTAAAATCTATAGGGATAGATCGAGACGCCTGATAGGACATTCACAAAGCACACACCTTGATAAAGTTTTGAAGAAGTTCAAAATGGAACAGTCCAAGAAAGGGTTCTTGTCAGTGTTACAATGTATAAAATTGAGTAAGACTCAGTGCCCAGCAACTGCGGAAGATAGAGAAAAAATGAGTTCCGTCCCCTATGCTTTAGCCATAGTTTCTATCATGTATGCAATGTTGTGCACTAGACTAGATGTCAGCTTGGACATCAGCATGGCAGGCAGGTTTCAGAGTAATCCAGGAGTGGATCACTGGACGGCGGTCAAGAATATTCTGAAGTACCTGAAAAGGACTAAGGAAATGTTTCTCTTTTACGAAGGTGACGAAGAGCTCGTCGTAAAGGGTTACGTCGACGCAAGCTTTGACACCGATCCAGATGACTCTAAGTAGGAAACCGGATACGTATTTATTCTTAATGGGTTGCGGTAAGCTGGTGCAGTTCCAAGCAAAGCATCGTAGAAGATTCTACATGTGAAGCAGAGTACATGGCTGCCTCAGAGGCAGCTAAGGAGGGTGTCTGGATGAAGCAGTTCATGACGGATCTTGGAGTTGTGTCGAGCGCACTAAATCCAATAACTCTGTTCTATGACAACACTGTTGCCATTGCTTTAGCAAAGGAACCAAGGTTTCACAAGAAGACCAGGCACATCAAACGACGCTTCAACCTCATCCGCGACTATGTCGAAGGAGAGGACGTGAATATTTCCAAAGTGCACACGGATCTGAATGTAGCAGACCCGCTGACTAAACCTCTTCCACGGGCAAAACATGATCAACACTAGAACTGTACGGGTGTTAGATTTATTACAATGTAAATAGCATGGCGATGTGACGACTAGATTATTGACTCTAGTGCAAGTGGGAGACTGTTGGAAATATGCCCTAGAGGCAATGATAAATAGTTATTATTATATTTCATGTTACAAGATAATCGTTTATTATCCATGCTATAATTGTATTGAATGAAAACATAGATACATGTGTGAATACATAGACAAAACAATGTCTCTAGCAAGCCTCTAGTTGGCTAGCCATTTGATCAAGGATAGTCAAGGTTTTCTGTCTAGGTGCAAGTGTTGTCACTTGATAACTCGATCACATCATTAGGAGAATCATGTGATGGACTAGACCCAAACTATGAATGTAGCATATTGATCGTGTCATGTTATTACTATTGTTTTCTGCGTGTCAAGTATTCATTCCTATGACCATGAGATCATATAAGTCACTGATACTGGAGGAATACCTTGTGTGTATCAAACGACGCAATGTAACTGGGTGACTATAAAGGTGCTCTACAGGTATCTCCGAAGGTGTCCGTTGAGTTAGTATGGATCAAGACTGGGATTTGTCACTCCGTGTGACGGAGAGGTATCTCGGGGCCCACTCGGTAATACAACATCGCACACAAGCCTTGCAAGCAATGTGACTAAGTGTAAGTCACGGGATCTTGTATTACGGAACGAGTAAAGAGACTTGCCGGTAACGAGATTGAAATAGGTATGCGGATACGGACGATCGAATCTCGGGCAAGTAACATACCGAAGGACAAAGGGAATGACATACGGGATTATATGAATCCTTGACACTGAGGTTCAACCGATAAGATCTTCGGAGAATATGTAGGATCAAATATGGGCATCCATGTCCCGCTATTAGATATTGACCGAGCAGTGTCTCAGGTCATGTCTACATAGTTCTCGAACCCGCGGGGTCTCCACACTTAAGGTTCGATGATGTTTTAGTATAGTTGAGTTATATGTGTGGTTAATGAATGTTGTTCGAAGTCCCGGATGAGATCACGGGTGTCACGAGGGTTTCCGGAATGGTCCGAAAACAAAGATTGATATATTGGATGGTTTCATTTAGTCACCGGAAAGTTTCGGGCATTACCGGCAGTGTACCGGAAGTGACTAATGGGTTTCGGGTGTTTACCGGGAGGGGCCCACCCACTCGGGAGTGAGCCCAAGGCCCTAGGGTGGCGCACCAAGTTCTTAGTGGGCTGGTGGAGTCAGCCCAAGAGGGCTAGGGTGCCACATATAAAATAGCAAAGGAAATGAAGAAAAAAAAGGAAAGAGGGAGGTGGGAAGGAAGGGGAGGACTCCTCCTTCCCAAACCGAATTGGAGGAGGAGTCCTCCTCCTCCCTGGTGGCCGGCGCACCCTTGGGGATTGGGCTTGCATTGGTTTTTCCCTTGAAGAGGAAAGGTTGATGCAGCAAAGGAGCAGTAAGTATTTCCCTCAGTTTGAGAACCAATGTATCAATCCAGTAGGAGAATCTCGTCAAGTCCACAGTACCTGCGCAAACACAAAAGAGCTTGCACCCAACGCTTAAAAGGGGTTGTCAATCTCTTCAAGATTGATTGCAAAGTGAGATCTGAAGGCAGAAAGTGCAACGAAGTAAAAAGTGTAAGGCTAAAAATATGGTGTGGAGTAGACCCGGGGGCCATAGTGTTCACTAGAGGCTTCTCTCAAAATAGCAAGTATTACGGTGGGTGAACAAATTACTGTCGAGCAATTGATAGAACCGCGCAAAGTCATGACGATATCTAAGGCAATGATCATACATACAGGCATCATGTCCGAGACAAGTAGACCGATACTTTCTGCATCTTCCACTATTACTCCACACATCGACCGCTATCCAGCATGCATCTAGTGTATTGAGTTCATGACGAACAGAGTAACGCCTTAAGCAAGATGACATGATGTAGAGGGATAATCTCAAACCAATGATGAAAACCCCATCTTTTTTTCCCTTGATGGCAACAACATGATGCGTGCCTCCCTACCCCTTATGTCACTGGGTGAGGTCATCGCACGGTATGAAGCCAAAACCAAGCACTTCTCCCATTGCAAGAATCATAGATCTAGTTGGCCAGACAAAACCCACAACTCGAACAGAATTCCAAGGATATGAAATCATGCATAAGAGAGATCAGAAGAAACTCAAATAAGATTCATAGATAATCTGATCATAAATCCACAATTCATTGGATCTCGACAAACACACCGCAAAACAAGATTACATCGGATAGATCTCCACGAAGATCATGGAGAACTTTGTATTGAAGATCCAAGAGAGAGAAGAAGTCATCTAGCTACTAGCTATGGACCCGTAGGTCTATGGTGAACTACTCACGCATCATCGGAGAGGTCATGATGTGGATGAAGAAGCCCTTCGTATACGAATCCCCCCTCCGGCAGGGCACCATAACGTGCCCCAGATGGGATCTTGCGGAGACAGAAGCTTGCGGCAGTGGAAAAGTACTTTCGATGATCTCCTAATTTTTCTGGGATTTTAGGGAATATATAGGCGCGAAACCTAGGGCAGAGGTTGCCCAAGGAGCCCACAAGCCAGGGTGGCATGGGCCCCCCTGGCCGCGCCAGGAGGGCTTGTGGGGTCCCTGCACGCCCCTGCCCTGATTCTCCGGCTTCCCGATCTTTTTCTGTTTCGGAAAAAATCTTTTTGGCTGTTTCATTCCGTTTGGACTCCGTTCAAAATCCTCCTCTGAAAGGGGTCAAAAACATGGAAAAACAGGAACTGACACTTGGCACTGAGTTAATAATTTAGTCCCAAAATATATATATAAGGCATACAAAACATCCAAAGTTTGACAAGATAATAGCATGAAACCATCAAAAATTATAGATACATTGGAGACGTATCAATCATCACCACCACCGGAGCACGGTCACGCTACCGGAGAACTCGTCTACTTGTCCGTCTTGCTTGCTGGATCAAGAAGGCCGAGATCGTCATCGAGCTGTACGTGTGTTGAACGCGGAGGTGCCGTTCGTTCGGCGCTAGATCGGGACAGATCGTGGGATCGATCGCGAGACGGTTCGTGGGACGGATCGTGGGATGGTTCGAGGGACGGATCGTGAAGACGTACCACTACATCAACCGCGTTTCTGAATGCTTCTTGCTGAGGGATCTACAAGGGTACGTAGATCTAATATCCTCTTGTAAATGGACATCACCATGATAGGTCTTCGTGTGCGTAGGAAATTTTTTGTTTCCCATGCAACGTTCCCCAACACGAACTACTTCCTTAGTCATAGTCGAATGTATAGTGTATGTCAAGACTGAAACCCTTACCACCCTTCACAAGCTACAAACTAGCTCCCGGCTGTCTGGCTAACGGGACCGTGGGAGGGAAGGCCAGCTACATGAAAAATTCGGCTACAAAAGGGGTTGCCGGCTCGGGCTGGTTTGATCGCTTCCGATCTTATTTTCTAGCCGGCCTCTACCGGCTCGCTCCAAGTCTAAGTATCTTGACGGCTTCAAAAAATCCAGGACTAACGCTTTCAAAGGTAGAAGCCATGTCCTAGCCACAGACCGGCTCCAGGCTGTCGGGCTAGCGGGGTGGATGCTGGAAAAGCAAAGTTGTTGGATAAACAGAAGCCAAAGAGAAACAAAAGACGGAAAAGTGAGCTGGCAAGCACAACGTTTACAGCTACAATGCAGATAGATAAACATATATCACATTCAAAAGCATTCAAAGGCCCACGGTCGGAGTTCACTACATAAAACACCCCCGGTGGGTGGAACTGTTGGACTAATAAAAAGTGTAGGAAAAAACAAAAAAAGCTTCAGTTGGTGGCGGCTCCACCCACGGTTCCGGCATCACCGGCAGCACCTGAGGCGACGGCGTCGGCATTGCCGGCCCCGCCAGAGCTAGAGGCGCCATCGCCTGAGCTCGAGTCGGCGACCTCTTCTTTATAGGCCGTCTCGTCAGAGTTGTCGTCGGCGTCGTAAGGATGCAGCTCGAACAGATCCTCCGGGATCACGTTGTCATCTGCATCACGCTCCAGGTCGGACTCGTCCCAGGTGGCGAAGACCGCGATGCCACTGGCTCGCACCTGTAGATCGTCCTCGATGGCTGCAAGCTCCTCCTCTGCGCCGGCGCGTAGCACCGCGAGCTTGCCCAAGTTTATGTTCGTGTACCAGGACTTGGCCAAGCGGAGCGCCATGTATGCTCCAGCGTCCACGCGTGAGCTTCCGGCTTCAAGTCAGCGGGACAGCCGGCTCATCGACGCCGGTTCATTGACGTCGGCTCCACTGCATCAGGCCAAAGGGCCTTCACCATAGCCAGACCGGCGCCCTAGAGCTGGTCCTGAGAGTGTGCCAGCTCGCACATACGGGCCTTGGCGGCGGTGTCTATCTCCTCCACAGACCAGTCGGTGTTGGCTGGCCTCCACGGATGCTTCCGCCGCCTCCCGTGTCCCCGGGAAGAGATCTGAGGAATGATACGTCTCCATCGTATCTACTTTTCCAAACTCTTTTGCCCTTGTTTTGGACTCTAATTTGCATGATTTGAATGGAACTAACCTGGACTGACGTTGTTTTCAGCAGAATTGCCTTGGTGTTATTTTTGTGCACAAATCAAAGTTCTCCAAACGTCCTGAAAATTTACGGGGAGCAGTTTTGGAAAATATCAAAAGTATCTGCGCCAAGTTCCACCTCAGGGGGTGGACCAGTGGGCCACAAGCCCCTGCTCCACCACCACCCCCCTGGTGGTGGTGGGCAGGCTTGTGGGGCCCACAGGCACCTGCCGCCCCCAAATCGAGCTCTATAAGTTGCCTTTCGTCCGAGAAAAAAATAAAAAGAGCAGTTTTCGTCGCGTTTTCGATACGGAGGCGCCGCCACCACCTGTTCTTCATCTCGAGGGCAGATCTGGAGTCCGTCTTGGGCTCCTGAGAGGGGAAATCGTCGCCATCGTCATCATCAACCTTCTTCCCTCTCCAATTCCATGAAGCTCTTCGTCGTTCGTGAGTAATCTATTCGTAGGCTCGCTGGGCGGTGATGAGTAGGATGAGATCTATCATGTAATCGAGTTAGTTTTGATGGGGATTGATCCCTAGTATCCACTATGTTCTGAGATTGATGTTGCTACTACTTTTCCATGCTTAATGCTTGTCACTAGGGCCTGAGTGCCATGATTTCAGATCTGAAATTATTATGTTGTCACCAATATATGTGTGTTTTAGATCCGATCTTGCAAGTTCTAGTTACCTACTATGTGTTATGATCCGGCAACCCCGGAGTGACAATAACCGGAACCACTCCAGGTGATGGCCATAGTTTGAGGCGTTCATGTGTTCACCAAGTGCTAATGCGTTGGTCCGATTCTTTATTAAAAGGAGAACCTTAATATCCCGTAGTTTGCTTTTGGACCCCGCTGCCACGGGAGGGATGGACAATAGATGTCATGCAAGTTCTTTTCCCTAAGCACGTATGACGACACACGGAATGCATACCTACATCACATTGACGAACGGGAGCTAGCCACTTATCTCTCCGTGTTATAGCTGTCGCATGATGAATATCATCCAAACAAATCACCGACACATTGCCTACGAGTTTGTCATACTACTGTTGTGACTTGTTTTGCACTTTTGCTGCTATACTGTTGCTACTGCTATTACTTGTTTTGCTCTGCTGCTGCTACTACTGTTGCTACTGCTGTTATTTGTCTTGCTCTACTACTGCTGCTACTACTGCTACTATTGTCACTTGCTACTGTTGCTACTTGCTACGGCTGTCACTACTGTTGTTCCTTGCCACTGCTATTGCTTGTTACACTGCTGCTACCTGTTACACTATTGATTCACCTACCGTTGACTGGAATTGACAACTTCCGTCAATGCGGCAACAAAGGCGCCATTGATACAATCGTTAGGAATAGTCTGCCGTCAGCAGATCGTTTCTGACACCGTTGTTATCATACTACTTTGCTACTGATACTTTGCCTGCAGATACTAATCTTTCAGGTGCGGTTGAATCAGACAAATTCAGCTGCTAATACTCGAGAGTATTCTCTCACCTCCTGTCTGGCGTACCAACAAATTTTGGTCAAATACTCTACCCTCGAAAACTACTGCGAACCCACGCGCTGGTGGGCCATCAACAACATTCTTCCAGTTTCATTGCCGGGGAGTGCTGGCAGCATTCTTCTGGTGTCGTTGCAGGAGAAGGTTCGTTGTCATAAGCATTCGTCTAGTTAACACTAGAGATTGCAGGATCATCACTTTTCTGGCGCCACTGCCAGGGAAGCACAGCTGACGTGTTTAACTACTAATACAAGTTCCTTGAGAGAGATCATGGATCCCTCCTATACTGCTTGATATTTAACCGGGAGCGTGTTTTCCATATTACCCTTCCTGCTCCTGCTTTCTTTGACTTTCAGGTAAAACGAAGATACTACATAACCATAGGAGAGGCAGAGGAGTATGAGAGGGAGGCGACTGCTGCTCGACTTCGTGAGGCAGCTATTCAGGTAGTGGCTGCAGCACTCCCGTATAACACCCATTATGACTTTGGGCTTCGCCAGGATCATCCATGGGAGTAGACCAAGCTAGGCCAAAAGCCTAAGCTTGGGGGAGTACGTGTTCTCACCGACTTTACATTCATGCTTATGCTTTCACTTTGTTAGCCGGTGTTTACACTTTGCCATTGTATTATCCATGCTAGTTTCTTTTCATTTTCTTGTTTTCTTGTTTTGTGTCCTTTTGAGAAAACCCAAAAAGATTTTTCTTCCTTCTTTTGCTTGTTGGGAGCTTTCCCGTGTAAATAGCTGTCTTTTTTCTTTGTGTGAAGGTAGAAGATATTGGTTACAATCCTTAGTGGTTCTTGCATGCTTACCTGTTTAGCTTTCAAAGAGCCATATTATTTTGTCTTCTCCTTTGTGTTTGCCTGCAGATTCAGCTTAGTCCAATGCGCTTATTATCGTTCTCAACGTTCGGTCGTGCAAATGAAAGGCAACAATGATGATATATGATGAAGTGACTGAGACTGAAAAGCTGGTATGAACTCTATCTATTTTGTTTTTGTAAATATGACTAGCTTGTCGACCCAGATTTAGCTTTGTTGTGAGAGAACCACGTTTGCAATGACAACTTAGAGATCTTAGTTTCTGATGCCATGCTTATTCAGCTGAGAGCTTATAATGGTTTGTCTTGATTGCCAACATAGATTTTGAGATGACTATGATGTAGTATGATAGGATGGTATTCTCCTTTGAATGTTACAAGTGGCTTGACTTGGCGCATGTTCATGCATGTAGTTGAAACAAAATCAACATAGCCTCTATGATGTTCATGTTCATGGTGATTTATATCCTGTTCATGCTTGCATTCAATGTTAGTCAAACTCATTGCATCTTGATGACTGTTGTCGCTCTCTAGTTGGTCGCTTCCCAGTCTTTTGCTAGCCTTCACTTGTACTAAGCGGGAATACTGCTTGTGCATCCACTTCCATAAACCCAAAAGTTTTTCCATGAGAGTCCACCATACCTACCTATTTGCGGTATCTACCTGCCATTCCAAGTAAATCTGCATGTGCCACTCTCTAAACCTTCAAGAAATAAATCTGTTTTGCTTGCCCGAACCGCTCATGTGGTGACAGAGGACTATTGGTATCTTCCATGCTACGAGTGTTATCCTCGACATGTGTTTATTTACAGTCATTCACGAGAAAGGGGCCGGTATTTGGGATGCCCAGTTCCACGCTTAAATCGAAAACATAACTGTAAAACAAGACTCCCCCCGGATTGATGTTAGTATGGACGGTACCCGAGGATTTGGCTAGCCGTGGAGTGTGGTTGATTGGTGGTGGGGGAGTTAAAACTTTACTTTTCTATTTGGGAACCGCCTATAGCATGAGTAGCATGGAAGATATTGAGAACTCTTGGTCATTGCGTTGACAATGAAAGCATGCCACCCAAAATTATTATGGCTGTTTTCAAAGCTTGAGCTCTGGCACCTCTGCAAATCAATGCTTCCCTCTGCGAAGGGCATGTCTATTTATTTTCCTGTTGAGTTATCCTCTTCTTATTTAAGCACCAATTAGAGAGCACCTCTGTCATTTTTATGCTTTGCTTTTGATTGATATTGAGAATGACTATGACTAGATCTTCGTTGTTATGAACTACAATGTTTAGTCAGCCCTTAATATTTGAAAGTGCTCTGCATTTATGTTTTGCGGTCTCAGAAAGAGCTAGCGAGATACCACCTATTCATATTGTTTCATGCTTGTTTTGATTGAAGTGTTGGTATTTGAAACTCATTATTATTTTCTCGTTAGCTGATTATGCCATTGATATTAGTTTACCGTGAGACCTTTGTGTCATTTGCTTATGTGGTTAACTTGTGATCTTACTGAAATTCTGGTTATGAGTTAGACATAGTTGCAACAACAAGATCAAATAGAGTTTGTCAAAGTTTTTCTTTCTCTCTCAGTTTGTCAACTGAGTTGCTTGAGGACAAGCAAGGATTTAAGCTTGGGGGAGTTGATATGTCTCCATCGTATCTACTTTTCCAAACTCTTTTGCCCTTGTTTTGGACTCTAATTTGCATGATTTGAATGGAACTAACCTGGACTGACGCTGTTTTCAGCAGAATTGCCTTGGTGTTATTTTTGTGCAGAAATCAAAGTTCTCCAACCGTCCTAAAAATTTACGGGGAGCAGTTTTGGAAAATATCAAAAATATCTGCGCCAAGTTCCACCTCAGAAGGTGGGCCAGTGGGCCACAAGCCCCTGCTACCCACCACCCCCCTGGTGGCGATGGGCAGGCTTGTGGCACCCACAGGCACCTGTCGCCCCCAACTCCAGCTCTATAAGTTGCCTTTCATCCCAAAAAATATAAAAAGAGAAGTTTCCGTCACGTTTTCGATATGGAGGCGCCGCCACCACCTGTTCTTCATCTGGAGGGCAGATCTGGAGTCCATCTTGGGCTCCGGAGAGGGGAAATCGTCGCCATCGTCATCATCAACCTTCTTCCCTCTCCAATTCCATGAAGCTCTTCGTCGTTCGCAAGTAATCTATTCATAGGCTCGCTGGGCGGTGATGAGTAGGATGAGATCTATCATGTAATCGAGTTAGTTTTGATGGGGATTGATCCCTAGTATCCACTATGTTCTGAGATTGATGTTGCTACTACTTTGCCATGCTTAATGCTTGTCACTAGGGCCCGAGTGCCATGATTTCAGATCTGAAATTATTATGTTGTCACCAATATATGTGTGTTTTAGATCCGATCTTGCAAGTTGTAGTTACCTACTATGTGTTATGATCCGGCAACCCCGGAGTGACAATAACCGGAACCACTCCCGGTGATGACCATAGTTTGAGGAGTTCATGTGTTCACCAAGTGCTAATGCGTTGGTCCGATTCTTTATTAAAAGGAGAACCTTAATATCCCGTAGTTTCCTTTTGGACCCCGCTGCCACGGGAGGGATGGACAATAGATGTCATGCAAGTTCTTTTCCCTAAGCACATATGACGACACACGGAATGCATGCCTACATCACATTGACGAACGGGAGCTAGCCACTTATCTCTCCGTGTTATAGCTGTTGCATGATGAATATCACCCAAACAAATCACCGACCCATTGCCTGCGAGTTTGTCCTACTACTGTTGTTACTTGTTTTGCTCTGCTGCTGCTGATACTGTTGCTACTGATGTTACTTGTTTTGCTCTGCTGCCGCTACTACTGTTGTTACTCCTATTACTTGTCTTGCTATGCTACTGCTGCTACTATTGCTACTATTGTCGCTTGCTACTGTTGCTACTTGCTACTGCTGTCACTACTGTTGTTCCTTGCCACTTCTATTGCTTGTTACACTGCTGCTACCTGTTACACTGTTGATTCACCTACCGTTGACGGGAATTGATACAATCGTTAGGAATAGTCTGTCGTCAACAGATCGTTTCTGACACCGTTGTTATCATACTACTTTGCTACTGATACTTTGCTAGCAGATACTAATCTTTCAGGTGCGGTTGAATTAGACAAATTCAGCTCCTAATACTCGAGAGTATTCTCTCACCTCCTGTCTCGCGTACCAACAAATTTGGGTCGAATACTCTACCCTCGAAAAGTGCTGCGAACCCACGCGCTGGTGGGCCATCAACAACATTCTTCCAGTTTCATTGCCGGGGAGTGCTGGTAGCATTCTTCTGGTGCCGTTGCAGGAGAAGGTTCGTTGTCATAAACATTCGTCTAGCTAACACTAGAGATTGCAGGATCAGCACTTTTCTGGCGCCACTGCCAGGGAAGCACAGCTGATGTCAAGGAACAGGAATGGGGGCGTGGCGCGAGCAGTAAGAGAGAGGTAAAGCCAACGACGATGAAAATAAACACAAGGCAGAGAAGACTTACGGTTGAGGCAAATGTTAACCTCGGCCGCCTCCTCCAGAGCTTCGCGGTCACGAACTGTGTTCTCTTGAGCCAGGCGGGTGATATCGCTCTGGAGGGCCTGGGCCGCCTCGGTCTCCTTTGCCAGCTGGTTCTGCGCTTCCTTCAGGGCGGCATCCTTTTCCTTCAGGGTGGCATCCTTCTGCGTCGTCTCGTCAAGGCGCGCCTTCTCGAGGTGTTTTCGGTCGGCGGCAAGGGACGTCTCCTTCTCCTTCAGGGTGGTGCGCAGCTGCTCCAACTCCCGCACGATGGGCTGTGCGCAGCTGCTCTAGCTCCGTCCGATGGGCCGCCTCACGGTCCACAGAAGTTCCACCTCCTGGCGGAGCCGGCCGTCTTCATCATGCAAGGCGTCGCGCTCCGAGACGGTTGTGTCCAGCCGGCCCTGAAGGTCGCCGGTTCGGCTCTCGGCCTCTTGAATCCGGCCAACAGCGCATTATAAGACTGCGCCTGGCGGTTATGAAGCTCCTACAACCAACACAAGCAAAGCAAGAATAAGATTTGGCCCGGCTAACTCTCAGCCGGCCCGATTCTCGGGGGCTACACCCAGTTGGTGCGCTAGCTCGCCGCCACTGAAAGAGAAATAAGATAGACAAGCAAGGCAAGAATGAGATTCGGCCCGGCTAACTATCAGTCGGCCTGACTCTCGGGGGCTACACCCAGTGGGGGCGCGCCAGCGCCCCCACTGATGCAAAGAAGAAGAAAATTCTCAAACCAAACCAACCAAGAGGTGCGAGAATTGGAGATTTACTGCAGTTTGCTCCTCGAGGCGTTCCAGGTCACACTTTGCCACTAAGGCCGCCTGTGCCACCTTCTCACGGCTGCGGGAGAACACCTCCACCAACGTCGGGACGCCACTCAGCATGGTGCCAGGAGGCAGGGTTGCGTGTTCAGCATTGGCCACATTCCATGTCTTCATGGGCCAGCTCTCGAAAAAGGGGGCCGGCTCCAGAGGCGGACGGGCCATGGCCGGATACGACCCTGGTGTCGTCTCCTGGCGGTGCGCTCTTGGTCGGCTCCTCCGACACATCAGTCTGGTGAGGTGCTTGCGGACCCTTGGTCTGCACAGTCTTATCCTTCATCACCAACGCTGTCTACGCGTCACGCGGTGGGCTCTCCGCTACCGGCGCATCCATCGTCATCTCCGGCACGCTGTCCACTCCGGCGTGAGGCTCTTCGGGTGCCACATCAAAGTCCACCTGCACAAAGGTGGGATCCGGCTTGACAGTCTTGGTGGCCTCGGCTGCGTTCATGCAGTCTCGAGCCGGCTCGCTGATCGAGGTCTCCGCACTCACCCGCGAGGCAGGGTCATGTTTCGACTTGGACCGTCTCTCCTTGGTGGCCGGCTTCTCGGCCCAGCCGGGTTGGTCCTGGTCCGTGGCCGCCTGTTGGAAATATGCCCTAGAGGCAATAATAAAATGCTTATTATCATATTTCCTTGTTCATGATAATCGTCTATTTTTCATGCTATAATTGTATTAAGAGGAAACAGTAATGCATGTGTGAATAAATAGATCACAATGTGTCCCTAGCAAGCCTCTAGTTGGCTAGCTCGTTGATCAATAGATGATCATGGTTTCCTGATCATGGTCATTAGATGTCATTGATAACGGGATCACATCATTGGGAGAATGATGTGATGGACAAGACCCAATCCTACGCATAGCACTAGATCGTATTGTTCGTATGCTAAAGCTTTAATAAATTTCAAGTGTCTTTTCCTTCGACCGTGAGATTGTGCAACTCCCGAATACCGTAGGAGTGCTTTTGGTGTATCAAACGTCACAACGTAACTGGGTGACTATAAAGGTTCAATACAGGTACCTCTGAAAGTGTCTGTTGGGTTGGTACGAATCGAGATCGGGATTTGTCACTCCGCGTGACGGAGAGGTATCTCTGGGCCCACTCGATAGAACATCATCATGAGCTCAATGTGACTAAGGAGTTGGTCACACGATGACATGCTAAGGAACGAGTAAAGAGACTTACCAGTAACGAGATTGAACAAGGTATAGGTATACCGATGATTGAATCTCGGGCAAGTTCTATACCGACAGACAAAGGGAATTGTATACGGGATTGGTTGAATCCTTGACATCGTGGTTCATCCAATGAGATCATCGTGGAGCAAGTGGGAGCCACCATGGGTATCCAGACCCCGTTGATGGTTATTGGCCGAAGAGGTGTCTCGGTCATGTCTGCTTGTCTCCCAAACCCGTAGGGTCTACACACTTAAGGTTCGATGACGCTAGGGTTATAGGGAATTGTTATACGAGGTTACCGAAAGTTGTTCGGAGTCCTGGATGAGATCCCGGACGTCACGAGGAGCTCCGGAATGGTCCGGAGGTAAAGATTGCTATATAGGATGGATGGTTTTGGACACCGGAAATGTTTCGGGCGTCACCGGTAATGTACCGGGACCACCGGTAATGGTCCCGGGGGTCCACCGGGAGGGGCCACCAGCCCCAAGAGGTAGCATGGGCCAAAATAGGGAGGGCAACCAGCCCAAAGTGGGCTGGTGCGCCTCCCACAAGGAGGCCCAAGGCGCAGGAGGTGGAGAGGGGGGGAAACCCTAGGCGCTGGTGGGCCTAAGGCCCACCTAGGGGTGCGCCACCCCCTCCCCCTGACCTGGCCGCCGCACCTCCCATCTGGGGGGGCTGCCGCACCACCTAGGGTGGGAACCCTAGGGGTGGTACCCCCCTCCCGTCCTCCTATGTATAGTGGGGGTTTGGGGGCTGTTTTGCACACAGTTTTCTATCTCCCTCGGCGCAGCCTTGCGCCCCCTTCTTCCTCCTCTCCCACGGTGCTTGGCGAAGCCTTGCCGGGAGACCTCGTCTCTCCATCGACACCACGCCATCGTTCTGCTGGAGATCTTCCCCAACCTCTCCCTCCTCCTTGCTGGATCAAGGTGCGGGAGACGTCCCCGGGCTGCACGTGTGTTGAACGCCGAGGTGTCGTGATTCGGCACTAGATCGGAATCACGCCGCGATCTGAATCGCTGGGAGTACGACTCCATCAACCGTGTTCTAGCAACGCTTCCGCTTAGCGATCTTCAAAGGTATGAAGATGCACTCACCCCTCTCTCGTTGCTAGTCTCTCCATAGGAAGATCTTCCGGGACGCTTCCTCCTAAGGGCGCTTCTGCAGCTCGATCAACGCCTTCTTGGTGGCATTGGATCGGCCCAGGCGGCCCGCTCTACGGCGGCTGCATCATCCTCCTCTGCCGTTTCAGCGATCCTGCCAGCAGCAAACCAGTAAGGGGAGACCCCTCATCCAAAAATCAAGAAAGGGGGGAAGAAAGGAGAAAAGCGTTCTCTTACCCTTCAACGACAAGAACTGGCTTCCTGCCGTCTCTGGCCTGCTGCTTCCTCGGGTCGCCGCCTCGGCTTCCAACTAAGGGCCGTGTTGTGGCTCACTTGGGAGCCGGCTTGGTGGTAGCAACCTTCTTGCCTTTCCGTCGTGCTCCTTCGCCCTACAATACCGGCTCGCCGGCGGCTCGACGAAGCTGTGTCAGGGGAGGGCTGGAGACCTCCTCTAACTCTTCTAGGTCCTCCTCATCGGCTGCACCATGCAAGGGAGACGATGTGTCGTCATCATCCATCAAATCAAGCAGAGCGGATGTTAAAATCTCACCAGGCGGCTCGGTGCCCTCCGACTCCGCCACCCCTTCCATGTCTTCGGATGCGGTGGCTTGAGGCTCCACCACGCCCTCATCCTTGATCTCGATGGGTTCCGACACCTCCACGTCGGCAGCCAGCGGCCGATAGGCTTGCGGGAGCTCGAATAGCTAGGGGTGGTGCCGGTGTCCGGCGTCAGATGACGGAAAGAAGACAAAGACGAACAAGAAACATATTCAGAGAAAGAACTTACCATCGGAGCTGGACGGCTTCGGTCCTAGGGGGACATGCCCCACTCCCAACTTCCACCTTCATCCATGGAGGCGGATGAGATCAAATTAACCTGCCTGCCAACCATGCGGCTCAAAAATTCTTCATCTAGAGCCAGCATGGATCGTGCCGGCCACCCATCTAGCAGATCGGGTGTGGCCGGCTCTGCAGAGGCAGGACTCAGCGGGTCGCCATGTTATAAATCAAATCGCGTGCCAGGAGGCCCTGGGCCTTCAGAATGTCGTGGTGGGCGCATATCAGCTTCACCTCCGGGATGGTCTTCGGAAGCATTCTCTTGCAGTTCAGCTTCGCAGTCGGCGGAGCAATGTCAAATGGGGGGAGGTTGATGCAGTATCGAGAGGGGTTCACATTCTTCACATAGAAGAATCCCCTCTGCCACTTCTTCACTAACTCCAGCAGAGGCAGCTTAGGGAAGTCGTATGTAATCCGGTGGTGAACCAGCGCGGCACCGCAAGGGGTCGTCCTCTTCACGTCAGGCTTATCGGTCGGTGCTGACTGCTGCTTGAAGACAAACAGCTTGCACCACAATTCCAAGCGGGGTTCGATCCCCACGAATCCTTTGCCTTGGACGACAACGGCCGCAAGCTGGAGTACGTCATTGGGCGCCAGATGATGCGGCTGCAAGCAGAAGAATGTCAAGAATCACATGAAGAACTCACTAGCGGGGAGCTCGAATCCGCGGTAGAAGTGCTCCATGAAGACCACCACCTCGCCGTCGGGAGGGTTCGGAAACCCTTCGCCTTCAGGGATGCACACCGCCACGTGCTCTTCCGAAGGCAGCAGTCGGCGATGGAGAAGCACCTCAATGAGCTCGGCATAGACGTTGCTGCCCTCCCATGAACCTATGAACTACCCCTTCTTGGCGGAGCGGTGAGACATGGCGGGGCGACGGGGTGAGGTTTGACGGAGTGCTTGCGGCGGACGGCGGCGATGGCGCAAGCGGTTTCTCCTTCTCTCTCTGGCTCTGGGAGGGAAGTGGCACTGGTGCGGGGCAAGAAGGGGACGAATAGCCTCTTCGTTGCCCCCTCCCTTATATTTAAACCACCAACGAGATCGTGAGGGTGGGATCCGGCGCGTACGATCCCCACCCCCGTTGATCGGTGCAAGGGCATTAATGCGTCCCGAAACTCCAACCGTCGTGATGCAATCCGCAGAGGATCGTCGCGCACGGGACAAGGCGTCGTGGCTGGCCCCAGGGCACAGGCTCGGTCCCGTCACACGCACAGCTAATCATGACGTTGGGCCCGAAGCCTGGCATGTGGCACATCGGGACTGCGTGCAACGAAGCCGAGGCGTCCGCTGGAAGCCATCCGGCTACTGGCTCGGTGCCTCCCATACAAACGAGTCTCAAGGTTCGCTGGTAGGGTATTCAAGCCGGCCAGGCCCTTCACCTCGCACTACAAGGAATATGCTAATACACGACGCTATTTTTTCGTCGTTACATCGTCACGGTTTTTAATTTACGATGATGTCACGACGAAAAACTAAGCGTCGAAAACGGAGCGTCAATAATGAACAGAAGTGACGTTTTGATCAAAATCATCGTAACTTTTACGACGATTCCTGGATTGTCGTAACCTTTACGACGATCCTAAATCGTCGTTGGCAATCAAACCCAGTCCTATGTGGCAGTCCTACGTGGCAAAATTACAACAAAATCAAAACGTCATGGTCAAAATCAGTCCAACCCATTTCAATTGATCACTTGTGCTGGTTTTATTTTTTTGGGTTTTTTCTTATTGGTCCTTAGCCTATTTACAACCACTTCTAGTGTTTTTTTTGAATTTATTTTTATCATCATAATATGGGCCCTGGCCTTTTAGTGCATAAATACATTTGATCCAGTTTCAGTTTTGGCCTTTTTTCATTTTTGAATTCAGCAACTTTTTGTTCCAGAACTTGGTTTCATTTCTATTTGTTGAGCCTTTTCAACCCAATTATTTGTCCAACATTAAATCCAACACTATTTCATATTCAAATCAAGAAAACTCCAAATCGAATTAAAATCATCCATCATATAACATCACATAATACATCTCCGAGGTTTACATAATACAATAACTCATCTCATGAATACATTTCCTTACACATGAATATAGCAAGAACGGATAGAATTGCACAGTAAAACAATGGCATATCTGCTACTATCCCAACATTACAATGGGCTTCATTCCACTCTCCTATGAGACATGCTCGAGATGCGAGAACTTGTCAACTTATAGGAGCATTACACTGCACATGAATCAATCAAAAGGAAATAAATATAAAAAATATTAGAAATAAAAAAGATTCGTGTTCATCCTGAAGATGATGTTAAAAGAAATGTGAACGAAGGTGAGAGAGACATGCACTTAGTTTTGCACTTTCCTATGTCTCGAGATCAACTATGTTATACACAATCACATACTCCCTCCTTAAAAATATAAGAGCGTTTAGATCACTAAAGTGGTGATCTAAACGCTCTTATATTTCTTTACAGAGTACATTCTAACACGGCATGCGTTGGTATGAATATTAAATAGTAATATCTTATTTGCATATTGTTGATTTTGTGGGGGCCTAATACAATTGTGGTGTACGCACTGCCTTGTAAACAAGAGTGCTAACTTATTATGATTCACCAAAGCTTTTTGCACAAGGAATGGCTTTAGTTACTTTCAAAAAATAAGTGATGGCTTTAGTTAGATTTTCCTACTCACCTAAAGGGCTTGGCCCAAATCACTGCAGCATATTCTACTGCTAATTTTACAGTAATTTTTTGTCAGCAGTTTTAGTTGAACAATTTACTCTTGTTCCAACGCGCTCAAGAGATGGTTGTTCAACATAGCAAATTCTCCCCGCCATTTGCCCGAGATTCCGTATCTACTACTAAATCATCCCCAAGCACCCCAAGATTTTAATAGTTTGAAACTTTAAAACATCTTTTTGTACTGACAACTATGGGACTCAAACTAGTACAATGGTTCACGAGTGTTCTACTAGAGTAATACTAGTCTTTGACGAAACAAAGTTGGAACCTACAATTTTTTTCACTTGCATCAAAAGTGCAAAATATGCCATCGCATACCAAATAGAGTAGTACAGTACAAGACTCAATTAGCACAAGCCTAGACACCTAAATCTTGAACAATATCGATTAATCACAACAATTAATTGGTGCTGTACTGCTTCATCAATTGATGTAGAACAGAGCGACGGCCTGCACTGTACCGCCGTCCCTAAGCCTAACTTATTCAGACCCAAACAGAGAGCCAACTGTAAACTGTCTGCATCCGTGGTTGTAAACTCAATGATGATGCCTAGCCTAGACTACCCTGCCAAGGGGCATTTTCTTCATTGGTTATTGCAGAACAAGTTGGTATGCCATGTCCTTTGTTCGGCTCTGGGAGTAAATTAAACAAAGACCAGGTGTTAAAACCTAGGTTTCCTTTTCGACAATTCCAACAATCAGAGGCTACGTACAAACAAGCAAGTAAACCTGTATGCATCTGTGGTGTTGTATTGAATAATGTCTGGACTATACAGAGAGGCCATTATTGTATTGTTTAGTGCGGAACGGGCCTGGACCTAGGCCACACCGTACGTTATTCAGACAGACAAGCTGTTAAAACTTAAAACCTTACTAGCTTATTATTTCCCCGCTGCAATTCCAGCATACAGAGAGGCTAGCTGCAGCAGCTAACAGAAAAAATGGTGCTAGCCAACAAGAGGGGCAGCTAGCGCAAGCTGGGGCCGGCAACGCAATCGAGACGAGTAGGTGACAGAAATTAATTATGAGAGACACCTGGTCCAGACAGCCCAGCCAAGCTAGCTAGAGCCAATGCTATCTCGCTCACTTAACGGTATTCTGTGAGTGTCCCAGCAATGCAATGCAACGCAACACAACGCAAAAGAAGAAGAGGAAAAAGAAGAAAAGAAATACGGTTGCTACCTTCTTGCATCCATGTGCCTCCATGACTTGGAGGAGGATGATTGTGCCGATGTGCTGCAATGACTCTGGAATCCCTGCAGCACAACCAAAAGATGTATTTAGGCACACCCTATGGGAAGGAGAAACAGTGGTAATTTTTTATGTGGTTAAAAGACAAACCTTCAAGCTTGTTGGATGTCTCCTCGTCAATCTCACACCCGAATCCAAAGTAGCGCTCACACGAGACGTTGTAAATCTTCTTCTTGGCCTCTTCCTCGCTGCAACACATCAGGGGACAGAACAATATCAGATCATCAGGCTTACATGAACCTCACTTGACAGAACAACAAGAAGCAAGCTTGCTGACACTACGTACTTCACACCCAAGGATTGTTGTAAAATGGAGATAGTGATAAGATAATACAAGCCCGCAGCGAATTCAACAGGATCGAGACTGGATGGATGGGTACCTTCCGAGGACCTCGGCGAGGGTGTGGATTTAGCAGTCGATCATCTGATGCTTGGGGGCACCCGCGCCGTCGGGCTTGTCCATGATGATATGTGCACATTGAGTAAACTGGATATGGCGATTTCCTGGAGCTCTTTCTGGGCATAGAAGGCTTCCATTCCTAACTTGTAGCTACTTCCAAAGGTTGTGTATGATATGATATCTGTTGTTGCGTACCTCCTCGACAGATTTGTCGAACACACCGAACGTGCTTTGGGCGCAAGACACCATCGTTTTCGTCATCACCTAACATTCAAGGTGAAAACAATATGAGTACTAATTGCATACAAAATTAAACCATGCCTATGTTGTATTTTCATTCACTTATGATTTGGTTCTTTTTTGAACAGGTCACTGATTTGACACTCTGTATATGATCGTTATTCTTCTCACTTGAAACTAGTACAAGGCGGGCAGTTATCCATATTAAAATTCAGCTCGCTGTTCACGGAGATGGTGCCAAACCTGTGAGGAAATTTAGGAACTGTGGGATGCGTAAATGGAACTCAATCTAACAGCCAACATCCAGCAATGTCATTGTATCCTAAAGCACATCTGGAACTCAATTACTGAATTAACCTTGCACTGTCGTACAAAAAGCCAACGGTATTTCTATCTAGCTGGGATGATTAAGCTTGGGCAATAGCAGCAGATGATGTTGCCCCACACCACGCCGTTGGGGTTGTACTGGTAGAACAGGTGGTACCATCCCTTGTAGTAGAGCGGCCTTGTTCATTGTTTCATGAAGCGCTTTTTATAACATTGTTGGGTTGGGTACATAATGGTTTTACAAAACAAATGCACTTGAACATGGCAGGTGAGATAAAAAATAAAAACTGCAATTGATTTCTGTCCAATTGTTCGTGATACGGCAGAGAGCACATCATGGATCGCTTATCTTCCCTTGTGAAGTCTTGTGCTAGTACCTATGTTTTTTCATAAAGATAACGTCTAAAAAATGTTTTAGTTATCCTCGACAGTTTAATCTTCATACACATTAGAATCACTACTAATCAAGCACGACTATAAAACTAACAGAAACTTAGTTGGACTCATCAAATAAACTGATGTATGGACCAAGCGTTAACTTGTGTAGTTCAACACACCTATACGTCTCATAGAAAATATTCTGACCGAATGTATTAACATGGATGCAGCACATGTTTCTCTCCTGACGCTGCAACTGAGGATGGGCTATGGTGGAGCCGCATGGCCCATGGCACAAGCTTCTATGAAACATCGTGCAACTCAAAATCATAAATCTCACACTCATACAAAATGCAGGAGACTACAGAGTGAACAGGTTCTTACTAGCAGAGTCGATGTTTTATTGACTACTGGAATGTTTGCCAAATGTATTTTAACAAACACTTGGTAAAGTAACCAGCCTAAACCAGGTGGCGAGAAAAGCACCCGGTATAGGAGAACACTCGACATAACCTCCGCTTTTTTGAGTATCCAACAAAATACACTCGGTAAAGTGGTGGACACATGTCCCTACTCGCCGCGGTTGATTGCGAGGTGATGGTGTTTCCACCTATACCTAGTAAGATACAGTATAACCGAGTAAGTTTTCTATTTGCTGAATCAGCTTTAGTTGTTAATTTGAATGTGCTGATTTGAATGACTAGACTGGTTCCCCTATTGGATCCAAGAAAATAACTCGTCTGCTACTACAATTCGTTCTTTTAAGCTAATCACATGGCTTCCAATCCACCGGGACCTCTCACGAGAAATAACGCATCACTTTTTACCTGATTTGATTCAGGAGAAATTCCTGGTTCCTCTCACGCCACAACCGTTACAGCACTGGACCAAAACTACACGATCATATCTACCCCGTTTTGCCTCTCCGAAGGGCCCTCCATCACGCAGCCAAGAACATAAATGGTCACGGCTGGCTGACCAGCATGGCTACTACTACTACTAAGTCTGACCAGAAACCGAATACTCCAAACTTTGCTTGCGTTTGAAGCTGCCAAGTTGGCGCACCTCACTGGGCATCAACTAACCACTCGTGGGTTCGGCACCCACCCAGCCAGAGCCAGGTGTTACTGCTCTTGGTGACCGCCAGGTACTTCTTAATTCACCAGCTCGGCAAGGTAGGACCGCCAACTAGCCAGCCAGCCTTTGTTTGGACGTACGGCTTGTAATCTAAATGAACAATCCATTACTAATTACTCCATTCAGGGACGAGGGGAGAAATTTAGGGGGGCGATACTACCTTGAAGGAGACCTCCGAGAAGCGGCGGGCGACGACCTTGGTGATGAGGTAGACCTAGTCGGTGTCGGGCGCCATGGAGAGGCGCACGATCCACCACTGCAGGTCGTGCTCGGCGAGGAAGTCGAGGTTCAGCATGGTCACCTCCCTGCATGCACGAACGCGCCCGCACAAAACGAATCCATGTCAACGGAAAATTCGACTAGAGAAGTTAAGAACGGCAGAGATAGAACAACGATGAAAAAGGATCCTACCGTGCCATTGGGCGACTTGAAGCCGCCGTCCTTCTCCTCCCGCGACTGCGGGGGCGACCGGTCCGTGAACAGCGGCAGCGGCGAGAACCCCGTGCCGCCGCTCTCCTCACCGCCGAGGCCCTGCCGCTGGAGGTCGATGAGCTGCAGCATCACCAGGTTCTCTCCGCCGATCTGGTGCTGCCGGAGCCTGGACACGAGCAGCGCCGACTCGTCGAAGGCGTCGAGGTCCTCGACGCCCACCGCGATCTCCCATGGCGACTTCCCGCCGGCGCCAAGGTCGCCCAGGCAGAGGGATGCGTCGACAGGATCTATTCAAAGAAGTCATCTTACGCGCCGTCGCCCCCGTCGTCGTCACTGCCTGCCATCGGTCTCGCACGGGGCTGCGTCCCCGGGCTGTGCAGCTACGAGCTGGCAGGTAAATGCGGTTGCGGAACGGGGACGAGGGAGGATTAGATCGGGAGGGAGGCGGGGACGGGGAGTAGGTAACGGCGGCGAGGAGATGGGGAGGAGGGAGGGGTCTGAGCTAGGGTTTGGGCTGCGGGTGGGGTTATGTTTTTTTCTGTAGATACATGGATGGATGGATGGATGGATGTGAGATGGTGAGATAGATGGATGGATGGATGGATGTGAGATGGTGAGATAGATGGATGGATGGATGGGCGCCATATCATCGATCCGTGGGAAGAGTTTTGATTGGTTTGAAAAATCAGTGGTTTAAAATACTTTCCAAGTACTCCCTCCGTCCGGAAATACTTGTCCTAAAAATGCATATAATGAATGTATCTATAATTAAAATAAGAATAGATACATTCATCTTTAGGACAAGTATTTCCGGACGGAGGTAGTACTAAAAATAGAGAAATTTTGTGAAACATTTATTGAAAATATTTTGTAAAAGGGCATCACGCAAATTTTTACTAGAGTTAGACCACATTTTATGGATGAGGACAAATTTATATCAATTTTTCATCTTTCTAGCTATTTTTAATCATTTCCCGAGTGGCAAAAATGGGTTTTGTGTGAAGAACCTACCAAATATTTGTTGCAAAATTGGACTCCATCATTTTTCAAGAATTTTTGGAATGACAAAATAGTAGGTTTCTTCACACACTAGACGGGTTTGGCGCGTGACATAGAATGGACCCACGACTGACATGTCAACATAGTTAGAACATGTTACGACATTTTTATAACCGTCATAAAAGTTATGACGATCTTATCTTATGCGGTTACGACGTTTTTAACTCACATCATCGTAATTTATATGTAGATTTGATCCCCTCAAACGGTTTACGACAATCTCGGATGAAATCATCATAGATTTATGATGAATTCATCAACGACGTCTTAAAAACATCATGTATGAGCATATTTCTTGTAGTGTCGAGACTACTGACGGGGGGATAACCCCGGGGTAGGCTCATCAGGCCTACTCCTTTGTACTCCGGCACGGATGGGAAGCACTAACTTCCTCTATCGCGAGCTCCCTGGCCGGCTATGAAGCACCCGCCGGCTAGGGGCGAGACGGCAGCTCTGTGTCCGGCTGGCCAGGCCGCCAGCCGGCTAGAGGGAACATGTTGCATCCAATCCTAGGTTGTGACGGGGGCCTATGATTAAAGGCAAAGGTATGTTAGCACGGGTACGATGGAGAAGCGCACGTCTGGCTACAGTGTCAGCGGCCATGCGGGTGACCTACAACGGCTCTGATCTATCAACCATGCACACTACCTCCATGCCAGCACCCACTCCATTACCGAGTCTGGCATTGCTCGGGTGGAAACGGCCGTACCGGCGACCCATGCCAAATCTCACAAGACGACGCAGAACATACCACACGCGTCTTGCGTGGGCATCACGCATGAGCCCCATTGGCTGGCCTATGGGTCACATGGCCAGATGGGACCTCGCAGTCGGCGGGGCCCTCAGGCGACAAGACTCAACAGTGGCGGGGCCCCTGGCCGGCTGGAGAGGCTACCAGCTGAGCCCCCTTATGTACTTATATCCATTTTGTAGGTCGGTGGGTTCCCCTATAAAAACCCCGACCCCCCTCCATGCAGAGGGTAGGCCAACCTTACACCCACACACACTCACTCATACATGAGAGGGAGAACACGAGCCGGCTACTCCTTCTTTCTCCTCCGTCGAACAGCTCAAGGAGCATACTGTAAACACTCTGGTTCATCAACCACTCCGGCAGGACTAGGGGTATTATCTCCCACGGAGAGCCTCGAACCTGGGTACATCGTGCGTCTTGCTTGCTTGTATCAATCTCGTCCCCGAAGCCCGTCGGTGTCCTTTCGGCTCCAACCACTCTTGATTAGCCTACACATGGATACTGTCGTGAGGAAACAACGACACTCAAAGTAAGTGTGCCAGCCTAAGCTCTCTTATTCAATTATTTGTAATATTTCTCTCTAAAAGCGTGTTTTGAAAATGACTGTCACAATTGTTGTTGCGGACGTCGATCGGCTCAAAGCCGAACTAGGCCAAGCCAAGCAAGAGCCCGCCGAAGAGAGGGGAGAGATCGTACAGGCCAAAGCTGTTAGCGATAAATCCGATGCTCGGATCAGTGAAATTCAGCAAGAACATAAGGAGACTACCACAAATAATGAGGCCCTGTCACACCCTGTGTTTGTACCACTTTGTCACATTATGTTTTTGCAAAATTTGGAGCCAATTAAAACTTTTTGAGTGCATGTGATGGTTGTTTCCATTGCAACATACGTCTGTGATTGTTTGTGTGCTAATTCACCAAAGTCATTCTTCTCTCCAAAGACTTCCTCTCCTTGATCCAAACCCTTGCCCAATGACCATACCATATGTATAGAACCAAAAACTACTTTTATAAAATTGTTATCTCAACAAAAGGGCATTTATTTATTTGGAAATTTCAAAACCCCTGAATTCGGATTTGCAGTACAAGTCCTTAATTTAGGAAGGATGTTTTACCCCAAAGCTTTTATTTTGACTCTATTGTCAAAATGACTTCCCAAAATCACAAACAAATTATTTTAAAAGTTACTTTCTATTTTATTTAAACACCCTTTTCTGAGGCCAAAAATGGTTTTTCATAGGGATAATTTATTTTTTGCCTTAAAAATATTTGAGAAAATTTAGGGAAACTCACTGGACATATTTTTTTCATACATATGAGTTTCAACACATGGTCATGTTCAAAATATTGAACAAAACCCCTCAAACCCTTTGCGCCTATTTCAAGCTTTTGAAATATTTCCAAAGGAAATATTCTCAATAAATTCCAAGAAACTTCTAGTAAGTCACCCATGGTATATGTGGTGACCGTGCAAAATTTCATCTCAATCCAAGTTGATTTGGTGTACCTAAGAACCCCACAATCCTTCCTGTCCAGAACCAAACTTGAGCAACATTACATTGCCAAGTTTATCCAAAAGATATCTAATTTTGCAGAGGTGATCTAGGCCCCAAATAAGGATGCTACACCAAGGTGTGCATTTGTGGGACTTGTTTTCTTCACCAAAGTCTTCAAGAATCTGATTCTGTTAATTCTTGGGCATTTTCAAGTTTGCATTGCCAACTTTGCTCAAATGACCTAGAACTTGGTGAACACTCTTGTTTTTTACCATAATGCAATCATGTTAACTTTCACAACAATTGGGTAAAGGTAACTTTGACAAACAATCATCAAACACCTTCTGGTAGTTCGATAAAGTTGTTGTTTTCACCACCTTTACTCATCTCCTTCACTTCATTTTTCTACCATGGCTTCTCCTTGTGATGCTTCTTACCCCAGTAACTTTCCCATGGCCTTAGCTCAATTATTGGTGTGGTAAAACCCCCAAATCCCCTCCTGGACAGCAAGATCTCACCTCTCTCTCCACTCCTCTCTCTCTTGAATCTTCAAAGCATCCAAGTCCTCTGCCAACTTGTTTATTCCCCCCCTTGACCCCCTCGACAAACTTGGCCGCGCAAAAGTCATCGTTGGCATACTTGGCATGCAATTTGGGCGCTCTGGAGAGTGCTACGGTGCCCAGCTGCACTGTAACTGCCCTCTGCCCAACGTTGCCAACCGCCTCGAGCCTCACCCTCGCACTAGTCAATGCGCGTGGGCATCCACAGCCTTCTCCTCTATCGTCCCCCTCCTCTCTCCTTCTCCAACAGCCTCCCCAACGTGTGTCCGACACTGCCCATTTCGGCCAATAGCAGGCCTCGCACGCGCAGGCCACCCCGCTCCCCCTCTTCCCTTCCCTCGCCCTGGACTAACCCCAGGAACACCCCATACCAGCCCCATCTCACTCTCGAGCCTCCTGGCCTCGACCCCGAGCTTGCCAGCGCACCAAACGTTTGTTGCACCATGACCACACCTGTTTAAAGGCCCCCGAACCTCCCTCTCCTTCCCCTCCGCTCTCACCCAACGACAATCACCCCACTGCACCACTCCAAATCCATTTACCCCTCTCGGTGCTCGGAATAGGGCTCGACGTCGCCGCTTCAGTCCGCCGTCGATTCCCATGCTAGTTGGCATCTCCTGTCATTCTCTCTCTACCTTTGGAACTGCAGCGATTTGCTGATGTTTTCCCCCCATTTCCCGTGCTTTTTGCAGCCCCGAACATGAACTCTGATCACCTCCCGAGGCTCCTCCACCACAGGACCTCGTCGCCGGTGATCCCCTCCACTCTTGCGGCTCCCGTGGCCACCCCCAGATCAACTACAGCCTCCTAGTTCCATTCCTGCCTTCGGTTGCTCTCGCCATCGCCGGAATTGTCGCCGGTGAGCATCGATGCCTCCCTAGAAAGAGGTTGGCGACGACGTGCTACTGGGTCCCGGTCATCAGCATGTGCCCTGCCTCTCCTTGCTCCCGCCTCTCCCCCTGTCTGTCAATGGCCGCTCGGCCCCATGAGTCGAGTTTAAACCTGGCAGCGCGTGCATAGCGCCTTGCCTAGGCTGGCTTCCCTAGCTAGGCCTGATTGGCAAGCCGCCTCCGGCCCAATAGGGCACAGGGTCATTTTTTCGTTTCTTTTTTCATTATGTTTTGGAAAAACTCCATAGAAGCCTACATGCCTCCAAATGCATTTATTTTTCACCACAAATATTTCAAAAATGTGTAGTATTTAACAAAATCACTTGTGTAATATTTATAGAAACTTTTATACACAGTTTTATTTTAAAACCTACTTTTAAACATTTTTACCTTCTGTTAAAATATTATTCACAACATTTTACAACTCAAAAATGAAACCTAGCTATTTTTACATTGCCTACAATCACCCTAGTACTTTACAAAAATAGGGTGACATTTTTCTAAACAGATTATTTTCCTATTTTGTGGTGTGGTTATTTTTGCGTGTTATTATTGCGACGATAGATTGCGTTTCTAACGAAGGTCTTGGACCCGAAGATTTTGAAGACCCCGGACACTTTGTTGAGGAAAGCAAGCAACCCTTCGACCATGTCTAAGAAACCAATTATTTTTGCATGACATGTGGCACTATATTTCGTTGCATTTGATTCATGATGAGTCGGTCACCACCTTGGTGTGTTATCCCCAAGAAAACCCTTGTTGATACTTTCATATGAGTATGACCCTACCATCTATGAGGGTTGTGCGGCTGGGGAGTAGCTAGGATGTTAGTAGTTGCTACACAAATGGGGTGGATCTATGCATAGTGGCCATGAGAGAAATGATTTTGAAGGCTTTTTCGAAAACCCTGATGGGTGACACTGATGCCCTAGGGAGATGGTGATGAGGTGGGTGACCACTTGAGAAAGAAGTGGGTCACCGAGAAAAGTTTTGTGCGTGTGGTTTCGGAAATAGATTGGTGTAAGTTGCGACCGTTACTCCAATCTTACATGTGCGACCACGATACGCCTTATGGGACGGGGCTTTGTTGATTACCTTGGTCGGTGTTAACAGAGAGCCTGCATTACTAGTGGCAGGAGTGGTGTGCTCACTCTCGCGACAGTGTCGTGCCTGGTCGGGCGACCATGAGTTATTTTCAGAAGCACCGGGCACACCATTTGTACCTACATGGATGATACGATCTAGAGTGAGGCTTGTATGATGTACATCATGTGGGCTGGGTACCAATCGAGTGGACTCTTCGTTTAGCATCATCTGGGGGAAGGCATTGTTCGGGTGCTTACCTCGGGTATGTGATATACCGCGAGTCATGGATGACACATTAGCTCCCTGAATCTTGTGGGTACAGCGCGCAACCTCTGCAAAGTGTAAAACTATTCGAGTAGCCATGTCCACGGTCAAGGACAGTTGGATGACCGCTCTTGGGCTACGTCCAGATGTTTTCGCATAAACCAAATGTGTGTGTGTATGTGGGAACGATGATGATATGAGAAAGATGGTACTTGAGCTAAGTCTGATGACTTGGGATGGGATTGAACGTGGGACATTCTCCCCGGCTTATGATGATAACCACAACTCGTTCATATGAATATCTATGACAAGTTGATGCATTCTTTTACAAGATTGATCATGTCATTGCACTCAAAGATTAGCTTTCCGCAAAATTACCTACTTAGTGCTATGTCATGCATTATTATTACCTTGTTCCACATCATGGGTTGCTTGCGAGTACATTCAATGTACTCATTATTTAAGTGGCTAGGCATGGAAGAGCAGGAATATGGAGAAGAATCCATCAAGGATGATCACGCAAACAAGGATGCTTCCCAGTCAGAGTGCCTATAGAATTAAGGCTGATGGCTTGGTTCACGCTTCCGATCAAGTTATCCGCTGCTAGTTATGTTGGTGTTTCGGCCTTCGAGGCCCTATCTATCTAAGACTTGACCATAATGGTCTCTATTTGTATCAGACGGTGTGTATGGATGTAAGACTTTGGTATTCAACTTCTGTGTGTTCAGTGAGCATTAATCTTTGGGATCACTGTACATGTGCATTCGATGACCTCGACTTATAAGTCGGCGTCCCCACAGAGCTGGTATCAGAGCCATCGTGACTGTAGGAAGCCTTAGTTAGCATGGACGTCAGATAGGATAAACCCCCTTTTCCCAGACTATACCAAATACCTATACATAGGAATTTCTGCACTTCTTGTGTCTTCCACCCTACTTTCAAAAGCATACTGATACCCTCTCCTTCAAACTTTGTAGATGGTTGTCTTACCCAAAAGCCTCCTAACATACGGCTTTCCCCTACTCCTTAAGGACAGCGTGAAGAAGTGCCAGCTCCACCGATCACCCATTTTCCTCTATCACGAGCACTAGGTCGATGCCACCACGAAGGAGTACCACATTGATGTGGTCGTCAAGGCAAACGACTCCCCGACGAGTTTGTTTTTTGAAGTACCACTGATGGAAACCTTGGCCCTAGGAGTTGAGACACTTGCAAGGAAGGAACTCATCCACCTTTGAGACATCATTCCAGAGATGGCTGATGAGCCGGCTACTTGCCACTTCCCGTTCCGAAAGGATGATATTGATGAGAGGTGGACATTGACCCCATCCCCAGAGGATGGAACACCACTCATATTCCAGACCTATTTCAGCCTCTCCGTCGACAATATAGCGCACAGTCGGATTAAGGAGTACGTGAGGCTTCGTGAGGAACTTCACCACACTCGTGAGCTAGTTCGACTAGCCAAGGCGAAGACAGACAATATCAAGAAGGATGGATCCCCCGAGGGATGACCAGAAATCGCATACAGAGGAGGAGTACCCCCAGGAAGAGATGCACCCGCACAGCATCATGCATGAGCGCGAAGGAGTATCATGGGCTCTTCACCGTTCCATCGGCAAAGCATCATCGGGATGAACCTCATCGTCCTCCGACCCCTTCAACGGGAGATGATGCATGTACAGAGAGTGACCAGGAGGAAGACCCACAAAAACATGACTACAAGACCGAGCACTCCACCACTTGAATCCGAGAATCCCTAGGGTAGGATAAGCCATGCAAAGTCGAGTCCGTGTAATGGTTCATATGAAACCGTGTGTGCATGTTGTTGTTTGTTTTATTGTTTGTGTATCGATGCAAGTCGCGCTTTTGCATTAGGCAACGTGTAAGTGACCACATCTCCTATCTTATATTAATGGTATGAGTTTGGTATTCTTGACCTTTGTTTGTCACACTTGCACTTTATCAACCCCATTAGGTGCGCATTTTCTCTTGTTACCTTATCTTGACTATATCAGTTGTTTGACTCTACTGCTCCAAATAGGATTGTGACTGCAAATCGCACCAGCACTTTTGGCAACCCTAGCACCGGCGGCACTAGCCAACAGCCGGAGGCCAGAGGGTCTGCTCAAGCTGGAGGTCGCCAGGAGCGGCCACAAGGCGACATTCCCCCGCCACCACCTCCACCGGAGAACATGACCATATCTCAGTTTCTCCAAGTTCTCTGGGAGGAGCGCCAAGCTAAGGCTGTCACTATGCACCCGTTGACCTAGACTCTTGTGAACAACCAGCAGCAAAGCAGGAATGGCAATGGCAGCAATACTTTGTCAGAGTTCATGAGGAATTCGCCGCCAACCTTCACTGAGACTGCACAGCCTTTGGATGCTGATGACTGGATCCGCACCATCAAGGACCTCCTTGCGTTGGTCAACTACAATGAGGATCATGAGAAGGTTCTTTATGCCTCTCACTGCCTTGGAGGTGCCGACAGAGCTTGGTGGGATCGGTTCAAGGTCATGCAAGGCGACCATGTGATCACTTGGGATGATTTCAAGCAAGGGTTCCGCACCGCTCGCATCCCTTCTAGGATTATGGCAATCAAGAAACGGGAATTTCGAGCACTGAAGCAAGGAAGTGGCTCAGTCAAGGAATACCTGTAGAAGTTCAATCTTATGTCAAGGTATGCACGTGAAGACGTGAGCACTAAAACAGCCAAGATAGAACGCTCCATGGAAGGGCTCGAGCAAGCCCTGCAGTATCAACTTGTTGTCTGTGCCTGTCGGGCCTTCTTTGACCTGGTGAACAAGGCTCTTGTGCTCGAAGACAAGCGTCATGCCATGGAAGACACTCGCAAACGCAATATGATCAACAAGGGAGGCTCAAACAAGAGAAGCCTCGCCCTTGGCAGCCGGCCCCAGCAAAACCAACTTATCAGCCTCAGCAAGTCACGCCCCCTACTCCTCGTCCGAGCTACCAGCCTCGGTAGTATGCCAACCCCAGGCGGGCATACAACAAGCCCAACAACAGTGGTGCCAAAAACATAAACTCAGGACAAGTCACCTGTTTTGGATGTGGACAGCCTATGCACTTCTCGAGGACGTGCCCCAAACAAGAAGCCCGATGCACGGTGCCCCAATGCGCCAAATCAAGGACAAGGTCGTGGAGCGCCACCCATGAACCACGCTCCCCGCAACCAGCCCAACTATGGCAAGGTTCGTGTGAACCACGTCACCTCCGAGGAAGCCCAGGAAGACCAGATGTTACACTGGGTACGTACCTTGTCAACTCAACCCCAGCAATAGTATCGTTTGATTGTGGTGCTTCGGATTCTTTTGTTGCTCATAAGTTTGCACAAAAGAGTGGTATGGATCCTACACCTTTGGTTAGTCTGGTGATGGTACAAACCTCAGGTGTGGTATTAAGTTCTAAGGTAGGATGTAAATGAGTTGGGATTAGTATCAACGGGGTAGCCTTCCTGACAGATGTTATCATCCTGAGGTCGCAAGGCTTAGATGTAATCCTTGGCATGGATTGGTTGACCAAGCATCAAGGCTTGTTGGACTTTTCCAAGAGGGCCGTCACCATGACCAATAGTTAGGGAGTTGAAGTTAAGTATGTTCCCAACCCCGCCTCCTCTCAAGCCCCCAGGTTAATTGCCTTTCAGGAATTGAGTTGGACCAAGTGCTAGTGGTATGTGAATACCCGGATGTCTTTCCTGATGAACTGCTCGGGATGCCTCCTGACAGAGAAATCAAGTTCATTATTGATCTAATGCCCATATCAAGACCCATCTATAAGAAGCCCTATAGGATGGGGGTCCGAAGAATAGGCTGAGTTGAAGAGACAACTTGCCGAGCAGCTCAGGAAAGGATTTATTCGCCCTAGTGCCTCTCCTTCGGGATCACTTGTTCTATTTGTGTCCAAGAAGGACGGAACTATCAGACTCTGTGTGGACTACCGTTCCCTCAACAAAGTTACGATAAAGAACAAGTATCCACTCCCCAAGATTGAAGACTCGTTCGATAATTTGAATGGTGCCAAACTGTTCTCCAAGATTGATCTCAGGTCTGGGTACTACCAACTGAAGATTAGACCCGAAGATATTCCGAAGACGGCATTCGTAACCCGGTATGGCCTGTACGAGTGCACGGTCATGTCATTTGGGTTAACCAATGCACCAGCCTACTTCATGTATCTCATGAACAAGGTCTTCATGGAGTATTTGGACAAGTTTGTCGTTGTCTTCATTGACGACATACTCGTCTTCTCCAAGTCTGAAGAAGAACATGAGTAACACTTGAGTATGGTCCTCGACAAGCATCGAGAGCACCAGCTTTATGCCAAATTCAGCAAGTGTGAATTCTGGTTGCATGAAGTTGGATTCTTGGGTCATGTAATGATAGTAGAAGGATTGTCAGTTGATCCTACCAAGATTGAAGTTGTGATGAAATGGCAATCTTCGACTAATGTGAAGGAAGTCAGAAGCTTCCTCGAACTCGTGGGATATTACCGCAAGTTCATCGGAGGGTTCTCAAGCATCGCCATACCAATGACGTAGCTCTTGAAAAAGGACAGGAAGTTCAATTAAACACCAAAGTGTGAAGAGTGCTTCCAGGAGCTCAAGAAGAGGTTGACAATGTCCCCAATTTTGGCCACCCCCAGTATTCACAAGGAATTTGTGATATATTGTGACGCATCAAGGACCAGGGTTGGTGGTGTCCTGATGCAAGAAGGCAGAGTAGTAGCCTATCTTTCCAGACAGCTGCACCCTCACGAAGAGAACTACGCCACTCATGATCTAGAGATGGCAGTAGTAGTTCACGCCTTGAAGACATGGCGACATTACCTTATGGGTAAAAGATGTGAGATATACACAGGCCACAAAAGTATGAAGTATATTTTCACTCGAAAGGAATTCAACATGAGGCATCAAAGATGGTTGGAGCTGAACAAAGATTACGACCTCAGTGTCCAATACCACCCCGTAAAGTCCAATGTGGTAGCTGATGCCTTGAGCAGAAAGGCTTGTTCTTTGAATGCCATGGTCAAGGAAAGGCTACCCACCTTGTATTAAGAGCTTAAAAGCTTCAGACTGGAGCTAGTCGCACCAGGATTTATGGCCAACCTCTAAGCAAAGCCTACACTGGTGGACGACATCAAGGAAGCTCAGAAGGGACACGAGAGCATTGAAGGCATCAAGTGGAACATCAAGGAATGCAAAGTCCCAGGATTCTCAGTGCAAAAGGAAGGAGTTGTACGTTTGGGGAATCGCATTTGCATACCCAACAAGGCTGATCTCAAGAACCTAATCTTGCAAGAAGCACACGACACTCTGTATACCATCCATCCTGGAGGAACCAAGATGTACCAAGACCTCAAGGCAAGGTTCTGGTGGCATGGCTTGAAGAGGGAAATAGCTTCTTATGTCAATAAGTGTGATATATGCGAGAGGGTCAAAACTGAGCATCAGCGACCCGCTGGGTTGTTACATCCCCTCAAGGTGCCAGAGTGGAAGTGGGACAAGGTCGGGATGGACTTCATCACCGGTCTGCCCAGATCAAACTAGGGACATGGTTACATTTGGCTCACTGTCGATCACCTGACCAAGGTAGCCCACTTCATCCCCGTCAAGATGACCTACAAAGGCAATTAGCTAGTCAACCTCTACATCAACCGGATTGTGAGTCTTCACGGAGTTCTTAAGGAGATCGTATTAGACCGAGGGACCCAGTTTACCTCCAGATTCTGGAACAGGTTCCAAGAAGCCTTGGGAACTAAGCTCTCCTTCAGCACTGCTTTTCACCCTCACACAGGCGGACAGACAGAACGATTAAATCAGATACTCGAGTATAGGCTTTGTGCCTGCATCCTGGCATACAAAGCCAAGTGGGAAGATTGTTTGCCCTTGCCGAGTTCTCCTACAACAACAGCTACGAGTACAGTCTGCAGATGGCACCATTTGAGGTGTTGAGACCAGAGAAGGATTAATCTTTGGACTAGATATTCTCCGTGAAGCCGCAGAGCAAGTTCAACTCGTCCTAGGGACCGCCAAGTCAAGACAGAAGAGCTACGCCGGCTCACATCGCCAAGACATGAGTTTCCATGTTGGGAAATATGTCTATCTCCGAGTCACGCCTCTCAAGGGAACGAAGCGCTTCAACTTCAAGGGAAATCTGACACCAAGATACATTTACCCTTTCAAGATCTCCGATGGGCAAGGAGAAGTAGCCTACCAGCTAGAGCTACCATCCGAGCTTTCGGATGTGCACAACGTCTTCCATGTGTCAGAACTCTGGAAGTGCCTCCAAGTTCCCAACCGTCTGGACCTCTACAAGGACACCCGACCATCACGCCATCTACCTTCAGCTAGACCTCACTTATCGTGCGATACGAATATGAATCTTAGACGAAGCCAAGCGTAAAACCAGAAGCCGCACCATCAAGTACTTCAAGGTCCAGTGGAGCAACCACTCCGAAGCAGAAGCAACATGGGAGCGTGAAGACTACCTTAGATATGAGTTCCCTTATCTTTTTAGTGCTTAGCCTAGGAATCTCGGGGACGATATTCTTGTAAGGGAGTAGGTCTGTCACACTGTGTGTTTGTACCACTTCTCCACATTATGTTTTTGAAAAAATTGGAGCCAATTAAATCTTTTTGAGTGCATGTGATGGTTGTTTTGATTGCAACATGCTTGTGTGATTGTTTGTGTGCTAAGCACCATGGTCATTCTTCTCTCCGAAGACTTCCTATCCTTGATCCAAACCCTTGCCCAATAACCATGCCATGTGTACAGAACCAGAAACTACTTTCATAAAAATGTTATCTCAACAAAAGGGCACTTATTTATTTTGAAGTTTCAAAACCACTGAATTGGGATTTGCACTACAAGTCCTTAATTTAGGAAGGTTGTTTCACCCCAAAGCTTTTAGTTTGATTCTATTATCAAAATGACTTCCCAAAATCACAAAATAATTATTTTAAAAGTTACTTTCCTATTTTATTTAAAAACCCTTTTCTGAGGCAAGAAATGATATTTCATAGTGAAAAATTATTTTCTTACCTTAAAAATATTTGTGAAAATTTAGGGAAACTGAGTGGTCATATATTTTTCCATACATATGAGTTTCAACACATGGTCATGTAAACAATATTGGAAAAAACCTGCAAACCCTTTCTGCCTATTTCAAGCTTTTGAAATATTTCCAAAGTAAATATTCTGAATAAATTCCAGGAAAATTATAGAAAGTCACCCATGGTATATGTGGTGACCCTGAAAATTTTCATATCAATCCAAGTCGATTTGGTTCACCTAAGAACCCCAAAACCCTTATTGTCGAGAACCAAACTTGAGCAACCTTACATTGCCAAGTTTATTCAAATGGTATCGAATTTTGTAGAGGTGATCTAGGCCCGAAATAAGGATGATACACCAAGTCATGCATTTGCAGGACTTGTTTTGGTCACCAAAGTCATCAAGAATCTTATTCTATCAATTCTTGGGTATCTTCAAGTTCGCATTGTCAACTTTGCTCAAATGAGCTGAAACTTGGTGAACACTCTTGATTTTTACCACAATGCAATCATGTTAACTTACACAACAATTGGGTAAAGGTAACTTGCCCAAACAATCATCAAAAACCTTCTAGTAGTTTGGTAAAGTTTTTGTTTTCTCCTCCTTTACTCGTCTCCTTTAATTCATTTTTCTACCACCGCTTCTCGTGATGATGCTTCTTACCCCATTAACTTTCCTATGGCATTAGTTTAATTATTGGTGGGGTAAAACCCCCAAATCCCCTCCTGGACAGAAAGATCTCACCTCCCTCTCCGCTCCTCTCTCTCTCTCTGTGTGTCAAATCTCCAGAGCATCCAAGGCCTTTGCCCACTTGTTTATTCCCCCCTTGACCCACTGGACACGCTTGGCCATGCAAAAGTTGTCGTTGGCATTCTTGGCATGCAATTTGGCCACTGTGGAGCATGCTATAATGCATGGCCGCACTGTGTCCTCCCTCTTCTCGACGCTGTCGACAGCCTCGAGCCTCCCCCTCATGCTAGTCGATGCGCGTGGGCATCTGTGACCTTCTCCTCTGTTGTCCCCCTTCTCTCTCCCTCTCCAATGGCCTCCCCAGCGTGTGTCTGATGCCGCCCATTGTCGGTGAATACTCACAACATATGCCATGGGTAGGCTAAAGATGGTAGGAACCGAAGTGGCACCGGAGGGCCCTGGGACGAGGTTGGTACAAGCATGGAACACACGATGTACCCAGGTTCAGGGCTCTCCGGAGAGATAATACCCCTAATCCTGCCGGAGTGTATGATGTATGAATGGGACTACAAAGTGCTCCTGGAGCTGTATTACGAAGGAGGAAGGAGTAGACGGCTCGTCTCTGCCTCTCCTATGTGGTTGGTGTGTGTGATAAGTTGACCGACCCTCTGCATGGAGGGGGCGGGGGGTTTTATAGACGAACCCACCGGCCTACAATATGGATAAAGGGTACAAGAGTGGGACCCGGCTGGCAGCCTTGTCGGCTGGCCAGGGGGGCCACGAGGGTCTTGTCTTGTCGCTTGAGGGGCCCGCGGGCTACGAGGTCCCGTCTGGCCATGGGACCCGCTGGCTAGCCAATGAAGCTCTCGCGTAAGGTTGACGTAGGACACGTATGGTACGTCCGGTGTCGTCCAGCGAGATTCGTCATGGGCAGACAGTACGGCCGCCTCCACTGTTCCCACGCCGAGTGCAGTAATGGAGTGAGAGTTTGACGGCCGACACTGTGCAGGGTGATGGATCAGAGCCGGGGGAGGTCAATGGCGTGGCCGCCGACGCTAGTACCCGCCGTGCACTCTGATCCAGTAACTTTGTTGACGCGTAGCCACCTTTAATCATAGGGTCTCGTCATGACCTACGATCTGATGTGACCTGAGATCCCCGGGCGGCTAGCTTGCTTGACTAGCAGGCCTGGGCACGGGCGCCTCGTCCGTAGTAGGCTGGCTTGGCCTAGGTGGCCAGGGAGAGGTAGCCGTCTCACCTCTAGACGGCAGGTGCTTCCTGGCCGGCCAAAGAATTGGCCGCCTCGCCCCCCTGGCGGTAGGTGCTTCCTTGCCGGCCAGGGGACTTGGGCTTTGTAGAATTGTTTTGGTCATTCCTTCTGGGCTGAAGTTGAAGGAGTGATACGTCCATTTTGCATCATGCTTTCATGTTGATATTTATTGCTTTTTGGGCTGTTATATTACTTGTGGTACCATATTTATGCCTTTTCTCTCTTATTTTGCAAGGTTTATTTGAAGAGGGAGAATTCAGGCAGTTGGAATTCTGCACTGGAAAAGGAGCAAATCCTAGTCCACTATTCTGCACATCTCCAAATGCCCTGAAAAGTTACGGTGATTTTTTCTGGAATATATAAAAAAATACTGGGCGAAAGAACTACCGGAGGGGGGCCACCAGGACTCCACAAGCTTGCCCACCGCCACCACCCCCCTGGTGGCGCAGGGCAGGCTTGTGGGCTGCCTGACGGCCCACTAGACCCCCTCTTTTGCTATATGAAGCGTCCTGGTGTGGAAAAAAATCAATAGGGAGCTTTTTCGTGGTTTCGCCGCCGCCACGAGGCGGAACTTGAGCAGATCCAATGTAGAGCTCCGGCAGGACGATCCTGTCGGGGAAACTTCCCTCCTGGAGGGGGAAATCGTCGCCATCGTCATCACCAACACTCCTCTCGTCGCAGGGGAGGCATCTTCATCAACATCTTCATCAGCACCATCTCCTCTCCAATCCCTAGTTCATCTCTTGTAACCAATCTTCGTCTCGCGACTCGATTGGTACTTGTAAGGTTACTAGTAGTGTTCATTACTCTTTGTAGTTGATGCTAGTTGGATTACTTGGTGGAAGAGATTATGTTCAGATCCTTGATGCTATTCATTACACCTCTGATCATGATTATGATTATGCTTTGTGAGTAGTTACTTTTGTTCCTGAGGACATGGGATAAGTCATGTTGATAATAGTCATGTGAATTTGATATTCGTTCGGTATTTTGATATGTTGTATGTTGTTTTTCCTCTAGTGGTGTTATGTGAACGTCGACTACATAACCTTCACCATATTTGGGCCTAGAGGAAGGCATTGGGAAGTAGTAAGTAGATGATGGGTTGCTGGAGTGACAGAAGCTTAACCCCAGTCTATGAGTTGCTTCGTGAGGGGCTGATTTGGATCCACTAGTTTAATGCTATGGTTAGACTTTGTCTTAATTCTTCTTTTGTAGTTGCGGATGCTTGGGAGAGAGGTTAATCATAAGTGGGATGCTTGTCCAAGTAAGGGCAGTACCCAAGCGCCAGTCCACCCACATATCAAACTATCAAAGTAACGAACGTGAATCATATGAACATGATGAAACTAGCATGACAGAAATTCCCGTGTGTCCTCGGGAGCGTTTTTCCTCCTATAAGACTTTGTTGAGGCTTGTCCCTTGCTACAAAAGGGATTGGGACACTTGTTGCACCGTTGCTACTACTTGTCACTTGTTACTCTTTGCTTGCTACGTTTCACCTCACTACACAATCACTTGTTACCGCTACTTTCAGTGCTTGCAGTTATTACCTTGCTGAAATCCGTTTATCAGAGCCTTCTGCTCCTCGTTGGGTTCGACACTCTTACTTATCGAAAGGACTATGATTGATCCCCTATACTTGTGGGTCATCAAGGAGCAGGCTTGATGAGTCTACCCCGGGGTTATCCCCCCGACACCCATTTAGGCCAACCGCAGGCCTCGCGCGCGCAGGCCACCACGCTCCACATCTTCCCTTCCCCGCCCTAGACTATATCCTTCCCTTCCACTCTCACCCGACCCCAATCACCCCCCTGCACCATTCCCACTCCATTTCTTGCTCTCGGTGCTCGGAATTGAGCTCAGCGTCGCCGCTTTGGGCCGTTGTTGATTCCCATGGTAGGTGGAATCTCTGGCCATTCTCTCTCCCTCTGGAACCGCAGCGAGTTGCTGATGCTTTCCCCCCATTTCCCATGCTTTTTGCAGCCTGCACTACTAGCTCTGATCACCTCCCGAGACTCCTCCGCCGCCGGAACTTATCGTCGGCGATTCCCTCCACTCCAGCGGCTCCCGCGACCACCGCCAGATCGGCGACTGCCTCCTGGTTCCATTCCTGCCTTCGGTTGCTCTCGCCGTCGTTGGAATTGTCGCCGGTAAGCACCGCCACCTCCCTGGACACAGGTTGACGGCGGCGTGCGATTGGGGCCCGGTCATCAGCCTCTACCCTGCCTCTCCTCGTTGCCGCCTCTCCCCCTCTCTGTCGCTGGCTGCTGGGCCCCGCGCATCTGGATTAAACCTCACAGAGCATGCGTCGCGTCTCGCGTTTGCTGGCTTCGCCAGCTGGGCCAAGTTGGCGAGCCGCGTGTGGCCCAATAGAGCGGAGGGCCATTTTTCCTTTTCTTTTTCCTTCTATTTTGGAAAAATTCAGCAGAAGCCAATATGCCTCCAAATGCATTTATTCTTTCACCACACATATTCTAAAATGTGTAGTATTTAATAACATCACATGTGTAATTTTTATAGAATCTTTTATACATAGTTTTATCTTAAAATCTAGTTTTAAACATTTTTACCTTCTGCTAAAATGTTTTTCACAACTTTTTACACCTCAAAAATAAAACCTGGCTATTTTTCTGAGCAGATTATTTTCCTATTTTGTGGTGTGCTTATTTTTTCCCATTATTATTGAGAATATATATTGTGTTGCTGACGAACGACTTGGAACAGAAGAATTTGAAGACCCCGGAGACTTTGTTGAGCAAGGAAAGCGACCCTTTGACCATGTCTAAGAAACCAATTATTTTTGCATGACATGTAGCACTATATTTCGTTATATTTGATTCATGATGAGTCGGTGACCACCTTGGTGGTTTGTCCCCTAGAAAACCCTTGTTGATGCTTGCATATGAGCATGACCCTACCACCTATGTTAGTTGTGCAGGTGGGAAGTAGCTAGGCTGCTAGTAGTTGCTACGCAAATGGGATGGGTCTATGCATAATGACCATGAGAGAAATGATTTCGAAGGCTTTTCTGAAAACTCCAACGGGTGACACTTATGCCCAAGGGAGATGGTGATGAGGTGGGTGACCACTTGCGAAAGAAGTGGGTCACCGAGAAAAGTTTTGTGTGTGTGGTTTCGAAAACGGATTGGTGGCAGTTGCGACCGTTACTCCAACCTTACATGTGCGACCACGATACTCCTTATGGGACGGGGCTTTGTTGATTACCTTGGTCGGTGTTAACACAGAGCCCGCATTACTAGTGGCCGGAGTGGCGTGGTCACTCTCGAGACGGGGTCATGCCTGGTAGGGCGACCGTGAGCTGTTTTCACGGGCCCCGGGCACACTGTTGGTCCCTGCATGGATGATAAGATCTAGAGTGAGGCTTGTATGATATACATTATGTGGGATGGGTACTGATACGTCTCCATCGTATCTACTTTTCCAAACTCTTGTGCCCTTGTTTTGAACTCTAATTTGCATGATTTGAATGGAACTAACCTGGACTGACGTTGTTTTCAGCAGAATTGCCATGGTGTTGTTTTTGTGTAGAAATGGAAGTTCTTGGAATGTCCTGAAAATTCACGAAGAATATTTCTGGAAAATATGAAAAATACCTGCGCAAAGATCCACCGAAGGGGGTGAGCCAGTGGGCCACAAGCCCTGTGGTCGCGGCCACCCCCCAGGCCGCGGCGTCACGGCTTGTGGGGCCCACGTGGCTCTGCCGCCCCCAAAGTCAGCGCTACTTATTCCCTTTCGTCCCGAAAAAAATCAAGAGAGAAGATTTCATCGCGTTTGCGACACGAAGGCGCCGCCACATCCTGTTCTTCATCTGGAGGGCAGATCTGGAGTCTGTTTTGGGCTCTGGACCAAGGAGATCGTCGCCATCGTCATCATGAACCTTCTTCCCTCTCCAATTCCATGAAGCTCTTCATTGTTTGTGAGTAATCTATTCATAGGATCGCTAGGCGGTGATGGGTAGGATGAGATCTATCATGTAATCGAGTTAGTTTTGACGGGGATTGATCCCTAGTATCCACTATGTTCTGAGATTGATGTTGCTACTACTTTGCCATGCTTAATGCTTGTCACTAGGGCCCGAGTACCATGATTTCAGATCTGAAATTATTATGTTGTCACCAATATATGTGTGTTTTAGATCCGATCTTGCAAGTTGTAGTTACCTACTATGTGTTATGATCCGGCAACCCCGGAGTGACAATTACCGGAACCACTCCCGGTGATGACCATAGTTTGAGGAGTTCATGTGTTCACCAAGTGCTAATGCATTGGTCCGGTTCTTTATTAAAAGGAGAACCTTAATATCCCATAGTATCCACTTGGACCCCGCTTCCATGGGAGGGATGGACAATAGATGTCATGCAAGTTCTTTTCCCTAAGCACGTATGACTACACACGGAATGCATGCCTACATCACATTGACGAACGGGATCTAGCCACATATCTCTCCGTGTTATAATTATTGCATGATGAATATCATCCGACAAATCCCCGAACCATTGCCTACGAGTTTCTCCCACTGCTACTGTTACTTGTTTTGCTCTGCTGCTGTTACTACTGTTGCTGCTACTGTTACTTGCTGCCACTGTTACTTGCTTTGTCCTGCTGCTCCTACCACTACTGTTGCTACTACTGTTACTTGCTACTGTTGTTACTCGCTACTGCTGCTACTTGCTACTGCTGTCACTACTGTTGTTCCTTGCCACTGTCGTTACTCGTTACACTGCTGCTACCTGCTACAATACTTTTCTGGCGCCATTGATACAACAATTAGGAATAGTCTGCCTCGTCAACAGATCGTTTCTGGCACCGTTGCTATCATACTACCTTTGCTACTTATATCCTCCTTGCAGATACTAATCTTTCACGTGTGGTTGAGCTGACACCTCAACTGCTACTACTTGAGAATATTCTTTCAGTTCCCGTCGTGCGAACCAACAAATTTCGGTTGAATACTCTACCCTCGAAAACTGCCGCGATCCCACGCGCTGGTGGGCTATTGCAAGACAATTTCTAATTGTTGAGCAACTGGAAGCAGCTCTTTTCTGGCTCCGTTGCCGTGGAGGCATCAAGTCAGGAATAGTTGCACGTCAACAGCATTTTTCTGGCGCCGTTGCCGGGGAAGGAGAGCTATATTCTCTGAGTCACTTGGGATTTATATCTGCTGATCACTATGAAGAATCCGAAAGATCCAAAAACCAAAGTCTTGCCCTCAACTACGAGGGGAGGTAAGAAACTGCCATTTAGCTCTGCACTTGATTCACCTTCAGTTATGAGTAAGTTTGCGACACCACCTCCTGCTAGAAATCTTGATATGTCGCCTATGCTTGATGATGCTTATGATGTTACTATGCCTGATACTGCTAGAGATGCTATGCCTGATGATGCTATGCTTGATACTGCTAGAGATGCTATGCCTGATGATGCTATGCTTGATACTGCTAGAGATGCTATTTTGCCTGATGATGCTAGAGATGCTATTTTGCCTGATGATGCTATGCCTGATATTGCTAGAGATGCTATTTTTCCTGATGATGCTATGCTTGATACTGCTAGAGATACTACTTTGCCTGATATGCCACTAGGGGTATTCCTTGATGCTCATATTGCTAGAGTTACTGCCAATGCTCGTGATGCTTCTGAAACTGCCGATACTATTGAGATAGAACCTGATTTTGCTCCTCGTAGATCTAGCTCTCCTAGATATGAATTGCCTGATATACTTGAGGGTTATGTTACGGAGGGAGAGATAGCTAAGGATTTTCTTGCGTGTAAGGATGCCTATGACGCTGAGAAATTACTTCTCAAGTGGAAGGAAAAATCTCTGAAAGCTAGGATGAAATACGACCCGAAGTTTGCCACTTCACCTATCTTTATCACCGATGAGGATTATGAATTCTTTGTCAACCCTGAGATAATCTCTCTAGTCGAATCTGATCCTTTCCACGGTTATGAGTCTGAGACGGTCGTAGCCCATCTTACCAAACTACACGATATAGCCACCCTTTTCACTAGTGAGGAGAAGATCCGCTACTACTATATCCTTAAGTTGTTTCCTTTCTCTCTAAAGGATGATGCTAAAGCCTGGTTCACTTCTCTTGCTCCTGGATGTGTGAGTAGTCCCCAGGATATGGTCTATTACTTCTGTGAGAAATATTTCCCTGCCCATAAGAAGCAAGCTGCCTTGCAGGAAATATACAACTTTGCTCAACTCAAAGAAGAGAGTCTCCCACAAGCTTGGGTGAGGCTCATCCAGCTACAGAATGCTTTGCCAGATCACCCTCTTAAGAAGAACGAGATACTGGATATCTTCTACTCCCTCCGTAAACTAATATAAGAGCGTTTAGATTACTATTTCATTTATCTAAACACTCTTATATTAGTTTACAGAGGGATTATAACGGACTTATCGATGCTTCTAGAGACCACTTAGATAGTTGTGCCAGTTGTGTTTTTAGGGAACGAACTATAGAACAAGCTGAGATTCTACTGAATAACATCTCGATCAACGATAATGCTTGGACTATTCCCGAACCACCTCCCAAGCCAACTCCTAAGAAAATAGGTATTCTATTCCTCAGTCCTGAAGATATGCAAGAAGCCAAGAAATCTATGCAAGAGAAAGGCATTAGATCTGAAGATGTCAAAAATCTATCGCCCATCAAAGAGATCCATGGTCTCGATAACCCGATACAAGTAGTAGAGGTGAATTCTCTATGTAGGTTTGATGAGAGTGATATTCCTTTTGACAAACCTGCTAGCCTATGCTTTGATGAATTTGACAACTTTGTTGCCAAACAACAGAGTTTCAATGATTATGTTAGCAGACATTTGGAACAAAGTACTCGTATGCTTAGTCATTTAAGTGCTTGTGTAGACAGAAATGTCAATGGTCTGAAGCTTCCGAGTAAACATGCCTCTATGATTACTACTCAGGTAGAACAAGTACTTCAAGCTCAGAATGACTTGCTCAATGAATTAAATGACAACTCTGTCAGAGCATTACTAGAGGAGGCAAAATGACTCAGGAACCTTTGTATCCTGAAGGCCATCCTAAGAGAATTGATCAAGATTCTCAAGGAATTAATGTTGATACACCCAGTCATCCTAAGAAGAAGGATGATAGAAACCTACATCTGAGTTCACCAAATACTGTCACACCTGAAGAACCAAATGGTATTTCTGCGTCTGATGCAGAAACACAATCTGGTGATGAACATGAACCTGGTGACAATATGAAAAGCGATGTTCATAACAATGCTCAACCTTGCAATGATAAGGATTTGGAGATTGAACCTACAGTTAATCCTGATAACCCACAACCTAAGAGATACGATAAGAATGACTTCACTGCTAGGAAGCATGGTAAAGAAAGGGAGCCATAGGTTCAGAGACCTATGCCCTTTCCTCCTAAGCCATCCAAGAAAAAGGATGATGAGGATTTTGAGCGCTTTATTGAAATGATAAGACTTGTCTTTCTGCAGATGCGGTTCATTGATATGCTCAAAATGTCTCCATATGCCAAGTACATGAAAGATATCGTGACCAATAAACGGAAGATACCAGATCTTGAGATCTCCACCATGCTTGCCAATTACACTTTCAAAGGTGGAACTCCTAAGAAACTTGGTGATCCCGGAGTGCCCACTATGCCTTGCTCCATTAAAGGAAACCACATAAGAACTGCGTTATGTGACCTTGGAGCCGGTGTTAGTGTTATGCCTCCCTCTCTTTATCGTAGACTTGAACTGGATATGTTGACACCCACTGAAATTTCTCTGCAAATGGTCGACAAATCAACTGCTTTCCCTATCGGCATTTGCGAGGATGTGCCTGTTGTGGTTGCTAACACAACTATCTTAACAGACTTTGTTATCTTGGATATTCCCGAGGACGATGCCATGGCTGTCATCCTCGGAAGACCCTTTTTAAACACTGCAGGGGTTGTTATAGATTGCAACATAGGCAATGTCACTTTCCAGGTCAACGGTAATGAGCATACAGTGCACTTTCCGAAGAAACGATATCAAGTATATTGCATCAATGCTATCGAAAAAACTTCATCAATTCTTGTTGGGAGCTATGAATGCCCTATTCCTCGTGTCAAGATGAAGTATGATTTGCTTGTGGGGAGATTCATATCCCCATTGAGGTGACTTAGTGGCTATTCGAAATTCTCCATTCTCTTTTGCGATTCGAGAAAGTTTTGTCATGAGGATTTGATCAACCCCATTGACGGATTTCTTTCGATGACCATGAAATGGATGAATCAAAGAGTCGCATACCTCTGTTTTAAGCTTTCACTTTCTGTTGCTTAGAAGAAAAATTCTAGGTTTAGTTTAGTTTTCCCTGTTTTCTGTCTTAGCGTCCGGTGGAAAAGTACCCCGAAAATAAAAGTTCTCCGAATGTTGTGAAAATCTAGTATGATTTTTTCTGGAATATTTGAAAAATACTGGGACTGAGAGCTGGCCTCGGGGCCACACTAGTGGGACACAAGCCCTCACGCCGCGGGCTCCCCCTGGCCGCGGCCACCAAGCTTGTGGGGCCCACAGGGACCCCCTTCACTCATTCTAGCTCCCATCCTCTTCTTCTACCTCCAGACGAAATCGTTTCGCAGCTCAAACCCGTGTTCTTGCTCATTTGGCTGTGATTTTTGATCTCCTTGCTCAAAGCACCATTCTCCGAACCGTTTTGGGGAAATTACTCCTTGGTAAGTGACTCCTCCATTGGTCCAATTAGTTTCTACTCTAGTGCTTTATCCTTCGCATATTCTTGCTACCTTGGTGACCCTGTTCTTGAGCTTGAAATGTTGATTTTAGCTGGTCCCAAGTAGTTTTAGCGCGTGATACAGTCTCTAGGCACTAGTAGGAGTAATTTCTACAAGGTGTGGTTCGTCTTTATTCACTTTTCTCTTGAACTTCAAAAATTTCAGCAAAAAGAAATTATGTTTAGGAGGAAGATTCATGGTGGTTCCTCAAGTAAGAAGGGTCCCCGTCTTTCTATTCGGGAGCCCGATCCTTATCAACTAAGGGACGCACCTGTACAACCATGTGAATGGCCTTCCGATGAGTTCATGATCAAAGCAGGCTTCAAGGATGAGTTTGATACACTTGTCCGCAATGCCGGGTTAGAATAATTCCTCTCAGATAAATGTGAACAGTATGCTATGCTCACTGCCTCTTTCGTGCGTAGATTTAAATTTTCAATTGGCCGTGACTCATCCATACTGTTTGATCTGTATGATAAATCCTACACACTGGATTTGGAGGATTTCAATAGGATTTGCAAGATACCTGATGGGGGTAGTCTTAATGATCCTGCTAAGTCTTCGGTTAGAGATTTTGTCTCTAGTATAACTGTTGGAGAAACTCGAGACATCACGCAAGCTACCATAGGAAGCATTCATTTCCCCGCCTTGCACTACTTTGCCCTCTTCATAGGTAGATGCATTAACGGCAAGGTTGAACATTGTCACCTATGGGCATCTGACCTTAGTATCCTTAAGAGCGCAGTGACGGGTGACAAAAGCTTCAACATGGGAGCTATTATAGCAAGGAGGCTGAATAAGAATGCTATTGATGGGGATTTCTTTGGCGGGATCTAAGCCACTCGCATAGCAAATTTTCTTGGAGTACCCATCCGCGCAGGAGATCCCCCTCTCCATACAGTTTTCCTTGACCACGTCGCTATGACACGCTACCAGTTCCTTGAGAGGGATGATGGGATGATGAATCCCTCCTATACCGATTGATATTTAACCGGCAGCGTGTTTTCCATATTACCGTTCCTACTCCTGCTTTCTTTGACTTTCAGGTAAAACGGAGATACTACATAACCAGAGGAGAGGTAGAGGAGTATGAGAGGGAAGCGAAGGCTGCTCGTCTCCGTGAGGTAGCTATTCAGGCAGTGGCTGCAGCGCTCCCGTATAACCCCGATTATGATTTTGGGTTTCGCCAGGACCGTCCTTGGGAGTAGACCAAGCTAGGCCAAAAGCCTAAGCTTGGGGGAGTACGTGTTCTCACCAACTTTACATTCATGCTTATGCTTTCACTTTGTTAGTCGGTGTTTACACTTTGCTACTGTATTATCCATGCTAGTTTATTTTTGTTTTCTTGTTTTGTGTCCTTTTGAGAAAACCCAAAAAGATTTTCCTTTCTTCTTTTGCTTGTTGGGAGCTTTCCAGTGTAAATAGTTTTCTTTTTCTTTGGGTCAAGGTAGAAGATATTGGTTACAATGTTTAGTGGCTCTTGCATGCATACCTGTTTAGCTTTCAAAGAACCATATTACTTTGTCTTCTCCTTTGTGTTTGCCTGCAGATTCAACTTAGTCCAATGCACGAGTACTCTTATTATTGTTCACATCGTTCGATTGTGCAAGTGAAAGGCAATAATGATGATATATGATGAAGTGACTGAGACTGGAAAAGCTGGTATGAACTCTATCTAATTTTTTTTGTAAATATGACTAGCTTGTCGTCCCAGATTCAGCTTTGTTGTGAGAGAACCATGTTTGCAATGACAACTTAGAGAACATAGTTTCTGATGCCATGCTTAATTAGCTAGATCTTATAATGGTTTGTCTTGAATGCCAACATAGATTTTGAGATGACTATGATGTAGTATGATAGGTTGGTATTCTCCTTTGATTGATTCAAGTGGCCTGACTTGGCGCATGTTCATGCATGTAGTTTAAACAAAATCAACATAGCCTCTATGATGTTCGTGTTCATGGTGATTTATATCTTGCTCATGCTTGCACTCAATGTTAGTCAAACTCATTGCATCTTGATGACCGTTGTCGCTCTCTAGTTGGTCGCTTCCCAGTCTTTTGCTAGCCTTCACTTGTACTAAGCGGGAATACTTCTTGTGCATCCACCTCCATAAACCCAAAGTTGTGCCCTATGAGTCCACCATACCTACCTATTTGCGGTATCTACCTGCCGTTCCAAGTAAATTTGCGTGTGCCATTCTCTAAACCTTCAAGAAATAATCTGTTTTGCATGCCCGAACCGCTCATGTGGTGACAGGGGGCTATTGGTATCTTCCATGTTAGGCGTGTTATCCTCGACATGTGTTTATTCACTTTCATTCACGAGAAAGGGGCCGGTAATTGGAATGCCCAGTTCCACGCTTAAATCGAAAACATAACTGTAAAACAAGACTCCCCCAGGATTGATGTTAGTATGGACGGTACCCGAGGATTCGGCTAGCCGTGGTGTGTGATTGATTGGTGGTGGTGTTGGGGAACGTCGCATGGGAAACAAAAATTTTCCTACGCGCACGAAGACCTATCATGGTGATGTCCATCTACGAGAGGGGATGAGTGATCTACGTACCCTTGTAGACCATACAGCAGAAGCGTTAGTGAACGCGGTTGATGTAGTGGAACATCCTCACGTCCCTCGATCCGCCCCGCGAACAATCCCGCGATCAGTCCCACGATCTAGTACCGAACGGACGGCACCTCCGCGTTCAGCACACGTACAGCTCGACGATGATCTCGGCCTTCTTGATCCAGCAAGAGAGACGGAGAGGTAGAAGAGTTCTCCGGCAGCGTGACGGCGCTCCGGAGGTTGGTGATGACCTTGTCTCAGCAGGGCTCCGCCCGAGCTCCGCAGAAACGCGATCTAGAGGAAAAACCGTGGAGGTATGTGGTCGGGCTGCCGTGGAAAAGTCGTCTCAAATCAGCCCTAAAACCTCCGTGTATATAGGTGGGAGGGAGGGGACCTTGCCTTGGGGCTCAAGGAGCCCCAAGGGGGTCGGCCGAGTCCAAGGGGGAAGGCTCCCCCCCCCCAAACCGAGTTGGACTTGGTTTGGTGGGTGGGAGTCCTTCCTTCCCTTCCCACCTCTTTTTTTCTCTTTGATTTTCTTTCCTAGGCGCATAGGGCCCTTTTGGGCAGACCCACCAGCCCACTAAGGGCTGGTGCGCCACCCTCATGACCTATGGGCTTCCCCGGGGTGGGTTGCCCCCCCCCCCCCCCCGATGAACTCGCGGAACCCATTCGTCATTCCCGGTACATTCCCGGTAACTCCGAAAACCTTCCGGTAATCAAATGAGGTCATCATATATATCAATCTTCGTTTCCGGACCATTCCAGAAACCCTCGTGACGTCCGTGATCTCATCCGGGACTCCGAACAACATTCGGTAACCAACCATATAACTCAAATACGCATAAAACAACGTCGAACCTTAAGTGTGCAGACCCTGCGGGTTCGAGAACTATGTAGACATGACCCGAGAGACTCCTCGGTCAATATCCAATAGCGGGACCTGGATGCCCATATTGGATCCTACATATTCTACGAAGATCTTATCGTTTGAACCTCAGTGCCAAGGATTCATATAATCCCGTATGTCATTCCCTTTGTCCTTCGGTATGTTAGTTGCCCGAGATTCGATCGTCAGTATCCGTATACCTATTTCAATCTCGTTTACCGGCAAGTCTCTTTACTCGTTCCGTAATACAAGATCCCGCAACTTACACTAAGTTGCATTGCTTGCAAGGCTTGTGTGTGATGTTGTATTACCGAGTGGGCCCCGAGATACCTCTCCGTCACACGGAGTGACAAATCCCAGTCTTGATCCATACTAACTCAACTAACACCTTCGGAGATACCTGTAGAGCATCTTTATAGTCACCCAGTTACGTTGCGACGTTTGATACACACAAAGCATTCCTCCGGTGTCAGTGAGTTATATGATCTCATGGTCATAGGAATAAATACTTGACACGCAGAAAACAGTAGCAACAAAATGACACGATCAACATGCTATGTCTATTAGTTTGGGTCTAGTCCATCACGTGATTCTCCTAATGACGTGATCCTGTTATCAAGCAACAACACTTTGTTCATAATCAGGAGACACTGACTATCTTTGATCAACTGGCTAGCCAACTAGAGGCTTGCTAGGGACGGTGTTTTGACTATGTATCCACACATGTAAATGAGTCTTCATTCAATACAATTATAGCATGGATAATAAATGATTATCTTGATACAGGAATTATAATAATAACTATATTTATTATTTCCTCTAGGGCATAACTCCAACAGTCTCCCACTTGCACTAGAGTCAATAATCTAGCCCTCACATCATCATGCAAATTACATTGTAATAAATCTAACACCCATACAGTTCTGGTGTTGATCATGCTTTGGCCGTGGAAGAGGTTTAGTCAGCGGGTCCGTGTGCACTTTGCATATATTTACGTCCTCTCCCTCGACGTAGTCGCGGATGAGGTTGAAGTGTCGTTTGATGTGTTTGGTCTTCTTGTGAAACCGTGGTTCCTTTGCCAAGGCAATGGCACCCGTGTTGTCATAGAACAAGGTTATTGGATTCAGTGCGCTTGGCACCACTCCAAGATCCGTCATGAACTGCTTCATCCAGACACCCTCCTTAGCCGCCTCCGAGGCAGCCATGTATTCCGCTTCACATGTAGAATCTGCTACGACGCTTTGCTTGGAACTGCACCAGCTTACCGCACCCCCCATTAAGAATAAATACGTATCCGGTTTGCGACCTAGAGTCGTCCGGATCTGTGTCAAAGCTTGCATCGACGTAACCTTTTACGGCGAGCTCTTCGTCACCTCCATACACGAGAAACATCTCCTTAGTCCTTTTCAGGTACTTCAGGATATTCTTGACCGCTGTCTAGTGATCCAGTCCTGGATTACTCTGGAACCTACCCGCCATACTTATGGCCAGGCTAACATCTGGTCTAGTGCACAGCATTGCATACATGATAGAACCTATGGCTGAAGCATAGGGGACGGAGCGCATATGCTCTCTATCTTCATCAGTTCCTGGGCACTGAGTCTTACTCAATTTCGTACCTTGTAAAACTGGCAAGAACCCTTTCTTGGACTGTTCCATTTTGAACCTCTTCAAAACTTTATCAAGGTATGTGCTTTGTGAAAGTCCTATCAGGCGTTTTGATCTATCCCTATAGATCTTAATGCCTAGAATGTAAGCAGCTTCTCCTAGGTCCTTCATAGAGAAACTTTTATTCAAGTAATCCTTTATGCTCTCCAAAAACTCCACGTTGTTTCCAATCAGCAATATGTCATCCACATATAATATTAGAAACGCCACAGAGCTCCCACTCACTTTCTTGTAAATACAAGATTCTCCAACCACTTGTATAAACCCAAATGCTTTGATCACCTCATCAAAACGTTTGTTCCAACTCCGGGATGCTTGCACCAGTCCATAAATGGATCCCTGGAGCTTGCACACCTTGTTAGCATTCTTAGGATTGACAAAACCTTCGGGTTGTATCATATACAACTCTTCCTTAAGGAAACCGTTAAGGAACGCCGTTTCGACATCCATCTGCCAGATTTCATAATCGAAAAATGCAGCTATTCCTAACATGATTCTGACAGACTTAAGCATCGCTACGGGTGAGAATGTCTCATCGTAGTCAACTCCTTGAACTTGTGAAAAACCCTTTGCCACAAGTCGAGCTTTATAAACGGTCACATTGTCGTCAGCGTCTGTCTTCCTCTTAAAGATCCATTTGTTCTGAATAGCCTTGCGGCCCTCAGGTAGTACTTCCAAAGACCACACTTTGTTCTCATACATGGATCCTATCTCGGACTTCATGGCTTCTAGCCATTTGTTGGAATCTGGGCCCACCATTGCTTCTTCATAATTTGCACGTTCATTGTTGTCTAACAACATGATTGATAAGACGGGATCTAGAGCAGTACGTGGTCTCGTCGACCTGCGTGGTTCGATAGAAACTTGAACCGGAGTTTCATGATCATCATCATTAACTTCCTCCTCAATCGACGTCGCAATGACAGAGGTTTCCCCTTGCCCTGCGCCACCATCCAGAGGGATGAGAGGTTCGAAAACCTCGTCAAGTTCTATCTTCCTCCCACTCAATTCTCTCGAGAGAAACTCCTTCTCGAGAAAAGCTCCGTTTTTAGCAACAAACACTTTTCCCTCGGATTTGAGATAGAAGGTGTACCCAACTGTCTCTTTTGGGTAACCTATGAAGACGCACCTTTCCGCTTTGGGTTCTAGTTTTTCAGGCTGAAGCTTTTTGACATAAGCATCACATCCCCAAACTTTAAGAAACGACAACTTTGGCCTTTTGCCAAACCACAGTTTGTATGGTGTCGTCTCAACGGATTTTGATGGTGCCCTATTTAAAGTGAATGCAGTTGTTTCTAATGCATAACCCCAAAATGATAACGGCAAATCGGTAAGAGACATCATAGATCGCACCATCTCTAATAAAGTACGATTACGACGTTCGGACACACCATTACGTTGTGGTGTTCCAGGCGGTGTTAACTGTGAAACAATTCCACATTGTCTTAAGTGAGCACCAAACTCGAAACTCAGATATTCACCCCCACGATCAGACCGTAGGAACTTGATCTTCTTGTTACGATGATTTTCCACTTCACTCTGAAATTGCTTGAACTTTTCAAATGTTTCATACTTGTGCTTCATCAAGTAGACATAACCATATCTACTCAAATCGTCAGTGAAGGTGAGAAAATAACGATATTCGCCGCGCGCCTCTACGCTCGTCGGACCACACACATCGGTATGTATGATTTCCAACAAGTCACTTGCACGCTCCATAGTTCCGGAGAACGGAGTCTTAGTCATCTTGCCCATGAGGCATGGTTCGCACGTGTCAAGTGAATCAAAGTCAAGTGACTCCAAAAGTCCATCAGCATGGAGTTTCGTCATGCGCTTTACACCAATATGACCTAATCGGCAGTGCCACAAAAATATGGCGCTATCATTGTTAACTTTAACTCTTTTGGTCTCAATTTTATGTATATGCGTATCGCTATCAAGATTCAATATGAACAATCCTCTCACATTAGGTGCATGGCCATAAAAGATGTTACTCATAGAAATAGAACAACCATTATTCTCTGACTTAAAAGAGTAACCGTCTCGCAATAAACAAGATCCAGATATAATGTTCATGCTCAACGCAGGCACTAAATAACAATGATTTAAGTTCATCACTAATCCTGATGGTAACTGAAGTGAAACTGTGCCGACGGCGATTGCATCAACCTTGGAACCATTTCCTACGCGCATCGTCACTTCATCTTTCGCCAGCCTTCGTCTATTCCGCGGTTCCTGTTTCGAGTTGCAAATATGAGCAACAGAACCGGTATCGAATACCCAGGCACTACTATGAGAGCCGGTTAAGTACACATCAATAACATGTATATCAAATATACCTGATTTTTCTTTGCCGCCTTCTTATCTGCCAGATACTTGGGGCAATTGCGCTTCCAGTGACCCATACCCTTGCAATAGTAACACTCCGTTTCAGGCTTAGGTCCAGCTTTGGGTTTCTTCGTCGGATTGGCAACAGGCTTGCCGCTCTTCTTCGAATTACCCTTCTTGCCTTTGCCGTTTCTCTTGAAACTAGTGGTCTTATTCACCATCAACACTTGATGTTCTTTACGGAGTTCAGACTCTGCGACTTTCAGCATCGCAAACAACTCGACGGGTGACTTGTTCATCCCTTGCATGTTGTAGTTCAACACAAAGCCTTTATAGCTTGGCGGCAGTGATTGAAGGATTCTGTCAGTGATAGCCTCTTGCGGGAGTTCAATCCCCAGCTCGGCTAGACGGTTTGAGTACCCAGACATTTTGAGCACATGTTCACTGACAGACGAGTTCTCCTCCATCTTACAAGCATAGAATTTATCGGAGGTCTCATACCTCTCGATCCGGGCGTTCTTCTGAAAGATAAACTTCAACTCCTGGAACATCTCAAATGCTCCATGACGCTCAAAGCGACGTTGAAGTCCCGGTTCTAAGCCATACAATATTGCACATTGAACTACTGAGTAGTCCTCCTTACGTGCTAACCAAGCGTTCTTAACATCCTGATCAGCCATAGCGGGTGGTTCATCTCCTAGCGCAGCATTAAGAACATAATCCTTCTTCCCAGCTTGTAAGATTAGCTTAAGATTACGAGCCCAGTCTACAAAGTTGCTTCCATCATCTTTCAACTTAGCTTTCTCTAGGAACGTATTAAAATTCAGGGTGACTATTGTGTGAGCCATGATCTACAACACAAATATATTCAAAGTAGACTTAGACTATGTTCAAGATAATTAGAGTTTAACTTAATCAAATTATTTGCTAAACTCCCACTCAAAAAGTACATCTCTCTAGTCATTTGAGTGGTTCATGATCCACTTACACTAGCTCAAGTCCGATGATCACGTGAGTTGAGTATAGTTTTAGTGGTAAGCATCCCTATGCTAATCATATCATCTATATGATTCATGATCGACCTTTCGGTCTCATGTGTTCCGAGGCCATGTCTGCACATGCTAGGCTCGTCAAGCTTAACCCGAGTGTTCCGCGTGCGCAACTGTTTTGCACCCGTTGTATGTGAACGTTGAGTCTATCACACCCGATCATCACGTGGTGTCTCGAAACGACGAACTGTAGCAACGGTGCACAGTCGGGGAGAACACAATTTCGTCTTGAAATTTTAGTGAGAGATCACCTCATAATGCTACCGTCGTTCTAAGAAAAATAAGGTGCATAAAAGGATTAACATCACATGCAATTCATAAGTGACATGATATGGCCATCATCACGTGCTTCTTGATCTCCATCACCAAAGCACCGGCACGATCTTCTTGTCACCGGCGCCACACCATGATCTCCATCAACGTGTTGCCATCGGGGTTGTCGTGCTACTCATGCTATTACTACTAAAGCTACATCCTAGCAAAATAGTAAACGCATCTGCAAGCACAAACGTTAGTATAAAGACAACCCTATGGCTCCTGCCGGTTGCCGTACCATCGACGTGCAAGTCGATATTTTCTATTACAACATGATCATCTCATACATCCAATATATCACATCACATCGTTGGCCATATCACATCACAAGCATACCCTGCAAAAACAAGTTAGACGTCCTCTAATTTTGCTGTTGCATGTTTTACGTGGTGACGATGGGTATCTAGTAGGATCGCATCTTACTTATGAAAACACCACAACGGAGATATATGAGTTGCTATTTAACCTCATCCAAGGACCTCCTCGGTCAAATCCGATTCAACTAAAGTTGGAGAAACCGACACTTGCCAGTCATCTTTGAGCAACGGGGTTACTCGTAGTGATGAAACCAGTCTCTCGTAAGCGTACGAGTAATGTCGGTCCAAGCCGCTGCAATCCAACAATACCGCAGAATCAAGAAAAGACTAAGGAGGGAAGCAAAACGCACATCACCGCCCACTTTTGTGTTCTACTCGAGAAGACATCTACGCATGAACCTAGCTCATGATGCCACTGTTGGGGAACGTCGCATGGAAAACAAAAAATTTCCTACGCGCACGAAGACCTATCATGGTGATGTCCATCTACGAGAGGGGATGAGTGATCTACGTACCCTTGTAGACTGTACCGCAGAAGCGTTAGTGAACGCAGTTGATCTAGTGGAACGTCCTCACGTCCCTCGATCCGCCCCGCGAACAATCCCGCGATCAGTCCCACGATCTAGTACCGAACAGATGGCACCTCCGCGTTCAGCACACGTACAGCTCGACAATGATCTCGGCCTTCTTGATCCAGCAAGAGAGACGGAGAGGTAGAAGAGTTCTCCGGCAGCGTGACGGCGCTCCGGAGGATGGTGATGACCTTGTCTCAGCAGGGCTCCGCCCGAGCTCCGCAGAAACGCTATCTAGAGGAAAAACCGTGGAGGTATGTGGTCGGGCTGCCGTGGAAAAGTCGTCTCAAATCAGCCCTCAAACCTCCGTATAAATAGGTGGGAGGGAGGGGACCTTGAATTGGGGCTCAAGGAGCCCCAAGGGGGTCGGCCGAGTCCAAGGGGGAAGGCTCCCCCCCCCCAAATCGAGTTGGACTTGGTTTGGTGGGTGGGTGTCCTTCCTTCCCTTCCCACCTCCTCTTTTTTTTCTCTTTGATTTTCTTTCCTAGGCACATAGGGCCCTTTTGGGCTGCCCCACCAGCCCACTAAGGGCTGGTGCGCCACCCTCATGACCTATGGGCTTCCCCGGGGTGGGTTGCCCCCCCGGTGAACTCCCGGAACCCATTCGTCATTCCCGGTACATTCCCGGTAACTCCAAAAACCTTCCGGTAATCAAATGAGGTCATCCTATATATCAATCTTCGTTTCCAGACCATTCCGGAAACCCTCGTGACGTCCATGATCTCATCCGGGACTCCGAACAACATTCGGTAACCAACCATATAACTCAAATACGCATAAAACAACGTCGAACCTTAAGTGTGCAGACCCTGCGGGTTCGAGAACTATGTAGACATGACCCGAGAGACTCCTCGGTCAATATCCAATAGCGGGACCTGGATGTCCATATTGGATCCTACATATTCTACGAAGATCTTATCGTTTGAACCTCAGTGCCAAGGATTCATATAATCCCGTATGTCATTCCCTTTGTCCTTCGGTATATTACTTGCCCGAGATTCGATCGTCAGTATCCGTATACCTATTTCAGTCTCGTTTACCGGCAAGTCTCTTTACTCGTTCCATAATACAAGATCCCGCAACTTACACTAAGTTACATTGCTTGCAAGGCTTGTGTGTGATGTTGTATTACCGAGTGGGCCCCGAGATACCTCTCCGTCACACGGAGCGACAAATCCCAGTCTTGATCCATACTAACTCAACTAACACCTTCGGAGATACCTGTAGAGCATCTTTATAGTCACCCAGTTACGTTCCGATGTTTGATACACACAAAGCATTCCTTCGGTGTCAGTCAGTTATATGATCTCATGGTCATAGGAATAAATACTTGACATGCAGAAAACAGTAGCAACAAAATGACACGATCAACATGCTACGTCTATTAGTTTGGGTCTAGTCCATCACGTGATTCTCCTAATGACGTGATCTAGTTATCAAGCAACAACACTTTGTTCATAATCAGGAGACACTGACTATCTTTGATCAACTGGCTAGCCAACTAGAGGCTTGCTAGGGACGGTGTTTTGTCTATGTATCCACACATGTAAATGAGTCTTCATTCAATACAATTATAGCATGGATAATAAACGATTATCTTGATACAGGAATTATAATAATAACTATATTTATTATTGCCTCTAGGGCATAATTCCAACAGGTGGGGGAGTTAAAACTTTACTTTTCTGTTTGGGAACCGCCTATAGCATGAATAGCATGGAAGATATTGAGAACTCTTAGTCATTGCGTTGACAATGAAAGCATGCCACCCAAAATTATTATCTCTGTTTTCAAAAGCTTGAGCTCTGGCACCTCTTCAAATCAATGCTTCCCTCTGCGAAGGGCCTGTCTATTTATTTTCCTGTTGAGTCATCCTCTTCTTATATAAGCACCAATTAGAGAGCACCTCTGTCATTTTTATGCTTTGCTTTTGATTGATATTGAGTATGACTATGAATTACAATGTTTACAATGTTTAGTCAGCCCTTGATCTTTGAAAGTGCTCTGCATTTATGTTTTGCGGTCTCACAAAGAGCTAGCGAGATACCACCTATTCATATTGCTTCATGCTTGTTTTCATTGAATTGTTGGTATCTGAAACTCATTATTATTTGCTTGCTAGCTGATTATGCCATTGATATTAGTTTACTGTGAGACCTTTGTGTCACTTGCTTATGTGGTTAACTTTTGATCTTGCTGAAATTTTGGTTATGAGTTAGACATAGTTGCAACAACAAGATCAAACAGAGTTTGTCAAAGTTTTTCTTTCTCTTTCAGTTTGTGAACTGAGTTGCTTGAGGACAAGCAAGGTTTTAAGCTTGGGGGAGTTGATACGTCTCCATCGTATCTACTTTTCCAAACTCTTTTTCCCTTGTTTTGGACTCTAATTTGCATGATTTGAATGGAACTAACCCGAAGTGACGCTGTTTTCAGCAGAATTGCCATGGTGTTGTTTTTTTGCAAAAATGAAAGTTCTCGGAATGTCCTAAAAATTTACGGAGAATATTTCTAGAAAATATGAAAAATACCTGCACAAAGATCCACCGGAGGGGGTGAGCCAGTGGGCCACAAGCCCTGTGGCCGCGGCCACCCCCCAGGCTGCAGCGTTAGGGCTTGTGGGGCCCACGTGGCTCTGCCGCCCCCAAACTCAGCGCTATTTATTCCCTTTTGTCCCGAAAAAAATAAAGAGATAAGATTTCATCGCGTTTGCGACACGGAGGCGCCGCCACATCCTGTTCTTCATCTAGAGGGCAGATCTGGAGTCCGTTTTGGGTTCCGGATCAAGGAGATCGTCGCCATCGTCATCATCAACCTTCTTCCCTCTCCAATTCCATGAAGCTCTTCATCGTTCGTGAGTAATCTATTCATAGGCTCGCTGGGCGCTGATGAGTAGGATGAGATCTATCATGTAATCGAGTTAGTTTTGACGGGGATTGATCCCTAGTATCCACTGTGTTCTGAGATTGATGTTGCTACTACTTTGCCATGCTTAATGCTTGTCACTAGGGCCCGTGTGGCATGATTTCAGATCTGAAATTATTATGTTGTCACCAATATATGTGTGTTTTAGATCCGATCTTGCAAGTTGTAGTTACCTACTATGTGTTATGATCCGGCAACCCCGGAGTGACAATAACCGGAACCACTCCCGGTGATGACCATAGTTTGAGGAGTTCATATGTTCACCAAGTGCTAACGCGCTGGTCCGGTTCTTTATTAAAAGGAGAACCTTAATATCCTGTAGTATCCACTTGGACCCCGCTGCCACGGGAGGGATGGACAATAGATGTCATGCAAGTCCTTTTCCCTAAGCATGTATGACTACACACGGAATGCATGCCTACATCACATTGACGAACGGGAGCTAGCCACATATCTCTCCATGTTATAACTGTTGCATGATGAATGTCATCCGACAAATCGCCGATCCATTGCCTACGAGTTTGTCCCACTACTGATGTTACTTATTTTGCTCTGCTGTTGTTACTACTGTTGCTGCTACTGTTACTTGCTACCACTGTTACTTGCTTTGTCATGTTGCTGCTGCCACTACTGTTGCTACTACTGTTACTTCCTACTGCTGCTACTTGCTACTGCTGTCACTACTGTTGTTCCTTGCCACTGCCGTTACTCGTTACACTGCTGCTACCTGCTACAATACTTTTCTGGCGCCATTGATACAACAGTTAGGAATAGTCTGCCTCGTCAACAGATCGTTTCTGGCACCGTTGCTATGATACTACATGTGCTACTTATATCCTGCTTGCGGATACTAATATTTCAGGTGTGGTTGAGCTGACACCTCAACTGCTAATACTTGAGAATATTCTTTCACTTCCCGTCGTGCGAACTAAAAAATTCGGTTGAATACTCTACCCTCGAAAACTGCCGCGATCCCACGCGCTGGTGGGCTAATGCAAAACAATTTCTAATTGTTGAGCAACTGGAAGCAACTCTTTTCTGGCTCCGTTGCCGTGGAGGCATCAAGTCAGGAATAGTTGCACGTCAATAGGTACCAATCGAGTGGACTCTTTGTTTAGCATCGTCAGGGGAAAGGCATTTTTCGGGTGCTTACCTCGGGTATGTGATATACCGCGAGTCGTGGATGACACAGTCGCTCCCCGAATCTTGTGGGTACAGCGCACAACCTCTACAAATTGTAAAACTATTTGAATAGCCGTTTCCATGGTCAAGGACAATTGGATGACCTCTCTTGGGCTACGTCCATATGTTTTCGCATAAACCAAATGTGTGTGTGCTTGTGTGTATATGGGAAAGATGATGATATGAGAAAGATGATACTTGAGCTAAGTCTGACGACTTGGTATGGGATTGAACGTGGGACGTTCTACCCCGGCTTATGATGATAACCACAACTTGTTCATATGGATATCTATGACAAGTTAATGCATTCCTTTACAAGATTGATCATGTCATTGCACTCAAAGATTAGCTTTCCGCAAAACTACCTACTTAGTACTATGTCATGCATTATTATTACCTTGTTCCACATCATGGGTTGCTTGCGAGTACATTCAAAGTACTCATTGGCTTTCCACTGGTTATTTAATTGTCTAGACATGGAAGAGCGGGAATATGGAGAAGAGTTCATTGAGGATGAGCACGCGAACTAGGACACTTCCCAGTCAGAATGCATGTAGGCTTAAGGCAGATGGCTCGGGTTCACGCTTTTGATCAAGTTATCTACTGCTAGTTATGTTGGTGTTTCGTCCTTTGAGTCCCTATCTATGTAAGACTTGACCTTAATGGTCTCTATTTGTATCAGACGGTATGTATTTATGTTAAACTCTTGTATTCATCTTATGTGTGTTCAGTGAGGATTGATCTGCGGGATCACTTTACACGTGCATTCGGTGACCTCAACTTATAAGTCGGGGTCCCCACAGGCCCTTGAGGAGAAACAAAGAGAAAAATCGACCGAACTGATGTCGGTCACCGCCGCACTCCAAGAAGCACAGAAGGAGGCACAAGATCTTCGGAAAGATGTCCATCAGATCAAGAAAATCACAGCTGGTAAGCGCTATTTATTACAGTGTACCTTTGGCGGGTGAAGATTTGTATCTCTTAATCGAATATTGAGTTCTCCAGGTATGATTGCCGATTTGCCGAAGAGTGCGGAAGAGGCTGAGAATTACTATGCTTCTCAGGAGGGCATGGCGCAGCAAAGGCTGTTCTCAACACAATTACAGAATACGGAGCATCCTCAGCTGGCATATGATCAGTTGATGCAGTTGATGGAGCCGCACAAGATGACTAAACCTGCCATGTTGGACTTGTGCATCAAGTTGTGGCCATCTAAACCATTGCCCAGAAGCTACTTCGGCTTGGTTCAAAAGTTGATTGCTGCTTCGCCTCAAATCATCGTCTTGAAGCGTTCGATATGCATTGAAGGAGCTCGTATGGACTTTGATAAATGAATGACACACTTTCGGAAGTTAGAGCCCTCGAAGATGGCCACCGCACATCCGCCACGTGGGAAGGAGCACAAGCGCCCCGAACTGTATTTCTCCACTTCTATGGAAGGTGCCCGAGATATAGAGGCACTATGCTCTAAGGACATAGTCTTTGATTTAAAGATACAATCCTGTAAAAGTGGTTGTATAATACAATGCCTTCTCATTTTTGCATGGTAGACCATGTCTTTAAATTGCAACTCTTGTTTAGGTTGTTTTGATACTGAGAGTTTCTAGTTCTCAGCTTCAGAGCCCCTACTAGATTGTAGAGAGGGTGTTTTTGGCTTCCACATAGTTACCCTTAGCCAACGTCTTGTCACCCTTAAGATGATAATGTGGAATAAAACCATGCAATCATACTACTTGGCTTTAATGCTTTCATTTACCATAAGAGCTTGACCATGGGTGCTAAGTAAAACCCTTTAAAATAAGTGATATTCGGCTTCTGTCATGGTGTAAAAACATATAATCACTTGGTCTAAATGATTTCAAACGTTTCACGGAATGCGAGCAACCCCTAATGGTTCTGTAGTTTAACACTTGTTTTGGATCGCATACCAACTCTTGCTCATCATGTCGGTCAGTTTTCGGCTTCTCCACTTAGGTACTTAACCAGACTAGCTGGAAATACAATCGTAGTGGTTCTCCCTTTACCCTTTTACCCGAACTAGTGCAACTTAAATGGGTAAACACAGGAGCGGGGAAACCCAACATTTGACCAAAGACATAATTCGAAACTGATGCATATAACACAAATCCAAGACGCCGCACTCGAGAAATGCCAAATAGAAATGTAACAGTTCGAAAGGAGTGGTTGTGATGACCAAACCCCTCGTTAATTCAGCCGATATGTTCATAAAACCAAGCTTGTATAAGTGTTCAAGAAACTGTTCAGGAAAAGTAGGAAGCAAAAAACTATTGCAAAGCTCATAAATAAAAAAGAGCATTCATACTTCCGAAGAATTATGAATTGTATAATTCGAACTTCATAAGGAGTTGTATATGGTTGGATGAATAAAAGAGTACAGTGTAGAGGTTCACGCGGGGTTGGGCATGACTAGCTTGATGTTCCTATAAGCACCATGTTGCACGTCTGCGCCTTTACTCATTGGAGAATATTCCTTGAACACGGGAGAACTTCAATAAATAACTCTTGTGGTCAATGCCGGTCTTGAGAAACCACCGATGTGTACGTGTGCTTGACGCACAGATTGGTTATTAAGGGTACATATATATGTCTGAAGACAGTACTGACCATGATTCAGTATATCCGAACAAGCCTTGTACTATTAATCCTCATAGTTGCCCATGGTATCTCGAGTGCAAAGTTGTGCCTTCGAGGTACATACCTTGCTGGAGGCAAGGCTTGTTCCATGATCTTTTGGGTGACATCGTTATATGTTTTGCTACACTTTAGATCATTTTACACATATTTGGACTAACCAACTAACTCAGTGCACCCAGTGCCAGTTTCTATCTGTTGATGCCTATTTTGCAGGGGCTTTTATCCAATTTTTCGAAGCCCGAAAAATTCCAAGAAAAATATATAAAAAATCAGTGTAATAGAAGCTTCCAAATCACTCAAGATAGGCCACAGGGGGCCCACGGGCCTCCCAAGCGACCTGTGGGCGCGGCCTGGCCCTATGCCGCGCCAAGAGGCCGCCTCGGTGGGGCCCACGCCCTCCGGTGCCCTCCTTTCGCCTATATTTACTCATCCGCGAGAAAACCCTTCAATCACATCCAGAATCGCGAATTTCTCCTTCGTTTCACCGCCGCAGCGCTTCCGAGATCTGGAGCGTCACGAGACCTCTTCCCGGCACCCTACCGGAGGGAGGCTTGACCTCCGGGAGCTTCTCCACCGCTATGGACGCTTCCTAGACGTGCCATGAGTAGTCCTCCTTGGACCATGAGTCCATGACCAGTAGCTATGTGATGTCTCCTCTCCAATCTTGTGCTTCCATGATTAGCCCTTGTGAGCTGCCCTACATGATCAAGGCATCTATGTAATTATCTTGCTATTGCTATGCTCGGTTTGTTGGGATCCGATGGATTATGAGATTATGTTCAGATTGTTATGAGTTATATATTTGATTATCCTTTTATATTATGTTCCTTAGTCATTCATGCATATTCTCCATTGCTATTTATTGCTTTGGTCGAGTAGTAGATTGTAACTCCAAGAGGGAGCGTTATGCATGATTGTGGGTTCATGCCCCTCGATATCTAGCTTGACTGACAGAAACATGAGACTAGGGGATGTGATGTTGCCGCAGGGAGATAACAACGGTGCTTGTGACCATGGTTGCAAGGATTGTTTACCTTACGCATAGTTCGTTAATGCACTTGTCCGTTGCTTTGAGTTTACACTTTGGGTGGGGCTCGCAACTTAATACCGGCGAGATGTTGTGGATCGATATCTCAAGGTGGATGATTAGTAAGTAGATGCTGATGAATAAACGGTCTACTTGTCTTGGCGTACTGCCCATTACTATTGAGCCTCTAACTTTCAAGTAGTATAATTAACATTGCGGTGCATTCATAATTCTGTCAATTGCCTAGCTGTAATTTCTTTACCCCAAGCATAGTTGTTTATTGTCTTTTGGGAGAGAGACATCACTAGTGAACATCATGTGACTCCGGTCCATATCACCACCATTGGTTACACCTCCATCATTTACCGTTTTCATTTACTTTTCCATTGCAATCGCTATTACTATTCCCGCTCGTGTTTTGATCCTTTGCAAACTACAAGGCCGGACAGATTGACAACCTCTTTGTACTCGTTGGGAGCAAAGTTATTTGTTGTGTGTGCAGGTCCACGTCTTCTGCTAGCGCCAGGGTGGGAGACACCTACTTGTTGGTCCTAGGAGTCCTCCTGGTTCGATAAACCTTACAGTCCTTGTGTGAGGGAAAACATGCTGTTGACTACATCTCAACCTTCCACTTGGGGTAACCAACGAGGTGCGAGAAGTATATACATCATCTCGTCATCAAGAAAAGTTTTCTGGCGCCGTTTCTAGGGACTCCAGTCTTCAAGATAGGAGAGTTCCACGCTATATTTTACCTTTGATTTTTAGTCTTGTTAGTTACTACTATACTTAAATACTTCAAGATAGGGCCCCACTCAATACATCAAAACTATTGCAAGTTACTAACTCAGTGGGCATGAACCCCAAGTGGAACAAGACTAAAAAGATAGCGTGCAAACTAACAAGACTAAAAAGATAGCGTGGAAACTAACAAGACTAAAAAGCAAAAGTAAAAGATAGCGTGCAACTCCCCTATCTTAAAGACTGGAGTCCCCTGCAACGGCACCAGAAAACTTTGCTTGATGACGAGATGATGTATATACTTCTCGCTCCTCATTGGTTACCCCAAGTAGAAGGTTGAGATGTAGTCAGCAACAAGTTTTCCTCACACGAAGACTGTAAGGTTTATCGAACCAGGAGGACTCCTAGGATCAACAAGTAGGTGTCTCCCACCCTGGCGCTAGCAGAAGACATGGACCTGCACACACAATAAAAAACTTTGCTCCCAAGGAGTACAGAGAGGTTGTCAATCTCTCCGGCCTTGTAGTTTGCAAAGGATCAAAACACAAGCGGGAATAGAAATGGTGATTGCAACGGAAAAGTAAATGAAAGCAGTAAATGATGGAGGTGTAAACAATGGTGGTGATATGGTCCGGAGTCACATGATGTTCACTAGTGATGTCTCTCTCCCAAAAGACGATAAACAACTATGCTTGGGTAAAAAAATTACAGATGGGCAATTGACAGAATTATGAACGCAACGCAATGCTAATTATGCTACTTGAAAGTTACAGGCTCAATAGTAATGGGCAGTACGCCAAGACAAGTAGATCGTTTATTCATCAGCATCTACTTACTAATCATACACCTTGAGATATCTATCCAGAACATCTCGCCGGTATTAAGTAGCGAGCCCCACCCAAAGTGTAAACTCAAAGCAACGGACAACTGCATTAACGAACTATGCGTAAGGTAAACAATCCTTGCAACCGTGGTCACAAGCACCGTTGTTTTCTCCCTGGTGGCAACAGCACATCCCCTAGTCTCATGTTTCTGTCATTCAAGCTAGACATCGAGGGGCATGAACCCATAATCATGCATAACGCTCCCTCTTGGAGTTGCAGTCTACTACTCGTCCAAAGCAATAAATAGCAACGGAGAACATGCATGAATTACTAAGTAACATAATATAAAAGGATAATCAAATATTTAACTCTTAACAATCTGAACATAATCTCATAATCCATCGGATCCTAACAAACCAAGCATAGCAATAGCAAGAGAATTACATAGATGCCTTGATAATGTAGGGCAGCTCACCAGGACTAACCATTGAAGCACAATATCGGAGAGGAGACATGACATAGCTACTAGTCATGGACTCATAGTCCAAGGAGGACTACTCATGGCACATCCAGGAAGCGTCCATGGCGGTGGAGAAGCTCCCGGAGTTCAATCCTCCCTCCGACGGGGTGCCGGGAAGAGGTCTCTTGACGCTCCCGACTCAGAAGCGTTGCGTGTTTGGAACGATGGAGAAATTCGTGATTCCAGATGTGATGGAAGGGTTTTCTCTCAGAGGAGTAAATATAGGCGAAAGCAGGGCACCGGAGGGCATGGGCCCCACCCAGGTGGCCTCTTGGCGCGGCCTAGGGTCAGGCCGCGCCCACAGGTCGCTTGGGAGGCCCCTGGCCCCCCTCTAGCCCATCTTTGGTGATCTGGAAGCTTCCGTTATGTTGATTTTTTATATATTTTTCTTGAAATTTTTTGGACTTTGGAAAATTGGGCAAAAGCCCCTACAAAATAGACATCAGTAGAGAGAAACTAGCACTCGGTGCACTGAGTTAGTAGGTTAGTCCAAATATGTGTAAAATGATATAGAAGTGTAGCAAAACATATAACAATGTCACCCAAAAGATCGTGGAACAAGCAGAAATTATAGATACGTTTGGGACGTATCAGCACCTGACGTGAGGTATAAGCAATCACCTTGAAATCTTGCATAAGAATACAGCCTATCCCTTGACGGGAAGCGTCACAATATATGACGAAATACCGTTTTGTATCTGGAGGAGCAAGTACTGGAGCGGATGTCTGTTTGTCCCTGAGTGCTTGGAAACTTTCGTGACATTTATCAGTCCACTCATACTTAACACCTTTGTGAAGCAGATTAGTTAAGGGCTTTGCAATCTTGGAGAAGTTCTCGATGAATCAACGGTAATAGCTGGCGAGTCCGAGAAAACTTCTAGCTTACTTGATATTATTCGGGGGATTCTAGTCAAGAATAGCTTGAACTTGTTCAGGCTTGACTGCAGTACCATCCTTGGAGATCACATGACCAAGGTAAGTCAATTCGTCCGGCCAGAATTCACATTTGGAATACTTTGCATAGAGTTTATGCTCCCGAAGCTTATCAAGTACAAGACGAAGATGTTCACATGTTCTTCTTTATTCTTCGAAAATACTAGAATATCATTGAGATATACCACGACAAATTTGTCGAGGTAGTCCATGAATATATAATTCATCAATCGAGAGAAGGTTGTCGGGGCATTGGTTAAGCCGAAGGACATCACGGTGTACTCGTATGATCCATAGCGAGTAACAAAGGTGGTCTTTAGGATATCCTCCTTGCGAACACGGAACTGGTGGTAACCCAACCTCAAGTCGAGTTTAGAGAAGACTGAGGAACCAGCAAGTTGATCGTACAGACCATTTATCCAAGGAAGAGAATATTTGTTTTGAATAGTGGCCTAATTGATAGGATGGTAGTCTTGAACCAAATTATTCGTTCCAACCTTCTTCTTAACAAAGAGAGAAGGTGCTCCCCAAGAAGAGGAACTGGGACAAATGAATCCCAGATGAAGCAAATTGTCAATTTCTTGCTTAAGTTAAGGAGTTCATGTGGTGGCATTTTATAAGGATGCTTGGCGATAGGAGTGGTACCAGGTACCAAGTCGATGACAAACTCGACGGCCCATACAGAAGGAATCCCTGAAAGTTCTTCTAGAAATACATCTTGGAATTCCCGGACGATTGGAATGTTTTTGATCCCTTCAAGAGGCGACGCATTTAGTGCATTCAAGTCATATAGCCATGCCTCAGCATCTCAAACGAGATGAGCATTGTAGCTTATTAACTCATCTGAAGGCTATAAGAGGTGGACGGTTTTGGTGGCATAAACGATCGAAGCCGTATGAGCTTTTAGCCAGTCCATTCCCAGTACAAGGTCAATGTTGAACGACTTCAGTAGGATGGGGTTGGCAAGCAATTTCAGTCCTTCTATTTCAACAGGAACATTGGGGCAAACCACAGAGGTTCGACATTTTCCCCCGGGGGTGTTTACCACTATCGGGATGTTCATCTCTTCGCTTCTAATGTCATGCATGTATGGAAAATTTTCTGACATAAAGGAATGTGATTCTCCTGTATCAAACAATACAGAAGCAGGTACTGAGTTAGCGAGAAGTGTACCCATCACGGTAGCAGGCTGGTCCTGAGCATGACCCATCTCAATGTTGTTGGCCTGACCATGAACATAAGCAGGCTTGGCATTGTTGTTGCAGTTCTGGTTGTTGACACTGCCAGCTGAGGGAAGTGTCAGCTGATTCGGGTTCTACCTGTAGTCTCTAGCACGGTCACCTGGACGGCCACACTTGAAGCATAGCTCGTCCTCCGGACGGGAAGGAGGAACTCAAGCCGGTGGAGCTGGGAGCCTCGGGTGCCTAGGTGGTGGCGGAGGCAGACGAGGTGCAACATACGACGTCCTAGGAGCAGGAGCAACTGCATGGTACATGTTGTGTGGAATCCAGATCTTACGCTTCTATGCAGATGAGCCTGAAGATGGGCCCATGTCACGGTTGTGCTTGCTGTTGTCATTGTATTCCTGCAGACCAGTGTCAGCCTGAATGGCCTTGTTCACCAGGGTGGAAAAAACAGCATAGTCCTGAACAAAGAGGGCCAGCTTGATGTCAGGGTGGAGGCCATCATGGAACTTCTCCTGTCTGCGTGCATCAGTTGCAATGTCTTCTTCAGCATAGCAAGATAAGTCTAGAAATTCCCGATGATAAGCATCCACAGTTTTGTTGCCCTAAACAAGGTTGCGGAACTCATGCTTCTTCTGGTCCATGATCCCCTGAGGAATGTAGCAGGCATGGAAAGCAACCTGGAACTCCGCCCAAGTGATGACAGCTCCAGCAGGCTGAGAACACATGTGGAAGTCCCACCATTGAGCAGCGGGACCCTTCAGGAAGTAGGCTGGAAAGTTGACATATCTCGCCAGAGGCACATTAGCAGACTCCAGCCCGTAAGCAATGTAACGGAGACAGTCATCGACATCAAGGGGCTGAGTTGAGCTACGGTAGATCGCAGGGTTGAGGCGGCAGAAGTCTTACAGTGTCACGCCTTGTTGTTGATTCATGTTCAGCCTTGGTAACAAGTCCATGAGCCCTTGCATAAATTGGCGGTTAAGTTCAAACTGTTGGATCACCCCCATCATATATTCAGGAGGCGGGGGTGGTGCATCGTTGGCGGGGCCACGTGGTCGGCCAGCTAGTCTAACCATTCTACTAAAATTTAAGAGGGGTAGTTTACCGTAAAGAAAATTACAGCGGGTACTATGGTCATTCATGAAGCAATCAAGCATGACAAAAAGGGAAATTTGACAGATACTCCATAATAGTTAAGTTCGACATACAGACCCATACATAAGTTCCATTAAAAACCATCGATTACAAATTTAAAATTTGGCGATAACCTGAACGCATTAGACGATAACCTGGACTCACTAGGCAGCACACAGGCACGTGGTGGAGGGATACAACAATGAGGCATAGCGATAAGGCTACATCAACGTCGGAGAGAACGGCTAATCCAGGTAGCAGACGGTGACACTGATAGGAGAACCTCGGGGCAAGATTCTGCATCCCATGGTGACTCATGTGCGCGTACCGCATCGAATTGGGGAGTAGAGGTCCAAGTGCACGGGTATGACCTCCAAAAGCAGGCCACTCAAGACCTAGTGGTAGCTCTGTCTAGCTCGGCTGGAGGATGTGCGCAGGGTGGATCCTTGGGTGGACTGTTGGCTGCAGTTCTGTCAACGCATTTTAAAGACGGGTATGCGTGGCGTACAGCTCCATAGTCTAATCTCGGAAGGCGTGATCCAGTGCCTCAGTGTACTGCACCAGAACCTATGGGTCGTAGCGACAACTCACGTAGGGGGTACAGATAGCGATGTAGGACCGTTTGTTGCGCTCCCGAACGCGAGCACTGAAGGCAGTGACATCAGATCCATTCTCATCCCAAGCAGGAGTATACTCGATGTATCTGAAGTAGTCTCCTCCAGGCAAGGGTACGCTCCACGGCGGCGGGTGATAGCGATATAGGCCGCATCATGGACGGCCATATCGACCGTCAACCCAATATCGCAGAAGGTGTGGAGCTCGTGGATGGAGGTTTCTGACCAATTGAAGATGCAATCCTCCGCCTGGTACTGGTACTGGTTGAACTCATGGAAGTCCTCGTACACCATCTACTCGGGGTACGAGCAATATCCCAGCCTGGTCAAGAGGTTGACCAGAATGGCCGGGAGCCGAGTCGCATCGATAGCCACAATCACGCGTACGACCTGCCTTGCGGGACGCATCTGAAAGAGAAGATTCAAGGATGCCAAATGATAGTGTGTGCAACATGTTATCAAAATAACAATAGTAGATAGTCCACCTCTCCGGCTCGGTGTGATTACAAGAACCTAATGTCAGATTTAGTAAATTCTTTAACCCGAAAGAGAAGAGAGAGTAGAACCCAGAGTTTAGGAAAGGACTATCAGATACTAATACAACCCGATAGAGATGTGGGCCCGTAAGCCACATCATCAAAGTTAGTAAGTTTTTCAAATACTGGACTCAACTTCGGCGAAGGAGTTGGAAAGGGGGCTACTGCTACTGCAACAAAAGACCTTCCAACGGCGCCAGAAATAGGTGTGTTGACGACACCAGGAATCCTTTTGCTATGGCTACGCCTTAAGGGACTTCCTAGGCAAATATGCAAAGGATTTCCCCCGTGGCCTTGGAGCCTTGCGTTGGTGTTCCCTCGAAGCGGAAAGGGTGATGTAGCGCAGCGGTGGTAAGTATTTCCCTCAGTTTGAGAACCAAGGTATCGATCCAGTGAAGGAGTATCACAAGAGCCTGCACAAACACAAAAAGCTTGCTCCCAACGCTATGAAGTGGTTGTCAATCCCTTATAGATTGTTTGCCAAGTGATAACTGAAAGCAACAAAGTAACAAAGCAAAGTAAAAAGCGAAAGTGGAAACGATAGGTGTGAATGGACACGGGGGCCGTAGTGTTTACTAGTGGCTTCTCTCATGAAAGCAAGTAGATGGTGGGTGAACAAATTACTGTCGAGCAATTGATAGAACCGCGCAAAGTCATGACGTCATCTATGGCAATGATTATATCTATAGGCATCACATCGAAAACAAGTAGACCGATACTTTCTGCATCTACTACTATTACTCCACCGTCGACCGCTATCCAGCATGCATCTAGTGTATTAAGTCCAAAAGAACAAAGTAACGCCTTAAGCAAGATGACATGATGTAGATGGACAATCTCATATCTACGACAAAGCCCACCTTGTTACCCTTGATGGCAACTACACGATGTGTGCCTTGCTGCCCCTACTGTCACTGGGAAAGGTCACCACACGGTAGGAACCCAAAACCAAGCACTTCTCCCATTGCAAGAATCATAGATCTAGTTGGCCAAACAAAACCCAAGACTCGCAGAGACTTACAAGGATATCAAATCATGCATATAAGAAATTAGCAAAGACTCAAATATATATCATAGATAATCTGATCGCAACTCCACAATTCATCGGATCTCGACAAACACACCGCCAAAGAAGATTACATCGGATAGATCTCCATGAAGATCATGGAGAACTTTGTATTGAAGATCCAAGAGAGAGAAGAAGCCATCTAGCTACTAACTACGGACCCGTAGTTCTGAAGTGAACTACTCATGAGTCATTGGAGGGGCGATGATGATGATGAAGAAGCCCTCCAACTCCAAAGTCCCCTCCAGCAGGGCGCCGGGAAGGGTCTCCAGATGAGATCTCACGGAAACGGAAGATTGCGGCGGCGGAAAAGTATTTTCTTGGATCCCTTTATTTTTTTCTGATTTTTATGGAATATATAGGCGCAAGATCTAGGTCAGGGGGCGCCAGGGAGGCCACAAGCCTGCCAACCGCCGCCCCCCTAGTGGCAGAGTGGGAGCTTGTGGGCTCCCTGTAGCCCTCCTGGCTTGGCCCACAAGCCCCCTGAACTTCTTCCGTTCGGGAAAAAATCATTTCGGGGATTTTATTCCATTTGGACTCCGTTCCAAAATCAGATCCGAAATGAGCCAAAAACACAGAAAAAACAGGAACTGGCACTTGGCACTGAATTAATATGTTAGTCCCAAAAAAGATATAAAAGGTACATAAAACATCCAAAGATGACAAGATAACAGCATGAAACCATCAAAAATTATAGATACGTTTGAGACGTATCAAGCATCCCCAAGCTTAACTCCTGCTCGTCCTCGAGTAGGGAAGTGATAAAGAATGAATTTTTGATGCTTTCATGCTACCAAGCATAGATGTCCTTTGTAACTCCTCTTGCGTGACGTGAATATTCAGATCCATTAGATTCAAAACAATAGTTTTCTATTGACGTGGAAACAATAATAATTCAAGCAAACTAGCAAGGTAATCATGAACTTTCAAAATAACAAGGCCAAAAGAAAGTTATCCCTACAAAGGCATATAGTCTGGCTATGCTCTATCATCATTGCACAACGAATTTAAATCATGCGCAACCCCGGTATTGTCCAAGTAATTGTTTCACACCTTTACTTTCTCAAACCTTTTCAACTCTCACGCAATACATGAGTGTGAGCCATGGTTTTAGCACTATAAGTGGTGTGGAGTGTGGTGGAGTTTGCAAGACAAAAAAGAAGGAGAAGATGGTCACATTAACTAGGCATATCAATGAGTTGTGGAGATGCTCATCAATAGATATCAATGTGAATGAGTAGGGATTGCCATACAAATGATGCACTAGAGCTAAGAGTATGTGAAAGCTCTTAAAGAAAACTAGTGGGTGTGCATCCAACTTGCTTGCTCACGAAGACCTAAGGCAATTTTGAGGAAGCCTATCATTGGAATATACAAGCCAAGTTATATAATGAAAATTTCCCACTAGCTATATGGTGGTGACAAAATGAGAGACTCTCAATCATGAAGATCATGGTGCTTAATATGCACAAGTGTGGAGATGTGGTAACATTGTCCCTTCTCTCTTTTTCTCTCATTTTTTTGTGGGCTCTTTGGCCTCTTTTTTTGATATTTTTTTGTTGGTGGGATTCTTTGGCCTCTTTTATTTCCTCACATGGGACAATGCTCCATTAATGATGATCATCACACTTTCAACTCAAAACTTAGAGCAATGATGACTCTATATGGAATGCCTTCGGTAGTGTACCATGACAATCATCTAGCATGGCATAGACATTAATGGAAACATCATGCTAGCTATCTTACGATCATGCAATGGAAATGTAGACGTGGTGGTACAAGTCATGGTGGTAGTTGCATGGCAATATATCTCGGAATGACTTTGAAAAAGCCATAGTAGGTAGGTACGGTGGCTGTTTTGAGGGAGGCTAATGGTGGGTTTTGTGCACCGGCGAAAGTTGCACGGCACTAAGAAGATAGTGATGGTGGAAGGTGAAAGTGCATCTAAACCATGGGCTCAACATTAGTCATAAAGAACTCATATACTTGTTGCAAAAGTTTTATTAGTAATCGAAACAAAGCATTCAACGCATACTCCTAGGGGAAGGGTTGGTAGGTATAAACCATCGCGCGATCCCGACCGCCACGCAAAGGATGACAATCAATAGACTAATCATGCTCAGATTTCATCACATAGCGGTTCACCATACGTGCATGCTACGGGAATCACTAACTTCAACACAAGTATTTCTAGATCCACAACACCTTACTAGCATAACTTCAATATTACCAGAACCACAACTCAAAACTAATTAGATGAATCAAACCTCTCTAACTATTCAATGCACATGAAGGTGGAAGTTTTCGTATCCCTTTGGATAACTACCCCTTTTGAGACTACTTTCAAAGCATAGATCAACTACCAAGCCACGCACCGCTGCGCTCTAAAAGATATAAGTGAAGCACATAGAGCAAAAGTATCTAGCTCAAAAGATATAAGTGAAGCACATGTGAGCTGAATTGTCTACCAAAAGATATAAGTGAAGCTCGACAAAATCACGGTGAGTGCATGTATCTCTCTCTAGGTGTGAAGCAAGGATGATTGTGATAGAAAAAACATAAAAGACTCCTACGATACAAGACGCTCCAAGAAAAAACACATAACATGTGGTGAATAAAAATATAGCCCCAAGTAACGTTACCGATGGATTGAAGATGAGAGAGGCGATGCCTTCCCGGGGCATCCCCAAGCTTAGGCTTTTACGACATCCTTGAATCTCTTGGGGTTCCTTGGGCATCCCCAATCTTGAGCACTTGCCACTCTTTATCTCTTTGTCCATAAGAACTTCACACAAAACTTGAAAACTTCACAACACGAAACTTAAACAGAAACTCGAGATAACATTAGTATGAGAAAGCAAACCACCACTTCCTTAGGTACTGTAGAAAACTTAAATTCTACTTATGCTGATGTTGGGTTACTGTATTTTCAATCTTCTATGGCTAATACCCCCCGATACTATCCATAGTTTCATCAAAATAAGCAACCAACACAACAAAAACAGAATCTCTTAACAGCAGACCAGTCTGTAGAAATCTGTATATTTCGTATACTTCTGTTACTTCCAAAATTCTGAACAATTACGACAGTCTGAAGAATTTGCGTAACAATTAGCAGCAAAAAGAATCAACTCAAAAGCACTTACATAAAAAAATGAAAATTCTTTTCATGAGCAGAAAGTTTCTGTCTTTTCTAGCATGACCAAACGATCATCCCCAACACTAATCATAACGGTTTTGCTTGTCACAAACGCAAAAAGAAACACAAAAAACACAATCATAACAGAATTATGAAAGTGTGGAAAACACAAAACAGAAATAAAAAGGATAGATTCGTTGGGTTGCCTCCCAACAAGCGCTTTTGTTTAACGCCCTTAGCTAGGCATCAATGATGCTCACACAAAAGACAAGAGTTGAAGCACAACGAGAGCATCATAAAGCATATGGCTAGCACATTTAAGTCTAACCCACTTCCTATGCATAGGGATTTTGTGAACAAACAACTTGTTGGAGCAAGAATCAACTAGCATAGAAAGGCAAAACAAGCATAGCTTCAAAAATTTCAACACATGGAAAGGAAGCTTGATACTATTGCAATAAGTAGAAGCATATGATCCTCTCTCATAGCAATTACATGAGGGATCATAATCAAATTCAACAATATAGCTATCACAAAGGATATTCTTTTCATGATCCACATGCATGCAAAGTTGACGCTCTTCAAAAATAGTGGGATTGTCATCAACTAAAGTCATGACTTCTCCAAACCCACTTTCAATATTATTGCAAATATCATATTCATCATGAGGCTTTTCAAGATCATAAGAAAAATCATCACCCCATTCATGATCATTGCAACAAGTAGTGGACCTAGCAAAGCTAGCATCCTCAAGCTTAGCATTTTGCATATTTTTAGCATGATTGTCACTAACAGGATTTATAGTGAAATCATTGAAATCATGCTTTTCATCCAAGGAGCCCTCGTGAATCACTTCATAAATTTCCTCATCACGATTTTCAGATTCACGCATCCCAAGCAAAACTCCATAGAAAAAGTCAAGTGCACTCAACTCACTAGCAATTGGCTCAACATACTTGGATCTCTTAAAGAGATTAGCAAGTGGATGAGGATCCATATCACTAGATTTTCAACAAGCGAAGATGCAAGCATATTGGAGGCACATAGCACACAAGCGAACAGAAAGCAAGCGAAAGAAAAGGGCGAACAAAAAGGCAAACGAAAAAGGCAAAGGAGAAAGGCAAATGAAAACGGAAAATGTGAAGTGGGGGAGAGGAAAACGAAAGGCAACTGGCAAAAAAGTAAATGCAAGAGATGAGTTTGTGAGACCTACTTGGATAGATCTCTCCTTCCCCGGCAATGGCGCCAGAAATACTTTTGCTATTGCAACAAAAGACCTTCCAACGGTGCCAGAAATAGGTGTGTTGACGGCACCAGGAATCCTTCTGCTACGGCTACGCCTTAAGGGACTTCCTAGGCAAATATGTAAAGCATTTTCCCCGTGGCCTTGGAGCCTTGCGTTGGTGTTCCCTCGAAGCGGAAAGGGTGATGTAGCGCAGCGGTGGTAAGTATTTCCCTCAGTTTGAGAACCAAGGTATCGATCCAGTGAAGGAGTATCACAAGAGCCTGCACAAACACAAAAAGCTTGCTCCCAACGCTATGAAGGGGTTATCAATCCCTTACAGATTGTTTGCCAAGTGATAACTGAAAGCAACAAAGTAACAAAGCAAAGTAAAAGCGACAGTGGAAACGATAGGTGTGAATAGACACGGGGGCCATAGTGTTTACTAGTGCCTTCTCTCATGAAAGCAAGTAGACGGTGGGTGAACAAATTACTGTCGAGCAATTGATAGAACCGCGCAAAGTCATGACGTCATCTATGGCAATGATTATATCTATAGGCATCACGTCGAAAACAAGTAGACCGATACTTTCTGCATCTACTACTATTACTCCACCGTCGACCGCTATCCAGCATGCATCTAGTGTATTAAGTCCAAAAGAACAGAGTAACGCCTTAATCAAGATGACATGATGTAGATGGACAATCTCATATCTACGACAAAGCCCACCTTGTTACCCTTGATGGCAACTACACGATGTGTGCCTTGCTGCCCCTAATGTCACTGGGAAAGGTCACCACACGGTAAGAACCCAAAACCAAGCACTTCTCCCATTGCAAGAATCATAGATCTAGTTGGCCAAACAAAACCCAAGACTCGGAGAGACTTACAAGGATATCAAATCCTGCATATAAGAAATTAGCAAAGACTCAAATATATATCATAGATAATCTGATCACAAATCCACAATTCATCGGATCTCGACAAACACACCGCCAAAGAAGATTACATCGGATAGATCTCCATGAAGATCATGGAGAACTTTGTATTGAAGATCCAAGAGAGAGAAGAAGCCATCGAGCTACTAACTACAGACCTGTAGGTCTGAATTGAACTACTCACGAGTCATTGGAGGGGCGATGATGTTGATGTAGAAGCCCTCCAACTCCAAAGTCCCCTCCGGCACGGCACCGGGAAGGGTCTCCAGATGAGATCTCGCCGAAACGGAAGCTTGCGGCGGCGGAAAAGTATTTTCGTGGAGCCGTTGATTTTTTTCTGATTTTTAGGGAATATATAGGCGCAAGATCTAGGTCAGGGGGGCGCCAGGGAGGCCACAAACCTGCCCACCGCCCCCCTGGTAGCCCTCCTGGCTTGGCCCACAAGCCCCCTAATCTTCTTTCGTTCGGGAAAAAATCATTTCGGGGATTTTATTCCGTTTGGACTCCGTTCCAAAATCAGATCTGAAAAGAGCCAAAAACACAGAAAAAACAGGAACTGGCACTTGGCACTGAATTAATAAGTTAGTCCCAAAAAAGATATAAAAGGTACATAAAACATCCAAAGATGACAAGATAACAGCATGAAACCATCAAAAATTATAGATACATTTGAGACGTATCAACTACCTACAAACAGTCGGCTCTGGTGCCAACTTGTGATGCCCTCGATTTGATCGTACGCTAATCATACATGCAAATGCGCAAATGCGTACGACCAAGCTCAAAGGACTCACGGGGACATATCACAACACAACTCTAGACACAAATAAAATATACAAGCTTCATATTACAAGCCAGGGGCCTCGAGGTCTAGAATACAAAAGCTCGATAAACACAAGTCAGCGGAAGCAAGAAATATCTGTGTACGGACATAAAACATGAGGTGCCTTAGAGAAGGCTAGCACAAAGCTACATCGATCGAGTGAGGCGAGGCCTCCTGCCTGGGAACCTCCTAACTACTCCTGGTCTTCAGCAGCCTCCACGTAGTAGTAGGAACCGTCCGGGTAGCAGTCATCGGCCGCGGGAAACGCCATCTCCTGGGCTCCAACATCTGGTCACAACAACGTATCAAGGGGAAAAGGGGGAGCAAAGCAACAGTGAGTACTCATCCAAAGTACTCGCAAGACTCACATCAAAACTATGCTAAGTATGCATCGGTATCAAAGGAAGGGGTTATATGTGCACTGACTGCAGCAATGCAAGAATAAAGACAGAAGTCTAGTCCTATCAAAGACTAACATCTTCAGGGGTCTTGCAGCAATAGACGAGAGTAGATCAAGGTAATACAATTAATAGTCATATTGTTGCAGCAATATTAATTAAAGTCACGCCCAAACATTCTACCTCGAATCCCTACGAGGAATCAATCCTCGGGCAAACATACTAGTTAAGTAACCATTGTAGTTGTATAAGATGAGGGCACAACTCCAAGTCATCATGTAACCGCAGACACGACTATCTGAATAGTTTATCTCTTTCCTGCACGGGTGCACCAAATTTCCCGTCACGCTTGAATACACTCTGGTCGGACACACTTTCTTGGGTCATGCCCGGCCTCAACACATCAACACGTCGCAGCCCCACCTAAGCTCAACAGCGAGGCCAGCCCACCAGTCTAAATCCTAAGCGTGCAGGGTTCATGGGCCCATCACCCATTGCGCTCCTGCACGTTGCGAGGGTAGCCGAGGTCAGTCGTGGCACATCTTATGCAAGATCAGTGATAATCCAAACCACTCGGGCACGCGTCGCTCCATTGCTGACATCTGAAGAGATTAGGTTGATACCACGACGTCGAGAACCCATAACTCCTCCCACGTAGACGGTTAGTGCGTAAAGGTCTCCGACCAACCCAGATCAAATACCCAAATCCTTAGCATTTTAATTAAACTCATCGACACATCTACGTGGGAATCCAACCGCCAAACATTGTTCATTAATGTGCCTAGTAGCACAGTCGAGTAACTATGTGGTTGTAACATCAGAGTGGTCCGAGGTATCACCCTCGATGGATGTCTTACGATGTAACCGTCAAGGTGGCCAGGGAGGAATCACCCTCGCTGGACCAACTTGAGGGGTTGTACGATAGAGTCGTTATCGGGGGTGGTGAACGAGGAATCACCCTCCGAGAGCCACCGCCAAACAAACTACACTACAACGCTAACATCAGGGTACGTAACGAGGTGTCAACCTCGAACCCGATAGTAGCTCTGCAGCGTCGTACAACTAAGGAGGGTGTAAGTGCGGTGTAGGGTCTTGGCTCGTCGATCAGATCGAGACTGGACGATAAAGCGGGGCAAGTAGCAAAATTTAAAGTGTGGTACTGGAAAGTAGCAGTTCATCAAAATTAGGCTATGCATCAGATATATGAGCTAACTATCAACAGTAGCAAAATTCCAATGCAAACATGAGGGAGAAAGAAATGGGCGATATAGGAATGATCAAGGCGGTTTGCTTGCCTTGTTGCTCTGCGGCAAAGGGTTGGTCATCCGGTGGGTAGTCGTACTCGACAGCAACATCAGTCTCGGCATCTACAGTGAGAAGAGGGGTGAAGAAAAAATAAATAACAACAACAGGTGCAACACTAAGCATGACATGTCAAATGGAGGGCTAGGCATGAGCTAACGCAGTATCATCTGTCATAGACGGATCGGGAAAATATCATATGATATTTTCCGGGTCTCTGACTACTACTAGTCAGACGAAAACGATAGAAAAGTTCCACGTTTTCTATGCTAGGGACGCGTGACACACGAACGGATAGCGTATCCGGTTTCGTCTCGTTTTTCTGATCAACTTTCATGTACAAAATATTTTCATCTGACTTACGATTTATTTATTATTAATTTTTAAAGTTTTATTCAATATTCACAAATTAAAACAGATTAATTTTAATTCAAACATTTTAGTTATGACATCACCATGATGTCAGCATCACATCCGCAGTCAATAGGGGTTGTTGACTCGTCAAAATGACCAGTGGGTCCCATATGTCATTGACACAAGATTTTAATTAATTTAATTAGCATTAATCAGGATTAATTAAGGGGCGTGGGACCCACCTATCATTGCCTGGTTAATTTTTAACTAATGAACTATTTAACCTTAAACATCATATTAACTAATTAATCACCGAATTAATTAATTCACTAATTAATTAATTAATTAATTTAAATATTTAATTACCTATTTATTTTATTTTTTTGATTATTATTTATATATGTGTGTGTGTTCTTTACGCATTTTAGAGGGGGGTTCCTGGGCCCCCTTTGTCATGCACACGGTGGGGAGGGGGTTGCCCCAATTACTACTCACAGGGGGGATTAACCCCCCTTGTTAACAGCAAGAGGCACGGGGGGGCGTGGCCAAAAGGTGGCCTGCAGCCCCCCGGCGAGGCCAGCGCCGGCGTGGGGCAATGCGGCGGCCGAAGGGCCGGTGAGGGGGCGCTGTCGGCGGCAGGGCTAACGGGGCCGCGACGGGGCCAACGGACGGGGTAGCACGGCAGCACATGGCGGGGCAGTGCAGGCGCCATGCGGGAGGAGAAGTGAGTCCATGGTGGCCAGCGGGCGTCGGGGTTCGTGGTGCACGGCGCCGGGACTTGCCGGAGTGAGCTGGAGCGGGGCGTGCTCGGAGTTGGGGGGAGGAGAAGAAGAGAGGGTGGAGCCCCGGGAGGCTCACCGGTGATGTTGGGGGGCTGGGGCGTCGAACCCTTGGGAGGTCATCGAGGGGAAGGACGGGGACGCCGGTGCAGCAGCGGGGTGACGGCGGGGCAGGAGGGTCCGGAAGAGAGGAGGAGGCTGGTAGGAGGCAGACGGCAACCGGCGAGGTGGCGCCCGTGGTGCGGGGCTCGGCCTCCCAGGCCCAATCCAGGGTGGATCGAGAGGGAGAGGGGGCGAGCGAGGTGGGTGGGGTGTCGTGGGGGGATGGGGTCTCTGGTGGGTGCGGGGGTGTGGGGGGAGTGAGATGTGGGGTGAGGTTTAGGGTTTAGGGGTAGATTTATATACCCGAGGGGGTTTAGGTGGGTCGGCCGGTTGGGCTGGCTGGCCAGGTGGGCCGAGGCCCAGCTAGGCCGGCCACGGGGTTAGGGGTTCCCTTTTTTCTTATTTTTTCTTTTTACTTTATTTTTAGTTTTAGTTTTGTTTTATTTTAGTGAATTTAAATACCTCCAAAATTAATAATTCCTAAAAGACAATTTCCTATGTATTATTTGACACACACCGAACATTTTTATTTTGACATTGGACAACTTTTATCTTTTGACTTTATTTCAAGTTTCAATTTGAATTGGACTTTGAATCAACAAGAGTTTATCAACAGTAACCATGGTGACGTGTCATCATAAGCAGGGGTATTACTGTACCTTAAATATCCGGGCGTCACAGCAGTGTACCAGGATGTGCAATGATATAGCGTGACATGTATTCAGCATATGAATTTTTGGTGGCTTTGCCACAAATACTATGTCATCTCTATATGGTCATGCAAAGCAATATGATGATAAACGGACTAGTCATGTGAAGTTACGATGGAATTTGCATGGCAATATATCTCGGAATGGTTATGGAAATTCCATAATAGGTAGGTATGGTAGCTATTTTGAGAAGGATATAATAAGGCTTATGTGAAATAGAGTGTATCATGTCACGGGGTTTGGATGCATGGGCGAAAGTCGCACCAATCCTCAGAGTGAGAATTGGCTATGCACGGTACTAGAGAGGCTAGCAAATATGAGGAGGTGAGATTTCGTATGTCCATGATTCACATTAGTCATGAAGAACTCAAATAAAGTGATAATTGGCTATGCACGGTACTAGAGAGGCTAGCAAATATGAGGAGGTGAGATTTCGTATGTCCATGGTTCACATTAGTCATGAAGAACTCATATACTTATTACAAAGTTTTATTTGTCTTACCGCAAATCAAAGTACTACTTGCATGTCCCAAGGGAGAGGGTTGGTAGGAATTAACCATCGCACGACTCCGACTCGAAATAATACTAGGTTTTCAACGAGGAATAGAAATGCCCCCACATCATCACCATGCCCTTTTAATTGTGGGAAACACTTTGTGTCGGTAGTATGATACGAGGCCACCATCAGACTGCTCGAGTGATGTCGATTCAGTTTTAATCTCATGGCCATAGATCAGTCTTATCTCATTGCTTCCTATGGGAAAAAAATCTTAGCAGCCTAAATTCCCTCCCTAATTACTCACACGCATGTCCCTCCTGATTACCCTCGCCTCAGATGGACCCCCGACAATATCGACGTCAACCGTGCAACCTCGTCCTCTGTGATTTCGCGGTTCACCTCCTGCCTCCATCTCACCTCGTCGCCAAGTACCACAAGCACTCACCACCTAGGTCCTCTTCTCCCCTCGCCTCACCGCACGTCCCTCGATCTTGGCGTCAACTGCACTGGTCGTCTCGTCCTCCCCGATTTTGCCGCACATTAGCTACCGGAGTACTACCCATTGGCCGACTGGAGAATCAACAGTTGCCTCCCGTAGCTTTGCACTCTTCTAAGTACCTGCTCATAAACGATGGTATCACATTGCTAATCGCCCCCTATTCTAATCATATATCCTAGATTTTAACTATTCTTGAGTTTACTTTGTTAATTTCACGTATGCAATCAGGTTTCTAATAGTACTTGTGCTACCGTGTCAATGCTTTTACAGTAAGTCCAGTTTGCTTGATACATATCCAACTTGTGCTTCTACATTGTGTTTACTTTTTCTTCGTCTCCATGACTTGCATATGTGTTGGGATCATCTATTTACTTACTCGGTTGACTAAACCATGCTTCCTACATTTCACATATATTATAGACAAGATGCATGCCACCCCTTCATTGTCTTAATTTGCAAGACTGCAGAAATTTCTTGTATCCCAATTTTTTGGTTACGTGCTTCCACTATGAAGAAATTATGTTGAGATTACATGGATATGATGCCTCCAATTTCCATGATTCATTTTTATCATACATGTGCTTCTTCACGGTTCAAAAACATTCATATGCAACATAGTTATGCTTCATCGCTCGTACATTTTTCTTTCTGGGCTTCACTCTTGTGCTTCTATATTGTGTTCAGCTTGCTTCATTTCCATGCTTCATATTGTTTCTTTGTATCCATATCAATATTCACATGCTTCCAAAATTTCTACAGAGCTATGAAGAGCGAAAATATCGTGTTTTGTCGATGGTAGGTATGTCACTGTCATCGATAGTGGGCATGGTGTGTGTTGTGACTTCGAGCATCCGAGTGCGTGAAATTCTTTCTTCATTTTGGAAGAAAACTAGAAAGAAACACACTCTGCTGTTGAATGTCAAGGCGTCGTATATACCACAATTTCGTTTGTGCTTCTTTATTGCATAATGGCAATGATGTTGAGTATTCTACGAGGTACTCTAAGGTGTCAGTTGTACTGTTCATGACAGAGAGCTCATGGTGTGTGCTGATCTTGTCCATGACCAGCTTGTCAAGCGACTGCTGCTATGTGGGCTATGAAATGTGAAAATAGTGTGATTGCAATATGATTCTACTTTTATTGTAAAAAAGGAGTACATTTTTTGTTATACTAGATTAATTTGTTTCAATACTTGATCATTCTTACTAAAGTTACTATGCTTCCACATAAATACTTTACCAAGAAAATATTTCTGTTATACAAAAATATTGTTTCCCTCACACTGAAATTTTGTTTCCAAAGCTCTTCAAACCACATCAAATGCTTGTGTTGAACAATATCTTCTACCATACCACAAAGTAAGCGGTCATGTTTTCCATGTATATCAAATAACTTTGTGCACGTTTATATTCTTGTATTGCTTCCACATAATTTAATTAGTGAAAAATAATTATTTCCATCAAACGCCGATATTGTTTCCGCGACACCAAAGTGAATTTCTAAACCGAAGAAATGCTACCATAGCATAGAAAAATGCTTCTATCAATACAACAAATATTTCTTTTATGGGATCAAAAATATGTTTGCATCGCACGAAAAAGAATGCTTTGGTCGATATAAAGTAATGCTTCCATGCCACACAAGCATGTTGGGCTGCACAAAAATGCAAATCAAATAATAATAATTTCTTATATTTTTTTGTTGGAAGAAAATTACAACTTACCCAGAAAATCTGATAATAAAGAATATTTTCTGTGATTTAATGGGAAACAATTTTCAACTACTAGCACCAAGTACTATCAGTCTACCACGTGATGCATGCACGTTTAGTGCGCAGCAATTACAAGGAAGCAGATAATTATTCGAAAGCAATTAATGCTCCAATCCAGAATTCACGCACGGGTTATACTAGCTGATTGGACTACTAGGATGCATCTCATCCGATGGTTGTAAAGTGGTCTGTCTGATGCCTAGTAGTTCCCTTTAATTTTTTAGATGTTCAAGAAGTTTTAACATCTCTTAATATCAAAACCTCTCTAAATTAATAGTTATGCACTCACACCTTTTAATATGACCACATAAATATCATTAAACACAATTTCTCTTTATTTGCTACATGATGGTTTTAACTGTCATTTACTCGACACTCATTATTTTTGATCTAGTTTGATGACCGATGCAAATTACCGTCGCTATCTGTCCATCTCCCAAACAAATATAAGTGAACAACGAGAGCATATTATTTCTATAGAATCTACACGCCACCATGCTCAAAAGGATATATGTGAAGTACTAGAGCAACTGCTAAGCACAAAAGATATAAGTGAAGCACATAGAGTATTCTAACAAATCATGATGATGGTTTATCTCTCTCAAATAGGTGTGTCAAGCAACCAATGATTTTGGAAAACTGAAAGTAAAAGTAAACGATACAAACGACGCTCCAAGCAAAACTTATATCATGTGATGAATAAAAATGTAGCTCCAACTAACATATCAATAGCTTTATATCAAAGCTTAGACACTTGAGTCTTACCAAAATATTACCTTGGTGTGACTTGGCCATCCCCAAGATTAGGCTCTTGCCACTTCTCATTCCTTTTTCCATCGAAATAAAACCCAAAACTTGAAAACTTCAATCACAAAAAACTCAACAAAACTTTGTCAGATCCGTTAGTATAGGCAACATAATAAACACTTTTAGGTACTGTTATAAATTGATTCTTCATTTATTTTAGCATAAGGTATTGTATTCTAAGTTTCCCATGGCTTATATCGCCCGATATAATCATTAGTAGTATCAAAACAAGCAAACTATGCATGCAAAAATAGAATATGTTTAAAACAGAATAGTTTGTAGTAATATATTTAATTGTTATACTTCTATAACTCTAAAAAATCTGAAAATTTAGGAAGACCTGGGGAATATTTATATCAGTATTGTGTAAAAAAATCCATCTTAAAAACTTGTAACGACCAAGATGCGGTCCTTTCCGATCTGGGGGTCGAGGCCCCGAATTGGAAAGGAGCGCATCTAAGCGTCTCGCAAACGGGTAACGCGGCACATACATAATAATAAAGATAGACAATCAGGGATTCAATTTCCTTCTCATAAATATCTCAGAGTACAACACACATACAACCAAGGTAGTTCCGCTACGGACTACAAAACATAGAAATGCTATGCTACCCTGCCTGCAGGCCCACGATCACAACCACGCCTCAATCTTCTGGATAGTTCACGTAAAGGCGGTCTGTCTCCTCGTCGTACTGCCACGCCAGCTGAGTGCCGTCGGGATCATCTATCTCTGGGGTACCTGAACATGTTGGGATTTTAAAGGAATCCGTGAGCCACGGGGACTCAGCAATCTAAGACCTTGGTGCCAGCACTAGTCAAGTTATTAGGTAGGATAAGGTGATGTGTTTAAGGTTGCAGCAGCCTAAGCTTGATTCAGTGGCTAACTTACGTAAAGCTTTTATGAAGGTGGTCTAGACTAGCGGACGATGATAATTGATCACTAAATGATCCTGAACACCTACCTACGTCATCCATAACCCCACCGTGTTCCTGATCGAAGAGAGATCTTCGAGGGGACACTCACGGTTACGCACACAGTTGGCAATTTTATTAGCTTATGTTTGAGTTATCTAATACCGGATGTTAAAAAAATATTCCAAGTTGCCACATAACCGCGGGCACGGCTTTCCAAAAGATTAACCCTGCAGGGGTGCTCCAACTAGTCCATCACAAACGTACACAGGCCGCAAAGGCATCCTCTATCACGAATCTCGTGATCTCGTCCGATTCCTTAGAGGAAAACCTCAACTCTGGGGGAAACCAAAGCTTCACTGGGATTCCTATACGCAAGATATATCGCTAAGGTAAGACAAGGCTAGCAGGACCTCCCGGTATGTCGACGACCCGATAAGAGCCGCATATCTCAGTCTCAGGACAACACCGTCTATGCAAAGTGAACAGGGACCAAACCTCAAGTTTCCCTGGGGTGGTCTTGCCGACTGCTAGGTGATTGGACCAACACTCATGAGGAGCACTGGCCCGGGTTGTTGATTAATTTTCCTCGGGGTAGCTATTCCCTATGTAGGTTATTAAGTGATTAGCAAATAAAACCAATGTTGGGTCCTGCCGGACAAGCCTTAGCACTACGCGATTTATCGAGGGGGTCCCCATAACAACCCCGAACGTGTTAGGAGTGATCATTATGGAATCAAACACCGGTAGCCGGTAACTAAGGCGGCAATAATGGAACAAAGCACCCAGCAAAAGGCTAGGCCTTCCGTCATTTACCAAGTATATAGGTGCATTAATTAAATAACATAATTTAAGATAATGATATCAAGCTCATGTTATCACATGAGTCAAAGCACCTGCATCTAGCAACGCTAACATTAGTAGCTGAGCAAAGCCTACTTAGCCATACAAGTTTTGCTAGGAAGGGATCAGTGTTTGGGTCATGGCATATCAGGAGGCAATTTAATTCAGTGGTAGGCAGCAAGCAATATGACATGGAAACGCAAACTAGCATAACAAGTCTAGAGATGGAATCAAGGTCATATCATCTTTCTTGTCATATCCTCAGCTTGGAATGGTTTTTGTTCGTCCTGCACGTACTCTCCCGAATCCACGTACTCGTTCTCCGATCCCGGTGCTACCCAACATAAGAATAACATCCAATGAACAACAGCACCTCAAGATGCAACAAGCACATGATGCATGAGATGAAAATGAGCATGCATCACTATTTCTATCACTAGCACAAGCAAAAGAAGCTACTACAAGTTTCTGGACAGAACTGTACACTAAGCTATTTTGACATGCATGAGGATGACATGGTCAGATGCGTCTCGAGAAATCGATGCAAAACCATATAAAGAACATTACAATCGGAGCTACGGGTCAACGGGAATCAACGAAACAAGATATGAAGCCCTACGTGTAAGAATCAACACCACACACTCAAATGGCACAAATCTGGTATTCCCAGGTTGCCAAGACATATAACAACCCAACATGAATGGATTGGAGCAAGGAAGAACACCACAACATCAACTAAGCACTCACAAACATCAAAATGACAATACTACACAATCTGCCATAATCTGCATCTTAGCTCTTTGTGAGCTAAATGCAACATAGCTACAGCCCTCCAAATATGACAAATAATATATGTGGCTGTATCCAACCAAGAATACTACAAGCACAAGCAAGAATCACACCAAAAGGAATTATACACAGGAAGATACAAGGCTACAAACTTTCCCAAAACCATCAGGTCTCAGGGACTTGGTGAAAATTCCTGCACCTGACTTTCTGTCTTTGTTCTGAAGCTTTTTGACAGCAACCGAACCATAACTTACAGGATTCCAAATGGATGAAATTTGACAGGGAGCTCCACAAACATATCAGGTACAAATTCCTAGCACTGAACTAAGGCTAGATCAGAACACAATGACCAGCACAACCTCATCTGAAGGAGAAGAAAATATTTCCAGATTCTCAGACTTAGTGAAATTCCAGATTTCACTAAGCTGGAATTTCCAGCCACATGCCCACTTTGTCTAGGCATAGCTTTCACACAAGTAACACCAAGTGATAAGTGACACCACCATGGTGTAAAGCAAAACCCCTACTACTACCACACAAAAGCTCATGCCCTTGGGCTCAACCTATTCCATGGAAACAAAGAGCAAACTTGCAACACATTTGAATATGTCAACTCCAGAAAGTATCCTAATGGCAAAACTAACTTCACCACTGGACTCCTTGGGAGATTCTACCCCAAAATCATATATAATATGTGGGCACTTACTTGGAACAAGTGACCACAAATTAAGGAAGAGGAAACTACTCCAAATCATGCCTAGTGAATAGGGCATCATTTCATGTAGTTCCACTATATCAGCTACTACATGGTTGAGCTCATGTTCACAATGACAAAGTGACATGGGGGTTTGAACCCCATGTTTGTGTCATGCACATCAACTTCACAACCACTTCTACCAAGCTATCCACACATACAAATCACCATGCCCTCTCACATATGGGCATGTGAAGGTGCATAGTTTTGCTTGCAAAGGTGGGGTGTCCCACACACTCATCTACTCCACATCACCCACAAGCACATCATGCCCTAGTTCAACACACATACCTACACATGCTAATCATAGGTTGCATCACATGGCAACCATACACTCATCATAACCCCCATAAGATGCACTTACATATGAAACTCTAGTGCATCACATACAACAAAATGCTATGCTTGCAAGCCCAAGATTATACTAGCAGATGCACCTACATGCACTCCCTCTAGAGCACACACACACACATCTACTTACACACACACATATATATATGCTCTCAAATATATGTATGCGTATATACACAAGTTATATCTACCATGCACATAACTAGAACAAGGTGTAAAACCTACTGGTGTTCATATTTTTGGCAACACAACATTGCTGCCCAAGCATCACAATTAACTAGCAAGGCAAAACAGCAAAAGGCAAAAACAATAGCAAGAAAATAAAAAGAGGATGCCCTGGGAATCGAACCCATGACCTACTGGTCTACCACACCACCACACAACCACTGGGCTAACACCTGCCTCTCGATAGAATAGAGGGCTTATACAGGATAAGCCATCCCCTGCTGCTACTGCTACACGAAAAATAGACAGAAAAACAAAAGGGTTGAGGGGGGACTCGAACCCGCAACCTCACGAGAACAAACATGAGACTCCAACCACTGCGCTACGAATCGAAGTCTGCTAGCTAGGGGAACTGTATCAAGAAAACCTGTGCCTTCGGTCTTCTCTGCACATGCACGCACGCCGGCGACAGGGAGGCCGCCGGGCATGCCTGCTGCTGCATCACGGCAGGAGAACTACTAGCACAAACAAGAGCTGCGCCTGCTATGCACCACATCTACTGCTACTACCACACAAACTACTGCTACTGCACCGCGATTGCACACCGCAACACTACTGTAACTTCTGCATCTACTAACTGACAGAGAAGGTACGCGAGCAACTCGCCGGATCCAGGCCGAACTAGGGGATAGAAGAGAGGGGAGGTGCAACCTCACCTTGGGGAGGAAGTAGGGGCTCGGATCGGAGGAGGAGTCCGGACGGAGGAGGAGGAAGAAGCTTGGGGGAGTCCCTGTCTGCAGAACCGAAGAAGAGGAGGTAGACCACCGAGTTCGCGGCGAAGACGTGGTCGGGGTCGTCGGTGCAGTTGTTCCCCCAGGCTCCTAGCGCCGGGAATGGAGCGCGGGCAACCACCCCGAGCTCCCGGACATGGCGGACGGCGTCGGAGATGATGATGACGGCGGGGTAGACGCGGGCACCTTCTCTGGTCTATCTACAGAACTAACCAGAGGAGGGAGGAAGAAGATGAGATGGAGATGGGGAGAACAGAGGTGGTGGCGGCAGGAGGGATGGAGAGGAACCCTAGGCCGAGGGGGAGGCACGGACACCACGTTATATGGGGGGACCTCGACGTTCGTGCACGGCTTTACTGATCGCTCTCTCTCTGCCTGATGGAAAAGAACGCACTGGGAGGGAACGGCGTCAGGTGGGAGAAGGAGGAGCGAGCTGGGCTGTCGCAGGGGAATCAGAGAGGAGAGGATGGGCCTCAGGAGGGAGAAGTGGCCCATCTGGCGCCTGTTAAGAGAAAAGACTCCTGGGTTTTTTTTTAATTTAAAAAACAACACCAGCAAAAATAAACTCCCAGGGAAAAACTATGGCAACAAAAATTAAAATAGAAATACCCCTGGTCATAAGGAATTATGGCCTATTTGATCAATATAGAAAGAAATGTTTGGAGCCATCAAATATTTCCAAAACAGAATTTTGTTGGGTCTGTTTTGTGAATATATGCACCTTTAAAACTAAGTTTCAAATCAGCAAATACACCTCTTTACATCCACCACAAAACAAGCTAAATCAAGGGCATTTTTAAAAGAGGGGAGGGAGAAGAGAATCTTGACATAGGAGAAATAGAGAGGAGGGGTGGTGTGAAAGCCCGATGCCGGCGTTCCAGAAGATTCCCCTTTCCTTTCCGTTTCCGTCGTGTGAGTATTTTTATTCGTTGCATCGTCATGTAGTTTGCATTATCGCATCATGCATGGCATCATGTCATCTGTGTGCTTGTCTTGTGTGGCTAGTTGCACCTCGTTGTTTGTGTGTGAGCGCATGTGTGTGTGCCTTAGGGCCTTGCAACGTGATTGGGTGCAACAAGTTCAAGCTCGTAACCTTGTTGCACCAAGGACCTAAAACCTTCACTCCCCTCCTCTCCTCTTTTATCTGTTTTGGCGGTTTGCTAAGTTTCCCGTTTTAAACCCCTATTTAAAAAGGGTTCGTCTTCTTCTTTTCAATAAAAGGTCCTTTTATTAAATGCGGGGGCAACCCTTGGATTTTTCTTTAATTTTCTCCTTTGGTTTTATTTTAAAACCGTCGCATTTACTTTTCTCTTTTAAAGGGCTTTTATTTTATTCTTTAAATAAAAGAGGTTTTATTTTATTCTTCAAAAGGGTTTTGATTTTTAATTCTTTAAAAAAGTTTTAGTTTTTATTCGTTTAAAAAAATGCCCAAGCTATTTTATAGTTGGGGTATATTATTTTTAAAAGGGAGCCAAAAGCATTTTTCTAATTTGTTAAAAAAACCTTTTTCATTTTTGTTGGAGTTTTCTGTTTTTTTAAAGGAAAAAGAGAGAGAGGCCCAGCCGACCCAAGGCCAACCAGCCCCAAACCCTAGCGCATGCAGGAGTCCATCCCGCAGCGCCGTCCTCCCCAGCGTCTCCCCGTTCCTCCCGATTCCCCTCTTCCTCCATCGTCCTCCATCGTCCCAGCGCCATCTCCTCCCGTTTCCTCCTCCCTCTCCCCGAGCTTCCCGCCGCCGGCTTCCCCATGGCCTCGGCTCGCCAGCAGCTCCTCCGCCGCCCTGGCTGTCCCCGGTCGCCGCCGCCAACCCCCATGAGCCGTCGTCCGCCTCGCTGCTCCCCGCGCCAAGCTCCCTACTGGAGCCCGAGCTCGCGTGGCCGTCGTCTTCCGCGGCTCCCGCGCCCCGCCATGGCCTGCGCCGTTCCGCCGCGCCGTTCCCCTCGAGGATCCCCTCCAGGCCCCCTCGACCCGAGCACGCCGCCGCCCGCCGTCTGCTGCGAGGAGCGTCCTTGCCGGAGCCCCTCTCCCGCGTGAGCCTCGTCGTCGGCCGGCCTTAGCAGCTACCGTGGCTCCCTGCTCGCCATGGCCTCGCCCTCGTCCGGCCTCCTCTCGTTAGCCCCTCCTGCCGAAGCTATAGCCGCTGCTTTGCTAGCCTAGTGCTATGCTGCTTGCTGTTGCCAGGAGTGGCCATTGCCTAGTGCTGTTGTTAGATAGCTGCAGGTTGCTGTAGATGTTGCTTGATGCTTGCCGTTATGCTGCCGCGGGTAGATGTTGTAGTTGCTGCTGCTTGTAGATTGCTGCTAAATAGTGCTAGTTGTTGTTGTGTCGCCTGCCGTCGCCGCGTGCACCATCCCCAACGCCGTGGAACCGACAAGTTCACGAGTACCACGACATCCTCGACGAACCCCGAACATCGACGGAGATGTGATCGACTACTGACGCCGAAGACCCGAGAACCACGACGCCGAGCGAACGACTACCGTCGCTGAGACCGGAACCACGACTTCCACGACGTCCACGACGACCGTTGTTCCCCTTCACCGAACCGATCCGCTTTGAATCGCACGCGTCGAAGGTATACCGATGAGACGTGTCGTGTAACGAATGCATGTGTTGTATGAGTTGAATGCATGTATGCACCGTATGTATGCACTGAATGTTTGACCGTTGCACGTTGTCCCTCTATGTTGTGCCCGACACATGGGAACCCGAGATACAGGATCACCCCATCTTTATTTGACGTTCCCGCACGCGCTCCCTATTCGTGGCTTCGGTATCTCGACGAGTTGTCGGGATAGGAACGTTGTCGTGGCTTCGTTCCCGTTTTGCCGCCATGGTTCCCTCAAGCTCGTCGTGGCGACACCTATTTCTTTCCCTTCTTGCCCGTGTTATGAACTCGCATGCATGACCCATTCATGGCATATATCTTGTGTTGCATGTCTCTTGTACGTAGCTCCGTTCTAAGTCCCGCGTGTTAACCGTCTAGGATGCCATGTAGGATCATCGCTCACCCCTTGCCTGTTGGAATTATGCCCTAGAGGCAATAATAAATATAGTTATTATTATAATTCCTGTATCAAGATAATCGTTTATTATCCATGCTATAATTGTATTGAATGAAGACTCATTTACATGTGTGGATACATTGACAAAACACCGTCCCTAGCAAGCCTCTAGTTGGCTAGCCAGTTAATCAAAGATAGTGAGTGTCTTCTGATTATGAACAAAGTGTTGTTGCTTGATAACTGGATCACGTCATTAGGAGAATCACGTGATGGACTAGACCCAAACTAATAGACGTAGCATGTTGATCGTGTCATTTTGTTGCTACTGTTTTCTGCGTGTCAAGTATTTATTCCTATGACCATGAGATCATATAACTCACTGACACCGGAGGAATGCTTTGTGTGTATCAAACGTCGCAACGTAACTGGGTGACTATAAAGATGCTCTACAGGTATCTCCGAAGGTGTTAGTTGAGTTAGTATGGATCAAGACTAGGATTTGTCACTCCGTGTGACGGAGAGGTATCTCGGGGCCCACTCGGTAATACAACATCACACACAAGCCTTGCAAGCAATGTAACTTAGTGTAAGTTGCGGGGTCTTGTATTACAGAACGAGTAAAGAGACTTGCCGGTAAACGAGATTGAAATAGGTATATGGATACTGACGATCGAATCTCGGGAAAGTAACATACCGAAGGACAAAGGGAATGACATACGGGATTATATGAATCCTTGGCACTGAGGTTCAAACGAAAAGATCTTCGTAGAATATGTAGGATCCAATATGGGCATCCAGGTCCCGCTATTGGATATTGACCGAGGAGTCTCTCGGGTCATGTCTACATAGTTCTCGAACCCGCAGGTTCTGCACACTTAAGGTTCGACGTTGTTTTATGCGTATTTGAGTTATATGGTTGGTTACCGAATGTTGTTAGGAGTCCCGGATGAGATCACGGACGTCACGAGGGTTTCCGGAATGGTCCAGAAACGAAGATTGATATATAGGATGACCTCATTTGATTACCGGAATGTTTTTCGGAGTTACCAGGAATGTACCAGGAATGACGAATGGGTTCCGGGAGTTCACCAGGGGGGGCAACCCACCCTGGGGAAGCCCATAGGCCTTGAGGGTGGCACACCAGCCCTTAGTGGGCTGGTGCGACAGCCCAAAAGGGCCCTATGCGCCTAGAGAAGAAAATCAAGGAGAAAAGGAAAAAAAAGAGGAGGTGGGAAGGGAAGGAAGGACTCCCTCCCGCCAAACCAAGTCCAACTCGGTTTGGGGGGGGAACCTTCCCCCTTGGACTCGGCCGACCCCCTTGGGGCTCCTTGAGCCCCAAGGCAAGGTCCCCTCCCTCCCACCTATATATACGGAGGTTTTAGGGCTGATTTGAGACGACTTTTCCACGGCAGCCCGACCACATACCTCCACGGTTTTTCCTTTAGATCGCGTTTCTGCGGAGCTCGGGCGGAGCCCTGCTGAGACAAGGTCATCACCAACCTCCGGAGCGCCGTCACGCTGCCGGAGAACTCTTCTACCTCTCTGTCTCTCTTGCTGGATCAAGAAGGCCGAGATCATCGTCGAGTTGTACATGTGCTGAACGCGGAGGTGCCGTCCGTTCGGTACTAGATCGTGGGACTGATCGCGGGATTGTTCGCGGGGCGGATCGAGGGACGTGAGGACGTTCCACTACATCAACCGCGTTCACTAACGCTTCTGCTGTACGATCTACAAGGGTACGTAGATCACTCATCCCCTCTCGTAGATGGACATCACCATGATAGGTCTTCGTGCGTGTAGGAATATTTTTGTTTCCCATGCGACGTTCCCCAACAGTGGCATCATGAGCTAGGTTCATGCGTAGATGTCTTCTAGAGTAGAACACAAAAGTTTTTGTGGGCGGTGATGTGCATTTTGCTGCCCTCCTTAGTCTTTTCTTGATTCCGCGGTATTGTTGGACTGAAGCAGCTTGGACCGACATTACTCGTACGCTTACGAGAGACTGGTTTCATCGTTACGAGTAACTCCGTTGCTCAAAGATGACTGGCAAGTGTCGGTTTCTCCAACTTTAGTTGAATCGGATTTGACCGAGGAGGTCCTTGGATGAGGTTAAATAGCAACTCATATATCTCCATTGTGGTGTTTGCGTAAGTAAGATGCGATCCTACTAGATACCCATGGTCACCACGTAAAACATGCAACAACAAAATTAGAGGACGTCTAACTTGTTTTTCCAGTGTATGCTTGTGATGTGATATGGCCAATGATGTGATGTGATATATTGGATGTATGAGATGATCATGTTGTAATAGATAATATCGACTTGCACGTCCATGGTAGGCAACCGGCAGGAGCCATAGGGTTGTCTTTATACTAACATTTGTGCTTGCAGATCCGTTTACTATTTTACTAGGATGTAGCTTTAGTAGTAATAGCATGAGTAGCACGACAACCCCGATGGCAACATGTTGATGGAGATCATGGTGTGGCGCCGGTGACAAGAAGATCGTGCTGGTGCTTTGGTGATGGAGATCAAGAGGCACGTGATGATGGCCATATCATGTCACTTATGAATTGCATGTGATGTTAATCCTTTTTTTGCACCTTATTTTGCTTAGAACGACGGTAGCATTATGAGGTGATCTCTCACTAAAATTTCAAGACGAAATTGTGTTCTCCCCGACTGTGCACCATTGCTACAGTTCGTCGTTTCGAGACACCACGTGATGATCGGGTGTGATAGACTCAACGTTCACATACAACGGGTGCAAAACAGTTGCGCACGCGGAACACTCGGGTTAAGCTTGACGAGCCTAGCATGTGCAGACATGGCCTCGGAACACATGAGACCGAAAGGTCGATCATGAATCATATAGATGATATGATTAGCATAGGGATGCTTACCACTGAAACTATACTCAACTCACGTGATGATCGGACTTGAGCTAGTGTAAGTGGATCATGAACCACTCAAATGACTAGAGAGATGTACTTTTTGAGTGGGAGTTTAGCAAATAATTTTATTAAGTTAAACTCTAATTATCTTGAACATAGTCTAAGTCCACTTTGAATATATTTGTGTTGTAGATCATGGCTCACGCGACAGTCACCCTGAATTTTAATACGTTCCTAGAGAAAGCTAAGTTGAAAGATGATGGAGGCAACTTTGTAGACTGGGCTCGTAATCTTAAGCTAATCTTACAAGCTGGGAAGAAGGATTATGTCCTCAATGCTGCGCTAGGAGATGAACCACCCGCTACGGCTGATCAGGATGTTAAGAACGCTTGGTTAGCACGTAAGGAGGACTACTCAATAGTTCAATGTGCAGTCTTGTATGGCTTAGAACCAGGACTTCAACGTCGCTTTGAGACTCATGGAGCATTTGAGATGTTCCAGGAGTTGAAGTTTATCTTTCAGAAGAACGTCCGGATCGAGAGCTATGAGACCTCCGATAAATTCTATGCTTGCAAGATGGAGGAAAACTCGTCTGTCAGTGAACATGTGCTCAAAATGTCTGGGTACTCAAACGTCTAGCTGAGCTGGGGATTGAACTCCCGCAAGAGGCTATCACTGACAGAATCCTTCAATCACTGCCGCCAAGCTATACAGGCTTTGTGTTGAAATACAACATGCAAGGGATGAACAAGTCTCCCGGCGAGTTGTTTGCGATGCTGAAAGTCGCAGAGTCTGAACTCCGTAAAGAGCATCAAGTGTTGATGGTGAATAAGACCACTAGTTTCAAGAGAAACGGCAAAGGCAAGAAGGGAATTCGAAGAAGAGCGGCAAGCCTGTTGCCAATCCGACGAAGAAACCCAAAGATGGACCTAAGCCTGAAATGGAGTGTTACTATTGCAAGGGTATGGGTCACTGGAAGCGCAATTGCCCCAAGTATCTGGCAGATAAGAAGGCGGCCAAAGAAAAATTAGGTATATTTGATATACATGTTATTGATGTGTACTTAACTGGCTCTCGTAGTAATGCATGGGTATTCGATACCGGTTCTTTTGCTCATATTTGCAACTCAAAACAGGAACTGCGGAATAGACGAAGGCTGGCGAAAGATGAAGTGACGATGCGGGTAGGAAATGGTTCAAAGGTTGATGCAATCGCGGTCGGCACAGTTTCACTTCAGTTACCATCAGGATTAGTGACGAACTTAAATCATTGTTATTTAGTGCCTGCGTTGAGCATGAACATTATATCTGGATCTTGTTTATTGCGAGACGGTTACTCTTTTAAGTCAGAGAATAATGGTTGTTCTATTTCTATGAGTAACATCTTTTATGGTCATGCACCAAATGTGAGAGGATTGTTCATATTGAATCTTGATAGCGATACGCATATACATAACATTGAGACCAAAAGAGTTAGAGTTAACAATGATAGCGCCATATTTTTCTGGCACTGCCGCTTAGGTCATATTGGTGTAAAGCGCATGAAGAAACTCCATGCTGATGGACTTTTCGAGTCACTTGACTTTGATTCACTTGACACGTGCGAACCATGCCTCATGGGCAAGATGACTAAGACTCCGTTCTCCAGAACAATGGAGCGTGCAAGTGACTTGTTGGAAATCATGCATACCGATGTGTGTGGTCCGATGAGCGTGGAGGCACGCGGCGGATATCGTTATTTTCTCACCTTCACTGATGATTTGAGTAGATATGGTTATGTCTACTTGATGAAGCACAAGTCTGAAACATTTGAAAGTTCAAGCAATTTCAGAGTGAAGTGGAAAATCATCGTAACAAGAAGATCAACTTCCTGCGGTCTGATCGTGGGGGTGAATATCTGAGTTTCGAGTTTGGTACTCACTTAAGACAATGTGGAATTGTTTCACAGTTAACACTGCCTGGAACACCATAGCGTAATGGTGTGTCCGAACGTCGTAATCGTACTCTATTAGAGATGGTGCGATCTATGATGTCTCTTACTGATTTGCCGTTATCGTTTTGGGGCTATGCATTAGAAACAGCTGCATTCACTTTAAATAGGGCATCATCAAATTCCGTTGAGACGACACCATACGAATTGTGGTATCGCAAAAGGCCAAAGTTGTCGTTTCTTAAAGTTTGGGGATGTGATGCTTATGTCAAAAAGCTTCAGCCTGAAAAGCTGGAACCCAAAGCGGAAAAGTGCGTCTTCATAGGTTACCCAAAAGAGACAGTTGGGTACACCATCTATCTCAAATCCGAGGGCAAAGTGTTTCTTGCTAAAAACGGAGCTTTTCTCGAGAAGGAGTTTCTCTCGAGAGAATTGAGTGGGAGGAAGATAGAACTTGACGAGGTTGTCGAACCTCTTATCTCTCTGGATGGTGGCGCAGGGCAAGGGGAAACCTCTGTCGTTGCGACGCCGGTTGAGGAGGAAGTTAATGATGATGATCATGAAACTCCGGTTCAAGTTTCTGTCGAACCACGCAGGTCGACGAGACCACGTGCTGCTCCAGAGTGGTACGGTAATCCCGTCTTATCAATCATGTTGTTAGACAACAATGAACGTGCAAATTATGAAGAAGCAATGGTGGGCCCAGACTCCAACAAATGGCTAGAAGCCATGAAGTCCGAGATAGGATCCATGTATGAGAACAAAGTATGGACTTTGGAGGTACTACCTGAGGGCCGCAAGGCTATTCAGAACAAATGGATCTTTAAGAGGAAGACGGACGCTGACGGCAATGTGACCGTTTATAAAGCTCGACTTGTGGCAAAGGGTTTTTCAGAAGTTCAAGGAGTTGACTACGATGAGACATTCTCACCCGTAGCGATGCTTAAGTCCGTCAGAATCATGTTAGCAATAGCTGCATTTTTCGATTATGAAATCTGGCAAATGGATGTCAAAACGGCGTTCCTTAACGGTTTCCTTAAGGAAGAGTTGTATATGATACAACCCGAAGGTTTTGTTGATCCTAAGAATGCTAACAAGGTGTGCAAGCTCCAGCGATCCATTTATGGACTGGTGCAAGCATCTCGGAGTTGGAACAAACGTTTTGACGAGGTTATCAAAGCATTTGGGTTTATACAAGTGGTTGGAGAATCTTGTATTTACAAGAAAGTGAGTGGGAGCTCTGTGGCGTTTCTAATATTATATGTGGATGACATATTGCTGATTGGAAACAACGTGCAGTTTTTAGAGAGCATAAAGGATTACTTGAATAAAAGTTTCTCTATGAAGGACCTAGGAGAAGCTGCTTACATTCTAGGCATTAAGATCTATAGGGATAGATCAAAACGCGTGATAGGACTTCCACAAAGCACATACCTTGATAAAGTTTTGAAGAGGTTCAAAATGGAACAGTCCAAGAAAGGGTTCTTGCCAGTTTTACAAGGTACGAGATTGAGTAAGACTCAGTGCCCAGCAACTGATGAAGATAGAGAGCATATGCGCTCCGTCCCCTATGCTTCAGCCATAGGTTCTATCATGTATGCAATGTTGTGCACTAGACCAGATGTTAGCCTGGCCATAAGTATGGCAGGTAGGTTCCAGAGTAATCCAGGAGTGGATCACTGGACAGCGGTCAAGAATATCTTGAAGTACCTGAAAAGGACTAAGGAGATGTTTCTCGTGTATGGAGGTGACGAGGAGCTCGCCGTAAAAGGTTACGTCGATGCAAGCTTTGACACAGATCCGGACGAATCTAAGTCGCAAACCGGATACGTATTTATTCTTAATGGGCGTGCGGTAAGGTGGTGCAGTTCCAAGCAAAGCGTCATAGCAGATTCTACATGTGAAGCGGAGTACATGGCTGCCTCGGAGGCGGCTAAGGAGGGTGTCTGGATGAAGTAGTTCATGACGGATCTTGGAGTGGTGCCAAGCGCACTGAATCCAATAACCTTGTTCTGTGACAACACGGGTGCCATTGCCTTAGCAAAGGAACCACGGTTTCACAAGAAGACCAGACACATCAAACGACACTTCAACCTCATCCGCGACTACGTCGAGGGAGAGGACGTAAATATATGCAAAGTGCACACGGATCTGAATATAGCAGACCCGCTGACTAAACCTCTTCCACGGCCAAAGCATGATCAACACCAGAACTGTATGGGTGTTAGATTTATTACAATGTAATTCACATGATGATGTGAGGGCTAGATTATTGACTCTAGTGCAAGTGGGAGACTGTTGGAATTATGCCCTAGAGGCAATAATAAATATAGTTATTATTATAATTCCTGTATCAAGATAATCGTTCATTATCCATGCTATAATTGTATTGAATGAAGACTCATTTACATGTGTGGATACATAGACAAAACACCGTCCCTAGCAAGCCTCTAGTTGGCTAGCCAGTTGATCAAAGATAGTCAGTGTCTTCTGATTATGAACAAAGTGTTGTTGCTTGATAACTGGATCACGTCATTAGGAGAATCACGTGATGGACTAGACCCAAACTAATAGACGTAGCATGTTGATCGTGTCATTTTGTTGCTACTGTTTTCTGCGTGTCAAGTATTTATTCCTATGACCATGAGATCATATAACTCACTGACACCGGAGGAATGCTTTGTGTGTATCAAACGTCGCAACGTAACTGGGTGACTATAAAGATGCTCTACAGGTATCTCCGAAGGTGTTAATTGAGTTAGTATGGATCAAGACTGGGATTTGTCACTCCGTGTGACGGAGAGTTATCTCGGGGCCCACTCGGTAATACAACATCACACACAAGCCTTGCAAGCAACGTAACTTAGTGTAAGTTGCGGGATCTTGTATTACGGAACGAGTAAATAGACTTGCTGGTAAACGAGATTGAAATAGGTATACGGATACTGACGATCGAATCTCGGGCAACTAACATACCGAAGGACAAAGGGAATGACATACGGGATTATATGAATCCTTGGCACTGAGGTTCAAACGATAAGATCTTCGTAGAATATGTAGGATCCAATATGGGCATCCAGGTCCCGCTATTGGATATTGACCGAGGAGTCTCTCGGGTCATGTCTACATAGTTCTCGAACCCGCAGGGTATGCACACTTAAGGTTCGACGTTGTTTTATGCGTATTTGAGTTATATGGTTGGTTACCGAATGTTGTTCGGAGTCCCGGATGAGATCACGGACGTCACGAGGGTTTCCGGAATGGTCCAGAAACGAAGATTGATATATAGGATGACCTCATTTGATTACCGGAATGTTTTTCGGAGTTACCGGGAATGTACCAGGAATGACGAATGGGTTCCGGGAGTTCACCGAGGGGGGGGCAACCCACCCTGGGGAAGCCCATAGGCCTTGAGGGTGGCACACCAGCCCTTAGTGGGCTGGTGGGACAGCCCAAAAGGGCCCTATGCGCCTAGAGAAGAAAATCAAGGAGAAAAGGGAAAAAAAGAGGAGGTGGGAAGGGAAGGAAGGACTCCCTCCCACCAAACCAAGTCCAACTCAGTTTGGGGGGGGGAACCTTCCCCCTTGGACTCGGCCGACCCCCTTGGGGCTCCTTGAGCCCCAAGGCAAGGTCCCCTCCCTCCCACCTATATATACGGAGGTTTTAGGGCTGATTTGGGACGACTTTTCCACGGCAGCCCGACCACATACCTCCACAGTTTTTCCTCTAGATCGCGTTTCTGCGGAGCTCGGGCGGAGCCCTGCTGAGACAAGGTCATCACCAACCTCCGGAGCGCCGTCATGCTGCCGGAGAACTCTTCTACCTCTCCGTCTCTCTTGCTGGATCAAGAAGGCCGAGATCATTGTCGAACTGTACGTGTGCTGAACGCGGAGGTGTCGTCCGTTCGGTACTAGATCGTGGGACTGATCGCGGGATTGTTCGCGGGGCGGATCGAGGGACGTGAGGACGTTCCACTACATCAACCGCGTTCACTAACGCTTCTGCTGTACGATCTACAAGGGTACGTAGATCACTCATCCCCTCTCGTAGATGGACATCACCATGATAGGTCTTCGTGCGCGTAGGAAAATTTTTGTTTCCCATGCGACGTTCCCCAACATTACCATGTTAACAACATTTAATATTGCGTGTTAAATAATCGGGAGTGAACTAAAAATTAAACGTGGAGTTTCGTCGATATGCAACCCATTGCATATCGAGCTTCATTTAATGTGTATTGTTTGCGTGAGGTGAATTGCCATGCCATCCCTTGCATCAATGAACCGATCATGCATCATAGTAGGCTATGCATCATGTGGTGAATATTTGTGTTGATGTTTGTTTCCGGTTTGCTCCGTTCCGATAGAGTTCCGCAAGCGTGTCGGAATGTGAGGACCCGTTCGACTATGTGGCTCGCCGACTTCTCGGAGTTGTTCTTCTTCCAAGCGGGATCTCAGGCAAGATGACCATTTCCCCAGATACCATTACTATCATTGCCATGCTAGTTTTATCGCTTCTATCGATTATGTGTCGTTGCCTACCACATGTTAAATATCAGCCTCTCAACAATGCCATGATTACCTTCAACCTGTTCGACCTAGCAAACCACTGATTGGCTATGTTACTGCTTGCTTAACCATGTTGTTAGCGTTGCTAGTTGCAGGTGCAGATGCTTCCATGTGATAACATGGGTTCCTTGTCTTATCACCCTATTTAAATGCTATTTAATTTAATGCACCTATATACTTGGTAAAAGGTGGAAGGCTCAGCCTTTCTAGCCTGGTGTTTTGTTCCACCTTTGCCCCCTTAGTTTCCGGCTACCGGTGTTATGTTCCATAAACGAGCGCTCCTAACACGATCGGGGTTGTTATGGGTACCCCCTTGATAATTCCTTTTAGATTAAAGCTGGTCTGGCAGGGCCCAACTTTGGTACTACATTTGCCTAATAACTAATGAACTGCATAGGGAGTAACTAACCCGAGGATATTTAATCAACCCCCGGGCCAGTGCTCCTCATGAGTGTTGGTCCACCCACCTAGCAGTCGGCGGTGCCACCATGGGGCAACTCGAGGTTTGGTTCCGGTCCACTTTGCATAGACGGTGTGTCCTGAGAACGAGATACGCGGCTCCTATCGGGTTCGTCGACACATCGGGTGGCCTTGCTGGATTAGTTTTACCTTTGACGAGATATCTTGTGCATCGGGATTCCGGTGATGCTTTGGATAATCTCAGAGTTGAGGTTTTCCACTAGGGAATCCGACGAGATCGCGAGCTTAGTGATTGAGGATTTCTATGCGGCTTGTGGTAATTTGTGATGGACTAGTTGGAGCACCCCTGCAGGGTTAAATCTTCCGGAAAGCCGTGCCCGCGGTTATCTGGCAACGTGGAAACTTTGTTTAACACTGGTTCTAGATAACTTGAAGTTAACCTAATTAAAATATGCCAACTGTGTGCGTAACCGTGATTGTCTCATTCGTGAGTTCCTTCTCCGATCGAGGACACGGTGGGGTTATGTCTGACGTAGGTAGGTGTTCAGGATCATTCATTTGATCATCAGTAGTTCACGTCCGCTATGCGTAGATTTTCCCCTCTTTATTTCTTGTACTCGTAAGCTTAGCCACCAAATATATGCTTAGCCGCTGCTGCAACCTCACTACTTAACCTTACCTCACCCATTAAGTTTTGCTAGTCTTGATACCTTTGGAAATGAGATTGTTGAGTCCCCTGTGGCTCACATCTTACTACAACACCAGTTGCAGGTTCAGGTAAAGGTTACTTGACGCGAGCGCGTTGATTGTTCATTTGGAGTTGCTTCTTCTTCTTCTTCTTCATCGATCTAGGATGGGTTCCAGGCCGGCAGCCTGGGATAGCAAGGATGGACGTCGTTCTTCTTTTGTCGTTTGTTTTCGTCCGTAGTCGGACCCTGCTCTTACTCTTGATGATTATGTATTGTACTGTTGTGACTCTGATGTAGCTTGTGGCGAGTGTAAGCCAATTCTATTTATATCTCATCTTTTCAGTACATGTACTTGTAACGATATCCATTCTTGCGACACGACGAGATGCGCTTCTATCCCTGACGAGGCCTTCGTGCCAAATTGAGGATAGGGTCGCATCTTGGGCGTGACAGGTGGAGTTGGTTTGAAACCTATGCAAATACTTTCACAAGCATCACCCCAGACAAGCTATACACCACATGCAACATCATCACAAGGCAACACATGAAATCACAAGAACACAATGCAGCAACAAGAACACAATGCATGATAAGGAATGCATGCATGCAAAGGAAGAGAAAAAAATAATATGGTGACATCACATGAAATAATGAGCATGGGCTCTCTCATAACATGACAAGGTGGACCCACATGAGATAGGTTCCAAATAGGGAAGGTTTACATCTGGGGCACTACAAAACTTTTGAGTAAAATCAGAGAAATTCTTCACTGGGCGTCAAAGTTTCTGTTTTTGCACTGTATCAATTCTACTCATCATGCAAATCATCCCAAAGGATTTACTTGGCACAAAAACTAATTAAAACATAAAAACACAATCATTACAGCATAAATAATCATGGTATCACACTCTTAAATAATAAAAATAAAGCAAAATTTTAAGATAACCATTGGGTTGCCTCCCAACAAGCGTTATTGCTTTATGCCCCTACATAGGCATAATGCATAGTTTCAAGTGTTGTCATCTTGACATTTAGTCCATAAGCAGCCCTCATGATAGATTCATAAGGTGGTTTGATTCCCTTTATAGGTGAGTGTCCCATTCCTTTCTTTAATTGGAATTGGAACCTTATGTTTCCCTCTTTCATATCAATGATTGCACCTATAGTTCCTAAGAAAGGTCTTCCAAGTATAATAGGACAAGTAGGATTGCAATCAATTTCAAGCACAATAAAACATACACGCACCTAATTTTTTTTTATTGATAAGAACATCATTATTTCTACCTAAAGGTTTCTTAATGGTAGAATCCGCAAGATGTAAGTTAAGGGAACATTCTTCAATATTATCGAGACCAAGCACATCACATAAAGCTTTAGGTATGGTTGAAATACTAGCACCAAGGTCACACAAAGCATTGCATTCATATTTATTTATCTTAATTTTGATAGTAGGTTCCCTCTCATCATGCAATTTTCTAGGAATAGAAACTTCAAGCTCAAGTTTCTCATCATAAGCTTTTATCATAATTTCTACTATATGTTGAGTAAAAGATTTATTTTGTTCATAAGCATTGGGTGAGCTAATAACGGATTGCAACAATGAAATACATTATATTAAAGATAAATTATCATAATTAAAGTCCTTGTAGTCCAAGACAGTGGGCACATCACTAGTTACAGTTTTGACCTCTCCAAACCCACTTTTTTCAATTTTATCGTTAGGATCATCACCCTCCAAGCAAATGGGATGCTCCTTAACTAAGCGTGACTCAATTCTAGTTCCTTTATTATTAGTATTCAGAGAATTAAACAAAGATTCAATAGGAGAAGTACGAATCATTTTAAGGTCTTCATCACGATTATGGTAAAAACTGAGCGGAAGAGCCTTTTCTAGGAATTCTCGCTTAGCTTTCAATTTAGCGATACTCTCCTTACTCTCATTGACTGAAACTTGGATATATTTAATAGTCTAGTTTAAATCATGCTTAGGAGGCAAAGTTTTACTTTTAAGAGTTTCTACATCAAGAGCAATTCTATCCACATTTTTAGCCAAAGTATTAACAACATGCAATTTTTCCTTTACCATAGTATTGAAAACATTTTGAGAATTAATGAATTATTTAATTGTGTTCTCAAGATCATAGGGTATCCTATTAGAATTTTTCGAATTCTTTCCATAGGATCATAAGAATTTCCATAGTTGTTGGAAGAATTATCAGGATACGACCTAGGATAAAAATTACCTCTATAAGCATTGTTGTTAAAATTATTTCGAGAGACACAGTTAACATCAATAGCATCATTATTTTATTCAATCAAGGTAGACAAAGGAATATCATTGGGATCAACATGAGCATTTTTATTGGCAACCAAGTTCATAAGAGCATCCACTTTTTCACTCAAAGTAGCGATTTCTTCAACATAATTTACCTTCTTACCTGTTGGAGCTCGTTTAGTATGCCATTGAAAATAGGTGACCATTATGTTTTCCAGAAGTTTGGTGGCCTCTCCTAGGGTCACCTCCATGAATGTACCACCTGCGGCAGAATCTAGAAGATTTTTGGATGACAAGTTTAGTCCTGCATAGAAATTTTGGATAATCATCCATAAGTTTAGACCATGAGTTGGACAAAGAAATTCATCAACTTCATTCTATCCCAAGCTTGAGCAACATGTTCATGTTCTTGTTGTTTAAACTTCATTATTTGATTCCTTAGGGAGGTGATCTTAGCAAGAGTAAAATATTTGGCAATGAAAGCATCGTTACACTTATCCCATGTTCCAATACTATTATGTGGCAAAGATGAAAACCAAGCTTTTGCTTTGTCTCTAAGTGAAAAAGGAAATAATTTTCATTTCACAATGTCATTGTCCAGGTCATTTTTATTTTGCATATCACAAAGTTCCACAAAAGTATTGAGGTGTGAAGCGGGATCCTCATTAGGACTTCCCGAAAATTGATCTTTCATGACAAGATTTAGCATTGAAGCATCCACACTAGTGGCGGGTGGTATAGGAGTACTAATCAAATCATTATTATTAGTATTTGAAAAGCCACACAACTTAGTAGTATCTTGAGACATGGTGACTTTTATTTTTTTTATGAGACAAACTAAATATACCAAAAAATAAAAAGTGGAACAAGTGAATGAAATTTTTTGTGGAGTTACTTGATAATTGGTGATGATATTCCCCGGTAACGGTGCTAGAAATACTTCCTGATACTCGTGATATGCGTTGGGAGTTCCATCAAGAGGAACAGGTAATCGCACAACAAAGTGGGTAAGTATTTCTCTCAGTTATGAAACCAAGATTTATCAAACCAATAGTAATATCAATCCACAACTATCTTCAGCGGTTGCACACAAAATAAAAAACAACTTGCACCCAACGCAGGCAAGAAGGGTGTCAATCCACTTCGTCTCGTTATTTGCAAGCGAATAAGATGTGTAGATAATTGTAAAATGCTAAAAAAATAAAAAAAATGTCAGCAAGGTATTGGCGGTTTTAGTAATATGTTGTGAATAGACCCGGGGGCCATAGCTTTCCCTAGTGGCATCTCTCATGAAAATAAGCATATGGTGGGTAAACAAATTACCGTTGGGCAACTGATAGAAGAGTGGATAGTTATACGATTTTCACGGCAATTATCATGTAAATATAGGCATCACATCCATTAAAAAATAGGTCGACTCCTGCCTACACCTATTATTATTACTTCACTTCGAGAGTGCTTCTATGCTTGCCTCTCTACGTACTAAGTTCATGACGAACGAAGTAATGCTTGGAGTAAGATGAGTGGATGTAGAAAATGTAAACTCAACTAATATAAATGAACCCAATCGTTTTACCCTTAGCATCAGAAACACAAAGATGCAACTTGTCCCCTTCTGTCACTGGGATATAGAAACTCGCCAGGTTGAACCTACTACAACGCACTTCTCTCATCGAAGAAATATCAATCTAGTCGGCCAAACTATTTCAATAGATCAGAGAGAATTACGAAGCTATCATAATAATGCACATAAGAATCATATTATATATTAGAGTAAACTCAAATATTTATCATGAATAATCTGAACATAAACCCACAATTCATCGGATTCTAACAAACGCATGGTACAAAGGAGTTACATCATATGGATCAAAGTGAAGATGTGATTATCATTGTAATGAAGATCAAAGAGAGAGATATATGCCATCTAGGTACTGCCATGGACCCGTAGTTCTATGATGAACTACTCACACATCATTATGAGAGTAGCAAGGTTGATGCGTGATCAATCCCCCCTGTGGCAGGGTGCCGGAACGGAGCTCTAGATGGCCTCCCCTCGGAACACAGACCTCCAGCAGCATAAAAAGTGTTTCGGGCCTTCTCTGGAGTTTTTAGGATAAACAGGAAGTTATAAGCCCGAGAATGGGGTCGGGAGAGCCACGAGGTGGCCACAAGCGATCAGACCCCCTAGGCCACGGTATGATGGCTTGTGGAGGCCTCGTGTGCCTCTCGAGCTTCTTTTGATGCTCCACGGTCTTCTTCTAGTCCATAAAAAATCCACAAAAGTTTCAGGTCAATTGCGATTTGTTTGGTATTGGAACCCGGACAAGCGATCAGACCCCCTAGGCCACGGTCTGATGGCTTGTGGAGGCCTCGTGTGCCTCTCGACCTTCTTTTGATGCTCCACGGTCTTCTTCTGGTACATAAAAAATCCACAAAAGTTTTAGGTCAATTGGGATTCGTTAGGTATTGGAACCCGGAAAGTGGAAAAACATGTAGAAAAGAGCAACTGGCAATGGCACTGGGTCAATAGGTTAGTGCTCAAAAATAATATAAATTGGTAGATAAGTGCCTAAAAATGTGTTCTAAAATGATAACATAATAGTATGGAACAATCAAAAATTATAGGTACGTTGGAGACGTATCATGGGCTCTAAGGCCTCGTCTTTGAATTTTGGTAACACGCGTTGACGTGGGTAACTCTTGGTTTGCCCCTGTCGCTCATGTTCATACCCTTCTTCAGTAGCCAAGACTTTGGTCCATCTTCATTGATGGGGTCTTGTTTGGCTTTGAGATGTCTTTGCTTTAGCTTAAGGATCCGAGCAGTGGCAATGAGCTATTTCCTGAACACTTTCTGATCCAATGGGTCTTCGGGGACAATAAAATCTTTGGCCCCCACACTCTTGTCCTCCTTGATTGGAGGGACGTAGTTGTTGTCTTTGGAGTCACCGAGATCTGCACGCTGATCTGTATCCATGTATCTTGGTAAGTCAGGGTCGTATGTGGTGTCTGAAGGTTTTGGGTATTCGGCGATATTTTCCATATCCTCGGGATATGGGTTTTCCCCTGTTCCTGCATTGCTTTCCTTGCCCTTACAAGCTTTAGGATTTTTGAGCTGGCGGCGGCGCTTGATGGATTCCTGGCCGCTGTTTTTGACTGGGGTGTCATCCTCGCTTTTCCCCATATCACCTTCTGTTGGATTTCGGGTTCCGCAAAACCCTTAAGATTCAAACTCAGGGGCGTGTATGAAGATCTCTCGTGGCCTCGCATACCCTAGCTCTCTACTCGATAGATATGGTGAAGAACTCACACGATGGTGAGGAACACAACGAACACAACAGTTTACCCAGGTTCGGGCCGCTGCGAAGTGTAAAAGCCTACTCCTGCTTTGGTGGATTGCCTCTCGTGGAGGTGGGTGGATGAACTAGTACAGTGCTTCGGGAGTCTCCAGAGGCCTTGGGATGTGCCTCCGGCTCCCAGCGGCTTGGCGGTTTATCACAGGTGGAAGTGAGCTAATGAATTGGTCTCTCCTCTATGAAGTGACCTACCCTCTATATATATAGTGGTGGCCCTGGGTCCTCATCCCTTATCACAATGGTGGTAAGGGATCACACAACGGTCAATTTTGAAGGGGGGCAGGGAAACATGCTCCCCTGCCCAAAGGTGGTCTTCGTGTGCAAAGTAATTGTCGCCGCCGTAGGGACGGGCTCAGAAGTGACGTCCGTCCCGCATGCAGGCGGTTGTGGCCTTGTTGCACTAGAATGGAAACTTTTGGGAGATGCATTGGGAACCCGCGTACGTCCTTGCCCTTCTTGCACGAAAGGGGAAACTGCACCGCCATGTTGCCCGCTACTCGCCTGTCCTTCCCTGCATGATCCTTGACTCCTGAGGCCAGGTCTTGCACTGGAATCTTCGCCGCTCTGGAGGGGTCCTCAAGGGGGCCCCTGTTGGTCTTGGTGCTGCTCCTCCTCGCGAGGCTCGGGCCCTCGCGATGGCCTTGTCATGAGTGGCGTCGTGCCTGGTTGTGAAGTGGGCCAGCCTCGGGTCGCAGACAGGCACGTCTGGGTAACCCCGTTCCCAGAACGCCGACTGTAGCCCCCGGTACCGAAGCGTGCTCGAGTTGGCTTATGGACGAAGCCTTGGGATGGCCCGGAGCGTTGCGGGCCAGGCTGCACACGTGCTGAACAGCCAGGTGGCGACGCTCCATTTCTCGAGACGTCTGAAATGCTTCGACCCATGATGGCGCGACACCCAAGCACAGCGCCAACCATCATTACCTTTCCTTGAATGGCACCGATGTCCTAGGCCCACGCCTGACGGCTTCACGGATGTGATCCTTCAGTTGACACGTGAGGCGACGTGGGCGGCAGCATACTGGCTGAACAACCTCGCATGCTTCCCATGACGCTTGATGGCCGCAACCTGCTTATATATCTGCCCTGCCCTCGACACGGTGGAGGCACCGCAATCTTCACCCTTCTCCCCGCCCCCTTTGCTTCGCGGAGAGAAAACCCCTCTTTCCCTCTCACCTCCTTGTCTTTGATGGCGTCCTCTGGGGTGACGCCGGCAGGGCGAAGCACGTGGTTCCACCAGCATCTCTGCCCGCCCCTGGGGGCAGCGGCGGGGGCTCTCGCGGTCGCCGCGGGGTCGTCGTCGTTGAGCCCTCACCTGCCGGTAAGTCCCTTGCCGTCCTTCCTTTCTTTAGTCGACCTGTCTGCCGCCTTGTGCATGATCCTTCCTTCTTCTCCAGAGCGCCCGCAGCCAAGAAGCTTCGGCTCGGCGAGCTTCAGCGGGAGGTGGAGGGGCTGCGAGCCCAGCTGGCGAGCGCCGAGTCCGTCATCCAGGACGCCCTTCGAGGCAAAGCAGAGGCCAAAGCGGAGTTGGCGTCCCTGTAGACCCAGATCCAGGATGCGGCCGACGCCGTCCAGGCCGCCCGGGACGAGGCGTCGTACGCCAAGATGATGGAATCCCAACGCGCCAAGATGTTCCGGGGTATCGCCCGCCGGGCGGCCGACGCGACGCGCCGGCTCGTAGGAGACGCAAAGCTCTAGGAAGACGAGGCTTGGAGAGGATCTTGTCACGCCCCCCACCTGGTGCGCCAAATGTCGCATTTCAGGCTCAGCAAAACCCTTAAGATTTGAACTCAGTGGCGTGTACGTAGATATCTCGCGGCCTCGCCTCCCCTAGCTCGATACTTGATAGATATGGTGAAGAACTCACACGATGGTGAGGAACACAACGAACACAACAGTTTACCCAGGTTCGGGCAGCTGCGAAACGTTAAACCCTACTCCTGCTTTGGTGGATTGCCTCTTGTGGAGGTGGGTGGATGATCTAGTACAGTGCTTCGGGAGCCTCCGGAGGCCTTGGGATGTGCCTCCGGCTCCCAGCGGCTTGGAGGTTTATCAGAGGTGGAAGTGAGCTAATGAATCGGTCTCTCCTCTACGAAGTGACCTACCCTCTATATATAACGGTGGCCCTGGGTCCTCATCCCTTATCACAATGGCGGGAAGGGATCCCACAACGGCCAAGTTTGAAGGGGGCAGGGGAACATGCTCCCCCTGCCCAAAGGTGGTCTTTGTCTGCAAAGTTACTGTCGGCACCGCAAGGACGGGCTCAGCGGCGACGTCTGCCCGCAGGCGGGCGGTTGTGGCCTTGTTGCACCAGAATGGAAACCTTTGGGAGATGCCTTGTGTAACGTCTAAGATGCGGCCCTTTACTTATTTGGGGGCGAGGCCTCAAAAGGGAAAGGGGCGCATCTACACGTTTCGCAAGCGAGATAATCATAACATTACATAACTGAAAGAGTGACAAGTAGGGCGTACACTTGCCATCTGATAAGAACATAGTCAAATAGTCATACACACACATTTATTAAGAACATGGTATGGTCCAACTACGGACAAGATAAAAACAGATAAAGCTATGATATCCCACATGTTGGCCCCATGATCACGACCACGGCCTCTAGTCCTCCGGATAAGTCACGTACAACCTGCCGCTGTCCTCATCGAACTCCCACTTCAACTAGCTGTCATCGGGATCTCCTCCATCAGGCGTACCTATACTTGTGGGTGTTTGTAGTAAAACGTGAGACACGAGGACTAAGCAATCGAATGACCTTGGTATCGAATCTAGCCGAGTTAATGGGTGAGGAAGGTTAAGTGTATGGGTTTGCAGCAACCTAAGCATATATGGTGGCTACCTTACAATGATCAGAGTAAACATATGGTGGTCTACGCAAGTCGGTCGAAGACTAGATTGATCATTAAGTGATCCTGAACACCTACTTACGTCAATCATAACCCCATCGTGTTCTCGATCAGAGAAGGATCTCTAAAGGAGACAGACACGCTTACGCACTCAGATGGTAGTTTTATTAGAATTACTTTAAGTTGTCTAGAACCGGATGTTAACAAAATATCCATGTTTGCCACATAACCGTGGGCACGGCTTTCCGAAAGATTAAACCCTGCAGGGGTGCTCCAACTAGTCCATTGCAAATTACCACAAGCCGCATAGTAATCCTCTCCCACGAAACTCGTGATATCGTCGGATTCCTTAGAGGAAAACCTCAACTCTGAGAACCCCAAAGTTTCACCAGAATCCCAATGTCGCAAGATATATCGCTAAGGTAAGCCAAATCTGGCAAGACCGCCCGACGTGTCGACGACCCCGATAAGAGCCGCGTATCTCAGTCTCAGGACACGACGGATGGGAAAGCCTCCAGGATACCAGACCTCAAGTTTCCTTGCGGTGGCCCCGCAGTCTGCCCAAGTTCGACCAACACTCATGAGGAGCACTGGCCCGGGTTGTTGATTAATTCCTCGGGGTAGCTATTCCCTATGCATTTTATTATTAAGTTATAGCAATTAAAACCAATGTTGGGTCCTACCAGACAAGCCTTAACACTATGCGATTTATCAAGGGGGTCCCCATAACAACCCCGAACGTGTTAGGAGCGCTGAGTTATGGAATCAAACACCCGTAGCCGAAACTAAGGCGGCAACAACAGGACAAATCACCCGGCAAAAGGCTAGGCCTTCCATTATTTACCAAATATATAGGTGCATTAATTAAATAACAGATAATATGATGTTATCAAATTGCCCATGCTATCACATGGGCCAGCTGGCACCTGCAACTAGCAACGCTATCCATTAGTGGTTGAGCAAGCCTACTTAGCCAAACAATATTTGCTAGGAAGGGAAGTGTTTGAGGTTTCATGGAAAAGATGGATGGCATATATATCATGTGGTAGGCAGCGGGCAAGTAATGAAGGAAACGTAACTCTAAGCATAACAAAGCATGAAACGGTGTCAAGGTCACGCTCATCTTGAATGTGATTTCTTCAGACTAGAAATGCTCTTGTTCTTCCTGCACGAACTCTCTAGAATCCATGTACTCGCTCTCCGTTCCCGATGCTACCCAAATATAAGATAACAACAAATAAACACCAGCAAAACATAATGCAACAACCAATATGATGCATGTGTGATGAAGAGGGCATGCATCACTATTCTAGTCACTTTCACATGCATTAGTTGAGTTGTTTATATTCTGGATAGAACCTCATGTTAATTTATCTTGACATGCATGAACAACATGTGCATCACGAGAAAATGGTGCAAAAACCTATAAAGAACGTCGTGAACGGAGTCTCGGATCAACCGGAAACTACAAAACAAGTTACGAAGGTCTACGGATTCAAAACAGCCACAAACACAATTCTGTGGGCACTCACTGGTGTAACCAGGTTGCCAAATGAGCAAGCACCAAAATACAAGTGGTACGGTGTTTGAGAACACACAAAACCATCACCCATAACTCACACAAGCTCAAAATCCAGTTTGACACACAATCTGTTTTTAACAGCAACATAGCACTTTGACTACAATATCTATAACAGCAACACCCCTCTAAATGAATCAAACAAGACATGAAACTGAAGCCATCCAACTACATTACCACCTCCAACAAGTATCTAAGGCAAAGGGATCACACATCAGCAGATATACAGCCCCTAACTTGGACAAAAAATCACAAATTGGGACTTAGTGAAAATTACAGATTTTCACCAGCTGCTTATGCTCTGAATCATTTTGGCAGCCTCCAAAAGGATATCTACACGAGGTATATGGGCATGAAATTTGACAGAGATCTAGACAAACGTACCAGCAAACAAACATTAGTTTGTTGCTTGGGCTAATTCTCAACAAAGGAGCAAATATGAACAACACAACAGGGCAAGAAAATAACCCCAGATTTCCAGACTTAGTGAATTCACAGTTTTCTCAAAACTGTCATTTTCAGTCAAGTTCCCACTTTGACAAGGTGTAATAAGAACATGCAAAATCCTAAGAGCAAAATATATGTACCAAGTTGTAGAGGGGTTCACCCACTACCATATTTATCTATGAAGTAGCCCAAACGAACATCACTCTACCTATTATGAGGCTCTAAATAGGGCAAGAAAAGATAAGTTGCAACACTTAGGGAATATTACTACATCCACAAACAACAAAACAAACATAGGAAAAAAATATAATGAGGGGGTCCACCTGGCAGTGGTCCTCACAGTGGCCCACTGTCATACACATAACACCCAAACTAACAAACATAAGCAAAATAAAGGTGCAAGAGCTGGATTCGAACCAAACACCTCTCTGCTACACACCTCACCAGCTACCACTGGACTAGCACCCTGTTGCTGCTCTAACAAGGGAGATAAGTCAGCTAAGCTACCAGCTACCGATTCTACCGTAGGGGAAAAACACAAGGCGCCAGGGGGATTCGAATCCATGATCCCCTGGTTGGGGCACAGCGCTGGAGCCATTGGGCTAGGAGGGGGTTCTGCACCACAAGGGGTTCTGCCCCAGATAGGCGAAACTACACGGCACCACATCTTCTTCTACCTCCAGAACAGGGAAGGAGGAGCTCGACTCTGGCGATGATGCGGCAAAGGCGACAGCAACGAGAGACTGACGGGGATGCGGGAACCTCAGGGGGTCCATTCCCATGCCTAACTCCACGGGAGAGAGCCCGCAACGGCGGCTCGACGGCGCTACTGCTCCTCTGCCACGGCGGCGACGACAGCAACTACAGCTATGCTACGGTGACCCTACGGGGAAGCGGAGAGGGGAAGGCGACACGATGGCTCACCGTGAGGGACTCGGAGACGCGCTTGACACCGAGAGGAAGGAAGAAGAGGCGGGGAGACGGCGACGGCACTGCTCCGCTCCGATCCTGACGAAGCCGTCGTGGAGGAGGCAGAAGAGGAAGGGATCCACCCCTCTAGCGACGGGAACGGGTCAAGGGAGGACCCAACATCCTCCTTTCGCGCTTGGACTCGACAGAGAAGCACCGGCGACAAGGGGGGAACGGCGGCGACAACGACGGCACTGTCTCTGAACCTGTCTCTCTCTCTCTCTCTCTCTCTCTCTTTGAATCTCTCTCTGAATCCCTCTCTGAATCCTTACCTGCAAAGGGGAAAAGAAGGAATAAGAGAGGCTGCCAACGGGGAGAGGGAACCCTAAAGCACGCACGCCGAGGGGGGCTCTAAATAGGCGCGGATGGGATGGCTTGACGGTGTTGGCGTCCGTGCCACGCCACGCGGCTCTCTCTCTCTCTCTTGCAGCTCTCTGACGGAAAGCGAATAGAGGGGAACACGGCGTGAGGAGGAAGAAGGAAAGGGGAATGGGCTCTAGCGCCAGAGAGAAGGCAATGGGCCACGGCTCATTCTGTTCCCTCACACTCTTTTAAAACACATGTTGGTTTTCTCTTTTTGAAAAATAAATCAACCAGTTTTGGAATAAAGCTAGGGAAGGGAAAAATAAAAAGGAATAAAACTGAACGTAAATATAAGTCTCTAAAATGCTCCTCCTATTTATAAAAATAGATGAGGCATTTTAGAGCTAAGTAAATTTACTTGTTTAATTAAATCTGCCCTTGTTTTAAACTAAACCAAAAAGGAAAACCACTTCAATTAAATGAGGGTTGTCACCCACAAATATCTAAAAGTATTTCCAAAGAAGATGAACATTTTTAATTCCCCAAAACAAAAATTTAATTCTGCCTCAAAATATAAAGGAGAAGGGGGGTTTGTTTGGTCTATGGTGCAACTAAGATTTTTGAAGGCCCTTGTTGCACCCACACCACACTTCACAATAACAACACAAGCCACATGCAATCACATCACCAAGGTAGACAAGAACAAGACTAGCACAAGGAAGATGCAAGATATGCATGATGCATGAGATGCACATGAAATGATAACCACATGAAATGATAATCACCTCACCACTTCCATAACATAGGTTCAACAAGGTTGCCACAATTACAAAGGCTTACAAAAGAGGAAAGAAAGCATCTGGATTGTTACAACTCTCCCACACTACAAGGGAATCTCGACCCGAGATCTAGGACTGGAAGAACTCTGGAAATTCGGAACGGAGATGATCCTCGCGCTCCCAAGTGGCCTCTTTCTCGGAATGATGTGACCATTGCACTTTGAGAAACTTGATTGACTTATTGCGGGTCTTGCGCTCAATCACTTCAAGAACTGCAATTGGATGATCATGGTAGGATAGGTCGGGCTAGAGGTCGATATCCTGGAGATCAACTGTGTGCTCAGGAGTCTTGAAGCATCTCCGGAGCTGAGAGACATGAAACATGTCATGCACATTTGAGAAGTTGGAAGGGAGCTCTAATTGATATGCAAGATCGCCTCTCTTGCCAACAATTCTGAAAGGACCAACAAAACGAGGAGCAAGCTTCCCTTTGATGCCGAAGCGCTGAGTGCCCTTCATGGGAGACACTTTGAGATACATGAAATCATCGAGCTGAAAAGTCATGTCACGATGCTTGCTATCATAGTAACTCTTCTGACGGGACTGTGCTACTTAGAGATTATCCCAAATGACACATCACATTTCTTATACTTCAGCAATCATGTCATTCCCAAGAATCTGACGCTCACCAGTCTCTGACCAATTGAGCGGGGTACGACACTTCCTGCCATAAAGAATCTCGAATGGAGCCTTGCCTGAGCTTGCCTGATAGCTGTTCTTGTATGAGAACTCAACAAAAGGTAGGCAGTCTTCCCACTTCATGCCAAACGAAATCACACAGGCTCTTAGCATATCCTCGAGGACCTGGTTGACTCTCTCAACTTGCCCACTTGTCTGAGGATGGAAAGTTGTACTAAAGAAAATCTTAGTACCCATCGCAGACTGAAATGAATCCCAGAACTTGGAAGTAAAGATGTTTCCGCGATCCGAAGATATCAGCATTGGAACACCATGTGGTAGACTATCCTTGACGTATACAACTCTGCAAGCTGAGCTGCCGAGATAGACTCCTTGACTGGAAGGAAATGAGCGACTTTGCTCAACTTTTCGATGACGACGAAGATGGCATCGTTGCCTTTCTTGGACTTCGGAAACCCAGTGACGAAATCCATCTCAACATGATCGAATTTCCTCTCGGGAATGGGCAAGTGATGCAAAAGACCTGCTGGATGTTGATTCTCTGCTTTCACTCTGCGACAAACATCACACTCGTTTACGAACTGAGCAATTTCATGCTTCATGCGAGTCCACTAGAAGGTCTGCTACAGATCCTGATACATTTCGGAACTTCCTGGATGTATCGAGAGAAGGGAATTACGGGCTTCTTCCATGATAACCTTCCTGAGCTCCCCTTTCGAAACGACAAGGCGGTCCTCGAAGAACAAGGTATCTCTATCATCAACACGGAAGCACTTATATTTGGGAATGATCTTTGCCAAGCCAATCTTAACTTTCTTCACCATTGCATCAAGAAGTTGAGCTTGTCGGACTTGGTCTTCCAAGGTAGGAGAAATCTAGAGATTAGCAAGAAATCCCTGAGGTACTAACTGAAGGTTGAGCTTCCGGAAATATTCACAAAGATCGGGCTGGAGAGGCTTCAGAATGAGACTATTGTAGTAAGCCTTTCTGCTCAAAGCATCTGGAATGACATTAGCTTTTCCTGGAGTGTAGTCAACGCTAGGATTGTAATCTTAGAGAATTTCCACCCAACGAGTTTGCCGAAGATTGAGATTAGGCTGGGTGAAGATGTATTTGAGACTCTTGTGATCGGTGTATACCTCAACCTGTCTGCCCAACAAGAGATGTCTCCAAGTCCTCACAGCATATATCACTGCCGCCAACTCAAGATCATGAGTGGGGTAATTCTTCTCACTTGGCTTCAACTACCTCGAGGTATAATCTACCACTTTCTTCTCTTGCATCAGAACTGCACCAAGACCTTGTAGAGAGGCATCACAGAACACTTGATAAGACATGGAATCATCAGGAGGAATCAAGACTGGAGTAGAAGTGAGCTTCTCTTTGAGTGTGTCAAAGGCCAACTGACAATCTCGAGACCAGAGAAACTTCACACTCTTCTGAAGAAGGCTTGAGACAGGCTCAGCAATCTTGGAGAAATTCTCAACGAATCTTCTGCAATAGCTTGCAAACCCGAGAAAGCCTCGAAGCTGCTTCACATTCTGAGGAGGTTCCAACTCAACAATGGCCTGCACCTTTGATGGATCAAGTTTGATGCCCACAGTAGAGATGATTTGCCCAAGGTACACAACTTCCTTCAGTCAGAACTCACATTTGGAAAACTTAGCATAGAACTTATGCTCTCTTAGCTTATCAAGCACAAGCCGGAGATGTTCTTCATGCTCTTCCTCAGTTTCAAAAAATACGAGAATGTCAGCAAGATACAACAAGACAAATTCATTCTTGAATGGGGAGAAGATATAATTCATCATCCGACAGAAAGTCGGTGGAGCATTGGCGAGACCGAAAGACATCACTGTGTACTCATACGAGCCAAAGCCTATCCTGAAGGCAGTCTTGGGAATGTCCTCTTCACGAATGTAAATCTGATGATAGCCCATCCTGAGATCAAGCTTCGATAAGATCTTAGCTCCTTTCAATTGCTTGAACAACTCATTGATGTTGGGAAGTGGATACTTGTTTTTGATCGTCTTCTTTTCAATGGGCGGTAATCGACACAGAGTCGGTCTGTGCCATCCTTCTTCTTGACGAAAAGAACTCCACAAACCCAAGGAGATGAGCTTGGCCTAATCAGACCCAGACGCTCTTGCTCATCAAGCTACTTCTTCAGCTCCTTCGGCTCTTCTGGACCCAGTTTATACGGCCGCTTGCATACTGGTTCAGTACCCGGTTCAAGCTCAATTATGAACTCAACTGTCCGGTGCGGAGGCATTCCTGTCAGCTCTTCCGGAAAGACATCTTCATACTCCGAGACCACTTGGACTTAAGAAATTGGAAAGATCTCACCCTTCTCATTCAAACAAAACAGACGGACCGTGTCATCACGCATCGCGAAGATAATCACGTCCTCCAAAGGATGAGTTAGCTTCACTTCTTTAGCTTCACAATCAATAGACGCCTTGTTCATAGCCAACCAATACATCCCAAGGATCAAATCAATATCAGAGTTGCCAAGGACAATAGGAGAAGCCAGAAAGTCATAATCGCCCATCTTGACAGAGACATCAGGAACCACCAACAAGAATTCATATGCTTCCCAGGGGAAACAACTGCCAACGGCTTAGGCAACTACTCCTGATGCAGATTATGCTTGGATGCAAATGGATATGATATGAAACAATGTGAAGCACCATAATCAAATAAAACATTTGCAGGAGTATCATTAACTGAAAGATTACCCATTATCACGTCTAAGGAGTTTTTTGCTTCTGCTGCATTCACCATATTGACTCTCGCAGACCTGGGATTGAACTTCACCATAGCATAGCCTGGAGGCTTCACTGGAGGAGGGGGCAGAAGACGCTGCTAAGAGGTGCACTTTTTGGAGTAGTGACCCTTCTACCCACACTTGTGACAAGTGACATCTGACAGCGGACGGAATTGCACTTGAGGATTCCCTTGCTTCTGTTGCTGAAACCTCTGCTGAAAGGCTAGGTTGGGTGGCTGGGAAGAACCACGACCACGTGACTGCTTGAACTGCTGAATCTGCCGAGGAGGAGAAGACACCCAATATTTCTGTTGCTTCTGGACCACCTGAGTTGAGGGCGAGGAACTCGAGTCTCTGAAACGATTCCTCGAATTCTTCACTTTGAGCAAAGTCGCTTCAGCCCTGAGAGCCAAGTTATAAAACTTATCAAACTCATCGGGATCTTGCAAGGCAAGGGCCAACTGCAAGTATTCCCTCAGACCACCTCTGAACTGATAAATCTTGCTCTTCTGATCTGGGATGTACTCTATAGCATACCGAGCCAGCTCGTGGAACTCAACGTTGTACTTGTACACAGAAGATCCTCATTGCTTCAAGTGTCTGAACTTCTCACGCATCTATTCCACAAAGCTAGACGGGATATAGTGAGACCTCAAATCTTTGCAGAAATTGTCCGAACTGATCATTCTGCCTTCCCTGGAGTCCTTCAACTGCTGCCACCATACTGTTGCCTGCCCCTTGAGTTGAAACATTGCAAACTTGACGAAGTCCTCTCGTCGGACATTGCTGCACTCAAAGTGTTTATTCATGTCACGAATCCAGTCCTCAACGTCGAATGGCTGGTCACAAGATGTGAAGGACTTCGGCTGGTTCGCCAGGAATTGATTCAGAGATGCAAACTGATGACCACCATGGTTGAAATTGCCCTGATGTTGATTGTTCCTCTCTTGCAACAGCTGAAGTAACATCTGGGTGTTAGCATTTGTTGCAGCCATCACCGCTTGCCATGCCTCTGGAGGAGGACGAGGCGGAGGAGGTGGCGGAGCATCAGCACCCTCGCGACCCGGATTCTGGCGAGTTGGTGGAGCCATCCTGAAGACGGACAGCACGTTAGACCAGAGATTAACATTCAAGGGAAAGCTGAATCAATAGGCACAAATATCCGAACAAGAATACTTAGCAATTGCATTTGAACAATAATTAGTAAGAATGCTTCCTCAAAGTGACTGCCGACAACATCTGATTAAAGGCCACTCACAAACCAAGTATGAGCTAGGATTGCTCGGAACAAACGTATGACAGAGATTTCATCCGATATATCGTGGATATGATCGCACGGGCTCGAACTTACACTAGTCATCCTGTGCAAGGCAGTGCACACGACATATGAAGCGTCCCCGAGTCGTAGCAAGCTACAAGGACTCATAAGACACAACGAGAACCGTTGTAAGACGACCGTGAACAAACGGACCCACTGAATGTCGAATCCCAACCTCACATCATGCATCTGTAGGAAGATTGTCCTATAAGTCACTACCTAATATCCCACCTATGAACTCCCGAAATATCTGGTCATGCAATCTGGTCCACGGATACAAGGAGTAATATGTCACTAAACTCCTATACTAACCCGTCCAGTGTATCACATCCGTCAACACATAACCAGAATCTTGGAAATTCATCTATCACAGACCCTCGTAATCACAACGATACTAAGTGTGGTGATACATCTGGAACTCTCTGCACCAGTACTGGGGAAGCCAGACTCCTCTCGTCACTACTAGTATTGAAGCAATTACGAATGTCCTCCGTCCTGAGATACTAAGAAATCTGAATGACAGCGATGTGCTCAAGAATCCCCTGGAGCTCAACTCGCGAGAAGAAATCAAGTCAGACGGGAGGCACCAAGACAGAACTCCGTCACATCGACATCATATAGATTCGAAAATATCCGCGTGATCCTAAAAAAAATTTGAGCGAGAAGAGTAGTAGAATTAAGATTTCCTAAGTTGTGAACCTCACCAAAGCATAGAAGAGGAGAAAAAAGAAACCTACTCTCCGATATAACTAAGACTAAAATAGTTTTGCTAGACTCGACTCGGCTAAGTTCGATCACGCAAAGGCTCCTATGGTCATAAGGCTCTGATACCAACTTGTAACGACTAAGATGCGGCCCTTTCCTTATTTGGGGGTGAGGCCTCAAAAGGGAAAGGGGTGCATCTACACGTTTCACAAACGATATAATCATAACATTACATAACTGAAAGAGTGACAAGTAGGGCATGCACTTGCCATCTGATAAGAACATAGTCAAATAGTCATACAAATACATTTATTCGAAACATGGTATGGTCCAACTACGAACAAGATAAAAATAGATAAAGCTATGATATCCCGCATGCTGGCCCCACGATCACGACCACGGCCTCTAGTCCTCCGGATAAGTCACGTACAGCCTTCCGCTGTCCTCATCGAACTCCCACTTCAGCTAGCTGTCTTCGGGATCTCCTGCATCAGGCGTACCTGTACCTGTGGGTGTTTGTAGTAAACTGTGAGCCACGAGGACTCAGCAATCGAATGACCTTGATATCGAATCTAGCCGGGTTAATGGGTGAGGAAGGTTAAGTGTATGGGTTTGCAGCAAACTAAGCATATATCGTGGCTACCTTACGATGATCAAAGTAAACATATGGTGCTCTACGCAAGTCGGTCGAAGACTACATTGATCACTAAGTGATCGTAAACACCTACTTACATCAATCATAACCCCACCGTGTTCTCGATCAGAGAAGGGGCTCTCAAGGAGACAGTCACAGTTACGCACTCAGTTGGCGGTTTTTTTAGAATTACTTTAAGTTGTCTAGAACCGGATGCTAATAAAATACCCATGTTTGCCACATAACCGCGGGCACGGCTTTGCGAAAGATTAAACCCTGCAGGGGTGCTCCAACTAGTCCATCACAAATTACCACAGGCCGCATAGTGATCCTCTTCCACGAAACTCGTGATCGCGTCGGATTCCTTAGAGGAAAACCTCAACTCTGAGAAACCCAAAGTTTCACCGGAATCCCAATGCGCAAGATATATCGCTAAGGTAAGACAAATCTAGCAAGACCACCCGACGTGTCGACGACCCCGATAAGAGCCGCATATCTCAATCTCAGGACATGACAGATGGGAAAGCCTACAGGATACCAGACCTCAACTTTCCTTGTGGTGGCCCCGCAGTCTGCCCAATTTGGACCAACACCCATGAGGAGCACTGGCCCGGGTTGTTGTTTAATTCCTCGGGGTAGCTATTCTCTATGCATTTTATTATTAAGTTCTAGCAATTAAAACCAATGTTGGGTCGTGCCAGACAAGCCTTAACACTATGCGATTTATCAAGGGGGTCCCCATAACAACCCCGAACGTGTTAGGAGCGCTCAGTTATGGAATCAAACACTGGTAGCCGAAACTAAGGCGGCAACAACGAAACAAATCACCCGGCAAAAGGCTATGCCTTCCGTTATTTACCAAGTATATAGGTGCATTAATTAAATAACAGATAATATGATGTTATCAAATTGCCCATGCTATCACATGGGCCAGCTAGCACCTGCAACTAGCAATGCTATCCATTAGTGGTTGAGCAAGCCTACTTAGCCAAACAATATTTGCTAGGAAGGGAAGTGTTTGAGGTTCGATGGCAAATATGGATGGCATATATATCATGTGATAGGCAGCGGGCATGTAACGAAGGAAACGTAACTCTAAGCATAACAAAGCTAGAAACGGTGTCAAGGTCACGGTCATCTTGCGTGTGATTTCTTCAGACTGGAACTGCTCTTGTTCTTCCTGCACGAACTCTCCAGAATCCACGTACTCGCTCTCCGTTCCTGATGCTACCCAAAGATAAGATAACAGCAAATAAACACCAGCAAAACATAATGCAACAAAAAAATATGATGCATGTGTGATGAAGAGGGCATGCATCACTATTCTAGTCACTTTCACATGCATTAGTTGAGTTGTTTATATTTTGGACAAAACCTCATGTCAATTTATCTTGACATGCATGAAGATGGCATAAACATGTGCATCACAAGAAAACTATGCAAAAACCTATAAAGCATGTCATGAACGGAGTCTCGGATCAACCGGAAGTCGTGAACGGAGTCTCGGATAAACCAGAAACTACAAAACAAGTTACGAAGGTCTACGGATTCAAAACAGCCACAAACACAATTATGTGGGCACTCACTGGTCTAACCAGGTTGCCAAATGAGAAAGCACCAAAATACCAGTGGAACGGTGTTTGAGAACACACAAAACCATCACCCATAACTCACACATGCTCAAAAACCAGTTTGACACACAATCTGTTTCTAACAGCAACACTTTGACTACAATATCTGTAACAGCTATAGCCCTCTAAATGATTCAAACAAGACATGAAACTGAAGCCATCCAACTGCATTACCACCTCCAACAAGTATCTAAGGCAAAGAGATTACACATCAGCAGATATACAGCCCCTAACTTGGCAAAATATCACAGATTGGGACTTAGTAAAAATTACAGATTTTCACCAGCTGCTTATGCTCTAAATCATTTTGGCACCCTCCAATAGGATATCTACATGAGGTATCTGGGCATGAAATTTGATAGAGAGCTAGACAAACATACCAGAAAACAAAAAATAGTTTGTTGCTTGGGCTAATTCCCAACAGAGGAGCAAATATGAACAACACAACACGGCAAGAAAATAACCCCAGATTTCCAGACTTAGTGAAATTCACAGTTTTTCTCAAAACTGTCATTTTCAGTCAAGTGCCCACTTTGAAAAGGTGTAATAAGAACATGCAAAATCCTAAGAGCAAAATATATGTACCAAGTTGTAGAGGGGTTCACCCACTACCATATTTATCTATGAAGCAGCCCAAAAGAACATCACTCTACCTATTATGAGGCTCTAAACAGGGCAAGAAAACATAAGTTGCAACACTTAGGGAATATTACTACATCCACAAACAACAAAACAAACATAGGAAAAAATATAGTGAGGGGGTCCACCTGGCAGTGGCCCTCACAGGATGACATGTGGGTCCTCACAGTGGCCCACTGTCATACACACAGCACCCAAACTCACAAACATAAGCAAAATAAAGGTGCAAGAGGGGGGATTCGAACCCACCACCTCTCTGCTACACACCTCACCAGCTACCACATGGCTAGCACCCTGTTGTTGTTCTAACAGGGGAGATAAATCAGCTAAGCTACCTGCTACCGATTCTACCGCAGGGGAGAAACACCAGAAAAACACAAGACGCGAGGGGGATTCGAACCCACGATCCCCTGGTCGGGGTGCAGCTCTGGAACCATTGGGCTAGGAGGGGGTCTGAACCAGAAGGGGTTCTGCCCCAGAGAGGCTAAATTACACAGCACCACATCTTCTTCTACCTCCAGAACAGGGAAGGATGAGGTCGACTCCGGCGATGATGCGGCAATGGTGACAGCAACGAGAGACCGACGGGGATGCGGGAACCTCAGGGGGTTCCATTCCCGTGCCTAACTCCACGGAGAGCCCGCAACGGCGGCTCGACGGCGCTACTCCTCCTCTGCCACGGCGGCGATGACAGCAACTACAGCTATGCTACGGCGACCCTACGGGGAAGCGGAGAGGGGAAGGCGACACGATGGCTCACCCTGAGAGACTCGTAGACGCGCTTGACGCCGAGAGGAAGGAAGAAGAGGCGGGGCGACGGCGACGGCACTGCTCCGCTCTGATCCTGATGAAGCCGTCGTGGAGGAGGCAGCAGAGGAAGGGATCCACCCCTCTAGCGACTGGAACGGGTCAAGGGAGGACCCAGCATCCTAAGTGCGCGCTTGGACTTGACGGAGAAGCACCGACGATGAGGGGGGAACGATGGCGAGAGCAACGGCACTGTCTCTAAACCTCTCTCTCTCTCTCTCTCTCTCTAAATCCCTCTCTGAATCCTTACCTACAGAGGGGGAAAGAAGAAGGAAGAGAGGCTGGCGGCGGGGAGAGGGAACCCTAAAGCACGCATGCCGAGGGGGGCTCTAAATAGGCGCGGATGGGACGGCTTGACGGCGTTGGCGTCCGTGCCACGCCACGTGGCTCTCTATCTCTCTCGCAGCTCTTTGACGGAAAGCGAACAGAGAGGAACACGGCGTGAGGAGGTAGAAGGAAAGGGGAATGGGCTCTAGCGCCAGAGAGAAGGCAATGGGCCAGGTCCCGTTATGTTCCCTCACACTCTTTTAAAACACATGTTGGTTTTCTCTTTTTTAAAAATAAATCAACCAGTTTTGGAATAAAGCCAGGGAAGGAAAAAATAAAAATGAATAAAATTGAATATAAATATAAGTCTCTAAAATGCTCCTCCTATTTATAAAAATAGATGAGGCATTTTAGAGCTAAGTAAATTTACTTGTTTAATTAAATCTGCCCCTGTTTTAAATTAAAACAAAAAGGAAAACAACTTCAATTAAATGAGGGATGTCACCCACAAATATCTAAAAGTATTTCCAAAGAAGATGATCATTTTTAATGCCCCAAAACAGAAACTTAATTCTGCCTCAAAATATAAAGGAGAGGTGGGGTTTGTTTGGTCTATGGTGCAATTAAGATTTTTGAAGGCCCTTGTTGCACCCACACCACACTTCACAATAACAACACAAGCCACATGCAATCACATCACCAAGGTAGACAAGAACAAGACTAGCACAAGGAAGATACAAGATATGCATGATGGATGAGATGCACATGAAATGATAATCACCTCACCACTTCCATAACATAGGTAAACAAGGTTGCCATAATTGGTAAGGCTTACAAAAAAGGAAACAAAGCATCTCGGTTGTTACACCTTGGGAACCCGTGTACGTTATTGCCCCTCTTGCACGAAAGGGGAAACTGCACCGCCCTGCTGTCCCCTGCTCGCATGTCCTTCCCTGCATCATCCTTGACTCATGAGGCCGAGTCTTGCACTGGAATCTCCGCCGCTCTGGAGGGGTCCTGAAGGGCCCCCCTGCTGGTCTTGGTGCTCCTCCTCCTCGCGAGGCTCGGGCCCTCGCGAGGGCCTTATCATGAGTGGCGCCATGCCTAGTTGTGAAGTGGGCCAGCCTCAGGCCGCAGGCAAGCAGGTCTGGGTACCCCCGTTCCCAGAACGCCAACACCTTCATCCCTGGGGGTGTCCACCATGTAGACATCATACGTGGAGGTGGCGTCCCATCGTCCCGTTATGGGAGGGTTTGGAGATTGAATAGTTGTGTCCATATCTTTGGCTTCTTCAGAAGAGAAGTCTAACAACACAGTTAGATCTTCAATGGTGGCGACAAAGTGGGTGGTGGGTGGGGAATAAAGTTCCCTACACCTAGTTCCATTGACGGGATGGTCCTGGGTCGGAGCCCGCTCGTTCGAATAGTCATCAGTTTGGGCTTGGGTCTTTGTCTCATTCGACCATGAGAGATTTGCTGGACTTGCGCTCGGAGACCTGACGGAATTGTATTCCGAGGTTTCGGCATAGGATGTGTGTTCGGGCAAGATGACCCTCCTGTCCCCGAATTCCATAGCCGAATCTTGGCTCGAGGTTGAATCAAGGTTTAAATCTATTCTGGACTTGAAGTCTAGAATAGGGATCAAAGTTAAAGCTTTCGATATTTCGAGGTTCTCGGTCATAGCCGAAACAACGGAAAGGAGCAGGTCGCCGTGGGTGTTGGCAACGAAATCCAACTCACCAAACTTAAATTCCTAACCCAGGGTGACCCCATCGATCTGATGATGAGCCACCTTGAAGTGCGAGGTGGAACTGCTGAAAGAAGAGGATTGACCGTAGACGAAAATATCTCCACACTAGACAGTGACGCTTGTGACCAAGCGAGCCATCAAACCTTTTTGCGACCTCACAACAGAGCTCTCAATGAAAGCACCAATGTCGGTGTAAAAACCGGCCGATCTAAAGTAGGGGGTCCGAATTGTGGGTCTAAGTTTGATGGGTAACAAGAGACGATGGAGATGGTGTTTTACCCAGGTTCGGGGCCTCTTGATGGAGGTAAAACCCTACGTCCCGCTCTTGTTGTTATTGATGGAATAGTACAAAGTATAGAGTTGATCTACTGCGAGATCATTGTTGTGGTCCCTAATCGTAATCACCTTGATATATCCTATGAGCTATGAACCCCTGGCTTATATAGACGCTAGGCGTGTCACGGTTTACACAAGGTCGGTTTCAACACAGAAGGAATATTTCGTTTACTGCATCTCCTTGGATTACACGCCAAGTCTTCAGTAGAGTTCATCTCGAATCCAATACTTCTATCGATGGTCGAACAGGGTAGAGAGTCCGGCCGATGAGGATAGGTAGACGGCCCAAGGACCCCCTAATCCCGGACTCCCTCAATTTCGACAATTCATCCCGAAAGTTATGTCTTGATTTTTCTTCTCGGGTAAAACACACCATGTCGGATAAGAGAAGCTTCGAAGGACCAACACGGGCCCCACAAGCCATCACGGTGCGGCCTGGGGGTGCCATGTTGGCTTGTGCCCAGGTGGCTACCCCTCTTCTATGTATTTTTGGCCCAATAATTCTTATATATTCCAGAAAAAATCTCCGTGAAGTTTCAGGTCATTTGGAGCAACTTGATTTTTCTGCCTTTTCTCGGTTTCTCGGTCCACAATTCCAGTTTCCGGATACTTCCCTCTTTGTAATGTACCTTGCATATTCAGAGAGAAAAGAACTAAGAATTACATAATAACTGGGAATAATGTGCAATAATAAGACAAATATAAATAAAGATTCATGATGCAAAATGGACGTATAAGGTACGTATCCGGATTACCCGGTCGTAACAACCGCACAGGTGGCCCCTTTATCCTCTAGCCAAACAATCGGGAACATAGAGGATAAACACACAAGCCAGGAAACCCAGCTTGGCAAAATCATAAGTCAGATTAGTGCATATAACGGCTTAAGTATAGGAAGGATAAACACATCATGAACTACAGGCACAAATGTACTATGATCAATCAACTTGAAAGAGGACAAAGAAAAGGGATAAAAACTGAAAAGGTAAAAGGCACTAAATCAACGTGACTGCACGGGTCTAGCTATAGAAACGCCAAAGACGAGCCGCGTTACATGGGTTTGGTTCAAGACGATTATGTGACGCGTTGTGGAGATGACACGCTCCTCCTGCAAGTACGTCGTCGATTATGAAAGGGCACTCCCATTTGAGTGCAAGTTTATTCTTCTTCTTCTTAGGGAGACGTAGCACAAGCTCGCCCACATTGTAAGTCTTCGCTCGAACTTCCCTGCTCTCGAGCATCGGGCCTGCTCTTGATAGAAGGTGGAACATGCCAGAGCTATATCATGCTCTTCTTCTAGTGCATCCAAGTCATCCTGACGATCCAACTAGGCTTCTTTTTCCTCGTACATGCCCACTCTAGGTGCATCATCAATGATATCACAGGGGAGGACTACTTCCGCCCCATACACCATGGAAAATGGCATATAACTCGTTGATCCATTCGAAGTGGTCAATAAACCACATAATATGGAGTCGAACTCCTCTATTCAATGGCAATCAAATTCTTTCAAAGATTGGACTTAACATGGCTTGATTCCGCTCATGATGATACCATTAGCTCGTTCGACCTCTCCATTTGTTTGCGGGTAATACACAGAAGCGAAGTACAGCTTAATGCCCAAGTTCACACACTAGTCCTTAACTTCCTGGACTTTGAAATTGGATCTGTTATCCATTATTATACTACGAGGAACACCATATTGGCGCACCACATCTGATATAAAATTGATGACCGGTCCGGACTTGGTGCAAGTTACTGGTTTAGCTTCGATCCACTTAGTGAACTTATCGACCATAACCGGCAAATATTTCCTTTTATTGGATCCCCCTTTGAGAGCTCCGACCATGTACAGCCCCCAGACCGCGAACGGCCAAGTGATCGGTATTGTTCGAAGAGATATTGCATGCATGTGGCTTCGATTTGCAAAAAGCTTACATCTGACGTAATGTTGGACGAGTGTATGAGCGTCTTCTCAAGTTGTTGGCCAAAAGAAGCAAGCCCGAAATGCTTTGCTTACCATAGCTCTAGCCGTTGTGTGGTGATCGCCCATACCTGCATGTATTTCAGCCAAAACTTGTTTACCTTGTTCGGATATGCATCCCTGGAGGACTCCGGTAGTGCTTTTTTATAGAGTTCCCCTTCATGAACCTTATAAGACTTGGATCGTTGATCTATCCGTCTTGCTTCTGTTTGGTCATTGGGGAGTTCCTGGTGGAGAAGATAATCCACGAAGGGCTCGGTCCACGGCGCAGTTACAACCATCATTTTGTGAGACGAAAGTGTTTCCTCCAGTGTAGAGCCGCTGATGATTTGATCACCTGGCTCAACTATAGGGGGTGACTTGTTCCTTTCCCGTGGCTCCAGTGTCCTCATTTTCGTCCTGCCATACCTCGAAAGGCTTGAAGAGTCATTCCATAAAGGTATTTTAGGGACGGGTTCGTGCTTGGCTAGTCCATTCGGCTAGAAAGTCAACCAATACATGAGACTTGATAGCTCGACGTGGCCGGTACGTGATTTCAAAAGGTAAGAGCTCTATGGACCATTTGTCTATGTGTCTAGTGGCATCCTTGCTATTGGTTATATCATTCAAGGGTTCTTCAGATGCTATCATGACCGAACACTCTTGAAAGTAGTATTGGAGCTTGCGAGATGCCATAAAAAATGTGTAGGCTATCTTTTGGTAGTGTGGATAGCGAGATTTGCACGAGGTAGGTACTTTAGACACATAGTAAACCAGTTTCTGTATACGGAGTTTATGGCCAACAGCCTCTCGTTCGACCACGAGTACTGCGCTGACAACCTGGTTGGTGGTCGATATGTATGATAGCATTGGTTCTCCTGTGGTAGGTCCTGTCAGTATTGGATTACTAGATAGCAATGTTTTAATTTCCTCTAGGGTTGTTGTTGCTTCTTCGGTCCGTTCGAAGTTTTTTGTTTGCTTAAGCAGTCGATACAGTGGTAGTCCCTTTTCGCCGAGGTGAGAAATGAAACGGCTTAAAGCTGCCACACAGTTTGCTAGTTTTTGTACGTGTTTTAACTCTGTCAGGATCGCCAGCTGGGATAGAGCTCGAATTTTTGCTGATTTGGCCTCTATTCTTCTATGGGAGACGATGAAACTTAGTAGTTTGCATTCGGGAACGCCGAAGACACACTTCTCCGGATTGAGTCGTATGTCATATTTTCGTAGATTGTCAAAGGTTTGTCGAAGGTCGTCCACTAGCTGAATCACATGTTTAGTCTTGATGACCACGTCATCCACGTATGCCTCGATTGTCTTGTCGATTTTCTTCTCTGGGCTTGTTTGAATCATGCGTTGATATGTGGCACCTGCATTTTTAACCCAAAGAGCATTGGGTTTAGGGAGTGATGAAAGCAGTTGTGTCTTGATCGGATTCCTTCATCTTTATTTGATGGTATCCGGAGTAGGCGTCAAGGAAACATAATGAGTCATGTTCGGCGGTGGCATCAATGATTTGGTCTATGCGAGGTAAAGGAAGTGGATCCTTAAGGCAGGATTTATTGAGATATTTCAAATCAACGCATTGCCGCCAGGATTTGTCCTTCTTCGGAACCATGACCAAATTTGCCAACCACTCGGGTGTTTGATCTCTCGAATGAATCCGGCTTCGAGAAATTTTGCTAGTTCGGTACCCACGGCTTGACCTTGGTCTCGGAGAAGCGAAGTAATGTATGTTTAACGGGTTTGAAGCCATCCATTATTTTTAAGCTATGATCGGCCATATTTCGTGGGCTTCCTGGCATGTCTCAAGGGTGCCACGCGAATATTCCCAGTTTTCTCATAAGAAAGTGCGCAATGCTTCATCGACTGCAAGGTCGAGTTGTGCTCCGATGGATGTTGTTTTATTGGGATCTGTCGGATGCACTTGAATTTTTTTTATTTCATGAGCGGCTTGAAGGATGTAGACTTCGGTCTCTTGCTAAGAGTTACATCGTCCTTGTCGACCACCGATCGCAGTTCAGTGAGATCCTTCACCGAAAAGGTTTACGAAAGTGCCTTAAGAGCGAGCATTGTAGTTTTATTATCGGTCTGCACAGCCCTATCCGGTTCACATGTGAGGGTAATGACACCGTTGGGCCTGGGAATTTTGAGTTTCATGTACCCATAATGCGGTATGGCCTGGAATCTTGTGAAGGCCCCCCGTCCCAAAAGAGCATGATAGCCACTTTTAAAGGGTACAATATGAAAGATGAGTTCTTCGTACATGTAATTCTCGTAGGTGCCTAATACAACATCAAGGCAGACCCGGCATGTGTACCGCACTTATCTTCTGTGGATGATTCCTCGAAAGGTTGTGCTGCTCCGTTTGACGTGGGATCTGTTGAACTGCATTTTATCGAAAGTATCCTCATAAATGAAGTTTTAGCAGTTGACGTCGTCCATTAGCACCATGGATAGTTTGAAACCATCTATAATGGGATTGATGACTAGTGTGGCAGGTGTTCGGTTAAAATGTATTCCAGGCTTATCCTCCTTAGTAATGGTTATAGGCATGTTTGTCCAGGAGTTTGTTGCTGCCACCCGGAATACATGTTCGGTTTCTCGAAGAGCTCTTTTCCTTCGATTGTTTGAGGAGAAAGTCTCGTAAATTATGAGCACATTGACACTGGTGTGTTGCAGTTTGGATGAATGCTTTTGGAGTGGTTGGGTCCCAATGATAACCTCTCTTCTTTTGGCCACTTGCTGACGACCCAACAAGCTCAAAGGACGTGAGTCGAGTTAGTGTTGGGTAATGCGGAATGTATAGGGCATGGGTTGTCCAATGGTTTATCAAGTACAGTCGGGGATCCATCCATAGTTTTTTTTTCTTCCCTTAGTGCCCGCGATCAATCGATCGTAGTTGGGACGCGCGCTTCCTCCGAGCTTCGCTGGACTGCTCTATATGGACTGATTCCAATTGCAATTGTTGAGACTTCCACGTACTTTCCATAGCACAATATTTGCATATCAATGTAGAAAGCTTGGTAAGGCCTTGTACGCGGCGGCGGGTGAGGGCATTTAGGATTCCCTCCTCGTGGCAGTTATGCCGGAATATGTCTATAACTTCTTGGTCGCTGTTGTCCGGTATCTGGTTTATGGTCAGGAGAAATCTAGCCCAGAAGTGTTGGACTGTTTCCCCTGGCTTTTGCTAGATGAGGTGGAGGTCCCGCATGCTAGGCTTTTCTGAGATGCTCAGATGGCGCCTAGATTGGGAGGCGGGTGGGAAGAAAGTTGTTGTTTCAATAGAAACGTGTCTTTGGTATTGCCAATTGTGTCTGACACTATTGAAGAGTCCAGAGCGTAGGGTTCACAGCGTGGATGGCTGGCCGGACACGACTGCTCACGCTCCGAATTGAGTTTGGAGCGTAACTCGACTGCCGGATTACTTGGAGAGTTTGGGTTACAGAATACCGACGGTTCTGAGTTTCGATGATTGGGAGGGCGAAACTTCCGCTGGTTTATCGATAGTGGCAATTAAGTGCGTGATAGATGGGATATGGATTTTCATGTCATTGGGTCTGATCCCGATTTGATCGTAGATCGACGGTTGGTCGTGGGATACTCCCATGGCCTGAATTCGACCAAGCAGCTCGTCTAATGCCTTAACATTCACGGCGTCCATGCTTCCGGAATTCGTGCGGTCAACCCGAGGTGCCGTTGTTGTCGGAATACTCGGAGTCGTGCCAGAGCTGCGTTCATCCGAAGATGACCCTGTTGGAATTATGCCCTAGAGGCAATAATAAATATAGTTATTATTATAATTCCTGTATCAAGATAATCGTTTATTATCCATGCTATAATTGTATTGAATGAAGACTCATTTACATGTGTGGATACATAGACAAGACACTGTCCCTAGCAAGCCTCTAGTTGGCTAGCCAGTTGATCAAAGATAGTTAGTGTCTTCTGATTATGAACAAGGTGTTGTTGCTTGATAACTGGATCACGTCATTAAGAGAATCACGTGATGGACTAGACCCAAACTAATAGACGTAGCATGTTGATCGTGTCATTTTGTTGCTACTGTTTTCTGCGTGTCAAGTATTTGTTCCTATGACCATGAGATCATATAACTCACTGACATCGGAGGAATACTTTGTGTGTATCAAACGTCGCAACGTAACTGGGTGACTATAAAGATGCTCTACAGGTATCTCCGAAGGTGTTAGTTGAGTTAGTATGGATCAAGACTGGGATTTGCCACTCCGTGTGACGGAGAGGTATCTCGGGGCCCACTCGGTAATACAACATCACACACAAGCCTTGCAAGCAATGTAACTTAGTGTAAGTTGCGGGATCTTGTATTACGGAATGAGTAAAGAGACTTGCCGGTAAACGAGATTGAAATAGGTATGCGGATACTGACGATCGAATCTCGGGCAAGTAACATACCGAAGGACAAAGGGAATGACATACGGGATTATATGAATCCTTGGCACTGAGGTTCAAACGATAAGATCTTCGTAGAATATGTAGGATCCAATATGGGCATCCAGGTCCCGCTATTGGATATTGACCAAGGAGTCTCTCGGGTCATGTCTACATAGTTCTCGAACCAGCAGGGTCTGCACACTTAAGGTTCGACGTTGTTTTATGCGTATTTGAGTTATATGGTTGGTTACCGAATGTTGTTCGGAGTCCCGGATGAGATCACGGACGTCACGAGGGTTTCCGTAATGGTTCAGAAACGAAGATTGATATATAGGATGACCTCATTTGATTACCGGAAGGTTTTCGGAGTTACCGGGAATGTACCGGGAATGACGAATGGGTTCCGGGAGTTCACCGGGGGGCAACCCACCCCGGGGAAGCCCATAGGCCTTGAGGGTGGCGCACCAGCCCTTAGTGGGCTGGTGGGACAGCCCAAAGGGGCCCTATGCGCATTGGAAGGAAAAATCAAAGAGAAAGAAAAAAAAGAGGAGGTGGGAAGGGAAGGAAGGACTCCCACCCACCAAACCAAGTCCAACTCGGTTTGGGGGGGGAGACCTTCCCCCTTGGCTCGGCCGACCCCCTTGGGGCTCCTTGAGCCCCAAGGCAAGGCCCCCCCCTTCTCCCACCTATATATACGGAGGTTTTAGGGCTGATTTGAGACGACTTTTCCATGGCAAGGCCCCCCCTCTCCCACCTATATATACGAAGGTTTTAGGGCTGATTTGAGTCGACTTTTCCACGTCAGCCCGACCACATACCTCCACGGTTTTTCCTCTAGATCACGTTTCTACGGAGCTCGGGTGGAGCCCTGCTGAGACGAGATCATCACCAACCTCCAGAGCGCCGTCACGCTGCCGGAGAACTCTTCTACCTCTCCGTCTCTCTTGCTGGATCAAGAAGGCCGAGATCATCGTCGAGCTGTACGTGTGCTGAACGCGGAGGTGCCGTCCGTTCGGTACTAGATCGTAGGACTGATCGCGGGATTGTTCACGAGGCGGATCGAGGGACGTGAGGACGTTCCACTACATCAACCGCGTTCACTAACGCTTCTGCTGTACGGTCTACAAGGGTACATAGATCACTCATCCCCTCTCGTAGATGGACATCACCATGATAGGTCTTCGTGCGCGTAGGAAAATTTTTGTTTCCCATGCGACGTTCCCCAACAGTGGCATCATGAGCTAGGTTCATGCGTAGATGTCTTCTCGAGTAGAACACAAAAGTTTTTGTGGGCGGTGATGTGCGTTTTGTTGCCCTCCTTAGTCTTTTCTTGATTCCGTGGTATTGTTGGATTGAAGCGGCTTGGACCGACATTACTCGTACCCTTACGAGAGACTGGTTTCATCGCTACGAGTAACCCTGTTGCTCAAAGATGACTGGCAAGTGTCGGTTTCTACAACTTTAGTTGAATCGGATTTGACCGAGGAGGTCCTTGGATGAGGTTAAATAGCAACTCATATATCTCCGTTGTGGTGTTTGCGTAAGTAAGATGCGATCCTACTAGATACCCATGGTCACCACGTAAAACATGCAACAACAAAATTAGAGGACGTCTAACTTGTTTTTGCAGGGTATGATTGTGATGTGATATGGCCAACGATGTGATGTGATATATTGGATGTATGAGATGATCATGTTGTAATAGATAATATCGACTTGCACGTCGATGGTACGGCAACCGGCAGGAGCCATAGGGTTGTCTTTATACTAATGTTTGTGCTTGCATATGCGTTTACTATTTTGCTAGGATGTAGCTTTAGTAGTAATAGGATGAGTAGCACGACAACCTCGATGGCAACACGTTGATGGAGATCATGGTGTGGCGCCGGTGACAAGAAGATCGTGCCGGTGCTTTGGTGATGGAGATCAAGAAGCACATGATGATGGCCATATCATGTCACTTATGAATTGCATGTGATGTTAATCCTTTTATGCACCTTATTTTGCTTAGAACGACGGTAGCATTATGAGGTGATCTCTCACTAAAATTTCAACACGAAATTGTGTTATCCCCGACTATGCACCGTTGCTACAGTTCGTCGTTTCGAGACACCACGTGATGATCGGGTGTGATAGACTCAACGTTCACATACAACGGGTGCAAAACAGTTGCGCACGCGGAACACTCGGGTTAAGCTTGACGAGCCTAGCATGTGCAGACATGGCCTCGGAACACATGAGACCGAAAGGTCGATCATGAATCATATAGATGATATGATTAGCATAGGGATGCTTACCACTGAAACTATACTCAACTCACGTGATGATCGTACTTGAGCTAGTGTAAGTGGATCATGAACCACTCAAATGACTAGAGAGATGTACTTTTTGAGTGGGAGTTTAGCGAATAATTTGATTAAGTTAAACTCTAATTATCTTGAACATAGTCTAAGTCCACTTTGAATATATTTGTGTTGTAGATCATGGCTCACGCGACAGTCACCCTGAATTTTAATATGTTCCTAGAGAAAGCTAAGTTGAAAGATGATGGGAGCAACTTTGTAGACTGGGCTCGTAATCTTAAGCTAATCTTACAAGCTGGGAAGAAGGATTATGTCCTTAATGCTGCGCTAGGAGATGAACCACCCGCTACGGCTGATCAGGATGTTAAGAACGCTTGGTTAGCACGTAAGGAGGACTACTCAGTAGTTCAGTGTGCAGTCTTGTATGGCTTAGAACCGGGACTTCAACGACACTTTGAGCGTCATGGAGCATTTGAGATGTTCCAGGAGTTGAAGTTTATCTTTCAGAAGAACACCCGGATCGATAGGTATGAGACCTCCGATAAATTCTATGCTTGCAAGACGGAGGAAAACTCGTCTGTCAGTGAACATGTGCTCAAAATGTCTGGGTACTCAAACCGTCTAGCTGAGCTGGGGATTGAACTCCCGCAAGAGGCTATCACTCACAGAATCCTTCAATCACTGCCGCCAAGCTATAAAGGCTTTGTGTTGAACTACAACATGCAAGGGATGAACAAGTCTCCCGACGAGTTGTTTGCGATGCTGAAAGTCGCAGAGTCTGAACTCCGTAAAGAGCATCAAGTGTTGATGGTGAATAAGACCACTAGTTTCAAGAGAAACGGCAAAGGAAAGAAGGGTAATTCAAAGAAGAGCGGCAAGCCTGTTGCCAATCCGACGAAGAAACCCAAAGCTGGACCTAAGCCTGAAACAGAGCGTTACTATTGCAAGGGTATGGGTCACTTGAAGCGCAATTGCCCCAAGTATCTGGCAGATAAGAAGGCGGCCAAAGAAAAATCAGGTATGTTTGATATACATGTTATTGATGTGTACTTAACCGGCTCTCGTAGTAGTGCCTGGGTATTCGATACCGGTTCTGTTGCTCATATTTGCAACTCGAAACAGGAACTGCGGAATAGACGAAGGCTGGCGAAAGATGAAGTGACGATGCGCGTAGGAAATGGTTCCAAGGTTGATGCAATCGCCGTCGGCACAGTTTCACTTCAGTTACCATCAGGATTAGTTATGAACTTAAATCATTGTTATTTAGTGTCTGCGTTGAGCATGAACATTATATCTGGATCTTGTTTATTGCGAGACGGTTACTCTTTTAAGTCAGAGAATAATGGTTGTTCTATTTCTATGAGTAACATCTTTTATGGTCATGCACCCAATGTGAGAGGATTGTTCATATTGAATCTTGATAGCAATACACACATACATAACATTGAGACCAAAAGAGTTAGAGTTAACAATGATAGCGCCATATTTTTGTGGCACTGCCGCTTAGGTCATATTGGTGTAAAGCGCATGAAGAAACTCCATGCCGATGGACTTTTGGAGTCACTTGACTTTGATTCACTTGACACGTGCGAACCATGCCTCATGGGCAAGATGACTAAAACTCCGTTCTCCGGAACAATGGAGCGTGCAAGTGACTTGTTGGAAATCATACATACCGATGTGTGTGGTCCGATGAGCATAGAGGCACGCGGCGGATATCGTTATTTTCTCACCTTCACTGATGATTTGAGTAGATATGGTTATGTCTACTTAATGAAGCACCAGTTTGAAACATTTGAAAAGTTCAAGCAATTTCAGAGTGAAGTTGAAAATCATCGTAACAAGAAGATCAAGTTCCTACGGTCTGATCATGGGGGTGAATATCTGAGTTTCGAGTTTGGTGCTCACTTAAGACAATGTGGAATTGTTTCACAGTTAACACCGCCTGGAACACCACAGCGTAATGGTGTGTCCGAACGTCGTAATCGTACTTTATTAGAGATGGTGTGATCTATGATGTCTCTTACTGATTTGCCGTTATCGTTTTGGGGTTATGCATTAGAAACAGCTGCATTCACTTTAAATAGGGCACCATCAAAATCCGTTGAGACGACACCATACGAACTGTGGTATGGCAAAAGGCCAAAGTTGTCGTTTCTTAAAGTTTGGGGATGTGATGCTTATGTCAAAAAGCTTCAGCCTGAAAAGTTGGAACCCAAAGCGGAAAGGTGCGTCTTCATAGGTTACCCAAAAGAGACAGTTGGGTACACCTTCTATCTCAAATCCGAGGGCAAAGTGTTTGTTGCTAAAAACGGAGCTTTTCTCGAGAAGGAGTTTCTCTCGAGAGAATTGAGTGGGAGGAAGATAGAACTTGACGAGGTTGTCGAACCTCTCATCCCTCTAGATGGTGGCGCAGGGCAAGGGGAAACCTCTGTCGTTACGACGCCGGTTGAGGAGGAAGTTAATCATGATGATCATGAAACTCCGGTTCAAATTTCTGTCGAACCACGCAGGTCGACGAGACCACGTGCTGCTCCAGAGTGGTACGGTAATCCCGTCTTGTCAATCATGTTGTTGGACAACAATGAACCTGCAAATTATGAAGAAGCAATGGTGGGCCCAGATTCCAACAAATGGCTAGAAGCCATGAAGTCTGAGATAGGATCCATGTATGAGAACAAAGTATGGACTTTGGAGGTACTGCCTGAAGGCCGCAAGGCTATTCAGAACAAATGGATCTTTAAGAGGAAGACGGACGCTGACGGCAATGTGACCGTTTATAAAGCTCGACTTGTGGCAAAGGGTTTTTCACAAATTCAAGGAGTTGACTACGATGAGACTTTCTCACCCGTAGCGATGCTTAAGTCCGTGAGAATCATGTTAGCAATAGCTGCATTTTTCGATTATGAAATCTGGCAGATGGATGTCAAAACGGCGTTCCTTAACGGTTTCCTTAAGGAAGAATTGTATATGATGCAACCCGAAGGTTTTGTCGATCCTAAGAATGCTAACAAGGTGTGCAAGCTCCAGCGATCCATTTATGGACTGGTGCAAGCATCTCGGAGTTGGAACAAACTCTTTGATGAGGTGATCAAAGCATTTCGGTTTATACAAGTGGTTGGAGAATCTTGTATTTACAAGAAAGTGAGTGGGAGCTCTGTGGCGTTTCTAATATTATATGTGGATGACATATTGCTGACTGGAAACAACGTAGAGTTTTTGGAGAGCATAAAGGATTACTTGAATAAAAGTTTCTCTATGAAGGACCTAGGAGAAGCTGCTTACATTCTAGGCATTAAGATCTATAGGGATAGATCAAAACGCCTGATAGGACTTTCACAAAGCACATACCTTGATAAAGTTTTGAAGAGGTTCAAAATGGAACAGTCCAAGAAGGGGTTCTTGCCAGTTTTACAAGGTACGAGATTGAGTAAGACTCAGTGCCCAGCAACTGATGAAGATAGAGAGCATATGCGCTCCGTCCCCTATGCTTCAGCCATAGGTTCTATCATGTATGCAATGTTGTGCACTAGACCGGATGTTAGCCTGGCCATAAGTATGGCAGGTAGGTTCCAGAGTAATCCAGGAGTGGATCACTGGACGGCGGTCAAGAATATCCTGAAGTACCTGAAAAGGACTAAGGAGATGTTTCTCGTATATGGAGGTGACGAAGAGCTCGCCGTAAAAGGTTACGTCGATGCAAGCTTTGACACAGATCCGGACGACTCTAAGTCGCAAACCGGATACGTATTTATTCTTAATGGGGGTGCGGTAAGCTGGTGCAGTTCCAAGCAAAGCGTTGTAGCATATTCTACATGTGAAGCGGAGTAGATGGCTGCCTCGGAGGCGGCTAAGGAGGGTGTCTGGATGAAGCAGTTCATGACGGATCATGGAGTGGTGCCAAGCGCACTGAATCCAATAACCTTGTTCTATGACAACACGGGTGCCATTGCCTTAGCAAAGGAACAACGGTTTCACAAGAAGTCCAGACACATCAAACGACGCTTCAACCTCATCCCCGACTACGTTGAAGGAGAGGACGTAAATATATGCAAAGTGCACATGGATCTGAATGTAGCAGACCCGCTGACTAAACCTCTTCCACGGCCAAAGCATGATCAACACCAGAACTGTATGGGTGTTAGATTTATTACAATGTAATTCGCATGATGATGTCAGGGCTAGATTATTGACTCTAGTGCAAGTGGGAGACTGTTGGAATTATGCCCTAGAGGCAATAATAAATATAGTTATTATTATAATTCCTGTATCAAGATAATCGTTTATTATCCATGCTATAATTGTATTGAATGAAGACTCATTTACATGTGTGGATACATAGACAAGACACTGTCCCTAGCAAGCCTCTAGTTGGCTAGCCAGTTGATCAAAGATAGTCAGTGTCTTCTGATTATGAACAAGGTGTTGTTGCTTGATAACTGGATCACGTCATTAGGAGAATCACGTGATGGACTAGACCCAAACTAATAGACGTAGCATGTTGATCGTGTCATTTTGTTGCTACTGTTTTCTGCGTGTCAAGTATTTGTTCCTATGACCATGAGATCATATAACTCACTGACACCGGAGCAATACTTTGTGTGTATCAAACGTCGCAACGTAACTGGGCGACTATAAAGATGCTCTACAGGTATCTCCGAAGGTGTTAGTTGAGTTAGTATGGATCAAGACTGGGATTTGTCACTCCGTGTGACGGAGAGGTATCTCGGGGCCCACTCGGTAATACAACATCACACACAAGCCTTGCAAGCAATGTAACTTAGTGTAAGTTGCGGGATCTTGTATTACGGAACGAGTAAAGAGACTTGCCGGTAAACGAGATAGAAATAGGTATGCGGATACTGACGATCGAATCTCGGGCAAGTAACATACCGAAGGACAAAGGGAATGACATACGGGATTATATGAATCCTTGGCACTGAGGTTCAAACGATAAGATCTTCGTAGAATATGTAGGATCCAATATGGGCATCCAGGTCCCGCTATTGGATATTGACCAAGGAGTCTCTCGGGTCATGTCTACATAGTTCTCGAACCCGCAGGGTCTGCACACTTAAGGTTCGACATTGTTTTATGCGTATTTGAGTTATATGGTTGGTTACCGAATGTTGTTCGGAGTCCCGGATGAGATCACGGACGTCGCGAGGGTTTCCAGAATGGTTCGGAAACGAAGATTTATATATAGGATGACCTCATTTGATTACCGGAAGGTTTTCAGAGTTACCGGGAATGTACCGGGAATGACGAATAGGTTCCGGGAGTTCACCGAGGGGGCAACCCACCCCGGGGAAGCCCATAGGCCTTGAGGGTGGTGCACCAGCCCTTAGTGAGCTGGTGGGACAGCCCAAAAGGGCCCTATGCGCATTGGAAGGAAAAATCAAAGAGAAAAAAAAAGAGGAGGTGGGAAGGGAAGGAAGGACTCCCACCCACCAAACCAAGTCCAACTCGGTTTGGGGGGGGGGGAGACCTTCCCCCTTGGCTCGGCCGACCCCCTTGGGGCTCCTTGAGCCCCAAGGCAAGGCCCCCCCCTCTCCCACCTATATATACGGAGGTTTTAGTGTTGGGGAACGTCGCACGGGAAACAAAAAATTTCCTACGCGCACGAAGACCTATCATGGTGATGTCCATCTACGAGAGGGGATGAGTGATCTACGTACCCTTGTAGACCGTACAGCAGAAGCATTAGATAACGCGGTTGATGTAGTGGAACGTCCACACGTCCCTCGATCCGCCCCGCGAACAATCCTGCGATCAGTCCCACGATCTAGTACCGAACGGACGACACCTCCGCGTTCAGCACACGTACAGCTCGACGATGATCTCGGCCTTCTTGATCCAGCAAGAGAGACGGAGAGGTAGAAGAGCTCTCCGGCAGCGTGACGGTGCTCCGGAGGTTGGTGATGACCTTGTCTCAGCAGGGCTCCGCCCGAGCTCCGCAGAAACGCGATCTAGAGGAAAAACCGTGGAGGTATGTGGTCGGGCTGCCGTGGGAAAGTCGTCTCAAATCAGCCCTAAAACCTCCGTATATATAGGTGGGAGGGAGGGGACCTTGCCTTGGGGCTCAAGGAGCCCCAAGGGGGTCGTCCGAGTCCAAGGGGGGAGGACTCCCCCCCCCCCAAACCGAGTTGGACTTGGTTTGGTGGGAGGGAGTCCCCCTTCCTTCCCACCTCCTCCTTTTTTTTTCTTTCTCTTGATTTTTATCTCTATGGCGCATAGGGCACTTGTGGGCTGTCCCACCAGCCCACTAAGGGCTGGTGTGCCTCCCTCAAGGCCTATTGGCTTCCCCGGGGTGGGTTGCCCCCCCCCCCCCCCCGGTGAACTCCCGGAACCCATTCGTCATTCCCGGTACATTCCCGGTAACTCCGAAAACCTTCCGGTAATCAAATGAGGTCATCCTATATATCAATCTTCGTTTCCGGACCATTCCGGAAACCCTCGTGACATCCGTGATCTCATCCGGGACTCCGAACAACATTCGGTAACCAACCATATAACTCAAATACGCATAAAACAACGTCGAACCTTAAGTGTGCAGACCCTGCGGGTTCGAGAACTATGTAGACATGACCCGAGAGACTCCTCGGTCAATATCCAATAGCGGGACCTGGATGCCCATATTGGATCCTACATATTCTACGAAGATCTTATCGTTTGAACCTCAGTGCCAAGGATTCATATAATCCCGTATGTCATTCCCTTTGTCCTTCGGTATGTTACTTGCTCGAGATTCGATCGTAAGTATCCACATATCTATTTCAATCTCGTTTACCGGCAAGTCTCTTTACTCGTTCCGTAATACAAGATCCCGCAACTTACACTAAGTTACATTGCTTGCAAGGCTTGTGTGTGATGTTGTATTACCGAGTGGGCCCCGGGATACCTCTCCGTCACACGGAGTGACAAATCCCAGTCTTGATCCATACTAACTCAACTAACACCTTCGGAGATACCTGTAGAGCATCTTTATAGTCACCCAGTTACGTTGCGACGTTTGATACACACAAAGCATTCCTCCGGTGTCAGTGAGTTATATGATCTCATGGTCATAGGAATAAATACTTGACACGCAGAAAACAGTAGCAACAAAATGACACGATCAACATGCTACGTCTATTAGTTTGGGTCTAGTCCATCACGTGATTCTCCTAATGACATGATCCAGTTATCAAGCAACAACACCTTGTTCATAATCAGAAGACACTGACTATCATTGATCAACTGGCTAGCCAACTAGAGGCTTGCTAGGGACGATGTTTTGTCTATGTATCCACACATGTAAATGAGTCTTCATTCAATACAATTATAGCATGGATAATAAACGATTATCTTGATACAGGAATTATAATAATAACTATATTTATTATTATCTTTAGGGCATAATTCCAACAGTCTCCCACTTGCACTAGAGTCAATAATCTAGCCCTCACATCATCATGTGAATTACATTGTAATAAATCTAACACCCATACAGTTCTGGTGTTGATCATGCTTTGGCCGTGGAAGAGGTTTAGTCAGCGGGTCTGCTACATTCAGATCCGTGTGCACTTTGCATATATTTACGTCCTCTCCCTCGACGTAGTCGCGGATCAGGTTGAAGCGTCGTTTGATGTGTCTGGTCTTCTTGTGAAGCCATGGTTCCTTTGCTAAGGCAATGGCACCAGTGTTGTCACAGAACAAGGTTATTGGATTCAGTGCGCTTGACACCACTCCAAGATCCGTCATGAACTGCTTCATCCAGACACCCTCCTTAGCCGCCTCCGAGGCAGCCATGTACTCCGCTTCACATGTAGAATCTGCTACGACGCTTTGCTTGGAACTGCACCAGCTTACTGCACCCCCATTAAGAATAAATACGTATCCGGTTTGCGACTTAGAGTCATCCAGATCTGTGTCAAAGCTTGCATCGACGTAACCTTTTACGGCGAGCTCTTCGTCACCTCCATACACGAGAAACATCTCCTTAGTCCTTTTCAGGTACTCCAGGATATTCTTGACCGCTGTCCAGTGATCCACTCCTGGATTACTCTGGAACCTACCTGCCATACTTATGGCCAGGCTAACATCCGGTCTAGTGCACAGCATCGCATACATGATAGAACCTATGGCTGAAGCATAGGGGACGGAGCGCATATGCTCTCTATCTTCATCAGTTGCTGGGCACTGAGTCTTACTCAATCTCGTACCTTGTAAAACTGGCAAGAACCCTTTCTTGGACTGTTCCATTTTGAACCTCTTCAAAACTTTATCAAGGTATGTGCTTTGTGAAAGTCCTATCAGGCGTTTTGATCTATCCCTATAGATCTTAATGCCTAGAATGTAAGCAGCTTCTCCTAGGTCCTTCATAGAGAAACTTTTATTCAAGTAACCTTTTATGCTCTCCAATAACTCTACATTGTTTCCAATCAGTAATATGTCATCCACATATAATATTAGAAATGCCACAGAGCTCCCACTCACTTTCTTGTAAATAAAAGATTCTCCAACCACTTGTATAAACCCAAATGCTTTGATCACCTCATCAAAGCGTTTGTTCCAACTCCGAGATGCTTGCACCAGTACATAAATGGATCACTGGAGCTTGCACACCTTGTCAGCATTCTTAGGATCGACAAAACCTTCGGGTTGTATCATATACAACTCTTCCTTAAGGAAACCGTTAAGGAACGCCGTTTTGACATCCATCTGCCAGATTTCATAATCGAAAAATGCAGCTATTGCTACCATGATTCTGACGGACTTAAGCATCGCTACGGGTGAGAAAGTCTCATCGTAGTCAACTCCTTGAATCTGTGAAAAACCCTTTGCCACAAGTCGAGCTTTATAAACGGTCACATTGCCGTCAGCGTCCGTCTTCCTCTTAAAGATCCATTTGTTCTGAATAGCCTTGCGGCCCTCAGGTAGTACCTCCAAAGTCCACACTTTGTTCTCATACATGGATCCTATCTCGGACTTCATGGCTTCTAGCCATTTGTTGGAATCTGGGCCCACCATTGCTTCTTCATAATTTGCAGGTTCATTGTTGTCTAACAACAAGATTGACAAGACGGGATTACCGTAACACTCTGGAGCAGCACGTGATCTCGTCGACCTGCGTGGTTCAATAGAAACTTGAACTGGAGTTTCATGATCATCATCATTAACTTCCTCCTCAACCGGCGTCGCATCGACAGAGGTTTCCCCTTCTCCTGCGCCACCATCTAGAGGGATGAGAGGTTCAACAACCTCGTCAAGTTCTATCTTCCTCCCACTCAATTCTCTCGAGAGAAACTCCTTCTCGAAAAAAGCTCCGTTTTTAGCAACAAACACTTTGCCTTCGGATTTGAGATAGAAGGTGTACCCAACTGTCTCTTTTGGGTAACCTATGAAGACGCACTTTTCCGCTTTGGGTTCCAGCTTTTCAGGCTGAAGCTTTTTGACATAAGCATCACATCCCCAAACTTTAAGAAACGACAACTTTGGCCTTTTGCCATACCACAGTTCGTATGGTGTCGTCTCAACGGATTTTGATGGTGCCCTATTTAAAGTGAATGCAGCTGTTTCTAATGCATAACCCCAAAATGATAACGGCAAATCAGTAAGAGACATCATAGATCGCACCATCTCTAATAGAGTACGATTACGACGTTCGGACACACCATTACGCTGTGGTGTTCCAGGCGGTGTTAACTGTGAAACAATTCCACATTGTCTTAAGTGAGCACCAAACTCGAAACTCAGATATTCACCCCCACGATCAGACCGCAGGAACTTGATCTTCTTGTTACGATGATTTTCCACTTCACTCTGAAATTGCTTGAACTTTTCAAACATTTCAGACTTGTGCTTCATCAAGTAGACATAACCATATCTACTTAAATCGTCAGTGAAGGTGAGAAAATAACGATATCCGCCGCGTGCCTCCACGCTCATCGGACCACACACATTGGTATGTATGATTTCCAACAAGTCACTTGCACGCTCCATTGTTCCGGAGAACGGAGTCTTAGTCATCTTGACCATGAGGCATGGTTCGCACGTGTCAAGTGAATCAAAGTCAAGTGACTCCAAAAGTCCATCAGCATGGAGTTTCTTCATGCGCTTTACACCAATATGACCTAAGCAGCAGTGCCACAAAAATATGGCGCTATCATTGTTAACTCTAACTCTTTTGGTCTCAATGTTATGTATATGCGTATCGCTATCAAGATTCAATATGAACAATCCTCTCACATTTGGTGCATGACCATAAAAGATGTTACTCATAGAAATAGAACAACCATTATTCTCTGACTTAAAAGAGTAACCGTCTCGCAATAAACAAGATCCAGATATAATGTTCATGCTCAACGCAGGCACTAAATAACAATGATTTAATTTCATCACTAATCATGATGGTAAACGAAATGACACTGTGCCGACGGCGATTGCATCAACCTTGGAACCATTTCCTACGCGCATCGTCACTTCATCTTTTGCCAGCCTTCGTCTATTCCGCAGTTCCTGTTTCGAGTTGCAAATATGAGCAACAGAACCGGTATCGAATACCCAGGCACTACTACGAGAGCCGGTTAAGTACACATCAATAACATGTATATCAAATATACCTGATTTTTCTTTGGCCGCCTTCTTATTTGCCAGATACTTGGGGCAATTGCGCTTCCAATGACCCATACCCTTGCAATAGTAACACTCCGTTTCCGGCTTAGGTCCAGCTTTGGGTTTCTTCGTCGGATTGGCAATAGGCTTGCCGCTCTTCTTCGAATTGCCCTTCTTGCCTTTGTCGTTTCTCTTGAAACTAGTGGTCTTATTCTCCATCAACACTTGATGCTCTTTACGGAGTTCAGACTCTGCGACTTTCAGCATCGCAAACAACTCGCCGGGAGACTTGTTCATCCCTTGCATGTTGTAGTTCAACACAAAGCCTTTATAGCTTGGCGGCAGTGATTGAAGGATTCTGTCAGTGATAGCCTCTTGCGGGAGTTCAATCCCCAGCTCAGCTAGACGGTTTGAGTACCCAGACATTTTGAGCACATGTTCACTGACAGATGAGTTTTCCTCCATCTTGCAAGCATAGAATTTATCGGAGGTCTCATACCTCTCGATCCGGGCGTTCTTCTGAAAGATAAACTCCAACTCCTGGAACATCTCAAATGCTCCATGACGCTCAAAGCGACGTTGAAGTCCCGGTTCTAAGCCATACAAGACTGCACATTGAACTATTGAGTAGTCCTCCTTACGTGCTAACCAAGCGTTCTTAACATCCTGATCAGCCGTAGCGGGTGGTTCATCTCCTAACGCAGCATTAAGGACATAATCCTTCTTCCCAGCTTGTAAGATTAGCTTAAGATTACGAGCCCAGTCTACAAAGTTGCTTCCATCATCTTTCAACTTAGCTTTCTCTAGGAACGTATTAAAATTCAGGATGACTATCGCGTGAGCCATGATCTACAACACAAATATATTCAAAGTGGACTTAGACTATGTTCAAGATAATTAGAGTTCAACTTAATCAAATTATTTGCTAAACTCCCACTCAAAAAGTACATCTCTCTAGTCATTTGCGTGGTTCATGATCCACCTGCACTATCTCAAGTCCGATCATCACGTGAGTTGAGTATAGTTTCAGTGGTAAGCATCCCTATGCTAATCACATCATCTATATGATTCATGATCGACCTTTCGGTCTCATGTGTTCTGAGGCCATGTCTGCACATGCTAGGCTCGTCAATCTTAACCCGAGTGTTCCGCGTGCGCAACTGTTTTGCACCCGTCGTATGTGAACGTTGAGTCTATCACACCCGATCATCACGTGGTGTCTCGAAACGACGAACTGTAGCAATGGTGCACAGTCGGGGAGAACACAATTTCGTCTTGAAATTTTAGTGAGAGATCACCTCATAATGCTACCGTCGTTCTAAGCAAAATAAGGTGCAAAAAAGGATTAACATCACATGCAATTCATAAGTGACATGATATGGCCATCATCACGTGCTTCTTGATCTCCATCACCAAAGCACCGGCACGATCTTCTTGTCACCGGCGCCACACCATGATCATCCATCAACGTGTTGCCATCGGGGTTGTCGTGCTACTCATGCTATTACTACTAAAGCTACATCCTAGCAAAATAGTAAACGCATCTGCAAGCACAAACGTTAGTATAAAGACAACCCTATGGCTCCTGCCGGTTGCCGTACCATCGACGTGCAAGTCGATATTATCTATTACAACATGATCATCTCATACATCTAATATATCACATCACATCGTTGGCCATATCACATCACAAGCATACCCTGCAAAAACAAGTTAGACGTCCTCTAATTTTGTTGTTGCATGTTTTACGTGGTGACCAAGGGTATCTAGTAGGATCGCATCTTACTTACGCAAACACCACAACGGAGATATATGAGTTGCTATTTAACCTCATCCAAGGACCTCCTCGGTCAAATCCGATTCAACTAAAGTTGGAGAAACCGACACTTGCCAGTCATCTTTGAGCAACGGGGTTACTCGTAACGATGAAACCAGTCTCTCGTAAGCGTACGAGTAATGTCGGTCCAAGCCGCTTCAATCCAACAATACCGCGGAATCAAGAAAAGACTAAGGAGGGCAGAAAAACGCATATCACCGCCCACAAAAACTTTTGTGTTCTACTCGAGAAGACATCTACGCATGAACCTAGCTCATGATGCCACTGTTGGGGAACGTCGCACGGGAAACAAAAAATTTCCTACGCGCACGAAGACCTATCATGGTGATGTCCATCTACGAGAGGGGATGAGTGATCTACGTACCCTTGTAGACCGTACAGCAGAAGCGTTAGAGAACGCGGTTGATGTAGTGGAACGTCCTCACGTCCCTCGATCCGCCCCGCGAACAATCCCGCGATCAGTCCCACGATCTAGTACCGAACGGACGGCACCTCCGCGTTCAGCACACATACAGCTCGACGATGATCTCGGCCTTCTTGATCCAGCAAGAGAGACGGAGAGGTAGAAGAGCTCTCCGGCAGCGTGACGGCGCTCCGGAGGTTGGTGATGACCTTGTCTCAGCAGGGCTCCGCCCGAGCTCCGCAGAAACGCGATCTAGAGGAAAAACCGTGGAGGTATGTGGTCGGACTGCCGTGGGAAAGTCGTCTCAAATCAGCCCTAAAACCTCCGTATATATAGGTGGGAGGGAGGGGACCTTGCCTTGGGGCTCAAGGAGCCCCAAGGGGGTCGGCCGAGTCCAAGGGGGGAGGACTCCCCCCCCCAAACCGAGTTGGACTTGGTTTGGTGGGAGGGAGTCCCCCTTCCTTCCCACCTCCTCCTTTTTTTTTCTTTCTCTTGATTTTTATCTCTATGGCGCATAGGGCACTTGTGGGCTGTCCCACCAGCCCACTAAGGGCTGGTGTGCCTCCCTCAAGGCCTATGGGCTTCCCCGGGGTGGGTTGCCCCCCCCCCCCCCCCGGTGAACTCCCGGAACCCATTCGTCATTCCCGGTAACTCTGAAAACCTTCCGGTAATCAAATGAGGTCATCCTATATATCAATCTTCGTTTCCGGACCATTCCGGAAACCCTCGTGACATCCTGATCTCATCCGGGACTCCGAACAACATTCGGTAACCAACCATATAACTCAAATACGCATAAAACAACGTCGAACCTTAAGTGTGCAGACCCTGCGGGTTCGAGAACTATGTAGACATGACCCGAGAGACTCCTCGGTCAATATCCAATAGCGGGACCTGGATGCCCATATTGGATCCTACATATTCTACGAAGATCTTATCGTTTGAACCTCAGTGCCAAGGATTCATATAATCCCGTATGTCATTCCCTTTGTCCTTCGGTATGTTACTTGCCCGAGATTCGATCATCAGTATCCACATACCTATTTCAATCTCGTTTACCGGCAAGTCTCTTTACTCGTTCCGTAATACAAGATCCCGCAACTTACACTAAGTTACATTGCTTGCAAGCTTGTGTGTGATGTTGTATTACCGAGTGGGCCCCGAGATACCTCTCCGTCACACGGAGTGACAAATCCCAGTCTTGATCCATACTAACTCAACTAACACCTTCGGAGATACCTGTAGAGCATCTTTATAGTCACCCAGTTACGTTGCGACGTTTGATACACACAAAGCATTCCTCCGGTGTCAGTGAGTTATATGATCTCATGGTCATAGGAATAAATACTTGACACGCAGAAAACAGTAGCAACAAAATGACACGATCAACATGCTACGTCTATTAGTTTGGGTCTAGTCCATCACGTGATTCTCCTAATGACGTGATCCAGTTATCAAGCAACAACACCTTGTTCATAATCAGAAGACACTGACTATCATTGATCAACTGGCTAGCCAACTAGAGGCTTGCTAGGGACGATGTTTTGTCTATGTATCCACACATGTAAATGAGTCTTCATTCAATACAATTATAGCATGGATAATAAACGATTATCTTGATACAGGAATTATAATAATAACTATATTTATTATTGCCTCTAGGGCATAATTCCAACAGTTAGGGCTGATTTGAGACGACTTTTCCAAGGCAAGCCCCCCCCCCTCTCCCACCTATATATACGGAGGTTTTAGGGCTGATTTGAGACGACTTTTCCACGGCAGCCCGACCACATACCTCCATGGTTTTTCCACTAGATCGCGTTTCTATGGAGCTCGGGCGGAGCCCTGCTGAGACGAGATCATCACCAACCTCCGAAGCGCCGTCACGCTGCCGGAGAACTCTTCTACCTCTCCGTCTCTCTTGCTGGATCAAGAAGGCCAAGATCATCGTCGAGCTGTACGTGTGCTGAACGCGGAGGTGCCGTCCGTTCGGTACTAGATCATGGGACTGATCGCGGGATTGTTCGCGGGGCGGATCGAGGGACGTGAGGACGTTCCACTACATCAACCGCGTTCACTAACGCTTCTGTTGTACGGTCTACAAGGGTACGTAGATCACTCATCCCCTCTCGTAGATGGACATCACCATGATAGGTCTTCGTGCGCGTAGGAAATTTTTTGTTTCCCATGAGACGTTCCCCAACAGACCCGCATAAACCATTTGGCTTGGGCCTAGAGGTTGGAGCCTGATCGAGAGTCGTCTCAAGGACGAGATCCGCCTCCTCCGATATCGAGGCGTTGAAGGCAAAATGCGTTGTCAGAATAAGGTCACCCCGGGGATCGGCGACGAACTCTAACTTCCTGAACCTAATCTCCTGATCGGGGGCAAGGCTTCCGGCCTAGTCTAGGCGACCAGTTCGATTGGCATGCAGCACGATGCTGTCGAACACGAAGATCTGCACAGAGACGAAAACATCCCCAACACGGATGTCATTGCTGACAATGAGACAAGTCATTGATCCTTGTGTAGTTCCACAGCGGGCTCTCAATGAAAGAACCAATGTCGGTGTCAAAATCGGTTGATCTCGAGTAGGGGGTCCGAACTATGGATCTTGGATCGATGGGTAACAAGGGACGAAGGAGATGATGTTTACCGAGGTTCGGGCCCTCTTGATAGAGGTAAAACCCTACGTCCCGCTCTTGTTGTATTGATGAAGTAGTACACAGTACATAATTGATCTATCTCGGGATCAGATGATGTGGTCTAAAATTCTATCGTAATGAGCTTAATTCTCTCTATGAACTACATCCCCTGGTTTATATAGATACGAGGGGTGCTAGGGTTTACACAACGACAGTTACATTAAGGAAAGGAACATGCAGATCACCACGTTGCCTTGGATTGCACGCCAAGTCTTCGGAAGAGCACGTCTTGATTTTAGTATCTTTAATGATGATCGAACGGCCCAGGAGTCCAGCCCACAAGAACGGATAGGTGGTCCGAGGACCCCCTTAATACCAAACTCCCTCGGGGAGGGAGGGATTTTACACCGGAGACCCGACAACCAGACCTTGTTGTCCCACTTCCACCGCCATGCCGACACAATGCCGCATGCCACCGGAGAGAACAAGTAGCACTAGATGGGTGTGTTTGGTGGGATTTTGCACTGAAGAAGTGTTATTTAGAAAGCACTACTCTAGACTATCTTGCTACTGAATGATCTACCACTGTCGTGCGCCGCCTAACACTGCCGTCGTACTAGATCAGAGCCCAGATACGATATGGGGCTCGATTCTCCGCCAAGGACTACAACTAAGATATGTACACCAATTGACAGGCCCTAACTTGGACTGTCGATGAATTTCACAGAAAAATGGGAAAACTTGCAACATCAAGGGATGATTTCGGGGACTTCATTGCAGAATTGAGAAAGAACAGATGGGTTTCACCATCCAGAACATGGCAGCTTAAGGGCCAAGCCCGGATACAATAATAGATACCTCTCCACACGCGGATCGTTGACTTAAGTATTGTCCAAAAGCAAATAAAGTAGAGACAGCGACGTGTTCAGAAAACTACAGTAAAACAGTAACTTCTAAAAATGTTTGTTGCATCACTGGTGGCCATCCATCTGGAGATCGGCGGCTGGCGATGCTTCAGTTGAGCGCGAAGCGGTATGTCGCCCAGGCGTCGTATGATTGAAGATCGACGGATGAAATGTAATTGGATAACTGAATCATTACTGCAGCATTTCTGGTAGGTGTCGATGCTGATACAGTCCTCACAAGTACCAATTGTTAGATCCCAGATGGAGATCGACCGAAGAACTACTCCCGATGTGGAGCATCCTCGATAAATTGGGGATTTTCTACATAACTAAAGTAATAGAGAATGTAATGCAAGGGGAAATAAGCTAAGCTTTAGATAATTCTCATATTCTTCCCAACGCACAGCGACTAGGGGGTACTTGTAGCTTGTTACAGAAGGGAGTTACACACACTCTTGTTGTGGTAAATAGTAACTTCGGACAACAGGTGAAAAACTACAGGCCGACAAGCCTGGAGCGATCTCAGTCGTAGATCTTCTGGAGCGATCTCAACCACTACAGGCCGACAAGCCGTAAATCTTCTGGAGCGATCTCAGCCGTAGATCTTCTGGAGCGATCTCAGTCGTTGTATCACTCTACTCACTCTGAATGTTACATGTTCTTGAAGTAATGAACACTTCCTCCCGTTCATAGTAGTGAGGATCTGACACCTTGATCGTTTGTGTACTGGGGTTTTCACGGGGCTGATTATACGATACAGCCAGAGCTCGGTGGGCGGCGGCAATGGTCGCGGAGGCCAAGAGGTCCCCTGGGTACTTGGGTGGGGAGAGGGAGGCCATGCGGAGATGAACACATGTGGGCGGGCAGCCAGCGGCGAAGGTGGATCGATGGCCGGCTGTGGCAGTCCACATGTGTCCCCTCTTTTTGAATAACACATTGGCGTTGGTTAGTCAGTGTTTGCTTCTGAATGCTCCCGGCTTGCTTGTTGCTCCGTGCGAGCTCAAATGTCACTATAACTCTAGAACTCGCAGGAAAAAAACAGAAAATACGTTTTTTCTTTCCGAGAGGCACGGCCGTGCCTCTCGTAAAGACAAAACCGTGTCTCTCGCGCAAGCAAAAACCGTGCATCTAAAAGCAAAACCATGTTTCTCGTAAAACAAAACAGAAAACATGTTTTTTTTCGTTTCCGAAAGCACGGCCGTGTCTCTCGCAAAGACAAAACTGTGCCTTTCGTGTAAAAAACAGAAAATGTGTTTTTTAATAAAAAAAAATTGAACTTTTTTTGTCAAAAAACTAAGAAAAATCGATGAAATACTAAAACATCAAAAAATCGGAAAAAAAAACAAGCTAAAAAGCCGAAAACGCGTACGAAAACAAAATCAGAGGAAGCGCTCGGAGCGTGACACGTGACGGTGGCTGATAACGTGCCAAGTGACGGCGCGCGGAAGTGTTTGCTTGGAGGCTTTTGAAGGAGCGCTCGCTAACTCGTGGCTCCCGTACGAGCTGACTTGTATTATTTATTTATTTTTAGACAAAGCTTGTATTTTTTTTTCTAGGGGTCTATCTTCGGCTTTGGATACAGGCCGGACTTGGACTACATTGCAGCCCAACGGGATTTAGCCGGTCGCTCAAAATCACAGCTCCTCCAGCGCCGCCGCTTGTGGGCATCCATGGCGGCGGCCGGGAGGACCGGCGCCATCTCTCTCAACCACCTAATCAAAGATGGGATGCCCAAGAAATGTACGTTCCCTTGATCGTTTGTGTACTGGGGTTTTGATTTGGGCATGTGTGATGGGGCTGATTATGCGATACGGCCACAGAGCTCGGCCGCAAATCGGCAATGGTCGCGGAGGCCAAGAGGTCCCTTGGTACTTGGGTGGGGATAGGGAGGCCATGCGGAGACGACCACATGTGGGCGGGCGGCCGGCGGTGAAGGTGGATCGATGGCCGGCCGCGGCAGCCCACACATGTGTGCCCTCTTTTCTGAATCATACATTGGGCGTTAGTTAGTCAGTGTCTGCTTCTGAATGCTCCTTCTGAATACTCTAGAAGGAGCCAAAGCCTGCTGTTGCTGTTGCTGTTGCTAATGCGTGCGACGACTGACTAAAATTACAGCATGTGCTCCATTGATTTACTGGCCTAGCTGACGTACCGCACATACTAGGTCTACTCCATATAGACATGTGGGCATTGACTGGTTAACCAAGGTCCCTCTCACACTAGCTTTGCTGTCGCCCTGGCCAGCCACTAACCTGCTCCTTGATTCACGATCGCCCGCAACCTCATCGGTGTGGTGGTTGATGAGGTAGCCCCCATCTTTTGTTTTAGATCAAGAATAATGGCGCACGGTTCTTCGTATCTGACTAGACATGTTTAGCAATGTCTGGTACTGCTCCGAATCTGTTTATCCTTTGTTTTGCTGTCGCTTTGCTGAACTAGTGTACACCTTTGATGTCGATGCTACCGGAATCATATCATTGGACGATCTTCTTGACTTTCATTTCAGCACATGTGCATTCAGTTTTCTTAATTTGCACCATATATTCTGCCATGCAACTGGGGGAGCTAGCTGCTAATATCTTACTGGACTCTTTATACTGATAATCTATGGTTACTCTTATTTTCTCTCATAAGTATGCATAAGCCTCATAAAGTCTTACGATATTGTACTGATATTAATCGTAATAAAATTAGCAATGCTAACCTATTGTTAGCCAAGCTGCATGATGCAGCATCACTTTGCTGCAGATAAGTGTTTGCTTCTCAGAACTGCTTGTCGGATGTGTGGACATCGTCATTGTCGACGCTAGGTATCTCGTTTCAAAGGTTCAATGCAACATGTGTTTGTGATTGATTTGCTGGTATTAGCTGACACATGTACATATTAATTTGTTGTGCTTCTTGACTCGGTAAGGTCCAGCCGTAATTCCTTTCCTGCTGGCAAATTATTTACCTGCAAACTAGTTCCTCCTGACAGACACCTCATTGATTGATTGATAGATGTGCCTACGTGCTGCATGTGAGACGGTGAGATTGCTCTTGGATGCTTTGTTTACATCAGCAATGAGATATTCATGCATAGTGCCAGCCAAAACTTCCTAGGTAATTGTAACTATGAGTGTACATGTCGGGCAATCTTTGTCATATGTATCATATACATCAATTGTAGTGCGTGTACACCTAATTTGGTATTGATGATATGATATTATGCATAACCATATCATTCGCCGATTTTTTTGACTTTCTTTTCAGCACGTGCATATTGTTTTCTTAATTGCCTTATCCAATCCTTCCATGGACCTGGGGGAACCAAGTAACCCGGGTTTTCTGGGGTACATCTCCTTGTTCTAAAAGAAATATAACCTTAATTTACTACTCCCTCCGTACCTAAATATAAGTCTTTTAAGATATTTCACTAGGTGTCTACATACGGAGCAAAATGAATGAATCTATACTCTAAAGTATGTCCATATACATTCGTATATAGTCCATTAGTTGAACCTCTAGAAAGACTTATATTTAGGAACGGAGGGAGTAGAACATACAAGTAAATCAACTGTGTGCTGTTATTACTTCACTGTGAAGCGACACATGCTCAGAAGTCAGAGTGGATACATGATTTCTAGTTTAGAAAAATTATTCGTCCTAGTCAGAAATATATACTGCTCCACTGGAATTACTAAAACCTCTAAAGTTCAGCAAGTTTAATTTCAAAATGCAATTTCTCTCCTACTGTTTGCAACCAATTCTGTCCCTATCAATTGATATGTGTTGTTCTTTGATTTTGACTATGTGCAAGCATTATCTGAAATGGTCAATTGATCACATGTATATAGTGATATCAAAAAAAGAAATACTGCATTGTTTTTTCTAGTTTAATTTCTTCAAGGGTCAATCATGAAAATGAAGTTCACTTAGGATTGCAAATGCAATTACTATTATCTCAGTAAACTCTGTGTGGACGGCTCTCATTAAAATGAGTAAAAAGGATGTTGATTAATTCATATCTGTGTTCAGAAAGTTTATAAGTTAACAGTATAATATCTATAAAATCATGTTTACGGAGCAAAAAATTGACAGTGCAGCTGAACAAAATAAAACGCACTCTAAAACCTTTCAAAGTTTATGTATTGATATGTCATACTTGTTAAATTACTGAAATAATATTGCATTCTCCCCACTTTTACATAAACGTTTTGAAAGGGAATATATTATATGTGTGCTTGCGTATCATATGTTTATTACTTGCACCAACCATAGAACAAGAAGCAAATAAATGTTATTATTTGTTAGCTCATCCCATAAGTTTGTATCTTCCATTAATGGCATATGAAGCTGTATCCAAAGAATTGTATCTTCCATTCATTGCATATCAAACTGTATCCAAAAGATTTTAGTTATATGCTTATCCAAAAGATTTTATTAATATTCGGACAATAAATGAGGCATATCTCTTAATGTGGGCATAATCTTGTCCAATCTGTACATATATATCCTTCCAATCGCATGAATTGCACTAAATGCATTGTGATTTAACCTCTTACATCACATATCCTTTCCCTATATAAACACACACACCCTCTTCTCATAACCAAACCAAGACCTATCACTCCCACCATGGCAAGTAGCAATCTGCTTGACTGGCCAGAACCCATTGTACAAGTGCAAACTCTTTCCAACTCTGGTACGAGCACCGTGCCACAACAGTACATCAAGCCTCCATCTGAGCGTCCTAGTGGTGTCACAAATGACCCAAATCTCACTATCCCAGTTATCGATCTTGCCAGCTTCTCTAATGCCCCTGAACATCACCAAGAAATGCTAAAAGCAATAGCATCTGCATGCAAGGATTGGGGTTTCTTCCAGTTAGTGAACCATGATGTGGACATGGAGGCTGTGAGGAGGATGAGAAGTGCATGGAGGGAGTTCTTTGACCTCCCCATGGAAGAGAAGAAGGTACATGCAAACTTACCGATAACATACGAGGGATATGGGAGCCGCCTTGGAGTTGAGAAAGGGGCAATCTTGGATTGGAGTGACTATTACTTCCTTAATCTCTTCCCAAGTGATATCAGGAACCTTGACAAGTGGCCAAAAATTCCTACTGGCCTGAGGTAGATAAATCTTTTCGTAAAGAAAACACTGTTTAATTGTTTCTTTTTAATTATTCTCGTTCTTTATAAATTCTTGCAGTTTAGAGTTTCATGATATGTTTGGTTACACAGTTTCCTATTTTATTTGTCCATATTTGATTTTGTTTTGGTATTTATGCAGGGAAGCCACTGAGAAGTATGCATGCCAACTAATAAGTCTCTGTCAAGTCCTGCTCAAGGCTATGTCCAGTAGCTTAGGGTTGGAGGAGGACTACCTCCATAATGCTTTTGGTGGCAGTGATGGCATCTCGGCTACCATGCGTGTGAACTACTATCCAAGATGCCCACAGCCTGAGCTCACTCTTGGTCTGTCATCTCACTCTGACCCCGGTGGCATCACCTTGCTCCTCGCTGATGATAACGTCGAGGGGACCCAGGTACGCAAAGGAGACGCATGGGTCACCGTGCAACCAGTCCCAGGTTCCTTCCTCGTAAACGTTGGTGATCAGATTCAGGTGATCCCTGTGGCCTACTTACTTTTTTCTGTCAATCTGATGTGATATGTATCTTCGATTATCTTGTCTAAAGTAGCAACGTTCTCATTACACCCAATCACTATATATTTGTGCTGAAGAAGCTAACGTGTGGAATTAATGTCAATTTGTTTGCATCCATAAGGAAGTCAAGAATACCATATATTCTTGGCTTCTTTGCAAGAGATTAAATACAATATAGAATTCGGATAGTATGAAGCTAACCCTATGCATGTACTGCACTTGATAAGATCCTTGTTTTTGTATGAATTATGCTACTCCCTCTGATCCATATTAATAGTCGCTGATTTACAGATTTAGTACAACAAATCAAAGGATTTTTATTTTAATTCAAGTTGACCAGCATACATACATTGGATGCGTGCCTGTTTAAGCATCGCGGTGAATTATGGTTAACAGCTTTTACATGTTGTTATGCGCCTAACTCTCATGGTCAAATGAATTTATGGCCTCCTTTGATCGTTACGGGGGCGATAGAAGGTGGAGCTAAAAGAAAAAGGGAAGGAACACATTTAAAACCTTCTATATAGATCTAGCTAGCTTGTACATTTTCTGAAGTTTCGACATATACATGTACTGAACTACTGAACTGCTTCACTGATCAATATACTAGTATGCTGCTCTGCTAGATCTTGCCCTTGCTAGCTGCACTAAGTTTAGTAGTTTGTTGACATGCATGATCTGCATATACACGCATCAGACCAGAAGATGGCAGTTACACTACACACACAGTAGCGTGCCATGCAGATGCAGTCCAGATACGTGAAAAAGATGATTACATGAGTGCATCTGTGCATGCATGCACAGAGAAGCTGAATGAAAGAGACAGCAGAGACTCCTACGGAAACTAGCTTGATTCTGAAGCTTCTAAAACATCTTTGGTGTGATTTTCCAGATCATGAGCAACGGGCGTTACAGGAGCGTGGAGCACCGTGCGCTGGCCAACTCCGACAAGGAACGCTTCACCATCGCCTTCTTCTGCAACCCTCGAGGCGACCTCCCCGTCGCGCCAGCGAGCGAGCTCGTCGGCCCGGGGTCGCCGGCGCTGTACCACAAGGCCGTCACCTTCGACGACTACCGCAAGTACATGCGAACCAAGGGTCCCAGCGGCAAGACGCAGGTGCAGTCCATCAGCAGCACCATGCAGCCAGGGCCTGCAGCTTGATCATCCGTCCATTCTCAGTCAGCATGGATAAATGTATATTTGCAAAAAAAAAGCATGGATAAATGTATGGACATCATTTTAATCTGCTGTTATAGGTTGCCAGCAGTTGGGAGATATGGGCATCGTGCATGTAATTTGTTTGTATAATTTGGATCCTTGGTATTGTATCTTAATAGGTGTGCCTTTCACTTTATACAAATGATCAGTCGTGTGTGTGCAATGCTCACTGGAGCTGGTGAGACCGTGAGTGACATTAGCCTAATGCGCCGTTGGTGTTGTTGAGTTTCTTGGAAAAAGTACTCTCTTTGTTTCAAAATATAAGGTGTATTAATTTTTTTAAAAATCAAACATTTTAAATTTGATCTAATTTGTATAAAAATATATCAAAATTCACAATATCAAATTGTATTTATCATTAAATGAATTTTCATACTTTTTTTGTTTAATATTTTGGGTGTTGATATTTTTTCTTTGAACTTGGTCAAAGTTAAAGAAAATTGATTTTCTAGAAAACTAATACCCTTTATATTTTCTTACTAATGGAATATTTATTTTGGCGGTTGAGGGAGATGATGGAGTGTGCTCCATTTTTATTTATAATGTGGTGATTTGATGAGCCTTTTGTGGTGTAGTTTTATATTATCCGCTAACCAACGCATATTTACGGTGGGATTGAAATGTTTTTGTAGACCGGTTGATGCTAATTGATTTGAAAAATTGTTGGCCTGATTAAAATTGTATTTTAAACCGAAAATTGAATAAGTCAATTGAATGAAAAATCTTTATAATAGGAACATAGGAAATTAAAGGAATTCAATGGAAGAACCTTTTTTGTAGACCGGTTGATGCTAATTGATTTGAAAAATTGTTGGCCTGATTAAAATTGTATTTTAAACCGAAAATTGAATAAGTCAATTGAATGAAAAATCTTTATAATAGGAACATAGGAAATTAAAAGAATTCAATGGAAGAACCTTTGAAAAATTGTTGACACGGTCAAAATCAGGCTGACCAAATTTTAAATTGAAGGCATCGATTAATTATGAGGCCTTAAAAATTAGAAAGCATATTGTATAGTATAAAAGAATTGAATGAGATAGTTTTTAGAACTTATTGACCTGGTCAAAATCTGATAACCCATTCCCAATTGGAGGCCTCAATTGAATATGAACTCTTTAAAACTATGGAGTTTAGTGTTATAGATGATAACACCATGCTTCCCAATTTTAAAGAACCCACGTTCAATTGAGATCTCTAATTAGAATTGTGTCACCTAATTTTGACTGGGTCAATAATTTCTCAAAGCTTTTTCATTCAATTTTTTCATAGTATACAATATGCCTTTTAATTTTTAAGGACTCATAATTAATCGAGGTAGTCAATTTAGAACTGAGCCACCCAATTTTAACCGCCAACAATTTCTCAAGGTCTCCCATTCAGTTCTTCTAATTCACTATGTTTCTTAATTTTGAATCTCTTTCATTCAATTAATATATTCAATTATGAAATTGGCCGACTATTTATCGAATTAATCAGCAGCAATCAGCCACCCAAGACATAGCAATTCCACGAACTTCGCACCAGGTAGAAAAAAGAAGGGCCATCACATGATAGTGTAGCACCAATATAGTACATGCAGCCACGACACAGAAATCTCCCACATAAATATAAGTTGGTTAGCGGATAACACATAATTACATCATGAAAGGTCCATCAAATGATTGCATTATAAATAAAAATAAAACATACTCTATCATCTCCCCCACCCGCAAACTAAATATTCCATCATTTTCAAAACATTAGGGATATTACTATTTGAAATGACTCAACAAAGCATGCACAACCCTAGTGATTGAATCAAAGACGGTCAGACAGAACTCGTTGGCCGCTCCTCTGGTGTCCTCTTCCTACTGGGACCTTAAAATTTCAGTAATATTTACTGGCTGACGTTCGCTGGGGTGAGATCCCAGCGAACGCTCCAAAGCCACAGGATCCGATCCAAAGGATGGCAGTCATTGATGAAATTGCACTAAAAATAAAGAACTGCCATGCTTTTTCTGCAAACTGCCACCACCTTAATAAACACTAAAAATGCCATTCGGCGCGCTCGCAATGCCATGCGTGGCAGCGAACATTCGCTGGGGATTAACGTCCTAAAATTTACTCCGTAACGTTGATGCTGTTTTTGGCCAAAATAACCTTCTTGATCCGTGATGAAGGATGCGATCTTAATGTTGGTGGATCCAAGAGGTGTGGCTCTGTACCAGATCCCTTGGTGGCTGCTCTCAAAAAAAAGATCCCTTGGTGGCGTTGGCCTGTAGAGATGGAGATACTCAAGCATCAGACGTGTTTGGATGAAGATTTGACTGTCAAGCCTTGGTTGAGCTATGGAAGACTGAGGGAGAAGAACGGAACACCAGAACCGGTGATCGAAAAATGGCATTCCTCATGTCCGTCTCGTCTCCCTCGCCGCAGGCGCTGCCACGGCGGCGCTCCTCATCGCCGGCGGCTCGGGCCGACGCGGAGGAGAGGGTGACCGTGGGGAGTGTCCACGTACCCTTGCACAACCGTGTGCCGCAAGCCACGCCCGAGTTGGGCATTCTCGGGCCTAGGCCCGAGTCACGCGTCGGGCAGGGAGAGGCCTCGGCCCCGCTAAGGGAAGGTCCGCATGCTACAGGGAGCGAAGGTAGGGTTTCGGTGATATCCCCACCTACTCCTGCAGCGTCGCCCATTCCAGATCTCGCCTCCCTCTTCGGCCACTTCTGGGGAAAAGCTAGGGTTTCGCCTTCCTTTGGCTGGTGGGAGGGGAAGGTAGGAGGGGATAGTAGATCATTTGCCGAGGTGACGGCGTCGCCGCCGCGGAATCCACCCATGGCAGGGCGAGAGATGGGTGGTCGTGGGTTCCGCGGAGATGGAGGTGGCGAAGGTCGATTCGGGCGCGGCGGAGGTGGTGGTCGGATCGGACCTGGAGGAGGTCGAGGCCGTGGCGGAGGCGGAGGCGGACGCAACATGGTGCGGACGCGCGAGGCCGAAGACGGCGGGCAAAACTCCTCCAACGTAGATCCACGAGAGGGTGGATCTGACAATGCCAGATGGGAGGCGGCGGCCATGGAAGTGCAAGGAGGAGCCCGCGGGGAGAAGTGGGGCGACAACAGCACCCAGGTCGCCGCGGGTGGATCTGCGGGAGGACGCCTTCAGGAGATGCGTCCACAACATCTTCATCAACCTCCTGATCGTCGACATCCTACTCCCGGCAAGAGGAACGCCTCTCCACTTGTGGGAGGCGCTGAGGTTTGCGTCACTTGCAAGGACCCTGGACACCTACCAATTTGTTGTCCTCGTGTTGTTTGTGGTAGATGTGGGATTCATGGTCATCTGGCCCCTATATGCAATACTATTCTTCCATGGGAGTGCGTAGCACCCATGTGTGGGTTCGAGGCAGAGTGGAAGGGCTTTTTCTATATTCATGATCATAACACGCCCAGCCAGACTACTGATAGAAATAGATTTATTGTGATTTCTGTGGTTGAGGGACATGCCTTCTGGGAGATAGCTGGAGGAATTTTTTAACGCTTACATCAATACTAACTGGAGGTGCTCGGCCAAATCTATTGGCCCTAATACCTTTGTGATGAGATTTCCATCTCCTAGAGATGTGGACAAAGCTTGCTTTGCTAAGAGTATGAACATGAAGAGCTGTGGTGTTGTGATTAACCTTAGAAAATGGTCTGAATCTGTGGGGGCTAAAGGGGTTCTGAATGTTGTTTGGGTCAATGTAAGTAACATTCCTCTAGATAAGAGGCATGAGAAGAATATTGCTTATGTGGGATCTCTGGTGGAGGTTACCTTGGAAATTGATAAAGCCACTATAAATAGGCCTGAATCTGTTAGAATTAAGGTGGGTTGTAGGGATGCTGAGGACATCCCTGCTTCAGCAGAAGGGGTGTTGGGAGGACACTTTTATGATTTCTTCTTCTCTGTTGATAAAATCCTGATTAAAAATCCTCCGAGAGAGAATTGGAGTGCAGCAAGAAACTGAGGAAGGTAATGTTGCTAAAAAAGCTAGGTTCAATACTGATGCTCGTGTGGAAAGGAATATTGCATCCTCATCTAATATGGGGGAGTCTTCGGCTCCCCCAGGAACAGCTGGAGGTGGTTATGGGAAAAATGTGGTGATGAATCCTGTGGAAGAAAACATGGAGGAGGAAAAGAAACAAAATGAGAGTGAGGAAATGTTGTCTGAGGAGGAAAGTGAAGAAGTGGGTAATGAATTACTTATTGATACTATGGTAGAAGAGGCTAAAAAGATTCAAAACAATGAGGAAGGGGGGAATGTGGACTCTGGAATGGTATCCTATGATGAAATTATAGTGAACTCTATGCAGATTGTGCCAAGCTCTGTTTCTGTTTCTGGTAAAAAATTCTCATCATATCTTGATGCTTGTATGGGGGAACCTGTGGTAACTGAGATGGATCCTAGTGAAACCTCTGGTAATCAAAAAATACAGTCCTATTTGGTGCAGTCCCGTGATAATTCTGGTGAGAAAGTGGAGGTGATTCCTACTCCTCCTGTGAGGGAGGAAATGCAAGTCAGGTTTAGCAAGAGGAATGTGGGGGCCAATGTGGAGCATATGGGTGTCAGAGCTGAGAGGATGGCTCAAAAGAGAGATTTACAAGGTAACAACATATCTCCTGGTAATTCTTTTGAAGTTTTATCAAATCTTGAGATTGTATCAGCTGCTGCCAAAATGGGTGTTAATATTCCTGATGATAACTTTGAAACCATAGATATAATAAGAGAACTTGAGATTTCCAAAGCTAATATTGCTAAAAAAATTGATAAGAATGATAATCAACAGGGTAAATTTTTGTTTATCACTAATGCTGCTGGAGAAGCATCTCCCCTAGACACTGAGTGGGTAGGAGATGAGGGCTTAGATGCTGATGACTTTACTGTGGTTAGATCCAGGAAGAAAGAAAGGAAAAAAAGTTAATATTACTATCTCTAAACCTGTGACTAGAAGTCAAAAGAAGAAAGTGGGGGATGGTGCAGGTAAGGCTATGGCTCCTGGCAAACCTAGCACCAAAACCCAAATTCCAAAAAACAGAAAAAATGATTAGTCTCTTTTGGAATTGTAGGGGGATTGGGAAGAGAGGCATGGGGACATATATTTCTGACTTGGTCAGAGATTATAAGCTTGATTTTGTTGGGATTCAAGAAATATGAAGAAGTATTTTTCTTCTAAATTCTTGAGAAAATTTGATCCTGGAGAAGCTTTTAGTTGGAAGTGGATCCCTTCGGAAGGGAAGTCGGGTGGAATATTAGGTGGCTTTAGAAATAATGTGTTTGATCTGGTAAACTGTGTTGAGGGCAAGTATCTTATGAATTTCGAGTTGTGGAACAAGAATCTTAAGATGAAATGTTGTATTCTGGTGGTGTATGGATCAATGCATGAAGAGTTCAAAACTGATTTCCTCACGGAGCTTGCGGCTATATGCAGTCACATTACCTGCCCCTACATTGTGGGGGGGACTTTAATATTCTTAGATTTGTTGGGGAGAAAAACAAGAGGGTGAGGCTAGGACACTCCTCGGACCTTTTTAATTCCATTATTAATGCTCTTTCCTTGCGTGAGGTGGATATGAGTGGTGGCATTTATACCTGGTCTAATAACCAACAGGAGCCTACTTTGGAGAAACTGGATAGAGTTTTCATGTCCAAATCCTGGGAACACATGTTTCCTTTTACCTTTGTTAGGAAGATTATAAGAGAGGTCTCGGACCACTGTCCCCTGATTCTAAATACTGATGATAATATACCCATTAATTTTGGCAAGAGAGAATTCAGATTTGATCTGAACTGGTTGAGCAAACCTGAATTTAATACTCTGGTGGCTAAAATCTGGATGCAGCATGTACATTATGTTAATCCCATTGATATCATGAATATCAAGCTGAAGAGATTTAAAAAGTATTTTAAAGGGTGGGGCTCAAATAATTTTGGACAAGCCAGGAAGAGAAGAAAGTGGTTGAGGGAGGAGTTAGGGCATATTGAAGAGTTGCAAGAGACTGATACTTTGAGCCCTGAGCTTTATTGCAAAAAAGTGGAGATGCTAGTAGAATTAAATAGCTTGCTGATGGAAGAGGAGGTAGCTTGGCTACAGAGGTCACATGATAATTGGTTACTAAAAGGTGATAGTAACACTGAATATTTCCATAGGATGGTGAATGGGAGGAGAAGGAGGAATGCTATCATTTCACTTAGTTGCGGGGATGTGATAATAGAAGGGAATAAGAACATGCTTAAACATGCCACTGATTTTTATAAAGATTTATTTGGCCCTGCTCCTGGAAACCTATGTAAGATAGATGGGAATATGTGGGATGATAAAGAGAAGTTGGGAGATATTGAGAATTTTCTCTTACTTAGGCCTTTTTTGGACACGGAAGTTAAAAATGCTTTGTTCTCGATGAAACATAACAAGGCCCCTGGACCTGACAATATTCCAATTGAATTTTTCCAATCATGCTGGGATATTGTTAAGAAAGATGTGATGTTACTTTTTGAATGGTTTCACGAGAATAATCTCGATGTGGAAAGACTCAACTATGGTATAATAACATTGTTGCCTAAAGTAGCTGGAGCTAACAAAATGCAACAATTCAGACCTATATGCTTGCTAAGGTATATCTGCAAGTTGATTACCAAGGTGCTGACTATCAGATTAGAACCCCATGTAGACGTCTTGTTTAGTCGACATCAGAAAGCCTTTATCAAAAATAGAGATATTATGGATGGGATCATGTCATTGCATGAGATTTTGCATCATACTTATGCACAGAAGAAAAAAGGGATTGTACTTAAACTTGACTTTGAAAAAGCATATGATAAGGTTAACTGGGAATTCCTGTTGGATTGCCATAGTAAAAGAAACTTTGACCCACGTTGGATTGATTGGATTCGGAGAATTCTGGTAGGTGGTACCATTAGTGTGAAGTTAAATGATGAGGTGGGGGAATATTTCCAGAGTGCTAAAGGAGTGAGACAGGGGGATCCCTTGTCCCCTTTCCTCTTTAATCTAGCTGCTGATTGTCTTACTAAGATGGTCCTGAAAGCACAGGAGAATGACCTGTTTACTGGGTTAGCGGCGGACTTAGTGGAAAACGGGGTGGCAATACTTCAATACGCTGATGATACTATTCTATGCTTTGAAGACAATGTTAGTAATGCTTTGAATATCAAATTGCTGCTTTATCTGTTTGAGATTATGTCTGGTTTGAAAATCAATTTTTTGAAGAGTGAAATTTTCTCAGTTGGTGTTGATGATGATACTGTGAGGAATTATGCTGATATGTTCAATTGTGAGATTGGGACTTTTCCTATTAAGTACCTGGGTATGCTTGTTAGTTATGCTGGGCTTAAATGCAGTGATTGGCTTTTCGTGGATGACAAATTTATTAGTCATGGGGAATTCTGGATTAGTGAATCTCTATCCAGTGGGGGTAGACTTATTAAGGTTAACGCGTGTTATCTCATATTCCCTCATACTATATGTCCATGGCTCTGATAAAAAAAATCTACACTCGAGAAATGGGACAAACCTAGAAGAAAATTCTTTTGGCACCGCAAAGGAAGAAAGGGGTATCATATGGTGAAATGGACCCGTGTTTGTAGATCTAAAGCAAAGGGGGGGTCTGGGGGGTTAAAGATTTAAGGAAGCAGAATATCAGCTTACTAGCTAAATGGTGGTGGAAGCTGGAGAAAAAGAAGGGATTATGGCAGGATATAGTGAAAGCTAAGTACCTTAGAAGAACATCTGTGGCTAAGGTTAAACAGAAAGCTACTGATTCTCCCTGTTGGAAAAATATTTTGAAAGTTAAGGAGCATTACATGGCTGGTAGAGGGGTGGTGCTTAAAAAAGGTAACATTGCTAGCCTTTGGCTAGATGATTTGGGTGAGAATATCCTTCGTAAAGATAGATACCCTGATCTTTTTGAAATTTGCCTAGATAAGGAGTGTACTGTTGATAAGCTGGAGAGTATGAATCATTTAACTTCTTTTAGGAGAAGGTTATCTCCAGTTATGCTTCAGAAATGGGATGAAATGAAGCAATATGTGTTGGATAAAATTTGTGCAGATAAAGATGATGAGGTTTACTGGAAGTTAGATACTTCCAGAGAATATTCCACTAAATCTATGTATAGATGGTTAGAGAGAAACCTTGCGGGGGCCCATTATAAGTGGATTTGGGGGACTAAGATCCTTTGAAGATTCAAATCTTTCTGTGGCAGTTATTTCAAAACTCTATTCTTACTAGAGATAATATGAGAAAACGCCAGTGGCAGGGGGACCCTAAATGTTCTTTCTGTGATGAACTTGAATCGGCGCAGCATCTGTTCTTTGGGTGCTCGGTGGCCAAGATTGTTTGGAGAACGGTTGGTGCTGTTTTGGCTACCAGTTATATTCCGAAAACAATTTGACAGGTTTACTCTTGGTTGTATACTTTTTTGCCGGGCTTGTGCGAGATCTATACTGTTGGCTTAGCTGCAGTTTGCTGGTCTATTTGGTTGGCTTGGAATCGGGCTACTTTTGAAAAGAAGTGGATTAAAACTCCTTTTGAAATTGCTTTCACAACGTGTGCGTTTATTGAATACTGGGCAGGTATGCAAAGGCCGGCGATGGCAGAGACTGTCAAGAAGGGGGCTCAGTTGCTGAAAGAGAGCGCAGCCCAGATGTTGCTGCTATGTGGACCACCAAGGCCAGAAGCGAACGAGCATGCTGATGAGGAAGAAGCCTGGGATGAGTGGTAAATGCAGGAAGAAGGTGTTCGATCCCCTTGGCGATAAACCTTGCTGGTTGCAGTGCTGATAGCTTGGTACCATGGTGGTGATTAGATCTATGTCCAGTTTGTGAAACTTTCGTTTTATTATGTGCTCTTTTGTGAGCCTGGTCCGGTTATGGTTGTTTGGGGGCTCCTGGTAGCGGTGCTGATCTATGGTAGTGTAAACTTTTGATCTTTGTTGCGTAGTTTCGGATGATATCAGGTTTTCGCTCCGCAGTTTGTGTTTCTGATGACAGGCATGAACGGTGGGTTTCCTGATATTGTCTCGAACTCGCTTTTTTCCCTTTCCCTCTCTTTCTGGTTCTGGTCTCAAAATCATTGTATTTTCGTTATGAAAGTAATGGAAAGGGGAGAAAACCCGGTTCGAAAAAGTTCAAGAAATCAGTGGGCCTTTTAATTCCTTTATCTTCAGTTATTTTGCCAAGTATTGATGCTTAAGAAAAAAAAATCTGTTTATTTTACTATAAGCACATCTCTAAGATCCTTTCCATGGTCTGGCACCAGCTCCTGCCCAAGAGAGATGTTCTTAGTAAAATAAACTGGTTTTTTCTTAAGCATCAATCAATGCTTATTTCTTTGCTCCAATAAAAACTGGTTTAGTTTTCTAAGCAAATTGTACATGGCCTTAGCTCTTTGTATTCAACAAGACTGCAACTTTGTTGTCGAATCAATATAACCTCTGTTTCTCAATGCAAAAAACAAAAGAGCAGCAATGATAAGATCAGGAGGAACTTTAGTGTAACACAGAGTTCAGAACAAGGGTCGCAGATTCCAGAATATCGATTTTGGATAATAATTAATCAATCTGTTACACTGTTCCACATTCCATTCAAAATTTGTAATAAAGTTGAAACAACATCTGCTAGTTACAACCGCAATGGGAGAATGCTAGCTCTAATAAAATGATCCGATGAATAATCTCATGATGAACCAATCAACGCGTCCTTGTTTGTTGGCTGCGGAGCTTCCATGCTTTGACTTCAGCTGGAAGCACCCTCTGCTTATTCTCAGCAGGCTATCGATGTCTCTACTATCTCTATCAGGCATTCTTCCTTAAACAGTAGTAACTTCAGTTTCCAGTCTCTCATCACTTCTGCTTGTCGGTTCCAGCCCAGTTGTCGCCACTCAGGCTCGGGTCGGTTTGGTAGAAGACAACATCTCCCACGTCGCTGACAAAGTGATCGACTCTCAAGCTCTTGAGGAGGACGGTGATGAGGTGCATTGGGAGCGGGCCTGACTTCTCCGGCTCCCGGTAGTATCTGCCCAGTACTGGCCTTGCTGCCTTGGTCTGGATTTGTTGATAAAAAACAAGGTTAAGTTGCAATTTCAGCATGCACAAGTACAATATATGGAAGAGGTACATATATATATATATATATATATATATATATATATATATATATATATATTCAGCAAAGTAGTATTGAACTTACTGCTTCTACTAGGTGGTAGTGAGGTATTTGGGGGAAGAGGTGGTGGATGACATGGGTGCCAATGTCATGGTGGATGTTGTTGATCCATCCATAGTCCCGGTCCACTGTCGTCAGGCCACCACGGAGGTAGCTCCATTCCTGCAACAGTCATTGGGGAGCATTGATTTGTTGGCGACATGAACATTGAATGAAATAGTAACACCATAGCAGCGCCAAAAAAAAAAAACTGTTGCCAGTGAGTTTATTATGCAGCTAATGTTTTCTTCCAGTTGGCGTAAGCACTAATACTCGCTCCGTCCCAAAATTCTTGTCTAAGATTTTTCTAGATATGAATGCATTTAGATACTAAAACGTGACTAGATACATCCATATCTAAACAAATCTAAGACAATAATTTTGGGACGGAGGGAGTATACTAGCTAAGATGTTCAGAAACTAGGGTAATCCTATTTTCCTGTGCTGTGTACCACGATATACTTGCAATGAATTAATACAGCAGGCAAGTACCTCGCCGCGGTACCAAGGGAGGTCCTGGTGACCATGGTGGTGAAGATATGTCACCAAATCAAGCCACATGACATTCACCTGTTTCAAATGACACGAGACATTGCTACTTGAGTTAGTTCTTCAGTGCAAGTTGCTTAGAAGCAAGTCCTTCAACCTAAACAGTTAAGAGTTGCAGATTCTGTATGGTTGCTTACAATGTATGGAACCCCGTACAGCTTGAGCACCGGTACCAGGCCAAAGACACACGCCATGCCGATGAGCAGCGCAATCATCGTGAACCAGCAGGTGGTGGAGATGATCACATCACGCCTCTCCTTGGGGGTAAACAGATCGCTGCTCGGGTTGAAGTGTGAGCCTTCCTTGCCCGGGCTTCTGTACCACTGGAACATCCAGTAATCAAGAGAGATTCAGTTAGTTTTTAAGTCCAGGATGCATACAGATGCAGACCTATACAGCGACCAGCAGAATAACAATAGATACTTACGAGGTAAACAGGAAAAGCCAGCAGCGGGAATGGTACTGAGAAGCGCAGTGTCTTTGTCCGTGGTTCCAATTTCTGGTACACCTTCTCAGTGATCTGCACAAATCAGTTGCACATCAGCTAGGAGTGGCTAAGCAGATGGAACACAAATTACACAAATGAGTATTCAGTTAAGGATTTCAAATTATGTAACTAGAATTGCGGTTCCAGTCCACACTTGGCCTCGAGGGTGACAGTTTTGTCTGATAGTGCAGATGCTGAAATGTGGGTTGATTCCCAAAAGGGCAAGAACGACAATAAGAAAAAAGGACTTCGCATTTTAAGATGCTCTGGGCCAAAAATGCTAAGATTCGATGTGCATCTTTGATCTGTGATGATTAGTTTTAATCAGCAGCAGATCTGTGAGTGTGAGGCAATTTAAATCAATTAGAATTTTGGTTGCAAGTATCTATCTAATTAGAATTTTGGTTGCCACAAACACACACATGCTTTTATTCTGAAAGGGGCAAAAGCCGACCTACGATGACAAGCAAGATGAAGATGCCATAAAAAGGAATATATGCACCACGAAATGATGTGTTATTAGAATGTTAGGTGGCTCGGCCGAGTTAAGATTCGATGCGCATCTTTGTTGATCTCTGCTGATCAACTAGGCATAATCTTTTTTATGTGCCCTCTTTTCTCTCTCTAAAAAGATCTTAGCTTAGCAGCAGATCTGATCACGTGACAGACATGAACAGATCTACTAGCTGCCGCTGCTAGTTGTGTTTGGCATTATTACCTACGGAAGGACCACGTCGCTTGTTTGTTGGATCTTAAATTATGTGGACTCTTTTGCTGCTGCTGCTGCTGCGCAACATGTCAACATGTGGTGCCTCTGCAGCAGCTGAAAAAGCAGGCAGGTGCATAGTTGGTTGCTCTCTTTCTAGTACCACTGCTAGCTATTAGGAGTACCTCCATGATTCATGCAGCCAGCTGCGATATTTGTTCAACTTTTACTCAATTATTATTATGCTAAACTCTCTAAACTTTTACTACTACCGAGTGTCAGTATAAAATACAAGGTAGAGGGTCCTCAACTCCTCTAAGAAAAATATCTGTCCGTCGATCGAGATGCCCTGAATTTCCTTCCTTTTTTTATTTGTCTGAGCAAAGTCCTTTTGAGAATTGCAGTGATGGAGACACGCTGGAGAAAAATATGTGCATGTAGAGTGCAGTTTATAGTAGTGGGCTAGTGGTACTAACCGGGTGCCATGACTCGTCCTTTTCGATGTGGCCATGGTTCTGATGGTGCGTTCTGTGGCTGATCCTCCTGCACACACATAGAAAATCAGATTCAGATCGGCTTCAAAAAAGTGTAATTAATCCCAGATTGGTACCACTCCATATAAATTACTCCTCCTAAACTAATTACTACTACGTTGCTAGTAAAGAAATTCAGATGCATGCATGATAGTGGTAGGAGTAGTACTACTAGCACTCCAGCATTGGTGTGTGGTGTTGGAAGGACCTTGAAAACTGTGCTGCACCGCCAGCTACTATACTTATTAAACTGTTGTCGGCAGTGATTCAATCAAAACTTTTGCGTTTCCTTCCGTTAAAGAAAGATGGGCTTTTCCCAAGAGAAATTCTGTGCGGCCGCTTGCATGGGTCTACAGCGGTGGAACAGACATGCCTCACAGGCAGCGGTACTAGTTTGTACATGTAGTAAAAGAGGAATTGCTACGAAAGAACAGCAGCCGCAACAGCAAAGTTTGTGTTGGCCTTTCCAACATCTTTCGAGTATAAGATATTCATGCGCGGAAACATCACAGATTGCTTTCCTACAAAACTATTGCTACACATTTGCGACGGCGCTGAACGAGTACTAACAATCTTGCTCTGTAAGTAGAATGCATGTAGAAAATACAGTAGTTACCAGCCGTTGTATGGGACGAGGATGAAGGTGTGTAGCAGGTGGCCGACGACGCTGTTGAGCGTGCCGCTGTCCGAGAAGCTCCCGTGACCGCTGCAAGCGTAGATGGATGGATGGATGTATGCATCAGACAGACGGACGGACAGGCAGGCGTGTGTACGAATACGAATAGGATAGCAGGAAGACAAATGTGGCATCGATCTGGGGTGGGCGGGAGCGAGAAAGAGGAAACGCACGCACCAGTCGTGGCCGAGGACGAAGAGCGCCCAGAACATGGTGCCCTGGACGGCCCAGTAGAGCGGCCAGAGGGCCCATGTGTCGGCCCGCCACGCGGCGGCGGCGAGCGCCGCGACGACGGCGACGTCGCGGGCGACGTAGGAGAGGGAGCGCAGGGGGCTCTTGCGCCAGCAGTGGGGCGGCACGGCGGCGCGGACGTCGCCGATGCGGAAGGGCGGCGGCTTGGCGGCGTCGAACTCGGAGCGGCGGTGGTCCTCGGTGGCCTTGCAGCTCGCCTCCTGCTCCGGCCTCATTGCGGGGGCCATGGCCGCGTACGGACGGACGGATCTGTGCCGCGCGCGTCCTGGGGGAGGGGGGGGGGGGGGGGAGGAGGCAATGAGAGGGGAGGAGAGAGAGATTCGGGAGAGGATGCTTTGGCTTGGGTGGCCGGGCGGGGATACACCTCTCCTCCTCTCGTCCCTTCTCAATGGAGGAGGGGCGCGGGTGGGGACGCTATTTATAAACCGGGATTGTATTTCTATTGTCATTACTGTTTTGCGACTACGAGCAAGCTCCTGCTAGTACTTTTTCTTTTTCTTTTGCTATATGCCCTATGTAGCACCGTAGTATGCAAACCAATTGAGTTGGCCGGTGCACGTGCGTCGCGCAAGTCTCCCGTCCATCCCACGCCCCTGGTGGGCCCTCTTCTTTCTCTTTTTCTCCGGAGAGAATAATAAAGGATTCATTACAAGTGAATTCAAGTTTCTCTCAGCTTATAGACATCTGAAGTTACAACATGCAAATCCAGTCTTTTAAACGCCTACGACGTGACAAAGCCATGGTGGTGTGGCATAGCTCGGACAGGGTGGCTGCCCTTGCAGCGGCCGAGCATCATACCTGGCCAAACGGACCGGCCCGCCACGGCATGCCGCGTTTAGTAATTCGGCCATGCCGTGCCAGCCCGTGGGCTGCATCTTCAGGCCCAGACATGGCCCGGTTACTAAACGGACCAACCTGTTGACCCGATTAGCACGTTGGGCTGTACAATTTCAGCCTCATGGGTTTGTTTTTAGGCCTATTGGATCATATGTTATGTATATATATTAAAAATATTTATAAATATGTAAAAAAAATAAACGGATCGTGTCGTGCCGGCCCGCATGCCCAGCCTTCAGGCCCAGGCACGACCCGAGGCATGCCACGTGCCTGACACGGTCTGTTTAAATCATGTCGGGCCGGGCCCGTGTCGTGCCATCTTGGCGGGCTGGCGGGCCGGCCTGTTTAGCCCAGCCCATTTGGCCAGGTATGCCGAGCATGCTATAAATCTTGACGCCTCCGACATTGTGTCTATTCCAGGTGCCTCGGTCGTGGGTGATGGAGGCGGCGATGCAAGTCGGATGGGCCCGATCTCGGCCTCTGGGCTACAGGGCCGCGACATGAAAGTCAGTCGGAGTTGCCTTAAAGGTTGTCGTGTGTGGTTTCGGCGATCCTTGGTTGAGCTGGGAGGGAGATCTCCGAGTTCTCTATCGTGGGGTTGCTCGTAGTTGGTCTATGTGCTCCTGCCTGCCTGTGCATGTCTTCGGTGGTCCACGACATCGCAGCTACTCTTGTGAAGTGTTGCCGCGGCGGCAGAGTGGTCAACTTGGACGGTATGGCCCCAATCCAAAGGGCAGGGATGAAGATGTGTGGCGATTTGGAAGAAATTCTACCCCGTATTCGGTCGGCGCTGACGGTGACGACGCCCGTGGGTGTCGTTCCCTTCCTTGGAGGCATCGCTAAGAGGTGGCGGCATCTCCTTAGCTTGCTCTTGGGATTGGTAGATGTCTACGGGTGAAAGCCTAGGTTTGGAGTTGAACCGGCATGATGGTGGCGTCCTTAACGTTGCTACTTTGTTGGGAGCATCGTGCTCGAAGACATGGACTTGAGGTTCCATGATGTGCTACTTTCGGGGCTTGCTACCGTCCAAGGTGATCTTCATAGGCGCAATGTACGACATCGTCGGCTAGTCCAATACTGTGGCTATAGTGGATCGATCAAGTTCTGCCATCCATTTGCCACCTTCTTTTACGCATCAAGGGTGGATGTGCATCGACGAGGGAAGTTCAGTTGGAGTTGGTGTTGTCTTCGGAGGTGACTGGCATTGCTCGAGACGCGACGATGCTGCTCACTTTTGGACATGCTCCTTTTGCTTTGTAGTTGTGTTGTTGATGGTGGTTGTCTTCGGACTAGCCCTAGTGTGGAGTCTGCACTATGCTTTTCACTTTCACAGTCATGTCTCTCACTTTTTCCTATACGTCCGATCACATGCATGTGATTGGTGAAGAAAGTGAGAGAAAGAAAAAAAGAACAAAGAGAGAGAAAAGATGGGCCAAATCCTATGTGGCGCATGCAGGACCACTCACCGGACATGCCCGAGCGTACCTCATAATCATCCTATATATAAGGGCAATATGAGGAGTGTCAGACAGGTTGAGCATTTAAGGAGGCCATGAGGGGTCCGGTTGGGTCAACTTTTTTCTTATCTCTCATGTCCGGTCAGTGGTCTGTGTGTGCCCTCGATCAATATGAGGAGTCCGACTGTAGATGCTCTTACAGGTCATGCAAAGATCGGGCGCGAGCATCATGCGTGGAGAAGTTTTGATCCTTAAAAACAAAATAGAACACATATGAAAATTGAGAATCGCATGCAACTTTGTCAAAAAACGATCAAGAAAGTTTGATCAATAAAATGAATAGCTAATCAAATATGCAATTACCATCTCATTCATTAAACGGGAAGAAGTTACAACCAAATATGAATAAGTAACGCGAACTGAGGGTAGCTCAGATGGTTTGGTTCCTTGTGATGCAACCAACCCATCAGGGTTCAAGTCCTAGCCTTCACATTGATAATTGTATTTTTCTAGATTCATTTCAGGTCTTTCGGCAATGCGTTCGGTGTTCCAAAAAACAATATGAATAGCTAACAAAGACTATGCATACAACAAAAGGCGGAGAAGAGATTCTTTTTGTTGTTTTATATAACCAAGAAAGTTTGTCATCCATCACATGCATATTGTGCTTTCTTGGCTCTTTCAACAAAACATTGAAAACCATAAAATCTATTTATCTTGTAACATTCAATAATGTAGATGAAATTAATGAACTAGAACAAATAGTTAAGAAAAAAACCATGAATATCGAAAAAGGGAAGAACAAAATGCAACCGAAAACAATGAGCAAGATAGTTTGACACCATCCTACCCTTTGTGTATCTCTTTGTTCTTTGGATAAATTTGTGACCTAAACACATGATTTGTCACAACTTAGGTTTTTCTCAAAGAAGAAGAAATCATCGATAAAGGAGTGAGTATATAAAAGGGCCAATTCCATTTTTACCCCTAACTTTGTCCCGAGCTCATCTTTACCCTTAAAATAAAACGGTGCTCAACTATACCCCTCTTCCGTTAGATGGCGTTATGGAAATACCCCTCCGCACCGTTTCCGTCCAGTCAAAGGAGTTTGACTGTCTTCGGGACTTTTTCTGGACAAGTATGCCCCTCCTTACAAGTGGGACCTGACCGAACAATTATTTATCTCACTCGTCTTCTTCAACCTCCCGACGACCATAGGAGACAGGAAGGCGGCAGAGCACCGGCGATTTGGAGCTCCGGGAGGGAGGCACGACTGGGGCCCGTCCATGTGTACGTCTGCAATGTCGTCTGCAAGCTCCTCCGCAGACAGTGAGGTAAGTCGATTTGGATTTTCGGTTGACATTGGATTTGGGGATTTCTCATCTAGGGTTTCGCGGGATGGGCCGTAATATGCGCCTTTTTGGCTCGTAGGTGGATGGCTGCGGGATTGTGCAGTTCCAATCCGAGTTTTTCATTCCCAATCAAAGTTTCTACGGCCTTGAGGAGCGCTCGAAGCACCGTTGTCCGGGGCATGGGCTAATTCCTGCTCGCCGTGTTTCTTGGGGTGGAGCAAGCACGGTAAGAATGTTTTTGTGTTGTCCACTCGATGTAATTGATCTGACCTCAAAACATCATTTGGTACTCTGTTTTCGTCGATTTATTGCAAAGTTATGAATTTCACCTAATTATGTGAACTCTGATTTAACAGCTTCCTGATGAGTGTGATTGGGTTGTTTGGATTGACCCCCCTCCCACTGAGCTAGTGGGGCAAGCTTTTGAGGAGCTCCATGGTGGACTTGAACGTAGTTGGATCAAAGCTAGTAGGATGGAGAGGAAGGTTATGGATCTGAACAATGAAAACAAGAAAATGCAATTGAAGTTGAAGAAAAGGAATGAGCTCATGGAAACAATGGGTTTTGTCTTTGTTCTTGGCATCAGCATTGTGGCTAATTTAGTTTCTATTTGGTCTAAGCAAGCAATTAAGTGGCAGTGTGTGTGCTATGTTTCTGCTAGTGTGTTGTGCCCTAGATGTAATGTTGTGAACTTGAGCAGATGTAATTCTATCATTTGTGCATTGTTGGGGCTACTTTCTCTTGGTAATACAAAATTTGTGTTAAAATTGTCACCAATGCTTTAATTTGGTATTTAGGGGCAATGTTGACTGGTAGTAACAAAATAGATGTGGTCCAGTGTTCAGCACAGAATGACAGTAAAAGGTGCAATTTTGAGCACCTAGCAAGATATTTAGGGGCAAAAGTGAGCAATCATATGATTGCACAACACACTCCAGCATTAAACAGAATAGATTCCACAACATGATCAATTCATCTAACATTAAACAGCAGTTCACACTCCAGCATTAAACATCAGTTCACACTCCAGCATTACAAACCAACAGTTGTTTGACAACATCTAACATTAAACATAATAGATTCCACAGCATGATCAATTAAGTTTGCTCATCTTGCTCCTTGTGTTGGCTACAGGATTAGTAGCCTTGCTCCTTGTGCTTACAGTTGGTTGCATGCCGCATGTCGCCTTCTTCTGTGGTGAACCCCGCTTTGTACCTCTTGTAGCTGGCCTTTTGAAAATTTTCCTTGGGCTGAGAAACATGAACACAATCAAGATCAGTCAGCAAAAAAGTAGCTACATAATTAATGCATGTACATGCAGTACAATATATTGCATACCTAGCAAGATCAGTATCAACAGCCTTAGAGGAAGTAGCAGAAGGAGAGCTCGTAGCAGGTGGAGGAGAGCCAGGAGCAGCATGAGAGCTAGTAGCAGGTGGAGGAGAACTAGCAGCAGCAGGAGAGCTAGTAGCAGTTGGAGGAGAGTTAGGAGCTTCAGTTTGGGCAGTTGCTTGAGCAGATTTTGGAGCTTCTGTTCCAGCATTATCAGCACCCCAATGCTCATCTTCTCCAAAAGCAGGATCAATGGACTCTTTGAAGTGGATCCCACGGTGTCCTAGTCTTCCACAACGAGATCACTTCCTTCTCCTGCCTCCTAGGCCTTTTTCCTTCAGACTGTGTCGTTATCCTAGTCTTCCTTGGTCTGCCAGGAGGTATGTGTTGCACAGGTGTAGAGAGTTTAAACCCAGGGTCAACAATGTCCCACTGTTGTTTTCCCTCCATTGCAGGCAAATTTTCAGCATAAGTGAGATTGAATCTTTTAACTGAGTAAAATTCATGCACATACTGATCTATCTCACTTACTGGACCTCTCATTGAAGTAATGAAATAGAGAGCATGTATGCAAGGTTGTCCAGTAATTTGCCACTTTCTACAACTACATGTCATTGCTTGCAGATCCACAGGATACCTCCACTCTCTCTTCTCTTTGTCAATTGCAATTACCTCTGCCTGAAATGTACTTCTCTTCACAATATTCATGTCCAAATTCTTGGACTTTAGCAGCAGCATTTTCATCACTTTAGGGACTATGATGTGCCCTACATAAGTAGCAGCAGCAATGTTGTGCCTCAGGTCAAATTTCTCCATCAAATATTGCCTGATCTTGTCAAACAGATCTACAATGTGCAATCCTTTCCATTTTCTTATCTTGGAATTAAATGACTCTGCAAGGTTATTGTTCACATAATCTAACATGCAGAACTCATTGAAAAGTGCCATGGCCCATATCTTGGTGTGATGCTCATCTAAATACTCTTTCACATCAGGCTTGCTATACAACTGCCTCAGATGGTAGTTATGCCTTTTACTGCTATAAGTTAGGGAACAGGGCCACAAGTTCTCATTAGAAAATTTCCCCTTAAACTTCTTGGAGAAGTTAGCAGCAAGGTGCCTCATACACTCCCCATGCTCTACTCCTTGGAACACATCATCTACAGCTGATTCAAGTCCTTTACATGCATCAGTGTGTATGACAAGCCCTTCTTGGTGCCCTATGAGGTCCTTCAAGTGCTGGAAAAACCATGTCCAAATCTCTATGCTCTCTACCTCTAGCACACCATAAGCAACTATAAAGATCCAGTTGTTTGCATCTACAACACAAGCACTTACAAGTTGTCCTCTATACCTCCCATTCAGAGAAGTGGCATCTACTGCCAGATATGGCCTACACCCATCTAGAAACCCTTTCCAGCAGGCCTTAAATGACACAAAGGCTCTCCTAAAACACTCCTTGGACCTTCTCTGGCCATTTTTTTCAAACTCCACCGTGTGCTTATCAATGTGAACTACACTACCTGGTGATGCCTTCTCAACCTCAGCTTTGAATGTATAAAGCAAATGAAAACTTTCAGTCCACTTACCATATATGTTGTCAATGGCCATTTGCTTACCATAGAAAACTCTCATGTATGGCAGTTCAACCCCATACTTATTCTTCAGATCAGTTTGAAGCTGTGTCATGGAAATATTTGAATTTTCTCTGACCCAGTTCTTAACTTCATCTGCAACCCATCTGCATTTTGCTGACCTCAACCTTTGCCTTCTTGTCACACTAGGGCATGTGTGAGGATGTATGTTAACTTTCACCTGCAATTACAATTAACAAGCAAGTTAGGCAAACAAATGAGCATAGAAATTCTACAGTTGTATGTGCTGAAACTGTTGGGGCATAGTTTATGCCTAAGTAATTTTGGTGATTGATGACAGTACCGTACAGGACTAACCGTGTGTGTTAAGGTTTGAGATAGCACACGTCAATGGCACAAGACGACACGTCTCCTCTCTCATGGAACGGAAGCACGACGCTCTCTACGATTCTCTTTATTTGAGTCATAGGAAAGCCGTACTATTAAGAGGGGATCTGTAGTGGAAAGGTTTGGGTGGAATCTATCTTTACACACGCACACTTCACATTCTCCCTTTCCTTTATCTTTGGAGCGGCCCTTGCCTATTTGTTTTGAGCATATGTGCAAAATGGTCCCCAGCGGTAGTACCGCTGGACTGCTAGCGGTAGTACCGCTGCAGCCAGCGGTAGTACCGCTAGCTAGCGGTAGTACCGCTCCAGGTGCTTTGTTCCATCTACCTAGCAGTAGTTCGTGGATGGACCCTTTTGCGAAGACTTTCCCGGCGGTAGTAGTGTTTGTGCACTACCAAGGGGCCAGCGGTAGTACCGCTGGTGTCAGCGGTAGTACCGCTGGTGTCAGCGGTAGTACCGCTGGAGGCCCAGCGGTAGTACCGTTGCATCCAGCGGTAGTACCGCTCCTGTTCAGCGGTAGTACTGCTGGAGCTCACGCAGAGAGTGGGAAAACGGTCTGAATTTTCCCCCCACTATATAAAGGGTTCTTCTAGCTGAGGAACCCTATCTCTTACCTCTCTAAGCTCCATTGTTGCTCCCCAAGCTCAAAAGTGCCCGATCTCTCTCCCTAGCCAATCAAACTTGTTGATTCTTTAGGGATTGGTTGAGAAGGCCTAGATCCACACTTCCACCAAGAGAAAAGTTGATTCCCCCACCAATCCCTTGCGGATCTTGTTACTCTTGGGTGTTTGAGCATCCTAGACGGTTGAGGTCACCTCGAAGCCATATTCCATTGTGGTGAAGCTTCGTGGTTTAGTTGGGAGCCTCCAAGCTTTGTGTGTAGTTGCCCCAACCTTGTTTGTAAAGGTTCGGTCGCCGCCTTCAAGGGCACCTATAGTGGAATCACGGTACCTTGCATCGTGCGAGGGCGTGAGGAGAATACGGTGGCCTTAGTGGCTTTTTGGGGAGCATTGTGCCTCCACACCGCTCCAACGGAGACGTACTTCCTGTCAAAGGGAAGGAACTTCGGTAACACATCCTCGTCTCCATCGGTTCCACTTGTGGTTATCTCTATCCTTTACTTTGTATTTTCTTATGCTTGTGACTATATCTTACTTGTCTTAATAGCTCTCGTTGTTAGCTTCTATAGGGTTCACCTCATTGTCATATTATTTGTGAACCCGTATAGTGTTTACCTTAACTTGCTAAGATTAATTAAAAGTGGTCGCTGTCTATTCACCCCCCCTCTAGCCAACCATATCGATCCTTTCAATTGGTATCAGAGCCACGTCTCTTTATTAAGGGTTTAACCACCCGAAGAGTATGGAAGGCGGAGAGGAAGTTAACTGTGGGCAACCCGAGGACATGGACTTGACTTCGGTCACAAGGGACGACTTGAATACGGCTATGGCAGCCCTCAAGACGTCCTTGACGAGCAAAGTCAAAACCATGCTTAAAGAATTAATTGATGGTCTTAAAAGTTCACCCGAACCGGCTTTAGTGGTTAAACCCACCATTTCCGATTCGGAGGCCAACTCCTTTAAGGAAGCGGCTAAAGGTATGCGACCTGCTTCACCTCACGAAAAGGATGGGACTGGAACATATGCCTCAGTTCCACCTCCCATGGCATATGGAGGACCCGTTCTCGCACCTCGTCTTAATCCTGTTGGTCCTCCTCCTAAACTTGTGAAAGGTGACTTTGCTAACTGGGTATTTTCTATTAAGTCTCATTTGAATCACAGCTCAACAAACTTGTGGAGAATTATCGAGCAAGGATATTATCCCCATGACCCAAGCAACCTCACTCCAAGAGAAGATGCAGACAATCAATATAATCACTCTGCGTTGTTTATTCTCCAGTCTGCTGTGCCACCTGAAGATCTTCCCCACTTACGTCCCTTCACATTGGCCAAGGATTGTTGGGAGCATATTATGGTGTTGTACAAAGGAAGCTCAAGTATTCAACAATCCAACTATGAAGTGATACTTGATAAGGCCGATGAGTTTGTGATGAAGGAAGACGAGGACCCTCGTGATCTCTATCGGAGGGTGACTGCTATTGCTGTGGCACTAAAGGATCATGGGAGTAAGGATGTGGATGATACATGGGTCAAGCGCAAGTTTCTCAAAGCCATCATGCCTTTCAATAAAGCCATGTCATCTGTCATTCGTCAGCGGCCAGACTTCCACTCCTTGTCTTCCAGTGAAGTGTTGGATGAGTTCATTGCAATGTCAATCATGAAAGAAACAGCCGACAATGCACTTGCTCGTGTTCGATCAAAGACAACTTCACCCAACCTTGCGTTGAAAGCAAGAGCAATGCTTGAAGAAGAAGATGAAGATGAGGAAGAGGAGAGCTGCCCTGAAGACACAAAGTATGCTTATCATGAGCACATGGCTCTTGCATCAAGGCAATTCTGGGGAAATAAAAGGAACTCAAGACCCACCTTCACCAAGAACAACTCGAGTGGATTCAAACCCAAACAACGAGTAAGGACATGTTATAACTGTGGCAACGTGAGTCACTTCGTGGCAGAATGTCCCTATGAGAAAAGGGAAGACAACGGAGGCAAGCTCATTCGCAAAGACAAAACCAAATCATTTCCTATCAAGAACAACTTTGTGAAGAAACCTCACCCAAAAGGGATGGTGGCCCTGGAGGAGTATCCTTCCGATGATGATGGTGATGATGATGATACAGTGGCAACGGCGACTGTTGCTATTGCCACTACCTCTTCCCAGAAAGTGTCTCTCTTCAACGCCCCCAACGAGAACCACATCACCAAGTGCCTCATGGCAAAAGGTACCAATCAGGTAACTCCCATCATTAAGACCAACATTGCTTCTGCTCCTTCATTGTTAAATTGTATTGAAGATAGTGATGTTGGAGAACTTAATGAGCATGATCTTGATAAGTTTATGTGCCCTATTAAGGGAGAACCCAAGAAGCACTTTGTTGCTCTCTTGGAACAACTGGGTGAGGCCACTGACCTCATTGAGTCTCATGAGGAGACCATCTCCGAGCTTCAGGGACATAGTCGTGACTATGCCGATGAAATTGCCGAATTGTCTAGTGCTCTAGAAGAAGAGCGCACTCTTCGTTTGGCTCTTGAGGATTCATATAACGATGACTGCGCTAAAATGCAAAAGAAACTAGATCATGATGTTGCTCTTACTCGCATGCTTAAATCTGAAAAGTATGCTCTTGAGGTTGGCCGTGAAAGACTCAAAGAAGAGTTTGACATACTTGACAAGGCCCACAAAGCCTTGAAAGGTGTTCATTTCTCTCTGAAAGAGTCTCATGATCAACTTCAAGCAAAGCTTACCAAGGAGATCTCTACTCGTCCTCCCTTTGTGTTAATTGATAATACTTGTGCAACTAACCCCTGTTGTGAGCATGTTCATCTTGTGGAGGAAAATGCCAAGTTAAAGGAGAAACTTGAGAAGGGCCTTGTGTCATGCAGACAAGGTGAGAAGAGTCTGAACGATCTCTTGAGCACTCAAAAGGGTGTTGTAGGAAAGGAAGGACTTGGACTTACCTCCAAGTCAAAAGGTAAAAGGAAGAACAAGAACAAACGATCTCTCACCCTCATGGACATCTTTGTCAAAGAGGGTGAGGGGACTCAGAAGGTGAACATGAACAAGGTGGACTATGGGAACCCCAAGAAGGGCAAAACCGTTCCTACTAACACAGCCGGCAAACTCAACTCTTCTTATGTTTTATGTTGTGCTAGTGATGGGCATGTTTATGCCAGATTTGTTGGTTCCTACGATGAAGATATTGAATGGGCTATCTGGGTTCCTAAGACCCTTGTCTCTAACATGAAAGGACCCATTAAAAAATGGGTACCTAAAACCAAGCCTTGATCTATTGCAGGAGTTTGCTTCCGGTGGGGTGTCATGGTTGCTCGATAGTGGAGCAACAAATCATATGACCGGAAGCAAGGACTTAGTGGTGGATGTGCATCCTTCTCCATCTATGCCCACCCATGTCCAATTCGCCGATGCATCCTCGTCAAAGGTATTGGGATTTGGTAAGGTGGTCGTCTCTCAAGATTTATCTATTGAGAAGGTCATGCTTGTTGAGTCACTTGCCTACAATTTACTTTCGGTTCGTCAACTTGCAATCATGGGTTTTTCCACATTCTTTAATATTGACACTGTGGTCCTCCTAAGGATCAAGACTCTTAAAGTAGCCTATGTTGGACATGTCAAAAATGGTCTCTATGTGGTGAACTTCTCAAAGCGACCCACTAAGACTGCGACATGTTTAATGGCTAAAGTTGACGTGGGCTGGCTTTGGCATCGCCGTTTAGCTCATGTCAATATGAGATCTTTGCAAAGTCTTCTGACAGGGGACCATGTTCGTGGACTAACAAATGTGAGCTTTGCTAAAGATCGTGTTTGCAGTGCTTGCATTGAAGGAAAGATTCATGAAACTGCTCATCGTCCAACGACTCTTATCTACACTAAGAGGCTATTGGAACTTCTCCATATGGATATGTTTGGTCCTCCAACATTTGATAGTCTTGGAGGCAGAAAATATTGCTTAGTGATTGTTGACGACTACTCAAGATATACCTGGGTATATTTCTTTAAAAGGAAGAGTGGAACTCAACAGACGGTCATCAACTTTGCTAATGAAGCGCAACATCAACATGAAGCAAAGATCTTGATGATTAGGAGTGACAACGGCACCGAGTTCAAGAACTACACCCTAGATGAGTTTCTAGGTGATGAGGGAATAAAGCACCAATATTCTGCACCATATACCCCTCAGCAAAACGGCGTGGCAGAAAGGAAGAACGGGACCTTGATAGACGCTGCAAGAACAATGATGGCAGAATTCAAATCTCCATACAACTTCTGGGCAGAGGCCATCAACACAGCATGTCATGCATCCAATCGGCTCTACATCCGCAAAGCCTTGAACAAGACTCCGTATGAGATTCTAACTGGAAACAAACCCAATCTCAAGTACTTCCGGGTATTCGGTTGTAAGTGTTTCATTCTCAAAAGGGGAGCTCGGTTAGCTAAATTTGATTCTAGAGCACATGAGGGTATCTTTGTTGGTTATGCTACAAACTCTCATGCTTACCGTGTCCTCAACAAGTCCACCAGACTAATTGAGGAGACGTGTAACGTAGAGTTTGACGAAAATAATGGCTCCCAAGTGGAGCAAAGTGGTCTTTGTGATATAGGTGATGAAATTCCTCCCGAAGCCATAAGAAGAATGGGGATTGGTCAAATACTCCCCATTGAGGAACCCCTTGTGGCCGAAGGAGAAGGACAATGCTCTACTCAAGTGGAGCCATCACCCCCACAAGCCCCACACGCTTCCGATGAACAAAGAGAAGACTCTCAACAAGTTGATCAAGCTCTCGATCAAGATCAATTGCCTAACAATGGTGATGTGCCCCATGATATTCAAGCACTACCCCAAGACCCCGAACCTACTCATGATCAAGATCAAGTGCAACCCCGAGATCCAGAACAAGTAGAAGCACAAGATCAAGATCAAGAGCAACCACTAATACAAGATCAAACTAGTGAACCTGCTCAAGTCGAAGGACAAGATGATCAGGAGACTGTCTCACAATTCCCGTCTGGAGCTCCAACAACCGGCTCAAGACGCAAGGGCAAACAAAAGAAACAAGTCAATGCTCCCCCGTTATCTAATGAAGAACTCTTGGAGCGTCGAGCAGCCAAGAATGCGAACAAGCTGAGAGTCAAGTCACATCTTATGAAGAATGTTCTTGGCAGTTTAAAAAGGGGAGTATCCACCCGTCAACAGCTTTGGAATTATTGTGAGCATCACGCGTTTGTCTCGTATTGTGAACCTCAACAGGTACAGGAAGCGCTCGATGATGAGGATTGGCTTATGGCCATGCACGAAGAACTTAACAACTTCGAGCGCAACCAAGTCTGGGATTTAGTGCCTCGGCCAACGGAGGAACATAATGTCATCGGGACCAAATGGATATTCAAGAACAAGCAAGATGCAAATGGAATTGTGATTCGAAACAAGGCAAGATTGGTGGCTCAAGGCTACTCCCAAGTCGAGGGTATCGACTACGGTGAAACCTTTGCCCCTGTTGCTTGTCTAGAATCTATTCGCATATTACTTGCATTTGCTTCTCATCATAACTTCAAATTGCAGCAAATGGATGTGAAAAGTGCATTTCTTAATGGTCCTTTGAATGAGTTGGTCTATGTCAAACAACCCCCGGGATTCGAACATCCCAAGCTCCCCAATCATGTGTACAAACTCAATAAGGCACTCTATGGCCTTAAACAAGCCCCACGCGCGTGGTATGAGTATCTTACCGAGTTGTTACAAGATCGTGGGTTTGAAATTGGGAAGATTGATCCCACTCTTTTTACTAAGAGGGTTAAAGGGGATTTGTTCATATGCCAACTATGTGTTGATGATATTATCTTTGGCTCTCCTAACATTTCATTCAATGAAGAATTTGCCGCACTAATGACTGAGAAGTTTGAGATGTCCATGATGGGAGAGTTGAAGTTCTTCCTCGGGTTCGAGATTAGACAAGGTCTAGAAGGGACATTCATCAAACAAGCCAAGTACACTCAAGACATGCTCAAACGGTTCGAGCTCAAAGATGTCAAACCGGTCAAGTTCCCCATGCCAACCAAATGCAAGCTTGACAGTGATCCCAATGGTAAAGCAGTGGATCAAAAGGTATACCGCTCCATGATTGGATCCCTCCTTTACCTCTGTGCATCTAGACCGGATATTATGTTGAGTGTAGGGATATGTGCACGGTTTTAATCCGCACCAAAAGAAAGTCATTACATGGCTGTCAAACGAATCTTTCGATATTTGGCTCATACCCCAAACTTTGGCCTCTGGTATCCCAAAGGAGCAAACTTCAATCTAGTTGGCTATTCTGACTCAGATTGGGCTGGAGATTGTGTGGAGAGGAAGTCAACGTCTGGAGGATGCCAATTCCTTGGTCGCTCTTTGGTAAGTTGGTCTTCAAAGAAGCAGAATTGCGTCTCCTTATCATCCACCGAAGCTGAGTATGTGGCAGCTGCAAGTTGTTGTGCACAATTGCTATGGATGAGGCAAACTTTAAAGGATTATGGTGTCACTTGTGACAAAGTGCCTCTTCTATGTGACAATCAAAGCGCCATCAAGATTTCCCTCAACCCAGTGCAACATAGCAAAACCAAACATATTGATATTCGTCATCACTTCATTCGTGAACATATCAAGCTAGGTGATATTGAGGTTCACTTCATCCACACTGAAGAGCAACTTGCAGATATTTTCACTAAGCCTCTAGATGAAGCAAGGTTCCGGGAGTTAAGGCATGAGCTAAATATCATTGATTCAAGTAATGTGGATTGAAACTAGGCATATTGCACCTCTCTTTGCATTCCATCTTGGTCTAGATGTAGGCATGGACATAGGGGGAGTGTTGTTCTCTCAATGAACTTTCCCTCCCCCCATTATGCGTAAATAAATATAGTCTTTCACTTTAGCCATTGTCAAAAGGCACTTGTGCTTCAAAGACGAGCATTGGTCATGAACCCAAGGATAATTCTTCGCGGTGTCATACCATTGTCTCAAACATAGGTGGCCTCGACCACCGCCCCTCCATCCTTTGTTGCGTATAGAAGAAAGGATATACAATGACAAGTCAGTACATTTTCTTGGATGCCATCTCTTTTTACTCACTTGTCATGTGCCCAAGTTCATCCTTTTTCCTTAGCCGTGTTGCAACATTTTCAGCGGTACTACCGCCAGGGTAGCGGTACTACCGCCAGGACCCCAGTAGTACTACCGCCAGGTATGGCCGTACTACCGCCAGGATTCGAAATCTAACACGACCGGCTAGAAAATTTCTAGGGTTTCAAGGGGGGAGCGGTACTACCGCCAGGTCAGCGGTACTACCGCTGCACCCCAGCTGTACTACCGCTGGCCCATACCCCTTGGGCTATATAAAGGGAGGGGGAGCCTGATTTTCTCATCTGTTTCTTCTTCCTCGTGGCTCCTCCCTCCCCTAGCCCGAAAACTCCCTGGTTGGATCTCACTTCGTGGAGCTCCTTCTCCCCGTTGGTTTGGAAGGGTTGCTTCATCTCTTCTTCCTCCTCCAAGAGCCATGAATCCCAGTAAAGCTCCTCCCTTCTTCTATTTGGTTGTTGTTCGTGTTCTAGGGTTAGGAGCATTGGGGATTGGATACATATCTTTGATCTTATGGCTAGTTCTTGGATGGCATGAAGGAGATATTTGAGGGGAGTATAGGTCCTATGGTTTGTTGTTGATTTTGTTGCCATGCCCTAGGATTTACTCGTTTTAGATCTAGCACTTGAACTGTTTGGATTGGATCTAAAACTTGCTTTCTCTTGCCTAGGCATGTACTTATTTCGGTGTTACTAAGTGTTCCTCGTGTCAATAGGGCTGGGGTGTAAGTATTAGTGTTCATATTCAGCCCATGCCCTCGAAAACGATTCTTATATGTCAGATCTGAAAGTCAAACCCCCAGCGGTACTACCGCCAGGGGTAGAGGTACTACCGCTAGGCCCCAGCGGTACTACCGCCAGGGGTGGCGGTACTACCGCCATGGGCATTCACTATGTATTTTTTGTGTTTTTGCTTAGCAATGAGTGTTTACTTGTTTTGCATTTTCAAGATTCATTGCCTTGACTCTTCTTGTCGACTCTTTTTCGCTATGTGTTCTGTGTCACAGGTGACTCTTCTCGCCGTTCGAACCCCCCACAGGACACGCAGTCCAAACAGTATCGCAACCCAGAGGCGCCCGAGGGGTCTGCCACCTCAGGTCTGCCACCAAAGAAGAAGTCCTTCAAGAAGGTCGCTCACAAGGATAAGAAGGTCAATGTCCGCACAATGTCCCGCAAGGACTTTCTGCAGTTTCGCACCAAGAACCACTATCTCAACGAGAGGGATGTGATCAAGGATGTTGATCATGTCTGGGCAAGGGACCAGTGCAGGATCTACCGTGATGTTATAGCTCATTTCAAGAAGAACTATGTCTCTGTTCAGTGGATTGACCTGGCACATCTTCAGAGGAACATGGACTATTTTGGTGATGCCCTCTCTCTGGTTGGCAAATTGGGCATCAAGGACATCATCACCTTCAAGACGGATTTTGATCCCACTGCAATTGCTCAGTTTTATGTCACAGTCCATTTCTCTCCTGATGCAGAGCGTTCCATGGTGTGGATGACTGGGTCAAAGAAGTTGACCGGTACCTGGCAGGAGTTCATGCAATTCCTTCACATTGACTTCCAGGGTGCTGACACTCCTCTTGGGCTGCGTCCTCATGCTGCAGCCCCCGCCGATAGGGCTCCCGCAAAGGACAGACTATAGAAACTGTATCTGAGGAAGGGGGTGCTTCCCAAGCACCTGGACATCATGCATCGGATCTTTCGCAACACCCTCTTCCCTCGCAGTGGTAACTTCGATGAGGTCCATGGCTCCTTGGCTGAGATGCTGCTGCTTTGTGAGGAGGCTATGTCTCAGGAGTCTGCTCAGCTGGATATTTCTGATGTGATGTTCACGGAGCTCTGGAACTGCATCATCATGCGTAAGGTTCCCATCTACGGGCCTTACCTGTTTGCATACATTCGCCATAAGTGGCAAGAGGCTTTTCCGGAGGAGCTGCTCTACGCTCAGTCTGATTACATTGTGCACGACCCGATCAGGCTTCGCGTCAAGGACAAGTGGGCCAACCCATCTACTTCCTCTCAGCACATGGATACTGATACAGAGACTGCTGCTGATAGAGGAACCGCCTCTCAGTCCCGCTCGTCTGCCATGCCATCTTGGGCTATCAAACTGCAGGACAAGATGAAGACACTTTTCTGTATGCAGGCCAAGGGTCAGTACCATACACACGTGGCTCAAAAGCAGAGCCGCCAGAGGCATAAGCGTGTTCTCAGGACCCTAGATGTGGACATCTCCAGCGGCTCACAGGACGACATCACTCCTGAGGCTACTTGGATGCAGGCTCAAGGGTACCAGTGGTCTGGCGATGAGGCGGAAGAGGAGGAGCAAACCGACCAGGAGGGGACAGACGAGTCTGGTGATGCTGAAGACGAGGAGTAGTTACCTGTGGCATTAGGTGTGCCCCTTTTTGGTGTCTTGTGCCAAAGGGGGAGAGAGTCTAGGATTTGCTTTCATATTCGAACTTTGCATTGCTTTGCTTTATTTCGTGTGGTTTGTTTCGAACTTGGTTTGCTTCTAGTTTGCCATCTTTTGTGAGACATGAGCTTATGTGAGATTTATTTCCATCATATGTTGTGAGTCATATGCCCCGTATTGTCATATATCTCTATCTTTTTGTTCTCATATTATTCTCTGTGCAAATCCGGTATTGTCATCAATCCACCAAAAAGGGGGAGATTGTTGGGGCATAGTTTATGCCTAAGTAATTTTGGTGATTGATGACAGTACCGTACAGGACTAACCGTGTGTGTTAAGGTTTCAGATAGCACACGTCAACGGCACAAGACGACACGTCTCCTCTCTCATGGAACGGAAGCACGGCGCTCTCTACGATTCTCTTTATTTGAGTCATAGGAAAGTCGTACTATTAAGAGGGGATCCGTAGTGGAAAGGTTTGGGTGGAATCTATCTTTACACACGCACACTTCACATTCTCCCTTTCCTTTATCTTTGGAGCGGCCCTCGCCTATTTGTTTTGAGCATATCTGCAAAATGGTCCCCAGCGGTAGTACCGCTGGTTACAGCGGTAGTACCGCTGGACTGCTAGCGGTAGTACCGCTGCAGCCAGCGGTAGTACCGCTAGCTAGCGGTAGTACCGCCCCTGGTCAGCGGTAGTACCGCTCCAGGTGCTTTGTTCCATCTACCTAGCGGTAGTTCGTGGACGGACCCTTTTGCGAAGACTTTCCCGGCGGTAGTAGTGTTTGTGCAGTACCAAGGGGCGAGCGGTAGTACCGCTGGTGTCAGCGGTAGTACCGCTGGAGGCCCAGCGGTAGTACCATTGCATCGAGCGGTAGTACCGCCAGGCAGCGGTAGTACCGCTCCTGTTCAGCGGTAGTACCGCTAGAGCTCGGGCAGAGAGTGGGAAAACGGTCTGAATTTTCCCCCCACTATATAAAGGGTTCTTCTAGCTGAGGAACCCTATCTCTTACCTCTCTAAGCTCCATTGTTGCTCCCCAAGCTCAAAAGTGCCCGATCTCTCTCCCTAGCCAATCAAACTTGTTGATTCTTTAGGGATTGGTTGAGAAGGCCTAGATCCACACTTCCACCAAGAGAAAAGTTGATTCCCCCACCAATCCCTTGCGGATCTTGTTACTCTTGGGTGTTTGAGCATCCTAGACGGTTGAGGTCACCTCGAAGCCATATTCCATTGTGGTGAAGCTTCGTGGTTTAGTTGGGAGCCTCCAAGCTTTGTGTGGAGTTGCCCCAACCTTGTTTGTAAAGGTTCGGTCGCCGCCTTCAAGGGCACCTATAGTGGAATCACGGTACCTTGCATCGTGCGAGGGCGTGAGGAGAATACGGTGGCCTTAGTGGCTTTTTGGGGAGCATTGTGCCTCCACACCGCTCCAACGGAGACGTACTTCCTGTCAAAGGGAAGGAACTTCGGTAACACATCCTCGTCTCCATCGGTTCCACTTGTGGTTATCTCTATCCTTTACTTTGTATTTGCTTATGCTTGTGACTATATCTTACTTGTCTTAATAGCTCTCGTTGTTAGCTTCTATAGGGTTCACCTCATTGTCATATTATTTGTGAACCCGTATAGTGTTTACCTTAACTTGCTAAGATTAATTGAAAGTGGTCGTTGTCTATTCACCCCCCCTCTAGCCAACCATATTGATCCTTTTAGAAACAACAAGGTCCCAAACAACAAATAACATGCAATTAGTATTGTTATTTCCTCTTGTTAGTACCTGAAATAATTTGCTATTTCTCATTAAGGAGGCATGCATCCTCCACTTACACCTTGGATATGCACAGTGAACTGTCAATCTACGTGGCTCACTTTTGTCAATTTTGAACTCACTTTGTGTCTTGATTGAGAAAGTTGCTAGTGCATTTCTACATTCTATCACATCAGAGAATATAGTTTCTTCTGCCAAAGAAGGATCATCTCTGTTAAATTGCACTTCTACCCTGTCCTCATCAGAACTCTCAGAATAAGCCATGTCATAATCCTCCTCTCTCTCATCTGAATCTGTCTCTTCAAATTGAGGGAGGGGATAGAATCTTCATCTTATGGAACTGCCTCTTTCCCCTTGGGCACTTTCCCAATTACAAATTCTGGATGCAAGATTTCATCCTCATCATGTGTGGGAACATCATCAGGAGCTTCCTCTTCTATGATAGGAGCAGCATCTGATTGTTTGCTACTGCTAGGACCAGCTCCAGTTGGTTCATGTACTGAACTAGCCTCTGAATTTCCTGCATTCCTACCACCAGAACTACCTCTGCCACCAAAACTACCTCTACCACCAGAACTACCTCTCCCTCTTGTCTGGCTGCACCTAGCTTGAGAACTATTAGCTTGTGATCTAGTAGTTCTCCTCTCAATCTCTCCTCTGATTCTTTGTATTACATTGATTTCAATCTCTGCTGACTTACTTTCTGCATATGTTCCAAACATGATAGCTAGCTCATCATCACACTAGACGGGCACCCAAGCAGTATTTGCCATGTCCCAATACCTAATTTCAACAACATCATATAACCCCCATGGATATTTCTCTGATATAGCACTTCTAAACTTGATGTACAATCAACAACCAATGGGAAAGAAAACCCTGTGCGAGATCCTTTGGTACCAGAACTTCCTAACACACTTGTTTCCATTCTACAGTTCACATGAAACACTCTAGCCGAGTCCATCCTACGACAAATATTCAGAAATAAAAAGCAAGTTCATGAATAGAGCACAAACATGGGAGCCCTTGACGAAATTACCCTAAACAAGCGCGCATGCAAGAAAATGATGAGTGCGCATAGAGACATACCCTCTTGGAATCGCTCTTGTAGTCGCCGCCGTGCCGTCCCTGCCGCTACCATGAACAGCGGCCATTCCGTCTGGTCGCCGCCGCTTCTACCACTTCTAAAGACCGACGATGAGCGGGGCAATCAGATCCACCGCCTCCACATCTGGATCCACGAGCTCGCCCTCGGCAGTCGCCGCGATAGGGGAAATCGATGAACTAGGGTTAGGGTTTGTGTCGCGAGAGAGAACAGAAGAGAAGAGAAGGGGGGAAATGAGATGGGGTTGGAGAGATGCGTGCAGGTCCCACATGTAAGAAGGAAGGGGCAAAGATGTCCACAATAACCACCTAACGTGGTCAAAGCACTTTGATCAGACGGAAAGGGTATGGAGGGGTATTTTCATTAGCGTCATATACGGAAGAGGGGTATAGTTGAGCACCGTTTTATTTTAGGGGTAAAGATGAGGTCGGGGCGAAGTTAGGGAAAAAATGTAAATGTCCCTATATAAAAAGGTAGTAAAATACAACTTTTGGTCGAATAAAGTGAGAAGGAAGTTAAGGGCATCTCCAAAGCAGGTCCTCAAACTGAGATGTTCGAACATAATTTTCTATCCAAATTCGTCCTACATCGGTCCATGGACAAGTACGGGCATTTGTTTTCCCACAATTCGGAAGAAAACCAGGGGAAGCCTTTGTGGGAGTCTGGACCGTCGCCACACAGGACTCTGACAACCCCTGCCCACCCAAAACCCTGTTCGGGCCCCATGTCTTCATCCTCCCCTCTTTCTGTGCATATGATATACCTTCCTCGCCGCCGTCGCCACTTTACCACCCTAATATGTCTCCAACGTATCTATATTTTCTATTGTTCCATGCTATAATATTATCATTCTAGGATGCCTTTTAGGCATTTACTTGTTATTTTATATTATTTTTGAGCACTAACCTATTAACCCAATGCCAAGTACCAGTTGTTGTTTTGTGCATGTTTTTGGCTTTTAAGGTTTACAGTAATAAACGATGTCCAAATACCATGAAACTTTTTTATGATTTTTCTAGACCAAAAGAAGACCTCGAATCTTCAAGAGAAGATCAGAGGCCACACAAGGGGCCCACACGCCAACAGGGCACGCCCAAGGGGGTGGCCGCGCCCTCATGGCTTGTGACCGCCTCCCTCGGCCCCCGACGCCCCTCTTTGTCCTATAAATTCTAATAAATCCCCAAGACCCTATAGAGCCTCCTTAAATACTTTTTCCGCCGCCGCAAGTCTCCGTTCCGCCATGTGCCCATCTGGAGCCCTAGTGGAGGGGCTCGATCACGAAGGGCCTCTACATCAATATTGCTGCTCCCATGGTGATGTGTGAGTAGTTCACCACAGACCTATGGTGTTGGGAAACGTAACATGGGAAACAAAAAAAATCCTACGCACACGCAATACCTATCCATGGTGATGATCATCTACGAGAGGGGAGGGTGAATCTACATACCCTTGTAGATCGCTAAGCGAAAGCGTATATAACGCGGTTGATGTAGTGGAACATCTTCATGATCCAAATCGCAGCCCGTCCCGCGATCCCATCACGATCCATCCCGATCAAGTGCCGAACAAACGACACCTTCGTGTTCACCACACGTACAGCTCGAGGACGATCCCCGCCTTCTTGATCCAGCAAGAGGGGCGGAGAGGTAGATGAGTTCTCCAGCACGGCAGCATGGTGGTGGTGGTGATGAACTAGTCAAGCAGGGCTTCGCCTAAGCACTGCCGAACTAGACTAGAGGAGAAACAAATTTAAAGAGAAGTAGAGGGAGCACGTGGCAATTAGGGTTAGCCCTCACCTCTAAAACCTCTAGTATATATAGGAGGGAGGGAGGGGAGGAGTCAGCCTCAAACCCTCAAGGTTTGGCCGAAATTGGAGGTGGAGGAGTCCTACTCCAATCCTACCAGGAGTAGGACTCCTCCTCTCCACTTGGAAACCCTTTCCACCTTTTCCACCTCTGGGTTTCTTTCCTTCCCACCTCCAATCCACCTTGGGCTTTAGTGAATGCTTCGGCCAGCCCACTAAGGGCTGGTCTACATCCTCCCACAGCCCATGAGACCCTTTGGGGTGGGTGGGCCCACCTGGTGGACCCTCGGAACCCATTCGTCACTCCTGGTACACTGCCGGAAATGCCTGAAACTTTTCCGGAGTTCAAAACCCACGTTCCTATATATCAGTCTTTACCTACGGACCATTCCACAGCTCCTCGTGATGTACGGGATCTCATCTAGGACTCCAAACAACTTTCGGTTACCAAACACGCATAACTCAATAATACCGAAACGTCACTGAACCTTAAGTGTGCAGACCCTGCGGGTTCGAGAACTCTGCAGACATGATGTGAGACACTCCCCGGTCAATAACCAATAGCGGGACCTGGATGTCCATATTGTCTCCCACATATTCTTCGAAGATCTCTATCGGTTGAACCTCTATGTCAAGGATTCATTTAATCCCGTATGTTGTTCCCTTTGTCCTTCGGTATGTTACTTGCCCGAGATTCGATCGTCGGTATCTCCATACCTAGTTCAATCTCGTTACCGGCAAGTCTCTTTACTCGTTCCGTAGTGCAAGATCCCGTAACTAACTCCTTAGTCACATTGCTTGCAAGGCTTGTTGTGATGCTGTATTATCGAGTGGGCCCCGAGATACCTCTCCGTCAGACGGAGTGATAAATCCCAGTCTTGATCCATGCCAACCCAATAGACACCTTTGGAGATACCTGTAGAGCACCATTATAGTCACCTAGTAACGTTGCAACGTTTGATACACACAAGGTATTCCTCTGGTGTCCGGGAGTTGCATGATCTCATGGTCATAGGAACACATACATTGACATGCAGAAAATAGTAGGAACAAACTGACATGATCATATGCTACGTTTATAGTTTGGGTCTTGTCCATCAAATCATTCTCCTAATGATGTGATCCCGTTATCAAGTGACAACACTTGTCTATGGCCAGGAAACGTTGACCATCTTTGATCAACGAGCTAGTCAACTAGAGGCTCACTAGGTACAATGTGTTGTCTATGAATCCACACATGTATTTGAATTTCCAATCAATACAATTCTAGCATGGATAATAAATGATTATTATGAACAAGGAAATATAATAATGACCAATTATTATTGCCTCTAGTGCATATTTCCAACAGTCTCCGACTTGCACTAGAGTCAATAATCTAGTTCACATCACTATGTGATTGTAATGAATCTAACACCCATACAGTTCTGGGGTTCGATCATGTCTTGCTTGTGAGAGAGGTTTTTAGTCAACGGATCTGAACCTTTGAGATCCGTGTGTGCTTTACAAATCTCTATGTCATCCTATAGATGCTGCTACTACGCGCCATTTGGAACTATTCCAAATGAGTGCACCACTATACGAATTCGGTTTACTACTCAAAGTCATCCGGATTAGTGTCAAAGCTTGCATCGACGTAACCCTGTACGACGAACTCTTTTATCACCTCCATAATCGACAAAAATTCCTTAGTCCACTACTAAGGATAACTTTTGACCGCTGTCCAGTAATCCATTCCTGGATCACTTTTGTACCCCTTGACAGTTTCATGGCAAGGAACACATTAGGTGCGGTACACAACATAGCATACTATAGAGCCTATGGCTAAAGCATATGGGATGACCTTCGTCCTTTCTCTTTCTTCGGTCATGGTCGGGTTTTGAGTCTTACTCAAATTTACACCTTCACAGCCAAGAACTCCTTCTTTGTTGATCTATTTTGAACTCCGTCAAAAAACTTGTCAAGGCATGCATTTTGTTGAAAGCTCTATTAAGCGCTTTGATCTATCTCCATAGATCTTGATGCTCAATATTCAAGTAGCTTAATCCAGGTTTTCCTTTGAAAAACTCCTTTCAAACAACCCTTTATGCTTTCCAAAAATTATATATTATTTTCGATCAACAATATGTCAACCACATATACTCATCAGAAATTCTATAGTGCTCCCACTCACTTCTTTGGAAATACATATTTCTCACAAACCTTGTATAAACCCAAAAACTTTGATCACTCATCAAATTACTTAGTCCAACTCCAAGATGCTTGCTCCAGTCCATAGAAGGATCACTGGAGCTTGCATACTTGTCAGCATCCTTAGGATCGACAAAACCTTCTCGTTGTATCACATACAACCTTTACTCAAGGAAACCGTCGAGGAAACAATGTTTTCACATCCTATCTGCAAGATTTCATAAATAATGCAGTAACTGCTAACATAATTCCAACAGACTTTTAGCATCGCGATGAGTGAGAAATTCTAATCATAGTCAACTCTTTGAACTTGTCGGAAACATCTTTGCGATAAGTCGAGCTTTCTCAATGGTGACTTTTCACCATCATCGTTTGTCTTCCTTTTAAAGATCCATCTGTACGTAACAGTCTTATGACCATAAAGTAGTTCTTCCAAAGTCTACACCTTTTTTCATACATGGATCCTCTCTCAGATTTCATGGTCTCCAGCCATTTGTCAGAATCCGGGCCCACCATGGCTTCTCCATAGCTCGTAGGTTCATTGTTGTCCAACAACATGACCTCCAAGACAGGGTTACCGTACCACTCTGTAGCAGTACGTGACCTTTGTCGACCTACGAGGTTTGTAGTAACTTGATCCGAAGTTACATGATCACTATCATTAGCTTCCACTTCAATTGGTGTAGGTGCCAGACAAAGAACTTCTTGCACCCTGCTACACACTGGTTGAAGTGACGGTTCAATAACCTCATCAAGTTCCACCATCCTCCCGCTCAATTCTTTCGAGAGAAACTATTTCTCGAGAAAGGACCCGTTTCTAGAAACAAACACTTTGCTTCCGGATCTGAGATAGGAGGTATACCCAGCTATTTTGGGTGTCCTATGAAGATGCATTTATCCGCTTTGGGTTCGAGCTTATCATGCTGAAACTTTTTCACACAAGCATCGTAGCCCCAAACTTTTAAGAAATGATAGCTTAGGTTTCTCCAAACCATAGTTCATATGGCGTCATCTCAACGGAATTACGTGGTGCCCTATTTAAAGTGAATGCGGTTGTCTCTAATATCTAACCAAAAAAACGATAGTGATAATTCGATAAGAAACATCATAGTATGCACCATATCCAATAGGGCGCAGCTATGACGTTCGGACACACCATCACACTATGGTGTTCCAGGTGGCATTAGTTGTGAAACAATTTCAACAATGTCTTAATTGTGTACCAAACTCGCAACTCAGATATTCATCTCTATGATCATATCATAGACATTTTATCCTCTTGTCACGACGATCTTCAACTTCACTCTGAAATTACTTGAACCTTTCAATAATTCAGATGTGTGTTTCATCAAGTAAATATACTAGTATCTACTCAAATCATCTGTGAAGTAAGAACATAACAATATCCACAGCGTGCCCCAGCGCCCATTGGACTGCACACATCTAAATGTATTACTTCCAACAAGTTACTTTCTTGTTCCATCTCACTGGAAAATGAGGCCTTCAGTCATCTTGCCCATGTGGTATGATTTGCATGTCTCAAGTGATTCAAAATCAAGTGAGTCCAAACAATCCATGTGCATGGAGTTTCTTCATGCGTTTATACCAATCTGACTCAAGCGGCAGTGCCACAAGTAAGTGGTACTACCATTACTACTTTATATCTTTTGGCATCAATATTATGAACATGTGTATCACTATGATCGAGATTCAATAAACCATTCATTTTAGGTGCAAGACCATTGAAGGTATTATTTATTCAAATAAACAGAGTAACCATTATTCTCTTTAAATGAATAACCGTATTGTGATAAACACAATCTAGTCATGTCTATGCTCAACGCAAACACGAAATAAAAATTATTTAGGTTTAGCACTAATCCCGATGGTAGAGGGAGCATGCGATGTTTGATCACATCAACCTTGGAAACACTTCCAACACACATCGTCACATCGCCTTTAGCTAGTCTTTATTTATTCCGTAGCTTTTATTTCGAGTTACTAACATTTAGCAACCGAACCGGTATCTAATACCCTGGTGCTACTGGGAGTACTAGTAAAGTACACATCAATATAATGTATATCCAATATACTTTTGTCGACTTTGCCAGCCTTCTCATCTACCAAGTATATAGGGTAGTTCCGCTTCAGTGATCGTCCCCCTCTTACAGAAGCACTTAGTCTCGGGTTTGGTTTCAACCTTGGGTTTCTTCACTAGAGCAGCAACTAGTTTGCCGTTTCATGAAGTATCCCTTCTTGCCCTTGCCCTTCTTGAAACTAGTGGTTTTACTAACCATCAACAATTGATGCTCCTACTTGATTTCTACTTTCGCGGAGTCAAACATCGTGGATAGCTCAAGGATCATCATATATATCCTTGATATGTTATAGTTCATCACGAAGCTCTAGTAGCTTGGTGGCAGTGACTTTGGAGAACCATCACTATCTTATCTGGAAGATCAACTCCCACTCGATTCAAGTAATTGTAGCACTCAGACAATCTGAGCGCATGCTCAACGATTGAGATTTTCTCCCTTACTTTGTAGATAAAGAATCCTTTCGGAGGTCTCATACCTCTCAACAAGGGCACAAGCATGAAATCCCAATTTCATCTCTTGGAACATCTCATATGTTCCGTGTCATTCAAAACGTCTTCAGCGCCTCAATTCTAAGTCGTTAAGCATTACACACTGAACTATCACGTAGTCATCAAAAACGTGTATGTCAGATGTTCCCAACATCTACAGACGACTCTCGAGGTTTAGCACACCGAGCGGTGCATTAAGGACATAATCCTTCTGCGCAACAATGAGGACAATCCTTAGTTTACGGACCCAGTCCGCATAATTGCTACTATCATCTTTCAACTAAATTTTCTCTAGGAACATATCAAAAATAGCAGAGCTACAATGCAAGGTACAACATAATTTGCAAAGACCTTTTAACTATGTTCATGATAATGAGTTCAATTAATCATATTACTTAAGAACTCCCACTCAAATAGACATCCCTCTAGTCATTCGAGTGGCGCATGATCCAAATCCACTAACTCAAGTCCGATCATCACGTGAGTTGAGATTAGTTTCAAAGGTGAACATCTCCATGTTGATCATATCAACTGTATGATTCATGCTCGACCTTTCGGTCTCTTGTGTTCTGAGGCCATGTCTGTACATGCTAGGCTCGTCAAGTTTAACCCAAGTGTTCCGCGTGTGCAACTGTTTTGCACCTGTTGTATGTGAACGTTGAGTCTATCTCACCCGATAATCACATGGTCTCTCGAAACGATGAACTGTCGCAACGGTGCATAGTCGGGGAGAACGCAATTTTATCTTGAAATTTTAGTGAGGGATCACCTTATAATGCTACTATCGCTCTAAGCAAAATAAGGTGCATAAAAGGATTAACATCACAATAAGTGACATGATATGGCCATGAACTTGTGCTTCTTGATCTCCATCACCAAAGCATCGGCATGATCTCCATCGTCACCGACGCAGCACCATGATCGCTATCATCATGATCTCCATCATCGTGCCGCCATCGAGGTTGTCGCACTATCTATGCTATTACTACTAAAGCTACAACCTAGCGATGTAGTAAAAGCATCTGCAAGCACAAACGTTAGTTTAAAGACAACCCTATGGCTCATGCCGGTTGCCGTAGCATCGACGTGCAAGTCGATATTTAACTATTACGACATGATCATCTCATGCATCCAATATATCATATCATGTGTTTGGCCATATCACATCACATGCATACCCTGCAAAAACAAGTTAGACGCCCTCTAATTTGTTGTTGCATGTTTTACATGGCTGCTATGGGTATCTAGTATGATTGCATCTTACTTACGCAAAGCCACAACAGTGATATGCAAATTGCTATTTAACCTTCTCCAAGGACCGCTTCGGTCAAATCTGATTCAACTAAAGTTGAAGAAACAGACAACCGCTAGTCATCTTTATGAAACAAGTTGCATGTCAGTCGATGAAACCGGTCTCTCGTAAGCGTACTAGTAAATTGTTGGGGAACGTCGCATGGGAAACAAAAATTTTCCTACGCGCACGAAGACCTGTCATGGTGATGTCCATCTACGAGAGGGGATGAGTGATCTACGTACCCTTGTAGACCGTACAGCAGAAGCGTTAGTGAACGCGGTTGATGTAGTGGAACGTCCTCACGTCCCTCGATCCGCCCCGCGAACAATCCCGCGATCAGTCCCACGATCTAGTACCGAACGGACGGCACCTCCGCGTTCAGCACACGTACAGCTCGACGATGATCTCGGCCTTCTTGATCCAGAAAGAGAGACGGAGAGGTAGAAGAGTTCTCCGGCAGCATGACGGCGCTCCGGAGGTTGGTGATGACCTTGTCTCAGCAGGGCTCCGCCCGAGCTCCGCAGAAACGCGATCTAGAGGAAAAACCGTGGAGGTATGTGGTCGGGCTGCCGTGGAAAAGTCGTCTCAAATCAGCCCTAAAACCTCCGTATATATAGGTGGGAGGGAGGGGACCTTGCCTTGGGGCTCAAGGAGCCCCAAAGGGGTCGGCCGAGTCCAAGGGGGAAGGATCCCCCCCCCAAACCGAGTTGGACTTGGTTTGGTGGGTGGGAGTCCTTCCTTCCCTTCCCACCTCCTCCTTTTTTTTTCTTTCTCTTTGATTTTCTTTCCTAGGCGCATAGGGCCTTTTGGGCTGCCCCACCAGCCCACTAAGGGCTGGTGCGCCACCCTCAAGGCCTATGGGCTTCCCCGGGGTGGGTTGCCCCCCCGGTGAACTCCCGGAACCCATTCGTCATTCCCGGTACATTCCCGGTAACTCCGAAAACCTTCCGGTAATCAAATGAGGTCATCCTATATATCAATCTTCGTTTCCGGACCACTCCGGAAACCCTCGTGACGTCCGTGATCTCATCCGAGACTCCGAACAACATTCGGTAAACAACCATATAACTCAAATACGCATAAAACAACGTCGAACCTTAAGTGTGCAGACCCTGCGGGTTCGAGAACTATGTACACATGACCCGAGAGACTCCTCGGTCAATATCCAATATCGGGACCTGGATGCCCATATTGGATCCTACATATTCTACGAAGATCTTATCGTTTGAACCTCAGTTCCAAGGATTCATATAATCCCGTATGTCATTCCCTTTGTCCTTCGGTATGTTACTTGCCCGAGATTCGATCGTCAGTATCCGCATACCTATTTCAATCTCGTTTACCGGCAAGTCTCTTTACTCGTTCCGTAATACAAGATCCCGCAACTTACACTAAGTCACATTGCTTGCAAGGCTTGTGTGTGATGTTGTATTACCGAGTGGGCCCCGAGATACCTCTCCGTCACACGGAGTGACAAATCCCAGTCTTGATCCATACTAACTCAACTAACACCTTCGGAGATACCTGTAGAGCATCTTTATAGTCACCCAGTTACGTTGCGACGTTTGATACACACAAAGCATTCCTCCGGTGTCAGTGAGTTATATGATCTCATGGTCATAGGAATAAATACTTGACACGCAGAAAACAGTAGCAACAAAATGACACGATCAACATGCTACGTCTACTAGTTTGGGTCTAGTCCATCACGTGATTCTCCTAATGACGTGATCCAGTTATCAAGCAACAACACCTTGTTTATAATCAGAAGACACTGACTATCTTTGATCAACTGGCTAGCCAACTAGAGGCTTGCTAGGGACGGTGTTTTGTCTATGTATCCACACATGTAACTGAGTCTTCATTCAATACAATTATAGCATGGATAATAAACGATTATCTTGATACATGAATTATAATAATAACTATATTTATTATTGCCTCTAGGGCATAATTCCAACAGTCTCCCACTTGCACTAGAGTCAATAATCTAGCCCTCACATCATCATGCGAATTACAATGTAATAAATCTAACACCCATACAGTTCTGGTGTTGATCATGCTTTGGCCGTGGAAGAGGTTTAGTCAGCGGGGGTCTGCTACATTTAGATCCGTGTGCACTTTGCATATATTTACGTCCTCTCCCTCGACGTAGTCGCGGATGAGGTTGAAGCGTCGTTTGATGTGTCTGGTCTTCTTGTGAAACCGTGGTTCCTTTGCTAAGGCAATGGCACCCGTGTTGTCACAGAACAAGGTTATTGGATTCAGTGCCCTTGGCACCACTCCAAGATCCGTCATGAACTGCTTCATCCAGACACCCTCCTTAGACGCCTTCGAGGCAGCCATGTACTCCGCTTCACATGTAGAATCTGCTACGACGCTTTGCTTGGAACTGCACCAGCTTACCGCACCCCATTAAGAATAAATACGTATCCGGTTTGCGACTTAGAGTCGTCCGGATCTGTGTCAAAGCTTGCATCGACGTAACCTTTTACGGTGAGCTCTTCGTCACCTCCATACACGAGAAACATCTCCTTAGTCCTTTTCAGGTACTTCAGGATATTCTTGACCGCTGTCCAGTGATCCACTCCTGGATTACTCTGGAACCTACCTGCCATACTTATGGCCAGGCTAACATCCGGTCTAGTGCACAACATTGCATACATGATAGAACCTATGGCTGAAGCATAGGGGACGGAGCGCATATGCTCTCTATCTTCATCAGTTGCTGGGCACTGAGTCTTACTCAATCTCGTACCTTGTAAAACTGGCAAGAACCCTTTCTTGGACTGTTCCATTTTGAACCTCTTCAAAACTTTATCAAGGTATGTGCTTTGTGAAAGTCCTATTAGGCGTTTTGATATATCCCTATAGATCTTAATGCCTAGAATGTAAGCAGCTTCTCCTAGGTCCTTCATAGAGAAACTTTTATTCAAGTAATCCTTTATTCTCTCTAAAAACTCCACGTTGTTTCCAATCAGCGATATGTCATCCACATATAATATTAGAAACGCCACAGAGCTCCCACTCGCTTTCTTGTAAATACAAGATTCTCCAACCACTTGTATAAACCCAAATGCTTTGATCACCTCATCAAAGCGTTTGTTCCAACTCCGAGATGCTTGCACCAGTCCATAAATGGATCGCTGGAGCTTGCACACCTTGTTAGCATTCTTAGGATCGACAAAACCTTCGGGTTGCATCATATACAATTCTTCCTTAAGGAAACCGTTAAGGAACGCCGTTTTGACATCCATCTGCCAGATTTCATAATCGAAAAACACAACTATTGCTAACATGATTCTGACGGACTTAAGCATCGCTACAGGTGAGAAAGTCTCATCGTAGTCAACTCCTTGAACTTGTGAAAAACCCTTTGCCACAAGTCGAGCTTTATAAACGGTCACATTGCCGTCAGCGTCCGTCTTCCTCTTAAAAATCCATTTGTTCTGAATAGCCTTGCGGCCTCCAGGTAGTACCTCCAAAGTCCACACTTTGTTCTCATACATGGATCCTATCTCGGACTTCATGGCTTCTAGCCATTTGTTGGAATCTGGGCCCACCATTGCTTCTTCATAATTTGCAGGTTCATCATTGTCCAACAACATGATTGATAAGACGGGATTACCGTACCACTCTGGAGCAGCACGTGGTCTCGTCGACCTGCGTGGTTCGACAGAAACTTGAACCGGAGTTTCATGATCATCATCATTAACTTCCTCCTCAACCGGCGTTGCAACGACAGAGGTTGCCCCTTGCCCTGCGCCACCATCTAGAGGGATGAGAGGTTCGACAACCTCGTCAAGTTCTATCTTCCTCCCACTCAATTCTCTTGAGAGAAACTCCTTCTCGAGAAAAGCTCCGTTTTTAGCAACAAACACTTTGCCCTCGGATTTGAGATAGAAGGTGTACCCAACTGTCTCCTTTGGGTAACCTATGAAGACGCACTTTTCCGCTTTGGGTTCCAGCTTTTCAGGCTGAAGCTTTTTGACATAAGCATCACATCCCCAAACTTTAAGAAACGATAATTTGGCCTTTTGCCATTCCACAGTTCGTATGGTGTCGTCTCAACGGATTTTGATGGTGCCCTATTTAAAGTGAATGTAGCTGTTTCTAATGCATAACCCCAAAACGATAATGGTAAATCAGTAAGAGACATCATAGATCGCACCATCTCTAATAAAGTACGATTACGACGTTCGGACACACCATTACGCTGTGGTGTTCCAGGCGGTGTTAACTGTGAAACAATTCCACATTGTCTTAAGTGAGCACCAAACTCGAAACTCAGATATTCACCCCCACGATCAGACCGTAGGAACTTGATCTTCTTGTTACGATGATTTTCCACTTCACTCTGAAATTGCTTGAACTTTTCAAATGTTTCAGACTTGTGCTTCATCAAGTAGACATAACCATATCTACTCAAATCGTCAGTGAAGGTGAGAAAATAACGATATCCGCCGCGCGCCTCTACGCTCATCGGACCACACACATCGGTATGTATGATTTCCAACAAGTCACTTGCACGCTCCATAGTTCCGGAGAATGGAGTCTTAGTCATCTTGCCCATGAGGCATGGTTCGCACGTGTCAAGTGAATCAAAGTCAAGTGACTCCAAAAGTCCATCAGCATGGCGTTTCTTCATGCGCTTTACACCAATATGACCTAAGCGGCAGTGCCACAAAAATATGGCGCTATCATTGTTAACTCTAACTCTTTTGGTCTCAATGTTATGTATATGCGTATCGCTATCAAGATTCAATATGAACAATCCTCTCACATTAGGTGCATGACCATAAAAGATGTTACTCATAGAAATAGAACAACCATTATTCTCTGACTTAAAAGAGTAACCGTCTCGCAATAAACAAGATCCAGATATAATGTTCATGCTCAACGCAGGCACTAAATAACAATGATTTAAGTTCATCACTAATACTGATGGTAACTGAAGTGAAACTGTGCCGACGGCGATTGCATCAACCTTGGAACCATTTCCTACGCGCATCGTCACTTCATCTTTCGCCAGCCTTCGTCTATTCCGCAGTTCCTGTTTCGAGTTGCAAATATGAGCAACAGAACCGGTATCAAATACCCAGGCACTACTACGAGAGCCGGTTAAGTACACATCAATAACATGTATATCAAATATACCTAATTTTTCTTTGGCCGCCTTCTTATCTGCCAGATACTTGGGGCAATTGCGCTTCCAGTGACCCATACCCTTGCAATAGTAACACCCCGTTTCAGGCTTAGGTCCAGCTTTGGGTTTCTTCGTCGGATTGGCAACAGGCTTGCCGCTCTTCTTTGAATTACCCTTCTTGCCTTTGCCGTTTCTCTTGAAACTAGTGGTCTTATTCACCATCAACACTTGATGTTCTTTACGGAGTTCAGACTCTGCGACTTTCAGCATCGCAAACAACTCGTCGGGTGACTTGTTCATCCCTTGCATGTTGTAGTTCAACACAAAGCCTTCATAGCTTGGCGGCAGTGATTGAAGGATTCTGTCAGTGATAGCCTCTTGCGGGAGTTCAATCCCCAGCTCAGCTAGACGGTTTGAGTACCCAGACATTTTGAGCACATGTTCACTGACAGACGAGTTCTCCTCCATCTTGCAAGCATAGAATTTATCGAAGGTCTCATACCTCTCGATCCGGGCGTTCTTCTGAAAGATAAACTTTAACTCCTGGAACATCTCAAATGCTCCATGACGCTCAAAGCGACGTTGAAGTCCCGGTTCTAAGCCATACAAGACTGCACATTGAACTACTGAGTAGTCCTCCTTACGTGCTAACCAAGCGTTCTTAACATCCTGATCAGCCGTAGCGGGTGGTTCATCTCCTAGCGCAGCATTAAGGACATAATCCTTCTTCCCAGCTTGTAAGATTAGCTTAAGATTACGAGCCCAGTCTACAAAGTTGCTTCCATCATCTTTCAACTTAGCTTTCTCTAGGAACGTATTAAAATTCAGGGTGACTGTCGCGTGAGCTATGACCTACAACACAAATATATTCAAAGTGGACTTAGACTATGTTCAAGATAATTAGAGTTTAACTTAATCAAATTATTCGCTAAACTCCCACTCAAAAAGTACATCTCTCTAGTCATTTGAGTGGTTCATGATCCACTTACACTAGCTCAAGTCCGATCATCACGTGACTTGAGTATAGTTTCAGCGGTAAGCATCCCTATGCTAATCATATCATCTATATGATTCATGATCGACCTTTCGGTCTCATGTGTTCCGAGGCCATGTCTGCACATGCTAGGATCGTCAAGCTTAACCCGAGTGTTCCGCGTGCGCAACTATTTTGCACCCGTTGTATGTGAACGTTGAGTCTATCACACCCGATTATCACGTGGTGTCTCGAAACGACGAACTGTAGCAACGGTGCACAGTCAGGGAGAACACAATTTCGTCTTGAAATTTTAGTGAGAGATCACCTCATAATGCTACCATCGTTCTAAGCAAAATAAGGTGCATAAAAGGATTAACATCACATGCAATTCATAAGTGACATGATATGGCCATCATCACGTGCTTCTTGATCTCCATCACCAAAGCAGCGGCATGATCTTCTTGTCACCGGCGCCACACCATGATCTCCATCAACGTGTTGCCATCGGGGTTGTCGTGCTACTCATGCTATTACTACTAAAGCTACATCCTAGCAAAATAGTAAACGCATCTGCAAGCACAAACGTTAGTATAAAGACAACCCTATGGCTCCTGCCGGTTGCCGTACCATCGACGTGCAAGTCGATATTTTCTATTACAACATGATCATCTCATACATCCAATATATCACATCACATCGTTGGCCATATCACATCACAAGCATACCCTGCAAAAACAAGTTGGACGTCCTCTAATTTTGTTGTTGCATGTTTTACGTGGTGACCATGGGTATCTAGTAGGATCGCATCTTACTTACGCAAACACCACAACGGAGATATATGAGTTGCTATTTAACCTCATCGAAGGATCTCCTCGGTCAAATCCGATTCAACTAAAGTTGGAGAAACTGACACTTGCCAGTCATCTTTGAGCAACGGGGTTACTCGTAGCGATGAAACCAGTCTCTCGTAAGCGTACGAGTAATGTCGGTCCAAGCCGCTTCAATCCAACAATACCGCGGAATCAAGAAAAGACTAAGGAGGGAAGCAAAACGCACATCACCGCCCACAAAAACTTTTGTGTTCTACTCGAGAAGACATCTACGCATGAACCTAGCTCATGATGCCACTGTTGGGGAACGTCGCATGGGAAACAAAAATTTTCCTACGCGCACGAAGACCTATCATGGTGATGTCCATCTACGAGAGGGGATGAGTGATCTACGTACCCTTGTAGACCGTACAGCAGAAGCGTTAGTGAACGCGGTTGATGTAGTGGAACATCCTCACGTCCCTCGATCCGCCCCACGAACAATCCCGCGATCAGTCCCACGATCTAGTACCGAACGGACGGCACCTCCGCGTTCAGCACACGTACAGCTCGACGATGATCTCGGCCTTCTTGATCCAGCAAGAGAGACGGAGAGGTAGATGAGGTCTCCGGCAGCGTGACGGCGCTCCGGAGGTTGGTGATGATCTAATCTCAGCAGGGCTCCGCCCAAGCTCCGCAGAGACGCGATCTAGAGGTAAAACCGTGGAGGTATGTGGTCGGGCTGCCTTGAAAAAATCGTCTCAAATCAGCCCTAAAACCTCCGTATATATAGGTGGGAGGGAGGGGACCTTGCCTTGGGGCTCAAGGAGCCCCAAAGGGGTCGGCCGAGTCCAAGGGGGAAGGCTCCCCCCCAAACCGAGTTGGACTTGGTTTGGTGGGTGGGAGTCCTTCCTTCCCTTCCCACCTCCTCCTTTTTTTTCTTTCTCTTTGATTTTCTTTCCTAGGCGCATAGGGCCCTTTTGGGCTGCCCCACCAGCCCACTAAGGGCTGGTGCGCCACCCTCAAGGCCTATGGGCTTCCCCGGGGTGGGTTGCCCCCCCCCGGTGAACTCCCGGAACCCATTCGTCATTCCTCGTACATTCCCGGTAACTCCGAAAACCTTCCGGTAATCAAATGAGGTCATCCTATATATCAATCTTCATTTCCGGACCACTCCGGAAACCCTCGTGACGTCCGTGATCTCATCCGGGACTCCGAACAACATTCGGTAACCAACCATATAACTCAAATACGCATAAAACAACGTCGAACCTTAAGTGTGCAGACCCTGCGGGTTCGAGAACTATGTAGACATGACCCGAGAGACTCCTCAGTCAATATCCAATAGCGGGACCTGGATGCCCATATTGGATCCTACATATTCTACGAAGATCTTATCGTTTGAACCTCAGTGCCAAGGATTCATATAATCCCGTATGTCATTCCCTTTGTCCTTCGGTATGTTACTTGCCCGAGATTCGATCGTCAGTATCCGCATACCTATTTCAATCTCGTTTACCGGCAAGTATCTTTACTCGTTCCGTAATACAAGATCCCGCAACTTACACTAAGTCACATTGCTTGCAAGGCTTGTGTGTGATGTTGTATTACCGAGTGGGCCCCGAGATATCTCTCCGTCACACGGAGTGACAAATCCCAGTCTTGATCCATACTAACTCAACTAACACCTTCGGAGATACCTGTAGAGCATCTTTATAGTCACCCAGTTACGTTGCGACGTTTGATACACACAAAGCATTCCTCCGGTGTCAGTGAGTTATATGATCTCATGGTCATAGGAATAAATACTTGACACGCAGAAAACAGTAGCAACAAAATGACACGATCAACATGCTACGTCTATTAGTTTGGGTCTAGTCCATCACGTGATTCTCCTAATGACGTGATCCAGTTATCAAGCAACAACACCTTGTTTATAATCAGAAGACACTGACTATCTTTGATCAACTGGCTAGCCAACTAGAGGCTTGCTAGGGACGGTGTTTTGTCTATGTATCCACACATGTAACTGAGTCTTCATTCAATACAATTATAGCATGGATAATAAACGATTATCTTGATACAGGAATTATAATAATAACTATATTTATTATTGCCTCTAGGGCATAATTCCAACATAAATTTGGTCCGGGCCGCTTTAATCCAACAATATCGCCGAATTAAGAAAAGACTAAGGAGGGCAACAAATTGAACATCAATGCCCACAAACTCTTTTGTGTTCTACTCAAGATATCATCTATGCATGAACCTAGCTCATGATGCCACTGTTGGGAAACGTAGCATGGGAAACAAAAAAATTCCTACGTGCACGCAATACCTATCCATGGTGATGATCATCTACGAGAGGGGAGGGTGAATCTACATACCCTTGTAGATCGCTAAGCGGAAGCGTATATAATGCGGTTGATGTAGTTGAACATCTTCAAGATCCAAATCGTAGCCCGTCCCGCGATCTCATCACGATCCGTCCCGCGATCCCATCACGACTCTCATATATGGGAATAAAAGAAAAAGGCTGTGGGGGGTTTTCCCTACAATAGCCGGTCAAAAAAAAAACGAACGGACGACACCTCTGTGTTCAGCACACGTACATCTCGATGACGATCCCCGCCTTCTTGATCCAACAAGAGGGGCGGAGAGGTAGATGATTTCTCCAATACGGCGTGGTGGTGGTGGTTGTGAACTAGTCCTGCAGGGCTTCGCCTAAGCACCGCCGAACTAGACTAGAGTAGAAACAGATCTAGAGAGAAGTAGAGGGAGCACGTGGCAATTAGGGTTAGCCCTCACCTTTAAAACCTCTACTATATATAGGAGGGAGGTACGGGAGGAGGAAGCCTCAAATCCTCAAGGTTTGGCCAAAATTGGAGGTGGAGGAGTCCTACTCCAATCCTACTAGGAGTAGGATTCCTCCTCCCCACTTGGAAACCCTTTCCACCTTTTCCACCTTTGGGTTTCTTTCCTTCCCACCTCCAATCCGCCTTGGGCTTTAGTGGATGCTTCGGCCAGCCCACTAAGGGCTGGTTCCCGTACTCCCATAGCCCATGAGACCCTTTGGGGTGGGTGGGCCCACCTAGTGGACCCTCAGAACCCATTCATCACTCCCGGTACACTGCCGGAAATGCCAGAAACTTTTCCGGAGTTCAAAACCCACTTTCCTATATATCAATTTTGACCTCCGGACCATTATGGAGCTCCTCGTGATGTTCGAGATCTCATCCGGGACTCCGAACAACTTTCGGTTACCAAACACGCATAACTCAATAATACCGAAACGTCACCGAACCTTAAGTGTGCAGACCTTGCGGGTTCGAGAACTATGCAGACATGACCTGAGACACTCCCCGGCCAATAACCAATAGCGGGACCTGGATGTCCATATTGTCTCCTACATATTCTATGAAGATCTCTATCGGTTGAACCTCTACGTCAAGGATTCATTTAATCTGTATGTTGTTCCCTTTGTCCTTCGGTACGTTACTTGCCCGAAATTCTATCGTCGGTATCTCCATACCTAGTTCAATCTCGTTACCGGAAAGTCTCTTTACTCGTTCTGTAAGACAAGATCCCGTAACTAACTCCTTAGTCATATTGCTTACAAGGCTTGTTGTGATGTTGTATTACCGAGTGGGCCCCGAGATACCTCTCCGTCACATGGACTGACAAATCCCAGTCTTGATCCATGCCAACCCAACAGACACCTTTGGAGATACATGTAGATCACCTTTATAGTCACCCAGTAACATTGCAACGTTTGATACACACAAGGTATTCCTCCGGTGTGTAGGAGTTGCCTGATCTCATGGTCATAGGAACACATACATTGACATGCAGAAAACAGTAGCAACAAACTGACACGATCATATGCTACATTTATAGTTTGGATCTTGTCCATCAAATCATTCTCCTAATGATGTGATCCCGTTATCAAGTGACAACACTTGTCTATGGCCAGGAAACCTTGACCATCTTTAATCAACAAGCTAGTCAACTAGAGTCTCACTAGGGACAGTGTGATGTCTATGTATCAACACATGTATTTGAGTTTCCAATCAAAAAAATTCTAGCATGGATAATAAACGATTATTATGAACAAGGAAATATAATAATAACCAATTATTATTCTCTATAGGGCATATTTCCAACATACGGGTCCATAGCTAGTACCTAGATGGCTCTCTCTCTCTCTCTCTCTCTCTCTCTCTGTTCTTCATTGCCAAGATCACCGTGATTCCCGTGGTGATCTATCTTATGTAATCACTTTGTGCGGTGCTTTTGTTGGGATCCAGTGAATTGTGGGTTTATGTTTTCATGAAAAAGATTTGAGTCTCCTATGAATTATTATTCGATTCATATTTGCATGATCATTATAACTTCGTAATTCTCTTCGATCTATCGGTTTAGTTTGTACGATTAGATTGGTTTATCTTTAGTGATAGAGGTGCGTTGTAGGGTTCAATCTTGCGGTGCTTTATATCCTAGTGACAAAGTAGGGGACAAGACATGTATTTGCATTACTACCACTAAAGATAAAATGATGGGGTCTATTCATATTAATTGGATTTACTTTGTCTACATCATGTCTTCATTCTCCAAGCATTACTATCTTTTACTTAATACTCTAGATGCATGATGGATAGGGGTCGATGGGTAGAGTAATAGTAATAGATGCAGACAAGAGTCGGTCTACTTGCTTATGAACGTGATGCCTATATACACATGATCATTGACATGAATAAACATTTCATAACTATGCGCTTTTCTATCAATTCCCCAATAATAATTTGTTTACCCATCGTATGCTTTCTACAAGAGAGAAAACTCTAGCGAACACTATGGCCCCCGGGTCTATTCACATATATATTTACAAATGCTCTCAATACCTTGATGCCATTTATTTGTTTTATTTTTATTTTGCAATTTACAATTATCAACTATCATCTACACTACTCATTTGCTTGCAAGTAACGAGTTCAAGGGGATTGACAACCCTCTTGCCCACATTGGGTGTAAGTGTGTGCTCTTTTGTGTGTAGGTGCTGAAGACAGTAAGTTTTTTGATCATACTATTGGATCTATAACCTTGGTTCTCATTGAATGAAATACTTATCTATATCATGCCGCATCATCCCCTCCTCTTCGGGGAAAAAGTCCACACGGATCACAAGTATGAGGAAGGATTTCTAGCACCGTTGCCGGGGAGTATCATCAATTTACTATCAAGCACCTTCTCAAAAATTATCATTCACTTGTTCTACTTTTTATTTGTTGTTATATTTTCTTGCTATAAAAATCAAAAATACAAAAATAATTAGCTTTTCTAGTTTACTTGTTTGCTTGCTAGTTTACTTGTTCTGCTTGTTACTTTGCTTGCTTGGTCACCATGTCTCAAGATAGATTTTACAACATATCCTATTACCAAAGGATGACTAAAATTGAAAGCTCGGTGAAAACTTTTATGACCACTCAACATGAGCACAATAAATTCTTTGTTGCTGAAATCAAGGAACACTCAAATTTGCTAGATGCTATTAATAAGCAACTTGATGAAGTCAATAGGGAAGTGTCTAGCCTCCAATCACAATTGTCGCAAACTGAAGAGTTGATAGGAAAGATATCTGATGAGAAAACCACTCTAGTAAATAGGATGGCTGCTAAACCAGAATCTTTCCCTATTCGTAATCATGATGAAGATGTTAAAATGATTGGTACTTCTCCCATTAAATCTTTGTTTACTACAGTGAAAATAGATGATAAAGGGACTGGATATGAGTCAACTTTACCTAGAAGGCGCCCGTTTGTTTGGAGGGTGATGATTCTAATGATAAAATTGAAAAAGTGGGTTTGGAGAGGTTAAAACTTTAAATAGTGATGTGCCCACTATCTTGGATTACAAGGACTTTAATTATGAAAGTTGCTCTTTAGTATAATGTATTTACTTTCTGCAATCCACTATTAGCTCACACAATGCTTATGAACAAAGTAAAACTTTTACTAAACATATAGTAGAAGCAATGATAAAAGCCTACGATGAAAAACTTGAGTTAGAAGTCTCTGTTCCTAGAAAGTTGCATGATGAGTGGGAACCTACTATTAAAATTAAGCTCAAAGAATATGAATGAAATGCTTTGTGTGACCTTGGTTCTAGCGTTTGAAGTATACCTAAATCTCTATGTGATGTGCTTGGTCTCACCGGTATACATGAATGTTCCTTTCACTTGCATCTTGCGGACTCTACTATTAAGAAACCTTTGGTAAGAATAAATGATGTTCTCATACTTTATAATAGAAATCGTGTGCATGTAGATTTCATAGTTCCTGGTATTGAATGCAAACCATCTTGTCCAATAATACTTTGAAGACCTTTTCTACGAACTATAGGTGCAATTATTGACATGAAAGAGGGAAACATAGGGTTCCAATTCTCATTAAAGAAAGGGATGTAACAATTCCCTAGGAATATAGTTAAACCACCTTATGAATCTATAATGAGGGCAACTTATGGGTGGAGTGTCAAAGATGACAACACTTGAAACTATGCATTATGCCTAGCTAGGGGCGTAAAACAATAGCGCTTGTTGGGAGGCAACCCAATAGTTATCTTATTTTTCTTGTTCTACTTTATGTTTGTGTGTGATAACATGATTACTTCTACTGTAATTATTGTGTTTTTATGTTTAGATTAGTGTTTGTGCCAAGTAAAGCCTTTGTGATGATTTGAATGATAAGTAGAATTGATACGGTGCAAAAACAAAAACTTTTGAGTCAAGTGTAGAATTTCTATGATTTTACTTGAACGTACTTTTCATATAATTTTTTTAAATCTCTCTATACAAATTCCTCACGTTGTCCTAATTTTTCAGAATTTTTGAAGTTATATAAGTAGGGTGTATTTGCTTATCACTACAGACTATTCTGTTTTAGACAAATTTGCTTGCATAGTTTGCTTGTTTTGATGATGCTATGGATTATATCGGGGGGTATAAGTCATGGAGAATTTTGAATATGGTACCTTATGCAATAATAAAATATGAATCAATTTATAATATTATCTAATGTTTATGCTTCTCCTATCCTATTAACGTTCTCACGAGTTTTCTGTTGAGTTTTGTGTGCTGAAGTTTTCAACTTTTGGGTGTTATCATGATGGATGAAGGAATAAGGAGCGGCAAAGAGACTAAGATTGGGGATGCCAAAGGCACCCCAAGTGAAATTCTAGGAAGACTCATGCGTCTAAGCTTGGGGATTCCTAGGAATGCATCCTCTCTTTCATCTCAATCCATCGATATGTCACTTGGAGCTATATTTTTATTCATCACATGATATGAGTTTTGCTTGGAGCGTCGTGTATCATTGTTTGCTTTAATTTTAGTTCTCCACAATCATTTTTTGATGGACACACCCACTTGAGAGATACACATGTTCACCATGATTTGTTAGAATACTCTTTGTGCTTCACTTATATTTTTTGAGCTAAGCAGTTGCTCTAGTACTTCACTTATATCTTTTAGAGAAAAGTGGGGAATAGATTTTATAGAAATAATTGCACTATCTTTCTTAACTTAAATTTGGTTGAGAGCTAATAAATAGTGATGATAATTTGCATGGGTTATAAGACTAGTCCAAAAGTATAGGTTTTTGTAACACCCTGATAACCCACAAGTGTAGGGGACCGTGACAGTCTTCACGGGTAGTATTTCACCCTAATTTATTGATTCGACACAAGGGGAGCCAAAGAATATTTATTTGCCATAACAGTTGAGTTTTCAATTCAAGCAGACCTTGAATATCACTCTGCGGCAAGGATTTAGTAGCACAACAAATTATAGAAGTAACAGTACTAGTGATAGCAGCAATTTGGTAACAACAGTAACAGTAGCAATAGTAGCAATTGAGTAATAGGTGTGATAGAAACAACAACAATAGTAACTTATCAATATTCAATATATGTAAAGAGTAGGAACATGTATCGGTGATGGATAATCATTTAGATGACATTGATCATGTAGCAGTTACACACTAGGGAGACACGGAACTAGCTCCAATTCATCAATATAATGTAGGCATGTATTCCGTATATAGTCATACGTGCTTGCGATAAGAACTTGAATGGCATATTTTATTCTACACTCCCGTAGAAGTGGGGTACTATTGGGAACTTAGAGATATCAAGGCCACTTTTTAATAGAAAACAGGAACAAAGCATTAATACATAGTGAATACATGAACTCCTCAAACTACGACAATCACCAAAAAGAATCCTAATTATTGTCACCTTAGGGTATGCGAATCAAGACACGTAATAGGTAACTGCAACTTGCAAGATAGGATCTAAATCACTCTTATATTCATGAAAACATAATAGGATCAGATCTAAAATCATGGCACTTGCACCCTAGTGACAAGCATTAAGCATAGCAAGCTCATAGTAACATCAACCTCAGAACATAGTGGATACTAGGGATCAAGCCCTATCAAACGTACTCGATTACATGATCTATATCATCCAATCCCACCACTGTCCAGCAAGCCTACAAAGGAATTACTCACTCCCGGTGGTGAGTGTCATGGCGGTGTTGATAGAGAAGGGTTGGTGATGATGACGATGATGAATCCCCCCTCCGGAGCCTCCGGACTCCAGATCGGCCCTCCAGAGGAAGAGCAGGAGGTGGCAGCGGCTCCGTCTCGTGAAACACGATGAAAAATTCTCTGTGATTTTTTCTCCAAACATGTGATTTTGTAGGACTAGAATTAGGGTCGGAGGAGCCTCGCGCGCCTCACAAGCCATGAAAGTGCGCCCTGGGCGGGGGCAACGCCCTGTTGGCTTGTGCCTCCCGAGCACGCCTTTGACATGCCTTTGCTCCATAATTCCTTATAAATCCTAGAAATAATTCACCAAAATGTTTTGTTCGATCCCGAGAACTTTTATTTCTGCACAAAAATAAGACGAAGGTAGTTCTGCTGAAAACAACGTCAGTCCGGGTTAGTTTCATTCAAATCGTGCAAATTAGAGGTCAAAACCAGAGCAAAAGTGTTTGGAAAAGTAGATACATTGGAGATGTATCAACTCCCCCAAGCTCAACTCATTTCTTGTCCTCAAGCAATTCAGTTGATAAACTGAAAGTGATAAAGAAAACTTTTACAAACTCTTTTGTTCTTGTCGGTATACATATGCTTATCTAGTGTTCAAGTTTTAAGCATAGATCATAAATAACCAGAACCATGATAATAATTAAGCATCATATTTAATCATGGCTATACATAACCAACTAGCAAGAAATAGTAAGATATCTCACATGCCAACAATTTGTCAAAACAATCATGATATAGTATGGTGACATGATATCTCGTGAACCCTTTTTGAGAACGCAAAACATAAATGGAGAGCACCTCTATGTTTCAAGCAGTGACTAAACATTATAATTCAGGGTAGGAAAGATCCAGTGATGCTCTTATTCAACATTAACTAGACTCAGTGCATAAGAATGACAATAGTGCTCTGTGGTCTGGTGCTTTTAGTAAGAGGGTGATGACTCAACATAAAAGTAAATAGATAGGCCCTTCACAGAGGGAAGCATTGATTTGGAGTGGTGCGAGGGCTCAAGTTTTAAAGCAGTGTTGGAAATATAGTTTTTGAGTGGTGTTCTTTAATGTCAATGTTATGACAAAGGTTTCAGTATCTTCCATGACAAACTCATTATGGGTGGTTCCCAAACGGAATTGTAAAGTTTTACTCCCATCCACCATACAGACACAACCATGGCTAGCCGAATTCACAGGCGCACTCCAACATATCAACTTTCCCAAGGAGTTTTGTTTTAATTTAATTTTGATTAAGCAAGGCTGGGCACCCTTGTTACCAACCTATCTCGTGCAATGACGGCGAATAAACACCCGTCTTGAGAGTAACTTACTTAGCATGGAAGATACCGATTGCCCCGTCGCTCCATGAGTGGTACGAGTGCATGAAACAGATGTTTGCTTGAATATTTAGAGGTGGCACATGTAAATTTAGTTGAAATGATAGGGTAAAACCGCATATAGGTAGGTATAGTGGACTTATGTGGAATAACTAGGTTTCAGGATATTGGACGCACAAGTAGCATTCCCGCTTAGTATAGGTGAAGGCTAGAAATAGGTTGAGAAGCGACCAGCTAGAGAGCAAAACAGTCATAAACATGCATTGTGAATAATTAACATTGAACATTAGCATGAGTAGGATATGAGCACTCTGAATTTAAACATCATGAAGGTTGCATTTGTTTTGAATCAACTACATGTTTACACATGGGCCAAGTCAAACTACTCGAATTACTCGGAGGGAAATACCATACTACCATATCACATCATAACTATTTCAATGCATGCTGACGCACAAGATAAATCATTATCCACTCCTAGCTATTTAAGCATGGCATGAAAAACTATGATCTCTAATTGTCACCATAAACATGTTCACTCATGATATACTGAATCAAGATTGAACGAGCCAACATATTTACAAAAATGAAAAACAAGAAGAGTTCATACCCGTTTCCTTTCCCACGACCACTTCATCAAATATCATTGTTATTTCCTTTCACTTGCACGATCGAATGGTGTGATAGTAATAAAGGTGCAAGGGTGTTGTGGAGATGTGGACTAAGCTGGAATCTGCAAGGCAGTTTTAAGCAAAGGAGAAGACATGGTAATATTGGCTCCTTGTTGGATCAAAAAAATGCATATGAGTGCAACACATCATTTTCATCGTGGCCTTATCCTTTCACAACTCATCAAAGAGAAATTCAGAGAAAAACACTAAAATATTTTTGGAGTTTTTGTTTTTCTTAAGAAAGCAAAATAAACCAAGGGAAAACAAGAACGAGAAAAACTATTTACATGAGAAGGTTCTCGACAAGCAAGAGGGAATATTTTTGGATTTTATTTTAATAATAAAACTAATTAAACAGGAAAAAAAAACCAAAAAGAAGCAAGCAATATTTTTGGGTTTTCTAAAGTGTTTCAAACACAAAGGAAGAAAGCGGTAAAAGAAAGCTAACATGGATATACAAGGAAAAAAGGATGAACACCGACGATCTATATGAAGTGTGTGAACATGAATGTAATCTCGGTGAGAAATACGTACTCCCCCAACCTTAGGCTTTTTCCTAGCTTGGTAATCACCACTGGTAATAGCCGTCGGGACCAGGAAAGTATTTTTGCGGTGGCACCTGAGAATCCGAGTCCTGGGCCTCGGCCTCCACAACAGCCAAATCATTACGGTATGCAATTATGTCCTCTAGCATGACGGGGTATCCGTTCCTAGCATGAAAGTTAAACAAGGAGGGTGCATGCAACATAATAATATCTCGAGTATACTAGGTTATAGTGGATGCCCTGCAGTATATCAGTTGCGGCGTATAGCCACTTTAAAATGCGTTGCCAGGCGTGTGGCATAAAAACAACTATGAATCTTGCCTTTATTTCGATTAAGATGCAAGTGGCGTACGTCAATAGCTCCTAAATTGTAGGTGTTATCACTATAAAGTGTGCGACGCAAAATGCCAATGGTGGGGGCGCTGAGACCACCACCCTGATACATAGCAGTTATGCATTTTCCTATAAACAGAGAAAAATAGTGTACAGATGGAAAATGCAAGCTAGTGGCTCTGGCGTTTATACCCCCCTAGTTTCCCCCACGGTTAAGGTGAGGAGGAAAGCCTTGAATTCCTCGGGCTTAGGATGATGTATTACCCCATCAGAGGGAAGCGATCTTATTTCACAAAATCTATCCAGAGACATTTCAAAGTTTGTTGTATATAAGTCAAAACGTACTATGGGAGCCTCGGGCGTGTCTATGTAATAGAAATTTTGTACGAAGGAATTAGTAAGGAGATAGTATTGATAACACTCGTCTGCGAGGAAGTTGGCCAGCCCGACATTTGCAACGAATTGCATGAACTCTTCATAAAAACCAGCTTCGGTCATGAAGGGTGTATGTGGCCACTCACAAGGCCAAACCTCTATGTTGCGAACAATGTTGATGTCTGATGACCCACAAGTATAGGGGATCTATCGTATTTCTTTCGATAAGTAAGAGTGTCGAACCCAATGAGGAGCAGAAGGATCTGACAAGTGGTTTTCAGCAAGGTAATTTCTGCAAGCACTGAAATTATCGGTTACAAGTAGTTGTGTGACAAGATGATTTGTAGAAAGTAGCAAGTAATAATAGTAATAACGGTGCAGAAAAGTGGCCCAATCCCTTTTGTAGGAAGGGACAAGCCTGGACAAACTCTTATAGGAGGTAAAGCGCTCCCGAGGACACATGGGAATTTCTATCAAGCTAGTTTTCATCATGTTCATATGATTCTCTTTTGCTACTTTGATAGTTTGATATGTGGGTGGACCGGCGCTTGGGTACTGCCCTTACTTGGACAAGCATCCCACTTATGATTAACCCCTCTCGCAAGCATCCGCAACTACGAAAGAAGAATTAAGACAAAGTCTAACCATAGCATTAAACTAGTGGATCCAAATTAGCCCCTTACGAAGCAATGCATAAACTAGGGTTTAAGCTTCTGTCACTCTAGCAACCCATCATCTACTTATTACTTCCCAATGCCTTCCTCTAGGCCCAAATAATGGTGAAGTGTTATGTAGTCGACGTTCACATAACACCACTAGAGGAAAAACAACATACAACACATCAAAGTATCAAACGAATACCAAATTCACATGACTACTTATAGCAAGACTTATCCCAAGTCCTCAGGAACAAAATTAACTACTCACAAAGCATAATCATATTCATAACCAGAGAGGTAATGAGTAGCATCAAAGATCTGAACATATAATCTTCCAGCAAGTAATCCAACTAGCATCAACTACAAAGAGTAATTAACACTACTAGCAACCTTACAGGTACCAATCGGAGTCGCGAGACGGAGATTGGTTACAAGAGATGAACTAGGGTTTGGAGATGAGATGGTGCTGATGAAGATGTTGATGGTGATGACTCCCCTCTGATGAGAGGAGTGTTGGTGATGACGATGGCAACGATTTCCCCCTCCGAGAGGGAAGTTTCCCCGGCAGGATCATCCTACCGGAGCTCTAGATTGGTTCTGCTCAAGTTCCGCCTCGTGGCAGCGGCTATTCCTCCCGAAAGCCTCCTCTTGATTTTTTCTGGAACGAAACCCTTCTTGTATAAAAAGAGAGGGGCCAGAGGCCAGCTGGGAGCCCACAAGCCCCCTAGGCGCGGCCAGGGGGAGGCCGCGCCTAGCAGGCTTGTGGTTTCCTGCTGGCGCCCCTCTGGTACTTCTTCGGCCAAGTATTTTTTATAAGTTCCAAAATAAATCCCTGTTGATTTTCACGGCTTTTGGAGTTGCGCAGAATAGGTATCTCAAACTTGCTCCTTTTTCAGGCCAGAATTCCAGCTGCCGGCATTCTCCCTCTTCATGAAACCTTGCAAAATAAGAGAGAAAAGGCATAAGTACTGTATCGAGAAGTGTAATAACAGCCCATAAAGTGATAAATATCAACATGAAAGCATGATGCAAAATGGACGTATCAACTCCCGCAAGCTTAGACCTCGCTTGTCCTCAAGCGAAAGCCGAGATCAATAAATATGCCCACAAGTTTAGAGAGAGAGGTGTCGACAAAACAAGATACGCACATGCAGGCATCATGATCATAATCAGAACAACAATAGCATCATATGAACTCTTATGCTAAAGTGACAATTCCTTCACAAAGTAAAGTATGGATCAAGAGCCTTACTGAGAATTAACAACCGATAGCCTTTAGTCATTGAAGCAATTTTAATTTATCACAACATCGAAAAGAGTCAAATAAGAGCTTGTAAAGCAAATCCACATACTCAATCATCCTTTTGTCTTCTACAATTGCTACAACTCACGTGGTACTCATGAGATCAAAGTTTCAGTCGGACGCAGAGAAAGATAGAGGCTTTTAGTTTTGCCTCCCAACCATTTACCTCAAGGGTAATACAACAATAATTCATGAATACTTACTTCCAAGCTGACATAAGAATATAGATCTTTCCCTATCATATGACGTTAGCCAAGATAAAGGCGAAATAAGGAATTGGTGTAGATCACCATGACTCTTTCAAGGAAAAAAAGTAAAGGTACAAGATAGGCCCTTCATAGAGGGAAGCAGAAGTTGTCATGCACTTTCGAGGTTTGGATGTGTGTCCTCTTAGTGTGGAGGAACGTCACTTTATATTGCCTCCCGTGATAAAGAACTTTATTATGCAGTCCATCGCTTTTATGTCTTCCTCATCACAAGTTCGTACAAATCTTATTTTCCACACACTAATAGATCATACATATTTAGGGAGAAATTTTTATTGCTTGCACCGATGACAACTTACTTGAGGGATCTTATCCAATCCATAGGTAGGTATGGTGGACTCTCATGGCAAAACTGGGTTGAAGGTTTATGGATGCACAAGTAGTATCTCTACTTGGTGCGAGAGTTTTGGCTAATATGAGGTGGAAGCAATCGTCACATGCTAAGAGATCTCTAGTCATATAATCATGGTTCGGAACCAAGCAAGCATAATTCATTATGTTGTCTTCCGTGTCCAACATCTACTTATAAGCATGTAATAGTTTAGTGAGTATTCACAATCATAGATGGTGTCCAAGATGATATATTTATATGTGAACCTCTCCTTCTTTATCACTTCCTATTAATTGCAACAATGACCAAGGTCTACGTTTGTCTACCCTCAACAAGTTTCAATCAACATTATTTTATATGTGAAGCCATCACTTCCCATAAGATCATTACATGATCTTTCATGCTTTTGTTCTTTTCTCATTCCCTTGATCATGGCATGAGGCAAGGCCCTTAACTAAGACACTCTTTATTATAAGACTCAAGAACTCGAATACATCGGGGGTGACACAAAGCAAAACTCAAGCCTAAAACACTAAGGACTTTAATCTACTAGAGAAAAATAAAACCGAAAAGGAACGAACTAAGAAAAGGTAAAGGCAAAAGATGTGATGGTGATACGATACCGGGGCAACTCCCCCAAGCTTGGCACAAGCCAAGGGGATTGCCCATACCCATGCTTAGTTGTCTTCCTTTGGAGGTGATGGTGGTGGAGTTGTTTTGTCCTTTGATTCCAAGAGGGCCATCAATCTTTGATTTATACCTTGGAGCTCTGTGATATGTTTCTCCAGCAAAACAACTTCAGGAGTGAGAAAAGTATTGCGAACACGAGTTGCTTCACGGAACCTTAAGAGTTCAATAAAGGATGGAGATAGTAGGCGGAGGTAGGGTTGAAGGAAATCCACTTCTTCAACTTCTTCCTTGTTGAACACAGATTGCCCTTCTTCCCACGCCTGATTCTCCTCCTTAGTTTTGCCCTTGGTTCCTTTAGGTAGCCTTTTCTTGGCCTCCATGACCTCCATTCTTTTCAGATCAGCATTTACTTCTCCATAGACTTGAGGGAGATCGTTCTCCCCCACAGATTCGTGAGACGACATCTTGCTCTAAATCTGCGTCAGAAAACAGACTCGAAACGAAAACAAAGGAAATTTGCGCGATACGAGGGTCAGACATTTCGGGAGAATATATAATGATTTTTTCCAGACCAGAAGGAGTACTCCACAAGAAAACGGAGTCCGGGAGGCACACGAGGCGGTCACAAGCCCCCCACACGCGACCAGGGGGTGGCGCGCGCCTGGCAGGCTTGTCGCCTCCTCGTGCGCTTTTCGGACTGCTTCAGATTTTTCTATTTTTTCAAAAATTCCAAAACGGAGAAAAATTCCTACTAGAATTCTTTTGGAGTCGGTTTACCTACCGAATCACATACCCCTTCGTTTTTGGAGTCTGAAACAGGCTGATAAATATCCCTTATGTACTCCTCCGGAGTTATGGTATTGATAATATTGCTTTCAACATTTATGGGAGTACCTGGGATATAGTGCTTGATTCTTTGCCCATTTACCACTCTCGGAAAATTACCTTCTGTGTTGTTGATCTTGATGGCACCAGAACGATATACTTCCTCAACAATGTAAGGACCTTCCCATTTAGAGAGAAGCTTGCCTGCAAAAAATCTTAAACGAGAATTATATAGCAAGACATAATCACCTACATTGAACTCACGTTTCTGTATCCTTTTATCATGCCACCTCTTAACCTTTTCTTTGAACAACTTGGCATTCTCATATGCCTGAGTTGTCCATTCATCAAGCGAGCTAATGTCAAATAACCTCTTCTCACCAGCAAGTTTGAAATCAAAGTTGAGCTCTTTGATTGCCCAATAAGCCTTAGGCTCTAGGTCAAGAGGTAAATGACATGCTTTATCATAAACCATTTTGTACGGAGACATGCCCATGGGATTCTTAGAGGCAGTTCTATAAGCCCACAGTGCATCATCGAGCTTCTTAGACCAATTATTTCTAGACCTATTGTCAGTCTTTTGCAGAATTAGTTTAATCTCTCTATTGCTTAGCTCTACTTGACCACTGGATCGAGGGTGATAGGGAGACGCAATTCTATGGTTGACATCATACTTAGCAAGCATCTTACAGAAAGCACCATGAATGAAATGTGAACCACCATCACTCATTAGATATCTAGGGACTCCAAATCTAGGGAAAACAACTTCTTTAAGCATCCTGATAGAGGTGTTGTGATCATCACTACTAGTTGGATAGCCTCTACCCACTTAGTGACGTAATCAACAACAACTAGGATATGAGTATACCCGTAGGATTTTGGAAAAGGTCCCATATAATCAAAGCCCCAAACATCAAATGGTTCAATGACAAGTGAATAATTCATATGCATTTCCTGACGTTTACTGATAATACCTATTCTTTGACATTCGTCACAAGACCAGACAAACTTACGGGCATCCTTGAAGAGAGTGGGCCAATAGAAACCTGATTGCAATACCTTGTGTGCAGTTCTATCTCCCGCATGGTGTCCTCCGTAGGCCTCATAGTGACACTTCTGTAGGATCTGTCCCTGTTCATGTTCAGGTACACAACATCTAATATCACCATCTACTCCTTCCTTATAAAGGTGAGGATCATCCCAAAAGTAACGTCTCAAATCAAAGAAGAATTTCTTCTTTTGCTGGTATGTGAAACTAGGTGGTATACATTTGGCAACGATATAGTTTGCATAGTCAGCATACCATGGTGTACTACGTGAAGCATTGATGACATTCAATTTCTCATCAGGAAAGCTATCATCAATAGGTTATGGGTCATCAAGAACATTCTCCAACCTAGACAAGTTATCTGCTACTGGGTTATCAACACCCTTCCTATCGACAACATGCAAATCAAATTCTTGTAGCAAGAAAACCCATCTGATGAGTCTAGGTTTAGCGTCTTTCTTCTCCATGAGGTACTTAATAGCAGCGTGATCACTGCGAATAGTGACTTTGGAATCAACTATGTAAGATCTGAATTTTTCACATGTAAACACGACTGCAAAAAATTCCTTTTCCATAGTAGCATAGTTTCTTTGGGCATTGTCTAGAGTTTTGCTAGCATAGTGAATAACATTCAACTTCTTGTCAACTCTTTGTCCTAGAACAACACCAACATCATAATCACTGGCATCGCACATGATTCGAAAAGGTAAGTTCCAATCAGGTGGTTGAACAATAGGTGCAGTTATCAAGGCCTTCTTAAGTATTTCGAAGGCTTTCTCACAATCACCGTAAAAAACAAAAGGAATATCCTTTTCCAAGAGATTGCTAAGAGGCCTAGAAATCTTCGAGAAGTCTTTAATGAACCTTCTATAGAAACGAGCATGACCAAGGAAACTTCTTATACCTTTGATATCTGTGGGGCATGGCATTTTCTCGATTGCATCAACCTTAGCCTTATCGACTTCAATACATCTTTCAGAAATTTTATGTCCTAAGACGATGCCTTCATTAACCATAAAGTGGTACTTCTCCCAATTCAAGACAAGATTGGTGTCTTTACATCTCTGCAAGACTCGATCAAGGTTGCTGAGGCAATCATCAAAATAAGACCCGTAAACGGAGAAGTCATCCATGAAAACTTCAACAATCTTTTCGAAAAAGTCAAAGAATATAGCCATCATACATCTTTGAAAGGTGGCAGGTGCATTACATAAGACAAAAGGCATATGTCTATAGGCAAAGGTACCGAAAGGGCAGGTGAAAGTGGTTTTCTCCTGATCAGATTGTGCAACAAGTATTTGGGAGAAACGAGAATAACCATCTAGAAAGTAGAAGTGTGTGTGTGTTTAGACAGTCTTTATAGCATTTGGTCGTAAAAGGCAAAGGGTAATGATCTTTCCTAGTGGCTTTATTCAATTTCCTAAAATCGATCACCATCCTATAGCCAGTAATAATCCTCTGCGGGATCAATTCATCCTTATCATTATGGACAACGGTAATACCTCCCTTCTTAGGGACGCAATGCACCGGACTCACCCAATCACTATGAGCAACGGGATAGATAATACTTGCTTCCAGGAGCTTTAGTATTTCTTTTCTTACTACCTCTTTCATCTTAGGATTTAATCCCCGTTGATGATAAGCGACTTGTTTGGAATCAGGATCGATTTTAATCTTGTGCTGGCATCGAGTGGGACTAATGCCCTTAAGATCATCAAGAGTATATCCAATAGCAGCACGGTGCTTCCTCAGAGTTGTTAGTAAGTTCTTTTCTTCATGCTATGAGAGGCTAGCACTAATTATAACAGGATATATCTCTTTTTCATCAAGATAAGCATACTTAAGAGTACCAGGCAACTGTTTAAGCTCGAACACAGGATCACCCTTTGGTGGGGGTGGATCTCCAAGCAGTTCAACAGGCAAATTATTCTTAAGGATATGATATTGTTCTAAGACAACTCTATCTATCTCACCCCTTTCATCCATGTGCATATCATTTTCATGCTCAAGCAAGTATTGCTCTAAAGGATCGGTAGGAGGCACGACAATAGAAGCTAGGGCAATAGTTTCATCCTTACTAGGCAACTTTTTTTCATGAGGTTGTCTACCAAACTTGGAGAAATTGAATTCATGTGACACACCTTCAAAGCCAACAGTGACAGTTTGCTTCTCACAGTCAATATGAGCATTGACAGTATTGAGAAAAGGTCTGCCAAATATAATGGGACAAAATCTATCTTGTGTGGTAGCAAGAACGAGGAAATCAGCAGGATACTTCGTTTTACCATACAAGACTTCAACATCTCTAACAATTCCCACAGGGCAGATAGTATCTCTATTGGCAAGCTGAATAGTGACATCAATGGGTTCTATCTCGACAGGTGCAATCTCGTCTTTGATTTCATCATATAAGGATCGAGGTATTGCACTAACACTAGCAACCACGTCACATAAAACCATGATAACAATGATCTCCTATCTTAACAGAAACAACATGCGTGCCAACAACAGGCCTATGTTTGTCTCTAGCATGTGGTTTAGCAATTCTAGCAGCATCTTCACAGAAGTGAATATCATGGCCATCAAAATTGTCGGACAAGAGATCTTTGATAATAGCAATGCAAGGTTCAACTCTAATTTGCTGAGGGGGTGTAGGTGTTCTAATGTGGCCCCTACGTATCACAGTTGAAGCTTTAGAATGATCCTTTATCCAAACAGGGAAAGGTGGTTTCTCAATGTAAGCACTGGGAACAATAGGATCATTATAAGCAATGAATTTCTCTTCAACTGGATTGGGTTTAACTACATTGACTTCTAAGGGAGGATGATATATAAACCACTTCTCTTTGGGGAGATCAATATGAGGAGAAAATGATTCACACAATGAAGCTACTATCTCAGAGTTAAGTCCATACTTAGCGCTAAAATCACAAAAAGTATTTGTTTCGACAAAGGATTTAACAAAATCAAACTTGAAATTCATACCTGACTCCTTACCTTCATCAAGCTCCCAATCTTCAGAGTTGCGTTTAATACTTTCCAATAAATTCCATTTGAAGTCAATATCTCTCTTCATAAAAGAACCGGTACAAGAAGTGTCAAGCATGTTGCGATCATCATGAGAAAGCCGAGCATAGAAGTTCTGAATGATAATTTCTCTCGAGAGCTCATGGTTGGGGCATGAATATAACATTGATTTAAGCCTCCCCCAAGCTTGAGCTATGCTTTCTCTGTCACGAGGACAAAAATTATAAATATAATTCCGATCGCGATGTACTAGATGCATAGGATAAAACTTTTGATGAAATTCCAATTTCAACTGATTGTAGTTCCATGATCCGGTATCATCGCATAGCCTATACCATGTCAACGCCTTATCCCTCAAAGATAAGGGAAAGACCTTCTTCTTGACCTCATCCTCGGGCAAACCTGGAAGCTTAAATAAACCACAAACTACATCTACATAGATTAGATGCAAGTCTGGATGTGATGTTCCATCTCCTTTAAAAGGATTAACCAGCAGTTTCTCAAGCATACCCGAAGGAAATTCATAGCAAATAGTTTCAGTAGGTGCAGAAGGTTGACGAGCAACTATTTGTGCTTCCGTTTGAGGTGAATATACCCCGAACAAGCCCCTCAAAGGATTAGTTTCCATAGTGACAAGTGACAATAAATTTTAGCACACTATATAATTGTTTCCTTACCAATTTCCACTTACCAAAGGCACTTTACTCCCCGGCAATGGCGCCAGAAAAGAGTCTTGATGACCCACAAGTATAGGGGATCTATCCTAGTCCTTTCGATAAGTAAGAGTGTCGAACCCAACGAGGAGCAGAAGGATCTGACAAGTGGTTTTCAGCAAGGTAATTTCTGCAAGCACTGAAATTATCGGTTACAAGTAGTTGGTGACAAGATGATTCGTAGCAAGTAGCAAGTAACAACAGTAACAACGGTGCAGAAAAGTGGCCCAATACCTTTTGTAGCAAGGGACAAGCCTGGACAAACTCTTATAGGAGGTAAAGCGCTCCCGAGGACAGATGGGAATTTCTGTCAAGCTAGTTTTCATCATGTTCATATGATTCACGTTTGCTACTTTGATAGTTTGATATGTGGGTGGACCGGCGCTTGGGTACTGCCCTTACTTGGACAAGCATCCCACTTATGATTAACCCCTCTCACAAGCATCCGCAACTACGAAAGAAGAATTAAGACAAAGTCTAACCATAACATTAAACTAGTGGATCGAAATCAGCCCCTTACGAAGCAATGCATAAACTAGGGTTTAAGCTTCTTTCACTCTAGCAACCCATCATCTACTTATTACTTCCCAATGCCTTCCTCTAGGCACAAATAATGGTGAAGTGTTATGTAGTCGAATTTCACATAACACCACTAGAGGAAAAACAACATACAACACATCAAAATATCGAACGAATACCAAATTCACATGACTACTTATAGCAAGACTTATTCCATGTCCTCAGGAACAAAAGTAACTACTCACAAAGCATAATCATATTCATGACCAGAGAGGTAATGAGTAGCATCAAAGATCTGAACATATAATCTTCCACCAAGTAATCCAACTAGTATCAACTACAAAGAGTAATTAACACTACTAGCAACCTTACAGGTACCAATCGGAGTCGCGAGACAGAGATTAGTTACAAGAGATGAACTAGGGTTTGGAGATGAGATGGTGCTGATGAAGATGTTGATGGTGATGAGTCCCCTCCGATGAGAGGAGTGTTGGTGATGACGATGGCAACGATTCCCCCCTCCGGGAGGGAAGTTTCCCCGGCAGGATCGTCCCGCCGGAGCTCTAGATTGGTTCTGCTCAAGTTTCGCCTCGTGGCGGCGGCGATTCCTCCTGAAAGCCTCCTCTTGATTTTTTCTGGAATGAAACCTATTTTGTAGCAAAAGAGAGGGGCCAGAGGGCCAGCTGGGAGCCCACAAGCCCCCTAGGCGCGACCAGGGGGGAGGCCGTGCCTAGCAGGCTTGTGGCTTCCTGCTGGCGCCCTCCTGGTACTTCTTCGGCCCAGTATTTTTTTATAAATTCCAAAATAAACCCTCGTTGATTTTCACGGATTTTGGAGTTGCGCAGAATAGTATCTCAAACTTGCTCCTTTTTCAGGCCAGAATTCCAGCTGCTGGCATTCTCCCTCTTCATGTAAACGTTGCAAAATAAGAGAGAAAAGGTATAAGTATTGTACCGTGAAGTGTAATAACAGCCCATAAAGCGATAAATATCAACATGAAAGCATGATGCAAAATGGACGTATCAATGTCGCAGTCTTGAGTCCTCCCCGTAACTCCCTTGGGGCTGCGTCTAGAAGAACCCTTCCTTGAGGAACATCTCCTTAAGAAATTCATTTTCCTACACACAAATTTCTGAAATTTTTGGGCCAAAAAAATAAGTCAATAAAATTTGCAAGAATGATAGCAAATACTTAGAGGCTATATCAAACATTCATGCTACTTGGAACTCAAAAGAATTTAACATGGAAGGTAATTTCTGTAGCACCAAGTTAAACAATTTATGCAAAATAAAAACACTAAGGCTAAAATTGATTGGAGGAATGGAGGAGTCATATACCAAGGAACAATTCCCACAAAATAGTTTCGGAAACGGGGTTCTGAGGAAAGAGATCGAAAATTTCATTTTTTATAGGAATAACACGGAAGAGAGAGAGAGAGCTAGGAAAAACATTCTGGAGGTAGGAGACGGAGTGAGCTGAAGGGATAAGGCAGGGGGCTCTATGGGCCCCACAAGCCATCACGATGCAGTCTAGGGGAGCACCCTATTGGCTTGTGACCCACACGTGCATCTCCCTGCTACAATTTTTACTCCAAAAATTCTAATATATTCTAGAAAAATCATATTAAAATTTTATAGCATACTAAGACTTTTTATTTCTGGGTCTTTTTTCTGTTGCACGGAAAACTGAGAAAACAGGAAAATCATTGTGACAGCCCGAGATCGACAGTCGAGAAGATTCCCCTTTTATTCCGTTGTTGCCTTGTGATTATTTGTTTGGTGCATTCATCATCGCATCATGCGCATCATGCGCATTGCATCGGCACTCCGTTGCCGCCAGTTTTCAAAACTTGCATCCGTTATTAGTTGCCGATTCTCTCCGTTTTTTTCGTTGACCGTTTTGAGACCAACCACACACACGCGCCCGCGGCATCGATAAAATATTGTTTTTAATGGTTTCCAGAAAATATTCTCGGATTGCGTTGAAATTTAGCGTGCGGTCTTAATATAGTGTAGGTAGGTCATATGCCAAATTCCGCCGCAACCGGAGTCCGTTTGATACCCGAACGGTCTACCATAGCGGCACCGTCATCGGGTTATCGTCGGACATTTTTCGGTGTTTAAAAAATCTCGTCGCCAGGCCACCATCTCCCTCCCTTCTCAGCCCACCCCCCCTCTGCACAGCCCACTACCGCCGTGCTAGCCCCCTCGGTTTTCGGATGTTCGATCGAGATCGAATGGTCGAAATCGATGCAAAAAGCTCTAAGCCTAGCCCCATTCCCTATTTAACAACCCCCCTTGCCCAATTTTAACCAAACCCTAGATTTCTCCTTAGCTTCCGTGCCCACTAGCCCTCAGCCGCCACCCAGCGCCACCACCGGTCGCCTCGGCCCATGCACCAGCCAACCACCGCCTCCTCTCTCCTCCCTGCCGCAGCAGCCAAGATCGGGCCCGCCTCGGACCGAATCGGGGCCCGGTGAGCCAGCAACCGCCCACACCACCCACCTGTTGCTCATCTCCACGCCGGAGCCCTGCCGGAGTCATCCCGCGCTGCCGCCCTGCACTCGCCGAAGTAGCTCCATCACCGCGGCTCCACATCGCCCGCGCAGCCGCCATGGAGCTCCATCTCCTCGCGTGCTCGCCGCCCCGCCGGCCTCCGGCGCTAGATCCGACTGCCCCGGCCTTGCCCCAGCCTTGCCCCGCCAGATCTGCCTCCCCTGTCGAGGCCTCGCCCCTGCCTCACCTGCTGCTCATCGAAACCGATGCCATAGCCTCGTGCTCCTGGATGAGCATGGAAGGGCCGAGCCATACCCGACCTGGGTGTTGACCGCATCACCGTGGGTTGCTTGTGCCAGGCCCAGCGAGTCGGCCCATCTCTAGCTTCGACCTGCCTCTCCACCAGGCCGGCCCGATAGCCCATGGGTGAGCATCCCCCATTCCCCGCCCATGCGCATTTTTATTAAATTGCGCCCATGCCGTGTTGGACCAGTTTAGCCAAATTCTGCCCGTAGGTTTTTTTTTATTTTACGTGATTTAGCTAATTACACTTTAGTTTCGTATATTAAAACGCACGTAGTTTTTAACCGTGCGTCGGATTGGAATAAGTTAGATATGTAAAACATGTAGAATTTCGCATAGATTAATATTTTCCAACTTTTATGCATATTTAAGACTGTTTAGCGTGATGTTTGCATCGGTTTGCATGTCGACGTGTGTCGGTGAATACTCACAACATATGTCATAGGTAGGCTAAAGTCGGTGAGAACCGAAGGGACAAAGGTGGACGCTGGGAACGAGGTTGGTACACGCATGGGACGCACGATGTACCCAGGTTCAGGGCTCTCCGTACAGATAATACCCCTAGTCCTGCCAGAGTGTTTGATGTGTATGAACAAAGTACAGAGTTGCTCCTGGAGCAGTGTTGGGAGGAGGAAGAGGGGAGCCGCCGGCTCGTCTCTGCCTCTCTCCGTGGTTGGTGAGTGTATGGTCTTCTTCGGTTGTGGAATTATCGGCCCCCCTACATGGAGGGCGATCGGGGGGTTTTATAGACGAACACACCGGCCTATAATATGGATAAAGGGTACAAGTGTGGGACCTGGCTCGCAGCCTCGCCGGCTGGCCAGGGGCCCACTAGAGTCTTGTCTTGTCGCTTGAGGGGCCCGCCGACTGCATGGTCTCGATTGGCAGTGGGACCCGCCGGCTGGCCAATGAGGCTCTCGCGTAAGGTTGACACCGAGCATGCGCTGTACGTCAAGCGTCGTCCAGCGAGATTCGTCATGGGCATGAGGTACGACCGCCTCCACTGTTCCCCATGCCCAGTGCAGTAATGGAGTGGGAGTGCGACGGTCCGACACTATGCTAGGTGATGGATCAGAGCCGGGGTAGGTCAGCGGCGTGGCCGCGACGCTCGTACCTGCCGGGCGCCCTGATCCAGTACCTTTGCTGACGCGTAGCTACCTTTAATCATAAGGTCTCATCCTGACCTACGATTTGATGTGACTTGTGATCTTCGGCCGGCTAGCCTGCTTGGCTAGCCGGCTTGGGTGCGGCCGTCTCATTCCTAGCCGGGCTGGCGGGACCAGGCCGACTCAGAAGAGGTAGCCGCCTCGACTCCAGCCAGCGGGGTTGCCTAGCCGCCCAGAGGGATGGCCGCCTCGTCCTCTAGCCGGTAGGCGCTGCTTAGCCGACCGGAAGACTTCGGCCTTGGGAATCTATATATGTTCATGTCCTTTGGGCCGGAAATGAAGGAGCAGGCTTGATGAGCCTACCCCGGGGTTATCCCCCCGACAATAGTCCCCGAAGCTGGCGAGGCCTGCCGCCTGTGGGCGGGCGGCCTCACCGGCTTGACGATTTGCCTTGACATTTTCGCCGCCACTCGTGACGAGGGGTGTCGGCTTCGAAACCAACTGGTTTCGAAACGACGCCTCGGCCTCGTCGCAATTCGCTCGGAGAATGCCACGTGCCAGGCCCCGCCTGGTGTAATGATGGTGATTACTGATGAGGGGACTAGGCCTGAGCCCTGGGTCCTGCCATGACGCCCCCTCGGCCTCCGCGCGAGAGATCCTCTGCGGATTTACTCCGCGACGGTTGGGCTTAGGGAAGCGTTACCGCCCATAATACACGGGGTTAATGGGGGTCCGGTGCGCACCGGATCCCCTCCCCACGACGCTTCGTGGGGGTTTAAATGGATCCGGGGGTTCCGAGGAGGCCATTCGCCCCCCTTCTTGCCCTGCATCCGCGCTCTCTTCCTCCCTGCGCCCAGAGAGAAAGAGCTCGCATCCTTCGTCTTCTTCGTCTTCGTTGCCGCAAAGTCGCCAACCCCTTTGGGCTCCCGTCACCCGTAGCCATGTCCGATGGTTCTTCCTCGAAGAGGCCCTCAGTGTAGAAGGCGTCGTTGCAGGAAGCCTGGCTGGGCAGCGATGTCGGCGAGGGGCACATCAAGGCACTCCGTCACCACCGACTACTGCCCTCGGCCTCCCAAGCGCTGGTGCGACTCCCTGGCGCCGAGACCGCTCCCACACCCCCCGTGGGAGAGGTCGTGGTCTTCATAGAGCATTTCTACCGGGGCTTCGGACTTCCGGCCAGCGCTTTCTTCGCCGAATGGCTCCACTTCTTTGGACTGCACCCGCATCACCTGGCGTCGAATGCCATTCTGCAGCTGTCGGCCTTTGTTGTCCTGTGCGAGGGCTTTGTGGGGATCGAGCCCCGCATCGACCTGGGGTGCAGCCTGTTCTTCTAAAGCAGCAATCCATCGCTATGGAGAAATGATACATCTCAAACGTATCTATAATTTTTGATGGTTTCATGCTGTTATCTTGTCTTCTTTGGATGTTTTATGTACCTTTTATATCTTTTTTGGGACTAACTTATTAATTCAGTGCCAAGTGCCAGTTCCTGTTTTTTCTGTGTTTTTGACTCTTTTCAGATTTGATTTTGGAACGGAATCCAAACGGAATAAAAACCCCGAAATGATTTTTTCCCAAACAGAAGAAGATCAGGGGGCCTCTGGGCCAAGCCAGGTGGGCTCCACGGAGCCCACAAGCCCCCACTCTGCCACCAGGGGGGAGGCGGCGGTGTCAGGGCGTGTGGCCTCCCTGGCCGCCCCTGACCTAGATCCTTGGCTTATATATTCCCAAATATTCGGCAAAAAATCAGGGGAGCCTCGAAAATACTTTTCCACTGCCGCAAGCTTCCGTTTCCGCGAGATCTCATCTGGAGACCCTTCCCGGCGCCCTGTCGGAGGGGACTTTGGAGTTGGAGGGCTTCTTCATCATCATCATCATCGCCCCTCCAATGACTCGTGAGTAGTTCACTTCAGACCTACGGGTCCGTAGTTAGTAGCTAGATGGCTTCTTCTCTCTCTTGGATCTTCAATACAAAGTTCTCCATGATCTTCATGGAGATCTATCCGATGTAATCTTCTTTGGCGGTGTGTTTGTCGAGATCCAATGAATTGTGGATTTGTGATCAGATTATTTATGATATATATTTGAGTCCTTCCTGATTTCTTATATGATGATTTGATATCCTTGTAAGTCTCTTCGAGTCTTGGGTTTTGTTTGGCCAACTAGATCTATGATTCTTGCAATGGGAGAAGTGCTTGGTTCTGGGTTCTACCATGTGGTGACCTTTCCCAGTGATAGTAGGGGCAGCAAGGCACACATCAAGTAGTTGCCATCAAGGGTAAAAAGATGGGTTTTTATCATTGGTTTGAGATTATCCCTCTACATCATGTCATCTTTCTTAAGGCTTTACTCGGTTCTTATGGACTCAATACACTAGATGCATGCTGGATAGCGGTCGACGTGTGGAGTAATAGTAGTAGATGCAGAAAGTACCGGTCTACTTGTTTTGGACGTGATGCCTATAGATATAATCATTGCATAGATATCGTCACGACTTTGCGCGGTTCTATCAATTGCTCGACCGTAATTTGTTCACCCACCATCTACTTGCTTTCATGAGAGAAGCCACTAGTAAACACTACGGCCCCCAGGTCTATTCACATCCATCGTTTACACTTCCGCTACTTTGCTTTGTACTTTGTTGCTTTCAGTTCTCACTTGGCAAACAATCTATAAGGGATTGACAACCCCTTCATAGCGTTGGGAGAAAGCTTTTGTCTTTGTGCACGATCTTGAGATACTCCTCCACTGGATTGATACCTTGGTTCTCAAACTGAGGGAAATACTTACCACCGCTACGCTACATCACCCTTTCCGCTTCGAGGGAACACCAACGCAAGTCTCCAAGGCCACGGGGAAATCCTTTGCATACTTGCCTAGGAAGTCCCTTAAGGCGTAGCTGCAGTAGAAGGATCAAGCCAAGTATTCTCCCGTCGACGAGCCTATTTCTGGCGCCATTGGAAGGTCTTTTGTTGCAGTAGCAGAAGTATTTCTGGCGTCGTTGCCGGGGAGGAGAAATCAAGATCTATCCAAGTAGGTCTCACAAACTCTTCTCTTGCATTTACTTTTGTTGCCAGTTGCCTCTCGTTTTCCTCTCCCCCACTTCACATTTGCCGTTTTCATTTGCCTTTCTCCTTCGTCGTTTTCTTTTGCCTTTGCCGTTTCCCTTTGCCGGTTTTCTCGCTTGCTTGTGTGCTTGTTTGTTTGTTGAAGTCATCATGGATGAAAACACCAAACTTTGCGACTTCTCGAGCACTAATAATAATGATTTTATTAGTACTCCGATTGCTCCCGCCACTAGTGCGGAATCGTATGAAATCAACACAGCTTTGTTGAATCTTGTTATGAAAGACCAATTCTCTGGCCTTCCTAGTGAAGATGCCGCATCCCATCTCAATACCCTCATTGAGCTTTGTGATATGCAAAAGAAAAGGGATGTGGATAATGACGTGATTAAGTTGAATCTTTTTCCTTTCTCGTTGCGAGATCGCGCAAAAACTTGGTTATCTTCTTTGCCTAAAAATAGTATCGATTCTTGGGATAAGTGCAAAGATGCTTACATATCCAAGTATTTTCCGCCGCCTAAGATCATCTCCTTACGTAACGATATCATGAATTTCAAGCAACTTTATCATGAACACGTTGCACAATCTTGGGAGAGGATGAAGCTTATGATTAGAAATTGTCCCGCTCATGGGTTGAGTTTGTGGATGATTATACAAATATTTTACACTGGCTTGAATTTCGCTTCTCGCAATATCTTGGACTCCGCCTCAGGTGGAACGTTCATGGAAATCACGTTAGGAGACGCTACAAAACTCCTAGACAATATCATGACCAACTACTCTCAGTGGCACACTGAAAGGTCGCGTGCTAGCAAAAAGGTGCACGCTATAGAAGAGATTAACTCGCTTAGTGCTAAGATGGACGAGTTGATGAATTTGGTTACTAGTAGAAACGCTACCTTTGATCCTAATTACATGCCACTATCTTCTTTGATTGAGAGTAACAACGCTAGTTTGGACGTGAATTTTGTTGATAGGAACAATTTTGGCAACAACAATGCTTTTAGAGGAAACTATGTTCCTAGGCCTTTTCCTAGTAACTACACTAACAATTATGGCAATTCCTACGGCAACACTTATGGAAATCACAACAAATTACCCTCTGATCTAGAGAGTAATATCAAAGAGTTCATCAACTCTCAAAATATTTTCAATGCGTCCATAGAGGAAAAACTACTCAAAATAGACGATTTGGCTAAAAACGTTGATAGGATGTCTTGTGATATTGATGCTTTGAAAGTTAGATGCGCTCCTCCCAAGGTCAACTTAGATGAAACTTTGAAAGCTATGCGTACCTCCAATAATGAGAGCAAAGAAAGAACCGCCCAAATTCGCGCTAGACATGAATGGTTTAAAAGGGTGCGTTCTAGTGATGCAAATCACGAAGATCTTAAAGTGTTTGGTGTTTCTCCTCTTGAATCTTTGTTTTGCGTGTCAAACCTACTTATGGAGGGGTTGGATATGAATCCACTTTGGTTGAAAAAGGCCCCAATGATTCGGAGTCCACTTATCTTGATGATAAAGGTGTGGAGAGTGGAGTAGAAGAATTCAAAATTTTGGGTAGTGATGAAACTCCCACTTTGGATTTTAGGGAATTCAATTATGATAATTGCTCCTTGTTTGAATGCATTTATTTTATGCAATCCATTGAAAACTCTCCATACACTTATAGCCAAAGCAAAGCCTTTACCGCGCATATCATAGATGCTATGATGAAATCTATTGAAGAGAAGCTCGAACTAGAACTCTCTATACCTAGAAAACTTCATGATGAGTGGGAACCTACTATCAAAATCAAGATAAAAAACTATGAGTGCAATGCTTTGTGTGATTTGGGTGCTAGTGTTTCCGCGATTCCAAAGTCTTTATGTGATATTCTTGGTTTTCATGACATTGAAGAGTGTTCTCTTAATTTGCATCTTGCAGATTCTACTGTCAAGAAACCCATGGGGAGGATCGATGATGTTCTTATTGTTGCAAATAAGAACTATGTACCCGTGGATTTCATTGTACTTGACATAGATTGCAATCCTTCATGTCCCATTATTCTTGGTAGACCTTTCCTAAGGACTATTGGTGCTATCATCGATATGAAGGAAGGGAATATTAGATTTCAATTTCCTTTAAAGAAGGGCATGGAGCACTTTCCTAGAAATAAAATAATATTGCCTTATGAATCTATGATGAGGGAAACTTATGGTTTGAGCACCAAAGATGACTATACGTGATTCCATCACTTTTTGCCTAGCTAAGGGCCTTAAACAAAAGCGCTTGTTGGGAGGCAACCCAATGAATCTATCCTTTTTCTTTCTGTTTTGTGTTTTACACACTCTCATAATTCTGTTATGATTGTGTTTTTTGTGTTTCTTTTTGCGTTTGTGCCAAGCAAAACCGTTATGATTAGTCTTGGGGATGATCGTTTGGTCATGCTGGAAAAGATAGAAACTTTCTGCTCAAGAAAAGAATTTTCAGTTTTTTTTTCTGTAAGAGCTTTTGAGTTGATTATTTTTGCTGCTGATTGCTACGCAAATTCTTCAGACTGTTGTAATTTTTCAGAATTTTTGAAGTACCAGAGTTATATGAAATATACAGATTGCTACAGACTGGTCTGCTGTTAACAGATTCTGTTTTTGTTGTGTTGGTTGCTTATTTTGATGAAACTATGGATAGTATCGGGGGGTATTAGCCATGGAAGATTGAAAGTACAGTAACCCAACATCAGCACAAGTAGAATTTAAGGTTGCTACAGTACCTAAGGAAGTGGTGGTTTGCTTTCTTGTACTAATGTTATCACGAGTTTCTGTTTAAGTTTCGTGTTGTGAAGTTTTCAAGTTTTGGGTGAAGTTCTTATGTACAAAGAGATAAAGAGTGGAAAGAGCTCAAGCTTGGGGATGCCCAAGGCACCCCAATATATTCAAGGATGCCGTAAAATCCTAAGCTTGGGGATGCCCCGGGAAGGCATCCCCTCTCTCGTCTTCAATCCATCGGTAACGTTACTTGGGGCTATATTTTTATTCACCACATGTTATGTGTTTTTGCTTGGAGCGTCTTGTATCGCAGGAGTCTTTTATTTTTTTTTGTGTCACAATCATCCTTGCTACACACCTAGAGAGAGAGACATGCACACACCGTGATTTTGTCGAGCTTCCCTTATATCTTTTGGTAGACAATTCAGCTCACATGTGCTTCACTTATATCTTTTGAGCTAGATACTTTTGCTCTATGTGCTTCACTTATATCTTTTAGATCACAGTGGTGCGTGGCCTGGTAGTTGATCTGTGCTTTGAAAGTAGTCTCAAAAGGGGTAGTTATCCAAAGGGATACGAAAACTTCCACCTTCATGTGCATTGAATAGTTAGAGAAGTTTGATTCATCTCAATTAGTTTTGAGTTGTGGTTATGGTAATATTGAAGTCATGCTAGTAAGGTGTTGTGGATCTAGAAATACTTGTGTTGAAGTTAGTGATTCCCGTAGCATGCACGTATGGTGAACCGCTATGTGATGAAATCTGAAAATGATTAATCTATTGATTGTCATCCTTTGCGTGGCGGTCGGGATCGCGCGATGGTTTAACCTACCAACCCTTCCCCTAGGAGTATGCGTTGAATGCTTTGTTTCGATTACTAATAAATTTTTTGCAACAAGTATATGAGTTCTTCATGACTAATGTTGAGTCCATGGTTTATATGCACTTTCACCTACCACCATCACTATCTTCTTAGTGCCGTGCAACTTTCGCCGGTGCACAAAACCCACCATTAGCCTCCTTCAAAACAACCACCATACCTACCTACTATGGCATTTTCAAAGTCATTCCGAGATATATTGCCATGCAACTACCACCATGACATGTGTCACCACGTCTACTTTGCCATTGCATGATCGTAAGATAGCTAGCATGATGTTTCCATTAATGTCTATGCCATGCTAGATCATTGCCACGGTACACTACCGAAGGCATTCCTTATAGAGTCATCGTTACTCTAAGTTTTGAGTTGAAAGTGTTATGATCATCATTAATGGAGCATTGTCCCACGTGAGAAAAATAAAAGAGGCCAAAGAAGCCCACAAAAAAAAGAGGCCAAAGAGCCCACCAAATAAAAAAATGAGTGAAAACGAGAGAAGGGACAATGCTACCACTTTTTCCACACTTGTGCATATTAAGCACCATGATCTTCATGATTGAGAGTCTCTCGTTTTGTCACCACCATATAGCTAGTGGGAAATTTTCATTATATAACTTGGCTTGTATATTCCAATGATAGGATTCCTCAAAATTGCCTTAGGTCTTCGTGAGCAAGCAAGTTGGATGCACACCCACTAGTTCTCTTTAAGAGCTTTCACATACTCGTAGCTCTAGTGCATCATTTGTATGACAATCCCTACTCATTCACATTGATATCTATTGATGAGCATCTCCACAGCTCATTGATATGCCTAGTTAATGTGACTATCTTCTCCTTTTTTGTCTTGCAACCTCCACCACATTCCACACCATCTATAGTGCTATAACCATGGCTCACGCTCGTGTATTGCGTGAGAGTTGAAAAGGTTTGAGAAAGTAAAGGTGTGAAACAATTACTTGGCCAATACCGGGGTTGTGCATGATTTAAATTCGTTGTGCAATGATGATAGAGCATAGCCAGACTATATGCTTTTGTAGGGATAACTTTCTTTTGGCCTTGTTATTTTGAAAGTTCATGATTACCTTGCTAGTTTGCTTGAATTATTATTGTTTCCACGTCAATAGAAAACTATTGTTTTGAATCTAATGGATCTGAACATTCACGTCACATAAGAGGAATTACAAAGGACATCTATGCTAGGTAGCATGAAAGCATCAAAAATTCATTCTTTATCACTTCCCTACTCGAGGACGAGCAGGAGTTAAGCCTGGGGATGCTTGATACGTCTCAAACGTATCTATAATTTTTGATGGTTTCATGCTGTTATCTTGTCTTCTTTGGATGTTTTATGTACCTTTTATATCTTTTTTGGGACTAACTTATTAATTCAGTGCCAAGTGTTAGTTCTTGTTTTTTCTGTGTTTTTGACTCTTTTCAGATCTGATTTTGGAACGGAGTCCAAACGGAATAAAAACCCCGAAATGATTTTTTCCCAAACGGAAGAAGATCAGGGGGCCTCTAGGCCAAGCCAGGTGGGCTCCAGGGAGCCCACAAGCCCCCACTCTGCCACCAGGGGGGAGGCGGCGGTGTCAGGGCTTGTGGCCTCCCTGGCCGCCCCTGACCTAGATCCTTGGCCTATATATTCCCAAATATTCAGCAAAAAATTCATGGGAGCCTCGAAAATACTATTCCGCCGCTGCAAACTTCCGTTTCTGCGATATCTCATCTGGAGACCCTTCCCGGCGCCCTGCCGGAGGGGACTTTGGAGTTGGAGGGCTTCTTCATCATCATTGCCCCTCCAATGACTCGTGAGTGGTTCACTTCAGACCTACGGGTCCGTAGTTAGTAGCTAGATGGCTTCTTCTCTCTCTTCGATCTTCAATACAAAGTTTTCCATGATCTTCATGGTGATCTATCCGATGTAATCTTCTTTGGCGGTGTGTTTGTCGAGATCCGATGAATTATGGATTTGTGATAAGATTATTTATGATATATATTTGAGTCTTTGCTGATTTCTTATATGCATGATTTGATATCCTTGTAAGTCTCTCCGAGTCTTGGGTTTTGTTTGGCCAACTAGATCTATGATTCTTGCAATGGGAGAAGTGCTTGGTTTTGGGTTCTACCATGTGGTGACCTTTCCTAGTGACAGTAGGGGCAACAAGGCACACGTCAAGTAGTTGCCATCAAGGGTAAAAAGATGGGGTTTTTATCATTGGTTTGAGATTATCCCTCTACACCATGTCATCTTGCTTAAGGCGTTACTATGTTCTTATGGACTTAATACACTAGATGCATGCTGGATAGCGGTCGACGTGTGGAGTAATAGTAGTAGATGCAGAAAGTATCGGTCTACTTGTTTTGGACGTGATGCCTATAGATATAATCATTGCATAGATATCATCACGACTTTGCGCGGTTCTATCAATTGCTCGACAGTAATTTGTTCACCCACCGTCTACTTGCTTTCATGAGAGAAGCCACTAGTAAACACTACGGCCCCCGGGTCTATTCACATCCATCGTTTACACCTCCACTTTTACTTTGCTTTGTTACTTTGTTGCTTTCAGTTCTCACTTGGCAAACAATCTATAAGGGATTGACAACCCCTTCATAGCGTTGGGAGCAAGCTTTTGTGTTTGTGCAGGATCTTGAGATACTCCTCCACTGCATTGATACCTTGGTTCTCAAACTGAGGGAAATACTTACCACCGCTACGCTACATCACCCTTTCCGATTCGAGGGAAAACCAACGCAAGGCTCCAAGGCCATGGGGGAAATCCTTTGCATACTTGCCTAGGAAGTCCCTTAAGGCGTAGCCGCAGCACAAGGATCAAGCCAAGTATTCTCCCGTCGGCGTGCCTATTTCTGGCGCCATTGGAAGGTCTTTTTTTGCAGTAGCAAGAAATCCGAGGTGGAGAAGCTCAAGGGGCCGCGCCCAATGACGCCATGCGGGGCCGCGTTGGTGCACCACTGCTCGAAATCGGGCTTCCCCCAGATGCCCGTGCAAGAATCCATCAAGCATTGGCATAAGGGTTTCTTCTATGTGAGGAACGCCGACCCTGCCCTGATGTCCTCAACATGCCCCCGTTCGACATCGCTCCGCCGACAAGGTTGAACTGGGATGCGAAGACCCCCAAGCCGATTCCCGAGGTGGCGCTGATCTGTGCCCACCTCGACATTTTGGAGAAGAGCGACCTCTTGACCGCGACGTGCTCACCACCATGGTGGCCCGCCGGATCTTGCCCTTGCAGAGGCGGCTGCATCTGGTCTTCCATATGAGCGGCCGGCATGATCCATGCCGGCTATCCACCAAGAGGTTCACCCCCGGTGCTGTAGCGCGAAGGGTGAATCTGATCTCCACTGCCCGCATGGATGAGAGCGGGGAATGGACGTGGGGGATGTCCCGCTTCAACAGGGCCCATCCGCCTCCGATGGTAGGTGGCCTCTTTATTCTTTGTTGTTTGTCTTGTAGCCGGTCATGTTGCTGAGCCGACAATCGAATTCCTTTCCGCAGCTGTACGAGAATCTGCAGGGGTCCCTCCGTCCGCCCGCTCCCGACGTGGATGTGTCCGACGCATCGGAGATTGAGGACGAGGGCATGATTGAATCCCGCTCGGACTCCTCCGCCGGTCGGAGAATCCCCTGGAGTTGGAAGGGACAGAGCCGTCTGGTGAGTACGCATGGCCCTACGTTGCGGATTGGACGGATGACGACGAGATTCCCTCATTCATTTCTGGTGCAACCTTCGAGGAGGACTCCGATGGGGTGGAAGAGGTCACCTGCCCGTCACTGACTCACGGTAGGCGCCAAAGGGGCGGAGCGACCGCCGCCGATGAGGCAGCCGGGAGGAAGGGCAAGGGTGCCACAGCATCCCGACCGGCTCCTAAGCGGCCGGCGCCGGGTCCTCCAGCCGGACAGCGAGCGTACAACGCGATGAGATGCCGCGGCGCTTGTCGGAGGCTGGTCCCTGTGGTAGCGGGGTAAGATTTCCTCCCCGTTTTCTTCGTTTATCTTGCGAGGAGCTTTGTTCCTTAAGAACTTTGCTTGACAGGGAGGCGGAGGATGTGGAAGAGGACACCGCCTCCGCAGCCGAGCGGGCTGGGTGGGCAGCAGCCGATGCTGCCCAGAGGGAGCTTGAGATGGAGTCCAAGCGCCGATGGGACGTGGCTGCGGGGAAAGCGGCCGTGGGCTAGTCTCGCCCCAGCCGGGTCGAGAGGCCGGTGGAGAAGCGTGCGAAGGCTAGACATGACCCCTCCGCACATGCTCGCGCGAAGGAGCCAGCTAGCGAGGCCGCTTCAAGGCCGGCCCCAAGGGCTGAGGGGGCCCAGCCTTCAGGGCCGGAAGCCTCGGCGCAGGTGGACCTGGAAACGGTCCCTGACTCCCCCAGGGCTGAGGCGGCACCCGACGCGCCGGAGCTGGACCTAGATGCGCCGGACACGGCCCCTGACGCGCCAGGGGCGGCCATGGATGCGCCAGATGCGACCCATCCGCCTCCCGCTGACGAGGTAGCGCAGGCCGGGACGACGCCAGAGCCGTCCGCTGAGTCGGCACCACGAGCCGGTGCCATCGTCATTCCCCAACACGGTCCTGTTGCGCCAGGAGCAGGGGCCGGGCCGGGAGCCGGCCCATGAAGACATGACGGGCGGCCAACCTGGCCCGCCTGTGACTTCCCGCCGACACCGTGCTTTCTGGCGTCCCGGAGCTGGTGTCCATGTTTACCAGCAGCCGGTCCAAGGTGGAGCACTCGGCCCGCGTGGTGTGCGGCGTCATGGAGCACCTGGAGGCCCAGGTAGGTGTTTCCTCTTTGGCTTTTGAACTTTTTTCTTCCTTTTGCGTTAGTGGGGGCGCGACAGCGCACCCACTGGATGTAGCCCCCGAGAATCGGGCCGGTTGATCGTCGACCGGTTCGAATCTCTTGGAGGTCCTTTTCCCTGTATTGTTTCTTCAGTGGAGGCGCACTAGCGCACCCACTGGGTGTAGCCCCCGATAATCGGGCTGGTTAAGTCTTAACCAGGCCGAATCTTAATCCTGTTCCTTTTTGCTTTTTTGGCAGGAGCTTTATGACGCTCAGGCGCAGGCTTATAACGAGCTGCGGACCAGCACCTGGGAGCTGATGGCCGGATCGCCGAGCTCGAAGTCCGGCTGGGCGAAGCTGCCACAGAGCGGGACGCCCTGTGTAATGTCGGCAACCCGCTCCAGGAGCAGCTGGCCCTTCTTCAAACAGAGAAGAAGGAGCTCGAGGCGGCTAGCAGGGTCGAGCTCGGGCGACTGCGCGATACACTGTAGGAGAAGGAGGCCTCCTACTCCGCCGACGTGGATCGCCTCGCGTCGCTTCATTTTAAGGAGATGAACCTCAAGGACGCTGCCTTGAGGGAGAAGGAGGAGGCCCTTGTCCAGAAGCAATCGCAGCTGGCCAAGGCCTTGGAGTGTGCGGCAACTCTCCAGGAGGAGGTTGTCCGCCTTACTCATGCGAGTAAGGTGCGGGAGCTCGAGGTCCTCGAGAGCTCCCATGAGACCGATGGCGCCTTCCATCGTGAGTCTCTCTTCTTTGTCTTGTTTTTGGTATTTTTGACCGACAACTCTTCTTACTGTGCTCTCACGCCCTGGCTGTTGCCGTTCCAGGTCTCTTCCCTGTGACCCAGATCGCGGCCGACACTACCGTCGAGGTGAGCCGCAAGGAGCGCCGCGCTGCTGGGCAGGAGGTAGACACTACCTCCGGCTGGAGCATGGAGGAGATCGGGGTGGGCCTTCGGGCCCGCCTGCGTGCCCTGGGCGAGTCTGTGGCTCAGCTCTAGATCGCAGGCTCGTCGATGGTGGCGGCCCTGTGGCCGGAGGGTGTGGAGCCGGCGTCAATGAGCCGGCTCGCCCGCTGGCTTGCAGCGGGCGGAGAACGCCTGGATGCCTGGCACGCCTCTGCCGCGCGGGCTGGGGCTTACATGGCCCTGCAGTTGGCCAAGTCCTGGTATCGGAACCTGGACTTGGGCAAGCTCGCCACCGAGCGTGATGGCTCAGAGGCGGAGCTACATGGCATGGAGGAGGCACTGCGTGTGAGGGCTAGCGACATCACCGAGTACGCAGCCTGGGATGATTTCGTTTTGGAGCGGGGTGAAGATGGTGGTGTGATCGCTCAGGATCTGCACGGCCTTCAGCCCTGTGACCCTGACGGCAGCTCCGACGAGGCGGCCCGAGCTATGGAATCTGCTGCCGCCTCCAGCGGTGCGGCATACGCCGACTCCGGTGCGGATGGAGCCGGGAGCCCTCGCGAAGGAGACGGTGCAACTGCCTCGGGAGCAGCCCGAGATGGTGAAGCTACCACATCAGGAGCAGCGGCCGGGGCGACCGATGAGGCCGCAGCCCCGTAGTCGGCGTCCTTTGTGTTTTGTTCTACCCCCGGAGGGATGTAATGAACGTGGGCCGTGGGCCAATGCTTTTGTGAATGTATATATTCAGCATTATATTCGTATTGCCATGCGTGTTGTCTTATATTCTTGTCTTTTGATTCCTGGTTGACTCCTTTTTCTCCAATCGTCGTATTCCTTAATCTTCCATCCCGCGAACCCGACAGCCGGGAGCCGGTCTGTGGCTGGGTCGAGGTTTCTGATTTTAGAATACGAGATTTAGATTTTTTGAAGCCATCAAGACTTAAAGAACAAGATATAAACCAACAGAGGCCGGCTTGAATGAGATCGTATATATGATCGAGCCAGCCCAAGCCGGTGACCCTTTGTAGCCGAACTTTGCATATATCCGACCTGACCTGGCGTCACCTCGCAAGCTAGACGGCCGGAGCCAGCCCGCAAGCTCATACGAGGTGACCAGGGATCAGCCGGTTACACTATGTGTTCTTTAACAATAGGGAAGGCGTCCGAGCGGCTAGCGAGCCCCCGAGCTTGTTAAAGCCAGCAAGGGGAGTGCGCTGCGTAGCCTCCGAGCTTGATAAAGCCAGCAAGAGGTGTACGCTGTGTAGCCCCCGAGCTTATTGAAGCCAGTCAGGGGGCGTACACTGAGTGAAAACTCTCAATAAAAAGAAACATGAGGCATGCTCTTTTTATTGCATTCGTTGTTGATCCCTGAAAAGGGAGAAAGATACATGTGCATGCTCTTTCCCTTGTTTGATTCTTGCCTTCTAGCAATAGAACGGGCGAAGCAGTGCCACGTTCCATGGACGTTCCGTTTCTTGGTCGGAGTCGTCCCTCTTGCTTTTCCTTGGCTTTTGGGCATCGATCAAGTAGTAAGCGTTGTTGTGCAACGCCCTACTGATGATGAAGGGTCCCTCCCATGGGGATGAGAGCTTGTGCTGGCCGGCAGTGCGCTGGATTCTTCTGAGGACCAAGTCTCCCTCCCTGAAAGAGAGAGGCTTGATCTTTTTGTTGTGGTAGTATCTCAGCTTCTGTTGATAGATGGCTGTCCGGCTCAAGGCCAAGTCCCTTGCTTCTTCGAGGAGATCCACACCATCTTCTCTTGCCTCCTTTGCCTCCATTTCTGTGTATAGGGCGACCCAAGGCGAGTCGAACTCGATATCCGTGGGAATAATAGCCTCGGACCCGTATACAAGAAAGAATGGAGTGAAGCCGGTCGACCGGTTGGGCGTGGTGCGGAGGCTCCATAACACAGCTGACAGTTCTTCAATCCAGCAGCCGGCTTATCTGACCAGTGGTGCCACCAGTCTTGGCTTGATGCCGGCCAGAATCAGGCCGTTGGCCCTCTCTGCTTGGCCATTCGACTAGGGATGGGCCACTGATGCCAAATCGAGCCGGATGCCTACCTTGGAGCAGTAGAGCGCTAGAGCGCCCTTGGCGAAATTGGTGCCGTTGTCGGTGATGATGCTGTGGGGAACGCCGTATCGGACAGAGATGTCTGTGATGAACTTGACAGCGGTGGGACCGTCGAGCTTCTTGATAGGCCTGGCTTCGATCCACTTGGTGAATTTGTCGACGGCCACCAAGAGATACGTCATCCGACCACGAGCCGTCTTGAAGGGCCCTACAATTTCCAGTCCCCAGACGGCGAATGGCCATGACAGGGGAATGGTTTTGAGGGCCGAAGGCGGCATATGGCTCTTCGCGCTGAAGAATTGGCAGCCTTCACACTTGTCGACCAGATCCACGACCTCCTCGAGAGCCGTGGGCCAGTAGAATCCGTGGCGGAATGCCTTGGCCACCAGGGTTCTAGAGGCGGCATATGTCCACACTCCCCCTGGTGAATGTCTCTGAGGATCTCCTCTCCCTTTTCTGATTCGACCCAGCATTGAAACACGCCGGTCACGCTGCGTCGTACCAGTTCGCGATTGATAATGGCGTAGGCTGCAGAACTGCGCTGGATCTGCCTCGCCTCTGCCTCGTTCTGAGGAAGTTCACCGCGAAGAAGGAAGGCCAGAATAGTTTGAGCCCATGATGGAGCCGACACAAGGGTCGCCTCCGCCTCGTCTTGACTGTTGGGGGCTTCTGCAGCCCTCGAGCTTGATGGGGCCGCGATTGTGGGCTCGAGACAAGGTGTCTCTGGTGTTGCTGTGGCAGTTGGCTCACCGTCTACCTCCATGACGTCCACCCACTGGGTGTCGAGACGACAGGATTCGAGTCCAGGCAGAGCCGGGATTGTTGTCGTAGTCGGTGCCGCCATTGGAGTCGGCGCAGTCAGTGTAGCCGGCATGGGAATCGCAACCGACGTACCTGATGGAGCTGATGGCGGTTGCACCGCAGAGTCAGCCGGCACAAAGATCGATGCTGACTCGGGAGACGGCTTGATGGACGGCTTATGGAGTTGCTCGAGGGAGACACCGACTGGAATGGCCTGTCTCGTGGAGCCGATCTTCGCCAGTGTATCGGCCGCCTCATTTTCTGCCCTGGGAACATGGTGAAACTCACAGCCGTCGAAGGGGCCGCTGAGCTGCTGGATGAAGAAGCGGTAGCTTGCCATGTTGGTGTCCCTGGCGTCCCATTCGCCAGAGACCTGCTGCACCACCAAGTCTGAATCGCCGAAGCATATGAGCCGCCGGATGCCGATCTCCTTGGAAAGCCGGAGGCCATGAGCGAGTGCTTCGTACTCGGCGATGTTGTTGGAGGCGGCGAAATGGATCTGGAGAGCATACTTGAGCTGGTGCCCTTTCGGAGACGTCAAGACGATGCTGGCTCCCAGTCCTGTCCGCATCTTCGAGCCGTCGAAGTGCATCCGCCAATGCGTGGAGTCTGGAGGCGGTGGCTCAAACTGGGTCTCGGCCCAGTCGACTAAGAAGTCGGCCACCACATGAGATTTGATGGAGGTACGGGGCTCGTACCGGATATCGTGATCCGCCATAGCGATGGACCATTTGTCAGTCCTGTCCGTGGCATCACGGTTGCCCATGATCTATGAAAGTGGAGCAGTGCTTACCACGGTGATGGCATGCTCTTGGAAGTATTGCTTCAACTTCTTTGCAGCAAGGTAAACACCATAACACATTTTTTGATAATACGGATAGTTCTGCTTAGAGGCGGACAAGACCTCGCTAAGGTAATAGACAGGGCTCTGCACTGGTAGTGCCTTGCCCTCCTCTTTACGCTGAACTACCAACACTATGCTAACCACGCGAGTGGTTGCCGCAATGTATATGAGTATGGGTTCCCTTTCAGACGGCGCTGCCAAGATTGGCAGGCTCGAGATTACCCGCTTGAGGTCGCGGAAGGCTTCGTCTGCCTGGTCGTTCCACTCGAACTTCGTTGTCTTCTTCATGAGCTGGTAGAGTGGAACGACCTTCTCGCCAAGCCGGCTGACGAACCGGCTAAGGGACGCCAAGCATCCGGCGAACTTCTGGACGTCGAGGATTCGAGCCGGCCGCACCATCCGCTCGATGGTGCCGATCTTCTCGGGGTTCGCTTCGATACCGCGGGCGGACACAAAGAACCCCAAGAGTTTGCCGCCTGGAACCCCGAAGACGCACTTCTCTGGGTTGAGCCGGATCTTGTACTCGCGCAGGTTGGCGAACGTCTCCCGCAAGTCGTCGAGGAGGATGAAGTGCTGCTTCGTCTTGACGACGATGTCATCCACATAGACTTGGATGGTTCTGCCGATTTGTGGCAGTAGGCACTGCTACATGCAGCGTTGGAACGTCGAACCTGTGTTCTTCAGACCGAACGTCATGGTGGTGTAGCAGTAGGCCCCAAAGGGCATGATGAAGGAGGTATTCAGGCGATCAGCTGGATCCAGCTTGATCTGATGGTAGCCCGAATAAGCATCCAGAAATGACAGTAGTTCGCAGCCTGGAGTGGAGTCGATCACTTGATCTATCCTAGGCAACGCGAAAGGGTCTTTCAGACATGCCTTATTCAGGCTAGTGTAGTCAATACACATTCGCCAGGTGTTGTTCTTCTTCAGCACCAGGACTGGATTAGCCAGCCAGTCCGGGTGGAAAACCTCCATGATGAAGCCGGCTGCAAGGAGCGGGGTGATCTCTTCTCCGATCGTGCATTGCTTCCCCTCGGTGAAGCGATGCAAGGGTTGCTTCACCGGCTTTGCATCCGGTCGCACATGAAGTTTGTGCTTGGCATACTTCCTCGAAACACCCGACATGTCTTTGGGGGACCATGCAAAGATGTCCCGATTCTCACGGAGGAAGTCAACGAGCTCGCCTTCCTATTTGGGGCTGAGGCCAGCCCCGATGGTGACGCACTGTTTTGGATTGGCAGGGTCGAGTGGGACCTGCTTGGTCTCTTTAGCCGGCTTGAAAGAGCCCACGCCGGCCGAATGGGACGGTGGAGAAGGAAACGCCGACTGCTCAGTAGCCTGGGCCACGAGCCGGTCGATCTGCCGCTTCTCCTCAGCAATCACCAAGGCGTCGACGAGGCGGCTGCTATCTTGGGCACACTCGAGCGACTTCTTGTAGTCGCCGACAACAGTCATGATGCCCTTGGGACCCGGCATCTTCATCTTCAGGTAGGCGTAATGCGGAATAGCCATAAACTTGGCCAGAGCCGGTCTTCCCAGCAGCGCGTGATACGGGCTACTGAGATCCACTACCTCGAACCATATGGACTCTCGGTGGAAGTGGGCTTTGTCGCCGAAGAGGACGTCCAGCTGGATCTTGCCAATGCTAGCAGGACAGCCCAGACACGATGCCATGGAAGACAGTACTGGTCGGTAGGGCGTCCGTCTCCTTGAGTTCGAGCTTGAGGAGAGTGTCGAGGTAGAGGATGTTGATACTGCTGCCGCCGTCGACCAACACCCGGGAGAATTGGCAGGTGAGCCTTTTGGAGGCGAAGGTGGGGTCGAGGACGAGTGCGTATGATCCTGGGTTGGGCATCATCGCGGGATGGTCCACCCGGCTCCATGTGATTGGTTTGTCGGACCAATGCATGTACTGGGGAACCGGGGGGGACCGTGGCATTCACCTCGCGCCGCCTCTGGCGCAGGCTGTGCTTGTCGTCGCCTTCACTAGTGAAGACAACGAAGGCTCCGTCTTGATGCGGGTAGTCGTCTTGGTGGTGGCCGTCGTTGCGAGGCGGCGGCGGCGGAGCCGGATCATGGATGGGAGCCGCTGCACGAGGCGCCGCCTGCGCACCTGGAGGAGCCGGCAGACCATCCCCTTGCGACAACCGGTGTGCAAAGGTGCACTGTCGAAGTGTGTGGGAAGACGGCTGTGCCCCAGAATGTATCTTGCATGGGGCGTCGAGCAGCTGCTCAAAGGACTGCTTGGCCAGCCAGTTGGTGTTGCTCCTGTTGGGACGCTTTCGCGGAGGGCCGGCTTGAGGAGCCGATGTTTCGCCCTGCACGCTGGCCACCAACTTGCTGTTGGAGTGGGAATCCGTCTGATCTGCCTTGCGCTTGTAGTTGTTCTGGCTGCCTTGGTTGTCCCCAGCCGGCTTGGGAGTAGCCGGCGCAGGTACAGGCTTGTCCGAGGCGGTCACCTTGATGCGCATCGCCGAGTCGGCCGTGGCATATTTGTCCGCCTTGGCCATGAGCACCGCCAGGGAGGTGGGCTCGGAGCACATAAGCTTGTGCTTGAGGAGGGTGCCGTCTCGGCAACCGTCGATGAAGTACTGGATGGCTTGTACCTCATGCACCCCCTCACAGGAGTTACGGAGCTCCGTCCACCGGGTGACGTAGTCGCGAAGGGGTTCGTTGGGCTTCTGGATGCACATGGCCAGCTCGCGGGGCTGGCAGGGCGCTTGTAGGTGCCAGTGAAATTGCGGACTAACGCCTCCTCGAAGTCCACCCAGGAGTTGACACTGCCGGCCGGGAGGCTGTTAAGCCAAGTCCGGGCCGAGCCGGTCAACATGAGTGGCACGTAGCGGACCGCTACGTGCTTGTTTGCCCTGGAAATGCCGACGAACGTGGTGTAGTCAATCAGCCAGTCCTCTGCCTTGGCCGTGCCATTGTATTTGGGTGTGTCCCGAGGCAAGGTGAAACCTCAGGGGAACGGCTCCCCTCGGATCCGGGGGCCGAAGCAAGCCGGACCGACGGGACCGTCTTCCTCCAGGAGGGCTGACTAGGCCAAGACGATGAGACGCCGGCGAGCGTCCTGATCATCCTGGGAAGCGTGAGCACCAGCCCGAGTGGCGAGAGGGGAGGCGCCTCGCGAACCAGAGACATGAGTTCTTCGCGGGGGAAGAGTCTCACACTCCGAATCGCCCTCGTCGCCTCCGCGACGCAAGCCCGAAGTGTACTTGCTCTGGCGCTGAGAGCGCCGATCTTGGCTTCCCTCGCCCCTTCGTCCGGAAGGGCGATGCGAGGAGGATCCTTCTGAATGATGCTGACCGCTAGGGCTGCGACGTGCTCCGGGGTTGGGCCCCGGGGACTCCGACTGAGCCTGACCGGGGTCAAACCGAGCGTGTTGCTGGTTGGTGGCGTCAAGGAGGTCCTTGACCCGCTTCTCGTGGAAAGCGCGCTCCTCACCTTCCAGGCTCGCCATCTCCTCCATGGCTGCCTGCGCCGCTAGCATGTTGGCCGCAGGGGTCTCGTAGGTGGGCAGATCGCCACCTAGGACTTTGGCGATGAACCGGCCGCGGCTGCGGACCGATCCAAGCCGGCTAGGCCCCTCGGAAATTGGAGTAAGGCCGTATGCGGAGTTATACTCGCGCTGCGTAGCCTCCATCCGACGTTTCACCGAAGCTACGGCAATGCCCTCCTCCAGGATATGCTTGCGAGCCTCCTCAAGCGAGGCCCGAGTGTCAGCAGGTTTTGCGAAAGCGGTGACGGGTGTCTTCAGGCCGGCAATGGCGTCCCGAAGAGTATCGGCAGTGGCAGCGGTGGGCTCACCAGCACCTGCTGAGGCCTTGCCGGGAGCCGTGTTGGTGCCGGCGCCGATAACCATCACTTCCACGGTGTTGGAGACGGCAGCAACGTGGTATGGGGTAAAGAACCCCACCATTGGCGGAGGACCGTCGAAGACGAGGACGTTGCTAGGATATACGTCGTGGGCAGGCATCAGTGATAGAGAGCCTGCTGAGGCTGGCACAGAGCGCCTCAACATCGAAGTCCTCGCCGAAGTAGCGCGGACCATCGTTGAGACGAAGGTCGCTGAAGAGAACGCTGAGGTTCTCCATAGCAGCGACGACGACGCTAGGGAGCGCCTCGTCATTAGAATCTTCGTCCGAATCCGCATGGTGGACGGGGACGTCGATCATCATGGGTGTTGCCTCGTCGAAAGCGAGCTCCACGGGCATGCATACTGATCCGGACGCGATGCATCCGGTGGTGTAGGTGCGGGGCCCTGCCCAGCGCGTAAAGCCAGCCGATGCCGCGATCGGCCCCACGATGGGCGCCAAATGTCGGTGAATACTCACAACATATGCCATAGGTAGGCTAAAGTTGGTGAGAACCGAAGGGACAAAGGTGGACGCTGGGAACGAGGTTGGTACACGCATGGGACGCACGATGTACCCAGGTTCAGGGCTCTCCGTAGAGATAATACCCCTAGTCCTGTCGGAGTGTTTGATGTGTATGAACATAGTACATAGTTGCTCCTAGAGCTATGTTGGGAGGAGGAAGAGGGGAGCAGCCGGCTCGTCTCTGCCTCTCTCTGTGGTTGGTGAGTGTATGGTCTTGTTCGATTGTGGAATGATCTGCCCCCTGCATGGAGGGCGACCGGGAGGGTTTATAGACGAACCCGCCGGCCTACAATATGGATAAAGGGTACAAGTGTGGGACCCGGCTGGCAGCCTCGCCGGCTGGCCAGGGGCCCACTAGAGTCTTGTCTTGTCGCTTGAGGGGCTCGCCGGCTGCATGGTCTCGATTGGCAGTGGGACCCGCCGACTGGCAAATGAGGCTCTCGCGTAAGGTTGACTCCGAGCACGCGCTGTACGTCAAGCGTCGTCCAGCGAGATTCGTCATGGGATGAGGTACGGCCGCCTCCACTGTTCCCCACGCCGAGTGCAGTAATGGAGTGGGAGTGCGACGGTCCGACACTATGCTAGGTGATGGATCAGAGCCGGGGTAGGTCAATGGCGTGGCCGCCGACGCTCGTACCTGCCGGGCGCCCCGTTCCAGTACCTTTGCTAACACATAGCTACCTTTAATCGTAAGGTCTCATCCTGACCTACGATCTGATGTGACTTGTGATCTTCGGCCGGCTAGCCTGCTTGGCTAGCCGGCTTGGGTGCGGCCGCCTCATTCCTTACCGGGCTGGCAGGACCAGGCCGGCTCAGAAGAGGTAGCCGCCTCGACTCATGTCGACGGGGTTGCCTAGCCGGCCAGAGGGATGGCCGCCTCGTCCTCTAGCCGGTAGGCGCTCCTTAGCCCGCCGGAAGACTTGGGCCTTGGGAATCTGTATATGTTCATGTCCTTTGGGCCGGAAATGAAGGAGCAGGCTTGATGAGCCTACCCCGGGGTTATCCCCCGACAACGTGATAGAAATGGTTTAGATTGTAGTTATTGAACCGTAGCTCCTTGGAGATGAGCCATATATGTAAATGGACTAGAACGATGAGTAGAATCACGTGAACAACTTTGTTTTGTTGTTTAACAAACACAAAATTTGATTAAGACAAATCGGAACAGATTTAGAAGTTAACACATGGGGTCAGTTCGGAGATGTTATATGTCGTTTCCGGCCTCATTTAAAATGCCTAGATAGGTAGATTATTTGTGCTTCACCCCTTGCCATGTTTAACAACATTTAATATTGCCGTGTAAATAAATGGGAGTGAACTAAATATTTAAATGTGGAGTTCCGTCAATATGAAACGAGTTGCATATTGAGCTTCACTTAATGTGTAGCGTTTGACTGTTGTCAATTGCCGTGCCATGCCTTGCATATTTGAATATGGTCATGCATCATTTTTGAATCACATCACGTCGTGTATGTGGTGGTGTTATCATGTGTTCATTCTTGTTTCCGATTTGCTTCATCCTGATAGAGTTCCACAAGCGTGTCAGAATGTGAGGATCCGTTCGACTATATCAGTTCGTCTGCTTCACGGAGTCGTTCTTCTTCCAAGAGGGCTTACAGGCAAGATGAACATTTCCCTAGATATCATTACTATCATTTCCATGCTAGTTGTTTTGTTTCTATCGTTATGTCTCGCTGCCTACCACGTGTTAAATATCAGCCTCCCAACATTGCCATGAAAACCTTTAACCTTTCTACAACCTAGCAAACGACGGATTGGCTATGTTACCGCTTGCTTAACCATTGGATAGCGTTTCTAGTTGCAGGTGCGGTTTCTTCCATGTGCAAAGATGGGTTCCTTGTTATATCACCATATTATTGCTAATTAATTTAATGCACCTATATACCTGGTAAAAGGTGGAAGGCTCGGCCTTTCCAGCCTGGTGTTTTGTTCCACCTTTGTCGCCTTAGTTTCGGCTACCGGTGTTATGTTCCATCAATGAGCGCTCCTAACATGCTTTGGGTTGTTACTGGGACCCCCTAGATTCTCGTTTTGGGATACAACTTCTCTGGCAAGGCCCAACATTGGTACTATATTTGCCCAACATAATAATTCTGTTAATACTGAAAACTTAGGGCGTCATGAACCCGAGGAGTAATTCAACAAAATACAGGGGGCCAATGCTGATGGTGTTGGTCCCAAACAGAGCAGCTTATTAACGCTACCCGGGGTAACTCGGCGTCTGGCGTGGTAACAATCGCTCATCCACCGTGTCCTGAGAACGAGATACGCGGATCCTATCGGATTGTCGACACGCTGGGAGGCCTTGCTGGACTTGTTTTACCTTTCTTGAGCGCCTTGTGTGAGGGATTCCAAGGATACTTTGGGTTATCTCGAGGTTGAGGTTTTCCAATAGGAACCCGAGGAAATCACGGGTTTCACTGATTGAGGTCATTCCGTCGCAGCGTGTGGTAGTTTGTGATGGGCTAGTTGGAGTACCCATGCAGGGTTAAATCTTTCGAAAGTCGTGTCCGTGGTTTTGTTGCAACATGGAAACTTTGTTTAACATCCGATTCTAGATAACTTGAAGCAAGCTAAATCAAAATATGCCAACTGAGTGTGTAACCGTGACTATCTCTTTCCTGAGCTCCTTCTCCGACCGAGGACACGGTGGGGTAATGTCTGACGTAAGTAGGTGTTCAGGATCATACATTGGACCATCAGTAGTTCACATCCGTTTATGCGTAAATCATCCCCCTCTTTTATTCTTGTACTCGTAAGTTAGCCACCTCAAATAAATGCTTAGTCGCTTGTTGCAGCCTCACCACTTAACCATATCTGACCCATTAAGATTTTCTAGTCTTGATACTTTTGGAAATGAGATTGCTGAGTCCCTGTGGCTCACAGGTTACTACAACACCAGTTGCAGGTACAAGTAAAGAGTTAGCTTGACGTGAGCATGCTGATTGTGCTATTTGAAGTTTCTTCTTCTTCGTCGATCTAGGATGGGTTCCAGGCCGACAACCTCGGATAACAAGGATGGACCTCGTTCTTTTATCGTTTGATTTCGTCCGTAGTCGGACCCTGCTCTTCTTCATGATGACTGTATATTGTTGTATTGATGTGACTCTGATGTAGCTTGTGGCGAGTGTAAGCCAACTCCTTATACTCATCTTTTCAGTACATGTACTTGTAATGATATCCATTATTAGGAAACGACGAGATGCGTTTCTATCCCTGTCGAGGCCCACGCGGCAAAATAAGGATGGGACAGCATCTTGGGCACTACAAGTTGGTATCAAAGCAGTACCGACCTAGGAGCCCCCTTGATTGATCGAACTTGGTCGAGTCGAGTCTAGTGAAAAACTGTTTTGAGTCTAGTTATATACGAGAGAGTAGGATTCTTTTTTCTCCTCTTCTATGCTCTAGTGAATAATATTGACGTAAGAATTTTAATTCTACTCCTCTTCTCACTCAATTTTTTTAGGATCACGCGGATATTTTTGGAATCTATATGATGTCGATGTGACGGAGTTCTGTCTTGGTGCCTCCTGTCTGACTTGATTTCTTCCGGGGAGTTGAGCTCCACGGGATTCTTGAGCACATCGTTATCATTCAGATTTCTTAGTATCTCACGACGGAGGATGTTCGAAATTGCTTCAATACTACAAGTGGCGAGAAGAGTCCGACATCCCCAGTACTGGTGAAGATAGGTCCGGATGTATCGCCATACTTAGTATCGTTGTGATTACGAGGGTCTGAAATAGATGAGGTTCCCAGATCTCTCGTTATGTGTTGACGAATGTGATACACTAGATGGGTAGTTTTATTGCTAGGCGTGGAGTGATGGATTTTACTCCATGTATCCGTGGACCCGATTGCATGACCAGAAATTTCGGGAGTTCTTAGGTGGGAATTCAAGTAGTTACTTATAGGACAATCTTCCAACAGATGCATGATGTGAGGTTGGGGTTCGACATCTAGTGGATTCGTTTGTTCACAGTCGTCTTACAACGGTTCTCGTTGTGTCTTAAAGAGTCCTTGTAGCTTGCTACAACTCTAGGACGCTTCGTATGTTGTGTGCACTGCCTTGTACATGATGGCTACTGTAGTATCGAGCCCGTGCGATCCTATCCACGAAAATATCGAGCAAAATCTCTGTCATATGTGTGTTCTGGCTAATTCGCAAGCCACATCCTTTGTTTTGTTGGAGTATGGTAATTCGAGTTGCTTCGATGTTAAGTGGTGAATTCATAACTTTCCAAGAATTGTTCTCATATTTTTATGGGAATGCAAATTCTTTTTCCCTATCAAGTTGTCTTTTAAATTCTTGTCAACTGGAGTTGTCATGTCAATTCTTTTCATTTGGTGTGCTTCTCTTCAAGTGAATTCAATCTTCCCCAATATTTGGAAGGTCAATCTCTCATTTCTTCTAGAGTTCATCTCATCTGCCCCAAGCTATCTTTGTTTTTCCCCACCCTCACACCCTTTTTCTCCAGTGATTCAGTTATCATCCAAGTGCAGTTCAATGAATTGTTGCTTCCGCTATCTTTTCTTTTCTCTCTTCTCCGGTGATTCATTGTGAAGATTCTCAGGAGTTCGAGTTCATCATTTCTTCATTTTGTTTTCTCTGCGGTGGATTCAATTCAAGATTTTGGTGTCATCATATCCTTTTCATTTGTCAATGCTTTCAGTGTGTGGAAATTCTCTTCAAGCCTCTCTTGTCATTCATCAATCTCTTTTCTATCGAGAGTGCTGAAGGTATCTCTGAAGTTCTTGATTTCAATCCTTTCAATTATTTCGAGGTTCCCAACCTCATCAAGTTTTCAGTTATACCTGTGCAATACCTCTCTTCCTAATCAATTGTTTCAACGGTGTTTTCTTTCAGTGGGCCCATAACCCATAGGTTTTTCCCAAGATCTTACCTGGCTATTCTAATATTTTCCGGCGATCTCAATTATTTTCAAGTGTGACATAAGTATGGATTCCATCAGTCATGTTCATTCTCCAAGATCCATTCGAAGTTATTCTCATCTTTGGGTCAACCTTTCATTCTTCATTATCCTGGAGTGTCAGAGTTATTCTTGGTGGTGTTCTCCTCATCTTTTTCAGCTCGGCAGACCGATGGAGTGTTTCTCAAATCTTGGTCCATTCTCTTAAAGATTCATCATTTTAACTTTGTGTTATCATCTTGAATTGTTCTCGATCATGAGAAATCCCTTTCTTGCCATCTAGTGCATTTCAGATTTGTTTCATTCTCGGTCCGTTGAAGGCAATCATTTCAGAAGTTTTCTTCGTTCTCAGCTTTCAGCATTCATTCTCAAATTATTCTCAATTGTTGTCTCTTCGTTTGTCTCTCAATTATTCCGATGTCTTGTTGAAGTTTTTTGTTAGGCGGCTCAATATCTCTTCTTTCTCAAGGTGTTCTTCAAGATTCTTGTTGGAGAACCTCAAGTATTCTTTTCTTGCATTTGAAAGAGCAATTCTTCCTCCTTTATCCTTTGAGGTGGTGTTATAGCGTTCTTGTTAGTTGAGGAGTCCCGAAGCTAAGTTTTTTCAAGAATTAAATATGTAAACCCACCGATTCTATGATCATGAGATATTTTAAACCCATGGTTTCTTCGTCGAGTTATCTTCGATTAGATTTCACCTAAAGCTTGTCCTAAGAGTTGTTGCGATGATGGGGATTATCGTTGATCAAAGTTCTCAATGTACCCTCTTGGTATAAAAAGTTTTGCCTCTCTTGTTGCATCCAATCAAACCTTGTTTCTGTTAGTGGCTGGTTGTCACCTCATAATTGTGAGATGATTTTCATAAGTCCACCAGAAGCTTGTTCTTTCCGTTGTTGGTTTGCCAACAACTCCGTTCAACCCTTCTTGCAAGGCTGCTTGTCAAATTCAATGGTGATAGTAGTTGTCATTTTCTTCTTCATTCTATTCTTCTCAAAGATCTAGTTTCTATTCTTTTGTTGTGGAGGCTTTGTGATGTTGCTCTATTTCTTCTAAGGTCTTGGGTTATCAAGAACATGTTGTCTCCTTGCTTGTTCAATTTTGTTGGCTTGTTATGAATCTTGTCAAGATCTTTCCATCTTATGAAATTTCCCTTCTTTCCTACCGAAGTGCTGCCGAAATTTTGTGTGAATTCTTGCTTGTTTCTCATATCATTCTTCAACCTCTTTGCAACCTTCAAGGATCGTTGGTTTCACTCATTTGTCAAAGAAGCAACTAAGCTTACCGTTTGCTCTATCCTTTCCTCTTCCACTTCAATTCTTAGATCTCGAGGCGAGATCTCTTGTTAGTGTGGGAGAGTTGTGACAGCACAAGACCGACGGTCCAGAAGATTCCCCTTTTATTCCATTGCATCCCTGTGATTATTTGTTTGCTCCATTCATCATCGCATCATGTGCATCATCTCCATTGCATCGACACTACGTTGCCGCCAGTTTTCAAAACTTGCATCCGTTATTAGTTGTTGGTTCTCTTCCTTTTTTTTGTTGACCATTTTGAGACCAACCACACACGCACGCGCCTACGACATCGATAAAACATTGTTTTTAAAGGTGTCTAGAAAATATTATCGGATTGGGTTGAGACTTGGCGTGCAACCTTCATATAGCGTAGGTAGGCCGCCTGCCAAATTTTGTCGCAATCGGAGTCCGTTTGATACCCGAACGGTAGACCATAGGGGCACCGTCATCGGGTTATCGTCGGACGTTTTTTGGTGTTCAAAAATCTCGTCGCCAGGTCACCATATCCCTCTCTTCTCAGCCCACACCCCCTCTCCATAGCCCACTACCGCCCTGCTAGCCCTCCTTGCTTTCCGGATGTTCGATCGAGATCGAATGGTTGAAAGCGATGCAAAACCCTCTAAACGTAGCCCCATTCCCTACTTAATAACCCCCTTGCCTAATTTTGACCAAACCCTAGCCTTCTCCTCACTTTCCGTGTCCACTAGCCTGCAGTCGCCACCGAGCGCTCCCACATCGTCGCCTCGGCCCACGCGCCAACCAACCACCGCCTCCTCTCTCCTCCCTGTCGCAGCAGCCCAGATCGGGCCCGCCTCGGACCGAATCAGGGCCTGGTGAGCCCGCAACCGCCCGCACCACCCACCTGCTGCTCATCTCCACGCCGGAGCCCTGCTGGAGCCGTCTCGCGCCGCCGCCCTGCAGTCGCCGGAGTAGCTCCATCGCCCGATTTGCGTTGCCCCCTCGTTGGAGCTCTGCTGGCCATCTGCGGCTCTACCTCGCCCGTGCAGCCGCCATGGAGCTCCGTCTCCTTATGTGCTCGCCGCCCCGGCCTTGCCCCCGCCGGATCCGCCTCCCGTGTCGGTGCCTCGCCCCTGCCTCACCTTCTACTCACCGAGCCGATGCCATGGCCTCATGCTCCTTGAGGAGCATGGGAGGAACGAGCGATGCCCGACCTTGGCGTTGACCGCATCGCCGTGGGCTGTGTGTGCCACGCCCAGCGAGCCGGCCCAGCTCAAGCTTCGGCTTGCCTCTCCACCAGGCCGACCCGATAGCCCATGGGTGAGCAGCCCCCATTCCCCGCACACGTGTGTTTTTATTAAATTGTGCCCATGCCGTGTTGGCCTAGTTTAGCCAAATTCGGCCCATAGCCTTTTTCATTTTATGTGATTTAGGTAATTACGGTTTAGTTCCGTATATTAAAACACCCGTAGTTTTTTAAACCGTTCGTCGGATCAGAATAAGTTAGATATGTAAAACGTGTATAATTTCACGTACATTAATATTTTCTAACTCCCTTGCATATTTAAAACTGTTTAGCATGATGTTTGCATCGGTTTTCGTGTCGACGTGATAGAAATGGTTTAGATCGTAGTTATTTAATCGTAGCTCCGTTGGAGATGAGCCATATATGTAAATGGACTAGAACGACGAGTAGAATCACGTGAACCACTTTTTTTTGCCGTTTAATAAACACAAAATGTGATTAAGACAAATTTGGACTGATTTAGAGGTTAACACATGGGGTCAGTTCGACGATGCTATATGTCATTTCCGGCCTCATTTAAAATGCCTAGATAGGTAGATTATTTATGCTTCACCCCTTGCCATGTTTAACAACATTTAATATTGCTGTGTAAATAAATGAGAGTGAACTACATAATTAAATGTGGAGTTACGTCAATATGCAACGAGTTGCATATTGAGCTTCATTTAATGTGTAGCGTTTGACTATTGTGAATTGCCATGCCATGTCTTGCATATTTTAAACTGATCATGCATGATTTGTGAATTGCATCATGTCGTGTATCGTGTGTTGATTCTTGTTTCTGGTTTGCTTCATCTCGATATAGTTCCGCAAGCGTGTTAGAATGTGAGGATCCGTTCGACTATATCAGTTCGTCTGCTTCACGGAGTCGTTCTTCTTCCAAGAGGGCTTACAGGCAAGATGAACATTTCCCTAGATATCATTACTATCATTTCCATGCTAGTTGTTTTGTTTCTATCGTTATGTCTCGCTGCCTACCACATGTTAAATATCAGCCTCCCAACATTGCCATGAAAACCTTTAACCTTTCTACAACCTAGCAAACGACGGATTGGCTATGTTACCGCTTGCTTAACCATTGGATAGCGTTTCTAGTTGTAGGTGCAGTTTCTTCCATGTGCAAAGATGGGTTCCTTGTTATATCACCAATTATTGCTAATTAATTTAATGCACCTATATACCTGGTAAAAGGTGGAAGGCTCGGCCTTTCCAGCCTGGTGTTTTGTTCCACCTTTGTCGCCTTAGTTTCGGCTACCGGTGTTATGTTCCATCAATGAGCGCTCCTAACATGCTTTGGGTTGTTACTGGGACCCCCTAGATTCTCGTTTTGGGATACAACTTCTCTGGCAAGGCCCAACATGGGTACTATATTTTCCCAACATAATAATTATGTTAATACTAAAAACTTAGGACGTCATGAACCCCAGGAGTAATTCAATGAAATACAGGGGGGCCAATGCTGATGGTGTTGGTCCCAAGCAGAGAAGCTTATTAACGCTACCCGGGGCAACTCGGCGTCTGGCATGGTAACCATCGCTCATCCGTCGTGTCCTGAGAACTAGATACGCAACTCCTATCGGGATCGTCGACACGCCGGGCGGCCTTGCTGGACTTGTTTTACCTTTCTCGAGCGTCTTGTGTGAGGGATTCCGAGAACACTTTAGGTTATCTCGAGGTTGAGGTTTTCCAATAGGAACCCGAGGAGATCACGGTTTTCCAGATCAAGGTCATTCCATCGCAGTGCGTGGTAGTTTGTGATGGACTAGTTGGAACACCCGTGCATGGTTAAGTCTTTCGGAAAGCCGTGCCCGTTGTTATGTGGCAACGTGGAAACTTTGTTTAACATCCAATTCTAGATAACTTTAAGTAAGTTTAATTAAAATATGCCAACTGGATGCGTAACCGTGTCTGTCTCTTTCGTGAGATCCTTCTTCGATCGAGGACACGATGGGGTAATGTCTGACGTAAGTAGGTGTTCAGGATCATTCATTTAACCATGAGTAGTTCACGTCCGTTTATGCATAGATCATTGATGACCCACAAGTATAGGGATCAATCGTAGTGCTTTCGATAAGTAAGAGTGTTGAACCCAACGAGGAGCAGAAGGATCTGACAAGTGGTTTTCAGCAAGGAAATATCTACAAGTACTGAAATTATCGGTAACAAGTGATTGTGTCGTGAGATGATTCGTAGCAAGCAACAAGTAACAAAAGTAGCAACGGTGCAGCAAAGTGGCCCAATCCCTTTTGTAGCAAGGGACAAGCCTGGACAAAGTCTTATAGGAGGAAAAACGCTCCCGAGGACACACGGGAATTTCTGTCATGCTAGTTTCATCATGTTCATATGATTCGCATTCGTTACTTTGATAGTTTGATATGTGGGTGGACCAGCGCTTGGGTACTGCCCTTACTTAGACAAGCATCCCACTTATGATTAACCCCTCTCGCAAGCATCCGCAACTACGAAAGAAGAATTAAGACAAAGTCTAACCATAGCATTAAACTAGTGGAACCAAATCAACCCCTTACGAAGCAACGCATAAACTAGGGTTTTAGCTTCTGTCACTCTAGCAACCCATCATCTACTTACTACTTCCCAATGCCTTCCTCTAGGCCCAAATAATGGTGAAGTGTTATGTAGTCGACGTTCACATAACACCACTAGAGGAAAAACAATATACAACACATCAAAATATCGAACGAATACCAAATTCACATGACTACTATTAGCATGACTTATCCCATGTCCTCAGGAACAAAAGTAACTACTCACAAAGCATAATCATATTCATGACCAGCGAGTTAATGAGTAGCATCAATGATCTGAACATAAACTCGTCCACCAAATAATCCAACTAGCATCAACTACAAAGAGTAATCAACACTACTAGCAACCTTACAAGTACCAATCGGAGTCGCGAGACGGAGATTGGTTACAAGTGATGAACTAGGGTTTGGAGATGAGATGGTGCTAATGAAGATGTTGATGGTGACGAGTCCCCTCCGATGAGAGGAGTGTTGCTGATGACGATGGCAACGATTTCCCCCTCCGAGAGGGAAGTTTCCCCATCAGGATCGTCGTGCCGGAGCTCTAGATTGGTTCTGCTCAAGTTCCGCCACGTGGCGGCGGCGAATCCACGAAAAAGCTCCTCCCTGATTTTTTTCTAGACGAAACCCTTCATATAGTAGAAGAGGGGGGCCAGTGGGCCAGCAGGCTGCCCACAAGCCCCCTTGGCGCGCCCTGGGGGGTGGCCGCGCCGTGCAGGCTTGTGGCCACCTGCTGGCGCCCCTCTAGCGCTTCTTCGGCCCAGTTTTTTTATAAATCAGGAAAAAAAATCCTCGTTGATTTTTACGGCGTTTGGAGTTGCGCAGAATAGGTATCTCAACTTTGCTCCTCTTTCAGGCCAGAATTCCAGCTGCCGGCATTCTCCCTCTTCATGCAAACCTTGCAAAATAAGAGAGAAAAGGCATAAGTATTGTACCGTGAAGTGAAATAACAGCCCAAGAAGCGATAAATATCAACAAGAAAACATGATGAAAAATGGACGTATCAATCATCCCCATCTTTTATTCTTGTACTTGTATGTTAGCCACTTGAAAAAAAATCTTAGTCGCTTGCTGTATCGTCACCACTTAACCATACCTCACCCATTAAGGTTTGCTAGTCTTGATACCTTCGGAAATGAGATTGTTGAGTCCCTGTGGCTCACAGATTACTACAACACTAGTTTTAGGTACAGGTAAAGAGTTACTTTGACGTGAGCGCGTTGCTTGTGCTATCTGGAGTTTCATCTTCTTCCTCGTCGCCGATCTAGGATGGGTTCCAGGCTGACAGTGTGGGATAGCAAGGATAGACATCATTCTTTTATCGTTTGATTTTGTCCGTAGTGGGACCCTGCTCTTCTTAATGATGACTTTATATTGTTGTAATGATGTGACTCTGATGTAGCTTGTGGCGAGTGTAAGCCAACTCCTTATACTCATATTTTCAGTACATGTACTTGTAACGATATCCATTCTTGCTAAATGACGAGATGCGTTTCTATCTCTGTCGAGGCCCTCGCGCCAAAATAAGGATAGGACCGCATCTTGGGCATTACAATCATGGAATCTTATATTTATTTAGCTAAGTGAGCACTTGATTAACTTGTGGTAGACAGAGTTGTGAATACTCAATTCATCAATCTCATATCTTTCGAGAAGGAACCATTAATAAGGCTGATCAAGTCTTATTACAATCATTTTTGATAAACCTGAAACCAAAGAATTTTTTTATATCACTAGGTTACCTCAATGGGAATTTGTATATCCCCAAGAATAAGATTATAATATTTGTTTTTCTTGGCAGTTGGTAGAGGGATGGTAAAATCTCCAATGATGACCGTGGCACAAGGCTCAATGACATTTATATTGTTAACCAAAGTTCGCTTCTTCGGAAAATGCACCGTAAGTTGCTTGCCATTAACATGAAAAGTGACCTTGTTTTTGTTGCAATCTATAATAGCCCATGCAGTATTTACAAAGGGTCTACCAAGGATGATCGACATATTGTCATCCTCGGGCATATCAAGAATAACAAAGTATGTTCAGATAGTAACATTTGCGACCACAACGGGGACGTCCTCGCAAATTCCAATAGGTAAAGTAGTGGATTTATTAGCCATTTGCAAAGATATCTTAGTAGATGTAAGCTTATCCAATTCAAGTATTTTGTAAATAGAGAAAGCCATAAGACTAACACCGACTCCTAAATCACACAAAATAGTTTTAACATAATTTCTTTAAAATAGAGCAAGATATTGTGGGTATACCCGGATCTCCGAGCTTCTTAGGTACTCCAACATCAAAAGAGTAATTAGCAAGCATGGTGGCAATTTTAGTTTCACGTACCTTTACTTTGTTGGTAATAATATCCTTCATATACTTAGCATACACATGCATTTTCAATATATCAGTCAAGCGAATTCGCAAAAAGACAGGTCTAATCATTTCACGAAAGCGTTCAAAATCTTCATCGTCCCTACTTTTAGAAGGCTTTTGATGGAATGGCATGGGTTTTTGAACTCATGGCTCTCTTTCCCTTCCTGTTTTCTATCAACAAAGTCTCTACTATCATAACATTTATTTTTAGGAGGTGGGTTATCAAGATCCTAAGCAGGTTCTATCTCAACATCATTATTAGGTTCCTTATTACTACGTGGTGGGTCCTCTAGATGAATATCATTATTATCATTATCATTAAGTTCATGTTCACTACCACATTGTGTCTCAGCATCAGAAATAGAAACATTATTATGATTCTCGACAGGTTTCTCAACATCAGTTCACTAGGAGCATGCCGAGTCCTATCATTTTTTCTTTTTCTTTTTAGTGGGATTAGGTGTATCATCATTAGTTCTGTGAGAATCCTCGTCTACTCTTTTAGGGGGACCTTCAGGATAAATAGGTTCCTCAGTCATTCTACCCCCTCTAGTCATTACTCTAACAACATTATCATTCATTTTATTATTTATTTCTGCAAGCATATCATTCTATGACTTAGCTACTTGATTTATTTCTGCAAGCATATCATTCTATGTTTACCTAGACCTTTCACATCATTTGCAATTCGAAACATCAAGTCACTTAAGTGGTGAATCATCATGGCATTATTTCTCAATTGATCTTTAACATAGCCAATGAAATGTTGTTGCTTAACAACGTAATCATTGAATTCATTCATGCATTGATCAAGAGTCTTAGTATAAGGTATATCATTTTCATTAAAGGAACGGAGAGAGTTTACCTCTACTACCTATGTCGGGATATCAAGTCCATGTATTTCCTCAATTGGTGGTAATTTGTTGACATCCTCAATTTTAATACCTTTCTCCTTAATAGATATTTTTTGCTTCTTGCATATCTTTAGGGCTGAGAAATAGAATACCTATCTTATTTTGAATAGGTTCCGGTGGTGGCTCAGGGAGTGTCCAATCATCAACATTTTGCAATATATCATTTATAAATTTTTAGCTTGTTCAACGGTTCTTTCCCAGAAAAAACAACAAGCACAACTATCTAGGAAGTCTGTAGAAGGATCTGTTAGTCCATTATAAAAGATATCGAGAATTTCATTCTTCTTAAGAGTACAATCACGCAAAGCTCTAGGTAACTTGAGAGGCCTCCCCAAACTTGAAGGAGATTCTCTTCTTTAATTTGCAAAGTTAAATATTTCCTATAAAGCAGCTTGTTTCTTATGAGCAGGAAAATATTTTTCAGAAAAGTAATAAACCATATCCTCGGTACTACGCATACAACGAGTAGCAAGAGAAAGAAACCATTCCTTGGCCACACCTTTCAGCGAGAAATGGAAAAGCTTAAGGATATAATAGTAGCGTATCTTTTCATCATTGGTGAACAAAGCAACAATATCATTCAGTTTCATAAGGTGTTCAACCATAGTTTCATTTTCATAACCATGGAAAGGATCAGCTTCTACTATAGGGATCAACTGAGGGTCTATAGAAAATCCATAGTCCTTATAAGTGACAAATATTGGAGAAGTAGCAAATTTAAGATCGTGTTTCATTTTCTCCATCATAGATTTTTCTTTTAGTTTGCATAGTAATTTTTTCAAATCATCTCAATTCTTACAAGAAAGAAAGTCCCGAGATACATCACCATCCATAACATAACCTTCAGGTACATAAGTCAATTCATATCTATTAGGTGGACGAAGTGTAATAGGTGATTCAAAGTCTTCATCAATTTCAGCATCAAGTTCGCTATCTCTAGCAATACGAGCATCAAGTAATTCACTGAGTGGCTCCGTCTCAGTTTCAACATGTATAGCAATAGAATCATGATTAATTTCGGCAGTACCATCATCAAGTTCAAGTGACATATCAGAACAAGCAAGACGTGGTGGTGTAACAAGCTGATTCAAAACAGTAGGTCAATCAAAACCAGAGCTAGATGGCAGTTCCTTACCTCCTCTCGTGCGAGAGGGGACAATATTAGTTCAATTATCTTTCAAGTTCCTCATAGTGGAAATTAGTTATCCTCAAGTCAACACAATAAGTAAAGCTATGCTCCTTGAGAACAGCGCCAGAAAAAGGTCTTGATAATCCACAAGTGTAGGGGACCGCGACACTCTTCATAGGTAGTATTTCACCCTAATTTATTGATTCGACACAAGGGGAGCCAAAGAATATTTATTCGTTGTAACAGTTGAGTTGTCAATTCAACCACACGTGGAATATCACTCTACGGGAAGGATTTAGTAGCACAACAAATGATAGTAGTAACAGTAATAGTGATAACAACAATTTGGTAACAACAGTAACAGTAGCAACAGTAGCAATTGAGTAACACGTATGATATCAACAACAACGGTAGTAACTTAGCAAGATTCAATATATGTAAAGCGTAGGCACGTGTATTGGTGATGGATAATCATTTATATTACATTGATCATGTAGCAGTTACACACTAGGGAGATACACAAACAAGCTCCAATTCATCAATATAATGTAGGCATGTATTCTGTATATAGTCATATGTGCTTGCGATAAGAACTTGCATGATATCTTTTATCCTACACTACTGTGGCAGCGGGGTCCTATTGGAAACTTAGGGATATTAAGGCATCCTTTTAATAGAGAACCGGAACAAAGCATTAACACATAGTGAATACAAGAACTCCTCAAACTACGGCTATCACTAGAAAGAATCCCTATTATTGTCACCTTGGGGTATGCGGATCAAGACACGTAATAGGTAACTACAACTTGTAAGATAGGATCCAAATCACTCTTATATTCATGAAAACATAATAGGATCAGATTTGAAATCCTCGCACTCGGGCTCTAGTGACAAGCATTAAGCAGAGAAAACTCATAGTAACATCAATCTCAGAACATAGTGGATACTAGGGATCAAGCCCTATCAAACTTAACTTGATTACATGATCTATCCCTATCAATCTCAACTCTCATCCAATCCCATCGCCGTAAAGAAAACCTACAAAGGAATTACTCACTCCTGATGGTGAGCATCATGGCGGTGTTGATGGAGAAGGGTTGGTGATGACGTCGGTGATGAATCCCCCTCTTCGAAGCCCCAAACAAACTCGAGATTATTCCTCCAAAGGAAGAACAAGAGGTGGCGGCGGCTCCATCTCGTGAAACACGATAAAAACTTATCTCTATTTTTTTTCTCCGAAGATGTGATTTTATAGGACTGGAATTAGGGTCGAAGGAGCCTCGTGGCTCCCACAAGCCATTAGGTCGCTACGTGGGGGGTGGGCCATGCCCCATTGGCTTGTGCCTCCCCAGCACGCCTCTCGTGGCAGGTCTTCGCTCCATAATTCCTTATTAATCCCAAAAATAATTCACAAAAAGTTTTATCCGATTCTGAGAACTTCTATTTCTACACAAAAATAACACGAACGTTAAAACCACAACAAAAGTGTTTGAAAAAGTAGATAAGTTGGAGACGTATCACACACGCCTTGGTTATCAGCTAGAGTAACCCATGTAATCAAGCTACAATGACCATCATGATTAAGCTAACCCATTTTGCTAAACACTGCTTGGTCACATTTGATTCATATCTCATTTCAAAATCCTTTTGAAATTCAACTCCAATTAATAAGTGGTTTAAATATTTTGCAAACGTCAAAACTAAAATCATGTTGGGGTTACAAATACTCCCCTGGTATTTATAAAATATGAGCCAACTTTTTTGTAAGTATTTAAAGGCTCTAACACAATTAAAAGAAAGGCCAAAAGAATAAATTGAATGCCTTCTAAATTATGAAAATATCCAAACTTATTTCAATTACTCCCAAACTTTTTGTAGTAGTGTTAAATATTGCAAAGTAAATATTGGGCCAAACTCCAAAATAAAACAATACAAATAAAGTAATAAAAAAGAAAAGGTAATAAAAAGGAAAAGGCCCTCCTTGTGTTCCCCCCCTCGGCCTTAGCCCCCTAGCTGGCCCAACCCACCCCACTCACCCCAACCTCATGCTACACAAAGACACGGGGTTTTGGCGGGCATCCGGCCACGCCACGACCGGCGAAGGCGCCGTGATGGCCATCCGACGCCCCCTCGGCCATAAAACGCTGATGCCCCCTTCGATGAGAACCCTAACCCTAACCTCCCCCTCGTGCCCCGTTCTCCTCTTCCTCGAGCTCGGGCTCACCGAACACTGAGCCGCCCGAACCCATCGCCACTTCCTCGTCATCGTCTCTAGTCTCCTCACCAAAGGCTCCACCGAGCCTCGTCGCCCCCTCCTCTCTACATCGCCGGTGAGGCCCCGTCTGTCTTCTTCCCTCTCTCCCTGCTTCAGCGCCGCCCCACTCTCGGGCCCTCGAGCTCACCACGAGCAGGTTGTGTCCTGACCGCGCCCGGCACCTGCTCCAGCCGCGCGTCGGCACCCTCCATAGGGCACGCCCACGTGCTCCCACGGCGGCCATTGATCGCACTCCCTGCTCCGTTCGCCATGCCTCGCACCGCGCCCACGCAGACATCCGCCTTCGCCCGTGTCACCCGCGTGTGTGCACCTGCTGCCGCTACTCGCGCTCACTACCTTCTTCGTCGCGTTGCCGCTCCCCACCACCGCTATCCGTCGCTGCTCGCCAGCCGGGCCCCAGCCCGCTCACAGCCTCGCCTCTCCCCGACGGCTACTTCTACGGCAGCTGGCCGAGCGGCCGTGCATGTCTGTGTGCGTGTTGTGTGTGTGTGGTTGGCTGGGCCACTATCATGTGGGGTCGGCCCTGGTTTAGATTAGGCCCATGTGGTCTCCGGGGTGGGTGGGCCCCTCTTGGTGGGCCCCCGGAACACTTTCGGCACTCCGAGTAACTACCGGAAACACCTGAAACCTTTCCGGAACCCGAATACCACTTTCCTATATAAAACTCTTTACCTCCAGACCATTCTGGAGCTCCTCGTGACGTCCGGGATCTCATCCAGGACTCCGAACAACTTTCGGTCACCAACATATCTAACTCAACAATATAAAATCGCAACCGAACCTTAAGTGTGCAGGCCCTACGGGTTTGAGAACTATGCAGACATGATCGAGACACTCTCCAATCAATAACAAATAGCGGGCCCTGATTGCCCATATTGGGTCCTACATATTCTACAAAGATCTTTATCGGGAGAATCACGATGTCAAGGATTCAATCAATCCCCTATGTTGTTCCCTTTGTCTATCGGTATGTTACTTGCCCAAGATTCGATCGTCGGTATCTCTATACCTAGTCAATCTCATTACTGGCAAGTCCCTTTAATCGTTCCGTCATACAAGATCCCATGACTAACCCCTTAGTCACGTTGCTTGCAAGCTCATTGTGATGTTGTATTATCGAGTGGGCCATAGAGATACCTCTCCGTCATACGGAGTGACAAAATCCCTGTCTCGATTCATGTCAACCCAACAAACACCTTCGGAGATACCTGTAGAGCACCTTTATAGACACCCAGTTACGTTGTGACGTTTGATACGCACAAGGCATTCCTCAGGTGCCCGGGAGTTGCATGATCTCATGGTCATAGAAACAGATACTTGCCATGCAGAAAACAGTAGCAATAAACTCACACGATCACATGCTATGTTCATAGTTTGGGTCTTGTCCATCACATCATACTCCTATTATGTGGTCCCGTTATCAAATGACAACTCATGTCTATTGTCAAGAAACCTTGACCATCTTTGATCAATGAGCTAGTCCTTAGAGGCTCACTAGGGACAGTATGTTGTCTATGTATCCACACATGTATTTGAGTTTCCAATCAATAAAATTCTAGCATGGATAATAAACGATTATCATGAACAAGGAAATATAATAATAACTAATTTATTATTGCCTCTAGGGCAAGATACGTCTCAAATGTATCTATAATTTTTGATGGTTTCATGTTGTTATCTTGTCTTCTTTGGATGTTTTATGTACCTTTTATATCTTTTTTGGGACTAACTTATTAATTCAGTGCCAAGTGCCAGTTCCTATTTTTTCTGTGTTTTTGACTCTTTTCAGATCTGATTTTGGAAAGGAGTCCAAACGGAATAAAAACCCCGAAATGATTTTTTCCCGAACGGAAGAAGATCAGGGGGCCTCTGGGCCAAGCCAGGTGGGCTCCAGGGAGCCCACAAGCTCCCACTCCGCCACCAGGGGGGAGGCGGCAGTGTCAGGGCTTGTGGCCTCCCTGGCCGCCCCCTGACCTAGATCCTTGGCCTATATATTCCCAAATATTCAGCAAAAAATCAGGGGAGCCTCGAAAATACTTTTCCGCCACCGCAAGCTTCCGTTTCCGTGATATCTCATCTGGAGACCCTTCCCGGGGCCCTGCCGGAGGGGACTTTGGAGTTGGAGGGCTTCTTCATCATCATCATCGCCCCTCCAATGACTCGTGAGTAGTTCACTTCAGACCTACGGGTCCGTAGTTAGTAGCTAGATGGCTTCTTCTCTCTCTTGGATCTTCAATACAAAGTTCTCCATGATCTTCATGGAGATCTATCCGATGTAATCTTCTTTGGCGGTGTGTTTGTCGAGATCCGATGAATTGTGGATTTGTGATCAGATTATCTATGATATATATTTGAGTCTTTGCTGATTTCTTATATGCATGATTTGATATCCTTGTAAGTCTCTCCGAGTCTTGGGTTTTGTTTGGCCAACTAGATCTATGATTCTTGCATTGGGAGAAGTGCTTGGTTTTGGGTTCTACCATGTGGTGACCTTGCCCAGTGACAGTAGGGGAAACAAGGCACACATCAAGTAGTTTCCATCAAGGGTAAAAAGATGGGGGTTTTATCATTGGTTTGAGATTATCCCTCTACATCATGTCATCTTGCTTAAGGCGTTACTCTGTTCTTATGGACTTAATACACTAGATGCATGCTGGATAGCGGTCGACGTGTGGAGTAATAGTAGTAGATGCAGAAAGTATCGGTCTACTTGTTTTGGACGATATAATCATTGCATAGATATCGTCACGACTTTGCGCGGTTCTATCAATTGCTCGACAGTAATTTGTTCACCCACCGTCTACTTGCTTTCATGAGAGAAGCCATTAGTAAACACTATGGCCCCCAGGTCTATTCACATCCATCGTTTACACCTCCCCTTTAACTTTGCTTTGTTACTTTGTTGCTTTCAGTTCTCACTTGGCAAACAATCTATATGGGATTGACAACCCCTTCATAGCGTTGGGAGCAAGCTTTTGTGTTTGTGCACGATCTTGAGATACTCCTCCACTGGATTGATACCTTGGTTCTCAAACTGAGGGAAATACTTACCACCGCTACGCTACATCACCCTTTCCGCTTCGGGGGAACACCAATGCAAGGCTCCAAGGCCACAGGGGAAATCCTTTATATACTTGCCTAGGAAGTCCCTTAAGGCGTAGCCGCAACAGAAGGATCAAGCCAAGTATTCTCCCGTCGACGTGCCCATTTCTGGCGCCATTGGAAGGTCTTTTGTTGCAGTAGCAGGGCATATTTATAGTAGTCTCCCACTTGCACTAAAATCAATAATATAGTTCACATCACTATGTGATTCACACACAATGAGTTCTGGGGTTTAATCGGGTTTGCTTGTCACAGAGGTTTTAGTCAACGGGTCTGAACCTTTCAGATCCGTGTGTGCTTTAAAAATCTCCATGTCATCGTGTAGATGCTACTACCACGCTTCATTTGGAACTATTCCAAATGATTTCCCCACTATACGAATCCGGTTTGCTACTTTAGAGTCATCCGGATTGGTGTCAAAGCTTTCATCGACGTAACCCTCTACGATGAACTCTTTTATCACCTCCAAAATCAAGAAACATTTCCTTAGTCCTCAAGTTACTAAGATTAATCTTGACCGATGTCCAGTGATCCATTCCTGGATCACTTTTGTAGCCCTTGACAAACTCATGGCAAGGCACACGTCAGGTGCAGTACACAACATGTCATACTATAGAGACTACGACTAAGGCATAGGGGATGACCTTCGTCCTTTCTCTTTCTTCTGCTGTGGTCGATCTTTGAGTCTTACTCAAATTCACACCTTAAAATCCAACCAAGAACTAATTCTTTGACCGTTATATTTTGAACTCCTTCAAAATCTTGTCAAGGTATGTATTCATTGAAAGTTTTATCAAGTGTCTTGATCTATCTCTATAGATCTTGATGCTCAATATTCAATTAGCTCAATCCATGTTTTCCTTTGAAAAACACTTTTCAAACAACCCTATTTGCTTTCCAGAAATTCTACATCATTTCCGGTCAACAATATGTCAATACATGTACTTATCAGAAACTCTATAGTTCTCCCACTCACTTTCTTGGAAATACAAGTTTCTTATAAACTTTTTATAAACCCAAAAGCTTTAATCATCTCATCAAAGCGTATATTCCAACTCCGAGATGCTTCCTCTAGTCCACACGAGGATTTCTGGAGCTTGCATACTTGTTAGCATCATTAGGATCGACAAAACCTTCTGGTTGTATCTAATACAACCTTTCCTAAAGGAAACGTCAAGGAAACAATGTTTGACATCCATATGCGAGGTTTCATAATCGAAAAATGCAGCGATTTCTAACACAATTCCAACAGACTTTAGCATCGCTACGAGTGAGAAAGCCTCATCATAGTCAACTCCTTGAACTTGTCGGAAACCTCTTTGCGACAAGCTGAGCTTTCTAAATGGTGACATTCACCATCCTCACCTGTCTTCCTTTTAAAGATCCATTTGTACTTAATAGCCTTACAACTATCAAATAGTTCTTCCAAAGTCCACACTTTGTTTTCATACATGGATCCTATCTCAGATTTCATGGCTTCCAGCCATTTGTTGAAATTCGGGCCCACCATCACTTCTCCATAGCTCACAGGTTCATTGTTGTCCAACAACATGACCTTCGAGATAGGATTACCGTACCACTCTAGAGCAGTACGTGTCCTTGTCGACCTACGAGGTTTGGCAGTAACATGATCCGAAGCTTCATGATCATCATCACTGGCTTCCTCTTCAATTTGGTGTAGGCGCCATAGGAACTACTTCATGTGCCTTGTTACACTCTGTTTGAAGTGACGGTTCAATAACCTCATCAAGTTTCACCATCCTCCCACTCAATTCTTTCAAAAGAAACTCTTTCTCTAGAAAGGACCCGTTTACGGCAACAAAAACTTTGCTTTCGTATCTGACATAAGAGGTATACCCAACTGTTTTGGGTATCTTATGAAGATGCATTTATCTGCTCTAGGTTCAAGCTTATGAGGCTAAATCCTTTTGACATAAGCATCGTAATCCCAAACTATAAGAAACGACACCTTAGGTTTCTCTAAACCATAGTTCATATGGTGTCATCTCAACGGAATTTATATGGTGCCCTATTTAAAGTGAATGTAATTGTCTCTAATGCATAATCCCAAAACAATAGTGGTAATTCGATAAGAGACATCATAGAATGCACCACATCCAATAGGGCACGTTGCGGGCATGGCTACAACCTTCGTACACACCATCACACTATGGTGGTCCAGGTGGCATGAGTTGTGAAACAATTTTTCACAATGTCTTAAATGTATACCAAACTCGCAACTCAGATGTTCACCTCTACGATCATATCGTAGACACTTAATCCTCTTGTCACGACAATCTTTAACTTCACTCTGAAATTGCTTGAACTTTTCAATATTTTAGACTCATGATTCATCCAGTAAATACACATGTATCTACTCAAATCATCTGTGAAGTAAGAACATAACGATATCCACTGGGTGCCTCGGCACTCATTGGACTGCATGCATCAAAATGTATTATTTCCAACAAGTTACTTTCTTGTTCCATCTCACTAGAAAAAGAGGCCTTTAGTCATCTTGCCCATGTGGCATGGTTTGCATGTCTCAAGTGATTAGAAGTCAAGTGAGTCCAAACGATCCATCTGCATGAAGTTTTGGCATGCGTTTACACCTATAGGCATGGTCCGCATGTCTTAAATGATTCAAAATCAAAGGAGTCCAAAGATCCATCAGATGGAGTTTCTTCATGTGTTTACACCAATAGGACTTAAGCGACAGTGCCATAAGAAAGTGGTACTGTCGTTACTACTTTGTATGTTTTGGCATCAATATTATGAAGATGTGTATTACTACGATCGAGATTCAGTAAACCACTTACATTGGGTGCATGACCATTGAAGGTATTATTCATGTAAATAGAATAACCATTATTCTCTGACTTAAATGAATAATTGTATTGCAACAAACACGATCCAATCATGTTCATGCTCAGCGCAAACAACAAATAACATTTATTTAGGTTCAACACTAATCCCGGAGGTAGAGGGGGCGTACGTTGGTGATCAAATCAACCTTGGAAACACTTCCAACACACATCGTCACCTCGCCTTTAGCTAGTCTCCCTTTATTCCATAGATTTTATTTTGAGTTACCAACATTTAGCAACTAAACCGGTATCTAATACCCAGGTGCTACTAGGAGTACTAGTGATATACACATTTATAACATGTATATCTAATATACTTCTGTTGACTTTGCCAACCTTCTTGTTTACCAAGTATCCAGGGCAGTCCCGCCTCAGTGACCATTCCCCTCATCATAGAAGCACTTAGTCTCGGGTTTGGGTTCAACCTTGGGTTTATTCATTGGAGTGACAACCTACTTGTCATTCTTGAAGTTTCCCTTCATTCCCTTTGCCCTTCTTGAAACTAGTGGTTTTACTAACGATCAACACTTGATGCTCCTTCTTGATTTCTACCTTCGTGGTGTCAAACACCGCGAATAGCTCAGGGATCATCATCTCCATCCCTGATATGCTATAGTTCATCATAAAGCTCAGTAGCTTGGTGGCAGTAACTTTGGAGGACTATGTTAATCACTATCCCATTTGGAAGATCAACTCCCACTCGATTCAAGTGATTGCAGCACCCACACAATCTAAGCACATGCTCAACAATTGAGCTTTTCTCCCTTACTTTGTAGGCAAAGAATCTTGTTGGAGGCCTCATACCTCTCAACATAGGAACGAGCCTGAAATCCTAATTTTAGCTCTTCAAACATCTCATATGTTCCATGATGTTCAAAACGTTTTGGAGCCCCAATTCTAAGCTGTAAAGCATGATGCACTGAACTATCATGTAGTCATCAAAAAGTGTACATTACATGTTCGCAATATACTAAGACAATGGTTGGGTAGCACATCGAGTGGTGCATTAAGGACATAAGCCTTCTGTGCAGCAATGAGGACAATCCTCACTTTACGGACCCAATCCGCATAATTGCTACTATCATATTTCAACTTAGTTTTCTCTAGGAACATATCAAAATACAGGGGAGCTACAACGCAAGCTAATCATCTACGACATAATTTGCAAAGACATTTTGACTATGTTCATGATAATGAGTTCAATTGATCTTATTACTTAATCACTCCCACTCAAATTGGCATCCCTCTGGTCATTCGAGTGGTACATGATCCAAATTCACCAATCCATGTCCGATCATCATGTGAGATGAGGTGGCTTCAATGGTGAACATCTCCATGTTGATCATATCTACTATAAGACTCATGTTAGAACTTGCGGTCTCCCGTGTTCCGAGGCCATGTCTGTACATGCTAGGCTCGTCAAGTTTAACCCGAGTGTTCCGCATGTGCAAAACTGTCTTGCACCCGTTGTATGTGAACATAGAGTCTATCACACCCGATCATCACGTGGTGTCTCGAAACATCGACCTGTCGCAATGGTGCACACTCGAGGAGAACACAATTTTATCTTGAAATTTTAGAGAGGGATCACCTTATAATTCTACCATCATTCTAAGAAAAACAAGGTGCATAAAAAGGATTAACATCACATGGAAATCATAAGTGACATGATATGGCCATGAACTTTTGCTTTTTTGATCTCTATCTTCGAAGTACTGGCATGATCACCATCGTCACTGGCACTACACCATGATCTCCATCATTGTGTTTCCATCAAGGTTGTCTCGCCAACCATACTTGTACTACTATTGCTACCATTTAGCGATAAATTAAAGCATTACATAGTGCTTAATCATACAATAATTAAAGACAACCCTATGGCTCCTGTCGGTTGCCGTAGCATCGACATACAAGTCGATATTAACTATTACAACATGATCATCTCATACATCAAATATATATCATCATGTCTTCGGCCATATCATATCACAACATACCCTGCAAAAACAAGTTAGATGTCCTCTAATTTGTTGTTGCATGTTTTACGTGGCTGCTACGGATATCTAGCAAGAACGCTTCTTACCTATGCAAAACCACAATGGTGATGTGCAAGTTGCTATTTAACCTTCTACAAGGACCGCCTCTGTCGAATTTAATTCAACTAAGGTGGGAGAGACAGACACCCATCAGCCATCTTTATGCAACAAGTTGCATGTCATTCGATGGAACCACTCTCTCGTACATGGACGAGTAAAGTTGGTCCGGGCCGCTTCATCCCACAATACCGCTGAATCAAAAAAAGACTAAGGAGTGAAGCAATCTGAATATCAACACCCACAAACTCCTTTGTGTTCTACTCGTGATGTTATCTACGCATAGACCTAGCTCATGATGCCACTATTGGGGAACGTCGCACGGGAAATAAAAATATTCCTACGCTCACCAAGATCAATCTATGGAGACTAACATCGACGAGAGGGGGAGCGGATCTACATACCCTTGTAGATCGCTAAGGAAAAGTGTATATAATGCGGTTTATGTGGTCAAACGCCTTCATGATCCAATCACGATCCGTCCCGCGATATCATCACGATCTGTCCCACGATCCCATCACGATCCGTCTCAATCTAGTGCCGAACGGACGGCACATCCGCATTTAGCACACGTACAGGTGATGCCAACTGTTCTTCCCCTTTGCAACGGCACCAGAAGAATGCTTCTAGCACTCTCCTGCAATTGAAACTAGAAGAATGTTGTTGACGGCCCACAAGCGCATGGGATCGCAACAGTTTTCGAGGGTAGAGTATTCGACCCAAATTTGTTGATTCGCACGACGGGAGGTGAGAGAATACTCTCAAGTATTAGCAGTTGAATTGTCAGATTCAACCACACCTGAAAGATTAGTATCTGCAAGCAAAGTAGTAACAGCAAAGTAGCAAGTAACGGTGGTGTAACGAGCAATAGCAGCGGCAAAGAAAATCAGTAGTGATAGCAGTAGCAAGTAGCAACAGTAGCAAGCGACAGTAGCAGCAACAGTAGAAGCAGAGCAAGACAAGTAACATCAGTGGCAACAGTAGTAGCAGCAGCAGAGCAAGACAAGTAATAGCAGTAGCAACAGTAGTAGCAGCAGCAGAGCAAAACAAGTAACAACAGCAGCAACAGTAGTAACAGCAGCAGTAGGAGAAACTCGTAGGCAATGGGTCGGTCATTTGTTTGGATGATATTCATCATGCAACAACTATAACACGGAGAGATATGTGGCTAGCTCCCGTTTGTCAATGTGATGTAGGCATGCATTCCGTGTGTCGTCATACGTGCTTAGGGAAAAGAACTTGCATGACATCTATTGTCCATCCCTCCCGTGGCAGCGGGGTCCAAAAGGAAACTATGGGATATTAAGGTTCTCCTTTTAATAAAGAACCGGACCAACGCATTAGCACTTGGTGAACACATGACCTCCTCAAACTATGGTCATCACCGGGAGTGGTTCCGGTTATTGTCACTCCGGGGTTGCCGGATCATAACACATAGTAGGTTACTATAACTTGCAAGATCGGATCTAAAACACACATATATTGGTGACAACATAATAATTTCAGATCTGAAATCATGGCACTCGGGCCGTAGTGACAAGCATTAAGCATGGCAAAGTAGTAGCAACATCAATCTCAGAACATAGTGGATACCAGGGATCAATCCCCATCAGAACTAACTCGATTACATGATAGATCTCATCGTACTCATCACTACCCAGCGAGCCTACGAATATAATACTCACGAACGACGAAGAGCTTCATGGAATTGGAGAGGGAAGAAGGTTGATGATGACGATGGTGATGATTTCCCCTCTCCGGAGCCCAAGACGGACTCCAGATCTGCCCTCCAGATGAAGAACAGGTGGTGGCGGCACCTCCGTATCGCAAACGCGACGAAAACTTCTCTTTTTATTTTTTCTGGGACGAAAGGGGACTTATAGACCTGAGGTTGGGGGCGGCAGAGCCGTGTGGGCCCCACAAGCCTGCCCACTGCCACCAGGGGGGTGGTGGCGGAGCCAGGGCTTGTGGCCCACTGGCCCACCCCCTGAGGTGGAACTTGGCGTAGATATTTTTTATATTTTCCAAAACTGCTCCCCGTAAATTTTCAGGACATTTGGAGAACTTTGATTTCTGCACAAAAATAACACCAAGGCAATTCTACTGAAAACAACGTCAGTCCAGGTTAGTTCCATTCAAATCATGCAAATTAGAGTCCAAAACAAGGGCAAAAGAGTTTGGAGAATTAGATACGATGGAGACGTATCAACTCCCCCAAGCTTAAAACCTTGCTTGTCCTCAAGCAACTCAGTTGACAATCTGAGAGAGAAAGAAAAACTTTGACAAACTCTGTTTGATCTTGTTGTTGCAACTATGTCTAACTCATAACCAGAATTTTGGCAAGATCACAAGTTAACCCCAAAAGCAAATGACACAAAGTTCTCACGATAAACTAACATCAATGGCATAATCAGCTAACGAGCAAATAATAATGAGTTTCAAATACCAACACTTCAATCAAAACAGGCATGAAGCAGTATGAATAGGTGGTATCTCGCTAGCTCTTTCTGAGACCGCGAAACATAAATGCAGAGCACTTTCAAAGATCAAGGGCTGACTAAACATTGTAATTCATAGCAACGAAGATCTAGTCATAGTCATACTCAATATCAATCAAAAGCAAAGCATAAAAATGACAGAGGTCCTCTCTAATTGGTGCTTATATAAGAGGAGGATGACTCAACAGGAAAATAAATAGACAGGCCCTTTGCAGAGGGAAGCATTGATTTGCAGAGGTGCCAGAGCTCAAGCTTTGAAAACAGAGATAATAATTTTGGGTGGCATGCTTTCATTGTCAACGCAATGACCAAGAGTTCTCAATATCTTCCATGCTACTCCTGCTATAGGCGGTTCCCAAACAGAAAAGTAGAGTTTTAACTCTCCCACCACCAATCAATCACACTCCACGGCTAGCCGAATCCTCGGGTACCGTCCATACTAACATCAATTCGGGGGGAGTCTTGTTTTACAGTTATGTTTTCGATTTAAGCGTGGAACCGGGCATTCCAATTACCGGCCCCTTTCTTGTGAATGACAGTGAATAAACACATGTCGAGGATAACACTCATAGCATGGAAGATACCAATAGCCCCCTGTCACCACATGAGCGGTTCGGGCATGGAAAACAGATTATTTCTTGAAGGTTTAGAGAATGGCACATGCAAATTTACTTGGAACGGTAGGTAGATACCGCAAACAGGTAGGTATGGTGGACTCTCATGGAAAAACTTTTGGGTTTATGGAAGTGGATGCACAAGCAGTATTCCGCTTAGTACAAGTGAAGGCTAGCAAAAGACTGGGAAGCGATCAACTAGAGAGCGACAACAGTCATCAAGATGCAAAGAGTTTGACTAGCATTGAATGCAAGAATGAACAGGATATAAATCACCATGAACACGAACATCATAGATGCTATGTTGATTTTGTTTCAACTACATGCATGAACATGTGCCAAGTCAAGCCACTTGAAACATTCAAAGGAGAATACCATCCTATCATACTACATCATAGTCATCTCAAAATCTATGTTGGCATTCAAGACAAACCATTATAAGCTCTCAGCTAAATAAGCATGGCATCAGAAACTATGATCTCTGAGTTGTCATTGCAAACATGGTTCTCTCACAATAAAGCTAAATCTGGGTCGACAAGCTAGTCATATTTACAAAAACAAAATAGATAGAGTTCATACCAGCTTTTCAGTCTCAGTCACTTCATCATATATCATCATTGTTGCCTTTCATTTGCACGATCGAACGACGTGAACAATAATAAGCGCATTGGACTAAGCTGAATCTGCAGGAAAACACAAAGGAGAAGACAAAGTAATATCGCTCTTTGAAAGCTAAACAGGTAAGCATGCAAGAACCAATAAACATTGTAACCAATACCTTCTACCTTGACCCAAAGAAAAAGAAAACTATTTACACGGGAAAACTCCCAACAAGCAAAGGAAGAAAGAAAAATCTTTTTGGGTTTTCCCAAAAGGACACAAAACAAGAAAACATGAAAACTAAAATAAACTAGCATGGATAATACAGTGGCAAAGTGTAAACACCGGCTAACAAAGTGAAAGCATAAGCATGAATGTAAAGTCGGTGAGAACATGTACTCCCCCAAGTTTAGGCTTTTGGCCTAGCTTGGTCTACTCCCATGGATGATCCTGGCGAAACCCAAAGTCATAATGGGTGTTATACGGGAGTGCTGCAGCCACTGCCTGAATAGCTGCCTCACGAAGTCGAGCAGCAGTCGCCTCCCTCTCATACTCCTCTGCCTCTCCTAAGGTTATGTAGTATCTTCGTTTTAGCTGAAAGTCAAAGAAAGCAGGACCAGGAAGGGTAACATGGAAAACACGCTGCCCGTTAAATATCAAGCAGTATAGGAGGGATCCATGATCCCTCTCAAGGAACTGGTAGCGTGTTAGAGCGACACAATCAAGGTAGGCTGTACGGAGAGGAGGGTCTTCTGGACAGATGGATACTCCAAGAAAATGTGCTAAGCGTGTAGCATAGACTCCACCAAAGAAATCCCCCTCACTGGCATTTTTATTCAGCCTCCTTGCTATTATAGCTCCCATATCAAAGCTCCTGTCACCTGTTACTGCACTCTTAAGGATACTAAGGTCGGAAGCGCATAGGTGACAATGTGCACCCTTGCCCTTAATGCACCTACCTATGAAGAGGGCAAGGTAGTGCAAGGCAGGGAAATGGATGCTTCCTATGGTGGCTTGCATGATATCTCTGGTTTCTCCAACAGTTATACTGGAGTCAAAGTCTCTGACCGAATACTTAGAAGGATCATTAACACTACCCCATCGGGTATCTTGGAAGTCCTATTGAAATCCTCCAGATCCACGGTATAGGATTTATCGTACAGATCAAACAGTATGGATGAGTCACGACCAACTGAGAATTTAAATCTACGCACGAAAGAGGCAGTGAGCATAGCATACTGTTCACATTTATCTGAGAGGAATTCTTCTAACCCGGCATTGCGAACAAGTGTATCAAACTCATCCTTGAAGCCTGCTTCTATCATGAACTCATCGGAAGGCCATTCACATGGTTGCACCGGTGCGTCCCTTAGTTGAAAAGGTTCGGGCTCCCAAAAATAAAGACGAGGACCCTTCTTACTTGAGGAACCACCATGAAACTTCCTCCTGAACATAATTTCCTTTTGCTGAAATTTTTGAAGTTCAGGAGAAAAGTGAATAAAGACCCACCACACCTTGCAGCAACTACTCCTACTAGTGGCTAGAGACCGTATCACATGCTAAAACTACTTGGGACCGGCTAAAATCAACCTTTCTAGCTCAAGAACAGGGTCACCAAGGTAACAAGAATACGCGAAAGATAAAACACTAGAGCAAAAACTAATTGGACCAATGGAGGAGTCACTTACCAAGGAGTAATTTCCCCAAAACGCTTCAGAGAATGGTGCTTTGAGCAAGGAGATCGAAAATCACAGCCAAATGAGCAAGAACACGGGTTTGAGCTGCGAAACAATTTTTTCTGGAGGTGGAAGAAGAGGCTGGAAGCTGGAATGAGTGAGGGGGTGCCTGTGGGCTCCACAAGCTTGCACCCCGCCACCAGGAGGTAGGTGGCGGTGGTAGGGCTTGTGGCCCACTGGTCTGGCCCCCAGGCCAGCTCTCAGGCCCAGAATTTTTCAAAATATCGAGAAAAAATCATACTAAATTTTCAGGACCATCGGAGAACTTTTATTTTCGAGGTATTTTTCTCCGGGATGCTAAAACAGAAAATAGGGAAAACTAAACTAATTCTATCATCTTTCTTCTAAGCAACAGAAAATGAAAGGTCAAAACAGAGGTATGTGACTCTTTGATTCATCCGTTTCATGGTCATCGAAAGAAATCCGTCAATGGGATTGATCAAGTCCTTATGACAAAACGTTCTCGAATCGCAAGAGAGAACGAAGAATTTTCGAATAGCCACTAAGTCACCTCAATGGGGATATGTATCACCCCAACAAGCAAATCATACATCATCTTGACACGAGGAATAGGGCATTCAAAGCTCCCAATGAGAATCGATGAAGTCTTTTCGATAGCATTGATGCAATGTACTTGATATCGTTTCTTCGAAAAGTGCACGGTGGGCTCATTACCATTGACATGGAAAGTGACATTGCCCTTGTTGCAATCTATAACATCCCCTGCAGTGTTTAAAAAGGGTCTTCCGAGGATGACAACCATGGCATCGTCCTCAGGAATATCCAAGATAACAAAGTTTGTTAAGATAGTGGTGTTTGCAACCACGACAGGCACATCCTCGCAAATGCCGATAGGGAAAGAAGTTGATTTGTCGGCCATTTGCGGAGAAATTTCAGTGGGTGTCAACTTGTCCAATTCAAGTCTACGATAAAGAGAGAGCGGCATAACACTAACACCGGCTCCAAGGTCACATAAGGCAGTTCTTACGTAGTTTCCTTTAATAGAGCAAGGTATAGTGGGCACTCCGTGATCACCAAGTTTCTTAGGAGTTCCACCTTTAAAAGTGTAGTTGGCAAGCATGGTGGAGGTCTCAAGATCTGGTATCTTCCGTTTATTAGTCACGATATCTTTCATGTACTTGGCATACAGAGACATCTTGAGCATATCAGTTAACCGCATCTGCAGAAAGACAGGTCTTGTCATCTCAACGAAGCGCTCAAAATCCTCATCATCCTTTTTCTTAGATGGCTTAGGAGGAAAGGGCATAGGCCTATGAACCCATGGCTCTCTTTCTTTACCATGCTTCCTAGCAGTGAAGTCGTTCTTATCGTACTTCTTAGGTTGTGGATTATCAGGATTAACCGAAGGTTCAATCTCCACATCCTCATCATTGCTAGGTTGAGCATTATTATGAACATCACTGTCCATATTGTCACCAGGTTCATGTTCATCACCAGATTGTGTTTCTGCATCAGACGTAGAAATATCATTAGGTTCTTCAGGTGTGACAATATTTGGTGAACTGGCGTGTAGGTTTCTATCATCCTTCTTCTTCTCCTTAGGATGGCTGGGTGTATCAGCATTGATTCCTTGAGAATCTTGATCAATTCTCTTAGGATGACCCTCATGATACAAAGGTTCCTTAGTCATTTTGCCTCCTCTAGTAATGACTTTGAAAGAGTTGTCATTTAATTCATTGAGCTGGTCATTCTGAGCTTTAAGTACTTGTTCTACCTGAGTAGTAATCATAGAGGCATGTTTACTCAGAAGCTTTAGATCATTGACATTTCTGTCTACACAAGCAGTTAAATGGCTAAGCATACGAGTACTTTGTTCCAAATGTCTGCGAACATAATCATTGAAACTCTGTTGTTTGGCAACAAATTTGTCAAATTCATCAAAGCATAGGCTAGCAGGTTTATCAAAAGGAATATCACTCTCATCAAACCTACACAGAGAATTCACTTCTACTACCTGTATCGGGTTATCGAGACCATGGATCTCTTCGATAGGTGGTAGAATTTTGACATCTTCAGATCTAATGCCTTTCTCTTGCATAGATTTCTTGGCTTCTTGCATATCTTCGGGATTGAGGAGTAGAATACCTCTTTTATTCGGAGTTGGCTTAGGAGGTGGTTCGGGAATAGTCCAAGCATTATCGTTGATCAAGATGTAATTCAGTAGAGTCTCAGCTTGTTCTACAATTCGTTCCCTAAAAACACAACCGTCACAACTATCTAAGTGGTCTCTAGAGGCATTGGTAAGTCCGTTATAGAGGATAACAAGTATCTCGTTCTTCTTAAGAGGGTGATCAGGCAAAGCATTTTGTAGCTGGACGAGCCTCCCCCAAGCTTGTGGAAGACTCTCTTCTTGGAGTTGAGCAAAGTTGTATATTTCCTGCAAGGCAGCTTGCTTCTTATGGGCAGGGAAATATTTCTCATAGAAGTAAAAGACCATCCCTTGGGGACTACGCACACATCCAGGAGCAAGAGAGGTGAACTAGGCTTTAGCATCATCCTTTAGAGAGAAAGGAAACATCTTAAGAATATAGTAGTGGCGGATCTTCTCCTCATTAGTGAAAAGGTTGGCTATTTCGTGTAGTTTGGCAAGATGGGCTATGACCGTCTCAGACTCATAACCGTGGAAAGGACCAGATTCGACTAGAGAGATTATCTCAGGATAGACAGAGAATTCACAATCCTTATCGGTGATAAAGATAGGCGAAGTGGCAAACTTCGGGTCATATTTCATCTTAGCTTCCCGAGATTTTTCCTTCCACTTGAGAAGTAATTTCTCAGCGTGATAGGCATCCTTACACGCAAGAAAATCCTCAGCTATCTCTCCCTCCATAACGTAACCCTCAGGTATATCAGGCAATTCATGTCTAGGAGAGCTAGATCTAGCAGGAGGAAAAGCAGGTTCTATCTCAATAGTATCGGCAGTTTCAGAAGCATCACGAGCATTGGCAGTAACTCTAGCGATATGAGCATCAAGGAACACTCCTAGTGGAACATCAGGCAAAGTAGCATCTCTAGCAGTATAAAGCATAGCATCATCAGGCAGAATAGTATCTCTAGCATCATCAGGCAAAGCAGTATCAAGCATAGCATCTCTAGCAGTATCAAGCATAGCATCATCAGGCATAGTATCAAGCATAGCATCTCTAGCAGTATCAAGCATAGCATCATCAGGCATAGTATCAAGCATAGCATCTCTAGCAGTTGCATCATATGCATCATCAAGCACAGGCGACAAATCAAGATTTCTAGCAGGAGGTGATGTCGCAAACTTACTCATAACTGAAGGTGAATCAAGTGCAGAGCTAGATGGCAATTCCTTACCTCCCCTCGTAGTTGAGGGCAAGACTTTGGTCTTCGGATCCTTCAGATTCTTCATAGTGATCAGCAGATATAAATCCCAAGTGACTCAGAGAATATAGCAATACCTCCCGGCAACGGCGCCAGAAAAATGCTTGATGCCAACTGTTCCTCCCCTTTGCAACGGCACCAGAAGAATGCTGCTAGCACTCTCCTGCAATCGAAACTAGAAGAATGTTGTTGACAGCCCACAAGCGCATGGGACCGCAGCAGTTTTCGAGGGTAGAGTATTCGACCCAAATATGTTGATTCGCACGACGGGAGGTGAGAGAATACTCTCAAGTATTAGCAGTTGAATTGTCAGATTCAACCAAACCTGAAAGATTAGTATCTGCAAGCAAAGTAGTAACAACAAAGTAGCGAGTAACGGCGGTGTAATGAGCAATAGCAGCGGCAAGGAAAAGTAGTAGTGATAGCAGTAGCAAGTAGAAACAGTAGAAAGTGACAGTAGGAGCAACAGTAGCAGCAGAGCAAGACAAGTAACAGCAGTGGTAACGGTAGTAGCAGCAGCAGAGCAAGACAAGTAACAGCAGTAGCAACAGTAGTAGCAGCAGTAGAGCAAAACAAGTAGCAGCAGCAACAGTAGTAGCAACAGCAGTAGGACAAACTCGTACGCAATGGGTCGGTGATTTGTTTGGATGATATTCATCATGCAACAGCTATAACACGGAGAGATATGTGGCTAGCTCCCGTTCGTCAATGTGATGTAGGCATGCATTCCATGTGTCGTCATACGTGCTTAGGGAAATGAACTTGCATGACATCTATGGAAATACAATCTTGGTATTCAGGGGAATTCCTCCTAACGTCGGAAACTTTATGTTTCCCCTAGCTTTGCACCAAGCAACTTTTCCGAATAAAACCAATATTTCCTTGCTCAAAAAAGCACTGGAAACGGTGGCTTTTACCGAGTTACCGATCCTATCTGTGGTCGAACAGCTTGATTTCCTAAAATTTAGGAAGCCCAAAAAAAAGCAAAACCAAAGGAGATACTGATTTTACGAGCCAGAACGAGGGGGGCCTCTTCGAGACCCTACCTATCGAGGACTTGTTTTTACCCCTGAAATATTTGGTACCACCAGGCCTGTTTTCTTAAAGGAATCTGCCTTCAAACGCGTTCCACAGAAAAACAAGTAGGACCCTATTGCAAGTGCCTTGCACTTTAACCGAAAAAAAGGAAAGGCACTTTTCCTATCTTTTTCCCTTAACGCGGAGCAGTCAGGTAAAGAACTGGAAACCATACTTTTTTAAAAACTGGGAAAAGGCATATTATTATTGTCCATCCCTCCCGTGGCAGCGGAGTCCAAAAGGAAACTACGGGATATTAAGGTTCTCCTTTTAATAAAGAACCGGACCAACGCATTAGCACTTGGTGAACACATGAACTCCTCAAACTATGGCCATCATCGGGAGTGGTTCCGGTTATTGTCACTCCGGGGTTGCCGGATCATAACACATAGTAGGTAACCACAACTTGCAAGATCGGATCTAAAACACACATATATTGGTGACAACATAATAATTTCAGATCTGAAATCATGGCACTCGGGCCCTAGTGACAAGCATTAAGCATGGCAAAGTAGTAGCAACATCAATCTCAAAACATAGTGGATACTAGGGATCAATCCCCATCAAAACTAACTCGATTACATGATAGATCTCATCCTACTGATCACCGCCCAGTGAGCCTACGAATAGATTACTCACAAACGACGAAGAGCTTCATGGAATTGGAGAGGGAAGAAGGTTGATGATGACGATGGCGACGATTTCCCCTCTCCGGAGCCCAAGACGGACTCCAGATCTTCCCTCCAAATGAAGAACAGGTGGTGGCGGCGCCTCCGTATCGCAAACGCGACGAAAACTTCTCTTTTTATTTTTTCTGGGACGATAGGGGACTTATAGACCTGAGGTTGGGGGCGGCAGAGCCGTGTGGGCCCCACAATCCTGCCCACCGCCACCAGGGGGTGGTGGCGGAGCTAGGGCTTGTGGCCCACTGGCCCACCCCCTGAGGTGAAACTTGGCGCAGATATTTTTTATATTTTCCAAAACTGCTCCCCGAAAATTTTCAGGACGTTTGGAGAACTTTGATTTCTGCACAAAAATAACACCAAGGCAATTCTGCTGAAACAGCGTCAGTCCAGGTTAGTTCCATTCAAATCATGCAAATTAGAGTCCAAAACAAGGGCACAAGAGTTTCGAAAAGTAGATACGATGGAGATGTATCAACAGGTCGTCGACATTCTCCACCTTATTGATCCAACAAGAGAGGGTGGAGAGGTAGATGAGCTCTCCATCAGCACAATGGCATGGCGGTGGTGGTGGTGGAGCTGTTCCGGTAGGGCTTCGCCAAGCAATACCGAAACTGATCTAGAGGAAGAAGACGATCTATGGAGGAGAGGACAACAAGTGGCTTTTTCAGGTGGTGGCTGCCCAGAGAACCTCCAATATATATAGGAGGAAGAGGTAATTGGGCTTCCTTGGCCCCTCCTCCAAGGAGGAGAGGTTCGGCGGAACCAAAGGGGGAGAGTCCTCCTCCCACAAGGGAGGTGGACTCCCTTGGGAGGACTCCGCCTCCACCTCCTCTCTTGGTCTTGGCGCATGGGCTTCTTGGGGCTGGATGCCCAAGCCCAACAGGGGATGGCGTGCCACCTCCTGGGACCATGTGCCCCCCGAGATGGGTGGGCCCCTCCTGGTGGACCCTCGGAACCCTTTCGTCTCTCCTGGTACACTACCGGAAATACCCGAAACCTTTCCGGAACCCGAATACCAATTTCCTATATATAAATCTTTACCTCCGCACCATTCCGGAGCTCCTCGTGATGTCTGAAATCTCATCCGGGACTCCGAAAAACTTTCGGTCACCAACATATATAACTCATCAATACCAAATCGTCATTGAACCTTAAGTGTGCAGACCTTGCGGGTTCGAGAACTATGCAGACATGACCGAGACACTCTCCGGTCAATAACCAATAGCCCGACCTGGATGCCCATATTGGCTCCTACATATTATACGAAGATCTTTATCAGGCGAACCATGATGTCAAGGATTCAGTCAATCCCACATGTTGTTCCCTTTGTCCATTGGTATGTTACTTGCCCGAGATTTGATCGTCGGTATCTCTATACCTAGTTCATTCTTTTTACTAGCAAGTCTATTTACTCGTTCCGTAATACAAAATCCCGTAACTGACTCCTTAGTCACATTGCTTGCAAGCTCATTGTGATGTTTTATTACCGAGTGGGCCCTAGATATACCTCTCCATCATAAGGAGTGACAAATCCCAGTTTCGATTCATGCCAACCCAACATATACCTTCGGAGATACCTGTAGAGCACCTTTATAGTCACCGAGTTATGTTTTGACATTTGATACACACAAGGCATTCCTACGGTGCCCGGGATTTGCATGATCTCATGGTCATAGAAACAGATACTTGACATGTAGAAAACAGTAACAATAAATTGACACAATCACATGCTACGTTCATAGTTTGGGTCTTGTCCATCACATCATTCTCCTAATAATGTGATCCCGTTATCAAATGACAACTCCCGTCTATTGTCAGGAAACGTTGACCATCTTTGATCAACGAGCTAGTCCTTAGAGGCTCACTAGGGACAGTATGTTGTCTATGTATCCACACATGTATTTGAGTTTCCAATCAATAGAATTCTAGAATGCATAATAAACGATTATCATGAACAAGGAAATATAGTAATAACTAATTTATTATTGCCTCTAATGCATATTTCCAACACCTTTTGCTCTTGACCTTCCTTACCTGCTTGCATTATGGTTAATTCCATATGTCTAGAAACATTCATTAAAATCCTTTGTGATTGTCCTTTGATCTTATTGATTCAACGTGGGTGTGAATGCACACAATCATCAGTTGCTCCTCATAAATTATCTGTCCAGCTCAGATGTCTTTCCAAACAGGAGTTGGTTCTCAGCAAATCAACCTTGATTGATTATACATCTAAGTCCATTCAACTTACTTGTATTCGATCGGAGCATCTTATTCTGATACACCAACCCGGAAATCACAATTCCTTTGGTATTTAGGTATCAATATTACTCAGTTGATCTCTAATATGATGCCTTGCATTCCTTCTTTCTCTGATTGGGTACCGATACTCACATCGCATCCCTTGTGGACCGCCAGACCCATTGTTGGCTTATTATCCGATAGCATCCTTCGCAGTCAAAATTCTTGTGATATTCTACCCCCTGATACATGATGTCATTGGTAAATTGTGTGTTATCCCTCTGATAATTTATATCCTATGATTTTTCCAGCCATGCTCTTCAAGCATGTGTTAATTACTCTTGAAGTTTGTGGTACATGTTCCTAAGATGTCCCGATGGGTTGAACCTATGTCTTCCCTAAACCGTGTGAACCCAAGAGCTTTCACGAGCCTTACTCTTTTGGTGTTTTGCTAGATAATCTTTCAAAGCTACAACTTCATCAAAGGCGAGGAGTAAATGGCAGGTGATGCATTGATGAAGTGGGAGTCAACCTTGAACTTTGTGTTCATGCCCATGGACCCGGTGTATGTCTTATCATGGAAGCTTCTGGTGACAATGAAATCCCCTTGGTATAATTTGATGTTGCATGTGTGATCTTGTCCTTTGCAATCGTGGTTCCAACCATGTTTCTACTTTGATTTCATTCTCAGACAAGTTAAATTGCTCATCTTCCAGAGATCAATACACTAGTCTAACCTCTATTCTGGTCTACCTTGAAGTATTATCCTTGGTATCTCGAGAATATCACGGAGCTATATAACTTCTTATGAGCTCCTCATCAACTATGATATTTTGCTAGTTCCAGTTTCGTCGTGTTCTGAGTGCTTGGGCACTCAAGGACACTGATAACTGAATCGAGTATGCATTGCGATTCAACAACTGTTAGTGATATTCTTTGCTTATGACTTTGTACTCGATCATGTCACTGCAAGATGTTAGGCTACATCATCATCGTCATGCTAGAGCTTAACCATGCTATATGTGTCCTTCATCCCCGGAACACATTTGCAACAGTCGAGTAAGCTTACATCAAGCTTTAAATGTCATGTTGGTTGTCTTGAAAGGCAATTTCAATTCTGAGCTAGCACTCTAATCTGTGGTTCCCACAACCTTTCGCTTCACCATTCATTTGGTTTATGTCGTTGCTAAACAATTACATCTTCATGAAACTTCTCGACAAATGTGTCGTGATCATCATCAGTATTCTGAGCTCTTCCAGGGTATTAAACGAATTCATGATGAGAAATACCATCCTTGCCCCTTGATGATTTGTGTTATCATCGACATCCTTATTTCCTTCCCTCCAACACAAACTTGTTCATGTTTTGTGTTGTCCCTTGAGTTCCTCGCTATCCAGCTTATGTTATGTTCTACCTTGGAGTATTACCATCTTTTGTCGAGAATGTTGTGAGAATTGCACACGTCTTCATAATTCTTGATATAGTGATCCTTCTCACCATCACCATTCATTTCTTGGTCCCCGTGTTGTTTCTAACCAAAATACCGACAAGTGATCTCTGATATGTGATTCAAGTACTTCGCGCAACCCTATTGCTTTGAAGTTAATGATTGATGGTTTCATTCTTAGTGTGTTCGTTGTTGACTCACCATTGTTGCATTGGTCATGCTACTCAGTCCGTTTAATTCTTTAATTGTTGATGTTTCCTCGAGCATACATCATTATAATATTTGATCTAACAAATGCTATCTCCTTGTTCTTATAATTTTGGAAATTCATCCCTATAGAAATCTTGAGGGATTGTTGTTATGCCCATCGGACACGCCCTCAATTTCTCCATGGTTCATGATTAAGCTTATGAAAGCATTGTCTTTGCACCTAGCTCATGAAGAATATGTTTGATAGAAGAAATGTTTCCCAAAGTTCACGTGCATTCTTGCCGCCATGAATATGGGAAAGTTTTGTTTCTCTTCCTCTTGTATCATCCCAACTAATTCACGCATGTGCGAAGTGTTATATGTTTTGAAGATTTTCTATCTTCACTTCATATAACTTTATTAGCACCCCAATCCACTGACTGATTTGATCAAGGAAAAGAAATCCCTTCATAAGAGCTAATCCAGGCTTATACAAGGACCTTGATAGCCTCGATGATGGTTCCCAAATCATAACTCGGTTGCATTTCGTTGCAAGAATTCCATGTGGGCATGAATGTCTTGACATTGTGTTCATGTGTCTTAAAATCCAAATCATGATTCAAGACTTGCATTCATAGTTCATAACCCGGGAATCTTGCATCATCATCTCTTCAATTTTTGTTGCCCCCTTCTTCTGAGTCATCCTGAGTCTGAGGTATCCTGACACTAATCACATGTGAATATCGGGCATATATGATGGTTGGAACTTTTTCCAAGAATTATAACTTTGGTCTTTTTGTAACCGGGTAATGTGATGTCTTGTCTAGCACACCTGGCCGGAGGACCTATTGTTATATTATCTTCCTTAGTAAGGTTAGCCATTCTCCCGTAAGGAAATTGTATGACTTATTTTATAAATTGTTTCTCATGGATCCTTTGTGTACCCAAGGTCCGACCTTTACGTGAAGACCATGCCGATGCTCCCCCGAAGCATGAATGTGGTACTTCAAATGTGAACATGAACATTGGAAGCGCAATGCTAAAATGCTCTTGATCAATTATCCAGACAATATTGTATGGGTAAACATCACGATTCTCCTTCCCCCTTTATCTAAATGATTATGCACTTGGTGACCTATCATGTATACCATGCTCTATTTTCCTTGGGAAAGGTATACTCTAATACTTGTGTGTGAACACATTTTCCTTTCCATTGGTATGTTTGATATGATAATCACTTTGCCTTTCCATTGGTCTGTTTAACCTTTCTTGTAATCTAACTCATCTGAGCAGTGATAATTCCGTGCTTAGGTAAAAACCTCGGTGTACAACTTAGTGAGTAAGACCCTATTACTATTGTGGATAACATTCCGGTAGCCGCCTCGTTTCAACGAGCCAGAAAATTGTTGTATTCGTTCCCCGCCCTTGGTACCGACGTTATTGTCAACATAAGTGGCAGGATATCCTCTCACATGTCTTGCTACCAAGACCATACAAGATGTCACCCCTCTGCCTACTCTTAACCCACATGGTGGGCCCATAACCCACAATTTCACATGATCGAAACTTGACTCTCTTGTACATCCTTGATTCCGAAGTATCCTTTACACTTGGCTTCGTATGTAATTACCGAGCCACTGTGCAAGGGATGATCTATCCAAGCATCAGACATAATATTCATTATTGATGCTCTGAACCCCTTTCACATTCTAATCAAGCATCAAATGATTACCTACCCGTTTGAAACTTTTGGATCATCACATATTGCTCACAATGAATCCCTCGAGTTACAACTCAAGGAATAATCTTTGTGACCTTCTTGAGCTCACGTCAGATGCCCAACTCTGTGGAGATACGTTCTTCCAGAGTTTTCCCTTTTATCGCATTAGTAGAACGATGAAGATCCCGAAGGAAGGATGATGACTTCATTAGGATGACCTGAAATAGAGAATTGAAGACATTATCAAAAGGGATCAACTTCTTTGAGAAGAGCAACCAGGAACACGAAGATTCGTTAGAATTATGTAGCCGGACCATTCCCCCCTTACTCTACCTCTTAATTCTCGGGACGAGAATTTATTTTAGAGGAGAGTTGTAACACCTCTTGGTTCTGAGCTACACTAATGTAACATCCCAAAATTTATAAATTTTGGAATGTTATAACAAATAAATAATTGTTTTTTTTGCTTTAATGATGTGTGATTGATTGTTTGAAATTGAGTGGAATTTGAAACTTTTTAAAAATTTAATGAGAGGGAATAAAATGACTTACCCAAAATTTTCTATTTGAATCCCTATTAAATTTTGAGTTTGAATATTTTCAAAACCCTGTGATAAAAAAATCAAACGAGAGGAGGAAAATGACAATCCAAAATCAGAGACAATATCTTGATTCAAATTTTAAGTATTTGCAATTTATTTGAAATTCAAATCCCTTTTCATTTTAAAGTTATTGCAAAAAAATATATTTTTTAAAAGTATTTTATTTGGTCTTGAAAATATGTTCATGTGGCAGGAAATTTTATTCTATTTTTTTTATATATAATAAGCCTATATAAAAAGTCTATTTTTTGTATTTATTTTTTTCTTTGATGTTTTTTTAAACAAGAAACAGTATTCATGTATAAGCACTATTCATCTGGAATGAAAAAACCCCGTGGCTAGCCGGAACTGCTCACCGCGGCTCGCCGAATCCTTTTGGCCCATGCGGCACCTCTCTCCCTCCTTTTTCTAGTTTCCCTACATTACGTATATGTTTAGTCCCACATTGCTTATCTATTTGTCTTTCGGCCTTCCTTCCAACTATAAATATAGCTTCACAGAAGCACTAAAAAAAGTCATCTACTCCGGGTTAAATCAATCTTTTGGTTTAAGTAGATTTATTAAATAAAAATATTTTCTTCTATTCGGCGGGATTTCTCAAAGTCGTCTCCTCTTTGGAATTATCTCTTCGGTGCATTCTAAAGGTATTCTCTTTGTAATTTTCTTTTATACTCCCGTAGTTTATTCTTCTTAGACTAGTATATGGTAGAGTAACTAGTTATTAATTAGTCTTCGTATTTACACATTAGTACTAGAATTCTTTTAGACAACACTTTTTCTTCCGTAAAACAACTTGGCTGTGATTTCTCAAATAGCCATAACTTTTTACTCGTTCACTCAAATTAGATGCAACGAGCGTCTAGATTTTAGTCTTGACCTCACCTATCCAGTGAACCTATCAAACCAACTTTTCAAAAAATTCAAATTTCGAAATTTGTTCAGATTCATATTCAAACTTCTTTTGATCATATCTTTTTATCCATAACTCCATTTTAGATTAATCCAATGGCATCAGATTCGTATCAAAGTAATCTTTTTGTTTGTATCAATTAGATTTATCTTTCAACATACAATTTCGATCAGTCATTACTCCACTAGTCCACAGTAGTGTTGCCACACCGCGTTCTAACTAGATTCAATGCCATATTGAATTACTTATATCTTTTGATCCGTTATTTAAAATCTCGTAATTCCTTTTCCTACATGTTCATATTGACCTCCCATTTGACTAGCTTCATTAGTTTCAACCTTTGAACCATTCAAATTTCAGTGGTCCAAATTTGAATTTGAACCGTCATTTGATCATATCTAGCAAATTGTAGCACCTTTTTCATTGATTCCTTTTGCCCCTAAACACTTGTGTTATGTACTTTCTATTCATAACAACCATGCTCCAGTTCAAATAATTTTGACATTTATGGAATTCAAATTCTATTCGTACTTCAATTTACTATAACTTGCGTTGTAGTGCTCCATTTCAATTAATTCTTTTTTTTGCAACTGAATACTTATGCCCTATGCTATTTTTCACTAATTTTGTTCTCCGCATACTTGGGATTGTCTTTCATAGTATCTCCATGCTAAGCGTATATAGCAATGGTTCATCGTGCATTAACTCTTTTGATCTCATTCCTGCACCTTCACTTTACAACACACTTAGAACCTATTTTTTTATTAAACCTTAGTATGTTGTTATTTTGCACCAAGACATGTTTTGTTCTTATGTTCTTTTGGTTCTTCCTTTTGGCATGAATGTTAATTGAATGATATTCGTTTACGATAGATTGCTCGGAGTGTGACGAGTAGAATTATCAGGAATATGAGAGCAACTATCTTCATCAAGTAATACCAGGAAAGTTCACATTGATCATATTTTTACCTATGGTTTTATTGCATTAGTTTCAACCTTCTTCACCCATTGCATGCAAGTAGGTACTTGGAAATTTTGGTTCTTGATGTAGTATAATGTGCTAGGCACTCATAAACTCTTGGTACTTGGCCGGGACGTTAATTTGCTATGCTCCTAGTAGACGGGGTCTGGTTGAGTGTTTACCATGAGTATTGTGAGAACTTAATAATAAAGACCTCAAGACTTCAAGACTTTCAAGACCTCATGATGCAATATACCTCTCAGTGAAGGACGGTTTTTATGGGCTCCTTGGGGAAACCAGTGGATGACCCGGGATGCATGGGGAAGCGCCATGACATCTTGCGGAAAGCTTCACCCAGGCACAGAAAGATGGATGGATACTTCAAGACCCAAGGCTTACCTGCACAGCCACAAGCCATTATGGGCTCTGGCTTGGTTGGCATTGTGGTGACTCTGGACGGGCGGTGTTACGAGATGTAGAAGAATAGTAGGATTGGATGGGCACCAACAGTGGCTCAAAGGAACCCTTTGGATGACCATGTTTTGATCATCCGGTTCTCAAACACCCTGAAGTGCGAGGACTCCAACGGAGGCGATCAAATCTTGTGGGGAATGTGTGCAATACTCTACAGAGTACTCAAACCTAATCGGTTAGCCGTGTCCATGGTCATGGACAACTTGAGTCAAAGGAACTGAAACTATCAGGAATTCTCAACACCATTAACTTATTGATGTGGGTAATATTAATAACTTGGGTATGAGAAATGGTTGGTGGAACCTTTCTCATTAACAACCAACAATGTAGTAAATTTTGCTTTTACCTCTCTCTTGTTGTAGGAAAAATTTGCTTTACGCAAAACTTAAATTACAGCCCCACCTACCATATATGCATATAGTATAGATGATATTTTCACCCCCTCTCTTTTGTGACTTGCCGGCATATTCAATATGCTGACCTACACGGCTGCAACGTCTTATGTTGCAGATACTTTCTTCGACGAGTAAGAGTACGATTAAGGGTTCCGGTCTGCACTCAAGTTGCCGTTGGTGTTTATTGGGACTCCACTCCCTTGACTGTTTCCACTGGATTTTGAGGTATATATCAATTTTATGTTATTTACATGTGATTGCACTTTGATATATGCATTGATGTACTGTGTGTGCCAGCGTACTGATCCAGGGATGGCACATATACACAGAGGCTTGACTCATTTTGAGTCGGGTCGCTACAAGTAACCCATGTAATCAAGCTACAATGATCATCATGATTAAGCAAATCCATTTTGCTAAACATTGCTTGGTCACATTTGATTCATATCTCATTTCAAATTCCTTTTGAAATTCAACTCCAATTAATAACTGGTTTAATTATTTTGGAAAATTTGAAAACTAAAATCATGTTGGGGTTACAAATATTCCCCTCGTATTTATAAAATGTGAACTAACATTTTTGTAAGTATTTAAAGGCTCTAAAACAATTAATAGAGAGGCCAAAAGAATAAAGTGAATGCCTTTTGAATTATGAAAATATACAAACTTATTTCAATTGCTCCCAGACTTTTTTAGGAGTGTTAAATATGGCAAAGTAAATATTGGGCCAAACTCCATAATTTACAAAAGTGTTTTGTTGAGGGAAGTAAAATAAAACACTAGAAATAAACTACTAAAAAGGAAAGCCCCCATGTTTTCCCGTGGGCCTTAGCCCCCCCCCCCCCCCAACTAGCCCAGCTCACCCCACTCACCCCAACCTCGTGCTACAAGGAGGCACATGGGTCGTGGCGGTCATCCGGCCATGCCACAGCCGACAAGGGCGCCGTGGCGGCCATCCGGTGGCCCCCTCGGCCATAAAACACCAACGCCCCACCCGGCTAGACCCTTAACCCTAACCTCCCCCTCGCGCCCCGTTCTCCCCTTCCCCAAGCTCGGGCTCGCCCGATGCCGAGTCGTCCAACCCCGTCGCCACTTCCTCGCCATCGTCTCCGGCCTCCTCCCCAAAGGCTCCATCGAGCCTCGCCACCCCTCCTCTCTGCATCGCCGATGAGGCCCCGACCGTCTTCTTCCCTCTCTCCCCGTTGCAGCGCTGCCCCCTCTTGGACCCATGTGCTCACCACAGTAGGGCTGCATCCTGATCGCGCCTGGCTCCAGCCGCGCGCCCGCGCCCTTTCTATCGCACGCACATGTGTGCCTGCGACGACCACTGCTCACACTCCCCGCTTCGCTTGTCATGCCCCGCATTGTGCCCACGCCGACATCCGCTTCTGCTCGTGCCGCTTGCGTGTGCGCACCCACCGCCGCTGCTCGTGCCTGCTACCCCCTTCGTTGCGTCGCTGCTCCCCACCACCGCTGTACGTCACCGTTCCTTGACCGAGCCCTAGCCCGCACGGGGCCTCGCCCCTCCCCAATGGTTTCTACTACGTTCCATGGCTGAGCGACCATGCGTGTGTGTGTCCGCGTTGTGTGTGTGGCTAGCTGCTTCACTGCCATGTGGGGCCGCCCCTCGTTTGGATTAGGCCTAAACACCAAATCTCTAATAGCCACTAAGAGACGGTCCCCAAGCAGAATTAATTAGACTTAATAAAAATGTTTTAGTTAGTTAACTAACTCGCGAGTGAGACCCCTGTCACTATTCTTTTGGATAAGCTCTACTAAGTGAGCCTGCTCACTCAGCTGAGGGCCCACGAGTCAGCCTCTGTTGACTCGTGTGTTGACACATCAGTCAGCCACTTTGTGGCTTGGCTCGGTGCATTTTTGAGTGAATTTAGAAATTTGTCTTTTATATTCGAATTAATAATATTCCAGGAATTTTAGGATAATAATAAAACTTTGTAAAATCATATAACATAATCCGTAACTCCGATGGAAGTAAGTTATGTATGAAAGTTGCTCAGAAAAATCCAACGGGTCCAAATACGAAGCATGTTCATCTGTCACATGCCTCTAGCATGATGAACATGGGCATTTTGCATTAGGATCATCTGTTCGTTAGAAGCTAAATACCCGAGAAATATGGTCACATATTTTCCCACTCCGTATGTAATGTGTAGTACCGCGTTAGCTCATCCATAGCACAACATATTGCCATGTGATGCATTGTGTTGCATCTTCTTGCTTTATATTTATTGTTTCTTCCCCCTCTTCTCTCTGGTAGACACCGAGACTGACGGTACGGCCGGGTACGACTACACCATCGACGTTCAACCTTTTGCAGTAGAGCAACAAGGCAAGCAACCCCCCTTGATCATTCCGATATCAACCATTCTTTCTCCCTCATGCTTGCATTAGATTTTTCTACTGTTGTAGATAGCACCTATTCTGATGCATATCCTATTTTTGTTAAACTTTTGTTGTACCCTAATGCATATTGAATGCTTAGTATAGGTTGATTACTGATCCCCATTGACCCCACTATGTCCTAGTTGCCCACTATGTCATCAAAGACTCGACGACTTGAAGACACGAAAACTCAAAGACTCGATCATCTTGATCGACGAGCTAGACCCGTCACAACACTCACACCCCACAGTTATAAGATTCTGCAGAGCTACTATCGAGTATCAATGGTGATACCTGATGACCCACAAGTGTAGGGGATCTATCGTAGTCCTTTCGATAAGTAAGAGTGTCAAACCCAACGAGGAGCAGAAGGATTTGACAAGTGGTTTTTAGTAAGGTAATCTTTGCAAGCACTGAAATTATCAGTAACAGATAGTTGTGTGATAAGATGATTCGTAGCAAGTAGCAAGTAGAAAAGGTGCATCAAAGTGGCCCAATCCCTTTTGTAGCAAGGGACAAGCCTGGACAAACTCTTATAGGAGGTAAAGCGCTCCCGAGGACACATGGGAATCTCTGTCAAGCTAGTTTTCATCATGTTCATATGATTCGCGTTCGCTACTTTGATAATTTGATATGTGGGTGGACCGGTGCTTGGGTGTTGCCCTTACTTGGATGAACCTCCCACTTATGATTAACCCCTCTCGCAAGCATCCGCAACTACGAAAGAAGAATTAAGACAAAGTCTAACCATAGCATTAAACTACTGGATCCAAATCAGCCCCTTACGAAGGAACACATAAACTAGGGTTTAAGCTTTTGTCACTCTAGCAACCCATCATCTACTTATTACTTCCCAATGCCTTCCTCTAGGCCCAAATAATGGTGAAGTGGTATGTAGTCGACGTTCACATAACACCACTAGAGGAAAAACAACATACAACACATCAAAATATCGAACGAATACCAAATTCACATGACTACTTATAGCAAGACTTATCCCATGTCCTCAGGAACAAAAGTGACTACTCACAAAGAATAATCATATTCATGACAAGAGAGGTAGTGAATAACATCAAGGATCTGAACATATAATATTCCACCGAGTAATCCAACTAGCATTAACTACAAAGAGTAATTAACACTACTAGCAACCTTACAAGTACCAATCGGAGTCGCGAGACGGAGATTGGTTACAAGCGATGAACTAGGGTTTTGGAGATGAGATGGTGCTGATGAAGATGTTGATGGTGATGAGTCCCCTCCTATGAGAGGAGTGTTGGTGATGACGATGGCGATGATTTCCCCCTCTGGGAGGGAAGTTTCCTCGGAAGGACGACCCTGCCGGAGCTCTAGATTGGTTCTGCTGAAGTTCCGCCTTGTGGCGGTTGCGATTCCTCCCGAAAGCCTCCTCCTGAATTTTTCTGGAACGAAACCCTCCTTATAGAAAAAGAGGGGGGCCAGAGGGCCAATAGGTAGCCCACAAGCCCCCTAGGCGCGGCTAGGGGGGTAGGCCGCGCCTAGCAGGCTTGTGGCCTCCTGGTGGCTCTCCTCTGGTACTTCTTCCGCCCAGTATTTTTTATAAATTCCAAAATAATTCCTCGTTGATTTTTACGGCTTTTGGAGTTGCGCAGAGTAGGTATCTCAAACTTGCTCCTTTTTCAGGCCAGAATTCCAGGTACCGGCATTCTCCCTCTTCATGCAAACCTTGTAAAATAAGAGAGAAAAGGCATAAGTATTGTATCGTGAAGTGTAATAATAGCCCATAAAGCGATAAATATCAACATGAAAGCATGATGCAAAATGGACATATCAACTCCCCCAAGCTTAGACCTCGCTTGTCCTCAAGCGAAAGCCGAGATCAATAAATATGCCCACATGCTTAGAGATAGAGGTGTCGACAAAACAAGATACGGACATGCAGACATCATGATCATAATCAGAACAACAATATCATCATATAATCTCTTATGCTAAAGTAATAATTCCTTCACAAAGTAAAGTATGGATCAAGAACCTTATTGAGAATTAACAACCAATAGCCTTTAGTCAATGAAGCAATTGCAATTTATCATAACGTCGGAAGGAGTCAAATAAGAGCTTGTAAAGCAAATCCACATACTCAATCATCCTTTGTCTTCTACAATTGCTAAAACTCACGTGGTACTCATGAGATGAATGTTTCAGTTGGACACAGAGAAAGATAGGGGCTTATAGTTTCGCCTTCCAACTACTTAACTCAAGAGTAATGTCAACAACAATAATTCATGAATACTTACTTCCAAGTTGACATATGAATATAGATCTTTCCCTAGCACATGACGTTAGCCAAGATAAATGTGAAATAAGGGATTGGTGTCGATCACCATGACTCTTTCAAGGACAAAAAGTAAAGGTACAAGATAGGCCCTTCGCGGAGGGAAGCAGAGGTTGTCATGCGCTTTTGAGGTTTGGATGTGCGACCTATTAGTGTGAAGGAACATTACTTTATATTGCCTCCTGTGATAAAGAACTTTATTATGCATTCAATCGCTTTTATGTCTCCCTCATCACAGGTTCGTGCAAAGCTTATTTCCCACACACTAATAGATCATACATATTTAGGGAGCAATTTTTATTGCTTGCACCGATGACAACTTACTTGAGGGATATTATTCAATCCATAGGCAGGTATGGTGGACTCTCATGGAAAAAGTAGGTTGAAGGTTTATGGATGCACAAGTAGTATCTCTACTTAGTGCGGGAGTTTTGGCAAATATGAGGTGGAAGCAATCGTCACATGCTAAGGGATCTCTAGTCATATAACATTGTTCGGAACCAAGCAAACATAATTCATTATGTTGTCTTCCTTGTCCAACATCTACTTCTAAGCATGTAATAGTTTAATGAGTGTTCACAATCATAGATGGTGCCCAAGATGATATATTTATATGTGAACCTCTCCTTCTTCATTACTTCCTATTAATTGCAGCAATGACCAAGGTCTACGTTTGTCCACCCACAACAAGTTTCAATCAACATTCTTTTTATATGTGAAGCCATCACTTCCCATAGGATCATTACATGATCTTTCATGCTTTTGTTCTTTAGATCATGGCATGATGCAAGGCCCTCAACTAAAACACTCTTTATTATATGGCTCACGAGCTCGAATACATTGGGGGTGACACAAAGCAAAACTCAAACCTAGAACAAACTAAAAACTTTATTCTACTAGAGGAAGATAAAACCAAAAAGGAACGAACTAAGAAAAAGGTAAAGGCAAAAGGTGTGATGGTGATACGATACCAGGGCAACTCCCCCAAGCTTGGCACAAGTCAAGGGGATTGCCCATACCCGTGCTTAGTTGTCTTCTTTCGGAGGTGATGGTGGTGGAGTTGATGCAACCTGGGTTTGATCCTTCGTCTTCCAAGGCATAGTTGCACCATCATGGAAGGATGATCGAGTCTCCGGAATCCTCAAATCTGCAGCCAACCGTATTGATTTAAATCTATACTCATACTCACAGTTTTGGTTCTGTAGGTCGTAGATCTGGGCTTGGAGGTGATCAATTCTGTCATAGAGCCTGGAGAGGTGCTTCCCAATGTCATTGGCATTGATTTTGTGCTTGTTGGTGAACTCCGCAATCATCATGTGGTTGGCGTTGAGTCCAGGCTCCACCATCAATTGGCACTTGAAGACTTGCTTCTCCATTGCTTCGAGCCTCGCCTCCATGCTTCCGGTCTTCTTGGGCACCTCAACATCACGGATGTGCAGCACCCCCTCATGCATCTCGATAGATTGAGGGTGTTGCATCACTCCCGCGAGGTAGGGGTTGATGACCTTCTCGAAGAACTTGTCCTTCAGAGCTTTTGGGGACGCCATAGTGATCTAGATATGTCTGCATAGCAACTCGAAATGAAAACAGAGGAAATTTGCGTGATACGAGGGTCAGACCTTTCGGGAGAATATATAATGAATTTTTCCCGACCACGAGAAGGGAGGTCTGAGATATAATATTGCTTTCAACATTTATGGGAGTACTTGAGATATCATGCTTGATTCTTTGCCCATTTACCACTCTCGGAAAATTACCTTCCATGTTGTTGATCTTGATGGCACCGGAACGATATACTTCCTCAACAATGTAAGGACCTTCCCACTTGGAGAGAAGCTTGCCTGCAAAAAATCTTAAACGAGAATTGTATAGCAAGACATAATCACCTACATTGAACTCACGTTTTTGTATCCTTTTATCATGCCACCTCTTGACTTTTTCTTTGAACAACTTGGCATTCTCATATGCCTGAGTTTTCCATTCATCAAGTGAGCTAATATCAAATAACCTCTTCTCACCAGCAAGTTTAAAATCAAAGTTGAGCTCTTTGATTGCCCAATAAGCCTTATGCTCTAGCTCAAAAGGTAAATGACATGCTTTGTCATAAACCATTTTGTACGGAGACATGCCCATGGGATTCTTATACGCAGTCCTATAAGCCCACAGCGCATCATCAAGCTTCTTAGACCAATTCTTTCTAGACCTATTAACAGTCTTTCGTAGAATTAGCTTAATCTCTCTATTGCTTAGCTCTACTTGACCACTGGACTGAGGATGATAGGGAGATGCAATTGTATGATTGACATCGTACTTAGCAAGCGTTTTACGGAAAGCACCATGAGTGAAATGTGAACCACCATCAGTCATTAGATATCTAGGGACTCCAAATCTAGGGAAAATAACTTCTTTAAGCATCCTAATAGAGGTGTTGTGATAAGCACTACTAGTTGGGATAGATTCTACCCACTTAGTAACGTAATCAATAGCAACTAGGATATGAGTATACCCGTTGGACTTTGGAAAAGGTCCCATATAATCAAAACCCCAAACATCAAATGGTTCAATGACAAGTGAATAATTCATAGGCATTTCCTGACGTTTACTAATATTACCTATTCTTTGACATTCATCACGAGACAAGACAAACTTACGGGCACCCTTGAAGAGAGTGGGCCAATAGAAACCTGATTGCAATACCTTGTGTACAGTTCTATCTCCCGCATGGTGTCCTCCATAAGCCTCGGAGTGACACTTCTGTAGGGTATGTCCCTATTCATGCTCAGGTACTCAACATCTAATAACACCATCTACTCCTTCCTTATAAAGGTGAGGATCATCCCAAAAGTAATGTCTCAAATCAAAGAAGAATTTCTTCTTTTGCTGGTATGTGAAACTAGGTGGTATATATTTGGCAACGATATAATTTGCATAATCAACATACCATGGTGTACTATGTGAAGCATTGATGACATTCAATTGCTCATCAGGGAAGCTATCATCAATAGGTTGTGGGTCATCAAGAACATTCTCCAACCTAGACAAGTTATCTGCTACGGGGTTCTCAACACCCTTCCTATCAACAAGATGCAAATCAAATTCTTGTAGCAAGAGAACCCATCTGATGTGTCTAGGTTTAGCGTCTTTCTTTTCCATGAGGTACTTAATAGCAGCATGATCAGTGTGAATAGTAACCTTGGAATCAAAAATGTAAGATCTGAACTTTTCACATGCAAACACGACTGCTAAAAATTCCTTCTCCGTAGTAGCATAGTTTCTTTGGGCACTGTCTAGAGTTTTGCTAGCATAGTGAGTAACATTCAACTTCTTATCAACTCTTTGTCCATGGATAGCACCCACAACATAATCACTAGCATTGCACATAATTTAAAAAGGTAAGTTCCAATCAGGTGGTTGAACAATAGGTGCAGTTATCAAGGCCTTCTTAAGTATTTCGAAGGCTTCCTCACAATTATTGTCAAAAACAAAAGGAATATCCTTTGGCAAGAGATTGGTAAGAGGCCTAGAAATCTTAGAAAAGTCCTTAATAAACCTTCTATAGAAACCGGCATGACCAAGGAAACTTCTTATACCTTTAGTGTCTGTAGGGCATGGCATTTTCTCTTTCGCATCAACCTTAGCCTTATCGACTTCAATACCTCTTTTAGAAATTTGGAGTCCTAAGACGATGCCTTCATTAACCATAAAGTGGCACTTCTCCCAATTCAAGACAAGGTTGGTGTCTTTACATCTCTGCAAAACTCGATCAAGGTTGCTGAGGCAATCATCAAAAGAAGACCCGTAAATGGAGAAGTCATCCATGAAAACCTCAACAATCTTTTCACAAAAGTCAGAGAATATAGCCATCATACATCTTTGAAAGGTAGCAGGTGCATTACATAAGCCAAAAGGCATACGTCTATAAGCAAAGCTATCGAAAGGGCAGGTAAAAGTGGTTTTCTCCTTATCAGATTGTGCAACAGGTATTTGGGAGAAACCAGAGTAACCATCTAGAAAGCAGTAGTGTGTGTGTTTGGACAATCTTTCTAGCATTTGGTCAATAAAAGGCAAGGAGTAATGATCTTTCCTGGTGGCTTTATTCAATTTCCTAAAATCAATCACCATCCTATGGCCAGTAATAATCCTCTGTGGGATCAATTCATCCTTATCATTAGGGACAACGGTAATACCTCCCTTCTTAGGGATGCAATGCACCGTACTTACCCAATCACTATGAGCAACAAGATAGATAATACGTGCTTCTAGGAGCTTTAGTATTTCTTTTCTTACTACCTCTTTCATCTTAGGATTTAATCTCCGTTGATGATCAGCAACTGGTTTGGAATCAGGATCGGTTTTAATTTTGTGCTGGCATAGAGTGGGACTAATGCCCTTAAGATCATCAAGAGTATATCCAATAGCAGCATGGTGCTTCCTCAGAGTTTCCAATAATTTCTTTTCTTCATGCTCTGAAAGGCTAGCACCAATAATAACAGGATATATCTCTTTTTAATCAAGATAAGCATACTTAAGAGTATCAGGCAACTGTTTAAGCTCGAACACAGGATCACGCTTTGGTGGGGGTGGATCTCCAAGCAGTTCAACATGCAAATTATTCTTAAGGATAGGATGTTGTTCAAAGATAACTCTATCTATCTCAATCCTTTCATCCATATGCATATCATTTTCATGCTCAAGCAAGTATTGCTCTAAAGGATCCGTAGAAGGCACAACAATATAAGCTAGAGAAATAATTTCATCCTTACTAGATAACTCTTTGTCATGAGGTTGTCTACCGAACTTGGAGAAATTGAATTCATGTGACACACCTTCAAAGCCAATAGTGACAGTTTGCTTCTCACAGTCAATATGAGTATTGACAGTATTGAGGAAAGGTCTACCAAATATGATGGGACAAAAGCTATCTTGTGTGGTAGCAAGAACGAGAAAATCAGCAGGATACTTAGTTTTACCACACAAGACTTCAACATCTCTAACAATTCCCAAAGGGCACATAGTATCTCTATTGGCAAGCTGAATAGTGACATCAATAGGTTCCATCTCGACAGGTGCAATCTCGTCTTTAATTTCATGATATAAAGATTGAGTTATTGCACTAACACTAGCACCCATGTCACATAAACCATGATAACAATGATCTCCTATCTTAACATAAACAACAGGCGTGCCAACAACAGGCCTATGTTTGTATCTAGCATGAGGTTTAGCAATTCTAGTAGCATCTTCACAGAAGTGAATATCATGGCCATCAACATTGTCGGACGGGAGATCTTTGATAATAGCAATGCTAGGTACAACTCTAATTTGCTTAGGGGCTGTAGGTGTTCTAACGTAGCCCCTACATATCACAGTTGAAGCTTTAGAACGATCCTTCATTCTAACAGGGAAGGGTGGTTTCTCAATGTAAGCCCTAGGAACAATAGAATCATTATAAGCAATGACTTTCTCTTCAACTGGATTGGTTTAACTACATTGACTTCTAAGGGAGGATGATATTTAAACCACTTCTCTTTAGGGAGATCAATATGCGCAGCAAATGAGTCACACAATGAAGCTACTATCTCAGAGTCAAGTCCATATTTAGCGCTAAAATCACAAAAAGTGTTTATTTCAACAAAGGATTTAACGCAGTCGAACTTAAGATTCATACCTGGCTCCTTACCTTCATCAAACTCCCAATCTTCAGAGTTGCGTTTAATTCTCTCCAATAATTCCATTCGAAGTCAATATCTCTCTTCATAAAAGAACCGGTACAAGAAGTATCAAGCATGGTGCGATTATCATGAGAAAGCCGAGCATAGAAGTTATGAATGATAATTTCTCTCGAGAGCTCATGGTTGGGGCATGAATATAACATTGATTTAAGCCTCCCCCAAGCTTGAGCGATACTTTCTCTGTCACGAGGCCAAAAATTATAAATACAATTCCGATCACGATGTACCAGATGCATAGGATAAAACTTTTGATGAAATTCTAATTTCAATCGGTTGTAGTTCCACGATCCAGTATCATCACATAGCCTATACCATGTCAATGCTTTATCCCCTAAAGATAAGGGAAAGACCTCCTTGTTGACCTCATCCTCGGGCAAACCTGCAAGCTTAAATAAACCACAAACTTCATCTACATAGATTAGATGCAAGTCGGGATGTGATGTTCCATCTCCTGTAAAAGGATTAGCCAACATTTTCTCTAGCATACCTGAAGGAATTTCATAACAAATATTTTCAATAGGTGTAGCAGGTTGAGGAGAAACTCCTTGTGCTTCTGTTCGAGGTGAAGATACCCCGAACAAGCTCCTAAAAGGATTAGTTTCCATAGTGACAAGTCACAATAAAATTCAACACACTATATAAATGTTTCCTTACCAAATTCTACTTACCAAAGGCGCTTCACTCCACGGAAACGGCGCCAGAAAAGATTCTTGATGACCCACAAGAGTAGGGGATCTATCGTAGTCCTTTAAATGAGTAAGAGTGTCAAACCCAAGAGGAGCACAAGGATCTGACAAGTGGTTTATAGTAAGGTAATCTTTGCAAGCACTGAAATTATCGGTAACCGATAGTTATGTGATAAGATGATTCATAGCAAGTAGCAAGTAGCAAAGGTGCAGAAAAGTGGCCCAATCCCTTTTGTAGCAAGGGACAAGCCTGGACAAACTCTTATAGGAGGTAAAGCGCTCCCGAGGACACATGGGAATTTCTATCAAGCTAGTTTTCATCATGTTCATATGATTCGCGTTCGCTACTTTGATAATTTGATATGTGGGTGGACCGGTGCTTGGGTGCTGCCCTTACTTGGACGAACCTCCCACTTATGATTAACCCCTCTCGCAAGCATCCGCAACTACGAAAGAAGAATTAAGACAAAGTCTAACCATAGCATTAAACTACTAGATCCAAATCAGCCCCTTACGAAGGAACACATAAACTAGGGTTTAAGCTTCTGTCACTCTAGCAACCCATCATATACTTATTACTTCCCAATGCCTTCCTCTAGGCCCAAATAATGGTGAAGTGTTATGTAGTCGACGTTCACATAACACCACTAGAGGAAAAACAACATACAACACATCAAAATATCAAACGAATACCAAATTCACATGACTACTTATAGCAAGACTTATCCCATGTCCTGAGGAACAAAAGTGACTACTCACAAAGCATAATCGTATTCATGACCAAAGAGGTAGTGAATAGCATCAAGGATCTGAACATATAATCTTCCACCGAGTAATCCAAATAACATCAACTACAAAGAGTATTTAACACTACTAGCAACCTTACAAGTACCAATCGGAGTCGCGAGACGGAGATTGGTTACAAGCGATGAGTTGGGTTTGGAGATGAGATGGTGCTGATGAAGATGTCGATGGTGATGAGTCCCCTCCTATGAGAGGAGTGTTGGTGATGACAATGGCGACGATTTCCCCCTCTGGGAGGGAAGTTTCCCCGGCAGGACGACCCTGCCGGAGCTCTAGATTGGTTCTGCTCAAGTTCCGCCTCGTGGCGGAAGCGATTCCTCCCGAAAGCCTCCTCCTGAATTTTTCTGGAACGAAACCCTCCTTATAGCAAAAGAGGGGAGCCAGAGGTCCAACATGGAGCCCACAAGCCCCCTAGGCGCGGCCAGGGGGTAGGCCGCACCTAGAAGGCTTGTGGCCTCCTGGTGGCTCTCCTCTGGTACCTTTTCCGCCCAGTATTTTTTATAAATTCCAAAATAATTCCTCGTTGATTTTCACGGCTTTTGGAGTTGCGCAGTGTAGGTATCTCAAACTTGCTCCTTTTTCAGGCCAGAATTCCAGCTGCGGGCATTCTCCCTCTTCATGCAAACCTTGTAAAATAAGAGAGAAAAGGCACAAGTATTATACCGTGAAGTGTAATAACAGCCCATAAAGCATAAATATCAACATGAAAGCATGATGCAAAATGGACGTATCAATACCTTGTAATGTACTTGTGATGTTAACTCCATAGTGTAGTTAACCAAAGGTGGATTATGGAGGGTGATTACTCCTTCACCACTTGTGATAACCATTCTGTTGTGCAACCCCTGAAGAGTGAACCATCGAGGATGATTCGTGCCTGGTCACCTTGACTGTTACATCGATTTGAATCCATCAAGGGTGATACCTCGGATTCCATTAATGTTATAGACACACAGTTACTTTAACTTTACTACTTGATCTTGATGAGATGTGTGGAGCGGATGGATTACGGCGTGATTGTGACGAGGTGTGGTTGGGCATTCTTAGTCCTTGCCACAAGTCCTCGAGACAGGGCGACGGGACCACATATCGTGGGTCATTGATCATCGTCACAGTAAGGAGCGGGTGGGTACCCGCGTGATTTTGACGAGGCGTGTCCGAGAATTCTTGGCCCTTGCCACAAGTCCTCAACATGGGGAAAGAGGACCACATATCGTGGATCATTGATCGTCACCACAATTAACAAAACATCAACGGGTATGGATATGTGATGTGAGAAGGCCTATAGCCTGTTTCGCACTAACCACCACGTGGGACTAAGTATGGGTACTTGATACGTCTCAAATGAATCTATAATTTTTTATGGTTCATGCTGTTATCTTGTCTTCTTTGGATGTTTTATGTACCTTTTATACCTTTTTTGGTACTAACTTATTAATTCAGTGCCAAGTGCTAGCTCCTGTTTTTTCAGTGTTTTTGACTCTTTCAGATCTGATTTTGGAACAGAGTCCAAATGGAATAAAAACCCCGAAATGATTTTTTCCCGAACGGAAGAAGATCACGGGGCCTCTGGGCCAAGCCAAGTGGGCTCCAGGGAGCCCACAAGCCCCCACTCCGCCACCAGGGGGAGGCGGCGGTGTGAGGGCTTGTGGCCTCCCTCGCCGCCCCTGACCTAGATCCTTGGCCTATATATTCCCAAATATTCAGCAAAAAATCAGGGGAGCCTCGAAAATACTTTTCCGCCGCCGCAAGCTTCCGTTTCCGCGAGATCTCATCTAGAGACCCGTCTCAGGGGCCCTGCCGGAGGGGACTTTGGAGTTGGAGGGCTTCTTCATCATCATCATCGCCCCTCCAATGACTCGTGAGTAGTTCACTTCAGACCTACGGGTCCATAGTTAGTAGCTAGATGGCTTCTTCTCTCTCTTGGATCTTCAATACAAAGTTCTCCATGATCTTCATGGAGATCTATCCGATGTAATCTTCTTTGGCGGTGTGTTTGTCGAGATCCGATGAATTGTGGATTTGTGATCAGATTATCTATGATATATATTTGAGTCTTTGCTGATTTCTTATATGCATGATTTGATATCCTTGTAAGTCTCTCCGAGTCTTGGGTTTTGTTTGGCCAACTAGATTTATGATTCTTGCAATGGGAGAAGTGCTTGGTTTTGGGTTCTACCATGTGGTGACCTTTCCCAGTGACAGTAGGGGCAGCAAGGCACACATCAAGTAGTTGCCATCAAGGGTAAAAAGATGGGGTTTTTATCATTGGTTTGAGATTATCCCTCTACATCATGTCATCTTGCTTAAGGCGTTATTCTGTTCTTATGGACTTAATACACTAGATGCATGCTGGATAGCGGTCGACGTGTGGAGTAATAGTAGTAGATGCAAAAAGTATCGGTTTACTTGTTCTGGATGTGATGCCTATAGATATAATCATTGCATAGATATCGTCACGACTTTGCATGGTTCTATCAATTGCTCGACATTAATTTGTTCACCCACCGCCTACTTGCTTTCATGAGAGAAGCCACTAGTAAACACTATGGCCCCCGGGTCTATTCACATCCATCGTTTACACCTCCGCTTTTACTTTGCTTTGTTACTTTGTTGCTTTCAGTTCTCACTTGGCAAACAATCTATAAGGGATTGACAACCCCTTCATAGCATTGGGAGCAAGCTTTTGTGTCTGTGCAGTATCTTGAGATACTCCTCCATTGGATTGAGACCATGGTTCTGAAACTGAGGGAAATACTTACCACCGCTATGCTACATCACCCTTTCCGCTTCGAGGGAACACCAACGCAAGGCTCCAAGGCCAGGGGGAAATCCTTTGCATACTTGCCTAGGAAATCCCTTAAGGCGTAGCCGCAGCAGAACGATCAAGCCAAGTATTCTCCCGTCGACGTGCCTATTTCTGGCGCCATTGGAAGGTCTTTTGTTGCAGTAGCAGAAGTATTTCTGGCGCCGTTGCCGGGTAGGAGAAATCAAGATCTATCCAAGTAGGTCTCACAAACTCTTCTCTTGCATTTACTTTTGTTGCCAGTTGCCTCTCGTTTTCCTCTCCCCCACTTCACATTTATCGTTTCCATTTGGCTTTCTCCTTCGCCGTTTTCTTTTGCCTTTGCCGGTTTTCTCGCTTGCTTGTGTGATTGTTTGTTTGTTGAAGTCATCATGGCTGAAAACACCAAACTTTGCGACTTCTCGAGCACTAATAATAATGATTTTATTAGTACTCCGATTGCTCCCGCCACTAGTGCGGAATCGTATGAAATCAACGCAGCTTTGCTGAATCTTGTTATGAAAGTGCAATTCTCTGGCCTTCCTAGTGAAGATGCCGCATCCCATCTCAATACCTTCATTGAGCTTTGTGATATGCAAAAGAAAAGGGATGTGGATAATGACGTGATTAAGTTGTAAATTTTTCCTTTCTCGTTGCAAGATCGCGCAAAAACTTGGTTTTCTTCTTTGCCTAAAAATAGTATCGATTCTTGGGATAAGTGCAAAGATGCTTACATATCCAAGTATTTTCTACCGGCTAAGATCATCTCCTTACGTAACGATATCATGAATTTCAAGCAACTTGATCCTGAACACGTTGCACAATCTTGGGAGAGGATGAAGCTTATGATTAGAAATTGTCCCGCTCATGGCTTGAGTTTGTGGATGATTATACAAATCTTTTACGCTGGCTTGAATTTCGCTTCTCGCAATATCTTGGACTCCGCCTCAGGTGGAACGTTCATGGAAATCACGTTAGGAGACGCTGCAAAACTCCTAGAAAATATCATGACCAACTACTCTCAGTGGCACACTGAAAGGTCGCCTGCTAGCAAAAAGGTGCACGCAATAGAAGAGATTAACTCGCTTAGTGCTAAGATGGACGAGTTGATGAATTTGGTTGCTAGTAGAAACGCTACCATAGATCCTAATGACATGCCACTATCTTCTTTGATTGAGAGTAGCAACGCTAGTTTGGACGTGAATTTTGTTGGTAGGAACAATTTTGGCAACAACAATGCTTTTAGAGGAAACTATGTTCCTAGGCCTTTTCCTAGTAACTCCTCTAAAAATTATGGCAATTCCTACGGGAACACTTATGGAAATCACAACAAATTACCCTCTGATCTAGAGAGTAATATCAAAGAGTTCATCAACTCTCAAAAGATTTTCAATGCGTCCATAGAGGAAAAACTACTCAAAATAGACGATTTGGCTAAGAGCGATGATAGGATGTCTTGTGATATTGATGCTTTGAAAGTTAGATGCGCTCCTCCCAAGGTCAACTTGGATGAGACTTTGAAAGCTATGCGTATCTCCATGAATGAGAGCAAAGAAAGAACCGCCCAAATTCGCGCTAGACATGAATGGTTTAAAAGGGTGCGTTCTAGTGATGCAAATCACGAAGATCTTAAAGTGCTTGGTGTTTCTCCTCTTGAATCTTTGTTTTCGCGTGTCAAAGCTACTTATGGAGGGGCTGGATATGAATCCACTTTGGTTGAAAAACGCCCCAATGATTCGGAGTCCACCTATCTTGATGATAAAGGTGTGGAGAGTGGAGTAGAAGAAGTCAAAATTTTGGGTAGTAATGAAACTCCCACTTTGGATTTCAAGGAATTCAATTATGATATTTGCTCCTTGTTTGAATGCATTTCTTTGATGCAATCCTTTGCAAACTCTCCACATGCTTATAGCCAAAGCAAAGCCTTTACCACGCATATCGTAGATGCTATGATGAGATCTCTTGAAGAGAAGCTCGAACTACAAGTCTCTATACCTAGAAAACTTCATGATGAGTGGGAACCTACTATCAAAATCAATATCAAAAACAATGAGTGCAATGCTTTGTGTGATTTGGGTGCTAGTGTTTCCGTGATTCCAAAGTCTTTATGTGATATTCTTGGTTTTCATGAGATTGAAGAGTGTTCTCTTAATTTGCATCTTGTGGATTCTACTGTCAAGAAACCCATGGGGAGGATCGATGATGTTCTTGTTGTTGCAAATAAGAACTATGTACCCATGGATTTCATTGTACTTGACATAGATTGCAATCCTTCATGTCGCATTATTCTTGGTAGACCTTTCCTAAGGACTATTGGTGCTATCATCGATATGAAGGAAGGGAATATTAGATTTCAATTTCCTTTAAAGAAGGGCATGGAGCACTTTCCTAGAAAGAAAATAAGATTGCCTTATGAATCTATGATGAGGGCTACTTATGGTTTGACCACCAAATATGACTATACGTGATTCCATCACTTCTTGCCTAGCTAAGGGCGTTAAACAAAAGCGCTTGTTGGGAGGCAACCCAACGAATCTATCCTTTTTCTTTCTGTTTTGTGTTTTCCACACTCTCATAATTCTGTTATGATTGTGTTTTTTTGTGTTTCTTTTTGCGTTTGTGCCAAGCAAAACCGTTATGATCAGTCTTGGGGATGATCGTTTGGTCATGCTGGAAAAGACAGAAACTTTCTGCTCACGAAAAGAATTTTCATTTTTTTGTAAGAGCTTTTGAGTTGATTCTTTTTGCTATTGATTGCTACACAAATTCTTCAGACTGTCGTAATTTTTCAGAATGTTTTAAGTACCAGAGGTATACGAAATATACAGATTGCTACACACTGGTCTGCTATTAACAGATTCTGTTTTTGTTGTGTTGGTTGCTTATTTTGATGAAACTATGGATAGTATCGGGGGGTATTAGCCATGGAAGATTGAAAATACAGTAACCCAAAATCAGCACAAGTAGAATTTAAGGTTGCTACAGTACCTAAGGAAGTGGTGGTTTGCTTTCTTGTACTAATGTTATCACGAGTTTCTGTTTAAGTTTCGTGTTGTGAAGTTTTCAAGTTTTGGGTGAAGTTCTTATGGACAAAGAGATAAAGAGTGGCAAGAGCTCAAGCTTGGGGATGCCCAAGGCACCCCAAGAGATTCAAGGATGTCGTAAAAGCCTAAGATTGGGGATGCCCCGGGAAGGCATCCCCTCTCTCGTCTTCAATCCATCGGTAACGTTACTTGGGGCTATATTTTTATTCACCACATGTTATGTGTTTTTTCTTGGAGCGTCTTGTATCGTAGGAGTCTTTTATTTTTGTTGTGTCACAATCATCCTTGCTGCACACCTAGAGAGAGAGACATGCACACACCGTGATTTTATCGAGCTTCACTTATATCTTTTGGTAGACAATTCAGCTCACATGTGCTTCACTTATATCTTTTGAGCTAGATACTTTTGCTCTATGTGCTTCACTTATATCTTTTAGAGCACAGCGGTGCGTGGCTTGGTAGTTGATCTATGCTTTGAAAGTAGTCTCAAAAGGGGTAGTTATCCAAAGGGATACAATAACTTCCACCTTCATGTGCATTGAATAGTTAGAGAAGTTTGATTCATCTCAATTAGTTTTGAGTTGTGGTTATGGTAATATTGAAGTCATGCTAGTAAGGTGTTGTGGATCTAGAAATACTTGTGTTGAAGTTAGTGATTCCTGTAGCATGCACGTATGGTGAACCTCTATGTGATGAAATCTGAGGATGATTAGTCTATTGATTGTCATCCTTTGCGTGGCGGTCGGGATCGCGCGATGGTTTATACCTACCAACCCTTCCCCTAAGAGTATGCGTTCAATGCTTTGTTTCGATTACTACTAAATTTTTTGCAACAAGTATATGAGTTCTTCATGACTAATGTTGAGTCCATGGTTTAGATGCACTTTCACCTACCACCATCACTATCTTCTTAGTGTCGTGCAACTTTCCCCGGTGCACAAAACCCACCATTAGCCTCCCTCAGAACAGCCACCATACCTACCTACTATGGCTTTTTCAAAGTCATTCCGAGATATATTTCCATGCAACTACCACCATGACATGTGCCACCACGTCCACATTGCCATTGCATGATCGTAAGATAGCTAGCATGATGTTTCCATTAATGTCTATGCCATGCTAGATCATTGCCACGGTACACTACCGAAGGCATTCCTTATAGAGTCATCGTTACTCTAAGTTTTGTGTTGAAAGTGTGATGATCATCATTAATGGAGCATTGTCCCATGTGAGGAAATAAAAGAGGCCAAAGAAGCCCACAAAAAAAAGAGGCCAAAGAGCTCACCAAATAAAAAAATGAGAGAAAAAGAGAGAAGGGACAATGCTACCATTGTTTCCACACTTGTGCATATTAAGCACCATGATCTTCATGATTGAGCGTCTCTCGTTTTGTCACCACCATATAGCTAGTGGGAAATTTTCATTATATAAATTGGCTTGTATATTCCAATGATAGGCTTCCTCAAAATTGCCTTAGGTCTTCGTGAGCAAGCAAGTTGGATGCACACCCACAAGTTTTCTTTAAGAGCTTTCACATACTCGTATCTCTAGTGCATCATTTGTAGGCAATCCCTACTCATTCACACTGATATCTATTGATGAGCATCTCCACAGCTCATTGATATGCCTAGTTAATGTGACTATCTTCTCCTTTTTTGTCTTGCAACCTCCACCACATTGCACACCATCTATAGTGCTACAACCATGGCTCACGCTCATGTACTGCGTGAGAGTTGAAAAGGTTTGAGAAAGTAAAGGTCTGAAACAATTACTTGGCCAATACCGGGGTTGTGCATGATTTAAATTCGTTGTGCAATGATGATAGAGCATAGCCAGACTATATGCTTTTGTAGGGATAACTTTCTTTTGGCCTTGTTATTTTGAAAGTTCATGATTACCTTGCTAGTTTGCTTGAATTATTATTGTTTCCACGTCAATAGCAAACTATTGTTTTGAATCTAATGGATCTGAACATTCACGTCACATAAGAGGAATTACAAAGGACATCTATGCTAGGTAGCATGAACGCATCAAAAGTTCAATCTTTATCACTTCCCTACTTGAGGACAAGCAAGAGTTAAGCTTGGGGATGCTTGATACGTCTCAAACGTATCTATAATTTTTGATGGTTTCATGCTGTTATCTTGTCTTCTTTGGATGTTTTATGTACCTTTTATAACTTTTTTGGGACTAACTTATTAATTCAGTGCCAAGTGCCAGTTCCTGTTTTTTCTGTGTTTTTGACTCTTTTCATATCTGATTTTGGAACGGAGACCAAACGGAATAAAAACCCCGAAATGATTTTTTCCTAAACGGAAGAAGATCAGGGGGCCTCTAGGCCAAGCCAGGTGGGCTCCAGGGAGCCCACAAGCCCCCTACCGCCACCAGGGGGAGGCGGCGGTGTCAGGGCTTGTGGCCTCCCTGGCCGCCCCCTGACATAGATCCTTGGCCTATATATTCCCAAATATTCAGCAAAAAATCAGGGGAGCCTCGAAAATACTTTTCCGCCATCGCAAGCTTCCGTTTCCGTGATATCTCATCTGGAGACCCTTCCCGGGGCCCTGCCGGAGGGGACTTTGGAGTTGGAGGGCTTCTTCATCATCATCATCGCCCCTCCAATGACTCGTGAGTAGTTCACTTCAGACCTACGGGTCCGTAGTTAGTAGCTAGATGGCTTCTTCTCTCTCTTGGATCTTCAATAAAAAGTTCTCCATGATCTTCATGGAGATCTATCCGATGTAATCTTCTTTGGCGGTGTGTTTGTCGAGATCCGATGAATTGTGGATTTGTGATCAGATTATCTATGATATATATTTGACTCTTTGCTGATTTCTTATATGCATGATTTGATATCCTTGTAAGTCTCTCCGAGTCTTGGGTTTTATTTGGCCAACTAGATCTATGATTCTTGCAATGGGTGAAATGCTTGGTTTTGGGTTCTACCATGTGGTGACCTTTCCCAATGACAGTAGGGGCAGCAAGGCACACATCAAGTAGTTGCCATCAAGGGTAAAAAGATGAGGTTTTTATCATTGGTTTGAGATTATCCCTCTACATCATGTCATCTTGCTTAAGGCGTTACTCTGTTCTTATGGACTTAATACACTAGATGCATGCTGGATAGCGGTCGACGTGTGGAGTAATAGTAGTAGATGCAGAAAGTATCGGTCTACTTGTTTTGGACGTGATGCTTATAGATATAATCATTGCATAGATATCGTCACGACTTTACGCGGTTCTATCAATTGCTCGATAGTAATTTGTTCACCCACCGTCTACTTGCTTTCATGAGAGAAGCCACTAGTAAACACTATGGCCCCCGGGTCTATTCACATCCATCGTTTACACCTCCGCTTTCACTTTGCTTTGTTACTTTGTTGCTTTCAGTTCTCACTTGGCAAACAATCTATAAGGGATTGACAACCCCTTCATAGTGTTGGGAGCAAGCTTTTGTGTTTGTGCAGGATCTTTAGATACTCCTCCACTGGATTGATACATTGGTTCTCAAACTGAGGGAAATACTGACCACCGCTACGCTACATCAACCTTTCTGCTTCGAGGGAACACCAACGCAAGGCTCCAAGGCCATGGGGGAAATCCTTTGCATACTTTCCTAGGAAGTCCCTTAAGGCGTAGCCGCAGCAGAAGGATAAAGCCAAGTATTCTCCCGTCGACGTGCCTATTTCTGGCGCCATTGGAAGGTCTTTTGTTGCAGTAGCAATACTCTGTGCCATACATTCGCCTGAAAGCTCTTCGGATGTCACAATTGAGTGGCATGCGCCCCGGGGTTCCGTGTTAGCATCGTCTTTGTATAAAGAGGTGCCAGGACTGAAACCGACCGTCCACATAACGCGTAGATTGTGAATGGAGATTGGTCCATGACCCCTTTGCGATTAGGATGTAAACCGGCATGTGGCCTCTGTGTTGAGCCTAGGTGGGACTATCTTGTGTCGATTAGCCGAGGCCAGGAATGACCAAGGAAAGTGTGTCCGGATGGAGTTAATAAATCGTGTTGGGTAAGTTTGTGGACCCTTACAGGGAAGTGTATCTATTCGAATAGCCGTGTCCATGGTAAAGGACACTCAGAGTTGTATCCCGATCTAATACAACTAGAAGTGTGACTTAAGTTGAAATGTTGTCTCCGATATTGCTTTCTCGCAGGGAGTCAAGGAAGGATCTCTGGGTGTTACTTATTAAACTTGCTACATTTTTTTATTTATGCTGATCTACACTCTTCTAATGCTGCAAAACATTGAAGATGCTAGTCTTCGATAGGACTAGGCCTTCTCTCTATTCTCACATTTCTGCATTTAGTCCAAAGATATAGCCCCATTCCTGTGAAACCAATGCATAATTAGCATTGTTTTGATGTCAATCTTGCGAGTACTTTTGATGAGTACTCACCGTTGCTTTGCTCCCATTTTTCCTCTTGATACGATTGTCGCGACTAGATGACGGAGCCCAGGAGCCAGTTGATCTCGTTGACGACTACAACTACCCTGATGGATCCTACTACTACGTGGGCCGCTGACGACCATGAGTAGTTAGGAGGCTCCGAGGCAGGAGGCCTTGCCTTTTCGATCCAATGTTATGCTTGTGCTATCCTTCTTAAGGAAAAACTTGTTTACCTATGTGTGTACTGAGATATTATTTGCTTCCACTGACTCATTTGTATTCGAGCCCTCGAGTCCACTCGCTTGTAATATGAAGCTTGTATGATTTTAATTTGTGTCTAGAGTTGTGTTGTGATATCTTCCCGTTAGTCCCTAATCTTGATTGTACATATTTGTGTGTATGATTAGCATACGATCAAAATGGGGGCATCACAATATTCAAGGAGTGCATAATCAAAACCAGATCTAGCACATAAAAGAGATACTATGGGTTAATGATATTGATGTGGTCATATGAAAGGGTGTGAGTGCATGGTTGTTCGACTAAATTATCGATAGTTAAAGGATGTTAATTTGTTGTTCATCTAAATATTGGTTATGGCATGGTGATGATGTGTGAGCATTCTTTTTTCCTCGTTGAAATCATGTGCTGATTAGGTCGGGGGTGGGCGATGGTTAACTCCTCCCAACCTCTCCCCTAGTGTCATGCGAGTTGTACTTTGCTTCGAGAGAGCTAATAAAACCTTGCGATAAGTATGTGAGTTCTTTATGACTAATGTGAATCCATGGATGTACGCACTCTCACCACCTCATATTTGCTACCTCTTCGGTATCATGCATTTCCCATTCTCACCTCGAGGATCGGTGCGAATTTCGTCGGTGCGTCCAAACTCCGCGATATGATATGCTTTGTTGAACATAAGCCACCTTATATCTTCCTCAAAACAGCCACCATACCTACCCGTCATGACATTTCCATAGTCACTCTCAGATATATTGCCATGCCTCTCCCACTGTCACATCATAGGACTAGTGCACTCATTGTCATATTGCTTCTCATGATCATGTAGCTGACCTAGTATTTTTGGCAAAGCCACCGTTCATCATTATCATACATGTTACGCTAGATCATTGCACATCGTGGTATACTGTGAGAGGCATTCATATAGAGTCATATTTAAAAAAATCATATCGAGTTGTAAGTAAATAGAAGTGTGATGCTATTCATTATTTAGGGCATTGTCTCATTGAGGAAAGGATGATGGAGACAATGATTCCCCCACAAGTCGGGATGAGACTCCGGATGAAAAAAAAGAAAAAAAGGAAAATAAAGAAAGAAAAAAATAAAAAAAGAAAAGAAAAATAGAAATGAGAGAAAAGAGAGAAGGCTCTTTTTCCACACTTGTGCTTCAAAGTAGCACTATGTTTTTCATATAGTCATGTTTTTTCACTTTTATATGCTAGTGGAAATTTTTAATTATAGAACTTGGATTGTATATTCTGATGATGGAATTCCTCAAATGTCGGAGGCCTTCATGAGCAAGAAAGTTGGATGCACACCCACTTAGCATCAGTCGAGCTTTCATAAACATATAGATCTAGTGCATCGGTTGCATGGAAATCCCTACTCCTCACATTCATATCTATTTATGTACATATCCATAGCCCTTTTGACATGCCTAGTTGATGTGAGACTATCTTATTCACTTTTAGCCCTTTGAAACCTACAACCATATTCTATTCCACCTATATGCCATGTCCATGGTTCACACTCATGTATTGAGTGAGTAATAAAAAGTTAAAGCGTGTTAAAAAGTACGATCCAATTGCATGGCTTAACAGTGCGATGCTTGACATTTGTATTTATGTGGTGAAGACGGAGCCATGTTATGCTAATATGATGAAATGAATGAGGGGTAAACATTCTTTGAGGATCGTATATTTTGAACATTGATGATTATGTTACTTGTGTTCATGGATATTACTATCTTAGTATTTCTAAAATAATCATTTCTCAATGTTCTTACGTGCAAAAGATTACATGTTGGGTAGCATGTCAAATCAAAAAAATTATCATTTACCTACTCGAGGACGAGCAAGAAATAAGCTTGGGGATGATGATACATCTCCAACATATCTATATTTTTTTATTATTCCATGCTATAATATTATCATTCTAGGATGCTTTTTAGGCTTTTATTTGTTGTTTTATATTATTTTTTAGCACTAACCTACTAGCCGAGTTCCAAGTGCTAGTTGTTGTTTTGTGTATGTTTTTAGCTTTTCAGGTTTACAGTACTAAACGATGTCCAAATACCACGAAACTTTTTGATGATATTTTTGGACCAAAAAAAGACCTGGAAGCTTTAAGAGAAGACCGGAGGCCGTACGAGGGGCCCACAAGCCAACATGGCATACCGAGGTGGGTGGTTGCGCCCTAATGGCTTGTGGCCGCCTCCCTCGGCCCTCTACGCCTCTCTTTGTCCTACAAATTCTAATGAAACCCAGAAACCCTAGAGAGCCTCTCGAAACACTTTTTCCACCACCGCAAGTATGTGTTCTACCGTGTGCCCATCTGGAGCCGTGTTCCAATGCCCTGGCGGAGGAGGGATCGATCATGGAGTGCCTCTACATCAACCTTGCTGCTCCCATGTCGATGTGTGAGTAGTTTACCAGAGACCTATGGGTCCATAACTAGTTCCTAGATCTCCCTCCGTGTGTGTGTGTCTCTATCTCTCTCTCTCTCTCTCTATATATATATATATATATATATATATATATATGTGTGTGTGTGTGTGTGTGTGTGTGTGTGTGTGTGTGTGTGTGTGTGTGTGTGTGTGTGTGTGTGTGTGTGTGTTCTTCATTGCCAAGATCACCGCGATTCCCGCGGTGATCTACCTTATGAAATCACTTTGTGCGCTGCGTTTGTTGGGTTCCGATGAATTGTGGGTTTATGTTCAGATTATTCATGAAGAGATTTGACTCTCCTATGAATTATTATTTCATTCATATTTGCATGATCATTATAGCTTCGTAATTCTCTCAGATCTATTGGTTTAGTTTGGCCAACTAGATTGGTTTTCTTCAGTGAGAGAGGTGCGTTGTAGTGGGTTCAATCTTGTGGTGCTCTATATCCCAGGGACAAAGTAGCGGACAAGACACGTATTTGTATTGCTGCCACTAAGGATAAAACGACGGGTCTATTCGTATTAATTGGATTTACTTTGTCTACATCATGTCATCACTCTCCAAGCATTACTGTCTTTTACTTAATACTCTAGATGCAAGCTAGATAGTTGTCGATGGGTGGACTAATAGTAGTAGATGCAGGCAAGAGTCGGTCTACTTGCTTACGGGCATGATGCCTATATACACATGATCATTGTCGTGAATAAATATTGCATAACTGTGTTCTTTTCTATTAGTTGCCCAACATTAATTTGTTTACCCACCGTATGCTTTCTACAAGAGAGAAGCCTCTAGTGAACATTGTGCCCCCGGGGTATATTCACATATATATTTACAAACACTCTTAATACCTTGATGCCTTTTTGTTTGTTTTCTTTCTGTTTTGCAATTTTCAATTATCAACTATCTTCTACACAACCCATTTTGTTGCAAGTAACGAGTTGAGGGGTATTGACTACCCTCTTGCCGACATTGGGTGCAAGTGTGTGCTCTTTTATGTGTAGGTGTTGAAGATGGGAAGTTGCGTGATCCTCTTATTGGTTCGATAACCTTGGTTCTCACTGAGGACAATACTTATCTATATTGTGCTGCATCATCCCCTCCTCTTCAGGGGGAAAACCCAACGCAGAGCACAAGTACCACACCCCACCCATGCGCTAAGCCCTTACCAGACCTCCACGACCCCCACAGCTACACCCGTTCGTCCTGCCACTTTTCCTCCGCTCCTGGTCCACATCTCTCGTCTATCCAACACGCGGGTACCATCCGCCCCTACGTTGGTCACCACGCTTGACAAGTGTTTGATGAAATGCATGCGCTAATTGTTTGTCCCTTCTTTGAAGCAATGAATTTGGACATGGAGTACATATACGAGCACTATTGAGTTGTCTCATGATCCGTCTGATGAGGAGGATTATGCAGATGAAATGACGATGATGCGCACGGTCCATGCAGACACAAAGAGTGCAAAAGAGCATGTTCTCAATTTTGAGGGATCGATCAAGGGACATTAAGTGGTGAATCGGATTAGGGCACGAGTCCATTTAGCACCGATGAACGACTACTTTTGCCCTGATGCCTTTTTCATGGACAATTTTCGCTAGCGCTTTTGGATGAACAATATGGCTTTGATTGCCTCTACAATGACAGATGCTCCGACAATGACTACTGAAAGGATGTGGATGTCACCTAGAGGGGGATGAATAGGAATTTTAAAACAATTACATTTTAGGCTTAAATAAATGCAGAATAAAATTGACGTTTAATTTAGCATGCACAAAACCCGAATACACTTGGCTCAACAATATGCACCAACAACTTATGTTAAGCAAGGTGAACAACTAACTGATAGCAAGATATAGAACTTCAAGCATGAAGGCCATCACAAAGTAAGTGCATAAGTAAAGGGTTCGGGTAAGAGATAACTGAGGCACGTTGGCACGCCGACGTATCCCAAAGTTCACACCCATGCGGATGCTAATCTCCGTTAGAGTGGTGTGCAGGCACAATGATCCCCAAAATGCTACTAGGGCCACTGTATTCTCCTCACACCCTCGCACAATGCAAGGTGTCATGAAACCACTATGGGAACCTTGGCGGCGGTCACCAAGTCCATACAATTGGCAACCCTTGGGGCGGTCACTAAACTAGTACACATTGCTTGGGGAAATCTCCACAACTTAATTGGAGACCCCGAAGCTTTCCCAGATCTTTACACCACTAGGATTGTGCTCCGCAACATCGCCAACCATCTAGGCCGCCCAAATACCCAAGAGGCACAAGCTCTAGGGTTCCCAAACACCCAAGACTAATAACCTTCTCAACTTTCACTTCCGCGTATCACCATGGAGAACTCAAATCGGTATAACTAATGCAATGGCAAGAACACATGAAGTGGTCAAGTCCCTCATTCTCAAATCCCACCAAATCAACAAAATCTATGAAGGAATATGGAGGAAGAACACAAAAGAACTCCAAAATCCAGATCCACAATGTCCCCTTACTTATATGAGAGATGGATTGGTGGAGAATGTAGATCTAGATCTCCTCTCTCTTGTCCCTCAAAACGATGCAAAAATCATGGGAGGAATAGAGATAAATAAAGATCCAACAGGTCAACAATGATGGTGGGAAACTTCCTCAAGAACATTGGGGGCAATGGGGAAGAAGACCCCCTTTTATAGTGGGGCGTAAAAATCTAACCGTTATGTTCTGCATGTGCTTACACTGGTGCAGCGATGTGCTATACAAATGATTTTTAACCCCTTTCCGTGAAGACATTTTAAACCATTGCCTAGTGAGTGTGGGCGATAGGGGGTCCTTCCGACACGACCCAAAAACCATCGGGGGATAGGGTGTGGGAATGCATATGTCTTGCATAACTAAGTGTATGTGATGCCGACATCTATCCCAAATGTGAGTCTTCGGATAACTGTTTCTGATATCTCCAATATCCCAAACGCTCCATCCTTGTTACTCATTTGTGGTCGCATTACCATCGCGGTCCGTATTTTGTAGTTCTACGTTCACATTGCGCGCCCCATCACAAGCAGTTCACGATTATAGAACGTGTACGATAAGCAGACAATCACACACATTTACTTTTCCTCGACTGTATGCGATTCGATGTAAGAGTGCATAAATTTGTTCCTATAAAACTGTTTGCGAAGCTTGAATATAGCCCACACGATTCATCCTTCGTATCCGCGTCGGATGAAGGCCTATCACATGCATTCTTCTATGACCAAACGTTTACGACGCGCACGACATCATAAACAGTCCATAATTGCCAAGCATGTGTGATCAGGTTACTTTCGCAAACGTTTAATAAGAAGGAACTATGTGTGTTGTTGTTCTTAATCTCACACGTTTTTTTCTTGACTAATCATGTGTGTAGTAGGGATTCATTGCACACGTAGTGGATCTGAGAAATGTGTCTAATATTTGCGTTTATCGCAGATGTTCTCCTTTCTCAAACCATGTGCATGGTACTCGCGTGCAGAACATAATTTATCCCTAATTTAATCCGTCCATTTAAAAATCATAGATTTTTAATTCTAAAGTAGGAAATCACTTATTTCATATCGAACCATGTTTATAACAAATATAGGTTCAAACACGAATGCATAATTCGATGCACAGGTACATATACTGAAGAACTACAGAAGCACCAACTAAAGAATGATGAATCACAGTTGTACTGAAGACTGTAAAGAGAGAGGCAAAAGACATTCTGGTTGCTGGAAAAGGTGAAGCGGAATGCCCATATTGTTCCCTCCTCCATGCATAATGCACACACGACTCTAGGCCAACCCCTTGTGATGGCTGCCCGCCCATCCTTCATTGTATTCATTAGGACTTCTCGATGCTCACTGTAGTATCAATGAAATACTTTAACCTTCATTACATGTCGACCAGTCATGTACTTTGCGGGTAATCTTGAGTAGACTTCTTTGGGAACCACTGCAAATGAAAAAGATTCAGAGATTGTTGTGTAAAAACTCATTATGGGCGGTATAAAGAGAAGGCTTCAGAGTTTGTAGTTACCATCCTACAACTCACTGTTGTGTTGGATAGAGTGTAAACAAATAATTTGATTGCCACTATTTGTATCTTTTTGCTAATAATCCTTATCAGTTTCCTCACTTGATGTTGGTTTATGAATATATCATTGCTCCATACACAAAAAGGGTCGATGTGTGGATCTTTGCCAAGGACATATGTACCTACAAGCAATAAGGCAATGTTAGAAGCTAAAAAGTGTCCATGCCTGGATCTATATGCACCACATTATGGAACAACGTGGGGTGTACAAGCTGAGGGATCAAACTATCCTCGGCAGAAAATGCTCTCCATTTCCATTGTTGTCCTCCATAAGTAGTGCAAAGGCATGATAAGCACAACAACCTTAACATCAAACAAATATAGCCAAGGTAAACAACATCATCTCAAAATGATAGCTTGAATGTGTTGGTTTCAGCATGTTGTTAAAGTGGATACAAAATGGAAGGAAATGTTAACTACAAGAGAATTAACAACCACCAAATATTGTAATTCAAACTGGTATTGTTGAAAATGAATAGAACATAGCTCATGCTTAAACATCACACTCGATAAATGTGTAAAACTGAAATAAACAACATGTGTACTACATGCTTGAAAACTAGACAAATGCTCACTGCAAATATAGCAGGAACCAAATATAGTCGTTCAAACTGGTATTGATAAAATCGAACTACACAATTTCGACTTGCACATAATGAACATCACATTGTAAATAACTAAAATAAACAAGGCATATATGCAGTATAAAACCAAATATAGCCATTGAAAACCGGACAAAGGCTCAATGTAACCAACCTAACAAGTAAATACAGATAAACATGGCATATGGTTGAAAACTAAACAAATGCTCACCACAACCATCCAAACAAGCAAATACAGATAAACAAGGCATCTTCTTGAAAACTGGATAAATGCTCACTGCAACCAACCTAACAACCAAATACAGATAAACAAGGCATCTACTCACTATAAACTACTGAATAAAGCCATTCGTGAAACTGAAGTGGACAATTCCTACTTAAACATCACATAGCCCTATTGAACATTACATTTTTGCATAACTAAAATAATTAAACACGGCACGGTTAAAACACCGCATGGGAAAATCTACTACAACAAAGGGTACGGTTTGGCTAGTTAGAAAAGGGAATATTTGCTGATAGGATGTTGTCTCACTTGTCATGGATGGGATCCTTCTAGTTGGAAGAGCACAAACCCATGGTGCGCTATCTGATGTCGCGGATGTGTTGTTTCACCTTGGAAGACCCTTTGTGGGTGCCCTCCTCGTGGTCATGGTCGATGAGATCTGACTTGGCAATTGAGGATGCCAAGTCACGGTCGTATAATGTGTCCATTAGAAATGACAAAATGGGCTCGATGGCATACAAGGATCGTAAATCCTTGACTGCCCGGCGGAGGAGATCAACGGCACGGCCTTCGAAGAGATCGATGGCAATTGAACCAGAAGGGTTGCGGATGGACCACTTCATCTGTGACATGCCCTAAGTGAAGCCATCGTTGTTGATGAGCTTGATATCGCAGCCAGCTTTCCGGAGATACAGTAATACGCTAGTCCAATGACGTGAAGCCTTCGGCATGGCAACGTATTCAACGTCCTCGCCAGCTTCCGCGACGAGGTGTTGCTCCGGGATCGACGGGTCGGGACGAACAACGATCATCTCGCCAACATCCATTGGAGAGGCCATGATAAACCTCTTTTTGGCCGAACGCTTGTTGGGATCCCTGGGATACGTGGTCGGGCTTAGGCTGCATCTCTCTCGAGTAGGGGATGTAGATCTGGTAGGGAGGGACACCACATGCCTCAGCTAAAAACTCAGGGGGCGACTGTATGGGAATCGCCGGGTAACCTGAACTTTATAATCTAAGCTATGAGGCACGAGCAAACCAACATCTGTTGGAGGCACCGACGATGGCGGTGGCAGCGATCCAGTGTTCGACCAGGAAGGGACTGTGGAGGGGGGCGTGAGGTGTTGTTTGAAGATAAGCAGCGCCTATTGAAAATTTTAGTAATGGTGGGTGGTGATGCTGGTGCACGGGGGAGGGCGACGATTCAAATGCCTCGGCTACTAGAATTTTACTATAAGGTCGGCGATGGAGAGGAGTGGGGGAGACGGTTGAAATACCGTGACAACTAAAATTTGGGTAAAGGAATTGAAGCTGGGCGGGAGCAACCAATATTGCACACGGTCAAAAAAGAATACGTGTGTATGATAATAAGGAAAGTGGTGGAACCGCCGATTTTGGCATCGCTCAAGCCGGGTAGTATCGCTTTCGATTTCTAGCTAGATTGTATATTGCACACGGTTCGTCATGTGATAATAAAGAAACTATGGGTAGTCTTTACAGGGCCGATGTGTCACCGCCTAGCCTTGTGTGAGCATTAACACCGGCAGCGGGAAACTGATGGGAGAAGAGGCGAGAAACTGACGGGAAGAGTGGCGGGAAACGATAGCGTGTTTGGATATATAAAAACAATAATATGGAAAACTTAGTAAAGAAGGAAGCGCGAGCTAGCACGTCGCGTGCACACCCCCATGGGTGCCAGATAGTTGACCGAACTGCTATAAATTCAGGGTTTGTTGGCCTTTTAATACATTATAATTAAGTTTTCTAAGCATTAATTAATGTGCATAATTCAAATTTGAACTACAAATACATGCTCGAGTGCACCAAAATGGCTACAAAAATAATACACGTGTCCTTCGATTCTTTTTAAGGTCCCATGCGAAGAATGGGAACGAAATACAACCGTCTCGGTGTGTGGCTCGGCCTCGAACATTGAGAATCTCGATTTTTCAATCTCCGTAAATCCAAAACTCATCCAAAAGCATGGAACTTGGCATGATGTTACGACATGGCACATATGTGTCAAAATTTTGTTCCATTCTGGGCAAGATTTATTACTAGCCCCTTACAAACCGGAGCTTCTCTCTCAATAAGCCTTGTGGTTCTAATAGGGAAATGTGTCCCCCTTGTGGGTGAAACGATAATTGTTGCATGTTCTTGTGTTGTATTGTTTTCTACACGCAGCATGGAACAATGGGATATTCATGCTCAAATTTGAAATTATTAGGGTTCGTTTGGCCTTTTTATACATTAATTGAGTTTTCTAGGGATTTAATGTCCATATATAATTCAAATCTGGACTAAAATACATGCTCCACTGCACCAAAATGGCTAGAAAAATCATACATGTGTCCTTGGGTGCATGTTTAAGTCTCATGCAAGGAATGGGAATGGACTACAACCGTATCAGTGTACTTGCTCCGCCACAAACACTAGGAATCTCGGTTTTTAAGTCCTGTAAATCCAAAATTCACTAGAAAATCATGAAACTTGGTATGGTGTCACAACATGACACATATATGTCATGGTAAAAAAGTTGTCCAATTTTGGCCGATCTTTATTACAAACCGGAGCTTATCGCAAGATCCCTCCTGGTTCCGATAGTGAAACATGCCCCCCTTGTGGGCGAAACGATAATTGTTGTCTCTTCTCGTCTTGTATTTTTTTCACACGTAACATGGAACAACATGAGATTCATGCTAAAATTTGAAATTATTAAGGGTTTGTTTGACCTTTTATATATTAATTGAGTTTTCTAAGAATTTAATGTCCATAATTCAAATCTGAACTACAAATACATGCTCAAGTCCACCAAAATGGCTAGAAAAATGGTAGTTGGTTGCATGTCTAGGTCCCATGCAAATGATGGGAATGAATTACAACCGTCTCGGCATCTTGGCCCGGCCTCAAACATTAGGAATCTCGGTTTTTAAATCCCTGTAAATCAAACTCATCGTAAAATCATGAAACTTGGCATGGTGTCACCACATGGCACATATATGTTATGGTAAAAAATTGTCCAATTTGGGCCAATCTTTATTACAAACATTTTAAAACTGAAGCTTATCCCAAGAACCCTCGTGGTTTTGATAGGGAAACGTGCCCCCCTTGTGGGCGAAACGATAATTGTTGCCTCTTCTCGCCTTCTATTTTTCTACAGACAACATGGAACAACATGTGATTTGTGCTAAAATTTGAAATTATTCATGGTTCGTTTGGCCTTTTTTATGTATTAGTTGATTTTTCTAGGCATTTAATGTCCATAATTCAAATATGAACTACAAATACATGCTCCAGCCCGCCAAAATGGCAAGAAAAATAGTACATGTGTCCTTGGGTGCATGCTTAGGTCCCATGCAAACGATGGAAACGAATTACAACCGTCTTGGTGGCCTGGCTCGGCCTCAAACATTAGTAATCTCGGTTCTTAAATCCCTGTAAATCAAACTCATCGAAAAATCATGAAAGTTGGCATGGTGTCACAACATGGCACATATATGTCATGGTAAAAAATGTCCAATTTGGGGCAAGATTATTACAAACCTCTTACAAAACGGAGCTTCTCCCAAGAATCCTCGTGGTTCCGGTAGGGAATTTGCTCCCCTTGTGGGCAAAATGATAACCAACGTCTCTTCTCGCCTTGTATTTTTTTCTATATGCATCATAAAATAAGAGGAGATTCGTGCTTAAATTTGAAATTATTCAGGGTTTGTTTGGCCATTTTATATATTATTTAGGTTTTCTAGGCATTACATGTCCATAATTCAAATGTAAACTACAAGCAAATGCTCCAATCCACCAAAATGGGATGAAAATTGTACATGTGTCCATGGGTGCATGTTTAGGCCTCATTGAAGGAAGAATGAATTGCATAGGTCTCGTCGTCCTGAAACATTGAGAATATTGGTTTATAAATCCCAGTAAATCAAAAACTCACCCATAAATCATGAAACTTGGCATGGTTTCACGACATCGCACATATATGCCATAGTAAAAATATCGTCCAATTTGAAACAAGGCGCACACACTAATACCTAACGTAGTCCTTTGGAACAAATAGCTGACACGTTACTATCGCAAACTATTGTATTATGTGAAATGTGTGTTCCTGTAATGATTTAAGTGCAACCACTCGTCCCTCTTTTTATTGGAGATTACTATCTTGGTCTTGGTTCATTGATTCTCTTTGTATTTTGTGCCAAAATTTAACCATAATCGATGGTGTGTGTGCAGCTGTTTGATTTGACGGGACGAGCTCGAGCAGTCCGCCGCACACGCGTGACGGGATGCGTGCGAGCTTCTTGAGCCGCTATTAAACATGCGGTTAATTAAAGCACCTGGACGGAGGGTGTTTGCTTGTGATCCCATGGCCCCACTCAACGTTAAGCATTTACTTTGTTCGTGCCTCGTTGAGAAGATGATTTTAGCTTGTTTCCAAGTCATATTCCAGATAATTTAAAATGCCACATGTGGCAACGGATATTAGGACGAAAAAATAAAATGGCAACGGATCATACGAGGACAAAATTACCATGGCGCGGACAATTATTGTCTTACATATTCCGGATAATATTAGATGCCACATGTTGCAAGGCACGAAAGGCAAAGGGGCAAGAGAAGAAGGAAATCACACACAACGATCTGGGTCGTTAATGTCTCTACTCCTCGATAGATCGCGGGGCAAGGAATTCCTCCAGCTCCTTCTTCAAATCCTCACGACTTTGCTTCACAGTAGCCATAGATTCCTCGACCTCCAGCTCGCGCTCGATGCAGAGCTTCCTCAAGTCACCCATAAGTTCCTCGACGACCGCTTTCCGCGTCATCCATGAGGCACTGCTCTGCTCATGCAACTTCTTACAGGTGGCGGCCTCCTCCTCCTTCTCGGCGATCTCCTTGTGCAGCTTTGCATTGTCACCCATGATTCGCACGACGAGGCCGGTCGCCATCTCAAATGAGGCATCACTAATCTCCAAGAGCTTCACCAATCCGTCGACCAGCTCCTCGTGCCTAATTAGGCTAGCGAGACTAACATCATCAATGGCCAAGGACTTAACCACCGCCAGCTCTTCGTGTTTTCCGACACGGCGAGTGCGCTTGCAAGAGCCTTCGCCCGCCGGTGTGAGCTTGTTCGAGGGCTCCGCGGCGCGCCATGACATCTCTGCTGTGCCTGCCGTGTAGCGGCAAGACCTCTCTAGTGCTTCCGCGGCTTTGGTATTTGCTCCCTGGTTATATGTCGACCCGAAACTCCTCCTACCGGTCATGGTGGAATGACTTGATAGGAAAGACATGTTTTGTGGGTGATGAGGAGAGGAAACGAGAAATAATTTTTGAGTTGCTAGATTTTATAGCCGGGTGCTAAGTGTAAACACGTTTAGGATTGATCGGTATGAATAGATTTGCAATTACTTATTGCATGGTAATCTGGAATGTGACGAGAAACAAGTTCAAAATGTATTGATGGTTCACAGCTAGAATCCCGAAACACACCTTCATATGGCTATGTTCAACTTCTATATGCAATAATTATGCATGTGCTTGCTCGCTGTTTAGGCGGTCGAGGCATGCTTTGCTCACATCCCTCTGTGTGCTCTGCCCCAGTTTAGGTGCCAAGGTGCGTTCGGGTCTCGTCCCTCCGTGCACGCTCTGCTGGCAATTGGGGTCGACGCACAACCCAACAACCATATGTGGTGTCACGTGTTATCACACACGTGTTAACATAAGGAAATGTATGTGTAACTTACTAATCATCGCACACGAGTACACGCATACGCATTGTATGCGATACTCCTAGCCACCGCAAGCAACTTGTTTGCATTTTTTCAAAGTTTTTTTCTACATATAGAATCGCACACGAATTATGTGTAGTAATTGTATGTGTCATATTTTCTATCGCAAATAGTTCACCCGAGTGGGTTGTTTGCCCCATATCACACACATCTTGTTTACATGAATCATTTGTGTTCTTTTGGCTCGTCACAAATAGTTCATCTATGTGAAATGTATGCCGCATATCACACACATTTTGTTAAGTTAAATAGTTCCTATTGTGCTCCCTAATCAAAAAAAGTTCGTGCGACTGAACCATATGGCACTCCGAGCGGCTGCCGACAACGAGCACCATTTCACCATGCATGCCATAGTGGGCACACACAGAAGGTTCACGTATGGGGCTCTCGATGGTGTACAGCAACCAATCCGATATGGGTGGAGAACTCCAAAGTTATGGACTTGTTGTTTGACGAGGACAAGAACAAAATGGTATGTGTTTGACCTCATGTTCCTCCTGGCGCTCTGCTCTCGCGTCCCTCCACGTGCTCTACTATCGCACCCCTCCACGCATGCTCTGCCAATGATTGGGGACTTCCCACGATCATGTTTGGGGCTCCATATGCATGCGGTTGCGCCACGAGCATCACCCCATGCAGTTATGTGCTCCACGACCGAATCACTCGCTGCAAAAAATGTCATTCAGACATGCTGGTTTTCGAGGACGTTCGTCCCCCATTTATACCCAGGTCCATTAACTATAGTCTCTTCATGCTTTCGATCGTGCCCCATGATACGTCTTCGTCGTATCTACTTTTCCGAACTCTTTTGCCCTTGTTTTGGACTCTAATTTGCATGATTTGAATGGAACTAACCCGGACTAACGCTGTTTTTAGCAGAATTGCCACGGTGTTGTTTTTGCGCAAAAATAGAAGTTCTCGGAATGACCTGAAAATTTACGGAGAATTTTTCTGGAATTAATGAAAAATACTGGCACAAGAATCAACCGGAGGGGTGGAGCTGTGAGCCCACAAGCCCACTAGGCGCAGGCACCCCCCTGGCTGCGCCTGGCACGCTTGTGGGGCCCACGTTGCTCCACTGCCTCCAATCTCAGCTCTATTTAGTCTGTCTCGCCCGGAAAAAAATCAGGGAGAAGAGTTCATCGCGTTTTACGATACGGAGGCGCCGCCACCTCATGTTCTTCATCTGGAGGGCAAATCTGGAGTCCGTTCTGGGCTCCGGAGAGGGGAGATCGTCGCCATCGTCATCATCAATCTTCCTTCATCGCCAATTCCATGACGCTCTTCACCGTTCGTGAGTAATCTCATCATAGGCTTGCTGGACAGTGATGGGTTGGATGAGATCTATCATGTAATCGAGTTAGTTTTGACGGGGATTGATCCCTAGTATCCACTATGTTCTCAGATTGATGTTGCTACTACTTTGCCATGCTTAATGCTTGTCACTAGGGCCCGAGTGCCATGATTTCAGATCTGAACCTATTATGTTGTCGCCAATATATTGCAAGTTGTAGTCACCTACTATGTGTTATGACCTGGCAACCCCGGAGTGACAATAGCCGGAACCACTCCCAGAGATGACCATAGTATAAGGAGTTCATGTATTCACCAAGTGTTAATGCGTTGGTCCGGTTCTTTATTAAAAGGAGAACCTTAATATCCCGTAGTTTCCATTAGGACCCCGCTGCCACGGGAGGGATGGACAATAGATGTCATGCAAGTTCTTTTCCCTAAGCAGGTATGACTACATATGGAATACATGCCTACATTAGATTGATGAACGGGAGCTAGTTACTTATCTCTCCGTGTTATAACTGTTGCATGATGAATCACATCCGGCATAATCATCCATCACCGACCCAATTCCTACGAGTCTTTTCCTACTGGTCCTTGCTACGTTACTCTCTTGCTACTGCACTTACTTTGCTGGTACTGGTTACTGTTGCTACTGCTGCTATCACCCTACTTTGCTACTGATACTTTGTTGCAGACACTAAATCTTTCAGGTGTGGTTGAATTGACAACTCAGCTGCTAATACTTGAGAATATTCTTTCGCTTCCCCTTGAGTCGAATCAATAAATTTGGGTTGAATACTCAACCCTCAAAAACTGTTGCGATCCCCTATACTTGTGGGTTATCAAGACCTTTTTCCGGCGCCGTTGCCGGGGAAGCACAACTATATTCTCTGAGTCACTTCGGATTTACGTCTGCTGGTCACTATGAGGAATCTGATAGATCCAAGAACTAAAGTCTTGCCCTCAACTACGAGGACAGGTAAGGAACTGCCATCTAGCTCTACACTTGATTCACCTTCAGTTATGAGTAAGTTTGCGACATCACCTCGTGCTAGAAATCTTGATATGTCGACTGTGCTTGATGATGCTACTTCTGCTGCCCATGAAGCTTATGATGATGCTATGCTTGATACTGCTTTGCCTGATGATGCTATGCTTGATACTGCTTTGCCTAATGATGCTATGCTTGATACTGCTTTGCCACTAGGTGCATTCCTTGATGCACAAATTTCTAGAGTTGCTGCTAGATGTGATGATACTTCTGAAACTGCTGATACTATTGAAGTAGAACCTGCTATTATCCCTGAATTGCCTGTTATGCCTACGCGTTATGTTATGGAGGGATAGATAGCTGAGGATTTTCTTGCGTGTAAGGATAGATATGATGTTGAGAAATTACTGCGCAAGTGGAAAGAAAAAACTCTGAACGCTAGGATGAAATACAACCCGAAGTTTGCTACTTTGCCTATCCTTGTGACCGATAAGGATTATGAATTCTCTGTCGACCCTGAGTTAATCACTCTGGTCAAATCTGATCCTTTTCACGGTTATGAGTCTGAAATGGTTGTAGCCCATCTTACCAAACTGCACGATATAGCCACCCTATTCACTAGTGAGGAAAAGATCCGCCACTACTATATCCTCAAGCTGTTTCCTTTCTCGCTAAAGGATGATGCTAAGACTTGGTTCACTTCTCTTGCTCCTGGTTGTGTGCGTAGCCCCTAGGATATGGTCTACTACTTCTCTGAACAATATTTCTCTGCCCATAAGAAGCAAGTCGCCTTGCAGGAAATATACAACTTCGCTCAAGCTAAAGAAGAGAGTCTCCCACAAGCTTGGGGGAGGCTTATCCAGCTACTGAATGCTTTGCCTGATCACCCTCTTGAGAAGAACGAAATACTTGATATCTTCTATAATGGACTTACCGATGCTTCCAAAGACCACCTAGATAGTTGTGTCGGTTGTGCTTTTAGGGAACGAACTGTAGAACAAGCTAAGATTCTACTGAATAATATCTTGTGCAATGAGAATGCTTGGACTATTCCCGAACCACCTCCTAAGCCAACTCCGAAAAAGAGGTATTCTATTCCTCAGTCCTGAAGATATGCAAGAAGCTAAGAAATCTATGTGAGAGAAAGGCATTAAATCTGAAGATGTCAAAAATCTACCACCTATCGAAGAGATCCATGATCTTGATAACCCGATACAGGTAGTAGAAGTGAATTATGTGCGTAGGTTTGATGAGAGTGATATTCCTTTTGATAAACCTGCTAGCTTATGCCTGGATGAATTTGATAACTTTGTTGCCAAACAACAGAGTTTCAATGATTATGTTAGCAGACAATTGGAACATAATGCTCGTATGCTTAGTCATTTAAGTGCTTGTGTGGACACAAATTTCAATGATCTTAAAGTTCTGAGTAAACATGCCTCTATGGTTACTACTCAGGTAGAACAAGTACTTAAGGCTCAAAATGGTTTGCTCAATGAGTTGAATGACAATTCTGTCAGAGTCGTCACTAGAGGCGGTAGAATGACCCAGGAACCTTTGTATCCTGAGGGTCATCCAAAGAGAATTGAACAAGATTCTCAAGAAGTTAGCACTGATGCACCTAGTCATCCTAGGAAGAAGAAGAAAGATGATAGGAACTTGCACGCTAGCAACCCTGTTGATGTTACACCTGAGAGTCCAAATGATGTCTCTGTCTCTGATACTGAAACACAATCTGGTGACGAACATGAGCCTAATGATAATATCAATAGTGATGTTCATGATGATGTTGAACCTAGGAATGACAAGGATGTGGAGATTGAACCCGTTGATCTTGATAACCCACAGCCTAAGAATAGAAGATATGATAAGAATGACTTCGCTGCTAGGAAGCATGGTAAAGAAAGGGAACCATGGGTTCAGAAACCCATGCCCTTTCCTCCCAAACCATCCAAGAAAAAGGATGATGAGGATTTTGAGCGATTCGTTCAAATGATTAGACTTGTCTTTCTGCAAATGCGTTTGACAGATATGCTCAAAATGTCTCTGTATGCTAAGTACATGAAGGATATTGTGACTAATAACAGGAGGATACCTGAGGTTGAGATTTCCACCATGCTTTCTAACTATACCTTCAAGGGTGGAACTCCTAAGAAACTAGGTGATCTCGGTGTGCCCACTATACCTTGCTCCATTAAAGGCAACTACGTTAGAACTGCGTTATGCGACCTTGGAGCCGGTGTTAGTGTTATGCCTCTCTCTCTTTATCGTAGACTTGAACTGGATAAGTTGACACCCATTGAAATCTCTCTGCAAATGGCCGACAAATCAACTGCTTTCCCTATCGGCATTTGCGAGGATGTGCGTGTTGTGGTTTCCAACGTCACTATTGCTACTGCAACAAAAGACCTTCCAACGGCGCCAGAAACAAGCGTGCTGACGGGAGACTATTCTTGTCTTGATACTCCTCAGCAACGGCACCAGGAATCTTCTCCTACGGCTACGCCTTTAGGGACTTCCTTGGCAAATATGCAAAGGATTCCCCCATGGCCTTGGAGCCTTGTGTTGGTGTTCCCTCGAAGCGGAAAGGGTGATGTAGCACAGCGGCGGTAAGTATTTCCCTTAGTTTTGAGAACCAAGGTATCGATCCAGTGAAGGATTATCACAAGTACCTGCACAAACACAAAGAGCTTGCACCCAATGCTATGAAGGGGTTGTAAATCCCTTATAGATTCTTTTCCAAGTGAGAACTGAAAGCAAAAAGGAACAAAGCAAAGTAAAAGCGAAAGTGGAAACGATAGGTGTGAATAGACCCCTAGGCCGTAGTGTTCACTAGTGGCTTCTCGCATGAAAGCAAGTAGACGGTGGGTGAACGAATTACTGTCGAGCAATTGATAGAACCGCGCAAAGTCGTGACGTTATCTATGGCAATGATTATATCTATAGGCATCACGTCCAAAACAAGTAGACCGATACTTTCTGCATCTACTACTATTACTCCACACGTCGACCGCTATCCAGCATGCATCTAGTGTATTAAGTTCATGAGAACAGTGTAACGCCTTAAGCAAGATGACATGATGTAGATGGACAATCTCATATCTACGATAAAAGCCCATCTTATTACCCTTGATGGCAACAACACGATGCGTGCCTTGCTGCCCCTTCTGTCATTGGGAAAGGTCACCACACGGTATGAACCCAAAACCAAGCACTTCTCCCATTGCAAGAATCATAGATCTAGTTGGCCAAACAAAACCCAAGACTCGGAGAGACTTACAAGGATATGAAATCATGCATATAAGAAATCAGCAAAGACTCAAATATATATCATAGATAATCTGATCACAAATCCACAATTCTTCGGATCTCGACAAACACACCGCCAAATAGGATTACATCGAATAGATCTCCATGACGATCATGTAGAACTTTGTATTGAAGATCCAAGAGAGAGAAGAAGCCATCTAGCTACTAAGTACGGACCCGTAGGTCTGAAGTGAACTACTCACAAGTCATTGGAGGGGCGATGATGTCGATGAAGAAGCCCTCCAACTCCAAAGTCCCCTCCGGCAGGGCACCGGGAAGGGTCTCCAGATGAGATCTCGCGGAAACGGAAGCTTGCGGCGGCGGAAAAGTGTTTTCGTGGATGCCCTGATTTTTTCTGGAATTTTAGGGAATTTATAGGCCAAAGACCTAGGGCAGGGGAGCGCCTGGGGGGGCACAAGCTTGGTTGTCGCGGCCTCCCCCCTGGTCGCGGTAACATGGCTTATGGGCCCCCTGTGGGCCCACTTTCTTGGCCCTCAAGCCTCCCGATCTTCTTCCGTTCTGGAAAAAATTATTTCAGGGATTTTATTCCGTTTGGACTCCGTCCCAAAATCAGATCTGAAAAGAGTCAAAAACACATAAAAAAACAGGAACTGGCGCTTGGCACTGGGTTAATAAGTTAGTCCCAAAAAAGATATAAAAGGTAAACGAAACATCCAAAGTTGACAAGATAACTGCGTGAAACCATCAAAAATTATAGATACGTTTGAGACGTATCAAGCATTCCCAAGCTTAACTCCTGCCTGTCCTCGACTAGGGAAGTGATAAAGAATGAATTTTTGATGCTTTCATGCTACCTAGAAAGATGTCCTTTGTAACTCCTCTTATGTGACGTGAATGTTCAGGTTCATTAGATTCAAAACTATAGTTTGCTATTGACGTGGAGACAATAATAATTCAAGCAAACTAGCAAGGTAATCATGAACTTTCAAAATAACAAGGCCAAAAGAAAGTTATCCCTACAAAATCATATAGTCTGGCTATGCTCTATCATCCTTGCACAATGAATTTAAATCATGCACAACCCCGGTATTGGCCAAATAATTGTTTTCACACCTTTACTTTCTCAAACTTTTTCAACTCTGACGCAATACATGAGCGTGAGCCATGGTTTTAGCACTATAAGTGGTGTGGAGTGTGATGGAGGTTGCAAGACAAACAAGGAGAAGATGGTCACATTGACTAGGAATATCAATGAGCTATGGAGATGCTCATCAATAGATATCAACGTGAATGAGTAGGGATTGCCATACAAATGATGCACTAGAGCTAAGAGTACGTGAAAGCTCTTAAAGAAAACTAGTGGGTGTGCATCCAACTTGCTTGCTCACAAAGACCTAAGGCAATTTTGAGGAAGCCTATCATTGGAATATACAAGCCAAGTTATATAATGAAAATTTCCCACTAGCTATATGGTTGTGACAAAAAGAGAGATTCTCAATCATGAAGATCATGGTGCTTAATATGCACAAGTGTGGAAAGGTGGTAGCATTGTCCCTTCTCCCTTTTTCTCTTTTTTTGGATGGGCTCTTTGGCCTCTCTTTTTTGGTGGGCATCTTTGGCCTCTTTTATTTTCTCACATGGTACAATGCTCCATCAATGATGATCATCACATTTACAACTCAAAGCTTAGAACAATGATGACTCTATATGGAATGCCTTCGGTAGTGTACCGTGACAATGATCTAGCATGGCATAGACATTAATGGAAACATCATGCTAGCTATCTTACGATCATGCAATGGCAATGTAGACGTGGTGGAACATGTCATGGAGGTAGTTGCATGGCAATATATCTCGGAATGACTTTGAAAAAGCCATAGTAGGTAGGTATGGTGGCTGTTTTGAGGGAGGCTAATGGTGGGTTTGTGCACCGGCGAAAGTTGCACGACACTAAAGAAGGTAGTGACGGTGGAAGGTGAAAGTGCATCTAAACCATGGACTCAACATTAGTCATGAAGAACTCATATACTTGTTGCAAAAGTTTTATTAGTAATCGAAACAAAGCATTCGACGCATACTCCTAGGGGAAGGGTTGGTAGGTATAAACCATCGCGCGATCCCGACCGTCACAGAAAGGATGACAATCAATAGACTAATCATGCTCAGACTTCATCACATAGCGGTTCACCATATGTGCATGCTACGGGAATCACTAACTTCAACACAAGTATTTCTTATTCCACAACACCTTACTAATATAACTTCAATATTACCATAACCACAACTCAAAACTAGTTGAGGTGAATCAAACTTCTATAGCTATTCAATGCACATGAAGGTGGAAGTTTTCGTATCCCTTTGGATAACTACCCCTTTTGAGACTACTTTCATAGCATAGATCAACTACCAAGGCACGCACCGCCGTGCTCTAAAAGATATAAGTGAAGCACATAGAGCAAAAGCAACTGGCTCAAAATATATAAGTGAAGCACATGTGAGCTGAATTGTCTACCAAAGGATATCAGTGAAGCTCGACAAAATCACGGTGAGTGCATGTCTCTCTCTCTAGGTGTTCAGCAAGTATGATTGTGACACAACAAAAATAAAGGAATCCTACGAGACAAGATGCTCCAAGCAAAACACATAACATGTGGTGAATAAAAATATAGCCCCAAGTAACGTTACCGATGGATTGAAGACGAAAGAGGGGATGCCTTCCCAGGGCATCCCCAAGCTTAGGCTTTTACGGCATCCTTGAATCATCTTGGGGTGCCTTGGGCATCCCCAAGCTTGAGCTCTTGCCACTCTTTATCTTCTTGTCCATAAGAACTTCACCCAAAACTTGAAAACTTCACAACACGAAACTTAAACAGAAACTCGTGATAACATTAGTATAAGAAAGCAAACCACCACTTCATTAAGTACTGTAGCAAACTTAAATTCTACTTATGGTGATGTTGGGTTACTATATTTTCAATCTTCCATGGCTAATACCCCCCGATACTATCCATAGTTTCATCAAAATAAGCAACCAAGACAACAAAAAAAAAGAATTTGTTAACAGCAGACCAGTCTGTAGCAATCTGTATACTTCGTATACTTCTGGTACTTCACAAATTCTGAACAATTACGACAGTCTATAGAATTTGCATAGAAATCAGCATAAAAAAGAATCAACTCAAAAGCTCTTACAGAAAAAAATGAAAATTCTTTTCGTGAGCAGAAAGTTTCTGTCTTTTCCAGCATGACCAAACGATCATCCCCAAGACTAATCATAACGGTTTTGCTTGGCACAAACGCAAAAAGAAACACAAAAAACACAATCATAAAAGAATTATGAAACTGTGGAAAACACAAAACAGAAAGAAAAAGGATAGATTCGTTGGGTTGCCTCCCAACAAGCGCTATTGTTTAACGCCCTTAGCTAGGCAAAAGGTGATGGAATCACGTATAGTCATCTTCGGTGCTCAAACCATAAGTAGTGTGATCATTTATCATCTTAAGATCTTCATCTTTATGGGATGACTCACCACTAGCTTTAGGAACAAAAACAGACTTGACGGTCTTTTTGAGAGTGAGATTTGGAGTATTTTGCACAGCGGCAAAAGCGGAACCCAAGTTAGTTATGACATCTTCTAGTTTGCCAATTCTAGAAGAATCATTAACTATAGGTTCCTTCTACCTTAAATTTTTCAAAACATTTCCCACTTTGGATCCGTACTGAGTAATTTGATTGTGGATCTTTCTATCCAAACCCTCAATAAGTTCAACTGTGGCAATTTTGTTTTCAATAGCGTCAAGCCTTTGCATCACGTGTTCCAAGGTTAAGGTAGTTCCATTAACCATGAGCGGGGGTGAGCCTACCAAATTCATGATAGCTCCATAGGAGTCAACAGTATGGCTCCCCAAAAAATTCCCGCCTACGATGGTATCAAGAATATACCTATTCCAAGGAGAGATTCAAACATAAAAACTGCGAAGAAGGACGATAGTGGATTGCTTACGAGTGGATCTACTTTGAGCATTGCAAATCCTGTACCAAGCGTCCTTTAAATTTTCTTCCTCATTTTGCCTGAAATTAAGAACTTCGTTCTCAGGGGTATCGTTTGGAGTAGTGGGTCTAGCCATTGATGGACTATGTCACACAAGAACGAGCAGGAAGAAAGCGAGTGAAGCCGGCAAAAGAGAACGACAAAGGAAGACAGCAAAAAGGCAAAAGGCAAAAGAAAACGGCAAAGAGGCAAAAGAAAAAGCCAAAGGATAAAGGCAAATGAAAACGGAAAATGTGAAGTGGGGGAGAGGAAAACGAGAGGCAACTGGCAAAAAGGTAAATGCAAGAGATGAGTTTGTGAGACCTACTTGGATAGATCTGTCCTTCCCCGGCAACGGCGCCAGAAATACTTCTGCTACAGCAACAAAAGACCTTCCAACGGCACCAGAATCAAGTGTGCTGACGGGAGACTATTCTTGTCTTGATACTCCTCAGCAACGGCACCACGAATCCTTCTGCTACGGCTACGTCTTTATGCACTTCCTTGGCAAATATGCAAAGAATTCCCCCGTGGCCTTGGAGCCTTGCGTTGGTGTTCCCTCGAAGCGGAAAGGGTGATGTAGCATAGCGGCGATAAATATTTCCCTCAGTTTTGAGAACCAAGGTATCGATCCAGTGAAGGATTATCACAGGTACCTACACAAACACAAAGAGCTCGCACCCAACGCTATGAAGGGGTTGTCAATCCCTTATAGATTGTTTGCCAAGTGAGAACAGAAAGCAAAAAGGAACAAAGCAAAGTAAAAGCGAAAGTGGAAACGATAGGTGTGAATAGACCCCGGGGCCGTAGTGTTCACTAGTGGCTTCTCTCATGAAAGCAAGTAGACGGTGGGTGAACGAATTACTGTCGAGCAATTGATAGAACCGCGCAAAGTCGTGACGTTATCTATGGCAATGATTATATCTATAGGCATCACGTCCAAAACAAGTAGACTGATATTTTCTGCATCTACTACTATTACTCCACACGTCGACCGCTATCCAGCATGCATCTAGTGTATTATGTTCATGAGAACAGAGTAACGCCTTAAGCAAGATGACATGATGTAGATGGACAATCTCATATCTACGATAAAAGCCCATCTTATTACCCTTGATGGCAACAACACGATGCGTGCCTTGCTGCCCCTTCTGTCACTGGGAAAGGTCACCACACGGTATGAACCCACAACCAAGCACTTCTCCCATTGCAAGAATCATAGATCTAGTTGGCCAAACAAAACCCAAGACTCGGAGAGACTTACAAGGATATCAAATCATGCATATAAGAAATCAGCAAAGACTCAAATATATATCATAGATAATCTGATCACAAATCCACAATTCATCGGATCTCGACAAACACACCGCCAAAGAGGATTACATCGGATAGATCTCCATGAGGATCATGGAGAACTTTGTATTGAAGATCCAAGAGAGAGAAGAAGCCATCTAGCTACTAACTACGGACCCGTAGGTCTGAAGTGAACTACTCACGAGTCATTGGAGGGGCTATGATGTTGATGAAGAAGCCCGCCAACTCCAAAGTCCCCTCCGGCAGGGCACCGGGAAGGGTCTCCAGATGAGATCTCGCGGAAACAGAAGCTTGCGGCGGCGGAAAAGTGTTTTCGTTGATGCCCTGATTTTTTCTGGATTTTTAGGGAATTTATAGGCCAAAGACCTAGGGCAGGGGAGCGCGAGGGGGCCACAAGCTTGGTTGCCGCGGCCTCCCCCTGGCTATGGCAATAGGGCTTGTGGGCCCCCTGTGGGTCCACTTGCTTGGCCCTCAAGCCTCCCGATCTTCTTCCGTTCTGGAAAAATTTATTTCAGGGATTTTATTCTGTTTGGAATCCATTCCAAATCAGATTTGAAAAGAGTCTAAAACACAGAAAAAAACAGGAACTGGCACTTGGCACTGAGTTAATAAGTTAGTCCAAAAAAAGATATAAAAGGTAAACAAAACATCCAAAGTTGACAAGATAACAGCGTGAAACCATCAAAAATTATAGATACGTTTGAGACGTATCAACTATCTTAACAGACTTTGTTATTCTGGATATTCCTGAGGACGATGCCATGGCGGTCATCCTTGGAAGACCCTTTTTAAACACCGCAAGGGCTGTTATAGATTGCAACAAAGGCAATGTCACTTTCCATGTCAACGGTAATGAGCATACGGCGCACTTTCCGAAGAAACAATATCGAGTACATTGCATCAATGCTATCGAAAAAACTTCATCGATTCTTATTGGGAGCTTTGAATGCCCTATTCCTCCTGTTAAGATGAAGTATGATTTGCTTGTTGGGAAGATCGCATCCCCATTGAGGTCACTTAGTGACTAATCGAAAATTCTCCGTCTTCTTTTGCGATTTGAAAAAGTTTGTCAAGGAGACTTGATCAACCCCATTGACGGATTTCTTTCGATGATCATGAGATGGATGAATCGAGGAGTCACAAACCTGTGTTCCAAGCTTTCACCTTCGGTTGCTTAGAAGAAAAATGATAGATTTAGTTTAGTTTTCCCTGTTTGTAGTTTAGCGTCCCGTGAAAAAGCACCCCGAAAATAAAAGTTCTCCGAACGTCCTGAAAATCAAGTATGATTTTTTCTGGAATTTTTGAAAAATACTGGGATGAAGAGCTAATCTGGGGGCTGCACCAGTGGGCCACAAGCCCTGGAGGCGCGGGCACCCCCCTGGCCGCGCCTACCAGGCTTGTAGGGCCCACGTGCACCCCCTCCACTCATTCAAGCTCTCATCTGCTTCTCCTACCTCTAGAAAAAATCGTTTCGTGGCTCAAACCCGTCTTCTTGCTCTTCTTGTTGGGATTTTCGATCTCCTTGCTCAAAGCACCATTCTACGAACTGTTTTGGGGAAATTACTCCTTGGTAAGTGACTCCTCCATTGGTCCAATTAGTTTTTTCTCTAGTGCCTTATACTTCGCGTATTTTTGTTGCCTTGGTGACCCTGTTCTTGAGCTTTGCATGCTAATTTTAGCTGGTCCCAAGTAGTTTTGATGCGTAATATGGCCTCTAGGCACTTGATGGAGTAGTTGCTACGAGTTTAGTTGAGCCTTGTTCACTTTTCTTTTGGGTCACTGAAAATTTCAGAAAAGGAAGATGTTCAGGAGAAACTATCATGGTGGTTCCTCAAGCAAGAGAGGTCCCTGTCTTGCGATTCGGGAGCCCGATCCTTACCAACTGAGGAACGCACAGGTACAACCATGTGAATGGCCTTCTCATGAATTTATGATTGAGGCAGATTTCAAAGACGAGTTTGATACACTTGTTCACAACGTCGGACTCGAAGAATTCATCTCCGATAAATGTGAACAGTATGTTGCTCTCACTGCCTCTTTTGTTCGTAGATTCAAATTTTCAGTTGGCCGTGAAACATCTGTACTGTTTGATCTCTATGACAAATCGTATACCATGGATTTAGAGGATCTCAATAAAATTTGCAAGATACCTATTTGGGGTAGTCTCAATGATCCTCCTAAATCTTCGGTTAGAGATTTTTTTCTCTGGTATAACTGTCGGACAAACTAGGGATATTACGCAGGCTACCATGGGGAGCATTCAATTTCTTGCCTTGCATTTTTTCCCTCTTCATAGGCAAATGCATTAATGGCAAGATTGAGCATTGTCACCTCTGCGCACCGGACCTTAGTATTCTTAAGAGCGCAGTAATGGGTGATAAAAGTTTCAACATGGGAGCTATAATAGAAGGAGGCTGAATAATAATGCTAATGAAGGGGATTTCTTTGGTGGGATCTATGCCACTCGCATAGCAAATTTTCTTGGAGTACCCATCCGCGAAGGAGATCCCCCGCTTCATACAGCTTTCCTTGATCGCGCCGCTTTGACACGTTATCAGTTCCTTGGGAGGGATGATGAATCCCTCCTATACCGTTTGATATTTAACCGACAGCGTGTTTTCCATATTACCCTTCCTGCTCCTGCCTTCTTTGACTTCTGGTAAAATGGAGATATTACATAACCAAAGGAGAGGCAGAGGAGTATGAGAGGGAAGCAAAGGTTGCTCGTCTCCATGAGGCAGCTATTCAGGCAGTGGCTGCAGCGCTCCCGTACAACCCTCATTATGATTTTGGGTATCGCCCAGACCACCCTTGGGAGTAGACCCAACTTAGGCCAAAGCCTAAGCTTGGGGGAGTACGTGTTTCTCACCGACTTTACATTCGTGCTTATGCTTTCACTTTGTTCCTTGGTGTTCACACTTTGCCACTATATCATCCATGCTAGTTTATTTTCTTTTTCTCGTTTTCCTTTCGTATGTCTGTCTAGTTTGAGAAAACCCAAAAATATTTTCTTTTTATTCTTTTGTTTGTTGGGAGCTTTCCCGTGTAAATAGTTTTCTTTTTCTTTGGGTCAAGGTAGAAGACCATGGTTACAACGTTTAGTGGCTCTCGCATGATACCTGATTAGCTGTCATAGAGCCATATTACTTTGTCTTCTCCTTTGTGTTTGCCTGCAGATTCCAGCTTTAGTCCAATGCACGAGCACTCTTATTATTGTTCACATCATTCGGTCGTGCAAGTGAAAGGAAATAATGACGATATATGATGAAGTGACTGAGCCTGGAAAAGCTGGTATGAACTCGATCTATTTTGTTTTTGTAAATATGACTAGCTCACCGTTCCTAGTTCAGCTTTGTTGTGAGAGAAACATGTTTGCAATGACAACTTAGAGATCATACTTGCTGATATCATGCTTAATTAGCTAGGAGCTTATAATGGTTTGCCTTGGTTGCCAACATGAATTTTGAGATGACTATGATGTAGTATGATAGGATGGCATCCTTCTTTGAATGATTCAAGTGGTTTTACTTGGAGCATGTTCACGCATGTAGTTGAAACAAAACCAACATAGCCTCTATGATATTCATGTTCATGGTGATTTATGTCCTACTCATGCTTGCACTCAATGTTAGTTAATCTCAATGCATTTTGATGACTGTTGTCGCTCTCTAGTTGGTCGCTTCCCAGTCTTTTGCTAGCCTTCACTTGTACTAAGCGGGAATACTGCTTGTGCATCCACTCCCATAAACCCAAAGATGTTCCATATGAGTCCACCATACCTACCTATGTGACGTATCTACCTGTCGTTCCAAGTAAATTTGCATGTGCCACTCTCTAAATCTTCAAGAAATAATCTGTTTTGCATGCCCGAACCGCTCATGTGGTGACAAGGGGCTATTAGTATCTTCCATGCTAGGCGTGTTATCCCCGATATGTGTTTATTCACTATCATTCACGAGAAAGGGGCCGGTAATTGGAATTCCCAGTTCCATGCTCAAATCAAAAAGATAATTGCAAACAAAACTCCCCCAGGATTGATGTTGGTATGGACGGTACCCGAGGATTCGGCTAGCCGTGGAGTCTGATTGATTAGTGGTGGGGGAGTCAAAACTTTACTTTTCTGTTTGGGAACTGCCTATAGCATGTGTAGCGTGGAAGATGTTGAGAACTCTTAGTCATTGCGTTGACAATGAAAGCATGCCACCCAAAATTATTATCTCAGTTTTCAAATCTTGAGCTCTGGAACCTTTGCAAATCAATGCTTCCCTCTGCGAAGGGCGTGTCTATTTATGTTCCTGTTGAGTCATCCTCCTCTTGTAAAAGCACCAATTAGAGAGCACCTCTGTCATTTTTAGGCTTTTAATGGTGTTGAGTATGACTGTGACTGGATCTTCTTTGCCATGAATTACAATGTTTAGTCAGCCCTTGGTCTTTGAAGGTGCTCTGCATTTATGTTTTGCGATCTCAGAAAGAGCTAGCGAGATACCATCTATTCGTACTGCTTCATGTTGTTTTGATTGAAGTGTTGACACTTGAGGCTTATTATTATATGCTCGCTAGTTGATTATGCCATTGATATGAGTTTACCGTGAGACATAGATGTCATTTGCTTATGTGGTTTGCTTGTGATCTTGCTGAAACTCCGGTTATGAGTTATACATAGTTGCAACAACAAGATCAAACAGAGTTCGTCAAAGTTTTTCTTTTGTCTCTTTCAGTTTGTCAACTAAATTGCTTGAGGACAAGCAAGGCTTTAAGCTTGGGGGAGTTGATACGTCTCCGTTGTATCTACGTTTCCGAACTCTTTTGCCCTTGTTTTGGACTCTAATTTCCATGATTTGAATGGAACTAACCCGGACTAACGCTGTTTTCAGCAGAATTGCCATGGTGTTGTTTTTGCGCAGGAATAAAAGTTCTCGGAATGACCTGAAAATTTACGGAGAATTTTTCTGGAATTAATGAAAAATACTGGCGCAAGAATCAACCGGAGGGGTGGAGCTGTGAGCCCACAAGCCCACCAGGCGCGGGCCCCCCTGGCCGCGCCTGGCAGGTTATGGGGCCCACGTTGCTCCACCGCCTCCAATCTCAGCTCTATTTAGTCCGTATCCCCGGAAAAAAATCAAGGAGAAGAGTTCATCGCGTTTTACGATACGGAGGCGCCGCCACCTCTTGTTCTTCATCTGGAGGGCAGATCTGGAGTCCGTTCTGGGCTCTGGAGAGGGGAGATCGTCGCCATCGTCATCATCAACCTTCCTTCATTGCCAATTCCATGATGCTCTTCACCGTTCGTGAGTAATCTCATCGTAGGCTTGCTGGACGGTGATGGGTTGGATGAGATCTATCATGTAATCGAGTTAGTTTTGACGGGGATTGATCCCTAGTATCCACTATTTTCTGAGATTGATGTTGCTACTACTTTGCCATGCTTAATGCTTGTCACTAGGGCCCGAGTGCCATGATTTCAGATCTGAACCTATTATGTTGTCGCCAATATATGTGTGTTTTAGATCCTATCTTGCAAGTTGTAGTCACCTACTATGTGTTATGACCCAGCAACCCCGGAGTGACAATAGCCGCACCCACTCCCGGAGATGACCATAGTATGAGGAGTTCATGTATTCACCAAGTGTTAATGCGTTGGTCCGGTTCTTTATTAAAGGGAGAACCTTAATATCCCGTAGTTTTCATTAGGACTCCGCTGCCACGGGACGGATGGACAATATATGTCATGCAAGTTCTTTTCCCTAAGCACGTATGACTACATACGGAATACATGCCTACATTAGATTGACGAATGGGAGCTAGTTACTCATCTCTCCGTGTTATAACTGTTGCCTGATGAATCACATCCGGCATAATCATCCATCACCGATCCAATGCCTACGAGTCTTTTCCTACTAGTCCTTGCTACGTTACTCTGTTGCTACTGCTGTTACTTTGGTGGTACGTGTTACTGTTGCTACTGCTGCTATCACCCTACTTTGCTACTGATACTTTGCTGCAGACACTAAATCTTTAAGGTGTGGTTGAATTGACAACTCAGCTGCTAATACTTGAGAATATTCTTTCACTTCCCCTTGAGTCGAATCAATAAATTTGGGTTGATTACTCTACCCTTGAAAACTGTTGCGATCCCCTATACTTGTGGGTTATCAGCCCACAACACAATAAGCACACCCTTGACGATGCATACAGAGAGGATATACATCGGCGCTGCAATGGAGTTCGACGTGCATATTGTGGAGACCCACATGAGGAAGATGGACCTCACGGTGGTGTACACCAATGACCCGGTCATGGTGGAGGACTCCATAAACACTATGGAGCGGTTTCTTGGTGAGGATGACAAGTACAAAGTGGTCGGCTTCGACCTCACTTACACCGGCGGTCATGCTGGGCATGATCAGAATGTTGTCGTTGCCCAGTTGTGCATGCACCATCATGTTCTCCTCTACCACTACTGCCTGGACAGAGTGCCTTGCGAGTGTTTCACCAGGTTTGTCAACAACCCCGACTACAGGTCTGCTGCGGTGAACACCGTGAACGATAGAAAGGTGTTGAAGACTTCAGGTTTGGCCTGCCAGAAGCTTGTCGGCATCCGCGACCACTACAATATATGGGGTGGCAAGAAGGACATGGACTCGCATGTTGACCTGGCCGAGGCCATCATCAAACCCTACTACGGAGGCATGAAGGCTGAGTGTGACAAGACAAGCATGTCTATCACAGTGCATGGGTGAAGATACTGGATGAACATCACCTCCAGACCGCAGCCAAGGAAGCATACACGTGCTACGAGATGTTCACGCAGATCGTTGACATGAGGGGCTACCTCCTACCTGAATACGTCGAGGGATCGAGCCACAAGCAGAGAGGTGGCGGCAACCGTCACTGGAATTAGATGATCTGTCGATCGTTTCCCATACTCACTCTGTGCCAAAATATTTATAGTTTTAGTAGGCTAAGTTTATTATGCATGTAATAGTTTATTGAGGTGTGCGCCAATGTTATGTGTGTAGTCACTTATATATTTGGATGCTTAATTAGGGTATGCAATCATGTTATTATGTGTGTAATTATTTATTGAGGTATGCCAATGTTATGTGTGTAGTCACTTATGTATTTGGATTATTATTTCGGTTTTGCAATCAGGTTGTTCTTCATAGAGCATAGATGTTTGTGCGCAGACTCATAAAATCACACTACATATGGATTAATCTACCGAATCCGAGGGTGATGATTTCATCAATCACTCACACGGTTGCCGTCGCCCACACGATCGTTTAGGTTCCAAGGCGTGCTCGGGTCGCGTCCCTCCGCGCACGCTCTGCTAGCTGTTGGGGCCGACGCACAACCCGACAACCGTATGCGGTGTCACGTGTTATCACACACGTGTTAACATAAGTAAACATATGTGTAACCTACTAATCATCGCACATGAGTACTCTCATACGCATCGTGTGCGATACTCCTAGCCACCGCAAGCAACTAGTTTGCATTTTGCAAAGTTTTTTCTACATACACAATCGCACACGAATTAATGGTAGTAACCGTTTGTGTTAGATTTTCTCATCGCAAACAGTTCATCCGAGTGGGTTGTGTGCCGCCTATCACACACATCTTGCTTACACAAATCGTTTTTGTTCTTTTGGCTCATCGCAAACAGTTCCTCTATGTGAACTGTATGCCGCATATCACACACATCTTGTTGAACTGAACCGTTCCTATTATGTTTCCTAATCGAAAACAGTTCGCCCGAGTGAACCATATGCCGTATATCCCAAACACCTTGATCTGGCTGACCGTTTCTGTTGCATTCTGATACGTCCATTTTGCATCATGCTTTCATGTTGATATTTATCGCTTTTTGGGTTGTTATTACACTTCACGGTACAATACTTATGCCTTTTCTCTCTTATTTTGCCAGGTTTACATGAAGAGGGAAATGCTGGCAGCTGGAATTCTGGCCATAAAAAGGAGCAAGTTTGAGATACCAATTCTGCGCAACTCCAAAAGCCATGAAAATCAACGAGGATTTTTTTGGGATTTATAAAAAATACTGGGCCGAAGAAGTACCACAGGGGCGCGAGCAGGAGGCCACAAGCCTGCTAGGCGCGGCCTCCCCCCTGGCCGTGCCTAGGGGGCTTGTGGCCTCCCACTTGGCCCTCTGGCCCCCTCTTTTCTAAAAGAAGGGTTTCGTTCCAGAAAAATCAAGAGGAGGCTTTCCGGAGGATTCGCCGCCGCCACGAGGCGGAACTTGAGAAGAACCAATCTAGAGCTCCGGCAGGACGATCCTGCCGGGAAAACTTCCCTCCCGGAGGGGGAAATCATCGCCATCGTCATCACCAACACTCCTCTCATCGGAGGGGACTCATCACCGTCAACATCTTCATCAGCACCATCTCATCTCCAAACCCTAGTTCATCTCTTGTAACCAATCTCCGTCTCGCGACTCCGATTGGTACTTGTAAGGTTGCTAGTAGTGTTAATTACTCTTTGTAGTTGATGCTAGTTGGATTACTTGGTGGAAGAGTTTATGTTCAGATCCTTGATGCTACTCATTACCTCTCTGGTCATGAATATGATTATGCTTTGTGAGTAGTTACTTTTGTTCCTGACGACATGGGATAAGTCATGCTATAAGTAGTCATGTGAATTTGGTATTCGTTTGATATTTTGATGTGTTGTATGTTGTTTTTCCTCTAGTGGTGTTATGTGAACGTCGACTACATAACACTTCACCATTATTTGGGCCTAGAGGAAGGCATTGGGAAGTAGTAAGTAGATGATGGGTTGCTAGAGTGACAGAAGCTTAAACCCTAGCTTATGCGTTGCTTCGTAAGGGGCTGATTTGGATCCACTAGTTTAATGCTATGGTTAGACTTTGTCTTAATTATTCTTTCGTAGTTGCGGATGCTTGTGAGAGGGGTTAATCATAAGTGGGATGCTTGTCCAAGTAAGGGCAGTACCCAAGCTCCGGTCCACCCACATATCAAACTATCAAAGTAACGAACGTGAATCATATGAACATGATGAAAACTAGCTTGACAGAAATTCCCATGTGTCCTCGGGAGGGTTTTACCTCCTATAAGACTTTGTCCAGGCTTGTCCCTTGCTACAAAAGGGATTGGGCCACTTTGGTGCACCGCTGTTACTTTTTTTACTTGCTACTTGGTACGAATCATCTCACCACACAACTACCTGTTACCGATAATTTCAGTGCTTGCAGATATTACCTTGCTGAAAACCAGTTGTCAGATCCTTCTACTCCTCGTTGGGTTCGACACTCTTACTTATCAAAAGGACTATGATAGATCCCCTATACTTGTGGGTCATCAAGACTCTTTTCTGGCGCCGTTGTCGGGGAGTGAAGCACCTTTGGTAAGTGGAGTTTGGTAAGGAAACATTTATATAGTGTGCTGAAATTTATTGCCACTTGTCACTATGGAAACTAATCCTTTGAGGGGCTTGTTCGGGGTATCTTCACCTCGAACGGAAGCACAAAGAGTTGCTCCTCAACCTTCTGCACCTACTGAAAATATTTTCTATGATATTCCTTCGGGTATGCTTGAGAAACTGCTGGCTAATCCTTTTACAGGAGATGGAACATCACATCCCGACTTGCATCTAATATATGTAGATGAAGTTTGTGGTTTATTTAAGCTTGCAGGTTTGTCCGAGGATGAGGTCAAGAAGAAGGTCTTTCCCTTATCTTTGAGGGATAAGGCATTGACATGGTATAGGCTATGTGATGATACTGGATCATGGAACTACAATCGGTTGAAATTGGAATTTCATCAAAAGTTTTATCCTATGCATCTAGTACATCGTGATCGGAACTATATTTATAATTTTTGGCCTCGTGCAGAGAAAGCATCGCTCAAGCTTGGGGAGGCTTAAATCAATGTTGTATTCATGCCCCAACCATGAGCTCTCGAGAGAAGTTATCATTCAGAACTTCTATGCTCGGCTTTCTCATGATGATCGCAACATGCTTGATACTTCTTGTACCGGTTCTTTTATGAAGAGAGATATTGACTTCAAATAGAATTTATTGGAAAGAATTAAACGCAACTCTAAACATTGGGAGCTTGATGAAGGTAAGGAGTCAGGTATGAATTTCAAGTTTGATTGCGTTAAATCCTTTGTTGAAACAAATACTTTTTGTGATTTTAGCGCTAAGTATGGACTTGACTGTGAGATAGTAGCTTCATTGTGTGAATCATTTTTTGCTCATATTGATCTCCCCAAAGAGAAGTGGTTTAAATATCATCCTCCCTTAGAAGTCAATGTAGTTAAACCCAATCCAGTTGAAGAGAAAATCATTCCCTAGGAAGCACAGTAAAGAAAGGGAGCCATGGGTTTAGAAACCTATGCCCTTTCCTCCCAAACCATCCAAGAAAAAGGATGATGAGGATTTTGAGCGCTTCGTTGAAATGATCAGACCTGTCTTTCTGCAAATGCGTTTGATAGATATGCTCAAGATGTCTCGGTATGCTAAGTATATGAAAGATATTGCGACTAATAATAGGAGGATACCTGATCTTGAGATCTCCGCCATGCTCGCTAATTACACTTTCAAGGGTGGAACTCCGAAGAAACTAGGTGATCTCGGTGTGCCCACTATACCTTGCTCCATTAAAGGCAACTATGTTAGAACTGCATTATGCGACCTTGGAGCCGGTGTTAGTGTTATGCCTCTCTATCTTTATCGTAGACTTGAACTAGATAAGTTGACACCCACTGAAATCTCTGTGCAAATGGCCGTCAAATCAATTGCTTTCCCTATCAGCATTTGCGAGGATGTGCCTTTTGTGGTTGCTAACACCACTATCTTAACAAACTTTGTTATCTTGGATATTCCCGAGGACGATGCCATGGCTGTCATCCTCGAAAGACCCTTTTTAAACACTGCAGGGGCTGTTATAGATTGCAACAAAGGCAATGTCACTTTCCATGTCAACGGTAACGAGCATACGGTGCACTTTCCGAAGAAACAATATCGAGTACATTGCATCAATGCTATCGAAAAAACTTCATCGATTCTTATTGGGAGCTTTGAATGCCCTATTCCTCGTGTCAAGATGAAGTATGATTTGCTTGTTGGGGAGATACACATCCCCATTCAGGTGACCTAGTGACTATTCGGAAATTCTCCGTCTTCTTTTGCGATTCGAGAAAGTTTTGTCGAGGGGATTTGATCAACCCCATTGACGGATTTCTTTCGATGACCATGAGATGGATGAATCGAGGAGTCACAAACCTCTGTTCCAAGCTTTCACTTTAGGTTGCTTAGAAGAAAAATGATAGGTTTAGTTTAGTTTTCCCTGTTTTCTCCTTTTAGCGCCCCGTCGAAAAGTACCCCAAAAATAAAAGTTCTCTGAACGTCCTGAAAATCAAGTATGATTTTTTCTGGATTTTTAGAAAAATACTGGGACAAAGAGTCTGTCTGGGGGCCACACCAGTGGGCCACAAGCCCTAGGGGCGCGGGCACCCCCCTGGCCGCACCACCCAGGCTTGTGGGGCCCATAGGCACCCCCTCCACTCATTCTTGCTCTCATCTGGTTCTCCTACCTCCAGAAAAAATTGTTTCGCAGCTCAAACCCATGTTCTTACTCTTCTTCCTGAGAGATATCTAGATTATGATAGCATGGTTCGCCATGACTTTCTTGATAGAGATATAAATAGAAGGATCATTTATAACCTGGTATTTAGTCAGGGTACTCGTGAGACTATTACTTTGCCTGCTCCTTGTTTATTCAATCTTCATGCAGGCAGGTACATTATTATGCCCTCGGACATCTACTCATATTGAGGCTTAGCCCAACCACAGGTGCCCGTGCCCGAGCCACCAGTCGAGTACCAGACGCCACTTTATCAGTGGGAGCCAGAGGAACTCAAACAGCAGTGGCATCCTCAGTCCACTCCGGAGTACCCCGGAGCAGGTTATTTCCCTCCTTGGGAGTAGACCAACTTAGGCCAAAAGAATAAGCTTGGGGGAGTACGTGTTCTCGCCGACTTTACATTCTTGCTTATGCTTTCACTTTGTTAGGCGGTGTTCACACTTTGCCACTGTATCATCCATGCTAGTTTATTTTCTTTTTCTCGTTTTCTTTTCGTGTGTCTGTCTAGTTTGAGAAAAAACCAAAAAGATTTTCTTGTTCTTCTTTTGCTTGTTGGCAGCTTTCCCGTGTAAATAGTTTTATTTTTCTTTGGGTCAAGGTAGAAGATAATGGTTACAATGTTTAGTGCCTCTTGCATGCATACCTGTTTAGCTTTCAAAGAGCCATATTACTTTGTCTTCTCCTTTGTGTGTGCCTGCAGATTCCAGCGTAGTCTAATGCACGAGCACGCTTATTATTGTTCATATCATTCGGTCGTGCAAGTGAAAGGCAATAATGACGATATATGATGAAGTGACTGAGCCTGGAAAAGCTGGTATGAACTCGATCTATTTTGTTTTTGTAAATATGACTAGCTCATCATGCCTTATTCAGCTTTGTTGTGAGACAAACATGTTTGCAATGACAACTTAGAGATCATAGTTGCTTATGCCATGCTTACTTAGCTAGGAGCTTATAATGGTTTGTCTTGGTTGCCAACATGAATGTTGAGATCACTATAATGTAGTATGATAGGATGGTATCCTCCTTTGAATGTTTCAAGTGGCTAGACTTGGCGCATGTTCACGCATGTAGTTGGAACAAAATCAACATAGCCTCTATGATGTTCATGTTCATGGTGATTTATGTCCTACTCATGCTTGCACTCAATGTTAGTTAATCTCAATGCATTTTGATGACTGTTGTCGCTCTCTAGTTGGTCGCTTCCCAGTCTTTTGCTAGCCTTCACTTGTACTAAGCGGGAATACTGCTTGTGCATCCACTTCCATAAACCCAAAGTTGTGCCATATGAGTCCACCATACCTACCTATGTGCGGTATCTACCTGCCGTTCCAAGTAAATTTGCATGTGCCACTCTCTAAACATTCAAGAAATAATCTGTTTTGCATGCCCGAACCGCTCATGTGGTGACAGGGGCTATTGGTATCTTCCATGCTAGGCGTGTTATCCTCGATATGTGTTTATTCACTATCATTCACGAGAAAGGGGCCGGTAATTGGAATTCCCAGTTCCATGCTCAAATCGAAAAGATAATTGCAAACAAAACTCCCCCAGGATTGATGTTGGTATGGACGGTACCCGAGGATTCGGTTAGCCGTGGAGTGTGATTGATTGGTGGGGGGGGGGGAGTCAAAACTTTACTTTTCTATTTGGAAACCGCCTATAGCATATGTAGCGTGGAAGATATTGAGAACTCTTAGTCATTGCGTTGACAATGAAAGCATGCCACCCAAAATTATTATCCCTGTTTTCAAAGCTTGAGCTTTGGCACCTCTGCAAATCAATGCTTCCCTCTGCGAAGCGCCTGTCTATTTATGTTCCTGTTGAGTCACCCTCCTCTTACAAAAGCACCAATTAGAGAGCACCTCTACTTTACTTTTCTATTTGGAAACCGCCTATAGCATGTGTAGCGTGGAAGATATTGAGAACTCTTAGTCATTGCGTTGACAATGAAAGCATGCCACCCAAAATTATTATCCCTGTTTTCAAAGCTTGAGCTTTGGCACCTCTGCAAATCAATGCTTCCCTCTGCGAAGGGCCTGTCTATTTATGTTCCTGTTGAGTCACCCTCCTCTTACAAAAGCACCAATTAGAGAGCACCTCTGTCATGTTTATGCTTTTGCTTTTAATTGTGTTGAGTGTGACTATGACTGGATCTTCATTTCCATGAATTACAATGTTTAGTCAGCCCTTTGTTTTTTAAGGTGCTCTGCATTTATGTTTTGCGGTCTCAGAAAGAGCTAGCGAGATACCATCTATTCGTATTGCTTCATGTTGTTTTGATTGAAGTGTTGACATTTGAGGCTTATTATTATTTGCTCGCTAGTTGATTATGCCATTGATATGAGTTTACCGTGAGACCTAGATGTCATTTGCTTATGTGGTTTGCTTGTGATGTTGCTGAAATTCTGGTTATGAGTTAGACATAGTTGCAACAACAAGATCAAACAGAGTTCGTCAAACTTTTTCTTTTGTCTCTCTCAGTTTGTCAACTGAGTTGCTTGAGGACAAGCAAGGCTTTAAGCTTGGGGGAGTTGATACGTCTCCGCCGTATCTACTTTTCCGAACTCTTTTGCCCTTGTTTTGGACTCTAATTTGCATGATTTGAATGGAACTAACCCAGACTAACGCTGTTTTCAGCAGAATTGCCATGGTGTTGTTTTTTTGCAGAAATAAAAGTTCTCGGAATGTCCTGAAAATTTATGGAGATTTTTTCTGGAATAAAAGAAAAATACCTGCGCAAAGATCCACGTGAGGGGGCGTGCCAGTGGGCCACAAGCCCACATGCCGCGGCCACCCCCTATGGCCGCGCCGTGAGGTCTTGTGGGGCCCACGTGGCACCACCGCCCCCAATCTCAGCTCTATATCTTCCGTTTCACTTGGGAAAAAATCAGAGAGAAAGTTTCATCGCGTTTTGCGATGTGGAGGCGCCACCACATCCTGCTCTTCATCTGGAGGGCAGATCTGGAGTCCGTTTCGGGCTCCGGAGAGGGGAAATCGTCGCCATTGTCATCATCAACCTTTCTCCATCGACAATTCCATGATGCTCTTCATCGTTCGTGAGTAATATCATCGTAGGCTTGCTGGACGGTGATGAGTGGGATGAGATCTATCATGTAATCGAGTTAGTTCTTGACGGGGATTGATCCCTAGTATCCACTATGTTCCAGATCGATGTTGCTACTACTTGGCTATGCTTAATGCTAGTCACTAGGGCCCGAGTGCCATGATTTCAGATCTGAACCTATTATGTTGTCGCCAATATATGTGTGTTTTAGATCCTATCTTGCAAGTTGTAGTGACCTACTATGTGTTATGACCCGGCAACCCCGGAGTGACAATAGCCGGAACCACTCCCGGAGATGACCATAGTATGAGGAGTTCATGTATTCACCGTGTGTTAATGCGTTGGTCTGGTTCTTTATTAAAAGGAGAACCTTAATATCCCGTAGTTTCCATTAGGACCCCGCTGCCACGGGAGGTATGGACAATAGATGTCATGCAAGTTCTTTTCCCTAAGCACGTATGACTACATACGGAATACATGCCTACATTAGATTGATGAACGGGAGCTAGTTACATATCTCTGTGTGTTATAGCTGTTACATGATGAATCACATCTGTCACACTCATCCATCACCGATCCACTGCCTACGAGTCTTTTACTACTGGTTCTCGCTACGTTACTTTGTCTAGGCTTGTCCCTTGCTACAAAAGGGATTGGGCCACTTTGCTGCTGCTGTCACTACTGTTGTTACTTGTTACTTTGCTGCTGCTACTACTACTGTTCCTTGCTACTCCGTTGTTACTTGTTGCAAGACTTTGTTGGCGCTAACATCCCATCAACAAGGCTTTTTCTGGTGCCGTTGCCAGGGATTGTCAAAGCTTTTTCTGGTGCCGTTGCTATCATACTATCTTGCTACTGATACTTTGCTCGCAGACACTAATCTTTCAGGTGTGGTTGAATTGACAACTCAGCTGCTAATACTTGAGAATATTCTTTAGCTTCCCCTTGTGAGCGAATCAATAAATTTGGGTTGAATACTCTACCCTCGAAAACTGCTGCGATCCCATACGCTTGTGGGACATCACCTAGTAAGGATGAAATTATTGCCCTAGCTTCTATTGCTGTGCCTCCTACTGATTTTTTAGAGCAATACTTGCTTGAGCATGAAAATGATATGCATATGGATGAAAGGGATGAGATAGATAGAGTTGTCTTAGAACAATATCCTATCCTTAAGAATAATTTGCATGTTGAACTTCTTGGGGATCCACCCCCACCAAAGGGTGATCCTGTGTTCGAGCTTAAACAGTTGTCTCATACTCTTAAGTATGCTTATCTTGATGAAAAAGAGATATATCCTGTTATTATTAGTGCTAGCCTCTCAGAGCATGAAGAAAAGAAGTTACTAAAAACCTTGAGGAAGCACCGCGCTGCTATTGGATATACTCTTGATGATCTTAAGGGCATTAGTCCCACTCTATACCAGCACAAGATTAAAACCAATCCTGATTCCAAACCAGTTGCTGATCATCAAAGGAGATTAAATCCTAAGATGAAAGAGGTAGTAAGAAAAGAAATACTAAAGCTCCTGGAAGCAGGAATTATCTATCCTGTTGCTCATAGTGATTGGGTGAGTCCGGTGCATTGCGTCCCTAAGAAGGGAGGTATTACCGTTGTCCCTAATGATAAGGATGAATTGATCCCACAGAGGATTATTACTGGCTATAGGATGGTGATCGATTTTAGGAAATTGAACAAAACCACTAGGAAAGATCATTACCCTTTGCCTTTTATCAACAAAATGCTAGAAAGACTGTCTAAACACACACACTTTTGCTTTCTAGATGGTTATTCTGGTTTCTCCCAAATACCTGTTGCACAATCTGGTCAGGAGAAAACCACTTTCACCTACCCTTTCGGTACCTTTGCTTATAGACGTATGCCTTTTGGCTTATGTAATGCACCTTCCACTTTTCAAAGATGTATGATGGCTATATTCTCTGACTTTTGTGAAAAGATTGTTGAGGTTTTCATGGATGACTTCTCTGTTTACAGGTCTTCTTTTGATGATTGCCTCAGCAACCTTGATTGAGTCCTGCAGAGATGTAAAGATACCAATCTTGTCTTGAATTGGGAGAAGTGCCACTTTATGGTTAATGAAGGCATCGTCTTAGGACATAAAATTTCTAAAAGAGGTATTGAAGTCGATAGGTCTAAGGTTGATGCAATCGAGAAAATGCCATGCCCCGCGGATATCAAAGGTATAAGAAGTTTCCTTGGTCATGCTGGTTTCTATAGAAGGTTCATTAAAGACTTATCTAAGATTTCTAGGCCTCTTACCAATCTATTGAAAAAGGATATTCCTTTTGTTTTTGACGATGATTGTGAGGAAGCCTTCTAAATACTTAAGAAGGCTTTGATAACTGCACCAATTGTTCAACCACCTAATTGGAACTTACCTTTTGAAATCATGTGTGATGCTAGTGATTATGCTGTTGGTGTTGTCCTAGGGCAAAGAGTCGATAAGAAGTTGAATGTTATTCACTATGCTAGTAAAACTCTAGACAGTGCCCAAAGAAACTATGCTACTACGGAAAAGGAATTTTTAGCAGTCGTGTTTGCGTGTGAAAAGTTCAGATCTTACATAGTTGATTCCAAAGTCACTATTCACACTGATCACGGTGCTATAAAGTACCTCATGGAGAAGAAAGACACTAAACCTAGACTTATCAGATGGGTTCTCTTGCTACAATAATTTTATTTGCATGTTGTCGACAAGAAGGGTGCTGATAACCCCGTAGCAGATAACTTGTCTAGGTTGGAGAATGTTCTTGATGACCCACAACCTATTGATGATAGCTTTCCTGATGAGCAATTGAATGTCATCAATGCTTCACGTAGTGCACCGTGGTATGCTAATTATGCAAATTACATTGTTGCCAAATATATACCACCTAGTTTCACATACCAGCACAAGAAGAAATTCTTCTTTGATTTGAGACATTACTTCTGGGACGATCCTCACCTTTATAAGGAAGGAGTAGATGGTGTTATTAGACGTTGTGTACCTGAACATGAACAGGGACAGATCCTACAGAAGTATCACTCCGAGGCTTATGGAGGACACCATGCGGGAGATAGAACTGCACACAAGGTATTGCAATCAGGTTTCTATTGGCCCACTCTCTTCAAGGATGCCCGTAAGTTTGTCTTGTCTTGTGATGAATGTCAAAGAATAGGCAATATCAGTAGACATCAGGAAATGCCTATGAATTATTCACTTGTAGTGCTGATTACGTCACTAAGTGGGTAGAAGCTATCCCAACTAGTAGTGCTGATCACAACACCTCTATTAGGATGCTTAAAGAAGTTATTTTCCCTAGATTTGGAGTCCCTAGATATCTTATGACCGACGGTGGTTCACATTTCAATCATGGCGCTTTCCGTAAAATGCTTGCTAAGTACGATGTCAACCATAGAATTGCATCTCCCTATCACCCTTAGTCCAGTGATCAAGTAGAGCTAAGCAATAGAGAGATTAAACTAATTCTGCAAAAGACTGTCAATAGGTCTAGAAAGAATAGGTCTAAGAAGCTCGATGATGCACTGTGGGCTTATAGAACTGCCTATAAGAATCCCATGGGCATGTCTCCGTACAAAATGGTGTACGGTATAGCATGTCATTTACCTCTTGAGCTAGAGCATAAAGCTTATTGGGCAATCAAAGAGCTCAACTTTGATTTCAAACTTGCTGGTGAGAAGAGGTTATTTGACATTAGCTCACTTGATGAGTGGAGAACTCAGGCATATGAGAATGCCAAGTTGTTCAAAGAAAAGGTTAAGAGGTGGCATGATAAAAGGATACAAAAGCGTGAGTTCAATGTAGGTGATTATGTCTTGCTATATAATTCTCGTTTAAGATTTTTTGCACGCAAGCTTCTCTCTAAATGGCAAGGTCCTTACATTGTTGAGGAAGTATATCGTTCCGGTGCCATCAAGATCAACAACAGGGAAGGTAATTTTCCGAGAGTGGTAAATGGGCAGAGAATCAAGCATTATATCTCACGTACTCCCATAAATGTTGAAAGCAGTATTATCAATACCATAACTCCGGAGGAGTACCTAAGGGATATTTATCAGCGTGTTTCAGACTACGAAAACGGAGAGGTATGTGATTCGGTAAGTAAACAGACTCTAAAACTTTTCCAGTAGGAATTTTTCTCCATTTTGGAATATTTAGAAAAATAGAAAAAATTGAAGTAGTCCGGAAAGCGCACGAGGAGGCGACAAGCCTGCCCGGCGCGGGCCACCCCCCTGGTAGCGCTTGGGGGGCTTGTGGCCACCTCGTGTGCCTCCCGGACTCCGTTTTCTTGCGGAGTACTCCTTCTGGTCGGACAAAAATCATTATATATTCTCCCGAAAGGTCTGATCCTCGTATCACGCAAATTTCCTATGTTTTCGTTTCGAGTCTGTTTTCTGCCGCAGATTTAGAGCAAGATGCCGTCTCAGGAATTTGTCGAGGAGAACAATTTCCCTTAAGTATATAAAGAAGTAGATGCTGATCTGAAAAGAGTGGAAGTCACGGAAGCCAAGGGCAAAACTAAGGAGAAGAATCAGGCATGGGACGAAGTACAATCTGTGTTCAACAAGGAAGAAGTTGAAGAAGTGGATTTCCTCCAACCCTACCTCCACCTACTGTCTCCATCCTTGATTGAACTCTTGAGGTTTTGTGAAACAACTCGTGCTCGCAATACTTATCTCACTCGTGAAGTTGTTTTGCTGGAGAAACATATCATAGATCTCCAAGGTATAAATCAAAGATTGATGGCCCTCTTGGAATCAAAGGACAAAATGACTCCACCACCATCATCTCCAAAGAAATACAACTAAGCATGGGTATGGGCAATCCCCTTGCCTTGTGCCAAGCTTGGGGAGTTGCCCCGGTATCGTATTACCATCACATCTTTTGCCTTTACCTTTTCTTAGTTCGTTCCTTTTTCGTTTTATCTTTCTCTAGTAGAATAAAGGTCTTAGTGTTTTAGGCTTGAGTTTTGCTTTGTGTCACCCCCGATGTATTTGAGCTCGTGAGCCATATAATAAAGAGTGTCTTAGTTAAGGGCCTTGCCTCATGCCATGATCAAGAGAATGAGAAAAGAACAAAAGCATGAAAAGATCATGCAATGATCTTATGGAAAGTGATGGCATCACATATAAAAAGAATGATGATTGAAACTTGTTGAGGGTAGATAAACGTAGACCTTGGTCATTGTTGTAATTAATAGGAAGTGATAAAGAAGGAGAGGTTCACATATAAATATATCATCTTTAACACCATCTATGATTGTGAACACTCACTAAACTATTATGTGCTTAGAATTAGATGTTGGACAAGGAAGACAACATAATGAATTGTGTTTGCTTGGTTCCAAACAATGTTATATGACTGGAGATCCCTTAGCATGTGACGATTGCTTCCACCTCATATCAGCCAAAACTTCCGCACTAAGTAGAGATACTGCTTGTGCATCCATAAACCTTCAACCCCAGTTTTGCCATGAGAGTCCACCACACCTACCTATGGATTGAATAAGATCCCTCAAGTAAGTTGTCATCGGTGCAAGCAATAAAAATTGTTCCCTAATATGTATGATCTATTAGTGTGTGGAAAATAGGCTTTGTACGAACCTGTGATGAGGAAGACATAAAAGCGACAGACTGCATAATAAAGTTCTTTATCACAGGAGGCAATATAAAGTGACATTCCTCCACACTAAGAGGACACACATCCAAACCTCAAAAGCGCATGAAAACCTCTGCTTCCCTCTGCGAAGGGCCTATCTTGTACCTTTACTTTTTGCCCTTGAAAGAGTCATGGTGATCTTCACCAATTCCTTATTTCGCCTTTATCTTGGTTAACGCCATATGCTAGGGAAAGATCTATATTCATATGTCAACTTGGAAGTAAGTATTCATGAATTATTGTTGTTGACATTACCCTTGAGGTAAATGGTTGGGAGGCGAAACTATAAGCCCCTATCTTTCTCTATGTCTGACTGAAATTTTGATCTCATGAGTACCACGTGAGTTGTAGCAATTGTAGAAGACAAAAGGATGATTGAGTATGTGGATTTGCTTTACAAGCTCTTATTTGACTCTTTCCGATGTTGTGATAAATTGCAATTGCTTCAATGACTAAAGGCTATCGGTTGTTAATTATCGGTAAGGTTCTTGGCCCATACTTTACTCTGTGAAGGAATCATCACTTTAGCATGAGAGATTATATGTTGGTATAGTTGTTCTGACAATGATCATGATGCCTCCATGTTCGTATCTAGTTTTGTGGACACCTCTCTCCCTACACATGTGGGAATATTTATTGATCTCGGCTTTCGCTTGGGGACAAGCGAGGTCTAAGCTTGGAGGAGTTGATACGTCCATTTTGCATCATGCTTTCATGTTGATATTTATCGCTATTTGGGTTGTTATTACACTTCACGGTACAATACTTATGCCTTTTCTCTCTTATTTTGCAAGGTTTACATGAAGAGGGAGAATGCCAGCAGGTGGAATTCTGGCCTGAAAAAGGAGCAAGTTTGAGATACCTATTCTGCGCAACTCCAAAAGCCGTGAAAATCAACGAGGATTTTTTTGGGATTTATAAAAAATACTGGGCTGAAGAAGTACCAGAGGGGCGCCAGCACGAGGCCACAAGCCTGCTAGGCGCGGCCTCCCCCTGGTCGCGCCTAGGGGGCTTGTGGGCTCCCACTTGGCCCTGTGGCCCCCCTCTTTTGCTACAAGAAGGGTTTCGTTCCAGAAAAATCAAGAGGAGGCTTTTCGGAGGATTTGCCGCCGCCACGAGGCGGAACTTGAGCAGAACCAATCTAGAGCTCCGGCAGGACGATCCTGTCGGGGAAACTTCCCTCCCGGAGGGGGAAATCGTCGCCATCGTCATCACCAACACTCCTCTCATTGGAGGGGACTCATCACCATCAACATCTTCATCAGCACCATCTCATCTCCAAACCCTAGTTCATCTCTTGTAACCAATCTCCATCTCGCGACTCCGATTGGTACTTGTAAGGTTGCTAGTAGTGTTATTTACTCTTTGTAGTTGATGCTAGTTGGATTACTTGGTGGAAGATTATATGTTCAGATCTTTGATGCTACTCATTACCTCTCTGGTCATGAATATGATTATGCTTTGTGAGTAGTTACTTTTGTTCCTGAGGACATGGGATAAGTCATGCTATAAGTAGTCATGTGAATTTGGTATTCGTTCGATATTTTGATGTGTTGTATGTTGTTTTTCCTCTAGTGGTGTTATGTGAACGTCGAGTACATAACACTTCACCATTATTTGGGCCTAGAGGAAGGCACTGGGAAGTAGTAAGTAGATGATGGGTTGCTAGAGTGACAGAAGCTTAAACCCTAGTTTATGTGTTGCTTCGTAAGGGGCTGATTTGGATCCACTAGTTTAATGCTATGGTTAGACTTTGTCTTAATTCTTCTTTCGTAGTTGCGTATGCTTGCGAGAAGGGTTAATCATAAGTGGGATGCTTGTCCAAGTAAGGGCAGTACCCAAGCGCCGGCCTACCCACATATCAAACTATCAAAGTAACGAACGTGAATCATATGAACATGATGAAAACTAGCTTGACAGAAATTCCCATGTGTCCTCCGGAGGGTTTTACCTCCTATAAGACTTTGTCCAGGCTTGTCCCTTGCTACAAAAGGGATTGGGACACTTTGCTGCACCGCTGTTACTGTTGTTACTTGCTACTTGCTACGAATCATCTCACCACACAACTATTTGTTACCGATAATTTCAGTGCTTGCAGATATCACCTTGCTGAAAACCACTTGTCAGATCCTTCTGCTCCTCGTTAGGTTCGACACTCTTACTTATCGAAAGGACTACGATAGATCCCCTATACTTGTGGGTCATCACATTCCCTAATAGCAAACAGTTCATCCGAGCGAACTGTATGTCATATATCGCACATACCTTGATATAGCTGCCCATTTCTATTGTTCCGCCTCATCGCAAACAATTCTTATCGACTAACTGTATGTCACACATCGCACACGCAACTATAATATGACTTGTGTATGATGTATCCGCCAACGCAAATGTTTTGCATTTTTTTGACGGGTTTTTACATCACCGTTTTTTATTCATGCATCGCACACACTTTCGTCGAAGGGTCTCTCATTGTAGTGTCGCGTTAGAAGCATCCTGGAGTAGTGTTAAGCTGTACTACCGCCCAGGGGCATGGTACTACCACTAAAAACAAAGATGGAATTGAGAGACCTAGCAAGTACCGAATAGGTACTAGCATGATAATTCTGATGGAGCGGTACTACCAGCCAAAATAAGTGATACTATGTGAATTAACGAGGGGCTAACCCAGAAACCCATGGTAGCATGTGTGGTGCAAGAGCATAAGTACCACACAATCGGTACTACCGTTAGCGCCAGTGGTACTACCGTGAATTACTGTAGGCCTAATAGAGAATCTCACGGTAGTGCCTGCAACACACCAGCAAAAGTATCGTAGAAACGTACTACCGCCAGGTGCAAGCGGTACTACCATGAATTACATGAAGGTAATAGAGACCCTCATGGTTGTAAGTACCACACAAACGGTACTACCGTGGGTACTAGCGATACTACCACCTGGTAAAAGCAAGTAATGCTAGAACAGAAGAATCAAGTAAGACCAAAATTTTCATAACTTCTGTACACGAACTCTCAAATCAGCAAACTCAAGCTTGTTGGATATAAGAACTAGCAATGAAGAAGAAATGCTAACATGATAAGGAAGAGAACCCCCCCCCCAAATATGAACCAGCAAAATCTCCAACACCGAAAATGCAAAGATGATGCATACGAACTCCGTGGCGAACTTGAGTTTGACAAGAACGAACACAGACTCTAAAACCTCACATAGAGAAAAACCAACTAAGAGACACTAAAGATGATGCAAAGGATGCAATAGTTTGAGATATCTATGAATGATACAATCAAGATACTCACTCGAGAGCCCCCATTGATAGTACGACAAACAATCCGATAACTCGGTATTCCAACTAACACCATGAGACCGGTAAATAGAAAACCTATCAAGTCCAAACCTTTGCCTTGTGCATAGTCCACTTGAGCTAGATGATGATGATCTTGATCTCCTCAAGTTGGACCACTTTTTTTGATTGCGCTGCCTCGATGAAGACTAGGAAATTGCTCCCCCATATTCCACTATGGGTGAGCCTATCTTAGGCACATATTCACATGTCCATTATCACGAGAATGATGACAAGCTTCAAGTATGTGATCTCTACATGAAGCTCCACTTGAACTTGCACAACACAGCCTTGATGGAGATCACCACTTGATGTCATCCTCCATGGGTCATATGAGATCTTCCTTTTGATGGACACCCATGAAAACATACCTAACCCCACAAAGAAACCCCACATAAAACCATGGTTTAGTACACAAAGCATAATGGAGAATGCTACCGGCTTAACATACCATGGAATCACTTGATCCCACTCGGTACATCTTGTATGCTTGGTGTGTTGATCAACTTGAATCTACTCTTTGTACTTAGTCTTGATCAACCTTGTATCATATTTTCTCTCTTCATAAATATGATGTCTTGAAGTTAAACATGAATGTTCACACAATCTTATTCTTGAAGACATGCTTGCAATGGGCTCAACTCTCACATGAACAATATTTGGATAACTCGTCGAATACCACTTTGGTCAACACATGAACTCCTTATTTTAACCTTCAAACCAACATATGGTCTTTAAGAAATGCCTATGAAAAAACCTTAAAGTATAACTCAAAGCAACCATTATTTCACAGGGATTGTCATCAATTACCAAAATGAAACATGGGAGCACAATGCTCTTTCAACTACTTCATCTTGAAGAAGGATGTCATTGGACAGATTGGTTATGTGGTTACTAGAAGTGTACGACTACATATTGTTGATGCTTGTGTTGGAATTATGCCCTAGAGGCAATAATAAATGTATAGTTATTATTATAATTCCTGTATCAATATAATAGTTTATTATCCATGCTATAATTGTATTGAATGAAGACTCATTTACATGTGTGGATACATAGACAAAACACCGTCCCTAGCATGCCTCTAGTTGGCTAGCCAGTTGATCGATGATAGTCAGTGTCTTCTGATTATGAACAAGGTGTTGTTGCTTGATAACTGGATCACGTCATTGGGAGAATCACGTGATGGACTAGACCCAAACTAATAGACGTAGCATGTTGATCGTGTCATTTTGTTGCTACTGTTTTCTGCGTGTCAAGTATTTATTCCTATGACCATGAGATCATATAACTCACTGACACCGGAGGAATTCTTTGTGTGTATCAAACGTCGCAACGTAACTGGGTGACTATAAAGATGCTCTACAGGTATCTCCGAAGGTGTTAGTTGAGTTAGTATGGATCAAGACTGGGATTTGTCACTCCGTGTGACGGAGAGGTATCTCGGGGCCCACTCGGTAATACAACATCACACACAAGCCTTGCAAGCAATGTAACTTAGTGTAAGTTGCGGGATCTTGTGTTACGGAACGATTAAAGAGACTTGCCGGTAAACGAGATTGAAATAGGTATGCGGATACTGACGATCGAATCTCGGGCAAGTAACATACCGAAGGACAAAGGGAATGACATACGGGATTATACGAATCCTTGGCACTGAGGTTCAAACGATAAGATCTTCGTAGAATATGTAGGATCCAATATGGGCATCCAGGTCCCGCTATTGGATATTGACCGAGGAGTCTCTCGGGTCATGTCTACATAGTTCTCGAACCCGCAGGGTCTGCACACTTAAGGTTCGACGTTGTTTTATGCGTATTTGAGTTATATGGTTGGTTACCGAATGTTGTTCGGAGTCCCGGATGAGATCACGGACGTCATGAGGGTTTCCGGAATGGTCCGGAAACGAAGATTGATATATAGGATGACCTCATTTGATTACCGGAAGGTTTTCGGAATTACCGGGAATGTACCGGGAATGACGAATGGGTTCCGGGAGTTCACCGGGGGGGGCAACCCACCCCGGGGAAGCCCATAGGCTTTGGGGAGACACACCAGCCCTTAATGGGCTGGTGGGACAGCCCCAAGTGGGCCTATGCGCCAAGAGAAAGAAATCAAAGGAAAAGAAAAAAAAAAGAGGGAAGAAGTGGGAAGGGAGGGGGACTCCTCCCACCAAACCAAGTCCAACTCGGTTTGGGGGGGAGTCCTCCCCCCCCCCCTTGGCTCGGCCGACCCCTTGGGAGTCCCTTGGACCCCAAGGCAAGGTCCCCCTCCCTCCTCCTATATATATGGGGCTTTTAGGGCAGATTTGAGACGATTTTCTCACGGCTGCCCGACCACATACCTCCATAGTTTTTCCTCTAGATCGCGTTTCTGCGGAGCTCGGGCGGAGCCCTGCTGAGACGAGATCATCACCAACCTCCGGAGCGCCGTCACACTGCCGGAGAACTCTTCTACCTCTCCGTCTCTCTTGCTGGATCAAGAAGGCCGAGATCATCGACGAGCTGTACGTGTGCTGAACGCGGAGGTGCCGTCCGTTCGGTACTAGATCGTGGGACTGATCGCGGGATTGTTCGCGGGGCGGATCGAGGGACGTGAGGACGTTCCACTACATCAACCGTGTTCTCTAACGCTTCTGCTGTACGATCTACAAGGGTACGTAGATCACTCATCCCCTCTCGTAGATGGACATCACCATGATAGGTCGTCGTGCGCGTAGGAAAATTTTTGTTTCCCATGCGACGTTCCCCAACAGTGGCATCATGAGCTAGGTTCATGCGTAGATGTCTTCTCGAGTAGAACACAAAAGGTTTTGTGGGCGGTGATGTGCGTTTTGCTGCCCTCCTTAGTCTTTTCTTGATTCCGCGGTATTGTTGGATTGAAGCGGCTTGGACCGACATTACTCGTACGCTTACGAGAGACTGGTTTCATCGTTACGAGTAACCCCCTTTGCTCAAAGATGACTGGCAAGTGTCGGTTTCTCCAACTTTAGTTGAATTGGATTTGACCGAGGAGGTCCTTGGATGAGGTTAAATAGCAACTCATATATCTCCGTTGTGGTGTTTGCGTAAGTAAGATGCGATCCTACTAGATACCCTTGGTCACCACGTAAAACTTGCAACAACAAAATTAGAGGACGTCTAACTTGTTTTTGCAGGGTATGATTGTGATGTGATATGGCCAACGATGTGATGTGATATATTGGATGTATGAGATGATCATGTTGTAATAGAAATATCGACTTGCACGTCAATGGTACGGCAACCGGCAGGAGCCATAGGGTTGTCTTTATACTAACATATGTGCTTGCAGATGCGTTTACTATTTTGCTAGGATGTAGCTATAGTAGTAATAGCATAAGTAGCACGACAACCACGATGGCAACACGTTGATGGATGATCATGGTGTGGCGCCGGTGACAAGAAGATCGTGCCGGTGCTTTGATGATGGAGATCAAGAAGCACGTGATGATGGCCATATCATGTCACTTATGAATTGCATGTGATGTTAATCCTTTTATGCACCTTATTTTGCTTAGAACGACGGTAGCATTATGAGGTGATCTCTCACTAAAATTTCAAGACGAAATTGTGTTCTCCCCGACTGTGCACCGTTGCTACAGTTCGTCGTTTCGAGACACCACGTGATGATCGGGTGTGATAGACTCAACGTTCACATACAACGGGTGCAAAACAGTTGCGCACGCGGAACACTCGGGTTAAGCTTGACGAGCCTAGCATGTGCAGACATGGCCTCGGAACACATGAGACCGAAAGGTCGATCATGAATCATATAGTTGATATGATTAGCATAGGGATGCTTACCACTGAAACTATACTCAACTCACGTGATGATCGGACTTGGGATAGTGTAAGTGGATCATGAACCACTCAAATGACTAGAGAGATGTACTTTTTGAGTGGGAGTTTAGCATATAATTTGATTAAGTTGAACTCTAATTATCTTGAACATAGTCTAAGTCCACTTTGAATATATTTGTGTTGTAGATCATGGCTCACGCAAGTGTCATCCTGAATTTTAATATGTTCCTAGAGAAAGCTAAGTTGAAAGATGATGGAAGCAACTTTGTAGACTGGGCTCGTAATCTTAAGCTAATCTTACAAGCTGGAAAGAAGGATTATGTCCTTAATGCTGCGCTAGGAGATGAACCACCCGCTACGGCTGATCAGGATGTTAAGAACGCTTGGTTAGCACGTAAGGAGGACTACTCAATAGTTCAATGTGCAGTCTTGTATGGCTTAGAACCGGGACTTCAACGTCGCTTTGAGCGTCATGGAGCATTTGAGATGTTCCAGGAGTTGAAGTTTATCTTTCAGACGAACGCCCGGATTGAGAGGTATGAGACCTCCGATAAATTCTATGCTTGCAAGATGGAGGAAAACTCGTCTGTCAGTGAACATGTGCTCAAGATGTCTGGGTACTCAAACCATCTGGCTGAACTGGGGATTGAACTCCCGCAAGAAGCTATCACTGACAGAATCCTTCAATCACTGCCGCCAAGCTATAAAGGCTTTGTGTTGAACTACAACATGCAAGGGATGAACAAGTCTCCCGGCGAGTTGTTTGCGATGCTGAAAGTCGCAGAGTCTAAACTCCGTAAAGAGCATCAAGTGTTGATGGTGAGCAAGACCACTAGTTTCAAGAGAAACGGCAAAGGCAAGAAGGGCAATTCGAAGAAGAGCGGCAAGCCTGTTGCCAATCCGCCGAAGAAACCCAAGGCTGGACCTAAGCCTGAAACAGAGTGCTTCTATTGCAAGGGTATGGGTCACTGGAAGCGCAATTGCCCCAAGTATCTGGCAGATAAGAAGGCGGGCAAAGAAAAATCAGGTATATTTGATATACATGTTATTGATGTGTACTTAACCGGCTCTCGTAGTAGTGCCTGGGTATTCGATACCGGTTCTGTTGCTCACATTTGCAACTCGAAGCAGGAACTGCGGAATAGACGAAGGCTGGCGAAAGACGAAGTGACAATGCGCGTAGGAAACGATTCCAAGGTTGATGCAATCGCCGTCGGCACAGTGTCACTTCAACTACCATCGGGATTAGTGATGAACTTAAATCATTGTTATTTAGTGCCTGCGTTGAGCATGAACATTATATCTGGATCTTGTTTATTGCGAGACGGTTACTCTTTTAAGTCTGAGAATAATGGTTGTTCTATTTCTATAAGTAACATCTTTTATGGTCATGCACCGAATGTGAGAGGATTGTTCATATTGAATCTTGATAGCAATACGCATATACATAACATTGAGACCAAAAGAGTTAGAGTAAGCAATGATAGCGCCATATTTTTGTGGCACTGCCGCTTGGGTCATATTGGTGTAAAGCGCATGAAGAAACTCCATGCTGATGGACTTTTGGAGTCACTTGACTTTGATTCACTTGACACGTGCGAACCATGCCTCATGGGCAAGATGACTAAGACTCCGTTCTCCCGAACAATGGAGCGTGCAAGTGACTTGTTGGAAATCATACATACCGATGTGTGTGGTCCAATGAGCGTGGAGGCACGCGGCGGATATCGTTATTTTCTCACCTTCACTGACGATTTAAGTAGATATGGTTATGTCTACTTGATGAAGCACAAGTCTGAAACATTTGAAAAGTTCAAGCAATTTCAGAGTGAAGTGGAAAATCATCGTAACAAAAAGATCAAGTTCCTACGGTCTGATCGTGGGGGTGAATATCTGAGTTTCGAGTTTGGTACTCACTTAAGACAATGTGGAATTGTTTCGCAGTTAACACCGCCTGGAACACCACAGCGTAATGGTGTGTCCGAACGTCGTAATCGTACTTTGTTAGAGATGGTGCGATCTATGATGTCTCTTACTGATTTGTCGTTATCATTTTGAGGTTATGCATTAGAAACAGCTGCATTCACTTTAAATAGGGCACCATCGAAATCCGTTGAGACGACACCATACGAACTGTGGTATGGCAAAAGGCCAAAGTTGTCGTTTCTTAAAGTTTGGGGATGTGATGCTTATGTCAAAAAGCGTCAGCCTGAAAAGCTGGAACCAAAAGCGGAAAAGTGCATCTTCATAGGTTACCCAAAAGAGACAGTTGGGTACACCTTCTATCTCAAATCCGAGGGCAAAGTGTTTGTTGCTAAGAACGGAACTTTTCTCGAGAAGGAGTTTCTCTCGAGAGAATTGAGTGGGAGGAAGATAGAACTTGACGAGGTTGTCGAACCTCTCATCCCTCTAAATGGTGGCGCAGGGCAAGGGGAAACCTCTGTCGTTGCGACGCCGGTTGAGGAGGAAGTTAATGATGATGATCATGAAACTCCAGTTCAAGTTTCTGTTGAACCACGCAGGTCGACGAGATCACGCGCTGCTCCAGAGTGGTACGGTAATCCCGTCTTGTCAATCATGTTGTTAGACAACAATGAACCTGCAAATTATGAAGAAGCAATGGTGGGCCCAGATTCCAACAAATGGCTAGAAGCCATGAAATCCGAGATAGGATCCATGTATGAGAACAAAGTGTGGACTTTGGAGATACTACCTGAGGGCCGCAAGGCTATTCAGAACAAATGGATCTTTAAGAAGAAGACGGACGCTGATGGTAATGTGACCGTTTATAAAGCTCGACTTGTGGCAAAGGGTTTTTCACAAGTTCCAGGAGTTGACTACGATGAGACCTTCTCACCCGTAGCGATGCTTAAGTCCGTCAGAATCATGTTAGCAATAGCTGCATTTTTCGATTATGAAATCTGGCAGATGGATGTCAAAACGGCGTTCCTTAACGGTTTCCTTAAGGAAGAGTTGTATATGATGCAACCCGAAGGTTTTGTCGATCCTAAAAATGCTGACAAGGTGTGCAAGCTCCAGCGATCCATTTATGGACTGGTGCAAGCATCTCGGAGTTGGAACAAACGCTTTGATGAGGTGATCAAAGCATTTGGGTTTATACAAGTGGTTGGAGAATCTTGTATTTACAAGAAAGTGAGTGGGAGCTCTGTGGCGTTTCTAATATTATATGTGGATGACATATTACTGATTGGAAACAACGTAGAGCTTTTGGAGAGCATAAAAGGTTACTTGAATAAAATTTTCTCTATGAAGGACCTAGGAGAAGCTGCTTACATTCTAGGCATTAAGATCTATAGGGATAGATCAAAACGCCTGATAGGACTTTCACAAAGCACATACCTTGATAAAGTTTTGAAGAGGTTCAAAATGGAACAGTCCAAGAAAGGGTTCTTGCCAGTGTTACAAGGTACGAGATTGAGTAAGACTCAGTGCCCAACAACTGATGAAGATAGAGAGCATATGCGCTCTGTCCCCTATGCTTCAGCCATAGGCTCTATCATGTATGCAATGCTGTGCACTAGACCGGATGTTAGCCTGGCCATAAGTATGGCAGGTAGGTTCCAGAGTAATCCAGGAGTGGATCACTGGACGGCGGTCAAGAATATCCTGAAGTACCTGAAAAGGACTAAGGAGATGTTTCTCGTGTATGGAGGTGACGAAGAGCTCGCCGTAAAAGGTTACGTCGATGCAAGCTTTGACACAGATCCGGACGACTCTAAGTCGCAAACCGGATACGTATTTATTCTTAATGGGGGTGCAGTAAGCTGGTGCAGTTCCAAGCAAAGCGTCGTAGCAGATTCTACATGTGAAGCGGAGTACATGGCTGCCTCGGAGGCGGCTAAGGAGGGTGTCTGGATGAAGCAGTTCATGACGGATCTTGGAGTGGTGCCAAGTGCACTGGATCCAATAACCTTGTTCTGTGACAACACTGGTGCCATTGCCTTAGCAAAGGAACCAAGGTTTCACAAGAAGACCAGACACATCAAACGACGCTTCAACCTCATCCGCGACTACGTCGAGGAGGAGGACGTAAATATATGCAAAGTGCACACGGATCTGAATGTAGCAGACCCGCTGACTAAACCTCTTCCACGGCCAAAACATGATCGCCACCAGAACTGTATGGGTGTTAGATTTATTACAATGTAATTCACATGGTGATGTGAGGGCTAGATTATTGACTCTAGTGCAAGTGGGAGACTGTTCGAATTATGCCCTAGAGGCAATAATAAATGTATAGTTATTATTATAATTCCTGTATCAAGATAATAGTTTATTATCCATGCTATAATTGTATTGAATGAAGACTCATTTACATGTGTGGATACATAGACAAAACACCGTCCCTAGCATGCCTCTAGTTGGCTAGCCAGTTGATCGATGATAGTCAGTGTCTTCTGATTATGAACAAGGTGTTGTTGCTTGATAACTGGATCACGTCATTGGGAGAATCACGTGATGGACTAGACCCAAACTAATAGACGTAGCATGTTGATCGTGTCATTTTGTTGCTACTGTTTTCTGCGTGTCAAGTATTTATTCCTATGACCATGAGATCATATAACTCACTGACACCGGAGGAATGCTTTGTGTGTATCAAACGTCGCAACGTAACTGGGTGACTATAAAGATGCTCTACAGGTATCTCCGAAGGTGTTAGTTGAGTTAGTATGGATCAAGACTGGGATTTGTCACTCCGTGTGACGGAGAGGTATCTCGGGGCCCACTCGGTAATACAACATCACACACAAGCCTTGCAAGCAATGTAACTTAGTGTAAGTTGCGGGATCTTGTGTTACGGAACGAGTAAAGAGACTTTCCGGTAAACGAGATTGAAATAGGTATGCGGATACTGACGATCGAATCTCGGGCAAGTAACATACCAAAGGACAAAGGGAATGACATACGGGATTATACGAATCCTTGGCACTGAGGTTCAAACGATAAGATCTTCGTAGAATATGTAGGATCCAATATGGGCATCCAGGTCCCGCTATTGGATATTGACCGAGGAGTCTCTCGGGTCATGTCTACATAGTTCTCGAACCCACAGGGTCTGCACACTTAAGGTTCGACGTTGTTTTATGCGTATTTGAGTTATATGGTTGGTTACCGAATGTTGTTCGGAGTCCCGGATGAGATCACGTACGTCACGAGGGTTTCCGGAATGGTCCGGAAACGAAGATTGATATATAGGATGACCTCATTTGATTACCGGAAGGTTTTCGGAATTACCGGGAATGTACCGGGAATGACGAATGGGTTCCGGGAGTTCACCGGGGGGGCAACCCACCCCGGGGAAGCCCATAGGCTTTGGGGAGACACACCAGCCCTTAGTGGTCTGGTGGGACAGCCCCAAGGGGGCCTATGCGCCAAGAGAAAGAAATCAAAGGAAAAGAAAAAAAAAAGAGGGAAGAAGTGGGAAGGGAGGGGGACTCCTCCCACCAAACCAAGTCCAACTCGGTTTGGGGGGAGTCCTCCCCCCCTTGGCTCGGCCGACCCCTTGGGAGTCCCTTGGACCCCAAGGCAAGGTCCCCCTCCCTCCTCCTATATATATGGGGCTTTTAGGGCAGATTTGAGACGATTTTCTCCCGGCTGCCCGACCACATACCTCCATAGTTTTTCCTCTAGATCGCGTTTCTGCGGAGCTCGGGCGGAGCCCTGCTGAGACGAGATCATCACCAACCTCCGGAGCGCCGTCGCGCTGCCGGAGAACTCTTCTACCTCTCCGTCTCTCTTGCTGGATCAAGAAGGCCGAGATCATCGTCGAGCTGTACGTGTGCTGAACGCGGAGGTGCCGTCCGTTCGGTACTAGATCGTGGGACTGATCGCGGGATTGTTCGCGGGGCGGATCGAGGGACGTGAGGACGTTCCACTACATCAACCGTGTTCTCTAACGCTTCTGATGTACGATCTATAAGGGTACGTAGATCACTCATCCCCTCTCGTAGATGGACATCACCATAATAGGTCTTCGTGCGCGTAGGAAAATTTTTGTTTCCCATGCGACGTTCCCCAACAGCTTGCATATGGCACGACCGCAAATTCGCGAGACAAGTACCTCCGGATGTATAAGAAAAAATCTGTCCAAAAGGGTGGTCGAGGTGTTTGTCTTTAGCACTTGAGAGAACCAATTGTCACAGACACCGAGATGCTCTTGTTAATGTACGGAGAAAGAGGGTGGCTAGGTTTGCTCGAATATCTTGATTGCATCCGTTGGAAATGAAAGAAGTGTCCAAAATCTCTACAAAGTAAATATCATGGCCATGTTAAGAAGTCCATCGTCATTCTTGAAACAATTGCATCATAGGACCTTTGAATTTGGCATGCTTACTTTGGCATGCCCTGGTCTCACGGTGGCATCAATGTGTTGCAGCGGACTCCATTGTTTGCTAGGCTGACTGAAGGGCAAGGTCCTCCTTGCAATTATACCGTTGATGCGCATTAGTACAACATGTGCTGCCATCTGGTTGACAATATCTATCCTCCATGTGCTACCTTCGTCAAGACCATCTATGGGCCAATTGGTTAGAAAAGATCTCACCTTTCTCAAAGACAAGGAGCTAGAAAGGAGTGAGAGGACATTTCGAATGCACATGCCCGTTTTGCACCTGTTCCTAGACCTGCTAAACAATGAGATATGAATATCTTGTGGTAGGTGATGACATGTTGTGTGATCATGCACAACATGGTCGTGGAGGATGATGGTGGAGATGCCGCCACCACTTTGGAATTTGAGAATATAGGTCTGACTTCCATATCAAAATCCAATCATGTTTGATGACTTTGTTCAAATGCATCAACAAAGCCATCATCGAGTAACTCATTAGTATTTCAAGGAAGATGTGATCGAGCATTTGTGTGCGGTTAAAGGGGGAACTAGAACATATGTGTGCTACTCCTGCAGGAGTTGTTGGGATTCCCCAAAGTGGAAAGGTCAAGTAGAACACCATCAAAGTATTTCCCTCCATTAGAGAACCAACGTAATCATTCCAACAGGGGTCAATTAAGCTAGTGATGACCCACAAGTATAGGGGATCAATTATAGTCCTTTCGGTAAGTAGAGTGTCGAACCCAACGAGGAGTAGAAGGAAATGATAAGCAGTTTTCAGCAAGGTATTCTCTGCAAGTGCTATCGGTAACACTAACAAAAAGTTTTGTAGCAAGATAGTTCGTAACAAGTGACAAGTAACAATAGTAGCAAGTGTGCAGCAAGGTAGCCCAATCCTTTTTATAGAAAAGGACGTGCGTGAATGTACTCTTATATAAAGCAAATGCTCCCGAGGACACATGAGAATCTCTGTCTAGTGATGTTCATCGTGTTGGGTTGACTTGCATTCGCTACTTTGATAATTTTATACATGGGTGGACTAGTGCTAAGGTGATGTTCTTACTTGAACAAACAACCAACTTATTATTACCCTCTCTCGCAAGCATCCACAACTACAAAAGAAGAATTAAGATAAATCTAACCATAGCATTAAACGCGTGGATCCAAATCAGTCTCTTATGAAACAACGCATAAAGTCGGGTTTAAGCTTCTGTCACTCTCGCAACCCATCATCTACTTGTTACTCCACAATAACTTCCCTTAGGACCATAACATGGTGATGTGTCATGTAGTCGACGTTCACATGACACCACTAAGAGAAGTAACAACATAGATATCATCAAAATATGGAACGAATACCAACTTCACATGACTATTTATAACAAGACTTCTCCCATGTCCTTGGGAACAATAGTAACTACTCATACCTCATCAACATGTTCAAGATTAGAGGTATGATAATAACGATTAAGGATCTGAACATAATATATTTCACCAAGTAATCGAACAAGCATCAACTACAATATGTAATCAACACAACTAGTCACTCACAGGTACCAATCTGAGGTTTTGAGACAAAGGCTGAATGCAAGAGAAGAACTAGGGTTGAAGATGAGATGGTGCTAGTGAATATGTTGATGAAGATTGATTCTCCCACGAAGGAGGAAGCATTGGTGATGACAATGGCTTTGATTTCCCCCTTCTCGAGAGGAATTCCCCGAACAGAATCTAACTGCCGGAGTGCAAAAGGGCCTCTACCCAGGTTTCCGACTCGAGACGGCAGCGCTTTGTCCCGAAAGGTTAATTATGATATTTTTTTTCTAGGGTAAAACACGCCATATAGGCGAAGAGGGGGGTCGGGAGACCTGCTGGGGCCCCATAGGCCATCAGGGCGCACCCTGTTGGCTTGTGGCCAACAGGTGGCCCCTATTTGGTATATTTTTGTCCCAATAATTCTTAAATATTCCATAAAAAATCTCCGTGAAGTTTCAGGTCATTTGGATTCTGCTGATTTTTCTGCCTTTTTCACGGTCTAGAATTCCGGTTTCTAAATATTTCTCTATTTATGATGCACCTTGCATATTCAGAGAGAAAGGGCATAATAATTGTATGATAATAGGGAATAATGGACAATAATAACACAAATATCAATAAGAAATCATGATGCAAAACGAACGTATCAGCTAGCAAGGTAAACAACACTTGCACACAACCAAAACAAAAACTTGCAATCAACGTGGCAAAGAGGGTTGTCAAGCCCTTTGTCTTGCTAGTTTCAAGACTAAAAGCAAATAGAGATAGGCATTGGTAAAATAGTAAGGCAAATAAAAGGTTCAATTTTGTAAAAAATATTTTAATGGACAATATACCCACGGGGCATAGGTTCAATAGTGGCATATCTCTCTCGAAAACAGGCGATTGGCATGGTAAACAAATTACAGTTGGGCAATTGAAAAGATTACAATATTTGTGAATATGATCATTCACGACATAATCTCATATAGGCATTACGTCTCTGATAAGTAGATTGTTAATCCAACATCATCTACTACTAATACTCCACCCCAAAGTTGTTACCCAGCATGCATCTCAAGGTATTAAGTTAGCAAGAAATAGAGTACCGCTATACGAAAAATGACATAATGAAGATAGGAAGAAGTCAATCAATATGACAAAATCTCGTCGTTTTATCCGTAGTGGCAACAATACAATACATGTATTTTCCCTTTCCGTCACTGGTTAGAGCACTGCAAGATTGAAGAAAAACCCATCGAACTTTGCCAAAAAGATAGATAGATCAGAGATCATACAAAACTATTTAATTATGGAGCAACAAAATCCAAATAGATTCAATCGATTTCAATGAACAATATGATCATAAGGTGACAATTCATCATGTCTCAATAAACACACCACTGATTACATCGAATCGATCCCGATCAAGAACGGAAACATGGCATTGAAGATCCAAAAAAAGAGAACTATCCACCTACTACTATGGACCCGTAGGTCCTAAGGGAACTACTCACACATTGTCATAGAGAGAACAAGGTTGATGAATATGGTTGTGGCAATGGCTTGCCCCTCTAGCAGGGCTCGAGAAGAGGGCTCCAGATGAGATCTTCGCAGAAAAGAGACTTACGGCGACAATAAAATTCTTTTAAAAATATGGCAAAGAGTTTAGGTATTTATAGAGATTTATGGCGATGGAATCGAGGTAAGTCGGTTTGTTGGGCCCCACACACCCTAGGGCTAGGGCTTGCCGTGTGACCATGTGGTACCATGGTAGATCTTTTGACCCTCCCCCGAAGCTTCTAGGGTCCTTCGTCATCCGAAACAAATTCGTTAAAAACAATGATTTTGTACAAATCGATGAGCACAAAAGTTTGCCACACATGCCATGCTTAGTAGGATGTTTTTGTTTTTGTTGGCAAAACTTTGAAACGGAAAATAATGGTTCGTCTCATCTCATCCGCTAGTTAAGAAACTTAAACAAAAAGAGGGCCACCAAAACTAAAATAGGCAGAGTATATAATACTGTAAGGAGGGGCAAGATGTTTGCCATCCATCCTACGCTAAATGGGATGGGACCTCTTGGTTCTTCTTGATAGATTTTGAGACAAATACAAATGATTTGCTCACATCATTCCTTAATCAGGAAAATCAAGAAAACCAGAACCAACGCCCAAAAAAGAATTATTGAGAGAAAAGAACATAACTTTATCAAATGACGAGCAAGAAGGTTTGCAACCCATCTCGTGCTTAGTGGGCCCTCTTTGCCCTTGTTGGTAAAATTTTGAAACGGGGAGTAGAAAATTGAAATAATGATACAAGAACAAGTTCTGTAAGATTTTTACATGGTCATTTGTCCTCGTGTTTCAGAGATAAAATATATGATATGAGAAGTGTAACTAGAGGGTGGAATGCACCAACCGTTTTCAAGGGTCTTAGAGCAACTCCAACGCGCCGACCCATTTTGTTCGCACGCGTCCGGTTGGGTTGACACAAAAGTCGTCCCAACACGCTGATCCAAATGGACATGCGTCCGCTTTTCGTCCGCCTGCCGATCCATTCCCGACCAATTTTTGAGTCTGATTTGCGTCCGCGCGTATAGGAGACGGTCGCACACGTCACGCGCCAACTACTCCGCCTTGACCACCAGCCGGTGGCAAAAGCCTTCACCATTTCCCTTCACTTTCCCAAAATCCTCCCGTCCGCGCGTGCTCCCGCCTGCTCGCCATGAATGACGATCTCGATGCTGTCGTCGGCCTCGCCTCCCGTGCCTCGTCCGGCATCACGATCGCCCCCTCCCGCAAAGGCAAGCCTCGCGCCCCCTGCAGGACCGCCACCGCGCCCAAGAATAAGAAGGAGCGGACGCCCGAGGAGCGGACCAGGGAGTCGGCGAATAGAAAGGGCCGGAGGCATGCGGCGGACGCAAGGGGCGAAGCAGCGGCCACCGCGGCCATAGCCGCCGTTGCGCAACGGGAGGATACCGTTGCCCGCATCACGGCGGCAACAAGGGAGGCGCTATTGTACCTAGGGTTAAACTCTCGCCAGCACGAGCTCGTCAACACCACCGTGGCCGCGACCAGCGCAGGCTCGTCTCCGTTTCCTCGGATGGTGCTGCCACAGTAGCCCCGCGCATCGGCAACTCACCTGATTCCCGGCTTCCACATCTACCCGCAAGCCTCCCGACTCTCCGGGGAATGCTTGCCGGAGGTGAGCGTGGTGGCGCCTTTCACGCCCACGCCAACGCCCATGGACCTCAACGCCACATCGGTAGTCGGTGGCTCGTCATCCGGTGGGCCGAGGAAACACATGCGGGAGATGTCAGTCGACATGCTCTCCGGCACTCGCAACTTGTTCGACGGAATGCCAGCGGCCGCCGCCGATGAGAGGGCCAACCACTTCATGTAGAGCATCATCTTCGAGGGTGATGCAGCGGCCGCTGGCGGTGCCGCCACGACTGCGGCTCGCTACGATCCCGAAGAGACCCAAAGTGAGGACGGCCGAGGGCCGCTCACACCGTCGACCTATGATCAAGCTCGCATGCAGTCTGCCTTCATGCAAGATCAAGTCGGCCTGGACCTGGATGGTTTCCCGCTCGACCATGTGTTTCCGGATGACTACGACCTCGAGAAGAGGATGAGGTGGACATCAACGAGGAGCCTTTGTTCGAGGACGAGGTCGCCAACCAAGCCGCCGCGGTGCAACCGAAGCGCAAGAGCATACTGACGAAGTCATATATGGCTTCCGAGGACAAGCTCCTTTGTGAGTGTTGGAGGGACATTGGGCAAGACCCCAAGGTCGACGCCGAACAAAAGGCATCAACCTTTTGGATTCGTGTCCATCGCGATTTTTACGAACGCAAGAGGTTTCCGCCATACCAAATGCAAAGCATGTGCGGGTGGGTGTCCATTTCAATGCGATGGAAGGTGGTCCAACAAAAGTGCAACAAGTTTTGTGCCACTTATGAGAACATCGAGGCACACCACGTGAGCGGCATTGGCATGCAAGGTATGGTATGCATGCATGCGCCCCTCTTTGTTTGCATGTCCATTTCCATATTCATTTGCTAATATGCTTGCATGTAATTCATTTGTAGGTATTCCAAACTATGGAGGCATTCAAGGTCCAACATGAAGGCAGGTTCTTCCACCTTTCTCATTGTCGGAGGATCGTCAAATATTAGGAGAAGTTCAAGCACAATATGTCGCCCTCACAACACGTGGAGGAAGGAAGTCGTTGAGGAGGTTGGGGAGGGTGAGAAGTCACGGCGCGGGAAAAGACCAACTCCAAGAAGGAGGACAAGCAGTATGCTGCGTTGATCGCTTTGATCGCAACCGTGAAGGGCATGATGACCAAGAAGGATTCAAGGGAGGAGAAGCGCTGGCAAGACAAAGAAGAGCAAATGAATGCTTTCATGGGGATCCAAAGGAGGAGGCTTGAGATAGAGGCGGAGAAGCAAGCCAGGATGCTTGAGATGGAGGCAGATAAGCAAGCCAAGCTGCTAGAGATCGAGGTCGCCAATGCCAAGATCAAGGCGAAAGAAGTGGCTCTCGCTAGCATGATGACGGGGGTGGAGATCATGAAGGTGGATCTCAACACTGTGTCGTCAAGGAAGAGGTCGTGGTTCGAGAAGATGCAGGCCGACATGCTCAAGTTCGACGATGAGTGATCTATGGCGGCGAGCGCCATCCTTTTTTGTATGTCGGCAAGTGTGTTGGCATGACCACGACGCTTTAGGTCAAACTCCCGCTCCTTTTTGTGTTGGCATGTGTGCCGGACGCTCGCAAGTGCGCCAGCATGAACTTTGCAGTGTTTTTTTAAAAGCTGGCATTGTATGCCTGCGCTGACACGGTGACGGCATGAATTTTGGGCGATGGCATGACCGCTGTCTTGATCTACGATCGTGGGCCTTTTCAAATGTGTGCGCTGACATGAAATGGATCGCCGGCGTTAGACGCATTGCCGACCCAAATGTTAAACACGACGGACGTTGAGCGGACGGTCAACTCAAACGGACAAAAAAAGACAAAAACATCTTTCGTTTGGGTCGGCGGTTTTGAGTCAACTACATAGTACTTCCGTCGTTCCAAAATAATTATCTCAACTTTATATTAGATGTAGTATATAAAATTGTATTTATTTTGAGACCGAAGAAGTATAAGTTTTCCTCTGTCGGATGCTGCACGGAAATAGGTGAAATGCCAAACGGTGGGTCTACGATTATAGGCTTGCAACAATGCTCGGTGAACCTCGTTGGCATCCTAGTGATGCATCGGAAGGCGTTGTCCTTAGTCAGCCTACTGTGGCTCGCATACATAGGTCTTCGTTCGCGTTGACATTGTACTAAATGGCATGGCCGAAGGTTGAATGCTACTCATTGTGATGCTTATACGCCGTTGAATGCTACTCATTGCAATGTTTTCATACACACCAAAATGTCGAAGACAAATAGTCTTTCACGGCCCACATATTTTTTTCCCATCTCTACCATACCGGGGCATCCAGCCAAGCCATTCTCCCATACAAAACTTCTCTGACAACCACATAGAGAGCTAGGTGGAGCATGCAAAGCGGTTTGATATCAACCACATAGATAGGTTTGTAAAGGGTAGGAGGGTCATGGAACTCCACATGCGTCCCTACCAATGTTATCACAATGGATTTCTCGTCCCTCATACCCACAACGGTTGGTTTGTTAAGGTCCACTTGCTACGGCCGGTTCTTCTTAGGACCTAGTACTACGTCTCCAGTGCAAGACAAGTCGAGGCCGACCGCATGCTTGGAAATTTGGTGTATGTCTGTCTGTCTGGATTTGTCCCCGTCTTTCTCCATGGAAAGGTCATTTGGTCCGGCCGCGCTGGATCTTCTCATGGCATCTTCACTTCAGTTTGTGAGCTCTCTGGCGCGGACGAAGCAGAGGCCTTCTCGCCAGCCTGCGTTGAAGGCTTGGTTTGGCTTGCTTGCTGAATGTCGAGTTGAGTGAGCCCATTCTTAGGGCAACTCCAAAGCAAGGACACATTTCTTTTTTTTTTAGACTTGCATGGTAGGTGCTCTGTCGATTTCATTAAATGGTAAAGACACATTTCGTTCACGAAAAAACCCGGCATAAAGACATCTACAACCGAAAATTTTAAATTTGGGTCCTTAGATATCCATGAACATGCCCGTGGGCAGTGACCGGATAGGCCTCAGATTTTTCCATTTACAAACACATGCCCTATTTTCAAAATATTGTAAACACATGCACGTCAATAATCACATCCGTGTTAAGCCGACAGGACATCAAAATACTCAAAGATTTTCATATCCATATTGGTCTGATGGAATTTAGATGTTTTTCGTCCCACGTTGCCGCCTTAGGACCTAATCGACCAGTTTAAATAGCCGGATCGTCCAATTCCAATAAGATTTGGTCATTATTGTACCATTTGTGAACCATATAAACGATGACCATGAATCTTCTATGCTTATGACATAAAAGATTCATAGACGCAGTCTATCTCCTTCACTAATGAAACAATGATGTTTGCACGACTCTTTTTCATTCACAAATATGTTTTCACTGCTTTTTTGAATCACAAAATAAAAAATCTCTTTCATTGCAGTACGACATCAACGTACATGAATGTGGTGAACTTGACACTACGAGATTTGATCCACCTATACAATTAACAGATAAGTTTGTCCCTATCTAACAGCACGGGCAAGAATATCTTCTCTTCACGTAGTCGCGGGTGGGACCTCTATGAAATGGAGTGTAGTGTCCCATCACTTCCGGACGCCCTTATATCGTCCCTACATTTGGTCCCGATTTGAGGGGTCCCGATCAGCCCAGAAGTATAGGGATCAAATGAGGGGTCTCGCTGGTCACCTATCTTTGACCGGATACTGACCGGATGAGCGTTTCAGACGTTTAGGGAGTAAGTGTGTGTGTGGGGGGGGGGGTGTTGTAGATGCTCTAACATGCTAACGAAATAGATGTATGTCAGTTTTCTTGTTCGTTCGGACTCATTTTCGGTTAAAGTTTGGTCGGGACTGCATTCACGCAGACATGCATCGGCCGCCCGCGACGTCCTCCTCATGTCCTCCCCTGCCTTGCCCGTCTGTGACACATCATTTCATTCCCATCATTTCTCTTTCAAAACCCTTCCGCCCTCTTGTCATGGCCGATGCACCCAACCCCACCACCACCCCCTTCCTGGTCGCCCCCATCCCTGTCATGGTTGCCCGTGTTGTGGCCTTGAAAAAACCCGAAGAAGGAGATCACCCCAGAGTAGGAGGGAGAAGGCCGAAAAAATGATGCCGCAACCGCTTAGGGCCAGACCGTCGTTGCGGAGAGCAAGGCCCTTGTCGCCAAAGTCGCGCGGCATGCCCTCCTCTTGCTAGGGTACCGCGAGGCGACCCTTTCTCCGGAGCCACGAAGGAAGTGGAGATCATGACGGAAGACTTGAGCAAGATGTCCCAAAAAGGGTTTGGTTCGCAAAAGGTGACGCTCAAGCTAGAAGCGTGATCATCTTATGTTTGGCCGAGATGCATAAACTATGGCCAGATGCATAAACTATGGTCGAGATGCATTTATTTTCTACGCCAACATGAATACCAGCATGAATCCTAGCTTCATTTTGCAATCTAATGGCTATGTTTGCTAATAAAAACATGTTTGTTGAAAAAAAAAAGCAAGGCACTCAAATGGATTGGCGAGTTGAACGCACTACCTGGAAAAGGATGAAAAAGAGACGAACCCAGCCTATAGCCGGCCCAAACAAACAAAAGGCGAAGAAATTCCACATATGTCCGATCGGTGCGAGTTTGCTTTAGGCTAACTCCAATGCGCGGTCTCATTTTATCCGGCCGCGTCCGTTTAAATCGAAAGGACACAAATTGCGGCCTAATGCGCGACCGTAAACACACGGGCGTCTGTTTTCTGTCCGTCCTGGACCCATTTTCGACCCAAATTTGGGTCGCGCTTGCATCTAAATGGGCAACGCGCGAACAGGCGGGACACCCCCCTCGTCCTCCACTCGCCCATTTGTCGGGGACACAACACGTATCATTTTTTTCCTCCTTTCTGAAACCCTCCCGTCATCCCTCGCACCTCGCGCTCCGTGGTCGGTGCAACGAAGACACACGCTACCGTCGGCTTGGCCGCCACCCGCCCCGCGATGATGACGATAATGATGATGATGATGATGATGATGATGATGATGAAGAAGAAGAAGAAGAAGACGGTGAAGCCGAGGTCGGGGATCACGCTGGATGAGGTCGAGCGGCTCGACCGTGAGTCGGCCAAGAGGAAAGCCCGATAGATCGTTCAAGCCGAGAGGAAAGGCGTGACCGAGTACGCCCTCGAGGCCGCCGTTGCGCAACACAATGCTGCCATCGAGGACAATGAGGCCCTTGTCGCCAAGGCCATGCAGCAAGTGGTACATTCATTTGCATCATGTTTTCCTATTAATATTTATTATGTTTTGGATCATTATTTCACTTTATGATGCAATCCTAATGCCTTTTCTCTCTTAAATTGCAAGTTTCATACAAAGAGGGAGATTGTCGGCAGATGGAATTCTAGACCAGAAAGGGCTATAGAAGAGTTGGATATTCTCTGGAACTCCAAATGACCTGAAAACTTACATAAAATTATTTTAAAATATATAAAAATACCAGTAAAGAAATTAGCATCACGGGCCCACTAGGGAGTCATGAGCCCACGTGACGCACCCTACCCCTAGGGTGTGTCATGCAGTCTCGTGGCTCACCTGGCCGGTCCCTAGGGTCCATCTTCTCCTATAATATGTTATTTGCTCTAAAAAAATAATAAGGACACTTCTGGGACAAAGCACCGCCGTCTCGAGGCGGAACCTGGGCACGCTCCGTCGGGGAAACTTCCCTCTGAGAGGGGGAAATCAAAGTCATCGTCGTCACCAACGCTCCCTCCTTCGTGGGAGGGCCATTCTTCATCCACACCTTCACCATCACTATCGCATCTCAAACCCTAGTTCATCTCTTGTATTCAATTTTTACATCAAAACCTCAAATTGATACATGTGGGTTGCTCGTAGTTGATTACATCTTGTAGTTGATGCTAGTTGGTTTATTTGGTGAAATATTATATGTTCAGATCCTTAAGCATATTCAATACACCTCTGATCTTAAACATGAATATGATTTGTGAGTAGTTATTTTCGATCTTGAGGACATGAGAGAACTCTTGTTATAAATAATCATATGATATTGATATTCATTCGATATTTTGATGACATGTATGTCGTTCTTCTCTTAGTGGTGTCATGTGAATGTCAACTACATGATACTTCATCATACTTGGGCCCAAGGAAAAGCATTGGGAAGTAATAAGTACATGATGAGTTGTGAGAGTGACAGAAACTTAAACCTTAGTTTATGTGTTATTTTGTAAGGGGTTGATTTGGATTCATATGTTTCATTTTATGGTTAGATTTATCTTTAAAAAAATCGTAGTTGTGGATACTTGCGAGAGGGGTTAATCATAAGAGGGTTATTTGTTCAAGTAAGAACAACACCCTAGCACCGGTCCATCCACATATCAAATCATCAAAGTAACGAACGTGAATCAACTAAACATAATGAAGGTGACTAGATGAGAATTCTCATGTGTCCTCAAGAACTCTTTGCTTGCTATAAGAGAATGTTCGACTTGTCCTTTGCTATAAAAAGGATTGGGCCACCTTGATGCACCTTTGGTGCTATTGCCACTTGTTACGAATCACCTTACTACAAAATTATCTATCACTGGTACTTTCAGTACTTGCAGAGGATACCTTGCTGAAAACCAATTGGAATTTCTTCTACTCCTCGTTGGGTTCAACACTCTTACATATTAAAAGGACTACGATTGATCTCATATAGCTGTGGGTCATCAGCAAGCGACCACGCACGCGTTCCTCATGCTAGGGTTGTGCCGACCCATGCCGACCATTCTTTCGATCGTTGCCATGGCCACGACGAGCACATACTCGTTGGTCGTTCACCCTCCACAAGGGCAATCACCAAGCTCCTTCATAACTCCATAGGCGTTCGGTGTTCGTCCGACGCATGCTCCGACCCGGCTCTTTACGTCACCGGGCGTCAACGTGATCATGCCGGTCACCCCAGCCCACGCGACTGTCATCGACCTCAACTTTACGCCTTGGTCGGGTGGCACCGGCTAGTCGCCCGTCGGGATGCAAAGGAAGTAGCCGCGATCGATTTCTACGTTCGTTCAAAAAAAGAACCTCAAAATCAAGGCCATCAATGCAAACACGAAAGCAAAAGAGGTGACGCTTGCTTTCATGACCATGGACTTGGACAAGATGTCCCTCAAGAGAAGGAGTTGATTTGAGAAGAAGCAAAAGAAGATGCTCGATCCAGATGATTGAGCCACGGCCACGAGCGACGTAATTTTATATGTCGGTTATGTTTGCCGACATGAACTATAAAAAATACTAGACATGAATTCTGATTGTCTTTTATGCGTTGACACTTGCTGACATGAAACTATGTTCATTGACATGACCGCGACTAAATTTTTATTTATTGTATTATGATTTTAACATGCGTTCGAACTAAATGCGTCCGTTCGATGGGATGGGCGCATGGCCAATGCAAAGGTAAATTCGACCAGACGCAGACTCTTTGCCGATTCAAACATAAAATTCGGACAAAACGCAAACGTCTGGTTCGTCCGTTGGTGAAGACTCCTGTGGGCCGTAGCCGAAGGAAGTCATTGCACTTCTGGAGTGAAGAAGCAGGCAAAAGACCATCCGGTCTTCGTCCTGGACGAGGACTTCACGTGCCAAAAGACCACGGTCGTGCAGAGTCAAGGATTGATGGCGTTACCCCTAAAAAAAAAGGATTGATGGCGTTTCCGCCTTGCCAGATTTTTCTTTTATTTTAGGACCCCCTTGGGGTACGACGAGAGCATGTCGTCAGAAGCAGGCAAAAAAGACACGAGATCGCGAGCGAGGATTTTCGGCTTTAAACACTCCATCGAGCCAGGATTTTGAAAAATTCGAAAATCAACCATTTAATTTTTTTAAAAGATCTAAAAAACAATACACGTACATAGAGATGTACGTATACTACATGTGTGTAAATTTTTGTGATGAAACAAATTTTGTTGTGAGCTAGTACAAAACAAATACTTTTTTTTTGCGAGGAAAAAAAGTACTTCACCAGTGTTACATCAAATGTATTTCATCAAAATGTACTTCTGTTGTGTGTAAAAAAGTGCTTCTATAGTGTCACATCCAAATGTATGTGTGTATTTTTCTCAGAATTCTTTGTAACTTGAAAGGAAAAAAAGTAAGAATCAGATTTTCCCTTTGGGAGGAGATCCATCGTCATACTACGGGCCTGTTTGGATCATGGCTAACTTTACCACAACTAACCTTAGGTAAAGTATGGCTGTCACAAAAAGTGTGGCTAACAAAATGGACACCATAAATGTGGCAAGATTTGACAAAAAAATAAATGTATGACATATGGACCATATAACTAGAAAAGTGTGGCAAGCCACAAGTATGGCAATGAATCAAACACATGCCTAAAGTATTATGACATGACTAAGGTTAGACGTGACAACCTTATGATGGAAACCAAACAGCCCCTACATCCAGCTTTCTTCCAGCATTGAACAAACAGTCATTATCAACGTCCACTCCCAAAGTCCCAAGTCCTAACAGTGGTTGCTACCTAGGCAAGCTAGGAAAATCACAAACTTTCCGATGAACAACACCATCTATCTATATCTGTCTACAGCACTAGGACTACACCTACAGATTCGATGGGAAATCAAAAGCAAGTCGGCAACTACTAAATATAAATGCTTCCCAATACCGATACAATCAACAGCGACATCTCCCTCCCTCCGTAGCACTTCAACCGGCCGGCTGATCCTTTGTGCACTTCTGCAAGGAACTAGCTAACATTAATAGTTCATCCAATTTGACAACGATTATACTTTGACATTTAACAAAAAAACTCCATCCCTCTGCGCACATAAGCAACAGAAGGATCATGAATTCGGGATAGGCAACGGCTTGTGCAAGGGGCACGGTGGTTTCTTCCCCTAAAAGATGGACAAGAAGACGTGCCTGTAAGCACATTCTTGGGGCCTCTATGGTCGGTCGCCATTGGCTCTTCCAGACCGAACAATCCATCTCTGGAATGGAAAGAAACTATATTGGCAATCCAACTTGTTCCTTTGTTGAATATATCTATCCACCTTCTCTTGTTGTGTGAAAGGCTTTCTGTACTTCTAGTTCAAGTTGCTCCTCCGAGGATCCAATCCTAAATTGAGAAATGCAAGCAAAATCCACATTCGCAACCCTGTAAAAAGGCAATCAATTGAAAGGTCCGTAAACTCAAGCTTATCTTTCTTACATATCATTAACCCAGCAGTTTTGGGGCGGAAATAAACCTACATGTATGATATGCATGATGTAAGTATATATCAATCACAGTGTGCAGATTTTAAAACCTTTAGCCATATCCTGGACACCATCAGTGTAAGCATTTCTCAGACAAATAACTGATGTTATAATAAACCTAAGCATCACTAGAGAAATCAGTAAAGGAGACAAAAGTCACAAATCCATGTAACATGTTTGGTGTGTGTGCACAAGAAATTATTGCCAGACTAGGAAGGAAGCCAGGGAAATCCCAAGTTAGTCGCTTTAGGAAGGAAGACAAGCAAATCCTAAGTTAGTCGCTTTCCAAGCGTGCAGTTTTCTCCTAGTCTGTGATAACCGTCACTATCAGTATCCTGTCTTACTCCAAAAAGGTAGTACATGCTAACCAGCTATTTTTTAAAGAAGCTAATTACCAATGAACGTGGAATGCATACATCTAATAGTACTACAGCACCATAGCTCTATTCGTGGATGGGATGGGAAATATTAAGTCGGCAACTAAAGATGATCTAGATGGATACAACCAACAAACTTTCTGTAGACCCTCTCAATCAGCTAAAACTTAGTGCACGTACGCAAGGACTAACATGTTGGATTTGTTAATCCGAAGAATCCGTTCACCCTACGGAACTGTTTACAAGTAGTACAACAATGATAACTATTCACATTTTATAATGTGATCATCCATATGTCCACGTTGCCTAAAGATTGCAGTAGCAAGAAAGCAAACAAAACCATGAACTTGAGATAGGCATGGAATTGGCTGCTTTCTGGACCACTTGTATAAGGAACAAGGTGATTCATTGATCAGCTCGTGCTCCTAACTAAAAGGTGGATAAGAACAAGACGTGTGTGTATGCATCAGGAAGGATCCATCTCGTAGGGTAGAACAGACACCATATTCTTGATGCCTGATGGATGCCATCGACTACTCCAGACCAACTAATCCATCTCTGGAAACAAAATACTTTGGCAATTGATCCTTCTACCTTTACTGAATACCTCCTACTCCTAGCACGATGCTTTTGTCTGCTTGTAGTTTCTCTCTCTTTGAGTACGTAATACATCTCCGTGTGGGGATCTAACCTAAATTTGCTCATGTAAAAAATCAAGAAGAAAAAACGGTGTGCAGCAAAATTTAAGAATCTACAGAGCACCTGTGCAGCCGCTCCACGAATTTTAATTACAGCTCTGTCCGCTCCGGGAGCAGAGCCACTGAGCGGAGGGACTCCGAACGGGGCCTTAACAAAAAAAAACTCCATCCATCTGCGCACATAAGCAACAGAAGGATCATGAATTCGGGATAGGCAACGGCTTGTGCAAGGGGCATGATGGTTTCTTCCCCTAAAAGATGGACAAGAAGGCGTGTCTGTAAGCACATTCTTGGGGCCTCTATGGTCGGTCGCCATTGGCTCTTCCAGAACAACCAATCCATCTCTGGAATGGAAAGAAACTATATTGGCAATCCAACTACTTCCTTTGTTAAATATATCTATCCATCTTCACTTGGTGCGTGAGAGGCTTTCTGTGCTTCTAGTTCAAGTTGCCCCTTTCTGTCGGTGTGTATATCTCCTCTGAGGATCCAATCCTAAATTGAGAAATGCAAGAAAAATCCACATTCGTAACCATGTAAAAATGCAACCAATTGAAGGGTCTGTAAACTCAAGATCATTTTCCCTATATATCACTAACCCACCAGTTTTGGGGCGGAAATAAACCTACATGTATGATATGCATGATGCAAGTATATATCAATCACAGGATGTGCAGATTTTAGAACCTTTAGCCATATCCTGGACATTATCAGTGTAAACATTTCTCAGACAAATAACTGATGTTATAATAAACCTGAGCATCACTAGAGAAATTAGTAAAGGAGACAAATGTCACAAATCCATGTAACATGTTTGGTGTGTGTGCACAAGAAATTATTGCCAGACTAGGAAGGAAGCCAGGGAAATCCCAAGTTAGTCGCTTACTCGCTTTAGGAAGGAAGCCAAGCAAATCCCAAGTTAGTCGCTTTCCAAGCGTGCAGTTTTCTCCTAGTCTGTGATAACCGTCACTATCAGTATCATGTCTCACTCCAAAAAGTTAGTACCAGCTATTTTTTAAAGAAGCTAATTACCAATGAAAGTGGAATGCATGCATCTAATAGTACTACAGCACCATAGCACTATTCGTGGATGGGATGGGAAATATTAAGTCGGCAACTAAAGATGATCTAGATGGATACAACCAACAAACTTTCTGTAGACCCTCTCAATCGGCTAAAACTTAGTGCACGTGCGCAAGGACTAACATGTTGGATTTGTTAATCCTAAGAATCTGTTCACCCTACGGAACTGTTTACAAGTAGTACAACGATAATAACTATTCACATTTTATCATGTGATCATCCATATGTCCACCTTGCCTAAAGATTGCAGTAGCAAGAAAGCAAACAAAACCATGAACTTGAGATAGGCACGGAATTGGCTGCTTTCTGGACCGCTTGTATAAGGAACAAGGTGATTCAAAGACGTGTGTGTATGCATCAGGATGGATCCATCTCGCAGGGTAGAACAGACACCATATTCTTGGTGCCTTATAAATGCCATCGACTACTCCAGACCGACTAATCCATCTCTGGAAACAAAATACTTTGGCAATTGATCCTTCCACCTTTACTGAATACCTCCTACTCCTAGCACGATGCTTTTATCTGCTTGTAGTTTCTCTCTCTTTGAGTACGTAATACATCTCCGTGTGGGGATCTAACCTAAATTTGCTCATGTACAAAATCGAGAAGAAAAAACGCCCTGTCAGAACACAATGAATTGAACAGTGCAAATCTAGTTTTGAGGGATTCGTAGTCAAGCTTATTTTCCCAACATATTCTTAACCTAGCAACTCTCGTAGTGCAACCCTGTCAGAACATAATGAATTGAACAGTGCAAATCTAGTTTTGAGGGATTTGTAGTCAAGCTTATTTTCCCCACATATTCTTAACCTAACAACTCCCATAGGAAAGATAGACATGTATAGTGAGTATGATGCTTCTACATATCATAAAATTTATAGTTATAGCCTTGACATATCATCACATGATGTAATTACCTAAGAGCATCTCCAAGAGCATACCCATATTTGCTCTCAATACCCAAAAACTGCTATTTTGGGTATTGGGGGCAAAAAACCAGCTCCAAGAGCATACCCAAAACTGGTCCCCACGCAATTTTTTTTGGGTCACCACCCAAAATTTAGCTCAGAATTGGCATATTTGGGTCTTTGGGGGCAAATACCCATCCGACCCAAAATCAGCGCGGGAGTAGCCAACTGCCCGAGCTGAAACTTCCGCCCCGCCGCAAATCGACCCCGTCGCCGCGCCGCCGCCACCGCCGCCTCCTCCGGCCATCGGCGCTCCTTCCGCAACGTCCCTGACCCCACCCTGACCCCCGCCTCCCTCCTCCGGCCACCGGCGAGCACGGACACCGCCGCATCGAGCCGCCCGTCCGCCGCATCGAGGCCCCGTCGCCCGGCGCGGGGCGGCCGATTCTCGGCGCCGGCGACTCTCCCTCCGCCTCCCCAACCTCCAGCACGCCTCCTGGACCTCCGCCCCGCCTCCAGGACCTCCACCCCGCCTCGGCCGGCAGCGGCGAGCTCACGCAGCGCCAAGCTCGTGCGGTAGCCGACGACCTCACCGTGGCGGCAGGAGGAGCGGCGTGCGGCCGCGTCCGCTTGCCCGAAGTCCTCACCGCCTCCCTCCCCACGTCCCCAACAGCCGCCGTGTCCCCGACACCCTCACCGGCGCAAATCGCCGCCGCCGCCCGCAAGGTGTTCGTCGGTTTGCTTGCAAGGTAATTTCTTCGTTTTTTATTTTTTTCCTTTTTCCTTTTTTGTTTCAAACATCTATAGAAATGTTTGATTTGATGAAGATTGTGTTGTAATATGCACTATTTGTTTGACAATTTGAGAATTTTAATTTAGCACGTTTGAATTGATTGTATTTGTGATTCAGTTGCATTTGCACAAATAGAACTAGAAGCACAAAGAATGGGCTATCAAGTTTTTGGGTATCCAAATATGGGTAAGCTTGAAAAGCAGAATTTTTTTTGGATACCCAAACCTTCTCTCTCCTCTACCCATAATGGTTTTGACTACCCAAAATATGGGTATGCTCTTGGAGATGCTCTAAGATTCAGAAAAGGTAGACGAGTCTGTGAAATTACATTAAGATGCAATCAACCTAAGTATCACCAGTTACATTAAGCAGGTACAAATCATATGCATGTGCCTGTTGCAGTTTAAAGGTTTAGCTGTCAATCCATCATTATCAGTACTCACTCCAAAAAGGTGCACTTGCTGTTTTAAAAAAAGAAAGCTAACTCCCAATGAAACACATGTATATGCATCTAATAGCAAAACAGTATTACTGTATTTACATTGAGTGAGGGAGTGTAAAGAAGTCGGTACCTAATGCATAAAGGGTTGGATGGACACACTTAACAGGCCCCTTCTCAATCAGCTGCAACTTTATACACATCCATAGGTACTAACTTAAGGAGTTGAAATTTGTTAACCACACGAAACAATCTACACAGATTAATCCGCAATAATAACTATCTATGTTGACAGTAACATATGATCGTTGATATGTCCAGATTGACAAAGACCGCAGCAGCAAGGAAGCAACGAGGATCATTAATTCAGGATAGCCACACCATTTACTGTTTGTGAAAGAAACAAGATTTCGTAATCAACATGTGCTCCTCTGCACATCTATCTCGTAACAGACACACCAAAAAGGTAGAGAAGGAGAGAAAGCACTCATGCAAGCAAGAGAAGGGACAGGTGACAAGATGATGCTCAGGTAAGCACAAGAAAGAATCCAACTCCTAAGGTAGAGAAGAAGACACACGTGTAAGCACAAGAAATGATCCATCTCTTAGGATAGAACAACTCAACAGCATATTCCTTGTTTGTTTAGAGTGCATTCAGTATTCCCATGTTGGCCAATCAACCGAACTGCCAGGCATCTATAGAAGCATGCATCCTTCGTCCTGCTTGAATACCTTGCCCAACTGGTTGCTTTTTCTGTGCTGTCAGCATCTAATACATTTCATTGTGTGTGCGTGTGGGTGGGGGCAACGGTCTACCCACCATTCGCTAGTATAGAAAAGTAAGTAAAACCCCATATGCAACTCCATGAAACTATTAATAGAACGGTGTGTTAATTCAGCTTTGAGTAGTGTGTAGTCAAGCACTCAACCTTTTTGGTTCCACATATCCTTAGCCACTCAATTCTCAGAGGAGATTGAACTACCCATATGATCTATACATCATATTTGCACAGGTTCCAAATCATCTTTTCGAAAGAAAACTGCAACGTAGACCCCTACAGTATAGATAGGAACCTAAATCTGCATACATGCGAACTCGAACCCAGGTGGTGGGGTTGTACATCCACTCCCCCAACCAAGTGAGCTAGGCTCACTTCCTAGGTTTCAAAACCATTGGCGGTATGACGGTATCTTGGACATATCATCACATGATGTAAATGTTTCTTGAGATTCAGGTAAGCTAAAAGGTAAGAACAATAAAGATACGATAATGTCAAAAATTTAAGCATCAACAAAGACGTGACGTAAAATCCAGAAGTCACAAATCCATTTGAAATGTTTAAGAATAGAAGACTTACGAGAATTAGCCTAAAGACCCCAAATCCCATCAATTTCCTTGAGGTGGAAAAGGCTTGCAAAGAGAGCATTCAGTAGAGTGCTCGTCCTTGCAGCATGCCTGGCCAGTGTGCTGTAACATGACATCAGAAGTTTCCTGGTACTTGTGGATGACCATCGATCCATCCAACTCCTAACCCATAAGCCCCACCAAATTTATGATGGCTTCTCCACTTCTGCTGGAGAAATGAAAAACACTATTTAGTAATGGCAGAAAATAATGCAAAAATGGCAACAGTAGAACCCATTCTGATTTAAGTTTAAACAGGAGTGCTTAAAACTGAATCAAGAAGAAACAGGTTGAGTCATTGGTTACCATGATCCCGGAATTAATTGAATAAGTCATGCTTGGAAGATATCTTGCCTCCAGTAGAAACTTTCCTAAAGATTGATAGACAGACTTTCTCCATCAAATTCACATAGTCTGCATCAAGTGTTGAGCTTACCTGCTATATTTGCTTCTGGCAGAGTATACAGATAACCAGCCAACATATGGTACAGGAAAGCTTGCCGCTTCTTTTCTGTTACTTCTTCCAATAGTAAAAGTCATTAATAGAAAATCAATCTGCTCCAGAAATCTACAAGTGCCTCTCTCTTGATTCCTCATTGTACAGATCCAACACTTCTAGAGCACACTGACAAATAAATCAACTGAACACTTGAAGTGCAGATAGCTTTATCTTCTACTAATTTGAAAGAAAAAAATAAAGGAAATATTGAGGCAACAAGAAACATTTCAGCCATCACATAGTTTGCAAAGTGAACCTAGAAAAATGTTTGAAGTTTTAATTTTACATTTCTGAGTTGAACCTTAGAGCTCAGTCCAGCGATTTTGTCACTTTATGCACCACATACTTCTCTCATGTAGCTACAATGTATTCATGTGCAAATGTGAAACGACCACAAAAATACACACAAACACCTTTGCTAAGCCTGCTCTCAAAAACGACCAGTAAGTTTCACAGTACAATACTGCCTCATCTAAATTGGATGAATGTTTTTCTGAGTCAAGAACTTTGTGCCTTACAATAAGCTAAGTATTATTGCAACAATACAGGAGATAAGCTTGCATTTGGCACCTGATAAAACAAGACATTACTTAAACTCCAAGGTGAGAGTTCTACTTTTGGAACAGGGCAGCAAGCTCCCCCTTTTCAGCCATGGATGAAATAATATCACATCCTCCCACAAGTTCTCCTCCAACAAAAACCTGCGGGAAGGTTGGCCAGTTGCTGTAGGTCTTCAGGGTCTCTCTCAACCCATGGTTGTGCTCCTCATCAAGAATATCTACGGATGCGAAATCAACTCCATGTGCCTCCAGGATCCCCACCACTCTTTGCGAGAACCCACATTGGGGAGCGCTTCTTGATCCTTTGATGAAGGCAACCACTTTATTCTCCTTCACTAACCGATCAATCAACTGTTCAAGCGGCACAGTTAGCTGAACATGACGACCAGGAGTCAAACGCAAGTCTGCAGGTCTCTGTGGAGGACCGATCCAAGTGTGGTTCCCGGCAACGTTCCCCGGTGGCGCCTTGCCAGTGGCTGCGATGTATTCTTCCATCCATGATTTCCAAGCATTAGTCAGGACACTTTTATCTGGTGTTTCCTCGTCTGGTATTGCAACCTGTAGAGATAGGTGTGGTCAAATTCTCAAGTAGCATGGTCAAAACGTGAAGAGAGATAACTGAGACTCTGAGAGTTGATACATAGTCATTACTACAGGGCAATCATCTGCAGAAGTGATCAAAATGAGTGCAAGAGCGCTATATTTGTGTATATCAACCAACCCTCTTAAGGTAAACTGCTTTAGAAGAAAGCATGATCACTTCAGAAGCATTCATCATCAAACACTATAGGACGAGGCAAGCAATCAATTATCACGATTCAATTCATTGGACACTCTGCGCAATCCAATTCCATGATGTAACTGAAATCCTACGGAATGGGTGACGCGTGATGTGTATACCTTGACGGAGGCGCAGAGGTCAGCGGGCACCTTTCTGCGGTGCCCCTCGACGCTGGCCCTGACGTTGCGCGAGATCCCGAGAAACTGCAGGTCCCCGGCGGGATCGAAGACGCCGTAGACCCCGGGCCTAGGGGGGATCGAGTCCTCGTCGGGCAAAGTCTGGGTGGGCTCCTGCGGGATGGGGACGGGTGACGCCTCGGAGAGCTTGCTGAGGGCGGAGACGGACAAGAGGGCGCGGGGCGCGCGGCGGAGTATGGGCGGGAAGCGGAGAGTGCGGGAGGATGGGGTGGCCGGCGCCGGGAGGATGCGGAGGGAAGCGGCGGCAGCCGTGGAGGCGGTGGAGGTGGCCATGGGGAAAGTCATGGTGGCGCGGCTGAGTAGGAGAAGGTGAGGTGGAGGTGTGTGGAGAGTGGAGACGATGATGTCGTCCAGCCGCGCGTTCTTCCTCTCTAACTGGGCTGGATGGCACACGGCCCACAGACTAATAGCAGAGAAAAGCCCAACTTTTTATAAAACTAGTTGCTCGTATGCGCAAAATGCGGGAGCAACTAGTTAGCGAGCGCTTTCAACGATCGCTCCTGCGTGTCGCCATTTGGCGTATTTTCAGCCGTCGCCACGTGTCGCATTCTGAGCGTTTTTTTTTAATTTTATTTTTTATTTTTTCGCACGCGTTTTCGTCTTTTTAGTGTTTTTTCGGAATTTTTTTGATCTTACGGTTTTCTACCGATCTTTCATAACTTTTGGATGAAAAAAATTTCGCGAAAAAACGTGTTTTTGTTTTTTTACGCGAAAAAACATGTTTTCTGTTTTTTTACGAGAGACGCGTTTTTGCTTTCGTGAGAGGCACGGTTTTGCCTTCGCGAGAGGCACGGCCGTGCCTCTCAGAAAAGGAAAAAATGTGTTTTCTGTTTTTTTAAGAGAGACACGGTTTTGCTTCCGCAAAAGTCATGGTTTTGCCTTCGCGAGAGGCACGCCCGTGCCTTTCAGAAAAAAAACGCGTTTCTGTTTTTTTTGCGAGAGTCACGGTTTTGCCTTCGCGAGAGGCACGTCCGTGCCTCTCCCGAAAGGGGAAAACACGTTTTTTGTTTTTTTTAAGACGCACGGTTTTGTTTCCATGAAAGGCACGGTTCTACTTTTTTTTGCGAGAGGCACGATTTTCCTTCCGAGAGAGCCACAGTTTTGTCTTCGCGAGAGACACAACCCATGCCTCTCAGAAAGGAAAAAACTTGTTTTTTTTTGCTATCGCGTGAGGCACGATTTTTTCGTCCGATCTTTTTCTTTTGGTTTTTTTGTGAAAAAAGTTTATCAAACCTATCAATATAGGATCTAGTTTTGAAGATCTCAACGCGAGAAAGACAACGGTGAAAACAGTTCGAGATTTAGACCCATAGTTTAGGAGATAAAATGTTTTAAAAATACGAATCTACGAAAAAAGGAAAAACTAACAGGTTGCGACAAATGGCACGCATAGAATGCATCACTTGGCGCAACGTGTGAAGATGGAAGTAATCGTTGCAACGTGTATTCGCTAACTAGTGATTTCAGCAAAATTCTTTTTCTTCCTCGTTAAATGCTCTGGGCAAGCCCCATTTGCCGATTGTGTCAGCCGGGTTTCGTTATTTTCTCTTTTATTTTCTAAAGTCAGCACTACTCCCTTGGTACTGAATTATAAGACCTATGGATATTCTATAATATATGAACTACATACATACTAAAATAAATGAACAAACACACTAAAATACGCTTATATACATCATATTAGAAAAATGTCAGAATATTTTATAATCCAGAGAAGATGGAGTACTTCTTTTCTATTTCATTATTACTATTTTTTGACTTTTTCAAGTTATACATTATACTTTTTAGCACACGATAAACATTTTTTGCATCCATGATGAGCATTCTTGAAATACGCTTTTAGTCTTTTATTTAAATTTCAAAAATATCATAAAATATTTTCTAAATATAATTCTGAAGTATATATTTTAATATATTTTTTTGGAATATTAAATAGTAAACGATAGATTATTGGGCTGTAATTTTCAGTGGGTCACATCCTGACTAATATGTAAACCGGACATCCCAATGGAAATCCCTACTTTCTACGCCAATGCAATTTGCCGCTCATAGGATGAAAATAAGGCTTAATTCGTCGAGGGAGTGTCCCTCCCGATGCCCTAGTTGGGTTAGCCCATGTTGGGTTAGGCTGGTCACAATGGAGAGTAACATAAGGTAGGAACCTACATGCTTTCCTAGACTATGTTCCTACCTCCACAATGGGGAGTAACATGTATGTAGTGTCATGCAACAATGCATTTATTAAGCTATAGACTCATTGTTTCTTGGAGTGTGTGATGTTTCGGTAACTTAGCTAGTTACCACAAGCACCTCTCTCTTCACTAAATACGTGCCACATAAGCAAAGTTGTATTGGAGTGTGTGATGTTACTGCTAAGTTCTTCCCCATTGTGACCAGCCTTAGTTGTTTCTTATGTTTCCTCCTTTTCCTTGTTATCCTTTTTTTCTACTAGCAAAAGAAACCGTGCGTTGTAACGGAAAAAAATATGACATGCCCATAACGCAATAAATCAATGGGAAAGAAAATACCCTAATAGGTTCATTTTCCTTTATTTAAACATGGCATCCCATCGGTATTGCCTCTCAGCATAAGATGAACATCAACTTCCTTTTTTACCCTGTCGGGTTTTGCAGAGACATGCATGCGTTATTATTAATGGTTTCTTTTGTCTTCAGTACGATTTTGATGAGGTGTTCATTTGTAACAGGATCGACGCCAATACTAAAAAACATATTGTGTGCTATTAATTAACATTACACCCTACATCCAATTTAGAATATTAAATAAATAAAATAACATCATATTCAGATTATAAATATACTAAGAAGGTCAATGCGTTTTTTGTAAATGTTCATAATATACTAAGAAGTTCAAAGTACTTTACGAAAGGTTCAATGTATATTTTTTAAATGTTCACATATAATAACAAATTGTTCAGAAAATTTTACAAAAAGTTTTGTGTGTATTTTAAAAATATTCATCATATATTAAAAAAATATTTAAAAATTTCAACTTATATTAAACTTGGTCAATGTATATTTTGGAAAATGTTCACAGTATATTGTCTAAATGTTTATCTGTACTAATAAAAGCACGAGAGGGCAGATCCATCTTCAGATCTGGACCCTTTAATCACACAATCAACGGTGTACAAGATTCGTTAACGAAGCTAACAAAGACTTCGTTAACGCTAATCCTTCCCTGCAAAAAAAAAACCTGCCTCGCACCTCGCACGTTCTCTCGTAACTACGCCGCACCCCGCCCGCACCTTCGCTCCACCGCCTCCGCCCGTTCGCCATGCTCGCTAGCCCCGCATGCGCCGGCCGTCGCGCCGCGCCCCGCTCGCCCCGTGTCCGCCGCGCCGCACCGCACCCCGCTCGCCCCCCGCGCAGCGCCCCGCCCCGCTCGCCCCAGCGCCGCGCCCCTGTACGAGGACGAGGGCCACGTGACGGCCTCGTACAGGGGCAAAAGCAGCACGGCTGCGTCCTGGAGGAGGGAGCAGTTTAAGGGGCTGGAGGACGGCTACGGCTACGGAGACGCCGGCCCGCCCCAGCCCCAGCAGCAGCGGCTACGTCAGCGAGCGGGGGTGCAGCGCCGCCTCCAGCGCCGGGAAGAAGAAAGTCCTGGTCCTGCTGTTGTTGCTCCTCTTCAAGTTGCCGCTCCTTTGCAGGACCGTCGGGTGCTGCTGCTGGTGGTGGGCACCTCTGCTTTCACCGCTGCTGCTGGTGGGCAACGCCGACGCCCTCCGATCCCCGTCACCAACCCCCCGAGGCATCCGCCTCTGCCTGTAGAAGAAGGTAAAATTCAATTAAAATTTTAGGTTTCAGGTTTCAGTTAATATGTACTCCGAACTCTGAATTTGTTGTGGCTGCTCTTTCAAGTGCTGATGAACCTGCAAGATAATTGCTGAAGATAATTTGTAAACTTAACAAGATTGCGAGCATGTGTCAGTTTGCATTGCAAAATTGGACCGGCTCAATCAGTGTAGCAGCACAATGTTTGAACTGAACATGGCCTAGCAAAATTTTAGGTTCAGGGTTCAGGGGCGAGTGGGTGTGTGTGTTGTGCTTCATTCACAGGGTCTCTCTGTAGTGTCTCTCTTTAGAAACAAAGTGACCAACGGTGTCTCTCTGTAGTGGAAAGTATTGTTCCCTCCTTGTTATTTTTGATGCAATAAAATAATGTGAACAATCATAATCCACAGTGTCTCTTTGTAATGAAATAAAAAATGTTTCATTGGAACATTCTTCCTGACAGCTCCTTGTGGTCAAATTCCAAATTATCGTAAGGACTTAACTGAATTTACTGTTTAGTGAAATCAAAATGATGGAGACAGTAGCATTGTTCACATTTTGGCTCTTTTATGGAGTGAAATAGATTTAGTGAAATTCATCTTCAACAGTAGCATTGTTCACATTATGTCGATTGGCATCAATAACTGAATTTGTACAGTAGTAGAATTTCAGGGAACATCATATAAACACTGACATCTCCCTGGGAGGGGCAGTTTAAATCAAGATGCAACGTAGAAAAGAAAATAACATATGAACAGAGTATATCTACTGTTGTAGCAATGCAGAAAGTTCAAATCAAGATGCGGCAATGCTTCACTGTAAGAAGAAGCCAGCAAAAAAAGGATAAAGCAACGACTATGAGTGACTATGAGTTTGCAGTCATGTTGTTCATACTGTCGGAAGCGACAAGATCCAGACTGGAACAAATGCAGCAACGAAGATATTTGCTATAGATGAAACGTGTGCACTGCAGCTCTGTTGAGAGAGATATAAGACTTTTTCTTTTGTAGAGATGAATTTAGTCGATTGTTAACAGATTTTTCTGCAGGGTTTGAGTCCGCAACTAACAGAGTGAACATATTTTTCTTCGAATCACAGGATTTGAATGCACTCTTGCAACATCCCTTGCAGCCTAAGACATTCTCACGCCGCTATTTGGCTGGGTTAGTTTTCTGTCATGGAGTAAATGTTATGGATCGATTATGGTATCCTAACCTGACTAGAGTGTCTATTATGTGTTCACTGACTTGAATCATCTATTTATTCAGGCGGGTATATCACCATTGCTTCAAAAGCAACTAGAAGAGTTGTCCAAGAGGAATGTAAACAGTAATAGCAGTAATGACGATAACAAAGGGTCACGATTTGTTATTATTGGCCAGGATCGTGTGGAACCGTTGCAAGCTCTTCAAGATTCTGGACAAGAGTTTAGGTTTCTATAGACTATTTAGGGTATTCATAACCAGAATCAAGTTTGCATCTTGTGTATGTAGTTGATACATTAGTTGCTTTTGTTTGTGTATATGTAGTTCATATATTAATTGCTTCTGATTTTATTCCTGTCAGATTTGTGTGAACATGGACAAGCAAAGGGAGAAGAGAAGACTTACTGAGAATTGGAGGCGAAAGAAACACGAAGAGAAGAAAGGTAAACTTCTATCATCTTTTTACTGTATTTACTTATTACCTGCAGTCAGATGAATATTGGATGTAACATGTCTCTGATTAAGTGTTTTATATTTCAAATATCACCTTAACTATACTTGCGATGAAAAACAGTACATAATCATTGTACAGGCAGAGCACACCCACCTTATAAGTACCGCCTTCTATTTTCAGGCACACAGGAACAAAAGAGAAAGGACAGGAGAAGTGCTAAAGAGAGGGACTGGATAATAAATGAAATACTGAAAGAGGAGGCATGTATTGTTTTGAGATTATTTGTCTCAGGCCACTTCAGTTCCACGATTCCTTCATAGTCCGCAACTAAGAGAGTGAACATATTTTTCTTGCTGAACCATGAATCTTATGGGAAGTAGCGAGCTTTAGAGACTATGATTTCGCTGCGGAGGTGTCACCTAAGAATTCTACATTCCAGGTATAGTTTTTAATCCTTATGTTTAAAAAATATATCTCTACGGTTCTCAATACAGTAATATGTAAGGACATCTATATGAAATGAATATTGTTGTGATTAATAACTGTGTATGAAGTGTACGACTAATTTAGCAAAAAGAATAGATATAATTTGTAGTAGTAGTATCACATTGACTACTGAAGATTTGATTGAAAACTCAAATTCGGTTGGAGCAAAGTTTCTACAAACTCTATAGGTACTGGAGTTTAATTTTTATATTAGGCAAAATGAGTGTTGACCTTTGTAAAATTGGTCGTACAATTCATTCTTCAGAAGTGCATTGAAATAAAGAATTCCAGTTTTTTTATTTTACATAAACTGATTTGGGCCTTCCTTACCAGATTTTTTTCAGAATCACTTCGCTTCCCATGGCATTGTTGTTTCAAAGACGGAGCTATCCCAGTTTGTTGCTCTATCATTTATGCTGCAACTTGTTGTTCATTCCTTTACATTTCTTTTACAACTTTTAGTGAAAGGCAACCTCCAATCAAGCAGCGATTTACCAAATAGCAGTTTCAAGTTTTCTCTTTCTTTTGTACATTGTTGTGCATAATTTGTTCTGTTATAGAGATTTAAATGAGTACTGTTCTACTTTAGATTACTGCACCTTCTGGTTGTGAGTGGATCTAAGAATTAACATGATACGATATCTTCTCGAAAGATGATACATTATCTCGACACCAGCATGTGTCATTTTTTGGACATTAGATAGGTTAGCATTTTTAATATGTGTATTTAACAATATTTTGTGAAATGGAGTTATGGATCTATGATCTAACTAGTTCACTAGCATTTGGTAGGTTTGCAAGCTTCCACAATTTCATTGCACATGATTTACTACTGAAATATTCATGAATTTATGATCTGACAAGTTCACTAGCATTTGGTAGATTTGCAAGCTTCCACGATTTCGGAAGCCAAACGGAGATACTCCGGCTCCTAACTCTGCGGTGGAGCGGAGCGACGTGCAGTTCATTTCTTTGGAGCGGGTATTCTGTCGCTCCTTGTTTCCAGAGGAACGGAGTGACTGGAGTGGTACATTGTCGAACAGGCACTTCATTGCACATGATTTACTGAATTGCAGATATCAAAAGGCGCATGGAGAAGGATGTTAACGAAGTGACAAAGGTTGCACGGCTCACAAAATCAAAACTACAGCAATTGAATAAAGAGGTGAGTTAATTTGCGCTACTGTAACTTGCACGATGCATATGCTTTGCAGTGGTAGTAGATGACAACACGTTTGAGTTTTAAGGATCTTCACTTTTATTTGTCATTGACTGAATGGAGACATGTCTCTATCATCTCTGGTTGCCTTTGGCTTGTCCACTTAGATCCATGGTCATTAGTATTTTCTTCCCCCAAAATTTTACTGCTAGCACTTCCTGATATTCCAAGCTTTTGATGTTTTCTCCAATGTCTTCCCATGAAAATACTGGAAAGGTTGGTCATTTCTGAGAGTATGCATGGTTCATGATTTCCATGGTGGCATGCTGCTTATAGTTTTTGTTTGTTTGTTTTCGTGTCAATATTTGAAATATGAAAGATTATAGTTTCATTTATGAGTATGATGCAGGATTATCACTTATAAAGTTTCATACTTGTACCGATATCTTATGTATCAATATTTGAATATTTCCTTGAAATTTCTGCTTCTGTTGTATTTGTAGACGTCAGCAACACCATCTCTGTGTAGCCAGATGGTTCTTCATGTAACTCATCTTTTCTATTTTAATAAAGATCAGCCAAGGCCTTTTGAGTGGTCGCCTGTCACCCTCACCCCCCTCCCTTATCTCTTGTTCAATGTGTTAGTTTGTGTCAACATGTTCAAGATTTTGCTATCTTTTAGCTCAAGCAACTAAATTGTGCTCTGTTCTAAGCATGCAAAATGATTCTTTGGTTTCTATGATATATGATGGGTCATGTGGTGCATTTTTTCTTCTTCAGGATTTCACTAATGAGGTTGACATCAGTATTTGCTTGATAATTAAATATGAGTTATGTGCAATTATCAATAACAAATTTTAGATTATACATTGGCCTAGACATGCTTTGCATATGCAGGAATTAAAATATCTTGAAGTGTATGTCGGTTTTCATGTATGTTTGTAATATTAGTCAAAACGTGCATTTGCACGTGCTCAATTACTAGTACTACTAAAAACTACTTCGTCTGTTTTAAAATAAGTGTCTTGACTTTTACTAGTTTTGGTACACAGTTGTATTAAGATTGAGACATTTATTTTGAGACAGGGGGAGTATAACAAAGAAAAGGAAAAGAAAAAGGAAAAAACAAAATCAACAAAAACCGATTTGCTACAGTATGCTTGCCGTTACAGGGAGTGTAATGGGTTGTCCCATTCCCAATCCGGCCTTATGCGTCGCATCCACTGTGTGCAGCCTGCCGGCAGCAAGTAGGAGCTCTCTACTTTCTGCCCGTTACGAAAAAACTGTTTGTAAATGGTACTTTTTCCGTTTCAAAATATTTATCATAGAAATGAATATATCTAAATGTATTTTGATTATATATATATATTTATACGATAAGTAATTCTGAACGGAAGGAGTATATAAGTATCCTTCGCATGTGTTGTTAGGTAAAGACCCCATAGAGGAATGGTTTTCCACCCCAGGCCACCAGTTTCCCTTTCTTTTACTTTCAGTATTCAGTTATTTATTTACTCGTATTTACTTATTCTTGTTTCATTTTTTGTTTCGTTTTTCTTTTAATTTTTACATTTCTAATTCATGACCATTTTTTAAATTTGTGTTCTCGCAAAAATGATGAACATTATTTATAATACATTAATATGTTTTATATTCATGATTTTCTTAGTTTTTATATTTAATTATTAAATCATGAAGGGTTTAAAAACTGGTGAACATTTTAAAAATCCAATAACATTTTTAGTGAATATTTTCTTTTTTAAAATTTACTATATCTACATAGAAGCTCCCCATTACCTGATTTCTCTTGTCATGCAGCTTACCCACATCATCAATCAACATGCATCAATCCAACTCAGCAAATCTGTCACCTTAGCAAAAGAGTTCCATGACATAAATTTGTGATTTAATTCACCTTCTCCGTTAAATTTCTGCTCAAGTTATCATTTATTTCTTTACAAAACAAAATACATAGCTCAAGGCACCTGCAATGCAGCCCTATTGTATTCTAATAAATTTCTCGCATAATTTAATTCGGCTGACTAATGGGCTTGCTTCTCCTTCTTCATATTCTCCAGTGGATAACCACGTTGTCATCCTGTGTTGATTTTCCCAAGTAGTCGCTGATGTCATTGGCATCAATGCTCCATATGATGTTTCTGCATGGTTTGTAGCCTCTCATGCTTCTCATGCCCTTCAATATTTCTACGGTTCCTCTCCATATGTGTGTTATGGGACTCTGGCACACCATCACATGCCTCCATGTTATTCATACTCGTTTCAATTCATGGTTGTTCCTCCTCCATTTCACTTGACCTATCGAGTGTCCCTCAATTGTTCTGCAGCTAGCAGCTCTTTCATGTGAGCCAAGGAAGTGGAGGAGAGGTAGTTGGAGGTCTAGCACAGGAGTCCCTGGTGGATGTGGCGATGAAGATTGCCAACATTTGCAATCAGCCTAGCACCATTAACGAAAGGATAAGCATGTAGAGGTACGAATCATATATTCACATGCTTTGTCAAGAAATTAGTCAATATAATAATAATTAAAAGGAAGATTGGTTCCTAATATGTTATTTCTTTTATTTCATTCCAAAGTAGTAAGCATTTTTCCTTTGGCGTTGTGGTTGTTTCATGTCTGATTATATGGAAGGTCCGGGAGGAAAGTGCATGGCCACAGATGTTACGTAAGCATCAAAACAATCATTTTTCGTTGTTTATTGAAGGTTATTAGTGAAGTAGATGGAAGTTCCCATGGCTTGACAGCAGTTGGAGATATCTCCGTTGAGTGAAGATAATTTCACAAATTTGTAGTGAGCAATCTGAGTTTCTGAGTTGATTGTTTCTCCAGTATGGAATTTACCTAACTCTACCTTTTTCTTAAGGAAATGGCTTGCCATCCTCCGGCGGATCTTAGCGGACGCGTCTGTCACTTTTTTGCCTGACACGCGTCGAAATAAGGTCACCCACACCATGTTTTGTCGAACATATTTATGCAACAGAAGCTATGTTTCGGAAACATATGCGATGTTGCGATGGTCCACGACATATTTATATTTTCCAACAAAACATCTTTTGGATATTATTTCTGCAACAAGATATGAGATGGAAAAAATGCCACAAAATCTCAGTTGCAAATTTTTGCTACAAACATCTGTTGCAAACATTTCAGCAACAAGACTTATGTTTCAAAAATAATTTCGCAACAAGACGTGTGTTGCAGAAATAATTTTGCAACAATGCCTATGTTGCAATAATGGAGGCGTGTCCGATCGTTCGATGCTACAGATCTAACGGCTTGTGACCCGGATGATCTTTTTAAAAGATCAGCCGGAGGATGCGTAGCACTCCCCTTTTCTTAACCACATAATGTTGCAAAACATCACCATTTGGAAATATCTTTTTTAATCAGAGGAATCATTATGGTCTCAATGCTGCATAGGAATCCATGTGAGAATTGAGAAGCACAATATTATATTATTTAAATTGTATTGTGATGTCATTTTTTCATGATAAGTTTGTTCTTCGTCAATGTCGATTCGGAATTTTCAATGATGTTTCACTATGGACTTGAGTACTATGGAAGGCACCTTATTTACTATGTAATTTTAGAATTGCATGTATTCAATCCTTACGCCATTCAACATACATTGTTAAGAAAAAATAATTTATACTTTCTCCATTTAAAAATAAGTGACGTGATTTTAGTTTAAAATTGAACTAAAACCATGGCACTTGTTTTGAAAAGGAGGGGGGTATGCTGGAAGAAATAACAAATCAAAAGACGTTTCAGTAATTGAGGGAGGGGGTGTAGGTTTTGAGTGACAACCTAATTAGCTTTCTGGTCATTTGTTTGGATATAAAAAAGTTGTGACATCATTTGTGTGCGTGTGAGATTTTGTATATTAAAGTTATGTGGTTTCTTGTGCTACACATGCTTCCTTCTGATATGGGAGCATATTATTATAGGACATGACTAGCGGGCGCCCGAGCACCTATTGATGGGATTGAGCGCTCTTCCAAAAATGGAAGGAGCAGCCGACGCGGCTGACGTTGAGCCATCAAAAAGGGAATATTATCCCCACATGCATTTATTTAGGATTCAAAAAGTTTTAAAAACTGTAACTTTTGAATTAAGCATTGAAATCCAGTTTGGTTTTCACAACTTGGTTTTTTACGATGAGTTTTTTAAAACTAGATCGCATATGAATAGGTTCCGACAAACTTTTTTTCCCGGCAATTTTGGGTGATATTGAGACAATTTTAGTGCTATAGGGAAGCAATTTTTTTGGCTTAGTTGAACTATCTACCTGGTTGATTTTTGTAAAAATGAGAAAATCACACAAAATATAATGCACACTTAGTGCTACGTACAAGTAATTGCATGCGGTTAATGCTTAATTGCGTGTAAATACTATGAAATTGCCAAACATTCATGCTCAATTGCCTATTAATGATGATCATTTGCCTATGGTTGATGTTCAATTGCCTATAGATACTATTAATTTCCAACCATTGATGCCTAGTTGTCTGATATTAGTAAATAGTTGCCATAATTGCACTCGAGTATCACAAAAAAGTTATCAACTTTTGGTGTGTTTTTATGCAACTTGAGTGCATTCAACAAGCAACTCATGTGTATTTTCCATCATTTTATCTAAAGATTTCAATGATTTTTGTAGGTAACTCATGCAAAAATTAAACAACTTGTGTAGGTTTGCCATCAACTGTCAGATCCACCCCATATGAAATTTCGCATTATCCCTATGCATCTTCTAATCTGTCTCAAGTTTTGCAACTAGTCAACATCCGCGACATGACTAGTCAACATCTCCGTGCTCAATAGCATGGCCGGGCAGTCTATCGTAAAAAGAGGTTCTCATACCATTCATCCCCACATAGTTTTGAAATTTAGAATCGTGATATATATTTGACAAAAACTTTTTGACATTGTAGGCAACTTATGTCTCTTGATGGACAACTTCCATAGTATTTAGGCAACAGGGGATCACCCGTAGACAACTTTGTAGCAATACATGCAACTTGGTTTCTGTGGAAGACAACATTGAAGCCATATTAGACGACTTTCCACTCTACGGTAAACAACTTGCATAGTATGGTTGGCAACTATACTATCTACAAATTAGTTTCTGATGTATGCAACTTAGCAACCATGGTAACCATTTATTAGGCTGTTGCACACAATTATTAGTATCCTACTAGGTGAATTCACTAATACACACGATGCAATTCATCTAGCATCAAAGTTGCTTCTCTTTAGGACTAAAGTTGCGTCATCTAGCATCGAAGTTGATTTTGAAAAAAAAATCTTCAAAACATTTTCATATGGGATCTCGTTTTGAAGAGTTCGTCATAAGAAACCCAACGCTGAAAATATATCATAATTCTGACACATGGTTTGAAAGTTATAACTTTTGAAATTTTTTGTACAAGAATTAATGCACACCCAATGCATGCGGAGCTCAGCATGCACATTCAACACATAATTTAACATTTTAGTTTGAAAATAGCCAACGACATCTCCCATGTGGTTGCTAAAGGGTGAAGTTAGTTAACCTTCTAGTCATGGTAGACAACTTCGAAGGAATTTTCGTTGATAGGCGATCATACTACGCACACTAATAAGAAGTTTCTTTTTTCTAGCACTAAAGTTGTCTCAATATCATCCAGAGTTGCCAAAAAAATGTTTATCAAAATCTATCCATATGGGATCTAGTTTTGAAGTACTCATCGCGACAAATACAATGACGAAACGGATTTAAAAATCGATGCTAGAGTCAAAAGTTACAGATTTTAGAAAATTTTAAAGCCCAACCAAATGCATGCACGTGGGATCTGACTGAGAAATAACGGAACAGAGGGAAAGTGCACCGACTTTCGTCCTGTAGCACATGCGCTTGAGACAACGAGATAGGGCAGCTGCACTTTTAAGTATTTGAAATTTTTACATACGATCCTCACATTTCAGTTCATGAAGTTTCTGGCTGATGTTAGCTTTCCCACAAATTATATATATCACACAGCAACACGAGGTGTTTCATTTAGTCTATCAAAACCTATACACAGTTTTTTATCGAGCCACCAACAATTGCTTTTTTAGATGAGTTAGCACCCTGCTAAAAAAGGGGGTCAAAGGGTGTAGAATGAGTGTGTGCCTGTTATAACTACAGCTCAACGCTGAACGAGGGGAATAGGAGGTCCCAATCTTGATTATTTTCTTTGCATAAAACCCCCAACCATTTTATGGACCATCATAAGAAGCCTCAAATAGGTGGACTCTTTGTCACCCATGGCCAATTATGAGCTATGGGCACCTAAAATAAAAGCATGCGCTCATTGTCCGGAGATCATTGATAGTATAGAGGAAAGAAATTCTTGTATTGCTCACACTGGTCGAAACTGTAATAACGCTAGTCATTTCGTGGCCAATTTTGATAGGTTGCAATGCCCAACTACGGTTTGGTTAAGCTCTGGCCTCGAAGAGGCCCCGAAAATTATTGGGCAAACTGTAAGACCGACCTTTGAGTAATGCAAGAATTTTTCGTCAAAAAAACTATGAGCTCTCGGCGCATCACCCACACGGCAATGTTTTGACATTTTTGCACGCCTTTGTCTTTGACCTTTTGGCAAATTGGTTTGTCCAAGTTTCAAAGGATTTTTTGTTCTGTTTTCTACTTCCTTCGTTTCTAAATATAAGCCAATATGTAGTTTTGGCAATCGGTTTGTGCGCCTTTTTTCTTTGACCTTTTGGCAATCGGTTTCTGCGCCTTTTTCAAAAGTATTTCAATATGGACTACATACGAAGCAAATAAGTAAATCTACACTCTAGAATACACTTGTATGTAGTTTGTACTAAAGTCTTTATAAAGACTTATATTTAGGAACAAAGGGAATATATCTTTGCATCTTTCTTTTTTCCTTATTTTAAAATGAATATATTTTTATAAATAATATAGACATGTTGTAGGTGGCTTTTGCTAGGCTTGGCCAAGTAGACATGTTGTAAGTGACTTTTCGGGCTATGTGTCGAGAGCTCCTTTTGGACGCCCGTGAACACGTAAAGCCTTTTCCTTTTATATTTATTACTTTCTAATAACTTTGTAATTACCAGAAAAATATTATGTTGTGCAAACGTTGAATGTTCATGCATTAAAAAATCTTGTGATTGAAAACAAATGTTCATCCAGTAGAAACATGATATTCCTCTATATTATTACTAATTCCCATGCTTTTTGGAAAGTTTATGACGCGTAGTATTCATGTGCATGAAAAATATGATTATTTATAAAAATATATATTATTATATGATATTGATATAAAAAGAGAAAGTTAAATGACATGAATAAAAAGAACCCACAAGAATAGAAAAAACTAAAAATGGAGAAAATAGTGATGGTGAAAAAGGAACAGTTAAATCCAATCCAAAGAAGAAGCAAAGCCGCGTTTTGGCTCTCGGGTGTGGATATTTCCATGGGTGAACAGTAAAATCCTTAAAATACTCCCTCCGTCTCAAAATTCTTGTCTTAGGTTTGTCTAGAAATAGATGTATCTAAATACTAACATGACTAGATACATTTATATTTAGACAAATCTAAGACAAAAATTTTGAAACGGAGGGAGTAGCAAAAAACTTCATAAACTTCTGGTTTGTTTTTGATGTGAGATGCTCATGTGCGTGATGCCGTACCAAATTTCACGGAGTTTGGACATTTCGGTATCCTCCACAAAAAGGTAATTTTTAGGCATGTGAGAACCTTTTTAAAACGACATAGGTCGGAGATCATTTTATCTTTTTTGCCACGAGCTCCTCTAATGAAATTTACCCATAATTTTTTTGCACGCACCCCACGCATTCAAGTATCTTGCATTAAAAATAATTCTTTTTTCCAATTCTCATGTTGCTTTTTTATTTTACTGTTCACCGAATGGAGATGAACCCGTGCTCAAACTTGAATGAACGAACAAGAAGAAGAAGAATCAAATTACTCCGATAAGGAATGTTGGAGTACCCGCCTCCTTTGGGGGCTTCAAGGATGAAGAGAGCATTCGCGTTGCCCGTTTTTGGCTCGTGTGTAACGAGGGCCTCGGGGGCTCTCCGTGTCATCCAATCTATCCGGATGGTTCAGACCGGGGAAGTCCATCACGGGTGGACCGAGGGCACATCTGAGGACATTGTCATGCGGCAATTATGTTTACGCCCGCGTGCTAACATGCGTTGGATGGCCAGCCAGACCTGCCCATTGGCCTCTTCGCGCCCCCGACGGGCTGGTTCAGTTGCACCAGGCAGGGCATGTGTCGAGTATGTCTGGTTGCGTCCCGCATCGATGACTTGATGGTCGAAATCATTAATTGAGTACCACTTCCATCTTTTCAGGTTGTGACAAGTGGCACACTGCATGCGTGCCATTTATCGCAACCATAGAGTTTTCCTTTTTTTCATAGATCCGTATTTTCATCCTTTGAACCATGCATCCAAATCTCAAACCGTTTTCACCATTGGTTTTTTCTCGTGTCAAGATCTTCAAAACTAGATCTCATGTTGATAGGCTTTGACAAACTTCTTTCCTGAAAAAACGAACCATAAAAACCGTGCCTCTCGCGATAGTAAAAAAATGTGTTTTTTTCTTTTTTCTTTTCAGGAGGCACGACCATGACTCTCACGAAGGCAAAATCGTGCCTCTCGCGGAATCAAACTGTGCCTCCCGAGGGAAAACACGTTTTTTCTTTCCAAGAGGCACGGTGCTTCTCTCGAAGGCAAAATCATGCCTTTTACGAAAAAATAATATCAAAAACATGTATTTTTCCTTTCTAAGAGGCACGACCTGCCTCTCACGAAGGAAAAATTATGCCTCTCCCGGAAGCAAAACTGTGCATCTCGCCAAAAAACGGAAAACACATTTTTTTCGTTTTCGAGAGGCACGACTGTGCGTCTCGCGAAGGCAAAACCGTACCTCTCACGAAAAAAACATGTTTTTTCACGTAATATATATATATATATTGAATTTGTTTTGTCAAAAAACCAAGAAAGACCGGTGAAAAACCGAAAGAAAAAAAATAGAAAAACGAATATAAAAAGCCAAAAACACATACAGAAAAATAAAAAAAAAATCCGGAGGAAACTCTCACAGCATGACACGTGGTGGCGGCTGAGAACGTGTCTGATGGAGATGCGTGGGAGTACTCGTTGGAAGGCTCCTGAAGAAGCTCTCGCTAACGAGTTGCTCCCCTTCATGACACGTTCGCCGATGGCTCTGTGGCGTGCTCCTACCCATTGGATCTATGCATTGGGTACACAGCTTTTTTGTTCAAGGGTCGATGGCGCATGGGTCGCGTGCGCTACCAGGGCCACATCGCTCGGATGGTTTTCCTTCGTGCCTGTGTGCGCCCTCGCGCTAACGATGTTTGATCTGAGGCGCACAGTCATGGTCTTTCGCCCCTGTCCGGTTTGTTCGCTCGCGCAACTGGCTAGGGTTGCTCCGTGCTTGGCATTGTTGTGTTTTTTTAGGAAAACTCGCCGCTTTATTAATTAAGGATGTTCATAGTTATACGGGTAGGGTCGTGGGGAACCCCAGTGAGACATGTCTACCTAGACCCGAATTACATGTAAACTTGGCAAGGTTATGAGCCTCAAAGTTGTGGCTCCTAAACTCATGAATGAAATTACAAGAAAGGAAACTAGAACTACGAGCTATTATTTCATGCACAATGGCTGAGTGTGGTCCTCCGGTGCCTTGATTGATATCATTGATCATATTCAGACAATCCGAAGTGATGGTGATGTGATGGATATCAAGGTCCTCCGCCAGTGCTAGTCCTTCACGACGGGCGTATGATTCCAAAATAACTGGGTTGTTTGTTCCCTGGAACACCACACCTGAAGAACCCAAATAAGTTCTGGTCTGGTCCCTGTAGATTGTAGCTACCTCTCCTTCATGTCGATGTTGTGCCACAGTCCCATCTACATTGAACTTGTTGTGTTTGTCAGGTGGGGGAGCCATCTCTCCCCAGCAGGTGTAGCCGAGACATGAGCCGGTCGAGACCCACCAGGCAACGGGATTTGTTCCACTTCGCTGATGTAGGAATTAACAAAGTAAAACACATGGTAAGGGCTCTAGAAGATTGCTTCGTGAATTGCTTTCCTCCTTGCATTCCAAATGGACCACAATGTGATCACCATCCTGGCAAACTCCTTCTGATTCATCGTGTCATTCAACTCGAAGAGCCAGTTCTTGGCAGCGGCTTCAGTATTTATTGTCATTTTAGAGACAAGATCCCCGTCTATGACTGCCCATGTGCACCTGTCATTAGTGCAGTCAATGAGGGCGTGACGCCAGGAGTCGGTGCACCCGCACAATGGACATGAATCAACCTACGCCATGTTGCGGTGCTTTAGCACGTATGTCGTCGGTATAGAGTGCCTTGACAACCTCCACACAAAGATTTTCATCTTCGATGGGACCAACATGTTCCAAAGGGAAGTCCATGAATTTCCCTTCTGTGTTGTGTCCAAGAGACCAGCCCTTCCTTCCAGCGAGTTCCCTCTTTGAAATTTTGTTGTGACCATGAATTTGTAGGAGGAACTCAATGTGAACCTCCCCTTCGGATCATGGTGCCACACCCAGAAGTCCTGAGTGTTTGTGGTGCATACCGGGATCCTAAAAATCGCATCAACATCAGTTCTCAAGAAAGTAGCTCGAATGATCTCTTCATTCTAGGCACCCGTAGCTGGCAGTAGGAGTTCTGAAACCATCATTGGAGGATTCGACAATAGAGAGGTGATTGGTCATAAAGACGCCTCCTTAGGGATCCAATTATCCTCCTAGATATGGGCCGTTTGTTCATTACCAATGCGCCTGATAATCCCTTGCTTCATCATGTCACGGCCATCTAGAATAGCTCTCCAAACCTGAGATGGTCGAGACCCCAGCTCAGCCCCCAGAAAACTAGAATTTGGGAAGTATGCCGCTTTCAAAATTCGTGCACTCAGCGAGAATGGTTCTTGCAAGATTCTCCAAGAATGCTGCGCGAGCAGGATGAGTTTGAAAAGTTCTAGATCCCTGAAACCAAGCCCTCCGAGATACTTTGGTCTTGTCATAATCTCCCATGATACCCATATTGGCTTCCTTCTGCCATGTTTGCATCCCCACCAGAACTTTCTGATGAGCGATCCAATATGATCACATAAGCCACGAGGAAGTTTGAAGCAAAACATTGAGTAAACTGGAATTGATTGAACAACTGATTTGATGAGGACCTCCTTCCCCCAATAGACACACACCTTCTCATCAAGCCTTTTACCTTCTCCCAAACTCGGTCACTCAAATGTTTTAAAGTGCCTCTTTTAGAGTGGCCAACATCAGTTGGCATCCCCAAATATATGTCCCCAAGGGATTCATTAGGAACATGGAGACAACCTTTGGTAGCATCTTTTACAATCTGAGGACACCCTTACTAAAGAAATTTGATGACTTGTCTTTGTTGATCCCGTGAACCGAAGCCATGCAATAAGTATTCAGAAGGTTTGGTAGCTCCTCCTCTCCATTGACACTCGCCTTGAAGAACAACAAGCTATCATCCGCGAATAAATGGTGGTTCACAGGCGGTGACGATGGTGCCACCTTGATGCCGCCAAGTAGGGATGATTGATTCTGGTAATTTAAGAGGCACGAAAGGCCCTCTGCTACTAACAAGAATAGATATGGAGAGATAGGATCTCCTTCACGAATACCTCATGTCGGTTTGAATTCCTCCAATTTAATCCCAGTGAAATTACTTTAAATGATATAGTGCTCACCATAGACATAATTGTGGCAACCCAAGACGCCGCAAAACCCATTTTAAGCATAATTGCTTCCAAACGCTTGGCCTTGTTGTGTGGATGCCACAACATTGTCTATCCGGCTTTGTTTGTGTACACTCAGGTTGGCGGGCTGCATGGATGGGGAGGCACGAGCTTTTAGAGCATCTACAGTCGGACCTTGCAAATCTAGCCCCTTAAACGCACGCGGACGTGTTCGGGTGTGTGTGCGGACATTGATCGGGCGCATCTCATTTGTTGTCTTTCATATCCGCGTCCCTCATATACGAACCCTCAAAACCATAAAACTCATGCAAAGCTACGTAAAAATAGATCAACATGGAGTTCATCGGATTGGCCGAACAAAAGGAGCATAGTTCATCGGAGTTCATCGACCAATCCTAACTACGAACTAGCTAAACATAGGTAAAATATAAACGGAGACGGGGACAGTCACAAATTCCTCGCCGGCCCTTTGTGCTTTTGGTCACCGGTGCAGCTGTAGGAGTCGACGGATGGTGGGGAATCGGACGAGGAGCCGTGGTCGACATCGTCATCATCAAAGAGCATGACAAGCCCTTTTAGCCGCCGGACCTCCCTATCGTGCTCCCACTTGAGCTTGGCGAGCCGAGCCGCCTCCGCCGCCTCGTGCTTGGACAACTCAATGGCAATCCGCAGCGCCTTCACGTTCTTTTGTCGGAACCATCGCGCGTCCGTCTCCACGGTCGTAAGCGCCCGAAAGTAGAACCATTCGAGGAGCCACGCGTCCTCGTCAGGCTTCGCCTCCATCCCGGGATGGCAGGACACAGATTACTCCACCTCCGACATCTCCCTTTGCCATTGCCGCTCGCACCGGGCGGGCACGCCTCTAATTCCGGCATGCGTGGTCGGGCCGGCGTGGAGGGCACAAGCACCCACCACTGCCCACGTCGGGGAGTAGAACTCGGCGGGGCCACGGGACAACGCATGGGAGGCACATATTGCACAGGCCACCTGGCGGAGCTACGCACAGACCGGGTGGGGCCAACACCAGCGTTCGAGCTACGCTGAAGGGGAAGCGGCGAGGCTGCCAATCCGGAGTTGCCCCCGGTCGCCACCTTGGGCCGCTCCAAGGCAATGCGGTGGGCAAGCTTATACTCCGAACCCATGTCGTCATCGGAGCAGCTGTCGGAGCTCAACATTTCGCCGGATTCAATCGGATTAGGTGCGGGGAAAGGAGAGGACGGAGCGAGAGAGGATAGTGAGTGAGCTAGGGCTTCAGAGCGATGAGCTGGATGCAACTTTTTGTGGGACAACCGTGTGATCTTGGGTGGGTCGGGCCTGTCAGGCGGGCGTGCCGAGGCTCCCCATATCCGCCCCATATTTGAGTTGGACATGAGTGATGCGAGTCAGCCAAGGCATTTGAAGCTTGTTTAGGGCATTCATGTTGGAAATATGCCCTAGAGGCAATAATAATTAGTTATTATTATATTTCTTTGTTCATGATAATCGTTTATTATCCATGCTATAATTTTATTGATTGGAAACACAATACTTGTGTGGATACATAGACAAAACACTGTCCCTAGTAAGCCTCTAGTTGACTAGCTCGTTGATCAAAGATGGTCAAGGTTTCCTGGCCATAGGCAAGTGTTGTTACTTGATAACGGGATCACATCATTAGGAGAATCATGTGATGGACTAGACCCAAACTAATAGACGTAGCATGTTGATCGTGTCATTTTGTTGCTACTGTTTTCTGCGTGTCAAGTATTTGTTCCTATGACCATGAGATCATATAACTCACTGACACCGGAGGAATGCTTTGTGTGTATCAAACGTCACAACGTAACTGGGTGACTATAAAGATGCTCTACAGGTATCTCCGAAGGTGTTAGTTGAGTTAGTATGGATCGAGACTGGGATTTGTCACTCCGTGTGACGGAGAGGTATCTCGGGGCCCACTCGGTAATACAACATCACACACAAGCCTTGCAAGCAATGTGACTTAGTGTAAGTTGCGGGATATTGTATTACGGAACGAGTAAAGAGACTTACCGGTAAACGAGATTGAAATAGGTATGCGGATACTGACGATCGAATCTCGGGCAAGTAACATACCGAAGGACAAAGGGAATGACATACAGGATTATATGAATCCTTGGCACTGAGGTTCAAAGGATAAGATCTTCGTAGAATATGTAGGATCCAATATGGTCATCCAGGTCCCGCTATTGGATATTGACCGAGGAGTCTCTCGGGTCATGTCTACATAGTTCTCGAACCCGCAGGGTCTGCACACTTAAGGTTCGACGTTGTTTTATGCGTATTTGAGTTATATGGTTGGTTATCGAATGTTGTTCGGAGTCCCGGATGAGATCACGGACGTCACGAGGGTTTCCGGAATGGTTCAGAAACGAAGATTGATATATAGGATGACCTCATTTGGTTACCGGAAGGTTTTCGTGCATTACCGGAAAAGTTTCGGGCTCATCGATAGTGTACTGGGAGTGCCGGGAGGGGTGCCGGGGACCATCAGGAGGGGTGTCACGCCCCAAGGGGTATCATGGGCTATGGGAAGAGATAAACCAGCCCCTAGTGGGCTGGAATAAGTTCCCACTGAGGCCCATAAGGTTTGAGAAGGAAAAAACACAAGGTGGAAAGAGTTTCCAAGTGGGAAGGTGGAATCCTACTCCAAGTAGGATTGGAGTAGGACTCCTCCACCTCCAATTTCGGCCAAACCTTGAGGGTGTGAGGCTGACTCTTGCCTCCCCCTCCCTCCTATATATACCGAGGTATTAGGGCTGATTTGAGACAACTTTGCCACGGCAGCCCGACCACATATCTCCACGGTTTTACCTCTGGATCGCGTTTCTGCGGAGCTCGGGCGGAGCCCTGCTGAGATTAGATCACCACCAACCTCCGGAGCACCGTCACGCTGCCGGAGAACTCATCTACCTCTCCGTCTCTCTTGCTGGATCAAGAAGGCCGAGATCATCATCGAGCTGTACGTGTGCTGAACGCGGAGGTGCCGTCCGTTCGGCACTAGATCATGGGACTGATCGCGGGACGGTTCGCGGGGCGGATCGAGGGACGTGAGGACGTTCCACTACATCAACCGCGTTCACTAACGCTTTCTGCTGTGCGGTCTACAAGGGTACGTAGATCGAATATCCCCTCTCGTAGATGGACATCACCATGATAGTCTTCGTGCGCGTAGGAAAATTTTTGTTTCCCATGCGACGTTCCCCAACAGTGGCATCATGAGCTAGGTTCATGCATAGATGTCTTCTCGAGTAGAACACAAAAGTTTTTGTGGGCGGTGATGTGCGTTTTTCTGCCCTCCTTAGTCTTTTCTTGATTCCGCGGTATTGTTGGATCGAAGCGGCTCGGACCGACATTACTCGTACGCTTACGAGAGACTGGTTTCATCGCTACGAGTAACTCCGTTGCTCAAAGATGACTGGTGGGTGTCAGTTTCTCCAACTTTAGTTGAATCGGAATTGAACGAGGAGGTCCTTGGATGAGGTTAAATAGCAATTCATATATCTCCGTTGTGGTGTTTACGTAAGTAAGATGCGATCCTACTAGATACCCATGGTCACCACGTAAAACATGCAACAACAAAATTAGAGGACGTCTAACTTGTTTTTGCAGGGTATGCTTGTGATGTGATATGGCCAACGATGTGATGTGATATATTGGATGTATGATATGATCATGTTGTAATAGTTAATATCGACTTGCACGTCGATGGTACGGCAACCGACAGGAGCCATAGGGTTGTCTTTAAACTAATGTTTGTGCTTGCAGATGCGTTTACTATATTGCTAGGACGTAGCTTTAGTAGTAATAGCATGAGTAGCACGACAACCCCGATGGCGACACGTTGATGGAGATCATGGTGTGACGCCGGTGACAAGAAGATCGTGCCGGTGCTTTGGTGATGGAGATCAAGAAGCGCATGATGATGGCCATATCATGTCACTTATGAATTGCATGTGATGTTAATCCTTTTTGCACCTTATCTTGCTTAGAACGACGGTAGCATTATGAGGTGATCTCTCACTAAAATTTCAAGACGAAATTGTGTTCTCCCCGACTGTGCACCGTTGCGACAGTTCTTCATTTCGAGACACCACGTGATGATCGGGTGTGATAGACTCAACGTTCACATACAACGGGTGCAAAACAGTTGCACACGCAGAACACTCGGGTTAAGCTTGACGAGCCTAGCATGTGCAGACATGGCCTTGGAACACATGAGACCGAAAGGTCGAGCATGAATCGTATAGTTGATATGATTAGCATAGAGATGCTTACCACTGAAACTATTCTCGACTCACGTGATGATCGGACTTGAGATAGTGGATTTGGATCATGTACCACTCAAATGACTAGAGAGATGTACTTTTTGAGTGGGAGTTCTTAAGTAATATGATTAATTGAACTAATTGTCATGAACATAGTCTAATTGTCTTTGCGAATTACGATGTAGCTTGCACTATAGCTCTACTGTTTTTATATGTTCCTAGAGAAAATTTAGTTGAAAGTTGATAGTAGCAAACTTTGAAGAGGATTGTCCTCGTTGCTGCGCAGAAGGCTTATGTCCTTAATGCACCACTCGGTGTGCTGCACCTCGAGCGTCGTCTGTGGATGCTGTGAACATCCGACATACACGTTTCTGATGACTACACGATAGTTCAGTGCAAAATACTTAATGGCTTAGAAGCAAGGCGCCGAAAACGTTTTGAAACGTCACGGAACATAAGTGATGTTCTAAAGAGATGAAATTGTGGTTTCATGCTCATGCCCTTGTTGAGAGGTACGAGACCTCCGACAAGATTCTTTGTCCACAAAGTAAAGGAGAAAAGCTCAATCGTTGAGCGGGTGCTCAGATTGTCTGAGTACGAAAATCACTTGAATCAAGTGGGAGTTAATCTTCTAGATGAGATAGTGATGGTTCTCCAAAGTCACTGCCACCAAGCTGTGAGAGCTTCGTGATGAACTATAACATATCAAGGATAGATACAATGATCCTTGAGCGATTCGCGATGTTTGACACTGCGAAAGTAGAAATCAAGAAGGAGCATCAATAGTTGATGGTTTGTAAAACCACTAAGTTTCAAGAAAGGCAAGGGCTAGAAGGGATACTTCGTGAAACGGCAAAACAGTTGCTGCACTAATGAAGAGACCCAAGATTAAACCCAAACCCGAGACTAAGTGCTTCTGTAATGAGGGGAACAATCACTGAGGCGGAGCAACTCTAGATACTTGGTATATAAGAAGGCTGGCAAAAGTCGAAAGAAGTATATTTGATATACATGATGTTGATGTGTACGTTACTAGTACTCCTAGTAGCATGAGGGTATTGGATACCGGTTCGGTTGCTAAGTGATTAGTGACAGGAAATGAAAGCTACAGCATAAACGGAGACTAGCTAAAGGCGAGGTGATGATACGTGTTGGAAGTGTTTCCAAGGTTGATATGATCAAACGTCGCACGCTCCCTCTACCATCGGGATTGGTGTTAAACCTAAATAATTGTTATTTGGTGCTTGCGTTAAGCATGAACATGATTGGATCGTGTTTATTGCAATACGATTATTCATTTAAAGAGACTAATGGTTACTCTATTTTCTTGAATAATCACCTTCAATGGTTTATTGAATCTCGATCGTAGTGTTACACATGTTCATAATATTGGTGCCAAAAGATACGAGGTAATGATGATAGTACCACTTACTTGTGGCACTGCCGCTTGAGTCATGTTGGTATAAATTGCATGAAGAGGCTTCATGCTGATGGATCTTTATACTCACTTGATTTTGAATCACTAGTGACATGCAAATCATACCACATGAGCAAGGCCTTGTTTTCATTGAGATGAAATAAGATAGTAACTTGTTGGAAATGATACATTTTGATGTATGCAGTCCAATGGGTGCTGAGGCACGCAGTGGATATCATTATGTTCTTACTTCAATGACGATTTGAGTAGATACCAGAGTATTTGCTTAATGAATCACAAGTCTGAAATATTGAAAAGTTCAATTCTGTTTCGGAGTAAAGTTCGTCGTAACAAGAGGATAAACTGTCTACGATATGATCATAGAAATGAATATCTGAGTTACGAGTTTTGGTACGCAGTTAAGACAATGTGGAAATTGTTTCGCAGTTCATGCCACCTAGAACATCATAGTGTGATGATGTGTCTGAACGTCATAGCCACACACTATTTGGTATGGTGCATGCTATGATGTCTCTTATTGAATTACCACTATCGTTTATGGGTTAAGCATTAGAGACTACCGCATTCACTTTAAATAGGGCACCACGTATTTCCGTTGAGATGGCACAGTATAGACTCGGGTTTAGAGAAATCTAAACTGTCGTTTCTTGAAAGTTTGGGATTTCGACACTTATGTGAAAAAGTTTCACTCTGATAAGCTCGAACCCAAAGCGGATAAATGCATCTTCATAGGATATCCAAAACAGTTGGGTACATCTCCTATCTCAGATCCGAAAGCAAAGTGTTTGTTTCTAGAAACGGATCCTTTCTCGAGGAAAGGTTTCTCTCGAAAGAATTGAGTGGGAGGGTGGTAGAACTTGATGAGGTTATTGAACCATCACTTCAACCAGTGTGTAGAAGGGCGCAGGAAGTTGTTCCTGTGGCGCCTACACCAATTGAAGTGAAAGCTGATGATGGTGATCATCGAGCATCGGATCAAGTTACTACAAGCCTCGTAGGTTGACAAGGTCGCGTACTACTGCAGGGTGGTACGGTAACCCTGTCTTGGAGGTCATGTTGTTGAGCAACAGTGAACCTACGAGTTATGGAGAAAGCAATGGTGGGCCCGGATTCCGACAAAAGGCTAGAAGCCATGAAATCCGAGAGAGGATCCATGTATGAAAACAAAGTGTAGACTTTGGAAGAACTACTTGATGGTCATAGGACTATTGAGTAAAGATGGATCTTTAAAAGGAAGACAGACGATGATGGTGATAAGTCACTATTAAGAAAAGCTCGACTTGTCGCAAAGATGTTTCCGACAAGATCAAATAGTTGACTATGATGAGACTTTCTCACTCGTAGCGATGCTAAAAGTCTGTTAGAATTATGTTAGTAGATGCATTATTTATGAAATATTGCACATAGGATGTCAAAACATTGTTTCCTCGACGGTTTCCTTGAGCAAACATTGTATGTGATACAACCAGAAGGTTTTGTCGATCCTAAAGATACTAACAAGTATGCAAGCTCGAGCGATCCTTCAATGGACTGGTGCAAGCATCTCGGAGTTGGAATATACACTTTGATGAGATGATCAAAGATTTTGGGTTTGTACAAAGTTTATGAGAAACTTGTATTTCCAAAAAAAGTGAGTGGGAGCACTATAGAATTTCTGATAAGTATATGTGGTTGACATATTGTGGATCAGAAGTAATGTAGAATTTCTGTAAAGCATACAAGGTTGTTTGAAAGGAGTTTTCAAAGGAGTACCTGGATTGCGCTACTTGAACGTTGAGCATCAAAGATCTATGGAGATAGATCGAAAGCGCTTAATAGAAGTTTCAACAAGATGCATGCCTTGACAAGTTTTTGAAGGAGTTCAAAATAGATCAGCAAAGAAGGAGTTCTTGGTTGTGTTGTGAGGTCTGAATTTGAGTAAGACTCAAAACCCAACCCCGGCAGAATAAAGAGAATAGACGAAGGTCGTCTTCTATGCCTTGGCCGTAGAATCTGAAGTATGCCATGGTGGGTACCACACCTGATGTGTGCCTTGACTCAAAGTCTGTTGAGAGGTACAGAGAGTGATCCATGATTGAATCACTAGCAGCGGTCAAAATTTATCCTTAGTAACTGATGGACTAAGGAATTTTTCTCGATTATGGAGGTGGTTAAGAAGTTCGTCGTAAAGGGTTACGTCGATGCAAGCTTTGACACTAATCCGAATAACTATGAGTAGTGAAACGGATTCGTATAGTAGAGTAGATATTTGGAGTATTTCCGAATAGCACATAGTAGCAGCATCTATAAGATGACATAAAGATTTGTAAAGAACACACGGATCTGAAAGTTTCAGAACCGTTGACTAAAACCTCTCTCACGAGCAAGACGTGATCAGACCCCATAACTATATGGGTGTTGGATTCGTTGAAATCACATGGTGATGTGAACTAGATTATTGACTCTAGTGCAAGTGGTAGACTGTTGGAAATATGCCCTAGAGGCAATAATAATTAGTTATTATTATATTTCTTTGTTCATGATAATCGTTTATTATCCATGCTATAATTGTATTGATTGGAAACACAATACTTGTGTGGATACATAGACAAAACACTGTCCCTAGTAAGCCTCTAGTTGACTAGCTCGTTGATCAAAGATGGTCAAGGTTTCCTGGCCATAGGCAAGTGTTGTTACTTGATAACGGGATCACATCATTAGGAGAATCATGTGATGGACTAGACCCAAACTAATAGACGTAGCATGTTGATCGTGTCATTTTGTTGCTACTGTTTTCTGCGTGTCAAGTATTTGTTCCTATGACCATGAGATCATATAACTCACTGACACCGGAGGAATGCTTTGTGTGTATCAAACGTCACAACGTAACTGGGTGACTATAAAGATGCTCTACAGGTATCTCCGAAGGTGTTAGTTGAGTTAGTATGGATCGAGACTGGGATTTGTCACTCCGTGTGACGGAGAGGTATCTCGGGGCCCACTCGGTAATACAACATCACACACAAGCCTTGCAAGCAATGTGACTTAGTGTAAGTTGCGGGATCTTGTATTACAGAACGAGTAAAGAGACTTGCCGGTAAACGAGATTGAAATAGGTATGCGGATACTGACGATCGAATCTCGGGCAAGTAACATACCGAAGGACAAAGGGAATGACATACGGGATTATATGAATCCTTGGCACTGAGGTTCAAAGGATAAGATCTTCGTAGAATATGTAGGATCCAATATGGGCATCCAGGTCCCGCTATTGGATATTGACCGAGGAGTCTCTCGGGTCATGTCTACATAGTTCTCGAACCCGCAGGGTCTGCACACTTAAGGTTCGACGTTGTTTTATGCGTATTTGAGTTATATGGTTGGTTACGGAATGTTGTTCGGAGTCCTGGATGAGATCACAGACGTCACGAGGGTTTCCGGAATGGTTCGGAAACGAAGATTGATATATAGGATGACCTCATTTGGTTACCGGAAGGTTTTCGTGCATTACCGGAAAAGTTTCGGGCTCATCGGTAGTGTACTGGGAGTGCCGGGAGGGGTGCCGGGGACCATCAGGAGGGGTGTCACGCCCCAAGGGGTATCATGGGCTATGGGAAGAGATAAACCAGCCCCTAGTGGGCTGGAATAAGTTCCCACTGAGGCCCATAAGGTTTGAGAAGGAAAAAACACAAGGTGGAAAGAGTTTCCAAGTGGGAAGGTGGAATCCTACTCCAAGTAGGATTGGAGTAGGACTCCTCCACCTCCAATTTCGGCCAAACCTTGAGGGTGTGAGGCTGCCTCTTCCCTCCCCCTCCCTCCTATATATACTGAGGTATTAGGGCTGATTTGAGACAGCTTTGCCACGACAGCCCGACCACATATCTCCACGGTTTTACCTCTGGATCGCGTTTCTGCGGAGCTCGGGCAGAGCCCTGCTGAGATTAGATCACCACCAACCTCCGGAGCGCCGTCACGCTGCCGGAGAACTCATCTACCTCTCCGTCTCTCTTGCTGGATCAAGAAGGCCGAGATCATCATCGAGCTGTACGTGTGCTGAACGCGGAGGTGCCGTCCGTTCGGCACTAGATCATGGGACTGATCGCGGGACGGTTCGCGGGGTGGATCGAGGGACGTGAGGACGTTCCACTACATCAACCGCGTTCACTAACGCTTCTGCTGTGCGGTCTACAAGGGTACGTAGATCGAATATCCCCTCTCGTAGATGGACATCACCATGATAGTCTTCGTGCGCGTAGGAAATTTTTTGTTTCCCATGCGACGTTCCCCAACAATTCATCTAAATCACTTTTTAATGACCGGACACTAACCAAATAGACTCCCCACACATTTGAGACGGATATAAGGGGTCCGACTATAGATTCTCTTACCGATGGATTGTGTCCATGGACCCTTGCTGTCGCGAGCCTTGCCCGCGTTTGGCTTGTGGGTTGCTTTGCCGCGATCCGGGCTAGTCGATAGGTACAAGACAAACCTTTGATACTTTACATGTACTTCATACACACCCTTATCGTAATATACACAAGCATGAGTAAAATTTAACTTCAACAAAAGGATTCGAACCTCGATAAATACTCGCCTTATATTACCATGCATCCTATTCACCTCTCTCGGATACCCTGTAGAGGGATCTACGGAATCATCTTTGACAAATCTTGGAAATATGAGCGATTTACCATGTGATTTTACTAGCAGAGAAAGTAGATAAATCATGACTATCATAGCAATTATAAGACAAGTCATACGATCATACAGAGAGTACGCAAGTAGCATCTGAAGTGGTGAATAGGAACGGAACATATCTAGAACAGAAACTAGAACAAGAAGTTACGGCAGGAACTCAAAGAAGAAGAAGACAAACACGTACTGAGTTGCAGTAGCAGCAGTGGAATTGGCATTGACATCATCACCGGCCATGTTGTCGAAGAGGTTATTGACGTCGGGGAAGAAGTCATCGTCTGAGAAGTGGTCGTCGGTGTCCGTGGTGTCCGTGATGAAGAAGCGAGTAGTTGCGTAGAGCGCTCCCCAAAAAACTTATCACCCTTCTCCCGTACAAGACTCAAAGAGGTGGGGTTTTGGAGGCTTACTGCCCTAACCTGTGGTGCATGCCGCAAGCCAGTATGGAGAAGAACCTAGTAGCAGCTCAGAGATTGGAACTCGATGTCTTGACAAAGATGATGTTCTCATGTATCTCTCTGGAGAGGAGCGGCCTCTCGTTTATAGGCACATTAGAAGGAGGCGAACAGGCAGTGATGACCCACAAGTGTAGGGGATCTATCGTAGTCCTTTAGATAAGTAAGAGTGTAGAACCCAACGAGGAACAGAAGAAAATGACAAGTGGTTTTTAGTAAGGTATTCTTTGCAAGCACTGAATTTGTCGGTAACAGATAGTTTTGTGATAGGGTAATTTGTAGTGGGTAGCAAGTAACAAATGTAACAAAGGTGCAGCAAGGTGTCCCAATCCCTTTTGTAGCAAAGTACACCTGGACAAACTCTTATATAAAGCAAAGCGCGCCCGAGGACACATGAGAATTTCTATCAAGCTAGTTTTCATCATGCTCATATGATTCGCGTTCGTTACTTTGATAATTTGATATATGGGTGGACCGGCGCTTGGGTGTTACCCTTACTTGGACAAACCTCCCACTTATGATTAACCTCTCTCGCAAGCATCCGCAACTACGAAATAAGAATTAAGATAAATCTAACCATAGCATGAAACATATGGATCCAAATCAGCCCCTTACGAAGCAACACATAAACTAGGGTTTAAGCTTATGTCACTCTAGCAACCCCTCATCTACTTATTACTTCCCAATGCCTTCCTCTCGGCCCAAATAATGGTGAAGTTTCATGTAGTCGACGTTCACACGACACCACTAGAGGAGAGACAACACACATCTTATCAAAATATCAAACGAATACAAAATTCACATGATTACTTATAGCAAGACTTATCCCATTTCCTCAGGAACAAACGTATTTACTCACAAAGCATATTCATGTTCATAATCACAGGAGTATTAATAATAATTAAGGATCTGAACATATGATTTTCCACCAAATAAAGCAACTAGCATCAACTACAAGGAGTAATCAACACTACTAGCAACCCCGAGGTACCAATCTGAGGTTTGAGACAAAGATCAGATACAAGAGATGAACTAGGGTTTGTAGAGGAGATGGTGTTGATGAAGATGTTGATGGAGATTAACCCCCTCTCGATTAGAGGATCATTGGTGATGACGATGGCTTTGATTTCCCCCTCCGGGAGGGAAGTTTCCCCCGCGGAATAGCTCCGCCGAAGCTCTAGATTGGTTATGCCCAAGTTCCGCCTCGATACGGCGACGCTTCATCCCGAAAGTTGTCTTATGATTTTTTCCAGGTCAAAACCCTTCATATAGCAGAAGATGGGCACCGGAGGCCTACCAGGTGTCCCACAAGCCTGCACGGCGCGGCCAGGGGGGTAGGCCGCGCCCCCTGGCTTGTGGCTACCTGGTGGGTCCCTGAGGTATCTCTTTCGCACAATATTTTTATATATTCCAAAATAATTTTCCGTAAGTTTTTAGGACTGTTGGAGTTGTGCAGAATAGGTCTCTCAGATTTGCTCCTTTTCCGGTCCAGAATTCCAGCTGTCGGCATTCTCCCTCTTCATGTAAACCTAGTAAAATAAGAGAGAAAAGGCATAAGTATTGTTCCATAATGTGTAATAACAGCTCATAATGCAATAAATGTCAATATAAAAGCATGATGCAAAATGGACGTATCAACTCCCCCAAGCTTAGACCTCGCTTGTCCTCAAGCGAAAGCCGAGATCGATAAATATGCCCACATGTTTAGATATAGAGGTGTCGATAAAATAAAATAAGGACATGAAGGCATCATGGTAATCTTTAGAAAAGCAACAAATATTGACATATAATCTCTTATGCTAGAGTAGCAATTCATTCACATGGTAAAATATGAATCAAGAGCTCTATTGAGAACTAACAAACTATGATGTTAGTCATTGAAGCAATTCCAATTTATGATAACATAGGAAAGAGTCAATATAAGAGCTTGTAAAGCAAATCCACATACTCAATTATCTTATGGTCTTTCACAATTGCTAACACTCATGCGGTACCTATGAGGTCAAAGCTTCCATGGAACACAGAGAAAGATAGGGGCTTATAATTTGCCTCCCAACTATGCACCTCAAGGGAAATGTCAACAGTAAAAATGCATGAACATCCACATCCGAGTGGATATATGTGTCTCGATCATTCCCCAACACATGACGCTTGCCAAAGGATAAAGGCGAAATAAAGGAAGTGATGAAATCACGATGACTCTTATGTAAAGGTAAGTAATAGAAAGTAAAGGTAACATATAGGCCCTTCGCAGAGGGAAGCAGAGGTTATCATGCATTTTTATAGTTGGATTCACAATCGCTTAATGTAAAAGAACGTCACTTTATATTGCCCCTTGCGATAAAGAACTTTATTATGCAGTCTGTCGCTTTTATTTCTTCCATATCACAAGTTCTTTTTAAGTTTATTTTCCTCACACTGATTGATGACACATATTTAGAGAGTAATTTTTATTGCTTGCATCGATGACAACTTACTTGAAGGATCTTACTCAATCCATAGGTAGGTATGGTGGACTCTCCATGAAAAACAAAGTTAAAGGTGTTTGGAAGCACAAGTAGCATCTCTACTTGGTGCGGGAGTTATTTTGGCTAATATGGGTGGAAGCAAGCGAAACATGTTGAATGATCTATAACCATATAAGTTCTATAGGGAAATAAGCAAACATAACTCATTATTTTGTCTTCCTTGTCCAACATCAACTTCTTAATCATATAATATTTTAGTGAGTGCTCACAATCATAAAAGATGTCCAAGATAATATATTTATATGTGAACCTCTCTTTCTTTATTATTCCCATTTAATTGCAACAATGACTAATAGCTTTGTTTGTCAACTCACAACAAATTTCAATCGACATACTTTTTATATGTGAAGTCATCACTCCCCATAAGATCATTACATACTCTTTGCTTTTATTCTATACTTATTTTTCCCAAGATCATAGCAAGCAAGCAAAGCCCTCAACTCAAAACTACTCTTTATTATATAACTCTCGGACTTGCTTACATACGGGGAACAGAAAGCAAAACTAAAAGTAGATCACACTAAAACTTTATGCTACTAGATCAAGATATAACCAAAAATATTGAAAAGGAAAAACAAAAAGAAAAGTAAAAGAAGTGATGGTGATACGATACCGGGGCACCTCCCCCAAGCTTGGCTCAAGCCAAGGGGAGTGCCCTATACCCATGTGTTTAGTTGTCTTTCTCCGGAGGTGGTGATGTTATATTCTTGGCGATGATGCCCCTCAGAATGTGATTCTCCTCCTCAAGCTTATTATTTTGCTGCCTGAGATCCATTATTTCCTTGCGAAGTTTTCCAGCGATGGTTAAAGCTCCCATAACCCATCGATGTTTCATTGTTGCGGGGGAAGAAGCAACACTCTTTTTCATATTTTCATAAGTAAGAAATTTAGCATTGGGAGGGATAACTGAGTTCGGAATTGCTCAGCTCCAAAGTTCTTCCAACATCTCTCCAGGTTGTAGACGAGAGGTAACTTCTTGGTCTCCCTCCATGGCATCTATCCTTTTCAAGTCGGCCTCCATCTCTTCCTACGTGGCCTGCTCAAAGTGGTTGACATTGATGAATGCTCCGGACCCCGGTGTTAGGTGAGAGACACGACTCTCCCTAACCGACTCTTGCAAAGACATCTTACTCTAAATCCGTTGCAAAAACAGCTCAAAACAAAACCAGGATATATTGTCGTGATATGAAGGTCAAAACCTTTGGGAGATTATATAATAAATTTTTACCAACCCGAAGGAGTATACCACAAGAAAATGGAGTCCAGAGGGTGCACGGGGTGGCCACAAGCCTTCAAGGCTCGCCCAGGGGGGTAGGCCGCGCCCTCCTGGCTTGTCACCTCCTCGTGCACTCTTCAGACTACTTTAATTTTTCCTAATTTTTCAAATATTCCAAAATTGATAAAAAATTCCATTGGAGAAGTTTTGGAGTCGGTTTGCTTACCGTAACACATACCATTCCTTTTCGGAGTCTGAAACACGATGATAGGTCTCCCTAATGTACTCCTCCGGAGTTATGGTATTGATAATATTGGTTTCAACATTTATGGGAGTACCTGAGATATAATGTTTGATTCTTTTCCCATTTACCACCTTCAGATTTGTGCCTTCGGCGTTGTTGATCTTGATGGCACTAGAACGATATACTTCCTCCATAATGTAAGGTACTTCCCATTTAGAGAGAATTTTTCTGCAAAAAATCATAAACGAGAGTTATATAGAAAGACATGATCACCTACATTGAATTCACGCTTTTGTATGCTTCTATCATGCCATCTCTTAACCTTTTCTTTAAACAACTTGTCATTCTCATAGGCCTGGGATCTCCATCATCAAGTGAATTAATGTCAAATAACCTCTTCTCCCCAGCAAGTTTGAAATCATATTTAAGCTCTTTAATTGCCCAATAAGCTTTATGTTCTAGCTCTAGGGGTAAGTGACATGCTTTACCATAAACCATTTTATACGGAGACATGCCCATAGGTTTTTTGTAAGCGATTCTATAAGCCCATAATGCATCGTCGAGTTTCTTAGACCAATTCTTTCTAGATCTATTAACGGTCTTTTGCAAGATCAATTTAATTTCTCTATTGCTCAATTCTACTTGACCACTTGTCACGCCCAAGATGCGACCCTATCCTCAATTTGGCACAAGGGCCTCGTCAGGGATAGAAGCGCATCTCGTCGTGTCGCAAGAATGGATATCGTCACAAGTACATGTACTGAAAAGAAGAGATATATAAAGAGTTGGCTTACACTCGCCACAGGCTACATCAGAGTCACATCAGTACATTACATAATCATCAAGAGTAAGAGCAGGGTCCGACTACGGACGAAAACAAACGACAAAAGAAGAACGAGGTCCATCCTTGCTATCCCAGGCTGCCGGCCTGGAACCCATCCTAGATCGATGAAGAAGAAGAAGAAGAAGCAACTCCAAATGAACAATCAACGCGCTCCCGCCCAGTAACCTTTACCTGTACCTGCAACTAGTGTTGTAGTAATCTGTGAGCCACAGGGGACTCAACAATCTCATTTCCAAAGGTATCAAGACTAGCAAAGCTTAATGGGTGAGGTATGGTTAAGTGGTGAGGTTGCAGCAGCGGCTAAGCATATATTTGGTGGCTAACTTACGAGTACAAGAAATAAGAGGGGGAAGATCTACGCATAACGGACGTGAACTACTGATGATCAGATGAATGATCCTGAACACCTACCTACGTCAGACATAACCCCACCGTGTCCTCGATCGGAGAAGGAACTCACGAAAGAGACAGTCACGGTTACGCACACAGTTGGCAAGTTTTAATTAAGTTAACTTCAAGTTACCTAGAACCAGTGTTAAACAAAGCTTCCACGTTGCCACATAACCGCGGGCACGGCTTTCCAAAAATATTTAACCCTGCAGGGGTGCTCCAACTAGTCCATCACAAATTACCACAAGCCGCATAGAAATCCTCAATCACGAAGCTCGCGATCTCGTCAGATTCCCTAGTGGAAGACCTCAACTCTGAGATTACCCAAAGCATCACCGGAATCCCGATGCACAAGATATCTCGTCAAAGGTAAAACTAATCCAGCAAGGCCGCCCGACGTGTCGACGATCCCGATAGGAGTCGCGTACCTCGTTCTCAGGACACGGCGGATGAGCTAGACGTCGGGATCGCTAAACCTCCGGGTGACCAGGGGGGCGCCGGACATCGCTCAGGTGGGGCCAACACTCATGAGGAGCACTGGCCCGGGGGTTGATTAAATTATCCTCGGGGCCCGGGAAGTCCCTATGCAATTTTATTAGGTGATTAGGCAAATGTAGTACCAAAGTTGGGCCTTGCCAGACCAGCTTTAATCTAAAACGAATTATCAAGGGGGTCCCCATAACAACCCCGATCGTGTTGGGAGCGCTCATTTATGGAACATAACACCGGTAGCCGAAAACTAAGGGGGCAAAGGTGGAACAAAACACCAGGCTAGAAAGGCCGAGCCTTCCACCTTTAACCAAGTATATAGGTGCATTAAAATTAAGTAGCATTTAAATAAGGTGATATAACAAGGAACCCATGTTTTTGCATGGAAGCATCTGCACCTGCAACTAGCAACGCTAACACAGGGTTAAGCAAGCGGTAACATAGCCAATCAGTGGTTTGCTAGGTCGAACAGGTTGAAGGTTATCATGGCATTGTTGAGAGGCTGATATTTAACAGGTGGTAGGCAACGAGACATAATCGATAGAAGCGATAAAACTAGCATGGCAATGATAGTAATGGTATCTGGGGAAATGATCATCTTGCCTGAGATCCCGCTTGGAAGAAGAATGACTCCGTGAAGCAGAAGAACCGATGTAGTCGAACGGGTCCTCACATCCGACACGCATGCGGAACTCTATCGAGACGGGGAAACCCGGAACAAGCATCAACACACGATATTCACCACACGATGCACAACACATATGATGCATGAACTACTAAATACATGCAAGTCACGGCATGACAATTCACACAATCAAACACTACACATTAAGTGAAGTTCAATATGCAACGAGTTGCATATTGACGAAACTCCACGTTATTATTTATTTCTATCCCGATTAGATACACGGCAATATTAAATGTGGTTAAACATGGCAAGAGGTGAAGCGCAATTAAACTACCTATCTAGGCATTTTAAATGAGGTCGGAAATGTCATATAGCACCTCCGAAACGCCCTAACATGTTAATTAACAATTCTGTCCAGATCTGATCTAACACATTTAATTAGTTGTTAAACAGCAAAACAAATAGGTTCACGTGATTCTACGCGTCAAGGCAAGCAATCTACACATAAAGAACATCTCCAACGGAGCTACGGGTCAAAAGATACAAGCACCGCAAGATATGATGGCATGAATGCAATATGTGTGCAATGACGGTCACGAGCACTTAAAAACATGGAAACAGCAAGAGAACATGAACCTACACGAGATTCTAAGCAAGTTTCATGTAGTACACGATCAAATCGGAGCTACGGTTCAACAACTACGAGCAAAACAAGAACTGACTACAATCTGCCAAAATCAGCCACATAACATTTTCTACGCCTCACAACTTCGGCTACACAACTCCGATAAGCTCACGCAAGGCATGGCACGAAAGAGGGCAAGAAGCACTACTACAAACAACTAACAATAACTAGCATGGCAGTAAGGAGCACTAGGAAAAGAAGACACAAAATGGCATCTCACACACTCTTTCAGACTTAGCGAAAATAACACCTCATGAAAGTGCAGTTTTCAGCCTGAAGGCATATTGACAGCAGAAAAATCCTAAGCTCCAGGTCTTCAAATGTCATGAAAATTTACAGCATGCTAGAGAAACACAAGGGGAACAACTAACTCCATTGGACCAACCTCAAAAGAGCTACAGATCACAAGATGCTAGCAAGACAAGACAACAACAAAATAATAACAGATTACAGACTTAGAAATATTTCAGCTCCTCCAAAACAGCACTATTTCTAGCAACTTGAGGGCTATCAAACCACACCTAAATATGCAATTCTATTGCAACCAAAAATACCAGAGGCTCGTCTAAACACCCAAGAACAACTCCCTAGTTGACAACTCCGACAAACGAAGCACGGAATAAATCCTACGAATTAAACAAAAGGGCATCACGGCAAAATATCGCGCGAACTAACTTCCTCAAAAACTAAATCTAATTGCACAGAAAAATCCAATGGATTTTTCTACCCCGGAAACATATAAAATAAGTGAGGGTGCACAGCAATAGAATGCCACACGAAAAGCGAGAAAATAACCTATACACGGTAAAATAAACTACCAACAATTCCCTACACACGAAAATACAAATGACCGCTCTAAAATACATGGAAAAAGGGTCCCTAAAACATGGGCATTTATCTAAGGCATACGGGCAACCCGGTCTTGCACGAAAAATAAATACGGTCGAAACCTATTAGGACAGCACGCTTATCTGGGCAAACAGCATGCTAAACGACGTCAAACAAATATGCAAGTTGTAAAAACGGATACTACGCGAAATTCTACACCAAATCCATATAAAGATCACCTCGATCCGACTTACGGAATATAAGTTACGGGGGTTTTATTATATCTATTTATCTGGAATTTATATTAATTCCGAAATATATTCCTAAAAGGAAAAATTACCTACGGGCCTATCTACTAGGCGCAGCATAACTAAAATGCAACCGGGTGAGGAATAGGAGGGCAGGGAGGAGGTTCTCACCTCGGCCACTTGGTCTGGCCTGAGGTGGGCCTTGGGGAGGCCTGGGGTCGGTGGAGAGCACCGGCTAGGGGAGAGGGGCGAGATGGGCCGGCTCCGGAGCGGAGCTGGATCGGGGCGGCGGAAGGAGCTGGGTCGGCCTGGAGCCTCAGCCTGTCGGGGCGCTGGAGCAGGCCCACGGGCGATGGGAGGCCGAATCGGGGCGTCGTCCTCCCGTGCTCACCAGGAGCTCGCAGCCATGGCGTCGGCAGCGGCACTGCCGACAAGGGACGGGGGCGAGGAGGCCTGGCGAGGTCCGACGAGGTCGGGAACAGGCGGATCCAAGGGCATGGAGGCCGGATCCAGCGAGTGCTCGACCGGCGGCGGCGCGATGGGCTGGTAGGCGGCGGCGGCGGGTGCTCACATCACAGAGAGCCGGCGTGGGGAGGCGCAGCCCACGGGGCGACGACGAGGAGCTGCAGGCGGAGGCGGGGCCGACGAAGGCAGGCGGCGCGCAGGCACCGGATCGGGGCCGGAGGTGGCAGGAGCAGGGGCTCCCCCTCAGATGTGGGCGCGCTGCGGGCGGCGGCGGCCGGATGGGCTCGGAGGGCCTCGCGCGGGCTGGAGCGGGCCGACGGCGCTGGTGGGGAGAGAGGCTGCGGCTAGGGTTAGGTGAGGGCACGGTTTTTGAGGCAGAGGGGGAGTGGCTCTCTAATTAATGGTATGGGGGCTATATATAGACAAACGGGGGGGGGGGGGGGGGGGCTCGGTTAACCGGAATCGCGTTCCGGATCCAACCGCGGGGTCGGATTCAGACGATTCCGAACGCGGGTATGGGTATGCGCCCGTGTAGAGGGAATATCCGGAGACGAGAGGGAGAACGGGCGGCGCGGCACGAATTTTAAAACACCGACAGACGTCCGACGATAGACCGAATACGGTGCCGCTACGGTCGACCGTTCAGGTACCGGACGGTCTCGGACCACAACGAAATTCGACAGGCGGTCTTGCGATAACTAATTACGACCGCATGCTAAGTTTCACCCCGATCAGAGAAAGTTTTAAGCGCATTTTAAAAACAGGGTTTCGACGATGCCGCGGGCGCGTGCGTGTGCGATCGGACTCAGAACGGGCAACCTCGAGAACCGGCAACTACTAACGGATGCAAGTTTGAAAACTGGCGGCAACGGAGATGCCGATGCAATGCAGATGATGCGCATGATGCGATGATGATGCGACAAATAAAAATAGATACACGACGAAAACGGAAAGAAGGGGGAATCTTTTGGAACGTCGGCATCGGGCTGTCACAACTCTCCTACACTACAAGAGGATCTCGCCCCGAGATCCAAGAATGAAAGGGGTAGAAGATGAGAAAGAACATGAGGTAAAACTTAGTCGCTTCTTTGACAAACGAGTGAAACCAATGATCCTTGGAGGTTGCAAAGAGATGAGGACTGATATGAGAGACGAGCAAGAATTCACGGAAAATTTCGGCAGCACTTCGGTAGGAAAATGGGACAAAAAATTCGATAAGATGGTAGAATTAGACAATATTCACAACAAACAAGTAAATAGAACAAGGGAACACCATGATCTTGATAGAACAACAAGATTGACCCAAAATAGCAATATCACAAAGCCTCCGGAACAATAGAATAGGAACTAGCTCATACGGATGAAGAGAATGAAGAGAGAATGACAACTACTATCACGATAGAATTGAAGAGCCTACGAACAGAGAATTGACAGAGTAGTTGGAAAACCAACAACGAAAATAACCATATAGTAGTGGGCTTATGAAAATCGTCTCAACAAATATGAGGTGACAAACAACCACTAAAAGAACCAAGGATAGATTGGGAGAAACAAGATATGAACAAATCTTACACCAAGAGGATACATCGAGAACTTGGAATAATGACAAGCACCATGATAACAACAACCCATAGGAAAATATTTAGATGACATCCAAACCAAGATAGCTCAATGAAGAAACCATGAGTTGAAATATCTCATGATCAAAGAATTGGTGGGTTTAATTATCTCATTCTTGAAAGGAAAACTCTTCGAGGCTCCTACACTAACAAGAATGCTATAATACCACCTCAAAGGATAAAGGAAGAACAATTGCACATATAAATGCAAAAGAAAGGACACTTGAGGTTCTCCAACAAGAATCTTGAAGAACACTTGAGAATGGATTGAAACCTTGATGAACCACCAAGAAGGACCTCCGTATACAAATGAATGATGCACAAACATGAAGGTAGAAAAGAATAAGATTATGGCCTTGCCAAGATTTAGATGAAGCTACACAAAGAGATACTGATAGACTTGAAACTTCGGAAAAGAAAGATAAGCACTTGAGAAAAGAATTGATATCATGAGCCCTCTGGAAGAAGAATTGAAATCTCTTGGAAGAAGGAAGGACAATAATAAGAATTATGTTATGCTCATCCTTCATCAAATTAAATTGATGACAAGCAATGGATCTAGCATACAACTTATTCTTCTAGAAATGAATCTTGGAGAGACAGAGAGAAAAGCACCACTTGAAGCATAATTGAAGGAAGCACCGGTAAGAATTCAGAATTGAATGGAATATCAAGAAAGCATGGAGACACAAGAGAATGAAGAGATCATAAGCCAGCTGAGACAAAACTTGAACCAGGCACCGGATAATCGAGAGACGAACGAAGAGACAACACTGGAGAAGAATTGAGGATGAAAGCTGAAAGCTGAGAACGAAGAATCTTCTGAAATGATGGCCTTCGGAGGAACGAGAAATAAAAACAACTCAGAAATGCACTGGATAGGAAGAAAGGGATACTCATGATTGGCTTAATGAGAGGATACACGAAGCTGAGGTGACAGTCTTCGCAAGAATGGACAAAGATTTGAGAGAAACACTCCTTCGAATTGCAAGCTGAGAATGATGACGAGAAACAACACCACGAAGAACTGAGACACTCCGGAATAAAGAAGAATGAAAGGTTGAGCCAATATGAGAATTAATTCAAATAGATCTTGACGAAGGGATATGACTGATGAAAATCATACTTACGTCATAGTTGAAAAGAATTAAAGATCTCCGGGAAAAGATTACAAGAGCTATAAGAGATCCTGGGAAAAACCTGTGGGTTATGGGCCCACTCAAAGAAACCACCGTTAGAAAAGATTGCTAGAAAGATTGATATAACACCGGTATGAAGAGAACTAGATGAGGTTAGCACCTGAAAATAATTAAAAGGATTGGAAATAAGAACCTCTGAGATAACTTCAGCACTCCGGATGGAATAGAGAGAAATGACCATAAGAAGACCGATGAGAATTTCCAACATGGGAAAAATTACAAGGATGAATAGGATACAATGAACACGGATAATTAAATTAAATTCACCGGAAAAGATGACAGAATGAATAAAGAAGAACACGAATCTCATGATAAACTTCACAATGAATCACCGGGTACAAAAGGAAGAAGAGATATCGGAAGCACAATGAAATGAATGCGCTTGGATGAAATCCAACACCGAAGAAAAAGGGCGGGAGGGCGGGGAAAAACAAAGACAGCTTGGGACAGATGAGATGAACTCCGGAATAAAATGAGAGAATGATCTGCAAGAATTGGAGAGGATTGAATCCACTTGGAGAGAAACACACCGATTGAAAAGACTTGACATAACAACTCCGGTTGACAAAATTGATGAGACAATTGAACGAACAAAAGAATTTGCATTCTCACATAAAAATATGAGAACACCTCTTAGGAAAGATCTGAAACCAACACTTGACCTCGAAGCAACTTGAATTACCAAATTCAACAAAACAAAGGGTGCGGCTTACAATTAGCCAGAACAAACTCATGAGAAAGATTTCGTCCGATATTTTCGTGGATAGGATCGCACGGGCTCGATTTTACAGTAGCCATCAAGTGCAAGGCAGTGCACCCGATATACGAAGCGTCCCCGAGTCGTAGCAAGCTACAAGGACTCTTTAAGACACAACGTGTACCGCTGTAAGTCGACCGTGAACAAACGAATTCACTAGATGTCGAACCCCAACCTAACATCAAGAATTTGTTGGAAGATTGTCCTATAAGAAACTACTTGAATTCCCACCTATGAATTCCTGAAATATCTGGTCATGCAATCTGGTACACGGATACAAGGAGTAATATCACACAACTCCTATACTAACCCGTCACCTGTATCACATCCGTCAACACACAACCAGAATCTCGGACCTTCATCTACAACAGACCCTCGTGATCACAACGATACAAAGTATGGCAGTACTCCCGAACAATCTGCACCAGTACTGGGGACATCGGGGTTATCTCGCCACTACTAGTATTGAAGCAATTATGAACATCCTTTGTTCTTAGATACCAAGAAATCTGAATGATAACGATGTGCTCAAGAATCCCCTGGAGCTCAACTCCCCGGAAGAAAATCAAGTCAGACAGGAGGCACCAAGACAGAACTCCGTCACATCGGCATCATATAGATTCCAAAAATATCCGCGTGATCCTAATTTTTTTTTAGTGAGAAGAGGAGTAGAATTAAATTATTACATCAAGATTCCTCAGCAGCGCATAGAAGAGGAGAAAAAAGAATCCTACCCTCCGATATATAACTAAGACTCAAAGTATTTTTTACTAGACTCGACTCGGCCAAGTTCGATCAATCAAGGGGGCTCCTAGGTCGGTACAGCTCTGATACCAACTTGTCACGCCCAAGATGCGACCCTATCCTCAATTTGGCACGAGGGCCTCGTCAGGGATAGAAGCGCATCTCGTCGTGTCGCAAGAATGGATATCGTCACAAGTACACGTACTGAAAAGAAGAGATATATAAAGAGTTGGCTTACACTCGCCACATGCTACATCAGAGTCACATCAGTACATTACATAATCATCAAGAGTAAGAGCAGGGTCCGACTACGGATGAAAAGAAACGACAAAAGAAGAGCGACGTCCATCCTTGCTATCCCAGGCTGCCGGCCTGGAACCCATCCTAGATCGATGAAGAAGAAGAAGAAGCAACTCCAAATGAACAATCAACGCGCTCGCGTCCAGTAACCTTTACCTGTACCTGCAACTGGTGTTGTAGTAATCTGTGAGCCACAGGGGACTCAGCAATCTCATTTCCAAAGGTATCAAGACTAGCAAAGCTTAATGGGTGAGGTATGATTAAGTGGTGAGGTTGCAGCAGCGGCTAAGCATATATTTGGTGGCTAACTTATGAGTACAGGAAATAAGAGGGGGAAGATCTACGCATAACGGACGTGAACTACTGATGATCAGATGAATGATCCTGAACACCTACCTACGTCAGACATAACCCCACCGTGTCCTCGATCGAAGAAGGAACTCACGAAAGAGACAGTCACGGTTACGCACACAGTTGGCAAGTTTTAATTAAGTTAACTTCAAGTTATCTAGAACCAGTGTTAAACAAAGCTTCCACGTTGCCACATAACCGCGGGCACGACTTTCCGAAAAGATTTAACCCTGCAGGGGTGCTCCAACTAGTCCATCACAAATTACCACAAGCCGCATAGAAATCCTCAATCACGAAGCTCGCGATCTCGTCAGATTCCCTAGTGGAAGACCTCAACTCTGAGATTACCCAAAGCATCACCGGAATCCCGATGCACAAGATATCTCGTCAAAGGTAAAACTAATCCAGCAAGGCCGCCCGACGTGTCGACGATCCCGATAGGAGTCGCGTACCTCGTTCTCAGGACACGGCGGATGAGCTAGACGTCGGGATCGCTAAACCTCCGGGTGACCAGGGGGGCGCCGGACATCGCTCAGGTGGGGCCAACACTCATGAGGAGCACTGGCCCGGGGGTTGATTAAATTATCCTCGGGGCCCGGGAAGTCCCTATGCAATTTTATTAGGTGATTAGGCAAATGTAGTACCAAAGTTGGGCCTTGCCAGACCAGCTTTAATCTAAAATGAATTATCAAGGGGGTCCCCATAACAACCCCGATCGTGTTGGGAGCGCTCATTTATGGAACATAACACCGGTAGCCGAAAACTAAGGGGGCAAAGGTGGAACAAAACACCAGGCTAGAAAGGCCGAGCCTTCCACCTTTAACCAAGTATATAGGTGCATTAAAATTAAGTAGCATTTAAATAAGGTGATATAACAAGGAACCCATGTTTTTGCATGGAAGCATCTGCACCTGCAACTAGCAACGCTAACACAGGGTTAAGCAAGCGGTAACATAGCCAATCAGTGGTTTGCTAGGTCGAACAGGTTGAAGGTTATCATGGCATTGTTGAGAGGCTGATATTTAACAGGTGGTAGGCAACGAGACATAATCGATAGAAGCGATAAAACTAGCATGGCAATGATAGTAATGGTATCTGGGGAAATGATCATCTTGCCTTTGATCCCGCTTGGAAGAAGAATGACTCCGTGAAGCAGACGAACCGATGTAGTCGAACGGGTCCTCATATCCGACACGCATGCGGAACTCTATCGAGATGGGGAAACCCGGAACAAGCATCAACACACGATATTCACCACACGATGCACAACACATATGATGCATGAACTACTGAATACATGCAAGTCACGGCATGACAATTCACACAATCAAACACTACACATTAAGTGAAGTTCAATATGCAACGAGTTGCATATTGACGAAACTCCACGTTATTATTTATTTCTATCCCGATTAGATACACGACAATATTAAATGTGGTTAAACATGGCAAGAGGTGAAGCGCAATTAAACTACCTATCTAGGCATTTTAAATGAGGTCGAAAATGTCATATAGCACCTCCGAAACGACCTCACATGTTAATTAACAATTCTGTCCAGATCTGATCTAACACATTTAATTAGTTGTTAAACAGCAAAACAAATAGGTTCACGTGATTCTACGCGTCAAGGCAAGCAATCTACACATAAAGAACATCTCCAACGGAGCTACGGGTCAAAAGATACAAGCACCGCAAGATATGATGGCATGAATGCAATATGTGTGCAATGACGGTCACGAGCACTTAAAAACATGGAAACAGCAAGAGAACATGAACCTACACGAGATTCTAAGCAAGTTTCATGTAGTACACGATCAAATCGGAGCTACGGTTCAACAACTACGAGCAAAACAAGAACTGACTACAATCTGCCAAAATCAGCCACATAACATTTTCTACGCCTCACAACTTCGGCTACACAACTCCGATAACCTCACGCAAGGCATGGCACGAAAGAGGGCAAGAAGCACTACTACAAACAACTAACAACAACTAGCATGGCAGCAAGGAGCACTAGGAAAAGAAGACACAAAATGGCATCTCACACACTCTTTCAGACTTAGCGAAAATAACACCTCATGAAAGTGCAGTTTTCAGCCTGAAGGCATATTGACAGAAGAAAAATCCTAAGCTCCAGGTCTCCAAATGTCATGAAAATTTACAGCATGCTAGAGAAACACAAGGGGCACAACTAACTCCATTGGACCAACCTCAAAAGAGCTACAGATCACAAGATGCTAGCAAGACAAGACAACAACAAAATAATAACAGATTACAGACTTAGAAATATTTCAGCTCCTCCAAAACAGCACTATTTCTAGCAACTTGAGGGCTATCAAACCACACCTAAATATGCAATTCTATTGCAACCAAAAATACCATAGGCTCGTCTAAACACCCAAGAACAACTCCCTAGTTGACAACTCCGACAGACGAAGCACGGAATAAATCCTACGAATTAAACAAAAGGGCATCACGGCAAAATATCGCGCGAACTAACTTCCTCAAAAACTAAATCTAATTGCACAGAAAAATCCAATGGATTTTTCTACCCCGGAAACATATAAAATAAGTGAGGGTGCACAGCAATAGAATGCCACACGAAAAGCGAGAAAATAACCTATACACGGTAAAATAAACTACCAACAATTCCCTACACGCGAAAATACAAATGACCGCTCTAAAATACATGGAAAAAGGGTCCCTAAAACATGGGCATTTATCTAAGGCATACGGGCAACCCGATCTTGCACGAAAAATAAAACGGGTCGAAACCTATTAGGACAGCACGCTTATCTAGGCAAACAGCACGCTAAACGACGTCAAACAAATATGCAAGTTGTAAAAACGGATACTACGCGAAATTCTACACCAAATCCATATAAAGATCACCTCGATCCGACTTACGGAATATAAGTTACGGGGGTTTTTATTATATCTATTTATCTAGAATTTATATTAATTCCGAAATATATTCCTAAAAGGAAAAATTACCTACGGGCCTATCTACTAGGCGCAACATAACTAAAATGCAAACGGGTGAGGAATAGGAGGGCAGGGAGGAGGTTCTCACCTTGGCCACTTGGGCCGGCCTGAGGTTGGCCTTGGGGAGGCCTGGGGTCGGTGGAGAGCACCGGCTAGGGGAGAGGGGCGAGCTGGGCCGGCTCCGGAGCGGAGCTGGGTCGGGGCGGCGGAAGGAGCTGGGCCGGCCTGGAGCCTCGGCCTGTCGGGGCGCTGGAGCAGGCTCACGGGCGATGGGAGGCCGAATCGTGGCGTCGTCCTCCCGTGCTCACCAGGAGCTCGCAGCCATGGCGTCGGCAGCGGCACTGCCGACAAGGGACGGGGGCGAGGAGGCCCGGCGAGGTCCGACGAGGTCGGGAACGGGCGGATCCAAGGGCACGGAGGCCGGATCCAGCGAGTGCTCGACCGGCGGCGGCGGGTGCTCACATCACAGAGAGCTGGCATGGGGAGGCGCGGCCCACGGGGCGACGATGAGGAGCTGCAGGCGGAGGCGGGGCCGACGAAGGCAGGCGGCGGCGCGCAGGCACCGGATCGGGGCCGGAGGCGGCAGGAGCAGGGGCTCCCCCTCAGATGCGGGCGCGCTGCGGGCGGCGGCGGCGCGCAGGCACCGGATCGGGGCCGGAGGCGGCAGGAGCAGGGGCTCCCCCTCAGATGCGGGCGCGCTGCGGGCGGCGGCGGTCGGATGGGCCCGGAGGGCCTCGCGCGGGCTGGAGCGGGTCGGCGGCGCTGGTGGGGAGAGAGGCTGCGGCTAGGGTTAGGTGAGGGCACGGTTTTCGAGGCAGAGGGGGAGTGGCTCTCTAATTAATGGCATGGGGGCTATATATAGACAAACGGGGGGGGGGGGGGGCTCGGTTAACCGGAATCGCGTTCCGGATCCAACTGCGGGGTCGGATTCGGACGATTCCGAACGCGGGTATGGGTATGCGGCCGTGTAGAGGGAATATCTGGAGACGAGAGGGAGAACGGGCGGCGCGGCACGAATTTTAGAACACCGACACACGGCCGACGGTAGACCGAATACGGTGCCGCTATGGTCGACCGTTCGGGTACCGGATGGTCTCCGACCACAACGAAATTCGACAGGCGGTCTAGCGATAACTAATTACGACCGCATGCCAAGTTTCACCCCGATCAGAGAAAGTTTTAAGTGCATTTTAAAAACTGGGTTTCGACGATGCCGCGGGCGCGTGCGTGTGCGATCGGACTCAGAACGGGCAACGTCGAGAACCGGCAACTACTAACGGATGCAAGTTTGAAAACTGGCGGCAACGGAGATGCCCGTGCAATGCAGATGATGCGCATGATGCGATGATGATGCCACAAATAAAAATAGACACACGACGAAAACGGAAAGAAGGGGGAATCTTCTGGAACGTCGGCATCGGGATGTCACACCACTAGACTGAGGATGATAAGGAGATGCAATTCTGTGATTAACATCATACTTCATGACTTCTTGTTATCCTTTGAACTACTCACATTGGCAATCATAGTTTGATTCTCGCAGTTCATAAGAACACCTGGTACAGGTTTCTCAACAACCGGTAAGTCATTCAAGAGCCGACGAAGCTAATATGCTTCGAGCATAGATGTATCTAGTGCTGCGAGTTCTGCTTCCGTTGTTGACCCCGTTAAGATGGTTTGCTTGCAAGACTTACGAGAAATAGCGCCACCACCATGAGTGAATACATAACCACTCGTGGCCTTTATCTCATCAACATCAAAGATCCAGTTTGACTCATTATACCCTTCAAGTACCTTTGGGTACTGAGTGTAGCGAATTCCATAACTCGTAGTGCCCTTCAAATAGCGCATAAATCTTTCTAGAGCTTTCCAACGATCATCTCCTGGTTTTGAGACAAATCGACCGAGCTTGCTAACAACAAAAGAGTCTTGTAGCGCTCGCTAAATACATAAGCGAGCCAATTATCTGAGAGTATTTCAATTGATATCTAGCAATTCTTCGATTCTTTCCAAGCAACACGCTAGCACCATAAGGTGTGGGAGAGGGCTTGTAGTCACTATAACCAAAGCGGCTCAAGATCTTTTCCACATAGCGAGATTGAAGCAACGTAATCCCACCATCATCACTTCTCAGCAGCTTGATATTCAGAATAACATCAGCTACTCCTAAATCCTTCATCTCGAAACAACGAGATAGGAAATCATTGACATCCTTAATAACATTCATATTTGTTCCAAAAATCAATATTTCATCAAAACATACACATATTTGTGAGCTTTGTTTACAACAACGCGTGCAACTATTAAAGTTCTTCCAAACTTCTCGTCCCACTTCTTAGGTGCTTGCTTAAGTCCATACAAAGACTTCAACAATTTGCACACTTTTCCTTCATGACCGTCCACTATAAACCCATCAGGTTGTTCCATATAAATTTCCTTGTCCAGCTCTCAATTTAGGAAAGCAGTCTTAACATCCATTTGATGAACGAGAAGACCACGTGAGGCAGCTAGTGAAAGTAGTGCTCGAATAGTGGCCAGGTGAGCCACATGTGAGTAAGTATCAAAGAAGTCTTCACCTTCATTTTAGGTATAACCCTAGGCCACGAGTCGTGTCTTGTACTTCTCAATAGTACAATCAGGCCTAAGCTTCTTCCTGAATACCCATTTGCACCCTATAGGTTTGCACCCATAAGAATGATCATTTATCTCCCAAGTTTCATTTGCTAGGATGGAATCCATCTCACTACGGACCCCTTCCTTCCAGTAGTCAACATATTTAGATGCATAAGCCTATGAAATAGAACTAGGAGTGTCATCTATGAGATATACAAGAAAATCATCACCAAAGGACTTTGTAGTCCTCTGTCTTTTGCTCCTTTTAGGAGTCTCATTGTTGTTCTCCACATGATCTTCAAGATGTTGTGTTGCAATGGAAGGTTCAGAAATTGCAACTACATCTTGACTCGATGAACTAGGAATCTCCTGATTTGGTGAGCTACCCATATCCTTCATGGGAAAGATATCTTCAAAGAAAGTCGTATCATTTGACTCCATGATTGTACCGACATGCATGTTAGATACCTCATATTTTACAATCAAGAATCTATAACCAGTGCTATGAAAAGCATAACCGAGGAAAATACAATCCATAGTTTTTGGTCCAAGATTTCACCTCTTTGGAATTGGTATATTGACTTTTGCCAAGCAGCCCCAAGTTCGTAGGTAAGTTAGTTTTAACCTTTTCTTCTCCCATTCCTCGAATGGAGTTATCTCTTTGTTCTTTGTGGGAACTCGGTTTAGGATATCACATGCACTCAATATCGTCTCCCCCCACCATGCCTTGGAGAGACCCGATGTGTCTAACATGGCCTTAACCAAATCAGTTAGAGTACGGTTCTTTCTTTCGGCTACCCCATTTGAATAAGGTGAATATGGAGGCATCCTGTCATGGATTATACCATGTTCTGCACAAAAAGAATCAAATTCATTGGAAAAATACTCTCCACCACGATCGGACCTAAGCCTCTTGATTTTTCGATCAAGTTGGTTTCCCACTTCAGCGTTATAGATCTCGAAGAAATCCAAAGCCTCATCTTCCAATCTTAAAACATACACATGGTAGTATCTAGTGTAGTCATCAGTTAACGTCATAAAATATTTATTTCCACCTTTCATCAAAACACCATTCATTTCACAAAGATTTGAATGTATGAGTTCTAGTGGCGCAAGATTTTTTGTTTTCCGCCGTTGTATGAGACTTATGAGGTTGCTTAGGTTGCACACAAACTTGACACTTAGATCCCTTGACAGCAGTGAAGTTGGGGATTAAGTTCAACTTGGCTAGCCACGTCATACAACCAAAATTAACATGACACAGACGCGAATGCCAGACATTTGATTCACTATTATTGCAAACATGACTGACACCTTTATTACAAACATCTAACAAGGATAGTGTGAACAAGCCTCCTCACTCATAACCTTTACAAACAAAAGTTCCATACTTGGATATTACAAATTTATTAGGCTCAAAGACAAGCTTGTAGCCATCTCTACATAGAAGAGATCTGCTAACAAAAAATTTATTCACGAAGGGGACATAATACACATTCTTCAGCCGCACGATCTTTCCCGAAGTAAACTTCAGATCGACTGTGCCAACACCACAAACAGAAGCACTTGAATCATTGCCGATCAAGATAGAAGTAGTCCCCGCTGCCTGATATTAAGAAAACATGGAAATATCACCACATACATGCACATTAGCACTTGTGTCAATCAACAAATCAGGGGAACAACATACTACGAGAATAGTGGGAAGTATACCACACCCAACATCCTCCATCTCAGCGTCACCAATTACAACATTGGAGATCTTCTCTCCTTTCCCATGTCGACGCTTGATGTCTACTACACAACTTGTTCTTGTAGACTCGTGTTGGGCCTCGAAGCGTAGAGTTTTGTAGGACAATAGCAAATTTCCCTCAAGTGGATGACCTAAGGTTTATCAATTTGTGGGAGGCGATGAAGATGGTCTCTCTCAAAAAACCGTGTAACCAAATAACAAAGAGTCTCTTGTGTCACCAACACACCCAATACGATGGTAAATTGTATAGGTGCACTAGTTCGTCGAAGAGATGGTGATACAAGTGTAATATGGATGGTAGAAATTTATTTTTATAATCTAAAGAAATAAAAACAGCAAGTTAGCAAATAACGAAAGCGAGCACAAATGGTATTGCAATGCTTCAAAATGAGGCCTAGGGTCCGTACTTACGCTAGTGCAATCTCTCAACAATGCTAATATAATTAGATCACATAACAATCCCTCTACGTGTGATGAATAATCACTCCAAAGTTCCTATATAGCGGAGAACATAACAAGAATTTATCTGTAGGGTATGAAACCACCTCAAAGTTATTCTTTTCGATCAATCTTCCCAACAGTTTGTACTAAAATAACAAGTTATCCATTTCGATCGATCTATCCAAGAGTTCCTACTAAAATAACACCATAACAAATTCAGATTCATAATACTCAACTCAACACAAAGGACCTCAAAGATTGCCCCAAAATTTCTACCGGAGAAACAAAAACGAGAACATGCATCAACCCCTATGCATAGATTAGCCCAACGTCACCTTGGGAATCCACGAGTTGAGTGCCAAAACATATATCAAGTGAATCAATATGATACCCCATTGTCACCACGGGTATTCATATCAATACATAAATCAAGTGCTCTTAAATCCATAGAAGTACTCAATCCTATAACACAAAGTCTTAAAGGGAAAACTCAATTCATCACAACAAGGTGGAGAGGGAGAAACACCATATGATCCAACTATATTAACAAAGCCCATGATAACTCAAGATCATGTTCTCTCAAGAACACGAGAGATAGATAGAAAGAGAGATTAAACACATAGCTACTGGTACAAACCCTTGGCCCTGAGGGTGGACTACTCCCTCCTCATCATGGTGGGCATATGGATGATGAAGATGGCCTCCGATGATGATCTCCCCCTCCGACAGGGTGCTGGAGCAGGCTCTTGATTGATTTTTCGTGCCACAGAGGCTTGTGGCAACAGAGCTTCTCATCTAGGGTTATTTGTGGAGGTTTATGTATTTATAGGATTTTTTGGCATTGGAATCTAGCCAAGATGGGCCACGAGGTGCCCACTACCCACCAGGGCATGCGAGGGGGGCATGCGTGCCCTGGTGCCTAGTGGGAAGCATGGACCTCCCCTAGTTGGCGTCCTTGGTCCTCTGGATGTCTTATGGGCAGAAAAAAAATCTCCAAAAAGTTTCTTTATATTTGGACGCTATTTGATATTTATTTTTTGCAAAGTTAAAAACAAGAAAAAAAGAGTAATTGGCACTAGGCACTACGTCAATATGTTAGTCCCAAAAAAGATATAATGTTGCTATAAAATGAGTGTAAAACATCGAGGAATGATAATATAACAACATGGAACAATAAAAAATTATAGATACGTTGGAGACATATTAGCATCCCCAATCTTAATTCTTGCTCGTCGTCGAGTAGGTAAATGATAAAAACACAATTTTTGATGTGGAATGCTGCCTAACATGTTCATCATATTATTTTCTTTATAGCATGGACATATGGACTTGTAGATGATTCAAAGTAATAGTCTATAATTTGAAATGAAAACTTTAATACTCACGCATATCAACAAGCAACCAAGTCTTTCAAAATATCAACGCTAAAGAACGCTACCCCTAGCCCACCATGCTCAACATTGATCCATTCATGCAACAAACACAAATATTAGCTACATCCAATTCTCAAGTATGATAATAGTGTTCTGTTGTTGGTGCTTTATAAGAGAAGATGGATACTCAAATAAAAGTTGCATGAAGTAAATAGAGAGTCCCTTCGTAGAGGGAAGTATAGATTTGCACAGGTGCCGGAGCTCAAAGCTTAAATTGAAAGATAAAATTATTTTGGGTGGCATGCTTTTCCTGTCAATGAAAATGACTAAGAATTCCCAATATCTTCCATGCTAAACAAATCATAGGAGGTCCCCAAACTGAAAATAAAGTTTATTCCTTTTTCCACCATTCTTTCACACTCCAGACTAGCCACATCCACAAGTACCGTCCATACCAACACTTTCCAAGGAATTTGTATTTGACAACATAAAATAAATTTTCTTCGCATTTCTGGACTGGGATCCCTAATACTGCCATACTCTTATGAAATGACAAGTTAATAAACACTCATCTTGAGAATAACCTATTTAGCATGGAAGATACCGGCCACCCCTCGCCGCTTCATGAGCAGTATGGGCACACAAAACAAAAGTTTATTTTGAATATTAGAGTTGGCACATAAATTTACTTAGAACAACACTTAAATACCACATATAGGTAGGTATGGCAGACTCATTTGGCACAACTTTGGGTTTAGGATTTGGATGCACCAGCAGCATTCCCACTTAGTACAAGTGAAGGCTAGCAAATAGATTGAGAAGCGCCCAACCAAGGAACGAAAACCATCATAAGCGAGCATTAAACATAACTAACACCGAATAATGCAACACAAGTAGGATGTAATTTCGTAGCATAATTATTGACCTCATGTCCTTGCATAGGAAATTACAAACCTTAACACCAATATTCTTACTAAAGCATAATTACTCTTCAACACAACTCAAATATCACTATCTTCATATCGCAGAACTATTGCAAAGAATCAAGTTTAACATCCAATGATCTTCATGAAAGTTTTTATTATATCTCCCCTGGATATCTATCACTTTGGGACAAAATTCTTTTAAAGCATATTTCCATTGCTAATAACAATCTCTCAAACAAATTTAAGTGGAGTACGAGAGCACATATTTCTTCAAAGTTTTAGCTCCACCGTGCTCAAAAATATATAAGTGAAGCACTAGAGCAATTCTAAAAAATCATAGCATAACTATGGCTCTATCTCAATAAATATTTTCATATCTGTGTATTTTATTTAAAAATCAAACTAAACAAAAAATACACTCCAAGAATAGCATATATTATGTGAACGAATAAAAATTTAGGCTCAACATAGGCTAACCGATAGTTGTTTGATGAAGAGAGGTGGGATGCGTAGCATCCCCAAGCTTGGATGCTTGAGACTTCTTGAAATGGGGTACCTTGGGAATCCCCAATCTTGATCTTTTGAGTCTCGTTCAATCTCCTCATATCCTGGTTTTAGCTAAGTCTCAAAAACTTCATCCACACAAAACTTGAAAAGAACTCGTGAGATAGGTTAGTACACATAAAAGTAAATCAACACTCCATGTACCGCCAAGAAAAGTTTCATAATAATTTTAAAACATTAGGTACTGTATACTATCATTTCCACAAATTATATCCACTAATATAAGCCATGAAAACTCTAGGATAAGTAGATAACATAATAGTTTGTAGCAATATATATAAAAAGTGTACTTATGTATCTCCAACAATTTTGAAAATTTAGGACATGATAAAGAATTTTTATGACATCAGTGTGTAAAAATATCAGAATCTTTCCACGTCATGTAAAATCTGTTAATTCAAATACTACAACAAAAGTTTCTGTTTTTGTACATCACACATCACACATGCAATTCAATCAATCTAAAGGCTATTCTTGGAACTTGTTATTGAAAAACAAGATTATAAAGAACATATAACATAGGATAAAAAATAAAATGACGCTCCAAGATAAACACATATCATGTGATGAATAAAAATATAGATCCAAGTAAGGTACACCGATAATGTTGGAGATGAAAGAGGGGATGCCTTCTGGGGCATCTCCAAGCTTAGATGCTTGAGTCTTCCTTGAATATTACCTTCGGGTGACTTGGGCATCCACAATCTTAGGGTCTTCTCACTCCTTATTCTCCTCACATCGATATCTCCCCCAAAACTTGAAAACTTCAATCACACAAAACTTAACTGAACTTCGTGAGATGGGTTAGTATAATAAAGAGCAAATCATTCACTTGCGTACTGTCAAAGACAAGATTCATAATTGTTCTCACACAATCCCTACTGTATTATATCATTCCCATAATTTATATCACTCAATATAAGCTATGGAAACACTAAGACAAGCAAACTATGCACGCAAAACAGAATCTATCAAAATCAGAACAGTCTATTAAGATCAAAATGGAAACCTTACTTCCTTGACTCTAAAATTTCTAAAAAAAGGAAAAAACACAAAATTTTCATATGAAAACTTTGTTAAAATTTCAGATTTTTTTCATGCTCCAGTAAAATCAGAGAAATTATGCAATGGACGTAAAAGTTTTAGTTTTTGCACAGAATCAAACAAACAAGTATCCACACTATCCCAAAGGCTTTACTTGGCACTTTATTGAAATAAAATCTACAAAACGTGATTAATACAATATCTTAATCAGTAAGGATAATTATTGGGTTGTGTACTAACAAACACTTTTATTTAATGCCTTTTAGCTAGGCATGATGGTTTCAATGATGCTTAGATAAAAAGTAGTAATTGAAACATGCAAGAGAGCATCATGAAGCACATGACACACATTTAAGTCTATCCCACTTCCTATGTGTAGGTATTTTGCAAGCAAACAATTTATAGTATCAATAATCATCTTGCATGGGATGGCAAAACAAGCATGACTTCAAAACTTTGAACATATAGGGATGAAACTTGATATTATTTCAATTCTTACAAGCATACATTCCTCCCTCATAATAATTTTCAGTAGCATCATCAAGGAATCCAATAATATAACTACCACATAAATCAGTCTTTTCATCAGACACACACATATAATTTTTACTACTCTCCACACAAGCAAATTTCTTCTCATTCATAATAGTGGGAGCAAGCTCAACAAAATAACTATCACGTGATACTTGAGTGGCATAATCCAAATGAAAATAAAAATCATGATGACAAGTCTCATAGTTATTATTACTCTTTATATCATACATGTCATCACGATAATCATCACAGATAGCAACTTTGTTGTCATAGTCAATTGAAACCTCTTCGAAAATAGTGGACTCATCACTAAATAAAGTCATGACGTCTCCAAATCCACTTTTATCATTATGAAAGATTCAACACCCTTAAAAATAGTGGGATCATTAGTACCTAGAGTTGACACTCTTCCAAACTGTGACAACCCGATGCCGATGTTCCAGAAGATTCCCATTTCTTTCCGTTTTCTTCGTGTGGGTATTCTCATTTGTCGCATCATCATCGCATCATGCGCATCATCTGCATTGCATCGACATCTCCGTTGCCGCCAATTTTCAAACTTGCATCCGTTGTTAGTTGCCGGTTCTCGTCGTTGTTCGTTCTGAGTCCGTTCTCACACGCAGGCGCCCGCGGCATCGTTCGAACCCTGTTTTAAAAGTGTGTTGAAAACTTTCTCTGATCGGGGTGAAACTTGGCATGCGGTCGTAATTAGTTATATCTAGGCTGCCTGTCGAATTTCGTCGCGATCGGAGCCCGTCTGGTACCCGAACGGTCGACCGTAGCGGCACCGTCTTCGGTTATTCGTCCGACGTCTGTCGGTGTTTTAAAATTCGTTGCCGCGCCGCCCGTTCTCCCTCTCATCTCCAGATATCCACTCTACACGGCCTCGTAACCGTTCCCGCATTCGGAATCGTCCGAATCCGACCGCACGGTTGGATCCGGAACGAAATTTCGCTAAACCTAGCCCTCTTTGCCTATAAATAGGACCTCCCATGCCATTTTTAGGCAGCCCTCACTCTTTCCTCGAAATACGTGCCTAACCTAACCCTAATCCCACTCTCTCTCTCCTCCCTCCCACCTCTGCGCAGCCGCCGGCCCGACCCAGCCCGCGCGAGGCCCTCCGGGCCCATCCGGCAGCCGCCGCCGCAACGCTCCAACGCGCCTTCTCCCGAGGGAGATCCTGAGCTCCCGAGGTAGCAACCTCTCCCTGCCCGAGCAACCCTCACCGAAGTTCCTCGCCGATCGCCGCCCCGCGTGACGGAAGCTCGCCGGAGATCCCGAGCCGGTCGCCTCCCCGCTCCTCCTTGGTGTGCCGCCGCAGCCACCGCAACTCCGGCCCCATGCGCCTGCTCCCGCGACGAGCCCCGCCTCCCGCCGGCCGGATCCGGTCCGGGGAAGGGTTGCCTTGCCCCCCCTCGCCTGCTACCGTCGAGCCGCCGCCGCCTCCCCCCGTGTAGCGCTCGAGAGCGAGCCAAGCTCGAGGAGGACGACGCTCCAGGCCAGCACCACCAACTGCCTCGCCCTTGGCCGGCTCCCCCGCCTCGGCCCAGCGCCAGGGCGCCCGAGGCCCAGTTGGCTCCCGAGGCCCAGCGCCTCCCTCACCCACGGCCCACCTCCAGCTTCGGCAGCCAGGCCGGCTGCCTTCCACAGCGCCCCTCCAGCCCAAGAGGCCCCCCCGAGGTGAGACATATCCCCCGCCCTAAGCACCTGTTAGTTTGCTGCGCCCACCAGCTCGGCCCGATAGATTTATTAGAGTTTTCGAATTAGTGATTTCAGGAATTAGACGATTATTCTTTTGCCCGTAACTTTTTAACCGTGAGTCGGAACGAGGCGTGTAGCATATGGATTTCATGTAGTTTCTCGCGTAGAATACGGTTTCACAACTTGCTTACTTGTTTGAAGTAGATTAGCGTGCCATATGCATAGGTTAACGTGCTGTTTCTATAGGATATGTCCCGTATTTATTTTCCGCGCGAGTTCGAATTTCTCGGATGCCGTAGTATAAATGTCCATGTTTTAGGAACCTCTTTTCCATCTATTTTAGAGTAGCCGTTTGTATTTCTTGCGTGTAGGGATTTGCCTCCAGTTATTTTCGGTGTATAGGTTATTATCTCGCATTTACGTGTGGCATTATTTTTATTGTGCAACCCCACATATTTTATATGTTTTCGGGGCAGAAAGATTTTTCTGTGTATTTAGTTTTAGCTTTTGAGCAAGTTAGATCGCGCGGTATTTTGCCATGTTGCCCTCTTGTCTATTTCGTAGGATTTATTCCGTGCTTCGTTTGATTAAGTTGTCAACTAGAGAGTTGATCTTTGATGTTTACTCTAGCCCCTGGTGTGTTTGGTTGCAATAGAAATGCATGTTTAGGTGTGGTTTGCTTTCTCTCAAGTTGCTAGAAATAGTGCTGATTTGGAGGTGCTGAAATATTTCTAAGTCTGAAATCTGTTATATTTTGTTGCTGTCTTGTCTTGCTTCTATCGTGTGATCTGTAGCTCTTTTGAGGTTGGTGCAATGGAGTTAGTTGTAGCCATTGTGTTTCTCTAGCATGCTATGAATTTTCATGCCATTCGGAGTCCGGTAGCTTATGGTTTTGCTGCTGTCAATATGGCTTCAGATCGAAAACTGCACTTTCATGAGGTGTTATTTTCACTAAGTCTGAAATAGTGTGTGAGAAGCCATTTTGTGACTTCTTTTCCTAGTGATCCATGATGCCATGCTAGTTGTTGTTAGTTGTTTGTTGTAGTGCTTCTTGCCCTCTTTCGTGCCGTGTCTTGGTTGAGTATATCGGAGTTGTGTAGCTCGTAGTTGTGGGGTGTAGAAAATGCTATGTGGCTGATTTTGGCAGATTGTAGTGATTTCTTGTTTTGCTCGTATCTTTTGATCCGTAGCTCCGATTTGATCGTGTCCTATATGAGACTTGCTTAGAATCTCATATAGTTTCATTTTCTCTTGCTGGTTGTATGTTTTGAAGTGCTCGTGACCGTCGTTGCACACATATTGCATTCATGCCATCATATCTTGCGGTGCTTGTATCTTTTGAACCGTAGCTCCGTTGGAGATGTTCTTTATGTGTAAATTGCTTGTAACGATGCATAGAATCACGTGAACCTATTTGTTTTTCTGTTTAACAACTAATTAAATGTGTTACTTCAGATCTAGATAGAATTGTAAATTAACGCATGAGGTCGTCTCGGAGATGTTATATGTCATTTCCGACCTCATTTAAAATGCCTAGATAGGTAGTTAAATTACGCTTCACCTCTTGCCATGTTTAACAACATTTAATATTGTCGTGTATCTAATCGGAATAGAACTAAACAATTAAACATGGAGTTTCGTCAATATGCAACTCGTTGCAAATAAAACTTCACTTAATGTGTAGTGTTTGAGTGTTGTGAATTGTCATGCCGTGACTTGCATGTATTCAGCCGCTCATGCATCATATGTGTTGTGCATCGTGTGGTGAATTCCTTGTGTTGATTTTTGTTTCCGGTTTGCTTTGTCTCGATAGAGTTCCTAGGCGTGCCGGATTGTGAGGACCCGTTCGACTACGTCGGTTCGTCTGCTTCACGGAGTCATTCTTCTTCCAAGTGGGATCTCAGGCAAGATGACCATTTCCCCAGATACCATTACTATCATTGCCATGCTAGTTTTGTCGCTTCTATCGTTTATGTCTCGTTGTCTACCACATGTTAAATATCAGCCTCTCAACAATGCCATGAAACCCTTCAACCTGTTCAACCTAGCAAACCACTGATTGGCTATGTTACTGCTTGTTTAACCACGTTGTTAGCGTTGCTAGTTGCAGGTGCAGTTGCTTCCATGTGATAACATGGGTTCCTTGTTATATCACCATATTAAATGCTATTTAATTTAATGCACCTATATACTTGGTAAAAGGTGGAAGGCTCGGCCTTTCTAGGCTAGTGTTTTGATCCACCTTTGCCCCCTTAGTTTCGGCTACTGGTGTTATGTTCCATAATTGAGCGCTCCTAACACGATCGGGGTTGTTATGGGGACCCCCTTGATAATTAGTTTTAGATTAAAGCTGGTCTGGCAAGGCCCAACTTTGGTACTACATTTGCCTAATCACCTAATAAAATTGCATAGGGACTTTCCGGAACCCGAGGATAATTTAATCAACCCTCGGGCCAGTGCTCCTCATGAGTGTTGGTCGCACCTGAGCGATGTCCGGCACCCCTCTGGTCACCCAGAGGTTTAGCGATCCCAACGTCTAGCTCATCCGTCGTGTCCTGAGAACGAGATACGCGGCTCCTATCGGGATCGTTGACACGTCGGGTGGCCTTGCTGGATTAGTTTTACCTTTGACGAAATATCTTGTGCATCGGGATTCTGGTGATGCTTTGGGTAATCTCAGAGTTGAGGTTTTCCACTAGGGAATCCGACGAGATCGCGAGCTTCGTGATGGAGGATTTCTATGCGGCTTGTGTAAATTTGTGATGGACTAGTTGGAGCACCCCTGCAGGGTTAAATCTTTCGGAAAGCCGTGCCCTCGGTTATGTGGCAACATGGAAACTTTGTTTAACACTGGTTCTAGATAACTTGAAGTTAACTTAATCAAAACTTGCCAACTATGTGCGTAACTGTGACTGTCTCTTTCGTGAGTTCCTTCTCCGATCGAGGACACGGTAGGGTAATGTCTGACGTAGGTAGGTGTTCAGGATCATTTATTTGATCAACAGTAGTTCACGTCCGCTATGCGTAGATCTTCCCCCTCTTATTTCTGGTACTCGTAAGTTTAGCCACCAAATATATGCTTAACCGCTACTGCAACCTCACCACTTAACCATACGTCACCCATTAAGCTTTGCTAGTCTTGATACCTTTGGAAATGAGATTGCTGAGTCCCCTGTGGCTCACAGATTACTACAACACCAGTTGCAGGTACAGGTAAAGGTTATTGACGCGAATGCGTTGATTGTTCATTTGGAGTTGCTTCTTCTTCTTCTTCATTGATCTAGGATGGGTTCCAGGCCGGCAGCCTAGGATAGCAAGGATGGACGTCGTTCTTCTTTTGTCGTTCGTTTTCGTCCATAGCCGGACCCTGCTCTTACTCTTGATGAATATGTACTGTACTGCTGTGACTCTGATGTAGCTTGTGGCGAGTGTAAGCCAATTCTATATATATATATCTCTTCTTTTCAGTACATGTACTTGTAATGTTATCCATTCTTGCGACAGGACGAGATGCGCTTCTATCCCCGACGAGGCCCTCGTGCCAAATTTAGGATAGGGTCGCATCTTGGGCGTGACAAGTTGGTATCAGAGCAGTACCGACCTAGGAGCCCCCTTGATTGATCGAACTTGGCCGAGTCGAGTCTAGTGAAAAACTGCTTTGAGTCTAGTTATATATCGGAGAGTAGGATTCTTTTTTCTCCTCTTCTATGCTCTTGTGAGGAATCTTGACGTAATAATTTAATTCTACTCCTGTTTTCACTCAATTTTTTTAGGATCACGCAGATATTTTTGGAATCTACATGATGCCGATGTGACGGAGTTCTGTCTTGGTGCCTCCTATCTGCTTTGAGTTTCAGGGGAGTTGAGCTCCAGGGGATTCTTGAGCACATCGTTATCATTCAGATTTCTTAGTATCTCAGAACGAAGGATGTTCATAATTGCTTCAATACTAGTAGTGGCGAGATAACCTCGATGTCCCCAGTACTCGTGCAGATTGTTCGGGAGTACTGCCATACTTTGTATCGTTGTGATCACGAGGGTCTGTTGTAGATGAAGGTCCGAGATTCTGGTTGTGTGTTGACGGATGTGATACAGGTGCGGGTTAGTATAGGAGTTCTGTGATATTACTCCTTGTATCCGTGTACCAGATTGCATGACCAGATATTTCGGGAATTCTTAGGTGGGAATTCAAGTAGTTACTTATAGGACGATCTTCCAACAAATTCGTGTTGCTTCGATGTCAAGTGCCGATTTCAGATCTTTTCTAAGAGGTGTTCTCATATTCTTATGAGAGTATTAATTCTTTCGCTCTATCAATTGTCTTATCAATTCCTTTCAACCGGAGTCATCGTATCAATTCCATTCAACCGGTGTGCTTCTCTGCAACTGAATTCAATCTTCTCCAGTTTTTGCAGATCATTCTCTCAATTCTTTCCAGAGTTCGTCTCATCTGTCTCAAGTTGTCTTTGTTTTTCCCCGCCCTCCCACCCTTTTTCTTCAGTGATTCAATTTTCATCCAAGAGTATTATTTTCTTTGTGCTCCCGCTATCTTTTCTTCCGTGTCCTATCCGGTGTGTCATTGTGATGATTCTCAAGAGCTTCATGTTCATCCTTATTCAGTCTTGTTATTTTTCCGGTGGATTCAATTTAATTATCCGTGATCATTATATCCTGTTCATCCTTGTAATTCTTTCCTATGTTGGAGATTCTTATCAGTCTATCTTGTTTATTCAGTTATCTCTATTCTATCCGGAGCGTTGAAGATGTCTCAGAGTTTCTTGTTTTCAATTCTTTAATTATTTTGAGTTGCTCAACGTCATCAAGTTTTCATTTCTACCGGTGCAATATCTCTCTTCTATGCAATCTTTTCTAACGGTGGTGTCTTCGAGTGGGCCCATAACCCACATGTTCTTTTCCAGGATCTTTCCTGGCTCTTTTAATTTTTCCCGGAGATCCGTAATTCTTTTCAACTATGACATAAGTATGAATTTCATCCGTCATATTCCGTCTGCAGTTCCATTCGAATTAATTCTCGTATTGGCTCAACCTTTCATTCCTCATTATTCCGGAGTGTCTCAGTAATTCTTGGTGTTGTTCTCGTCACCATTCTCAGCTTGCAATCCGAAGGAGTGTTTCTCTCATTCTTGGTTCTTTATCTACAAGATCCATCATTTCAGCTTGGTGTCGTCATCTTAATTGTTGTCAATCATGAGAATCTCTTTCTTGCTATCCGATGCTTTTCTGGCTTGTTTTCATTCTCGATCCTCCGAAGGCCATCATTTTAGAAGATTCTTCGTTCTCAGCTTTCAGCTTTCATCCTCAAATTCTTCTCAATTGTTGTCTATTCGTTCGTCTCTCGATTATTCCGGCGCCTTGTTCTAGTTTTCTTCTCTCAGGTGGCTTATGATCTCTTCATTCTCATGTATCTCCATTAATCCATGGTGTTCCCATTTAATTGTGAATTCTTACCAGTGCTTCCTTAATTTTACTTCATGTGGTGCATATCTATCTCTCTCTTCAAGTTTCCTTCAAGCAGAATAAGCTGTATGCTAAATCCGTTGCTTGTCATCAATTTAATTTCATGAAGGATGAGCATAACATAATTCTTATTCTTGATCTTCCTGCTTCCAAGAGATTTCCATTCTTCTTCCGGAGTGGCTCATGATATCAATTCCTTTTTCTCAAGTGTTCTTATCTTTTCTTTTCCGGAGTTCCAAGTTTTCTCAAGTTTCTCTTCGTGAAGCTTCATCTAAGTCTTCGCAAGGTCATAATCTTATTCTTGTCTACCTTCATATCGTTGCATCATTCATTTGTATACGAAGGTCCTGCATGGTGGTTCATCAAGGTTTCAATCCATTCTCAAAGTGTTCTTCAAGATTCCTGTTGGAGTACCTCAAGTTTTCTTCTCTTGCATTTCCAAGTGCATTGTTCTTTCTTTATCCTTTGAGGTGGTATTATAGCATTCTTGTTAGTGTAGGAGCCTCGAAGAGTTTTCCTTTCAAGAATGAGATAATTAAATCCACCAATTCTTTGATCATGAGATATTTCAACCCATGATTTCTCCATTGAGCTATCTTGGTTTGGACTTCACCTAAAGCTTTTCCTATGGATTATGCTATCATGGTGCTTGTCATTAATCCTAGTTCTCAATGCACCCTCTTGGTGTAAGGAATTGTTCATATCTTGTTGCTCCCAATCTATCCTTGTTTCTTTTAGTGGTTGGTTGTCACCTGATATATGTTGAGATGGTCTTCATAAGCCCACCACTATCTTGTTCTTCATTGTTGGTTTTCCAACTACTACGTCAATTCTATTACCGGAGGCTTTTCAATTCTATTGTGATGGTAGTTGTCATTCTTTTCTTCATTCTCTTCTTCCGCTTGAGCTAGTTCATATTCTGTTGTTCCGGAGGCTTAGTGATGTTGCTCTTTTTGGTCTATTATGTTGTTCTATCAAGATCATGGTGTTCCCTTGCTCTACTTAGTTGTTTGTTGTGCATATTGTCTAATTCTCTCTTCTTATCGAATTTTTTGTCCCATTTTCCTACCGAAGTGCTGCCGAATTTTTTCGTGAATTCTTGCTTCTTTCCCATATCATTCCTCATCTCTTTGCAACTTTCAAGGATCATTGATTTCACTCGTTTGTCAAAGAAGTGGCTAAGTTTTTTACCTCTTGTTCTTTCTCATCCTCTCCCCCTTTCATTCTTGGATCTCGGGGCGAGATCCTCTTGTAGTGTAGGAGAGTTGTGACAGCCCGATGCCGACGTTCTAGAAGATTTCCATTTCTTTCCGTTTTCGTCGTGTGGGTATTCTCATTTGTCGCATCATCATCGCATCATGCGCATCATCTGCATTGCATCGGCATCTCCGTTGCCGCCAGTTTTCAAACTTGCATCCGTTGTTAGTTGCCGGTTCTCGTCGTTGTTCGTTCTGAGTCCATTCTCACACGCACGCGCCCGCGGCATCGTTCGAACCCTGTTTTAAAAGTGTGTTGAAAACTTTCTCTGATCGGGGTGAAACTTGGCATGCGATCGTAATTAGTTATATCTAGGCCGCCTGTCGAATTTCGTTGCGATCGGAGTCCGTCTGGTACCCGAATGGTCGACCGTAGCGGCACCGTCTTCGGTTATTCGTCGGACGTCTGTCGGTGTTTTAAAATTCGTTGCCGCGCCGCCCGTTCTCCCTCTCGTCTCCGGATATCCACTCTACGCGGCCTCGTAACCGTTCCCGCGTTCGGAATCATCCGAATCCGACTGCACGGTTGGATCCGGAACGAAATTTCGCTCAACCTAGCCCCCCCTTTGCCTATAAATAGGACCTCCCATGCCATTTGTAGGCAGCCCTCAGTCTCTCCTCGAAATCCGTGCCTAACCTAACCCTAATCCCACTCTCTCTCTCCTCCCTCCCACCTCTACGCAACCGCCGGCCCGACCCAGCCCGCGCGAGGCCCTCCGGGCCCATCCGGCCGCCGCCGCCGCAACGCTCCAGCGCGCCTGCTCCCGAGGGAGATCCCCAGCTCCCGAGGCAGCAACCTCTCCCTGCCCGAGCAACCCTCGCCGGAGTTCCTCGCCGATCGCCGCCCCGCCTGCCGGAAGCTCGCCGGAGATCCCGAGCCGGTCGCCTCCCCGCTCTTCCTTGGTGTGCCGCCGCAGCCACCGCAGCTCCGGCCCCGTGCGCCTACTCCCGCGATGAGCCCCGCCTCCCACCGGCCGGATCCGGTCCGGGGAAGGGTTGCCTCGCCCCGCATCGCCTGCTGCCGGCGAGCCGCCGCTGCCGCCCCCCATGTAGCGCTCGGGAGCGAGCCGAGCTCGAGGAGGACGACGCTCCAGGCCAGCGCCACCAACTGCCTCGCCCTTGGCCGGCTCCCCCGCCTCGGCCCAGCGCCAGGGCGCCCGAGGCCCAGTCGGCTCCCGAGGCCCAGCGCCTCCCTCACCCGCGGCCCACGTCCAACTTCGGTAGCCAGGCCAGCCGCCTTCCACAGCGCCCCTCCAGCCCAAGAGGCCCCCCGAGGTGAGATCTATCCCCTGCCCTAAGCACCTGTTAGTTTGCTGCGCCCACCAGCTCGGCCCGATAGATTTATTAGAGTTTTCGAATTAGTGATTTCAGGAATTAGACGATTATTCTTTTTCCCGTAACTTTTTAACCGTGAGTCGGAACGAGGCGTGTAGCATATGGATTTCATGTAGTTTCTCGCTTAGAATACGTTTTCTCAACTTGCATAATTGTTTGACGTAGATTAGCGTGCCATATGCATAGGTTAACGTGCTGTTTCTATAGGATATGTCCCGTATTTATTTTCCGCGCGAGTTCGAATTGCTCGGATGCCGTAGTATAGATGTCCATGTTTTAGGAACCTCTTTTCCATGTATTTTATAGTAGCCGTTTGTATTTTTTGCGTGTAGGGATTTGCCTCTAGTTATTTTCGGTGTATAGGTTATTATCTCGCATTTACGTGTGGCATTATTTTTGTTGTGCAACCCCACATATTTTATATGTTTTCGGGGTAGCTTTTGAGCAAGTCAGATCGCGCGATATTTTGCCATGTTGCCCTCTTGTCTATTTCGTAGGATTTATTCCGTGCTACGTTTGATTAAGTTGTCAACTAGAGAGTTGATCTTTGATGTTTACTCTAGCCCTGGTATTTTTGGTTGCAATAGAAATGCATGTTTAGGTGTGGTTTGCTTGCTCTCAAGTTGCTAGAAATAGTGCTGATCTGGAGGTGCTGAAATATTTCTAAGTCTGAAATCTGTTATATTTTGTTGATGTCTTGTCTTGCTTCTATCTTGTGATCTGTAGCTCTTTTGAGGTTGGTGCAAAGGAGCTAGTTGTAGCCCTTGTGTTTCTCTAGCATGTTATGAATTTTCATGCCATTCAGAGTCCTATAGCTTATGGTTTTGCTGCTGTGAATATGGCTTCAGATCGAAAACTGCACTTCCATGAGGTGTTATTTTCACTAAGTCTGAAATAGTGTGTGAGAAGCCATTTTGTGACTTCTTTTCCTAATGATCCATGATGCCATGCTAGTTGTTTGTTGTAGTGCTTCTTGCCCTGTTTCGTGCCGTGAATTGATTGAGTATATCAGAGTTGTGTAGCTCGTAGTTGTGGGGTGTAGAAAATGCTATGTGGCTGATTTTGGCAGATTGTAGTAATTTCTTGTTTTGCTCGTATCTTTTGACCCATAGCTCCGATTTGATCATGTCCTATATGAAACTTGCTTATAATCTCGTGTAGTTTCATTTTCTCTTGCTGGTTGTATGTTTTGAAGTGCTTGTGACCGTCGTTGCACACATATTGCATTCATGCCATCATATCTTGCGGTGCTTGTATCTTTTGAACCGTAGCTCCGTTGGTGATGTTCTTTATGTGTAAATTGCTTGTAACGACGCGTAGAATCACGTGAACCTATTTGTTTTGCTGTTTAACAACTAATTAAATGTGTTAGTTCAGATCTGGATAGAATTGTAAATTAACGCATGAGGTCGTCTTGGAGATGTTATATGTCATTTCCGACCTCATTTAAAATGCCTAGATAGGTAGTTAAATTACGCTTCACCTCTTGCCATGTTTAACAACATTTTATATTGTCGTGTATCTAATCGGAATAGAACTAAACAATTAAACATGGAGATTCGTGAATATGCAACTCGTTGCAAATTGAACTTCACTTAATGTGTAGTGTTTGAGTGTTGTGTATTGTCATGCCGTGACTTGCATGTATTCAGCCGCTCATGCATCATATGTGTTGTGCATCGTGTGGTGAATTCCGTGTGTTGATTTGTGTTTCCGGTTTGCTTCGTCTAGATAGAGTTCCGCAGCGTGCCGGATTGTGAGGACCCATTCGACTACGTCGGTTCGTCTGCTTCACGGAGTCATTCTTCTTCCAAGCGGGATCTCAGGCAAGATGACCATTTCCCCAGATACCATTACTATCATTGCCATGCTAATTTTGTCGCTTCTATCGTTTATGTCTTGTTGCCTACCACATGTTAAATATCAGCCTCTCAAGAATGCCATGAAACCTTCAACCTGTTCAACCTAGCAAACCACTGATTGGCTATGTTACTGCTTGCTTAACCATGTTGTTAGCGTTGCTAGTTGCAAGTGCAGTTGCTTCCATGTGATAACATGGGTTCCTTGTTATATCACCATATTAAATGCTATTTAATTTAATGCACCTATATACTTGGTAAAAGGTGGAAGGCTCGGCCTTTCTAGGCTGGTGTTTTGTTCCACCTTTGCCCCCTTAGTTTCAGCTACCCGTGTTATGTTCCATAATTGAGCGCTCCTAACACGATCGGGGTTGTTATGGGGACCCCCTTGATAGTTCGTTTTAGATTAAAGCTGGTCTGGCAAGGCCCAACTTTGGTACTAGATTTGCCTAATCACCTAATAAAATTGCATAGGGACTTTCCGTACCCCGAGGATAATTTAATCAACCTCCGGGCCAGTTCTCCTCATGAGTGTTGGTCCCACCTGAGCGATGTCCGGCGCCCCTCTGGTCACCCGGAGGTTTAGCGATCCCGACGTCTAGCTCATCCGTCGTGTCCTGAGAACGAGATACGCATGTGCATCGGGATTCCGGTGATGCTTTGGGTAATCTCAGAGTTGAGGTTTTCCACTAGGGAATCCGACGAGATCGCGAGCTTCGTGATGGAGGATTTCTATGCGGCTTGTGGTAATTTGTGATGGACTAGTTGGAGCACCCCTATAGGGTTAAATCTTTCGGAAAGCCGTGCCCGCGGTTATGTGGCGACGTGGAAACTTTGTTGAACACTGGTTCTAGATAACTTGAAGTTAACTTAATTAAAACTTGCCAACTGTGTGCGTAACCGTGACTGTCTCTTTCTTGAGTTCCTTCTCCAATCGAGGACACGGTGGGGTAATGTCTGACGTAGGTAGGTGTTCAGGATCATTTTTTGATCAACAGTAGTTCACGTCCGCTATGCGTAGATCTTGCCCCTCTTATTTCTGGTACTCGTAAGTTTAGCCACCAAATATAGGCTTAGCCGCTGCTGCAACCTCACCACTTAACCATACCTCACCCATTAAGCTTTGCTAGTCTTGATACCTTTGGAAATGAGATTGCCGAGTCCCCTGTGGCTCACAGATTACTACAACACCAGTTGCAGGTACAGGTAAAGGTTATTTACGCGAGTGTGTTGATTGTTCATTTGGAGTTGCTTCTTCTTCTTCTTCTTCTTCATCGATCTAGGATGGATTCCAGGCCGGCAACCTGGGATAGCAAGGATGGACGTCGTTCTTCTTTTGTCATTTGTTTTTGTCCGTAGCCGGACCCTGCTCTTACTCTTGATGAATATGTACTGTACTACTGTGACTCCGATGTAGCTTGTGGCGAGTGTAAGCCAATTCTATATATATATATATCTCTTCTTTTCAGTACATGTACTTGTAACGATATCCATTCTTGCGACACGACGAGATGCGTTTCTATCCCTGACGAGGCCCTCATGCCAAATTGAGGATAGGGTCGCATCTTGGGCGTGACACAAACCCACTCTCATCAACATAATCATCATAAATAGGAGGCATGCTTTCATCATAGTAAATTTGCTCATCAAAACTTGGGGGACTAAAAATTGCATCTTCATCAAACATAGCATCCCCAAGCTTGTGGCTTTGCATATCATTGGCATCATGGATACTCAGAGAATTCATGCCAACAATATTGCAATCCTGCTTACCATTCAAGGATTTTATGCCAAACATTTTATTGAATTCTTCTTCTATCAATTGAGCACAACTTTCCTTTCCACCATTTTTAAGAAAGACATTATAAATATGAGCAATATGAGACCACCTTAATTCCATTTTTTGTATTTTCATTTTTATAAACCAAACTAGTGATAAAACAAGAAACTAAAGGATTCAATTGCAAGGTCTAAAGGTAAACCTTCAAGCACTCACGTCCCCGGAAACGGCGTCGGAAAAGAGCCTCATATCTACTACACAACTTGTTCTTGTAGACTAGGCTTGGGCCTCCAAGCGCAGAGTTTTGTACGACAGTAGCAAATTTCCCTCAAGTGGATGACCTAAGGTTTATCAATCTGTGGGAAGCGTAGGATGGATATGGTCTCTCTCAAACAACCCTACAACCAAATAACAAAGAGTCTCTTATGTCCCCAACACACCCAATACGATGGTTAATTGTATAGATGCACTAGTTCAGCGAAGAGATGGTGATACAAGTGTAATATGGATGGTAGAAATATATTTCTATAATCTGAATAAATAAAAAACAAAAAGGTAGCAAGTAACGAAAGTGAGCACAAATGGTATTGCAATGCTTGAAAATGAGTCCTAGGGTCCATACTTTTGCTAGTGCAATCTCTCAACACTGCAAATATAATTGGATCACATAAAAATCTCTCAACGTGCGATGAAGAATCACTCCAAAGTTCCTATCTAGCGGATAACATAAGAAGAAATTGTTTGTAGGGTACGAAACCACCTCAAAGTTATTCTTTCTGATTAATCTTTCCAACAGTTCGTACTGAAATAACAAGTTATCCTTTCCGATCGATCTATCCAAGTATTCGTACTAAAATAACACCATAACAAATTCAGATTTATAATACTCAATCCAACACAAAGAACCTCAAAGAGTTCCCCAATATTTATACCGTAGAAACAAAGATGAGAACGTGCACCAACCCCTATGTGTAGATTACCCCAATTTCATTTCGCCAACCCCTATGCGTAGATTACCCCAATTTCATTTCGGGAATCCGTGAGTTGAGTGCCAAAACATATATCAAGTGAATCAATATGATACCCCATTGTCATCACGTGTATTCATAGAAAGACATAAATCAAGTGCTCTCAAATCCATAAAAGTATTCAATCTGATAAAACAAAATCTCAAAGGGAAAACTCAGTTCATCACAACAAGGTAGAGAGGGAGAAAGACCATATGATCCAACTAATTTAACAAAACTCGTGATACATCAAGATCGTGCCATCTCAAGAACACGAGAGAGAGAGAGAGAGAGAGATTAAACACATAGCTACTGGTACAAACCCTTAGCCCTGATGGTGGACTACTCCCTCATCATCACGGTGGCCATAGGGATGATGAAGATGGCCTCCGGTGATGATCTCCCCCTCCAACGGGGTGCCGGAACGGGATCACGATTGCTTTTTCGTGGCTACCGAGGCTTGCGGCGGCGGAGCTCCTCATCTAGGGTTATTTCAGGAGGTTTCTATATTTATAGGATTTTTCGGCATTGGAGTCATGCCAAGATGGGCCATGATCACTTTTCAAGGATTCATCCGATTAATCAGTTAATGGGTCAGTAATCGCTACTCATTGGGTGGCCGATTCAAATAACACCTATTCATCGCGTTAACTCGCCGGACCGATTAAATGGCTTGTCAGGACGATTAAATGGCATGTTAGACCGATTAATAGGTTGTCAGGCCGATTAGTCTTAGTTGGCCTACAAACTCGTGGGCCAAAAAGGCCAATTTTTTTGGCATGTAACCTCTCCCATCCTCCTCTAGCTCCTCAATAGCTAGGATTTGATCACATAGTACCCTATTATGGTATATCTCATAGCTGAGAGGATGAGAGTAGGGTATAATACGTAAAAAACTAGAATATGTTCATAGGTTCCTATTTAATCTACCGATTAATCCAATTAATTGGACGATTCACTGATTAATCGCTACTCTCAAGCCGACTGAGCAACTACCAGTTACCGATTTCCTTAACAATGGCCATGATAACCCACAAGTGTAAGGGATCATTTGTAGCATTTTTCGATAAGTAAGAGTGTCAAACCCAACGAGGGGCTAAAGGTAGAACAAATATTCCCTCAAGTTCTATCAACTACCGATACAACTCTACGCACACTTAATGTTTGCTTTACCTAAAACAAGAATAAAACTAGAAGTACTTTGCAAGAAAATAAAGAGCAAGTAAATAAAAGTTAGGCGTTGTTTAGTAGACAACTTTTTTGTTTAATCGCAAGAAAAATATTGTCCATAGGCAATTGAATATAACATGATAGATAGTTATCAAGTGCAATGAGGGAGAGGCTTACGCTAACAAACTTTCCGTACTTGGATCATATGCACTTGTGATTGGACCTCTAGCAAGCATCCGTGACTACTAGAAATTGTTAAGGTAAACCCAACCATAGCATTAATCATCAAGTCCTCTTCACTCCCATATGCGCACAACTCTCTTACTCGGATGTAAGTTTTTGTCATGCTCACCACCCACTATAGGAGAATCATGAACATATTGCAAACCCTCCAACATGTATCCTTCACGTGTGCGCCTCACGAAAGGCACCTTAGGAAAACACCATATCAACACACAACTCATATCAATAACATCATATTGCAATTAACCCGTAGGACAAAACGGATCTACTCAAACATCATAGGATAGCCACATATCATTGTAGTATGTAGTGTTGAGAACCATCTTTAAGTAGAGAGTTACAGCGGGAAAAGAGGTGTTACACTGCTGCATATAGGGGGAGAGAGTTGGTGTTGACGGCAAAAAGATTGTTGATGTCGATCGTCGTCACGGTACTTGCCCCGCGAGGCCGCGACACTCCGGTGCCACCGGGACAGAGGGAGACAGACCCCTCCTTATTCTTACTTGGCCTCCCCCTAGATGGAAGGAGAGTTCCCCCTCTCGTCCATGGCCTACATGGCTGCGAAGGGGTAGGATCCCCTCCGATATTGGATCTCCCTCTTTGTTCTCTTCTGTTCTGCGTTCCTGTTTCTGACCCTTCATTGTTTCTTCAATATCTGGAGATCCATAACTCCGATCACGCTAAAATTTTAACACAATTTTTTCCGGATACGGGCTTCCTTGCGCTCGAAGCAGAGCCCGAACCGACTTAAGGGGTGCCCACTAGGCACCACCATGTGCGAGGAGGTCCAGGCGCACCCTGGTGGCTAGTGGAGGCTGTGGTCCTCCGTTCACGTTGATCCCACCTACCAAAAATCACATATATTCCAAAATAATCCTCTGTAAATTTTATACTGTTTGGACTTTGCTTGATATGGGTATTCTACAAAACAAAAAACATGCAACAAACAGGAACTGGCACTTGGCATTAGATCAATATGTTAGTCCAATAAATCATATAAAATGTTTCCAAAAATATGTGAAAGTTGTATAATATTCGCATTGAACAATCTAATAGATACGACGAAGATGTATCAAGCCAGGAGGTGCCGACTACCTACCAGGGCACGCATGGGGCATGCCTGCCCTGGTGCCTAGTGGGCAGCCTGGGCCTCCCCTGGTTGGCTTCCTTGGTCCTCTGGATGTCTTCTGGGTAGAAAACAATCTCCAAAAAGTTTCATGACAGTTGGACTCTGTTTGATATTGATTTTGTGCGAAGTAAAATACAAGTAAAAAACAACAAGTGGTATTGGGCACTATGTCAATAGGTTAGTCCCAAAAATAGATATAAAGTTGTTATAAAATGATTGTAAAACATCCAAGAATGATAATATAATAGCATGGAACAATAAAAAATTATAGATACATTGGGGACGTATCAACGCTTGTCATAACGGTTAGGAGAACTAGGTTCCCAATGATTAGGATCTCCACAACCATGACAAACACATTTGTTCTTGTGAGTCTTATTATTGAAGTTGGTATGCTGCGAAACCTTGTTCTTCCCATCAAACTTTCCCTTACCATCAAACTTGCCCTTGTTCTTGAACTTGTGGGGCTAGAAGTTTTTCTTTTGTACAAGATTGGCATTGGAACCTCCCTCAATACCTTGAGCACGTATGTATTTTGCTCTCGCCTTTCCTTCCACATCAAGAGTACCAATGAGATCCGGAATAGAAAAATCCCGCCTCTTATGCTTTAGAGAGGTAGAAAAGTTCCTCCACGAGGGAGGAAGCTTAGTGATAATACCTCCAGCAACAAACTTCTCCAGTAACATACAATTGAAGTCATCAAGTTCTCTAGCAAATGACTGTACCTCGTGAGCGTGCTCAACCACGGAGCACTCATGAGTCATTATGTAATCATAGAATTGTTCCATGATATACAACTCAGTGCGAGCGTGTGGGACTCAAAACTTGGTCTCAAGTGCACTCCACATATCTTTGCCATTGTCAATTGATGCATAAGCATCAACTATGTTCTCACCAAGAACACTCAAGAGAGCAGCCTTAAACAAGGTATCCGTTTTCTAAAAAGCGAGTTCCTATTGATGATCAAAATTCCTTCATGTTTTCCAAGAGTGGCGTCATAGCAGCTCATGGTTTGAAACCATAGAATAGCCGTCACACACCACCTCTTATAGTGCACACCCTCAAACATAGGAGGCCTCATGGAAGCAGCAAAACCACTTGGGGGTAAATTGCCTACAATGAGGTTTTTGGATTGTTGGAAATATGAGCGATTTACCATGTGATTTTACTAGCAGAAAAAGTAGTTAAATCATGACTATCATAGCAATTATAAGACAAGTCATGCGATCATACAGATAGTATGCAAGTAACTAGAACAGAAACTAGGACAAGAAGTTGCGGCAGGAACTCAAACAAGAAGAACATGAACACTTACTGAGTTGCATCAGCAGTAGCAGTGAGATTGGCATTGACGTCGTGTCCGACTATGTTGTCGAAGAGGTTGTTAACATTGGGGAAGAATTCATCATCTGAGAAGTGGTCGTCGGCGTGTGTGGTGTCTGTGATGAAGAAGCTAGTAGTCGCACAAAGTGCTCCCAAAAACCTATCACCCTTGTCCCGCACATGACTCAAAGAGGCGGGGTTTCGGAGGCCTACTATCCCGACCTGTGGTGCACGCCACAAGATGGGATGGGGTAGAACCTAGTAGCAGCTCATAGATTGGAACTCGATGGCTTGACAAAGGTGATGTTCTCGTGTATTTCCCTGGGAGGTGCGACCTCTCTTTTATAGGCACAGGAAAAGGAGGTGAACATGTAGTGACGAGAGATGAAGCAAAAGAGGGAGATGAAATGAACATGCAGCAGCCGGAGGGTGCAACATTCGTATTTAATCTCCACTACAGCAAAACGTTTCATCTCGTGAGCGACCTTTCGTATATCAGTCGTGTGTGGCAAAAATTTAGTCATCGCCTCATTCTCGCAACCCATGGCGCGTCTTGACGAGGCAAGGCGGGCAACGGAGGAGGATGAGTGTGTGTGTACGTGTCTCTTGTTCTCATGCTCATACATGTGGGGGAAACATCCTCCCTTATAAGGAGGTCCAACTCCTACCAAACTAGCAATGTGGGACTAAACTTTAGTTCCAACTCTTGCCTTGCATGAATGGACTATGTGAGCCTCTAGGATTTAATAGGAATTCTGAAAATCGTGATTGGGCTGGCCCATATAGATTAAATTCCTGCAATCCCCCACTAGATCCTAGAGGCACGCAAAATTTTCCTTTGGTTCCAAAACACTTTTTATATACTAGTACTGAAGTGGAGACTATTAAGTTGAACTTCCACCTAGAACTCTATGCTACACTAGTAAGCAACTTGGATGGTGCACTATGCCTTGAACTGCAATTTTTCTACGAATCTAGCTTCACACAGAGCCTTGATCGATACTAGGCTACCGTGGGACTTCCCCACGGGTGGAGCTTATGTGTCATACTCAGAGGCCTTTCATGAGTATACTAGAGACCACCTCACTCTCATAGATTGCGACGCTAACAATCAGAATCATATAGGTGTGTTCTTCAAAAGTTGTCGTGCAGGACAACATCTCTGCTTTAATAAGCCACTTAGAACACATTAAGATATATATCAACCTGCCATGCATATTAGGAAAGTATAGAATCTTCATGGAGTGGTATTATCAATGGTAAGGATACTTTCCTCTCAGTTGACCAACAACTTGTTTACCACATCTAATTCATGGGATCTGTGATCACATAGAATAGGTTACCACTATGAACAACTCATATTGTGGGTCTCATACCCATATCCTTCTATGCATTATCTATCACATTATGTGATAGACCCTTAGTGAAAGGATCTGCCAGATTTTTAAATGTTTGGACATAATCTGATGCAATAAATCCTTACTTTATCATTTTGCTCACAGATTTTAACCTTCTCTCAACATGTCTTGATGACTTCATGTTATCCTTTGAACTACTCACTTTGGTGATCATAGTTTGATTGTCGTAGTTCATAAGAACACCCGGTATAGGCTTCTCAACAATCGGTAAGACATCCAAGAGCCGACGAAGCCAATCTTCTTCAAACATAGTTGTATCTAGTGTTGTGAGTTCTGCTTCCATTGTTGACCTTGTTAAGATGGCTTGCTTGCAAGACTACCAAGAAACAATGCCACCACCATGAGTGAATACATATCCGCTCGTGGCCTTTATCTCATCGGCATCAGAGATCCAATTTGAGTCACTATACCCTTCAAGTAGCTTTGGGTACCCAGTGTAGTGAATTCCATAACTCGTAGTGCCCTTAAAATAGCGCATAACTCTTTCTAGAGCATTGTAATGATCATATCTTGGTTTTGAGTTAAATCGGCTCAACTTGCTAACACCAAAAGACATGCCAGGTCTCGTACCGCTTGCTAAATACATAAGCGAGCCAATTATCTGAGAGTATGTCAATTGATCTCTAGCAATTCTTTCATTCTTTCGAAGCAACACGCTAGCATCATAAGGTGTTGTAGAGGGCTTCGAGTCACTATAACCAAAGCGACTCAAGATCTTTTCCACATAGCGAGATTGAAGCAATGTAATCCCACCATTATCACTCTCACGAGCTTGATATTTAGAATAACATCAGCTACTCCTAAATCCTTCATCTCGAAACAAAGAGATAGGAAATCCTTGACCTCCTTAATAACATTCAGATTTGTTCCAAAACTCAATATGTCATCAACACATAAGAAAATGATAACTCCTCCGCCCCCACCATGTCGATAGTACACACATCTGTTAGCTTCGTTTACAACAAAGCCTGCAGCTATTAAAGTTCTTTCAAACTTCTCATGCCACTACTGAGGTGCTTGCTTAAGTCTATACAAAGACTTCAACAATTTGCACACTTTTCCTTCATGACCGTCCACTATAAACCCATCTGGTTGTTCCATACAAATTTCCTCGTCCAACTCTCCATTTAGGGAAGCAGTCTTTACATCCATTTGATGAATGAGAAGTCCATGTGAGACAGCTAGTGAAAGTAGTACTCAAATAGTGGTCAGTCGAGCCACAGGTGAGTAAGTATCGAAGAAGTCTTCACCTTCCTTTTCGGTATAACCCTTGTCCACGAGCCGTGCCTTGTACTTCTCAGTAGTACCATCAGGCCTAAGCTTCTTCTTGAATACCCATTTGCACCCTATAGGTTTGCACACATAAGGACGTGTTAGAAATATGCCCTAGAGGCAATAATAAATTGGTTATTATTATATTTCGTTGTTCATGATAATCGTTTATTATCCATGCTAGAATTGTATTGATTGGAAACTCAAATACATGTGTGGATACATAGAAAACACACTGTCCCTAGTGAGCCTCTAGTTGACTAGCTCGTTGTTCAAAGATGGTCAAGGTTTCCTGGACATAAACAAGTCTCTCTCGCCCAGAAAAATTAAGAGAGAAGAGTTCATCGCGTTTTACGACACGGAGCCGCCACCACCACCCGTTCTTCCTCTCGAAGGCAGATCTGGAGTCCATTCTGGGCTCCGGAGAGGGGGAATCGACGCCGTCGTGATCACCAACCATCCTTCATCGCCAATTCCATGATGCTCTTCACCGTTCGTGAGTAATCTCATCGTAGGCTTGCAGGACGGTGATGGGTTGGATGAGATCTATCATGTAATCGAGTTAGTTTTGATGGGGTTTGATCCCTAGTATCCACTATGTTCCGAGATTGATGTTGCTACTACTTTGCTATGCTTAATGCTTGCCACTAGGGCCCGAGTGCCATGATTTCAGATCTGAACCTATTATGTTTTCATCAATATATGTGTGTTCTTGATCCTATCTTGCAAGTTGTAGTCACCTACTATGTGTTATGACCCGGCAACCCCGGAGTGACAATAGCCGGAACCACTCCTAGACATGACCATAGTATGAGGAGTTCATGTATTCACTAAGTGCTAATGCTTTGTTCCGGTTCTCTATTAAAAGGAGACCTTAATATCCCTAAGTTTCCATTAGGACCCCGCTGCCACGGGAGGGATGGACAATAGATGTCATGCAAGTTCTTTTCCGTAAGCACGTATGACTATATACGGAATACATGCCTACATTACATTGACGAACTGGAGCTAGTTACATATCTCCCCATGTTATAACTAATACATGATGAATGTCATCCGGCATAATTATCCATCACCGATCCAATGCCTACGTGTTTTTCCTAGTGGTCCTTGCTACGCTACTGTTACCGCTACTGCTGTCACTGCTGCTACTGTTACCGCTACTGCTGTCACTGCTGCTACTATTACCGCTACTGCTGTCACTACTGCTACTGTTACCGCTACTGCTGCCACTGCTGCTACTGCTGTCACAGCTGTTACTGTTACCGTTGCTACCATTGCTATCACACTACTTTGCTACTAAAACTTTGCTGCAGATACTAAGTCTTTCAGGTGTGGTTGAATTGACAACTCAACTGCTAATACTTGAGAATATTCTTTGGCTTCCCCTTATGTCGAATCAACAAATTTGTGTTGAATACTCTACCCTTGAAAATTGTTGCGATCCCCTATACTTGTGGGTTATCAAGACTATTTTCTGGCGCCGTTGCCAGGGAGGCATAGCTCTATTCTCTGAGTCACTTGGGATTTACATTTGTTGATCACTATGAGGAACCCGAGAGATCCAAAAACTAAAGTATTGCCCTCAACTACGAGGACAGGTAAGGAACTGCCATCTAGCTCTACACTTGTTCACCTTCAGTTATGAGTAAGTTTGCGACACCACAACCTACTAGAAATTCTGATGTGTCGCCTGTGCTTGATGATGCTACTTCTGCTATCCATGATGCTTATGATGATGCTTTGCTTGATACTGCTTTGCCACTGGGTGCATTCCTTGATGCACAAATTGCTAGAGTTGCTGCAGAATGTGATGATACTTCTGAAACTGCTGAAATTATTGAAGTATAACCTGCTATTTCACCTTTTAGAACTAGCTCTCCTAGATATGAATTGCCTGATATACCCGAGGGTTATGTTGTGGAGGTAGAGGTAGCTGAGGACTTTCTTGCTTGTAAGGATAGCTATGATCTTGAGAATTTATTGCGCAAGTGGAAAGAAAAATCTCTGAACGCTAGGATGAAATACGATCCTAAGTTTGCTACTTCGCCTATCTTTGTTACTGATAAGTATTATGAATTCTCTGTTGATCCTGAGTTAATCACTTTGGTCGAATCTGATCCTTTTCATGGTTTTGAGTCTGAAACGGCTGTAGCACATCTTATTCACGATATAGCCACCCTATTCACGAGTGAGGAAAAGATCCACCACTACTATATTCTTAAGTTGTTTCCTTTCTCACTAAAGGCTGATGCTAAGACTTGGTTCACTTATCTTGCTCCTGGTTGGGTGCGTAGTGCCCAGGATATGATCTACTACTTCCCTGAGAAATATTTTCCTGCCCATAAGAAACAAGCTGCCTTGCAGGATATATATAACTTTGTGCAAGTTGAAGAAGAGAGCCTCCCACAAGCTTGGGGAGGCTTGTCCAGTTACTGAATGCTTTGCCTGATCACCCTCTTGAGAAAAATGAAATACTTGATATCTTTTATAATGGACTAACCGATGCTTCTAGGGACCACCTAGATAGTTGTGCTGGTTGTGTTTTTAGGGAACGAACTGTGGAACAAGCTGAGATTCTATTGAATAATATCTTGAGCAATGATAATGCTTGGACTATTCCTGAACCACCTTCGAAGCCAACTCCGAAGAAAAGAGGTATCCTATTCCTCAGTCCTGAAGATATGCAAGAAGCTAAGAAATCTATGCAAGAGAAAGGCATTTAATCTGAAGATGTCAAGAATCTACCACCTATTGAAGAAATACATGGTCTTCATAACCCGACACAGGTAGTAGAGGTAAATTCTCTTCGTAGATTCAATGAGAGTGATATTCCTTATGATAAACCTACTAGCTTATGCTTAGATGAATTTGATAACTTTGTTGCCAAACAACAAAGTTTCAATGATTATGTTAGCAGACAATTGAGGCAAAATGCTCGTATGATTGATCATATAAGTGCTTGTGTGTATAGAAATGTCAATGATCTTAAGCTTTTGAGTAAACATGCCTCTATGGTCACTACTCAAGTAGAACAAGTACTTAAGGCTCAAAATGACTTGCTCAATGAGTTGAATGACAATTCTGTTAGAGTCATCACTAGAGGTGGTAGAATGACCCAAGAACCTTTGTATCCTGAGGGCCATCCTAAGATAATTGAACAAGATTTTCAAGGAGTTAACACTGATGCACCTAGTCATCCTGGTATTAGGAAGAAAAAGAAAGATGATAGGAACTTGTATGCTAGCAACCCTGCTGTTGTTACACCTGAGAATCCAAACGATGTCTCTGTTTCTGATGCCGAAACACAATCTAGTGATGAACATGAGCCTAGTGATAATATCGATAGTGATGTTCATGTTGATGCTCAACCTAGCAATGATAAGGATGTGGAGATTGAACCTATTGATCTTGATAACCCACAACCTAAGAATAGGAGATATGATAAGAACGACTTCATTGCTAGGAAGCATGGTAAGGAAAGAGAACCATGGGTTCAGAAACCCATGCCCTTTCCTCCCAAACCATCCAAGAAAAAGGATGATGAGGATTTTGAGCGCTTTGTTGAAATGATTAGACCTGTCTTTCTGCAAATGTGTTTGAAAGATATGCTCAGAATGTCTCCTTATGCTAAGTACATGAAAGATATTGTGACCAATAAAAGGAGGATACCTGAGGTTGAGATTTCCACCATGCTCGCTAATTACACCTTCAAGGGTGGAACTCCTAAGAAACTAGGTGATCCTGGAGTGCCCACTATACCTTGCTCCATTAAAGGAAACTACGTTAGAACTGCTTTATGCGATCTTGGAGCCGGTGTTAGTGTTACGCCTCTCTCTCTCTTTACCGTAGACTTGAATTGGATAAGTTGACACCCACTAAAATGTCTTTGAAAATGGCCAACAAATCAACTGCTTTTCTTATCGGCATTTGCGAGGATGTGCCTGTTGTGGTTGCTAATGTTACTATCTTAACGAACTTTGTTATTCTAGATATTCCCGGGGATGATGCCATGGCGGTCATCCTTGGAAGACCCTTTTTAAACACTGCAGGGGCTGTTATTGATTGCAACAAAGGCAATGTCACTTTCCATGACAATGGTAATGAGCATACGGTGCACTTTCCGAAGAAACAATATCGAGTTCATTGTATCAAGGCTATTGAAAAAACTTCATCAACCCTTATTGGGAGCTTTGAATGCCCTATACCTACTGTCAAGATGAAGTATGACTTACTTGTTGGGGATATGCACATCCCCATTGAGGTAACTTAGTGATTATTCGAAAATTCTCCGGTTTCATGTAATTCGAAAAAAGTTTGTCAAGGAGACTTGATCAACCTCATTGACGGATTTTTTTGATGACCATGAGATGGATGAATCTAAGAGTCACAACCTTCTGTTCCGAACTTTTATTTTCTTTTGTTTAGAAGAAAATGATAAATTTAGCTTTATTTTCCTATTTTCTGCTTTTTGCGTCCCTTAGAAAAGTGTCCCGAAAATAAAAGTTCTTCAAATGCCCTGAAAATCAAGTATGATTTTTTCTGGAATTTTTGAAAAAATCTGAGATAGAGAGCTAGTCAGGGGATGCACCAGTGGGCCACAAGCCCAGGAGGCGCGGGCACCCCCCTAGCTGCGCCTGGCAGGCTTGTGGGCCCCACGTGCCCCCCCTCCACTTATTCCATCTCCCATCTCCTTCTCCTACCTCCAGAAAAAATCATTCCACAGCTCAAAGCCGTGTTCTTGCTCTTCTTGCTGCGTTTTTCGATCTCCTTGTGCAAAGCCCCATTCACCAAACTGTTTTGGGGGATTGTTCCTTGGTATGTGACTCCTCCATTGGTCCAATTAGTTTTTGCTCTAGTGCTTTATTTGTTGTGTATTATTGCTGCCTTGGTGACCCTGTTCTTGAGCTTTGCATGTTAATTTTAGTTGGTCCCAAGTAGTTTTGATGCATGATATGGCCTCTAGGCACTTGTAGGAGCAGTTGCTATGAGTTTTGTTGAGCCTTGTTCACTTTTCTTTTGAGTCACTAAAAATTTCAGAAATTTTCAAAGAAAGAAAAGTAAAAGATGAGGAGGTTCCTAAGAGGCTCTTCAAGCCGTGACCCCAAGGAAGATGAAAATGAGAAGAAGAAACCCAAGTATCCGGTCCCGCGAGTCGCAGAAGTTCTAGTGTGCGAGTGGCCAAGCGATGTGTTCTTACGTGCCGCCGGTCTTTATGAGGATTTTTAATACTTGGTGGAGAACGCAGGCCTTCCCGCATTTGTTGAAGATAAGTGTCCACAATACCTCCTCCTCACTAATATTTTCGTGCAAAGCTTTAACTTCTATCCAAGGAAGAATCCTCCTATGGTTGAGTTCAAGTTATATGATATCCCCCAGTGCATGTCACTTCAGGATTTTTGCAATGTTTGCAAATTACCTTATGTTGGGGATATTCATGAACCTCGTCCACGGGACTTGGAGGCTTTCATAGATACTATTGCTGTAGGAGAGGAGAGAGGAGTATCTTGCGCTAGAGTTGCTAGCATACATTTTCCTGTGCTTCGGTATTTCTCATTATTCGTGGGAAAATGTTTGATTGGCCGTGGGAAAGCTGGGCCCCTTAGCTCCCCAGATCTTGCGGTTTTGCGCGAAGCCCTTTATAATGATAAAACTTATAGCTTGGGCGCTATGGTGGCTCAACGGTTGAACACGAACCGTACTAAAGGCGCTGTTTATGGAGGTATCTATGCTACCCGTCTTGCTAGACATTTTGAGATACCTATTAGACTGCACGAGGAAGAAGAGATGCTTTTTCCTGAGAGATATCTAGATTATGATAGCATGGTTCGCCATGGCTTTATCGATAAAGATATAAATAAGAGGATGATTTATAACCTGGTATTTATCCAGGGTACTCGTGAGACTATTACTTTGCCTGCTACTTCTTTGTTCAATCTTCATCTAGGCCGGTACATTATTATGCCCTCGGACATCTACCCATATTGTGGCATAACACCACCACAGGCGCCCGTGCCCGAGCTACCAGTTGAGTACCAGACGCCAGTTTATCAGTGGGAGCCAGAGGAGCTCACCTAGAAGTGGCAACCTCAGTACACTCCGGAGTACCCCGGAGACAATTATTTCCCTCCATGGGAGTAGACCAACTTAGGCCAAAAGCCTAAGCTTGCGGGAGTACGTGTTTCTCACCAACTTTATATTCACGCTCATGGTTTCACTTTGATAGTCGGTGTTCACACCTTGCCACTGTATCATCCAAGTTAGTTTATTTCTTTTTCTCGCTTTCTTCTCGTGTGTTTGTTTAGATTGAGAAAACCAAAAAGATTTCTCGTTCTTCTTTTGCTAGTTGGGAGCTTTCCCGTGTAAATAGTTTTCTTTTTCTTTGGGTCAAGGTAGAAGGCCATGGTTAAAATGTTTAGTGGCTCTTGATACGTCCATTTTGCATCATGTTTTCATGTTGATATTTATCGCTTCTTTGGCTGTTATTTCACTTCACGGTACAATTCTTATGCCTTTTCTCTCTTATTTTGCAAGGTTTACATGAAGAGGGAGAATACCGGCAACTGGAATTCTGGCCTGAAAGTGGAGCAAAGTTGAGATACCTATTCTGCGCAACTCCAAACGCCGTAAAAATCGACGTGGATTTTTTTCCCGATTTATCAAAAATACAGGGCCGAAGAAGTGCCAGAGGGGCACCAGGGGGTGCCCACAAGCCTGCACGGCGCGACCACCCCCCAGGCCGCGCCATGGGGGCTTGTGGGCAACCTACTAGCCCACTTGCTCCCCTTTTTTTCTATATGGAGGGTTTCGTCCAGGAAAAAATGAAGGAGGAGATTTTTCGTGGTTTCGCCGCCACCACGAGGCGGAACTTGAGAAGAACCAATCTAGAACTCCGGCAGGACGATCCTGCCGGGGAAACTTCCCTCCCGGAGGGGGAAATCATCGCCATCGTCATCACCAACACTCCTCTCATCGGAGGGGACTCATCTCCATCAACATCTTCACCAGAACCATCTCATCTCCAAACCCTACTTCATCACTTGTACCCAATCTCCGTCTCACGACTTCGACTGGTACTTGTAAGGTTGCTAGTAGTGTTGATTACTCTTTGTAGTTGATGCTAGTTGGATTATTTGGTGGAAGAGTTTATGTTCAGATCCTTGATGCTACTCATTACCTCTCTGATCATGAATATGCTTATGCTTTGTGAGTAGTTACTTTTGTTACTGAGGACATGGGATAAGTCATGCTAATAGTAGTCATGTGAATTTGGTATTCGTTCGGTATTTTGATATGTTGAATGTTGTTTTTCCTCTAGTGGTGTTATGTGAACGTCGACTACATAACACTTCACCATTATTTGGGCCTAGAGGAAGGCATTGGGAAGTAGTAAGTAGATGATGGGTTGCTAGAGTGACAGAAGCTTAAACCCTAGTTTATGCGTTACTTCATAAGGGGCTGATTTGGATCCACTAGTTTAATGCTATGGTTAGACTTTGTCTTAATTCTTCTTTCCTAGTTGCGGATGCTTGCGAGAGGGGTTAATCATAAGTGGGATGCTTGTCCAAGTAAGGGCAGTACCCAAGCGCCTGTCCACCCACATATTAAACTATCAAAGTAACGAACGCGAATCATATGAACATGATGAAACTAGCATGACAGAAATTCCCGTGTGTCCTCGGGAGAGTTTTTCCTCCTATAAGACTTTGTCCAGGCTTATCCCTTGCTACAAAAGGGATTGGGACACTTTGCTGCACCATTGCTACTTTTGTTACTTGTTGCTCGCTACGAATCATCTCACTACACAATCACTTGCTACCGACAATTTCAGTGCCTGCAGATTTTACCTTGTTGAAAACCACTTGTCAGATCCTTCTGCTCCTCATTGGGTTCGGCACTCTTACTTATCTAAAGGACTACTATTGATCCCCTATACTTGTGGGTCATCAAGACTCTTTTCTGGCACCGTTGCCGGGGAGTGAAGCGCCTTTGGTAAGTGGAACTTGGTAAGGAAACATTCATATAGTGTGCTGAAATTTATTGTCACTTGTCACTATGGATACTAATCCTTTGAGGGTCTTGTTGGGGTATCTTCACCTCGAACGGAAGCACAAATAATTGCTCCTCAACCTGCTGCACCTACTGAAAATATTTGCTTTGAATTTCCTTCGGGTATGCTTGAGAAACTGCTGGCTAATCCTTTTGCAGGAGATAGAACATCACATCCAGACTTGCATCTAATCTATGTAGATGAAGTTTGTGGTTTATTTAAGCTTGCAGGTGTGCCTGAGGACGAGGTCAAGAAGAAGGTCTTTCCTTTATCTTTGAAGGATAAGGCGTTGACATGGTATAGGCTATGTGATGGTACTTGATCATGGGACTACAATCGGTTGAAATTGGAATTTCATCAAAAGTTTTATCCTATCCATTTAGTACATCGTGATTGAAATTATATTTACAATTTTTGGCCTCGTGACAGAGAAAGCATCGCTCAACCTTGGGGGAGACTTAAATCAATGCTATATTCATGCCCCAATCATGAGCTCTCGAGAGAAATTATCATTCAGAATTTCTATGCTCGGCTTTCTCATGATGATTGCACGATGCTTGACACTTCTTGTACTGGTTCTTTTATGAAGAGAGATATTGACTTCAAATGGAATTTATTGGAGAGAATTAAACGCAACTCTGAAGATTGGGAGCTTGAAGAAGGTAAGGAGTCAGGTATGAATTTCACGTTTGATTGTGTTAAATCCTTTGTTGAGACAAATACCTTTAGTGATTTTAGCGCTAAGTATGGACTTGACTCTGAGATAGTAGCTTCATTGTGTGAATCCTTTGCTGCTCATATTGATCTCCCCAAAGAGAAGTGGTTTAAATATCATCCTCCTTTAGAAGGCAATGTAGTTAAACCCACTCCAGTTGAAGAGAAAGTCATTGCCTATAATGACCCTGTTGTTCCCAGTGCTTACATTGAGAAACCACCTTTCCCTGTTAGGATAAAGGATCATTCTAAAGCTTCAATTGTGATACGTAGAGGCTACATTAGAACACCTACACCCCCCTAAGCAAATTAGAGTTTAACCTAGCATCACTATTATCAAAGATCTTCTGTCCGACGATGTTGAGGAACATAATATTCACTTCTGTGAAGATGCTGCTAGAATTGCTAAACCTCACGTTAGAGACAAACATAAGCCTGTTGTTGGCATGCGTGTGGTTTCTGTTAAGATAGGAGATCATTGTTACCATGGCTTATGTGACTTGGGTGCTAGTGTTAGTGCAATACCTCAATCCTTATACGATGAAATCAAAGATGAGATTGCACCTGTTGAGATAGAGCCCATTGATGTCACTATTCAGCTTGCCAATAGAGATACTATCTGCCCTGTTGGAATTGTTAGGGATGTTGAAGTCTTGTGTGGTAAAACAAAGTATCCTGCTGATTTCCTCGTTCTTGCTACTGCACAAGATAGCTTTTGTCCCATCATATTTGGCAGACCCTTCCTCAATACTGTCAATGCTCATATTGATTGTGAGAAGCAAACTGTCACTGTTGGCTTTGAAAGTGTGTCACACAAGTTCAATTTCTCTAAGTTTGGTAGACAACCTCATGAAAAGGAGTTGCCTGGTAGGGATGAAACTATTGCCTTAGCTTCTATTGCCATGCCTCCTACTGATCCCTTAGAGCAATACTTTCTTGAGCACGAAAATGATATGCATATGGATGAAAGGGATGAAATAGATAGAGTTGTCTTAGAACAATATCCTATCCTTAAGAATAATCTACCTGTTGAACTGCTTGGGGATCCACCCCCACCAAAGGGTGATCCCGTGTTCGAGCTTAAATAGTTGCCTGATACTCTTAAGTATGCCTATCTTGATGAAAAGGAGACATATCCTATTATTATTAGTGCTAGCCTCTCAGAGCATGAAGAAAAGAAGTTACTAAAAACTTTGAGAAAGCACCGTGCTGCTATTGGATATACTCTTGATGATCTTAAGGCCATTAGTCCCACTCTATGCCAGCACAAGATTAAAACTGATCCCGACTTCAAACCAGTTGCTGATCATCAAAGGAGATTAAATCCTAAGATGAAAGAAGTAGTGAGAAAACAAATACTAAAGCTCCTGGAAGCAGGTATCATTTATCATGTTGCTCACAGCGATTGGGTGAGTCCGGTGCATTGCGTCCCTAAGAAGGGAGGCATTACCGTTGTCCCTAATGATAAGGATGAATTGATCCCACAGAGGATTATTACTGGCTATAGTATGGTGATCGATTTTAGGAAATTGAATAAAGCCACTAGGAAAGATCATTACCCTTTTCCTTTTATCGACCAAATGCTAGAAAGGCTGTCCAAACACACACACTTCTGCTTTCTAGATGGTTATTCTGGTTTCTCCCAAATACCGGTTGCACAATCTGATCAGGAGAAAACCACTTTCACCTGCCCATTCGGTACCTTTGCCTATAGACGTATGCCTTTTGGCTTATGTAATGCACCTGCCACCTTTCAAAGATGTATGATGGCTATATTCTCTGACTTTTGTGAAAAGATTGTTGAGGTTTTCATGGGTGACTTCTCTGTTTACGGGTCTTCTTTTGAGGATTGCCTCATCAACCTTGATCGAGTCTTGCAGAGATGTAAAGACACCAATCTTGTCTTGAATTGGGAGAAGTGGCACTTTATGGTTAATGAAGGCATCGTCTAAGGACATAAAATTTCTGAAAGAGGTATTGGAGTCGATAAGGCTAATGTTGATGCAATCGAGAAAATGCCATACCCCACATATATCAAAGGTATAAGTAGTTTCCTTGGTCATGCTGGTTTCTATAGAAGGTTCATCAAATACTTCTCTAAGATTTCTAGGCCTCTTACCAATCGCTTACAAAAGGATATTCCTTTTGTTTTTGACGATGATTGTGAGGAAGCCTTCGAAATACTTAAGAGGGTTTTGATAACTGCACCTATTGTTCAACCACCTGATTGGAACTTACCTTTTGAAATCATGTGTGATGCTAGCGATTATGCTGTTGGTGCTGTTCTAGGGCAAAGAGTCGATAAGAAGTTGAATGTTATTCACTACGCTAGTAAAACTCTAGACAATGCCCAAAGAAACTATGCTACTACAGAGAAGGAGTTTTTAGCAGTCATGTTTGCATGTGAAAAGTTCAGGTCTTACATAGTTGATTCCAAAGTCACTATTCACACTGATCACGCTGCTATTTAGTACCTCATGGAGAAGAAGGACGCTAAACCTTGACTTATCAGATCGATTCTCTTGCTACAAGAATTTGATTTGCACGTTGTCGACAGAAAGGGTGCTGATAACCCAGTAGCAGATAACTTGTCTAGGTTGGAGAACGTTCTTGATGACCCACAACCTATTGATAATAGCTTTCCCGGTGAGCAATTGAATGTCATCAGTGCTTCATGTAGTGCACCGTGGTATGCTGATTATGCGAACTATATCGTTGCCAAATACATACCACCTAGTTTCACATACCAGCAAAAGAAGAAATTCTTCTTTGACTTGAGACACTACTTTTGGGATGATCCTCACCTTTATAAGGAAGGAGTAGATGGTGTTATTAGACGTTGTGTACCTGAACGTGAACAGGGACAGATCCTACAGAAGTGTCACTCCGAGGCCTACGGAGGACACCATGCGGGATATAGAAGTGCACACAAGGTATTGCAATCAGGTTTCTATTGGCCCACTCTCTTCAAGGATGCCCGTAAGTTTGTCTTGTCGTGTGACGAATGTAAAAGAATAGGTAATATTAGCAAACGTCAGGAAATGCCTATGAACTATTCACTTGTCATTGAACCATTTGATGTTTGGGGCTTTGATTATATGGGACCTTTTCCAAAATCCAATGGGTTTACTCACATCTTAGTTGCTGTAGATTACGTCACTAAGTGGGTAGAAGCTATCCCCACAAGTAGTGCTGATCACAACACCTCTATCAAGATGCTGAAAGAAGTTATCTTCCCTAGATTTGGAGTCCCTAGATATCTAATGACCGACGGTGGTTCACACTTCATTCATGGTGCTTTCCGTAAAACGCTTGCTAAGTACGATGTCAACCATAGAATTGCGTCTCCCTATCACCCTCAGTCGAGTGGTCAAGTAGAGCTAAGTAATAGAGAGATTAAACTAATTCTGCAAAAGACTGTCAACAGGTCTAGAAAGAATTGGTCTAAGAAGCTCGATGATGCACTATGGGCTTATAGGACTGCCTATAAGAATCCCATGGGCATGTCTCCGTACAAAATGGTGTATGGGAAAGCATGTCACTTACCTCTTGAGCTAGAGCATAAAGCTTATTGGGCAATCAAAGAGCTCAACTTTGATTTCAAACTTGCCGGTGAGAAGAGGTTATTTGATATTAACTCGCTTGATGAGTGGAGAACTCAGGCATATGAGAATGCCAAGTTGTTCAAAGAGAAGGTTAAGAGGTGGCATGATAAGAGGAGACAAAAGTGTGAGTTCAATGTAGGTGATTATGTCTTGCTATATAACTCTCGTTTAAGATTCTTTGCAGGCAAGCTTCTCTCTAAATGGGAAGGTCCCTATGTTGTTGAGGAAGTATATCGTTCCAGTGCTATCAAGATCAACAACACGGAAGGTAATTGTCCGAGAGTGGTAAATGGGCAGAGAATCAAGCATTATATCTCAGGTACTCCCATAAATGTTGAAAGCAATATCATCAATACCATAACTCCGGAAGAATACCTAAGGGACATTTATCAGCCTGTTTCAGACTCCGAAAGCGAAGAGGTATGTGATTCGGTAAGAAAACAGAGTCCAAAACTTTCCCAATAGGAAATTTTCTCCGTTTTGGAATTTTTGGAAAAATACAAAAACTGGAAGTAGTCCGGAAAGTGTGCGAGGAGGCGACAAGCCTGCACGGCGCGGGCCCACCCCCTGGCCGCGCCGTGAGGGCTTGTGGCCACCTCGTGCGCCTCCTGGACTCCGTTTTCGTGAAGGGTACTCCTTCTGGTCTGGAAAAAATCATTATATATACTTCCATATGGTCTGACCCCTACATCACGCAGATTTCCTCTGTTTTTCGTTTCGAGCCTGTTTCTTGCCGCAGATCTAGGTCAAGATGTCGTTCCAGGAATCTGTGGGGAGAACAACCTCCGTCAAATCTATGGAGAAGTTCATGCTGATCTGAAAAGGATGGAGGTAATGGAGGCTAAGGAAAGGCTCCCTAAAGAAACCAAGGGCAAAGCTAAGGAGAAGGATCAAGCATGGGGCGAAGTGCAATCTGTGCTCAACAAGGGAGAAGTTGAAGAAGTGGATTTCCTCCAACTCTACATCCACCTACTGTCTCCATCTTTGATTGAACTCTTGAGGTTTTGTGAAACAACTCGTGCTCGCAATACTTGTCTCACTCGTGAAGTTGTTTTGCTTGAAAAACATATCGCATATCTCCAAGGTATAAATCAAAGATTAATGGCCCTCTTGGAGTCAAAGATTGCAACAACTCCATCACCATCACCTCCAAAGGAAGACAACTGAGCATTGGTATGGTCAATCCCCTTGGCTTTTGCCAAGCTTGGGGGAGTTGCCCCGGTATCGTATCACCATCACATCTTTTGCCTTTACCTTTGTTTTAGTTTTCCTTTTCAATTTTCTCTTTCTCTAGTAGTTTAAAAGTCTTAGTGTTTCAGTCTTGAGTTTTGCTTTGTGTCACCCCCGATGTATTCTTGCTCGTGAGCCATATAATAAAGAGTGTCTTAGTTGAAGGGCTTTGCCTCTTGCCATGATCAAAAGAGTGAGAATAGAACAAAAGCATGAAATATCATGTAATGATCTTATGGGAAGTGATGGCTTCACATATAAAAAGAATGAGGATTGAAACTTGTTGAGGGTAGACAAACGTAGACCTTGGTCATTGTTGCAATTAATAGGAAGTGATAAAGAAGGAGAGGTTCACATATACATATATCATCTCTGACACCATCTATGATTGTGAACACTCACTAAACTATTACATGCCTAGAAGTAGATGTTGGACAAGGAAGACATCATAATGAATTGTGTTTGCTTGCTTCCGAACAATGTTATATGATTAGAGATCCCTTAGCATGTGACGATTGCTTCCACCTCATATTAGCCAAAACTCCCGCACCAAGTAGAGATACTACTTGTGCATCCATAAACCTTCAAACCAGTTTTGCCATGAGTGTCCACCATACCTACCTATGGATTGAATAAGATCCCTCAAGTAAGTTGTCATCGGTGCAAGCAATAAAAATTGCTCTCTAATATGTATGATCTATTAGTGTGTGGAAAATAAGCTTTATACGAACCTGTGATGAGGAAGACATAAAAGCGACAAACTGCATAATAAAGTTCTTTATCATAGGAGGCAATATAAAGTGACGTTCCTCCGCACTAAGAGGACACACATCCAAACCTCAAAAGCGCATGACAACCTCTGCTTCCCTCTGCGAAGGGCCTATCTTGTACCTTTACTTTTTGCGCTTGAAAGAGTCATGGTGATCTTCACCAATTCCCTATTTCGCCTTTGCCTTGGCTAATGTCATATGCTTGGGAAAGGTCTATATTCATATGTCAACTTGGAGGTAGGAATTCATGAATTATTATTGTTGACATTACCCTTGAGGTAAGCAGTTGGAATGCAAAACTGTAAGCCCCTATCTTTCTCTGTGTCCAACTGAAACCTTGATCTCATGAGTACCACGTGAGTTGTAGCAATTGTAGAGAACGAAAGAATGATTGAGTATGTGGATTTTCTTTACAAGCTCTTATTTGACTCTTTCTGATGTCGTGATAAATTGCAATTGCTTCAATGACTAAAGGCTATCGGTTGTTACTTCTCGGTAAGGTTCTTGATCCATGCTTTACTTTGTGAAGGAATTATCACTTTAGCATGAGAGATTATATGTTGGTATTGCCATTCGGATCATGATCATGATGCATGCATGTTCGTATCTTGTTTTGTCGACACCTCTCTCCCTAAACATGTGGACATATTTATTGAGCTAGGCTTTCGCTTGAGGACAAGCGAGGTCTAAGCTTGGGGGAGTTGATACGTCCATTTTGCATCATGTTTTCATGTTGATATTTATCGCTTCTTTGGCTGTTATTTCACTTCACGGTACAATTCTTATGCCTTTTCTCTCTTATTTTGCAAGGTTTACATGAAGAGGGAGAATAGCGGCAACTGGAATTCTGGCCTGAAAGTGGAGCAAAGTTGAGATACCTATTTTGCGCAACTCCAAACGCCGTAAAAATCAACGAGGAATTTTTTTCCTGATTTATCAAAAATACTGGACCGAAGAAGTGCCAGAGGGGCACCAGGGGGTGCCCACAAGCCTGAACGGCGCGACCACCCCCCAGGCCGCGCCATGGGGGCTTGTGGACAGCCCACTTGCCCACTTGCTCCCCTCTTTTTCTATATGGAGGGTTTCGTCCAGGAAAAATGAAGGAGGAGCTTTCTTGTGGTTTCGCCGCCGCCACGAGGCAGAACTTGAGAAGAACCAATCTAGAGCTCTGGCAGGACGATCCTGCCAGGGAAACTTCCCTCCCGGAGGGGGAAATCGTCGCCATCGTCATCACCAACACTCCTCTCATCAGAGGGGACTCATCTCCATCAACATCTTCACCAGCACCATCTCATCTCCAAACCCTAGTTCATCACTTGTAACCAATCTCCATCTCACGACTCCGATTGGTACTTGTAAGGTTGCTAGTAGTGTTGATTACTCTTTGTAGTTGATGCTAGTTGGATTATTTGGTGGAAGAGTTTATGTTCAGATCCTTGATGCTACTCATTACCTCTCTGATCATGAATATGATTATGCTTTGTGAGTAGTTACTTTTGTTCCTGAGGACATGGGATAAGTCATGCTAATAGTAGTCATGTGAATTTGGTATTCGTTCGGTATTTTGATATGTTGAATGTTGGTTTTACTCTAGTGGTGTTATGTGAACGTCGACTACATAACACTTCACCATTATTTGGGCCTAGAGGAAGGCACTGGGAAGTAGTAAGTAGATCATGGGTTGCTAGAGTGATAGAAGCTTAAACCCTAGTTTATGCGTTACTTCGTAAGGGGCTGATTTGGATCCACTAGTTTAATGCGATGGTTAGACTTTGTCTTAATCCTTCTTTCTTAGTTGCGGATGCTTGCAAGAGGGGTTAATCATAAGTGGGATGCTTGTCCAAGTAAGGGCAGTACCCAAGCGCCGGTCCACCCACATATCAAACTATCAAAGTAACGAACGCGAATCATATGAACATGATGAAACTAGCAAGACAGAAATTCCCGTGTGTCCTCGGGAGCGTTTTTCCTCCTATAAGACTTTGTCCATGCTTGTAGCTTGCTACAAAAGGGATTGGGCCACTTTGCTGCACCGTTGCTACTTTTGTTACTTGTTGCTTGCTACGAATCATCTCACTACACAATCACTTGTTACCGACAATTTCAGTGCCTGCAGATTTTACCTTGCTGAAAACCACTTCTCAGATCCTTCTGCTCCTCGTTGGGTTCGACACTCTTACTTATCAAAAGGACTACGATTGATCCCTTATACTTGTGGGTCATCAGCTCTCACATGCATATCTATTTATCCATCAAAGAGCCATATTAATTTGTCTTCTCCTCTGTGTTTGCTTGCAGATTCTGATGACCCACAAGTATAGGGGATCAATCGTAGTCCTTTCGATAAGTAAGAGTGTCGAACTCAATGAGGAGCAGAAGGCTCTGATAAACGGTTTTCATCAAGGTAGTAACTACAAGCACTGAAAGTAGCGGTAACAAGTGATGGTGTAGTGAGGTGAAACGTAGTAAGTGAAAAGTAACAAGTAACAAGAGTAGCAACGATGCAGCAAAGTGGCATAATCCCTTTTGTAGCAAGGGACAAGCCTGAACAAAGTCTTATAGGAGGAAAAGCGCTCCCGAGGACACACGGGAATTTCTTTCATGCTAGTTTCATCATGTTCATATGATTCGGGTTCGTTACTTTGATAGTTTGATATGTGGGTGGACCGGCGCTTGGGTACTGCCCTTACATGGACAAGCATCCCACTTATGATTAACCCCTCTCACAAGCATCCGCAACTACGAAAGAAGAATTAAGACAACGTCTAACCATAGCATTAAACTAGTGGATCCAAATCAGCCCCTTACGAAGCAATGCATAGACTGGGGTTTAAGCTTCTATCACTCTAGCAACCCATCATCTACTTACTACTCCCCAATGCCTTCCTATGGGCCCAAATATGGTGAAGTGTTATGTAGTCGACGTTCACATATCACCGCTAGAGGAAAAGACAACATAAAACATATCAAAATACAAAACGAATACCAAATTCACATGACTATTATCAGCATGACTTATCCCATGTCCTCAGGAACAAAAGTAACTACTCACAAAGCATAATCATAATCATGATCAGAGGTGTAATGAGTAGCATCAAGGATCTGAACATAAACTCTTCCACCAAGTAATCCAACTAGCATCAACTACACAGAGTAATAAACACTACTAGCAACCTTACAAGTACCAATCGGAGTCGCGAGACGGAGATTGGTTACAAGAGATGAACTATGGTTTGGAGAGGAGATGGTGCTGATGAAGATGTTGATGGAGATGACTCCCCTCCGACGAGAGGAGTGTTGGTGATGACGATGGCGATGATTTCCCCCTCCGGGAGGGAAGTTTCCCCGGCAGGATCGTCCTGCCGGAGCTCTAGATTGGTTTTGCTCAAGTTCCGCCTCATGGCGGCGGAGAATCCAGGAAAAAGCTCCACCCTGATTTTTTTCTGGACGAAACCCTTCATATAGCAGAAGAGGGGGTCTAATGGGCCACCAGGGCGCTCACAAGCCCTGTAGTCGCCGCCAGGGGGGCAGGTGGCGGCTACCAGGCTTGTGGGCCCTTGGTAGCTCCCGTGTGGCACTTCTTTCGCCCAGTATTTTGTATATATTCTCAAAAAATTCCACGTTATTTTCAGGGCATTTGGAGTTGCGCAGAATAGAGGACTCAGACTTGCTCCTTTTCCAGTCCAGAATTCCAGCTGCCGGTATTCTCCCTCTTCAAATAAATCTTGCAAAATAAGAGAGAAAAGGCAAAAGTATAGTACCAAAAAGTATAATAATAGTCCATAAAACGATAAATATCAACATGAAAGCATGATGCAAAATGGACGTATCAACTCCCCAAGTTTAGACCTCGCTTGTCCTCAAGCGAAAACCAAGATCCATAAACATGTCCACATGTTTAGGGATGAAGGTGTCGATAAAACATAATACGGACATGAGGGCATCATGATCACACATAGAACAACAATACATCATAAAGATTCTTATGGGAAAGTAACAATTCCTTCACAAAGCAAAGTATGAAACAAAAACCTTACCGAGAAGTAGCCAACAATAGTCCATAGTCATTGAAGCAATTGCAATTTATCATAACATCAGAAAGAGTCAAATAAGAGATTGTAAAACAAACCCACATACGCAATCATCTATTTTGTTTTCCACAATTGTTACAACTCACGTGGTACTCATGGTATCAAAGTTTATGCTGGATATAGAGAAAGATAGGGGATTATAGTTTTGACTCCCAACCGTTTACCTCAAGGGTAAAGTCAACAATAATAAAGCATAAGTACTCATCTCCAAGTTGATATATGAATATAGATCTTTCCCTAGCATGTGAGGGTAGCCAAGACAAAGGCAAAAGAGGGAATTGGTGGAGATCACCATGACTCTTTCAAGGGAAAAAAGTAAAGGTACAAGATAGGCCCTTCGCAGAGGGAAGCAGAGGTTGTCATGTGCTTTGGAGGTTTGGATGCGTGTCCTCTTAGTGCGGAGGAACGTCACTTTATATTGCCTCCTGTGATAAAGAACTTTATTATGCAGTCTGTCGCTTTTATGTCATCGTCATCACAGGTGCGTATAAAGCTTATTTTCCACACACTAATAGATCATACATATTAGAGAGCAATTTTTATTGCTTGGACCGATGACAACTTACTTGAGGGATCTTATTCAATCCATAGGCACATATGGTGGACTCTCATGGCAAAAATGGGTTGAAGGTTTATGGATGCACAAGTAGTATCTCTACTTGGTGCGGGAGTTTTGGCTAATATGAGGTGGCAGTAATCGTCACATGCTAAGGGATCTCTAGGCATATACCATTGTTTGGAACCAAGCAAACACAATTCATTATGTTGTCTTCCTTGTCCAACATCTACTTCTAAGCATGTAATAGTTTGGTGAGTGCTCACAATTGTAAAAAGTGTCAAAGATGATATATTTATATGTGAACCTCTCTTTCCTTATTACTTCTTATTAATTGCAACAATGACTGGGGTCTATGTTGGTCTATTCTCAACAAGTTTCAATCATCATACTTGTTATATGTGAAGCTATCACTTTCCATAAGATCATCTCATGATCTTTCATGCTATCGTTCTTTTAATACTTTTGATCACGGCACAAAACAAAGCCCTCAACTAAATACTCTTTATTATATAGCTCGCAAGCTCGAATACATCGGGGGAGACACAAGGCAAAAGACTCAAACTAAACACTAAAGACTTATTGCACTAAGAGAAGAAAGTAAAAACTGAAAAGGAAATAACTAAACAAAGGTAAAAGCAAAAGATATAAAGGTGATACGATACTAGGGCAACTCCCCCAAGCTTGGCAAAAGCCAAGGGGATTGCCCATACCAATGCTTAGTTGCCTTCCTTTGGTGGTGATGGTGGTGGAGTTTTTGCCTTTGATTCCAAGAGAGCTATCAATCTTTGATTTATACCTTGGAGATCTGCGACATGGTTTTCCAGCAAAACAACTTCACGAGAAAGGGAAATATTGCGAGCACGAGTTGTTTCACAAAACCTCAAAAGTTCAATCAAGGATGGAGACAACACGTGGAGGAAGGGTTGGAGAAAATCCACTCCTTCAACGTCTTCAGTGTTGAACATACACTACTGGAAAATAATTATTTGCCATCTGCTGCTTCTTTGCCGTCTGCTGGCTGATGGCAAAGACCCTCTTTGCCATCAGCTACCAGAAACCAGACGACAAAGAGCAGGCTGATGCCAAAGGTACTATTTGCCATCAGCCAGCTCTTTGCCGTCTGCCAGCTCACGACAAAGAGCATGCAAGCAGACGGCAAAGAGGGTGGGCGGCCCACCCCGCAGCCCCTCTCTCCCCCCTAACGGCCTCTTTCTTTGCCGTCCGCTTTTCTCCTCTGTGCTATCGGGAGGCGGACGGCAAAGAGGGTGCCCCCTAACGGCCGTTAGCCCCACCCCCACGCGCCTCTCTCTCCCCCTAACGGCCACCCTAACACCCCTCTCTCTCACCCCCGACACCACCACCGCCACCGCGCCCTCCTCCAGCCTCCCTGCGCCGCCCTGCGCCCTCCTCCTCCTCGGCCGCCCTGCGCCCTCCTCCTCCCCGGCCGCCCTGCGCCCTCCTCCTCCCCGGCCGCCCTGCACCCTCCTCCACCGCCGCCCTGCGCCCCCTCCTCTACCCCGGCCGCCCTGCACCCTCCTCCACCGCTGCCCTGCGCCCCCTCCTCCTCCCCGGCCGCCCTGCACCCTCCTCCACCGCCGCCCTGCGCCCCCTCCTCCACCCCGACACCCCTCTCTCTCACCACCGACACCACCACCACCACCGCACCCTCCTCCGGCCTCCCTGCCCCACCGCCAACGCCACCCCCGCGCCAGCGCCCCACCCCACCGCCACCGCCCTCCTCGCGCCCCTCACCGTGCCCCTCCTCCCCCTGCTGCCCTCCTCCCCCTACGGCCTCTCCTCCCCCTGCGGCCCTCCTCCCCCTGGGGGCCCCTGCGGCATTCGGTTAGTTTTTTTTCTTCTTTTTAATAGTTTTTGTTTAATTAGTTATATGTTTAAGTGAGGTTTTGGCTTAGTTTTAGTTTAGTTTAGGTTCAGTTTTAGTTTAGGTTAATTTAGGTTAGTTTCCTGTTTAGTAAAGGAGAAAAGGAGAAGAAGAAGAAGGAGAAAGGAGAAGAAGAAGAAGGAGAAAGGAGAAGAAGAAGAAGGAGAAAGGAGAAGAAGAAGAAGGAGAAAGGAGAAGAAGAAGAAGGAGGAAGGAGAAGAAGAAGAAGAAGGATAAAGGAGAACAAAAAAATAAGAAGAAGAAGAAGAAGAAGAAGAAGAAGAAGAAGAAGAAGAAGGAAAAGGAAGGGAAGGAGAAGAAAGAAGAAAGAAGAAGAAGAATAAGAAGAAGAAGAAAAATAGGAGAGGAAGAGAAGAATAAGAGGAAAAAGAAAATAAGAAGAAGAAGAAGAAGAAGAAGAAGAAGAAGAAGAAGAAGAGAAGAAAACAAGAAGAAGCAGAAGAAGAATAAGAGGAAAAAAGAAAATAAGAATAAGAAGAATAAGAATAAGAAGAAGAAGACGACGAAGAAGAAGAAGAAGAAGAAGAGAAGAAGAAAAGAAGAAGAAGGAGAAGAAGAATAAGAGGAAAAAAGAAAAAAGAAAATAAGAATAAGAAGAAGAAGAAGAAGAAGAAGAGAAGAAAAGAAGAAGAAGGAGAAGAAGAGTAAGAGGAAAAAAGAAAAAAGAAAATAAGAATAAGAATAAGAATAAGAAGAAGAAGAGGAAAAAAGAAAAAATAATATAAGAGTTAGGTCACATATTTTTTGATTATCTTATAAAAACATCATATTTGTGTTGATCGGGTGAATTTCAATGTGCAGTTGTTCGACGACCTCCACGTGCGTTGGACGAGCTCTGCCCCTACATTTGTTGGTGAGCACAAATGACTTCTCCTCCTACCCCCTTAATTTGCTCTGTCCCGGTCTTCGTGCCGATGAAACTTGCTAGCTATATATAGGTTTCTTGAATCATGAGTATGCGTGACCAGTATGCGTCTCCCGTTCTAAAGGGCGACATCTATAAATATGGATGTCTTTGCATATTTATAACCGCCATCCTTTTGAATTGTCCAACATTATCCATGGACAGCCCGAGTATGTGTAGATTGGGTTCGTTTTCCCGTATGCTGTGCTGTGGATCCGATGCGGAATTTCGTCAGTGCCTCCCTGTTGTTCTCCGGATGCACATCCTCTCTATTTATTGCGGAGACGTGTATCAGGAGAACAGCGGGGAGGTGCTGCCGAAATTTTGCGTTGGATCTGGAGCAGAGCATGGGAAAACGAACCCAATCTACACATACTCGGGTGGGATTAGGACCTATCTTTACCTATTAGCGTGTAGGTTGCCTGGACGTAATAAAAATGGCGAACCTGATTTACTGATGAATATAAATGCTAAATTATATATAAATATATTTCTTCTGTCTTTAGTAGCTACGCAAGATGAGTGATCGTGTGTGGATGTATACCGGCCACCCTAGTCAGAAAGAGATGAAGAAAGAATGTTTTGTAAAAACAAAGGAATTTGTGAAAGCTGCATTCGAAAATGGCCAGGAAAGAAACTATTGCCCCTGTCCTGGATGCGACAACTATAAAAAGACGACAGAGGCTGTAATGATTAAACACATGCAGAGGAGGGGTTTTAAGCCTAATTATACAGTGTGGACATTTCATGGTGAGTCTATACAACGCACAAGAGCTGAGGTGGTCCGTCGTCGCACGGACGAGCATGGTACCGGGATCGAAGACATGGTGCAAGACTTTGATGATGCTCGGGATTCGGAAGATGAGATGGAGGAATCTGCAAAGGCCTTTTATGAAATGTTGGAGTCTTCAAAACATCCTCTCCATGAGCACACCGAGCTCTGTCAGGTGGATGCAATTGCACAAGTAATGGCTCTGAAGGCTCAGTTCAACTTGGGAAGAGAATGCTACGACGCGATGATGACACTATTTGGACGCTTCCTACCCAAAGGCCATGTCATGCCTGCAAACCTGTACCAGCCGGACAAAATACTTCGTGTACTTAAGATGCCCTATGAGAATATAGATGCATGTGAGAAAGGATGTGTCTTATTTAGGAAGGAGTATGCACACTTGGACTATTTTCCCAATTGCGAGTCTTGCAGGTATCTTGTGGTAGACAACAGTATGGGTGAGAAGAGGCAGACCAAAATCGCAGTTAGTGTTCTTCGGTATATGCCAATCGTACCAAGACTTCAACGTATTTTCATGGTCGAAGAGACAGCCAGACATATGACATGGCACAAATTGGGCAAAAGAACCGAACTAGATACGGATGGGAATAAGATGATGGTACACACATCGGATGGGGAAGCGTGGAAACATTTCGATGGATTGCATCAGGATAAAGCGGCAGATCCAAGGAATCCTCGAGTCTGCACCGTCGCATATGGTTTTAATCCCTTCGGCATGACGGCAACCCAATACAGTTGTTGGCCTGTATTTGTCATTCCACTCAATCTCCCCCCCGGGAAGATTATGCAAAGAAAGAACATATTTCTGACGCTGATAATTCCAGGGCCCAATTATCCGGGGAAGAATATGAATGTGTACCTGCAACCGCTTAAGGATGAATTGGAAGAAGCTTGGGATAATGGGGTCAAGACATACGATGCCGCTAGAAAAGAAAACTTCAAAATGCATGTGTGGTACATGTACTCTATGCATGACTTGCCATCGTATGCGCTATTCTCTGGATGGTGTGTGAATGGAAGGTTCCCGTGCCCCCAATGCAAGGCAGCTCTTCAGTTTCATTGGTTGCAGGAGGGTCGGAAGTATTCTTGGTTTGACTTGCATAGAAAGTTCCTAGATCCTGACCATCAGTTCAGAAAAGACAAGAAGAACTTTACCAAAGGTAAAGTTGTCAAAAACTTGGCACCACCTGCGTTCACAGGCCAACAGATCCTGGATCAGTTAAACGCCCTCGAGCCTGATCCAGAGCGTCTAGGGTATTTCAAGGGGTATAATTCAAAACACGCCTGGACTCACAAGCCATGCTTCTGGGATCTGCCTTACTTCAAAGACCTACTTCTTCCACACAATATCGACATGATGCACACTGAAAATAATATCAGAGAGGCTATTTTTGGTACATTGTTCGACATAGATGGGAAGACAAAGGATAATATTAAGTCTAGAGTCGATCAAGAGACACTATGTCATAGACCGTTACAAAACATGCGAGAAGGCAAAGGAACGCAGAAGTGGTCGAAGCCAAAGTCCTGGTTCAATCTTGGAAGGCCAGCTATGAGAGAAATTATCTTGTGGGTCAAAATGCACTTGATGTTCCCCAATGGGTATGCAGCAAATCTAAAGAGGGGAGCGAGTCTTGAAAAATTAAAAATCTTTGGTCTCAAGAGTCATGATTGGCACATATGGCTAGAGCGGGTAATGCCGGTGATGTTACGTGGCTTTATTCCTGAGGATGAATGGCTAGTACTGGCGGAGCTGAGCTATTTCTTCCGTGTTCTTTGTGCGAAATAATTGTCGCCTCGTGTGGTAGAAGACATGGAGGAGTTTGCACCGAAGTTGTTGTGCAAGTTAGAGAAGATCTTTCCACCGGGCTTCTTTAATCCAATGCAGCATTTGATTTTACATCTACCGACCAAGGCAAGATTGGGTGGGCCCGTGCAAGATCGTTGGTGCTATGCAACTGAGAGGATGCAGAAGACCCTTCGAGCTAAATGTAAAAATAAGCGTAGAATTGAAGTATCGATGGCTGAGGCATTCATTACTGAGGAGGTGGCAAACTTTGTGACAGCACACTACGAAGCCAAAAATCATCATTTGCATAATCCGAAGCCTCGGCACAATGATGCAGACCCTAAAAAAGGTGGGTCCAACCTCAGCCTATTCAAAGGGAAGCTCGCACCAGCCGCTGCTTCGAAACCAATAACGTTGGATGTCGAAGAATGGCGGAACATTTCGTTGTATATCTTCAACAACCTAACAGAAGTGCGGCCGTACATTGAGTGAGTTCTCGGCACATTTTCTCGTAACTTCTAATTCATTTGAACTGCTCTTATTCCCAGATATTTCAAACAGCCGTTACGTCGCCAAATTCTCGGATGGAGCGGTGATCGAAAATGATTCCGTCGAAGAGTATGAGCTTCTGTCAAAGACAGGAGGCGGCTATCCCAGTTTCATCTCTTGGTTCAAACAAACGGTAATTATCAATAATGGACCATTTCATTCTTGGTCTAACTTGCGGCTAATGCAACAATCGTTTCGTATTAAACTTGTAGGCTAATTCAGAGTCTATGGACGCCGAATTGAGACAAGTCGCTAATGGTTTTGACTATAAGGTCCTTTTATTTGAGAAATACAACATCAACGGGTATCTCTTTCGTACCTTTGGCAAAGAGCTATCTATGCCCGACCGGAAATCTACAAATTGTGGTGTCTCTGCTATCGGCGAAGGTGTTATCGAGTATTATGGAAGAGTTGAAGCAATTTATGAACTTCAATTCTATGGTGAAAACCCACCGAACATCATAGTCTTAAAATGTTATTGGTTCCAGCCGAAGAAGACTAGAAGGACTCATGAACATATAGGACTAGTCGAAATCAATCCAAACACCCATTTAGATGTTCCCGATGTCTATATTACGGCTCAACAGGCGACCCAAGTTTTCTATCTACCGTGGGCATGCCAAACGGATAAGAATCTGGAAGGTTGGTATGTTGTTTATGAAGTGCCGCCACATGTCAGACCACCTCTCCCAAATGAACAGGATTATGAACCTCACATTAACCCAGACACATATGATAGAGAATTCTTCCAAGAAACACGTCTTTCCAAGAAACGTTTCAAGAACCGCCGTGCTTCACCCAAGAACATGGAAGTAGATAGCGACAATGAATCCGACTCCAGCCCTGAGCCGAACCAGAAGACCTGGAACTCATAGAGGTTACTGATGCGGATGACCTGTCAATGCTTCAACGATTAAAGGAAGGCCTTTCACAACTTCACGCCATTGAACTCGACGAGCACGTCATTCATGAAGACATGCGTGATAGTGATGATGATGATGCATTTATTGATGATGATTATTAGTTTGTAAGATTCACAACTTAAATTATATATATTTTAATCTTTATTATTCATGTCAGTTATTCAATTTTCTTATGTTGTACTAATTTCTTTTAATCTTTATCATGGCAGGTCACCAGGTGTGGAAAGATGGTGGACGCTGGTCCAGATCGCTCGACGGGTTCTTCCCAGGCGCCCCGCACGAGGGGTGGTACTTCCCTTCCATCCCTATCTCTCCGTAGAGCCTTGGCAGACAGTCTGTCGACACCACCCATGGGTTCTTCTTCGTCGGCGGCATTGCCCACTGGGAGAGGTGTTGGTCGGGTAGGGAAGAAGGGGAAGGGTACAGGGAGAGGTGGTGAACGCGGAAGATCCAGGAGGACTGTTGAGCCGTCCTCGCCACCACCACGAGCTCATTCACCCGAGCATAGGACTACTATGGTCGACCCGTTTGCGGAGGAGGCTACGGGGACTCCGTTCCACGAGCCTGTTGTTGACGGGCATTCGTCCCATGAGACTCCGGTCCAGGAGCAGCCTCGAGTCGAGGTGCATTCGGCCGACGAGAAACCGGAGGAGACTACGGTTCCGGAGACTTCACCCGACGTGGAGAGGCCCGGATGGGAGACCTGGCCGTATCGTACCGAGTTGCCGGATTGGACCGAGGGTCCGGGTGGCTCAGGGGGCGGGGATGGCGGGATGAGCTTACGGATAGTGAGGGCGATGTGCAGGTGGATGGGGCCACCGTGTACAAGCGTGGTAGTACACGTCTCCTGGTCGCGCCGGCTACCCGCGAGCAGAGGCCAGTGATTAAACCTGAAGGAGATAGGTAAGTACATTTACTCTTTTTTTAGCTTTTGCCTTCAAATTTGTTCAAATATCTAATGCGTTGACCTTATCATACTGCAGGGGATGGGTACACCCTCTTGGAGTCCGCAGTCCGAACTCCGTCCTTGGTGTGCTTTGCCGGACAAATTTCCCGGTGTTTGTCACGTTGCCTGGTGAGGGTCAGGTTCCTACACTAGGATTTTCCTGGGAGCACTACCAGGCTGCGCAGGCCCCACCGGAGGAGATTATAGATGGTGTCTTGTGCCACACGAGGGCCGAGATGGTGATCAAGAGATTTTGGGTAAATTATCCTTTTATAGAATCTAAAATTAACAATATAGCTAATTATTGTACTAATCGGTGTTTTCACGTTTGATTGCAGACCTTCTATAGGTGTGAGGATGGATATGAGGAGGAGGCAGCGAGGGTTCTCGAGGCCGAGTGTAGGCGGTTACTACAGAACTTGCGCCACAAGGCTCGGCCGCAGGCTATTCGAGATTACTACGCCACGCGTGGTATTAAGAAGTAGAAGAAGGATTGCCGCGGAAAGTTTCTAAAGAAGGAGCAATACATGAAGGTAATTACCTATTCTTAAGTCCTTCTACGTAGTTTTCTTGATTTCATTCATAGGCGTAGCGCGGAAAATTCTTTCTAATAACTTACAGGTGCCCCCGAGATGGTGTGCGGATAAGATGGATTGTTGGGAGGCGTTGGTTGAAGAGTGGTGCACAGGCAGCTGGCGAGCGGTCCACGAGAATGTGAAGGATCGACGTAGCCAAATGGTTGGTGTGCCACACCATCAAGGCAGCACCAACTTACTTCAGTTTGGATGAAACTGGGTATGTGATTTGCTTCATGATTCATGCAATTCATTCTTGATGCTAATATTTTGTTCCTCTCTTTTAGGCGCATCACAATAAGACGGAGATGCCACACTTGTACGACCTTTATGGCATGGCCCATACTGCCTCGTACAAGAACACGAAGGCATTCTGTGAGTTTGACCTGGATGATCCCAATAACTTCACCAACATATCATCCCACCAGAAGCTCGTGGCATACAGGGACGCGGGGAAGGCTACGAAAGGGGATGACTTTAACCCTAGCCAGGAACCTTTGGATCCAGAGCTGGTGATGATATCTAGTGGCGGGAGGCCCCATGGCTCGATAGCCATTGGAGATGGGATAGTGCGTTGTCCACTCACTCTCCCGGAGATCAAGGCGCGCCAGTTGAGCAGCTGTCCTGAGATAATGCGTCGTCCACGGCCAGTCGAACTTGCCATCGAGGTTAGTTGTACGGACTAAGAACACTTTCATCCATTTCATTATGTGTGTCACCATAGATCATTACTGTGGTAACGAGGAATGGTGTTTCAAGCTGCTCTTTAGAAAGAGAGATTGGCTAACCAGGCTGCTCTTGAGAAAGAGAGATTGGCAATCTAGGCTACTCTTGAGACTGCTCTTGAGAAAGAGAGATTGGCAAGTCAGGCTGCTCTTGATGAGAGGGACCAGACCATGGCACGATTGATTGAGGAGGAGAGGTCCCGGAATGAGGCGGGTCAACGGGCCCTGTACGAGCTTTTTGTGGTAAGTTTTATTTCACATTAGCCAAATCATGTGTGTAATGTCTGTTTCATTACTAACTAATACGACCCACTCTTCAGGGTCTGCGCGAAGAGCGGTCAAGTCCCTCCGCCGATGCCCGTCTTCTCTTCGATTGGCACGGTGAGTTTCATTATAAACTAGTATTAATAATTGAGTGTCATCATGCTAACTGAGACATTGCAAAATATCTATTCTGCAGAATAACTCCCGAGCAGCATCACACGACCCTTCTCCAGGTGTTTCTCCTCCTTGATGACCACTACGGTAAGTTTCTCTTCTCCTCTTTCATATTATCCTTGCCTTAATTTACCAAACAATGACATAGTTAGCCCATTTAGCTCCAAAAAGACATAATTAGCCCATTTATCTCCAAAATGCCATAATAACCTCAAAATGGCATAAGAACCTTGGTTAGCTCATTAATATTATATACTTAGCTTGTTTTCCTCTAAAATGAGATAATTAGCCCATTTAGTTCCAAAAAAGACATAGTTAGCTAATTTAGCTCCAAGAAGAGGAGAAGAAATAGGAAAAATGAAAAGAAAGAAGAAGAAGAAGAAGAGAAGAAGGAGAAGTACGAGGAGGAGGAGGAGGAGGAGGAGAAGGCCAAGGACCTTCTAGTCCTTCTCCTCCTCCTCCTCCTTATTTTTGATTTCTTCTTCTTCTCCTCCTCCTCCTCTTTCTTCTCCTCTTTCATATTATCCTTGCTTTAATTTCCCCAAAAAGACATAATTAGCCCATTTAGCTCCGAAATGCCATAATAACCTCAAAATGGCATAAGAACCTTGGTTAGCTCATGAATATTATATACTTAGCTTGTTTTCCTCTAAAATGAGATAATTAGCCCATTTAGCTCCAAAAAGACATAGTTAGGTAATTTAGCTCCAAGAATAGGAGAAGAAATAGGAAAAATGAAAAGAAAGAAGAAGAAGAAGAAGAAGAGAAGAAGGAGAAGGAGGAGGAGGAGGAGAAGGAGGAGGAGAAGGAGGAGGAGAAGGCCAATGACCTTCTAGTCCTTCTCCTCATCCTCCTCATCCTCCTTCTTGAATTCTTCTTCTTCTCCTCCTCCTCCTCTTTCTTCTCCTCTTTCATATTATCCTTGCTTTAATTTCCCCAACAATGACATAATTAGCCCATTTAGCTCCAAAATGCCATAATAAGCTCAAAATGGCATAATAACCTTGTTAGGTCATGAATATTATATACTTAGCTTATTTTCCTCTAAAATGGGATAATTAGCCCATTTAGCTCCAAAAAGACATAATTATGTAATTTAGCTCCAATAAGAGGGGAAGAAATAGGAAAAATGAAAATAAAGAAGAAGAAGAAGAAGGAGAAGAAGGAGAAGGAGAAGGAGGAGGAGAAGGAGGAGAAGGCCAAGGACCTTCTAGTCCTTCTCCTCCTCCTCCTTCTCCTCCTTCTCCTCCTTCTTCTTGATTTCTTCTTATTCTCCTCCTCCTCCTATTTCTTCTCCTCTTTCATATTATCCTTGCTTTAATTTCCCCAACAATGACATAATTAGCCCATTTAGCTCCAAAATACCATAATAAGCTCAAAATGGCATAAGAACCTTGGTTAGCTCATGAATATTATATACTTAGCTTGTTTTCCTCTAAAATGGGATAATTAGCCCATTTAGCTCCAAAAAGACATAATTAGGTAATTTAGCTCCAACAAGAGCAGAAGAGGATAAGAAATAGGAAAAAAGAAAAGAAAGAAGAAGAAGAAGAAGAAGAAGAAGAGAAGAAGGAGAAGGAGGAGGAGGAGGAGAAGGCCAAGGACCTTCTAGTCCTTCACCTCCTCCTCCTTCTCCTCCTTCTCCTCCTTCTTATTGATTTCTTATTCTTCTCCTCATCCTCCTCTTTCTTCTCCTCTTTCATATTATCCTTGATTTAATTTCCCCAACAATGACATAATTAGCCCATTTAGCTCCAAAATTCCATAATAAGCTCAAAATGGCATAAGAACCTTGGTTAGCTCATGAATATTATATTATTAGCTTGTTTTTCTCTAAAATGGGATATTTAGCCCATATTGCTCCAAAAAGACATAATTAGGTAATTTAGCTCCAACAAGAGGAGAAGAGGAGAAGAAATGGGAAAAATGAAAAGAAAGAAGAAGAAGAAGAAGAAGAAGAGAAGAAGGAGAAGGAGGAGGAGGAGGAGGAGAAGGCCAATGACCTTCTAGTCCTTATCCTCCTCCTCCTTCTCCTCCTTCTTCTTGATTTATTCTTGTTCTCCTCCTCCTCCTATTTCTTCTCCTCTTTCATATTATCCTTGCTTTAATTTCCCCAACTATGACATAATTAGCCCATTTAGCTCCAAAAAGACATAATTAGGTAATTTAGCTCCAATAAGAGGACAAGAAATAGGAAAAATGAAAAGAAAGAAGAAGAAGAAGAAGGAGAAGAAGGAGAAGGAGGAGGAGGAGGAGGAGGAGGAGGAGGAGGAGGAGAAGGAGGAGAAGGCCAAGGACCTTCTAGTCCTTCTCCTCCTCCTCCTTCTCCTCCTTCTCCTCCTTCTTCTTGATTTCTTCTTGTTCTCCTCCTCCTCCTATTTCTTCTCCTCTTTCATATTATCCTTGCTTTAATTTCCCCAACAATGACATAATTAGCCCATTTAGCTCCAAAATGCCATAATAAGCTCAAAATGGCATAAGAACCTTGGTTACCTCATGAATATTATATACTTAGCTCGTTTTCCTCTAAAATGGGATAATTAGTCCATTTAGCTCCAAAAAGACATAATTAGGTAATTTAGCTCCAACAAGAGGAGAAGAGGAGAAGAAATAGGAAAAATGAAAAGAAAGAAGAAGAAGAAGAGAAGAAGGAGAAGGAGGAGGAGGAGGAGGAGAAGGCCAAGGACCTTCTAGTCCTTCTCCTCCTCCTCCTTCTCCTCATTCTCCTCCTTCTTCTTGATTTCTTGTTCTTCTCATCCTCCTCCTATTTATTCTCCTCTTTCATATTATCCTTGCTTTAATTTCCCCAACAATGACATAATTAGCCCATTTAGCTCCAAAATACCATAATAACCTCAAAATGGCATAAGAACCTTTGTTAGCTGATGAATATTATATACTTAGCTTTTTTTCCTCTAAAATGGGATAATTAACCCATTTAGCTCCAAAAAGACATAATTAGGTAAGTTAGCTCCAACAAGAGGAGAAGAGGAGAAGAAATAGGAAAAATGAAAAGAAAGAAGAAGAAGAAGAAGAAGAAGAGAAGAAGGAGAAAGAGAAGGAGGAGGAGGAGAAGGAGAAGGCCAAGGACCTTCTAGTCTTTCTCCTCCTCCTTATCTTCCTTCTCCTCCTTATTCTTGATTTCTTCTTCTTATTCTCCTCCTCCTCTTTCTTATCCTCTTTCATATTACCCTTGCTTTAATTTTCCTAACAATGACATAATTAGCCATTTAGCTCCAAAATGCCATAATAAGCTCAAAATGGCATGAGAACCATGGTTAGCTCATGAATATTATATACTTAGCTTGTTTTCCTCTAAAATGGGATAATTAGCCCATTTAGCTCCAAAAAGACATAATTAGGTAATTTAGCTCCAACAAGAGGAGAAGAGGAGAAGAAATAGGAAAAATGAAAAGAAAGAAGAAGAAGAAGAAGAAGAAGAAGAAGAAGAGAAGAAGGAGAAGGAGGAGGAGGAGGAGGAGAAGGCCAAGGACCTTCTAGTCCTTCACCTCCTCCTCCTTCTCCTCCTTCTCCTCCTGCTTCTTGATTTCTTCTTCTTCTTCTCCTCCTCCTCTTTCTTCTCCTCTTTCATATTATCCTTGCTTTAATTTCCCCAACTATGACATAATTAGCACATTTAGCTCCAAAATACCATAATAAGCTCAAAATCGCATAAGAACCTTGGTTAGCTCGTGAATATTATATACTTCGCTTGTTTTCCTCTAAAATGGGATACTTAGCCCATTTAGCTCCAAAAAGACATAATTAGGTAATTTAGCTCCAACAAGAGGAGAAGAGGAGAAGAAATAGGAAAAATGAAAAGAAAAAAAAAGAAGAAGAAGAAGAAGAAGAAGAGAAGAAGGAGAAGGAGGAGGAGGAGGAGGAGAAGGAGAAGGCCAAGGACCTTCTAGTCCTTCTCCTCCTCCTCCTTCTCCTTCTCCTCCTTCTTCTTGATTTCTTCTTCTTCTCCGCCTCCTCCTGTTTCTTCGCCTCTTTCATATTATCCTTGCTTTAATTTCCCCAACAATGACATAATTAGCCCATTTAGCTCCAAAATACCATAATAACCTCAAAATGGCATAAGAACCTTGGTTAGCTCATGAATATTATATACATACCTTGTTTTCCTCTAAAATGGGATAATTAACCCATTTAGCTCCAAAAAGACATAATTAGGTAATTTAGCTCCAACAAGAGTTGAAGAGGAGAATAAATAGGAAAAATGAAAAGAAAGAAGAAGAAGAAGAAGAAGAGAAGAAGGAGAAGGAGGAGGAGGAGGAGGAGGAGGAGGAGGAGAAGGCCAAGGACCTTCTAGTCCTTCTCCTCCTCCTCCTTCTCCTCCTTCTTCTTGATTTATTCTTGTTCTCCTCCTCCTCCTATTTCTTCTCCTCTTTCATATTATCCTTGTAGCATAAGAACCTTAGTTAGCTCATGAATATTATATTCTTAGCTTGTTTTCCGCTAAAATGATATAATTAGCTCAAAAACATCATATTTTGTTCTTCTGCTGACTTTCTTATTCACATTTTTGCAGATTGGATATACTACATGCATGGAAGCTGGCATTCATGGAGTTGAACAATGTCGATGGATGAACTTTATATGTATATCATCTAGTTTTCATTTGAGTTGATGAGCAATGTCAAACTATATGTATATGTATATATGGATAAACAGTGCAATACTTTGTATGTTGGTTCTTTCGATATATGGGGATGTACATTGATTTATATGTATATCATATATGTGTGGTGAAATATATGTGTTGGCAAGTATATGTGTGGTGAACTATATATAATATATGTGTGGTGAATTATATAAATGTGCTGTCTAATATATATATATATATATGCTGTGAAATAATATAAAACAAAAAAACAGGTACTATATGGGCTCTTTGCCGTCTGCTAGCTGATGGCAAAGACCTGTGCCATCAGCTGGCAGATGGCAAAGGTGCCACATGGCACCCAGCTGTGCATCCTGGGGTGTCTATATATGCTCTTTGCCGTCTGCCTCTAGGGTGGGCAGACGGCAAAGAAGAGGGCACAAAGGAGGGGGGGAGGAGGAGGCGGACGACAAAGAGTGGAAGGGGGAGGAGGAGGAGGCAGACGACAAAGAATAAGGGGGGGGGGGCAGACGGCAAAGAATAAGGGGGAGGCAGACATCAAAGAATAAGGGGGAGGCAGACGGCAAAGCCTCCCTTAACCCCTAACGGAGGCAACGCCTGTCGGCTGCCGTCTCGAGCACTTTGCCGACTACTCCTATGGAAAGCTGACGGCAAAGAGCTTTGTCGTCCGCTTTGGGGGGACAGACGACAAAGAAGGTACGATGCCGTCGTCGGCTGACGCAGAAATTTTGCCGGCCGTGAGATTCTTTGCCGTCTGTGGTATTCTCTTTGCCGTCCGGGATTTAGTCATTTCCGTTTGTGATGGCAGACGACAAAGAAGCTGATTCCTGTAGTTATAGGTTGAACTTCCTCCCTAGCTTGGGTTTTCTCCTTAGCTTTGTCCCTGACTTCCGTGACTTCTACTCTCTTCAGATCAACATCTACTTCTTCATGAACTTGAGGGAGATTATTCTCCCCAACAGATTCCTGAGACATCTTTGCTCTAAATCTGCGGCAGACAACAGGCTTGAAATGAAAATAGAGGAAAACTGCGCGATATGGAGATCCAAACCCTTTGGCGTATATATAATGATTTTTCTGGACCAGGAGTGTCCACAAGAAAACGGAGTCCGGGAGGCACATGAGGTGCCCACAAGCCCTGTAGCCGCCTCCAGGGGGGCAGGCGGCGGCTACCAAGCTTGTGGCCGCCTCGTGCGCTCTCCGGACTGCTTTTTATTTTTCTATTTTCCATAAATTTCAAAACGGAGAAAATTTCCTACTGGAAAATTTTCAGAGTCCAATTAATTACCGAAACACATACCTCTTCGTTTTCAGGGTCTGAAACAGGCTAATAAACGTCCCTTATGTACTCCTCTGGAGTTATGATATTGATGATATTGGTCTCAACATTTATGGGAGTACCAGAGATATAATGCTTGATTCTTTGCCCATTTACCACTCTAGGAAAATTACCTTCCGTGTTATTGATTTTGATGGCACCAGAATGATATACTTCCTCGACAACGTAAGGACCTTCCCATTTAGAGAGAAGCTTGCCTGCGAAGAATCTTAAGCGAGAATTGTATAGCAGGACATAATCACCTACACTGAACTCTCGTTTTTGTATTCTTTTATCGTCCCATCTCTTAACCTTTTCCTTGAACAACTTGGCATTCTCATATGCCTGGGCCCTCCATTCATCTAATGAGCTGATATCAAACAACCGCTTCTCACCGGCAAGTTTGAAATCAAAGTTGAGCTCTTTGATTGCCCAATAAGCTTTGTGTTGCAGCTCAAGAGGTAAATGACAGGCCTTACCGTAAACCATTTTATACGGCGACATACCCATGGGATTCTTATAAGCAGTCCTATAAGCCCAGAGTGCATCATCAAGTTTGCTAGACCAATTATTTCGAGATCTATTGACAGTCTTTTGTAAGATCAATTTGATCTCCCTATTACTCAACTCCACTTGATCACTAGACTGAGGATGATAAGGAGATGCAACTCTATGGTTGACATCATACTTAGCAAGCATCTTGCGGAAAACACCATGAATGAAGTGTGAACCGCCATCAGTCATCAAATATCTAGGGACTCCAAATCTTGGGAAAATGACTTCTTTAAGCATCTTAATAGAGGTGTGATGATCAACATTTCTAGTGGGGATAGCTTCTACCCACTTAGTGACATAATCAACAGCGACTAATATGTGAGTATACCCATTGGAACTCGGGAAGGGTCCCATATAATCAAAGCCCCAGACATCAAACGGTTCAATGACAAGTGAATAGTTCATAGGCATTTCCTGACGTTTACTGATGTTCCCTATTCTTTGGCATTCGTCACAAGACAAGACGAATTTACGGGCATCCTTGAAGAGAGTGGGCCAATAGAAACCTGATTGCATTACCTTATGAGCAGTTCTATCTCCAGCATGGTGTCCTCCGTAGGCTTCGGAATGACACTTCTGTAGGATCTGTCCCTGTTCATGTTCAGGCACACAACGTCTAATACCACCATCTACTCCTTCCTTATAAAGGTGAGCATTATCCCAAAAGTAGTATCTCAAATCAAAGAAGAATTTCTTCTTTTGCTGGTAGGTGAAACTGGGTGGTATGTATTTGGCTACGATATAATTTGCGTAATCAGCATACCACGGTGCACTATGTGAAGTGCGGATGACATTTAATTGCTCATCAGGAAAGCTGTCATCAATAGGTCGTGGGTCATCAAGGACATTCTCTAGCCTGAACAAGTTATCCGCTACAGGGTGATCAGCACCCTTTCGGTCAACAACGTGCAAATCAAATTCCTGTAGCAGGAGAACCCATCTGATTAGCCTAGGCTTAGCGTCCTTCTTCTCCATAAGGTACTTAATAGCAGCATGATCAGAGTGAATAGTGACTTTGGAGTCAACTATATAAGATCTGAACTTTTCACATGCAAACACGACTGCTAAAAACTCCTTTTCCGTAGTGGCATAGTTTCTTCGGGCACTGTCTAGAGTTTTACTAGCGTAGTGAATGACATTCAACTTCTTGTCAACTCTTTGTCCTAGAACAACACCAACAACATAATCACTAGCATCGCACATGATTTCAAAGGGAAAGTTCCAATCAGGTGGTTGAACAATAGGTGCGGTTATCAAGGCCTTCTTAAGTATTTAGGAAGCTTCCTCACAATCCTCATAAAAAACAAAAGGAACATCCTTCTGCAAGAGGTTGGTAAGAGGCCTAGAAATCTTAGAGAAGTCTTTAATGTACCTTCTATAGAAACCAGCATGACCTAGGAAACTTCGTATACCTCTGATATCTGTGGGGCAAGGCATTTTCTCAATTGCATCAACCTTAGCCTTATCAACTTCAATGCCTTCCTCAGAGATTTTGTGTCCTAAGATGATGCCTTCATTAACCATGAAGTGGCACTTCTCCCAGTTCAAGACGAGGTTGGTATCTTTGCATCTCTGTAAGACTCGATCAAGGTTGCTGAGGCAATCGTCAAAGGAAGAACCGTAAACGGACAAATCATCCATGAAAACCTCAACAATCTTTTCACAAAAGTCAGAGAATATAGCCATCATACATCTTTGAAAGGTGGCAGGTGCATTGCATAAGCCAAAAGGCATACGTCTATAAGCAAAGGTACCGAAGGGGCAGGTGAAAGTGGTTTTCTCTTGATCAGATTGTGCAACAGGTATTTGCGAGAAACCTGAATAACCGTCTAGAAAGCAGAAGTGTGTGTGTTTAGATAGCCTTTGTAGCATTTGGTCGATAAACGACAAAGGATAATGGTCTTTCCTGGTTGCCTTGTTCAGTTTCCGGAAGTCTATCACCATCCTATAGCCAGTAATAATCCTCTGTGGGATTAGTTCATTGTTATCATTAGGAACGACGGTGATACCTCCCTTCTTAGGTACGCAATGTACTGGAGTTACCCAATCACTATGAGCAACAGGATAAATGATTGCTGCTTCCAGAAGCTTTAATATTTCTTTTCTTACGACCTCTTTCATCCTAGGATTTAATCTCCTTTGATGATCAACAATTGGTTTAGAATCAGGATCAGTTTTAATCTTGTGCTGACATGGAGTGGGACTAATACCCTTAAGACCATCAAGAGTATATCCAATAGCCGCACGGTGCTTCCTCAAAGTTTTTAATAACTTCTTCTCTTCGTGATTCAAGAGGTGAGCACTAATAATAACAGGATATATCTCCTTCTCATCAAGGTAGGCATACTTAAGAGTATCACGTAATTGTTTTAGCTCGAACACAGGATCACCCTTTGGTGGGGGAGGATCCCCAAGCAGTTCAACAGGCAGATTATTCTTGAGAATAGTATATTGTTCTAAAACAATTTTATCTATCTCATCTCTTTAATCCATATGCATATCATTTTCATGCTCAAGCAGATATTGCTCTAAAGGATCCGTAGGTACGACAATAGAGGCAAGAGCAATGATTTCATGCCTACCAGACGACTCTTTTTCATGGGGTTTTCTTCCAAACTTGGAGAAGTTAAATTCATGAGACACACCCCCGAAACTAACAGTGACAGTCTGTTTAATGCAATCAATATGAGCATTGACAGTGTTGAGAAAGGGTCTACCAAATATGATGGGACAAAAGCTATGTTGTGCAGTAGCAAGGACGAGGAAATCAGTAGGATACTTCGTCTTACCACACAGGACTTCTACGTCTCTCACAATTCCCACAGGGCAAATAGTGTCTCTATTAGCTAGCGTAATAGTGACATCAATGGGTTCTAACTCAGCAGGTGCAATCTCATCTTTGATTTCATCATATAGAGACTGGGGTATTGCACTAACACTAGCACCCATATCACATAAACCATGATAACAGTGATCTCCTATCTTGACAGAAACAACGGGCGGGCCAACTACAGGTCCGTATTTGTCTTTCGCGTGAGGTTTAGCAATTCTAGCGGAGTCCTCACAGAATTTAATAACATGCCCGTCTATGTCTTCGGCTAAGAGATCTTTGATAATAGCAACACTAGGTTCAACTCTAATTTCCTCAGGGGGTGCAAGTGGTCTAATGTAACCCCTACGTATCATAGTGGGAGCTTTAGAATAATCCTTTCTCCTAGCAGGGTAAGGTGGTTTCTCAGCGTAGGCACAGGGAACAATAGGATCACTAAAGGCAATGACTTTCTCTTCAACTAGATTGGGTTTAACTATGTTGACTTCTACAGGAGGATGATACTTAAACCACTTCTCTTTGGGAAGATCAATATGAGCAGCAAAAGATTCACATAGAGAAGCTACTATCTCAGAGTCAAGTCCATACTTAGCGCTAAAATCTCTAGAAGTGTTTGTTTCAACAAAAGATTTAACGCAATCAAACTGGAAATTCATACCTGACTCCTTACCTTCTTCAAGCTCCCAATCTTCAGAGTTATGTTTGATTATTTCCAATAAATTCCACTTGTGGTCAATATCCTTCTTCATAAAAGAACAGGTACAAGAAGTGTCAAGCATGGTACGATCATCTTGAGAAAGCCGAGCATAAAAGTTTTGAGTGATAATTTCTCTCGAGAGCTCATGATTGGGGCATGAATATAACATTGTTTAATCCTCCCCCAATCTTGAGCTATGCTTTCCCTGTCACGAGGCCAAAAGTTATAAATATAATTCCGACCATGGTGTACTAAATGCATATGATAAAACTTTTGATGAAATTCCAATTTCAACCGATTGTAGTCCCATGATCCAGTATCATCACATAGCCTATACCATGTCAACGCCTTATCCTTCAAAGATAAAGGAAATACTTTCTTATTTACCTCATCCTCGGGCAAACCTGCAAGCTTAAATAAACCACAAACTTCATCTACATAGATTAGATGCAAGTCTGGATGTGATGATCCATCTCCTGTAAAAGGATTAGCCAACAGTTTCTCAAGCATACCCGAAGGAATTTCATAAAAGATATTTTCAGTAGGTACCTCTGGTTGAGGAGCAACTCCTCGTGCTTCCGTTCGTGGTGAAGATACCCTGAACAAATTCCTCAAAGGAACAATTTCCATAGTGACAAGTGACAATAAATTTCAGCACAGTATATAAATGTTTCCTTACCAAATTCCACTTAGCAAAGGCGCTTCACTCCCCGACAACGACGCCAGAAAAGAGTCTTGGCGACCCACAAGTATAGGGGATCAATCGTAGTCCTTTAGATAAGTAAGAGTGTCGAACCCAACGAGGAGCAGAAGGCTATGATAAACAGTTTTCAGCAAGGTAGTAACTGCAAGCACTGAAAGTAGCGGTAACAAGTGATGGTGTAGTTAGGTGAAACGTAGCAAGTGAAAAGTAACAAGTAACAAGAGTAGAAAAGGTGCAGGAAAGTGGCCCAATCCCTTTTGTAGCAAGGGACAAGCCTGAACAAAGTCTTATAGGAGGAAAAGCACTCCCGAGGACACACGGGAATTTCTGTCATGCTAGTTTCATCATGTTCATATGATTCGCTTTTGTTACTTTGATAGTTTGATATGTGGGTGGACCGGCGCTTGGGTACTTCCCTTACTTGGACAAGCATCCCACTTATGATTAACCCCTCTCGCAAGCATCCGCAACTACGAAAGAATTAAGACAACGTCTAACCATAGCATTAAACTAGTGGATCCAAATCAACCCCTTACGAAGCAACGCATAGACTGGGGTTTAAGCTTCTGTCACTCTAGCAACCCATCATCTACTTACTACTCCCCAATGCCTTCCTCTAGGCCCAAATACGTTGAAGTGTTATGTAGTCGACGTTCACATAACTCCACTAGAGGAAAAGACAACATACAACATATCAAAATACCGAACGAATACCAAATTCACATGACTATTATCAGCATGACTTATCCCATGTCCTCAGGAACAAAAGTAACTACTCACAAAGCATAATCATAATCATGATCAGAGGTGTAATGAGTAGCATCAAGGATCTGAACATAAACTCTTCCACCAAGTAATCCAACTAGCATCAACTACACAGAGTAATCAACACTACTAGCAACCTTACACGTACTAATCGGAGTCGCGAGACGGAGATTGGTTACAAGAGATGAACTAGGGTTTGGAGAGGAGATGGTGCTGATGAAGATGTTGATGGAGATGACTCCCCTCCGACGAGAGGAGTGTTGGTGATGACGATGGCGACGCTTTCCCCCTCCTGGAGGGAAGTTTCCCCGGCAGGATCATCCTGCCGGAGCTCTAGATTGGTCCTGCTCAAGTTCCGCCTTGTGGCGGCGGAGAATCCACGAAAAAGCTCCACCTGATTTTTTTCTGGACGAAACGCTTCATATAGCAGAAGAGGGGGGCCAGTGGGCCACCAGGGCACCCACAAGCCCTGTAGCCGCCGCCAGGGGGGCAGGTGGCGGCTACCAGGCTTGTGGGCCCCTGGTAGCTCCCCTCTGGCACTTCTTTCGCCCGGTATTTTTTATATATTCCCAAAAAATTCCACGTTGATTTTCAGGGCATTTGGAGTTGCGCAGAATAGAGGACTCATGCTTGCTCCTTTTCCAGTCCAGAATTCCAGCTGCCGGTATTCTCCCTCTTCAAATAAACCTTGCAAAATAAGAGAGAAAAGCCATAAGTATAGTACCACAAAGTATAATAACAGTCCATAAAGCGATAAATATCAACATGAAAGCATGATGCAAAATGGACGTATCAGATTCCAGCTTAGTCCAATGCACGAACACTCTCATTATTATTCACATCATTCGGTCGTGCAAGTGAAAGGCAATAATGACGATATATGATGAAGTGACTGAGCCTGGAAAAGCTGGTATGAACTCGATCTATTTTGTTTTTGTAAATATGATTAGCTCATCATTCCTAATTCAGCTTTGTTATGATAGAAACATGTTTGCAATGACAACTTAGAGATCATAGTTTCTGATGCCATGCTTAATTAGCTAGGAGCTTATAATGGTTTGTCTTGGATGCCAACATGAATTTCAAGATGATTATGATGTAGTATGATAGGATGGTATCCTCCTTTGAATGATTCAAGTGGCTTGACTTGGCGGATGTTTACGCATGTAGTTGAAACAAAATCAACATAGCCTCTATGATATTCATGTTTATGGTGATTTATGTCCTACTCATGGTTGCACTCAATGTTTGTTAATTTCAATGCATATTGATGAATGTTGCCGCTCTCTAGATGGTCGCTTCCCAGTCTTTTGCTAGCCTTCACTTGTACTAAGCGGGAATACTGCTTGTGCATCCACTTGCATAAACCCAAAGTTGTTCCATATGAGTCCACCATACCTACCTATATGCGGTATCTACCTGCCGTTCCAAGTAAATTTGCATGTGCCACTCTCTAAACCTTCAAGTAATAATCTGTTTTGCATGCCCGAACCGCTCATGTGGTGACAAGGGGCGGTCAGTATCTTCCATGCTAGGCGTGTTATCCTCGATACGTGTTTATTCACTATTACTCACGAGAAAGGGGCCGGTAATTGGAATGCCCAGTTCCATGCTCAAATCGAAAATATAATTGCAAACAAAACTCCCCCTGGATTGTTGTTGGTATGGACGACACCCTAGGATTCGACTAGTCGTGGAGTGTGATTGATCGGTGGTGGGGGAGTCAAAACTTTACTTTTCTGTTTGGGAACCACCTATAATTTGTGTAGCATGGAAGATGGTGAAAACTCTTGGTCATCGCGTTGACAATGAAAGCATGCCACCCAAAATTATTTATCTCTATCTTCAAAGCTTGAGGTCTGGCACCTCTGCAAATCAATGCTTCCCTCTGCGAAGGGCCTATCTATTTATGTTTCTGTTGAGTCATCCTCTCCTTATAAAGGCACCAATTAGAGAGCACCTCCGTCATTTTTATGCTTTGCTTTTAATTGTTATTGTGTATGACTGTGACTGGATCTTCTTTGCCACGAATTACAATGTTCAGTCAACCCTTGGTCTTTGAAGGTGCTCTGCATTTATGTTTTGCTATCTCAGAAAGAGCTAGCGAGATACCATCTTTTCATATTGCTTCATGATTGTTTTGATTGAAGTGTTGACGTTTGAAACTTATTATTATTTCTTGCTAGTTGATTTTGACATTGATATGAGTTTACCATGAGACCTAAATGTCATTGCTTATGTGGTTAGCTATGATCTTGGTGAAAATATGAATATGAGTTAGACATAATTACAACAACAAGATCAAACCGAGTTCGTAAAAGTTTTTCTTTTGTCTCTTTCAGTTTGTCAACTGAATTGCTTGAGGACAAGCAAGGCTTTAAGCTTGGGGGAGTTGATACATCTCCATTGTATCTACTTTTCCAAACTCTTTTGCCCTTGTTTTGGACTCTAATTTGTATGATTTGAATGGAACTAACCCGGACTAACGCTGTTTTCAGCAGAATTGCCATGGTATTGTTTTTGCGCAGAAATAAAAGTTCTCTGAATGACCTGGAAATTTACGAGGATTTTTTGTGGAATATATACAAAATACCGGCGCAAGAATTACGTGTAGGGACGGAGCGAGGAGCCCACAAGCCCAGGAGGCGCGGGCCCCCTGGTCGCGCCTGGTAGGCTTGTGAGGCCCTCGTGGCTCCGCCGCCTACAAATCTAGCTCTATTTAGTCTCTCTCGCCTAGAAAAAATTAAGAGAGAAGAGTTCATCGCGTTTTACGACACGGAGCCGCCGCCACCACCTGTTCTTCCTCTGGAGGGCAGATGTGGAGTCCGTTCTAGGCTCCGGAGAGGGGGAATCGACGCCGTCGTCATCACCAACCATCCTTCATCGCCAATTCCATGATGCTCTTCACCGTTCGTGAGTAATCTCATCGTAGGCTTGCTGGACTGTGATGGGTTGGATGAGATCTATCATGTAATTGAGTTAGTTTTGATGGGGTTTGATCCCTAGTATCCACTATGTTCTGAGATTGATGTTGCTACTACTTTGCTATGCTTAATGCGTGCCACTAGGGCCCGAGTGCCATGATTTCAGATCTGAACCTATTATGTTTTCATCAATATATGTGTGTTCTTGATCCTACCGTGCAAGTTGTAGTGACCTACTATGTGTTATGACCCGGCAACCCCGGAGTGACAATAGCCGGAACCACTCCCGGAGATGACCATAGTATGAGGAGTTCATGTATTCAGTAAGTGCTAATGCTTTGTTCCGGTTCTCTATTAAAAGGAGACCTTAATGTCCCTAAGTTTCCATTAGGACCCCGCTGCCACAGGAGGGATGGACAATAGATGTCATGCAAGTTATTTTCCATAAGCACGCATGACTATATACGGAATACATGCCTACATTACATTGACTTACTGGAGCTAGTTACATATCTCCCCATGTTATAATTGATAAATGATGAATGTCATCCGACATAATTATCCATCACCAATCCAATGCCTACGAGTTTTCCCTACTGGTCCTTTCTAAGCTACTGCTGTCACTACTGCTACTGTTACCGCTACTGCTGTCACTGCTGCTACTGTTACCGCTACTTCTGTCACTCCTACTACTGTTACCGCTACTGCTGGCACTTCTGCTACTGTTACCGTTGCTACCATGGATATCACACTACTTTGAGATGACCCACAAGTGTAGCGGATCTATCATAGTCCTTTCGATAAATAAGAGTGTCGAACCCAACGAGGAGTAGAAGGATCTGACAAGTGGTTTTCAGCAAGGTATTCTCTGCAACCACTGAAATTATCGGTAACAGATAGTTGTGTGATAAGATGATTCGTAGCAAGTACCAATAACAAGTAACAATAGTAACAAAGGGGAAACAAAGTGGACCAATCCCTTTTGTAGCAAGGGACAAGCCTGGACCAACTCTTATAGGAGGTAAAGCGCTCCCGAGGACACATGGGAATTTCTGTCAAGCTAGTTTTCGTCATGTTCATATGATTCGCGTTCGCTACTTTGATAGTTTGATATGTGGGTGGACCGGTGCTTGGGTGCTGCCCTTACTTGGACAAACATCCCACTTATGATTAACCCCTCTCGCAAGCATCCACAACTATGAAAGAAGAATTAAGACAAAGTCTGACCATAGCATTAAACTAGTGGATCCAAATTAGCCCCTTACGAAGCAACACATAAACTAGGGTTTAAGCTTCTGTCACTCTAGCAACCCATCATGTACTTACTACTTCCCAATACCTTCCTCTAGGCCCAAATAATGGTGAAGTGTTATGTAGTCGACATTCACATAACACCACTAGAGGAAAAACAACATACAATGCATCAAGATATCAAACGAATACCAAATTCACATGACTACTTATAGCATGACTTATCCCATGTCCTAAGGAACAAAAGTGACTACTCACAAAGCATAATTATGTTCATGACCAGAGAGGTATTTAATAGCATCAAGGATCTGAACATATAATCTTCCACCGAGTAATCCAATGTAATGCCCCAGAGTGTAACTTGCCATATTTGGAACCTTCTTGTATGTGGGTCCATGATGTCATTGCCTTGTGAAATATATGCATGTGTTATTTCATGTGATATTACCTTGACTCCCCTTTGCATTCATGCATCCATATCATCAATGCCTTCTTTGTGTTTGTTGTTGTTGTGGATCCATGTATGTGATGTTATGTTGATGTGCTATGAGTTGATGAAGTGCTGTATTTGAAAGTGGGGTTTCATCCATGCTAGTTTTCAAATAGGTTTCAAACCCCCCCCCCCTCTCTATTTTTCTCGAGCTCAAGTTTTACTTGTTCTAACCCTGGTTCAAAAATGTTTATATTTTAGAGTGAATTGTGGTGGATGTGGTGCTAGGTTTAATGTGTTTTGAAACTATGATAGAGAGGGGTAGATATTCACAAAACAGGTCATTTAGTTCTGTTTTGTAAATATTTAAATGCTCCAAAAATCCTCTTTTCATTTTATATTGTTGGGTCATAATTCCCTTATGACCAGGGGCATTTTTGTTTTATTTTAGAGTCAACAGTTTGGCCTATGTGAATATATTTGTCTCTGTGTTATTTTTATAAAAGGAATCCTAGTGGGTTCTTTCTTTTATTTTGGCGCCAACTGAGCGGGCCTCCCCCCCCCCCTCGCCGGCCCACCTTCTTTCTTCTCTCGCTAGTCGTCTCTTGCGCTCCTTTCGTTCCCCTCCTGTAGAGGCCGTTGCTTCTTCCTCTGCTTTCCGTCAGGGTTCAGAGAGAAGCAAGACAGAGAGGTCGACGCCGTTGCTCACCGACGTCGAGGTGGCCTCCCTCGCCCTCTATTTAACCCTTGGCGTGCGTGCCCTGGCTAGGGTTCCTGCAAGCCGCCACCATCTCCTTCCTCTTCCTCCTCCCTCTCCCTGGATCGATAGAAGGCGATCTCCTCTTCCGCCATGGCCGATCCATGAAGACCTCGTCGCCGTCGCCGTGCACCTTCTTCCTCTCCAAGCAGACCAGGAGCACGCGGGGCCTCAGGGGAGTCTGTTCCCGCAGCTAATCGTCACCGATCGCCCCTGCTTCCACTACTTCGACGATGACCTTCTTCCGCTTCGACGACCACCTCCGCATCGGCTTCTTCCACGACGTCCCCTGCTTCCTCTCCGACAGGCGCGGTCTCCTCGACCAGTGGGTGAGCAGAAGCACCCTTCCCCCTTCCCCTGTCGGCAAATCGCGTGTAGGGCCGTAGCAACGCCGCCGTGCTTTCTTTGTCGCCGGCGCCGCCGCGTGCTTGTGGAGCAGTAGTTGTAGTGCATCTCGCAGCGAGTTTAGAGATGGAATGGGTTCGTGGGAGTCCCCACTTCCTCCCAGCGACGAGCCCGTGCTCAATTTGTAGTGTAGCACCGGCGGTGACCTTCTCCTGTTTCGGCCACCGTCGGGCATAGTAGATCCACAGGGGGTTGCTCAAAAGAGCCAAGCCCCCCTCTCTGTTGACATTCGATACCGCAGCGCAGTGGCAGTGGTGTGTTTTACCTTGGCGCAGGTCATGGGTTCGAGCCCCCGCAGCGCCTTGTGCTGTTTTCTTTTGATGGCACAGTAGAAATAGGGGGAGAGCTTACCCTATTTCCTTCCTGTGTTCTGCCGAGCCAGAGAAGGTAGTGCAGTGGTTTGTTGTAGTGTGTGTTGTGCAGCAGGATTGGGGTTCGATCCCCCAAGCCTCCCCTTTTATTTTATTTTATTTTTTCTTTTGCCGTTGCTTGCTTGGGAAGCAATATTTGTTGCCTAAGATGTCACAACCAGTAGGTTTTCTCCTAGTTTAGCCTTGTGTGTATGTGTTTGTGTGCTTGTGGTGATGTGCACTAGTGTAATAGGTGTAGGGGTAGTGTGTATGTGGTTGCAAACACACCATGTGTGAGGGTGTGTGCATGTGTGTTACACACACATGCCCAAGGCATGGTTTTCCTTAGTGAGAACTTGTGTGCAAGCATGTATGTGTGTGTGTTAGTGATAGTGGTGTGGTTTAGGATAGCATGTGTTGGTGCTAGTGTGTGCAAGCTTGTTTGTATGTGAGTGTGTATGGTGATGTGCTATGTGACACATACATGAGGTCTAAACCCTCATGTCACCATTGGTGTTGTGAGTGTTTGCAAGTGCATGCGTAGGTCATGAACTAGTGTGCAACACATATGATATGGCACTGTTTGCACCTATGTGATTCCATGTAGTTCTTCCTTTCAACTTTGTGCCTATTTGTTCTAGGCAAGTACCTAGGTATTATATATGTTTTCGGGGTAGAATCATCCCAAGGATCCATTGGTGAAATCAGATTTCCCTATTGGACACTTTCTAGAAAAGTCATTTTTCTGTTTGATGCTTTGCTTAGAGCTTGGTGCCAAGTGGCGTGATGAGCCTAAGAGGGTGATTCCTTGATGTGGCAGTAGTGGGTGAACCCCTCTACAACATGGTGGTTTTGTTTTATGCTTAGGAGTTTGTATGTGCAAGTTGTGCCCTGTCAAAGTAGGCATGTGGCTGAAATTGTCAGTTTACAGATTTTCACTTTGTGTGAGAAACTGCTGTTATTTTCTTCCCTTGTAGTTGTGGTTGCAAAAGTTCATGTGTTGGGAATCAGCCCTTGCAATCAAGTAGAGAGTTGGAGATTTTGTGTTTGTCTAGCTCTGTGTCAATCTTCATACACTTTCACTTCCTGTAGATATTGTTCTGGGGGCTGTCAAAATGCTTGAGAGCATAAACAGCTGGTGAGAATCTGAGATTTTCACTAAGTCCCTGAAATCTGTTATTTTTCTCCAAGTTAGCACCTGTAGATCTTTCTGTGTGTAACTCCTTGGTATTATCTTTTTGCTCATGCTTGTAGAGCTTTTGAATAACTTTTGCCACATATCTTGTTTGGCACATTTGGGTGGCTGTAGGTGCCTTGCATGTTGCTCTCAAACTGCTATGATGCTGTTTAGGACAGAATGCATAGTTTTGTGGTTTTGTAACTTGTGAATGCATAGTTGGTGGTGTGGTGAGTTTCTTTGCACCACCCCACCTATACTTGTTTGTTTGGTCATGTGGCAACCTGGGAATACCAGAAGTATGCCATTGCAGAGTGCTTGTGGTAGATTTGATCCGTAGGACTCCATTTCTTGTTTCGTCGTTTCCGGTTGATCCTTAGCTTCGTTCTCAACGTTCTTTATATTTTTTTGCATCGTTTCCTCGTGATGCATCTGTTCATGTCCTATTCATGCATGTCAAGATAGCTTAGAGTGAAGTTCTGTCCAGAAGTTTGTCTTTTCTTCTCATGCATATGCAAGTGACTAGAATAGAGATGCATGCTACATTCTCATCTCATGCATCATGTGTTTGTTGCATCATCTTGTGTTGTTGTTCATTGGCTGTTGTTTTTATATTGGGTAGCACCGGGATCGGAGAGCGAGTACGTGGATTCGGGAGAGTACATGCAGGACGAACAAGAGCAGTTCCAAGCTGAAGACATCACATGCAAGATGACCATTACCTTGATATCATCTCTAGCTTTGTTATGCCTAGATTCACGTTTCCTTCGTCATATGCTCGCTGCCTACCACTGATATACTTACCTCCTGATATTGCCATGAATCCCAAACACTTTCCCCTCCTAGCTAATATTGAATGGCTAAGTAGGCTTGCTCAGCTTCTAATGATAGCGTTGCTAGTTGTAGGTGCCAATTGCCTGATGTGGTAACATGAATTTTGATATCATTATGTTAAATTCTGCTAATTAATTAATGCACTTATATACTTGGTAAATGATGGAAGGCCTAGCTTTTGCCGGGTGATTTGTTCCATTATTGCCGCCTTAGTTTCCGGCTACCGGTGTTTGATTCCATAACTGATCGCTCCTAACACGTTCGGGGTTGTTATGGGGACCCCTTGATAAATCGTGTAGTGTTAAGACTTGTCCGGCAGGACCCAACATTGGTTTGCATTTGCTAATCACTTAATAATAATCTGCATAGGGAATAGCAACCCCGAGGAATTAATCAACTACCCGGGCCAGTGCTCCTCATGAGTGTTGGTCCAAATTGAGCAGACTATGGGGCCACCACGGGGCAACCCGAGGTTTGGTATAACCCATAGTGTGACTCATCCGTCGTGTACTGAGACTGAGATACGCGGCTCTTATCAGGGTTGTCGACATGACAGGAGGTCGTGCTAGTTTTGTCTTACCTTAGCAATATATGTTGCGTATAGGAATCCCGGTGAAGCTTTGGTTCTCCCCAGAGTTGAGGTTTTCCTCTAAGGAATCCGACGAGATCACGAGATTCATGATAGAGGATTACTTTCCGGCCCGTGATCGTTTGTGATGGACTAGTTGGAGCACCCTGCTACTTCTCAAACAACAACGCCAAAAATTGACACGTTGACGGAGATTGGGCTTGCGTTGATTTTTCCCTTGAAGAGGAAAGGGTGATGCAACATAGGAGCAGTAAGTATTTCCCTCAGTTTGATAACCAAGGTATCGATCCAGAAGGAGGGTCTTGTCAAGTCCAGAGTACCTGCGCAAACACAAACAAGCTTGCACCCAACGCTTCAAAGGGGTTGTCAATCCCTTCAAGATTGTTTGCAAAGTGAGATCTGAAGGCGGAAAGTGCAACGAAGTAAAAAGTGTAAGGCTGAAAATATGGTGTGGAGTAGACCCTCGGGGCCATAGTGTTCAAGAGAGGCTTCTCTCAAAATAGCAAGTATTACGGTGGGTGAACAAATTACTGTCAAGCAATTGATAGAACCGCGCAAAGTCATGACGATATCTAAGGCAATGATCATACATATATGCATCACGTCCGAGACAAGTTGACCTTTACTTTCTCCATCTACTACTATTACTCCACACATCAACCGCTATCTAGCATGCATCTAGTGTATTGAGTTCATGACGAACAGAGTAACGCTTTAAGCAAGATGACATGATGTAGAGGGATAATCTCAAACCAATGATGAAAACCCCATCTTTTTACCCTTGATGGCAACAACATGATGCGTGCCTCGCTACCTCTTCTGTCACTGGGTGAGGTCGCCGCACGGTATGAACCCAAAACCAAGCACTTCTCCCATTGCAAGAATCATAGATCTAGTTGGCCAGACAAAACCCACAACTCGAAGAGAATTACAAGGATATGAAATCATGCATAAGAGATATCAGAAGAAACTCAGATAAGATTCATAGATAATCTGATCATAAATCCACAATTCATCGGATCTCGACAAACACACCACAAAAGAAGATTACATCAGATAGATCTCCATGAAGATCATGGAGAACTTTGTATTAAAGATCCAAGATAGAGAAGAAGCCATCTAGTTACTAGCTATGGACTCGTAGGTCTATGGTGAACTACTCACGCATCATCGGAGAGGTCATGGTGTTTATGGAGAAGCCTTTCGTGTCCGAATCCCCCCTCCGACAGGGCACCAGGATGTGCCCCAGATGGGATCTTGCGGAGACAGAAGTCTGCGGCGGCGGAAAAGCGATTGCAATGATCTCCTCATTTTTTTGGGAATATATAGGCTCAAGATCTAGGTCAGGGGACCTCCAGGGGGCCCACAAGCCTAGATGGCGCGCCCCCTGGCCACGGGGTGGGGGCTTGTGGGGCCCCTGGGACTCTTCTGGCTTGGCTCTCAAGTTCTCCGATCTTCTTCCGTTCCAGAAAAAATCTTTTCGGGGATTTTCTTCCGTTTGGACTCCGTTTCAATATCTTCTCTGAAAGGGGTCAAAAACATGGAAAAAACAGGAACTGGCACTTGGCACTGAGTTAATAAGTTAGTCCCAAAAAATAAATAAAAGGCATGCAAAACATCCAAAGTTTGACAAGATAATAGCATGAAACCATCAAAAATTATAGATACGTTGGAGACGTATCACACCCCTGCAGGGTTTAATCTTTCGGAAAGCCGTGCCCGCGGTTATGTGGCAACTTGGAATATTTGTTAACATCAGGTTATAGATAACTTAAATTTAATCTAATAAAACTACCAACCGTGTGCGTAACCGTGACTGTCCCCTTCAAAGACCTCTCTTCGATCGGGAATACGGTGGGGTTATGTTTGACGTAAGTAGGTGTTCAGGATCACTTAGTGATTAGCTAGTCCTCGACCGCTAGCGTAGACCACCACATCTATAACTTGTTCTTCGTAAGTTAGCCACCATAAATGCTTAGGATGCTGCAACCTAAACACCGAACCTTCCTCACCTAATAACTTGATTAGTTTCGGTACCAAGGTCATATATTGCCGAGTCCCCATGGTTCACAGATTACTTCAACACCCCAACAGGTACAGGTACGCCCGAGACAGGTGATCCTGATGGCACGCAGCTGGCATGGCAGTACGATGAGGAGAATGACCGCCTGCACGTGAACTATCCAGAAGACTGAGGCCGTGGTCGTGATCGTGGGCAAGCATGCGGTATAGCATAGCCTTTTCTTATGTTATGTAGTTCGTAGCGGAACTACCTTGTTTGAATAAATGTGTGAATGTAAACTCTGATATTATCTATGTGAGATGGCAAACGATTCCCTATTTGTCATTCTTTATGTATGTATGTGCTATGTTTATCTTGCTTGCGAAACACATAGATGCGCTTCTTTCCATTTTTGGGGCATCGCCCCCTAAAAAGGAAAGGACCGCATCTTAGTCGTTACAAGTTGGTAATCATAGCCTTACGACCATAGGAGCCTTTCTGTGATCGTACTTGGCCGAGTCGAGTCTAGTAAAATGTTTTGAGTCATAGTTATATCGAAGAGTAGGTTTCTTTTTTCTTCTCTTCCATGCTCTGGTGAGGTTCTCGCCTTAGGAAATCTTAATTCTATTCCTCTTCTCGCTCAATTTTTTTTAGGATCACGCGGGTATTTTGAAATCTATATGATATCGATGTGACGGAGTTCTGTCTTGGTGCCTCCTGTCTGCCTTGATTTCTTCCGGGGAGTTGAGCTCCAGGGGATTCTTGTGCACATCGCCATCATTCAGATTTCTGAGTATCTCAGAACGAAGGATGTTCGTAATTGCTTCAATACTAGTAGTGGCGAGATAACCCCGATGTCCCCAGTACTGGTGTAGATTGTTCGGGAGTACTGCCATACTTTGTATCGTTGTGATCACGAGGGTTTGTAGTAGATGAAGGTCCGAGATTCAGGTTATTGTTGACGGATGTGATACATTGGACGGGTTAGTATAGGAGTTGTGTGAATATTACTCCTTGTATCCGGGTACCAGATTGCATGACCAGATATTTCGGGAATTCATAGGTGGGATATTAAGTAGTGACTTATAGGACAATCTTCCTACAGATGCATGATGTGAGGTTGGGATTCGACATTCAGTGGGTACGTTTGTTCACGGTCGTCTTACAGTGGCTCTCGTTGTGTCTTAAAGAGTCCGTGTAGCTTGCTACGACTCGGGGATACTTTGTAAGTCGTGTGAGTACCTTGCACAGGATGGCTACTGTAAATTCGAGCCCGTGCGATCTTTTCCATGAAGATATCGGATGAAATCTCGATCATACGTTTGTTCCGAGAAGTTCTAGCTCATACTTGGTTTGCAAGTGGTCTTAATTAGAATTTGTTCGACAGTCACTTTGAGGAAGCATTCTTACTATTTTGTTCGAGTGCAATTGCTAATATTCCTATTCAGATATTCCTGCCTTTTTGATTCCACCTTACCTTCAATGTTATGTTGTGGGCTAATGTGTTGTCCGTCTTCAGAATGGCTCCACCAACTCGTCAGAATCCAGGTCGTGAGGGTGCTGAGATGCCGCCACCACCTCCTCCTCCAGAGAATCCTCCTCCGCCGCCGCCTCCTCCTGCAGAGGCTTGGCAAGCGGTGATGGCTGCTACAAATGCAAACACTCAGATGCTGATAAAGTTGTTGCAAGAGAGGACTAATCAGCAGCAAGGCAACTTCAACCATGGTGGCAACTAGTCTGCTAATCTGAGTCAGTTCCGGTCAAATCAGCCGAAGACCTTCACGTCGTGTGACCAGCCGTTTGACGCCGAGGATTGGAATCGTGACATGAACAAGCACTTTGAGTGTAGCAATGTTTGTCCAGAGGATTTCGTCAAGTTTGCAACATTCCAGCTGAAGGGGCAAGCATTGATCTGGTGGCAGCAGTTGAAGGATTCCACGGGTGCCAGAGTGATCACTTGGGATGAGTTCTGCAGAGACTTCAGGTCCCAGTACATCCCGTCTAGCTTTGTGGAGGAGATGTGTGAGAAGTTCAGGCGCTAGAAGCAAGGTGGTAACTCCGTGTACAAGTACAACGTCGAGTTTAACGAGCTAGCCCGATATGTCTTGCAGGACATTCCTGATCAGAAGAGCAAGATCTATCAGTTCATAGGTGGTTTGAATGAGGATTTCCAGTTATCCCTCGTTTTGCATGATCCCGAGGAGTTCGATAAGTTCTACAACTTGGATCTCAGGGCTGAGGCAGCTTTGCTCAGGGTGGAGAATTCAAAGAAGCGCTTCAGAGGTTCCAGCTCGTCTTCCTCAACTCAGGTGGTTCAGAAGCAACAGAAATATTGGGTGTCTCCTCCTCCTCCTCGGCACACGCAGCAGTTCAAGCATTCAGGTGGCCGTGGTTCTTCCCACCCATCCAACCCAGCTTTCCAGCAGAGGTTTCAGCAGCAGAAGCAAGGGCCTCCTCAGACACAGTACCGTCAGCCGACAGATGTTACTTGTCACAAGTGTGGGTAGAAGGGTCACTATGCCAACAGGTGCACTTCTCAGCTGCGTCTTCCGCCTCCTCCTCCAGGCAAACCTCCAAGCAATGCTATCGTGAAGTTCAACCCAAGGTCTGCTAGAGTCAATATGGTGAATGCAGCTGAAGGAGAGAACTCGTCAGATGTGATTATGGGTAATCTCCTCGTTAATGATATTCCTGCTAAAGTGTTGTTTGATTCTGGTGCATCACATTCTTTCTTGTCATATCCGTTTGCGGCAAAGCATGATTTGCATCTTCAAGAGTTGCCTAAGTCATTAGACATTGTGTCTCCGGGGATGCTTATGAGTTCTCGTTGGGTTGTTTCGGATGTTTCTGTAAAGATGGGCAGTTATGCTTTTCTGGCGTCTCCTATTGTCTTGGGAAATTCTGATATTGATTTGATCCTTGGTATGGACTGGTTGGCTATGAACAAGGCATCGATTGATTGTGAAGCTAAAGAAGTGAAGCTAACTCACTCTTCGGAGGACGTGATTATCTTAGCGGCGCACGATGACACAATCCGTCTATTTTCCTTAAATGAGAAGGGTGAGATTAATCCAATTTCACTAGTCCCAGTGGTCTGCGAATATGAAGATGTGTTTCCAGAAGAACTACCAGGAATGCCTCCGCATCGAGAAGTTGAATTCGTTATTGAGCTTGAACCGGGTACTGAGCCTGTGTGCAAACGGCCATACAAGTTGGGTCCAGAAGAGCTGAAGGAACTTAAGAGGCAACTCGATGAGCAGGAGTGTTTGGGTCTGATCAGACCAAGCTCTTCTCCTTGGGGCTGTGGAGTGCTGTTTGTCAAGAAGAAGGATGGCACGGACCGATTGTGTGTCGATTACCGTCCATTGAACAAGAAGACAATCAGAAACAAGTATCCACTTCCTAACATTAATGAATTGTTCGAGCAATTGAAAGAGGCTAAGGTCTTCTCCAAGCTCGATCTCAGGATGGGCTATCATCAAATTCGCATTCGTGAAGAGGATATTCCAAAGACTGCTTTCAGGACAAGTTTTGGCTCGTATGAGTATATGGTCATGTCTTTTGGTTTGGCTAATGCTCCACCGACATTTTGTCGTATGATGAACTACATATTCTCTCCGTACAAGAATGAATTCGTCTTGCTGTATCTCGATGATATTCTGGTCTTTTTGGAGACTGAGGAAGAGCATGAAGAACATCTCAGACTGTTGCTTGATAAGCTGAGACAGCATAAGTTCTATGCCAAGTTTTCCAAATGTGACTTCTGGTTGAAAGAAGTTGTCTATCTTGGGCACAGCATCTCTGCCGAGGGCATCAAAGTTGATCCGTCGAAGGTGCAGGCCATTGTTGAGTGGGAGCCTCCGCAAAATGTGAAACAGCTTCGAAGCTTTCTCGGGCTTGCAAGCTATTGTAGAAGGTTCGTTGAGAAGTTCTCTAAGACTGCTAAGTCTCTCTCAAGTCTTCTTTAGAAGGGTGTGAAGTATGTCTGGTCTCCAGAGTGTCAATTGGCCTTCGACACACTCAAAGAGAAGCTCACCTCTACTCCAGTCTTGGTTCCTCCTGATGACTCCAAACCTTACCAAGTGTTCTGCGACGCCTCTCTTCAAGGTCTTGGTGCAGTTCTGATGCAAGAGAAGAAAGTGGTATCTTATACCTCGAGGCAGTTGAAGCCAAGTGAGAAGAATTATCCTGTGCATGATCTCGAGTTGGCGGCAGTGGTACATGCTCTGATGACTTGGAGACACCTCTTGTTGGAACGAAAGGTTGAAGTGTTCACCGATCACAAGAGTCTCAAGTACATCTTCACGCAGCCTAACCTGAATCTTCGGCAAACTCGTTGGGTGGAAATGCTCCAAGATTTTAATCCGAGCGTTGAGTATACTCCAGGCATATCTAATGTCGTGGTAGATGCTTTGAGCAGGAAGGCTTACTGCAATAGTCTCATTTTAAAGCCTCTCCAACCTGACCTTTGTGAATCTTTCAGAAAGCTCAACCTTCAGTTAGTACCTCAGAGTTTTCTTGCAAATCTTTAGATCTCTCCTACCTTGGAAGACCAGGTCCGAGCAGCACATCTTCTTGATGCAATGGTGAAGAAAGTTAAGATTGGCTTGGCAAAGGGAGTGCCCAAATATAAGTGCTTCAGTGTTGATGCTAGGGACACATTGTTCTTTGAGGATCGTCTTGTCGTTCCGAAAGGTGATCTCAGAAAGGTTATCATGGAATAAGCTCATAACTCTCTGCTCTCAATACATCCAGGAAGCTCCAAGATGTATCAGTATTGAAACAGACCTTCTAGTGGACTCGCATGAAGTGTGAGATTGCTCAGTTTGTAAATGAATGTGATGTATGTCGAAGGGTGAAAGCAGAGCATCAACGTCCAGCAGGTATTTTGCGTCCATTGCCCATTCCCGAGTGGAAGTTCAACCATATTGAGATGGATTTCGTCACCGGGTTTCCGAAGTCCAAGAAGGGCAACAATGCCATCTTCATCATCATCGACAAGTTGAGTAAAGTGGCTCATTTTCTTCCAGTCAAGGAATCCATCTCGGCAGCTCAGCTTGCAGAGCTGTACACTTCCAGGATAGTATCTTTGCACGGCGTGCCTATGTTGATTTCTTCGGATCGCGGAAGTATCTTCACTTCCAAGTTCTGGGACTCTTTTCAGTCTGCGATGGGTACGAAGATATGATTCAGCACAACTTTTCATCCTCAGACTAGTGGGCAAGTGGAGAGAGTTAATCAGGTCCTTGAGGATATGCTGAGAGCCTGTGTCATTTCTTTTGGCATGAAGTGGGAAGACTGCCTTCCTTTCGTTGAGTTCTCATATAACAACAACTATCAAGCTAGTTCAGGCAAAGCTCCATTTGAGATTCTCTATGGAAGGAAGTGACGTACCCCGCTCAACTAGTCCGAGACCGGCGAGCGTCATATTCTTGGGAATGACTTGATAGAAGAAGCTGAAGAGATGTGTCGGGTCATTCAGGATAATCTCAGAGCAGCGCAGTCCTGTCACAAGAGCTATTATGATAGCAAGCATCATGACATGTCTTATGAGCTCGAGGACTTCGTCTATCTCAAAGTGTCTCCTATGAAGGGCACACAACGCTTTGGCATCAAAGGCAAGCTTGCTCCTTGTTTCGTTGGTCCTTTTAGAGTTGTTGGCAAGAGAGGCGACCTCGCGTATCAGCTTGAGCTTCCTTCAAACTTTGCAAATGTGCATGACGTGTTCCATGTCTCTCAGCTCCGGAGATGCTTCAACACTGCCGAGCGCACAGTTCATCTTCAAGACATCGACCTTCAACCTGACCTATCCTATCGTGAGAATCCAGTTGCGGTTCTCGAGGCGACTGAGCGCAAGACCCGCAACAAGTCTATCAAATTTCTCAAGGTGCAGTAGTCACATCATTCCGATAAAGAGGCCACTTGGGAACGCGAGGATCACCTCCGTTCCGAATTCCCAAAGTTCTTTCAGTCCTAGATATCAGGGCGAGATCTTTTTGTAGTGTGGGAGAGTTTGTAATGCCCCAGAGTGTAACTTGCCATATTTGGAACCTTCTTGTATGTGGGTCCATGATGTCATTGCCTTGTGAAATATATGCATGTGTTATTTCATGTGACATTACCTTGCCTCCCCTTTGCATTCATGCATCCATATCATCCATGCCTTCTTTGTGTTTGTTGTTGTTGTGGATCCATGTATGTGATGTTATGTTGATGTGCTATGAGTTGATGAAGTGGTGTATTTGAAAGTGGGGTTTCATCCATGCTAGTTTTCAAATAGGTTTCAACCCCCCCCCCCCCTCTATTTTTCTCAATCTCAAGTTTTACTTGTTCTAACCCTGGTTCAAAAATGTTTATATTTTATAGTGAATTGTGGTGGATGTGGTGCTAGGTTTAATGTGTTTTGAATCTATGTTAGAGAGGGGTAGATATTCACAAAACAGGTCATTTAATTCTGTTTTGTAAATATTTAAATGCTCCAAAAATCCTCTTTTCATTTTATTTTGTTGGTCATAATTCCCTTATGACCAGGGGCATTTTTCTTTTATTTTAGAGTCAACAGTTTAGCCTATGTGAATTTATTTGCCTTTGTGTTATTTTTATAAAAGGAATCCAAGTGGGTTCTTTCTTTTATTTTGGCGCCAACCGAGCGGGCCTCCTCCCCCTCGCCGGCCCACCTTCTTTCTTCTCTCTCTAGTCGTCCCGCGCGCTCCTTTCGTTCCCCTCCTGTAGACGCTGTTGCTTCTTCCTCTGCTTTCCATCAGGGTTCAGAGAGAAGCGAGACAGAGAGGTCGACGCCGTTGCTCACAGACGTCGAGGCGGACTCCCTCTCCCTCTATTTAACCCTTGGCGTGCATGCCCTGGCTAGGGTTCCTCCAAGCCGCCGCCATCTCCTTCCTCTTCCTCCTCCCTCTCCCTGGATCGACAGAAGGCGATCTCCTCTTCCGCCATGGCCGATCCGTGAAGAGCTTGTCGCCGTCGTTGCCGTGCACCTTCTTCCTCTCCAAGCAGATCAGGAGCACGCGAGACCTCAAGGGAGTCTGTTCCCGCAGCTAATCATCGCCGATCGCCACTGCTTCCACAACTTCGACGACGACCTTCTTCCGCTCCGACGATCACCTCCGCATCGGCTTCTTCCACGACGTCCCCTGCTACCTCTCCGACAGGCGCGGTCTCCTCGACCAGTGGGTGAGCAGAACCACCCTTCCCCCTTCCCCTGTCGGCAAATCGCGTGTAAGGCCGTAGCATCGCCGCCGTGCTTTCTCTGTCGCCGGCGCCGCCGCGTGCTCGTGGAGCAGTAGTTGTAGTGTATCTTGCAGCGAGTTTAGAGATGGAATGGGTTCGTGGGAGTACCCTCTTCCTCCCAGCGACGAGCCCGTGCTCAATTTGTAGCGTAGCGCCGGCGGTGACCTTCCCCTATTCCGGCCACTTTCGGGCGTAGTAGATCCACAGGGGGTTTCTCAAAAGAGCCAAGCCCCCCCCTCTGTTAACATTCGATAGCGCAGCACAGTAGCAGTGGTGTGTTTTACCTTGGCGGAGGTCGTGGGTTCGAGCCCCCGCAGCGCCCTTTTGCTGTTTTATTTTTATGGCACAATAGCAACAGGGGGAGAGCTTACCCTGTTTCCTTCCTGTGTTCTGCCAGATGACGGGGATACATCCCTAGGGTAGGGTCATAGGCCTGACCTATATGTCCTACCCAAGGGCACCTCATTATTAGGACTACAAGGGAAATTCTGGCTGGATCGCGACAACATCTAATCCACTCGGACAAGTACACACTATCCACTCGGACGACGGTAAACCACTCGGCCATATGTCTCACTCGGCTATGCGAAGACCAACAGGGTAGTCGAAGCATCATACTCATAGTGGAGGTTTCATAGTGGGTTGTCATCATGGCACTAATGCTCCATCTTGTAACATAGGAGGTGAGGGGGTGACACACTCTATATAAGCCACCCCCACCACATAGCTTAGGAGAGAGTTTTCTTCTCGCCCGGCGGGCTCATTCTTTCCCTCGAGCTCTGGCTCTCTCTCTCTCTATACCATGTAACTCATGTCCATGACAGATAAAACAAAGCCTCTCCGGAGCACGAGACGTAGGGTTGTTATCTCCACTTTGAGAGGCCTGAACTCGCTAAAACCACCGTGTCACCCATGTGCATCTTGATAGATCATGCTCCATTATCCTACCCCCTTTCTATTGTCGGAATCGTTACCACGACATTTGGCGCCCACCGTGGGGCATCGGCGTCTATCGAGCCATGATGCAAATGGTTTTCTTCAATCTTAGCAACCCAAACTCTTTTGGGTGATCTTCCAAAAGATCAAACAATCATCATCAAATATTGGACTATCAGAGTCCTGGCCATCACACCACCTACGGGTGGACAAAATACTAAGGACGAGGGAGTTCCTCTTATCATCTTGTTTTCTTTACAATCAGAAAATGATCTAATGATGGTTTATTTATCTTTTGTATGCAGACGAGATCGTACAGAAGGATACATCCCTTTGTTCCGGTTGGCGGCTCGTCTCCTGGATGAAGAAGCACTGCCACACGCCCGTCGTCATCTTCGATCTCAGCTTTGCCGCCCTCGCCAAGCGCCCACATACGCATGGCCGCTAATGCTCGAGCTGGTTCCTCAGCCAGCTCCGCAGGTGTTGAGGCGCAACTCCGACTGACGTGGAGCTTCGGCTCCCCAAATGGAAACGCGACCACCGGAGCTCATGGTGGTCTCGCCCTTGGCTGCGCCAGCCCGCAACTCTCACGCAGGATACCTCCTCCAGCGTGGCAGATCCCGCCGTTGTTCGGGGCCGTGGAAACAGCCTCGCTAGCCGCTCGCCCGATGCATGGAAACGGCCTTGCCAGGCGCTCGTCCTGTGCATTGAGCGCAGACGAACACAACACACGAGAGGTAACGGAAGGACGCGGGCCTCATAAATCTGGTAAGAGTGGATTGGCCACCTAATTAATCGGGTAATTGGTGAGGAATATCCAACGCTTGTCATGGTAAGGACAAATGTGTGAAGTAATTACTTCCTTCCTTCCAGAAGTTAATTGCTTACCTTTCGGTTTCCACCGTTTCTACTCCAATTAATTTGTACATGCATGCATATATTACCACCCAGCGTTTAATCCGGCTAATTAGCATCAATACACGGTCGTTTTTGTCCAGCACAAAGAATAGTGGCTATACTTGCTAACTTGCACGGTCACTCGGCTAGCTGGAAACCAGATTATCCCTATGACTAAGAGACTCGTCACTCGGACAACAAAACGTCCACATGACAAGTAAAACGTTCAGGTTTAGTTTGGTGGTATTTCCATCCAGATGACTAATGTAGAGGCACTCTGCAACACCATGCGTCGCTACGCAACGGGACACGACTTCATCACTCGATCGCCCCATGCATCATCGCTCAACCGGACGTGACTTCGTCACTCGACAACCCCGCGCATCGTCGTTCTACTGTACGCGCCATCATCACTCGGCCGTCCACACACATCGCCACTCGGTGAAGCGTGCCTTCTTCACTCGACCGCTCCGCGCGGCGTGACTCAGCCAGACGCTCCATCGTCACTCGGCTGCCCCGCACGCCGTCGCTCTACTGGACGCATCGTCATCACTCGACAGCTCCGCACATCACCACTCGGCGAGACACGCCTTCTTCACTCGACAGCTCCACGCATCACCACTCGACTGGACGCCCCTTCGTCACTCGGTCGCTCCGGGCACCGTCACTCGACGAATGCTTCTTCGTCACTCGATCGATCCGCGCGCCGTCACTCAGTCGGACTCGTCTACCTCACTCGGATGCCCCATGCATCGCCACTCTGTGTGGCACGTCTTCATCACTCGGACGCCCCGCGCGCCACCGCTCGGCTTAGCTGCGACTCCGTATCGCCTAAGTTAAAACTACTACGAGTACGGACACGCTCCACACTCGGGAACTTAGTTGTGACTCCGTGTCGCCTAAGTGAAAATTACTCCAAGTACGGACATGCTCCACACTCGGGGACTTAGCTGCGACTCCGTATCGCCTAAGTTAAAACTACTACGAATACGGACACGCTCCACACTCGGGAACTTAGCTGCGACTCCGTATCGCCTAAGTTAAAAACTATTCCGAGTACAGACAAGCTCCACACTCGGGGGCTTAGCTGCGACTCCGTATCGCCTAAGTTAAAACTATTCCGAGTACGGACAGGCTCCACACTCGGGAACTTAGCTGCGACTCTGTATTGCCTAAGTTAAAACAACTCCGAGTACGGGCACGCTCCACACTCGGGGGCCTAGCTGCGACTCCGTATCACTTAAGTTAAAAACTACTCCGAGTACGGACACGCTCCACACTCGGGGGCTTAGCTGCGACTCCGCATCGCCTAAGTGGAAACTACTCCGAGTACGGACATGCTCCAAACTCGGGGGCTTAGCTGCGACTCTGTATCGCCTAAGTTAAAAACTACTCCGAGTACGGGCATGCTCCACACTCGGGGGCTTAGATGCGACTCTGTATCGCCTAAGTTAAAAACAACTCTGAGTGCGGACATGCTCCGCACTCGGGGGCTCCACACTCAGAGACTTAGCTGCGAGTATGTATCGCCTAAGTTAAGAACTACTCCGAGTGCGGATATGCTCCACACTCGGGGACTTAGCTGCGACTCCGTATCGCCTAAGTTAAAAACTACTCCGAGTACGGATACACTCCACACTAAGGAACTTAGCTGCGACCCCGTATCGCCTAAGTTAAAAAATACACTCGGAGACTTGACTTTGATCCAGAAATCATATAATGCAGATTCAACAAACATTCAACATGACAAGCACTCGAAGTCTTAAACCCTCTGCCAGACTCATCTAGTCCGACAGAGGGTCGGGGACTACACCCAGTGGGTGCACTGAGCGTGCCCCCACAGGAAGAGAAATACAAAAAAACATTCTGCTTGGTCAGGTCCAGCGACAACATTCAAGTTCAACAGATTCAACAGACTCCAACCGACTACCAACAATCAGTTAGAGTCTCAAGATCATGTTGGTCACTCGGATCTACTTCAATTCTCAAGTTCACCCGAACATACTACTGAGCAGAATCGATCAGGGCGAATGATGGATACTTCAATCGACGCATAGTTCTGTAAGGCCCCGAAGCACGTTCAAGTTCGGTGTGCTGCTACAAGATTTACATTGGCACCTTCACCACTCGGACCCCGATCCATTCGAGGGCTAATGACGGGGATATAGCCCTAGGGTAGGGTCATAGGCCTGACCTATATGGCCTACCCAAGGGCACCTCATTATTAGGACTACAAGGGAAATTCTGGCTGTATCGCGACAACATCTAATCCACTCGGTATGGATCCACTCGGACAAGTACACACTATCCACTCGGATGACGGTAAACCACTCGGTCATATGTCTCACTCGGCTATGCGAAGACCAATAGGGTAGTCGAAGCATCATACTCATAGTGGAGATTTCATAGTGGGTTGTCATCATGGCACTAATGCTCCATCTTGTAACATAGGAGGTGAGGGGGTGACACACTCTATATAAGCCACCGCACCACATAGCTTAGGAGAGAGTTTTCTTCTCCCCCGGCGGGCTCATTCTTTCCCTCGAGCTCTGGCTCTCTCTCTCTATACCATGTAACTCATGTCCATGACAGATAAAACAAAGCCTCTCCGGAGCACGAGACGTAGGGTTGTTATCTCCACTGTGAGAGGCCTGGACTCGCTAAAACTACCGTGTCACCCATGTGCATCTTGATAGATCATGCTCCGTTATCCTACCCCCTTTCTATTGTCGGAATCGTTACCACGACACCAGAGAAGGTAGTGCAGTGGTTTGTTGTAGTGTGTGTTGTGCAGCAGGATTGGGGTTCGATCCCCCAAGCCTCCCCTTTTATTTTATTTTTGTTTTTCTTTTGCTGTTTCTTGCTTGGGCAGCAATATTTGCTGCCTAAGATGTCACAACCAGTAGGTTTTCTCCTAGTTTAGCCTTGTGTGTATGTGTTTGTGTGCTTGTGGTGATGTGCACTAGTGTAATAGGTGTAGGGGTAGTGTGTATGTGGTTGCAAACACACCATGTGTGAGGGTGTGTGCATGTGTGTGTGACACACACATGCCAAGGCACGGTTTTCCTTAGTGAGCACTTGTGTGCAAGCATGTATGTGTGTGTGTGTGTGTTAGTGATAGTGGTGTGAGTGTAAGTATGTGTGTGGTTCAGGATAGCATGTGTAGGTGCTAGTGTGTGCAAGCTTGTTTGTATGTGAGTGTGTATGGTGATGTGCTATGGCACACATACATGAGGTCTAAACCCTAATGCACCATTGTAGTTGTGAGTGTGTGCAAGTGCATGTGTAGGTGATGAACTAGTGTGCAACACATATGATATGGCACTATTTGCAACTATGTGATTCCATGTAGTTTTTCCTTTCAAATTTGTGCCTATTTGTTCTATGCAAGTGCCTAGGTATTATATATGTTTTTGGGGTAGAATCATCCCAGCAATCCATTGGTGAAATCAGATTTCCCTTTTGGACACTTTCTGGAAAATTCATTTTTTCTGTTTGATGCTTTGTTTAGAGTTTGGTGCCAAGTGGTGTGATGAGCCTAAGAGGGTGATTCCTTGATGTGGCAGTAGTGGGTGAACCCCTCTACAACATGGTGGTTTTGTTTTATGCTTAGGAGTTTGTATGTGCAAGTTGTGCCCTGTCAAAGTAGGCATGTGGCTGAAATTGTCAGTTTAGTGAAAATCTGTGATTTTCACTAAGTCTGAGAAACTGCTGTTATTTTCTTCCCTTGTAGTTGTGGTTGCAAAATTCATGTGTTGGGAATCACCCCTTGCAATCAACTAGAGAGTTGGAGCTTTTGTGTTTGTCTAGCTCTATGTCAATCTTCATGCACTTTCACTTCATCTAGATATTGTTTTGGGGGCTGTCAAAATGCATCAGAGCATAAACAGCTCGTGAGAATCTGAGATTTTCACTAAGTCCCTGAAATCTTTTATTTTTGTCCAAGTTAGCACCTGTAGATCTTTCTGTGTGTAACTCCTTGGAATTATCTTTTTTCTCATGCTTGTAGAGCTTTTGAATAGCTTTTGCCACATATCTTGTTAGACACATTTGGGTTGCTGTAGGTGCCTTGCATGTTGCTCTCAAACTGCTATGATGTTGTTTAGGACAGAATGCATAGTTTTGTTGTTTTGTAACTTGTGAGTGTATAGTTGGTGGTGTGGTGAGTTTCTTTGCACCACCCCACCTATACTTGTTTGTTTGGTCATGTGGCAACCTGGGAATACCAGAAGTATGCCATTGGAGAGTGCTTGTGGTAGATTTGATCCGTAGGACTCAATTTCTTGTTTCGTAGTTTTCGGTTGATCCGTAGCTCCGTTCTCAACGTTCTTCATATGTTTTTGCATCGTTTTCTCGTGATGCATCTGTTCATGTCATCTTTAGGCATGTCAAGATAGCTTAGAGTGAAGTTCTATACAGTAGTTTGTATTTTCTTCTCATGCATATGCAAGTGACTAGAATAGAGATGCATGCTACATTCTAATCTCATGCATCATGTGTTTGTTGCATCATGTTGTGTTGTTGTTCATTGGCTGTTGTTTTTATATTGTGTAGCACCAGGATCGGAAAGTGAGTACGTGGATTCGGGAGAGTACGTGCAGGATGAACAAGACCAGTTCCAAGATGAAGACATCACAGGCAAGATGACCATGACCTTGATACCGTCTCTAGCTTTGTTATGCCTAGATTCACGTTTCCTTCGTCATATGCTCGCTGCCTACCACTGATATACTTGCCTCCTGATATTGCCATGAAACCCAAAACTTTCCCCTCCTAGCTAATATTGAATGGCTAAGTAGGCTTGCTCAGCTTCTAATGATAGCATTGCTAGTTGCAGGTGCCAATTGTCTCATGTGATAACATGAGTCTTGATATCATTATGTTAAATTTTGCTAATTAATTAATGCACTTATATACTTGGTAAATGATGGAAGGCCTAGCTTTTGCTGGGTGATTTGTTCCGTTATTGCTTATTGTCGCCTTAGTTTCCGGCTACCGGTGTTTGATTCCATAACTGATCGCTCCTAACACGTTCGGGGTTGTTATGGGGACCCCCTTGATAAATCATGTAGTGTTAAGACTTGTCCGGCAGGACCCAACATTGGTTTTAATTTGCTAATCACTTAATAGTAATCTGCATAGGGAATAGCTACCCCGAGGAATTAATCAACAACCTGAGCCAGTGCTCCTCATGAGTGTTGGTCCAAATTGAGCAAACTATAGGGCCACCACGGGGCAACCCGAGGTTTGGTATAACCCGTAGTGTGACTCATCTGTCGTGTCCTGAGACTGAGATACACGACTATTATCGGGGTCGTCGACACGACGAGAGGTCCTGCTAGTCTTGTCTTACCTTAGCGATATATCTTGCATATAGGAATCCTGGCGAAGCTTTGGTTCTCCCCAGAGTTGAGGTTTTCCTCTAAGGAATCCGACGAGATCATGAGATTCGTGATAGAGGATTACTTTGCGGCCCATGACCGTTTCTGATGGACTAGTTGGAGCACCCCTGCAAGGTTTAATCTTTCGGAAAGCCGTGCCCGCGGTTATGTGGCAACTTGGAATATTTGTTAACATCCGGTTATAGATAACTTGAACTTAATCTAATAAAACTACCAACCGTGTGCGTAACCGTGACTGTCCCCTTCGAAGACCTCTCTTCGATCGGGAACACGGTGGGGTGATACGTCTCCAACGTATCTATAATTTTTGATGGTTTCATGCTATTATCCTGTCAAACTTTGGATGTTTTGCGTGCCTTTTATATATTTTTGGTACTAACTTATTAACTCAGTGCCAAGTGATAGTTTCTGTTTTTTCCATGTTTTTGATCCCTTTGAGAGGTGATTTTGAAACAAAGTCCAAACGGAAGAAAATCCTCGAAAAGATTTTTTCCGTAACGGAAGAAGATCGGGAAGCTTGAGAGCCAAGGCAGGGGAGCCTGAGGGGCCCCACAAGCCCCCACCCCGCGGCCAGGGGGGAGGCCGTGGCCCAAAGGCTTGTGGGACCCCTGGGTGCCCTCAGCCCTAGGGGTTGCGCCTATATATTCCCTAAAAATCCCAAAAAAATCAGGAGATCATCGAAAGTACTTTTCCGCCGCCGCAAGCTTCTGTCTCCGCAAGATCCCATCTGGGGCACGTTCTGGTGCCCTGTGGGAGGGGGGATTCGGACACGATGGGCTTCTTCATCAACACCATGACCTCTCCGATGATGCGTGAGTAGTTCACCATAGACCTACGGGTCCATAGCTAGTAACTAGGTGGCTTATTCTCTCTCTTGGATCTTGAATACAAAGTTCTCCATGATCTTCATGGATATTTATCGGATGTAATCTTCTTTTGCGGTGTGTTTGTCGAGATACGATGAATTGTGGATTTATGATCAGATTATCTATGTATCTTATTTGAGTTTCTTATGATCTCTCTTATGCATGATTTCATATCCTTGTAATTCTCTTCGAGTTGTGGGTTTTGTCTAGCCAACTAGATCTATGATTCTTGCAATGGGAGAAGTGCTTGGTTTTGGGTTCATACCGTGCGGTGACCTCACACAGTGACAGAAGGGGTAGCGAGGCACGCATCATGTTGTTTCCATCAAGGGTAAAAATATGGGGTTTTCATCATTGGTTTGAGATTATCCCTCTACATCATGTTATCTTGCTTAAGGCGTTACTCTGTTCGTCCTGAACTCAATACAATAGATGCATGCTGGATAGCGGTCGATGTGTGGCGTAATAGTAGTAGATGCAGAAACTATCGGTCTACTTGTCTCGTACGTGATGCCTATATGTATGATCATTGCCTTAGATATCGTCATGACTTTGCGCGGTTCTATCAATTGCTCGACAGTAATTTGTTCACCCACCGTATTACTTGCTATTTTGAGAGAAGCCTCTAGTGAACACTATGGCCCCCGGGTCTACTCCACACCATATTTCCAGCCTTACACTTTTTTACTTCGTTGCACTTTCCGCCTTCAGATCTCACTTTGCAAACAATCTTGAAGGGATGGACAACCCCTTTGAAGCGTTCGGTGCAAGCTTGTTTGTGTTTGCGCAGGTACTCTGGACATGACGAGACCCTCCTTCATGATTGATACCTTGGTTCTCAAACTGAGGGAAATACTTACTGCTCCTGTGCTGCATCACCCTTTCCTCTTCAAGGGAAAAACCGACGCGAACAAGAGAAGTAGCAAGAAGAATTCCTAGCGCCAAGGAAGGACTTTTGTTACCGTAGCAGAAGAATTTCTGGCGCCGTTTCCGGGGAGGAAGATCAAGTCAAGAACTCATCCAAGTAGGTGTCGCAGACTCATCTCTTGCATTTACTTTGTTTGCCAGTTGCCTCTCGTTTTCCGCTCCCCCACTTCACCAATTCGCCTTTTTCGTTTGCCTTTTTTGTTTGCCTTTTTTGTTTGCCTTTTTCGCTTGCTTTCCTTTGCTTGTGTGCTATGTGCCAATATGCTTGCATCTTCGCTTGCTGAAAAGCTAGTGATATGGATCCTCACCCACTTGCTAATCTCTTTAAGAGATCCAATTATATTGATCCAATTGCTAGTGAGTTGAGTGCACTTGACTTTCTCTATGGAGTTTGCTTGAGATGCGTGAATCTGAAAATCGTGATGAAGAAATCTATGAAGTGATTCACGAGGACTCCTTGAGTGAAAAGCATGATTGCAATGGTTTCACTATAAATTCTATTAGTGACAATCATGCTAAAAATATGCAAAACCCTAAGCTTGGGGATGCTAGTTTTGCTATGTCCACTACTTGTTGCAATAATATTTGCAATAATATTGAAAGTGGGTTTGGAGAAGTCATGACTTTAGTTGATGATAATCCCACTATTTTTGAAGAGCGTCAACTTTGCATGCATGTGGATCATGAAAAGAATATCCTTTGTGATAGCTATTTTGTTGAATTCGATTATGATCCCACATGTAATTGTTTTGAGAGAAGAAAACATTGTGGTAGAAACTTTCATGTTACCAAATTACCTCTTGTGATGTTGAGAATGCTCTTGTCTCTTTCTTCTTCCTTGCATATGGTAATTATTGGTTATCTTGACAATCTGTTTTCCTATAAAATGCCTATGCATAGGAAGTATGTTAGACTTAGATGTGTTTGTCACATGTTTCATGATGCTCTCGTTGTGCTTCAATTCTTGTCTTTTGTGTGAGCATCATTGAATTATCAATGCCTAGCTAAGGGCGTTAAACAATAGCGCTTGTTGGGAGGCAACCCAATGAATTTATCTTTTTCTTTCTGTTTTGTTGCGTCCACACTTTCATAATTCTGTTGTGATTGTGTTTTTTGTTTTTCTTTTTGTGTTTGACCCAAGCAAAACCTTTATGACTAGTCTTGGTAATGGTTGTTTGATCCTGCTGGAAAAACACAGGAACTTTTTGCTCACGAGATAATTTTTTATTTTTATTCAGAAAGAGCTTTTGAGTTGATTATTTTTGCTGCTGGTTGATATGACTTTTTCCCAGGCCGTCGTAATTGTTTAGATTTTTTGAGGTACCAGAAGTATATGAAGTATACAGATTGCTACAGGCTGGTCTGTTTTTGATAGATTCTGTTTTGTTGAGTTGGTTGCTTGTTTTGATGAAACTATGGTTAGTATCGGGGGGTACTAGCCATGGAAAAGTGAGAATACAGTAGCCCAACACCAATATAAATGGAATTCAAGTTTTCTACAGTACCAAAAGAAGTGGTAGTTTGTTTTCTTGTGCTAATGTTATCACGAGTTTCTGTTTAAGTTTTGTGTTGTGAAGTTTTCAAGTTTTGGGTGATGTTCTCATGGACAAAGAGATAAGGAGTGGAAAGAGCCCAAGCTTGGGGATGCCCAAGGCATCCCAAGACAAATTCAAGGACACCAAAAAGCCTAAGCTTGGGGATGCCCCGGGAAGGCATCCCCTCTTTCGTCTTCAATCCATCGGTAACATTACTTGGAGCTATATTTTTATTCACCACATGCTATTTGTTTTGCTTGGAGCGTATTGTATCGTAGGAGTCTTTTCCTTTTGTTGTGTCACAATAATCCTTGCTGCACACTTTTTTGAGAGAGAGAGACATGCACTCATCATGATTTTGCTAGAATGCTCATAGTGCTTCACTTATATCTTTTGAGCTAGATACTTTTGCTCATAGTGCTTCACTTATATCTTTTGAGCTAGATACTTTTGCTCTTGTGCTTCACTTCACTAGTAGAAAATAGGGCTATCGTTCGGCCCTGGCCAGCCCATTAGTCTCGGTTCTTCAAGAACCGGGACCAACAGGGGGTATTAGACCCGGTTCGTGAGCCCAGGGGGCCGGCCGGGGCCTCGTGGGCATTGGTCCCGGTTCATGTAGAACCATTTGTCCCGGTTCGAGCCACGAACCGGGACCAATGGTCCTCACTGCTGGCCCACAACCATTGGTCCCGGTTCGTGGCATGAACCGGGACAGAAGGGGTGGCTTTAGTCCTGGTTCATGCCACGAACAGGTACAAATAAGTTGCCTATATATACCCATCGCCGCGGTAGAGCGCTCTGTTTTTTTTGGCCGATGAGGGGAGGGCATTTTGGTGCTCTAGCTCACCTCCTACGCACATGAGGTGTTCGATGAAATGCCCGAGCCACACTAGTTAAGCTTTCTCCTCTCGAAGCTCGACCTAGGAGCTTCATTTTTCCCGAGATTTGTCTAGATTTAGGGGTCCGTCATGCCCCGTCCCCGTTTTCACCGCCGTTGATCGCCCACGCCGATCTCGTCGACGGCACCACCGTGGTGAGCCTCTTGTTCTTATCTTCTTTATGATACTTGTCTAATTTTCTTACTTTAGATAGATATTTGTCTGATTTTCTAAATTTTGACACACATAATTATATGTAATGCACGCAGATGAACCGGCAATGGATGTATGGTGACAGACACACCTCCGAGTACATTAAGGGCATGCATATTTTTCTGCAAGTGGCTGAGGCAAACAAGCAGAATGGTTTTATGTGTTGTCCATGCAGTAAATGTGGGAATACGAAGTCATAGTCTGACCGGAAAATCCTTCACACCCACCTGCTTTACAAGGGTTTCATGCCACACTATAATGTTTGGACGAGGCACGGAGAAATAGGGGTTATGATTGAAGTCGGCGAAGAAGAAGAGGACGATGACAACTATGTGCCCCCTGAATATGGTGATGCTGCAACGGGGGGAGCTGCTGAAGATCAAGAGGAACCAGACGATGTGCCCGATGATGCTGCAACGGGGGAAGCTACTGAAGATCAAGAGAAACCAGATGATGTGCCCGATGATGATCTCCGCCGGGTCATTGTTGATGCAAGGACGCAATGCGAAAGTCAAAAGGAGAAGCTGAAGTTCGATCACATGTTAGAGGATCACAAAAAAAAGTTGTACCCCAATTGTGAAGATGGCAACACAAAGCTGGGTACCGTACTGGAATTGCTGCAGTGGAAGGCAGAGAATGCTGTGCGTGACAAAGGATTTGAGAAGCTACTGAAAATATTGAAGAAGAAGCTTCCAAAGGATAATGAATTGCCCGACAGTATGTACGCATCAAAGAAGGTCGTATGCCCTCTAGGATTGGAGGTGCATAAGACACATGCATGCCCTAATGACTGGATCCTCTACCGCGGTGCATACGAGGATTTGAACGCATGCCCGATATGCGGTGCATTGCGGTATAAGATCAGATGAGATGACCCTGGTGATGTTGACGGCGAGCCCCGCAGGAAGAGAGTTCCTGCGAAGGTGATGTGGTATGCTCCTATAATACCACGGTTGAAACGACTGTTCAGAAACAAAGAGCATGCCAAGTTGATGCGATGGCACAGTGAGGACCGTAAGAAAGACAGCAAGTTGAGAGCACCCGCTGACGGGTCGCAGTGGAGAAAAATCGAGAGAGAGTACTGGGCAGAGTTTGCATGTGACCCAAGGAACGTATTGTTTGGTTTATGCGCGGACGACATTAATCCTTTCGGGGAGCAGAGCAGCAATCACAGCACCTGGCCCGTGACTCTATGTATGTATAACCTTCCTCCTTGGATGTGCATGAAGCGGAAGTTCATTATGATGCCAGTTCTCATCCAAGGCCCTAAGCAACCCGGCAACGACATTGATGTGTACCTAAGGCCATTAGTTGAAGAACTTTTAGAGCTGTGGAATGGAAACGATGTACGTGCGTGGGATGAGCACAAACAAGAGGAATTTAACCTGCACACGTTGCTGTTTGTAACCATCAATGATTGGCCCGCTCTGAGTAACCTTTCAGGACAGGCAAACAAGGGATACCACGCATGCACGCACTATTTAGCTGACACCGAAAGTATATACCTGGGAAGCTGCAGGAAGAATGTGTACCTGGGCCATCGTCGATTTCTTCCGACCAACCATCAATGTCGAAAGAAAGGCAAGCATTTGAAAGGCGAGGCAGATCACCGAAAGAAGCTCGCCATGCGTACCGGTGATCACGTACTTGCTATGGTCAATGATTTACACGTAATCTTTGGAAAGGGTCCCGCGGACTAGCTGTTCCGAGTGACGCTGGGGGATACGCACCCATGTGGAAGAAGAAATCTATATTTTGGGACCTACCCTACTGGAAAGACCTAGAGGTCCGCTCTTCGATAGACGTGATGCACGTGACGAAGAACCTTTGCGTCAACCTGCTAGGCTTCTTGGGCGTGTATGGGAAGACAAAAGATACAACTGAGGCATGGGAGGACCTGCAACGTTTGCACGAAAAAGACGGCATGCCTCCAAAGCAGTATGAAGGTCCTGCCAGCTACGCTCTTACCAAAGAAGAGAAGGAAATCTTCTTTGAATGCCTGCTTAGTATGAAGGTCCCGACTGGCTTCTCGTCGAATATAAAGGGAATAATAAATATGGCAGAGAAAAAGTTTCAGAACCTAAAGTCTCATGACTGCCACGTGATTATGACGCAACTGCTTCTGGTTGCATTGAGGTGGCTTCTACCGGAAAACGTCTGATTAGCCATTGTGAAGCTATGTGCATTCCTCAATGCAATCTCTCAGAAGGTGATCGATCCAGAAATCATACCAAGGCTAAGGAGTGATGTGGTGCAATGTCTTGTCAGTTTCGAGCTGGTGTTCCCACCATCCTTCTTCAGTATCATGACGCACGTCCTAGTTCATCTAGTTGACGAGATTGTCATTCCGGGCCCCGTATTTCTACACAATATGTACCCCTTTGAGAGGTTCATGGGAGTCCTAAAGAAACATGTCTGTAACTGCGCTAGGCCAGAAGGAAGCATCTCCATGGGCCATCAAGCAGAGGATGTCATTGGGTTTTGTGTTGAGTTCATTCCTGACCTTAAGAAGATAGGTCTCCCGAAATCGTGGTATGAGGGGAGACTGACTGGAAAAGGCACGCTTGGAGGGGAGACAATAATATGCAGGGACGGATATTCTTGGTCTCAAGCACACTGCAAAGTTCTATAGAACTCTACCTTGGTGACCCCTTATGTCGATGAACACAAGAACAGTCTGCGCTCCAAACACCCGGAGCAGTGCGATGACTGGATTACATGTGAACACATCGGGACTTTCAGCAGTTGGTTGGAAACACGCCTCAGAGATGAAAACACTGTTTGTGATGAGCTGTACTCGTTGTCCAGGGGACCATCTTCGACTGTTACGATTTGGAAAGGATACGAGATAAATGTGAATACATTTTACACGATTGCCCAAGATCAAAAGAGCACCAACCAAAACAGCGGTGTCAGCTTTGATGCAACCACCTAGAGGGGAAAGGACTATTATGGTTACATAGTGGACATATGGGAACTTGACTACGGAGTATATTTTAAGGTCCCTTTGTTTGAGTGCAAATGGGTCAATCTGTTAGGAGGCGGGGTACAGGTAGACCCATAGTACGGAATGAAAACAGTGGATCTGAACAATCTTGGGTACACTGACGAACCGTTCGTCCTAGCCAATGATGTGGCACAGGTTATCTATGTGAAGGACATGTCTACCAAACCGAGAAAAAGAAAAAATAAGGAAGCGAATACATCATACGATGAGCCAAAGCGCCACATAGTTCTTTCAGGAAAAAGGGACATCGTGGGAGTGGAGGGCAAGACAGAAATGTCCGAAGATTATGAAAAGTTTCATGAAATTCCTCCCTTCAAAGTCACGGCTGACCCAAGCATCCTCATAAATGATGAAGATTATCCATGGTTAAGGCGCAATAAGGAAAGGACACAAGCGAAGAAAAAGTGAAGACTTTCTCCACAACTATTATGATGATACCATGCCAACTTTCAACCTTTTTGTAGTTCATTTGAAATGCATCTTGTAACAGACAGGTGAGCACTGCGCTTCTCCCTTCATCGTCCCTACACTCAGGGCTTATAAACCGCCCCGAGTGCCTCTTTCTTGGCGAGGTGGGACTAAAAAACAGTTGCAGAAATAATCAACTAAAAAACTCTTTTACCGGTTCATGCCACGAACCGGTACTAAAAGGTGCTCGTGGGGCCCAGCCTTAAAATCTGTACCAAATAAAATGCCTTTGTACTAAAATTATATAGAATTTTGTTCAAAACATTAAAAGCAAAAAGAATTATCATAGAAGAAAATAAATAAGTAATTAGAATTTTCTTACAAACTTTCATAGCAAAAATAATTATCGTAAAAGGAAATAAATAAGTAATTAGAAACAAAAAATAAAGCTAAAAAAACTGGGAAAAAATTAAAATAAAGGAATCAACTAAAAAGCTTTTATAAACCTCTAGTATTATTGAAACTAAAATTATATAGAATTTTGTTACAAACTTTAATAGCAAAAACAACTATCATAAAAGAAAATAAATAACTAATTAGAAACAATATAAAATAAAAAAATAAGTATTTTGTTGTAATTAGAAACAAAACAAAATAAGCTAACTAGCACTTTGAATTTAAGTAGAAACAAAACAAAAAAACAAAACAAAAATAATGGAAAAAATTAAAAAAATAGATTCGAATTTAGAGAGAAATTAAACCTAAATTCAAAGTGCTAGTTAGCCTAACTAGCTCTTTGGATTTAAAGTGCTAGTTAGCCTAACTAGCTATTTGAATTTAGGTCGAATTTTGTCTCTAAATTCGTACCACTCGACATTGCAGCCGCGGCGGAGCTTATAAACAGGCTCGACAGCCCTTCGCTTGGCGAGGTGGGACTAAACATCCAACCGCACTGCGGCTGTGGCAGGCACATGCCTTTAGTCCCGATTGGTGGCTCCAACCGAGACTAATGCCCCTCTTTAGTCCCGGTTGGTGGCACCAACCGGGACCAAAGGCCTCTGCTTCCCGCCCTTTGGGCTGCCGAAAAGAGGCCTTTGGTACCGGTTGGTGCCACCAACCGGGACCAATGCAACCCTTTAGTCCCGGTTGGTGCCACGAACCGGGACCAAAGCTTCTGCTATATAAACCAACACTTTGGAAATTTTCAGATTTGACGGCGCCGAGAGTTCATCACCGACCGACGACGCCGTGAGCTCATCCACGGCGCCGCCAGGCTGCCTCGTCGCCGTCGCCCGTCGCCCTCCGCCCCCAAGCCCACGCCGTCCCCCGTCGCCTTCGCCCTCCGCCCCCCACCGCCGTGGCCTCGCCCTCCGCCGCGCCCGAGCTGTCGCCAATCACCGTCGCCCTCGCCCTCCGCCCCCCGCCGCCGTCGCCGTCGCCCTCGCCGCCCACGCCGTCGCCCCGGCCGCCCCCAATGTGAGCCGTCGCCGCCATGGCTCTGTTTTTTTTTCTTGATTTATTGTTTTTAATTTTTGATCTGTAACATTTGATTTCTATATACATATATAGTTGTAGAATGCTCATTTCATGCATGTATGTTTGCATTTTTCATATATGTATGTTTGCAGAGACCGGGGGTCTTAACCTCCTTTTCAAACAAAAATATACCCATATGACCAACGTCTGATGGGTAGCTTGAGTCGTTGCCTTCTTTGTGCGTGATATTTGGCACAAATATGGCCTCAAATCAAAAAAGGTTCAACAAGAAAGTTGTTTGTATCACCCATATATAGAAATTTGAAATTGGGCGCAGCTCCATCTGAGATCATATATGGACTGTGGTACCCAAAAATGAAATTGTTGTCTCAACCATACTTGAATCCGAGTTCGGTTAATTTTTAAAGAATGTTTAAAGGATTTGGAATACTTCCATTTTATGGGAAGTCCAGCAACATCATAAATAGATGTGAGGTCATGGTGCATTGAACAACACATAGCAAAATATTCAATCAAGCACTTTTTACATTGATATACCTTTTTATCTCTCCCTTGTTTATATGTTTTCACGTTCTTCATTGTTCGTCATTCTTGCTATGAATAGATCATCAGCATGTGTTTGTTATCCGATATACCCAACCACTTTGTGTAGTGCCCAATAATTCATATGGTGTTTCTAGATCGTTCAGTGAATATACTCTATCAACCATCCCTAGTTTTCTCATTCATGCATCTAATTACATGCAAAGGACGATTCAAACTAATATCCACTAGTCAACAACCTGTGCATTTGCACGGGCTAGTTTTAATGCATGGTTACTTAGCAATGGTCTCGTGAAAGTATACTGATTTTGGAAATAGTGGTTAGTCTTATACTTGTCAGATTTTTTTGTTATGTGTGTAGTTCCTTCAAAACAAATGTGAAAACCAAAGTGCTAATTTTTGTGGGTATCTTAAAACGGAAATCAAATGCTTTATAATTTTAACATTTAAATGAAATATAATAAAGCATATAATAGTTTCATTCAACGTATTGATTTTTTTTTTTCCATGCCTTATAGAAATGTTATTTTTTAGTTCATTTTACGATGCCTATCCGGCATCCTCATCGTCGACTCGGCGGAGGACACCTGCTTGATCAGAGGGGCTATGTCCGGGACTGGGCTCCGCCCGACTAGTACTGGGAGGTGCTACCTTCCGGGGGACGTAGGTTGGTGAGGAGGTAGCCCATTGTTGACCCGATCCTTGTTTGGTGGCGGTCGCGCGGGCCAGTGACGGTGCCGAGGCTTCCGGACACCGCGCAGGTGGTACGTCACCTTGTCAGCGAGGAGGACGAGCACGTCCGTCGCTACATGGTTGCATTGGAGGGCAGGTTCTCCAATACCTGGCAGGTTCTTCAGGGATCTCACTGGAGCTACGATCCTGTGATGGTTCCTTCTCTTTGGGTGTCCACCGCCCACGACGATACCCGTCGGGCGCTACGGTTCTAGCTGTATTAATGATGCTTTATGTATGATAGTATTCGAGGAGTATTAATTAGTGATAATATTCGACGATGTATGGACACAAGAGATCGATGATGTAGTCTTGCTTATAATTGAACGCATGCTAATTTGAATACTACTTTATTTTATGATTTGTTTTTTGCTTATTGAATGTTCAAATTGGAAAAGTACTCCTACTTTGAATGCTAAAATTAGCACTATGCAAAAATCTAGGAGCCCCCCTCCATCATCCGCGCCGTCGTCCCCGTCACCGACCCCCCTCCAACCTCCAGTTAGGGTCTATATTGTTTTATGCTATTTCACCTTAAATGGGGTATTTAATTAGGTCCTCCCTAATACTAATGATCATGTTGCTGTAAATGTTGTATGACAATGTTGTAAAGGGTAGTAATTGGTCTCTTCTGCTGCTTTTCAGAGATGTAGTTCTTCACGGTTATACTTGAGAAATCCTCCAGGCTGGTGCTGCCGCACAATTTTGTGAAGATGCTGGACGGCCATCGGCCACAGAACATGAAGCTGAGGTAGGACGGCAACGGGCTTCGCAAGCTGTGGGACGTGGAGGTGGTGTTCGACGCCGATGGCCGCATGTACCTAGATCATGGTTGGAAGCAGTTCGTCCGTGCCTACGACCTGGGGATCGGGTACTTCCTTGTCTTCAGGTACGACGGCAACGCCACGTTCGTCGTGAAGGTGTTCGACACGACTATATGTCGGAGGCGCTACCAGGACAACGACGATGCCGGTACGCTCTGTCTCTTCTTCCTCTCCATTAGGCTATCTCTCACACCCATTTTTAAAAAAACTTTTTTGCATTTGGCAAGGCAATGGGAGCAGGAGTAGCGAGTACTGCGACATGTGCTATGTCTATGGCAGCAGCGACTCTGGCAGCAAAAGTAGCAGCGACTCCGGCTACAGCAAAAGTAGCAGCGACGATGGCCTCGTGATGGATGACCCACAGCTGGGCATCAGGGCCATGCCAATTGTGGTAGAGGAGTACATCCCACAGCCTGGCCTGGGGCTTCGCCGCTCTAAGCGCATCAAGATGATGAAGGAGAAGGTGAAGAAGAAGGAGTGAATATCTTAAGAACCTGATGGCTTTAATCTTTATAGTATAAACCTTTTAAGTACGACAGTGTTGAACTGTTACTGCACTTTTAAGTATGATGGTGGTGTGCCTGATGAAATTTTGTGCATGCTCACGGATGCTCCTTGTTATTATGATGTATGATGATGCATGATTAGTAGGACTTATTATTATATATGATGATGTATGATGCGAGCATGAAGAGTTATTATATATCAGCGGGTGAAACGAACATAGCAGTAGCGTTGGTAAACCAAGCACGAAGATAAGAGAGGACACTTCTCTCTATTAGCTAGCTAATAACAACCTAAATTAACCCCCAAAACCCCTAAACCAGCCACTTTCAAAAAAAACCCTCAGCTGCAGCCAGTTTCTGACGCGTGGATGCCTTTTGGTCCCGGTTTATGTCACCAACTGGGACCAAATGCCCCCCTGCCTGGGCTGCCCGCAGCGGCCACGTGGATGCCCATCTGTCCCGGTTCGTGTAAGAACCGGGACTAAAGGGGGGAGGCATTAGTAACGACCTATTAGTCCCGGTTCAAGAACCGGGACTAATGGCCCTTACGAACCGGGACAAATACCCTGTTTTTCTACTAGTGCTTATATCTTTTAGAGCATGGCGGTGCGTGATTTGGTAGTTGTCTTATGCTATGAAAGTAGTCCCAAATGTGATAGGTACTCAAAGAGGATGCAAAAACTTCCATTTTCATGTGCATTGAGTAGAAAGAGAAATTTTGGTTCCTCTCAATTAGTTTTGAGACGTGGATTTGGTAATATTAAGAGCTATGTTAGTAGTGTGTTGTGAATCTAGAAATACTTGTGTTGAAGTTAGTGATTCCCGTAGCATGCACGTATGGTGAACCGCTATGTTAGGAATTCAGAGCATAATTGATCTATTGATTGTCATCCTTTGTGTTGAGGTCAGGATTGCGTGATGGTTACACCTACCAACCCTTCCCCTCGGAGTATGCGTTTAGCACTTTGTTTTGATTACTAACAAAAACTTTCGCAACAAGTATGTGAGTTCTTCATGACTAATGTGAGTCCATGGTATAGATGCACTTTCACCTTCCACCATTGCTAGCCTCTCTAGTGCCGCGCAATTCTCGCCGTTGCACAAACCCACCAAATTCCTTCCTCAAAATAGCCACGATACCTACCTACTATGGCATTTTCATAGCCATTCCGAGATATATTGCCATGCAACTCCCACCGTTCCGTCTCATGACTTGTGTCGTCACTCTCATATTTACATTGCATGATCGTAAGATAGCTAGCGAGATGTTTCAACGTCATACGCCATGCTAGATCATTGCACATCCCGGTACACTGCCGGAGGCATTTCCTTTGGAGTCACCATCATTGTGATCTTTGAGTTGTGAGTAAATAAAAGTATGATGATCATCATTATTTGAGCATTGTCCCATGTGAGGAAAAAAAAGAGGCCAAAGAGCCCAAAAACAAAAAAAATAGAAAAGAAAAAACGAGGCCTAAGAGTCCAAATAAAAAAAGAGAAAAAGAGAGAAGGGACAATGCTACTATCTTTTTCCACACTTGTGCTTCATGATAGCACCATGTTCTTCATGATTGAGAGCTTCTTGCTTTGTCACTACCATATGCTAGTGGGAATCTTCATTATATAACTTGGCTTGTATATTCCAATGATGGGCTTCTCTAAATTGCCCTAGGTCTTCGTGAGCAAGCAAGTTGGATGCACACCCACTAGTTCTCCTTTTGAGCTTTCACATACTTATAGCTCTAGTGCTTCTCTTGTATGGCAATTTCTACTCATTCACATTGATATCTATTAATGGGCATCTCCATAGCCTATTGATACGCCGAGTCATTGTGACCATCTTCCCCTTTTTTGTCTCACAACCACCACCACACTCTATTCCACCTATAGTGCTATATCCATGGCTCACGCTCATGTATTGCGTGATAGTTATAAAAAGTTTGAGAAAGTAAGAGTGCGAAAACTATTACTTGGCCAATACCGGGGTTGTGCATGATTTACATTAGTTGTGTGAGGATGATGGAGCATAGCCAGACTATGTGATTTTGTATGGATAACTTTCATTGGCCTTGTTATTTTGAAAGTTCATGATTACTTTGCTAGTTTGCTTGAAGTATTATCGTTTTCATGTCAATAGAAAACTATTGTTTTGAACCTTACGGATCTGAACATTCATGTCACGTGAAAGAAGTTGCAAAGGACAACTATGCTAGGTAGCATTCGACATTAAATATTCATTCTTTATCACTTCCCTACTCGAGGAAGAGCAGGAGTTAAGTGTTGGAATTATGCCCTAGAGGCAATAATAAATATGGTTATTATTATAATTCCTGTATCAAGATAATAGTTTATTATCCATGCTATAATTGTATTGAATGAAGACTCATTTACATGTGTGGATACATAGACAAAACACCGTCCCTAGCATGCCTCTAGTTGGCTAGCCAGTTAGTCAATGATAGTCAGGGTCTTCTGATTATGAACAAGGTGTTGTTGCTTGATAACTGGATCACGTCATTGGGAGAATCACGTGATGGACTAGACCCAAACTAATAGACGTAGCATGTTGATCGTGTCATTTTGTTGCTACTGTTCTCTGCGTGTCAAGTATTTATTCCTATGACCATGAGATCATATAACTCAATGACACCGGAGGAATACTTTTTGTGTATCAAACGTCGCAACGTAACTGGGTGACTATAAGGATGCTCTACAGGTATGTCCGAAGGTGTTAGTTGAGTTAGTATGGATCAAGACTTGGATTTGTCACTCCGTGTGACGGAGAGGTATCTCGGGGCCCACTCGGTAATACAACATCACACACAAGCCTTGCAAGCAATGTAACTTAGTGTAAGTTGCGGGATCTTGTATTACGTAATGAGTAAAGAGACTTGTCGGTAAACGAGATTGAAATAGGTATGCGGATACTGACGATCGAATCTCGGGCAAGTAACATACCGAAGGACAAAGGGAATGACATACGGGATTATATGAATCCTTGGCACTGAGGTTCAAACGATAAGATCTTCGTAGAATATGTAGGATCCAATATGGGCATCCAGGTCCCGCTATTGGATATTGACCGAGGAGTCTCTCGGATCATGTCTACATAGTTCTCGAACCCGCAGGGTGTGCACACTTAAGGTTCGACGTTGTTTTATGTGTATTTGAGTTATATGGTTGGTTACCGAATGTTGTTCGGAGTCCCGGATGAGATCACGGACGTCACGAGGGTTTCCGGAATGGTCCGGAAACGAAGATTGATATATAGGATGACCTCATTTGATTACCGGAAGGTTTTCAGAGTTACCGGGAATGTACCGGGAATGACGAATGGGTTCCGGGAGTTCACCGGGGGGGCAACCCACCCCGGGGAAGCCCATAGGCCTTGGGGGAGACACACCAGCCCTTAGTGGGCTGGTGGGACAGCCCACAAGTGCCCTATGCGCCAAGGAGAAGAAAATCAAGAGAGAAAGAAAAAAAAGGAGGAGGTGGGAAGGAAGGGGGACTCCCTCCCACCAAACCTAGTCCAACTCGGTTTGGGGGGGAGAGTCCTCCCCTTTGGACTCGGCCGACCCCCTTGGGGCTCCTTGAGCCCCAAGGCAAGGCCCCCTCCCTCCCACCTATATATACGGAGGTTTTAGGGCTGATTTGAGACGACTTTTCCATGGCAGCCCGACCACATACCTCCACGGTTTTTCCTCTAGATCGCGTTTCTACGGAGCTCGGGCGGAGCCCTGCTGAGACAAGGTCATCACCAACCTCTGGAGCGCCGTCACGCTGCTGGAGAACTCTTCTACCTCTCCGTCTCTCTTGCTGGATCAAGAAGGCCGAGATCATCGTCGAGCTGTACGTGTGCTGAACGCGGAGGTGCCGTCCGTTCGGTACTAGATCGTGGGACTGATCGCGGGATTGTTCACGGGGCGGATCGAGGGACGTGAGGACGTTCCACTACATCAACCGCATTCTCTAACGCTTCTGCTGTATGGTCTACAAGGATACGTAGATCACTCATCCCCTCTCGTAGATGGACATCACCATGATAGGTCTTCGTGCGCGTAGGAAATTTTTTGTTTCCCATGCGACGTTCCCCATCAGTGGTATCAGAGCTAGGTTCATGCGTAGATGCCTTCTCGAGTAGAACACAAAAGTTTTTGTGGGCGGTGATGTGCGTTTTGCTGCCCTCCTTAGTCTTTTCTTGATTCCGCGGTATTGTTGGATTGAAGCGGCTTGGACCGACATTACTCGTACGCTTACGAGAGACTGGTTTCATCGTTACGAGTAACCCCCTTTGCTCAAAGATGACTGGCAAGTGTCGGTTTCTCCAACTTTAGTTGAATCGGATTTGACCGAGGAGGTCCTTGGATGAGGTTAAATAGCAACTCATATATCTCCGTTGTGGTTTTTGCGTAAGTAAGATGCGATCCTACTAGATACCCTTGGTCACCACGTAAAACATGCAACAACAAAATTAGAGGACGTCTATGGCCAACGATGTGATGTGATATATTGGATGTATGAGATGATCATGTTGTAATAGAAATATCGACTTGGACGTCGATGGTACGGCAACCGGAAGGAGCCATATGGTTGTCTTTATACTAACGTTTGTGCTTGCAGATGCGTTTACTATTTTGCTAGGATGTAGCTTTAGTAGTAATAGCATAAGTAGCACGACAACCCCGATGGCAACACGTTGATGGATGATCATGGTGTGGCGCCGGTGACAAGAAGATCGTGCCGGTGCTTTGGTGATGGAGATCAAGAAGCACGTGATGATGGCCATATCATGTCACTTATGAATTGCATGTGATGTTAATCCTTTTATGCACCTTATTTTGCTTAGAACGACGGTAGCATTATGAGGTGATCTCTCACTAAAATTTCAAGACGAAATTGTGTTCTCCCCGACTGTGCACCGTTGCTACAGTTCGTCGTTTCGAGACACCACGTGATGATCGGGTGTGATAGACTCAACGTTCACATACAACGGGTGCAAAACAGTTGCGCACGCGGAACACTTGTGTTAAGCTTGACGAGCCTAGCATGTGCAGACATGGCCTCGGAACACATGAGACCGAAAGGTCGATCATGAATCATATAGTTGATATGATTAGCATAGGGATGCTTACCACTGAAACTATACTCAACTCACGTGATGATCGGACTTGGGATAGTGTAAGTGGATCATGAACCACTCAAATGACTAGAGAGATGTACTTTTTGAGTGGGAGTTTAGCATATAATTTGATTAAGTTGAACTCTAATTATCTTGAACATAGTCTAAGTCCACTTTGAATATATTTGTGTTGTAGATCATGGCTCACGCGACAGTCATCCTGAATTTTAATACGTTCCTAGAGAAAGCTAAGTTGAAAGATGATGGAAGCAACTTTGTAGACTGGGCTCGTAATCTTAAGCTAATCTTACAAGCTGGGAAGAAGGATTATGTCCTTAATGCTGCGCTAGGAGATGAACCACCCGCTACGGCTGATCAGGATGTTAAGAACGCTTGGTTAGCACGTAAGGAGGACTACTCAATAGTTCAATGTGCAGTCTTGTATGGCTTAGAACCGGGACTTCAACGTCGCTTTGAGCGTCATGGAGCATTTGAGATGTTCCAGGAGTTGGAGTTTATCTTTCAGAAGAACGCCCGGATCGAGAGGTATGAGACCTCCGATAAATTCTATGCTTGCAAGATGGAGGAAAACTCGTCTGTCAGTGAACATGTGCTCAAAATGTTGGGTACTCAAACCGTCTAGCTGAGCTGGGATTGAACTCCCGCAAGAAGCTATCACTGACAGAATCCTTCAATCACTGCCGCCAAGCTGCAAAGGCTTTGTGTTGAACTACAACATGCAAGGGATGAACAAGTGTCCCGGCAAGTTGTTTGCGATGTTGAAAGTCGCAGAGTCTGAACTCCGTAAAGAGCATCAAGTGTTGATGGTGGATAAGACCACTAGTTTCAAGAGAAACGGCAAAGGCAAGAAGGGCAATTCGAAGAAGAGCGGCAAGCCTGTTGCCAATCCACCGAAGAAACCCAAGGCTGGACCTAAGCCTGAAACGGAGTGCTTCTATTGCAAGGGTATGGGTCACTGGAAGCGCAATTGCCCCAAGTATCTGGCAGATAAGAAGGCGGGCAAAGAAAAATCAGGTATATTTGATATACATGTTATTGATGTGTACTTAACTGGCTCTCGTAGTAGTGCCTGGGTATTCGATACCGGTTCTGTTGCTCATATTTGCAACTCGAAACAGGAACTGCGGAATAGACGAAGGCTGGCGAAAGATGAAGTGACGATGCGCGTAGGAAATGGTTCCAAGGTTGATGCAATCGCCGTCGGCACAGTGTCACTTCAGCTACCGTCGGGATTAGTGATGAACTTAAATCATTGTTATTTAGTGCCTGCGTTGAGCATGAACATTATATCTGGATCTTGTTTATTGCGAGACGGTTACTCCTTTAAGTCAGAGAATAATGGTTGTTCTATTTCTATGAGTAACATCTTTTATGGTCATGCACCGAATGTGAGAGGATTGTTCATATTGAATCTTGATAGCGATACGCATATACATAACATTGAGACCAAAAGAGTTAGAGTAAACAATGATAGCGCCATATTTTTGTGGCACTGCCGCTTGGGTCATATTGGTGTAAAGCGCATGAAGAAACTCCATGCTGATGGACTTTTGGAGTCACTTCACTTTGATTCACTTGACACGTGCGAACCATGCCTCATGGGCAAGATGACTAAGACTCCGTTCTCCGGAACAATGGAGCGTGCAAGTGACTTATTGGAAATCATACATACCGATGCGTGTGGTCCAATGAGCGTGGAGGCACGCGGCGGATATCGTTATTTTCTCACCTTCCCTGACGATTTAAGTAGATATGGTTATGTCTACTTGATGAAGCACAAGTCTGAAACATTTCAAAAGTTCAAGCAATTTCAGAGTGAAGTGGAAAATCATCGTAACAAGAAGATCAAGTTCCTACGGTCAGATCGTGGGGGTGAATATCTGAGTTTCGAGTTTGGTGCTCACTTAAGAAAATGTGGAATTGTTTCACAGTTAACACCGCCTGGAACACCACAGCGTAATGGTGTGTCCGAACGTCGTAATCGTACTTTGTTAGAGATGGTGCGATCTATGATGTCTCTTACTGATTTGCCGTTATCATTTTGGGGTTATGCATTAGAAACAGCTGCATTCACTTTAAATAGGGCACCATCAAAATCCGTTGAGACGACACCATACGAACTGTGGTATGGCAAAAGGCCAAAGTTGTCGTTTCTTAAAGTTTGGGGATGTGATGCTTATGTCAAAAAGCTTCAGCCTGAAAAGCTGGAACCCAAAGCGGAAAAATGCGTCTTCATAGGTTACCCAAAAGAGACAGTTGGGTACACCTTCTATCTCAAATCCGAGGGCAAAGTGTTTGTTGCTAAGAACGGAACTTTTCTCGAGAAGGAGTTTCTCTCGAGAGAATTGAGTGGGAGGAAGATAGAACTTGACGAGGTTGTCGAACCTCTCATCCCTCTGGATGGTGGCACAGGACAAGGGGAAACCTCTGTCGTTTCGACGCCGGTTGAGGAGGAAGTTAATGATGATGATCATGAAACTCCAGCTCAAGTTTCTGTTGAACCACGCAGGTCAACGAGATCACGCGCTGCTCCGGAGTGGTACGGTAATCCCGTCTTATCAATCATGTTGTTGGACAACAATGAACCTGCAAATTATGAAGAAGCAATGGTGGGCCCAGATTCCAACAAATGGCTAGAAGCCATGAAATCCGAGATAGGATCCATGTATGAGAACAAAATGTGGACTTTGGAGATACTACCTGAGGGCCGCAAGGCTATTCAGAATAAATGGATCTTTAAGAAAAAGACGGACGCTGACGGTAATGTGACCGTTTATAAAGCTCGACTTGTGGCAAAGGGTTTTTCACAAGTTCCAGGAGTTGACTACGAGGAGACTTTCTCACCCGTAGCGATGCTTAAGTCCGTCAGAATCATGTTAGCAATAGCTGCATTTTTCGATTATGAAATCTGGCAGATGGATGTCAAAACAGCGTTCCTTCACGGTTTCCTTAAGGAAGAGTTGTATATGATGCAACCCGAAGGTTTTGTCGATCCTAAGAATGCTAACAAGGTATGCAAGCTCCAGCGATCCATTTATGGACTGGTGCAAGCATCTCGGAGTTGGAACAAACGCTTTGATGAGGTGATCAAAGCATTTGGGTTTATACAAGTGGTTGGAGAATCTTGTATTTACAAGAAAGTGAGTGGGAGCTCTGTGGCGTTTCTAATATTATATGTGGATGACATATTACTGATTGGAAACAACGTAGAGTTTTTGGAGAGCATAAGAGGTTACTTGAATAAAAGTTTCTCTATGAAGGACCTAGGAGAAGCTGCTTACATTCTAGGCATTAAGATCTATAGGGATAGATCAAAACGCCTGATAGGACTTTCACAAAGCACATACCTTGATAAAGTTTTGAAGAGGTTCAAAATGGAACAGTCCAAGAAAGGGTTCTTGCCAGTTTTACAAGGTACGATATTGAGTAAGACTCAGTGCCCAGCAACTGATGAAGATAGAGAGCATATGCGCTCCGTCCCCTATGCTTCAGCCATAGGTTCTATCATGTATGCGATGCTGTGCACTAGACCGGATGTTAGCCTGGCCATAAGTATGGCAGGTAGGTTCCAGAGTAATCCAGGAGTGGATCACTGGACAGCGGTCAAGAATATCCTGAAGTACCTGAAAAGGACTAAGGAGATGTTTCTCGTGTATGGAGGTGACGAAGAGCTCGCCGTAAAAGGTTACGTCGATGCAAGCTTTGACACAGATCCGAACGACTCTAAGTCGCAAACCGGATACGTATTTATTCTTAATGGGGGTGCAGTAAGCTGGTGCAGTTCCAAGCAAAGCGTCGTAGCAGATTCTACATGTGAAGCGGAGTACATGGCTGCCTCGGAGGCGGCTAAGGAGGGTGTCTGGATGAAGCAGTTCATGACGGATCTTGGAGTGGTGCCAAGCGCACTGAATCCAATAACCTTGTTCTGTGACAACACTGGTGCCATTGCCTTAGCAAAGGAACCACGGTTTCACAAGAAGACCAGACACATCAAACGACGCTTCAACCTCATCCGCGACTACGTCGAGGAAGAGGACGTAAATATATGAAAAGTGCACACGGATCTGAATGTAGCAGACCCGCTGACTAAACCTCTTCCACAGCCAAAACATGATCAACACCAAAACTGTATGGGTGTTAGATTTATTACAATGTAATTCACATGGTGATGTGAGGGCTGGATTATTGACTCTAGTGCAAGTGGGAGACTGTTGGAATTATGCCCTAGAGGCAATAATAAATATGGTTATTATTATAATTCCTGTATCAAGATAATAGTTTATTATCCATGCTATAATTGTATTGAATGAAGACTCATTTACATGTGTGGATACATAGACAAAACACCGTCCCTAGCATGCCTCTAGTTGGCTAGCCAGTTGGTCAATGATAGTCAGGGTCTTCTGATTATGAACAAGGTGTTGTTGCTTGATAACTGGATCACGTCATTGGGAGAATCACGTGATGGACTAGACCCAAACTAATAGACGTAGCATGTTGATCGTGTCATTTTGTTGCTACTGTTCTCTGCGTGTCAAGTATTTATTCCTATGACCATGAGATCATATAACTCACTGACACCGGAGGAATACTTTGTGTGTATCAAACGTCGCAACGTAACTGGGTGACTATAAAGATGCTCTACAGGTATCTCCGAAGGTGTTAGTTGAGTTAGTATGGATCAAGACTTGGATTTGTCACTCCGTGTGACGGAGAGGTATCTCGGGGCCCACTCGGTAATACAACATCACACACAAGCCTTGCAAGCAATGTAACTTAGTGTAAGTTGCGGGATCTTGTATTACGTAACGAGTAAAGAGACTTGCCGGTAAACGAGATTGAAATAGGTATGCGGATACTGACGATCGAATATCGGGCAAGTAACATACCGAAGGACAAAGGGAATGACATACGGGATTATATGAATCCTTGGCACTGAGGTTCAAACGATAAGATCTTCGTAGAATATGTAGGATCCAATATGGGCATCCAGGTCCCGCTATTGGATATTGACCGAGGAGTCTCTCGGGTCATGTCTACATAGTTCTCGAACCCGCAGGGTGTGCACACTTAAGGTTCGACGTTGTTTTATGTGTATTTGAGTTATATGGTTGGTTACCGAATGTTGTTCGGAGTCCCGGATGAGATCACGGACGTCACGAGGGTTTCCGGAATGGTCCGGAAACGAAGATTGATATATAGGATGACCTCACTTGATTACCGGAAGGTTTTCAGAGTTACCGGGAATGTACCGGGAATGACGAATGGGTTCCGGGAGTTCACCGGGGGGGGGGCAACCCACCCCGGGGAAGCCCATAGGCCTTGGGGGAGACACACCAGCCCTTAGTGGGCTGGTGGGACAGCCCACAAGTGCCCTATGCGCCCAGGAGAAGAAAATCAAGAGAGAAAGAAAAAAAAAGGAGGAGGTGGGAAGGAAGGGGGACTCCCTCCCACCAAACCTAGTCCAACTCGGTTTGGGGGGGAGAGTCCTCCCCCTTGGACTCGGCCGACCCCCTTGGGGCTCCTTGAGCCGCAAGGCAAGGCCCCCTCCCTCCCACCTATATTTACGGAGGTTTTAGGGCTGATTTGAGACGACTTTTCCACGGCAGCCCGACCACATACCTCCACGGTTTTTCCTCTAGATCGCGTTTCTGCGGAGCTCGGGCGGAGCCCTGCTGAGACAAGGTCATCACCAACCTCCGGAGCGCCGTCACGCTGCCGGAGAACTCTTCTACCTCTCCGTCTCTCTTGCTGGATCAAGAAGGCCGAGATCATCGTCGAGCTGTACGTGTGCTGAACGCGGAGGTGCCGTCCGTTCGGTACTAGATCGTGTGACTGATCCCGGGATTGTTCGCGGGGCGGATCGAGGGACGTGAGGACGTTCCACTACATCAACCGCGTTCTCTAACGCTTCTGCTGTATGGTCTACAAGGGTACGTAGATCACTCATCCCCTCTCGTAGATGGACATCACCATGATAGGTCTTCGTGCGCGTAGGAAAATTTTTGTTTCCCATGCGACGTTCCCCATCATTAAGCTTGGGGATGCTTGATACGTCTCCAACGTATCTATAATTTTTGATGGTTTCATGCTATCATCCTGTCAAACTTTGGATGTTTTGCATGCCTTTTATATATTTTTTGGGACTAACTTATTAACTCAGTGCCAAGTGCCAGTTCCTGTTTTTTCCATGTTTTTGACCCCTTTCAGGGGACATTTTGAAATAAAGTCCAAACGCAAGAAAATCCCAGAAAATATTTTTTCCGTAATGGAAGAAGATCGGGAAGCTTGAGAGCCAAGGCAGGGGAGCCTCAGGGGCCCCACAAGCCCCCACCCCGCGGCTAGGGGGGAGGCCGTGGCCCATAGGCTTGTGGGCGCCCTCTCCCTAGGGGTTGCGCCTATATATTCCCTAAAAATCCCAAAAAAATCAGGAGATCATCGAAAGTACTTTTCCACCAACGGAAGCTTCTGTCTCCATGGATTCGGACACGGAGGACTTCTTCATCAACACCATGACCTCTCCGATGATGCGTGAGTAGTTCACCATAGACCTACGGGTCCATAGCTAGTAACTAGATGGCTTCTTCTCTCTCTTGGATCTTCAATACAAAGTTTCCATGATCTTCATGGAGATCTATCCGATGTAATCTTCTTTTGCGGTGTGTTTGTCGAGATCCGATGAATTGTGGATTTATGATCAGATTATCTATGAATCTTATTTGAGTTTCTTCTGATCTCTCTTATGCATGATTTCATATCCTTGTAATTCTCTTCGAGTTGTGGGTTTTGTCTAGCCAACTAGATCTATGATTCTTGCAATTGGAGAAGTGCTTGGTTTTGGGTTCATACCGTGTAGTGACCTCACCCAGTGACAGAAGGGGTAGCGAGGCACGCATCATGTTGTTGCCATCAAGGGTAAAATGATGGGGTTTTCATCATTGGTTTGAGATTATCCCTCTACATCATGTCATCTTGCTTAAGGCGTTACTCTGTTCGTCATGAACTCAATACATTAGATGCATGCTGGATAGCGGTCGATGTGTGGAGTAATAGTAGTAGATGCAGAAAGTATCGGTCTACTTGTCTCGGACGTGATGCCAATATGTATGATCATTGCCTTAGATATCGTCATGACTTTGAGCGGTTCTATGAATTGCTCGAAAGTAATTTGTTCACCCACCATATTAGTTGCTATTTTGAGAGAAGCCTCTAGTGAACACTATGACCCCCGGGCCTACTCCACACCATATTTTCAGCCTTACACTTTTTACTTCGTTGCACTTTTCGTTTTCAGATCTCACTTTGCAAACAATCTTGAAGGGATTGACAACCCCTTTGAAGCGTTGGGTGCAAGCTTGTTTGTGTTTGCGCAGGTACTCTAAATTTGACGAGACCCTCCTTCTGGATTGATACCTTGCTTCTCAAGCTGAGGGAAATACTTACTGCTCTTGTGCTGCATCACCCTTTCCTCTTCAAGGGAAAAACCGACGCGAACAAGAGAAGTAGCAAGACGAATTCCTAGCACCAAGGCAGGACTTTTGTTACCGTAGCATGGGGTTATGTTTGACGTAAGTAGGTGTTCAGGATCACTTAGTGATCAGCTAGTCCTCGACCGCTAGCGTAGACCACCACATCTATAACTTGTTCTTCGTAAGTTAGCCACCACAAATGCTTAGGATGCTGCAACCTAAACACTGAATCTTCCTCACCTAATAACTTGATTAGTTTCGGTACCAAGGTCATAGATTGCTGAGTCCCCGTGGCTCACAGATTACTTCAACACCCCAACAGGTACATGTACGCCCGACACAGGTGATCCCGATGGCACGCAGTTGGCGTGGCAGTACGATGAGGAGAATGACCGCCTGTACGTGTACTATCCAGAAGACTGAGGCCGTGGTCGTGATCGTGGGCAAGCATGCAGATAGCATAGCCTTTTCTTATGTTATGTAGTCCGTAGCGGAACTACCTTGTCTGAATAAATGTGTGGATGTAAACTCTGATATTATCTATGTGAGATGGCAAACGATTCCCTATTTGTCATTCTTTATGTATGTATGTGCTATGTTTATCTTGTTTGCGGAACACATAGATGCGTTTCTTTCCATTTTCGGGTCATCGCCCCCTAAATAGGAAAGGACCGCATCTTAGTCGTTACATCCAACTAGCATCAACTACAAAGAGTAATTAACACAACTAGCAACCTTCCAAGTACCAATCGGAGTCGAGCGACGAAGATTGGTTACAAGAGATGAACTAGGGTTTGGAGATGAGATTGTGCTGATGAAGATGTTGATGGTGACGAGTCCCCTTCGATCAGAGGAGTGTTGGTGATGACGATGGCGACTATTTCCCCCTCCGGGAGGGAAGTTTCCCCGACACGACGACCCTGCCGGAGCTCTAGATTGGTTCTGCTCAAGTTCTGTCTCGTGGCGGCGGTGATTCCTCCCGAAAGTCTCCTCCTGATTTTTTCTGGAACGAAACCCTTCTTATAGCAAAAGAGGGGAGCCAGAGGGCCAACAGGGAGCCCACAAGCCCCCTAGGCATGGCCAGGGGGGTAGGCAGCGCCTACCAGGCTTGTGGCCTCCTGGTGGCTCCCCTCTGGTACTTCTTCGCCCAGTATTTCTTATAAAATCCAAAATAATTCCTCGTTGATTTTCACGGCTTTTGGAGTTGCGCAGAACAGGTATCTCAAACTTGCTCCTTTTTTAGGCTAGAATTCCAGCTGTCGGCATTCTCCCTCTTCATGTAAGCCTTGCAAAATAAGAGAGAAAATGCATACGTATTGTACTGTGAAGTGTAATAACAGCCCATAAAACGATAAATATCAACATAAAAGCATGATGGAAAATGGCCGTATCAACTCCCCCAAGCTTAGACTTCGCTTGTCCTCAAGCGGAAACCGAGATCAATAAATATGCCCACATGTTTAGAGAGAGAGGTGTCGACTAAACAAGATATGGACATGCATGCATCATGATCATAATCAGAACAAAAATATCATCATATAATCTCTTATGCTAAAGTGATAATTTCTTCACAAAGTAAAGTATGGATCAAGAACTTTATTGAGAATTAACAACCAATAACCTTTAGTCATTGAAGCAATTGCAATTTATCATAACATCGGAAAGACTCAAATAAGATGTTGTAAACCAAATCCACATACTCAATCATCCTTTTGTCTTCTACAATTGCTACAACTCACATGGTAGTGATGAGATCAAAGTTTCAGTCGGACACAGAGAAAGATACGGGCTTATAGTTTCGCCTCCCAACTATTTACCTCAAGGGTAATGTCAACAATAATAATTCATGAATACTTACTTCCAAGTTGACATATGAATATAGATCTTTCCCTAGCATATGACGTTAGCCAAGATAAAGCCGAAATAAGGAATTGGTGTAGATCACCATGACACTTTCAAGGGCAAAAAGTAAAGGTACAAGATAGGCCCTTCGCAGAGGGAAGCAGAGGTTGTCATGCGCTTTTGAGGTTGGATGTGTGACCTCTTAGTGTGAAGGAACGTCACTTTATATTGCCTCCTGTGATAAAGAACTTTATTATGCAGTCTGTCGCGTTTATGTCTTCCTCATCACAGGTTCGTACAAAGCTTATTTTCCACACAGTAATAGATCATACATATTTAGGGAGCAATGTTTATTGCTTGCACCGATGACAACTTACTTGAGTGTAACATCCCAAATTTCCTAATTGGGAATGTTTTACATTGTAGCTAAGCATCTACGCATATTGATAGAAATAAAGTTGGCATTTGAATTCTTTCGACTTTTGATTTTGCATTTCCATTTTTCCTCACACGAGAAATGCCGGGAAAATACTCTCTTGCACGCAAGAGAGAGAGCGGAGGAAAATGACCCTCCAAAGAGCGGGCATTTCTGAAATATTTGAAGCCAAGAAATCCAAAGTTTTATCGTGAGAATATTTGCAAAAAGAAATAAAGCATTTAGGGGACTTTCTGAAAAAAACATTTTTAAAAGTTTTTATTTTTGCTTTGGAAAAATGTTAATCGAGTAGAGGATATTTTTCTGATTTTTTTGGTATATAATACCCCATATTAAATATTTTATTTGTTTCCTTTTTATTCCTTTTTAATTTCTGTTTCGGAAAAACACTAAAATTAGGAAAGGTTTTTTTAAAAGGAAACCGCAGCCAGCCCATCTTAGCCATGGGCCGAATCCCACGAGACCCGGGATCCCGATTCCCTAAGGATCGGCCCACCGACCCCGAGCGCCCCAGCCCCCTCTCTCTGGCGCTGGGCCCCACCGCCCGACCTTTCCTCTAGCTCGGTCACCTCGCACCTCTCTCCTTTCCAAAACCGAGCCCGAGCCCGAGCCTCCCAGGATCGCCGGGATCTCCCCCGATCCCTCTGCTCTTTCCCTCCCCGAGCTCCTCTCTCCCCCTATAAGTACTGCCCTCGGCCGCCGCACCCGTTCCCCACATCGCCACGCCGTCCCGCCACCCCCAAGCCGCCCTGCTGCACTCCCGGAGCCCGAGCTCGGCCGAAGCTCCGGCCGCTCCTCTGCACCACCCCGAGCCCCCCCTCGCCTCGCCGTCGCCGCCACTGGACGCGGGACCCTCGCCGCCGCCTCCCCAAGCTTTCGACCGCCGTCGGGACTCACCGGAGCCACCTCCACCACCTTCGGCCGCCGCCGGGCACTGCCGGAGTTCATCTCCACGCCGGTGAGTTTCCCACCCCTCCTCCACCGTTGGATCCTACACGTACGCTACAGATTAGATCGGAAAATACCCCTTCGGTTTTCTAACAAAACCGAGCCGGTTTTTATTCACTTAACTATTTAGCCGGTGAGTTCTCGTTAAGTCTCGGCCGTTTGCTCATAACACCTGCAGCACACAGCCCCGCAGCCAATCAGGGACTGCCACGTAGTCCGTTAGCAATTGTTTTCTTTTTTCTGTTTAGTTCCAAAAACAGAATAGTTTCAGTTTTCTTTTGACCATAACTTTTGATCCTCAAGTCCAATGGAGTTGAAACTTGTTCCAGTAGATCTCAATTGTTCTGTAGCTTTTAAAAACATATCATTTGTCTCTGTTTGAAATTATCAAATTTGAATTAGATCAGATTTAGGTTAAACCTTGTTTTGCTTATTTGAGGAGTTTAAAAATAGCTTTTAATTTGCTTCCTTTTGCTACTGATCACTAGTGATCCTATTGATCAGTGGTAACAATTTCAGAATTATTTGAGTATCTTATCTCATGGTTTCTTGTGAAACAATTTCTGTTTCACCTCTTTTAGGATTGTCACTAATTTACTTTCTTTAGTTGCTTTTAAAATATTTTCTTTATTATTCCAGAAAGATTATGTTTAGTTTCCGTTAGTTAACATTAGTTTTGCAAGAAGTTTTTATTTTATTGTTATTTGTTATCATGAGATCAATTCTAGTTCCCTGATAACTTGCAATTGGTTTCTCCACTGTTTCAAATCCCGTTTGGAAATACTTTGAAAAAGTTTTGTGAAAAATACTCTATTTTATCTTAGTTAAATTTATATCTTAAGTTCCCTGTTATTATTTTCCGTTGGAAAAAAACTATTTACTGTTTGATGTAGTAGAAGACTCCCTAGTCTTATTTGAAGCTTCCTTCGGATTCCTATTCGCTCTCTCTGTTTTGATTGCTAGAATGATTGCTAGTATGAGTGCTTATGTGAATGATATGTTTGTTATATAGATTTCATCGGAGAGTGACGAGTAGTCTATCAAGTTATTTTCTCGAGAAATTCTTCTTCGTCAACATCACCAGGCAAGTCACTTTGATCATACTATCACCTATGTTTTATGCATCGTAGTTCTACCATCCTATGCCCAAATTGCATGCTGAGTAGGTACTTGGAAATTCTAGTATAGGTTGTAGTATCATGTGGTAGGCACCCAACAACCCGATACCTGGCCCCGGGACGACAAATTTCATATTGCTATGCTTGAGTAGACGGGATTTCAGTTGAGTGCATAACACGAGTGATGCGAGGTTGATTAAATAATCAAGACCGGTTAAGACAAGATTTTCAAGACCTCATAACGCAATGCAACTCTGGGTGAAGGACGGTTGATCGGCTCCCTGGAGAACCCAGTGGATGACCCGGGATGCTGGAGAGGCCATGGCATCCTGCGAAAAGCTTCACCCAGGCTCAAAGAGACGGACGGATATTTTCAAGACCCAAGGCTTACCTGCACGGCCAGAAGTCATTATGGGCTCTGGCTTGGTTGGACAACGCGGCGACTCTGGACAGGCGGTGCTGGCAGATGTAGAAGAACGGTAGGAATGGATGGGCACCGACAGGGATTCAGAGGGACTCGTTGAAAGACCATGTTTTGATCATCCGGTCTTCAAACACCCTAAAGTGCGAGGACATACACGGAGGCGATCAAATCTTGTGGGGAACGTGTGCAAAACTCTACAGAGTACTCAAACCTAATCGATTAGTCGTGTCCACGGTCATGGACAACTTGAGCCAAAGGAACTGAAGTTATCTGAAATTCTCAACACAAATAATAATATTGATGTGGGTATTATTGACAACATGGGTACGAGAATTGGTTGGTGGAACCATCTCGTTAACAACCAACAATGTAGTAACATTTTGCTTTTAGCCCTCTCTTGATGTAGGAGAAAACTTGCTTTTCGCTAAAAACTTATAGCCCCACCTGCCATTTATGCATATAGTATTGATGATTACTTTTCACCCCTCTCTTATGTGACTTGCCGGCATATTCAATATGCTGACCTACACGGTTGCAACGTCTTATGTTGCAGATATTTTTCTTCGACGAGTAAGAGCACGAATTCAGGGTTACGGTCTACACTCAACTTGCTATTGGTGTTTATTGGGACTCCACTCCCTTGACCGCTTCCGCTGAGATATTTAAGGTATATATCAGTTTTACGCTATTTACATGTGATTGCACTTTGATATATACATTGATGTACTGTGTGTGCCAGCATACTGATCCAGGGATGGCACAGAAAGACAGAGGCTTGACTCGTCTTGAGTCGGGTCGCTACAGAAATGGTATTGGTGTAGTTCTCCCCTAATGCAGCTGATCATCCAGAACCAGAACAATAACAACAACCGTCATCCACCCCAAGCCGACAATCTCACCCGTTTCCTGAGGTTGAACCCTCCGACTTTCTCCAGCAGCATTGAGCCCATTGTGGCAGATGATTGGCTCCGCAAGATGGAGCGTGAACTTATCACTGCTGGTTGTACTGAAGCTGAGAAGGTGCACTTTGCCACGCATCAACTTGAAGGCCCTGCAGCTGCATGGTGGGAGAACTACACCACCACATACCCCATTGCCGGAATCACTTGGGAGTAGTTCAAGCAAGCCTTCCGCACCGCACATGTCTCAGCTGGTGCAATGAGTCCGAAGAAGTGTGATTTTTGCAACTTATGCCAGGGGAGTCGCTCTGTAGCTCGGTATGTCGATGAATTCAGCATGCTCGCCCGTTATGCACCTGGAGATGTGGCCGATGATGCGGCCAAGCAGGAAAAGTTCTTGGAGGGACTGAATGATGAGCTGAGCATTCAGTTGACGGTAGCCACCTTCAACAACTATCAGGAGCTGGTTGATAAGGCCCTCATCTTGGAGGGGAAACATCAGCAGATGGAGAACCGCAAGCGGAAGTATGGGATTGGAAAGTTCAACTCCGGCACTCAAGAGAAGCCTCGCTACACCCCCTACTCAGGGAATACCGGGACTGGATCCGGTAAGTTTGGAGGACACGTCTAGCATAACCACCCGGTGCACAACCATGGAGGCCACAACCATGGAGGAAATGGGAACCACCGCAACAACAGCAACTTCAAGAATGGCGGTACTGGCACTCAGCAGCATTCATCTCCAGCTCAGAAGGATCTGAATCACATCACCTGCTTCAAGTGTCAGAAGACGGGACACTATGCCACTGAATGTGGCTAGAACAAGCAGGGAAATGGAAACGGCAACGGCAAGTCTGTAGCAAAAAAGCCCAATCCTTTTGCTCGAGCTCAGGTGAATCACATTGACGTTGAAGAGGTCTATGATCACCCCGATACTGTGGTTGGTAAGTTTTTGCTAAATTCATGTCCAGTATTGGTACTTTTTGATTCTGGTGCAACGCATTCATTCATATCAAGGGTAGTTGTGGAAAAGTATAGTTTGCCAACTAGAACCCTCAGCCAGCCTATTAAGGTCAGTTCCCCAGGAGGCATGATGATAGCCGGGATAGGATGCCATGCTTTGAGTCTCAACATCGGGAACCATAATTTTCCCACCGACCTCATCGTATTAGAGTCCCAGGGATTGGATGTAATCCTAGGCATGGATTGGTTGGCCAAGTATGAAGGGAATATTGATTGTGCCCTTAAGTCTATTTTGCTCACCACCCCCGAGCAGAAGCGGATTAAGTACGTGTCTCAACGCCCGACACGGAGTAAGCGAGTAAACTCTCTCACGGGAGTAGTCCAGGAGGAAGTACCGATTGTACAGGAATACCCAGATGTATTTCCGGAGGAATTGCCGGGCATGCCACCTGATAGAGAGATTGAGTTCTTGATTGAGCTATTACCCAGAACAGCCCCGATATCCAAGAGAACCTATCGGATGCTCGCCAATGACTTGGTAGAAATCAAGAAGCAAATTAAGGAGTTGTTGGAAAAAGGGTATATTCACCCAAGTTCTTCACCTTGGGGAGCCCTAGTGCTCTTGGTTGAAAAGAAAGATAAGTCCTTGAGAATGGTTGTCGATTATCGTGCATTGAACGAGGTGACCATCAAGAACAAATACCCCTTGCCGATGATCAATGATCTGTTTGATCAGTTAGTTGGAGCTCGCATATTCTCAAAGATCGATCTTCGATCCGGGTATCATCAGTTGAAGATTCGTGAACAGGATATGCCCAAGACAGCCTTCACCACTCGGTACGGCTTGTATGAGTACACGGTCATGTCATTTGGACTAACTAATGCTCCGGCATATTTTATGAATCTGATGAACAAGGTATTTATGGAATACTTGGACAAGTTTGTCGTGGTGTTCATCGATGACATACTGATATTCTCCAAGAACGAAGAGGAACACAAGGAACATCTGTGTCTAGTTCTGGAGAAGCTTCGAGAGCATAAGCTATATGCAAAGTTTAGCAAATGTGAGTTTTGGTTGAAGGAAGTCGGATTCCTCGGACACGTCATCTCAGGAGAAGGAATAGCAGTGGACCCTGCCAAGGTCGCAGCAGTCACCGAATGGGTAGCACCCACTTCAGTCAAGGAGATCCCCAGTTTCCTCGGACTTGCCGGATATTACCGGAGGTTCATTGAGAATTTCTCAAAGTTTGCCAAGCCCATGACAGAGTTGTTGAAGAAGGAATCCAAGTATGTTTGGACTGAGGAATGTGAAACCAGTTTTCAAGAGTTGAAGAAACGTCTTGTTACAGCTCCAGTGCTGATATTGCCGAACATTCGGAAGGATTTCCAGGTTTACTGCGACGCTTCTCGTCAAGGACTCGGAGGAGTGCTCATGCAAGAAGGTAAAGTTGTAGCCTATGCATCCAGACAGCTCAGACCCCATGAGTTGAATTATGCCACACATGACTTGGAACTAGCAGCCGTAGTGCATGCTCTCAAGACCTGGAGACATTTCCTGATCGGAAATAGTTGTGATGTATACACGGATCACAAGAGCCTGAAATATATCTTCACGAAGAAGGAGTTGAACCTCAGACAGAGGCGATGGCTAGAGTTGATCAAGGACTATGACATGAGATTGCATTATCACCCAGGCAAGGCAAATGTTGTAGCCGATGCGTTGAGCCGCAAGAGTTATGTGAACACACTCATAGCAGGAGGATTACCCCAGGAGTTAACCGATGACCTTCGAGAGCTCAAATTGGAAATAGTTCCAAGCGGATTTGTTGCCACACTAGAAATTCAGTCCACTTTGACAGAAAAGATCCGCGAGGCACAGAAATCAGACAAGGAGATAGCTGAGATTAAGCAGAAAATGAAAGACGGGAAGGATAAAGCTTTTCGTGAGGATGAACACGGAACTTTATGGTTTGAGGATCGCATCTATGTGCCCAATGATCCCGAACTCAGGAAGTTGATACTTCAGGAGGCCCATGATTCCCCGTACTCGATACACCCCGGCAACACCAAGATGTATCTGGATCTGAAAGAAAGTTTCTGGTGGACAGGAATGAAGAAAGACATTGCCGAGTTCGTAGCAATATGCGATGTTTGTGAGTGAGTAAAAGCCGAGCATCAGAAGCCAGCAGGTTTGATCCAACCTCTGCCGATACCCGAGTGGAAATGGGAAAAGCTTGGTATGGACTTCATCACAGGATTACCCAGGACCCGTTCTGGCTATGATTCTACTTGGGTTGTGGTTGATCGTTTGACCAAGGTAGCTCACTTCATTCCTGTGAAGACTACTTACATGAGTGCCAAGCTGGCCAAGATATATATGACCAGGATCGTATGTCTGCACGGAGTACCGAAGAGCATTGTGTCAGATAGAGGGACTCAGTTCACATCAAAATTTTGGCACAAACTGCATGAAACCTTGGGAACGAGATTGGAGTTCTGTACAACTTTTCACCCACAGACAGATGGACAGACCGAGAGAGTCAATCAGATTCTGGAGGACATGTTGAGAGCTTGCGCACTAGACTTTGGGTCTAGTTGGGATGACAATTTTCCTTATGCCGAGTTCTCATACAACAACATCTACCAGACCAGTCTAAAGATGGCCCCTTTCGAAGCTCTATACGGAAGGAGGTGCAGAACACCGTTGATGTGGGATGGAGTTGGAGATCGACAACTTTTTGGTCCCGACCTTATCCGAGATTCTGAAGAGAAGGTCAAGCTTATTCGTGACCGAATCAAGATAGCTCAGTCTAGGCAGAAAAGTTATGCTGACAGAAAACGCAAGGAAGTGACATACGAAGTGGGAGACCGAGCATATATTCGGGTGTCTCCACTTCGAGGAATCAAGAGATTTGGTGTGAAAGGAAAGTTAGCACCCCGTTTCATTGGCCCCTACAAAATTCTTGAACGTAGAGGCGAAGTTGCATATAAACTGGAACTGCCGGAAGGACTGTCCGGAGTTCATGATGTCTTCCATGTTTCCCAGTTGAAGAAATGCCATGCTGAGATGGCCGATGTTCCGTTGAGAGATACAGTGCCCCTAGAGGCCATACAGCTTGACAGTGATCTGACGTATGAGGAGAAACCCGTCAGGATTCTCGAGACTGCCAACAGAGTTACCCGCAGCAAGATCATCATGTTCTGCAAGGTGTTGTGGAGCCATCACACCGAGGAAGAAGCCACCTGGGAACGAGAAGAGGATCTTCGTCGAGACCACCCGCACCTATTTTCTAGCCAACCCGAATCTCGAGGGCGAGATTCATCTTAAGGTGGGTAGGTTTGTAACATCCCAAATTTCCTAATTGGGAATGTTTTACATTGTAGCTAAGCATCTACGCATATTGATTGAAATAAAGTTGGCATTTGAATTCTTTCGACTTTTGATTTTGCATTTCCATTTTTCCTCACACGAGAAATGCCGGGAAAATACTCTCTTGCACGCAAGAGAGAGAGCGGAGGAAAATGACCCTCCAAAGAGCGGGCATTTCTGAAATATTTGAAGCCAAGAAATCCAAAGTTTTATCGTGAGAATATTTGCAAAAAGAAATAAAGCATTTAGGGGACTTTCTGAAGAAAAAAAAACATTTTTAAAAGTTTTTATTTTTGCTTTGGAAAAATGTTAATCGAGTAGAGGATAATTTTCTGATTTTTTTGGTATATAATACCCCATATTAAATATTTTATTTGTTTCCTTTTCATTCCTTTTTAATTTCTGTTTCGGAAAAAGACTAAAATTAGGAAAGGTCTTTTTTAAAAGGAAACCGCAGCCAGCTCATCTTAGCCGTGGGCCGAATCCCACCACACCCGGGATCCCGATTCCCTAAGGATCGGCCGACCGACCCTGAGCGCCCCAGCCCCCTCTCTCTGGCGCTGGGCCCCACCGCCCGACCTTTCCTCCAGCTCGGTCACCTCCGACCTCTCTCCTTTCCAAAACCAAGCCCGAGCCCGAGCCTCCCACGATCGCCGGGATCTCCCCCGATCCCTCTGCTCTTTCCCTCCCCGAGCTCCTCTCTCCCCCTATAAGTACTGCCCTCGGCTGCCGCACCCGTTCCCCACATCGCCACGCCATCCCGCCGCCCCCAAGCCACCTTGCTGCACTCGCCGGAGCGCGAGCTCAGCCGAAGCTCCGGCGGCTCCTCTGCACCACCCCGAGCCCCCCCCCCCCTCGCCTCGCCGTCACCGCCACTGGACGCGGGACCCTCGCCGCCGCCTCCCCAAGCCTTCGGCCGCCGTCGGGACTCACCGGAGCCATCTCCACCACCTTCGGCCACCGCCGGGCACTGCTGGAGTTCATCTCCACGCCGGTGAGTTTCCCACCCCTCCTCCACCGTTGGATCCTACACGTACGCTACAGATTAGATCGGAAAATACCCCTTCGGTTTTCTAACAAAACCGAGCCGGTTTTTATTCACTTAACTATTTAGCCGGTGAGTTCTCGTTAAGTCTCGGCCGTTTGCTCATAACACCCGCAGCACACAGCCCCGCAGCCAATCAGGGACTGCCACGTAGTCCGTTAGCAATTGTTTTCTTTTTTCTGTTTAGTTCCAAAGACAGAATAGTTTCAGTTTTGTTTTGACCATAACTTTTGATCCTTAAGTCCAATGGAGTTGAAACTTGTTCCAGTAGATCACAATTTTCTGTAGTTTTTAAAAACATATAATTGGTCTATGTTTGAAATCTTAAAATTTGAATTAGATCAGATTTAGTTTAAACCTTGTTTTGCCTATTTCAGGAGTTTAAAAATAGCTTTTAATTTGATTCCTTTTGCTATTGATCACTAGTGATACTATGTATCAGTGGTAACAATTTCGGAATTGGTTGAGTATTTTATCTCATGGTTTCTTGTGAAACAATTTCTGTTTCACCTCTTTTAGGATTGTGACTAATTTACTTTCTTTAGTTGCTTTTGAAATATTTTCTTTATTATTCCAGAAAGATTATGTTTAGTTTCCGTTAGTTAACAGTAGTTTTGCAACAAGTTTTTATTTTATTTTTATTTGTTATCATGAAATCAATTCTAGTTCCCTGATAACTTGCAATTGGTTTCTCCACTGTTTCAAATCCCGTTTGGAAATACTTTGAAAAAGTTTTGTGAAAAATACTCTATTTTATCTTAGTTAAATTTATATCTTAAGTTCCCTGTTATTATTTTCCGTTGGACAAAAACTATTTAGTGTTTGATGTAGTAGAAGACTCCCTAGTCTTATTTGAAGCTTCCTTCGGATTCCTATTCGCTCTCTCCTTTGTTTTGATTGCTAGAATGATTGCTAGTATGAGTGCTTATGTGAATGATATGTTTGTTATATAGATTTGATCAGAGAGTGACGAGTAGTCTATCAAGTTATTTTCTTGAGAAATTCTTCTTCGTCAACATCACCAGGCAAGTCACTTTGATCATACTATCACCTATGTTTTATGCAACGTAGTTCTACCATCCTATGCCCAAATTGCATGCTGAGTAGGTACTTGGAAATTCTAGTATAGGTTGTAGTATCATGTGGTAGGCACCCAACAACCCCGATACTTGGCCCCGGGACGACAAATTTCATATTGCTATGCTTGAGTAGACGGGATTTCGGTTGAGTGCATAACACGAGTGATGCGAGGTTGATTAAATAATCAAGACCGGTTAAGACAAGATTTTCAAGACCTCATAACGCAATGCAACTCTGGGTGAAGGACGGTTGATCGGCTCCCTGGAGAACCCAGTGGATGACCCGGGATGCTGGAGAGGCCATGTCATCCTGCGGAAAGCTTCACCCAGGCTCAAAGAGACGGACGGATATTTTCAAGACCCAAGGCTTACCTGCACAGCCACAAGTCATTATGGGCTCTGGCTTGGTTGGACAACGCGGCGACTCTGGACAGGCGGTGCTAGCAGATGTAGAAGAACGGTAGGAATGGATGGGCACCGACAGGGATTCAGAGGGACCCGTTGAAAGACCATGTTTTGATCATCCGGTCTTCAAACACCCTGAAGTGCGAGGACATACACGGAGGCGATCAAATCTTGTGGGGAACGTGTGCAAAACTCTGCAGAGTACTCAAACCTAATCGATTAGCTGTGTCCATGGTCATTGACAACTTGAGCCAAAGGAACTGAAGTTATCTGAAATTCTCAACGCAAATAATAATATTGATGTGGGTATTATTGACAACATGGGTACGAGAATTGGTTGGTGGAACCATCTCGTTAACAACCAACAATGTAGTAACATTTTGCTTTTAGCCCTCTCTTGATGTAGGAGAAAACTTGCTTTTCGCTAAAAACTTATAGCCCCACCTGCCATATATGCATATAGTATTGATGATTACTTTTCACCCCTCTCTTATGTGACTTGCTGGCATATTCAATATGCTGACCTACACGGCTGCAACGTCTTATGTTGCAGATATTTTTCTTCGACGAGTAAGAGTACGAATTCAAGGTTACGGTCTACACTCAACTTGCCGTTGGTGTTTATTGGGACTCCACTCCCTTGACCGCTTCCGCTGAGATATTTAAGGTATATATCAGTTTTACGCTATTTACATGTGATTGCACTTTGATATATACATTGATGTACTGTGTGTGCCAGCATACTGATCCAGGGATAGCACAGAAACACAGAGGCTTGACTCATCTTGAGTCGGGTCGCTACATTGAGGGATCTTATTCAATCCATAGGTAGGTATGGTGGACTGTCATGGCAAAACTGGGTTGAAGGTTTATGGATGCACAAGTACTATCTCTACTTGGTGCGGGAGTTTTGGCTGATATGGGGTGGAAGAAATCGTCACATGCTAATGGGATCTCTAGTCATATAATCATTGTTCGGAACCAAGCAAACATAATTCATTTTGTTGTCTTCCTTGTCCAACATCTACTTCTAAGCATGCAATAGTTTAGTGAGTGTTCACAGTTATAGATGGTGCCCAAGATGATATATTTATATGTGAACCTCTCTTTCTTTATTACTTCCTATTAATTGCAGCAATGACCAAGGTCTACGTTTGTCCACCCACAACAAGTTTCAATCAACATTCTTTTTATATGTGGAGCCATCACTTCACATAAGATCCTTACATGATCTTTCATGCTTTTGTTCTTTTATCATTATTTTCTTTTGATCATGGCATGAGGCAAGGCCCTTAACTAAAACACTCTTTATTATATGACTCACGAACTCGAATACATCGGGGGTGACACAAAGCAAAACTCAAGCCTAAAACACTAAGAACTTAATTATACTAGAGAAAGATAAAACCAAAAAGGACCGAACTAAGAAAAGGTAAAGGCAAAAGATGTGACGGTGATACGATACCGGGGCAACTCCCCCCAAGCTTGGCACAAGCCAAGGGGATTTCCCATACCCGTGCTTGGTTGTCTTCCTTCGAAGGTGACGGTGGTGGAGTTGTCTTGTCTTTTGATTCCAAGAGGGCCATCAATCTTTGATTTATTCCTTGGAGCTCTGTGATATGTTTCTCCAGCAAAACAACTTCACGAGTGAGAAAAGTATTACGAACACGAGTTATTTCACATAACCTCAAGAGCTTGATCAGGGATGGAGGTAAAAGTTGGAGATAGGGTTGAAGAAAATCCTCTTCCTCACCTTCTCCTTTGTTTAGTACAGATTTCCCTTCGTCCAACGCCGGGTTCTTCTCCTTACTTTTGCCCTTAGTTTCTTCAGGTAGCCTTTCCTTGGCCTCCATGACCTCCATTCTTTTCAGATCAGCCTTTACTTCTTCATAGACTTGAGGGAGATCGTTCTCCCCTATAGATTCCTAAGACGACATCTTGCTCTAAATCTGCGGCACAAACAAGCTCGAAACGAAAACAGAGGAAAATTTGCGTGATACGAGGGTCAGACCTTTCGGGAGAATATATAATGATTTTTTTCCGACCAGAAGGAGTACTCCGCAAGAAAACAGAGTCCGGGAGGCACACGAGGTGGTCACAAGCCCCCCCAGGCGTGGCCAGGGGATGGCCCTCGCTTGGTAGGCTTGTCGCCTCCTCGTGCGCTTTCCAGACTACTTTAAAATTTTCTAATTTTCTAAAAATTCCAAAACGGAGAAAAAATCCTACTGGAAAAGTTTTGGAGTCGGTTTACTTACCGAATCACATACCTCTTCGTCTTCGGAGTGTGAAACAAGCTAATAAATATCCCTTATGTACTCCTCTGGAGTTATGGTATTGATAATATTGCTCTCAACATTTATGGGAGTACCTCAGATATAATGCTTGATTCTTTGCCCATTTACCACTCTCGGAAAATTACCTTCTGTGTTGTTGATCTTGATGGAACCGGATCGATATACTTCCTCAACAATGTAAGGACCTTCCCATTTAGAGAGAAGCTTGCGTGCAAAAAATCTTAAACGAGAATTGTATAGAAAGACATAATCACCTACATTGAACTCACGTTTTTGTATCCTTTTATCATGCCACCCCTTAACCTTTTCATTGAACAACTTGGCATTTTCATATGCCCGAGCTCTCCATTCATCAAGTGAGCAAATATCAAATAACCTCTTCTCATCAGCAAGTTTGAAATCAAAGTTGAGCTCTTTGATTTCCCAATAAGCCTTATGCTCTAGCTCAAGAGGTAAATGACATGCTTTACCGTAAACCATTTTGTACTGATACATGCCCATGGGATTCTTATAAGAAGTTCTATAAGCCCACACTGCATCATCGAGCTTCTTAGACCAATGCTTTCTAGACCTATTGACAATCTCTATTACTTAGCTCTACTTGACCGTTGGACTGAGGATGATAGGGAGATGCAATTCTATGGTTGACATCGTACTTAGCGAGCGTTTTATGGAAAGCACCATGAATAAAATGTGAACCACCATCAGTCATTAGATATCTAGGGACTCCAAATCTAGGGAAAGTAACTTCTTTAAGCATCCTGATAGAGGTGTTGTGATCAGCACTACTAGTTGGGATAGCTTCTACCCACTTAGTAACGTAATCAATAGCAACTAGGATATGACTATACCCGTTGGATTTTGGGAAAGGACCCATATAATCAAAGCCCCAAACATCAAATGGTTCAATGACAAGTGAATAATTCATAGGCATTTCCTGACGTTTACTGATATTACCTATTGTTTGACATTCGTCACAAGACAGGACAGACTTACGGGCATCCTTGAAGAGAGTGGGCCAATAGAAACCTGATTGCAATACCTTGTGTGCAGTTCTATCTCCCGCATGGTGTCCTCCGTAATTCTCGGAGTGACACTTCTGTAGGATTTTTCCCTGTTCATGTTCAGGTACACAACGTCTAATAACACCATCTACTCCTTCCTTATAAAGGTGAGTATCATCCCAAAAGTAATGTCTCAAATCAAAGAAGAATTTATTCTTTTGCTGGTATGTGAAACTAGGTGGTATATATTTGGCAACGATATAATTCGCATAACCAGCATAGCACAGTGTACTACGTGAAGCATTGATGACATTCAATTGCTCATCAGGAAAGCTATCATGATTAGGTTGTGGGTCATCAGGAACATTCTCCAACCTAGACAAGTTATCTGCTACGAGGTTCTCAGCACCCTTCCTATTGACAACATGCAAATCAAATTCTTTTAGCAAGAGAACCCATCTGATCAGTCTAGATTTAGCATCTTTCTTTTCCATAAGATACTTAATAGCAGCATGATCAGTGTGAAGAGTGACTTTGGAATCAACTATGTAAGATCTGAACTTTTCACACGCAAACACGACTGCTAAAAATTCCTTTTCAGTAGTAGCATAGTTTCTTTGGGCACTGTCTCGAGTTTTACTAGCATAGTGAATAACATTCAACTTCTTATCAACTCTTTGTCCTAGAACAGCGCCAACGGCATAATTACTAGCATCACACATGATTTCAAAAGGTAAGTTCCAATCAGGTGGTTGAACAATAGGCGCAGTTATCAAGGCCTTTTTAAGTATTTCGAAGGCTTCCTCACAATCATCGTAAAAAACAAAAGGAATATCCTTTTGCAAGAGATTGGTAAGAGGCCTATAAATTTTAGAAAAGTCCTTAATGAACCTTCTATAGAAACCAGCATGACCAAGGAAACTTCTTATACCTTTGATATCTGTGGGGCATGGCATTTTCTCGATCGCATCAACCTTAGCCTTATCGACTTCAATGCCTATTTTAGAATTTTTATGTCCTAAGATGATGCCTTCATTAACCATAAATTGGAACTTCTCCCAATTCAAGACAAGATTGGTATCTTTACATCTCTGCAAGACTCGATCAAGGTTGCTGAGGCAATCATCAAAAGAAGACCCGTAAACGGAGAAGTCATCCATGAAAACCTGAACAATATTTTCACAAAAGTCAGAGAATATAGCCATCATACATCTTTGAAAGGTGGCAGGTGCATTACATAAGCCAAAAGACATACGTCTCTAAGCAAAGGTACCGAAAGGGCAGGTGAAAGTGGTTTTCTCCTAATCAGATTGTGCAACATGTATTTGGGAGAAACCAGAATAACCATCTAGAAAGCAGAAGTGTGTGTGTTTAGATAGTCTTTCTATCATTTGGTCAATAAAAGGCAAAGGGTAATGATCTTTCCTAGTGGATTTATTCAATTTACTAAAATCAATCACCATCCTATAGCCAGTAATAATCCTCTGTGGGATCAATTCATCCTTATCATTAGGGACAACGGTAATACCTCCTTTCTTAGGGACGCAATGCACCGGGCTTACCCAATCACTATGAGCAACATGATAGATAATATCTGCTTCCAGGAGCTTTAGTATTTCCTGTCTTACTACCTCTTTCATCTTAGGATTTAATCTCCTTTGATGATCAACAACTGGTTTGGAATCAGGATCGCTTTTAATTTTGTGCTAGCATAGAGTGGGACTAATGCCCTTAAGAGCATCAAGAGTATATCCAATAGCAGCACGTTGCTTCCTCGGAGTTTTTAGTAACTTCTTTTCTTCATGCTCTGAGAGGCTAGCACTAATAATAACAGGATATATCTCGTTTTCATCAAGATAAGCATATTTAAGAGTATCAGGCAACTGTTTAAGCTCAAACACAGGATCACCCTTTGGTGGGGGTGGATCTCCAAGCAGTTCAACAGGCAAATTATTCTTAAGGATAGGATGTTGTTCAAAGATAACTCTATCTATCTCATTCCTTTCATCCATATGCATATCATTTTCATGCTCAAACAAGTATTGCTCTAAAGGATCAGTAGGAGGCATAACAATAGAAGCTAGGGCAATAATTTCATCCTTACTAGGCAACTCTTTTTCATGAGGTTGTCTACCAAACTTGGAGAAATTGAACTCATGTGACACTCCTTCAAAGCCAACAATGACAGTTTGCTTCTCACAGTCAATATGAGCATTGAAAGTATTGAGGAAAGGTCTGCCAAATATGATGGGACAAAAGCTATCTTGTGTGGTAGGAAGAACGAGAAAATCAGCAGGATACTTCGTTTTACCATACAAGACTTCAACATTCCTAACAATTCCCAAAGGGCAGATAGTATCTCTATTGGCAAGCTAAATAGTGACATCAATAGGCTCCATCTCAACAGGTGCAATATTGTCTTTAATTTCATCATATAAGGATTGAGGTCTTGCACTAACACTATCACCCACGTCACATAAACCATGATAACAATGATCTCCTATCTTACAGAAACAACAGGCGTGCCAATAACAAGCCTATGTTTGTCTCTAGCATGAGGTTTAGCAATTCTAGCAGCATCTTCACATAAGTGAATATCATGGCCCTCAACATTGTCGGACAGGAGATCTTTGATAATAGCAATGCTAGGTTCAACTCTAATTTTCTCACGGGGTGTAGGTGTTCCAATGTTGCCCCTACATATCACAGTTGAAACTTTAGAATGATCCTTTATCCTAACAGGGAAAGGTGGTTTCTCAATGTAAGAACTGGGAACAACAGGATCATTATAAGCGATGACTTCATCTTCAACAGGATTGGGTTTAACTACATTGACTTCTAAGGTAGGATGATATTTAAACCACTTCTCTTTAGGGAGATCAATATGAGAAGCAAATGATTCACACAATGAAGCTACTATCTCAGAGTCAAGTCCATATTTAGCGCTAAAATCAAAAAAGTATTTGTTTCAACAAAGGATTTAACGCAATCAAACTTGAAATTCATACCTGACTCCTTACCTTCATCAAACAACCAATCTTCAAAGTTGCGTTTAATTATTTCCAATAAATTCCATTTGAAGTCAATATCTCTCTTCATAAAAGAACCGGTACAAGAAGTGTCAAGCATGGTGCGATTATCATGAGAAAGCCGAGCATAGAAGTTCCGAATGATAATTTCTCTCGAGAGCTCATGGTTGGGGCATGAATATAACATTGATTTAAGTCTCTCCCAAGCTTGAGCAATTTTTTCTCTGTCACGAGGCCAAACATTGTAAATATAATTCCAATCACGATGTACTAGATGCATAGGATAAAACTTTTGATGAAATTCCAATTTCAACCGGTTGTAGTTCCATGATCCAGTATCATCACATAGCCTATACCATGTCAATGCTTTATCCCTCAAAGATAAGGGTAAGACCTTCTTCTTGACCTCATCCTCGGGCAAACCTGCAAGCTTAAATAAACCACAAACTTCATCTATATAGATTAGATGCAAGTCGGGATGTGATGTTCCATCTCCTGTAAAAGGATTAGCCAACAGTTTCTCAAGCATACCCGAAGGAAATTCATAACAAGTATTTTCAGTAGGTGCAGCAGGTTGAGGAGCAACTCCTTGTCTTCCGTTCGAGGTGAAGATACCCCGAACAAGCTCCTCAAAGGATTAGTTTCCATAGTGACAAGTGACAATAAATTTCAGCACACTATATAAATGTTTCCTTACCAAATTCCACTTACCAAAGGCGCTTCACTCCCCGGCAACGGTGCCAGAAAAGAGTCTTGATGACATGCAAGTGTAGGGGATCTATCGTAGTACTTTCGATAAGTAAGAGTTTCGAACCCAACGAGGAGCAGAAGGATCTGACAAGTGGTTTTCAGGAAGGTATTCTCTGCAAGCACTGAAATTATTGGTAACAGATAGTTGTGTGATAAGATGATTCGTAGCAAGTAGCAAGTAACAAGTAGCAATAGTAACAAAGGTGCAGCAAAGTGGCCCAATCCATTTTGTAGCAAGGGACAAGCCTGGAAAAACTCTTATAGGAGGTAAAGCGCTCCCGAGGACACATGGGAATTTCTGTCAAGCTAGTTTTCATCATGTTCATATGATTCACATTCGCTACTTTGATAGTTTGATATGTGGGTGGACCGTTGCTTGGGTGCTGACCTTACTTGGACAAACATCCCACTTATGATTAACCCCTCTCGGAAGCATCCGCAACTACGAAAGAAGAATTAAGACAAAGTCTAACCATAACATTAAACTAGTGGATCCAAATCAGCCCCTTACGAAGCAACACATAAACTAGGGTTTAAGATTCTGTCACTCTAGCAACCCATCATCTACTTACTACTTCCCAATGTCTTCCTCCAGGCCCAAATAATGGTGAAGTGTTATGTAGTCGACGTTCACATAACACCACTAGAGGAAAAACAACATACAACACATCAAAATATCGAACGAATACCAAATTCACATGACTACTTATAGCATGACTTATCCCATGTCCTCAGGAACAAAAGTGACTATTCACAAAGCATAATTATGTTCATGACCAGAGAGGTATTGAATAGCATCAAGGATCTGAACATATAATCTTCCACCGAGTAATCCAACTAGCATCAACTACAAAGAGTAATTAACACTACTAGCAACCTTACAAGTACCAATCAGAGTCGCGAGACGAAGATTGGTTACAAGAGATGAACTAGGGTTTGGAGATGAGAAGGTGCTGATGAAGATGTTGATGGTGACGAGTCCCCTCTGATGAGAGGAGTGTTCGTGATGACGATGGCGACGATTTCCCCCTCCGGGAGGGAAGTTTCCCCGGCAGGACGACCCTGCCCGAGCTCTAGATTGGATCTTCTCAAGTTCCGCCTCGTGGCGGCGGCGATTCCTGCCGAAAGCCTCCTCCTGATTTTTTCTGGAACAAAACCCTTATAGAAAAAGAGGGGAGCTAGAGGGCCAATAGGGAGCCCACAATCCCCCTAGGCGCGGCCAGGGGGGTAGGTCGCGCCTAGCAGGCTTGTGGCCTCCTGGTGGCTCCCCTCTGGTACTTCTTCGGCCCAGTATTATTTATAAAATCCAAAATAATTCCTCGTTGATTTTCACGGCTTTTGGAGTTGCGCAGAATAGGTATCTCAAACTTGCTCCTTTTTCACGCCAGAATTCCAGCTTCCGGCATTCTCCCTCTTCATGTAAACCTTGCAAAGTAAGAGAGAATAGGCATAAGTATTGTACTGTGAAGTGTAATAACATCCCATAAAGCGATAAATATCAACATAAAAGCATGATGCAAAATGGACGTATCACTTTTCTACTGAAACTTTACAACAGATACTAAGTCTTTCAGGTGTGGTTGAATTGACAACTCAAATGCTAATACTCGAGAATATTCTTTGGCTTCCCCTTGTGTTGAATACTCTACCCTCGAAAAGTGTTGCAATCCCCTATACTTGTGGTTTATCATATGTCAATGTATTTGTTCCTATGACCATGAGTCATGCAAGTCCCGGACACCGGAGGAATGCCTTGTGTGTATCAAACGTTGCAACGTAAATGGGTGTGACGCCCTCGGTTTAATCGTACGCTAATCATACACGCAAATGCGTACAATCAAACCCAAGGACTCACGGGAAGATATCACAACACAACACTAGACACAAATAAAATAACATCAGATTCATATTACAAGCCAGGGGCCTCGAGGGCTAGAATACGGAGGCTCGATAAACACACGAGTCAGCGGAAGCAACAATATCTCAGTACAGACATAAAACATGGGGTGCCTTAGAGAAGGCTAGCACAAAAGAAACACGATCGAACGAGGCGAGGCCTCCTGCCTGGGAACCTCCTAACTACTCCTATTCTCGGCGGCCTCCACGAAGATGACACCATCGGGGCGGCAGGCATCGGCAGGAAACACCACCCCTGGGATCCATCATCTAGTCGGAGCAAACGGATCAAGGGGACAAAGGGGGAGCAAAGCAGCGGTGAGTACTCATCCAAAGTACTCGCAAGCCTTACATCAGAACTATTCTAATTATGCATCATTATCAAAGAAGGGGGGTGTTATATGTGGACTGACTGCAGCAATGCGAGAATAGAGAGAGAAGGCCTAGTCCTACCGAAGACTAGCATCTTCAGGGTCTTGCAGCAATAGACGAGAGTAGAACAGGGGTAAAACAATAATAGTCAAATTGTTGCAGCAATATTAAAGTGAGGTCACGCCTAGAGATCCTCCCTCGACTCCCTGCGAGGAATCAATCCCGAGGCAAACTAATTCGAGTTAAGTAACAATTGTAGTTGTATAAGATCGGGGCACAACTCCAAGTCGTCCTGTAACCATGGACACGGCTATTCGAATAGTTAATTTTCATCCCTGCAGGGGTGCACCACATGTCCCATCACGCTCGATAACACTCTGGCCGGACATACTTTTCTGGGTCCTGCCTGGCCTCGGAATATCGACACGTCGCAGCCCCACCTAAGACTAATCAGAGAGATCAGCCCGCCGGTCTAAATCCTAAGCGCAAAGGGTTCATGGGCCCGGTTCCCCTTCGCGCTCCTGCATGTGGCGTGGGCGGCCGACGTCAGTCCTAGCATCCCTTAATCACAAGAGCGATGCATCTCGGGACCACTCAGGCGCGCGCCGCTACATTGCTGGCATCTGAAAAGCTTCGGCTGATACCGCGACACCGAGTACCCATAATTCTTCCCGCGTAGCCGGTTAGTGCGAAAAGGTCTCCAACCAACCCAGATCAAATACCCAAATCCATTAACATTTTAATTAGGCCAACAACACAGTCTCACGGGAATCCACCCGTCTTCCAACTAATCACCAAAGATCCGAGTAACATGGTCGAGTAACTGTGTGGTTGTAACATCGGGGGAAATCCGAGGTATCACCCTCGTTGGATTCCGAACGTTGTACCCATCAAGGTGGGCTTAGAGGAATCACCCTCGGGGGTCCCACACTTGAGGGGTTGCACGACAGAGGCGTCATCGGGAATGGTGAAAGAGGAATCACCCTCGATAACCACGACCGACTAGCTATACTACAGAGATATCATCAGGAGTACTTAGCGAGGTGTCACCCTCGGTACCCGATAGTATCTCTGTAGCGTCGTACAACGAAGGGGGTGTATGTGCCGTGTCGGGTCTGGCTCGTCGATCAGAGATCGAGATTTGAAAACAAGCGGGGCAACTGGACTACGGGGTCAGAGGGGATGACTGCTCCACCTATACTAAGCAGATTTAAAGTACAGGACTGAAAGTAGGAGTTCATCAAAAATAGGCTATGCATCAGATATAGGAGCTAACTACAACAGTAGCAAAATACTAATGCAATGCAGTAGGAAGAAAGACATAGGCGATATAGGAATGATCAAGGGGGGGGGTTGCTTGCCTTGCTGCTCTGTGGCAAAGGACTGATCGGCAGGGTCGTAGATGTACCCGGCAGCAACGTCAGTCTCGGGGTCTACCGGTAAGAAGAGGGGGAAGAAACAATAAATAATAGCAAAGGTGCAACACAAAGCATGACATGGCAAGATGCAGGCTAGACATGAGCCAACGCAGCAACATCTGTCATAGACGGGTCGGTAGAATGTCTGACGATATTTTCCGAGTCTCGGGCTACTACCGGTCATACTGGAAACGATGGAAATGTTCCATGTTTGCTATGCTAGGGACGCGTGACACACGAATGGACCATGTATCCGGGTTCGTCTCGTTCTGCTGATCAACTGTCATGTTGAAAATATTTTGATCTGACTTACGGAATATTTTATATTAATTTTTAAAGTTTTATTCAATAATTAGGAATTAAAACCAGATTTAAATAATTTAATAAAATGTTATTATGGCATCAGCATGATGTCATGCTGACATCAACAGTTGACTGGTCAACTGACCAGCGGGTCCCGAACGTCATAGGCACAAGTTTTAATTAAGATTAAATATTAATTAATCAGATTAATTTAGTGGGGGACCCACGTGTCATACTCTAATTATTTATTTAATAAAAACATATATCTATTTTTGGTAATTAACTAATTAAGTAATATAACTAATTATTCATTTTCTTCATTATTATTATTTTTAATGGTGTGGCTCCGCGTGTCATTGGGACAACGAGCACACACATACACTATGTGCACACACATATCTACTCATACATATTTTATTTGTCCATACATTCCTTCATACATACATACATCTATACATGCATTCACATACACCATTATACACACAAATACATACATCTCATATGCATACTACATATTATCTTCTTTCTTCTAACAACTCACAGGGCTACTCCCCTCCTCCCCCTGACCAGCAGGAGGGAAACAACGCAGGGTCGAGTTGGAGGTCGCGAGAGACCGTGGTGCGGGGCGCCGGAACCAAACCGGAACGGGAAGAAGGAAACGGGGGGGGGGGGGGGGGTAGCTCCCTGAGCCCTGTAGGTGTGCAACGTGGGCTCGAGGGGGGGCTCGGTGAAGCGACACGTCGACGACGAACGGAGGTGCGGTGGTGCAGTGCCGGCGAGGAGGATCCCGAGGTGGCGGTAGTGTCTCGGTGAGGAGGGGCCCGGCCGAGGCGGCGGTGGCCATGGTGGTGGTTGGCCGGGTTCACGCGGGGATATCCGGAGGCGTTGGCGCGGATCCGGCACGGGGCCGGTATGGCGTCGGGGTGTGGCCGCCAGAGGCCAACGAGGGGAGGCCCGAGGCGGGGTGCTGCGGCCAGAACCGGCGGGGGCCAACCACGGCGAGGAGGACTGGTGGTGAGGCACCGGCCGGCGCGGTTTCGGCCCCCAGCCCCGATCCAACCTGGATCGGGAGGGGTGCGGGGAGAACTGACGCGCGCCAGGGGACTGGGAGGGGAAGAGGCGACGAGGGGAACTGGGAGGCGAGGTCGCCGGAGGGAGGAAGTGGGGCTGGTCGGCGGGAGGTTGGGAGGGCCGACGGTGTTGTCGGTTGGGAACCTAGGGCGAGGGAGGTTCTTGTGGGGGGGGGCTCCTCTCGGGCTCCAGGGAGGACGAGGGGTGAGTGGGATCTGGGGCCGATGGGGAACCGGGAGTGAACGAGAGGTGGGGGTAGGTGCGGGAGACGTGGGGCGTCGGTGGGTTTCGGTCTGGGTGACCGAGAGGAGCGGGGGGGGGGGGGGGGGGGTTCGTGCGCCTGGGAGGGGAGCACGTGGAGATCGCTGGGGGGGTTCGGTAGGTGGAGGGGGGCCGTGGGAGTTGGTAGGCGAGCGGGTACCCTGGCGACGGCGGGCGGGGGGGGAGAGCGAGGGGAGCCAACTCGCTAGCTAGGGTTTGGCCGCGGTGGGCGGCTGTGGCCGGGCCGGCTCGGCCAATTTGGCCCAGTTGGGCTAGGGGCTTTTTTTGGGGGGGGGGGGGGTTCTCCTTTTCTCTTTTTTTTGTTGCTTCTTTTTTTTCTTTATTTGTATTTCATTTTCAGTTTTATTTTACCCTTATGCTTATTTCTTTATATACATATTTTTCTGCACGCTAGTTTAGAAAATATATTAACCATTATTATCTGCTACAACTCAAACATTTTAATTTCTTTACATCTGAAAATTTAATTCGTTTGGCTTTAAACTAAATATGATAACTGCTCTGATTCTTATTAGGTGACAACCTAGCTTAGTTAAACATGATGACCTAGCATCATTAGGGTGTGGTTACTGTAGCTTAATTACCGGGGTGTTACAACTCTCCCCTACTAACAAGAATTCTCGTCCCGAGAATTTAGAGGTAGAAGAAAAGAGCTCGGGGTATTCATCACGAAGATGATCCTCGCTTTCCCAAGTGGCCTCAGCTTCGGAATGATTCGACCACTGCACTTTAAGAAACTTGGTGACCTTACGACGAGTCTTACGTTCAGCTTGGTCGAGAATGCGGACCGGATGCTCTTTATAAGAGAGGAGCTCAAGCATATCACGATCCACTGCTCGAATGTAATCCTTGAAGCAGCGGCGGAGCTGAGACACATGGAAGACATCATGAACCTGAGAAAGGTTCGCCGGCTGTTCAAATCGATAAGCCACTCTGCCACGCCTTTCGAGAACAGTGAAAGGACCAATATAGCGAGGAGCTAATTTGCCCTTGATTACAAAACGGTGTGCGCCTCTCATTGGTGTGACACGAAGATATGCCTTTTCGCCAGCTTGATAGACCATATCCTGATGATGTCGGTCATACTGACTTTTTTGACGGAACTGAGTAGCCTTCAGATTGTCGTAATTAATGCGGACTCGATCTTTAGCATGTTGGATAACATCTGGACCCAAGAGTGATCAGTCCATTGAACGGTGGCTCGGGAATTCCATAAGAGCCAAGTGCCAAGGATACTTTGGAGGCAAAGATGTACAGGAGAGTCAGGTTTCAATCCCGTGGAACTTTGGGTTATGGGTCCACCATGTGGGCCAAGAATAGGTAGAGGGGTGACATATTATACGGTCCTGGTAGCAAGACATGTCAGAGGGTAACCTGTCAGTAATGTTGGCAACAACGTCAGTACCAAGTGCGGGGGACGAATAGAACCATTTTCCTGCTCGTTGAAACGAGGCGGACCAATAGGCAAGGCTCTCGTCCACCGGCGGTTACCGGAATGTTATCCACAATACTAACGGGGTCTTACCGACAGAGTTGTATACCGAGATTTTTACCTAAGCAGGGAATCAACACTGATTACATAAGTTATGCCACAAGAAAGGTCAAACAGACCAATGGGAAGGAAAAATGTGTTCACACACACAAGCATTAGAGTATACCATCTCCGAGGAAAAATAGGGTATGGTATACGTGATAGGTCATCAAGTACCTAACCTTTAGATAAAGAGGAAGAAGAATCATGATGTTTACCCATACCACGCGGTCTGGATAATTGATGAGGAACATCTTAGCATTGCGCTTCCAATGTTCCTGTTGAAAATTTGACGTACCCCATCCGTGCTTCGGGATAGCATCAACATGGTCATCAGATAAAGGTGGGACTTATGGGTACACAAAGAATTCATCAAAAACAACTTATAAAATAAACCATATAGTTTCCGCATGGAAGATGGCGAATCTTACATATGGGAGGATTTGTGACAATAGGTCCTTCGACCTGGTGTGCCACACAAGACATCACTATACCGGGTTACATAAAGACCAAAGTTATAATTATTGGGCAAATGTTCCAACCGTCATATCTGCCCGAGATTCAGATCCGATTGGTGTTAGGATACCTGAGAAGAAAAGATGATGATGCAGGAGTCTCAGGATATGAACTACACAAGCAATCCTTGAATCATGAGTTCGACTTTAAGACATATGAACACAATGTACAAACATTCGTGCCCACATAGAATTCTTACGTCAAAATGCAACTGAGTTCTCATTTGGAAACTATCATCGAGGACAACAAGGCTCCATGTGTAAGTCTAGATTAGCCCTTATGAAGGAACTTATTTTCCTTGATCAAATCAGTCGGTGGCTTGGCATGCTGAGCAAGTTATATGCAGTGAGAACAGCAAATCATCAAAACATATAACACTTCGCACATGCGTGAATGGCTTGGGATGATCCTAGAGAAAGAAAAACAAAACTTTCACATATTCACGGCGGAAAGAGTGCACGTGAACTTTCGGAAAACACTTCTTCTACCCAACATATTCTTCATGAGTTAGGTACAAAGATGGTGCTTTCAAAAGCTTCTCATGAACCATGGAGAACTTGAGGGTGCGGCCGATGGGCTCATCAACAATCCCGCAAGATTTTGACAGGGACCAATTTCCAAAATTATAATATCAAAGAGATAGCATTTGTCAAATCAAATGGTATAATGTCGTATGCTCGAGGGAACAACAACAATTAAACATTGGTAAAAGGGTGCACTCGGAATTACTGAGTGAGTAACACGACAAATGCTAAAATGATGAGTCAACACCCAACACACTAAGAATGAAACAATCAGTTGTTAACCCCAAGGCAACAGGGTTGCCAAAAGTATTGGAATAACACATCAGAGTCCACTTGTTGGTATTCCGGTTTGAAACAACACGGGACCAAGAAATGAATGGTGATGTCGAGAAGTATCATTATATCAAGAATTCTTAAGAGCTGCGATGATGCTCACCACATTCTTGACAGGAAAGATAGTAATACTCCAAGGTAGAAGATAAAACGAGCTGCTAAGCAAGGGACTTAAGGGACAACACAAAACATGAACATGTTTGTGTTGGAGGGAAGGTAAATAGTGATGCCGATGATAATACAATCATCGAGGGGCAAGGATGGTATTTGTCAACATGCATTCGATTGATACCCTGCAAGAGCTCAGAATGCTAATGATGATCACGACCCATTTGTCGAGAGATTTCATGAAGATGTCATCGTTTAGCGACGACATCAAGCAAGGGAATGATGAAGCAAGAGGTTGTCGAAAACACAGATAAGACTGCTAGCTTAGAATTGAGATTGCCTTTCAAGACAACCAACATGATGTGGAAAGCTCGATGCAAACTTAACGCACAGTTGAAATTGGGTTCCAGGGATGAAGGGTATAGATAGCATGGTCAAGTTTTAGCATGACGATGATGATGTGGCTTAATAGCTTGAAATGACATAATCGAGCACAACTCGTAAGCAAAGAAGATCACTAAGAGTTGTTGAATCACAATGCGTACTCGGTTCAGTTATCGGTGTCCTTGAGTGTCCAACAACTCAAACACGAGGAAACTGGAATTAATGAAATTATCATGGTTGACGAGGAGCTCACAAGAAGTTATATAGCTCCGTGATATCCTCGAGCTACAAGGGATATTACTCGGAGGTCGATCAACATTAAGCTCGGACCAATGTATTGATCTCAAGAAGACAAGTACTTTAACTCGTCTGAGAATGAAATCAAGGTAGGACAACATGGTCGGAATCACAATTGTAAACGGACAAGATCACAGATACCAGATTTAAACCACAGAATGAATGATTATGGATACGAGAAGTTTCTATGATAGGATCAACGTCGTTTCCATGTGCATGAACACAAAGTTCAAGGTCGACTCCCACTTCATCAATGCACCACCTGACATTCACTCCTCGCCTCTGATCAGGTTGTAGCCTTGAAATAATATCCGACAAAAACACCAGAAGAGCAAGACTCGTGAAACTCTTTGAGTCATATCGATTTAGGAAGGCATAGGTTCAACCCGTCGGGGCATCTTAGGAACATATACCGTAAACTCCAAGAGTAATTAACACATGCTATAGGAGCATGGCTGTCAAGGCATAGGATACAATTCTATCAGAGGGAGAAGACACAATTTACCAATGGCATCATGTGTCAGTGGAAGCAATCACAAGAATTTTCGAAAGCAAAGGATGTCGTCGTATAATAGCATAGAATGAGTATGACAGTACACAAAATATCTGATGTGAGTATCAGTGCTCAATCAGAGGGAGACAGGATGCAATGCATCGGGTTATAGAACATCTCAAAAATATCGATACTTAATTACCAAAGGAATTATGATTTGCAGGTTGGTGTATCATAATCAGATGCTCCGACCAAAATACCTATAAGTTGAATGGACTTAGATGGACAACCAATCAACGTTGATTTGTCGAGAACCAGCTCTATTTGAAAGGAAGTCTGAGTCAGAAAGATAATTTATAAGTATCATCAGATGATTGTGTTCATTCACACAAAGGTTGAATCAATAAGATCAGAGGAAAATCACAAAGGATTTTAATGAATGCTGCTAGACATATGGATTTAACCATAATGCAAGCAGAGGAGAAAAGTCAAGAGCAACAGGCTACAGGGTATTCCGAAAGATCAAAATAGAAATTCAAAGAGCTCTCGAAACCCAAGACAACTGATGATGGACGAATCCCCGATAAGATAATTTGTTGCATCTCGTAAAACAAGAGCAATTGGAAAAGAAAGTATGGACGACATTTGTATGTCGTCATCCATAGGGGTTGACAGAGGAAGGGAAAATTGTAGAAGCAATGAGCATAACAGCTCAAGAGAACATCAAAGAGTAACCGCAGTTCTTCTGAGGGATAAAACCATCGTCTGGAATACGGGGCTCTCCAGGAGGAAATATTTACGAGAACCTAATGTTAGAGTTAGCAAAATCTTTATCCCGAAAGAGAAGAGAGAGTAGAACCGAGAGTATAGGAAAGGAGTAAAAGATACTAATACCACCCACTTGAGATGTGGGCCCATAAGCCACAACATCAGTGTTAGCAAAGTTTTTCAAACACTAGACTCAACTTCGGCCAAGGAGTTGGAAAGGGGGTTACCTACAGGCAGTCGGCTCTGGTACCAACTTGTGACGCCCTCGGTTTAATCATAGGCTAATGATACACGCAAATGCGTACAATCAAATCCAAGGACTCACGGGAAGATATCACAACACAACTCTAGACACAAATAAAATAACATCAGCTTCATATTACAAGCCAGGGGTCTCGAGGGCTAGAATACGGAAGCTCGATAAACACACGAGTCAGCGGAAGCAACAATATCTGAGTACAGACATAAAACATGGGGTGCCTTAGAGAAGGCTAGCACAAAAGAAACACGATCGAGCGAGGCGAGGCCTCCTGCCTGGGAACCTCCTAACTACTCCTATTCTCAGTGGCCTCCACGAAGATGACACCATCGGGGCGGCAGGCGTCGGCAGGAAACGCCACTCCTGGGCTCCATCATCTGGTCGCAGCAAACGGATCAAGGGCACAAAGGGGGAGCAAAAGCAGCAGTGAGTACTCATCCAAAGTACTTGCAAGCCTTACACCAGAACTATTCTAATTATGCATCATTATCAAAGAATGGGGGTGCTATATGTGGACTGACTGCAGCAATGCGAGAATAGAGAGAGAAGGCCTAGTCCTATCGAAGACTAGCATCTTCAGGGTCTTGCAGCAATAGACGAGAGTAGAACAGGGGTAAAACAATAATAATCAAATTGTTGCAGCAATATTAAAGTGAGGTCATGCCTAGAGATCCTCCCTCGACTCCCTGTGAGGAAGCAATCCCGAGGCAAACTAATTCCAGTTAAGTAACAATTGTAGTTGTATAAGATCAGGGCACAACTCCAAGTCGTCCTGTAACCGTGGACACGACTATTCGAATAGTTAATTGTCATCCCTGCAGGGGTGCACCACATGTCCCGTCACGCTCGATAACACTCTGGCCGGACATACTTTTCTGGGTCCTGCCCGGCCTCGGAAAATCAACACGTCGCAGCCCCACCTAAGACTAATCAAAGAGATCAGCCCGCCGGTCTAAATCCTAAGCGCAAAGGGTTCATGGGCCCAGTTCCCCTTCGCGCTCCTGCACGTGGCGTGGGCGGCCGACGTCAGTCCTAGCATCCCTTAATCACAAGAGCGATGCATCTCGGGACCACTCGGACGCGCGCCGCTACATTGCTCGTCTCTGAAAAGCTTCGACTGATACCGCGACGCCGAGTACCCATAATTCTTCCCGCGTAGCCGGTTAGTGCGAAAAGGTCTCCGACTAACCCAAATCAAATACCCAAATCCATTAACATTTTAATTAGGCCAACAACACAGTCTCACGGGAATCCACCCGTCTTACAACTAATCACCAAAGATCCCAATAACATGGTCGAGTAACTGTGTGGTTGTAACATCGGGGGGAATCGGAGGTATCACCCTCGTTGGATTCCATACGATGTACCCGTCAAGGTGGGCTTAGAGGAATCACCCTCGGGGGTCCCACACTTGAGGGGTTGCAAGACAGAGGCGTCATCGGGAATGGTGAAAGAGGAATCACCCTCGATAACCACGACCGACTAGCTATACTACAGAGATATCAATAGGAGTACTTAGCGAGGTGTCACCCTCGGTACCCGATAGTATCTCTGTAGCGTCGTACAACGAAGGGGGTGTATGTGCCATGTCGGGTTTGGCTCGTCGATCAGAGATCGAGATTTGAAAACAAGCGGAGCAACTGGACTACGGGGTCAAAGGGGATGACTACTCCACCTATACTAAGCAGATTTAAAGTACAAGACTGAAAGTAGCAGTTCATCAAAAATAGGCTATGCATCAGATATAAGAGCTAACTACAACAGTAGAAAAATACTAATGCAATGCAGTAGGAAGAAAGACATAGGCGATATAGGAATGATCAAGGGGGGGGGGGAGGTTTGCTTGCCTTGCTGCTCTACGGCAAAGGACTGATCAGCAGGGTCGTAGATGTACCCGGCAGCAACGTCAGTCTCGGGGTCTACCGGCAAGAAGAGGGGGAAGAAACAATAAATAATAGCAACGGTGCAACACAAAGCGTGACATGGCAAAATGCAGGCTAGACATGAGACAACGCAGCAACATCTGTCATAGACGGGTCGGAAGAATATCTGACGGTATTTTCCGAGTCTCGGGCTACTACCGGTCATACTCGAAACGATGGTTCCATGTTTGCTATGCTAGGGACGCGTGACAGACGAATGGACCGTGTATCTTGGTTCGTCTCGTTCTCCTGATCAACTTTCATGTTGAAAATATTTTGATCTGACTTATGGAATTTTTTATATTAATTTTTAATGTTTTATTCAATAATTAGGAATTAAAAACAGATTTAAATAGTTTAATAAAATGTTATTATGACATCAGCATGATGTCATGCTGACATCAACAGTTGACTGGTCAACTGACCAGCGGGTCCCCAACGTCATAGGCACAAGTTTTAATTAAGATTAAATATTAATTAATCAGATTAATTTAGTGGGGGACCCACGTGTCATACTCTAATTATTTATTTATTTAATAAAAACATATATCTATTTTTGGTAATTAACTAATTAATTAATATAACTAATTATTCATTTTCTTTATTATTATTATTTTTAATGGTGTGGCTCCGCGTGTCATTGGGATAACGAGCACACACATACACTATGTACACACACATATCTACTCATACATATTTTATTTGTCCATACATTCCTTCATACATACATACATCTGTACATGCATTCACATACACCATTATACACACAAATACATACATCGCATATGCATACTAAGTATTATCTTCTTTCTTCTAACAACTCACAGGGCTACTCCCCTCCTCCCCCTGACCAGCAGGAGGGAAACAACGCAGGGTCGACTTGGAGGTCGCGAGAGACCGTGGTGCGGGGCGCCGGAACCAAACCGGAACGGGAAGAAGGAAACGGGGGGGGGGGGGGGGGGTAGCTCACCGAGCCCTGTAGGTGTGCAACGTGGGCTCGAGGGCGGCTCGGTGAAGCGACACGTCAACGATGAACGGAGCTGCGGTGGTGCAGTGCCAGCGAGGAGGATCCCGAGGTGGTGGTAGTGTCTCGGTGAGGAGGGGCCCGACCGAGGTGGCGGTGGCCGTGGTGGTGGTCGGCCGGGTTGACGCGGGGAGATCCTGAGGCGCCGGCGCAGATCCGGCACGGGGCCGGTATCGTGTCGGGATGTGGCCGCCGGAGGCCAACGAGGGGAGGCCCGAGGCGGGGTGCTGCGGCCAGAACCAGCGGGGGCCAACCACGGCGAGGAGTACCGGCGGTGAGGCACCGGCTGGCGCGGTTTTGGCCCCCAGCCCCGATCCAATCTGGATCGGGAGGGGTGCGGGGAGAACTGACGCGCGCCAGGGGACTTTGAGGGGAAGAGGCGACGAGGGGAACTCGGAGGCGAGGTCGCTGGAGGGAGGAAGTGGGGCTGGTCGGCGGGAGGTTGGGAGGGCCGACGGTGCTGTCGGTTGGGAACCTGGGGCGAGGGAGGTGCTCGTGGGGGGCTCCTCTCGGGCTCCAGGGAGGACGAGGGGTGAGGGGGATCTGGGGCCGATGGGGAATCGGGAGTGAACGAGAGGTGGGGGTAGGTGCGGGAGACGTGGGGCGTCGGTGGGTTTCGGTCTGGGTGACCGAGAGGAGCAGGGGGGGGGGTTTCGTGCGCCTGGGAGGGGGGCACGTGGAGATCTCTGGGGGGGGTTCGGTAGGTGGAGGGGGGCCGTGGGAGTTGGTAGGCGAGCAGGAGGTGGGTACCCTGGCGGCGGCGGGGGGGGAGAGCGAGGGGAGCGAGCTTGCTAGCTAGGGTTTTGCCGCGGTGGGCGGCTGTGGCCGGGCCGGCTGGGCCAATTTGGCCCAGTTGGGCTAGGTGCTTTTTGGGGGGGGGGGGTTCTCCTTTTCTCTTTTTTTGTTGCTTCTTTTTTTTCTTTATTTGTATTTCATTTTCAGTTTTATTTTACCCTTATGCTTATTTCTTTATATACATATTTTTCTACACGCTAGTTTAGAAAATATATTAACCATTATTATCTGCTACAACTCAAACATTTTTATTTCTTTACATCTGAAAATTTAATTCATTTGTCTTTAAACTAAATATGATAACTGCTCTCATTCTTATTAGGTGACAACGTAGCTCAGTTAAACATGGTGACCTAGCATCATTAGGGTGTGGTTACTGTAGCTTAATTACCGGGGTGTCACAATGGGTGACTATAAATGTGCTCTACAGGTATTTCCAAAGGTGTCTGTTGGGTTGGCGTGAATTGAGAGTGGGATTTGTCACTCCGTATGACAGAGAGGTATCTCGGGGCCCACTCGGTAATACAACATCACAATAAGCCTTGCAAGCAATGTGACTAAGGAGTTAGTCACGGGATATTGTATTACAGAACGAGTAAAGAGACTTGCCGGTAACGAGATTGAACTAGGTATGGAGATACCGGTGATCGAATATCGGGCAAGTAACATACCGAAGGACAAAGGGAACAACATACATGATTAACTGAATCCTTGACATAGAGGTTCAACCGATAGAGATCTTCGTAGAATATGTAGGAGCCAATATGGGCATCCAGGTCTCGCTATTGGTTATTTACGGAGAATGTCTCAGGTCATGTCTACATAGTTCTCGAACCCGCAGGGTCTGCACACTTAAGGTTTCGTGACGTTTTGGTATAGTTGAGTTAGAGGTATTTGTGAGCAAAGGTAGTTTGGAGTCCCGGATGAGACCCCGGACGTTACGAGGAGCTCCGAAATGGTCCGTAGGTAAAGATTGATATATAGGAAGTCCTGTTTTGGTCACCGAAAAAGTTTTGGGCTCATCGGTAGTGTACCTGGAGTGCCGGGAGGGTACCGATGGGCCACCGGGGGGGTGTGACGACCCAAGGGCTTCATGGGCTGTAAGAGGAGGCAGACCATCCCCTGGTGGGCTGGCCAAGGCCTCCCTGAGGACCCATGCGGATGGAGTGGAGGGATAAGGCAAAAGGGGCCAAATTAGGAAGGAGTCCTAATAGGATTCCACCTCCCTTGTGGGAGGTGGATTCCTCCCTTGTTGGTTCGGCCAAACCTCCTTGGAGTAGGGTCCAAGGCTGCGTCCTCTCCCCTCCCCCTCCTATATATACTAGAGGATCTAGAGGTGAGGGCTAACCTGAATTGCCATGTGCTCCCTCCACTTCATCTAGATCGTTATCTCCTCTAGTGTAGTTCAGCGGTGCTTAGGAGAAGCCATGCTGGAATAGTTCCACCACCACCACCACCACGCCGGCGTGCTCGAGAACTCATCTACCTCTCCGCCTCTCTTACTGGATCAAGAAGGCGGGGATCATCATAGAGCTATACGTGTGCTGAACGAGGAGGTGCCATCCGTTCGGCACTAGATCGGGATGGATCATGATGGGATCGCAGGACAGATCGTGATGAGATCGCGGGACGGGCTGCGATTTGGATCGCGAAGATGTTCCACTACATCAACCGCATTATATACGCTTCCTCTTAGCGATCTACAAGGGTATGTAGATTCACTTTCCCCTCTCGTAGATGGTCATCAACATGGATAGATCTTATGTGCGCGTAGGAATTTTTTTGTTTCCCATGCGACGTTCCCCAATAGTGGCCCTCCTTAGTATTCTCTTGATTCGTCGGTATTGTTGAATTGAAGTTTCCCAGACCAACATTACTCGTATGCTTACGAGAGACCGGTTTCATCGACTAACATGCAACTTGTTGCATAAAGATGACTGGCAGGTGTCTGTTTCTTCAACTTTAGTTGAATAGGACTTGACCGAGGCGGTCCTTGGAGAAGGTTAAATAGAAATTTGCATATCACCGTTGTGGCTTTGCGTAAGTAAGATGCGATCATACTAGATACCCATAGCAGCCACATATTATTTGCAACAACAAATTAGAAGACATCTAATTTGTTTTTGCAGGGTATGCATGTGATGTGATATGGACAAAGACATGATATGATATATTGGATGTATGAGATGATCATGTTGTAATAGTTAAATATCGAATTGCACGTCGATGCTACGGCAACCGGCATGAGCCATAGGGTTGTCTTTAAATTTGTTTTCTGCTTGCAGATGCTCTTGCTATATCGCTAGGCAGTAGCTTTAGTAGTAACACCATAGATAGCGCGACAACCTCGATGGAAACATGATGATGGATATCATGGTGCGGCGTCGGTGACGATGGAGATCATGCCGATGCTTTTGTGATGGAGATCAAGAAGCACAAGTTCATGGCCATATCAGGTCACTTATGATTTGCATGTGATGTTAATCCTTTTATGCACCTTATTTTGCTTAGGACGACGGTAGCATTATAGGGTGATACCTCACTAAAATTTCAAGATATAATTGTGTTCTCCTCGACTGTGCACCGTTGTGACAGTTCGTCGTTTCGAGAGACCACATGATGATTGGGTGTGATAGACTCTACGTTCACGTACAACAGGTGCAAAACAGTTGCACACGTGGAACACTCGGGTTAAACTTGACGAGCCTAGCATGTAGAGACATGGCCTTGGAACACAATAGACCGAAAGGTCGAGCATGAATCATATAGTGTATATGATCAACATGGAGATGTTCATTACTGAAACTAATCTCAACTCACGTGATGATCGAACTTGAGTTAGTGGATTTGGATCATGCGACACTTGAATGACTAGAGGGATGCCAATTTGAGTGGGAGGGCTTACGTAATATGATTAATTGAACTCATTATCATGAACATAGTCAAAATGTCTTGCAAATTATGTTGTAGCTTCCGTTGTAGCTCTACTGTTTTTGATATGTTCCTAGAGAAAACTTGGTTGAAAGATGATAGTGGCAATTATGCGGACTGGGTTCGTAAAATGAGGATTGTACTCATTGCTGCACAGAAGGCTTATGTCCTTAATGCACCGCTCGGTGTGCTAAACCTCGAACGTCATTTGTAGATGTTGCGAACATATGAAGTACACGTTTTTTGATGACTACATGATAGTTGACTGCATAATAAACGGTTTAGAATTGAGGCACCAAAGACGTTCGAACGTCACGGGACATATGAGATGTCCCAAGAGATGAAATTGGGATTTCAGGAACGTGCCCGTGTTGAGAGGTATAAGAACTCCGACAAGATTCTTTGTCTACAAAGTAAGGGAGAAAGTCTCAATCGTTGAGCATGTGCTTAGATTGTCTGAGTACTGCAATCGCATGCATCGAGTGGGAGTTGATCTTCTAGATAAGATAGTGATTGTTATAGTTCTCCAAAGTTACTGCCACCAAGCTGCAAAGCTTCGTGATGAACTATAACATATCAGGGATAGAGATGATGATCCTTGAGCTATTCGCGATGTTTGACACTACAAAAGTAGAAATCAAGTATGAGCATCAATTGTTGATGGTTAGTAAAACCACTAGTTTCGAAAAGGGCAATGACAAGAAGGGATACTTCATGAAAGGAAAACCAGTTGCCGCTCTAGTGAAGAAACCCAGGGTTAAAGGCAAACCCGAGACTAAGTGCTTCTAGTATGAGGGGAACAGTCACTGAAGCGGAACTACCCTAGTTACTTGGTAGATGAGAAGGCCGGCAAAGTCTACAAAAGTATATTGGATATATATACATGATATTGATGTGTACTTTAGTAGTACTCCTAGTAGCTCCGAGGTATTACCTACCGGTTCGGTTGCTAAGTGTTAGTAACTGAAAATAAAAGATGCGGAATAAATGGAGACTAGCTAAAGGCGAGGTGACGATGTATGTTGGAAGTGTTTCCAAGGTTGATGTGATCACCATCGCACGCTCCCTCTACTTTCGAGATTAGTGTTGAACCTCAATGTTGTTTGGTGTTTGTGTTGAGCATGAACATGATTGGATTGTGTCTATTGCAATACGGTTATTCATTTAAAAAGAATAATGATTATTCTGTTTACTTGAATGATACCTTCAATGGTCATGCACCTAATATGAATGGTTTATTGAATCTTGATCGTAGTATCACACATGTTCATAATATTTGATGCCAAAAGACACAAAGTAGTAATGATAGTACCACTTACTTGTGGCACAGCCGCTTGAGTCATATTGGTGTAAAACGTATGAAGAAGCTCCATACTGATGGGTCTTTGGACACACTCATTTTTGAATCATTTGAGACATACGAACCATGCCTATTGTCATAAACGCATGAACCTCCATGCAGATGAATCGTTTGGACTCACTTGAGACACGCAAATGGGCAAGATGACTGAAGGCCTCGTTTTCCAGTGAGATGGAACAAGAAAGTAACTTATTGGAAATAATACATTTTGATGTATGCAGTCCAATGAGTGTTGAGGCACGCAATGGATATCGTTATGTTCTTACTTCATAGATGATTTGAGTAGATACTCGTGTATTTACTTGATGAAACATGAGTCTGAATTATTGAAAAGTTCCAAAAATTTCAGAGTGAAGTTTAACATCGTCGTGACAAGAGGATGAAATGTCTAGGATATGATCGTAGAGATGAATATCTGAGTTGCGAGTTTGGTACACATTTAAGACAATGTGGAAATTGTCTCACAACTAATGCCAGCTGGAACACCATAGTGTGATGGCGTGTTCGAACATCGTAGCCGCACCCTATTAGATATGGTGCATACTATCATGTCTCTTATCGAATTACCACTGTCATTTTGGGGTTATGCATTAGAGACAAACACATTCAATTTAATAGGGCACCACATAGTTACGTTGAGATGACACCATATGAACTATGATTTGGAGAAACCTAATTTGTCGTTTCTCAAAAGTTTGTGTGGCTATGATGCTTATGTCAAAAGGCTTCGGCCTGATAAGATTGAACCCAAAGCGGATAAATGCATCTTCATAGGATACCCAAAATAGTTGGGTATAACTCCTATATCAGATCCGAAAGCAAAGTGTTTGTTGTCTTAAACGGGTCCATTCTCGAGAAAGAGTTTCTCTCGAAAGAATTGACTGGGAGGTGTTGGGGAACGTTGCATGGGAAACAAAAAATTTCATACGCACACGAAGACCTATCATGGTGATGTCCATCTACGAGTGGAGATTTGGATCTACGTACCCTTGTAGATCGCACAGCGGGAAGCGTTAAGAAACGCGGTTGATGTAGTGGAACGTCTTCACGTCCCTCGAACCTTCCCACGAACCGTCCCACGATACGTCCCACGACCCGTTCCGATCTAGCGCCGAACGGACGGCACCTTCGCGTTCAGCACACGTACAGCTCGACGATGATCTCGGCTTTCTTGATCCAGCAAGCAAGATGGAGAAGTAGACGAGTTCTCCGACAGTGTGATGGTGCTCCGGTGGTGGTGATGATCTACTCCTGCAGGGCTCCGCCCGAGCTCCGCATTAATCCGATCTAGAGGTAAAACTACATGGTATAGGTTTGAGTTGCACGTGGCAAAGTTGTATCTCAAATCAGCCATAAACCGCCAGTATATATAGGATGGAGGGGGAGGGCTAGCCTTGAGGCACAAGGCCTCAAGGGTGTGCTGGCCAAGGGAGGAGGAGGACTCCTCCTCCAATTCGGTTTGGGAAGGAGGAGTCATCCCCTTCCTTCCCACCTCCCTCTTTCCCCTTTTCTTTTATTTTCCTTTGGTATTTTCTTATGTGGCGCCATGGGCCCCTTGGGCTGACTCCACCAGCCCACTAAGGACTTGTGGCGCCACCCTAGTGCCTTGGGCTCACTCCTAGGTGGGTGGGCCCCTCCTGGTGAACTCCCAGAACCCATTCGTCAGTGCCGGTACACTGCCGGAATTGCCCGAAACTTTTCGGTGACCAAATAAAACCATCCTATATATCAATCTTCTTTTCCGGACCATTCCGCAAACCCTCGTGACGTCTGTGATCTCATTCGGGACTCCTAACAACATTCGGTAACCACACATATAACTCAATTATACTAAAACATCGCCGAACCTTAAGTGTGCAGACCCTGCGGGTTCGAGAACTATGTAGACATGCCCCGAGGCACTCCTCGGTCAATATCCAATAGCGGGACCTGGATGCCCATATTGGATCCTACATATTATCCGAAGATATTATCGGTTGAACCTTAGTGTCAAGGATTCATATAATCCCGTACATTATTCCCTTTGTCCTTCGGCATGTTACTGACTGGCACCCTCTGGCAATAGCTACACGAATGCTGATTCGGTGACAACAAACCTTCCCCTGCAACGACACCAGAAGAATGCTGCTAGCACTCCCCGGCAACGAAACTAGAAGAATGTTGTTGATGGCCCACCAACGCGTGGGTTCGCAGTAGTTTTCGAGGGTAGAGTATTCGACCCCAATTTGTTGATTCGCCAAACACGAGGTGAGAGAATACTCTCGAGTATTAGCAACTGAATGTGTCTGATTCAACCGCACCTGAAAGATTAGTATCTGCAAGCAAAGTATTAGCAGCAAAGTAACGAGTAACGGCAGTGGCAAGGAACAACAGTAGTGACAGCAGTAGCAAGTAGCAACAGTAGCAAGCGACAATAGTAGCAACAGTAGGAGCAAAGCAAGACAAGTAACAGCAGCAGAGCAAACTCGTAGGCAATGGGTCGGTGATTTGTTTGGATGATATTCATCATGCAACAGTTATAACACGGAGAGATATGTGGCTAGCTCCCGTTCGTCAATGTGATGTAGGCATGCATTCCGTGTGTCGTCATACGTGCTTAGGGAAAAGAACTTGCATGATATCTATTGTCCATCCCTCCCGTGGCAGCGCGGTCCAAAAGGAAACTACGGGATATTAAGGTTCTCCTTTTAATAAAGAACCAGACCAACGCATTAGCACTTGGTGAACACATGAACTCCTCAAACTATGGTCATCACCGGGAGTGGTTTCGGTTATTGTCACTCCGCGGTTGCCAGATCATAACACATAGTAGGTAACTACAACTTGCAAGATCGGATCTAAAACACACATATATTGGTGACAACATAATAATTTCAGATCTGAAATCATGGCACTCGGGGCCTAGTGACAAGCATTAAGCATGGCAAAGTAGTAGCAACATCAATCTCAGAACATAGTGGATACTAGGGATCAATCCCCATCAAAACTAACTTGATTACATGATAGATCTCATCCTACTCATCACCGCCCAGCGAGCCTACAAATAGATTACTCACGAATGACGAAGAGCTTCATGGAATTGGAGAGGGAAGAAGGTTGACGATGACGATGGCGATGATTTCCCCTCTCCGGAGCCCAAAATAGACACCACATCTGCCCTCCAGATGAAGAACGGGATGTGGCGGCGCCTCCGTATCGCAAATGCGACGAAATCTTCTCTTTTTATTTTTTTCTGGGACGAAAGTGAACTTATAGAGCTGAGATTGGGGGCGGTAGAGCCGTGTGGGCCCCACAAGCTTGCCCACCGCCACCAGGGGGTGGCGGTGGCAGGGCTTGTGGCCCACTAGCCCACCCCCTCAGGTGGATCCTTGCGGAGGTATTTTTCATATTTTCCAAAAATGTTCCCCGTAATTTTTCAGGATGTTCTCAGAACTTTGATTTCTGCACAAAAATAACACCAAGGCAATTCTGCTGAAAACATCGTCAGTCCAGGTTAGTTCCATTCAAATCATACAAATTAGAGTCCAAAACAAGAGCAAAAGAGTTTGGAAAAGTAGATACGATGGAGACGTATCAACTCCCCCAAGCTTAAAACCTTGCTTGTCCTCAAGCAACTCAGTTGACAAACTGAGAAAGAAAGAAAAACTTTGACAAACTCTGTTTGATCTTGTTTTTGCAACTATGTCTAACTCATAACCAGAATTTCAGCAAGATCACAAGTTAACCACATAAGCAAGTGACACAAAGGTTTCACGGTAAACTAATATCAATGGCATAATCCGCTAACGAGCAAATAATAATGAGTTTCAAATACCAACACTTCAATCAAAACAAGCATGAAGCAATATGAATAGGTGGTATCTCTCTAGCTCTTTCTGAGACCGCAAAACATAAATGCAGAGCACTTTCAAAGATCAAGGGCTGACTAAACATTGTAATTCATAGCAACGAAGATCCAGTCATAGTCATACTCAATATCAATCAAAAGCAAAGCATAAAAATGACAGAGGTGCTCTCTAATTGGTGCTTATAGTAGAGGAGGATGACTCAACAGGAAAATAAATAGACATGCCCTTCGCAGAGGGAAGCATTGATTTGCAGAGGTGCCAGAGCTCAAGCTTTGAAAACAGAGATAATAATTTTGGGTGGCATGCTTTCATTGTCAATGCAATGACCAAGAGTTCTCAATATCTTCCATGCTACTCATGCTATAGGCGGTTCCAAAATAGAAAAGTAAAGTTTTAACTCCCCCACCACCAATCAATCACACTCCACGGCTAGCCGAATCCTCGGGTATCGTCCATACTAACATCAATCCGAGGGGAGTCTTGTTTTACTGTTACGTTTTCGATTTAAGCATGGAACTAGGCATTCCAATTACTGGCCCCTTTCTCGTGAATGACAGTGAATAAACACATGTCGAGGATAACACTCCTAGCATGGAAGATACCAATAGCCCTCTGTCACGACATGAGCGGTTTGGGCATGCAAAACAGATTATTTCTTGAAGATTTAGAGAATGGAACATGCAAATTTACTTGGAACGGTAGGTAGATACCGCAAAATAGGTAGGTCTGGTGAAATCTCATGGAAAAACTTTTGGGTTTATGGAAGTGGATGCACAAGAAGTATTCCGCTTAGTACAAGTGAAGGCTAGCAAAAGACTAGGAAGCGACAAACTAGAGAGCAACAACTGTCATCAAGATGCAAAGAGTTTGACTAACATTGAATGCAAGCAAGAACAGGATATAAATCACCATGAACACGAACATCATGGAGGCTATGTTGATTTTGTTTCAACTACATGCATGAACATGCGCCAAGTCAAGCCACTTGAAACATTCAAAGGAGAATACCATCCTATCATACTACATCATAGTCATCTCAAAATCTATGTTGGCATTCAAGACAAACCACTATAAGCTCCGAGCTAAATAAGCATGGCATCAGAAACTATGATCTCTAAGTTGTCATTGCAAACATGGTTCTCTTACAAAAAAGCTGAATCTGGGTCGACAAGCTACTCATATTTACAAAAACAAAATACATAGAGTTCATACCAGCTTTTCAGTCTCAGTCACTTCATCATATATTATCATTATTGCCTTTCATTTGCACGACCGAACGTTGTGAACAATAATAAGAGTGCTCGTGCATTGGACTAAGCTGAATCTACAGGCAAACACAAAGGAGAAGACAAAGTAATATGGCTCTTTGGAAGCTAAACAGGTATGCATGCAAGAGCCACTAAACATTGAAACCAATATCTTATACCTTGACCCAAATAAATAGGAAATTATTTACACGGGAAAGATCCCAACAAGCAAAAGAAGAAAGAAAAATCTTTTTGGGTTTTCTCAGAAGGACACAAAATAAGAAAACAAGAAAATTAAAATAAACTAGCATGGATAATACAGTGGCTAAGTGTGAACACCGGCTAACAAAGTGAAAGCATAAGCATGAACGTAAAGTCGGTGAGAACACGTACTCCCCCAAGCTTAGGCTTTTGGCCTAGCTTGTTCTACTCCCATGGTGGGAAATCACCAGCTCCAGGATACTCCGGAGCAGACTGTGGATGCCACTGCTGTGTGAGCTCCTCTGGCTCCCACTAATAAACTGGCGTCTCGTACTCGACTGGCGGCTCGGGCACGGGCACCTGTGGTTGGGCCAAGCCCCAATATGCGTAGATGTCCGAGGGCATAATAGTGTACCTGCCTGCATGAAGATCGAACAAAGAAGGAGCAGGCAAAGTAATAGTCTCTCGAGTACCCTGACTAAATACCAAGTTATAAATCATCCGTCTACTAGCATCTCTATCTAGAAAATCATGGCGAACCATGCTGTCATAATCCAGATATTTTTCGGGGAGAAGCATTTCTCCTCCCTCTCCCAGTCTAATGTGTATCTCAAAGTGTCTGGCAAGACGGGTAGCATAGATACCTCCATAGACGACACCCTTGGAACGGTTGATGTTCAACCGCTGGGCCACTATAGCACCTAGGCTGTAAGTCTTATCGTTATAAAGACTTCGCGCAAAACCGCAAGGCCTGGAGAACTAAGTGATCCAGCCTCCCCACGGCCAATCAAACATTTTCCCACAAATAATGAGAAGTACCGAAGCACAGGAAAATGTATGCTAACGATTCTAGCGTGAGTAACTCCTCTCTCCTCTCCAACAACAATAGAAGCAATGAAATCCTCCAAGTCCCGTGGACGAGGGTCACAGATATCCCCAACATAAGGTAATTTGCATACATTGCAAAAATCATGTAGTGTCATGCACTGGGGAACAACGTATATCATGAACTCAACCATGGGAGGATTCTTCCTCAGATAAAAGTTGAAGCTTTGAACGAAAATATTGGTGAGGAGGAGGTATTCTGAGCACTTATCTCCAACGAACGCAGTAAGACCTGCGTTCTCCACCAAGTAATAAAAGTCTTCATAAAGCCGAGCGGCGCGCAAAAATTCATCACTTGCCCACTCGCACGCTCGAACTTCTGTGACTTGAGGGACTACGTACTTGGGGTGGTTCTTCTCATCCTCCTTGGGGTTACGACTTGAAGAGCCTCTCAAGAACCTCTTCATCTTTTTCTTTCTCTAGCTGTGAAATTTTTTGAAATTTTTAGAGACTTCGAAAGAGAAGTGAATAAAGATTAACCGAACTTGTAGCAACTACTCCTACTAGTGCCTAGAGACCGTATCACGCGCTAAAACTACTTGTGACCAGCTAAAATCAACCTTTCTAGCTCAAGAACGGGGTCACCAAGGTAGCAAGAATACGCAAAAGATAAAGCACTAGAGCAAAAACTAATTGGACCAATGAAGGAGTCACTTACCAAGGAGTAATTTCCCCAAAACGGTTCGGAGAATGGTGCTTTGAGCAAGGAGATCGAAAATCACAGCCAAATGAGCAAGAACACGGGTTTGAGCTGCGAAACAATTTTTTCTGAAGGTGGAAGAAGAGGCTGGGAGCTGGAATGAGTGGAGGGGGTCCCTGTGGGCCCACAAGCTTGCCCTCGCCCACCAAGGGGTGGCGGTGACAGGGCTTGTGGCCCACTGGTCTGGCCCCCAGGCCAGCTCTCAGGCCCAAAAAATTTCAAATATTCCAGAAAAAATCATACTAAATTTTCAGGACCATCGGAGAACTTTTATTTTCGAGGTATTTTCTCCGAGACGCTAAAACAGAAAACAGGAAAAACTATACTAATTCCATCATTTTTCTTCTAAGCGAAAGAAAATGAAAGCTCAAAACAGAGGTATGTGACTCTTTGATTCATCCATTTCATGGTCATCGAAAGAAATCCGTCAATAGGATTGATCAAGTCCTCATGACAAAACCTTCTCGAATCTCAAGAGAGAACAGAGAATTTTCGAATAGCCACTAAGTCACCTCAATGGGGATATGTATCTCTCCAACAAGCAAATCATACTTCATCTTAAGACGATGAATAGGGCATTCAAAGCTCCTAATAAGAATCGATGAAGTCTTTTCGATAGCATTGATGCAATGTACTTGATATCGTTTCTTCGGAAAGTGCACTGTGTGCTCATTACCGTTGACATGGAAAGTGACATTGCCTTTGTTGAAATCCATAACAGCCCCTGTAGTGTCTAAAAAGGGTCTTCCGAGGATGACAGCCATGGCATCGTCCTCGGGAATATCCAAGATAACAAAGTCTGTTAAGATAGTGGTATTAGCAACCACAACACGCACATCCTCGCAAATGCCGATAGAGAAAGCAGTTGATTTGTCGGCCATTTGCAGAGAAATTTCAGTGGGTGTCAACTTATCCAACTCAAGTCTACGATAAAGAGAGAGCGGCATAACACTAACACCGGCTCCAAGATCACATAAGGTTGTTCTTACGTAATTTCCTTTAATGGAACAAGGTATAGTGGGCACTCCAGGATCACCAAGTTTCTTAGGAGTTCCACCTTTGAAAGTATAATTGGCAAGCATGGTGGAGATCTCAAGATCTGGTATCTTCCATTTATTAGTCACGATATCTTTCATGTACTTGGCATACGGAGACATCTTGAGCATATCAGTTAACCGCATCTGCAGAAAGATGGGTCTTATCATCTCAACGAAGCGCTCAAAATCTTCATCATCCTTTTTCTTGGATGGCTTAGGAGGAAAGGGTATAGATCTCTGAACCCATGGCTCCCTTTCTTTACCACGCGTCCTAGCAGTAAAGTCATTCTTCTCGTATCTCTTAGGTTGTAGGTTATCAGGATTAACTGTAGGTTCAATCTCCACATCCTCATCATTGCTAGATTGAGCATTATTATGAACATCACTGTCCATATTGTCACCGGGTTCATGTTCGTCACCAGATTGTGTTTCTGCATCAAACGCAGAAATATCATTAGGTTCTTCAGGTGTGTCAGTATTTGGTGAACTGGCATGTAGGTTTCTATCATCCTTCTTCTTCTCCTTAGGATGACTGGGTGTATCAGCATTGATTCCTTGAGAATCTTGATCAATTCTCTTAGGATGACCTTCATGATACAAAGGTTCCTGAGTCATTTTGCCTCCTCTAGTAATGACTCTGACAGACTTGTCATTTAATTCATTGAGCAGGTCATTCTGAGCTTTAAGTACTTGTTCTACCTGAGTAGTAATCATAGAGGCATGTTCACTCAGAAGCTTCAGATCATTGACATTTCTGTCTACACAAGCACTTTAATGGCTAAGCATACGAGTACTTTGTTCCAAGTGTCTGCTAACATAATCATTGAAACTCTGTTGTTTGACAACAAAGTTGTCAAACTCATCAAAGCATAGGCTAGCAGGTTTGTCAAAAGGAATATCACTCTCATCAAACCTACGCAGAGAATTCACTTCTACTACCTATATCGGGTTATCGAGACCATGGATCTCTTCGATAGGTGGTAGATTTTTGACATCTTCAGATCTAATGCCTTTCTCTTGCATAGATTTCTTGGCTTCTTGCATATCTTCGGGACTGAGGAATAGAATACCTCTTTTCTTAGGAGTTGGCTTAGGAGGTGGTTCGGGAATAGTCCAAGCATTATCGTTGATCAAGATGTTATTCAGTAGGGCCTCAGCTTGTTCTACAGTTCGTTCCCTAAAAACACAACCGACACAACTATCTAGGTGGTCTCTAGAGGCATCGATAAGTCCGTTATAGAGGATATCAAGTATCTCGTTCTTCTTAAGAGGGTGATCAGGCAAAGCATTCTGTTGCTGGACGAGCCTCCCCCAAGCTTGTGGGAGACTCTCTTCTTGGAGTTGAGCAAAGTTGTATATTTCCTGCAAGGCAACTTGCTTCTTATGGGAAGGGAAATATTTCTCACAGAAGTAATAGACCATATCCTGGGGACTACTCAGACATCCAGGAGCAAGAGAGGTGAACCAGGCTTTAGCGTCATCCTTTAGAGAGAAAGGAAACAACTTAAGCATATAGTAGTGGCGGATCTTCTCCTCATTAGTGAAAAGGGTGGCTATATCGTGTAGTTTGGAAATATGGGCTACGACCGTCTCAGACTCATAACCATGGAAAGGATCAGATTCGACTAGAGAGATTATCTCAGGATCGACAGAGAATTCATAATCCTTATCGGTGATAAAGATAGGTGAAGTGGCAAACTTCGGGTCGTATTTCATCCTAGCTTTCAGAGATTTTTCCTTCCACTTGAGAAGTAATTTCTCAGCGTCATAGGCATCCTTACATGCAAGAAAATCCTCAGCTATCTCTCCCTCCATAACGTAACCCTCAGGTATATCAGGCAATTCATATCTAGGAGAGCTAGATCTAGCAGGAGCAAAAGCAGGTTCTATCTCAATAGTATCGGCAGTTTCAGAAGCATCACGAACATTGGCAGTAACTCTAGCAATATGAGCATCAAGGAATACCCCTAGTGGAACATCAGGCAAAGTAGTATCTCTAGCAGTATCAAGCATAGCATCATCAGACATAGCATCTCTAGCAGTATCAACCATAGCATCATCAGGCAAAATAGCATCTCTAGCATCATCAGGCAAAGCAGTATCAGGCATAGCATCTCTAGCAATATCAGGCAAAGCAGTACCAGGCGTAGTATCAAGCATAAAATCTCTAGCAGTAGCATCATAAGCATCATCAAGCACAGGTGACATATCAAGATTTCTAGCAGGAGGTGATGTCGCAAACTTACTCATAACTAAAGGTGAATCAAGTGCAGAGCTAGATGGCAATTCCTTACCTCCCCTCGTAGTTGAGGGCAAGACTTTGGTTTTCGGATCCTTCGGATTCTTCATAGTGATCAACAGATATAAATCCCAAGTAACTCAGAGAATATAGCAATACCTCCCCGGCAACGGTGCCAGAAAAATGCTCACTGGCACTCTCTGGCAATAGCTAGATGAATGCTGATTCTGTGACAGCAAACCTTCCCCTGCAACGGCACCAGAAGAATGCTGCTAGCACTCCCTGGCAACGAAACTAGAAGAATGTTGTTGATGGCCCACCAGTGCGTGGGTTCGCAACAGTTTTCGAGGGTAGAGTACTCGACCCAAATTTGTTGATTCGCCAAACAGGAGGTGAGAGAATACTCTCGAGTATTAGCAGCTGAATTTGTCTGATTCAACCGCACCTGAAAGATTAGTATCTGCAAGCAAAGTAGTAGCAGCAAAGTAAGGAGTAACGGAAGTGGCAAGGAACAACAGTAGTGATAGCAGTAGCAAGTAGCAACAGTAGCAAGCGACAGTAGTAGCAACAGTAGCAGCAGAGCAAGACAAGTAATACCAGCAGAGCAAGACAAGTAACAGCAGCACAGCAAGACAAGTAACAGCAGCAGAGCAAACTCGTAGGCAATGGGTCGGTGATTTGTTTGGATGATATTCATCATGCAACAGTTATAACACGGAGTGATATGTGGCTAGCTCTCGTTCCTCAATATGATGTAGGCATGCATTCCGTTTGTCGTCATACGTGCTTAGGGAAAAGAACTTGCATGATATCTATTGTCCATCCCTCCCGTGGCAGCGGGGTCCAAAAGCAAACTACGGGATATTAAGGTTCTCCTTTTAATAAAGAACCGGACCAACGCATTAGCACTTGGTGAACACATGAACTCCTCAAACTATGGTCATCACCGGGAGTGGTTCCGGTTATTGTCACTCCGGGGTTGCCAGATCATAACACATAGTAGGTAACTACAACTTGCAAGATCGGATCTAAAACACACATATATTGGTGACAACATAATAATTTCACATCTGAAATCACGGCACTCGGGCCCTAGTGACAAGCATTAAACATGGCAAAGTAGTAGCAACATGAATCTCAGAACATAGTGGATACTAGGGATCAATCCCCATCAAAACTAACTCGATTACATGATAGATCTCATCCTACTCATCACCGCCCAACAAGCCTACAAATAGATTACTCACGAACGACGAAAAGCTTCATGGAATTGGAGAGGGAAGAAGGTTGATGATGACGATGGCGATGATTTCCCCTCTCCGGAGCCCAAAACGGACTCCAGATCTGCCCTCCAGATGAAGAACAGGATCTGGTGGCGCCTCCGTATCGCAAACGCGACGAAATCTTCTCTTTTTATTTTTTCTGGGACGAAAGTGAACTTATAGAGCTGAGATTGGGGGCGGCAGAGCCGTGTGGGCCCCACAAGCTTGCCCACCGGCACCAGGGGGGTGGCGGTGGCAGGGCTTGTGGCCCACTGGCCCACCCCCTCAGTTGGATCTTTGTGTGGGTATTTTTCATATTTTCCAAAAATGTTCCTCGTAAATTTTCAGGATGTTCTGAGAACTTTGGTTTCTGCACAAAAATAACACCAAGCAATTCTGCTGAAAACAACGTCAGTCCAGGTTAGTTCCATTCAAATCATGCAAATTAGAGTCCAAAACAAGGGCAAAAGAGTTTGGAAAAGTAGATACGATGGAGACGTATCAGTTACTTGCCCAAGATTCAATCGTCGGTATGCGCATACCTATTTCAATCTCGTTACCGGCAAGTCTCTTTACTCGTTCCGTAATACAAGATCCCGTGACTTACACTTAGTCACATTGCTTGCAAGGCTTGTGTGTGATGTTGTATTACCGAGTGGGCCCCGAGATACCTCACTGTCACACGGAGTGACAAATCCCAGTCTTGATCCATACTAACTCAACGGACACCTTCGTAGATACCTGTAGAGCACCTTTATAGTCACCCAATTATGTTGCGAAGTTTGATGCACACAAGGTATTCCTCCGGTGCCAGTGAGTTATATGATCTCATGGTCATAGGAATAAATACTTGACACGCAGAAAACAATAGCAATAAAATGACACGATCAATATGCTACGTACATATTTCGGGTCTAGTCCATCACATGATTCTCCTAATGATGTGATCTCGTTATCAAGCGACAACACTTGTCTATGGTCAGGAAACCTTGACCATCTTTGATCAACGAGCTAGTCAACTAGAGGCTTACTAGGGACAGTGTTTTGTCTATGTATCGACACATGTATTTGAGTTTCCAATCAATACAATTATAGCATGGATAATAAACGATTATCATGAACAAAGAAATATAATAATAACTAATTTATTATTGCATCTAGGGCATATTTCCAACAGTCTCCCACTTGCACTAGAGTCAATAATCTAGTTCACATCACCATGTGATTTTTAACGAATCCAACACCCATACAGTTCTGTGGTTTGATCACGTCTTTCTCGTGAGAGAGGTTTTAATCAACGGTTCTCAATCTTTCAGATCCGTGTGTACTTTACAAATCTTTATGTCATCTGTAACATCCCAATTTTCTCAAATTCGGATGTTAATAGATCATTCCTATGCATCTCATATTTTATGCATCATTGCGTTCTTCTGAAAATTTTATCGTTTTGTGACCGCGGGTGATTTATTGGAGCGGAGATAATATGACTTCTTCCCTGTGAGTTAAAGTCACCATTTTGGTTTTGCAAATTTTCTAAACTCCGAAGTATTTTTTTTGTTGAGTTTTTCGATTGAGTTGTGTGACCTATTGCATAAAACTTTTTTTTTAAAAGTTGCATTAGGTGGAACTAGGATTCCTATATATATATATTATATATATTAGTTGTATATGTTATTTTGTTTTCTCCTAAGTTCTAGTGCATATATGTATATTAGTTCCTACTTTTTGTTAGCTAGGAATATATATTTTTTTTACTGTTTTGGTTTTCTTTCTTTTCTTTTTTGCTGCTGTTAGTTTTTTTAAAAGAAATATATAGAGCTGCCAGGCCGAGCCACAAGGGCTCAGCCCAGCCCCCATGCATGCACGCATGCAATTATCATGCATGCACTCCCTCCCCACGTGAGTACTCCCTCCCTTTCCTTATTTCTCTCCTTCCTTCTTTCTCTCCCTCCTTTTCCTTTTACTCCCCACGTTCACCTCTCCCTCTCTTTCCTATTTTCTCTCCCATGATCTCCTTCCCAAAGTTCTCCCTCTCCTTCCTTCTACTCCCCTCCCCTAAGCCTATATAAACCCCCCCCCCACCGTCACCTCTCCCCAACCCTAGCCGCCGTCTCTCCACCGCCGCCTCCACAAGCCGCCGCCGGCGCCTCACCCCACCGCCGCCCTAGCCGCCGCCGCGAGCAGCAGCAGCAGCCCGAAAGCTGCTGCACCTCGGCCTCGCCGCGGAGGAGGAGCCCTCCCCGAACTCTCTCTCCACCGCCGCCTCTTCCCCGCGGAGGAGGAACCTCACCGCTGCCGCCCGACGCCCCACCGCCCGGAGCTACTCCCTCCTTCCTCGCCGGCCATCTCCTTTCTTGCCGGTGCAACACCTCCAGCAGCAGGTAGCAACCTCTCTCTCTCTCTATTTCATGCACTCCATCTCAGCCATTAGAAGCTTGCCACGTGTGCCTCTCATTAGCACTAGCAGTTTCGTAATTTCTGTCCAGATTTCGAAAACAGAAACTTTCAATCTTGTTTTGATCACAACTTTTTATCCCTACGTCCAATGACATTGATTCATTCTCCAGTAGCTCAAAAATTTCCTGTAGTTTTTAAAAATATATAATTTTGCTGTGTTTGGAATTTTTAAATATAAGTTAGAGCAGATTTAGTTTAAACACTGTTTTGCCTATTCCAGGAGTTTGAAAAATGATATTGAGTTGATTCTTTTTGCTACTGTTTTCTAGTGATAAAACCTTACTGTAGTAGAATTTTCAGAATTTTCCAAATATATTTACTAGTGTTTTCAACAGAAACAAGTTTCTGTCCTACCGACGCACGATAAAATTCTTTTGCGTAGTCGTTTGCCAATCATTGCATGTGATGTTATTTTTTTCTCGTGGCATGATTGAATTGCTTATGGTGTGCTTTGTGTTTGTATCGGTAGATCATCCGGAGTGCGAAGCGTGTTACTTAGAGACGCTCGAGTAGGACAACTATCATCAAGGCAAGTCATCTTTGATCATGTTATTTTACCTATGTTTTCAATGCATAGTAGATCACCTTCTTTGCCCTATTTGCATGCTGCCTAGGTACTTGGAAACTTTAGTCATAGGTGTAGTATCATGTGGTAGGAACACCAACACCCCGATACTTGGCCCCGGGACGACAAAGTTATATATATATGCTATGCTTAAGTAGACGGGTTATCGGTTGAGTGTATGCCACGAGAGATGCGAGATTGATATAATAACCAAGACCGGACTAAGACAAGATTTTCAAGACCTCGGACGCAATGCAACACTGGGTGAAGGACGGATGATCGGCTCCCTGGAAAACCCAGTGGATGCCCGGGATGCTGGAGAGGCCATGTCATCCTGCGGAAAGTTTCACCCAGGCTCAAAGGGGCGGACGGAGACTTCAAGACTCAAGGCTTACCTGCACAGCCACAAGTCATTATGGGCTCTGGCTTGGTTGGACAACGCGGCGACTCTGGACAGGCGGTGCTAGCAGATGTAGACGAACGGTAGGAATGGATGGGCACCGACAGGGATTCAGAGGGACCCGTTGAAAGACCATGTTTTGATCATCCGGTCTTCAAACACCCTGAAGTGCGACGACAAAAACCGGAGGCGATCAAATCTTGTGGGGAACGTGTGCAAAACTCTGCAGAGTACTCAACCTAATCGATTAGCCGTGTCCACGGTCATGGACAACTTGAGCCGAAGGCATTGAATTTCCCCTGAACTCTCGACACAACTTAATAATGATGTGGGTGTTAACAACTATTCGGGTACGAGAACTGGTTGGCGGAACCATCTCGTTAACAACAAACTATGTAGTAATATTTTGCTTTCAAACCCTTTTGTTGTAGGATAAAACTAGCTTTATGCAAAAACTTAGCTCCACCGGCCAAATATGCATGTAGAGATAGTTGATTATTATTTTACCCCCTCTCTTGATGATTTGCCAGCATATTCAATATGCTGACCTACACTGCTGCAACGTATCATGTTGCAGAGTACTTTTCCGACCAGGAGTGAGGCTACGGTTCTACGCTCAGCGACATGCCCTTGGAGTCGGATGGACTCGTCTACCTGATGCTTCCGCTTAGTCTTCGTTAGATAATCTCATGAGTTGGCCTTCAGCCACTTTATTGTACTCCTTTATTGTAATAAAGTACTCTTTATGAGATTTCGATTAATAAAGCTGTGTGATTGCACTCTTGAATATATACATTATGTACTGTGTGTGTACCAGCATGATCTTGGGATGGTACAGAAACACCAGAGGCTTGACTCGTTGAGTCGGGTCGCTACATCATCTTATAGATGCTGCTACTACGTGCTATTTGGAAATACTCCAAATATCTACTCTACTATACGAATCCGTTTTACTACTCAGAGTTATTCAGATTAGTGTCAAACCTTGCATCGACGTAACCCTTTACGACGAACTCTTTAATCACCTCCATAATCGAGAAAAATTCATTAGTCCATTAGTTACTAAGGATAACTTTGACCGCTGTTCAGTGATTCAATCCTGGATCACTCTTTGTACCTCTTAATAGACTTGTGGCAAGGCACACACTAGGTGCGGTACACAACATGGCATACTTTAGAGTCTATGGCTAAGGCATAGGGGACGACCTTTCGTCCTTTCTCTCTTTCTTCTGTCGTGGTCGGGCTTTGAGTCACACTCAAATTCACACCTTACAACACAGCCAAGAACTCCTTCTTTGCTGATCTATTCTGAACTCCTTCAAAAACTTGTCAAGGCATGCATTTCATTGAAAGTTCTGTTTAGCATTTTGATCTATCTCCATAGATCTTGATGCTCAATGTTCAAGTAGCTCTATCCAGGTCTTCCTTTGGAAAACCCCTTTCAAACAACCCTTTATGCTTTACATAAATTCTACATTACTTACGATCAACAATATGTTAACCACATATACTTATCAGAAATTCTATAGTGCCCCCACTCACTTCTTTGGAAATACAGGTTTCTCATAAACCTTGTATAAACCCAAAATCTTTGATCATCTCATCAAAGCATATATTCCAACTCCGAGATGCTTGCACCAGTCCATAGAAGGATCGCTGGAGCCTGCACACTTGTTAGGATCGACAAAACCTTCTGGTTGTATCACATACAACCTTTCCTCAAGCAAACCGTCGAGGAAACAATGTTTTGACATCCTATGTGCAATATTTCATAAATAATGCGGCAACTACTAACATAATTCCAACAGACTTTTGGCATCGCTAGGAGTGAGAAAGTCCCATCATAGTCAACTCTTTGAACTTGTCGGAAACATCCTTGCGACAAGTCGAGCTTTTCTTAATGGTGACTTTTCACCATCATCGTCTGTCTTTCTTTCAAAGATCCATCTTTACTTAATACTCATACGACCATCAAGTAGTTCTTCCAAAGTCTACACTTTATATTCATACATGGACCCTCTCTCGGATTTCATGGCCTCGAGCCATTTGTCGGAATCCGGGCCCACCATCGCTTCTCCATAACTCGTAGGTTCATTGTTGTTCAACAACATGACCTCCAAGACAGGGTTACCGTACCATTCTGTAGTAGTACGCGACCTTGTCGACCTATGGGGTTTGTAGTAACTTGATCCGAAGCTCAATGATCACCATCATTAGTTTCCACTTCAATTGGTGTAGGCGCCACAGGAACAACTTCCTACGCCCTGCTACACACTGGTTGAAGTGACGGTTCATTAACCTCATCAAGTTACACCACTCTCCCACTCAATTATTTCGAGAGAAACTTTTCCTCGAGAAAGGACCCGTTTCTAGAAACAAATACTTTGCTTCTTGATCTGAGATAGGAGATGTACCCAACTGTTTTGGATATCCTATGAAGATGCATTTATCCGCTTTGGGTTCAAGCTTATCAGGCTGAAACTTTTTCACATAAGCATTGCAGCCCGAAACTTTTAAGAAACGACAGCTTAGGTTTCTCCAAACCATAGTTCATACTGTGTAATCTCAACGGAAATATGTGGTGCCCTATTTTAAGTGAATGCGGTTGTTTTCTAATGTATAACCCATAAACGATAGTGGTAATTCGATAAGAGACATCATAGTATGCACCATATCAAATAGGGCGCGACTATGACGTTCGGACACACCATCACATTATGGTGTTCTAGGTGGCATGAACTGCGAAACAATTTCCACATTGTCTTAACTGTGTACCAAAACTCACAACTCAGATATTCATCTCTATGATCATATCGTAGACAGTTTATCCTCTTGTCACGACGATCTTCACTCTGAAATATCCTTGAACTTTTCAATATTTTAGACTTGTGATTCATCAAGTAAATACTCCTGTATCTACTCAAGTCATCAGTGAAGTAAGAACATAACGATATCCATTGCGTGCCTTAGCACACAATGGACTGCACACATCAAAAATGTATTGCATCCAACAAGTTACTTTCTTGTTCCATGTGGTATGATTTTGCAGGTCTCAAGTGATTCAGAATCAAGTGAGTCCAAATGATCCATCTGCATGGGGTTTCTTCATGCGTTTAACACCAACATGACTCAAGCGGTAGTGCCATAAGTAAGTGGTACTATCATTATTACTTTGTATTGTGGGGACCCCAACTTACGAGTCGAGATGGCCATGCTTAGTGATCCCAGAGATCAATGCTCACCGAACATAGATACCGAATAAAAGAGTCTTACATCCGAGTACTGATTGTTACATCACATGACCGAATGGTCAAGTTCACAAACAGGGCATAAGGCCAAATCATACTGATACATCTATTAGCATAAATCATAGGGGCTAAGTGGGTGCCCATGCCATCAAGCCTACACCGACAGACATTCTGACTCGGAAGCGTCCTAGTTCGCACGGGCATCTCCGAAAACGTACTCATCTCCAAACACTGATCCTTCCATGTCTCGTCAATAATATAACCAGTGGCAAGCCAATGAGTACTTTTGAATGTACTCGCAAACATCCCATGATATGAACAATGAAAGTGAAGGATAACAATAACATGCATCTTTGGTGTAACTCATCTTGGAGGAATGATCATGAATATGCATCAAGTTAAAGAATTACTTTTGAAGAACAAGTTACAGATATCAATATATCTGTCATGGGCTGAACCATCCGGGTTCACCCTATATGCCAAGTCACCAAACTTGGTCATATTATTACTTTCATAATAACTCCTTTTTTTCAACACAACTCACACACACTTGGTTTATGCGGAAACGACTCGACGTAGTTTAAGTAGGATTACCCAACTGTCCTTGATCATGGACACGACTATTCGAATAGTTTTACACTCTGCAGAGGTAGTACGCTGGACCCACGAGATCTGGGAAACTTCCGTGTCATCCATGACTCGCGGTATATAACATACCCAAGGTAAGTACCCGATCAATGCCTTTCCCCTGACGATACTAGACAAAGAGGTACACTCGATTGGTACCCAGCCCACATGTTGTACGTCTTAGGAGCACCGACTCTGGATAGTATCAACCATGCGGGGACCAACGGTGTGCCTGGAACTAATAAAAATGGCATAGTCGTCCTACCTGGCACGACCCCATCACGAGAGTGACCACACGTCACTCCCGCCACTAGTAATGTGGCTCTTTGCTAGCACCGACCAGAGTAATCAACATAGCCCTGTCCCATAAGGGGTAACGTGGTCGTACTGGTAAGGTTGGGATGGTCGACACATCATAAATCGAATCCCATTTCCGAAACCAAACTCACTCAAAATACCCGGTGCACCACTTCACCAAAAGTGGCCATCTAACTCATCATCACCCTCGGGCATTAGTGGCACCCGATGGTTTTTTTATAAACTCTTGCATTTATACCAATAACATACTCATGCTATTTACTCTAGCATTACTTGTCAACATGATAGTAGCGTGATCCTCAAAAGGGTAGGATCAAGCTCAATGGATGTGCTCCGGAGGAGCCATCGGTAACATCATATCAAATGAATTACCGGTACTTATGATCATATGCAACGGAAATACTTGCTATTTTGACATGCAATATAACATATGCTCAGTCATGGTCAAAGGGCTGCTTGCCTTGGTCTGCTAGGTATCCGGGGTCTTCCACGTCTTTGCTACGGCAACAGAAATCTTCTGTCGTCTCTTCATCTTGCGTTGGTTTTTCCCCTGAAGAGGAAAGGGCGATGCAGCACAGGAGCAGTAAGTATTTCCCTCAGTTTGAGAACCAAGGTATCAATCCAGTAGGAGAATCTCGTCAAGTCCAGAGTACCTGCACAAACACACAAGAGCTTGCACCCAACGCTATAAAGGGGTTGTCAATACCTTCAAGATTGATTGCAAAGTGAGATCTGAAGGCGGAAAGTGCAACGTAGAAAAAGTGTAAGGCTGAAAATATGGTGTCAAGTAGACCCGGGGGCCATAGTGTTCACTAGAGGCTTCTCTCAAAATAGCAAATATTACGGTGGGTGAACAAATTACTGTCGAGCAATTGATAGAACCGCGCAAAGTCATGACGATATCTAAGGCAATGATCATACATATAGGCATCACGTCCGAGACAAGTAGATCAACACTTTCTGCATCTACTACTATTACTCCACACATTGACCGCTATCCAGCATGCATCTAGTGTATTGAGTTCATGACGAACAGAGTAACGCCTTAAGAAAGATGACATGATGTAGAGGGATAAACTCAAACCAATGATGAAAACCCCATCTTTTTACCCTTGATGGCAACAACACGATGCGCGCCTCGCTACCCCTTCTGTCACTGCGTGAGGTCACCACACGGTATGAATCCAAAAACCAAGCACTTCTCTCATTGCAAGAAACATAGATCAAGATGGCCAAACAAAACCCACAACTCGAAGAGAATTACAAGTATATGAAATCATGTATAAGAGAGATCAGAAGAAACTCAAATAAGAGTCATAGATAATCTGATCATAAATCCACAATTCATCGGATCTCGACAAACACACCGCAAAAGAAGATTACATCAGATAGATCTCCATGAAGATCATGGAAAACTTTGTATTGAAGATCCAAGAGAGAGAAGAAGCCATCTAGCTACTAGCTATGGACCCGTAGGTCTATGGTGAACTACTCACGCATCATCGGAGAGGTCATGGTGTTGATGAAGAAGCCCTCCGTATCCGAATCCCCCCTCCGGCAGGGCACCAGAACGTGCCCCGGATGGGATCTTGCGGAGACAGAAGGTTGCGGCGGCGGAAAAGTACTTTCGATGATCTCCTGATTTTTTCTGGAATTATTGGGAATATATAGGCGAAAGACCTAGGGCAGAGGTGGCCCACGGAGCCCACAAGCCTGGGAGGCGCGGCCTCCCCTGTCCGCTGCTAGGGGGCTTTTGGGGTCCCTGGTGGTCCCCTGCCTTGGTTCTCAAGTTTCCCGATCTTCTTCTGTTTCAGAAAAAATCTTTTTGGAAGTTTTGTTCCGTTTGGACTCCGTTTAAAATCCTCCTCTGAAAGGGGTCAAAAACACGGAAAAAACAGGAACTGGCACTTGGCACTGAGTTAATAAGTTAGTCCCAAAAAGATATAAAAGCCATACAAATCATCCAAAGTTTGACAGGATAATAGCATGAAACCATCAAAAATTATAGATACGTTGGAGACGTATCAAGCATCCCCAAGCTTAACTCCTGCTCGTCCTCGAGTAGGGAAGTGATAAAGACTGAATTTTTGATGTGGAATGCTACCTAGCATAGTTGTCCTTTGTAACTTCTTTCGTATGACATGAATGTTCAGATTCGTAAGATTCAAAACAATAGTTTGCTATTGACATGAAAAAAATAATACTTCAAGCAAACTAGCAAGGTAATCATGAACTTTCGAAATAACAAGGCCAAAGAAAGTTATCCCTACAAAATCATATAGTCTGGCTATGCTCCATCATCCCCACACAACTAATTTAAATCATGCACAACCCCGGTATTGGCCAAGTAATTTTTTTCGCACTCTTACTTTCTCAGACCTTTTATAACTATCACGCAATACATGAGCGTGAGCCATGGATATAGCACTATAAGTGGAATAGAGTGTGGTGGTGGTTGTGAGACAAAAAGGGAGGAGATGGTCACATTGACTCGGCATATCAAAGGGCTATGGAGATGCCCATTAATAGATATCAATGTAAATGAGTAGGGATTGCCATACAAAGGATGCACTAGAGCTATAAGTATGTGAAAGCTCAAAAGGAGAACTAGTGGGTGTGCATCCAACTTCATTGCTCACGAAGACCTAGGGCAATTTTAAGGAAGCCCATCATTGGAATATACAAGCCAAGTTATATAATGAAGATTCCCACTAGCATATGGTGGTAACGAAACGAGAGGCTCTCAATCACGAAGAACATGGTTATATTATGAAGCACAAGTGTGGAAAAAGATAGTAGCATTGTCCCTTCTCTCTTTTTCTCTCTGTTTTTTCTTATTTGGGCTCTTGGTCCTCTTTTTTTCTCTTTTTTTTATTTGGGCTCTTTGGCCTCTTTTTTTATATCCTCACATGGGACAATGCTCTAATAATGATGATCATCACACTTTTATTTACTCACAGCTCAAAGCTCAGAACGATGATGACTCTATAGGAAATGCCTCCGGCAGTGTACCGGGATGTGCAACGATCTAGCTTGGCGTATGACATTGAAACATCTCGCTAGCTATCTTACGATCATGCAATGGCAATATGAGAGTGACGGCACAAGTCATGAGACGGAACGGTGGGAGTTGCATGGCAATATATCTCGGAATGGCTATGAAAATGCTATAGTATGTAGGTATGGTGGTTGTTGTGAGGGAGGCATATGGTGGGTTTGTACACCGGCGAGAATTGCGCGGCACTAGAGAGGCTAGAAATGGTGGAAGGTGAAAGTGCATCTATACCATGGACTCACATTAGTCATGAAGAACTCACATACTTGTTGCGAAAGTTTTATTAGTAATCAAAACAAAGTTCTAAACGCATACTCCTGGGGGAAGGGTTGGTAGGTGTTAGCCATCGCGCGATCCCGACCGCAACACAAAGGATGACAATCAATAGATCAATTATGCTCCGACTTCCTAACATAGCGGTTCACCATACGTGCATGCTTCGGGAATCACTAACTTCAACACAAGTATTTCTAGATTCACAACACCCTACTAAAATAACTCTTAATATTACCAAATCCATGTCTCAAAACTAATTGAGAGGAATCAAAACTTCTCTTTCTACTCAATGCACATGAAGATGGAAGTTTTTTATCCTCTTTGGGTACCTATCACCTTTGGGACGACTTTCATAGCACAAGCCAACTACCAAGTCACGCACCGCCGTGCTCTAAAAGATCTAAGTGACGCACATAGAGCAAAATTATCTAGCTCAAAAGATGTAAGTGAAGCACGATGAGCATTCTAGCAAAACCACGATGAGTGTGTGTCTCTCTCAAAAGGTGTGCAGCAAGGATGATTGTGACACAACAAAAAGAAAAGACTCCTATGATACAAGACGCTCCAAGCAAAACACATATCATGTGGTGAATAAAAATATATATAGCTCCAAGTAATGTTACCGATGGATTGAAGACGAAAGAGGGGATGCCTTCCCGGGGCATCCCCAAGCTTAGGCTTTTTTGTGTCCTTGAATTTGGCTTGGGATGCCTTGGGAATCCCCAGGATTGAGATCTTTCCACTCCTTATCTCTTTGTCCATGAGAACATCACCCAAAACTTGAAAACTACACAACACAACACTTAACAGAAACTCGTGATAACATTAGCACAAGAAAACAAACTACCACCTCTTTGGGTACTATAGCAATCTTGATTTATATTTATATTGGTGTTAGATTACTGTATTCTCACTTTTCCATGGCTAGTACCCCCCCCCCCCGATACTATCCATGGTTTCATCAAAACAAGCAACCAACTCAACAAAAACAGACCAGTCTGTAGCAATCTGTATACTTCTGGTACCTCAACAATTCTGAAAAATTACGACTGCCTGGGAAAAAGGCATATCAACCAGCAGCAAAAAGAATCAACTCAAAATCTCTTTCTGAATAGAAATGAAAAATAATCTCGTGAGTGAAAAGTTTATGTCTTTTTCCAGCAGGAACAAACAACCATCACCAAGACTAGTCATAAAGGTTTTGCTTGGCTCAAACACAAAAAGAAACACAAAAGACACAATCACAACAGAATTATGATAGTGTGGACGCAACAAAACAGAAAGAAAAACATAAATTCATTGGGTTGCCTCCCAACAAGCGATATTGTTTAACGCCCTTAGCTAGGCATTGATAAATCAATCATGCTCACACAAAAGACAAGGATTGGAGCACAACGAGAGCATCATAAAGCATGTGAAAATCACATCTAAGTCTAACATACTTCCTATGCATAGGAATTTTATAGGAAAACAGATTTTCAAGACAACCAATAGTTATCATATGCAAGGAGGAAGAAAGAGACAATAGCAATCTCAACAAAACGAGAGGTAATTTGGTAACATGAAAATTTCTACCACAATATTTTCCTCTCTCATAGCAATTACATGTGGGATCATATTGAAATTCAATAATGTAACTATCACAAAGGATATTCTTTTCATGATCCACATGCATGCGAAGTTGACGCTTTTCAAAAATAGTGGGATTATCATCAACTAAAGTCATGACTTCTCCAAACCCACTTCCAAAATTATTGCAAATATCATAATCATCATGAGGCTTAAACAAATTTTAAAAATCATAAGAAAAATCATCACCCCAATCATGATCATTGCAACCAGTAGTGGACATAGCAAAACTAGCATCCCCAAGCTTAGGGTTTTGCATACTTTTAGCATGACTGTCACTAATAGAATTTATAGTGAAGCCATTGCAATCATGCTTTTCATCCAAGGAGCCCTCGTGAATCACTTCATAAATTTCTTCAGCACGATTTTCAGATTCACGCATCTCAAGCAAAACTCCATAGAGAAAGTCAAGTGCACTCAACTCACTAGCAATTGGTTCCACATAAGTGGATCTCTTAAAGAGATTAGCAAGTGGGTGAGGATCCATATCACTAGATTTTCAGCAAGCGGAGATGCAAGCATATTGAAGGAACATAGCACACAAGCAAAGGAAAGGCAAACAAAGAAAAGGGCAAATATTTTTGTAAATTTTTGTTTCTCAGAAGTGGGGGAGAGGAAAACGAGAGGCAAAAAAAGTAAATACAAGAGATGAGTTTGCGACACTTACTTGGATGAGTTCTTTACTTGATCCTCCCCGGCAACGGCGCCAGAAATCCTTCTGCTACGCGACAGAAATCTTCTGTCGTCTCATGAGTTTGCGTTGGTTTTTCCCTTGAAGAGGAAAGGGCGATGCAGCACAGGAGCAGTAAGTATTTACCTCAGTTCAAGAACCAAGGTATCAATCCAGTAGGAGAATCTTGTCAAGTCAAGAGTACCTGCACAAACACAAAAGAGCTTGCACCCAACGCTATAAAGGGGTTATCAATCCCTTCAAGATTGATTGCAAAGTGAGATCTGAAGGCAGAAAGTGCAACGAAGAAAAAGTGTAAGGCTGAAAATATGGTGTGAAGTAGACCCGGGGGCCATAGTGTTCACTAGAGGCTTCTCTCAAAATAGCAAATATTACGGTCGGTGAACAAATTACTGTCGAGTAATTGATAGAACCACGCAAAGTCATGATGATATATAAGGCAATGATCATACATATAGGCATCACGTCCGAGACAAGTAGACCGATACTTTCTGCATCTACTACTATTACTCCACACACCGACCGCTATCCAGCATGCATCTACTATATTGAGTTCATGACGACCAGAGTAACGCCTTAAGCAAGATGACATGATGTAGAGGGATAAACTCAAACCAATGATGAAATCCCCATCTTTTTACTCTTGATGGCAACAACATGATGCGTGCCTCGCTACCCCTTCTGTCACTGGGTGAGGTCACCGCACGGTATGAACCCAAAACCAAGCACCTCTCCCATTGCAAGAGTCATAGATCAAGCTGGCCAAACAAAACCCACAGCTCGAAGAGAATTACAAGGATATGAAATCATGCATAAGAGAGATCCGAAGAAACTCAAATAAGATTCATAGATAATCTGATCATAAATCCACAATTCATCGGATCTCGACAAACACACCGCAAAAGAAGATTACATCGGATAGATCTCCATGAAGATCATGGAGAACTTTGAATTGAAGATCCAAGAGAGAGAAGAAGCCATCTAGCTACTAGCTATGGACCCATAGGTCTATGGTGAACTACTCACGCATCATCGGATAGGTCATGGTGTTGATGAAGAAGCCCTCCGTATCCGAATAACCCCTCCGACAGGGCACCAGAACGTGCCCCAGATGGGATCTTGCGGAGACAGAAGCTTGCGGCGGCGGAAAAGTACTTTCGATGATCTCCTGATTTTTCCTGAAATTATTGGGAATATATAGGCGAAAGACCTAGGGCAGATGTGGCCCAGGGAGCCCACAAGCCTGGGAGGCGCGGCCCCCTGGTCGCGGCTAGGGGGCTTGTGGGGTCCCTGGTGGCCCCCTGCCTAGGTTCTCATGTTTCCGATCTTCTTCTGTTTCGGAAAAAATCTGTTTGGAAGTTTCATTCCGTTTGGACCCCGTTTAAAATCCTCCTCTGAAAGGGGTCAAATACACGGAAAAAACAGGAACTGGCACTTGGCACTGAGTTAATAAGTTAGTCCCAAACAGATATAAAAGGCATACAAAACATCCAAAGTTTTACAGGATAATAGCATGAAACTATCAAAAATTATAGATACGTTGGAGACGTATCAGTCTTCCGCTCCGATTTCCTCGTCACACTAATTTTCTATCGTTGTAAAAGAATAAATAAGAAATAGCTCACTCAAAAGCAGATCACAAAGTTATTTTAAAAATGTTCTATATTATTGATAAATCTAAGTTGTTATTTTGAAAAATATTTGCCTCTGTTTTTAATGAAGGAACATTTTTAAAATCAACCAAACAGAAGCAAAACAATTCCAATTTAGTCCTTTTTACTATTGTAAAACAGAATAGTTGTTGAAAATTTTATCCATTGGTCTCATTAAATATTACACATTTTTTAGAAGAATAACAGTGGAAAAATATATTTTTACACTGGTTAAATATATTTATAAAAATCTTAGAAATTTGATTTTAAAAATAAAAGATAATGGGTTAAGTCCGTGGCCTTGCTCGACCTAGAACTGGGCCGACCCAAGGCCAGCCGAGAGCGTGTCGAGGCGCGCGCGCCGTCAAGTTTGAACCTGACGTGCGGGGCCCTGCGGTCAGCGGCTGCGGGCAGCGCGGGGGAGGAGGCTGGCCACCGACAGGTGGGACACACGTGTCGGGGTCGTCTCCTACCTCGGGCCAGAGAGGAGGAGGAGCACGCCGGCGAGGCTGCCGACGTCCTCAAGCCCCAACAAGGACATGAATGGGTTCGACATGACGCCGCCAACCTGCTGGTGGTCGGAACAACGATGGAGAGGCAGGGGTTTGCCGACGACGAGAAGGCCGCGACAGAGGAGTTTTGGGAGGTGGTCGCGGAGGTAGCTAGGGGCACGGAAATGCTCGGGCAAGTTGGGGGAAAGCTTCCTGGGGTTGAGGGGATCAGTTTGGTGGGTCGGGGGACGCAGGAGCCGTCGTGTAGCCGGAGATCGACTGGAGCTCTGAGGCAGAGGGGCCTCGGTCGATCTCGAGCACCGGGGCTCTGCTTGCTTGCTGGGGTGGCTAGGGAGGTGCTAGTGGTCGTGGTGAAGCTATCTAAGGGGTGCAGGAGCGAGGGGGAGGGCTATAAATAGGCCCACGACGGTGAGCCGATTCAGGAGCGTCGGTGAGTCACCATGGCACGCATGGGGGTGCAGGGAGGAGCTGGGGTTGAAACCACGGTCTTAGGACGTGGTTTTGGACCACCAGAACCATCGGCAACAGAGGGAGAGAGAGAGGAGTCGAGCATCCATGGTCGAGCGACCTTGGGCGGTTCTTGTGCGCGTGGGCACGCGTCGCATGAGCTCTAGCGCGGGAGAGGAGGGGCCCTGAGGGTTGCTCGACGTAGAGGGGTTGTCAGGGAAGAGGTTGGACATCTCGAGGGAGGCTGGAACTGGCCGAGAGCATCGCCCCCACCTTGGTGGCTTCCTGTAGCGCGCCCAGAGCACAGTTTTGGCATGCCACAGCATGCTGGTGCGCTCTAAGGCACTTTGGACGCGTCTAGCATGTCCTGGCACTGGCTGGGAGTGTGGCTAGCCGTTTGGGTCTCGTGAGAGCTCCGTCTGGTCAAGGGAGACAAGGAATACTAGTGCTGTCAGCTTTCAACTAAAGCTTAGATTGGGGATTCTGTCATTTCCACTTTGAACGAGTGAGGGGCCACTTGACTAGGGTTGGGCATTGATACTGGCCACCTAATCTGAGAGTTTGGAGCAAAGGGGTTGGGTTAAGCTATGGGTTAAAGGGGCTTTTACCCATCTGTTAGAAGGTGCTTGACAGTGGTTTGAGGGGGTTGCACCCCACCACTGGTGCTACAACTTAACAAGTTTGGGTTTGGTGCTAAAACATGGGGTTTCACCAAGTTTGAGCTCCATTTGACAAGTTTAGCTTTGTAAACTTGAAAACACCACCATTTGACCAGATCTATCCCTTCCAAAGGGAGTGTGGGTAAATTTAGTCCCACAAATCCCATTTTTGGTGTGGAACCCTCATTTGAGGTATTAGGCACTCCTGCAAAGTTTCAGCATCATATGACAAAATTTGCTATGTAGAGTTCTTCTAACTCCAATCTGGACAGAAGGGGATTTAGGGTTATTTGGGGTCCTTAATCACATGGGATCAAGGTGATTCTTTATGTGTACACCAAATATGGCTTAGGAATACCACTGGAATTTTCTAGGACTTTATTGAGAATATTTCCTTTGGAAATATTTCAAAAGGTCAAAACAGACATATATGGTTTTCAGGGTTTTACGCAAATAATATTAATATAAATAGGGGTTAAAAATCTTATGTATGTAAATTATATGTCCTTCTAATCATCTCCAAATTTGATCATATTTTTCTAAGGCAGAAAAGTATTTTCCATGTAGGAATACCAATTCTGGCCTCAAAAATGGACTTGCAATTAAATTAGTAAAACAATTCTAAAAATAATTATTTTGGTGGTTTTGGGTTATAAAAGTATATTAAAATCAGATCACCAACTTTGGGTAAGAACAGTCCTTGCCATCAAGGCATGTAGTGCAACTCAAAGTAGGGTTTGTAACTTAACCAGAAGTAAGAATAGGGATTTTGGAAACAACTCAATATTGAAAATGGGGGTGTTGTCATCACATGATCAAACACACAAGCATAGAATGACAATCATGGCACTCACAGCATTAGTTTGAAAAAGTTTTAACAAGCTCAGATTTTTGCATACACAGAAAGTGGTAGTAAAAACAGGGTGTGACAGACCTATCCCCCTTACAAGAATCTCGTCCCCAAGATTCCTAAGCTATGTGCTAAATAGATCCGGAAACTCTGATTGGAGATAGTCTTCATGCTCCCATGTTGCTTCGGCTTCGGTGTGGTTGCTCCACTGAACCTTGAAATACTTGATGGTGTGGCTTCTAGTGCAACGCTCAGCTTCATCCAGAACGCGGATCGGCTTCTCGCGGTAGGTGAGATCCGGCTGAAGGTCGATAGCCAGATGGTCAATGTCCTTGTAAGGATAGGAATGGTTTGGTGCTTGAAGACACTTTCGGAGCTGCGACACGTGAAAGACGTTGTGCACACCCGAAAGTTCCGCTGGTAGTTCTAACTGATAAGCAACTTCTCCATGCCTTGTCGTGATCTTAAAAGGTCCAATGAACCTTGGAGCAAGTTTCCCTTTAACATGGAAACACTTGGTTCCCTTGAGAGGTGTTACACGGAGGTACACCTGGTCTCCGGGAATGAACTCCACATCCCTGCGGCGAGAATCCGTATAGCTCCTTTGTCGCGATTTAGCTGCCTTCAGGTTTTCTTGGACAAGTTGCACCTTCTCTTCAGCCTTGTGCAAAACTTCTGGCCCGAAAATCAGCCCTTCACCGGTTTTGGACCAGTTGAGCGGGGTGCGGCACTTCCGTCCGTACAGCACTTCAAATGGGGCCATCTGGAGACTGGACTGGTAGCTGTTGTTGTATGAAAACTCAGCGAATGGCAGACAGTCTTCCCATTTGGCACCATGTCCTAAGACACAAGCGCGGAGCATATCTTCGAGTATCTGATTCACTCTTTCCATTTGTCCGCCCGTTTGCGGGTGGAAAGCGGTGCTGAAAGAGAGCTTGGTTCCGAGGGATTCTTGGAACTTCTTCCAAAATCTTGAGGTGAACTACGTGCCTTGGTTAGGTACAATCTCTTTGGGACATCCGTGAAGGCTTACACTACGTTCAATATAGAGACTAGCCAACTTGTTCCCATCATAAGTGGTGTTGACTCGAATGAAATGGGCCACCTTGGTCAGATGGTCGACAATGACCCATATAGAGTCATGGCCTTGATACGTCCATTTTGCATCATGTTTTCGTGTTGATATTTATCGCTTCTTAGGGTGTTATTTCACTTCACGGTACAATTCTTATGCCTTTTCTCTCTTATTTTGCAAGGTTTACATGAAGATGGAGAATACCGGCAACTGGAATTCTGGCCTGAAAGTGGAGCAAAGTTGAGATACCTATTCTGCGCAACTCCAAACACCGTAAAAATCAACGACGATTTTTTCCCAATTTATCAAAAATACTGGGCCGAAGAAGTGCTAGAGGGGCACCACGGGGTGCCCACAAGCCTGCACGGCGCGACCACCCCCCAGGCCGCGCCATGGGGGCTTGTGGGCAGCCCACTGGCCCACTTGCTCCCCTCTTTTGCTATATGGAGGGTTTCGTCCAGGAAAAAAATCAAGGAGGAGCTTTTTCGTGGTTTCGCCGCCACCACGAGGCGGAACTTGAGCAGAACCAATCTAGAGCTCCGGCAAGACGATCCTGCCGGGGAAACTTCCCTCACGGAGGGGGAAATCGTCACCATCGTCATCACCTACAATCCTCTCATCGGAGGGGACTCGTCACCATCAACATCTTCATCAGCACCATCTCATCTCCAAACCCTAGTTCATTACTTGTAACCAATCTCCGTCTCGCGACTCCGATTGGTACTTGTAAGGTTGCTAGTAGTGTTGATTACTCTTTGTAGTTGATGCTAGTTGCGTTACTTGGTGGAAGAGTTTATGTTCAGATCCTTGATGCTACTCATTACATCTCTGATCATGAACATGATTATGTTTTGTGAGTAGTTACTTTTGTTCCTGAGGACATGGGATAAGTCATGCTAATAGTAGTCATGTGAATTTGGTATTCGTTCGATATTTTGATGTGTTGTATGTTGTTTTTCCTCTAGTGGTGTTATGTGAACGTCGACTACATAACACTTCACCATTATTTGGGCATAGAGGAAGGCATTGGGAAGTAGTAAGTAGATGATGGGTTGCTAGAGTGACAGAAGCTTAAACCCTAGTTTATGCATTGCTTCGTAAGGGGCTGATTTGGATCCACTAGTTTAATGATATGGTTAGACTTTGTCTTAATTCTTCTTTCGTAGTTGCAGATGCTTGCGAGAGGGGTTAATCATAAGTGGGATGATTTTCCAAGTAAGGGCAGTACCCAAGCGCTGGTCCACCCACATATCAAACTATGAAAGTAACGAACGCGAATCATATGAACATGATGAAACTAGCATGACAGAAATTCCCCTGTGTCCTCGGGAGCGTTTTTCCTCCTATAGGACTTTTCCAGGCTTGTCCCTTGCTACAAAAGGGATTGGGCCACTTTGCTGCACTGTTGCTACTTTTGTTACTTGTTGCTCACTACGAATCATCTCACTACATAATCACTTGTTGCCGACAATTTCAGTGCCTGCAGATTTTACCTTGCTGAAAACCACTTGTTAGATCCTTCTGCTCCTCGTTGGGTTCAACACTCTTACTTATCGAAAGGACTACGATTGATCCCCTATACTTGTGGGTCCTCAAGACTCTTTTCTAGCGTCGTTGCCGGGGAGTGAAGCGCCTTTGGTAAGTGGAACTTGGTAAGGAAACATTCATATAGTGTGCTGAAATTTGTTGTCACTTGTCACTATGGATACTAATCCTTTGAGGGGCTTGGTCGGGGTATCTTCACCTCGAACGGAAGCACAAATAGTTGCTCCTCAACCTGCTGCACCTACTGAAAACATTTTCTTTGAATTTCCTTTGGTATTCTTGAGAAATTGTTGGCTAATCCTTTTACACGAGATGGAACATCACATCCAGACTTGCATCTAATCTATGTAGATGAAGTTTGTGGTTTATTTAAGCTTGCGGGTGTGCCAGAGGATGAGGTCAAGAAGAAGGTCTTTCCTTTATCTTTGAAGGATAAGGAGTTGACATGGTATAGGCTATGTGATGATACTGGATCATGGGACTACAATCGGTTGAAATTGGAATTTCATCATAAGTTTTATCCTATGCATTTAGTACATCGTGATCGAAATTATATTTACAATTTTTGGCCTGTGACAGAGAAAGCATCGCTAAAGCTTGGGGGAGGCTTAAATCAATGCTATATTCATGCCCCAATCATGAGCTCGCGAGAGAAATTATCATTCAGAACTTCTATGCTCGGCTTTCTCATGATGATCGCACCATGCTTGACACTTCTTGTACCGGTTCTTTTATGAAGAGAGATATTGACTTCAAATGGAATTTATAGGAGAGAATTAAACGCAACTTTGAAGATTGGGAGCTTGAAGAAGGTAAGGAGTCAGGTATGAATTTCACGTTTGATTGCGTTAAATCCTTTGTTGAGACAAATACCTTTAGTCATTTTAGCGCTAAGTATGGACTTCACTCTGAGATAGTAGCTTCATTGTTTGAATCTTTTGCTGCTCATATTGATCTCCCCAAAGATAAGTGGTTTAAATATCATCCTCCTTTAGAAGTCAATGTAGTTAAACCCACTCCAGTTGAAGAGAAAGTCATTGCCTATAGTGATGCTGTTGTTCCCAATGCTTACATTGAGAAACCACCTTTCCCTGTTAGAATAAAGGATCATTCTAAAGCTTCAACTGTGATACATAGAGGCTATATTAGAACACCTACACCCCTTGAGCAAATTAGAGTTGAACCTAGCATTGCCATTATAAAAGATCTCCTGTCTGAAGAAGTTGAGGGACATAATATTCACTTCTGTGAAGATGCTGCTAGAATTGCTAAACCTCACGTTAGAGGCAATCATAGGCCTGTTGTTGGCATGCATGTGGTTTCTGTTAAGATAGGAGATCATTATTATCATGGTTTATGTGACGTGGGTGCTAGTGTTAGTGCAATACCTCAATCCTTATACGATGAAATCAAAGATGAGATTGCACCTGTTGAGATAGAGCCTATTGATGTCACTATTCAGCTTGCCAATAGAGATACTATTTGCCATGTGGGAATTGTTAGGGATGTTGAAGTCTTGTGTGGTAAAATGAAGTATCCTGCTGATTTCCTCATTCTTGCTACCGCACAAGATAGCTTTTGTCCCATCATATTTGGTAGACCTTTTCTCAATACTGTCAATGCTCATATTGATTGTGAGAAGCAAACTGTCACTGTTGGCTTTGAAGGTGTGTCACATGAGTTCAATTTCTCTAAGTTTGGAAGACAACATCATGAAAAGGAGTTGCCTAGTATGGATGAAACTATTGCCTTAGCCACTATTGCCATGCCTCCTACTGATCCCTTAGAGCAATACTTGCTTGAGCACGAAAATGATACGCATATGGATGAAAGGGATGAGATAGATAGAGTCGTCTTAGAACAATATCATATCCTTAAGAATAACTTGCATGTTGAATTGCTTGGGGATCCACCCCCACCAAAGGGTGATCCTGTGTTCGAGCTTAAACAGTTGCCTGATACTCTTAAGTGTGCCTATCTTGATGAAAAAGAGATATATCATGTTATTATTAGTGCTAGCCTCTCACAGCATGAAGAAAAGAAGTTACTAAAAACTCTGAGAAAGCATCGAGCTGCTATTGGATATACTCTTGATGATCTTAAGGGCATTAGTCCTACCCTATGCCAGCACAAGATTAATATTGATCCTGACTTCAAACCAGTTGCTGATCATCAAAGGAGATTGAATCCTAAGATGAAAGAAGTAGTGAGAAAAGAAATACTAAAGCTCGTGGAAGCAGGTATCATTTATCATGTTGCTCATAGCGATTGGGTGAGTCTGGTGCATTGCGTCCCTAAGAAGGGAGGCATTACCGTTGTCCCTAATGATAAGGATGAATTGATCCCACACAGGATTATTACTGGCTATAGGATGGTGATCGATTTTAGGAAATTGAATAAAGCCACTAGGAAGGATCATTATCCTTTGCCTTTTATCGACCAAATGCTAGAAAGACTGTCTAAACACACACACTTCTGCTTTCTGGAAGGTTATTCTGGTTTCTCCCAAATATCAGTTGCACAATCTGATCAGGAGAAAACCACTTTCACCTGTCCTTTTGGTACCTTTGCTTATAGACGTATGCCTTTTGGCTTATGTAATACACCTGCCATCTTTCAAAGATGTATGATGGCTATATTCTCTGACTTTTGTGAAAAGATTGTTGAGGTTTTCACGGATGACTTCTCCGTTTACAGGTCTTCCTTTGACGATTGCCTTAGCAACCTTGATCGAGTCTTACACAGATGTAAAGACACCAATCTTGTCTTGAATTGGGAGAAGTGCCACTTTATGGTTAATGAAGGCATCGTCTTAGGACATAAAATTTCTGAAAGAGGTATTGAAGTCGATAAGGCTAAGGTTGATGCAATCGAGGAAATGCCATACCCCACAGATATCAAAGGGATAAGAAGTTTCCTTGGTCATGCTGGTTTCTATAGAAGGTTCGTTAAAGACTTCTCTAAGATTTCTAGGCCTCTTACCAATCTCTTGCAAAAGGATATTCCTTTTGTTTCTCACGATGATTGTGAGGAAGCCTTCGAAATACTTAAGAGGGCTTTGATAACTGCACCTATTGTTCAACCACCTGATTGGAACTTGCCTTTTGACATCATGTGTGACGCTAGTGATTATGTTGTTGGTGTTGTTCTAGGGCAAAGAGTCGATAAGAAGTTGAATGTCATTCACTACGCTAGTAAGACTAGACAGCGCCTAGAGAAACTATGCCACTACGGAGAAGGAATTTTTAGCAGTCGTGTTTGCATATGAAAAGTTCAGGTCTTACATAGTTGATTCCAAAGTCACTATTCACACTGATCATGCTGCTATTAAGTACCTCATGGAGAAGAATGACGCTAAACCTAGACTTATCAGATGGGTTCTCTTGCTACAAGAATTTGAATTGCACGTTGTCGACAGAAAGGGTGCTGATAACCCCGTAGCAGATAACTTGTCTAGGTTGGAGAACGTTCTTGATGACCCACAACCTATTGATGATAGTTTTCCTGATGAGCAATTGAATGTCATCAATGCTTCACGTAGTGCACCGTGGTATGCTGATTATGCAAAGTATATCGTTGCCAAATATATACCACCTAGTTTCACGTACCAGCAAAAGAAGAAATTCTTCTTTGACTTGAGACATTACTTCTGGGATGATCCTCACCTTTATAAGGAAGGAGTAGATGGTGTTATTAGACGTTGTGTACCTGAACATGAACAAGGACAGATCCTACAGAAGTGTCACTCCGAGGCCTACGGAGGACACCTTGCGGGAGATAGAACTGCACACAAGGTACTGCAGTTAGGTTTCTATTGGCCCACTCTCTTCAAGGATGCCCGTAAGTTTGTCTTGTCTTGTGACAAATGTCAAAGAATAGGTAATATTAGCAAATGTCAGGAAATGCCTATGAACTATTCACTTGTCATTGAACCATTCGATGTCTGGGGCTTTGATTATATGGGACCTTTTCCAAAATTCAACGGGTATACTCATATCCTAGTTGCTGTTGATTACGTCACTAAGTGGGTAGAGGCTATCCCCACTAGTAGTGTTGATCACGACACCTCTATCAAGATGTTGAAAGAAGTCATCTTCCCTAGATTTGGAGTCCCTAGATATCTAATGACCGACGGTGGTTCACATTTCATTCATGGTGCTTTCCGTAAAACGCTTGCTAAGTACGATGTCAACCATAGAATTGCGTCTCCCTATCACCCTTAGTCCAGTGGTCAAGTAGAGCTAAGTAATAGAGAGATTAAACTGATTCTGCAAAATACTGTCAACATGTCTAGAAAACATTGGTCTAAGAAGCTCGATGATGGACTGTGGGCTTATAGAACTGCCTATAAGAATCCCATGGGCATGTCTCCGTACAAAATGGTGTATGGGAAATCATGTCACTTACCTCTTGAGCTAGAGACTTAAAGCTTATTGGGCAATCAAAGAGCTCAACTTTGATTTCAAACTTGCCGGTGAGAAGAGGTTATTTGATATTAGCTCGCTTGATGAGTGGAGAACTTAGGCATATGAGAATGCCAAGCTGTTCAAAGAGAAGGTTAAGAGGTGGCATGATAAGAGGATACAAAAGCGTGAGTTCAATGTAGGTGATTATGTCTTGCTATATAACTCTCGTTTAAGATTCTTTGCACGCAAGCTTCTCTCTAAATGGGAAGGTCCCTATGTTGTTCAGGAAGTATATCATTCCGGTGATATCAAGATCAACAACACGGAAGGTAATTGTCCGAGAGTGGTAAATTGGCACAGAATCAAGCATTATATCTCAGGTACTCCCATTAATGTTGAAAGCAATATCATCAATACCATAACTCTGGAAGAATACCTAAGGGACATTTATCAGCCTGTTTCAGACTCCGAAAACTGAGAGGTATGCGATTCGGTAAGAAAACAGAGTCCAAAGCTTTTCCGGTAGGAAATTTTCTTCATTTTGGAATATTTGAAAAAATAAAAAAATTGGAAGTAGTCCGGAAAGTGCGCGAGGAGGCGACAAGCTTGCACGGCACGGGCCCACCCCCTGGCCGCGCCATGAGGGCTTGTGGCCACCTCGTGCACCTCCCGGACCCCGTTTTCGTGCAGGGTACTCCTTCTGGTCTGGGAAAAATCATTATATATACTTCCGTTTGGTCTAACCCCTGCATCACGCAGATTTCCTTTGTTTTTCGTTTCGAGCCTGTTTCTGTTGCGGATCTAGATTGCTATGACTTCCCCAAAAGCTCCGAAGGACAAGATCTTCGAGAAGGTCATCAATCCCTACCTCACAAAAGTGCTACAGCACCCTCAATCTATCGATATGCGTGAGGGGATGTTGCACATCCGTGATGTTGAGGGGCCTAAGAAGAACGGAAGCATGGAGACAAGGCTCGAAGCAATGGAGCAACAAGTCTTCAAATGCGAAGGGATGGTGGAGCGTGGACTCAACTCCAACCACATCATGATCACGGAGTTCACCAACAAGCACAGGATTGATGCCAATGACATTGGGAAGCACCTCTCCAGGCTCTATGACAGGGTTGATCAACTCCAGGGCCAGATCTATGACCTGTAGAACCAAAACTGTGAGTATGAGTACAGATTTAAATCAATAAGGTTGGCTGCAGATTTGAGGATTCCGGAGACTTGTTCATCTTTCCATGGTGGAGCACTGTTGACGTGCAACTATTCCTGACTTGATGCCTCCCTGGCAACGGCGCCAGAAAAGAGTTGCTTCCATTTGCTCAACAATTAGCAATTGTCTTGCAATGGCCCACCAGCATGTGGGATCGCGGCAGTTTTCAAGGGTAGAGTATTCAACCCAAATTTGTTGGTTCGACACAATGGGAATGAAAGAATATTCTCCAGTATTAGCAGTTGAGGTGTCAGCTCAACCACACCTGAAAGATTAGTATCTGCAAGCAGGAAATAAGCAGCAAAGGTAGTATGATAGCAACGGTGCCAGAAACGATGTGTTGACAAGGCATACTATTCCTAACTGAAGTATCAATGGCGCCAGAAAAGTATTGTAGCAGGTAGCAGCAGTGTAACGAGTAACAACAGTGGCAAGGAACAGCAGTAGTGACAGCAGTAGCAAGTAGCAGCAACAACAAGTAACAGTAGTAGCAACAGTAGTGCCAGCAGCAGCAAGACAAACCAAGTAACAGTAGCAGCAACAGTAGTAACAGCAGTAGCAGCAACAGTAGTAACAGCTGTAGCAGGAGAGCGAAGCAAGAAACAACAGGAGTGGGACAAACTCGTAGGCAATGGACCGGTGATTTGTTGGATGACATTCATCATGCAACAGTTATAACACGGAGAGATATGTGGCTAGCTCTCGTTCGTCAATGTGATGTAGGCATGCATTCCATGTGTAGTCATACGTGCTTAGGGAAAAGAACTTGCATGACATCTATTGTCCATCCCTCCCGTGGCAGCGGGGTCCAAATGGATACTACGGGATATTAAGGTTCTCCTTTTAATAAAGAACCGGACCAACGCAGTAGCACTTGGTGAACACATGAACTCCTCAAACTATGGTCATCACCGGGAGTGGTTTCGGTTATTGTCACTCCGGGGTTGCCGAATCATAACACATAGTAGGTAACTACAACTTGCAAGATCGGATCTAAAACACACATATATTGGTGACAACAAAATAATTTCAGATCTGAAATCATGGCACTCGGGCCCTAGTGACAAGCATTAAGCATGGCAAAGCAGTAGCAACATCAATCTCAGAATAGAGTGGATACTAGGGATAAATCCCCGTCAAAACTAACTTGATTACATGATAGATCTCATCCTACTCATCACCGCCCAGCGAGCCTATGAATAGATTACTCACGAACGATGAAGAGCTTCATGGAATTGGAGAGGGAAGAAGGTTAATGATGACGATGGCGACGATCTCCTTGATCCGGAGCCCAAAACGGACTCTAGATTTGCCCTCCAGGGCAAGAACGGGATGTGGCGGCGCCTCTGGATCGTGAAACGCGATGAAATATTCTCTCTTGATTTTTTCCAGGACGAAACGGAATATATAGAGCTGAGTTTGGAGGCGGTGGAATCTCGTGGGCCCCACAAGCCCTGACAGCGCGGCCTGGGGGGGTGGCCGCAGCCACAAGGCTTGTGGCCCACTGGCTCACCCCCTTCGGTGGATCTTTGCGCAGGTATTTTTCATATTTTCCAGAAATATACTCCGTAAATTTTCAGGACGTTTCGAGAACTTTCATTTCTGCACAAAAACAACACCATGGCAATTCTGCTGAAAACAGCGTCAGTCCGGGTTAGTTCCATTCAAATCATGCAAATTAGAGTCCAAAACAAGGGCAAAAGAGTTTGGAAAAGTAGATACGATGGAGACGTATCAACTCCCCCAAGCTTAAAACCTTGCTTGTCCTCAAGCAACTCAGTTGACAACTGAAAGAGAAAGAAAAACTTCGACAAACTCTGTTTGATCTTGTTGTTGCAACTATGTCTAACTCATAACCAAAATTTCAGCAAGATCACAAGTTAACCACAAAAGCAAGTGACACAAAGGTCTCACGGTAAACTAATATCAATGGCATAATCAGCTAGCGAGCAAATAATAATGAGTTTCAGATACCAACAATTCAATCAAAACAAGCATGAAGCAATATGAATAGGTGGTATGTCGGTAGCTCTTTCTGAGACCGCAAAACATAAATGTAGAGCACTTTCAAAGATCAAGGGCTGACTAAACATTGTAATTCATAGCAACGAAGATCCAGTCATAGTCATACTCAATATCAATCAAAAGAAAAGCGTAAAAATGACAGAGATGCTCTCTGTGCTTATATAAGAAGAGGATGACTCAACAGGAAAATAAATAGACAGGCCCTTCGCAGAGGGAAGCATTGATTTGCAGAGGTGCCAGAGCTCAACCTTTGAAAACAGAGATAATAATTTTGGGTGGCATGCTTTCATTGTCAACGCAATGACCAAGAGTTCTCAATATCTTCCATGCTACTCATGCTATAGGCGGTTCCCAAACAGAAAAGTAAAGTTTTAACTCCCCCACCACCAATCAATCACACTCCACGGCTAGCTGAATCCTCGGGTACCGTCCATACTAACATTAATCCGGGGGGACTATTGTTTTACAGTTATGTTTTCGATTTAAGCGTGGAACTGGGCATTCCAATTACCGGACCCTTTCTCATGAATGACAGTGAATAAACACATGTCGAGGATAACATGCCTAACATGGAAGATACCAATAGCCCCCTGTCACCACATGAGCGGTTCGGGCATGCAAAACAGATTATTTCTTGAAGGTTTAGAGAATGGCACATGCAAATTTACTTCGAATGACAGGTAGTTATCAAAAATAGGTAGGTATGGTGGACTCTCATGGAAAAACTTTTGGATTTATGGAAATGGATGCACAAGCAGTGTTCCGCTTAGTACAAGTGAAGGCTAGCAAAAGACTGGGAAGCGACCAACTAGAGAGCAACAACAGTCATCAAGATGCAATGAGTTTGACTAACATTGAATGCAAGCATGAGCAGGATATATATCACCATGAACACGAACATCATATAGGCTATGTTGATTTTGTTTCAACTACATGCATGAACATGCGCCAAGTCAAGCCACTTGAATCATTCAAAGGAGAATACCATCCTATCATACTACATCATAGTCATCTCAAAATCTATGTTGGCATTCAAGACAAACCATTATAAGCTCCTAGCTAATTAAGCATGGCATCAGAAACTATGATCTCTAAGTTGTCATTGCAAACATGGTTCTCTCTCAACAAAGCTGAATCTGGGACGACAAGCTAGTCATATTTACAAAAACAAAATAGATAGAGTTCATACCAGCTTTTCCAGTCTCAGCCACTTCATCATATATCATCATTATTGCCTTTCACTTGCACGATCGAATGATGTGAACAATAATAAGAGTGCTCATGCATTAGACTAAAGCTGGAATCTGCAGGCAAACACAAAGGAGAAGACAAAGTAATATGGCTCTTTGAAAGTTAAACAGGTATGCTTGCAAGAGCCACTAAACATTGTAACCAATATCTTCTACCTTGAACCAAAGAAAAAGAAAACTATTTACACGGGAAAGCTCCCAACAAGAAAAATAAGAAAGGAAAATCTTTTTAGGTTTTCTCAAAAGGACACAAAACAAGAAAACAGGAAAACGAAAATAAACTAGCATGGATAATACACTGGCAAAGTGTAAACACCGACTAACAAAGTGAAAGCATAAGTAAGAATGTAAAGTTGGTGCAAACACGTACTCCCCCAAGCTTAGGCTTTTGGCCTAGCTTGGTCTACTCCCAAGGACGGTCCTGGTGAAACCCAAAATCATAATCGGGGTTATACGGGAGCGCTGCAGCCACTACTTGAATAGCTGCCTCACGAAGACGAACAGCCGTCGCCTCCCTCTCATACTCCTCTGCCCCTCCTCTGGTTATGTAGTATCTCCGTTTTACGTGAAAGTCAAAGAAAGCAGGAGCAGGAAGGGTAATATGGAAAACACGCTGTCGGTTAAATATCAATCGGTATAGGAGGGATTCATCATCCCTCTCAAGGAATAGGTAGCGTGTCATAGCGACGCGGTCAAGGAAAGTTGTATGGAGCGGAGGATCTCCTGCGCGGATGGATACTCCAAGAAAATTTTCTATGCAAGTGGCATAGATGCCGCCAAAGAAATCCCCATCAATAGCATTCTTATTCAGACTCCTTGCTATAATAGCTCCCATGTTGAAGCTTTTGTCACCCGTCACTGCGCTCTTAAGGATACTAAGGTCGGATGCGCATAGGTGACAATGTTCAACCTTGCCGTTAATGCTTCTACCTATGAAGAGGGCAAAGTAGTGCAAGGCAGGGAAGTGAATGCTTTTTATGGTAGCTTGCGTGATGTCTCTAGTTTCTCCAACAGTTATACTAGAGACAAAATCTCTAACTGAAGACTTAGCAAGATCATTAAGACTACCCCCATCGAGTATCTTGCAAATCCTATTGAAATCCTCCAAATCCATGGTGTAGGATTTATCATACAGATCAAATAGTATGGATGAGTCACGGCCAACTGAAAATTTAAATCTACGCACGAAAGAGGCAGTGAGCATAGAATACTGTTCACATTTATCTCAGAGGAATTCTTCTAACCCGGCATTGCGGACAAGTGTATCAAACTCATCCTTGAAGCCTGCTTCGATCATGAACTCATCGGAAGGCCATTCACATGGTTGTACAGGTGTGTCCCTTAGTTGATAAGGATCAGGCTCCCGAATAGAAAGACGGGGACCCTTCTTACTTGAGGAACCACCATGAAACTTCCTCCGGAACATAATTTCTTTTTGCTGAAATTTTTGAAGTTCAATAGAAAATTAATGAAGACCAACCACACCTTGTAGCAACTACTCCCACTAGTGCCTAGAGACCGTATCACGCGCTAAAACTACTTGGGACCAGGTAAAATCAACATTTCAAGCTCAAGAACAGGGTCACCAAGGTAGCAAGAATACGCGAAGGATAAAGCACTAGAGTAGAAACTAATTGGACCAATGGAGGAGTCACTTACCAAGGAGTAATTTCCCCAAAACGGTTCGGAGAATGGTGCTTTGAGCAAGGAGATCGAAAATCACAGCCAAATGAGCAAGAACAAGGGTTTGAGCTACGAAACGATTTTTTCTAGGGGTAGAAGAAGAGGATGGGAGCTGGAATGAGTGGAGGGGGTCCCTATGGGCCCCACAAGCTTGGTGGTCCCAGCCAGCGGGGAGGCCGCGGCTACAGGGCTTGTGGCCCACTGGTGTGGCCCCCAGGCCAGCTCTAAGTCCCATTATTTTTCAAATATTCCAGAAAAAATCATACTAGATTTTCACAGCGTTCGGAGAACTTTTATTTTCGGGGTACTTTCCACCGGACGCTAAGACAGAAAACAGGGAAAACTAAACTAAACCTATCATTTTTTTCTAAGCAACAGAAAGCGAAAGCTTAAAACAGATGTTTGTGACTCTTTGATTCATCCATTTCATGGTCATCAAAAGAAATCCGTCAATGGGGTTGATCAAATCCTCATGACAAAACCTTTTCAAATCGCAAACGGAAATGGAGAATTGTCGAATAGCCACTAAGTCACCTCAATGGGGATATGAATCTCCCCAACAAGCAAATCATACTTCATCTTAACACGAGGAATAGGGCATTCAAAGCTCCCAATAATTATCGCTGAAGTTTTTTCGATAGCATTGATGCAATGTACTTGATATCGTTTCTTCGGAAAGTGAATTGTATGCTCATTACCGTTGACATGGAAAGTGACATTGCCTTTGTTTCAATCTATAACAGCCCCTGCAGTGTTTAAAAAGGGTCTTCTGAGGATGACAGCCATGGCATCGTCCTCGGGAATATCCAAGATAACAAAGTCTGTTAAGATAGTGGTGTTAGCAACCACAACAGGCACATCCTCGCAAATGCCGACAGGGAAAGCAGTTGATTTGTCGGCCATATGCACAGAAATTTTATGGGGTGTCAACTTATCCAGTTCAAGTCTACGATAAAGAGAGAGAGGCATAACACTAACACCGGCTCCAAGGTCACATAAGGCAGTTCTCACGTAGTTTCCTTTAATGGAGCAAGGTATAGTGGGCACTCCGGGATCACCAAGTTTCTTAGGAGTTCCACCTTTGAAAGTGTAATTGGCGAGCATGGTGGAGATCTCAAGATCTGGTATCTTCCGTTTATCAGTCACAATATCTATCATGTACTTGGCATATGGAGACATTTTGAGCATATCAATTAACCGCATCTGCACAAAGACGGGTCTCAACATTTCAATAAAGCGCTCAAAATCCTCATCATCCTTTTTCTTGGATGGCTTAGGAGGAAAGGGCATGGTCTCTGAACCCATGGCTCCCTTTCTTTACCAGGCTTCCTAGAGTGAAGTCATTCTTATCATATCTCTTAGGTTGTGGGTTATCAGGATTAACCGTAGGTTCAATCTCCACATCCTTATCATTGCTAGGTTGAGCATTATTATGAACATTGTTGTCCATATTGTCACCAGGTTCATGTTCATCACCAGATTGTGTTTCTGCATCAGACGCAGAAATATCATTTGGTTCTTCAGGTGTGATAGTATTTGGTGAACTGACATGTAGGTTTCCATCATCCTTCTTCTTCTTCTTAGGATGACTGGATGTATCAGCATTAATTCCTTGAGAATCTTGTTCAATTTTCTTCGGATGACCTTCAGGATACAAAGGTTCCTAAGTCATTTTGCCTCCTCTAGTAATGACTCTGACAAAGTTGTCATTCATCTCATTGAGCAAGTCATTTTGAGCTTTAAGTACTTGTTCTACCTGAGTAGTAACCATAGAGGCATGTTTACTCAGAAGCTTAAGATCATTGACATTTCTTTCCACACAAGCACTCAAATGACTAAGCATACGAGTACTTTGTTCCAATTGTCTGCTAACATAATCATTGAAACTCTGTTGTTTGGCAACGAAGTTATCAAATTCATCAAAGCATTGGCTAGCAGGTTTATCAAAAGGAACATCACTCTCATCAAACCTACGCAGAGAATTTACTTCTACTACCTGTATCGGGTTATCGAGACCATGGATCTCTTCGATAGGCAGTAGATTTTTGTCTTCTTCAGATCTAATGCCTTTATCTTGCATAGATTTCTTGGCTTCTTGCATATCTTCGGGACTGAGGAATAGAATACCTCTTTTCTTAGGAGTTGGCTTAGGAGGTGGTTTGGGAATAGTCCAAGCATTATCGTTGATCAAGATGTTATTCAGTAGGATCTCACCTTGTTCTATAGTTCGTTCCCTAAAAACATAACCGACACAACTATCTAAGTGGTCTCTAGAAGCATCGGTAAGTCTGTTATAGAAGATATCAAGTATCTCGTTCTTCTTAAGAGGGTGATCAGGCAAAGCATTCTGTAGCTGGATGAGCCTCCCCCAAGCTTGTGGGAGACTCTCTTCTTTGAGTTGAGCAAAGTTGTATATTTCCTGCAAGGCAACTTGCTTCTTATGGGTAGGGAAATATTTCTCACAGAAATAATAGACCATATCCTGGGGACTACTCACACATCCAGGAGCAAGAGAAGTGAACCAGGCTTTAGCGTCATCCTTTAGAGAGAAAGGAAACAACTTAAGGATATAGTAGTAGCGGATCTTCTCCTCACTAGTGAAAAGGGTGGCTATATCGTGTAGTTTGGTAAGATGGGCTACGACCGTCTCAGACTCATAACCATGGAAAGAATCAGGTTCGACTAGAGAGATTATCTCAGGGTCGACAGAGAATTCATAATCCTCATCGGTGATAAAGATAGGTGAAGTGGCAAACTTCGGGTCGTATTTCATCCTAGCTTTCAGAGATTTTTCCTTCCACTTGAGAAGTAATTTCTTAGCGTCATAGGCATACTTACACGCAAGAAAATCCTCAGCTATCACTCCCTCCATAACATAACCCTCAGGTATATCAGGCAATTCATATCTAGGAGAGCTAGATCTAGCAGGAGCAAAAGCAGGTTCTATCTGAATAGTATCGGCAGTTTCAGAAGCATCACGAGCATTGGCAGTAACTGTAGCAATATGAGCATCAAGGAATACCCCTAGTGGCATATCAGGCAAAGTAGTATCTCTAGCAGTATCAAGCATAGCATCATGAGGCAAAATAGCATCTCTAGCATCATCAGGCAAAGCAGTATCAAGCATAGCATCTCTAGCAGTATCAGGCATAGCATCTCTAGCAGTATCAGACATAGCATCTCTAGCACTATCAGACATAGCATCTCTAGCAGTATCAGGCATAGCATCTCTAGCAGTATCAGGCATAACATCTCTAGCAGTATCAGGCATAACATCTCTAGCAGTATCAGGCATAGTAGCATCATAAGCATCATCAAGCACATGCGACATATCAAGATTTCTAGTAGGAGGTGGTGTCGCATACTTACTCATAACTGAAGGTGAATCAAGTGCAGAGCTAGATGGCAGTTCCTTACCTCCCCTCGTAGTTGAGGGCAAGACTTTGGTTCTTGGATCTTTCAGATTCTTCATAGTGATCAGCAAATATAAATCTCAAGTGACTCAGAGAATATAGCCATCCTTCCCCGGCAACGGCGCCAGAAAAATGTTGTTGACGTGCAACTATTCCTGACTTGATGCCTCCCCGGCAACGGCCCCAGAAAAGAGTTGCTTCCAGTTGCTCAACAATTAGCAATTGTCTTGCAATGGCCCACCAGCGTGTGGGATCGCGGCAATTTTCGAGGGTAGAGTATTCAACCCAAATTTATTGGTTCGACATGATGGGAATGAAAGAATATTCTCCAGTATTAGCAATTGAGGTGTCACCTCAACCACACCTAAAAGATTAGTATATGCAAGCAAGATATAAGCAGCAAAGGTAGTATGATAGCAACGATGCCAAAAACGATCTCTTGACAAGGCAGACTATTCCTAACTGAAGTATCAATGGCGCCAGAAAAGTATTGTAGCAGGTAGCAGCAGTATAACGAGTAACAGTAGTGGCAAGGAACAGCAGTAGTGACAGCAGTAGCAAGTCGCGGCAGCAACAAGTAACAGCAGTAGCAACAGTAGTGGCAGCAGCAGCGGGACAAAGCAAGTAACAGTAGCAGCAAGTGACAGTAGCAGCAACAGTAGTAACAGTAGTAGCAGCAGAGCAAGTAACAGTAGCAGCAACAGCAGTAACAACAGTAGCAGCAGAGCAAAGCAAGTAACCACAGCAGTGGGACAAACTCGTAGGCAATGGATCGGTGATTTGTTGGATGACATTCATCAGGCAACAGTTATAACACGGAGAGATATGTGGCTAGCTCCTGTTCGTCGATGTGATGTAGGCATGCATTCCGTGTGTAGTCATACGTGCTTAGGGAAAAGAACTTGAATGACATCTATTGCCCATCCCTCCCGTAGCAGCGGGGTCCAAATGGATACTACGGGATATTAAGGTTCTCCTTTTAATAAAGAACCGGACCAATGAATTAGCACTTGGTGAACACATGAACTCCTCAAACTATGGTCATCACCGGGAGTGGTTTCGGTTATTGTCACTCCGGGGTTGCCGAATCATAACACATAGTAGGTAACTACAACTTGCAAGATCGGATCTAAAACACACATATATTGGTGACAACAAAATAATTTCAGATCTGAAATCATGGCACTCGGGCCCTAGTGACAAGCATTAAGCATGGCAAAGCAGTAGCAACATCAATCTCAGAATAGAGTGGATACTAGGGATAAATCCCCGTCAAAACTAACTTGATTACATGATAGATCTCATCCTACTCATCACCGCCCAGCGAGCCTATGAATAGATTACTCACGAACGATGAAGAGCTTCATGGAATTGGAGAGGGAAGAAGGTTAATGATGACGATGGCGACGATCTCCTTGATCCGGAGCCCAAAACGGACTCTAGATGTGCCCTCCAGGGCAAGAACGGGATGTGGCGGCGCCTCTGGATCGTGAAACGCGATGAAATATTCTCTCTTGATTTTTTCCGGGACGAAACGGAATATATAGAGCTGAGTTTGGAGGCGGTGGAATCTCGTGGGCCCCACAAGCCCTGACAGCGCGGCCTGGGGGGGTGGCCGCAGCCACAAGGCTTGTGGCCCACTGGCTCACCCCCTTCGGTGGATCTTTGCGCAGGTATTTTTCATATTTTCCAGAAATATTCTCCGTAAATTTTCAGGACGTTCCGAGAACTTTCATTTCTGCACAAAAACAAAACCATGGCAATTCTACTGAAAACATCGTCAGTCCGAGTTAGTTCTATTCAAATCATGCAAATTAGAGTCCAAAACAAGGGCAAAAGAGTTTGGAAAAGTAGATACGATGAAGACATATCAAGCACCTATGCCTTGGAAGACGGAGGATCAAACTCATGTTGCAACAACTCCACCATCACCACCAAAGGAAGACAACTGAGCATTGGTATGGGCAATCCCCTTGGCTTTTGCTAAGCATGGGGGAGTTGCCCCGGTATTGTATCACCATCACATCTTTTGCCTTTACCTTTGTTCTAGTTTTCCTATTCAGTTTTCTTTTTCTCTAGTAGTTTAAAAGTCTTAGTAATTTAGTCTTGAGTTTTGCTTTGTGTCACCCCCGCTGTATTCTTGCTCGTGAGCCATATAATAAAGAGTGTCTTAGTTGAAGGGCTTTGCCTCTTGCCATGATCAAAAGAGTGAGAATAGAACAAAAGCATGAAAGATCATGTAATGATCTTATGGGAAGTGATGGCTTCACATATAAAAAAGGATGATGATTGAAACTTCTTGAGGGTAGACAAACATAGACCTTGGTCAAAGTTGCAATTAATAGGAAGTGATAAAGAAGGAGAGGTTCACATATAAATATATCATCTCTGACACCATCTATGATTGTGAACACTCACTAAACTATTACATGCCTAGAAGTAGATGTTGGACAAGGAAGACAACGTAATGAATTGTGTTTGCTTGGCTCTGAACAATGTTATATGATTAAAGATCCTTATTTCGCCTTTATCTTGGCTAACGTCATATGGTTTGGAAAGATCTATATTCATATGTCAACTTGGAGGTAGGCATTCATGAATTATTATTGTTGACATTACCCTTGAGGTAAGCAGTTGGGAGGCAAAACTGTAAGCCCCTATCTTTCTCTGTGTCCAGCTGAAACTTTGATCTCATGAGTACCACGTGAGTTGTATCAACTGTATGTGGATTTGCTTTACAAGCTCTTATTTGACTCTTTCTGATGTTGTGATAAATTGCAATTGCTTCAATGACTAAAGGCTATCGGTTGTTACTTCTCGGTAAGGTTCTTGATCCATCCTTTACTTTGTGAAGGAATTATCAATTTAGCACGAGAGATTATATGTTGGTATTGCTGTTCTGATCTTGATCATGATGCATGCATGTTCGTATCTTGTTTTGTCGAGACCTCTCTCCCTAAACATGTGGACATATTTATTGAGCTAGGCTTTCGCTTGAGGACAAGAGAGGTCTAAGCTTGGGGGAGTAAATACGTCCATTTTGCATCATGTTTTCATGTTGATATTTATCGCTTCTTTGGCTGTTATTTCACTTCACGGTACAATTCGTATGCCTTTTCTCTCTTATTTTGCAAGGTTTACATGAAGAGGGAGAATACTGGCAACTGAAATTCTGGCCTAAAAGTGGAGCAAAGTTGACATACCTATTCTGCGCAACTCCAAACTCCGTAAAAATCAACGAGGATTTTTTTCCCGATTTATCAAAAATACTAGGCCGAAGAAGTGCCACAGGGACACCAGGGGGTGCCCACAAGCCTGCACGGCGCGGCCACCCCCCGAGGTCGCGCCATGGGGGCTTGTGTGCAGCCCACTGGCCCACTTTCTCCCCTCTTTTCCTATATGGAGGGTTTCGGCAGGAAAAAATCGAGGAGGAGCTTTTTCGTAGTTTCGCCGCCGCCATGAGGCGGAACTTGAGCAGAACCAATCTAGAGCTCCGGCAGGACGATCCTGTCGGGGAAACTTCCCTCCCGGAGGGGGAAATCGTCGCCATCGTCATCACCAACACTCCTCTCATCGGAGGGAACTCCTCACCATCAACATCTTCATCAGCACCATCTCATCTCCAAACCCTAGTTCATCACTTGTAACCAATCTCCGTCTCGCGACTCCGATTGGTACTTGTAAGGTTGCTAGTAGTGTTGATTACTCTATGTAGTTGATGCTAGTTGGATTACTTGGTGGAAGAGTTTATGTTCAGATCCTTGATGCTACTCATTACCTCTCTGATCATGAACATGATTATGCTTTGTGAGTAGTTAGTTTTGTTCCTAAGGACATGGGATAAGTCATGCTAATAGTAGTCATGTGAATTTGGTATTCGTTCGATATTTTTATGTGTTGTATGTTGTTTTTCCTCTGGTGGTGTTATGTGAACGTCGACTACATAACACTTCACCATTATTTGGGCCTAGAGGCACGCATTGGGAAGTAGTAAGTAGATGATGGGTTGCTAGAGTGACAGAAGCTTAAACCCTAGTTTATGTGTTGCTTCGTAAGGGGTTGATTTGGATCCACTAGTTTAATGCTATGGTTAGACTTTGTCTTAATTTTTCTTTCGTAGTAGCGGATGCTTGCAAGAGGGGTTAATCATAAGTGGGATGCCTGTACAAGTAAGGGCAGTACCCAAGCACTCGTCGACCCACATATCAAACTATCAAAGTAACGAACGCGAATCATATGAATATGATGAAACTAGCATGGCAGAAATTCCCGTGTGTCCTCGGGAGCGTTTTTCCTCCTATAAGACTTTGTCCAGGCTTGTCCCTTGCTACAAAAGGGATTGGGCCACTTTGCGGCACCGTTGCTACTTTTGTTACTTGTTTCTCGCTACAAATCATCTCACTACACAATCACTTGTTACCGACAATTTTAGTGCCTGCAGATTTTACCTTGCTGAAAACCACTTGCCAGATCCTTCTGCTCCTTGTTGGGTTTGACACTCTTACTTATAGAAAGGACTACGATTGATCTCCTATACTTGTGGGTCATCAGGCCTCTGCTTGACCTTGGTAGGCCGGTAATAAAATCCATGCCTATCTTCTCCCACTTCCATTCTGGTACTTGGAGAGGTTGTAGCAATCCAGTAGGTCGTTGATGCTCACCCTTGACTCGCTCGCATACGTCGCACTTTGCAACATAAGATGCTATTTCCCTATTCATACCGTGCCACCAGAATCTTTCTCGGGGATCTTGATACATCTTGGTACCACCGGGGTGAATAGAGTAGGGTGTATCATGTGCTTCCTGTAGGATCAAGTGCTTGAGTTCAGCCTTGTTGGGTACGCATAAACGTTTCCCAAACCACACCACTCCTTGTTCATCCACCGAGAATCCTGGGGCCTTGCCTTCTTGAATCTTCTTCTTGATGCCTTCAATGCTCTTATGACCCTTCTGGGCCTCCTTGATATCATCAACCATCATCGGTTTGACTTCGAGATTGGCTAGGAATCCGGGTCCTACTAGCTCCAAACCGAAGTTTTCCAATTCCTCGTACAAGGCAGGTTGCCTTTCCTTGAGCATGACGTTCAAGGTGTTGATCTTCCGGCTTAAGGCATCAGCCACTACATTGGCCTTACCGGGGTGATATTGAATGCTGAGGTCGTAGTCTTTGATTAACTTCAACAATCTTTGTTGCCTCATATTCAATTCCCTTTGGGTGAAGATATACTTCAGACTTTTGTGGTTAGTATATATTTCACATCGCTTCCCCAGAAGGTAATGTCGCCACGTCTTTAGGGCATGCACTACTGCTGCCAACTCGAGATCATGGGTGGCATAATTCTCCTCATGCGGGCGCAGTTGTCGTGACAGATACGCCACAACTCTGCCATCCTGCATTAGAACCCCACCAAGCCCGGTTCTTGAGGCATCACAATATATCACAAACTCCTTGTTGATATCTGGAGTTGCCAATACTGGGGCGGAGGTTAGTCTCTTCTTCAATTCTTGAAAGCTTGCTTCACACTCCGATGTCCATTCGAACTTCTTGCATTTCTTCAAGAGCTGAGTCATACGTCAAGCGATGCGGGAGAATCCTTCTACGAACTTGCAGTAATATCCCGCGAGTCCGAGGAAGCTCCTGACTTCCTTCACATAAATTGGTGATTCCTAGTTGGTTACTGTGGTAATCCTGGAGGGATCAACTGCCAATCCACTCGGTGTCATGGTATGACCCAAGAATCCAACTTCGTTCAGCAAAAATTGGCACTTGCTAAACTTGCCATAAAGTTGGTGCTCTCAAAGCTTCTCCAACACTAACCTCAAGTGGTGCTCATGCTCTTCTTCGGACTTGGAAAAGATTAATAGGCCATCGATGAATACGACGACAAACTTGTCCAGGTATTTGATACGTATCCAACGTATCTATAATTTTTGATGGTTTCATGCTATTATCTTGTCAAACTTTGGATGTTTTGCATGCCTTTTATATATTTTTGGGACTAACTTATTAACTCAGTGCCAAGTGCCAGTTCCTGTTTTTTCCATGTTTTTGACCCCTTTCAGAGGATATTTTGAAACAGAGTCCAAACGGAAGAAAATCCCCGAAAAGATTTTTTCCGTAACGGAAGAAGATCGGGAAGCTTGAGAGCCAAGACAGGGGGGCCTCGGGGGCCACACAAGCCCCCACCCTGCGGCCAGGGGGGAGGCCGCGGCCCACAAGCTTGTGGGCCCCCTGGGCGCCCTCTGCCCTAGGGGTTGCGCCTATATATTCCCTAAAAATCCCCAAAAAAATCAGGAGATCATCGAAAGTACTTTTCCGCCGCCGCAAGCTTCTGTCTCCGCAAGATCCCATCTCGGCCACGTTCTGGTGCCCTGCCAGAGGGGGGATTCGGATACGTAGGGCTTTTTCATCAACACCATGACCTCTCCGATGATGCGTGAGTAGTTCATCATAGACCTACGGGTCCATAGCTAGTAACTATATGGCTTCTTCTCTCTCTTGGATCTTCAATACAAACTTCTCCATGATCTTCATGGAGATCTATCCGATGTAATCTTATTTTGTGGTGTGTTTGTCGAGATCCGATGAATTGTGGATTTATGATCATATTATCTATGAATCTTATTTGAGTTTCTTATGATATCTCTTATGCATGATTTCATATCCTTGTAATTCTCTTCGAGTTGTGGGTTTTGTTTGGCCAACTTGATCTATGATTCTTGCAATGGGAGAAGTGCTTGGTTTTGGGTTCATACCGTGCGGTGACCTCACCCAGTGACAGAAGGGATAGCGAGGCACACATCGTGTTGTTGCCATCAACGGTAAAAAGATGGGGTTTTCATCATTGGTTTGAGATTATCCCTCTACATCATGTCATCTTGCTTAAGGCGTTACTCTGTTCGTCATTAACTCAATACACTAGATGCATGTTGGATAGCGGTCGATGTGTGGAGTAATAGTAGTAGATGCAGAAAGTATCGGTCTACTTGTCTCAGACGTGATTCCTATATGTATGATCATTGCCTTAGGTATCGTCATGACTTTGCGCGGTTCTACCAATTGCTCGACAGTAATTTGTTCACCCACCGTATTACATGCTATTTTGAGAGAAGCCTCTAGTGAACACTATGGCCCCTAGGGTCTACTCCACACCATATTTTCAGCCTTACACTTTTTACTTCGTTGCACTTTCCGCCTTCAGATCTCACTTTTGCAAACAATCTTGAAGGGGTTGACAACCCCTTCGAAGCGTTGGATGCAAGCTTGCTTGTGTTTGCGCAGGTACTCTGGACATGACGAGACCCTCCTTCTGGATCGATACCTTGGTTCTCAAACTGAGGGAAATACTTACTGCTCCTGCGCTGCATCACCCTTTCCTCTACAAGGGAAAAAACCAACGCAAGCCCAGTCTCCGTCAAAATGTCATATTCTGGCGCTGTTTTTTGAGAAGTAGTAGAAGGATTTCTGGCGCCGTTGTTGGGGAGGAAGATCAAGTCAAGAACTCATCCAAGTAGGTGTCACAAACTCGTCTCTTGCATTTACTTTGTTTGCCAATTGCCTCTCGTTTTCCTCTCCCCCACTTCACCAATTTGCCTTTTTCGTTTGCCTTTTTAGTTTGCCTTTTTAGTTCGCCCTTTTTCTCGCTTGCTCTTTGTTCGCTTGTGTGCTTGCTTGCTTGCCGAAGTCACCATGAATGAAAACACCAAACTTTGTGACTTCTTGAATACTAATAATAATGATTTTATTAGTACTCTGATTGCTCCCGCCACTAGTGCGGAGTCATACGAAATCAATGCCGCTTTGTTGAATCTTGTTATGAAAGAGCAATTCTCCGGCCTTCCTAGTGAAGATTTCGCATCCCATATCAATACCTGCATTGAGCTTTGCGATATGCAAAAGAAGAGAGATGTGGATAATGATGTGATTAAATTGAAGCTTTTTCCTTTCTCGTTGCGAGATCGCACAAAAACTTGGTTTTCTTCTTTGCCCAAAAATAGTATCGATTCTTGGGATAAGTGCAAAGATGCTTATATATCCAAGTATTTTCTGCCGGCTAAGATCATCTCTCTCCGTAATGATATCATGAATTTCAAGCAACTTGATAATGAACATGTTGCACAATCTTGGGAGATAATGAAATTAATGATTAGAAATTGTCCCGCTCATGGCTTGAGTCTTTGGATGATTATTCAAATCTTTTACGCTGGCTTGAATTTCCCTTCTAGAAATATTTTGGACTCCGCCTGAGGTGGAATGTTCATGGAAATCACGTTAGGAGAAGCCACAAAGCTCCTAGATAACATCATGACGAACTACTCTCAGTGGCACACTGAAAGGTCACCTACTAGTAAGAAGGTACACGCTATAGAGGAAATTAACTCGTTGAGTGCTAAGATGGACGAGTTAATGAATTTGGTTGCTAGTAGAAGTGCTCCTTTGGATCCTAATGATATGCCCTTGTCTTCTTTGCTTGAGAGTAGCAACGCTAGCTTGGATGTTAATTTTGTTGGTAGGAATTACTTTGGCAACAACAATGCTTTTAGAGGAAACTATGTTCCTAGGCCTTTTCCTAGTAACTCCTCTAATAACTTTGGCAACTCCTACAACAATACTCACGGAAATTACAATAGATTACCCTCTGATCTAGAGAGTAATATCAAAGAGTTCATCAACTCTCAAAAGATTTTCAATGCGTCCATAGAGGAAAAACTACTCAAAATTGACGATTTGGCTAAGAGCATTGATAGAATGTCTAGTGATGTTGATGCTTTGAAAGTTATATGTGCTCCTCCCAAGATGAACATGGATGAAACTTTGAAAGCTATGCGTGTTTCCATGATTGAGAGCCAAGAAAGAACCACCCAAATTCGTGCTAGACATGAATGGCTTAAAAAGGCGTGTTCTCGTGATGAGAATCACGAAGATCTTAAAGTGCTTGGTGTGACTCCCATTGAATCTTTGTTTTATTTTGTCAAACCTAATGACTATGGGGCTGGATATGAATCCACTTTGGTTGAAAAGTGCCCCAATGATTCGGAGTCCATATATCTTGATGCTAAAAGCATTGAAAGTGGAGTAGAAGATGTTAAAACTTTGAGTAGTAATGAAATTACTACCATGGATTTCAAGGAATTCATGTTAAACTCCTTGATTGAATGCATTTCTTTGGTGCAATCCATGTTAAACTCTCCACACGCTTATAGCCAAAACAAGGCCTTTACCAATCATATCGTCGAAGCTATGATAAAATATCTTGAAGAGAAACTTGAATTGGAAGTCTCTATCCCTAGAAAGCTACATGATGAGTGGGAACCTACTATCAAAATCAAAATCAAAAACTATGAATGCAATGCTTTGTGTGATTTGGGTGCTAGTGTTTCCGCGATTCCAAAGTCCTCATGTGATGTTCTGGGTTTTAATGAGATTGAAGAGTGTTCTCTTAATTTGCATCTTGTTGATTCTACTGTCAAGAAACCCATGGGAAGGATCAATGATGTTCTTATTATTGCAAATAGGAACTATGTACCCATGGATTTCATTGTGCTTGACATTGATTGCAATCCTACATGCCCTATTATTCTTGGTAGACCTTTCCTAAGGACTATCGATGCTATCATAGATATGAAGGAAGGGAATATTAGATTTCAATTTCCTTTAAGGAAGGGCATGGAAAAGTTTCCTAGAAAGGAAATAAGATTGCCTTATGAATCCATGATGAGGGCCACTTATGGTTTGAGCACCAAAGACGACGATACGTGATTCTATCGCTTTTATGCCTAGCTAAGGGTGTTAAACAATAGCGCTTGTTGGGAGGCAACGCAATGAATTTATATTTTTCTTTTTGTTTTGTTGCGTCCACACCATCATAATTCTGTTTTGATTGTGTTTTTTGTGTTTCTTTTTGTGTTTGAGCCAAGCAAAACCTTTATGACTAGTCTTGGTAATGGTTGTTTGATCATGCTAGAAAAAGACAGAAACTTTTCACTCACGAGATGATTTTTCATTTTTATTCAGAAAGATCTTTTGAGTTGATTCTTTTTTATGCTGGTTGATAGGCCTTTTTCCCAGGCACTCGTAATTTTTCGGAGTTTTTGAGGTACCAGAAGTATACGAAGTATACAGATTGCTAGAGACTAGTCTGTTTTTGACATATTATGTTTTTGTTGAGTTGGTTGCTTGTTTTGATGAAACTATGGTTAGTATCGGGGGGTACTAGCGATGGAAAAGTGAGAATACAGTAGCCCAACACCAATATAGATAGAATTCAAGTTTGCTACAGTACCAAAAGAAGTGGTAGTTTGTTTTCTTGTGCTAATGTTATCACGAGTTTCTGTTAAAGTTTTGTGTTGTGAAGTTTTCAAGTTTTGGGTGATGTTCTCATGGACAAAGAGATAAGGAGTGGAAAGAGATCAATCTTGGGGATGCCCAAGGCATCCCAAGCCAAATTCAAGGACACCAAAAAGCCTAAGCTTGGGGATGTCCTGGGAAGGCATCCCCTCTTTCGTCTTCAACCCATCGGTAACATTACTTGGAGCTATATTTTTATTCACCACATGATATGTGTTTTGCTTGGAGCGTCTTGTATCTTAGGAGTCTTTTCTTTTTGTTGTGTCACACTCATCCTTGATGTACACCTTTTTGAGACAGAGAGACATGCACTCATTGTGATTTTGCTAGAATGCTCATAGTGCTTCACTCATATCTTTTGAGCTAGATACTTTTGCTCTATGTGCTTCACTTATATCTTTTAGAGCACGGTGGTGCGTGACTTGGTAGTTGGCTTATGCTATGAAAGTAGTCCCAAAGGTGATAGGTACCCAAAGAGGAGGCAAAAACCTCCATCTTCATGTGCATTGAGTAGAAAGAGAAGTCTTGATTCCTCTCAATTAGTTTTGAGACGTGGATTTGGTAATATTAAGAGCGATGTTAGTAGGGTGTTGTGAATCTAGAAATACTTGTGTTGAAGTTAGTGATTCCCGTAGCATGCACGTATGGTGAACCACTATGTTAGGAAGTCAGAGTATAATTGATCTATTGATTGTCATCCTTTGTGTTGAGGTCGGGATCGCGCGATGGTTAACACCTACCAACCCTTCCCCTAGGAGTATGCGTTTAGCACTTTGTTTCGATTACTAATTAAAACTTTCGCAACAAGTATGTGAGTTCTTCATGACTAATGTGAGTCCATGGTATAGATGCACTTTCACCTTCCACCATTGCTAGCCTCTCTAGTGCCGCGCAATTCTCGCCGGTGCACAAACCCAGCATATGCCTTCCTCAAAACAGCCACCATACCTACCTACTATGGCATTTTCATAGCCATTCCCAGATATATTGCCATGCAACTCCCACCTTTCCGTCTCATGACTTGTGTCGTCACTCTCATATTTCCATTGCATGATCGTAAGATAGCTAGCGAGATGTTTCAACGTCATACGCCATGCTAGATCGTTGCACATCCCGGTACACTATCGGCGGCATTTCCTATACAGTCATCATCGTTCTAAGCTTTGAGCTGTGAGTAAATAAAAGTGTGATGATCATCATTATTAGAGCATTGTCCCATGTGAGGAAATAAAAAAAAGAGGCCAAAGAGCCCAAATAAAAAAAAGACAAAAAAGAGGCCCAAGTGCCCAAATAAAAAAAAATAAGAGAGGGCAAGAGAGAAGGGACAATGCTACTATCTTTTTCCACACTTGTGCTTCATAATAGCACCATGTTCTTCATGATTGAGAGCTTCTTGCTTTGTCACTACCATATGCTAGTGGGAATCTTCATTATATAACTTGGCTTGTATATTCCAATGATGGGCTTCCTCAAAATTGCCCTAGGTCTTCGTGAGCAAGCAAGTTGGATGCACACCCACTAGTTCTCCTTTTGAGCTTTCACATACTTATAGCTCTAGTGCATCTCTTGTATGGCAATCCCTACTCATTCACATTGACATCTATTAATGGGCATCTCCATAGCCCTTTGATACGCCGAGTCGATGTGACCATCTCCTCCTTTTTGTCTCACAACCACCACCACACTCTATTCCACTTATAGTGCTATATCCATGGCTCACGCTCATGTATTGCGTGATAGTTATAAAAAGTTTGAGAAAGTAAGAGTGCGAAAACAATTACTTGGCCAATACCGAGGTTGTGCATGATTTACATTAGTTGTGTGAGGATGAGGGAGCATAGTCAGACTATATGATTTTGTCGGGATAACTTTCCTTGGCCTTGTTATTTTGAAAGTTCATGATTACCTTGCTAGTTTGCTTGAAGTATTATTGTTTTCATGTCAATAGCAAACTATTGTTTCAAATCTTACAGATCTGAACATTCATGTCATGTGAAAGAAGTTGCAAAGGACAACTATGCTAGGTAGCATTCCACATCAAAAATTCATTCTTTATCACTTCCCTACTCGAGGATGAGCAGGAGTTAAGCTTGGGGATGCTTGATATGTATCCAACGTATCTATAATTTTTTATGGTTTCATGCTATTATCTTGTGAAACTTTGGATGTTTTGCATGCCTTTTATATATTTTTTTGGGACTAACTTATTAACTCAGCGCCAAGTGCCAGTTCCTATTTTTCCCATGTTTTTGACCCCTTTCAGAGGAGGATTTTGAACGGAGTCCAAACGGAATGAAACTGCCAAAAAGATTTTTTTTTCCAGAACAGAAAAAGATCGGAGAGCCGGAGAATCAGGGCAGGGGGCCACCAGGGACCCCACAAGCCCTCATGGCGCGGATAGGGGGGTCGCGGCCCCCTGCCTTGTGGGCTCCCTGAGGCCCCTTTGCCCTAGGTTTTGCCCCTATATATCCCCAAAAATTCCACAAAAAATCAGGAGATGATCGAAAGTACTTTTCCGTCGCCGCAAGCTTCTGTCTCCGCAAGATCCCATCTGGGGCACGTTCTGGTGCCCTGCCGGAGGGGGATTCGGATACGGAGGGCTTCTTCATCAACACCATGACCTCTCCGATGATGCGTGAGTAGTTCACCATAGACCTACGGGTCCATAGCTAGTAACTAGATGGCTTCTTCTCTCTCTTGGATCTTCAATACAAACTTCTCCTTGATCTTCATGGAGATCTATCCGATGTAATCTTCTTTTGCGGTGTGTTTGTCGAGATCCTATGAACTGTGGATTTATGATAAGATTATCTATGAATCTTATTTGAGTTTCTTCTGATCTCTCTTATGCATGATTTCATATCCTTGTAATTCTCTTCGAGTTGTGGGTTTTGTTTGGCCAACTTGATCTATGATTCTTGCAATGGGAGAAGTGCTTGGTTTTGGGTTCATACCGTGTGGTGACCTCACCCAGTGACAGAAGTTGTAGCGAGGCACACATCGTGTTGTTGCCATCAAGGGTAAAAAGATGGGGTTTTCATCATTGGTTTGAGATTATCCCTCTACATCACGTCATCTTGCTTAACGTGTTAGTCTATTCGTCATGAACTCAATACACTAGATGCATGCTGGATAGCGGTCGATGTGTGGAGTAATAGTAGTAGATGCAGAAAGTATCGGTCTACTTGTCTCGGACGTGATGCCTAGATGTATGATCATTGCCTTAGATATCATCATGACTTTGCGCGATTCTATCAATTGCTCGACAGTAATTTGTTCACCCACCGTGATATTTGCTATTTTGAGAGAAGCCTCTAGTGAACACTATGGCCCCCGGGTCTACTCCACACCATATTTTCAGCCTTACACTTTTTACTTCGTTGCACTTTCCGCCTTCAGATCTCACTTTGCAAACAATCTTGAAGGGATTGACAACCCCTTTGAAGCGTTGGGTGCAAGCTCGTTTGTGTTTGCGTAGGTACTCTGGACTTGATGAGACCCTCCTACTGGATCGATACCTTGGTTCTCAAACTGAGGGAAATACTTACTGCTCCTTTGCTGCATCACCCTTTCCTCTTCAAGGGAAAAACCAACGCAAGCAAGTCTCCGTCAATGTGTCAATTTCTGGCGCTGTTGTTTGAGAAGTAGCACTCTGCTCCCATTTAAGGAAAAATAATTTCACGTTCTTTAGCACGACGCTTGTCTTCCAACATAAGGGCCTTATTAACCAGATCGCTAAAGGTCCGGCATTCGCAAACAACCAGCTGATACTGGAGTGACTGTTGTAGTCCTTCCATAAAGCGTTCCACTTTGGCGGCCTAAGTGTTGACGTCTTGAGGTGCGTATCTTGACAAGAGGTTGAACTTCTGCAAATACTCCTTAACGGATCCACTGCCTTGCCTTAAGGCTCGGAATTCCCGCTTCTTAATGGTCAGCATTCCAAGAGGAATGTGAGCAGCGCGGAATCCATCTTTGAACACAGCCCAAGTGATGACTTGCCCTGCTCGCATGATATGAAATCCTTCCCACCAAGCTCTCGTTGTGCCACCGAGACAGTGAGAAGCATAGAGGACCTTCTCATGATCATCAGTGCATTTAACAGGCAAGAGGAGGTCTTCGATAGTACGGATCCACTGATCGGCATCCAATGGTTCAGTCGTCTCTGTGAATATGGGTGGCGTAGTTCGCATGAACTCATAGATAGTAGAGCGACCATTGTCATTCCCATTCTGCGTCGGGTTGTTCACCAAGGTTTGAGCCAGCTGCTGAATAGCGGCATTGTTGGCTTGACGTTCCTCTCGAAGAGCTTCAAGGAACTGAGCCATAGTCAAGCTTTCAGGAGGAGGCGGTGGCAGTGGAACATCGTCTTGCTGCTCATGCTGATCTACAGCTTGAGTGTCCAACTCCTCGTCTATCCCGTCTTTAACAAAGGGTAGATGACGAGTAGCTGGCTCGTGAGCCATCTCGGGAAGGATGTCGTTGAGTCGCACGAGCGCCTCTCATGCTGCGGTCTCCACTGCCAACATCAGATCTTCCATATGTGGCCCTTCAAAGAACCAACTAGTCGGGGAGTCATTAGCCTTCACTCTCACGTCCACGTGATATTCCTTAGTGTTGGCGTTGACCCAGTGCTCGTGGTAGAGGAAGATGGGCGTGCGGCGTACTTGGCACTTCTCGAGGCTATCACTCAAAAGTAGAGGAAAGCCCGTCTCCAGAAGCATCTCAGGTACGGCGGCCATCTAGAAGATGTAGAGGAGAGGGGTTAGAAAGTTTTTAGTGGGTGCAGAATCTCAGGTTAAGGTCTATGTGCACTATTCGTCTTTGCTAACGTCCATGCTACCTAAGGCTTCCTGTAGTCAACCTCGCTCTGATACCAGCTCTGTGGGGACCCCCGAATTACAAGTCGAGATCGCCGTGCTCAGTGATCCAATAGATCAATGCGCACCGAACACAGATACTGAATAAAAGAGTCTTACATCCGAATACCGATTGTTACATCACATGACCGACTGGTCAAGTTCACAAACAGGCATAAGGCCAAATCATACTGATACATCTATTAGCGTAAATCTTAGGGGCTAAGCGGGTGCCCATGCCATCAAGCCTACACCGACAGACATTCTGACTCGTAAGCGTCCTAGTTCGCAGAGGCATCTCCGAAAACGTACTCATCTCCAAACTCCAATCCTTCCATGTATGGTCAATAATATAACCAGTGGCAAGCCAATGAGGACTTTTGAATGTACTCGCAAACAATCCATGATATGAACAATGAAAGTGAAGGATAACAATAACATGCATCTTTGGTGTAACTCATCTTGGAGGAATGATCATGAATATGCATCAAGTTAAAGAATTACTTTTGAAGAACAGGTTACAGATATCAATATATCTGTCGTGGGCTGAACCATCCGGGTTCACCCTATATGCCAAGTCACCAAACTTGGTCATATCATTACTATCATAATAACTCCTTTTTTTCAACACAATTCACACACACTTGGTTTATGCGGAAACGAGTGGACTTAGTTTAAGCAGGATTACCCAACTGTCCTTGATCGTGGACACGGCTATTCGAATAGTTTTACACTTTGGAGAGGTAGTACGCTGGACCCACGAGATCCGGGAAACTTCCGTGTCATCCACGACTCTCGGTATATAACATACCCGAGGTAAGTACCCGATCAATGCCTTTCCCCTGACGATACTAGACAAAGAGGTCCACTCGATTGGTACCCATCCCACATGTTGTACGTCTTACGAGCACTGACTCTGGACAGTATCAACCATGCAGGGACCAACGGTGTGCCTGGAACTCATAAAAATGGCATAGTCGTCCTACCTGGCATGACCCCATCACGAGAGTGACCACACATCACTCCCGCCACTAGTAATGTGGCTCTTTGCTAGCACCGACCAGAGTAATCAACATAGCCCCGTCCCATAAGGGTTAACGTGGTCGTACTGGTAAGGTTGGGACGGTCGACACATCATAAATCTAATCCCATTTCCGAAAGCATACTCACTCAAAATACGCGATGCACCACTTCACCAAAAGTGGCCACCTAACTCATCATCACCCTCGGGCATTAGTGGCACCCAACGTTTTTGTTTGTAAACTCTTGGATTTATACCAACAACATGCTCATGCTATTCACTCTAGCATTACTTGTCAACATGATAGTAGCATGATCCTCAAAAGGGTAGGATCAAGCTCAATGCATCTGCTCCGGAGGAGCCATCGGTAACATCATATCAAATGAATTACCGGTACTTATGATTATATGCAACGGAAATACTTGCTATTTTAACATGCAATATAGCATATGCTCAGTCATGGTCAAAGGGTTGCTTGCCTTGGTCTGCTAGGTATCCGGGGTCTTCGAGGTCTTTTGCTCAGATTCCCTCGTCACACGGATTTTCTATCATCGTAAAAAGAATAAATAAGAAATAGCTCACTCAAAAACAGATCACAAAGTTATTTTAAAGATGTTCTATATTAGTGATAAATCTAAGTTGTTATTTTGAAAAATATTTGCCTCTATTTCTAATGAAGGAACATTTTTAAAATCAACCAAACAAAAGCAAAACTATTCCAATTTAGTTCATTTTATTATTGTAAAACAGAATAGTTGTTGAAAAATTCATCCATTGGTCTCATTAAATACTACACATTTTTAGAAGAATGATAGTGGAAAAATTATATTTTTACACTGGCTGAATATTTTTATAAAAATCTTAGAAATCAGATTTTATAAATAAAAGAAAAAGGGCTAAGTCCCTAGCCTGGCTCGGCCTAGAACTCAGCCAGCCCAAGGCCAACCGACAGCCTGCCCAAGCACGCGCACCGTCAGGTTTGAACCTGACGTGCGGGGCCCTGCAGTCAGCGGCTGCGGGCAGCACGGGGGAGGAGGCTGGGCCACCGACAGGTGGGACACACCTATCGGAGTCGTCTCCTACCTCCGGCCAGAGAGGAGGAGGAGCACACCGACGAGGCTGCCGACGTCCTCAAGCCCCAACAAGGACAGGAATGGGTTCGGCATGATGCCGCCTACCTGTTGGTGGTCGAAACAATGATGGAGAGACAGGGGTTCACCGGCGACGAGAAGGCTGCGGGGGAGGAGTTTCGGGAGGTGGTCGTGGAGGTAGCTAGGGGCACGGAAATACTTGGGCGAGTTGGGGGAAAGCTTCCTGGGGTTGAGGGGATCAGTTTGGTGGGTCGGGGTACGTAGGAGCCTTCGTGTAGCCGGAGATCAACCGGAGCTCCGAGGCGGAGGGGCCTCGGTCGATGTCGAGCACCAGGGCTCTGCTAGCTTGCTGGGGTGGCTAGGGAGGTGCTAGTGGTCATGGTGAAGCTATCTGAGCGGTGCAGGAGCGAGGGGGAGGGCTATAAATAGGCCCGCGACGGTGAGCCGATTCGGGAGCGCCGGTGACTCACCGTGGCACGCATGGGAGTGCAGGGAGGAGCTGGGGTCGAAACCACGGTCTTAGGACGTGGTTTTGGACCACCGGAACCATCTGCAACAGAGGGAAAGAGAGAGGAGTTGAGCATCGATGGCCGCGCGACCTTGGCCGGTTCTCGTGCGTGCGGGGACGCATCGCACGAGCTCTAGCGCAGGAGAGGAGGGGCCTTGAGGGTTGCTCGATGCAGAGGGGTTGTCGGGGGAAGAGGTTGGACATCTCGGGGGAGCCTGGAACTATCCGAGAGCGTCGCCCCCACCTCGGTGGCTTCTTGTAGCGCGCCTAGAGCGCAGTTTTGGCATGACACGGCATGCTGGTGCGCTCTGAGGCACATTGGACGTGTCTAGCATGTCCTGGAACTGGCTGGGAGTGTGGATAGCCGTTTGGGTCTCCTGGGAGCTTCGGCTGGTCAAGGGAGACAAGGAATACTAGTGCTGTCCGCTTTGAACTGAAGCTTAGATTGGGTTTTTTGTCATTTCCACTTTGAACCAGTGAGGTGGCAGTTGACTGGGGTTGGGCATTAATACTAGCCACCTAATCTGAGAGTTTGGAGCAAAGGGGTTGGGTTTAGCTATGGGTTAAAGGGGCTTTTACCCATGTGTCAGAAGGTGCTCAACAATGGTTTGAGGGGGTTGCACCCCACCACTGGTGCTGCAACTTAACAAGTTTGGGTTTGGTGCTAAAACATGGGGTTTCACCAAGTTTGATCTCCATTGGACAAGTTTATCTTCGTAAACTTGAAAACACCACCATTTGACCAGATCTGTCCCTTCCAAAGGGAGTGTGGGTAAATTTAGTCCCACAAATCCCTTTTTTGGTGTGGAACCCTCATCTGAGGTATTAGGCACTCCTGCAAAGTTTCAGCATCATAGGACAAACTTTGCTATGTAGAGTTGTTCTAACTCCAATCTGGACAGAAGGGGTTTTAGGGTTATTTGGGGTCCTTAATCACCTTGGATCAAGGTGATTCTTCATGTGGACACCAAATATGGCTTAGGAATACCACTCGAATTTTCTAGGATTTTATTGAGAATATTTCCTTTGGAAATATTTCAAAAGGTCAAAACAGACAGATATGGTTTTTAGGGTTTTACTCAAATAATATTAATGTAAATAGGGGTTAAAATCTTATGTATGGAAAATATATGTCTTTCTGATCATCTCCAAATTTAATCAGATTTTTCTATGGCAGAAAAGTATTTTTCCATGTTGGAATACCAATTCTGGCGTGAGAAATGGACTTGCAATTAAATTAGGAAAACAATTCTAAAAATAATTATTTTGGTGGTTTTGGGTTATAGAAGTATATTAAAATCAGATCACCAACTTTGGGTAAGAACACTCCTTGCCATCAAGGGCATGTAGTGCAACTCAAAGTAGGGTTTGTAACTTAACCAGAAATAAGAATAGGGTTTTTGGCAACAACTCAATATTGAAAATGGGGGTTTTATCATCACATGATCAAACACACAAGCATACAATGACAATCATGGCACTCACATCATTAGTTTGAAAAAGTTTTAACAAGCTCAGATTTTTGCGTACACAGAAAGTGGTAGTAAAAACAGGGTGTGACAGACCTATCCCCCTTACAAGAACCTCGTCCCCGAGATTCCTAAGCTAGGTGCTAAAAGATCCGGAAACTCTGATCAGAGATAGTCTTCACGCTCCCATGTTGCTTCGGCTTCGGTGTGGCTTCTTGATCTCCATCACCAAAGCACCTGCATGATCTTCTTGTCACCGGCGCCACACCATGATCTCCATCATCATGATCTCCATCAACGTGTCGCCATCGAGGATGTCGTGCTACTTATGCTATTACTACTAAAGCTACGACCTAGCAATATAGTAAACACATCTACAAACACAAACGTTAGTTTAAAGACAACACTATGGCTCCTGCCGGTTACCATAGCATCGACATGCAAGTCGATATTAACTATTACGACATGATCATCTCATACATCCAATATATCACATCACGTCATCGGCCATATCATATCACAAGCATACCCTGCAAAAACAAGTTAGAAGTCCTCTAATTTGTTGTTGCATGTTTTACGTGGCTGCTATGGGTATCTAGTATGATCACATCTTACTTACGACATAACCACAACGGAGATGTGCAAATTGCTATTTAACCTCTCCAAAGACCGCCTCAGTCAAAACCAATTCAACTAAAGTTGAAGAAACAAGCACCCGCCAGTCATCTTTATGCAACGAGGTTGCATGTCAATCGATGAAACCAGTCTCTCGTAAGCGTACGAGTTATGTCGGTCCAGGCCGCTTCCATCCAACAATACCGCTGAATCGAGAAAATACTAACGAGGGAAGCAAATCGAACATCACCGTCTACAAAACCTTTTGTGTTCTACTCGAGATAACATCTACGCATGAACCTAGCTCATGATGCCACTGTTGGGGAACGTTGCATCGGAAACAAAAAATTTCCTATGCACACGAAGACCTATCATGATGATTGAAAGGACGTGGATGTCGCCTAGAGGGGGGTGAATAGGCGCTTTAAAATAATTGCGGTTTAGGCTTGAACAAATGCGGAATAAAACTAATGTTTAATTTGTCAAGCACAAAACCTAAAACAACTAGGCTCACTTATGTGCACCAACTCCTTATGCTAATCAAGATAAATAACTAAGTGATAGTGAGATATATGACAATAAACAATATGGCTATCACGAAGTAAAGTGCATAAGTAAAGGGTTCGGGTAAGAGATAACCGAGGCATGCGGAGACGATGATGTATCCCGAAGTTCACACCCTTGCAGATGCTAATCTCCGTTGGAGCCGTGTGGAGGCACAATGCTCCCCAAGATGCCACTAAGGCCACCGTAATCTCCTCACGCCCTCGCACAATGCAAGATGACGTGATTCCACTAAGGGACCCTTGAGGGCGGTCACCGAACCCGTAAAAATGGCAAACCTTGGGGGCGGTCAACGGTACCCGTACAAATTGCTCGGGGTAATCTCCACAACCTAATTGGAGACCGCGACGCTTGCCCAGAGCTTTACACCACAATGATTGAGCTCCGGGACACCACCAAGCTTATAGGATGCCAAAGCATCCACGAAGAATAATATCTAGGGTACTAAGTACCAAAGGTAATAAGCTTCTCAAACTTCACTTCCACATATCACCGTGGAGAACTCAAACCGATGCAACTAATGCAATGGCAAGAACACACGAAGTGGACAAGCCCCTCACACTCAAATCCCTCCACAACAACAAAAGCTATGGAGAAATATGAGAGGAATAACAAGGATCTCACAAAGAACTCCAAGATCAAGATCCAAGTGGTTGCCCTCACATAGAGGAGAAAGTGATTGGTGGAGATATGGATCTAGATCTCCTCTCTCTTTTCCCTCAAGAACAAGCAAGAATCATTGGAGGGATTGAGAGTTAGCAAGCTCTAAGAAGGTCAACAATGGGGGAAGAAAATGAGCTCAACGGATGGATAAGGCCAAGGGTCTGGTCTTAAGATTAACTTAAGTTCCTGCTGCTCTGCTTCGAGGAAATGTCTCGTCTTAAGATTAACTTTGATAAGAGTGAGGTTGTGGTCCTCGGCTACTACGTCGAGGAACAACACAGGATTGCCGACAATCTGAACTGCAAGTTGGCTGCCCTCCCCATCTCTTACTTGGGGATGCCCCTGGCGGAGTCTAGGATCTTGGTTAGCGGGTTCGATCCGCTGGTGGGACGAGTAGCGTCCCGTGCGGAACCCTGGTGCGGCAGATTCACGTCTAAGGGCAGCAAGACCGTCCTCATCTCTGCTAACCTCGCGAGCCTCCCCATGTATATGATGGGGATGTATATCCTGTCCGAGGGCGTGCATAGCTCCTTCGATAAGGAGCTGGCTAGGTTCTTTTGGCAGGCAGGGGATGGTAGGCCCAAATACCACATGCTGAAGTGGGTTGATATCTGCTTACCGAAGGATCGAGGGGGCTTGGGCATACCTGCGTACCGCCGAATGAATGTTGCCCTGATGCTAAGATGGGTGTGGTGGATTTTACACGGAGATGGGGGTTTGTGGTTACAATTGATTGAGGCTAAATACCTCCAAGGTAGACCCCTACTAGCTTGCTCTCTTGCGACTGGGTCGTAGTTCTGGAAATCTATTCAAGGCATCAAGCATGATATTAGGCTAGGCCTTCAGATCTCGGTGGGCAATGGATCTGGTACCCAGTTTTGGTTAGACCCATGGCTGGATGGTGAACCACTTCACCAGCGTTTCCCGAGGCTCTTTGCTATATGCGCTGACCCTGCAGCCCTTGTCGCCGCATCTGCTCGACAGGACGGATGGCATGTGGCATTTCACCGCCCCCTAGGTCCAGCCGAGGTCCACGAGTGGGAAACCTTGCAGGTAGTGGTGCCTCTCCCAGTCTCGTCGGATAGAGATTCTGTGTTTTCGAGTCTGTCTCCTTCGGGAAATTTCTCCGTTAGCTCGGCTTATTTGGCTATGTGTCGGACGCTGGTCCTTCCGTGGTTATCCCCACTCTGGAAGGCCCCGCTGCCCTTGAAGATTAAGATCTTTGTTTGGCAGCTTCTCCGGGACCGCCTGCCTTCAGGGACCGAGGTGTTGAAATGCCATGGTCCGGGTAACGGCACTTGCCCCCTGTGCCACGTCCCGGAGAATGGCACCCACATTCTATTCTCATGCGTTGCGGCTCAAGCCCTTTGGGGCTTTGTGCGTGAGGCTCTGGGCCCTGAGTGGGAGGCCCATGACCTGGCAGATTTTCTGCAAGTACGGGCCACCCAGGCTGGCCGTAAGTGCCGACTGTTCTGGCTGGTTTTCACCGCTCTCACATGGACTCTATGGACGACTCGCAATAAGATGGTGATTGAGCGGGTGTTCCAGCGACATGCATCTGACTCGTTCTTCAAATTTCTTGCCTTCTTGCAGCACTGGCATCCGCTCGTTAGGCCCCGAGACCGCGACCGGCTTCAGGGCTACCTGGACGCATTGCTGATGTCCGCCCGGCGGCTCTCCCCCCGACCTCATGTTGCTTAGCTTGGCCCTTGTTGGCTTTTTCTGCTGTTTTTTGCTTTCTTTAGGCATGTTTGTGCTGCTGCCCCAGCGCTCTTTTGGTTTATCACTTTTTTGGACCGTGGTTGTATGGATGCCGGTACTTATGCTTTATATATAAAGCGGGGCGAAAGCCTGTTTCGAGATAAGGCCAAGGGGGAGAAGACCCCCTTTATATAGTGGGGGAAGGAATCACACTGTTGCCCCCACTTACAGCCCGCACACAGCGGTACTACTGCTGCCCCCAGCGGTACTACCACTCGGGGAGGAGCGGTACTACCGCTAGGCCTGGCGGTACTACCGCTAGCCCCTGGCGGTACTACCGCTAAAGAAAGTCTTCGCAAAAAGTCCGACGGAGAACAACCACTCAAAGAGAGGTACTACCATCCCGAAGTGGTACTACCACCCACCTGGAGCGGTACTACCGCTGCCCCTGGCGGTACTACCGCTAGGCCCCTGGCGGTACTATCCAAACAGCGACTGGAAATCTTAAGACCATGCAGATATGAAAATGCCAATGATATAGAGATGTGTGTCCTATATGAATGAAGAACCGGCAAAAACTCCAACATCGAAAACATCATAGTAGATGCATATGGACTCTGTTTTCGATGAACTCGAGCTTGTCATGTAGATGACCATAAGCTCTAAAACTCACAAAGAGAAACACTAAATAAGAACCAAGAAGTATGATGCAAGGATGGAAATGGTTTGAGCTCTCAACGAACGATACGATCGAGCTACTCACTTGAGATCCCCCCTTGATAAAACGACAATCTATCCTAAAACATAAAACCTATCAAGGGCAAACCTATACCTTGCACCTCGTCCTCTTGAGCTAGATGACGATGATCTTGGCTTCCTCAAGATGGACCACCTTCTTGATTGTGTTGGCTTGATGAACACTAGTTGACTGCTCCCCCATACACAACATGGGTGAGACGCTCTTCAGTATATATTCACAAGTCCATTGCCACCACAATGGATGGCAGGCTTCAAGCATGATATCTTCGTGTTGATCCACTTGAACTTGCACACCGCAATCTTGATGGCGATCACCACTTGACGTCATCATTCATGGGTTGTATGAGATCTTCCTCTAGACGCAAGCCCATGGAAACACACCTAACCCCACATAGAACTCTCACGAAGACCATGGGTTAGTACACAAACACGTAATGGACAATGCTTACCATACCATGGGATCACTTGATCCCTCTCGGTACATCTTGTACGCTTTGTGTGTTGATCATCTTGATTTACTCTTTGTCTGAGATCTTGATCAACCTTGTGTCTCTATGACCATTCTTTGGATAATACCTTGAATACCATCTTGGTTATCATATAAACTCCTTGAACCCAACAGATGGACTTCAAGAAGTGCCTATGGACAAATCCTATAAATATAACTTAAGGCAACCATTAGTCCATAGGAATTGTCATCAATTACCAAAACCACATATGGAGATATATGCTCTAACAGTGATGTCCATCTACGAGTGGAGATTCAGATCTACGTACCCTTGTAGATCGCACAGCAGGAAGCGTTAAGAAGCGCGGTTGATGTAGTGGAATGTCTTCACGTCCCTCAAACCATCCCACGAACCATCCCGCGATCCGTCCCACGATCCGTTCCGATCTAGCGCCGAACGGACGACACCTCCGCGTTCACCACACGTACCACTCGACGATGATATCGGCCTTATTGATCCAGCAAGCAATACGGAGAAGTAGATGAGTTCTCCGGCAACGTGACGGCGCTTCGGTGGTGGTGATGATCTACTCCTGCAGGGCTCCGCCCGAGCTCCGGAGAAATCCGATCTAGAGGTAAAACTACATGGTATAGGTTTGAGTTGCACATGGCAAAGTTGTATCTCAAATCAGCCCTAAACCACCAATATATATAGGAGGGAGGGGGGGGCTAGCCTTGAGGCACAAGGCCTCAAGGGTGCGCCGGCCAAGGGAGGAGGAGGACTCCTCCTCCAATTCGGTTTGGGAAGGAGGAGTCCTCCCCTTCCTTCCCACCTCCCTCTTTCCCCTTTTCTTTTATTTTCCTTTGGTATTTACTTATGTGGGGCCCCTTGGGCTGACTCCACCAGCCCACTAAGGACTTGTGGCGCCACCCTAGTGCCTTGGGCTCACTCCCGGGTGGGTGGGCCCCTCCCGGTAAACTCTTGGAACCCATTCGTCACTCCCGGTACACTGCCGGAATTGCCCGAAACTTTCCGGTGACCAAATGAAACCATACTATATATCAATCTTCGTTTCCGGACCACTTCGGAAACCCTCGTGACATCCGTGATCTCATCCGGGACTCCGAACAACATTCGGTAACCACACATATAACTCAACTATACTAAAACATCGCCGAACCTTAAGTGTGCAGACCATGCGGGTTCGAGAACTATGTAGACATGCCCCGAGGCACTCCTCGGTCAATATCCAATAGCGGGACCTGGATGCCCATATTGGATCCTACATATTCTCCGAAGATCTTATTGGTTGAACCTCAGTGTCAAGGATTCATATAATCTCGTACGTCATTCGTTTTGTCCTTCGGCATGTTACTTGCCCGAGATTCGATCTTTGATATCCGCATACCTATTTCAATCTCATTACCGGCAAGTCTCTTTACTCGTTCCGTAATACAAGATCTCGTGACTTACACTTAGTCACATTGCTTGCAAGGCTTGTGTGTGATGTTGTATTACCGAGTGGGCACCAAGATACCTCTCCGTCACATGGAGTGACAAATCCCAGTCTTGATCCATACTAACTCAACGGACACCTTCGGAGATACCTGTAGAGCACCTTTATAGTCACCCAGTTACGTTGCGACGTTTGATGCACACAAGGTATTCCTCTGGTGCCAGTGAGTTATATGATCTCATGGTCATAGGAATAAATACTTGACACGCAGAAAACAATAGCAATAAAATGACACGATCAATATGCTACGTACATAATTTGGGTCTAGTCCATCACATGATTCTCCTAATGATGTGATCCCATTATCAAGTGACAACACTTGTCTATGGTCAGGAAACCATGACCATCTTTAATCAACGAGCTAGTCAACTAGAGGCTTACTAGGGACGGTGTTTTGTCTATGTATCCACACATGTATTTGAGTTTCCAATCAATACAATTATAGCATGGATAATAAATGATTATCATGAACAAAAAAATATAATAATAACTAATTTATTATTGCCTCTAGGGCATATTTGCAACAGGAGGATGGTGGAACTTGATGAGGTTATTGAACCAACACTTCAACCAGAGAGTAGAAGGGTGTAGGAAGTTGTTCCTCTGGCTCCTACACCAGTTGAAGTGGAAGCCAATGATGGTGATCATAATGCTTCGGATCAAGTTACTACCAAACCTCGTAGGTCGACAAGGATACACGCTGTGCCAGATTGGTACCGTAATCCTGTCTTGGAGGTCATGTTGCTAAACAACAATGAACCTACGAGCTGTGGAGAAGCGATGGTGGGCCCAGATTCCGACAAATGGCTGGAGGCCATGAAATCCCAGAGATGATCCATGTATGAAAACAAAGTGTGGACTTTGGAAGAACTACTTGATAGTCGAAAGACTATTAAGTACAGATGGATCTTTAAAAGGAAGACGGACGATGAGGGTAAAAGTCACCAGTTAGAAAGCTCGATTTGTTGCAAATAGGTTTCCGACAAGTTCAAGGAGTTGACTATGATGAGACTTTCTCACTCGTAGCGATGCTAAAATCTGTTGGAGTTATGTTAGAAGTTGCTGCATTTTTCAATTATGAAATCTTGCAGATGGATGTCACATTGTTTCCTCGACGGTTTCCTTGAGGAAAGGTTGTATGTGATACAACCAGAAGGTTTTGTTGATCCTAAGGATGCTAACAAGTGTGCAAGCTCCAGCAATCCTTCCAAGGACTAGAGTAAGCATCTCGGAGTTGAAATATGCGCTTTGACGAGATGATCAAAGCTTTTGGGCTTATATGAAGTTTATGAGAAACTTGTATATCCAAGGAAGTGAGTGGGAGCACTATAGAATTTCTGATTAGTATATGTGGTTGACATATTGTTGATTGGAAATGATGTAGAACTTCTAGAAAGCATATAGGGTTGTTTTGAAAAGTGTTTTTCAAGGGAAAACGTGTATTAAGCTACTTGAACATTGAGCATCAAGATCTATAGATATAGATCAAAGACGCTTGATAAAACTTTCAATGAAATGTATGCATTGACAAGTTTTTGAAGGAGTTCAAAATAGATCGACAAAGAAGGAGTTCTTGGCTGTGTTGTAAGGTGTGAATTTGAGTAAGACTCAAAGGTCGACCACAGAAGAAAAAGTATAATGGAGGAAGGTCGTCCCCTATGCCTTAGCCATAAGCTCTATAGTATGTTATGTTGTGTACCGCACGTAATGTTTGCCTTGCCATGAGTGTGTCAAGGGGTACAAAAGTGATCCAGGAGTGGATTACTGGACAACGGTCAAAAGTTATCCTTAGTAACTAGTGGACTAAGGAATTTTGCTCGATTATGGAGGTGGTAAAAGAGTTCGTCGTAAAGGGTTATATCGATGCAAGCTTTGACACTAATTCAGATGACTCTAAGTAGTAAACCGGATTCGTATAGTGGAGCAGCCATTTGGAATAGTTCCAAATGGCGCGTGGTAGCAGCATCTATAGGATGACATAGAGATTTGTAAAGCACACACGAATCTAAAAGGTTCAGACTCGTTGACTAAAACCTCTCTCACAAGCAAGACATGATCAAATCCCAGAACAATATGGGTGTTGGATTCGTTAAAATCACATAGTGATGTGAACTAGATTATTGACTCTAGTGCAAGTGGGAGACTGTTGGAAATATGCCCTAGAGGCAATAATAAATTGGTTATTATTATATTTCCTTGTTCATGATAATCGTTTATTATCCATGCTAGAATTGTATTAATTAGAAATTCAAATATATGTGTGGATACATAGATAATACGATGTCCCTAGTGAGCCTCTAGTTGACTAGCTCGTTGTTCAAAGATGGTCAATGTTTCCAGGCCATAGACAAGTGTTGTCACTTGATGACGAGATCAGGAAAAGACCCAAACTACGAACATAGCATATGATCGTGTCAGTTTATTGCTATTGTTTTCTACATGTCAATGTATTTGTTCCTATGACCATGAGATCATGCAACTCCCGGACACCGGCGGAATGCCTTGTGTGTATCAACCGCCGCAACATAACTGGGTGACTATAAAGGTGCTCTACAGGTATCTCCAAAGGTGTCTGTTGGGTTGGCGTGAATCGAGACTAGGATTTGTTACTCCGTATGACGGAGAGGTATCTTGGGATCCACTCGGTAATACAACATCACAATAAGCCTTGCAAGCAATGTGACTAAGGATTTAGTCCTGAGATCTTGTATTCTGAAACGAGTAAAGAGACTTGTCGGTAACGAGATTGAACTAGGTATGGAGATACCAACGATCGAATCTCGGGCAAGTAACATACCAAAGGACAAAGGGAACAACATACAGGATTAACTAAATCCTTGACATAGAGGTTCAACCGATAGAGATATTTGATAATATGTAGGAGCCAATATGGGTATCCAGGTCCCGCTATTGGTTATTGACCAAAGAATGTCTCAGGTCATGTCTACATAGTTCTCGAACCCGCAGGGTCTGCACACTTAAGGTTTGGTGATGTTTCAGTATAGTTGAGTTATAGGTGTTTGTGACCGAAGGTTGTTCGGAGTCCTGGATCAGATGCCGGACATCACGAGGAGCTCCGGAATGGCTCGTAGGTAAAGATTGATATATAGGAAGTCTTGTTTTGGTCACGGGAAAAGTTTCGGGCTCATCGGTAGTGTACCGGTAGTGCCGGGAGGGTATCGGGGGATCACCGGGAGGGGTGTGACGACCCAAGGGCTTCATGGGCTGTAAGAGGATGCAGACCAGCCCATGGTGGGCTGTCCGAAGCCTCCCCTAAGGGCCCATGCGGCTGGAGTGGAGGGATAAGGCAAAAGGGGCCAAATTAGGAAGGAGTCCTAATAGGATTCCACCTCCCTTGTGGGAGATGGATTCCTCCCTTGTTGGTTCGGTCGAACCTCCTTGGAGTAGGGGCCAAGGCTGCCTCCTCTCACCTCCTCCTCCTATATATACTAGAGGTTTTAGAGGTGAGGGCTAACCCAAATTGCCACGTGCTCCATCTACTTTATCTAGATCGTTATCTCATCTAGTCTAGTTCGGTGATGCTTAGGCGAAGCCCTGCTCGAATAGTTCCACCACCACCATCACCACACCGTCGTGCTGGAGAAATCATCTACCTATCCGTCCCTCTCGCTGGATCAAGAAGGCGGGGATCATCATCGAGTTGTACGTGTGCTGAACGCGAAAGTGTCGTCCGTTCGACACTAGATCGGGATGGGATCGCGGGACGGCTCGTGATGAGATCATGGGACAGGCTGCGATTTGGATCGCGAAGATGTTCCACTACATCTAGCGCGTTATATATGCTTCTGCTTAGCGATCTACAAGGGTATGTAGATTCACTCTACCCTCGCGTAGATGGTCATCACCATGGATAGATCTTATATGCGCGTAGAAATTTTTTTGTTTCCCATGCGACGTTCCCCAACATGACGATCAGTTATCTCCCAAGTTTCATTTGCCAGGATGGAATCCATCTCACTACAGACCGCTTCCTTCCAGTAGTCAACATCTTCAGATGCATAAGCCTGTGAAATAGAACTAGGAGTGTCATCTATGAGATATACAAGAAAATCATCACCAAAGGACTTTGCATTCCTCTGTCTCTTGCTCCTTTTAGGAGTCTCATTGTTGTTCTCCATAGGATCTTCAAGATGTTGTGTTGCAATGGGAGGTTCAGAAATTGGAACTACATCTTGACTCGATGAACTAGGCATCTCCTCATTTGATGAGCTACCCATATCCTTCATGGGGAAGATATCTTCGAAGAAAGTCGCATCATTTGACTCCATGATTGTACCGACATGCATGTAAGATACCTAAGATTTTACAATAAAGAATATATAACCAATTCTATGAAAAGAATAACCCAGGAAAACACAATCCACAGTTTTTGGTCCAAGCTTTCACTTATTTGGAATTGGTATATTGACTTTTGTCAAGCAGCCCCAAGTTCGTAGGTAAGAGACTTTTAACCTTTTCTTCTCCCATTCGTCGAATTGAATTATCTATCCGTTCTTTGTGGGAACTCGGTTTAGGACATGTCAAGCAATCAATATCGCCTCCCCCCACCATGCCTTGGAGATACCTGATGTGTCTAACATGGTGTTAACCAAATCAGTTAGAGTACAGTTCTTTCTTTCGGCTCCCCATTTTACAGAGGTGAATAGGGAGGCGTCATATCATGGATTATAACCTGTTTGGCACAAAAAGAATCAAATTAATTGGAAAAATACTCTCCACCACGATCGAACCTAAGCCTCTTGATTTTCCGATCAAGTTGGTTTTCCACTTCAGCTTTACAGATCTTGAAGAAATTCAAATCCTCACCTTTCGATTTTAAAAGATACACATGGAAGTACCTAGGGGAGTCATCGATTAACGTCATAAAATATTTCTTTCCACCTTTCGTAAAAACACCATTCATTTCACAAAGATTTGAATGTATGAGTTCTAGTGGCCCAAGATTTCTTTTTTGCGCAGTTGTATGAGACTTACGAGGTTGCTTAGCTTGCACACAAACTTGACACTTAGATCCCTTGACGACAGTGAAGTTGGGGACTAAGTTCACCTTGGCTAGCCGCATCATACAACCAAAATTAGCATGAGAGAGACGTCAATGCGAGACATTTGGTTCACTATAATTGCAAACAGGATTAACAACTTTATTACAAACATCTGACAAGTATAGTGTGAACAAGCCTCCTCACTCATAACCTTTACCAACAAAAGTTACATACTTGGATATTACAAATTTATTGGACTCAAAGACAAGCTTGTAGCCATCTCTAAATAGAAGAGATCTGCTAACATGATTTTTATTCACGGAGGGCACATAATGCACGTTCTTCAGCCACACGATCTTTCCCAAAGTAAACTTCAGATCGACCATGGCAACACCACGGACAAAACCACTTGAACCGTTGCCCATTAGGATGGAAGTAGTCCTTGCGTGCTGATATGAAGAAATGATGGAAGCATCACCGCGTACATGGACATCAGCACCCGTGACAATCAACCAATCAGGGGAACGGCATACTAAGAGAATAGTGGGAAGTATACCATACCCAACATCATGTATCTCACTGTCACCAATAACAACATTGGCGATCTTGTCGCCTTTCCCATGTTGACGTTTGTCATAACGGTTAGGGCAACTAGGTGCCCAACGATCAGGATCTTCGCAGACATGACAAGCACATTTCTTCTTTTCAGTCTTCTTCTTGAAGTTGGTGTGTTGTGAAGCCTTGTTTTTCACAACAAACTTTCTCTTACCATCAAACTTGCCCTTGTTATTTAACTTGTGGGGCTGGAAATTTTTATTTTGTACCAGATTGGCACTGGAACCTCCCTCAATACGTCAAGCACGTACGTATTTTGCTCTCGCCTTTCTTCCACATCAAGAGTATCGATGTGATCTAGAACGGAAAACTCCTGCCTCTTATGGTTCAGAGAGATAGCTAAATTCCTCCATGAGGGAGGAAGCTTAGTGATAATACCTCCTGCAACAAACTTCTCCGGGAACATACAATTGAAGTGCTCAAGTTCTCTAGCAATGTATGTATCTCGTGAGCTTGCTCAACCACGGAGCGGTCATCAGTCATCATGTAATCATAAAATTGTTCCATGATATACAGCTCAGTGCCAGCATCCGAGAAACCAAACTTGGCCTTGAGTGCGCTCCACATTTCTTTTCCATTGTCAGTTGATGCATAAGCATCGACTATGTTCTCACCAAGAACACTCAAGATAGCAGCCTTAAACAAGGTATCAGTTTTCCGAAAAGCGAGTTCTTGTTGAGGATCTAGAATTCCTTCAGGTTTACCAAGAATGGCGTCATAGCAGCTCAGGTTTTGAAACCATAGAACAACCGTCACACACCACCTCTTATAGTGCACACGCTCAAACATAGGAGGCCTCATGGAAGCATAAAAACCACTAGGGGTAAATTGCCTATAATAAGGTTTTTGGATTGTTAGAAATATGAGTGATTTACCATGTGATTTTACTAGCAGAAAAAGTAGATAAATCATGACTATCATTGCAATTATAGAACAAGTCATGCGATCATACAGAGAGTATGCAAGTAACATCTTAAGTGGTGAATAGGAACGGAACATATCTAGGACAAAAACTAGAACAAGAATTTACGGCAGGAACTCAAACACGTACTGAGTTGCAGCAGCAGCAGTAGCAATGGGATTGGCGTTGACGCCGTCACCGGCCATGTTGTCGAAGAAGTTGTTGACGTCAGGGAGGAAGTCATCATCCGTGAAGTGGTCGTCACCGTCCGTGGTGTCCCTGATGAAGAAGCGATTAGTCGTGCAGAGCGCTTCCCAAAAACCTTATCACCTTCTTCCGTACAGGATTCAAAGAAGCGGGGTTTTATAGGCCTACTGTCCCGACATGCGGTGCATGTCACAAGCTGGGATGAGAAGAGATGAAACAAAAAGCCGGGATGGGGAGAGATGAAACGAACAGGCAGGAGCTGAAAGGGTGCAAAATTCATATTTAATGAGCGTTCGTATTTAGTCAATGGCTCGGCTCCATCTATCAAATGAAAAAGAACCCTTCCACTACTAGCACTAACGATATTTCTAACCGATTCCTTAAAAATAATAAGGTATTAGTTAAAGTAAAAGCTTAGTGGAGTATATTTACTTATTAAGTTTTGGTCAGACATAGCTGATCCTGTATATTTAACGGAGTAGAAAAAATTAATTTGCATTTCATTTTAGGCCACCGAAACACATTTATTTTTCCACTTCATTTCATTCAACGACATTTTGATACATTAGAGTACTTAATTCACCAATTCTTCGGTACGGAGCAAGACCAAAGAAAATAAGAATCATAATTAGATATTTTAAAAGTAATTCAACTTTCGTAACTGCTTCTACTAGTTGGATTAATATTTTCTCTATGTCTTCATTGTTGATCCGTGGATTTTTGAGCTTGCACACTTCTTTCTTCTTTGATTCTAAAGAAGTGGACGTTGCTTCTCCTTTAATCTCTTTCTAGTCTCATCTCTGGCCTTAATTCTAGCAACGAGTCATGCACATCTATCAAATTTCTTGCTAGCAATAAATCAATGTATTCTTCTTCCCCGTACGAAAACTTACATCCTTCCTATACACAAATTTGACAATGGGGTAGCGAAATTGCGTCGATTCCGGTGAACAACCGAATCGAAACAAGCACATATACCATCTTTTTTGGACTTGAAGAACACCCATCCAGGATGTTTTGGTCTGGTCGAAACTCGATGCACCACCTGCAATGGGCAATGTCGCATTTTATGACCGACAACAGTGAGCCGACGAGCCATTGGGCCAGCGCGTCGCCCGGGATTGTCTTCGCCGGTGAACTGCCGACGAAAGGGATTCGAGTGGCTAGAGGAGGAAACGATACCTACATGCGTCTCGGAGGCGTAGTCGGGGATGTGCGGTCCGGTTCCCGACCGATCCATTGCAAGGCGTGGTCGCTGGTGGCCGTAAGCTCCAAATCCGGCGACGACGGCTGCAGCCGCAGATTTGCGTCGAGAATGGGACAGGGAGGCACAAATCCAAGTGTCGGTGGAGCCTAAGGAAATAAGAGAGAATATTTTAGGCAAATAAACTTGAGCAATTTTGAAGAGAACCAGAACGCCCTTAAGACCTAACACAATTTTTTGGTCCAACTAAGCCATGAGAAACTATCTTATACCACTAACTATTTGCCATATGATTTGCGAAGCAGAAACTTCTCTTTTCATGTGCACAATCGAGCTCCAAGCTTTTCATCCAAGACACTAGACAGTGACCATTTTAGTCCCTAGGAGCCGCACCGTCTCCAGCTGTAAGAAAGTTTTTCAGCCAGACAGCACGTGGTTAATTAGCATATAGGTACAAAATAATCGTGGATTTGGCAGACGTCAAAAGTTACACACAGTATCAAATCGAAGAGTAAATAAAACCACTCGACACAGTGCACTTGTCCCGGTTATGTGCACTGAATCATAGTCGATCTACCATAGTATTGTCAAATAATTTATTTTTTTCACGCGAATTCGTAGACGAACATGCCTATCATATATTCAAGTGTGAAGCCACGCGTCTCCAAATCCAGTTGATAATCATATCCATTTCGTGAAAGTTCAAAGTTTTATTGGAAGTTGTTGCCCCCCTTTCACACCGACAACTCACTCGTATAATTCTCATCTGTTCCGGAACAACATCCAGATATTCTCATTCTTGCCGTAGGTAATCCGCACTAAGAGGATGTGGTTTCCAGGACGACTAGTTAGCATAGGCGACATATAGTAGTGATAGTATAACTAGACCGGGGTAAGATTGGTCTTCTCGAAAAGTGAAGATTTGATACCTAATTGATTCAATAATTACCTCTCATGTCCCATGAGAGAGTAGCAAAGGCAATTGATCGATGATACCCTCCGTGTTCTTCTTAAACATGGAACTTGATAACAAGGGTACTAATTCCTTACGGGAAATTTAATTTACTACACATGTCACTCCTGCGTAGTCTAATTTGCATTCTATCCTAACTTCTTGGAGTTGCTTAGGCATCCACTGATCCATTGGATTAAATATCATATATACTAGAAAGGTTGAGGGCGCTTTGATGTGCTGTTGATGTTGTTGGGTTTCTTTAAAAAAGTTACTCATTTTATTTTAAAATATAAGGTGTGTTACTTTTTTGAAAAATCAAACCAGTTAAATTTTATCAAATGTATAGAGAAATATATCAAAACTCATAATATCAAATATGTATGATTAGATTCATTATGAGATAAATTTCTATACTTCTTTTGTTTAAAATTGTGCTTGTCGAGATATTTTCTATGAACTTGGTCAAAGTTAAAGAGTTTTTGGTTTTTTGTTACACCCCTTATATTTTAGAACTGATGGAATACTTAGTTTGACGGGTGTGGCAGATGATTGAGTGTGTTTTATTTTTATTTATATGCAGTGATTTGATGGGTCTTTTATGGCGTGGTTCTGTATTATCTGTTAACTAAAATATATGAGAAAATTTCTACTATATTGATGCTACAGTATCATATGATGGTGTTTCTTTTTTCTAGGTGATGGGAGGATGTGTAGTATTGACATGTTGTATAGGCCAGTTGTTGCTTATTGATTGGAAAAACCGTTGGCCGGTCAAAATCGTAAACCAAATCCAAAATTGGATACTTCAACTCAATGAGAGAATTTCAACATAAGGGTACTCGAAAATTAGAAGAATTGAATTGGAGAGATCCTTGAGAAATTTGTTGACCCGGTCATAATCAGGTGACACAATTCTAAACAGAAAATCTCAATTAGTTAGGAGGTCTTAAAAATTAGAAAGCATAGTGTATAATATGAAAGAATTGAATGAAAGAGTTTTCAGAAATTGTTGACCCGATTAAAATCAAATGACCCAATTCTAACTAGAGGCCTCAATTGAATGTGCTTCTTTAAAACTAGGGGGCTTAGAGCATCTCTAGTAGACACTCTAAAAACGCAAACTGTAAAAGTAGGATACGGGTCAAAAAAAAAGCATTTTAAGGGTTTATTTTAGCTATGTCTGAACAGAAACTGTAAAAGAAACTGTAAAACTACGGTAAAGAGCTCCTTCCTCCGGTCCGGCGGCCGCAGCCCATCCTCCAGCTGGCCGTGTCGGCCACGCCGTCGCGTCCAACCCCGTCGGGTGCGCCCCGTCGCCCGTTGGCCGCGCCCGATCACCACGCGGGCCGCGGCCAACCTCGTCAGCCACGTCTTGTCGTCCGCCGGCCATGCCCCGTCGCCTCCGTCGTCAGCGACTTGCTTTGTTTCCAACGGCGCCGGCTGAGCCGTGCCCCTTTGCCTGCCGCGCTGGGAGGATTCTGGCGGCCAGGCTAAGGTCATGGGAGGTCATGGCGAGGTTGAGCACGTCCAATTCAAACCGCCGGTGATCGATTGCGGCGTCCAGCGGTCTTTTCCGGCGTGCGGTGATGAATTCGGCAAGTTTAGGGAGGATTCCGGCAAACTCCGCAGCGGCATGTTTGCTCCGACGAGGTTTGACCGATATACGGGCCCCCCTAGAATTGGCCTTCGAACCTTCAAAAATAAGGTTTCGGGCATGGCTTTACCGTGCCCCTTAAAAATTTTACGGGTTGGATCACCTTTACGGTTTTTGTTCTGTGCACGTTTTGCGATCAAAACTACAAAACACAAAAAAATTACGGATTTAATCATTTATATGGGGTCTGCTAGAGATGCTCTTAGTGTTATAAAGGATTGCACTTGTCATTCCATCAGTTGCTCAATTAGTTGGGTGAAAAGAGAAACATGGTTCTAGACCTTTTTTTAGTTAAGCTCCCAAAATTTTGTTCAGGCCCAACTTTTACTCAAAATATGATGCAGACTGGTTAGCTTTAATTCTTTTGGTAAAATACTGGAGAACTGGGGTTTCAAAGGGATGACTGGGACGATAGCAACATGTTGGTGAACGATGGTTCAAGAGAAGGCGGGGTGACGAGGCGAGTGCCATAGTCCATTAGCCAGGGGTGATGGGCTCGGGCGGTTAGGCTCGCGTCGGTTGGCAGTGCAGGAAGGAAGAATAGCAATAGTGTGTGGTTGGTTGATGACCGTTGAATGAAGATCTAAGCTCCAGAATTTAGACTGGCGCAGTGAGCCGACTAATATGCGGCCCCAAATTTTAAGTATGCAAAATTGTAGGTTTAGCTTCTACTCACATAGTCGTATGGGCTAACTTAACTTGTTAGTAATCCTGGTCGCCTCTCACCCCCGTGTCGCCTCTCTCTGGCGACTTGGGGGAACTCGACCAGCGCCGCCACCCCCGCACCCCCCTTCTTCCCCGCACCTCACCGCCGCCTGAGGAGCCCGCCGGCAAAGCCCGGTCGGGCTCTAGGGAGGCTGGCGGCGGGGCTTCTGCCCGTGTGGGCGGATTGTTGGGGCTCGTAGTAATAATTTTAAAAAAATTCTACGTCACACCAAGATCACCTAGGAGAAACCAGCAACGAGTGAGGAAGAGCATCTTCATACCGATGAAGATCGCAAAGCGAAAGCGTCACTACGAACGCGATTGATGGAGTCGTACTCGTGGCGATCCGATCCAAACACCGAACGTTCGGTGTCTCCGCGTTCGACACACCTACAGCCCGGAGACGTGTCCTCCTTCTTGATCCAGCAGGGAGGGAGGAGAAGTTGAGGGAGAACTCCAGCAGCACGACAACGTGTGGCGATGGAGTTCGTGGCTTTTCGGCAGGGCTTCGCCAAACACCTTCGGACCATGTCCATCGGGTGAAAGCCTAAGACTCCAATGTGAGTCGGGTGATGACGTCGTTCTCCCACGTCGCTATCCCCTTGGGGTGTTACCTTGAGGGTCATTGGTCTCCTTCATGCTTTCCTAGAGCTGGACATGCACAACATCATGGTCGGCAGGTACCCGATTGGCGATGTGATTGGCGCGACTTCTTGTGTGGCTACGATGGCGGCTTCGGGCGGAGTTGGTGTGTTGTTGAGTTTTGGTAGTCGGTCTCATCCGGCGTATTCGAGGGGTTGTCGCGCCTCACTTTGTCTTCTTGGAGTCGGAGCTGCTGAGGCGGGGCCTTGTGACGACGATGACGCGAAGCGGGTGGTCGGTTGTGGCGCTGGCTTGGCTGAGGCTCGGTGCTTTTCTCCTACAATGCTCGTCAATAGAGTCGGAACTGCCTGATAGTTGACGCGCAGGGACGATTTTAAGGGGTGGCCAGGGGGGGCTAGACCCCCCCCCCCAACGATCTAGTTATCCCTTGACAGCGATTAGTTAGGAGGGAAATTTCTTCTGGTACGCATGCAATTTCTAGTTGTCTCCCCCCCCCATGCTCCCGTACCCGTAGACAGAGGCCCAGAGTCAGGCCATGTACGTACACGCAACAGGCCCAGAGCCAGGGAAAAAGAAACACAGCCCACGCCAGTACGCCACCGTCAAGGAGTTGGAAGAAATCAAGCAATACGCACACGACGCCAATCACGCCACGACCTATGCACAGACAGCGCTCGTTCTTGCGATCAGGCCTGCTTGCGATCCGAAAAACTTGCTCGCTGCCGTCGGCCGCCGACCGCCTGTCTGTTTCCGACGAGTCTGGCGTCCGTTCCCTCTTTGACGCAGGCATGCAACAGGTTTGGCCGTGAGAAAATTAGTTTGGTTCAATCAATCAATCTCACTATCTCAGTCCAATCAATCAATCCTGTTTGGCACTGTAGGATTGCTGCAACTGTTATCTTATGAGCACATCTCAATCAATCCTGAAGATATTAAATTACTATACCGTTTCAAAATCCTGAAAAGGAGCAGCAATCCTACGGGCTACGGCGCCAAACAGTTGCAGCAATCCTACTGCGCCAAATTACTATAGAACTGCACATCTCAATTACAGCTATCCGCTTGCAGTTACAGTCTTACACAGCTATCTTATGAGCTTCAGTTCTGGGCTAACAATTGATACTCTTCCTCTGAATCCATCCAGGCCTGAATCCATCCGGCATCCGCTTTCAGTCCTGCACACCTGCCGCCAGGCATATTCCGGCCGGCCGGCCACACCGATGAGCGACCAGATAATGAAGAAAGGTTAGTTTTTTCAGAACCAGCGTTGGATTAATTTCTGTCTTGAAATCAGGCCTTCTTGGAATGTAATTGTAAGAATATAGACATTAAAAACTAATTAGGAATTTTTTTGATTGTCCAATTGTGTTCTCTAGACATGAAGACGAAGAGAGCTCAATCAATCCATACTTTTTTCAAGCCAATTGGTTCAAGCTCTCAGCCATGTGAACATGATAATGGTGCTAATACAAATGATGTGCAACCTAGCGAAGAGAACAACCCTAGTCATGCTGAAGGTGATGCTCAAGATATTCCAGTGCCAGAAGTTACAGAAGAAGCTAGAGTTATAACCACAAAATATGATCGAGACCCAGGGAGGCGCCCTCAAATTTGGCAACTCCCTCCAGAAAAGCAAGATGATGCTAGGCGTTTTTATATATGTGAGGGGGCCTATCAGCCCGAATTGGAAAATTATGAATATAATGAAAGAAGTGTTGTTCGTCGGCGATTCCAAAAAGATTGGTACACAAATTTTTGGTGGTTGGAATATTCGACTAATACAAAATATGCCTATTGCTTGCCTTGTTTTCTCTTTTCGAAGAAGCCAGTTGGGAAGTGTGGTTCAGACACATTCACTGTCAAAGGATTTGATAAGTGGAAGAAGGTTAACAATGGAAAAGAATGTGCTTTTCTCAAACATATGGGCAGTACTCCCAGCTCGGCTCATAACTTTGCAGTTCGGTGTTACGAAAATCTGAAAAATAATCCAACTCATATTGACAAGGTGATGAAAAAGCAAACTAAGCAAATGGTTCTTGATGCAAGACTGAGGCTTAAGACTTCTATTGATGCCATGAGGTAACCAACAAATATTTAATTTAAGCCAATTTTCTTAATGCATTATATATAATAATTATTCTCTATTGATTGCATCACGTGGTTAATGTTCCAAGCATGTCCATTTAGAGGAAACGATGAATCTGAGGTTTCCAAGAATCAAGGTAATTTCAAGGAAATGATTAAGCTCTTGGCTTCTTATAATAAGGATGTACAAGAAGTTGTACAGAATTCTCCTAAAAATGCAAAGTACACCTCCTCTACAATTCAGAAGGAAATTGCTAGCATAATTTCACGAAAAGTGCAAACCTCAATTAAAGAAGAAATGCGTAATAGCAAGTTTGCAATATTGGTTGATGAATGTCGGGATGAGTCTAAAAAAGAGCAGATGGCAGTAGTTCTTCGGTTTGTGAACATAGAAGGGTTGATAAGAGAGCGTTTCCTTGATCTTCTTCATGTTAGTGACACTTGTGCTTTGACTCTCAAGAATAAAATCATTGCCGTCCTAGTTGATAATGGGTTGAATGTGCAAGATATTAGAGGCCAAGGGTACGATGGAGCAAGCAATATGAGATGGGAGTGGAATGGGCTAAAGGCTCTAATTCTCCAAGAGTGTCCTTATGCTTATTATATCCATTGTCTAGCTCATCAACTCCAATTGGCTTTGGTTGCCGCTTCAAGGGAGGTAAATGAGGTTCACAATTTTTTCCAACATGCAAATTTTGTTGTGAATACAGTTAGTGCATCTCCCAAACGTAATGATGAGTTACTAGAAAACCAGGCAGCTGAAATTGCTAGAGAGATTGAATTGGGAGAGCTTGACACTCGAAAAGGGGCTAATCAAATAGGATCTTTACAAAGGGCCGGGGACACGAGATGGAGTTCACACTATAAGTCAATCAAAAGTTTACTGAAGATGTTTGCTGCAACTGTTTCAGTTCTAAGAAGTGTAGCAACTGATCGCTCAGCTACAAGGAATTCAAGAGGAGACGCTGCGGGTGCCCTGGAGATATTAAACACATTTGATTTTGTCTTCATTCTGCACCTAATGGAAAGAATTATGAAAATCACGGATATCTTGTGTGTTAAACTTCAAAATAAAAGTTTGGATATTGCTAATGCACTGGATTGTGTTTTTAACACAATGTCATTACTTGCTGAACTGAGAGAAGATGGATGGGAAAGCCTTTTTGAAGATGTGAAATCATTTTGTGTGAAACATGAGATTGATATCCCGGACATGGATCAAAGGTATGTCTCTTTCCCTATCTCTATGTTCATTAAATTCCAATGTAGAGATTTAGTCACTTACAAACTTACTCATTATTGTCTAAATCATGCAACTAATTCATGTTTTTCATATATATTACAATTATAGGTATGTTGATGTAACAAAATCAAGAAATAAGCATGACAACACCACCGTTATCCATCATTACAAAGTAGACGTGTTTAATGTTGCAATAGATCAACAAGTGATAGAGTTGAATGATCGATTCAGTTCTCAAGTTACGGAGCTTCTAGATCTTTGTTCATCATTGGACTGTTGGAAATATGCCCTAGAGGCAATAATAAAATGGTTATTATCATATTTCCTTGTTCATGATAATCGTCTATTGTTCATGCTATAATTGTATTAACAGGAAACAGTAATACATGTGTGAATAAATAGATCACAATGTGTCCCTAGCAAGCCTCTAGTTGGCTAGCTCGTTAATCAATAGATGATCATGGTTTCCTGATCATGGGCATTAGATGTCATTGATAACGGGATCACATCATTGGGAGAATGATGTGATGGACAAGACCCAATCCTAAGCCTAGCACTAGATCGTATTGTTCGTATGCTAATGCTTTTCTAATGTCAAGTATCTTTTCCTTCGACCGTGAGATTGTGCAACTCCCGGATACCGTAGGAGTGCTTTGGGTTTATCAAACGTCACAACGTAACTGGGTGACTATAAAGGTGCACTCAGGGTACCTCCGAAAGAATCTGTTGGGTTGGTACGAATCGAGATCGGGATTTGTCACTCCGTGTGACGGAGAGGTATCTCTGGGCCCACTCGGTAGAACACCATCATGACCTCAATGTGACTAAGGAGTTATTCACACGATGACGTGCTACTGAACGAGTAAAGAGACTTACCGGTAACGAGATTGAACAAGGTATAGGTATACCGACGATCGAATCTCGGGCAAGTTCTATACCGACAGACAAAGGGAATCGTGTACGGGATTGATTTAATCCTTGACATCGTGGTTCATCCGATGAGATCATCGTGGAGAAAGTGGGAGCCACCATGGGTATCCAGACCCCGCTGACGGTTATTGGCCAGAGAGGTGTCTCGGTCATGTCTGCCTATCTCCCGAACCCGTAGGGTCTACACACTTAAGGTTCGATGACGCTAGGGTTATAGGGAATTGCTATACGAGGTTACCGAAAGTTGTTCGGAGTCCCGGATGAGATCCCGGACGTCACGAGGAGCTCCGGAATGGTCCGGAGGTAAAGATTGATATATAGGACGGATGGTTTCGGATACCGGAAGTGTTTCGGGCATCACCGGTAACGTACCGGGACCACCGGGACCACCGGAGGTGGCCCCGGGGGACCACCGAAAGGGGGCAACGACCCCGGAAGATAAGGTGGTCCAAGTGGGGGTGGGAACCAGCCCCTAGGTGGGCTGGTGCGCCTCCCCACTCTGCCCATAGCGCAAGGGAGAGAAAAGGGGGGCAAACCCTAGGCCAGGTGGGCCTAAGGCCCACCAGATGGTGCGCCACCCCCTCCTCCCCCTTCTCGCCGCCGCACCTCCCATCTGGGGGGGCTGCCGCACCCCTAGGGTGGGAAACCTAGGGGTGGCAACCCCTCTCCCCTCCCCCTATATATATCGGGCACTTTTGGCCATTGAGACACACGGTTTTTCCCTCTCTCTCGGCGCAGCCCTGCTCTTCTTCCTCCTCCTCTCCGCCGGTGCTTGGCAAAGCCCTGCCGGGAGACCTCGTCTCTCCATCGACACCACGCCGTCGTGTTGCTGGAGTTCTTCCCCAACCTCTCCCTCCTCCTTGCTGGATCAAGGTGCGGGAGATGTCACCGGGCTGCACGTGTGTTGAACGCGGAGGTGCCGTTGTTCGGCACTAGATCGGAATCGCTACGAGTACGACTCCATCAACCGCGTTCTAGCAACGCTTCCGCTTAGCGATCTTCAAGGTATGAAGATGCTCTTACCCTCTCTCGTTGCTGGCCTCTCCATAGGAAGATCTGAATATGCGTAGGAAAATTTTGAATTTATGCTACGTTACCTAACAGTGGCATCCGAGCCAGGTTTTCTATGCGTAGATTCTAAGCACGAGTAGAACACAAAAGTTGTGGGCGATGATTTGTCAATTTTCTTTCCACTACTAGTCTTATTATTTTCCGGCGGTATTGTGGGATGAAGCGGCCCGGACCGACTTTACACGTACTCTTACGTGAGACTGGTTCCACCGACAGACATGCACACCGTGCATAAAGGTGGCTAGCGGGTGTCTGTCTCTCCTACTCTAGTCGGATTGGATTTGATGAAAAGGGTCCTTATGAAGGGTAAATAGCTTTGGCATATCATCGTTGTGGCTGTCACGTAGGTAAGAAGGCGTTCTTGCTAGACCCAAATCAGCCACGTATAACTTGCAACAACAATTAGAGGACGTCTAACTTGTTTTTGCAGGGTTTGACATGTGATGTGATATGGCCAAAGTTGTGATGTTGCATGTATGATGTATGAGATGATCATGTTATTGTAATAGGTTTCACGACTTGCATGTCGATGAGTATGACAACCGGCAGGAGCCATAGGAGTTGTCTTAATTTATTGTATGAGATGCAACGCCATGTGCTTACTACTTTTACTTCATTGCTAACGGTTAGCTATAGTAGTAGCGATAGTAGTAGTTGGCGTGACGACTTCACGGAGACACGATGATGGAGATCATGATGATGGAGATCATGGTGTCACGCCGATGACGATGATGATCATGCGATGCCTAAAGATGGAGATCGAAAGAGCAAAGATGATAATGGCCATATCATGTCACTATATGATTGCATTGTGATGTTTATAATGTTTTACATCTTATTGCTTAAAACGACGGTAGCATAATAAGATGAACCCTCTTAAAATTTCGAGAACGTATTCCCCTAAGTGTGCACCATTGCGAAGGTTCGTTGTCTCGAAGCACCACGTGATGATCGGGTGTGATAGATTCTAACGTTCGCATACAACGGGTGTAAGCCAGATTTACACACGCGAAACACCTAGGTTGACTCGACGAGCTTAGCATGTACAAACATGACCTCGAATACAAGAGACCGAAAGGTCGAACATGAGTCGTATGGTTGAATACGATCAGCATGGAGTTGCTCACCATGGTGACTAGTCTGTCTCACGTGATGATCGGACACGGGTTAGTCAACATGGATCATGTATCACTTAGATGACTAGAGGGATGTCGATTTAAGTGGGAGTTCATACTTAATTTGATTAAATGAACTTAATTGTCATGAACTTAGTCTAAAAGTTGTCTTTATAAATATTGTAGATGTCCAACGTCAACCTCAATTTCAACGCATTCCTAGAGAAAAACAAGCTGAAAGATGATGGTAGCAACTATGCGGACTGGGTTCGCAACTTGAAGCTCATCCTTGAAGCAGCTAAAAAGGCTTATGTCCTTGATGCGCCGCTAGGTGACCCTCCCGCTCCCGCAGCAGCCCAGGACATTCTGAACGTCTGGCAAACGCGGAGTGATGACTACTCTCTGGTCAGGTGTGGCATGTTGTACAGTTTAGAAACGGGGCTCCAAAGGCATTTTGAGCAACACGGAGCATATGAGATGTTCCAGGAGCTGAAGCTAGTTTTTCAAGCTCATGCCCGTGTCGAGAGATATGAAGTCTTCGACAAGTTCTTTAGCTGTAAGATGGAGGAGAACAGTTTTGTCAGTGAGCACATACTCAAAATGTCTCGGTTACACGGTCGTCTGACTTCACTTGGAGTCGAACTTCCGGATGATGCTATAATTGACAAAATCCTCCAGTCTCTCCCACCAAGCTACAAAGGCTTTGTGCTTAACTACAACATGCAAGGGATGGAGAAGACCATTCCCGAGTTGTACTCGATGCTCAAATCTGCAGAAGTAGAAATCAAGAAAGAGCATCAAGTGTTGATGGTCAACAAGACCACTAGTTTCAAGAAAGGCAAGGGTAAGAAGAACTTCAATAAAGACGGCAAAGCTGTTGCCGCGCCCGGTAAGCCAGATGCCGGGAAGAAGAAAAAGAACAGACCCAAGCCCGAGACTGAGTGCTTCTATTGCAAGGGAAAGGGTCACTGGAAGCGGAACTGCCCCAAATACTTAGCGGACAAGAAGGCCGGCAACGTTAAAGGTATATGTGATATACATGTTATTGATGTGTACCTTACCAGTGCTCGTAGTAGCTCCTGGGTATTTGATACCGGTGCTGTTGCTCACATTTGCAACTCAAAGCAGGAACTGCGGAATAAGCGGAGACTGGCCAAGGACGAGGTGACGATGCGCGCCGGGAATGGTTCAAAGGTCGATGTGATCGCCGTCGGCACGCTGCCTCTACATCTACCGTCGGGATTAGTTTTAAACCTTAATAATTGTTATTTAGTACCAGCTTTAAGCATGAACATTGTATCAGGGTCTTGCTTAATGCGAGACGGCTACTCATTTAAGTCACAGAATAATGGTTGTTCTATTTATATGAGTGATATGTTTTATGGTCATGCTCCGCTGGTGAATGGTTTATTCTTGATGAATCTCGATCGTGATGTTACACATATTCATAGTGTGAGTACCAAAAGATGCAAAGTTGATAATGATAGTCCCACATACTTGTGGCACTGCCGCCTTGGTCATATCGGTGTTGAGCGCATGAAGAAGCTCCATACTGATGGACTATTAGAGTCTCTTGACTTTGAATCATTTGACACATGCGAACCGTGCCTCATGGGCAAGATGACTAAGACTCCATTCTCAGGAATAATGGAGAGAGCAACCGACTTATTGGAAATAATACATACTGATGTGTGTGGTCCAATGAACGTTGAAGCTCGCGGTGGTTATCGTTATGTTCTCACTCTCACCGATGATTTGAGTAGGTATGGGTATATCTACTTGATGAAGCACAAATCTGAGACGTTTGAAAAGTTCAAGGAATTTCAGAGTGAGGTTGAGAATCAACGTGACAGAAAAATTAAATGTCTACGATCTGATCGTGGAGGAGAATATTTGAGTCACGAGTTTGGCACACACCTAAGGAAGTGTGGAATCGTTTCACAACTGATGCCGCATGGCACACCGCAGCGCAACGGAGTGTCTGAACGTCGTAATCGCACTTTATTAGATATGGTACGATCTATGATGTCTCTCACCGACTTACCGCTATCATTTTGGGGATACGCATTAGAAACTGCAGCATTCACTTTAAATAGGGCACCGTCTAAATCCGTTGAGACGACACCGTATGAACTATGGTTTGGCAAGAAACCTAAGTTGTCGTTTCTTAAAGTCTGGGGCTGCGATGCTTATGTGAAGAAACTTCAACCAGAAAAGCTCGAACCCAAAGCGGAGAAATGCGTATTCATAGGATACCCTAAGGAAACTATAGGGTATACCTTCCATCTTAGATCCGAAGGTAAAACCTTTGTTGCCAAGAACGGATCCTTTCTAGAGAAAGAGTTTCTCTCAAAAGAAGTAAGTGGGAGGAAGGTAGAACTTGATGAGGTAATTGCACCCCCTCTCGAACAGGATAGTAGCGCAGCGCGGGAAGTTGTTCCTGTGGAGCCTACACCGACTGAAGAGGAAGTTAATGATGATGATCATGAAGCTTCGGATCAAGTTACCACTGAACCGCGAAGGTCCACAAGGGCACGCTCCGCACCAGAGTGGTACGGCAACCCTGTGATGGAAATCATGTTATTAGACAACGGTGAACCTTCGAACTATGAAGAAGCGATGGCGGGCCCGGATTCCAACAAATGGCTTGAGGCCATGAAATCCGAGATAGGATCCATGTATGAGAACAAAGTATGGACTTTGGTGGACTTGCCCGATGACCGGCGAGCCATAGAAAATTAATGGATCTCCAAGAAGAAGACTGATGCAAACGGTAATGTAAACCGTTTACAAAGCTCGACTTGTCGCAAAGGGTTTTCGGCAAATTCAAGGAGTTGACTACGAAGAGACTTTCTCTCCCATAGCGAAGCTGAAATCAGTCCGAATCATGTTAGCAATTGCCGCCTTTTATGATTATGAAATTTGGCAAATGGACATCAAAACAGCGTTCCTTAACGGGAACCTTAAGGAAGAGTTGTATATGATGCAACCAGAAGGTTTTGTCGACCCTAAGGGTGCTAACAAAGTGTGCAAGCTCCAGCGCTCCATCTATGGGCTGGTTCAAGCATCTCGGAGTTGGAACATTCGCTTTAATGAGGTGATTAAAGCTTTTGGGTTCATACAGGTTTATGGAGAAGCCTGTCTGTACAAGAAAGTGAGTGGGAGCTCTGTAGGTTTCCTCATACTATATGTGGATGACATATTATTGATGGGGAATAATATAGAGATGTTGGAGAGCATAAATGCCTATTTGAACAAGAGTTTTTTAATGAAGGACCTTGGAGAAGCTGCATACATATTAGGCATTAAGATCTATAGAGATAGATCGAGACGCCTCATAGGTCTTCCGCAAAGTACATACCTTGACAAGATATTGAAGAAGTTCAATATGAAAAACTCAAAGAAAGGGGTCTTGCCAGTTTTGCAAGGTATGAGATTGAGTAAGACTCAGTCGCCGACCACGGCAGCAGATAGAGAGAAGATGAGTTCTGTCCCCTACGCTTCAGCGGTGGGCTCTCTAATGTATGCCATGCTGTGTACCAGACCTGATATAAACCTTGCCATAAGTTTGGTAGGGAGGTACCAAAGTGATCCCGGTACGGAACACTGGACAGCGGTCAAGAATATCCTTAAGTACCTGAAAAGGACTAAGGAAATGTTTCTCGTTTATGGAGGTGACGAAGAGCTCGTCGTAAAGGGTTACGTTGATGCTAGCTTCGACACAGATCCGGATGACTCTAAGTCACAGACCGGATACGTATATGTGTTGAATGGTGGGGCAGTGAGCTGGTGCAGCAGCAAGCAAGAAGTCGTGGCAGCATCTACATGTGAAGCAGAGTACATAGCTGCTTCAGAAGCGGCTCATGAAGGAATTTGGATGAAGGAGCTCATCACCGACCTTGGAGTGGTTCCAAGCGCGTCGGGTCCTATGACACTCTTCTGTGATAACACTGGAGCCATTGCCATAGCCAAGGCGCCCAGGTTTCACCGGAAGACGAAGCACATCAAGCGCCGCTACAACTCCATCCAGGACCATGTCCAGAGTGGAGTGATAGATATTTTTAAAGTACACACGGATCTGAATATTGCAGACCCGTTGACTAAACCTCTTCCACGAGCAAATCATGATCAACACCATAATGCTATGGGTGTTCGATACATCACAATGTAACTAGATTATTGACTCTAGTGCAAGTGGGAGACTGTTGGAAATATGCCCTAGAGGCAATAATAAAATGGTTATTATCATATTTCCTTGTTCATGATAATCGTCTATTGTTCATGCTATAATTGTATTAACAGGAAACAGTAATACATGTGTGAATAAATAGATCACAATGTGTCCCTAGCAAGCCTCTAGTTGGCTAGCTCGTTAGTCAATATATGATCATGGTTTCCTGATCATGGGCATTAGATGTCATTGATAACGGGATCACGTCATTGGGAGAATGATGTGATGGACAAGACCCAATCCTAAGCCTAGCACTAGATCGTATTGTTCGTATGCTAATGCTTTTCTAATGTCAAGTATCTTTTCCTTCGACCGTGAGATTGTGTAACTCCCGGATACCGTAGGAGTGCTTTGGGTGTATCAAACGTCACAACGTAACTAGGTGACTATAAAGGTGCACTACGGGTACCTCCGAAAGTATATGTTGGGTTGGTACGAATCGAGATCGGGATTTGTCACTCCGTGGGACGGAGAGGTATCTCTAGGTCCACTCGGTAGAACACCATCATGAGCTCAATGTGACTAAGGAGTTAGTCACACGATGACGTGCTACGGAACGAGTAAAGAGACTTACCGGTAACGAGATTGAACAAGGTATAGGTATACCGACGATCAAATCTCGGGCAAGTTCTATACCGACAGACAAAGGGAATCGTGTACGGGATTGATTTAATCCTTGACATCGTGGTTCATCCGATGAGATCATCGTGGAGCAAGTGGGAGCCACCATGGGTATCCAGACCCCGCTGATGGTTATTGGCCAGAGAGGTGTCTCGGTCATGTCTGCCTGTCTCCCGAACCCGTAGGGTCTACACACTTAAGGTTCGATGACGCTAGGGTTATAGGGAATTGCTATACGAGGTTACCGAAAGTTGTTCGGAGTCCCGGATGAGATCCCGGACGTCACGAGGAGCTCCGGAATGGTCCGGAGGTAAAGATTGATATATAGGACGGATGGTTTCGGATACCGGAAGTGTTTCGGGCATCACCGGTAACGTACCGGGACCACCGGAGGTGGCCCCGGGGGACCACCGAAAGGGGGCAACGACCCCGGAAGATAAGGTGGTCCAAGTGGGGGTGGGAACCAGCCCCTAGGTGGGCTGGTGCGCCTCCCCACTCTGCCCATAGCGCAAGGGAGAGAAAAGGGGGGCAAACCCTAGGCCAGGTGGGCCTAAGGCCCACCAGATGGTGCGCCACCCCCTCCTCCCCCTTCTCGCCGCCGCACCTCCCATCTGGGGGGGCTGCCGCACCCCTAGGGTGGGAAACCTAGGGGTGGCAACCCCTCTCCCCTCCCCCTATATATATCGGGCACTTTTGGCCATTGAGACACACGGTTTTTCCCTCTCTCTCGGCGCAGCCCTGCTCTTCTTCCTCCTCCTCTCCGCTGGTGCTTGGCGAAGCCCTGCCGGGAGACCTCGTCTCTCTATCGACACCACGCCGTCGTGTTGCTGGAGTTCTTCCCCAACCTCTCCCTCCTCCTTGCTGGATCAAGGTGCGGGAGACGTCACTGGGCTGCACGTGTGTTGAACACGGAGGTGCCGTTGTTCGGCACTAGATCGGAATCGCTACGAGTACGACTCCATCAACCGCGTTCTAGCAACGCTTCCGCTTAGCGATCTTCAAGGTATGAAGATGCTCTTACCCCTCTCTCGTTGCTGGTCTCTCCATAGGAATATCTGAATATGCATAGGAAAATTTTAAATTTATGCTACGTTACCCAACATGGACCCTAGACATGATGCCTTCGACAAGTCAAAGATATGCACTCTAGTGGAAAAGTTCTATCCTGCTGATTTTTCTAGTCAAAAAAGAGATCGGTTGGAGTGTGAATTACCGCATTTCCAGCTTGATACATTTAACCATCCAGAGATCAAAAATTGCAAATCACTTGCTGATATGACAAAAGGAATAATTAAAACTGGCAAGTCTTCTGATTATCCTATGGTTGAGAGGTTGTTACGATTAGTAATAACTCTACCGGTGTCAACTGCAACAGCATAGCGAGCCTTTTCCACAATGAAACTTGTCAAGACACGTCTTCGAAGTAAATTAGGAGATGATTTTCTTCGTCATTGCACTATAGTCTACATTGAGAAGGAAATAGCAGCCAAGTTTAGCTCCGATGATATTATTGAGATATTTGATACTCGTGCTCGTAAATCCAGCTTCAAATTAATAGATATGTAATTTTTATTCTTATTGTGAAGCAACAGACATACATTGACTATTTATATCTTTCAATATTTACTAAGTTATGTGACTATGTATCCAAAGATTTTGATGTTTTTAGTTCTTGCCCCCCCTATCTCTATTTTCTGGCTTCGTCCCGTGCGGTTGACTGTTTGGCAGTGGCCGGCGTGGACCTCGGCGTTTGCTTGCGGTGAGGGCTATGTTGATGGTCGTCGATGATAGAGTCGGAGTCGCTCTTATGTAGGTGTGATGACGATGACACCGGATTACAGCCTCGACGGTGTTCTCTCCTTGGTGACGTGTGTGCGTTCTTACGTGGGTTGTCAGGTCGCCTTGTGTGTTCTGTGTTGACGTGTTATAATGACTTTTGCCCGGTTTTTCATTAATCAACCTGGCATGTGTCCTTTGTGGACTATGCCTCTGTTTCAAAAAAAAAAAACATAGAAAAAAAGTCTGTCGGTTCCATCTTCTACCCCTGCCCGGTTCTAGCCCACCACTGGTTGCAACAAAGAAGTCCGCTGGTTCCAACTTCTACCCCTACAGGTTCCAGCTATCCTCTGCCGCGGCACCACGATTCAGCACCATCCCCTGCCGGTTTGTACAAAATAGATGACTTGTTGCAGCATCATAGATATGTGGTTCCAACAACCCTGAGCGTCGACCGACGCGGGCTGCAACTCTCTATGTCTCAAAAACGGCGGTCATGGCCGGTACAGTCACGACGTGGTCATTGTCGTTTATAGCTCCCACTTTGACTGGAAAAAAAAAGGAGGGGCAGAAGGGCACGCCCATGGCAGCTGACTACAGCGTGCCTTGTTGAGTAGGGGAGGTGTCAGTCATGTTCTCTGTTGATTTGGAGCAGGGGCAGGTGCCTCACAGGCCGGCCCGATGCGCCGGGGAATGGCGGTGACAGTGACACCCATCAACTCGCTTGAGTGCTTGTAGTTGTCCTTATTATTATTTTTTTGTGTTTGTTGTATTTTTAAAGTATCTTTAGCAGACCCTGTATAATTACAACCTGCAAACGCGTTTTATAGTTCGACGATCTAGGGTTTTACGGAGCAAAATGTTGCGCCCGCAGAACGAACCCGTATAATTAAACTGCATAATTTGAAAAAATCATTCGCAGGTGAATTTGGAAGCACACTTCATTCAAAGTTCATACATAATAGACGATCATACATACTAAAGGGAGGGAGGCTAGAGGTAAGCTATCCTACTAGAGCTCACCGGAGCTACTATATCATACCGCATTACGTAAAAACGAGCTCACTGGAGTCGAGCTCATGCACTAGTAGATGTGCAGTGCGCTCAGTCATCGTCCTCGTCGGAGGAGAGCTCGATGTAGATGCGCTCATGCGCAGTCGCTTCGCGTCGCCACTCCTCCACCTTCTGGACGAAGGCGAGAGCCGACGCGACACCCTGCTCGTAGAGCACAATATCGATCTCCTCCTTCCGGCGGCGCTGCTGGTCCTCTTTCGCCTCCCGCGCACTCCACGCCACCAGCGCGGGCAAAAGGTTGTCCGCTTTCATCGAGGGGAGGAAATCCTCCGGCCCGACGACGGCCCCGGCACGTCGCTCCGGCACCGCCTCGGCCTCCGGCTCCTCAAGCTCCATCTTCACCGGCGTGAGCTCCTCGAGCTCCCTCTTCAGCGGGGGGAGGGAGGTGCGCGAGCACGAGCTCGAGGCCTCGGAGGAGCTGCAGGAGAAGAGTTAGTTGCGCGCGCGGTCGTACTCCTCTGTCTCGCGACCGAGGAACGACGACGGCGGCGCCAGGTCCCACTGCGTGTACCGGCGGGCGACGCGCTTTCGGGCGACGTCGGATCTGACGCAACGAGCCCTCACGGGGTCGTCGTTCCTACGGCCGCCGGAGTTGGCCGTCAAAGGACGGTGGAATGGAGCGGCTACGCGGTGGCGGATTGGAGGCGCCGGCGGTGAGGTGGGGGAACTTTTCGCGACGGCGGAGGGATAGGGTTTCGACCCGTATCCAGCGGTCGAACCAGCAGATATAACGGTCGAGCGCTCGCGTTTACGGCCACCGCAAAAGTTTTACGTGTCGGACCACGTTTACAATATCCGCTCTGACAGAAAAAACAGCCCAAACCCGTATAGTCGGCGGAATTTTACAGTTCGACGATTATACAGGGTCGGCTAGAGATGCTCTTATGATTGGGGATATATAGACCATCTAGATTGAAAGTTTTCTAACAAAAATATATACATGAAATTATGACATATGGTGAAATGCTGAGTGTAAATTAGGTACCTGCCAAACTAAAATCTGCAGCCGAATGGGTTTTGCACCTTCATGGACCCGGGGAGCTTAAAGTAAAAATGGTCTACCGGATCGAAAGATACACAACATTTGATATTTCGGAAGAAAAAGGTGCACATCATTTTGTCACGAGCACGAAGTGCTTTTTGGAACGCGCAAACTACTCTTTACAGTGGGACAGGGTAATCCTAGAAGTGCCTCTTTCATACAAAGGGGTATCATAGGCAAATCCACGTCTCGATCTCTCTTCTTTTCCTCAGGTTCTTCTTTTCAGGGCACGTACATTGCATTTTGGCGGAGCAGTTAGTTATTTTCTTTAGAAACCACTTATGAAATATCGTAGAAAACTTGAAATAAATCTAAGAAATATGTGAGCACATGTGTCAAGTCTAGTACTAGAATCTAAGTAGGGAAATGTTTCGCACGGTTTCACACAAGGTTCAGATATTTTGATCATCCAAGAAATCCACGCCGTGGCCAATATTTGAATGCAATATTATATACGGGTTATGTGACAGAAAATTGATATCAATGGATCCATCTTCCAAAGTTCTTTATTGTGATTGCGACCTTGTGAACAGTAGGAAGAGGAGTGCGAAATAAATTGTGGTTAACTGAAATTTGAACACAGAAAATAAGCTCTACATTTTTCAACGGAGCGAATAGACACATAAAAACTTCTAATTGTCCTAAAAATTTTTTAATTATGTATGCCGTAGGAGAATATATAACTATTAGTAGTATATATAATTAACTAGTAGCTCTATATACTCCAATCAGAACAACTATTCCATTTAATCGGCAAAAAGGGATGTACGTACATGTATCACTTATTTTTACAGAAATCAGAGCTAAGTTTTATAAATTAAGAATGCTATTAAATTTATTGTGACTAGTGAGGATGTACCACTGTACTAACTCAATGTGCGTGGAGTTGTATTTGATGTGGGTAATATTTTCTCGCATTAACAATTTAACATGGAGTATAGAATTATATTGTCAAGTTGCACTGCAATATAAACTCAAAACTAAACAAGTTAAAGTCAATCCCAATATATGTATACCACGCTGCTGAAACCTTCAGGAGCAGTAACTTTGAGTTTGACTATCTTGTTGGTAGGGTGCATTATTTTGACACAGGACCCATAAGATCTTCAGTGATCTAGCTAGGCAGCTGATAAAATCAAACAGGCTCTACCATTTCACCGGTCGACAATGCTAGCTTAGCACGTAGTCATTAGAAATCAATTGTGCAGTAAAATAGTGCAGGGTTGTAGAAGAGCATGCCAGGATCATACTTCAAAAAGGAATATATGGGGATATAGATTTTGTTGCTTTCGTAATTCACTTGTTGAACTCATGTTGTTCTCAACAAGTACACCACCATATCTGATATCTGCTTTGCCTCCGCATCCACTTTACGGGGAGAATCCAATACCATGACTGGATTCACCTAGTAATAAGAGAGAAAAGAGAGAAGAAGAAAGAAAAAAAACAGAAGGGAAAACGATGGTGTCCAGGCCATTGCTGCCGGGGTATCGAACGTGCCTGAAAACTAAGTAAGTATATAGTTACCTGTGAGTTGTCATCACATTGGGGTCAAAGAGCTTTCTAAGGCGTCAGCACTTCCTTTCTCTGTCTTCCTGCTACTTGTACACTGCATCCGTAGCCGGAGTTGGCATGGTAACCTCAAGATTTTATTCACTCCGAAATGGTCTCTCCACTCGGTATATGTCTGTCTATGCCCAAAGGATTAGGATGGATCTTTAAAGAAAGTTTATATTCCAGTGCAAGAGACTCCGGAGGACAAGGAATCGTATCATATCCATTTCAAGTATATAAATACGTAGCTCGCCGCTCCATAGTCCATATTCCATACCGCTGCAAACTCTCTCTCTCACTGCCATGCAAATTTGAGCTTAGTTAGCTAGTGGCAGATCTTGGGATCGAGCCGGCGATGAGCACGTCGAGGAATCCGCTGGTCGTCGGGAACATCGTCGGAGACATCATCGACCACTTCGATGCTTCGGCGGTGCTGAGGCTGTTCTACAACAGCCGCGAGATGACGAGTGGGTCCGGGCTGAGGCCGTCGCAGGTGGCCACGGAGCCGGCCGTACAGATAGGCGGCTCCCGGGGACGCAATGAAACAGCACTATACACGCTGGTGAGTCACCGGCCGGCCAACTGCATCAATCGATGCTTATCGTCCTTTTCGGAAAAAAAGAAACTGTTGTCGTCGTTGCTGCTCGTGCTCATGCAATGCATGCATGTTACTACTATCATGTTTTGTTACTAGGTGATGGTGGATCCTGATGCACCTAGTCCGAGCAACCCTTCCAAGAGGGAGTACCTCCATTGGTACGTGCTAAGCTCAGCTAGTCAACCTGACTTGTTTCTTTTCCTCCATGCATTTTTTTCCCATGCCAACCTTAATTTTTTGTGTCAGTAATTCAGTATGCATCACACTCTTAACACACACTTGGTGCTTGTTCGTCAAAAATAAATTACTCATGCGTCATTTTTATTTGCTGTGCAGGTTAGTGATGGACATACCGGAGGGAGGTGATGTCAGTCATGGTAAGCGCGCGACTTCGCAGAACCATGGACAAGTTCCATGCAGCTGCTGCCAGCGTCCACTGAGAGGATTGAACATGCATGCATGTGGATTTCGCATTGTTTACGTTGGTTGAATTATGTGTTAATTTTTCTTACTCCGCCGATGGATCGAACGTGTCAGGAACTGAGGTGGTGGCGTACGAGAGCCCGCAGCCCAAGGCGGGGATCCACCGCCTGGCGTTCATCGTGTTCCGGCAGACGGTGAGGCAGGCGATCTACGCGCCGGGGTGGCGCCCCAACTTCAACACCAGGGATTTCGCGGCGTGCTACTGCCTTGGCGCGCCGGTCGCCGCCGCCTACTTCAACTGCCAGAGGGAGGGCGGCTGCGGTGGCCGGAGGTGCAGCTGAAGCTCACGGCGCCAAGGCTGTGTCCAGGTGTCGTCCATCATTGACAAACGACAGCAGGACCCAGTTTGACCTAATTATTGAAGGCAAAGAAAGTATGACATACACACGTTACAACTTAGTATAAGTATGCATGCAGACATGCATGCGAGGGCATTGTGAGACTACGTGCGATTGCCCAAGATAGAATATGGTGTATTTGTATTTGTGTGTTATATTGAGCTTATCAACATGATAAGTACTAAGAAGCACTAGTTTCTTTAATATTTGCGGTACACTGAGATGACCTTCGCACACACAAAAGTGTTGCATATATCTCATATCTTGTACTATATCATAATAAAATATTTTCCTCAACATGCAACAATTTCACCTCGGCGTTCAACATGACGTGGGAAAATGACCACCACAACTTTCCATTATGGTATTTATACCTTACTATATAAAATGTCTATGTATACAATTGATGCATATACGCCTATCACTACATGAATCAGCTTTTTTGCCGTCTGCCATAGCGGAGGGCAAAAGGCCACTCCATGGATGGCAAAGCCCTTTGCCGTCCGTCGAAAGACGACAAAATTTCTACGGCTGCTTGCGTTGGTAAAGGGTCTTCTTTGCCGTCTGCCGACAGGCAACAGACGGCAAAGGGCTTTGCCATCTGTCTGTCATGACAAGCAGACGGCAAAGTATTTAGACGGTAGCCGACACACACCTACTTCGTTAGGTGGCTAACGGAGTATTTGTCGTCTGCCAGGGGCGGACCTTTGCCGTCTGCCAAGCGCCTCCCTTTGCCGTCTACCAAGGGAGGACCTTTGCCGTCTGCCAGATGCCTCCCTTTGTCGTCTGCTGGGGGCAAACCTTTGCCGCCTGCCAGGGGCGGACCTTTGCCGTCTGCCAGGCGCGGACCTTTGCCGTCTGCCAAACGCCTCCCTTTGTCGTCTACCGAGGGCGGACCTTTGACGTCTGCCAAAGGCGTACCTTTGCTGCCTTCCAGGGGCGGACCTTTGCCGTCTACGAGGTGCGGCCCTTTGTCGTTTGCCGTTGGCCCTAGCAGACGGCAAAGTGACCATATGGGTCAGCCGGCTGCCCCATGTTGCACAGGTGGGTGACACGTGGCTCATTTGTTGTCCACTAGACGACGACAAAGCCCTTTGCCGTCCATTGGCACACAGCAAAACGCGTGCATTGCCACTGTTTTGTTTGCTTTTAGTGATTTCCCTGCATTTTAAAAAATACATATATGATATATATAATTTCTAACACCCACATATAGTTTCAAAATACACATATCATATAAGCAGAATATAGGCCATGTATCGAACATCATATAAGGGCAAGACAACAAATAGGCTAGCTTCCAATACATACACATAGTTTCAATCATCATACGTACACATACTTATCTTATCTCCATACATACACATAGTTTCACACTGTTTATCAATACAAATCGAAACAGAAAGTAAGCAGTTCCAGTCCATCAATGTTGGCTTCCATGAATGCCATCTTCCATGAAGTGAATCAAATCTGCAAAATGAGAATAAGAAAGTTAGAATAATAAGAAGAATAAAACTACTAGAAGAAGAAAAAGAAGAAGAAGAAGAAGAAAACTAGAAGAAGAAGAAGAAGAAGAAGAAGAGGAAAACTAGAAGAAGAAGGACAAGGAGAAGAAGAAGAAGAAGAAGAACAAGAACAAGAACAAGAACAAGAACAAGAACAAGAACAAGAAGAACAATAATAAGAAGGACAAAAAGAAGAAGGAGAAGAAGAAGGATAAGATGACTACTTATCTTATTTTGAGCTTATTATGTCATTTTGGAGGAAGATACGCTAACTTATGAGCTAACCAATGTTCTTGTGTTATTTTTGACCTAACTAAGCTAAGTATGTCATAAATGAACCAAATAAGATAATTATGTCATTTTGCAGGATAATTATCTAAGTATGTCATTTTGGATAATAAAACTAGAAGAAGAACAACAAGGAGAAGAAGAAGACTAGAAGAAGGAGGAGGAGGAGGAGGAGGAGAAGGAGAAGAAGGAGGAGAAGGAGAAGAAGGAGGAGAAAAAGAAGAAGGAGAGGATGATTACTTATCTTATTTTGAGCTTATTATGTCATTTTACACGAAGATATGATAAGTTATGAGCTAACCAAGGTCATTGTGCTATTTTTGACCTAACTAAGCTAATTATGTCATAAATGAACAAAATAAGCTAATTATGTCATTTTCGAGAATAATTAGCTAAGTGTGTCATTTTGGACAATAAAACTAGAAGAAGAAGCACAAGAAGAAGGAGAAGAAGAAGACTTGAAGAAGGAGAAAAAGAAGAAGAAGGAGAAGATTATTACTTATCTTATTTTGAGCTTCTTATGTCATTTTGGTGGAAGATACGCTAAGTTATGAGCTAACCAAGGTTCTTGTGCTATTTTTTACCTAACCAAGCTAATTATGTCATAAATGAACTAAATAAGCTAATTATGTCCTTTTGGAGGATAATTAGCTAAGTATGTCATTTTGGAGAATAAAACTAGAAGAAGAAGAAGAAGAAGAAGACTAGAAGAAGAAGAAGAAGAAGAAGGAGAATAAGAAGACTATAAGAATAAGAAGAAGAAGAAGAAGAAGTAGTAGTAGTAGAAGAAGAAAGAGGAGAAGGAGAAGAAGAAGACTAGAAGAAGAAGAAGGATGAGAAGAAGAAAGAGGAGAAGAAGAAGAAGAAGAAGGAGAAGAAGAAGAAAGAGGAGAAGAAGGAGAAGGAGGAGAAGAAGGAAATGAATAAGAATGAGGAGAAGAAGAATAAGGGGGAGGATAAGGAGAAGAAGGAGGAGGAGAAAAAGAAGAAGGAGAAGAAGAAGGAGAAGATGATTACTTATCTCATTTTGAGCTTCTTATGTCATTTTGTAGAAAGATATGCTAAGTTATGAGCTAACCAAGGTTCTTATGCTATTTTTGACCTAACTAAGCTAATTATGTCATAAATGAACTAAATAAGCTAATTATGTCATTTTGGAGGATAATTAGCTAAGTATGTCATTTTGGAGAATAAAACTAGAAGAAGGAGGAGAAGAAGAAGAAGACTAGAAGAAGAAGAAGAAGAAGAAGAAGAAGGAGAAGGAGAAGGAGAAGAAGAAGGAGGAGGATAAGAATAAGAAGGAGAAGAAGGAAGAGAAGGAGAATAATAAGGAGAAGAAAAAGAAGAAGATGGAGAAGATGATTACTTATCTTATTTTGAGCTTATTATGTCATTTTGCGGGAAGGTACGCTAAGCTATGAGCTAACCAAGGTTCATGTGCTATTTTAACCTAACTAAGCTAATTATGTCATAAATGAACCAAATAAGCTAATTATGTCATTTTGGAGGATCATTATCTAAGTATGTCATTTTGGATAATAAAACTAGAAGAAGAAGAAGGAGAAGGAGAAGAAGAAGAAGACTAGAAGAAGAAGAAGAAGAAGAAGAAGAAGGAGAAGAAGAAGGAGCAGGAGAAGAAGGAGAAGGAGGAGGAGGAGAAGAAGAAGGATGAGAAAAAAAGAAGAAGGGGAATAAGAAGGAGAAGATGATTACTTATCTTATTTTGAACTTATTATGTCATTTTGGAGGAAGATACACTAAGTTATGAGCTAACCAAGGTTCTCATGCTATTTTTAACATAGCTAAGCTAACTATGTCGTAAATGAACTAAATAAGCTAATTATGTCATTTTGGAAGATAATTAGCTAAGTATGTCATTTTGGAGAATAAAACTAGAAGAAGAAGAAGAAGAAGAAGAAGAAGAAGAAGAAGAAGAAGAAGAAGAAGAAGAAGAAGAAGACTAGAAGAAGAAGAAGAAGGATAAGGAGAAGAAGAAGGGGAATAAGAAGGAGGAGGAGAAGAAGAAGGAGAAGAAGGAGGATAAGGAGGAGAAGGAGGAGGAGAAAAAGAAGAATGAGAATAAGAAGGAGAATATGGTTGCTTATCTTATTTTGAGCTTATTATGTCATTTTGGAGGAAGATACGCTAAGTTCTGAGCTAACCAAGGTTCTTGTGCTATTTTTGACCTAACTAAGGTAATTATGTCGTAAATGAACTAAATAATCTAATTATGTCATTTTGGAGGATAATTAGCTAAGTATGTAATTTTGGAGAATAAAATTAGAAGAAGAAGAAAAGAAGAAGAAGGAGAAGAAGAAGACTAGAAGAAGAAGAAGAAGAAGACGGAGAAGGAGAAGAAGAAGGAGAAGAAGAAAAAGGAGGAGAAGGAGAAGGAGGAGGAGAAAACGTGAAGAAGGAGAAGAAGATTACTTATCTTATTTTGTGCTTATTATGGCATTTTGGAGGAAGATACGCTAAGTTATGAGCTAACCAAAGTTCTTGTGCTATTTTTGACCTAACTAAGTTAATTATGTGATTATGTCATAAATAAACTAAAGAAGCTAATTATGTCAGTTTGGAGGATAATTAGCTGAGTATGTCTTTCTTGGGGAAAATAAGGTAAGTATGTGGGAGAACACTAGGGAAAAGTTACCATCGTCGTCATCAAGGATGTGAATCATGCGGGTTGCTAGGGGCGGGTTCACTTGGAGAAGGTTGCCTTGGAGAAGGGTTGTGTGATGTGGCTCGGGAGTTATACTGCACCAAAGATATTTTGCAATGTCTTGTTAACATGATGACACTCAAATATTTATACTAGTAACTAATGACCATTGAAATGAAAGTCATTGTTCCAACCCCAGAAATGCCCGGGATCGGCGGAGGGATCTAACCATTTTAGAGGCACATAGACTGCACATTTTGTTTTTGTTAGAGCATATATCTTTGTATGTGGTTTTGGTAATTTATGACAATCCCTATGGACTATTTGTTGCCTTATGTTATATATGAAGGATTTGTCCATAGGCACTTCTTGAAGTCCATCTGTTGGTTTCAAGGATTTTATATGATGACCAAGGTGGTATTCAAGGTGTTATGCAAAGAATGGTCACAATGACACAAGGTTGATCAAGACTAAGACAAAGAGTAAATCAAGTTGATCAACACACAAGCGTACAAGATGTAATGATAGGGATCAAGTGATCTCATGGTATGGTAAGCATTGTCCATAATGCTTTTGTGTAGTAACCCATGGTCTTCGTGACAATTATATGTGAGGTTATATGCATTTACATGGGTTTGCGTCAAGAGGAAGATCTCATTCAACCCATGAAGGATGACATCAAGTGGTGATCATCATAAAGATTGTGTTGTGCAAGTTCAAGTTGACCATCACGAAGATATCATGCTTGAAGCTTGTTGTCCATTGTGGTGGCAATGGACTTGTGAAGATGTGCTGAAGAGTGGCTCACCCATTCTGAATATGGGGGAGCAATCAACTAGTCTTCATCAAGCCAACACAATCAAGAAAGGTGGTCCATCTTGAGGAAGTCAAGATCATCATCATCTAGCTCAAGTGGACTAGGTGCAAGGTATATGTTTGCCCTTGATAGATTTTTTCTATTTTAGTATAGATTGTCGTACTGTGAAGGGGGGATCTCAAGTGAGTAGCTTGATTGTATCGTTCATTGAGAGCTCTAACCATTTGCATCCTTGCATCATATTTCTTTGTTCTTGTTTGGTGTTTCTCTTTATGAGTTTTAGAGCTTATGGTCATCTTTATGACATGCTCGAGTTCATCGAAAACGGAGTTCGTGTGCATCTTCTTTGATGTTTTTGATGTTCGAGTTTTTTCCAGTTTTTCATTCATAGAGGTTTTACATCTCTATATCATTGGCATTTTTCATAACTGCTTGAGTTTGCTCAATTCGGAGCTCATTTGCAAAAGTTATGGCATTTCTAGTATTTCCTTTTTTCTTCCAGTGGTTGTACTGCTGCCTAGGGCGGTTGTACCACCTACACCCTAGGCAGTTGAACCGGCACAACACCGGTCCACAACCGGCCATGGTTCTGTTGTGATGTGGTGGTTGGGTGATGGTGGCCCGGTTGTACCACTATATTAAGTATAGCCGATACAATTGGTGTTCCTCCCGGTTGTACCGCGTGGGACTTAGCCGTGCCCAACAGCTGTGGTGAGTGGAACCGCTGGCCAACCTTCTGTTGTGGTACGATTGTTGGGTGGTAGCTGGGCGGTTGTACCGCTAAAATATGCAGCCCGGTTGTATCGCCCTGGCAACCGGTTGAATCGCTGTCGTGTAAAAATGGTTGTAACTGTTAGTTTTGTGGGGGCCTATTTAAGGAGGTATTCTTCCCCAATAGTTCCCCATCCTTCTAGCTCGTGTTTGCCCCCATTGCTGACCCTCTTAGAGCTTGCTAACTCTCAGTCCCTCCAATAATCTTTCTGGTTCTAGAGGGAAAAGAGAGAGGAGATCTAGATCCACATCTCCACCAATCACTTTCTCCTCTATGTGAGGTAACCCCTTGGATCTTGATCTTGGAGTTCTTTGAGATCCTTGTTCTTCCTCTCATATTCCTCCATAACTTTTGTTGTTGTGGAGGGATTTGAGTGTGAGGGACTTGACCACTTAGTGTGTTCTTGCCAATGCATTAGTTGCGTCGGTTTGAGTTCTCCACGGTGATACGTGGAAGTGAAGTTTGAGAAGCTTGTTACCCTTGGGTACTTGGTACCCTAGATATTGTTCTTCGTGGATGCTTTGGCGTCCTAGAAGATTGGTGATTTGGTGGTGCCTCATAGCTCAATCATTGTGGTGTAAAGCTCCGGGCAAGGGTCGGGGTCTCCATTTAAATTGTAGAGAATGCCTCGAGCAATTGAGGTCATCACGGAGCCATAGTCCATTGTGGTGAAGATTCATGGTGTCGTTGGGAGCCTCCAATTAAGTTTCGGAGATTTGCCCAACCTTGTTTGTACGGGTTCGGTGACCGTCCTCAAGGGTCCCTTAGTGGAATCACGACATATTGCGTTGTGTGAGGGTGTGAGGAGATTACGGTGGCCTTAGTGGCGTCTTGGGGAGCATTGTACATCCACACCGCTCCAATCGGAGATTAGAATCCGCGATAGCCATATTCGTGCTAGATCGTCCTCTCTGCGTGCCTCGGTTTTCTCTTACCCGAGCCTTTTACTTATGCAATTTACTTTGTGATAGCCATATTGTTTCTTGTTATATATCTTGTTATCACTTAGTTGTTTATCTTGCTTAGCATAAGTTGTTGGTGCACATAGGCGAGTGTGGGGACCCCGACTTACAAGTCGAGATCGTCAAATGATCATGCTCAGTGATCCCAGAGATCAATGCTCCGAACACACAGATACTGAAATAATAAGAGTCTTACATCCAAGTACCGAATTATTACATCACATGACTGAATGGTCAAGTTCACAAGGTTGGTCCTAAGGCCAAATCATACTGATAAAACTAATAGCGGAAAACATAGGGGCTAAGCGGGTGCCCATGCCATCAAGCCTACACCGAAAGGCATTCTGACTCGGAAGCGTCCTAGTTCGCAGGGGCGTCTCCAAAGACGTACTCATCTCCAAACTCTGGTCCCTCCATGTCTGGTCAATAACATAACTAGTGGCATGCCAATGAGTACTTTGAATGTAGTCGCAAACAACATATGACATGAACAATGAAAGTGAAGGATAACAATAACATGCATCTTTGGTGGAATTCATCATGATGGAATGATCATGAATATGCATCAAGTTAAAGAATTACTTTTGAAGAACAGGTTACAGATATCAATATATCTGACGAGGGCTGAACCATCCGGGTTCACCCAATATGCCAAGTCACCAAACTTGGTCATATCGTTTCTTCCGTAATAACTCACTTTTAGCACCACTCACACACACTTGGTTTATGTGGAAATAACTGGACGTGGTTTAAGGAGCACTACCCAACTGTCCTTGACCGTGGACACGGCTATTCGAATAGTTTTACACTTTGCAGAGGTAGTACGTTGGACCCACGAGATCCGGGAAACTTCCGTGTCATCCACGACTCGCGGTATATTTCATACCCGAGGTAAGTACCCGATCAATGTTTTTCCCCTGACGATACTAGACAAAGAGGTCCAATCGATTGGTACCCAGCCCACATGTTGTACGTCTTACGAGCACCAACTCTAGACAGTATCAACGATGCCGGGACCAACGGTGTGCCTGGAACTCATAAAAATGGCATAGTCGTCCTACCTGGCACGACCCCATCACGAGAGTGACCACACATTACTCCCGCCACTAGTAATGTGGCTCTTTGCTAGCACCGACCAGAGTAATCAACATAGCCCCATCCCATAAGGGGTAACGTGGTCGTACTGGTAAGGTTGGGACGGTCGACACATCATAAATCTAATCCCATTTCCGAAACCATACTCACTCAAAATACCCGGTGCACCACTTCACCAAAAGTGGCCACCTAACTCATCATCACCCTCGGGCATTAGTGGCACCCGACAGGGTTTTCATGAACTCTTGGATTTAAGACAACATGCTCATGCTATTTATTCTAGCATTACTTGTCAACATAATACTAGCATGATCCTCAAAAGGGGTAGGATCAAGCTCAATGCAAGTGCTCCGGAGGAGCCATCGGTAACATCACATTAAATGCTTTAACGGCACTTATGATCATATGCAATGGAAATACTTGCTATTTAACATGCAATATAACATATGCTCATGTTGGAATTATGCCCTAGAGGCAATAATAAATATAGTTATTATTATAATTCATGTATCAAGATAATCGTTTATTATCCATGCTATAATTGTATTGAATGAAGACTTATATACATGTGTGGATACATAGACAAAACACTGTCCCTAGCAAGCCTCTAGTTGGCTAGCCAGTTGATCAAAGATAGTCCGGGTCTTCTGACTATGTACAAGGTGTTGTTGCTTGATAACTGGATCACGTCATTAGGAGAATCACGTGATGGACTAGACCCAAACTAACAGACATAGCATGTTGATCGTGTCATTTTGCTGCCACTGTTTTCTGCGTGTCAAGTATTTGTTCCTATGACCATGAGATTATATAACTCACTAACACCGGAGGAATGCTTTATGTGTATCAAACGTCGCAACGTAACTGGGTGACTATAAAGATGCTCTATAGGTATCTCCGAAGGTGTTCGTTGAGTTAGTATGGATCGAGACTAGGATTTGTCACTCCGTGTGACGGAGAGGTATCTTGGGGCCCACTCGGTAATACAACATCACACACAACCTTGCAAGCAATGCAACTTAGTGTAAGTTGCGGGATCTTGTATTACGGAACGAGTAAAGAGACTTGCCGGTAAACGAGATTGAAATAGGTATGCGGATACTGACGATCGAATCTCGGGCAAGTAACATACCGAAGGCCAAAGGGAATGACATACAGGATTATATGAATCCCTAGCAATGAGGTTCAAACGATAAGATCTTCGTAGAATATGTGGGATCCAATATGGGCATCCAGGTCCCTCTATTGGATATTGACCGAGGAGTCACTCGGGTCATGTCTACATAGTTCTCGAACCCGCAGGGTCTGCACACTTAAGGTTCGACGTTGTTTTATGCGTATTTGAGTTATATGGTTGGTTACCGAATGTTATTCGGAGTCCTGGATGAGATCACGAACGTCACGAGGGTTTCCGGAATGGTCCGGAAACGAAGATTGATATATAGGATGACCTCATTTGATTACTGGAAGGTTTTCGGAGTTACCGGGAATGTACCGGGAATGACGAATGGGTTCCGGGTGTTCACCGGGGGGGCAGCCCACCCCGGGGAAGCCCATAGGCCTTGGGGGTGGCGCACCAGCCCTTGGTGGGCTGGTGGGACAGGCCAAGAAGGCCCTATGCGCCATAGATAGAAAATCAAATAGAAAAGAAAAAAAAGGAGGTGGGAAAGGAGAGAAGGACTCCACCTTCCAATCCTAGTTGGACTAGGATTGGAGGAGGACTCCTCCTTCCTTGGTGGCGCAGCCCTTGGGGCTCCTTGAGCCTCAAGGCAAGCCTCCCCTCCCCTCCTCCTATATATCTGGAGCTATTAGGGCTGATTTGAGACAACTTTTGCCACGACAGCCCGACCACATACCTCCACGGTTTTACCTCTAGATCGCGTTTCTGCGGAGCTCGGACGGAGCCCTGCTGAGATTAGATCACCACAAACCTCCGGAGCGCCGTCACACTGCCGGAGAACTCATCTACCTCTCCGTCTCTCTTGCTGGATCAAGAAGGCCGAGATCATCGTCGATCTGTACGTGTGCTGAACGCGGAGGTGCCGTCCGTTCGGCACTAGATCGTGGGACGGATCGCGGGACGGTTCGTGGGACGGTTCGCGGGGCAGATCGAGGGACGTGAGGACGTTCCACTACATCAACCGCGTTCACTAACGCTTCTGCTGTGCGATCTACAAGGGTACGTAGATCGGAAATCCCCTCTCGTAGATGGACATCACCATGATAGGTCTTCGTGCGCGTAAGAAAATTTTTGTTTCCCATGCGACGTTCCCCAACAGCTCAGTCATGGTCGAAGGGCTGCTTCCCTTGGTCTGCTAGGTATCCGGGGTCTTCGAGGTCTTCCGCTCCGATTCCCTCGTCATACGGATTTTCTATCGTCGTAAAAAGAATAAATAAGAAATAGCTCACTCAAAAACATATCAGAAAGTTATTTCAAAAATGTTCTATATTACTGATAAATCTAAATTGTTACTTTGAAAAATATTTGCATGTGTTTCTAATGAAGGAACATTTTTAAAATCAACCAAACAGAAGCAAAACTATTCCAATTTAGTCCTTTTTATTATTGTAAAACAAAATAGTTGTTGAAAAATTCATCAATTGGTCTCATTAAATACTACACATTTTTAGAAGGATAACAGTGGAAAAATTATATTTTTACACTAGTTAAATATTTTTAGAAAAATCTTAGAAATCAGATTTTAAAAATAAAAGAAAATGGGCTAAGTACCTGGCCTGGCTTGGCCCGGAACTAGGCCGACCCAAGGCCAGCCGACACCCTGCCCAGGCGCGCGCGCCGCCATGTTTGAACCTGACATGCGGGGCCCTGCGGTCAGGGGCTGCGGGAAGCGCGGGGGAGGAGGCTGGGCCACCGACAGGTGGGGCACACCTGTGGGGCTCGTCTCCTACCTCTGGCCAGAGAGGAGGAGGAGCACGCCGGCGAGGCTGCCGACGTTCTCAAGCCCTAACAAGGACAGGAATGGGTTCGGCATGACGCCGCCTACCTGTTGGTGGTCTCGAGCACCGGGGCTCTGCTGGCTTGCTGGGGTAGCTAGGGAGGTACTAGTGGTCGTGGTGAAGCTATCTGAGGGGTGCATGAGCGAGGGGGAGGGCTATAAATAGGCCCGCAACGGTGAGCCGATTCGGGAGCGCCGGTGACTCACCGTGGCGCGCATGGGGGTGCAGGGAGGAGCTGGGGTCGAAACCATGGTCTCAGGACATGGTTTTGGACTACCAAAACCATCTGCAACAGAGGGAGAGAGAGGAGTCGAGCATCCGTGGCCGCGCAACCTTGGCCGGTTCTGGTGCGCGTAGGCACGCGTCGCACGAGCTCTAGGACGGGAGAGGAGGGCCCCTGAGGGTTGCTTGACGCAGAGGGGTTGTTAGGGAAGAGGTTGAACACCTCGGGGAGGCTGGAACTGGCCGAGAGCGTCGCCCCCACATCGGTGGCTTCCTGTAGCGCGCCGAGAGCGCAGTTTTGGCATGCCACGGCATGCTGGTGCGCTCTGAGGCACTTTGGACGTGTCTAGCATGTCGTGGCACTGGCTGGGAGTGAGGCTAGCCATTTGGGTCTCGTGGGAGCTTCGGATGATCAAGGGAGACAAGAAATATTGGTGCTGTCAGCCTTGAACTGAAGCTTAGATTGGGGGTTTTGGCATTTCCACTTTGAACCAAAGAGGGGCCAGTTGACTAGGGTTAGGCATAGATACTTGCCACCTAATCTATGAGTTTGGAGCAAAGGGGTTAGGTTTAGCTATGGCTAAGAGGGCTTTTTCCCATCTGTCAGAAGGTGCTTGACAGTGGTTTGAGGGGGTTGCACCCCTCCACTGGTGCTGCAACTTAACAGGTTTGGGTTTGGTGCTAAAACATGAGGTTTCACCGAGTTTGAGCTCCATTGGACAAGTTTAGCTTTGTAAACTTGAACACCACTATTTGACCAGATCTGTCCCTTCCAAAGAGAGTGTGAGTAAATTTAGTCCCACAAATCCCATTTTTGGTGTGGAACTCTCATTTGAGGTATTAGGCACTCCTGCAAAGTTTCAGCACCAAAGGACAAACTTTGCTACGTAGAGTTTCTCTAACTCCAATCTGGACAGAAGGGGCTTGAGGGTTATTTGGGGTCCTTAATCACCTTGGCTCAAGGTGATTCTTTATGTGGACACCAAACATGGCTTAGGGATACCACTGGAATTTTCGAGGATTTTATTCAGAATATTTCCTTTGGAAATATTTCAAAAGGTCAAAACAGACAGAAATGGTTTTCAGGGTTTTACTCAAATAATTATAACAAAAATAGGGGTTTAAAATCCTATGTATGGAAAATATATGTCCTTCTGATCATCTCCAAATTTAATCAGATTTTTCTAAGACTGAAAAGTATTTTTCCATGTAGGAATACCAAATCTGGCCTCAGAAATGGACATGTAAACAAATTAGGAAAGCAATTCTAAAAATAATTATTTTGGGGGTTTGGGGTTATAAAAATAAATTAAAATCAGACCGCCAACTTTGGGTAGAAGCAAATCTTGCCATCAAGGGCAAGTAGTGCAACTCAAAGTAGGGTTTTCAACTTAACCAGAAATAAGAATATGGTTTTTGGAAACAACTCAATATTGAAAATGGGGTTTTTATCTTCACATGATCAATCACACAAGTATATAATGACAATCATGGCACTCACTTCATTAGTTTGAAAAAGTTTTAACAAGCTCAGATTTTTTGCATTACAAAGAAAGTGTAGTAAAAACAGGGTGTGACAGACCTATCCCCTTACAAGAATCTCGTCCCCGAGATTCCTAAGCTAGGTGCTAAAAAGGTCCGGAAACTTAGATCGGAGATAGTCTTCACGCTCCCATGTTGCTTGAGCTTCGGTATGGTTGCTCCACTGAACCTTGAAATACTTGATGGTGCGGCTTCTGGTGCAATGCTCAGCTTCATCCAGAATGCGGATCGGCTTCTCACGGTAGGTGAGATCCGGCTCAAGGTCGATGGCTAGATGGTCAATGTCCTTGTAAGGATCGGAATGGTTTGGTGCTTGAAGACACTTCCGGAGCTGTGACATGTGAAAGACGTTGTGCACACCCAAAAGTTCCGGAGGTAGTTCTAACTGATAAGCAACTTCTCCACGCCTTGTCGTGATCTTAAAAGGTCCAATGAACCTTGGAGCGAGTTTCCCTTTAACATGGAAACGCTTGGTTCCCTTGAGAGGTGTGACACGGAGGTACACCTCGTCTCCGGGAATGAACTCCACATCCGTGCGGCGAGAATCTGCATAGCTCTTTTGCCATGATTTGGCTGCCTTTAGATTCTCTCGAACAACTTGCACCTTCTCTTATGCCCTGTGCAAAACTTCCGGCCCAAAAATCAGCCCTTCTCCGGTTTCGGACCAGTTGAGCGGGGTGCGGCAGTTTCGTCCATACAACACTTCAAATGGGGCCATTTGGAGACTGGACTGGTAGCTGTTGTTGTATGAAAACTCAGCGAACGGCAGACAGTCTTCCCATTTGGCACCATGTGCCAAGACACAAGCGCGGAGCATATCTTCGAGTATCTGATTCACTCTTTCTGTTTGTCCGCACGTTTGCCGGTGGAAAGCGGTGCTGAAACAGAGCTTGGTTCCGAGGGCTTCTTGAAACTACTTCCAAAATCTTGAGGTGAACTGCGTGCCTCGGTCACATACAATCTCCTTGGGAACTCCATGAAGGCTCATGATACAATGGATATATAGACTAGCCAATTGGTTTCCATCGTACGTAGTGTTGACCGGAATGAAATGGGCCACCTTAGTCAGGTGATCGACAATGACCCATATGGAGTTGTGCCCTTTGCTGGACCTGGGCAATCCAGTGATGAAATCCAAGCCGACTTTGTCCCACTTCCATTCTGGCACTTGGAGTGGTTGTAGCAATCCAGCGGGTCGCTGATGCTCAGCTTTGACTCGCTGGCATACGTCGCACTTGGCAACGTAAGGTGCTATTTCCCTCTTCATGCCGTGCCACCAGAATCTTTCTCGGAGATATTGATACATCTTGGTACCTCCGGGGTGAATAGAGTAGGGCGTATCATGTGCTTCCTGTAGGATCAAGTCCTTGAGTTCAGCCTTGTTGGGTACGCATATACGTTTCCCAAACCACACTACTCCTTATTCATCCACCGAGAATCCTGGGGCCTTGCCTTCTTGGATCTTCTTCTTGATGCCTTCAATGCTCTTATGGCCCTTCTGGGCCTCCTTGATGTCATCCTCCAGCGTTGGTTTGACTTCGAGGAGCTAGGAATCCTGATTCTACTAGCTCCAATCCGAAGTTCTCCAATTCCTCATACAAGGCAGATTGCCTTTCCTTGAGCATGACGTTCAAGGTGGTGGTCTTCCGGCTTAAGGCATCAGCCACTACATTGGCCTTACCGGGGTGATATTGAATGCTGAGGTTGTAGTCTTTGATTGACTCCAACCATCTTCGTTGCCTCATATTCAATTCCTTTTGGGTGAATATATCCTTCAGACTTTTGTGGTCAGTGTATATTTCACATCGCTTCCCCAGAAGGTAATGTCGCCATGTCTTCAGGGCATGCACTAGTGCTGCCAATTCGAGATCATGAGTGGCATAGTTCTCCTCATGCGGGCGCAGTTGTCGTGACAGATACGCCACAACTCTGCCATCCTACATTAGAACCCCACTGAGCCCGGTCCTGGAGGCATCACAATATATCACAAACTCCTTGCTGATATCTGGAGTGGCCAATACTGGGGCGGTGGTTAGTCTCTTCTTCAATTCTTGGAAGCTTGCTTCACACTCCGGCGTCCATTCGAACTTCTTGCCTTTCTTCAAGAGCTGAGTCATAGGTCGAGCGATGCGGGAGAATCCTTCTACGAACTTGCGGTAATATCCCGTGAGTCCGAGGAAGCTCCTGACTTCCTTCACATCAATTGGTGAGTCCTAGTTGGTTACCGTAGTAATCTTGGAGGGATCAACTCCCAATCCACTTGTTGTCATGGTATGACCCAAGAATCCAACTTCGTTCAGCCAAAATTGGCACTTGCTGAACTTGGCATAAAGTCGGTGCTCTCGGAGCTTCTCCAACACTAACCTCAAGTGTTGCTCATGCTCTTCTTCGGACTTGGAAAAGATTAATATGTCATCGATGAATACGACGACAAACTTGTCCAAGTATTCCATGAAGACCTTGTTCATGAGGTACATGGAGTAACCTGGGGCATTAGTCAGTCCAAAAGACATGACGGTGCATTCATACAGACCGTATCGGGTCACGAACGTAGTCTTGGGTATGTCTTCAGGTCGGATCTTCAATTGGTAATACCCAGATCGGAGATCGATCTTGGAGAATACCTTAGCTCCATTTAGCTGATCAAACAAGTCTCCAATCTTGGGGAGTGGATACTTGTTCTTGAACGTGACCTCACTGAGAGAATGGTAATGGACGCAGAGTCTGATGGTTCCATCCTTCTTGGACACGAAGATAATATGTTATCCCCAAGGTGACACACTCAGACGAATAAACCCTTTCCTGAGTTGCTCATCAAGCTGCTTCTTAAACTCCGCTAGCTCTTCGGATCCCATCCTGTAAGGATTCTTATAGATAGGCCTCGATCTGGGCATGAGCTCAATGATGAACTCGATGTCTCGGTTAGGAGGCATCCCTAGTAGCTCATTAGGAAATACATCCGGGTACTCATAGACTATTGGCACTCGATCGAGCTCTACCTCTGACAGGCTGTTAACCCGTTGTACTTGAGCGGGTACTGGCTCAGAGACATACTTGACTTTGACCCCTTGGTCGCTTGTCATGGTAATGGCCCTGTTGGCACAGTCCAAGATGCTTTGATGATTGGCCAACCAATCCATGCCGAGAATTACTTCTAGGCCTTGTGACTTAAGCACAATGAGATCCGCTGAGAAGCTTGTCCCATTGATAACTATCCCGACCTTCCTACATCCTAGGTTGGTCCTCAATACTACTCCCGGGGTTTGAATTGCCATTTGCCCGCGAAGAAGGGTAGGTTTTAAACCACATTTTTTCGCAAATCTTTGTGTAACAAAAGAATGTGAAGCACCACAATCAAACAATATTGTTGCTGGGGTAGAGTTGACGAGGAATGTACCCAGAATGCAGTTCGGGTCTTCCTGCGCCTCTTCTGCGAAAATATGATTAATCTGCCCCTTGCTGTGATACTGCTGATTGCGGGGAGCCTGATTCCTGCCTGGTGCTCCTTGTCCTGGATTTGGCGCATTGGGGCGTGGTGCGTCGGGCTTCTTATTGGGACACTTCCTAGAACAGTGCCATGTTTGTCCACATCCAAAACAGGTAACTTGTGCGGGAAGATTGGATTGACAACCCCTTTGTAGCGTTGGGTGCAAGTTTGCTGTTTTTGCGTAGGTACTTTGGAGACTTGCCTTGATACTCCTACTGGATTGATACCTTGGTTCTCAAACTGAGGGAAATACTTACTGCTACTGTGCTGCATCACCCTTTCCTCTTCAAGGGAAAAACCAACGCAAGCTCAAGAGGTAGCAGCCACTGAAAATAAGCGCCTTGCTGCTTTCACTTTGCACAGACAAGGGGAAACGGAATGGAGCTCCATTGAAGCGAATGAAAGGCGGTGCAAAAGAACAAATGTGAACGTGCTAATTCCACCCTAACCTTTCCGAAGTGGACCCCCTCTTAATAGCATGGCTTTCCTATGAGTCAAATCCACCAACAAGAAACGTAGAAAGCAACCGTCTTCGATAGACTCCGAGTGGCATTGAATCGTCTTATGCCTAGACATGAATTATGTGAAATGCTCAATGCACACGATTAGTCCGCACAAGCATTGTCATCAATCACCAAAACCACTTAGGAAGAAATATGCCCTAACAATCTCCACTTTTTGATGGACTGATGACAATACAAGATTTGCACAAAAGGATATAAAAATAACATAAGCAAACCCAAAATCTATAAAATATAGACAGGCTCCCCCTAGATGTGTGCATACTAGAGAAATGCTATGGACTGCAAGGCACACAACCTAGGAACAGCATTCCCCCTAAATTTTATAAACGAGGCATTCCTTGCAACAAACTCATTAACACTAAGCATGGAAGCAAGGCATAGCATGTGAGCATGAAGATAAGGGCACATAATAAATAGACTCACAAGCTACTAACATACTGGACAATATTGGGACAATAATGAGAGAAGAGTGACATCATATGTCTCACACCACATGATAGAATAAGTCTCCTGGTCTCACACACAAAAAAGCAAAGCAGCAACGAGGTTCAATGAACAGGTAGACAAGGAAAATGGAAAAGCTCGCAAATCCTACACTCTCTCCCCCTTTGGCCTCGAGACACCAAAAAGGCAGAGAGGACACGTAAGACACAGGTGGTAGCTCCTACTACAGAGATATCAACCATCGAACTCCTCATCAGACTCATCCCATTGAAAGTTCTTCTTCTGCATCCAAGCAGCTTCAGGAGTGATGTTCTTCTCAGACCCACTTGAGATGTTCTCGCCAAACTTCCTCAGAATCAGCTTGTCGCGCAACGACTCTCCTTCCGAGCAACATGGGTCATATATTGCCCCTTAGCCTACATGCAAAATAGACTCTTCATCTTGTCCTTAAGCTTCTTGGCCCAAGATAGCTCAACAGAGGAAGGCTCATACGTCTCATGATTTCCCTCATCCTCAGCCTCATCCTCATCAAAATCCACGTTGGCGGCATCACGCTTAGTGGTAGTGTTCGCCCACTTGTCCTTTTGACGCAGCCGAATGGGCTCATGGCGGATCCAGTCGGGAGCCTGAAAAACCACATCTGGAAAGGTCAGCGACCACCTCTCTCGGATCAAGTAGAACAAGTAAGGTCGATAGATGGGGACCTTATGGTGAAACACAGCCGACTGAAGCTTACTCCACATGACATGAGACACATCAAGCGGTCCAGGAGCATGAACCCGCCCTTTCTCACACATGAGAAGCATATCCACCAGATAGGAATGCACCTGGTCCTTGTTGCCCATACGAGGAAAGAGAGTGTTGCAAAAGATTATGTGCATGACATCAAGAAATGGGTTGAGCACAGGAGATTGTTCACTAGTTGGAGAAACCTTCTCAATAAGGTATGGCATCAGCTTTTCCTTGGGGGCAGCATTTTGGTTCTCGTGCGGGTGCAAACCAACTGGCTTCTCAAGCCCCTCATCACGAATGTGCAAAAGATCCATGAACTCCTTCCGAGTAGCAGACAACCTCTCATCATTGGTCATCCAAGTCATTGTTTGCTCCTCATCGTTGTGGAAGTGGACGGAAGCAAAGAACCGAGCCACAACCTCAGGATCATAGTCAAGATGAAATAAGATGATCTCCTCGATGTGAAGCTGCTCCACCATGTCCAGAGGTTCACGAAAGTATGTCGGGTCCTTCCTGAGATGATCCATGTCAATCAACTGAACCCGTAGATAGATATTCTTCTATGCCTTGATCACATCTAGAAAGATGAGAGCCTCTTGCTTGGTCCAGAATAGTTCACAACCCTTGAGATGAACCCTATGGTTCACATAGGGGTTGAGCTTCTCGCGAATCTGAAACTCTGCTTGCGGTATCCCCTCCAAACAGACACGGTGCTCCTTGTTCTTGTTTGTGGGCCTCTTGAAGTTGCGCTTCGGAGCATTGGATCCCTCAGGTGCCTCTTGATTGCGAAGGCGCTTGGAACTTGTATCTCGAGAAGGATTCGAGCGCCTGGATCCGGAACCAGAGCCACCACCTATGACACACAACGCGAACACAAGAGAAAATCGAAACAAGTCAATGCAAACACTAAAGCAAACTAGAGAACCACATAGAAATGAGAATGAGCATGACAAAACACGGTAATTTAGGGTCGAGCAGTAGTACCGCAGGTCAAGCAGTAGTAAAAATTTACTACCACGCCCACTGTGATAGTACCGCTCTAGGAGGAGCGGTAGTATCGCACGAGGCGAAAACCGCAAGATCTGACAACCAAAACTCAGATCGATACTACCGTAGATCAAAACTACCAAGTTGTATCCTACTAAATAGAATTTCTACCACACAAGCACTCTCCAACCATCCACTCATGCAAATATTTCAGTCACAAATTGATGAAACCAACTCATATGCCCCCAAACCTAGATCCAACAAAATAGAAGCAAAGAGAGAAGAACAAGGGGCAATAGCGGGTTCCATGGCACGAGGGAGAGGAGGGAAACGACCCCACCAAATGGAATAGGAGGAGAGTAACCGGATATGGAGTTCCGGAGATGTCCTCCGGCTCCGTTCCTTGAGAGGAGAGAGAGACACGAGAGTAGGGAATGAATGGGTATGGGGGAGCAGGAACTCCCCCTACCCGTCCATAACCCCTCGCGTTCCCGACGACGCGGTACATCACGGTAGTACAGCTCGTCTAGCGGCAGAAAAAAAATTACTACCGCGCTGGATGCAGTAGTACCATGCCGATGTTGCTACTACGCGAGTGCAGCAGTAACACTTCTCTAGTGGTAGTATCGTGGCGATCCACGGTAGTACTGCTCAGCCAAGAAAATGCAGGTTCAGGCCTTTGCAAGGAAAAACGAAGAAACACAACAAGCTCCAAGTGAAAGGGACACACACTATAGAGCACAAACAAAGCAAATCAAACATGAACAATAAACACCAAAACGAATCCTCTCATGAAGAGAGGGCGGTGGCCGGAGCCACCTATGTTTGAGAAAATTGGTATGACACCACGAAGAATTATCCTTTGGTCCATGACCAAAGCTCGACTTTGAAGCACAAGTGCCATCAACAATGGCTAATGTGAAAGACCTAATCAATCTATGCATAATGGGGGGAGGGAAAGTTCATTGAGAGAACAACACTCCCCCTATGTTCGTGCCTACACCTAGAGCAAGATATAATGATGAGTGTGGTGTGGTGTGCCTAGTTTCAAGCCACATTGCTCGAATCAATGGTATTTAACTCATGCCTTAACTCATGAAACCTTGCTTCATCTAGAGGCTTTGTGAAAATATCCGCAAGTTGCTCTTGAGTGTTGATGTAGATGACCTCAATATCTCCATGCTTGATGTGATCTCGAATGAAATGATGACGAATCTCAATATGCTTGGTCTTGCTATGTTGCACCGGATTGAGAGAAATCTTGATAGCACTTTCATTGTCACATAGAAGAGGCGCTTTGTCACAAGTGATACCGTAATCCTTTAAAGTTTGCCTCATCCATAGTAATTGAGCACAACAACTTGCAGCAGCAACATACTCGTCCTCAGCGGAAGAAAGTGACACACAATTTTGCTTCTTCGAAGACCAACTTACCAGAGAGCGACCAAGGAATTAGCATCCTCCAAAAGTTGACTTCCTCTCCACACAATCCCCAGCCTAATCTGAGTCAGAGTAACCCACAAAATCAAAGCTTGCTCCTTTGGGGTACCATAAGCCAAAGTTTGGGGTATGAGCCAAATATCGAAAGATTCGCTTGACTACCGCATAGTGGCTTTCCTTTGGTGCGGATTGAAACCGTGCACAAATTCCCACACTCAACATGATATCCAATCTAGATACACAAAGGTAGAGCAAGGATCCAATCATGGAGCGATATACCTTCCGATCCACTGCTTTACCATTGGGATCACTGTCAAGCTTGCATTTGGTTGGCATGGGAAACTTGACCGGTTTGACGTCCTCTAGCTTGAATATCTTGAGCATGTCTTGGGTGTACTTGGCTTGGTTGATGAACGTTCTTTCCCTTCTTTGCTTGACTCCGAACCCAAGAAAGAACTTCAACTCTCCCATCATAGACATCTAGAACTTCTCGATCATTAGTGCAGCAAACTCTTCATTGAAGGATTTGTTAGGAGAACCAAATATAATATCATCAACATATAGTTGGCATATGAACAAATCCCCTTTGACCCTTTTGGTAAAAAGGGTGAGATCAATTTTCCCAATTTCAAACCGACGATATTGCAACAACTCAGTAAGGTGCTCATACCATGCGCGTGGGGCTTGTTTAAGGCCGTAGAGAGCCTTCTTGAGTTTGTATACATGAGTGGGAAACTTGGGATCCTCGAATCCCGGGGGTTGTTTGACATATACCAACTCATTCAAGGGACCATTAAGAAATGCACTCTTCACATCCATTTGTTGCAATTTGAAATCATGATGAGATGCATATGCGAGCAACATGCGAATAGATTCAAGACGAGCAACTGGGGCAAAAGTTTCATCGTAGTCAATACCCTCGATTTGGGAGTAGCCTTGATCCACAAATCTTGCCTTGTTTTGAACAACAATGCCATTCGCATCTTGCTTGTTCTTGAAGATTCATTTGGTCCCAATGACATTATGTTCCTCAGTTGGCCTTGGCTTTAATTACCAAACCCTTTTGTCAAGCTTCCAAGCACATTTTCCAGGACATGTTGTTGACGCTCGAGCTTGGAAGCCACCTTGGAGGCACGATGCTCCAAGAGTTCCTCAGTAGGTAATTGAGGATCCTCATCTTAATCATCTTGAGAACCGTCTTGAGCTTGCTCACAAGCTTTCCCTTGATCTTGTGGTTACACTTGATCTTGAGCAAGTTCAGAGTCTTGAGCATGATCTTGGACATCATTTGGTGCATCACCATCTTCTTGAGGTTGATCTTGTTCATTGGGTTGAGGTCCTTGAGTCCCAAAATTGCCCTGATGCAAGAGCTATGTGCTCGTGATAAGCATACTTTGTGTCTTCGGGACAAACCTCTTCTTCGTCTTCCTCTTCTTCTTTTGAAATGGCCTTGCACTCAAGGCAAGGTTGGGTGAGGCTTTCTTTGACTGGACACGAGCTAGAGCATTGTTGGCGGTTTTGTTCATGATATTCATGGCAATGAACTCATCCAACACTTCACTTTGAGGTCAAGGTGTGGAAATCCGGCCTTTGACGAATTACGGAGGACATGGCTTTGTTGAATGGCATGATGGCCTTGAGAAACTTGCGCTTGATCCAATTGTCATTTGTATCCTTGCTCCCATGATCTTGGAGAGCAGTGGCAAGAGTAGTCACCCTTCGGTAGATATCGCGAGGATCCTCATCTTCTAGCATCACAAACTCATCGACCTCATCAAGTACCACTTCAAAGTTTGACCGTTGAATGCTTGAGCTCCCCTTGTACAACAACATGATGTGCTCCCAACGATCCTTTGCACGAGTGAAGGGGCGCAAGTGAGATAGATTTTCGGGAGGAACCGCGGCTTGAAGGATGAACAACGCGGAATGATTGAATGGATTGTCCGCCTCTTCTCTTGGAATGAAATTATTTGGATCATGTGGGTAGAAGCCTTGTTCAATGACTCTCCAAAGATTTGTTCAGCTGTGATCTAAATGAGACTTGATGCAAAAAATCCAATTAGCAAAGTCACTTTAACATGCTTAGGAGGAGGACCAAGGTTATTAATATGCGGTGTAGGTACCGGTCCTCCATACACCGGGGGAGGAAGAATCGAGGCAAAGGTTCCCGTCCCATTCTTGTCAAGAGGGGAAGAAGTTTGAGTACCTCTATCCGCTTCCTTGTCGGAATTGGCCTCCAACTCCGATGAGGTGGGTTTAGCCACAAGCAACGGTTCGAGGGAATGCTTCAACCCCTCAATCAATTCATTAAGCATGGACTTGATTTCGATCATCATGGACGTCTTGAGTGAGGCCATAGACTCATTCAAGTCGTCACGTGTGATCGAATTCAACTCCACGGCCTCAGACACTTCATTCCCACCACCAGTGTCGTCAACCATACTCTTCGAGTGGTGAAACCCTTAATAAAGAGACGAGGCTCTAATACCAATTGAAAAGATCGATATGGTTGCCTAGAGGAGGGTAACTAGGCAACTATCAGTTTTAGCTTTTCTTAACAAATTAGGGTTAGCAACAAAAGGTTCTCTAGATAAACAACTAGGTGAGCAACCTATATGATCCTAACAACAACAACAACTAATGCATGCAAGGAATACAACACAACAATAGCAAGCACAAAGTAAAGGGAGATAACCACAAGTGGAACCAGTGGAGACGAGGATGTGTTACCTAAGTTCCTTCCCTTTGATGCGAAGTACGTCTCTGTTGGAGTGGTGTGGAGGCACAATGCTCCCCAAGAAGCCACTAGGGCCACCATATTCTCCTCACGCCCTCACACAATGCGAGATGTTGTGATTCCACTAGTGGTTCCCTTGAAGGCGGCGACCGGACCTTTACAAACAAGCTTGGGGCAATCTCCACAACAAGCTTGGAGGCTCCCAACAAGACCAGGGTGCTTCACCAGAGTGGAACGTGGTTTCGGGGTGACCTCAACCGTCTAGGGTTCTCAAACACCAAAGAGTAACAAGATCCGCAAGAGATTAGTGGGGGAATCAAATTTCTCTTGGTGGAAGTGTAGATCGGGGCCTTCACAACCAATCCCTAGAAAATAAAAAAGTTTGATCGGCTAGGGAGAGAGATTGGGCGAAAATGAGCTTTGGAGCAACAACGGAATTTAGAAAGGGAAGAGGTGGACTTCTTGGGGAAGAAGACCCCCTTTATATAGTGGGGGAAAGAATCCAACCGTTGCCCCCATTTTTAGCCCGAGCATAGCGGTACTATTGCTGCCCGGTGTGGTACTACCGCATGCACGGTAGTGTCAGAGGGAGGAACTACTGCACGGGGCAACGAGTGGTAGAACCGTCGGAGCGGTACTACGTCACGACCCTATGGTACTACTGCAGGGTAGTATCCACCTACCACAGGAGGTACACGGAAGTAAAAAAACTACTTCCGTGTCTACCTCCACTGAGACTATGATTTTATAAAAATTTGGCACGGTAGTATTGGACACGATTTTGCGGTACTACCCGTGAGGGCGGTCTTGCTACCTCTTGAGCCTGCGTTGGTTTTCGTGTGGCACAAGACACCATCTCGGCCCTCGTGTGGCACAAGACACCATCTATAAACTCGTCCGGCGGGGCCTTGGCAGCCTGCTAGTGCTCCGAGGTAAATCTTAGTTTAGGAATCTTACCCTCACTGGGCAACGTGACAAACCCCAGGAAATTTTGCCGGCAAAGCACACCAAGGACGGTGTTTGGCTTGCGGACTCCAAAGGGGTGATTGCAACCCCTGCAGTATGACAAGGTCAACACACTAGATATTTGAAGAAGCTTGAAGGCAAAAGGTACAAAAAGAGTAAATGCACTTACTTCTCCCCTTCAGGCCTAATCACCGGCCTCTACTCGCGGGTCGCTGGCACAACCGGGAGACGTGTACTACCACGGCCTCTCCCCTTCAGGCTCATCGACCGGAGCCCCCGTTGCCTCCACCTCAAACGGGTCCACCATAGTAGTCCTGTGCTCGGGTGAATCAGCTCGGGGTGGTCGCGAGAACGACGTAGCAGTCCGCTTACCTCTCTCGCGGCCATGTCCTGTACCCTTCGCCTTCTTCCCTGCCCGACCTCCTCTCCCTATCGGCAACGACGCCGACAAAGAAGCACCCACAGGTGTCCACGGACTGTCTATTAACGCTCTCCGGAGAGATACGGGTGGAATGGAAGTACCCCTCGCACGGGCCGCCGACGAAGAAGTACCCGTCGAGCGATCTGGACCCGCTCCCACCATATTTCAACACTTGCCATGATAAAGAGTAAAAGAAATTAGTACAACATAAAAAAATTGAATACCTGACATGAATAATAATATGTACATATATAATTTAACTTGGGATGCATACAAACTAATAATAGTCTGGATCAATAAATGCATCATCATCATCACTATCACGCGTGTCTTCATGAATGACGTACTCATCGGGTTCACCGGCATCAACTTGTGGAAGGCCTTTTTGTAAACGGTCAAGCATTGATAGGTCATCAGCAACAATATCCTCTTCTAGTTCCAGCTCTGCTAGTTCTGGCTCAGCGGTGAAGTCGGATTCACTGTCGGTGTCTACTTCCATGTTCTCGGGTGAAGTACAACGGTTCTTGAAATGTTTCTTCAAAATACGTGTTTCTTGGAAGAATTATTCGTCATATTTGTCTGGGTTAATGTGAGATTCATAATCCTCTTCATCTGGGGGATGTGGTCTAGCATGTGGCGGCACTTCATAAACAACATCCCAACCATTCACATTCTTATTAGTTTGGGAGGCCCACGGTAGTTAGATGGGTCGCCTATTGAGCCTTAATATAGACATCAGGAACATCTAAATGGGTGCTTTGATTGATTTCAACTAGCCCTATATGTTCATGAGTCCTTCTAGTCTCCTTCGGCTGGAACCAGTAACATTTCAAGACTACGACGTTTGGTGGGTTTTCACAATAGAGTTAAAGTTCATAAACTGCTTCAACACTTCCATAATACTTGGTACATCCTTCGCCAATGGCAAAGAAACCACAATTTGTAGATTTTCGGTCTGCATAGATAGCTCTTTGCCAAAGGTACGAAAGCGATACCCGTTGATGTTGTATTTCTCAAATGAACAGACCTTATAGTCAAAACCATTAGCGGCTTATCTCAATTCGGCGTCCATAGACTCTAAATTAGCCTACAAGTTTATTACAAAATGATTGTTGCGTTAGCTGCAAATTAGACAAAGAAATGAAATGGTCCATTATTCATAATTACTGTTAGTTTGAACCAAGAGATGAAATCGGGATAGCTGCCTCCATGCTTTGCGAGAAGCTCATACTCTTCGATGGAATCAATTTGGATCACCTCTCCATCCGAGAATTTGGCGACCTATCGACTGTATCAAATATCCGGGAATAAGAGTAGTTCAAAGGAATTAGAAGTTGTAGAAAGTTGTACCAAGAACTTACTCAATGTACCGTCGCACTTTTGTTAGGTTGTTGAAGATGTACAACAAATGGTTCGCCATTCTTTGACATCCAACGTTATTGGTTTCAAACCACCCGCTGGTGCGAGCTTCCCTTTGAATATGCTGAGGTTGGATTCACCTTTTTTAGGGTCGCCATCATTGTACCGAGGCTTTGGATTACGCAAATGATGATTTTTTGGCTTCGTAGTGTGCTGTCATGAAGTTTGCCACCTCCTCAGTAATAAATGCCTCGACCATCGATGCCTCAATTCTATGTTTATTTTTTACATTTAGCTCAAAGCATTTTCTGCATCCTCTCAGTTGCAAAGCATCAACAATTTTGCACGGGACCACCCAATCTTGCCTCGGTCGGGAGATGTAAAATCAAATGTTGCATTGGATTAAAGAAGCCCGATGGAAAGATCTTCTCTAACATGCAGAGCAACTCCAGCACCAACTCCTCCATGTCATCTACCACGTCAGGCGACAGTTCTTTCACACAAAGAACAAGGAAGAAATAGCTCAGCTCTGCCAGTACTAGCTATTCATCATGCTTTATAAAGCCACGTAACATCATCGGCATTACCCGCTCAAGCCATATGTGCCAATCATGACTCTTGAGACCAAATATTTTCAATTTCTCAATACTTGCTCCCCTCTTTAGATTAGTTGCATACCCATCACAGAACATCAAGTGCATTTTGACCCACAAGATAATTTCCCTCATATCTGGTCTTCCAAGATTGAACCAGGCCTTTGGCTTCGACCAGTTATGCTTTCCTTCTGACTGTCGCATGTTTTGTAACGGTCTATGACATAGAGTCTCTTGACCGACTCTAGCCTTAGGACTATCCTTTGACTTACCCTCTATGCCGAACAATGTACAAAAAATTGCATCTCCGATATTCTTTTCAGTGTGCATCATGTCGATGTTGTGTGGAAGAAGGAGGTCTTTGAATTAAGGTAGATCCCACAAACATGGCTTGTGAGTCCAAGCGTGTTCTGAATTATGCCCCTTGAAATACCCTCGACGCTCTCGATTAGGTTCGAGAGCATTTAACTGATCCAGGATCTGTTGGCCTGTCAACGCAGGTGGTATCGAGGTTTTGACAACTTTACCTTTGGTAAAGTTCCTCTTGTCTTTTCTGAACTGGTGGTGAGGATCTAGGAACTGTTTATGCAAGTAAAAGCAAGAATACTTCTGACCCTCCTACAACCAATGAAACTGAAGAGATGCCTTGCATGTGGGGCACGGGAACCTTCCATGCTCACACCAGCCAGAGAATAGCGAGTATGCCGACACGTCATGCATCAAGTACATGTACGAGACATGCATTTTGAAGTTTTCTTTTCTAGCGGCATCGTATGTCTTGACCCCGTTATCCCAAGCTTCTTGCAATCCATCCTTAAGCGGTTGCATGTACACATTCATATTCTTCCCAGGGTAGTTGGTCCCTGGAATTATCAACTTCGGGAATATGTTCTTTCTTTCCATAATCTATCCGAGGGGGAGATTTAGTGGAATGACAAACACAGGCCAACAACTATATTTGGTTACCGTCATACCAAAGGGATTGAACCCATTCGTAGCAACACAAACTCAAGGATGCCTTGGATCTGTCGCTCTATCCAGATCTAATGCATCGAAGTCCTTCCACGCTTCCCCATCCGATGTGTGTACCTCCATCTTATTCCCATCTGCATCTAGTTCGGTTCTTTTGTCCAATTTGTGCCATGTCATCTGTCTGGTCGTCTCTTCGACCATGAAAATATGTTGAAGCCTTCGTATGATTGGCATATACCCAAGAACATTAACTAGGATTTGGGTCCAGCTCTTCTCATCCATACCATTGTCTACCACAACATACCTAGAAGACTTGCAAATGGGACAATAGTTCAATTCTGCATACTCAAGCCTAAATAAGGCACATCCTTTCTCACATGCATGTATCTTCTCATAGGACATCTTAAGTACACAAAGTATTTTGTCGGACTGGTACAGGTTTACAGGCATGACATGGCCTTTAGGTAGAAAGCGTCCAAATAGTGTCATCATTGCGTCGTAGCATTCCCTTCCCAAGTTGAACTGAGCCTTCAGAGCCATTACTTGTGCATTGCCATCCAGCTGACAAAGCTCACTGTGTTCGTGGAGAGGACATTTTGTATACTCCAACATTTCATAGAAGGCCTTTTTCCATTCCTCCATCTCATCGCCCGAATCCCGAGCATCATCAAAGTCTTGCACCATGTCTTCGATCCTGGTACCATGCTCGTCGGTGCGACAACGAACCACCTCAGCTCTGGTGCGTTGTCTAGACTCACCATGAAATGTACACACTGTATAGTTAGGCTTAAAACCCCTCCTCTGCAGGTGTTTAGTCATTACAGCTTATGTCCTCTTTGAAAAGGATCGAGATGGACCTAGAGGGGGGTGAATAGGTACAATACCAAATTTTAATAATTACTTAGCAATTTTAGGCAAAAGTGCGGAATATGAGTATAGGCCTAATAATTGCTATGACAAAGAGTAAGCTATTTAGAGTGAAGTAAGACAAGCGGTAAACAATAATCAAGTACAAGTGCGTAATAAGGATTAACACAAGTAGAGAGTTAGGGTTAGGAATAACCGAAACTTCAAGAGAGACAAGGATGTATCCCGATGTTCACTTCCTTGGAGGGAAGCTACGTCACCGTTAGAGGGGCGGATGTTCCACGAAGGCACACCAACGCCACGAAGGCTCACCCTATTCTCCCTTTGAGATAACTCCACGAAGGCGTTTCTCAACCACTAGTGGTAAGCCTTGAGGTGGCTTCCAAACCTTCACAAACTTTCCGGGGGAAATCACAACGGTTTGATTCCTCTCCGAAGACTCCTACCGCCTAGGAGTCTCCAACCTCCAAGAGTAACAAGATCACGGGGATTGCTCAAAACTTGCTCAAATCACAAATCACTTTGGTGGGAAGGAGGAGAGGGAGACGATCTATCTTTTGATTGGAACAACACTCAAAGGGACTCACAAATGCTCTTGGGATCTTGAATTTTGTGTAGACAAGAGTGAGTGAGAAGAAAGGTGTTCTTGGATGTATTCTAGCTGTGTTGAACACCCTCTCACGAGGTGGGAGAAGAGTATATATAGTGGGGAGTGAAAAACAGCCGTTGGGGACACTTTAAGTCACACAGGGTCCGGACGTCCGACAGTTTCCGGAAGTCCGGGCGTCCGCGAGGGGTCGGACGTCCGACACGGGTCGGTCGTCCGAAGCCTATAGATATGACTAAAAATACTGTGAATTGAACAGCGACCAGACGTCCGGAGAGGACCGGAAATCCGAGTTATTCGACTCAACTTCTTCTGGTGGGAGGTTCCGGATTTCCGAAGGGGGCGGACGTCCGGCCCTCGGACGTCCGGAGGGAGCCGGAAATCCGAGTTATAGAGCTCATGTTCTTCTGGTGTAGGGCTCCGGATTTCCGACGCTGGTCGGACGTCCGGCCCTCAGATGTCCGGAGGGAGCCGGAAATCCGAGTTATATGACTCAAATACTTCTGGTGGAGGGATCCGGATTTCCGAAGCCTGTCGGTCGTTCGGCCCTCGGACGTCCGGAGGGAGCCGGAAGTCCGAGGCAATAGACCTGTTTTGAGATAGGAACAGAGTGGAGAATATGTGGTATTGGGAATGACAGTGAAGATGTGGTATGAGCAAGTTCATCGCAAAACCTGTGATCCCCTCTTAATAGTGCGGGATCCGTATACTCAATATCAGTAAACTCAAAAGAATAGTCTACATCATCTTTTCTTAATCCCGAGCCTTCTCGAAATATAAATCCCGATCTTCTCAGACCACCTTTGACACATAATTCTCAATCTACTAAAGTACTTGCCATCCTGAGATACACTCAACAAATAGGATTAGTTTCCTATGTATGTGTTGTCATTAACACCAAAAGTCGATTAGGGGCATAGCATGCACTTTCAATCTCCCCCTTTTTGGTAGTTGATGACAACATATACATAGGTCTCAAAAAGATTTAACATACATTATAGCCTAGGAGATATTTAGTACGGAGCTCCCCCTTAGTATGTGCATGATAATATATCGGAGCTCCCATTTAATGTAGTGTATCGAACATATAATGGATCAACATGTAAGGATAATAGATCATCATAGAAAGACAATAGATCATCATAGAAGTAATGGAGCAAAAACATAATAGTCTATGATGATATCATAGCAATCCATAGCAATCACAATCATTCATAAATAGCCATACATGAGTTTATCCATTACATTAAATATCCAAAGACTAAAAGCTACGATACATTACTCCCCCTTTGGCACCAAGTACCAAAAAGGGAGGCACCAACAGCATCAACCATGCTCATACTAGAGGATGTGGCTTTCTTGGGAGCATAGGTATCCGCCATGTGAGCGGGAATGACCCACTTGCGATGTGTGTGAGTGACAGCAACAGAGAAATCAACAACATGATTAATAAGAGCCTGGATGAAGGGGGCATGAGGAAAGGCTCGCTTGTATTGAAAGCTAGCAAGCCAAATCTCATGCCATAGAAAGTGAGGCACATTAATTTTGCTCCTGGGGTGCTCGTATAAGTGAGACATGATGTCAATGCAGTAGCCACTGCAAGAGCCCTTATCACCCATCTTGGGATAGAGGGTGCGGATAAGACACTGAAAGATGATGAAGTAAGGTGAGCGCCAGATGGATACCTGATTAAGATCCTTCATGCGTTCATCCGCATCAAGCTCACTTAGTGGTTTGAGAAGATACCCACACGCGTCAATGGAGTTAGGCGCATGGTTAGGATCATCCCTATGTATTTTGAAGCCGGAGTTGGGGAAACCAAGTGCGGCAACAAATGTATCATAAGAAGCTGTGAAGCGAACGTCAGAGGTGATCCAGCTGACAGTGTGGTTTGGAGCAAAGTAGCATGTGGCATAGAGGTGGTGAATGGCAGCAGCATTAAAGTCGCGATGAAAGGAAAACGGGGCGGCAAGCCCCGATGCCTCAATAAGCTCAATGGCACCCGGGTATTTCGTCGGGTGCATGCGAATATGCTCAAGATCTATATAGAGATGAACAGATAAACCCTTAGGAACTATGACTGTGGTAAAAATGTCCGCCTGGACGTTTGTGCGGAAACGTGAGTCCATAGAGTCACGTACGACAGGTATGGATCAATGTGGCGGCGGAAAGTGAGGTATGAAGCCACTCCAAGTGTGGTGAAGTTCGTGATTGCACGACCTAAATTAGCAGGGGGTTCTAGTGAGATAAGATGAGCTTCACCAGCGGGCTGAGCAGGAGGAGGTGGTGGCATGTAGGACGCCCTGCGAGTCCCAGGCTTTGGCTTGAAACTCTGATCGACGGGCTGTTCAGGAAGATCCTCGGCGGCAAGCTCATCCTTGAAGTCGGGGTCATCACCATCAGACGACGAGGGGAGCTCTGGAGACGGAGAACGCCGGGCAGTCCGTTTGAAGGGACGACGTGGCCCATCCGAGTCCGACCCCGTGCTAGGAGGGGCGCGAGAGGATGAGCCAGCAACGTTCTTTCGTGCGGGGAGCTTGGTCTTGGGCATGGTGCACAATGTCCTACACGGATGGAAATCCCAAATAAGGAACGAACATGGTCAAACCATAGGAACGAACATGTAGACTTGAGAGAGAGGGAGACCTTTGAGAGGGAACCTCGCGAGGGGAACGGAGGAGTACCTATAGACGGATCCCACGGAGGAAGAAGAGGAAGAGGAGAAGGATCCGTGGAGGAGATCGGGCCGATCTCGGGTGTGGTGGCGCTGGGGAGAGCTCCTGGAGCTGGCGGCGGCGGCTGCAGGGGAAAAATCGGGCGCGTGAGGGCTAGGGCAAAGCCCAGCCCCGCGCCCAACTACTTATAGGCCCCGCGCCCAGCTACTTATAGGCCCCGATGTGTCCGGAGAGGATTGTGGCGTCGGACGACCGACACTGGTCGGACGACCGGAAGGAGACTTGTCGCCGGACGTCCGAGACATGTGGGACGTCCGAGAAAGAGGAGGCACGGGCTGATTCTGGATTTTTTTATGATGAGATGATGATTTGCATGGTCTCTCACAAAAAAGTACGAACATAGTTGCCTACAAGCATTACATATACTACTTGTGGACAGAAAGTGATTTATGCGTACTTTGTAAGAAAAAAAACTGAAAAATAAGACACACTCCCCCTAAATGCATGCCCACATCAAGACACAAACATAAAGTGAGTGTGTATATGTGTGCAAGGTTTCAAGATATGTTGTCAAGCTCCAAGATACCAAGTTCACGCCTAAGTTTACAGAACCTAGCTACGCTAAGTGGCTTGGTGAAAATGTCGGCTAGCTGCATGTCGGTACCCAGATGGGTAATATCAATGTCACCCTTTTGCACAGGGTCTCTCAAGAAATGATACCTAATATCAATATGTTTTGTGCGAGGGTGATCAATGGGGTTCTCGGAGATCTTTATGGCACTTTCATTATCATGGAGAAGAGGAACGTGTCGATATGTGATACCATAATCCTTTAGTGTTTGCCTCATCCATAGCAGTTAGGTTGCGCAGCTTGCGGCTGCAATATATTCGGCCTCGTCCGTGGAGAGAGAAACACAGTTTTGCTTTTTCGAGGACCAACTTACCAAGGAGAGTCCAAGAAACTGACATGCACCGGAAGTGGATTTCCGTCCCACTTTGTCACCGGCCCAATCCGCATCGGAGTACCCAATAAGATCGAACTTTGCATCCTTGGGGTACCATAAGCCTAACTTTGGGGTGTGAACAAGGTATCTAAGAATATGCTTAACTGCCGTATGATGGCTTTCCCTAGGGGAAGCTTTAAATCTAGCACATATGCCTACACTTAACATGATGTCCGGTCTAGATGCGCAAAGATAAAGTAGCGAACCAATCATGGAGCGGTAAGTAGATGGGTCAAAAGGAATACCGTTTGTGTCTTCGTGTCGAACTACATCTGTGGCCATGGGTGTCTTCATTGGTTTAGCATTTGTCATATCAAATTTTTCAAGAATGTCCTTGAGGTACTTAGTTTGAGACAAGAAAATCCCTTCTTGAAATTGTTGTATTTGAAACCCAAGAAAGAACTTCAAGTCCGTGTTGAGTGACATCTCAAAGGTCTTGGTCATGGAAGCCGCAAACTTCTTGCATAAATGGATGTTAGGAGAACCAAAAATGATGTCATCTACATAGATTTGGCATAAGATCAAATCACCATTTTCCCTCTTAGTAAAAAGAGTGGGACCAATCACCCCCACCACAAAGCCATCATCGAGTAGGAACTTCTTAAGATGATCGTACCAAGCACGGGGTGCTTGTTTGAGGCCATACAGAGCCTTGTGAAGTTTATATACATGGTCTTTGTGGTGTGGGTCAACAAACCCAGGTGGTTGTGATACATATACCTATTCTTGTAGAGGACCGTTAAGAAAAGCACTTTTCACATCCATTTGATGCAAAGTAAAACCATTCAAAGCAGCATAGGCCAATAAAATGCGAGTGGACTCAAGACGAGCAACAGGGGCGAAAGTTTCACCAAAGTCAAAACCTTCAACTTGGGAGTACCCCTGTGCTACTAACCTTGCCTTGTTGTGTAGGACAGTCCCATTCTCATCTTCCTTGTTCTTGAAAATCCATTTAGTTCCAATGACATTATGTTCCTCAGTTGGTCGTTCTACCAATGACCATACTTCGTTGCGTGTAAAACTGTTTAGCTGCTCTTGCATAGCAAGGAGCCAGTCATTGTCACACAATGCATCCTGAACCCTGTGTGGCACAGTACTAGAGACAAACGAAAAGTGAGCACAAAAGTTTGTTAATTGTTTACGAGTCACTCTACCTTCCGACACGCCGGTGAGGATTTGATCAATATCAACACGACCGGCCACACGTGGCATGATGGAGGTCAAGGTTTCACGAGGTTCGACTTCGTTTCCATCATCAACGTCGTCAACATATGGATCATTTATGTGCGGAGGAAGATATTCCTCTTCGCGTTGCACCTGTTGAGGTTCATCATCAAACATACCCATACTTTGGTCTACCTCTTGAAGATCAACTTGTTCTTGAGTGTGATCAGGGTGAGAGACATGTTCTCCCACTTGATCCTCAACAACTGGCATGATGTGTGTGCTAGTATCTTGTGGAGGTACGGGCAGTGAACTGTCTTGAGGATGAGAAATACTCTCATCATCTTCATCATCATCATGGGGTCTTTGTTCCATGGGAAGAAGTGCACCTACACCCATGTTTAAGATATCTTGTGGGGAGTCTTCTTCACGTGCATCATTTAGATCAACTTGCTCCCCATGGGACCGGTTAAATTCATCAAACGTCACATCACAGGTTTCTATAACACATCCAGTGGATTTGTTGTAGACTCTGTAGGCATGAGAGTTTGACCCATAGCCAACAAAAATCCCTGCAGTTGTTTTGGATTCAAATTTTCCTAACCGTTCCCCTTTGTTGAGGATGAAACACTTGCATCCAAACACACGAAAGTACTTAACATTGGGCTTGTTCCCAGTTAGGAGCTCATATGGAGTCTTCTCCAATATTGATCGAAGGAAGAGCCGGTTTGATGCATGACATGCTATGTTGACGGCCTCAGCCCAAAAACTATGTGGTGACTTGTATTCGTCTAACATGGACCTTGCCATTTCCACAAGTGTCCGGTTCTTCCTCTCTGCCACACCATTTTGTTGAGGGGTGTAAGGTGCGGAGTACTGATGTTGAATTCCCTCATCACTAAGAAATTCTTCTAGGGTGTAGTTCTTGAACTCAGAGCCATTATCACTTCTTACTGCCTTGATGTCCTTGTCAAACTTCTGCTGGGCTTGTTTGGCAAAATCAATGAAGGTGATCTTCGTCTCGTCCTTGGACTTGAGAAAGAACACCCATTTATATCTTGAGTAATCATCAACAATGACTAGGCCATACTTTTTCCCTCCAAGACTTGCCCATGAAGGAGGCCCAAACAGATCCACATGAAGGATCTCTAACGGCCTCGAAGTGGATACAATGTTCTTGGGTGGATGTTTTGATTGATGTTGTTTCCCACCTATGCATGCACTGCACACACGATCTTTCTTAAAAGATACATTTGTTAGTCCAAGGATGTGATTGCCATTTAAGAGATTTTGAAGATTTTTCATGCCAACATGGGCGAGCCGGCGATGCCACAGCCATCCCATGTCGGCCTTGGCCATTAGACAAGTTGTATGGAAGGTGCTCTCTTTCGAGAAATCAACCGTGTAAAGGTTGCCATCCAACTCTCCAACAAAGGCCACTTCGAGAGTGTCTCTCTTAAAGACTTTCACATCCGTTAGTCCAAATAATGTGTCATAACCGACGGAAGCCAATTGGCAAACTGAAAGTAAATGATATTGAAGAGATTGGACAAGCATGACATTTGCAATAGACATGTCATTAGTGATTTCCACCTTGCCCAACCCAATTACCTGCCCTTTCGACCCTCCACCAAATACAAAGCTCATGTATGGTCGAATGGCTTGCATGAAGTCATTGAGCAAGTTACAATCTCCGGTCATATGATTGGTGCATCCACTGTCGATCACCCATTTGGCTCCTCCAGAGAAAACAACCTGTAACGAATTAAGACTTGGTTTGAGGTACCCATTTTGTCATGGGGCCTTTCACATTAGTTACAAGAGTCTTAGGGACCCAAATAGCATAGAATCGGAATGCATTACGGGGACCAACGAATTTAGCATAAACCTCTCCTTTCTTTGATTTGCGTAGTACATAGGATGGAGGCATGAATTCGGTTGTCTTGTTGTGAGTAGGCGAACCCCTAGCGGCCGATCCACTCACAACCTTACCTTTCTCCTTGTGTCCCTCTCGTACAAATATTTATTTAAGCGGAGTGGTACACTTGAGAGGAGATGCACTTTTCTTGGCGGTGCTTGGGTTGAACCCAAGCCCTTCCTTGGCGAAGCCTCCATTGTGTCGACTTAAGATCTCATTGAGAGTCTTTTGTCGTTGTGCACATGTCATGAGACCTCTGTCTAACTGTGCCTTTAGCGAACAGTTTTCCTCAAGGATAGATGTCAGTTCACTACTAGAGTTAGTAGTGCAGGTATCAACATTAATGATAGGTGAGGAGTAGGCCTTAGCTAAAGTGTCAAGATAAGTAACCTTAAGTGCCTCAAAGCTCTTTGTAAGAATAGTGAGTTTCTCTTCCTTGTCTTTGAGAGACAAGGATAGACGCTCACAGTCCTTAGAAAGGGAAGCATGAGAGTTCACAAGTCGGTTTTTATCATTTAGTAATTCTTTGCACACAGATTCAGCCTTTTTCAAGGAGGCAAGATCATTAGCATGTTTATCAAGGTTTTCACCTACTTTTGAGCATAATGCATCATTTTGTGCTTCCTCATACAGGACTTTCTGCTCAAGGATTTCATTTCTTTCCTTCTCCTCAGTGACGAGGGTTTCGAGTTCCTTGATGGTATTGGTTTGCTTACTCACCATTTCCATAAGTATGCGAAACATAGTGAGCTTCTTTCCTTTAAGAGAGCACAAAAATTTGTTTATTTTAGCAAACATGGGATGATCTAATTCATTCTCCTCATAGTGATCTTCCTCATCTCCCATGGCAGTCTTTGCCATCAAATACTTGTGAGCGTTGCCCTTGTAGTCCTTCATATAGTTGTAGTGAACAACATCACCACTTTTGTTGACTAGACTCAAGGTGTTTTGTGTATCGTGAGCTACTCCGGCAACTCCACCAACATCTTCTGGATCTGATTCTTCTTGTGCAACCATTGCTCTTCCATCTGTCCTCTTGAGCTTGGAGTTCATAGGGTTTGGCAACTTCTTCTTTACAAAGGTCTTTGGAAACCTTGGTTTGTCTTCTCTCTTCTCATAAGGACAGTCATTGGAGAAGTGGTTGGTTTCCTCACAGTTATAGCATTTCCTTACCTTCTTCTTTGGGAATCTTCCCTTGAACTTTCCTGCACTGAACTTCTTTACAAAGAGAGCAATGTCCTCATAAGATGGGCTTTCATCACCATCTTCGCAGTCATCATCACCTTCTTCTTCTTCACTTTCTTCTTCGTCACATTCATGCTTGGCTTTCAAAGCAAGATTGATCTTTGATGTTGAAGTGCCATGCATGGCAAGGTGCTTTGTTGCATTTGCCTTTGACTCTTCAAATAATTGGAAAGTGGATATGATGTCATCTGGAGTCATTTCTTTGAACCCATGGTGCTGCCTCATCTCCCATACCATTTGATGGTGATACGGAGCAAGAGCGTGAAGTAACTTGTCCACAAGAAATCTCTTGGTCAGATTGAAACCATCTTGCGTCTTGTCACAGTCACATGACTCAATGTCTACGGCGAGAGTCATGAGCCGTTCTAGTAGTTGCTTGGGAGATTCACCCTTTTCCATACAGAAATTCTGTAATTGCCCCTTGGCAATTTCATATTGAGCAAGCCGAAGAGTGGAGGTACCGGTCTTGGTCCTTATAATGCTATCCCACAGTTCCTTGGCACTTGCGATGTGAATGTAAGGTCTTCGTTGCTTGTCATTCATTCCTTTTCTTATGCACATGATCGAGTGTCATTGAGATGCTTGTCATAAGTTTCTCTGGGAGTGAGGCACCTTGGATCTGCAGGATTGTACCCATGCTCGAGGATGTCCAACATCTCATCATTGGTGTACCTAAGATGATCCTGCATACCAACTCTCCACAAAGCAAAATCAGAATTGTCATCAAGCAAGGGAGATTTTCCTCCAGGATTGTACTTAGGTTTCTCAATTTGAGATCTAGCATAAAGCCATGGAACACTGGTTTGGTTCCTTTCCGGAGGTTGTTGGCCAAATGAAGTACCATGCACATGTGGCCCTGAGGCCCTCGGGGACGTGGTTGTCCCCGTGGTTAGTGATGCCAGTCTCATTTGGACCATGGCCTCAAGAGAAGCATCATGATCCTCTTTTTGCTTGGCACGTGCCCATTCCAGGTCCTCAGAGGTGAAAGACTTGACTTCCGTGGAAGTCCCGTCCCTCTGCACTGGAGCTACCGTAGCTGGAACCTCATCCATCTCGCCCTAGGGCGGTTAAGCCACAAGAATAGAGCACGAGGCTCTGATACCAATTGAAAAGGATCGAGATGGACCTAGAGGGGGGGGTGAATAGGTACAATACCAAATTTTAATAATTACTTAGCAATTTTAGGCAAAAGTGCGGAATATGAGTGTAGGCCTAATAATTGCTATGACAAAGAGTAAGCTATTTAGAGTGAAGTAAGACAAGCGGTAAACAATAATCAAGTACAAGTGCGTAATAAGGATTAACACAAGTAGAGAGTTAGGGTTAGGAATAACCGAAACTTCAAGAGAGACAAGGATGTATCCCGATGTTCACTTCCTTGGAGGGAAGCTACGTCACCGTTAGAGGGGCATATGTTACCACGAAGGCACACCAACGCCACGAAGGCTCACCCTATTCTCCCTTTGAGATAACTCCACGAAGGCGTTTCTCAACCACTAGTGGTAAGCCTTGAGGTGGCTTCCAAACCTTCACAAACTTTCCGGGGAAAATCACAACGGTTTGATTCCTCTCCGAAGACTCCTACTGCCTAGGAGTCTCCAACCTCCAAGAGTAACAAGATCACGGGGATTGCTCAAAACTTGCTCAAATCACAAATCACTTTGGTGGGAAGGAGGAGAGGGAGACGATCTATCTTTTGATTGGAACAACACTCAAAGGGACTCACAAATGCTCTTGGGATCTAGGATTTGGTGTAGACAAGAGTGAGTGAGAAGAAAGGTGTTCTTGGATGTATTCTAGCTGTGTTGAACACCCTCTCACGAGGTGGGAGAAGAGTATATATAGTGGGGAGTGAAAAACAGCCGTTGGGGACACTTTAAGTCACACAAGGTCCGAACGTCCGACAGTTTCTGAAAGTCCGGGCGTCCGTGAGGGGTCGGACGTCCGACACGGGTCGGTCGTCCGAGGCATGTAGATATGACTGAAAATACTGTGAATTGAACAGCGACCGGACGTCCGGAGAGGACCGGAAATCCGAGTTATTCGACTTAACTTCTTCTTGTGGGAGGTTCCGGATTTCCGAAGGGGGGTGGATGTCCGACCCTCGGACGTCCGGAGGGAGCCGGAAATCCGAGTTATAGAGCTCATGTTCTTCTGGTGCAGGGCTCCGGATTTCCGACGCTGGTCGGACGTCCGGCCCTCGGATGTCCGGAGGGAGCCCGAAATCCGAGTTATATGACTCAAATACTTCTGGTGGAAGGCTCCGTATTTCCGAAGCCTGCCGGTCATCCGGCCCTCGGACGTCCGGAGGGAGCCGGAAGTCCGAGGCAATAGACCTGTTTTGAGATAGGAACAGAGTGGAGAATATGTGGTATTGGGAATGACAATGAAGATGTGGTATGAGCAAGTTCATTGCAAAACCTGTGATCCCCTCTTAATAGTGCGGGATCCGTATACTCAATATCAGTAAACTCAAAAGAATAGTCTACATCATCTTTTCTTAATCCCGAGCCTTCTCGAAATATAAATCCCGATCTTCTCATACCACCTTTGACACATAATTCTCAATCTACTAAAGTACTTGCCATCCTGAGATACACTCAACAAATAGGATTAGTTTCCTATGTATGTGTTGTCATTAACACCAAAAGTCGATTAGGGGCATAGCATGCACTTTCAATCTCCCCCTTTTTGGTAGTTGATGAAAACATATACATAGGTCTCAAAAAGATTTAACATACATTATAGCCTAGGAGATATTTAGTACGGAGCTCCCCCTTAGTATGTGCATGATAATATATCGGAGCTCCCATTTAATGTAGTGTATCGAACATATAATGGATCAACATGTAAGGATAATAGATCATCATAGAAAGACAATAGATCATCATAGAAGTAATGGAGCAAAAACATAATAGTCTATGATGATATCATAGCAATCCATAGCAATCACAATCATTCATAAATAGCCATACATGAGTCCGTAGAGTCACGTACGACAGCGTATGGATCAATGTCGCGACGGAAAGTGAGGTATGAAGCCGCGCCAAGTGTGGTGAAGTTCGTGATTGCACGACCTAAAGTAGATGGGGGTTCTAGTGAGATGCGACGAGCTTCACCTGCGGGCTAAGCAGGAGGGGGTGGTGGCATGTAGGATGCCCTGCGAGTCCCGGGCTTTGGCTTGGACCTCCGATCGACGGGCTGTTCAGGAAGATCCTCGGCGGCAAGCTCATCCTCGAAGTCGGGGTCATCACCATCAGACGACGAGGGAAGCTCTGGAGATGGAGAACGCCGGGCAGTCCGTTTGAAGGGACGCCGTGGCCCATCCGAGTCCGACCCCGTGCTAGGAGGGGCGCGAGACAATGAGCCAGCAACGTTCTTCCGTGCGGGGAGCTTGGTCTTGGGCATGGTGCACAATGTCCTACACGGATGGAAATCCCAAATAAGGAGCGAACATGGTCAAACCATAGGAACGAACATGTAGACTTGAGAGAGAGGGAGACCTTTGAGAGGGAACCTCGCGAGGGGAACGGAGGAGTACCTGTAGATGGATCCCGCGGAGGAAGAAGAGGAAGAGGAGAAGGATCCACGGAGGAGATCGGGCTGATCTCGGGTGTGGCGGCGCTGGGGAGAGCTCCTGGAGCTGGCGGCGGCGGCTGCAGGGGAAAAATGGGGCGCGTGAGGGCTAGGGCAAAGCCCAGCCCCGCGCCCAGCTACTTATAGGCCCCAATGTGTCGGACGTCCGGAGAGGATTGTGGCGTCGGACGACCGACACTGGTCGGACGACCGGAAGGAGATTTGTTGTCGGACGTCCGAGAAAGAGGAGGAGGTAGGGGCTGATTCTGGATTTTTTTTATGATGAGATGATGATTTGCATGGTCTCTCCCAAAGAAGTACGAACATAGTTGCCTACAAGCATTACATATACTACTTGTGGACAGAAAGTGATTTATGTGTACTTTGTAAGCAAAAAAACAGAAAAATAAGACACACTCCCCTAAATGCATGCCCACATCAAGACACAAACATAATGTGAGTGTGTGTATGTGTGCAAGGTTTCAAGATATGTTGCCAAGCTCCAAGATACCAAGTTCACGCCTAAGTTGATAGAACCTAGCTACGCTAAGTGGCTTGGTGAAAATGTCGGCTAGCTGCATGTCGGTACCCACATGGGTAATATCAATGTCACCCTTTTGCACATGGTCTCTCAAGAAATGATACATAATATCAATATGTTTTGTGCGAGGGTGATCAATGGGGTCCTCGGAGATCTTTATGGCACTTTCATTATCACAGAGAAGAGGAACGTGTCGATACGTGATACCATAATCCTTTAGTGTTTGCCTCATCCATAGCAGTTGGGTTGCACAGCTTGCAGCTGCAATATATTCGGCCTCGGCCGTGGAGAGCGAAACACAGTTCTGCTTTTTCGAGGACCAACTTACCAAGGAGCGTCCAAGAAACTGACATGCACTGGAAGTGGATTTCCGTCCCACTTTGTCACCGGCCCAATCCGCATCGGAGTACCCAATAAGATCGAACTTTGCATCCTTGGGGTACCATAAGCCTAACTTTGGGGTGTGAACAAGGTATCTAAGAATATGCTTAACCGCCGTATGATGGCTTTCCCTAGGGGAAGCTTTAAATCTAGCACATATGCCTACACTTAACATGATGTCCGGTCTAGATGCGCAAAGATAAAGTAGCGAACCAATCATGGAGCGGTAAGTAGATGGATCAAAAGGAATACCGTTTGTGTCTTCATGTAGAACTACATCTGTGGCCATGGGTGTCTTCCTTGGTTTAGAATTTGTCATATCAAATTTTTCAAGAATGTCCTTGAGGTACTTAGTTTGAGATAAGAAAATCCCTTCTTGAAATTGTTGTATTTGAAATCCAAGAAAGAACTTCAAGTCCGTGTTGAGTGACATCTCAAAGGTCTTGGTCATGGAAGCCGCAAACTTCTTGCATAAATGGATGTTAGGAGAACCAAAAATGATGTCGTCTACATAGATTTGGCATAAGATCAAATCACCATTTTCCCTCTTAGTAAAAAGAGTGGGATCGATCACCCCCACCACAAATCCATCATCGAGTAGGAACTTCTTAAGATGATCGTACCAAGCACGGGGTGCTTGTTTGAGGCCATACAGAGCCTTGTGAAGTTTATATACATGGTCTTTGTGGTGAGGGTCAACAAACCCAGGTGATTGTGATACATATACCTCTTCTTGTAGAGGACCGTTAAGAAAAGCACTTTTCACATCCATTTGATGCAAAGTAAAACCATTCGAAGCAGCATAGGCCAATAAAATGCGAGTGGACTCAAGACGAGCAACAGGGGCGAAAGTTTCACCAAAGTCCAAACCTTCAACTTGGGAGTACCCCTGTGCTACTAACCTTGCCTTGTTGCGTAGGACAGCCCCATTCTCATGTTCCTTGTTCTTGAAAATCCATTTAGTTCCAATGACATCATGTTCCTCAGTTGGTCGTTCTACCAATGACCATACTTCGTTGCATGTAACTAGTGTGACCGGTGTACATCCATGCACGATCACTCATCTTGGCTAGCTGCTAAAGACACAATATACATATAATTTAGCATGTATATTCATGAGTTAATCTAGTTTGTCAATTTTATTACATCCATGCAAGCTACACACTAATAGGTAAAGATAGGTCCTAATCCCACCCAAGTATGTGTAGAGTGAGTACATTCTTCATGCTCTACCGCATTCCGAGACAAAATTTCGGCAGCATCTCCCCATTGTTCTCCAAATACACGTCTCGACAAAAAGCCAAGAGAATATTCATTCGGAGAACAACGGGGAGGCGCTGCCGATATTTTGTCTTAGAATGGGGTAGAGCATGGAGAACGTACCCAATCTACACATCCTCGGGTTGTCCGTGGAAATCGCTGGACAATCCAAATGAGTTACGGTGATAAATATATAACTGAATGCATATTTATTGATCCAACCCTTTTAGATGGAAGACGCCTAGTTTACACGACTTAGCATGAAAATGAAATCTACTCACATGATTAAAAGAGTGTAGGAGGTGAAGGTGGATTCCTAGCTCACCATCGGCTGTACAGGAAGTAGTCGAATAACGACGGGATCACGGACCAAAAACTTCAACGACGATGACTCCAAGGAGATGAAATAGCACAAAGCTTGTAAATTTTACCGAGTGGAAAACATTTAGGACATCACATCACATCACATTAAGCATTGACATTTCAAAGTATGAAAAAAATCATATTGCTAATGGCATCTCCTCTTCTCCTCTTCTTCTTTTTCGTCTTTTTCTTCTTCTTCTTCTTCTTCTTCTTCGTCATCTTCTTCTACTTCTTTCCTTCTCCTCCTCCTCTTCTTCTTCTCCACTTCTTCTACTTCTTCCTCTTCTTCTTCTTTCCTTCTCTTCTTCTTCTTCTTCTTCTTCTTCTTCTTCTTCTTCTTCTTCTTCTTCTTCCTTCTTTTCCTTTTTCCTCTTATTTCTTCTCCTCTTCTCCTCTTCTTATTCTTCTTATTCTTCTTCTTCTCATCCTCTTCCTCCTCCTTGTTCTTCTTTCTTCTAGTTATTCTTCTTTTCTTCATCATCTTTATTCATCTTTTTTCTATTTCTTTTAATTATGACTAATTAACTAAAAGCTATCACTAATCTAATTTAATCTAATCTAATAAAACCTATCACTAAACTAAAACCTATCACTAACCCAGCACTAAACTAAACTTATCACTAATCTAGCAGTAAATAGAAAAAAAAAACAAAAACAGAAAGAAAAAGAAACTCACCTTGGTTGGTGCGGTATAGCGCCAGAGGCAGGGTGCGGAGGCCGGGGCGTTGGGGGCCGAGGCGGGGGGGGGCACCGGGCCAGCAGGGCGCGGGGGCGCTGAGGCGGCACGGGCGACGGGGAGGAGTGACGGTTGCGGGTGGGGTGACCGGCATGGGAAGGAGCGCCGACTTCGAGGTGGGGGCCAGCGCAGGGAGGAGCGCCGGTTGTGGGGTGAGGGGTCGTGCAGGGAGGTTGTTCGGCGAGGGGTGGCCAGCGCGTGGTCTGCGGTGGAGCGGGGCGACGCTCGAGGGTTGGGGGCGAGAGAGAGACAGGGAGAAAGAGAGAGAGAGGGTGGGGTGGGTGGGGATGGCGCCGGCCGTTATGGGAATCCCCTTTGTCGTCTACTAGCAGACGTCAAAGAGGGGGGGGTGGCGTCACCCGTTGTGTGAGATCCACTTTGTCGTCTGCTGGCAGACGACAAAGTGGGGGTGGGGTGGGGCCTAGGCTCTTTGCCGTGTGCATGCTGCTTTTGTGTCGTTTGTTGGCACATGGCAAAGATTTGGCTGATGACAAACATTGTCTTTGCCATGAGCCAAATCTTTGTCGTTTGTTTTATGACAGCTCACGGTAAAGAGGCTCTTTGCCATCAGCGAATAGACGACAAAGAATTGATAGCAAATTTCCTAATTCTAGTAGTGTATGAGCCAAAGTGAATTTCCGATTTGTACCTTAACATATAAAATAGAGCCCTGCTTTAGTATACACCCTCACTAAATGTATAAAATTAAAGATAGACCTTTTAACATATCATACTCATTTTGAATGTATACACCGTATAATAGCGTCTATGACGCCACCTCCTATTCGGCTCTCTCATGGGCTTGGACCATTTACAAATTTTTCTCCTGTTTAGCTTCAAAAGATATTGCGGCAATTAGGGTTCGAGCTCAATACATCCAAGTTTATTTCCCAACACAATTACCAGCTCGGATAGATAAGTTATTGTGCATAATTTCACTTTTTTTTTCTTGTTGTCTAAATATTCGTTTCACGTTCTTCATATTTTTTTTGTGTGATTTTCTTTCTGGTTTTTTATGCATGGTTTCCTCTCGGGTTTTTTCTCTTTCTTTTTCTATTTTCGTTTTACATTTCTTTTCCCCTTTTCATTTTTATTTTTCACAAACTTTATTTTGAATTTGTCGACATTTTAAAAATTTGTGGAATATTTTTTCAAACCCGTAAACATTTTCCAACTCATGAACTTTTTCAAATTCATTTCACTTTTAAATATTTATCTCGAGAACAATTTACAAATTAACGATCTGTTTCAAATGTCCCGCGTAATAATATTCAAATTCACAAACTTGTTTTCAAACTTGTGATTTTTTTTCATTTTTATGTTTTTTTAATTTTAGTTCATGATTTTTTTTCAAATTTAAGAATTTTATTTCAAACTTCCTATAACTTTTAAAAACATGATTTTATTTTCCAGAGATAGCAGGCGAAGCTGGCGACCGGACTAGTCAGGTTGCACAATATTGGGCTACGGGCTGCTGGTATGCGTGCGAGCTCCAACTTCTAAACCGACGCTTCAAACGCTGACTAAGAGCTCCTCAAATAGAACGACCATGCACAGTGATTTGTTTAAAATTTCATAAAATAATTAATTTTAAAATTAAAATTAATAAGTAAAAATATTTATATTTCCGAAAATTATTAAGAAAAATTAAAATAATCCTGTGTCTTTCAAAATTCTTAGAATGTCAAACAGCAAACACTTTTTAAAAAGAGCGAACACCATTTTGGATACAATTATTTTCTCAAACATGTTTTGAAAAACATTTGAAATTTTGGAATTTAAGTAAAAAATAAAAATACAAACAAAACTTTTAAACCAATTTGTTTTGTGTATTTCCCCAGACATATTTTCACTTTGTAGATTTTTTTAAACATGATCATTTTTTAAATTCTGAAAACATTTGAAATTTCCCAAATATTTTTTGAGATTCTAAACTAGTTTGAAAGAAGGGAACATATTTTCATTTTGTGAGCAAATTATGAAAGCAGGGATATTTTTTCAATAGTTGAACTTTTTTCGAGTCCGCGGTCTCTTGGCCCTGCCCAACAGGCCCCCGACCTGACCATTGTCGTTTCTTACTTGGGCCAAGGCCTGAGATTTTCTTTTCTATTTTTATGTTTTCTTCTCTTTTTCGTTAGTTCATTTTTTCTTTTTATAAATGTATGTTTCTTTTTGAAACTTGTTCAAAAAATGGATTTTTTTTGGAATACCTAGATAACAGTTTTAAGTAACTGTCTTTATGATTTAATATTTTCCTTCAAATATTTTTTAAATGCTTTTAAAAACAGGATATACTATTTTCAATTTTATCTCTTTGTATTTTTATTTATGCCAATAAAAATAACATAACAGTCTTAAGTACATGTTTAAATAATGGTTTGCAATATATTTTTCTTTCAAACCTCACATGGATGCCTACCATGAGCAACCCACCTACTCGCAAAAGTTAGGGTCAGTTCAAAAATGTCCAAAAAACATCATGTTCAACATAGGGTGCCCCGGTAGGCCATTAAGCTTTGTTTAACGGCATGTTGTTTCTCAACATGCGTCAAATGACCCTATTCTTATATGACTAATTCAAGACATCATGCTAAATTGTTTTGGTTTTTGATAAATTTTGTAGTTTTGGAGTTTTCTCTTTCGAAAAAGGCTGATGAATGGCTGGACATGTAGCAACTTGCATACGATGTTGCAAATCGTTCAAACTTGGGATGGATGCCTACCATGAACATGCCCACGTGTTTGCAGAAATTGAGGTCATTTCAAAGATGTCCAAAAATATACCATGTTCAACAAAGGGTCTCTCGAGAGGCGAGAAGGATCTATTTGAGAGCGTGTTGTTTCTCAACATATTTTAAATGACTCTATTTTTCCTCATTGCCTTGTATGATCCAACTAAAGCACAATGTAAAAAATGGGTTTTCGACAAGTTTTACATTTTGTTCTAGAGCTTTTTTGGTTAAAAGGATCGATAAAATGGATGGATGTGTCGCAACTTGCACAAGGTGTCGGAAGTTAGTCAAACCTCGTATGCGTGTCTATCATGGGCATGCCCACCTGATGGCAAAGTTTGGCTCATTTTAAAGATATCAACAAAAACACCATGTTTAATGGAGGGTGTTCATGTTCGTGCCAAGTTGGGGTCATTTATCCATAGTCGACCAATTGACAAGATGGGTGCATCCGTGAGATGTAGTTTTCCCTATCTTCAATGATTTAGTTATTTTCAATTTTGGTCAAATTGTTTATGAAAACTTTACAAACCTAGAACTGGATTTTCTTTAAATCCAAATCATTTTATAAATTTATAAAAAATATATAACAACAAGAACATGTTTTGGTATTCCAAATAATATTTCAAATTTTAAACACGTTTCAAAAGAACAATAAAGTTCAAAAGTAAGAAAAAATTAACGGGAAAATGGAAACTATCGTTCTAACGAGTGGAGGTAAGGACCCAACAGGTCAAGCCCATGCCAAGTAGCGAGTGGAACTCGCTCTTTGCACTCCACTTGGGTTGATCGAGTCGTGTAGGCCCAAACCTGCGTGAGCCTTTCGGTGACCCGTGCGCCCAACCGCCCATAACACCCAATTTAGTCCCACCCCGGTAAGCAACAAAAATTAGGGCATGGAGCTCTGCTATATAACTGATGAATTGTTATAATGCAAAGCAACACATTTGACGAGTTTGCTTGATGTAAACTGAACACCCAACCACATAAGATGTTTACCCAAGTTATCGGTTAACTACTTTTCCCTGTTCATTTTGGTTTATTGTTTTCTAACCGAGATTTAAAATAATTTGGATGGTAAAACCAAGTTTCCGATTTCTACCGCCTACCTGAGAATAAAGAAAATTTCATGAGTTTAAAAACATCATCAATTTGGAAAAAAGGTACACGAATATGAAAATTCATGATATTTGAAAAGTTTCATCAATTTAAAAAAATCATGAATTTGACAAAAAAATAAACCAATTTCGCAAAAGGTCAATGAATTTATCAAAAAAAAGTTGATGAATTTTATAGAAGTTTGTAAAATAGAAAAACATTCATTAACTTGACAAACATTCCATGAATTCAAAACATATGTTCATGGATTTGAAAAGGTTCACGAATTTGAGAACCTTCACAAATTTAAGCAAACAAAAAAGGAAAGAGAAAAAGAAGATAAGTATAAATAAAAAAGTATAAAACCAAAGAAAAGAAAGGACAAACAAAAGCAAAAAGAGGAAGAAACCATACACAGAAACTGCACAACAAAGAGAATAAAAGAATCAATTAGACACAACAAGTAAGTTGTCCTAGTTGATTATAGTGGGCGGAAGTAATCCAAGAGGTTCATAGTTAGAGTCCTACTTCTCTAAAATATGACTATCATGTCCTTTTTTATGGAATGGTATGGGCTAATGAGAAGCAAAAGGGCATAAAATATTCAAACACAGTAATCATATATATTCTTAGTTTTAGTTTTCATGTTATTACCCCCAAATATTCATGTTTCATACAATCAATTCTCATCGTAATATATTTCAAAATAATCTTGCAACAAGATGTGGGATATCATCTAGTTACGTAAAGCCAGGGGCCTAAAGTAGAGATAAATTTATCCCACAAGCGCCCCCCAATGGACAAGAGCGTACAAATATTTAGGACATATAATTAGCATATTAAGATCCATCATTAAATATACTTTCATCGTGTTTATTTGGTTTCCTAGATGTTTTGTGGCTCCTCTATAAACTTACAATTCAAGCACGTTAAGCATAATTTATTTTTATAGATTTAACCAAAATTATTATCAATCTATGATATTGTGTGGTAACCAAGGGTTTAGTCTCGTCACTTGGATGGACTTACGGAAGTATAATTCTAACCTCCTCGTCGTGGGTAGGATCCCATGAAACATGAGCGCTAGCACTAGTTCCTCGATCTTGCTACTCGAGGCATGGTCATGGCTTTCATTCATTCATTTCATTCTTTGTTATGTCGCGGAATCGGACCACTAGCACCAAATTCTATGAATCCTAAATAATCATGTCAATATGGACACAATCTAATGAAAGCTAAATAAGAAGAAGAAATCATGTGGGTGGTAATCTCATAGGAATCCTCCAAACCGAATGAGTGATAAATGATCTCGCGGCTACATAATTCTTATTAATTTTAATTTGACTTACTATTTAAATTATATGTATTATGTATTTACATAATCCAGCTCGTAGTTTAGTGGCGTGAGCCTGTGGTCGAGCTTAGTGTGAGAAAAAGTAGGTCATCGCCCGCCCAATTTTGCTGCAACATAATGGGTTCGAGGGAGAAAGAGCCATGGAGATGATAACAACTTTGGGCTTCCTCAAAACTAGCCTGCCCACTCATTTTCATTCTTTCTTCTCCACTCGTACGAGCTAAAAAATTGTCTAAAACGAAGGTTCAGTCGCACAACACAACTTAATACTTTCCTTTAATTTTTTTACCTTTAATTTCCCAAAAGGGAAAATTATAGGAGTAGTGGAGAAAGGATCGAGATGTACTTAGAGGGGGGTGAATAGGTACAATTTCAAATTTTAATTGTTACTTAGTAATTTTAGGCAGTATTGCGGAATATGAAAGTGAACCTGACAATTGCTAACATGATAATGGTGCAAAGTATATTAACAAGGCAACTAGTAATGAGATAAGCAAGAACAATGTAATTAAACTAAGTGCAAGAGACAAATAACCACAAGTAGGAAGTTAGGGTTAGGAATAACCGCAACTCCATGAGATGTGGATGTATGTCGATGTTCACTTCCTTGGAGGAAAGCTACCTCACCGTTTAGAGAGGTGGATGTTACCACGAAGGCACATCAATGACATGAAGTCTCACCCTATTCTCTACTTGAGACAACACCACGAAGGCGTTTCCCAAACAGTAGTGGTAGACCTTGGGGTTGTCTCCAAACCCTCACAAACTTTCTGGGGGTAATAACAATGGTTGATTCGTCACCGAAGAACTCCTACTGCCTATGAGTCTCCAACCTCCAAGAGTAACAAGAAAGATAGGGAAAATCTCAAGACTTTCTCATATCACAAATTACTTTGGTCAAGAGAAGGGGAAGGATTGGATCTATCACTTGATTGGAGCACTTATCACAAATACTCTCAAATGTCTCATCGATCTTGGATTTGGTGTATGACGATGAGAGAGAGAGAGAGAGAGAGCGAGAAATATGTGTTCTAGGGTTAGCTCAAAGTGAATGTTCAACCTTATCTTGAGGTAGAATAAGGCTATATATAGTGGTAGTGAGAATATAGTCATTGTAGAGTAAGTGGCTCGCACTAGCCGGACATCCGGCATAAAGACAATACCAAACAGTTAAGCAGATCCTGAGAAAGAAAGCAAAGAAGTCGAACATCCGGGGGACCCGTACATCCGACCCTCCAGTGAAGTCCCAGACATCCCACATATGCTCGAGCATCCGGCGTACAAATCTATCAGGACAACACGCTTCTGTTGTTGGCACGACGGACTTTCGGCAGAAGGCCCCGAAAATCCGGTAGCCCGGACATCCGGCAGGGTGCCTAACATTCAGCTTATTTCACGCAAAAAAGGCCGATGCTTTATGGACAGTTGGGGGGCAGATATCCGGGGGACAGCTCGAAAAGCCGCCTGCTGGTGAATGCCCACACATCCGGGGCACGGGTCGGACATCCGGCCATCACAGTGAGACATCGTTTTCTCTCGATAGTGGGGGGAGTATGAAAAGAATTTACCCCACTATCGTTTGAATAAGTGGCCCTAGTTAGAACATGCAAAGTGTTTGCAATGACTTGAGCATGTCTTTTACCAACCCTATCGATCCCCTCTTAATAGTGCGGGATCCCTAGACTCAAGAACAAAAGAAAACAAGATTCGTAGACCTCTTTGTTCCTCCTTCCTCAAGTCATATCAGTTCCATTCGTGTGTGATCCACACCTATTTTCACTTGAGGACTAATACCTGAGATTTACTTGACAAACATAGTTGGTCCTCCACACATTCATTGTTATCAACATCACAATATGACGTAAGGGCATGATTGCACTTTCATTCTCTTCCTTTTTGTTTGTCGCTGACAATCATACATGTAGTATAAAAATATTGCAATGACAATCATGAGAGCACAAGTAATATGAAAATTTTACTGAACTCCCCCTCAAAGTGTGCATATTTGGATTAGCAATAATTCAATGCACATATATTATGTTTTCTCAAGGGGAGTGTTCGAAACATAAGCAAGCCGTAGACAACCCATGAACCCAAGCTCATATGATAGAGAGTTATGATAGCCTAAGATAGCACTTGAGATACATCATACCTTAATGTCACAATTAAAGTCTTACAACCCATTAAACATAGCACGATTTTATGGATCAATGGTAACAAAGCAAATATATGGTTCACACGATAGCCTAACAAACTCCCCCCTTTGGCAACAACACACAAAAGGGGTGAAGACACTAATATAGAAGAGAATTCACTCCTGGCAGATGTCATCATTGTCGACCAACCCATCAAAGAACTCGGCGTACTCGTCACTGAACGCTAACTCGAAGGAAGAAGTAGGTGGTGCAAGAGGGATAGGATCATCATCGCTCACTAGACTGCCACGAGTGCGGAGACGTTGTTTGAGCAGATTCTTCGAGATGATCAAGCTATTTTGGACATCATGATTCTGCTGACAATTGAAGGTGATAGCCTTCATGATGGCATACTGGGTTTTCCCCAAGAAAGAAAAATGCGGCCAAGGGGCTCCTTCACACAGGAAGAAGCACTAGGTGCCCTGTTCGGCTCAACGTGAGGCTTCCCCTAGGCTGTGATGGGCCTCCTGGACTGAGAAGGCGTACTGGTCTAGATAAGGGCAACCTCGTACATGTGACAAGCATGCTTCCACTTGACATGTGCAATCGTCTTGACAATCTTAAAGGCGGTAGTGTGATCAATCAGTGCTTGAATGCATGGAAAATGAGGAAACTAACGTGTCTGCAAGATACTCGACAGACGAATCTCATGCCAAATGAAATGTGTGTGTGAAGCGGCTCTATGGGATGTGTGTGCATACGCACCATCAGGTCAATGGCTTAGCAGCGAGCCCGCGAGCGACCCCCTTCTTGGGATAAAGGGTGCGAAGCACACACTAATAGAGAATGTAGTAGGGGGAAAAATATGGAGAACACATTGGGTGGGTACTTGAGCTCCTCCTTTGTAAGCTGACATGAAGGTTTGACAAGCGGGAGAAGAGCTTCAAACTTCATGGGTGTATGATCTAGATGCTCGCCATGAATCTGATGACCAACACCAGAAAGGGCAAAAATCTGAACAAACCGATCATAGGTGATGCATTTATGGAAGTCAGCAGTAATCCATGTGAGAGTGTTGTTACGACCAAAGTAGCATGTGGCGTAGAACTGAAGAATGGCACCTTCATTCGAGTCACACTGAAAGGTGAATGTCGGACCAAGATCCATGTCATCAATGAACTAGATGGTCAGGGAAATGCTCCGGATTGGAGTGGACAAATGTTAGATCCACAGAGCAATGAGTGTTGGGTAACGTAGCATAAATTCAAAAAAATTCCTACGCATATTCAGATCTTCCTATGGAGAGACCAGCAACGAGAGAGGGGCGAGTGCATCTTCTTACCTTTGAAGATCGCTAAGCGGAAGCGTTGCTAGAACGCGGTTGATGGAGTCGTACTCGCGGCGATTCAGATCGCGGTGTGATTCCGATCTAGTGCCGAACCACGGCACCTCCGCGTTCAACACACGTGCAGCCCGGTGACGTCTCCCGCACCTTGATCCAGCAAGGAGGAGGGAGAGGTTGGGGAAGATCTCCGGCAACACGATGGCGTGGTGTCGATGCAGAGACGAGGTCTCCCGGCAGGGCTTCGCCAAGCACCGGCAGAGAGGAGGAGAAAGAAGAGCAGGGCTGCGCCGAGGAAGAGGAAGATTGGTTTTTCCAACAGCCCAAAGTGCCCACTATATATAGGGGGAGGGAGGGTCTGCGCCCTCTTGAGGGTTTCCCTCTCCTGGGAGCGGCGGCAGCCCTAGATGGGAGGAGGTGCGGCGGCCAGGAGGGGAGGAGAGGTGGCGCACCCTTCTGGTGAGGCCTTAGGACCACCTGCGCTAGGGTTTCCCCCTTCTCCAATCTTCTAGCGCCATGGGCTGAGTGTGGGGGGCGCACCAGCCCACCTAGGGGCTGGTTCCCTCCCGCACTTGGCCCATCTAGCCTCCCGGGGTGGTGGCCCCCTTCCGGTGGTCTCGGTGGTCCTGGTACGTTACCGACGACGCCCAAAACACTTCCGGTGTCCAAAACCATCCGTCCTATTTATCAATCTTTACCTCCGGACCATTCCGGAGCTCCTCGTGACGTCCGGGATCTCATCCGGGACTCCGAACAACTTTCGGTAACCTCGTATAACAATTCCCTATAACCCTAGCGTCATCGAACCTTAAGTGTGTAGACCCTACGGGTTCGGGAGACAGGCAGACATGACCGAGACACCTCTCCGGCCAATAACCATCAGCGCGGTACGGATACCCATGGTGGCTCCCACTTGCTCCATGATGATCTCATCGGATGAAGCACGATGTCAAGGATTCAATCAGTCCCGTATACATTTCCCTTTGTCTGTCGGTATAGAACCTGCCCGAGATTTGACCGTCGGTATACCTATACCTTGTTCAATCTCGTTACCGGTAAGTCTCTTTACTCGTTCCGTAGCACGTCATCGTGTGACTAAATCCTTAGGCACATTGAGCTCATGATGATGTTCTACCGAGTGGGCCCAGAGATACCTCTTCGTCACACGGAGTGACAAATCCTGATCTCGATTCGTACCAACCCAACAGACACTTTCAAAGGTACCCGTAGTGCACCTTTATAGTCACCCAGTTACGTTGTGACGTGTGATACACTCAAAGCACTCCTACGGTATCCGGGAGTTTCACAATCTCACGGTCGAAGGAAAATACACTTGACATTAGAAAAGCTTTAGCATACGAACAATACGATCTAGTGCTATGCTTAGGATTGGGTCTTGTCCATCACATCATTCTCCCAATGATGTGATCCCTTATCAATGACATCTAATGCCCATGACCAGGAAACCATGATCATATATTTACTAACGAGCTATCCAACTAGAGGCTTGCTAGGGACACATTGTGATCTATTTATTCACACATGTATTATTGTTTCCTGTTAATACAATTATAGCATGAACAATAGAGGATTATCATGAACAAGGAAATATGATAATAACCATTTTATTATTGCCTCTAGGGAATATTTCCAACAATGAGGTGACAGTCCACGCTGACGAACCATACTAGCATAAAGATCCCGATGCATGCGAGTATGAAACCAATGGTATTCAGCATTAGTAGCCATCTCAAACTGATTGATATCATGCCTGAACTGAAGATATGGACCAGCCCCATAGTCTTGAAGCCATGGAAGTGGCGATCATGGACTCACATGTCCATGGAAATGGGACGACCATGGGTAGTAGGCATAGGAGAACACCAGACTTAAGGAATAGGAGGTTTCGGAGCCCGTCGAGTTCCTCGCTTAGTCTAACCAACAGTGCCTCGTCATCCTCCACAACATAATCATCATCATCTGTATCATATGCATAGGAGGGACGATGCCCACGGTTGCCACTGGGCTCGGTGGTGGTCTTCTTGGAGGTTCGTTTCTTCTTAGGCCAGAGATTCTCCTCAAAATCAATGGAGCCCTGTCGACGAGCGACTGAAAATGAGAGGAGAATGGGACACCAATGATAGGAAGATAAAGACGATATATACTTCGCACACAAAATTAAACAAGTAAAAATGTTGACATTATGTCCATGACCATAGGGGCAAGCCTAGGGTTGGGGCAAAAATTCAACATGACAAATGTGAACTTTATGATCAGTACATGGAGTGGGATGATAGCATCAGCTTAGAGTGGAAATTTGATTTAGAGATGAAGACATGCAAGTGTGGACCATATATCGATATGAACGACAAGATCAAAAAAGGGGAATACTTGGACACAATTCAACCAGAGCCGAGGGAATGGAGGATGTGCATACCATGGGCCGATTGTTCCTCACGGGACCGAAGATGGCGTTGTTGGTCCAAGGCATCATGGACACCGGAAGCCCGTGAAGCACCCGACACCAAGTAGTCCTTCTCACGGAAGTAGTATAACACCAACACACAAATGGATTGGATGAATATGTAGATCGGGGGAGAAGTATGTGGAGGAGGGAGATCGGGGGTCGGAAGAAATGAGGGTGGCCGGGGTGGCGGTGGAGTATAGTGGGCGACGCCGCTGGCTCAGAGGACTGAGGGAGCGGGTGGGTGGGCAAAGAACTGACCCGAGCCCTGCATGTTTCACATATAAATTTTATATGAGGGTCGTTGGTCTGCACATCCGGGGCATATCTCGGACATCCGGGGCTGAGTCTGGGGGTTTTGTTGTTCTTTGGCACTAGACGGGCCAGATGTCCAGCGGGAGGTCCCAGATATCCGCCCCTGGGGTCTAGCCCGAAAATCCGACAGAATTACCAGATGCCTGGGGCCTAGAGTTCTGAGAAGGTTTATGTTTTATCAATAGACGGGCCAGAAATCTCGCGGGAGGGCCGGATATCCGGGGCTTGGGCATGCAGAATAGTGGCCAACAGACTAAAGGGACGTCGCCATAGAAATAGAGTTTCATATTAGTTAACGATAATGGAATAAGAGACATATAAAATGTAATGATAAAGCACATGACTCAAACTAACAAAATTGACACGAGATCTCGCAAGATGATGAGGATCAAGACTACCATGTGTATGTATATGTGATTTGGCACTACAAAGGTTTGAACCTTGGGACCAACATCACTATACTCCATCATTTAAATTAGTGTAGTTTGACAAGTATAGTAACGTTCACAGTGTTTGTTTTATTTGTGCATCACATAGAGAAGATTCATTAATTTAATTGCTCCCCCTAAATATATGTGTACATATAGACAAGACATGAAGTAAGTGCATACATAGGTACGTGATATCATACAACATTGTTAGCTAACTCCAAGATACCAAGTTCATGCCTTAGTTGACAAAACCGAGCTTCATCCAATAGTTTGATGAAGATGTCGGCAAGTTGAATATCTGTACCAATGTGTGTAATCTCAATATATCCTTTTTGCACATGGTCTTGAATGAAATGATGACAGATGTCAATATGCTTGGTGCTAGGGTGTTGGACGGGGTTGTTGGCGATCTTGATTGCACTTTCATTGTCACATAGAAGAGGCACCTTCTTATAGGTAATTACATAATCCTTGAAGGTTTGCCTAATCCATAGCGATTGGGTTTTGCAACTTCCGACGGTGATGCATTCGGCTTCGGTGGTGGAAAGGAACACATAGTTTTGTTTCTTCAAGGAACAACTTACCAATGAGCGTCCAAGAAACTAACATGCACCGGAGGTGGATTTCTGATCAACCTTGTCGCCATCCCAATCCGCTTCTGTGTACCCAATGAGATCAAACTTAAAATCCCTAGGGTACCATTGCCCCAACATTGAGTTGTATGATTATGACAAGAACCAAGATGGATTCAACTTGACCAAATGGTTTCTTGTAGACAAATTGCTAATTGCTCTTGCTCCATATCACCGTCCAAAGGTATGGGACATAATAAGAGAGCGTGGTTTCAAGGACATGTCCCTCGATGATTTCATTTCAACCTTCCAACTATTTCAAGAATACGAGGCCAATGCTACAAGACACCTTGCCATGCATGGTTCCTCATCACCCAAGACAAACCTTGCCTCGAAGGCCAAACATGTAAGGGAGGATGTTGTTAGTTAAGAGGAAGAACAAGATGATGAAGAAGGTTATGAGACTGAATTAGATGAGGGGCCGTGATATGAAGAGATGGCTCTCTTTGTGAAGAAGTTTAGTGCAGAAAATTCGAGGGAAGATTTCCAAATAAGAAAGTAAGGACTTGCTACAATTGTGAACAAACCAACCACTTCTCAAAGAGTGCCCCTACGAGAAGAGTGAATACAAACCAAGATTTCTAGAGACATTTGTGAAGAATAAGTTGCCCAACCCAATGAACTTCAAGTTTAAGAAGAGAGATGGGAGGGAAATAGTTTCCCAAGATGAGTCTGATCTCGATGATGTTGGAGGTGTTGCCGGTATAGCCAATGAGATCAAACTTAGCATCCCTAGGGTACCATAGCGCAAATATTGGGGTGTGAACAAGGTATCTAAGAATGTGTTTAATTGTCAAGTGGTGACTCTCCCTAGGAGAGGCTTGATATCGTGCACATATGCCTACACTTAACATGATATCCAGTCTAGATGCACAAAGGTAAAGCAATGAACCAATCATGGAGCGATAAGTAGATGTGTCAAAAGGGGTACCATTTTTGTTGGCATTGATAACAACTTTGGTTGCCATGGGTTTCTTGCAAGGCTTGGCATGGGTCATTCCAAACTTCTCAAGAATGTCCTTGGTGTACTTGGCTTCTGATCAAAAAATCCCTTCTTGGCATTATTCAATTTGAAACCCAAGGAAGAAATTGAAATTTGCATTGAGTGACATCTCAAGATTCTTCATCATAGAGGTCACAAACTTCTTACAAAGATGAATATTAGGAGAACTAAAATGATGTGATCTACGTTGATTTGGCATAGTATCAAATCACCTTTCTCCCTCTTAGTAAAAAGAGTAGGGTCAATTAGTCCCCTCACAAAGCCATCATCAATGAAAAACTTCTTAAAGTGATCATACTAAGCACGAGGTACTTGTTTGAGGCCATACAAAGCCTTGTGAAGTTTATAAAAATAGTTTTTGTGATTGGGATCAAAGAACCCGAGTGGTTGTGATACATATACTTCTTATTGTAGAGAAATGTTAAGGAAAACACTTTTCACATCCATTTGATGTAATGTAAAGCCATTGAAAGCAGCATAAGCAAGTAAGATGCGAATAGATTCAAGATGTGCAACAGGAGAAAAGGTTTCATTGAAGTCCAAACCTTCAACTTGTGAGTACCCTTGAGACACTAACCTTGCCTTGTTTTGAATGATGGTACATGATAACACACAAGTATAGGGGATCGTGACAGTCTTCACGGGTAGTATTTCACCATAATTTATTGATTCGACACAAGGGGAGCCAAAGAATATTTATTGGCCGTAACAGTTGAGTTGTCAATTGAACCACACATGAGATATATCTCTGCAACACGGATTTAGGCGCACATCAAATGATAGTAGTAACAGTAGTAGTGATAGCATAGATTTTGGTAACAGTAGTAATGGTAGTAACATTAGCAATTAAGTAGCAGGTGTGGCAGTAGTAGCAACAATAGTAACTTAGCAAGATTCAGTATATGTAAAGCATAGGCACATGGATCAGTGATGGATAATGATCTAGATGACATTGATCATGTAACATGTACACACTAGGGCAATATAGAACTAGCTCCAATTCATCAATATAATGTAGGCATGTATTCCGTATATAGTTATATGTGCTTGCAATAAGAACTTGCATGACATCTTTTTTCCTACCCTCCCGTGGCAGAGGGGTCCTATTGGAAACTAAGGGATATTAAGTCCACCTTTTACTACAGAGCAAGAACAAAGCATTAACACATGGTGAATACATGAACTCCTCAAACTATGGCAATCACCAGAAAGAATGCCAATTATTGTCATCTTGGGGTATGCGGATCAAGACACATAATAGGTAACTACAACTTGCAAGATAGGATCCAAATCACTCTCATATTGATAAAAACATTATAGGTTCAGATCTGAAATCATTGCACTCGGGCCCTAGTGACAAGCATTAAGCATAGCAAAGTCATAGTAACATCAACCTCACAACATAGTGGATAACAGGGATCAAACCCTGTCAAACTTAACTCGATTACATGATCAATCTCATCCAATCCCACTGCTGTCCAGCAAGCCTACAAAGGAATTACTCACTCCCGGTGGTGAGCATCATGGCGGTGTTGATGAAGAAGGGTTGGTGATGATGACGACGACGAACCCCCCTCTCCGAAGCCCCAAATGGACTTCGGATCAGCCCTCTAGAGGAAGAACAGAAGGTGGCGGTGGCTTTGTCTTGTGAAACGCGATGAAAAAATCTCTCTAAATTTTTCTTCGGAGATGTGATTTTATAGGAGCGGAATTAGGGTCAGAGGAGTTTGATTTAATTTTGATTAAGCAGGACTAGGAATCCTTGTTACTGACCTCTCTAGTGCAATGCCGACGAATAAACGTGTGTCGTGAGAGTAACTTACTTAGCATGGAAGATACTAATTGCCCCGTCGCTCCATGAGCAATACGAGTGCACAAAACAAATGTTTGTTTGAATATTTAGAGGTGGAACATGCAAGTTTACTTGGAACGTCATGGTAATAGCACATATAGGCAGGTATGGTGGACTCATGTGGAATAACTTGATTTTAAGGACAACTTACCGAAGGAACGTTCGGGGGGCAAATGAGGAGAAACATCCTCGTGGTTGGGAGGTTGTAAATTCTAGCTGCGAGGATCTTCACCAACGATCTACATCGACTCTACTTCCGCTGCACTACGAGTCAGTAACATCAGATCAAACACTGTATGCATCTTCATAGTGGTCCTGGGCTAGTGCGTAGGTCGGAAAGTTTTCGTTTTCTATCGCGTTCCCCTACAATGGTAACCCTGTCTTAAAAGTCGTGTTGTTTGACAACGATGAACCTACGAGCTATGGAGAAGCGATGGTGGGCCCGGATTCCAATAAATGGTTAGAGGCCATGAAATCCGAGATAGGATCCATGTATGAAAACAAAGTGTGGACTTTGGAAGAATAATCTGAAGGGAGAAAGTCCATTCAGAATAAATGGATCTTTAAGAAGAATACGAACATCGACGGTAATATCACCGTCTGTAAAGCTCGACTTGTGGCAAAGGGTTTTTCACAAGTTCATGGAGTTTACTACGATGATACTTTCTCACCCGTAGTGATGCTTAAGTCTGTGAGAATCATGTTTGCAATAGATGCATTTTTTGATTATGAAATTTGGCAAATGGATGTCAAAACAGCGTTCCCTAATGGTTTCCTTAAGGAAGAGTTGTATATGATGCAACCGGAAGGTTTTGTCGCTCTAAAGAATGCTAACAAAGTGTGCAAGCTCTATCAGTGCACTTATGGGCTAGTGCAAGCATCTCGGGGTAGGAATCAGCGTTTTGATGAGGTGATCAAGGCGTTTGGGTTTATACAAGTTTATTGAGAAGCTTGTATTTACAAGAAAGTGAGTGGGAGCTCTATAGCATTTCTAATATTATATGTGTATGACATATTGCTGATTGGAAACAATATATAATTTCTGGGAAGCGTAAAGAATTATTTGAACATCAGTTTTTCAATGGACCTATGAGAAGGTGCTTACATATTAGGCATCAAGATCTATAGAGATAGATCGAGACTCTTAATAGAACTTTCACAAAGGACATACCTTGACAAAGTTTTGAAGAAGTTGAGAATGGATTAGTCCAATAAAGGGTTCTTTCCTGTATTGCAAGGTGTGAAGTTCAGTAAGACTCAATGCCCAGTGACTGTAGAAGATAGAGAAAAGATGAGTGTCATCCCCTATGCTTCAGCCATAGGCTCTGTCATGTATGCAATGTTGTGCACAAGACCTGATGTCAGCCTTGCCATAAGTATGGCAGGAAGGTTTCAAAGTGATCCAGGAATGGAACACTGGACAACGGTCAAGAATATTCTGAAGTACCTGAAAAGGGCTAAGGAAATGTTTCCAGTGTATGGAGGTGATCAAGAGCTCGTCGTAAAGGGTTACATCGATGCAAGCTTTGACATTGATCCGGATGACTCTAAGTCGCAAACCAGATATGTGTATATTCTCAATGGGGGTGCGGCAAAATGGTGCAGTTCCAAGCAAAGCGTGGTAGCCGAGTCTACATGCGAAGCGGAGTACATAGCTGCCTCGGAGGCGGCTAAATAAGGTGTTTGGATGAAGGAGTTCATGACATATCTTGGAGTTGTGCCTAGTGCACTGGATACAATGACTGTGTTCTGTGACAACACTTGTGTCATTGCTCTAGTCAAGGAACCGAGGTTTTACAAGAGGACCAAAATATTGGAAATATGCCCTAGAGGCAATAATAAAATAGTTATTATTATATTTCCTGTTTCAAGATAATCGTTTACTATCCATGCTATAATTGTATTGAATGGAAACATAAATGCATGTGTGGATATATAGACAAAACAATATCCCTTGTGAGCCTCTAGTTGACTAGCCCGTTGATCAAGGATGGTTAAGGTTTCCTAGCCATAGACAAGCGTTGTCACTTGATGACGGGATCACATCATTAGGAGAATGATGTGATGGACAAGACCCAAACTATAAACGTAGCATATGATCGTGTCAGTTTGTTGCTACTGTTTTCTACATGTCAATGTATCTGTTCCTATGACCATGAAATGATGCAACTCCCGGACATCGGAGGAATACCTTGTGTGTATCAAACGTGGCAACGTTACCGGGTGACTATAAAGGTGCTCTATAGGTATCTCTGAAGGTGTTTGTTGGGTTGGCATGGATCAAGACTGGGATTTGTCACTCCGCGTGACGGTGAGGTATCTCGGGGCCCACTCGGTAATACAACATCACAATAAGCCTTGCAAGCAATGTGACTAAGGAGCTAGTCACAGGATCTTGTATTAGGAAAGAGTAAAGAGACTTGCCGGTAATGAGATTGAACTAGGTATAGAGATACCGACGGTCGATTCTCGGGCAAGTAACATACCGAAGGACAAAGGGAACTGCATACAGGATTAACTGAATCCTTGACATAGAGGTTCAACAGATAAAGATCTTTGTATAATATGTAGGATCCAGTATGGATGCCCAGGTCCCGCTATTGGATATTGATCGGAGAGTGTCTCGGTCATGTCTGCATAGTTCTCGAACCCGCAGGGTCTGCACACTTAATGTTCAATGATGTTTCAGTATAGTTGAGCTATAGGTGTTGGTGACCGAAGGTTTTTCGGAGTCCCGGATGAGATCCTGGACGTCACGAGGAGCTCTGGAATGGTTTATAGGTAAAGATTGATATATAGTAAGTCTTGTTTTGGTCACCGGAAAGGTTTCGGGCTCATCAGTAGTGTACCGGGAGTGCCGGGAGGGTGTCAGGGGACCACCAGGAGGGGTGTGAAGACCCTAGGGCTTCACGGGCCAAGAAAGGAGGCAAACCATCCCTGGTGGGCTGGCCGAAGCCACTTCTAAGGGCCCATGCAGCTGGAGTAGGAGATAATGGAAAAATACAAAAGGTGGAAAGGGTTTCCAAGTGGAAGGGGAATCCTACTATGAGTAGGATTGCAGGAGGACTCCTCCTCTCCTCCCACTTCGGTCGAGCCAAAGGGGCAGCCCTAGGGCCAGCGGCCTCGTGCCTCTCCTCTTATATATACTAGAGCTTTTGAGGGTTTTTGGGACAAACCAATTAGTCACGTGCTACCCTCTCTCTAGACCCGTTTCTCCTCTAGTCTAGTTTTCTGCGGTGCTTAGGCAAAGCCCTGCTCGACTAGCTCCACCACCATCGCCGTCACGCCGTTGCGCTACCGGAGAACTCATCTAGCTCTTCGCCCCCTCTTGCTGGATCAAGAAGGCGTAGATCATCGTCGAGCTGTACGTGTGCTGAATGCGGAGGTGTCATCCGTTCGACGCTAGATCGGGACGGATCATGGGACGGCAACGATTTGGATCGTGAAGATGTTCCACTACATCAACCGCGTTTCTTAGCGCTTCCCGCTTAGAGATCTACAAGGGTATGTGGATAGGATCTCCCTCTCGTAGATGATCATCACCATGATAGGTTTTCGTGTATGTAGGAAATTTTTTGTTTCCCATGCAACGTTCCCCAACAGTAGCATAATGAGCTAGGTTCATGTGTTGATGATATCATGAGTAGAACACAAAACAGTTTGTGGGCGTTGATGTTCAATTTGCTTCCCTCCTTAGTCTTTTCTTGATTCGATGGTATTGTTGAATTGAAGCGGCCCGGAGCAACATTACTCATACGCTTACGAGAGACCGGTTTCATCGACTAACATGCAACTTGTTGCATATAGATGACTGGCGGGTGCTTGTTTCTTCAACTTTAGTTGAATCGTATTTTACCGAGGCGGTCCTTGGAGAAGGTTAAATATCAATTTGCATATCACCGCTGTGGCTTTGCGTAAGTAAGATGCGATCATACTAGATACCGATAGCAGCCATGTAAAACATGCAACAACAAATTGGAGGACGTCTAACTTGTTTTTGCAGGGTATGCTTGTGATGTGATATGGCAAATAACATGATATGATATATTGGATGTATGAGATGATCATGTTGTAGTAGTTAAATATCAGCTGGCACATCGATGCTACGGCAACCGGCAGGAGCCATAGGGTTGTCTTTAAATTTATTTTGCGCTTGCCGATGCTCTTACTATATCGCTAGGAAGTAGCTTTAGTGGTAACATCATAGTTAGCGCGACAACCTCGATGGCAGCACAATGATGGAGGTCACGGTGTGGCACCGATGACGATGGAGATCATGTCGGTGCTTTGGTGATGGAGATCAAGAAGCACAAGTTCATGGCCATATCATGTCACTTTTGATTTGCCTGTGATGTTAATCCTTTCATGCACCTTATTTTGCTTAGGACGACGGTAGCATTATGAGGTGATCCCTCACTAAAATTTCAAGACGAAATTGTGGTCTCCCCGACTATGCACCGTTGCTACAGTTCGTTGTTTCGAGACACCACGTGATGATCGGGTGTGATAGACTCAACGTTCACATACAACGGGTGCAAAACAGTTGCGCACGCGGAACACTCGGGTTAAGCTTGACAAGCCTAACATGTGCAGACATGGCCTCGGAACACATGAGACCGAAAGGTCAACCATGAATCATATAGATGATATGATTAGCATAGGGATGCTGACCACTGAAACTATACTCAACTCACGTGATGATCGGACTTGAGTTAGTGGATTTGGATCATGCGACACTAGAATGACTAAAGGGATGTCTATTTGAGTGGGAGTTTATTAGTAATATGATTAGCTAAACTCAATTGTCTTGAACATAGTCTAAGTAATCTTTGCAAATTTTATGTTGTTGATCAATGGCTCGCGCAGTAGCAACCTTGGATTTTAATACGTTCCTAGAGAAAGCTAAGTTGAAAGATGATGGAAGCAACTTCGTTGACTGGGCTCGAAATCAGAGGCTTACCCTCATGGCTGGCCAAAAGCAATATGTGCTTGATGCTGCGCTAGGGGATGCACCACCCGCTACGACGACCCAAGATGTTTTGAATGCTTGGCAGTCCCTAAGGATGACTACTCATTGGTTCAATGTGCGATTTTCTATGGCTTAGAACCGGGACTTCAAAGACATTTTGAACGTCATGGAGCATATGAGATGTTCTAGGAGTTGAAGTTTATCTTTGAGAAGAATGCCCGGATCGAGAGGTATGAGACCTCTGATAAGTTCTATGGTTGCAAAATGGAGGAGAACGGGTGTGTCAGTGAACACATAATCAGAATGTCTGGGTACTCTCATCGTCTAGCTGAGCTGGGGATTGAACTCCCGCAAGAGGCTATCACTAACAGATTTCTTCAATTACTGCCACCTAGCTATAAGAGCTTCGTGTTGAACTATAACATGCAAGGGATGAATAAGTCACTCGCCGAGATGTTTGCGATGCTGAAAGTCGCAGAGTCAGATATCCAGAAAGAGCATCAAGTGTTGATGGTCAACAAGACCACCAGTTTCAAGAAAAACAACAAAGGCAAGAAGGGTAACTCCAAAAAGAGTGGCAAATCTGTTGCCCCTTCGACGAAGAAACCCAAGGCTGGACCTAAGCCGGAAACTAAGTGTTATTATTGCAAGGGATCCGCTCACTGGAAGCAAAACTGCCCCAAGTATCTGATACGTCCCAAACATATCTATAATTTATGCTTGTTCCATAATATTTTGGGTGACATTGTTATATCTTTTCCTACACTTTTATATCATTTTACACATATTTGTACTAACCTACTAACTCAGTGCACCCAGTGCCAGTTTCTCTCCTGATGTCTATTTTGCAGGGGCTTTTACCCAATTTTCCGAAGCCCGGAAAATTCCAGGAAAAATATATAAAAAATCAGCATAACGGAAGCTCCCAGATCACCGAAGATGGGCCAGAGGGGGGGCCATGGGCCGTCCAGGCGACCCCCTGGCGCGGCCTACCCCGTGACCGCGCGAGGAGGCCGCCTGGGTGGGCCCCAACTCCTCCGGTGCCCTCCTTCGGCCTATATTTAGTCCTCCGAGAGGAAACCCTTCCACAACTTCCAGAATCACGAATTTCGACATCGTCTCGCCGCTACAGCGCTTCCGAGATCGGGAGCGTCAGGAGACCTCTTCTCGGCACCCTGCCGGAGGGAGGATTGACCTCCGAGAGCTTATCCACCACCATGGACGCTTCCCGGACGTGTCATGAGTAGTCCTCCTTGGACCATGGGTCCATGACCAGTAGCTATGTGATGTATTCTCTCCAATCTTGTGCTTCAATGGTTAGTCCTTGTGAGCTGCCCTACATGATCAAGGCATCTATGTAATTCTCTTGCTATTGCTATGCTCGGTTTGTTGGGATCCGATGGATTATGAGATTATGTTTAGATTGTTATGAGTTATATATTTGATTATCCTTTTTATATTATGTTCCTTAGTGATTCATGCATGTTCTCCGTTGCTATTTATTGCTTTGACCGAGTAGAAGATTGTAACTCCAAGAGGGAGCGTTATGCATGATTGTGGGTTCATGCCCCTCGATGTCTACCTTGAGTTACAGAAACATGAGACTAGGGTATGTGTTGTTGCCACCAGGGAGAAAACAACGATGCTTGTGACCACGGTTGCAAGGATTGTTTACCTTACGCATAGTTTGTTAATGCAGTTGTCCGTTGCTTTGAGCTTACACTTTGGGTGGGGCTCGCAACTTAATACCGACGAGATATTCTGGATAGATATCTCAATGTGGATGGTTAGTAAGTAGATGCTGATGAATAAACGGTCTACTTGTCTTGGCATACTGCCCATTACTATTGAACCTCTAACTATCAAGTAGCATAATTAGCATTGCGGTGCGCTCATAATTCTGTCAATTGCCCAACTGTGATTTGTTTACCCAAGCATAGTTGTTTGTCGTCTTTTGGGAGAGAGACGTCACTTGTGAACATCATGTGACTCCGGTCCATATCACCATCATTGTTTACACCTCCATCATTTATCGCTTTCATTTACTTTTCCGTTGCAATCACTATTACCTTTCCGGCTTGTGTTTTGATCCTTTGCAAACTACAAGTCGGGGAGATTGACAACCTCTCTGTACTTGTTGGGAGCAAAGTTATTTGTTGTGTGTGCAGTTCCACGCCTTCTGCTAGCGCCAGGGTGGAATACACCTACTTGTTAATCCTAGGAGTCCTCTTGGTTCGATAAACCTTACAGTCTGTGTGTGAGGGAAAACTTGCTGCTGACTACATCTCAACCTTCCACTTGGGGTAACCAACGAGGTGCGAGAAGTATATACATCATCTCATCATCAAGCAAAGTTTTCTCGCACCGTTGTCGGGGACTCCAATCTTTAAGATAGGGGAGTTGCATGCTATCCTTTACCTTTGCTTTTTAGTCTTGTTAGTTTGCTTTTTTCTTTTTGCTTTAGAGTCTTATACCAAAAACCAGAAAAGTATTAGTTGCTTTGTTCTTGCTTGTTGCCGCTGCTATGGGTTCCACCGAGAACACCAAGTTGTGTGACTTCACTAGTCACAACAACAGTGACTTTATCTGCACTCCTATTGCTGCTCCCACCATTAGAGCCACGTCCTATGAGATTAAACCTGCTTTACTGAATCTTGTTATGAAGATCAATTCTCTGGTGCTGGAGATGATGCTGCTTTGCACTTGAATTTTTTTGTTGAGCTCTGTGATATGCAAAAATATAAAGAACTAGATGGTGATATTGTTAAACTTAAGCTTTTTCCTTTCTCCTTGAGAGGAGGAGCTAAAGTGTGGCTTCAATCTTTGCCTAGGAATAGCACATATTCTTGGGATAAGTGCAAAGATGCTTTTATTGGGAAGTATTACCCGCATACTAAGATTATCCAGTTGAGGAGTAACATTATGAATTTTAGACAATTGGATAATGAACACGTTGCTCAAGCTTGGGAACGTATGAAATCTCTTGTTAAGAATTGCCCTACACATGGTTTGACTACTTGGACGGTTATCCAAACTTTCTATGCAGGATTGAACTTTACGTCGCGGAATCTGTTAGAATCAGCCGCGGGAGGAATCTTTATGTCAACTACACTTGGTGCTGCCACAAAGCTATTGGATGAGATGATGACAAATTATTCTCAATGGCACACCGAGAGAGCTCCAACAGGTAGGAAGGTAATGTTGGAAATATGCCCTAGAGGCAATAATAAATTGGTTATTATTATATTTCCTTGTTCATGATAATCGTTTGTTATCCATGCTAGAATTGTATTGATTGGAAACTCAAATACATGTGTGGATACATAGACAACACACTGTCCCTAGTGAGCATCAAGTTGACTAGCTCGTTGATCAAAGATGGTCAAGGTTTCCTGGCCATAGGCTAGTGTTGTCACTTGATAACGGGACCACATCATTAGGAGAATGATGTGATGGACAAGACCCAAACTATAAACGTAGCATATGAACGTGTCAGTTTATTTCTACTATTTTTCTGTATGTCAATGTATCTGTTACTATGACCATGAGATCATGCAACTTGCGGACACCGGAGGAATACCTTGTGTGTATCAAACGTTGCAACGTTACTCGGTGACTATAAGTGTGCTCTACAGGTATCTCCAAAGGTGTCTGTTGGGTTGGCATGGATCAAGACTGGGATTTATCACTCCGTGTGACGGAGAGGTATCTTGGGGCCCACTCGGTAATACAACATCACAACAAGCCTTGCAAGCAATGTGACTTAGGAGTTAGTTACGGGATCTTGTATTACAAAACGAGTAAAGAGACTTGCCGGTAACAAGACTGCACTAGGTATGGAGATACCGACGATCGAATCTCGCGCAAGTAACATACCGAAGGACAAAGGGAACAACATACGGGATTAACTGAATCGTTGACATAGAGGTTCAACCGATAGAGATCTTTGTAGAATATGTAGGAGCCAATATGGACATCTAGGTCCTGCTATTGGTTATTGACCGGAGAATGTCTCAGGTCATGTCTGCATAGTTCTCGAACCCACACGGTCTGCACACATGAGGTTCGGTGACGTTTAGGTATAGTTGAGTTATAGGTGTTGGTAACCGAAAGTTGTTCGGAGTCCCATATGAGATCCCGGACGTCATGAGGAGCTCCGAAATTGTCAGGAGGTAAAGATTGATATATAGGAAGTCCTGTTTTGGTCACCGGAAAAGTTTGGGATCATCGGTAGTGTACCGGGTGTGCCGGGAGGGTACCGGGGACCATCGGGAGGGGTGTCACGCCCCGAGGGGCCTTATGGGCTGTGGGAGGATAGAAACCAGCCCCTATTGAGCTGACATAAGCTCCCACTAAGGCCCGTGAGGTTTGAGATGCAAAAACCCAAAGGTGGAAATAGTTTCCAAGTGGAAAGGAGGAATCCTACTCCTAGTAGGATTGGAGTAGGACTCCTCCACCTCCAATTTCGGCCAAACCTTGAGGGTTTGAGGCTGCCTCCTCCCCTCCCTCCCTCCTATATATACTAGAGGTATTGAACGTTTTTGAGTCACATAATTTCAGCCACGTGCTCCCCTCTCCTCTAGTTTGTAGTTCTTCCTCTAGATCGGATTTCTGCGGTGCTTAGGCGAAGCGCTGCAGGAATAGATCACCACCATGAGTGGCGCGCCGTCACGCTGTCAAAAAACTCATCTACTTCCACGTCTCTCTTGCTGGATCGAGAAGGTGGGAGTCGTCATCGCACTATACGTGTGCTGAATGCGGAGGTGTCATCCGTTCGGCACTAAATCGGGATGGATCGTGATGGGATCGCGCGACGGATCGTGATGAGATCGCAAGACGGGCTGCGATTTGAATCACGAATATGTTCCACTATATCAACCGCGTTATATACGCTTCCGCTTGGTGATCTACAAGGGCATGTAGATTCACTCTGCCCTCTCGTAGATGATCATCACCATGGATAGGTATTGCGTGTGCGTAGGATTTTTTTTGTTTCCCATGCTATGTTCCCCAACACGTAAACTCTGTTGAGGAGATCTCCTCTCTTAATGATAAGGTTGACATGATCATGACTTTACTCACTAAGCAAGCTCCTATTGATCCTCATGATGTTCCTTTAAATTCTTTGGTTGCTCAAGAAAGAGAGCACGTTGATGTTAATTTTATCTCTAGGAACAACTTTAATAACAATGCTTATAGGAGTAATTTTGGTAGCAATCCTAGACCGTTACCATCCAACAACTATGGGAACAACAACAATTATCGTAGCACCAAAAACTCCACTTCTGAATTAGAGAGCATTCTTAAAGATTTTATCACTTCTCAAAAAGCCTTCAACAAGAATGTAGAAGAGAAACTGGAAAAATTAGATAGTCTCTCTTTGAAGGTGGACAACATAGCTCATGATGTAGAGATGCTTAAAATTAGAACTTCCCCACTTGAGGAAAGGAACACTACACCCATGAATGCTATCCAAGTCCAAATTAATGAGAACATAAGAATCTCAAAACTTTTAGCACCCATCGCACTCCTAGTCCCAATGGACCTATTAGTGGTGATGCTAATACCTCAACTATAGGACAAGAAAGTCCTTTGAATTTAGAGACTACTAAAAGAATGAGCTTAGATGACATCACTACAACTTTAATTAATGGTAGTAATCTTGATTTTGACAATTGTAGTCTTTCTGAAGTTATCACCTTTTTGAAAAGAATGGCTAAACACTACAAGAAATATGCTCATATGTGATGTTTTTTAAAATGTCGTTGATGAATTTGTCATAAATCTATGACGATTTCATCCGAGATTGTCATAAACCGTTTGAGGGGATCAAATCTACATATAAATTACGACGATGTGAGTCAAAACGTCGTAACCGCATAAGATGAGATCGTCATAACTTTTACGACGATTGTAAAAATGTCGTAACATGTTCTAACTATGTTGACATGGCACTCGTGGGTCCATTCTATCCCACCTGATCCTAGTTTGTGAAGCAACCTACTATTCTATCATTCCGAAAATTCTCGAAAAAATCTCATAAATACTTTGGACTATATATTTCTAAAATATGTGAAAACCCTCCCTTCCATAGTTCAAAAATAATTCAAAAATATTCATTTTCCTATTGTGTTCAGAATAGCACTTTATGAAGGAAGTGCTATTTCTATTTCTTTGATTACCCTCATATTGTTTGGGCACTCTTTCCTATCCAAATCATTGCCTCATGAAAACTTTCGTAACGATTTGCCTAGTAAATCTTTCTCAGCAAATTTCCAAAGTTTGTGTTCAGCTAACAACTTTGTGAAGGAAGTACTAGATAGGAATATCCTGATGAGTTGAATTTTTTCCACATCATCTATGTGCCCAAAACGGAGCTCTCCATAAAATTTTAGCTACATCTAACAATTCATGTGAGCTCATCATCCAATCTTTGTTTTTGGTAATATTTTCATTTTGTGAAGCAACTATGTTTTATATTGCTTTATAGTTGATGAAAAATTTACCACGGGATGATCCTGACCATATAACCTCAGTGCACCAAATTTTAGCTCATTTAGTTCAGCCAGTTTCTCTCAATATTTTTCCCAATATTCTGTTCAGTAGAGAGCATTGTGAAGGAAGTACAATTTTTGTTTTTCCAAATTTTATGAACTTTTTACAGTACCTTAATGTGCCCAAATTACCATCCTCCTCCAAATTTAAGCTCAATCCAATCATCTATGTGAGCCCAGTTTTAATTACCATTTTCTGTCCAGATTGGCAGATTGTGGAGGAAGTGTCACTTTGGCATGTCCAAATGGTATAATTTTTATACAGTGCCTTCATATGCCCAAATTAACATCATACACCAAATTTCAGCTCAATCCATTCATTCATTTGATCCCATCTTCAACATCCATATTTCTGCACAATGTGTTAGTTTGCAAAGCAAGTGCCACCTATATTCATCCATTTGAGCTAAAAATTTGCCAAGAGAGTCTCCTTAGTAGATGATCATACTCAGCCAAAATTTAGTCCCATTGTCTATGTGAATTACCCGCACCGCTAATCAAACACTTGGCTGCTAATTTATGTTTGAGCTTAGTTCGGTCTCCTCGTGAGATTCTTCTATTGTATTCTTATTTCTAACACCTACCGAGGGATTGTCCAACCCACCAGACAGGCCTATTCTACCTAGAACGCATGGCAACACAACGGTCAGGCGGTGACCATGCGGCTGGCATGCAAGTTCACGCGCTTTGGAGTTGGGGCCCTCGACCACCATCCAAACCTCGACGTCAAGGCACCACACCATGTATTTCTAATTAAATAGATACTTATATACCTATAAATGATTTTTGGGAAAAATAAAGAGCAAACTATAATGCAGCTGTAGTTCAAATTTAACCCGCTTCCAACTGAATCGACATAAATTTGTCTTTTTCATGAGAGGTGGATAAAAGATTTTAACACCCAACCATTTTGTCAATTGTACATTAAATATGGACTAGTGTTTTATAAAAATAATTTGGTCCAATTTTGAAGCAAATATATGGTAGGTCCTTCACAAAAAAACTCATTTTGGTCACTTGAAAAATGGAAAATGAATTTTTCATACAAGGAAAATGAAAACTTCCTTAATCAACATTGTTTGCCATTCCAATATGCACCCTTGTGCATAATATTATATCATTTCAACAAACTATGTCAGGAATGTGGTCATAAGATTGATCATTTAGCTTGAAAGCCATGAATCTTCACATATGATAGCCCATTTGTAAGAACACTTATTTAAAATAATTGTCGTATTGCTAGTTTATTATTTTTCCTGGTAACTTTGTCACATATAATGACACAATGCAATGGTTTTCCATTTTTTTGAATTTATTTTGAATTTTTCATGGCCATTTCAAAACGCGATCAAAACACCAGGTATGACCGTTCCTACCTAGTGGTTGAATCTTGAAAATATTTTGGTGTTTCTATGATTAAATAGATACTTGTGTACATAGAAATGATTTTTAGGAAAAATAAAGAGCAAACTATAATGTAGTTGCAGTTCAAATTTGACAATTTTCAACTAATTCAACGAAAATTTGTCTTTTTCACGAGAGGTCGATAAATTCTTTAACACCCAACCATTTGGTCAATTGTACATTAAATATGGATTAGTATGTTAGAAAAATCATTTGGTCCAATTTTGCTACAAATATATGGTACGTCCTTCACAAAAAAACTCATTTTGGGCACTTGAAAAAAGGAAAATGAATTTTTCATACAAGGAAAATGAAAACTTCCTTAAGCAACATTATTTGCCATTCCAATACACACCCTTGTGCACAATATTAGATCATTTAAACAAACTATGCCATGAATGTGGCCATAAGATTGATCATCTCGCTTGAAAGCCATGAATAATTTCATCACACTTATTTTTTAGAACACTTTTTAAAATAATTGCCATATTACAAGTTTATAATTTTTCTCGTAGCTTGGTCACATATAAGCAGTGCTTATCACTTTTGGAAATCCTATCTCATTTTAAATTCCATCATTAAAAATGATTTAAAATAAATATGATAAAATAAATCCTCAAACAACATGGGAAAAATGTTGCACACTTGGCAAAAATTCCAAAACTTTTGTTGTTAATGATAACAACATCACCCCCAAGTTGGTGTGGACCCCACCTTTGAAACCTGAACAAAAAGCAATTCTTAAATGCTCTTTTGTTTTGTAAAAATTGTCAACTTGTTCAAATAATTCCCAAGTTTTTTTGTGGATAGTAATAATATTGCATGTTATTTAATGGATCAAGTCATAAATTGTTCTAAGATAGAATGGTGCTGAAATTAATTAAAACATATCCTTGGCCCACTAGGCTAACCGGCCCAACCAGCCAACCGACCAGCCCACCCCACCACGAGATATATCTGCACTGCCCTGAAACCCTACCCACTCCCTAACCCCCCATTCACTCTCCCCACTCCCTCCCGGGGCAATCGGCGCCGCCTCCCAAATCTCCCTCGGGATGGACGTGATGGCCCCATCACGCCCGGCGAGGAGATCGCCCCCATGGCCACGGCGGCCAGCAAGCCGGCGGTGGCGCTACTGCTTCTGCACCTTGCCCTCATGGCCACGGCGACCAGCAAGCCGGCGGCGACGGTGATGGCCGGGACGGTGTCACGGGTGGATCTCCTGTAAGCCCTTCTCCCCTCCCTCAGATCTCCCTCCCCATCCTCCAGATCTCTCTCCCCCTCCTACCTTGTGTAAAGAATGATGGCTTGTGTTTTTGTGTAAACGGAGGTCGTCGTCCTTCTGCTCGGGATCTGCATCGAACCTCGCCGACCGGTTGTCGTCGACGCTCTGTGTTGCCGCCCTTCTGCTCGGGATCCCCAGCTGCCGCTCCAGCTCGGCGAACTCCTGGGCACTCTGGATCACATGGTCGTAGCAGATGTACGTCCCTCCGGCCGTGCTTTGGACCAGGTTTTTCTCCTCCAGTCCTTTTTTAAGTGCATTTAGATCTCGCCGCTCCGAGTATATTTATGCTGAGCTGAGTTTCTCTAGACACTAAAGCCTGCTACAGTATGGAACCGATCATGATGTGGTATTCTGTCTACACCTGCATTGTGTTATTATCTAGTTAAACGATGAGGTGAGCTGATAGCCTCATGCTCTGAAAATGTCTTGCTGCCATAGCAAAACAATACTGGTCAAGTGTTCCTTCCTATTTGTTTTCATCATATGTGTAGTAGTGCAATCAACTGATGCAAGCTTATCTTTGCCGGGTATATTTGAGAGGCATAAGGGCATCAAAATGGCCCGAAATAACAATCCAGATCAAGCGAGAAGAACGAACGGTAGCGAGACTATGCGTTACTGCTTTGTCCTAACCGATATGAGATCGAGTAGAGTTATTTTCCTTGTCTTGGACCAGCTATGCTTCCTCCACCATGACCAATTATCCTACTGTTTGGCTGAACCCCAGGGAACAAATTATGTGATTGGTTGGTCGCCACTTGGAGGGAACGCGAAGGTGGCAGCACTGTGCTAACCCGCCCTAGGCAAATCCAGTGCCATTTGGCTCTCCCGTCCTCTGCCATATAAAATGTGCAGGTACTGGAGTGCAGGACCTCTAATGCTAGTGCTAAATTGGTAAGCCAAACAGTCCGCGTGAACCATTGGCTCACAACGGTGCATGTCGTGGCCGTTGTGGCGCCTCGCTTGGTCCCACCAAAGATGGCCGGTCTCCCTGTTCCTGGAAATGTTGAAATAATGAATATGTATCCCTGCATGCTTGCACCTACATTTGACAAATTAGTAGCCGACTGTTGTCCTAGCTTGTTAGTGTATTGTTAGAAATGAGTTCAATTTTGAAGTGGAACATACCACAGTGGGATTATGTTTTCTACAGATTAAGGGGAATCCTGTTCTGTAGTCCTTGTCGATATAAAGCCAACAATGAAAACAAATATTATGTTTTTTACTTGCAACCATTTGAATTTTAACGCATCCAGAACAGAGTATTTGAATTCTGTCATTGTAATCTGCAAACCTCTTACTGTTTTTTGCTCTTCTTTACAGGGTTCCACCAAAGCAGGTGGGGATACCATAACCTTTCAGTGGTCGAGGATGTCGTGGAGAACTACCGGAGCGCGCAGATACCCCTCGACATGATCTGGAACGACGACGACCATATGGACGCAAGGAAGGACTTCACGCTCAGCCCGGTGAACTACCCCTGCCCCAAGCTGGTGGCGTTCCTCAACATGCTGCAGCTCCATTGGTATGTTTGTGTGGCTTGCTGGTATGGTGTCATATAATGTGTTCGTACCATTTCATTAACATTTCATCTTCACTGTCGGTTCGAACGGAAGCCTATGATCATTTGGGAAATGGATCCCTGTTGATAGTCAGTAGTGAATCTCCTGTCAAGTATTTCGACAATAAGTTCATCCTGATCTATCATCTGGAATGCTTGTTAATATGCTAGAGGGCTAAGTGCTCAGTAAGAACTTTGGTCCTGGTTCCATTATTTTGGAGATGGATGTCGTAGATGTATTCACAGCCCGTGCGATGTGTGTATTCTGCTTTCTTTTCGCTGTCGCTCTTTAGCTGGTCCATCAAACCTCTAGGTATGTTCCTGCTAGCAATGTGTGGTAGACTGGGACATCTTATTTACTTGTTTTCCTTTTCGAATAAAATCTGGAATGCTCATTCACAGACAAAAGCATGTTGTACTGTGATACATAGTTCTGCCATTGTCATTACTCTTAGATGTGTTGCATGAGAGACCAGTTTGAAGGAATTCAGTCAGCACTGTCGAAACGCGAGAAGTCTTACTTGTGAATCCCACTAGCTGAACTACGGTTTCCAAGCCTAGTCAATGAACAGAAACTAGTTACTAACTAGGTTAACTGAACATCATTTTCAGAAGGGAGAAAAACATTAGAGAAGTAGATTGCAAATTGAGCGCTATAGTCTGGTCTTTCCTAAATGACAGGAACTAACACAAAATGAAAACAGTAGTATATTCCATTAACAACATTCCTTACGTATAGGAGCAAAGCAAGCAACATTTAGTAACCTGCGTTCAGTTAACTCTATTTTTTCCTAAATGGTCTACAGTTGACTCTGTAGATGTGAAATATTTGTACAGTATTTTCCATTGTCTCGATTGAATAGCATTCTGCCTCTATACGTATTATTTATTATTTCAAGCCTTACTTCTGGAACTTTGTGTGACTATAGGAATTCTTGATAGACATTTATACAGTATTTATCGACTTTTCCTAGTTTTTCCTGAAGCTTCCCTGAAACGGAACTTCAGACCCCTTCTTTTCTTCTAGAAAATGGAAGATGTGCCTCAGGCCTCTCCATCATGGATGGATAACGTATATACTTTATTACCTCACCTTTATCTGTGTATCTGTAATGTGTATGCTATTTTTTTTCCTATACACAGCATATGACATGTATATTGTTTGAATGAGTCCTCATGCATTATTTAGCTATTCATGTATGCTTACCATCATTCAATAATCTGCAGCTTGTTTACCACTACTTATCGAAAACTGAGAATCATGAGAGGATCTGATGCAGCTTGTTTTTATCCTTGATTAGTATCAATTGTTGTATTGTAGACTTAAAATTGTGTTGGTTCCTCTTTTACAGAAGCTCAAGTCTGAAGTGTGAAGCCGTGAAGTGTGAACCCAACTGTGAAGCTGTGAAGTCTTACTCAGTTTAGAGTAGCATATTGTAGCACATTTGTGTTGTAAAGATTGTAATAGATTTATTTAGTTGTAAATTTGATCAATTTTATGTGTTCTTAGTTTTATTTGAAATACATTCTTCGATTGAGAGTGGTCAAAAAGACAATAGTAGTAAATTTAGGTTGATTCTAAGTTTGTGTTGTCATTTGTATTGGATCAGATATGTTTGTGCCTTCCTAATGCTACAGATCAAAATGTAAAAATCTCGAGGTCCAAAATTAGACAAAATTTTAAGATCAACATGACATGTTGGACCAGTACAAAAATAAAATGACCAAAGAAGAAAATCAACAGAAAGTAAAAGGCCACAAACCAAAATTCGAAAAAAATAAAATTAAAAGTAGTTATAAATAGGCTAAGGTCCAAAAAGAAGCCTAGTAAGAAAAAGGCCCAAAAAATAAAATCAGCCCATGTGATCAATTGAAATGGGTTGGGCTGTCCAAAAAGAAGCTCAATAAGAAAAAGCCCAAAAAAATAAAACCAGCCCATGTGATCAATTGAAATGGGTTGGGCTGATTTCAACCATGATGTTTTGATTTCGTCGTAATTTTGCCACGTAGGACTGCCACGTAGGACTGGGTTTGATTGTCAGCGATGATTTAGGATCGTCGTAAAGGTTACGACAATCGAGGAATCGTCGTAAAGTTACGACGATTTTGATCAAAACGTCGTGGCTGTTCATTTCTGACGCTCCGTTTCCGACACTTGGTTTTTCGTCGTGCGATCGTCGTAAATGAAAAACCATGACGATGTAGCGACGAAAAAATAGCATCGTTAACTAGCATATTCCTTGTAGTGAAAGACCCCCACACTAGTACACTCAGTATTGCCTTCACCGAGCATATTACCAATGCTCTTATCAAAGCTAGGGAGGAGAAGCTCAAGCTAGAGACTTATATTCCTAGAAAATTAGAAGATGGTTGGGATCCTATGGTCAAAATTAAATTGAATAATATCTCTTGCTTTGCATTGTGTGACGTTGGAGCTACTGCTTCCGTTATGCCCAAAACAATGTATGATATGCTTGATTGGAAACCTTATGATCCATGTTCTTTTGGTGTTCGTCTTGTTGATTCTTCCATAAAGAAACCTTTAGGGAGAATTGATGATGTGCTTATTATTGTCAATGATAATTATGTGCCCGTTGATTTTCTTATTATGGACATTGAATGTGATCCTTCATGTCCAATTATTTTGGGACGTCCTTTTCTCCGCACCGTTCGTGCTATCATTGACATGAAAGAGGGGATCATTAAATTCCAATTCCCCCTTAAAAAGGGAATGGAACACTTACCTAGAAATAAGATTAAGTTACATTATGAGTCCGTTACTCGGGCAAGTTATTCTTTTGGAGTTGATAATACTTGATCTTCTTGCATTATGCCTAGCTCAAAGGCATAAAAGAAAGCGCTTGTTGGGAGGCAACCCAATTTGTTTTTTTACTTCAGTTTTAGTGCTCTTGATGCTTTTTACTACTGTAGCAACATCATTGTATCTTTATTTTTAAGCTTTGTGCCAAGTTATAGCCTCTGATTGCAAGAAAGTTCAAAAATTGTGACACGTTGTCCAGAAACAGATTTTGTCTCCTTGACGAAAAAATTCGCCAAAAATCACCAAATCATCTTTTTGATCTGAATTGTTTCGGCAGCATGCTCTATATAATTGCCTTTCTCGCATTTGTTCTTAGTTTTTTTATTTGAGTTGGAGAAGTGCCCCGAATAAATTATATACTACCTGTTATTCTGTTTTTCACAAATTCTGTCATGTTTTGCGTTTTCATTGTTTTGCAAATCATAAGCTTACTTCTTATTTGCAAAAACCTTTTGGCAATCATGAGAAACAATAGCTTTTCATGAAAATATTTATTTCTAGCAGGTAATAAATTATTTTATTAAGGGTACTATCCACTCTAATCAGCTTATGATGAGTTTCGTATGAAGGGAGTTTTCAAGTATGCGATGGGAGATGATGAAAGAAGATACAGGAGTGTCAAGCGCTCAAGCTTGGGGATGCCCACATGAACCCAAAGAAATATTCAAAGAGACTCAAGTGTCTAAGCTTGGGGATACCCCCGTGCATCCCCTTCTCTATCAACAATCATCAGTTCGTCCATCTCCATGCTATATTTTTATCACTTCATATGTTATGTGATATGCTTGGAGCATCCCGCTCTTTAATTTTTAGTTTGTTTTAGTTTTTCTTGTTGTTCATAACAAGTCGGAACCTAGCCTACCTTGTTTGGGAGAGAAACACGCTCCACTCCACTCTAGAACACAACATAGGTTTTCATGCTTATCTTTTTTGTGTGTTCTTCATCTTTCAATAGTTGCTGTCATGCTTAGCTCTTAGTTTTCATGCTTATCTTTTTAAGAGCTTTTATTTAGGTTGCTTTTGGAACTCTCATGAGTTATCATGCTTATCTTGTTTAGAAAGTTGGCTCATTGCACTGAGTTGTGTGTCTTGCATGAGTAGGTAATTGAGGTTGCTATTTAAGTATAGTAGTAACTTGCAATAGTTTTGAGGTATTGATTTGAGTAATGTATGGATTATTGGTGCCAGGAGCTTGAGACTAATAGTGATAGGTGTCGTATTTTGGGAAATCCGTGTGTTTTTCAAAAACTAAAAATTAGTTGAGAACTCTAGCTACTAAATTGATCACTAACCTCTGGAGGGGTTGGAATATATAGAGTACCCTTACGTTACCATGAGTCGAGGATGCACAAGTATAACCAAACCCCCAAGCACTCCTCCTCGGGGTACTTGTCTCTTTGTGAATTTCCTAACTAGATAGAGAGTTATCGATAATAAGTGTATGAGTTCTTCGGACTAATGTGAGTATTCGATTTTTCGCATTTCCACCATCCATATTTTGCTAGCCTCTTCGGTACCGTGCATTGCCCTTTCTCACACTGAGAGTTGGTGCAAACTCCGCCGGTGCATCCAAACCCATGACATGATACGCTCTGTCATACGTAAGCCTCATTATATCTTTCCTCAAAACAGCCACCGTACCTACCTATTAAGGCATTTCCATAGCCTTTCCGAGATACATTGCCATGCAACATCCACCATCTCATGGCTTGATCTTCATGTCATACATGCTTTTGCTTGATCTTAGAGCCGCATGATAGTTGAGCCTTGCTCCAATTATTGCTACATGACGCGCTAGTATCATTGCATATCCTACTACACTGGCAGAGGCAGACATTTGCATACATCATGACAGTTTTCACTTGTCTTTATGTTGAGTACTTTTTATAAAGTGTGATGATCTTCTTTTTATTCATATAAAACATAGAGTGTTGCCCTTAAGTGAGGAAAACATCCCAAAGAGGACAAACAAAAGATCCAAAAGAGGACAAATGAGAGATAAAAAGAAAGAGCCAAAGAGGCCACAAAAAATAAAAAAAGAGAAAAAATGAGAAGGAGGAAACACTACTATTCCTTTTGAAAGATCCACACTCGTACTCCATTGCTATATTGGTTCTACATAGAGATTATCATTCATGCATAACTATGTGGGGACCCTTACACTATAGAACTTGGTCTGCATATTCCAATGATGAGCCTCCTCAAATGAGCTTTAGGTCTTCATGAGCAAACAAGTGGGATGCACCCCCACTAGTTCCATTGGAGAGCTTACCTTAGCTCATATGTGCATCCATTACATGGCAATCCCTACTCCTCACATCATATCTATCATTTGGCTTTCTCTCGCCTATAGTTGTCCTCATTGATGTGAGCCTTTCACACCCTTTTTGTCTTCCTTCTCCATCATTATTCTATTTGCCATCCTAAGTGCCAACATATCTTGCTTACGCTCATCCATTGCATGAGTGCTCAAAGTCAAAAGCGAGAGGGTCATTTCGACTTGTGCCTGACTAGTGGTCTGGGGATGAGTCAAAATAAGATTCCGAAGGAGACCAAGTGTGAAATTTTAGTAGATTGAGTTCTCAATTTAAAAAATATATATTTTATGATCTCAACCCATCTCCCACTTCTTGCACGTAAACACCATTTGGAGACATCCGAGTCACGGACAGCGAGAGCTCTTCCACCTTTATGTTCTTACTTTGCTAAACTCAATACTAGATATACACTCTTGCTTGTTATTGTCTTGACTTGAATTTCATATCTCACTTGCTTTACTTTGAAGTTATTATATGTGTGTTAGCATGTCACCACAAAAATTATTGTGTTATCATTTATCTACTCGAGGACGAGCATAAATTAAGCTTGGGGATGCTGATACGTCCCAAACATGTCTATAATTTTTGCTTGTTCCATGATCTTTTGGGTGACATTGTTATATGTTTTGCTACACTTTTATATCATTTTACACATATTTGGACAACCTACTAACAAAATGCACCCAGTGCCATTTTATCTGTGCCGATGTCTATTTTGCATGAGCTTTTACCCAATTTTCCGAAGCCCAGAAAATTCCAGGAAAAATATATAAAAAATCAGCGTAAGGGAAGCTTCCATATCACCGAAGATGGGCCAGAGGTGGGCCAGCCGCCTGGGTGGGCCCCACCTCCTCCGGTGCCCTCCTTCGGCCTATATTTAGTCCTCCGAGAAGAAACCCTTCCACGACTTCCAGAATCGTGAATTTCTCCATTGTTCCGCCGCTGCAGTGCTTCTGAGATCGGGAGCGTCAGGAGACCTCTTCCCGGCACCCTATCGAAGGGAGGATTGACCTCCGGGAGCTTCTCCACCGCCATGGACGCTTCCCGGACGTGCCGTGAGTAGTCCTCATTGGACCATGGGTCCACGACCAGTAGCTATGTGATGTCTTCTCTACAATCTTGTGCTTCAATGGTTAGTCCTTGTGAGCTGCCCTACATGATCAAGGCATCTATGTAATTCTCTTGCTATTGCTATGCTCGGTTTGTTGCGATCCGATGGATTATGAGATTATGTTCAGATTGTTATGAGTTATATATTTGATTATCCTTTTATATTATGTTCCTTAGTGATTCATGCATGTTCGCCGTTGCTATTTATTGCTTTGGCTGAGTAGTAGATTGTAACTCCAAGAGGGAGGTTATGCATGATTGTGGGTTCATGCCCCTCGATGTCTAGCTTGAGTGAGAAAAACATGAGACTAGGGGATGTGTTGTTTCCACCAGGGAGAAAACAACGGTGCTTGTGACCACGGTTGTAAGGATTGTTTACCTTACGCATAGTTCGTTAATGCAGTTGTCCGTTGCTTTGAGTTTACACTTTGGGTGGGGCTCGCAACTTAATACCGGCAAGATGTTCTGGATAGATATCTCAAGGTGGATGATTAGTAAGTAGATGCTAATGTATAAACGGTCTATTTGTCTTGGCGTACTGCCCATTACTATTGAACCTCTAACTATCAAGTAGCATAATTAGCATTGCGCGTTCATAATTCTGTCAATTGCCCAACTGTGATTTGTTTACCCAAGCATAGTTGTTTATCGTCTTTTGGGAGAGAGACATCACTAGTGAACATCATGTGACTCCGGTCCATATCACCATCATTGTTTACACCTCCATCATTTACTGCTTTCATTTACTTTTCTGTTGCAATCACTATTACCTTTCCTGCTTGTGTTTTGATCCTTTGAAAACTACAAGGCCGGAGAGATTGACAACCTCTCTGTACTCGTTGGGAGCAAAGTTATTTGTTGTGTGTGCAGGTCCACGTCTTCTGCTAGCGCCAAGGTGGAAGAAACCTAATTGTTGATCCTAGGAGTCCTCCTAGTTCGATAAACCTTACAGTCTGCGTGTGAGGGAAAACTTGTTGCTGACTACATCTAAACCTTCCACTTGGGTAACCAACGAGGTGCGAGAAGTATATACATCATCTCATCATCAGTATCTGGCCGATAAGAAGGTGGCCAACGCCAAACAAGGTAAATTTGTTATACATGTTATTGATGTGTACCTCACCAGCTCTCGTAGTAGTGTCTGGGTATTTGATACCGGTTATGTTGCTCACATTTGCAACTCGAAGAGGTAACTGCGGAATAGACGAAGGCTGGCGAAGGATGAAGTGACCATGCACGTGGGAAATGGTTCCAAAGTTGATGCGGTTGTCGTCGGCATGCTCTCACTTCAGTTACCATCGGGATTAGTGATGAACTTAAATAATTGTTATTTAGTACCTGCATTGAGCATGAACATTATATCTGGATCTTGTTTATTGTGAGACAGTTACTCATTTAAGTCAGAGAATAATGGTTGTTCTATTTATATGAGTAATATATTTTATGGTCATGCACCCAATGTGAGGGGTTTGTTCATATTGAATCTCAATTGTGATGACACTCATGTCCATAACATTGAGACTAAAAGATGTAGAGTTAACAATGATAGCGCCACTTTCCTGTGGCACTGCCGCTTATGTCATATTGGTGTAAAGCACATGAAGAAGCTCCATGATGACGGACTTTTGGAGTCACTTGATTTTGAATTACTTGACACCTGCGAACCATGTCTCATGGGCACGATGACTAAGACTCTGTTCTCCGGAACAATGGAGAGTTCAAGTGACTTGTTGGAGATCATACATACAGATGTGTGCGGACCGATGAGCATAGAGGCACGCGGCGAATATCGTTATTTTCTCACATGTACTGATGATTTAAGTTGGTATGGTTATATCTACTTGATGAAGCACAAGTCTGAAACGTTTGAGAAGTTCAAGTAATTCTAGAGTGAAGTCGAAAATCATCATAACAAGAAGATCAAGTTCCTACGATCTGATCGAGGAGGAGAATGTCTGAGTGATGAGTTTGGTGCTCACTTAAGATAATGTGGAATTGTTTCACAGTTGACACCACCTGGAAAACCACAATGCAATGGTGTGTCCGAACGTCGTAATCATACTTTATTGGATATGGTGCGTTCTATGATGTATCTTACTGATTTTCCATTATCATTTTGGGGCTATGCATTGGAGACAGCTGCATTCACTTTAAATAGGGCACCATCAAAATCCGTTGAGACGACACCATATGAGCTATGGTATGGCAAGAAGCCAAAGTTGTCGTTTCTTAAAGTTTGGGGATGTGATGCTTATGTCAAAAAGCTTGAGCTTGAAAAGCTGGAATCCAAAGCGGAAAAGTGCCTTCATAGGTTACCCAAAAGAGACAGTTGGGTATACCTTCTATCTCAAATCCAAGGGCAAAGTGTTTGTCACTAAGAACAGAGATTTTCTTGAGAAATAGTATCTCTCGAAAGAATTGAGTGGGAGGAAGATAGAACTTGATGAGGTTGTGGAACCTCTACTTCAACAAGATGGTGGCGCAGGGCAGATAGAAATTTCTGTCGAGGCAACACCAGTTGAATAGGAAGCTAATGATTGTGATCATGAAGCTTCAGATCAAGTTGTTGTCAAATCTCGTAGGTCGACAAGAGCACGTACTACTCTTGAGTGGTACGGGAATCATGTCTTGTTAATCATGTTGTTGGGCAACAATGAGCCTGCGAATTATGCAGAAGCAATGGTGGGCCCAGATTCCAAGAGATGGTTAGAGGCTATGAAATCCGAGATAGGATCTATGTATGAAAACAAAGTATGGACTTTGGAAGTATTACCTGAAGGTCGAAAGGCTATTCAGAACAAATGGATCTTTAAGAAGAAGACGGACGTAGACGGTTATGTGACCATTTATAAAGCTCGACTTGTGGCAAAGGGTTCTTTGCAAGTTGAAGGAGTTGACTACGATGAGACTTTCTCACCCGTAGCGATCCTTAAGTCCATATGAATCATGTTAGCAATAGCTACATTTTCTGATTATGAAATCTGGCAGATGGATGTCAAAACGGCGTTCCTTAACGGGTTTCTTAAGGAAGAGTTGTATATGATGCAACCCGAAGGTTTTGTCGATCTAGAGAATGCTGACAAAGTATGCAAGCTCCAGCTATCCATTTATGGACTGGTGCAGGCATCTCGAAGTTGGAATAAGTGCTTTGATGAGGTGATCAAGGCTTTCGGGTTTATGCAAGTTTTTGGAGAAGCTTGTATTTACAAGAAAGTGAGTGGGAGCTCTATAGCGTTTCTAATATTATATGTGGATGACATATTGCTGATTGGAAACAATGTAGAGTTTTTGGAAACCGTAAAGGATTACTTGAATAAAAGTTTTTCAATGAAGGACCTAGGAGAAGATGCTTACATATTGGGCATAAAGATCTATAGAGATAGGTCAAGGCGCCTAATAGCTCTTTCACAAAGCAAATACCTTGATAAAGTTTTGAAGAAGTTCAAAATGGAACAATCCAAGAAGGGGTTCTTGCCTCTATTACATGGTATAAAGTTGAGTAAGACTCAATGTCCAGTAACTGCAGAAGATAGAGAAAAGATGAGTGTCGTCCCCTATGCTTTAGCCATAGGGTCTATCATGTATGCAATGTTGTGCACAAGACTGGATGTGAGCCTGGCCAAAGTATGGCAGGCGGGTTTCAAAGTGATCCAGAAGTGGAACACTGGGCAGCGGTCAAGAATATTCTGAAGTACCTGAAAAGGACTAAGGAAATGTTTCTCGTTTATGGAGGTGATGAAGAGCTCATCGTAAAGGGTTACGTCGATGCAAGCTTTGACACAAATCCGTATGACTCTAACTCTCAAACCGGATATGTATTTATTCTTAATGGGGGTGCGGTAAGATGTTGCAGTTCCAAGCAAAGCATCGTAGCTGATTCTAAATGCGAAGCGGAGTACATAGCTGCCTCAGAGGCGGCTAAGGAGGGTGTCTGGATGAAGCAGTTCATGTCAGATCTCGGAGTAGTGTCAAGTGCACTCGACTCAATCAATCTGTTTTGTGACAACACTGGTACCATTGCTCTAGCCAAGGAACCAAGGTTTCACAACAGGACTAGACACCTAAAGCGACGCTTCAATGCCATCCGCGATTACATCAAGGAGGATGACATAAATATTTGCAAAGTGCACATAGATCTGAAGATTGCAGATCCGCTCACTAAGCCTCTTCGACGAGTGATAACCCACAAGTATGGGGGATCGCAACAGTTTCCGAGGGTAGAGTATTCAACCCAAATTTATTGATTCGGAACAAGGGGAGCCAAAGAATACTCTCGAGTATTAGCGGTTGAGTTGTCAATTCAACCACACCTGAAAGACTTAGTATATGCAACAAAGTTTTAGTAGCAAAGTAGTATGATAGTAAAGGTAGCGGCGGTAACAGTAGCAGTAGTAATTTGTATAGCAATTGTGACAGTAGTAGCGGTAAAGTAACTTAGCAAGGAACAGTATAGGAAAAGCTCGTAGGCATTGGATCGGTGATGGATAATTATGTCGGATGGCATTTATCATGTAAAAGTTATAACATAGGGTGATATGCAACTAGCTCCAGTTCGTCAATGTAATGTAGGCATGTATCCTGTATTTACTCATACGTGCGTATGGAAAAGAACTTGCATGACATCTTTTGTCCATCCCTCCCGTGGCAGCGGGGTCCTGATACGTCTCCAACGTATCTATAATTTCTGATGGTTTCATGCTATTATTTTGTCAAACTTTGGATGTTTTGTATGCCTTATATATATTTTTTGGGAATAACTTATTAACTCAGTGCCAAGTGCTAGTTCCTGTTTTTTCCATGTTTTTACCCCTTTTAGAGGAGAATTTTAAACGGAGTCCAAACGGAACGAAACTGCCAAAAAGATTTTTTTCGAAACAGAAAAAGATCGAGAAGCCTGAGAATCAGGGCAGGGGGCCTGCAGGGACCCCACAAGCCACCTAGCCACGGCCAGGGGGGCCCGCGCCTCCCAGGCTTGTGGGCTCCCTGGGCCACCTCTGCCCTAGGTCTTTCACCTATAAATTCCCTAAAGGCCGAGAAAAAATCGGGAGATCATCGAAAGTACTTTTCTGCCGCCACAAGCTTCTGTCTCCGCAAGATCCCATCTCGGGCACGTTCTGGTGCCCTGCCAGAGGGGGGATTCGGATATGGAGGACTTCTTCATCAACACCATGACCTCTCCGATGATGCGAGAGTAGTTCACCATAGACCTACGGGTCCATAGCTAGTAGCTAGATGGCTTCTTCTCTCTCTTGGATCTTCAATACAAAGTTCTCCATGATCTTCATGGAGATCTATCCGATGTAATCTTCTTTTGCGGTGTGTTTGTCGAGATCCGATGAATTGTGGATTTATGATCAGATTATCTATGAATCTTATTTGAGTTTCTTCTGATCTCTCTTATGTATGATTTCATATCCTTCTAATTCTCTTTGAGTTGTGGGTTTTGTTTGGCCAACTAGATCTATGATTCTTGCAATGGAAGAAGTTCTTGGTTTTGGGTTCATACCGTGCGGTGACCTCACCCACTGACAGAAGGGGTAGCAAGGCACGCATCGTGTTGTTGCCATCAAGGGTAAAAAGATGGGGTTTTCATCATTGGTTTGAGATTATCCCTCTACATCATCTCATCTTGCTTAAGGCGTTACTCTGTTCGTCACGAACTCAATACACTAGATGCATGCTGGATAGCGGTCGATGTGTGGAGTAATAGTAGTAGATGCAGAAAGTATCGGTCTACTTGTCTTGGACGCGATGCCTATATGTATGATCATTGCCTTAGATACCGTCATGACTTTGCGCGGTTCTATCAATTGCTCGACAGTAATTTGTTCACCCACCATAATATTTTCTATTTTGAGAGAAGCCTCTAGCGAACTCTATGGCCCCCGGGTCTACTCCACACCATGTTTTCAGCCTTACATTTTTTTCTTCGTTGCACTTTCCGCCTTCAGATCTCACTTTGCAATCAATCTTGAAGGGATTGACAACCCCTTTATAGCGTTGGGTGCAAGCTCTTTTGTGTTTGCGCAGTTACTCTGGACTTGACGCGATTCTCCTACTGGATTGATACCTTGGTTCTCAAACTGAGGGAAATACTTACTTCTCCTGTGCTGCATCGCCCTTTCCTCTTCAAGGGAAAAACCAACGCAAGCTCAAGAGACGACAGAAGGATTTATGTTTCCGTAGCAGAAGAATTTCCGGCGCCGTTGCCGGAGAGGATCAAGTCAAGAACTCATCCAAGTAAGTGTCGCAAACTCATCTCTTGCATTTACTTTATTTGCCAGTTGCCTCTCGTTTTCCTCTCCCCCACTTCACAAATCTTTGCCTTTTTCGTTTGCCTTTTTCATTCGCCTTTTTGTTCGCCCTTTTTCTCGCTTGCTCTTTGTTCACTTGTGTGCTTGCTTGCTTGCCGAAGTCACCATGACTGAAAACACCAAACTTTGTGACTTCTCGAATACTAATAGTAATGATTTTATTAGTACTTCGATTGCTCCCGCCACTAGTGCGGAGTCATACGAAATCATTGCCGCTTTGCTGAATCTTGTTATGAAAGAGCAATTCTCCGGCCTTCCTAGTGAAGATGCCGCATCCCATCTTAACACATTCATTGATCTTTGTGATATGCAAAAGAACAAAGATGTGGATAATGAAGTGATTAAATTGAAGCTTTTTCCTTTCTCGTTGCGAGATCGAGCAAAAACTTGGTTTTCATCTTTGCCTAAAAATAGTATCGATTCTTGGGATAAGTGCAAAGATGCTTATATATCCAAGTATTTTCCGCCGGCTAAGATTATCTCTCTCCGTAATGATATCATGAATTTTAAGCAACTTGATCATGAACATGTTGCACAATCTTGGGAAAGAATGAAATTGATTATTAGAAATTGTCCCGCTCATGGCCTGAGTCTTTGGATGATTATACAAATCTTCTACGCTCGCTTGAATTTCGCTTCTAGAAATATCTTGGACTCCGCCTCAGGTGGAACGTTCATGGAAATCATGTTAGGAGAAGCCACAAAACTACTAGACAACATCATGACGAACTACTCTCAGTGGCACACTGAAAGGTCACCTACTAGTAAGAAGGTACACACTATAGAAGCAATTAACTCGTTGAGTGCTAAGATGGATGAGTTAATGAATTTGGTTGCTAGTAGAAGTGCTCCTTGATAACCCTCAAGTATAGGGGGTCGCAATAGTTTTCGAGGGTAGAGTATTCAACCCAAATTTATTGATTTGACTCAAGGGGAAGCGAAAGAATATTCTCAAGTATTAGCAGTTGAGTTGTCAATTCAACCACACCTGAAAGATTTAGTGTCTACAACAAAGTATCAGTAGCAAAGTAGGGTGATAGCAGCAGTAGCAACAGTAACCAGTAGCAGCAAAGTAACGGCAGTAGCAACAGAGTAACAGTAGGAGCAGTGATAGCAGTAGCGGCAAAGTAACATAGCAAGGACCAATAGTAAAAGACTCATAGGCATTGGATCGGTGATGGATGATTATGCCGGATGTGATTCATCATCTAACAGCTATAACACGGAGATATATGTAACTAGCTCCCGTTCGTCAATCTAATGTAGGCATGTATTCCGTATGTAGTCATACGTGCTTAGGGAAAAGAACTTGCATGACATCTATTGTCCATCCCTCCCGTGGCAGCGGGGTCCTAATGGAAACTACGGGATATTATTAAGGTTCTCCTTTTAATAAAGAACCGGACCAACACATTAACACCTGGTGAATACATGAACTCCTCATACTATGGTCATCTCCGGGAGTGGTTCCGGCTATTGTCACTCCTGGGTTGCGGGGTCATAATACATAGTAGGTCACTACAACTTGCAAGATAGGATCTAAAACACACATATATTGGCGAAAACATAATAGGTTCAGATCTGAAGTCATGGCACTCGGGCCCTAGTGACAAGCATTAAGCATGGCAAAGTAGTAGCAACATCAATCTCAGAACATAGTGGATACTAGGGATCAATCCCCGTCAAAACAAACTCGATTACATGATAGATCTCATCCAACTCATCACCGTCCAGAAAGCCTACGATGAGATTACTCACGAATGGTGAAGAGCATCATGGAATTGGCGATGGAGGAAGGTTGATGACGACGATGGCGACAATCTCCCCTCTCCGGAGCCCAGAACGGACTCCAGATCTGCCCTCCATATGAAGAACAAGAGGTGGCGGCGCCTCCGTGTCGTAAAACGCAATGAATCCTTCTCCTTGATTTTTTTTTCTGGGCGAAACGGAATATATAGAGCTGAGATTGGAGGCGGTGGAGCTCTATGATCCCCACAAGCCTGCCAGGCGCGGCCAGGGGGGTGGCCACGCCTGGTGGGCTTGTGGCCCACTGGCTCACCTCCTCCGGTGGATCTTCGCACAAGTATTTTTCATTAATTCCAGAAAAATTCTCCGTAAATTTTCAGGTCATTCCGAGAACTTCTATTTCTGCACAAAAACAACACCATGGCAATTCTGCTGAAAACAGCGTTAGTCCGGGTTAGTTCCATTCAAATCATGCAAATTAGAGTCCAAAACAAGGGCAAAAGAGTTCAGAAAAGTAGATACGACGGAGACGTATCAACTCCCCCAAGCTTAAAGCCTTGCTTGTCCTCAAGCAATTCAGTTGACAAACTGAAAGAGACAAAAGAAAAACTTTGACGAACTCTGTTTGATCTTGTTGTTGCAACTATGTCTAGCTCGTAACTAGAATTTCAGCAAGATCACAAACAAACCACATAAGCAAATGACAACTAGGTATCATGTAAACTCATATCAATGGCATAATCAACTAGCGAGCAAATAATAATAGGGATATTTAAATTAGTGCCCCTGGTTCCTTAGTTGTGCTCACTTTTCCCCACACTCCAAACGTTTGCTCACTTTTCCCCTCTTCCTTAGCTGAAACTCTCACAAATGCTCATAGTGGCCGTTTGTTGTCTTGACCGTCCATTGACCGTTAATTGCTGACGAGTGGGGCCGAGTCTTCGGCTGACTGTTGCTTGCTGATGGGTGGGACCGCAAGGAGACACGTATTGGGCAGCTTGTCTGAATCTGAAATATATCTAGACAGGTCGCACTGCATCGCGCCGCCCCGCCTCCTCCGCTGGCGTCGTGCCGCGTCCACCGCAGTTGTTTCCTCCACCCTATGCCCCTATTCCGTTCGTCGGCGACGTCGCGTCTCCGCCAGATATAGCCCACCTCCCCATCTAGGATTACATGGCGATGTTGAGTGAGGACGCCCGGAATGCAGTCGCCCGTGGAGAGGATTGGGTCGAATCCGCGGCAGATAATTCATGGATTAAACCTGGGTAAGCATTGTTTCCTCTCGACTTGACGTTCTAAGTCGTATTGTAGGCCGTATTTGACTTCTGTTTGCTTGAATCGTTTGAATTTGTGCTCGATTTTACCCGGCTAACTGAAGCCTTTATTTCCTTTAACAAAATAGAATTGATCCCGCGCTGGCTTTCCGGCTGGCGATTAGAATGGAAACTAGTGTGCTGCGTGGTACTAAACCTCATTTGATTTCAGCATTTTTCTATCCCAAAGTGGTAGAAACCAGCATATCTTTCAAAGATTTGCAAGCTGAGCTAAGAAACACCTATCCCTGGAGTGATGCCGATGTTGTTGAACTGAATTACTTCAGCAGTGATGAGCAAAGATTTCTCCCACTAACTTGCGACGATCATATGCAGTTGCTTTTTGCTGGGATTGCTGGCTGCCCATTCGGTAAACTCCAAATCGATGTGCTTCAGCCACGCGCAGAATGGGTGAAGGGGAAGGGAGTTCAGACATGATCTGTCTGTGCTAATAGCCAGCACCCCGGCACTCCTTGTAGGTCGACACCAAGTAAAGCAAGTGGTTCATGGAGCCACAACATGCCTGCTGCCAATTGTGGTTCCTATTCAGCTGCTGCTTCTCGTGTACCTTCTTCAGTTGGTGTAGAAGAGGATGCAGAACCTGACGAGGCAGTGCCTACAAATGATGATGAAGACGAGATGATGTTTCCTGAACTGGTCGATGTATCCAGTCAGCAAGCAGTGGATGAAGAATATATGGAGGAGCCCATCAGCCAAGCTAAGTTTGATGACACTGACGATGAAGAGAAGGTGGAGAACATGGACAACTTAATCGAGGATGAATACGATGGTGATGACATGCCAACAATTGAGTGGAACAGGGAAAAACCTGAGCTTAGTGTAGGTACCATTTTCCAATCAATGGTGGGCTGTCGGAATGCAGTGACAACATGGTGCATTATATCTGAAAACACCTATAAGATTAAAAGGAGTGAGCCAGCAAGGTTCACAGTTTTTTGTCCATATCCTAGGTGTAGGTGGAAGTTGCATGCATCTCGTATGAGAAAGAGCAAATATATTCAGGTAATCCAAGTTCAGTTAGTAATTTAGTTTCAAATTGTTGAGTAAGGTTTCTTAACTGTTTTTTACCCTTTTATTTTGTTTCAGATAAAGAAAACCCCACACAAGCACACCTGTCCACCTGGAGGGGGAGGGGGAAAGGCCAAAACCAAGCTAGCAAAAACTAGGTGGGTGGCAGATGCTATATTGGATTGGCTGAGAGAAGAACCTGGACTTGGTCCAACAGCACTCCATGGGAAGCTTTTTGAGAAGTACAAGATAGAAATTCCTTACATGAGAATTTTCAATGCTAGGGAAAAGGCTCTTGACAGAATTAATGGTCAATGGAATGACAGTTTTCAGCTGCTTTACACTTTCAAAGCTAAAGTGGAGATGGCAAGTCCAGGGAGTGTTGTAGAGATTGACAAGCATACAGTTCAATTCAAAATAAAAGGGAAGTCGTTTCAGAAGGAGTGCTTCAGAAGGGCTTTTGTTTGTTTCAAGGCTTGCTGGCAGGGGTTTCTAGATGGTTGCAGGCCCTATTTGGCTATAGATGCTACACATTTGACTGGAAGATGGAGAGGACAGCTAGTAGCAGCTTCTGCAGTTGATGGACACAACTGGCTATTCCGAGTTGCATTTGGTGTGGTGGAGGCAGAGTTTGAGGAAAGTTGGGTCTGGTTTCTGCAGCAGTTGCGCAACATTATAGGCACACCCCCAGGTTTGGCTATACACACAGATGCTTGCAAGGGTTTAGAGAGTGCAGTGGAAATTGTATTCCCTGGAGTGGAGCATAGGGAATGTATGCGACACCTAGCGCACAATTTCAAAAAGAACTTCAAAGGTAAAGTTTATGATGAGAACTTATGGCCAGCATCATACACATGCAGCAAAAGGAAGCATGAACACCATTTGAGAGTGTTGTATGCTCAAAATCCTCTTGTGAAGGAGTACATGGATGCACATCATGGTAAGGTGTGGTCAAGAAGCAAATTCAACGAAATCTGCAAAGTTGATTATGTGACCAGTAACCTTGCAGAGTGCTTCAATTCAAAGTTCAAGTCAGTGAAAGGGCTCTTGTTGTGGCAAGCATTTGACAAGATGAGGCAAATGATCATGATGAAGATGGCTCTTCGCCAAAGAATTGCAGAAACACAATATGTTGGTCATCAAATGCTCCCATCACTGATTAAGGCATTGCACTTGAAGGCAAGAGGCCTGAAGATGAAATGTATTCGATCTGGTACATATGAGGGAGAGGTTACCTATACTGACACTAAAAATAGGGTATGGAGGTATCCTGTGAACCTAAGTACTAGAGAATGTACTTGTAGGCAATGGCAGATCCGTTGGAAGCCATGCATAGATGCCCTACATCTTATGACCGTTATCGGGGGTGCAGATGGTGAAGTTGATCAATATTGCTCTGAGTATTTCTCTGTTGCCAAATTTATGGCTGCTTATGCTGACAATGTGCCTGCACTATTGGGGAAAGATCAATGGAACATAGTAGATCCAGGGTTCAAACTCCACACTCCTGTCATTACTAGACCACCAGGAAGACCAAGGAACCAGAGGATTAGAGCAGGTGAGGAGGGTCGTCTACCAAAGAAGCGTGCTTGCAAAAAGTGTGGAGTTCTGGGGCATATTGCTAGGCTTTGTACCAATGCAGTGGATGCATCATTTGGAGAGGAGGAAAGATGGACATCAGCCAATGCTGAGGAGAATGCAACAACAATGGAGATTGAAGATGGATTGGAGAATGCAGCAGCAATGGAGATTGAAGATGCAGTGGAGAATGCAGCAGCAAATGAAGCAGAAGATTTTGAAACCATGGCCTTTGATGGTTTTGAAGCTATAAGAGAGGAAGAGGAGGGGGTAATTGTTCCAATTGTGCCTTTAAAGATTACTGAACCCATAGCTGACCGTCAAATGGTCGTCAAGTGCTCGACGAGTGGAACTACTCCATCAGCACCTCCACGGGGAAAACACCAAGTAAAGCCCAAGATCAAAAGGAACAAGAGTCTGAAAGAAAAGAGCATCTCAACTAGGGAAACCAGGAGCAAGACGGTGAAGCCAGCTGCAAACACAAGGAGCAAGTCAAAAATTTGAATTAAGTTGTTGGAAAATGTTTGTGTTGTCAATTTGAGGGCGAGTCGATCGCTTAAAACTTGGTAGATTTGTATTAAGATGTTGGCATCTTAAAACTTGGTAGCTTTGAGCTACTGTAATAATGTTGGCATCAGTTGTAATAATGTTGCTTCTACTTTGGTTCCTTATTTGAGTCAAAATTCAAATTTCCATCAAAATTTGAATTTAAATCAATATTTGAATTTGGGCCAAAATTTGGATTCCAACCAAAGTTGAAGTTGAACATTGGAGGTTCATTGCTCTGTGCGGTGTATTTGATCGAGCATTTCAAGTCCAATATTCTTAGGTGAACAGTCCGAATGAGGAATGTGCTAGAAACGAGCTCGAAAGCTAGGGTAAACAGCCCTATTTGAAATCAAGTTTTTTTTACCTTCCCTAAATGAGACATATATATTTGTATTAACACTTGTTCCATATATATAGGGTAAAAACGAAGTCTCACTATTTATTGATTAATATTCATATTACTACATTTTTTTTAAATATGCTTTTAATTCAAAACCGTCAAATAACACGTTTTAGATATGAAAATGAAAAAGTAAGTTCAGATCCTTCTTATTCACTCCAAAATGAAGCTATGGAGATTTTTCTGATTTTTTTTGAATTTTTTTTTCAAACCCTAAATCCTCTCTCCCTATTCTACGAACTCTGAAAATGTTCATAGGTGATAGCTCATTTTTGTGAAGGCTTTTTTGATGAAAATGACCTACACCAAGTTTATATTTTTTTCTCATAACCTTCTCACATATGAAGGCTATGTGCGCAAGAATTACAACATTTTGATTTTTTTTGAATTTTTTCAAAACATTTGAACTTGATTTCGACAGGTCACTTCAAAAATAACTTTTCAAAAAAACGCCCCTATACCGAGTTTATATTTTTTTATGGAAACTAGGTCTCATAAACAGACGAACTACGTTTGTTTTATATTTTTTCGATTTTTTCTAATTTAGTTATGGCCATTTGAAATCTGGCCAAACCCTAATAACCCCGTTGACTCGCTCATAACCCCGCAGAAATGCTCCAAACCCTAGTGTCGAACGTCCGCCGTCGGATCATACCCTAGCGCCAAACACCACCCGTCAGATGTGGGCAGGCATGCGTGATCCGCGTGATGCATCCAGATTGGCTACTGCACTGTCCTTCTCGGGTTTTACGATCTGCCCCACTTTACATATGAAATTGTATTTTTCGCACATGACCACCACATGTCAGTGTTAAGAGTTGGTTCAAATATTCAAACTGCAAAATACAATGTGGCAAATTGTCAATATAGCTTCCCCTTCTCCTCTTCTCCATGTGACAGACAAAGCCATCGAGGAGATCGAGCAATTCCTCTGTTTCTTTCCCCATCTTCTCGTTCTTCTTCCTCTCGACCAATTCCTCTGTTTTTTCCTCTCGGGCGATATGTCGACCTCCTCGTCAGCCCCCCGTTCCACATGGCTGGTGTATGGTCCAGCGTCGATGACTCGATGCACTGACTGCCCACGAATTGCGCCACTAAAGCGGTTGACTTCGAAGGAGGATAAGAATGGGAACTTTGGGCGCGAGTTCGTCAAATGCGAGAGCAAGCCGGAGGGGCAGGTTAGATCTGAGTTTTCCTCGCATCCTTTATCTCTGTCAGATTTGGATTTAGGTTACATGATTTCGTTTTCAGATCATGAAGAAATGCCACCATTTCGAGTGGATGGATGATTACATCCAGAGGCTTCAAGGGTTGGGCTTGCTGGATTCGAGGGGGGATGCAATCCGCGAGTTCAATCTGCCCCATGACAGTGCCGCTCCGGCAGCAGCAGCGCGTCCGGAATACCTGACGGTGGTAGATGTCGAACTGAAGACGGAATTGAAGAAGATGAACAAGAACATCAAGCAGCTGATTGAGTTGAAGAAGCAATCCAATCTGATAGCTTTAGGAATACTTGCTCTAGGAATTTTTTACTTGATGGCCATCTCTCGTTAGAGATGTTTGTCCAATCCTCGTCTATTTATCTCAAATGCAACTCTGTTTAGTGCAACTGTCGATCTCTGAATGTATGCAGTTTACTGTTAAGTTTCGACACTTTCAGTTTCGACAGAAGACAACTACCAGTTCAGTGATAGGATTATTTTGTTAGCTAATAACCTCGAGTGTTGGGTCATACCCTAGCTCGTCAGATGACAGTAAGCAGTACCTGAGCAGCACGAGGGATATACATCAAGTTCATCTCTTCTCTCTCGCACTTGCCAAACTTTTGTCCTAGAGTTCGTCAGTTCTGCTAGAAAAAAACCTAGTTTGCGGGCCCAAAGAGAATCAAGCTGCAATAGGCCCACAAAGGATAAATGAGGCCTAGAAACAAGTGATGTTTCTTTTTTTGTTTAGGAACGATTTCTTTGTTCTTTTTTGCTTTTGATTGCTTTTTTCGTTAATTTGATTGCCCAATCTCTTCTATCTCATTGAGGAATTTTTTCGGCTTTCCTTTATGGGTCCCTTCATTTATCCTTTTGACTAAAGCCAAACATCTCAAAGTGTAGTTTTCTACATAGTGTAATTTATACTTCATGATTGGAAAAAGAGGTCCAACCATACTTCAAAGATAGTGTGGTTTTCTACATATTAAAGTAGGGATTAAAGTATATAAAACTACACTTTTGACTAAAGCCAAACATCTCAAAGTATTTGATACTTCAATATTTCTGAAAACCAAAGTATTCTTGGAATACCTAAAAAATACAGAGCTCAGCAAACCAAAGCCGTGTACAAATGTACAATATGTTCTTATTTTTAGAAGGCATCTATAAACACATCATTTTTAGTTAGTTTGGTTAATTTTTCCCACGCCAATTAGCCGTGTCTAAACTTGGGACAAACAAAATACAAACATAACAGAGCATTAATATAACACACATAACTTAACTTAGATAGGGTTGCTAGGGCAACATAAGTTCTTGGGACATATAACACGACACCAATTTCTTACATAGATAATAATAATTAGGGTAGCTAGGTTGGGCAACACACACACCAAACTAATACTACATACTATCTAGGGTAGCTAGGGCAACACCGCCATGTCTTCACCGTCGTCTTCACCTTAACCGCCGGCTTCACCGTTTTCTTCGCAGCCGGCTTCAGTACTCCTCCTCCTCAAGGCCGTTGTCGCCGAGGTAGTACGGGATGCTGTGCATGCGGTCGCGAGCGGGGAAGATGCTCTCGAAGTCGGTGAAGATGTTATATGTGGTGAATGCGATGAACTCGCACCCACACCAATACACCTTGCCGAGCAGGTGGTAGGCATCGAACCTGTTGGTGAAGTGGACGACGAGCCCTACCGGTGGAGTGTTGGCGTGGGGACGCTGCTCCACGAGGTTGAACATGGGCGGCGAGCCCGCCGGGAGGTGGTGGAAGCCCGCACGGAGGAACCCCCGTGCAAGCTCAGTGCTACCCCTCCAGCGTGAGAACGCCCACACGCGGAGTGATTCCTCGACAACGACGTTGGCGGGGTACCGCCGTTCCGGCACGGTGGGAGGCTCTTGGAACGTTGGGCCGTAGAACTGCATCTTCAATGCTTCACTGTGTGGAACCGCTCTGGCTTTTGCGGGAAGAAGAGAAGTGGGAGGCGCAGATGGATCTGTAGAAGAAGAGGCAATGAAGGGCAGTTTAAATAGCCGGTGGAGACGAATTGGGTACACGCGCAAACGGCGTAGATCGTGACTCAGTGCTGCTGTGTGAACCGATGCGATCATCAATGTGTGAACGTGAATCGAAGTGAGCATGCTCTGCGTTGGTGGCTCTACGTGCTCTGCGTTGGCGGCTGCCTCCCCCTGCTGCGTTGGCCGCTGCCTGCCTCCCCCTTCTGTGTGCTCTGCGTTGTCGGCTGCCCCTTCTGCATGCCCCTTCTGCCACTGGCACAACTGAATCGAGCGGCAGCCGTGCGTCGTGAACTGATGCCTCGACATATGGACGCAAGCGTGCGAGCATGCGTGCAGCCTGCCCCTTCTGCCACCGGCACGTATGCCTGCGACGCGTGAAACGACGTTGCGGAGCGACTGAATCCACTGGCAACCGTGCGGCACGGATCAATGCTACGTGTCGGCATGCATGCATGCGTTTAGGTCTAGGTCACTAGATGCGTGCGTGGCGGTGTTCGCATGCATAGCAGGCTACATCGATTACAAAGACGGGCATGCATAGCAGGCTGCATCCATCAATAGTAGGGTTTTTTAATTTATTACCAACAAAATAACGGGCCCGTCCTATGAACACAAACACGGCCCAACCAGCGAAGCCACAGCCACAGTCAACAGAGTTCAACATGGCCCCACAAGTCAGTTAACGGCCAAGACGGCAAACGCCTGTTATCAACATTTGTGAGAGTTTCAGCTAAGGGAGAGGGGAAAAGTGAGCAAAAGTTTGAAGCGTGGGGAAAACTGAGCACAACTAAGGAATTGGGGGCACAGATGGAATAATCCCATAATAATAAGCCTCAAATGTCAACACTTCAATCAAAACAATCATGAAGCAGTACGAACAGATGGTATCTCGCTAGCTCTTTGTGAGACCGCAAAACATAAATGCAGAGCACCTTCAAAGACCAAGGGCTGACTAAACATTGTAATTCATGACAATGAAGATCCAGTCACAGTCATACTCAACACAGTTAAAAGCAAAGGATAAAAACGACAGAGGTGCTCTCTAATTGGTGCTTTTATAAGAGGAGGATGACTCAACAGGAACATAAATAGACATGCCTTTCGCAGAGGGAAGCATTGATTTGCAGAGGTGCCAGAACTCAAGCTTTTAAAACAGAGATAATAATTTTGGTTGGCAAGCTTTCATTATCAACGCAATGACCAAGAGTTCTCAACATCTTCCACGCTACACATGTTATAGGCGGTTCCCAAACAGAAAAGTAAAGTTTTGAATCCCCCACCACCAATCAATCACACTCCACGACTAGCCGAATCCTTGGGTACCGTCCATACCAACATCAATCCTGGGGGAGTTTTGTTTGCAATTATCTTTTCGATTTGAGCATGGAACTAGGCATTCCAATTACCGTCCCCTTTCTCGTGAATGATAGTGAATAAACACATATCGAGGATAACATGCCTAGCATGGAAGATACTGACTGCCCCTTGTCACCACATGAGCGGTTCGGGCATACAAAACAGATTATTTCTTGAAGATTTAGAGAGTGGCACATGCAAATTTACTTGGAACGGCAGGTAGATACCGCATATAGGACTTTGGGTTTATGGAAGTGGACTCATATGGAACAACTTTGGGTTTATGGAAGTGGATGCACAAGCAGTATTCTCGCTTAGTACAAGTGAAGGCTAGTAAAAGACTGGGAAGCGACCAACTAGAGAGCGGCAACAGTCATCAATATGCATTGAAATTACCCAATGTTGCGTGCAAGCATGAGCAGGATATAAATCACCATAAACATGAATATCGTAGAGGCTGCGTTGATTTTGTTTCAACTACATGCGTGAACATGTGCCAAGTCAAGCCACTTGAATCATTGAAAGGAGGATACCATCCTATCATACTACAACATAATCATTTTGAAATTCATGTTGGCATCCAAGACAAACCATTATAAGCTCCTAGCTAATTAAGCATGGCATCAGAAACTATGATCTCTAAGTTTTCATTGCAAACATGTTTCTCTCATAACAATGCTAAATTAGGAACGATGAGCTAGTCATATTTACGAAAACAAAATAGGTCGAGTTCATACCAGCTTTTCCAAGCTCAGTCACTTCATCATATATCGTCATTATTGCCTTTCACTTGCACGACCGAATGATGTGAATAATAATAAGAGTGTTCGTGCATTGGACTAAGCTAGAATGTGCAAGAAAACTTAGAGGAGAAGACAAAGTAATACGGGCTCTCTGATAAATAAACAATAATGCATATGAGAGCCACTAATCATTTTAATCATGGTCTTCTACCTTGACCCAAAGAAAAAGAAAACTATTTACACAGGAAAGCTCCCAACACACAAAAGAAGAACGAGAAATATTTTTGGGTTTTCTTTTTAATTACCACTAAGCATGCTCGAAAGTAAACTTACAACTTTTTTTTTGTTTTTCTCATTTTTAAACAAACACACGAGAAGAATGCAAGAAAAATAAATAAACTAGCATGGATGATACAATGGAAACGTGTGAACACCGACTATCAAAGTGAATGTGTGAGCATGAATATAAAGTCGGTGAGAAACACGTACTCCCCCAAGCTTAGGATTTTGGCCTAAGTTGGTCTAGTTCCACGGCTGGTCCGGGCGATATCCAAAATCATAATGGGGGTTGTACTCAGACGCGGCAGCTACCGCCTGAATAGCTGCCTCACGGAGGCGAGTAGCCTTCACCTCCCTCTCATACTACTCTGCCTCTCCTCTGGTTATGTAATATCTCCATTTTCCCTGAAAGTCAAAGAAGGCAGGAGCAGGAAGGGTAATATGGAAAACACGCTGTCGGTTAAATATTAACCGGTATAGGAGGGATTCATTATCCCTCTCAAGGAACTGATAACATATCATAGCGGCGCGATCAAGGAAAGCTGTGTGGAGCGGGGGATCTCCTGTGCGGATGGGTATTCCAAGAGAATTTTCTATGCAAGTGGCATAGATCCCACCAAAGAAATCCCCTTCATTAGCATTATTATTTAGCCTCCTAGCAATTATAGCTCCCATGTTGAAACTTCTATCACCCGTTACCGCGCTCTTAAGAATACTAAGGTCAGGTGCGCAGAGGTGACTATGGTCATGCTTGCCGTTAATGCATCTACCTATGAAGAGAGCAAAATAATGTAAGGCAGGAACATGAATGTTCCCCATGGTAGCATGCGTAATATCTCTAGTTTCTCCAACAGTTATACTAGAAATAAAATCTCTAACCAAAGACTTAGGAGGGTCATTGGGACTACCCCAATCAGGTATCTTGCATATTCTATTGAAATCCTCTAAATCCATAGTATATGATTTGTCATAAAGATCAAACAGTATGGATGTGTCGCGGCCAACTGAAAATTTGAATCTACGAACAAAAGAGGCAGTGAGTGCAGTATATAGTTCACATTTATTGGAGATGAATTCTTCGAGCCCGGCATTGCGAACAAATGTATCAAACTCGTCCTTGAAACCTGCATCAATCATGAATTCATCGGAAGGCCATTCACATGGTTGCACCGATGCGTTCCTCGGTTGATAAGGATCGGGCTCCCGAATCGCGATACGGGGACCCCTTTTGCTTGAGGAACCACCATGATAATTCTTCCTGGACATCTTCCTTTTTCTAAAATAATTCTGAAATTTTTAGTGACTCAAAATAAAAGTGAACAAGGCTTAACAAAACTCATAGCAACTACTCCTACAAGTGCCTAGAGGCCATATCATGCATCAAAACTACTTGGGACCAACTAAAATTAACATGCAAAGCTCAAGAACAGGGTCACCAAGGTAGCAATAATATGCAATGAGTAAAGCACTAGAACAAAAACTAATTGGATCAATGGAGGAATCACATACCAAGGAACAATTCCCCAAAATAGTTTGGTGAATGGGGATTTGCACAAGGAGATCGAAAAATGCAGCAAAATGAGAAAGAACACGGGTTTGAGCTGTGGAATGATTTTTCTAGAGGTAGACGAAGGAGATGGGTGTTGGAATAAGTGGAGGGGGGCCACGTGGGACCCACGAGCCTGCCAGGCGCACCCAGGGGGTGGGCGCGCCTCCTGGGCTCGTGGTACCCTGGTGCATCCCCGTGACTAGTTATCTATCTCAGAAATTCTTAAATATTCCAGAAAAAATCATACTTGAATTTCAGGGCATTTGGAGAACTTTTATTTTCAGGTCATTTTTTTTATTGAACGGATAATGCAGAAAACAGGGAAATAATGCTATATTTATTATTTTTCTACTAAATAATAGAAAGTAAGAGTTGGGAACAGAAGGTTGTGACTTCTAGATTCATCCATCTCATGGTCATCAAAAGAAATCCGTCAATGAGGTTGATCAAGTCTCCTTGACAAGCTTTTTTTTGAATCACATAAAACCGGAGAATTTTCAAATAATCACTAGGTTACCTCAACGGGGATGTGCATATCCCCAATAACAAGTATATCATATTTCATCTTGACAGTAGGTATAGGGAATTCAAAGCTTCCAATAATATTTGATGGAGATTTTTCAATAGCATTAATGCAATGAACTCGATATTGTTTCTTCGGAAAATTGCACAGTGTGCTCATTACCATTAACATGGAAAGTGACATTGCCTTTGTTGCAATCAGTAACAGCCCCTGCAGTGTTTAAAAGGGGTCTTCCAAGGATGACCGCCATGGCATCATCCTCTACTACCTGTGTCGGGTTATCAGGACCATGTATTTCTTCAATAGGTGGTAGATTCTTAACATCTTCAGATTTAATACCTTCCTCTTGCATAGATTTCTTGGCTTCTTGCATATCTTCAGGACTGAGGAATAGAATACCTCTTTTCTTCGGAGTTGGCTTCGGAGGTGGTTCGGGAATAGTCCAAGCATTATCGTTGATCAAGAGGTTATTCAGTAGGTTCTCAACTTGTTTTACAGTTCGTTCCCTAAAAACACAACCGGCACAACTATCTAGGTTGTCTCTAGAGGCATCGGTTAGTCCATTATAAAAGATATCAAGTATTTCATTTTTCTTAAGAGGGTGATCAGGCAAAGCATTAAGTAACTGGACAAGCCTCCCCCAAGCTTGTGGGAGACTCTCTTCTTCAATTTGCACAAAGTTATATATATCCTGCAAGGCATCTTGTTTCTTATGGGCAGGAAAATATTTCTCAGAGAAGTAGTATATCATATCCTGGGGACTATGCACACAACCAGGAGCAAGAGAAGTAAACCAAGTTTTAGCATCACCCTTTAGTGAGAAAGGAAACAACTTAAGGATATAGTAATAGCGAATATTTTCCTCATTAGTGAATAGGGTGGCTATATCATTCAGTTTAGTAAGATGTGCTACAACAGTTTCAGATTCATAACCATGAAAAGGATCAGATTCAACCAAAGTGATTAACTCAGGATCGACAGAGAATTCATAATACTTATGAGTAACAAAGATGGGTGAAGTAGCAAACTTAGGATCATATTTCATTCTAGCATTCACAGATTTTTCTTTCCACTTGCGTAATAAATTCTCAAGATCATAGCTATCCTTAGGTATATTAGGCAATTCATATCTAGGAGAGCTAGGTCTAAGAGGTGTCACAACAGGTTCAACTTCAATAATTTCATCAGTTTCAGAAGTATCATTAGATTCAGCAGTAACTCTATCAATTTCTATTGAATAAGCATCATGGATAGCAGAAGTAGCATCATCAACCACATGCGACATATTAGAACTACTAGTAGGTGGTGGTGTCTGCTACTGCAACAAAAGACCTTCCAACGGCACCACAAACACGTGCTGATGAGAGACTGTTCTTGTCTTCATTCTCCTCAGCAACGGCACCAGGAATCCTTGTGCTACGGCTACGCCTTAAGGGACTTCCTAGGCAAATATGCAAAGGATTTCCCCGTGGCCTTGGAGCCTTGCGTTGGTGTTCCCTCGAAGCGGAAAGGGTGATGTAGCGCAGCGGTGGTAAGTATTTCCCTCAGTTTTGAGAACCAAGGTATCGATCCAGTGAAGGAGTATCACAAGTGCCTGCACAAACACAAAGAACCTGCTCCCAATGCTATGAAGGGGTTGTCAATCCCTTATAGATTGTTTGCAAAGTGAGAACTGAAAGCAACAAAGTAACAAAGCAAAGTAAAAGCAGAGGTGTAAACGGTAGATGTGAATAGACCCGGGGGCCATAGTGTTTACTAGTGGCTTCTCTCATGAAAGCAAGTAGACGGTGGGTGAACAAATTACTGTCGAGAAATTGATAGAACCGCGCAAAGTCGTGACATCATCTATGGCAATGATTATATCTATAGGCATCACGTCCAAAACAAGTAGACCGATACTTTCTGCATCTACTACTATTACTCCACACGTCAACCGCTATCCACCATGCATCTAGTGTATTAAGTCCAAAAGAACAGAGTAACGGCTTAAGAAAGATGACATGATGTAGATGGACAATCTCATATCAACGACAGAGCCCACCTTGTTACCCTTGATGGCAACTACTCAATGTGTGCCTTGCTGCCCCTACTGTCATTGGGAAAGGTCACCACATGGTAAGAACCCAAAACCAAGCACTTCTCCCATTGCAAAAATCATAGATCTAGTTGGCCAAACAAAACCCAAGACTCGGAGAGACTTACAAGGATATCAAATCACGCATATAAGAAATCAGCAAAGACTCAAATATATATCATAGATAATCTGATCACAAATCCACAATTCATTGGATCTCGACAAACACACCGCCAAAGAAGATCACATCGGATAGATCTCCATAAAGATCATGGAGGACTTTGTATTGAAGATCGAAGAGAGAGAAGAAGCCATCTAGTTACTAACTACGGACCCGTAGGTCTGAAGTGAACTACTCACGAGTCATTGGAGGGGCGATGATGATGATGAAGAAGCCCTCCAACTCCAAAGTCCCCTCCGGCAGGGCGTCGGGAAGGGTCTCGAGATGAGATCTCGCGGAAACGGAAGCTTGCGGCGGCGGAAAAGTATTTTTGAGGCTCCCTTGATTTTTTCTGATTTTTAGGGAATATATAGGCGCAAGATCTAGGTCAGGGGGGCTCCAGGGAGGCCACAAGCCTCCCCACCGCCGCCTCCCCCTGGTGGCGGAGTGGGGGCTTGTGGGCTCCCTGGAGCCCTCCTGGCTTGGCCCACAGGCCCCCTGATCTTCTTCCGTTCGGGAAAAAATCATTTCGGGGATTTTATTCCGTTTGGACTCCGTTCCAAAATCAGATCTGAAAAGAGCCAAAAACACAGAAAAAACAGGAACTGGCACATGGCACTGAATTAATAAGTTAGTCCCAAAAAAGATATAAAGATACATAAAACATCCAAAGATGACAAGATAACAGCATTAAACCATCAAAAATTATAGATACTTTTGAGACATATCAAGCATCCCCAAGCTTAACTCCTGCTCGTCCTCGAGTAGGGAAGTGATAAAGAATGAATTTTTGATGCTTTCATGCTACCTAGCATAGATGTCCTTTGTAAATCCTCTTATGTGACGTGAATGTTCAGATCCATTAGATTCAAAACAATAGTTTGCTATTGACGTGGAAACAATATTAATTCAAGCAAACTAGCAAGGTAATCATGAACTTTCAAAATAACAAGGCCAAAAGAAAGTTATCCCTACAAAAGCATATAGTCTGGCTATGCTCTATCATCATTGCACAACGAATTGAAATCATGCACAACCCCGGTATTGGCCAAGTAATTGTTTCACACCTTTACTTTCTCAAACCTTTTCAGCTCTCACGCAATACATGAGCGTGAGCCATGGTTATAGCACTATAGATGGTGTGGAGTGTGGTGGAGGTTGCAAAGACAAAACAAGGAGAAGATAGTCACATTAACTAGGCATATCAATGAGCTGTGGAGATGCTCATCAATAGATATCAATGTGAATGAGTAGGGATTGCCATACAAATGATGCACTAGAGCTAAGAGTAGGTGAAAGCTCTTAAAGAAATCTTGTGGGTGTGCATCCAACTTGCTTGCTCACGAAGACCTAAGGCAATTTTGAGGAAGCCTATCATTGGAATATACAAGCCAAGTTATATAATGAAAATTTCCCACTAGCTATAAGGTGGTGACAAAACGAGAGACTCTCAATCATGAAGATCATGGTGCTTAATATGCACAAGTGTGGAAAAGTGGTCGCATTGTCCCTTCTCTATTTTTCTCTCATTTTTTTTTATTGATGGGCTCTTTGGCCTCTTTTTTTGGTGGGCTTCTTTGGCCTCTTTTATTTCTTCACATGGGACAATGCTCCATTAATGATGATCATCACACTTTCAACTCAAAACTTAGAGCAACGATGACTCTATATGGAATGCCTTCGGTAGTGTACCGTGACAATGATCTAGCATGGCATAGACATTTAATGGAAACATCATGCTAGCTATCTTATGATCATGCAATGGCAATGTAGATGTGGTGTCACATGTCGTGGTGGTAGTTTCATGCCAATATATCTCGGAATGACTTTGAAAAAGCCATAGTAGGTAGGTATGGTGGCTGTTTTGAGGGAGGCTAATGGTGGGTTTTGTGCACCGGCGAAAGTTGCACGGCACTAAGAAGATAGTGATGGTGAAAGGTGAAAGTGCATCTAAACCATGGACTCAACATTAGTCATGAATAACTCATATACTTGTTGCAAAAGTTTTATTAGTAATCGAAACAAAGCATTCAACACATATTCCTAGGGGAAGGGTTGGTAGGTATAAACCATCACGCGATCCCGACCGCCAGGCAAAGGATGACAATCAATAGACTAATCATGCTCAGATTTCATCACATAGCGGTTCACCATACGTGCATGCTATGGGAATCACTAACTTCAACTCAAGTATTTCTAGATCCAGAACACCTTACTAGCATAACTTCAATATTTGCCATAACCACAACTCAAAACTAATTGAGATGAATCAAACTTCTCTAACTATTCAATGCACATGAAGGTGGAAGTTTTCGTATCCCTTTGGATAACTACCCCTTTTGAGACTACTTTCAAAGCATAGATCAACTACCAAGCCACGCACCGATGTGCTCTAAAAGATAAAAGTGAAGCACAGAGAGCAAAAGTATCTAGCTCAAAAGATATAAGTGAAGCACATGTGAGCTGAATTGTCTACCAAAAGATATAAGTGAAGCTCGACAAAATCACGGTGAGTGCATGTCTCTCTCTCTAGGTGTGAAGCAAGGATGATTGTGACACAACAAAAATAAAAGACTCCTACGATACAAGACGCTCCAAGCAAAAACACATAACATGTGGTGAATAAAAATATAGCCCCAAGTAACGTTATCGATGGATTGAAGACGAGAGAGGGGATGCCTTCCCGGGGCATCCCCAAGCTTAGGATTTTACGGCATCCTTGAATCTCTTGGGGTGCCTTGGGCATCCCCAAGCTTGAGCTCTTGCTACTCTTTATCTCTTTGTCCATAAGAACTTCACCCAAAACTTGAAAACTTCACAACACGAAACTTAAACAGAAACTCGTGATAACATTAGTATGAGAAAGCAAACCACCACTTCCTTAGGTACTGTAGCAAACTTAAATTATACTTATGCTGATGTTGGGTTACTGTATTTTCAATATTCCATGGCTAATACCCCCCCCCCCCCCGATACTATCCATAGTTTCATCAAAATAAGCAACCAACACAACAAAAACATAATCTATTAACAGCAAACCAGTCTGTAGCAATCCGTATATTTCATATACCTCTGGTACTTCACAAATTCTGAAAAATTACGACAATCTGAAGAATGTGCGTAGCAATCAGCAGCAAAAAGAATCAACTCAAACGCTCTTACAGAAAAAATGAAAATTCTTTTCGTGAGCAGAAAGTTTCTGTCTTTTCCAGCATGACCAAATAATCATCCCCAAGACTAATCATAACGGTTTTGCTTGACACAAACGCAAAACGAAACACAAAAAACACAATCATAACAGAATTATGAAATTGTGGAAAACACAAAACAGAAAGAAAAAGGATAGGTTCGTTGGGTTGCCTCCCAACAAGCGTTTTTGTTTAACGCCCTTAGCTAGGCGAAAGGTGATGGAATCACGTATAGTCATCTTTGGTGCTCAAACCGTAAGTAGCCCTCATCATAGATTCATAAGGCAATCTTATTTTCTTTCTAGGAAAGTGCTCCATGCCCTTCTTTAAAGGAAATTGAAATCTAATATTCCCTTCCTTCATATCGATGATAGCACCAATAGTCCTCAGGAAAGGTCTACCAAGAATAATGGGACATGAAGGATTGCAATCTATGTCAAGTACAATGATATCCACAGGTACATAGTTCTTATTTGCGACAATAAGAACATCATCGATCCTTCCCATGGGTTTCTTGACAGTAGAATCCGCAAGATGCAAATTAATAGAACACTCTTCAATCTCATGAAAACCAAGAATATCACACAAAGACTTTGGAATCACGGAAACACCAGCACCCAAATCACACAAAGCATTGCACTCATAGTTTTTTATCTTGATTTTGATAGTAGGTTCCCACTCATCATGAAGTTTTCTAGGTATAGAGACTTCTAATTCGAGCTTCTCTTCAAGAGAATTCATCATAACATCTACGATATGCGCGGTAAAGGCTTTGCTTTGGCTATAAGCATGTGGAGAGTTTGCAATGGATTGCATCAAAGAAATGCATTCAAACAAGGAGCAATTATCATAATTCAATTCCTTGAAATCCAAAGTGGGAGTTTCATTACTACCCAAATTTTTGATTTCTTCTACTCCACTCTCCACACCTTTATCATCAAGATGGGTGGACTCCAAATCATTGGGGCGTTTTTCAACCAAAGTAGATTCATATCCAGCGCCTCCATAAATAGGTTTGAGACGCGAAAACAAAGATTCAAGAGGAGACACACCAAGCACTTTAAGATCTTCGTGATTTGCATCACTAGAACACACCCTTTTAAACCATTCATGCCTAGCGCGAATTTGGGCGGTTCTTTCTTTGCTCTCATTCATGAAGACACGCATAGCTTTCAAAGTTTCATCCAAGTTGACCTTGGGAGGAGCGCATCTAACTTTCAAAGCATCAGTATCACAAGACATCCTATCAACACTCTTAGCCAAATCGTCTATTTTGAGTAGTTTTTCCTCTATGTACGCATTGAAAATCTTTTGAGACTTGATGAACTCTTTGATATTACTCTCTAAATTAGAGGGAAATTTGTTGTGATTTCCATAAGCGTTGTTGTAGGAATTGCCATAATTGTTAGAGGAGTTACTAGGAAAAGGCCTAGGAACATAGTTTCCTCTAAAAGCATTGTTGTTGCCAAAATTGTTCCTACCAACAAAATTCACGTCCAAACTAGCGTTGCTACTCTCAATCAAGGAAAATAGTGGCATGTCATTAGGATCTACGGCAGCGTTTCTACTAGCAACCAAATTCATCAACTCGTCCATCTTAGCACTAAGCGAGTTAATTTCTTCTATAGCGTGCACCTTTTTGCTAGCAGGCGACCTTTCAGTGTGCCACTGAGAGTAGTTGGTCATGATATTGTCTAGGAGTTTTGTAGCGTCTCCTAACGTGATTTCCATGAACGTTCCACTTGAGGCAGAGTCCAAGATATTGCGAGAAGCGAAATTCAAGCCAGCGTAAAAGATTAGTATAATCATCCACAAACTCAAGCCATGAGCGGGACAATTTCTAATCATAAGCTTCATCCTCTCCCAAGATTGTGCAACGTGTTCATGATCAAGTTGCTTGAAATTCATGATATCGTTATGTAAGGAGATGATCTTAGCTGGCGGAAAATACTTGGATATGTAAACATCTTTGCACTTATCCCAAGAATCAATACTATTTTTAGGCAAAGAAGAAAACCAAGTTTTTGAGCGATCTCGTAACGAGAAAGGAAAAAGTTTCAACTTAGTCACGTCATTATCCACATCTCTTTTCTTTTGCATATCACAAAGCTCAATGAAGGTATTGAGATGGGATGCGACATCTTCACTAGGAAGGCCACAGAATTGCTCTTTCATAACAAGATTCAGCAAAGCTGCGTTGATTTCATACGATTCCGCACTAGTAGCGGGAGCAATCGGAGTACTAATAAAATCATTATTATTAGTGCTCGAGAAGTCGCAAAGTTTGGTGTTTTCAGCCATGATGACTTCAATAAACAAACAAGCACATAAGCAAGCAAGAGAACCGGCAAAGGAAAACGGCAAAGGCAAAAGAAAACGGCAAAGGAGAAAGGCAAATGAAAATGGCAAATGTGAAGTGGGGGAGAGGAAAACGAGAGGCAACTGGCAAAAAAGTAAATGCAGGAGATGAGTTTGTGAGACCTACTTGGATAGATCTCTCCTCCCCGGCAACGGCGCCAAAAATACTTCTGCTACTGCAACAAAAGACTTTCCAACGGCGCCAGAAACACGTGCTGACGGGAGACTGTTCTTGTCTTGATTCTCCTCAGCAACGGCACCAGGAATCCTTCTGCTACGGCTATGCCTTTAGGGACTTCCTAGGAAAATATGCAAAGGATTTCCCCGTGGCCTTGGAGCCTCGCGTTGGTGTTCCCTCGAAGCGGAAAGGGTGATGTAGCGCAGCAGTGGTAAGTATTTCCCTCATGTTTGAGAACCAAGGTATCGATCCAGTGAAGGAGTATCACAAGTGCCTGCACAAACACCAAGAACCTGCTCCCAATGCTATGAAGGGGTTGTCAATCCCTTATAGATTGTTTGCAAAGTGAGAGCTGAAAGCAACAAAGTAACAAAGCATAGTAAAAGCGGAGGTGTAAACGATAGATGTGAATAGACCCGGGGGCCGTAGTGTTTACTAGTGGCTTCTCTCATGAAAGCAAGTAGACGGTGGGTGAACAAATTACTGTCGAGCAATTGATAGAACCGCGCAAAGTCGTGACGTCATCTATGGCAATGATTATATCTATAGGCATCACGTCCAAAACAAGTAGACCGGTACTTTCTGCATCTACTACTATTACTCCACACGTCGACAGCTATCAAGCATGCATCTAGTGTATTAAGTCCAAAAGAACAGAGTAACGCCTTAAGCAAGATGAGATGATGTAGATGGACAATCTCATATCAACGACAGAGCCCACCTTGTTACCCTTGATGGCAACTACGCAATGTGTGCCTTGCTGCCCCTACTGTCACTGGGAAAGGTCACTACATGGTAAGAACCCAAAACCAAGCACTTCTCCCATTGCAAGAATCATAGATCTAGTTGGCCAAACAAAACCCAAGACTCGGAGAGACTTACAAGGATATCAAATCATGCATATAAGAAATCAGCAAAGATTCAAATATATATCATACATAATCTGATCACAAATCCACAATTCATCGGATCTCGACAAACACACCGCCAAAGAAGATTACATCGGATAGATCTCCATGAAGATCATGGAGAACTTTGTATTGAAGATACAAGAGAGAGAAGAAGCCATCTAGTTACTAACTATGGACCCGTAGGTCTGAAGTGAACTACTCACGAGTCATAGGAGGGGCGATGATGATGATGAAGAAGCCCTCCAGCTCGAAAGTCCCCTTCGGCAGGGCGCCGGGAAGGGTCTCCAGATGAGATCTCGCGGAAACGGAAGCTTGCGGCGGCGGAAAAGTATTTTCGAGGCTCCCTTGATTTTTTTAATTTTTAGGGAGTATATAGGCGCAAGATCTAGGTCAGGGGGGCGCCAGGGAGGCCACAAGCTCCCAGTGCCGCCTCCCCCTGGTGGCAGAGTGGGGGCTTGTGGGCTCCTTGGAGCCCTCCTGGCTTGGCCCACAGGCCCCCTGATCTTCTTCCGTTCGGGAAAAAATCATTTCGGAGATTTTATTCCGTTCGGACTCCGTTCCAAAAACACAGAAAAAACAGGAACTGGCACTTGGCGCTGAATTAATAAGTTAGTCCAAAACATTATATAAAAGGTACATAAAACATCCAAAGATGACAAGATAACAACATGAAACCATCAAAAATTATAGATACGTTTGAGACGTATCGGTGTTGCAAATTTACTCATAACAGAAGGTGAATCAAGTGCAGAGCTAGATGGATGTTCCTTACCTGTCCTCGTAGTTGAGGGCAGGACTTTAGTTTTTGGATCTCTCGGATTCCTCAAAGTGATCAACAGATATAAATCCCAACTGACTCAGAGAATAGAGCTCTGTTCCCCGGCAACGGCGCCAGAAAAAGGTCTTGATAACCCACAAGTATAAGGGATCGCAACAGTTTTCAAGGGTAGAGTATTCAACCCAAATTTATTGATTCGACACAAGGGGAGCCAAAGAATACTCTCGAGTATTATTAGTTGAGTTGTCAATTCAACCACAACTGAAAGACTTAGTATCTACAGCAAAGTTTTAGTAGCAAAGTAGTATGATAGTAACGGTAGCGGCGGTAACAGTAGCAGTAGTAATTTGTATAGCAATTGTGACAGCAGTAGCGGTAAAGCAACTTAGCAAGGACCAGTATAGGAAAACCTCATAGGCATTGGATCAGTGATCGATAATTATGTCGGATGGCATTCATCATGTAACAGTTATAACATAGGGTGATATGCAACTAGCTCCAGTCCGTCAATGTAATGTAGGCATGTATTCCGTATTTACTCATACGTGCTTATCGAAAAGAACTTGCATGACATCTTTTGTCCATCCCTCCCGTGGCAGCGGGGTCCTAATGGAAACTAAAGGATATTAAGGTCTCCTTTTAATAGAGAACCGGAACAAAGCATTAGCAGATAGTGAATACATGAATTCCTCATACTATGATCATCTCTGGGAGTGGTTCCGGCTATTGTCACTCCGGGGTTGCCGGGTCATAACACATAGTAGGTGACTACAACTTGCAAGATAGGATCAAGAACACACATATATTGATGAAAACATAATAGGTTAAGATCTGAAATCATGGCACTCGGGCCCTAGTGACAAGCATTAAGCATAGCAAAGTAGTAACAACATCAATCTTAGAACATAGTGGACACTAGGGATCAAACCCCATCAAAACTAACTCAATTACATGATAGATCTCATCCAACCCATCACCGTCCAGCAAGCCTACGATGCGATTACTCACGAACGATGGAGAGCATCATGGAATTGGCGGTGGAGGATGGTTGATGATGACGACAGCGTCGATTTCCCCTCTCCGGAGCCCAGAACGGACTCCACATCTGCCCTCCCGAGGAAGCACAGGCGGTGGCGACGGCTCCGTGTTGTGAAACACGATGAACTCTTCTCTCCTGATTTTTTTTGGGCTAGAGAAACTATATAGAGTTGGAGTTGGAGGCTGCGGAGACACGTGGGCCCCACGAGCCTGCGAGGCGCGCCCTATGGGGGAGCCTCCTGGGCTCATGGGCCCCTGGCTCCGTGTCTTCGGGTAATTCTTGCGCCAGTATTTTTTATATATTCCACAAAAAATCCTCGTAAGTTTCCAGGTCATTCCGAGAACTTTTATTTCTGCACAAAAACAACACCATGGCAATTCTGCTGAAAACAGCGTTAGTCCGGGTTAGTTCCATTCAAATCATGAAAATTAGAGTCCAAAACAAGGGCAAAAGAGTTTGGAAAAGTAGATACGATGGAGACGTATCAACGAGCAAAGCATGATCAACACGAGAACTGTATGGGTTTAGATTCATTACACTGTAAATCACATAGAGATGTGAAGCTAGATTATTGACTCTAGTGCAAGTGGGAGACTGTTGGAAATATGCCCTCAGGGCATTAATAAAATAGTTATTATTATATTTCCTGTTTCAAGATAATCGTTTATTATCCATGCTATAATTGTATTGAATGGAAACATAAATGCATGTGTGGATATATAGAGAAAACAATATCCCTAGTGAGCCTCTAGTTGACTAGCCCGTTGATCAACGACACTTAAGTTTTCCTAGCCATGGACAAGTGTTGTAACTTGATGACGGGATCACATCATTAGGAGAATGATGTGATGGACAAGACCCAAACTATAAACATAGCATATGATCGTGTCAGTTTTTTGCTACTGTTTTCTACATGTCAATGTATCTGTTCCTATGACCATGAGATCATGCAACTCCCGGACACCGGAGGAATACCTTGTGTGTATCAAATGTCGCAACGTTACTCGATGACTATAAAGGTGCTCTACAGGTATCTCTGAAGGTGTCTGTTGGGTTGGCATGGATCAAGACTGGGATTTGTCACTCTGTGTGACGGTGAGGTATCTCCGGGCCCACTCGGTAATACAACATCACAATAAGCCTTGCAAGCAATGTGAATAAGGAGTTAGTCATGAGATCTTGTATTAGGAACAAGTAAATAGACTTGCCAGTAACGAGATTGAACTAGGTATAGAGATACCGACGATCGAATCTCGGGCAAGTAACATACAGAAGGACAAAGGGAATTGCATACAGGATTAACTAAATCTTTGACATAGAGGTTCAACCAATAAAGATCTTTGTAGAATATGTAGGATCCAATATGGACGTCTAGGTCCCTCTATTGGATATTGACCGGAGAGTTTCTCGGTCATGTATGCATAGTTCTCGAACCCACATGGTCTGCACACTTAAGGTTCGATGATGTTTCTATATAGTTGAGTTATTGGTGTTGGTGACCGAAGGTTGTTCGGAGTCCCAGATGAGATCCTCGACATCACGAAGAGCTCTAGAATGGTCCGTAGGTAAATATTGATATATAGGAAGTTCTATTTTGGTCACCGGAAAGGTTTCAGGCTCATCGGTAATGTACCGGGAGTGCCGGGAGGGTGCCGGGGGACCACAGGTAGGGGTGTGACGACCCTAGGGCTTCATGGGCCAAGAGAGGAGGCAAACCAGCCACTCGTGGGCTGTTCGAAGCCACCTCTAAGGGCCCATGCGGCTGGAGTAGGAGATAATGGAAAAATACAAAAGGTGGAAAAGGTTTCCAAGTGGAAGGGGAATCCTACTAGGAGTAGGATTGGAGAAGGACTCCTCCTCTCCTCCCACTTCAGCCGAGCCAAAGGGGCAGCCCTATGGCCAACAGCCTCCCTCTCTCCTCCTATATAAACTAGATCTTTTGAGGGTTTTTGAGACACAACAATTAGCCACGTGCTACCCTCTCTCTAGATATGTTTCTTCTATAGTCTAGTTTTCAGCGGTGCTTAGGCAAAGCCGTGCTAGACTAGCTCCACCACCATCGCCGTCATGTCGTCGCACTGCTGGAGAACTCATCTACCTCTTCACCCCCTCTTGTTGGATCAAGAAGGCGGAGATCATCGTCGAGCTCTACATGTGCTAAACGCGGAGGTGCCATCCGTTCGGCGCTAGATCAGGACGGATTGTGAGACGGCGGGGATTTGGATCGCGAAGAGGTTCCACTACATCAACCGCGTTTCTTAGTGCTTCCCGCTTAGCGATCTACAAGGGTGTGGATCCGATCTCCCTCTCGTAGATGAACATCACCATGATAGGTCTTCGTGTGCGTAGGAAAAAAAATTGTTTCCCATGCAACGTTCCCCAACACAAAGACATAAAGCGACACTTCAATTCCATCCGTGATTATATCAAAGGGGAGGACATAAATATTTCCAAAGTGCACACGGATCTCAATGTTGCAGACCCGTTGACTAAGCCTCTTCCGTGAGCGAAACATGATCAACACCAGAGCTGTATGGGTGTTAGATTCATTACAATGTAAATCACATAGTGATGTGAGCTAGATTATTGATATGGCCTAGAGTTAATAATAAAGTAATTATTTTTATATTTCCTTGTTCAATATAATCGTATTATCCATGCTAGAATTGTATTGATTGGAAACTCAACCACATGTGTGGATACATAGACAACACACTGTCCCTAGTGAGCCTCTAAGGACTAGCTCGTTGATCAAAGATGGTCAAGGTTTCCTAACCATAGACATGATTTTTCATTTGATAATGGGATCACATCATTAGTAGAATGATGTGATGGACAAGACCCAAATTATAAACATAGCATATGATCATGTCAGTTTAGTGCTACCGTTTTGTGCATGTCAAGTATGTGTTGCCATGACCATGAGATCATGCAACTCCCGGACACCAGAGGAATGCCTTGTGTTTATCAAATGTCACAACAAAACTGGGTGACTATAAAGGTTTTCTACACGTATCTCTGAGTGTGTCTGATACGTCTCCAACGTATCTATAATTTTTTATGGTTCCATGCTATTATCTTGTCAAACTTCAGATGTTTTGTATGCCTTTTATATCTTTTTGGGACTAACTTATTAACTCAGTGCCAAGTGCCAGTTCCTGTTTTTTCTGTGTTTTTGACCTTTTTCAGAGGAGAATATTAAACGGAGTCCAAACGGAATAAAACCTCCGAAAAGATTTTTTCCGGAACACAAGATATGCAGGGAGCTTGAGAACCAAGGCACAGGGCACCACGGGAGGTCACAAGCCCCCTAGCCGCGGCCTGGGGGGGCGCGCCTAGCAGCCTTGTGGGCCCCTTGTGGCTCCTCTGCCCTACTTCTTCCGCCTATAAATCCTCGAAAAATCCAAAACCACGAGAGAGAGCCACGAAAATACTTTTCCGCCGCCGCAAGCTTCTGTCTCCGCAAGATCCCATCTGGGGCACGTTCTGGTGCCCTGTTGGAGGGGGGGATCGGACACGGAGGGCTTCTTCATCAACACCATTGCCTCTCCGATGATGCGTGAGTAGTTCACCATAGACCTTCGGGTCCATAGCTAGTAGCTAGATGGCTTCTTCTCTCTCTTGGATCTTCAATACAAAGTTCTCCATGATCTTCATGGAGATCTATCCGATGTAATCTTGTTTTGCGGTGTGTTTGTCGAGATTCGATGAATTGTGGATTTATGATCAGATTATCTATGAATCTTATTTGAGTTTCTTCTGGTCTCTTATATGCATGATTTCATATCCTTGTAATTCTCTTCGAGTTGTGGGTTTTGTTTGGCCAACTTGATCTATGATTCTTGCAATGGGAGAAGTGCTTGGTTTTGGGTTCATACCGTGTGGTGACCTCACCCAGTGACAAAAGGGGTAGCGAGGCACGCATCGTATTGTTGCCATCAAGGGTTAAACGATGGGGTTTATATCTATCGCATGAATTTATCCCTCTACTTCATGTCATCTTGCTTAAGGCGTTACTCTGTTTTTCATGAACTCAATACACTAGATGCATGCTGGATAGCGGTCAATGTGTGGATTAATAGTAGTAGATACAGAAAGTATCGGCCTACTTGTCTCGGACGTGATGCCTATATGTATGATCATTGCCTTAGATATCATCATGACTTTGCGCGGTTCTATCAATTGCTCGAGAGTAATTCGTTGACCCACCGTAATATTTGCTATCATGAGAGAAGCCTCTAGTGAACACTATGGCCCCCGGGTCTACTTCACATCATATTTTCAGCCCTACACTTTTACTTTGTTGCACTTTCCGGATTCAGATCTCACCTTGCAATCAATCGTGAAGGGATTGACAACCCCTTTGTAGAGTTGGGTGCAAGTTTGTTGTTTTTGCGCAGTTACTTCCTCCAACGTGTCAATCTCTGGCACAGGGGATTATTCTAAGTGAAGCTTATCCAAGTAACTGTCGCAAACTCATCTCTTGCATTTACTTTTTTTTGTCTCTCGTTTTCCTCTCCCCCACTTTTGAAAAACAAAAATTTACAAAAATATTTGCCTTTTTCGTTCGCCCTTTTCTTTCGCTTGCTTTCTGTTCGCTTGTGTGCTTGTCTCCTTGCTGAAGTCACCATGACTGAAAGTACCAAACTTTGTGACTTCCCGAATACCAATAATAATGATTTTATTAGTACTCCGATTGCTCCCGCCACTAGTGCGGAATCATATGAAATCAATGCTGCTTTGCTGAATCTTGTTATGAAATAGCAATTCTCTGGCCTTCCTAGTGAAGATGTCGCATCCCATCTTAATACCTTCATTGAGTTATGCGATATGCAAAAGAAGAAAGATGTGGATAATGATGTGATTAAATTGAAGCTATTTCCATTCTCATTGCGAGATCGAGCAAAAACTTGGTTTTCATCTTTGCCCAAAAATAGTATTGATTCTTGGAACTAGTGCAAAGATGCTTATATATCCAAGTATTTTCCACCGTCTAAGATTATCTCTCTCTGTAATGATATCATGAATTTTAAGCAACTAGATCATGAACATGTTGCACAAGCTTGGGAGAGAATGAAATTGATGATTAGAAATTGTCCCGCTCATGGCTTGAGTCTTTGGATGATTATACAAATCTTCTACACTAGCTTGAATTTCGCTTCTATAAATATCTTGGACTCCGCCTCAGGTGGAACGTTCATGGAAATCATGTTAGGAGAAGCCGCAAAACTCCTAGACAATATCATGACAAACTACTCTCAGTGGCACACTGAAAGGTCACCTACTAGTAAAAAGGTACACGCTATAGAAGAAATTAACTTGTTAAGTGCTAAGATGGATGAGTTAATGAATTTGGTTGCTAGTTGAAGTGCTCCTTTAGATCCTAATGATATGTCCTTGTCTTCCTTGATTGAGAGTAGAAATGCTAGCTTGGACGTTAATTTTGTTGGTAGGAATAATTTTGGCAACAACAATGCTTTTAGAGGAAACTATGTTCCTAGGCCTTTTCCTAGTAACCCCTCTAATACTTTTGGCAACTCCTACAAAAATGCTCATGAAAATTACAATCGATTACCCTCTGATCTAGCGAGTAATATCAAAGAGTTTATCAACTCGCAAAATATTTTCAATGCGTCCATAGAAGAAAAACTACTCAAAATTGATGATTTGGCTAGGAGCGTTGATAGAATGTATCTTGATGTTGATGCTTTGAAAGTTAGATGTGCTCCTCCCAAGATCAATATGGATGAAACTTTGAAAGCTATGCGTGTTTGCATGAATAGAGTAAAGAAAGAACCGCCCAAATTCGTGCTAGACATGAATGGCTTAAAAAGGCGTGTTATCGTGATGAGAATCATGAAGATCTTAAACTGCTTTCTGTGACTCCCATTGAATCCTTGTTTTCTAGTGTCAAACCTAATGATGATGGGGCTGGATATGAATCCACTTTGGTTGAAAAACGCCCAAATGATTCGGAGTCCATCTATCTTGATGCTAAAAGCATTGAAAGTGGAGTAGAGGATATCAAAACTTTGAGTAGTAATGAAACTACTTCTTTGGATTTCAAGGAATTCAATTATTATAGTTTCTCTTTGATTGAATGTATTTCCTTGATGCAATCCATGCTAAACTCTCCACACTCTTATAGCCAAAACAAGGCCTTTACCGATCATATCGTCGATGCTATGATGAAATCTCTTGAAGAGAAACTTGAATTGGAAGTTTCTAGTCCTAGAAAACTTCATGATGAGTGGGAACCTACTATCAAAATCAAGATCAAAAACTCTGAATGCAATGCTTTGTGTGATTTGGGTGCTAGTGTTTCCGCGATTGCAAAGTCTTTATGTGATGTTCTAGGCTTCAATGAGATTGATGAGTGCTCTCTTAATTTGCATCTTGCGGATTCTACTGTTAATAAACCTATGGAAAGGATCAATGATGTTCTTATTATTGCAAATAGGAACTATGTACCCATAGATTTCATTGTGCTCGATATTGATTGCAATCCTACATGTCCTATCATTCTTGGTAGACCTTTCCTAAGGACTATTGGTGTTGTCATCGATATGAAGGAAGGGAATATTAGATTTCAATTTCCATTAAAGAAGTGCATGGAAAAATTTCCTAGAAATAAAATAAGATTGCCTTCTGAATCCATGATGAGGTTTACTTATGGTTTCAGTACCAAAGACGACGATACGTGATTCTATCGCCTTATGCCTAGCTAAGGGTGTTAAACAATAGCACTTGTTGGGAGGCAACCCAATGAATTTATCTTTGCTTTTTGCTTAGTGTTCTGTTGCGTCCACACCATCATAATTATTTTATGATTGTGTTTTTTTTGTTTTTTTTTGTGTTTGAGCCAAGTAAAACCTTTATGACTAGTTTTGGTGATGATTGTTTGATCTTGCTGGAAAAAGACAGAAACTTTTCGCTCACGAAATTATTTTTCATTATTATCCAGAAAGAGATTTTGAGTTGATTCTTTTTTATGCTGGTTGTTATGCCAATTTCCCAAATTGACGTAAACTTTCAGAATTTTTGAGATAACAGAAGTATACGAAGTATATAGATTGCTACAGACTGGTCTGTTTTTGACAGATTATGTTTTTGTTGTGTTGATTACTTATTTTGATGAAACTATGGATAATGTCGGGGGGTACTGGCCATGGAAAAGTGAGAATACAGTAATCTAACACCAATATAAATAGAAATCAAGTTTTCTACAGTAACTAAAGAGGTGGTAGTTTGTTTTCTTGTGCTAATGATATCACGAGTTTCTGTTTAAGTTTTGTGTTGTGAAGTTTTCAAGTTTTGGGTGATGTTCCCATGGACAAAGGGATAAAGAGTGGAAAGAGCTCAAGCTTGGGTATTCCCAAGGCATCCCAAGCCAAATTAAAGGACACCAAAAAGCCTAAGCTTGGGGATGCCCCGGGAAGCCATCCCCTCTTTCGTCTTCAATCCATCGGTAACATTACTTGGAGCTATATTTTTATTCACCACATGATATGTGTTTTTCTTGGAGCGTCGTGTATTATAGGAGTATTTTCTTTTTTTTGTCACAATCATCCTTGCTGCACACCTTTTGAGAGATACATGCACTCATCGTGAATTTGCTAGAATACTCATTGAACTTCGCTTATATCTTTTGAGTTAGGCAATTTAGCTCACATGTGCTTCACTTATATCTTTTGAGATAGATAACTTTGCTCTAAGAGCTTCACTTATATATTTTAGAGAACGGCGGTGTCATATTTTGGAGAAATAAGAACTCTCGGTCTTCACTTATATCATTTTGAGAGTGCTCTCTCTGAGTAACTTAGTAGCTGGCTTGTGCTATGAAAGTAGTCCTAAAGATGATAGGCATCCAAAGAGGATACAATAAAACTTCCATATTCATGTGCATTGTTTAGTAAATAGAAGTTTGATTCCTCTCTATTAGTTTTGATACATGGATTTGATAATATTAAGAGTCATATTAGTAGGGTGTTGTGAATCTAGAAATACTTGTGTTGAAGTTAGTGATTCTCGTAAGATGCACGTATGGTGAACCGCTATGTTAGGAAGTCGGAGCATAATTGATTTATTGATAGTCATCCTTTGTGTTGCGGTCGGGATCGCGTGATGGTTAACACCTACCAACCCTTCCCCTAGGAGTATGCGTTTAGCACTTTGTTTCGATCACTAATAAATACTTTAGCAATAAGTATATGAGTTCTTCATGACTAATGTGAGTCCGCGGTATAGATGCACTTTCACCTTCCATCATTGCTAGCCTCTCTAGTGCCGTGCAACTTTCGTCGGTACACAAAACCACCATAGACCTTCCTCAAAACAGCCACCATACCTACCTATCATGGCCTTTTCATAGCCATTTCGAGATATATTGCCATGCAACTCCCACCGTTCCGTCTCATGACTTGTCTTGTCACTTATATATTACCATTGCATGATCGTAAGATAGCTAGCGAGATGTTTCAACGTCATACGCCAAGCTAGATCATTGCACATCCCGGTACACTGCCGGAGGCATTTCCTATAGAGTCATGATCGTTCTAAGCATTGAGCTGTGAGTAAATGAAAGTGAGATGATCATCATTATTAGAGCATTGTCCCATGTGAGGAAATAAAAAAAGAGGCTAAAGTTGCCCACAAAAAAAAAAGAGATGGAAAGAGGCCAAAGAGCCCAAACAAAAAAAAGAGAAGGGACAATGCTACTATCTTTTTCCACACTTGTGCTTCACAATAGCACTATGGTCTTCATGATTGAGAGTCTCTTGTTTTTTCACCACCATATACTAGTGGGAATCTTCATTATATAACTTGGCTTGTATATTCCAATGATGGGCTTCCTCAAAATTGCCCTAGGTCTTCGTGAGCAAGCAAGTTGGATGCACACCCACTAGTTCTCCTTTTGACCTTTCACACACTTATATCTCTAAGTTCATCCATTGTATGGTAATCCCTACTCTTTCACATTGATATCTATTGATGGGCATCTCCATAGCCCTTTGATACGCCGAGTCAATGTGACCATCTCCTCCTTTTTGCCTCATAGCCTTCACCACACTCTATTCCACCTATAAGTGCTATATCCATGGCTCACGCTCATGTATTGCGTGAGAGTTGAAAAAGGTTTGGGAAAGTAAGATTGCGAAAACAATTACTTGGCCAATACCGGGGTTGTGCATGATTTAAATTAGTTGTGTGGGGATGATGAGCATATCCAGACTATATGATTTTGTAGGGATAACTTTCTTTGGCCTTGTTATTTCGAAAGTTCATGATTATCTTTCTAGTTTGCTTGAAGTATTATTATTTTCATGTCAATAGCAAACTATTGTTTTGAATCTTACGGATCTGAACATTCATGTCACATGAAAGAAGTTACAAAGGACAAATATGCTAGGTAGCATTCCACGTCAAAAATTCATTCTTTATCACTTCCCTACTCGAGGACGAGCAGGAGTTAAGCTTGGGGACGCTTGATATGTCTCCAACATATCTATAATTTTTGATGGTTCCATGTTATTATCTTCAAACTTTGAATGTTTTGTATGCCTTTTATATCTTTTTTTGGGACTAACTTATTAACTCAGTGCCAAGTGCCAGTTCCTGTTTTTCCGTGTTTTTGACCTTTTTCAGAGGAGAATATTAAACGGAGTCCAAACAGAATAAAACCTCCGAAAAGATTTTTTCCGGAACAGAAGATACGCAGGGAGCTTGAGAACCAAGGCAGAGGGCACCAGGGGAGGCCACAAGCCCCCTAGCCGCAGCCTGGGGGAGCGCGGCTATCAGGCTTGTGGGCCCCTTGTGGCTCCTCTGCCCTACTTCTTCCGCCTATAAATCCCCGAAAAATCCAAAACCACGGGAGAGAGCCACGAAAATACTTTTCCGCCGCCGCAAGCTTCTGTCTCTGCAAGATCCCATCTGGGGCACGTTCTGGTGCCCTGTCGGAGGGGGGATTCGAACACGGATGTCTTGGAGACTTGCCTTGATACTCCTACTAGATTGAAACCTTGGTTCCCAAACTGAGGAAAATACTTACTACTACTGTGCTGCATCACCCTTTCCTCTTCAAGGGAAAAACCAACACAAGCTCAAGAGGTAGCAGTGTCTGTTGGGTTGGCATTAATTGAGACTAGGATTTGTCACTCCGTATGACGGAGAGGTATCTCTGGGCCCACTCGGTAATACAACATCATAATGAGCTTCCAAGCAATGTGACTAAGGAGTTAGTCATGAGATCTTGTATTATGGAACGAGTAAAGAGACTTGCCGGTATCGAGACTGAGCTAGGTATTGAGATACCAATGATCGAATCTCGGACAAGTAACATACTGATCGACAAAGGTAATAGCATAGGGGATTGACTGAATCCTTGACATTGAGGTTCGACCGATGAAAGATCTTCGTAGAACATGTAGGAACCAATATGGGATCCAGGTCCCACTATTGGTTATTGACCGAAGAGTGTCTCGGTCATGTCTGCATAGTTCTCGAACCCACAGGGTCTACACACTTAAGGTCCAGTGACGATATAAGCATAATTAAGTCATTGTGTTGGTGACCAAAGGTTGTTGGAGTCCCGTATGATATCCCGGACGAGACGAGGAACTACGGAATAGTCCGGAGGTGAAGATTGATATATAGGATGATGGTCATCGGAGTCCGGAAGTATTCCGAGGTGTACCGAGGGATTCACGAAGTGCCTAAAGGGGTTTCGGGAGGCCCGTGTAATTGTTGGGGGACTTATGGGCCAAGGATAGGGCGCACCACAGCTCACCATGGGGCTGGGCGTAGCCCCTCTCCCCAACCCACTTCGGCTGAAGGGGGTGGGCTCCTCCTTGGGGCACGGCCAACCCAACTTGGGTGGCAAGGCACTGTAACGACTAAGATGTGATCCTTTCCGATTTAGGGAATGAGGCCCCAAAATGTAAAGAAGCGCATCTAAGCGTTTCGCAAGCATGATAACATAGCACATACATAATAATAGAATGACAAATAGGGATTCATCTGTCGTCTCATAAATAATATCAGAGTTTATATCCACACTTATTCAGACAAGTTAGTTCCGCTACGGACTATAAAACATGAGAAAAGGCTATGGTACCCTGCATGCTTGCCAACGATCACGACCACGCCTCAGTCTTCTAGATAGTTCACGTACATGCGGTCGTTCTCCTCATCGTACTGCCACGCCAGCTGTGTGCCGTCGGGATCACTTGTGTCACGCGTACCTGTACCTGTTGGTGTGTTGGAGTAATCTGTGAGCCACGGGGACTCAGCAATCTATGACCTTGGTGCCAGAACTAGTCAAGTTATTAGGTAAGGAAGGTTCAGTGTTTAGGTTGCAGCATTCTAAGCTTTATGGTGGCTAGCTTACGTAGAACAAGTATTTGAAGGTGGTCTATACAAGCAGGCGAAGACTAGCTGATCAATAAGTGATCCTGAACACCTACTTACGTCAATCATAACCCCACCATATTCCCGATCGAAGAGAGGTCTTCAAAGGGGACAGTCATGGTTACCCACACAGTTGGCAATTTTATTAGATTAGGTTCAAGTTATCTATAACCGGATGTTAACAAATATTCCAAGTTGCCACATAACCGCGGGCACGGCTTTTCGAAAGATTAAACCCTGCAGGGGTGCTCCAACTAGTCCATCACAAACGGTCACGGGCCGCAAAGTAATCCTCTATCATGAATCTCGTGATCTCGTCGGATTCCTTAGAGGAAAACCTCAACTGTGGGGAAAACCAAAGCTTCACCGGGATTCCTATACGCAAGATATATCGCTAAGGTAAGACAAGACAAGCAGGACCTCCCGTCGTGTCGACGACCCTGATAAGAGCCGTGTATCTCAGTCTCAGGACACGATGGATGAGCACAGCGTACGGTGGCCCGATAGACATCTCCCGAGTTGCCCCGGGTTGGCCCCGCACACGACTCTAGTTTGGACCAACACTCATGAGGAGCACTGGCCCGGGTTGTTGATTAATTGCTCGGGGTAGCTATTCCCTATGCAGATTATTATTAAGTGATTAGCAAATTAACACCAATGTTGGGTCCTGCAGGACAAGTCTTAACACTACATGATTTATCAAGGGGGTCCCCATAACAACCCCGAACGTGTTAGGAGCAATCAGTTGTGGAATCAACACCGGTAGCCAGAAACTATGGCGGCAATAACGGAACAAAACACCCGGCAAAAGGCTAGGCCTTCCGTTATTTACCAAGTATATAGGTGCTTTAATTAAATAACAGATTTAATATAATGATATCAAACTCATGTTATCACATGAGACAAGGCACCTGCAACTAGCAACGCTAACATTAGTAGCTGAGCAAGCCTACTTAGCCATTCAATATTTGCTAGGAAGGGATAAGTGTTTGGGTTTCATGGAAATATCAGGAGGCAATTATTTCAGTGGTAGGCAGCGAGCATATGACGAAAGAAACGTGAATCTAGCATAACAAGTCTAGAGATGGAATCAAGGTCATATCATCTTGCCTGTGATGTCCTCAGCTTGGAACCACTCTTGTTCGTCCTGCACGTACTCTCCCGGATCCATGTACTTGTTCTCCGATCCCGGTGCTACCCAACATAAAAATAGCATCCAATGAACAACAACACAACAAGGTGCAACAAGCACATGATGCATGAGATGAAATGGACATGCATCTCTATTCTAGTCACTAGCACATGCATGAGAAGAAACTACAACTTCTGGACAGAAATGCACTCTAAGTTATCTTGACATGCATGAGGATGACATGAACAGATGCGTCACTTGAAAACGATGCAAAAAACATATAAAGAACGTTACGAACGGAGCTACTGATCAACCAGAAACAACGAAACAAGAAATGGAGTCCTACATATCAAATCCATCACAACACACTCCAATGGCATACTTCTGGTATTCCCTGGTTGCCAAATCACAAAACAAACAAGTATGGATGGGGTGGTGCAAGGAATATCACCACACCATCAACTATGCACTCACAAGCCTCAAAACATCAAAACTATACAATCTGCCATAAACAGCATCATAGCAGTTTGAGGGCTACATGCAAAGCACCTACAGCCACCCAAATATGCCAAATAGGATATGTGTCAGAAGTTATTCAAAACCTCTACAAGCACAAGAAAAAAAGATAATGCAAAGGAGTTACACACAGAAAGTTCTACAGCTTCTAACTTGGACAAAAATACCAGTTTTCAGGGACTTGTGAAAATTCCAGATTCTCACTAGCTGTTTATGCTCTGAAGCATTTTGACAGCACCCAAAACAATATCTACAGGAATCCAAATGGAATGAAAATTGACAGAGAGCTAGACAAACACAAAAGCTACAACTTTCCAGTTGATAGCAAGGGCTGAATCTCAACACATGGACTTCTACAAGCACAACAACTGGAGAAGAAAATATAAGCAGATTCTCAGACTTAGTGAAAATCACAGATTTTCACTAAACTGGAATTTCAGCCACATGCCTACTTTGACTATGCACCGCTTGCACACATGAATTCCTAAGCATGAAACAAAACAAACATGCTATAGAGGGGATCACCCTCTACTTCCACAACAAGGAATCAACCTCTTGGGCTCACCGCATCACATGGAACCAAGCTCTAAACATTGAACAAAACATAAATATGACATTCCCAGAAAGTGTTCCAAAGGCAAAACTGATTCCACCAATGGATTCCTGGGATGATTCTACCCCAAAAACATAGGCACTTGCATAGAACAAAAGAACACAAAGCTAAGAAGAAACTATACATGGAATCACATGAGGTGAATAGTGCATCATCACATGTGCTTCTCACTAGATCAACACCTACACATCCAATTGCACACTCTCACATAACCAACGGTGCACATGAGGGGTAGACCTCATGCTTATGTGCCTTAGCACATCACCACACACACACTTACATCAAGCACAACTATAGCAAGCCCTACACATGCTAATCATCACACACACACACACTAGCTTACACTCACATATGCATTCCTACACCTACACATACTAGCTTTCCCATGTGCTCATCAAGGCACATCATGCCTTGGGCATGTGTGTGAAACACACACACAAGCACACACACATACACACACACACCACAAGATCACATGCACTACTGCTACGGCAACAACAAACCTTCCCCGGCAACGGCGCCAGAAATCCTTCTGCTGCTGGCTACGCCTATAAGGATTTCCTTGGCAAATATGCAAAGGATTCCCCCGCGGCCTTGGAGCCTTGCGTTGGTGTTCCCTTGAAGAGGACAAGGTGATGTAGCACCGCGACGGTAAGTATTTCCCTCAGTTTGAGAACCAAGGTATCAATCCAGTAGGAGGATCGCGTCAAGTCACAAGTACCTGCACAAACACAAAGAGCTTGCACCCAACGCTATGAAGGGGTTGTCAATCCCTTATAGATTGTTTGCAAAGTGAGAACTGAAAGCAAAAAGTAAACAAAGCAAAGTAAAAGTGAAAGTTGAGATGATAGTTGTGAATAGACCCGGGGGCCGTAGTGTTCACTAGTGGCTTCTCTCATGAAAGCAAGTAGACGGAGGGTCAATGAATTACTGTCGAGCAATTGATGGAACCACGCAAAGTCATGATGTTATCTATGGCAATGATCATATCTATAGGCATCACGTCCAAAACAAGTAGACCGATACTTTTTGCATCTACTACTATTACTCCACACGTCGACCGCTATCCAGCATGCATCTGGTGTATTGAGTTCATAAGAACTGAGTAACGTCTTAAGCAAGATGACATGATGTAGATGGACAATCTCAAATCTATGATGAAAGCCCATCTTGTTACCCTTGATGGCAACAACATGATGCGTGCCTTGCTGCCCCTTCTGTCACTGGGAAAGGTCACCGCACGGTATGATCCCAAAACCAAGCACTTCTCCCATTGCAAGAATCATAGATCTAGTTGGCCAAACAAAACCCAAGACTCAGAGGGACTTACAAGGATATCAAATCATGCATATAAGAAATCAGCAAAGACTCAAATATAATTCATAGATAATCTGATCACAAAACCACAATTCATCGGATCTCGATAAACACACCGCCAAGAGGATTACATCGGATAGATCTCCATGAAGATCATGGAGAACTTTGTATTGAAGATCCAAGAGAGAGAAGAAGCCATCTAGCTACTAACTACAGACCCGTAGGTCTGAACTGGACTACTCACGAGTCATTGGAGAGGCAATGATGTTGATGTAGAAGCCCTCCAGCTCCGAAGTCCCCTCCGGCAGGGCACCAGGAAGGGTCTCCATATGAGATCTCACGGAAACGGAAGCTTGCGGCGGCGGAAAAGTGGTTTCGTGGACGCCCTGATTTTTTCTGGGATTTTAGGGAATATATAGGCCAAAGAGTTAGGGCAAGGGAGCGCCAGGGAGGCCACAAGCCTGGTGGCCGCTGATTGCACTCTCTGGCGATGGCTAGACGAATGTTGATGACAACAAACCTTCCCCTGCAACGGCACCAGAAGAATGATGCTAGCACTCCCCGGCAATGGCACTAGAAGAATGTTGTTGATGGCCCACCAACGCGTGGGTTCGCAGCAGTTTTCGAGGGTAGAGTATTCAACCCAAATTTGTTGATTCGCACGACAGGAGGTGAGAGAATACTCTGAAGTATTAGCAGATGAATTTGTCAAATTCAACCACACCTGAAAGATTAGTATCTGCAAGCAAAGTAGTAACAGCAAAGTAGCGAGAAACGGTAGTGTAACGAGCAATAGCAGCGACAAGGAACAACAATAGTGACAGCAGTAGCATGTAGCAACAGTAGCAAATGACAGTAATAGCAACAGTAGTAGCAACAGCAGAGCAAAACAAGTAACGGCAGTAGCAACAGTAGTAGCAGCAGCAGCAGAGCAAGACAAGTAACATCGGTAGGACAAACTCGTAGGCAATGGGTCGGTGATTTGTTTGGATGATATTCATCATGCAACAGCTATAACACTGAGAGATATGTGGCTAGCTCCCGTTCGTCAATGTGATGTAGGCATGCATTCCGTGTGTCGTCATACGTGCTTACGGAAAAGAACTTGCATGACATCTATTGTCCATCCCTCCCGTGGCAGCGGGGTCCAAAAGGAAACTACAGGATATTAAGGTTCTCCTTTTAATAAAGAACCGGACCAACGCATTAGCACTTGGTGAACACATGAACTCCTCAAACTATGGTCATCACCAGGAGTGGTTCCGGTCATTGTCACTCCGGGGTTGCCGGATCATAACACATAGTAGGTAACTACAACTTGCAAGATCGGATCTAAAATACACATATATTGGTGACAACATAATAATTTCAGATCTGAAATCATGGCACTCGGGCCCTAGTGACAAGCATTAAGCATGGCAAAGTAGTAGCAACATCAATCTCAGAACATAGTGGATACTAGGGATCAATCCCCATCAAAACTAACTCAATTACATGATAGATCTCATCCTACTCATCACCGCCCAACGAGCCTACGAATAGATTACTCACGAAAAACGAAGAGCTTCATGGAATTGGAGAGGGAAGAAGGTTGATGATGACGATGGCGACGATTTCTCCTCTCCAGAGCCCAAGACGGACTCCAGATCTGCCCTCCAGAAGAAGAATAGGTGGTGGCGGTGCCTCCGTATCGCAAACGCGACGAAAACTTCTCTTTTTATTTTTTCTCGGACGAAAGGGATCTTATAGACCTGAGATTGGGGGCGGCAGAGCCGTGTGGGCCCCACAAGCCTGCCCACCGCCACCAGGGGGTGGTGGCGGAGCCAGGGCTTGTGGCCCACTGGCCCACTCCATTAGGTGGAACTTGGCGCAGATATTTTTCTTATTTTCCAAAACTGCTCCCCGTAAATTTTCAGGACGTTTGGAGAACTTTGATTTCTGCACAAAAATAACACCAAGGCAATTCTGCTGAAAACAGCGTCAATCCAGGTTAGTTCCATTTAAATCATGCAAATTAGAGTCCAAAACAAGGGCAAAAGAGTTTGGAAAAGTAGATACGATGGAGACGTATCAACTCCCCCAAGCTTAAAACCTTGCTTGTCCTCAAGCAACTCAGTTGACAAACTGAAAGAGACAAAACTCAGTTTGATCTTGTTGTTGCAACTATGTCTAACTTATAACCAGAATTTTAGCAAGATCACAAGTTAACCACATAAGCAAATGACACAAAGGTCTCACGGTCAACTAATATCAATGGCATAATCAGCTAACGAGCAAATAATAATGAGTTTCAAATACCAACACTTCAATCAAAACAAGCATGAAGAAATATGAATAGGTGCTATCTCGCTAGCTCTTTCTGAGACCGCAAAACATAAATGGAGAGAACTTTCAAAGATCAAGGGTTGACTAAACATTGTAATTCACGGCAACGAAGATCCAGTCATAGTCATACTCAATATCAATCAAAAGCAAAGCATAAAAATGACAGAGGTGCTCTCTAATTGGTGCTTATATAAGAGGAGGATGACTCGACACGAAAATAAATAGACAGACCCTTCGCAGAGGGAAGCATTGATTTGCAGAGGTGCCAGAGCTCAAGCTTTGAAAACAGAGATAATAATTTTGGGTGGCATGCTTTCGTTGTCAACGCAATGACCAAGAGTTCTCAATATCTTCCATGCTACTTATGCTATAGGCGGTTCCCAAACAGAAAAGTAAAGTTTTAACTCCCCCACCTCCAATCAATAACACTCCACGGCTAGCCAAATCCTCGGGTACCGTCCATACTAACATCAATCCAGGGGGAGTCTTGTTTTACAGTTATGTTTTCGATTTAAGCGTGGAACTGGGCATTCCAAATACCGGCCCCTTTCTCGTGAATGACAGTGAATAAACACATGTCGAGGATAACACTCCTAGCATGGAAGATACCAATAGACCTTTGTCACCACATGAGCGGTTCGGGCATGCAAAACAGATTATTTCTTGAAGGTTTAGAGAATGGCACATGCAAATTTACTTGGAACGGCAGGTAGATACCGCAAATAGGTAGGTATGGTGGAATCTCATGGAAAAACTTTTGGGTTTATGGAAGTGGATGCACAGGCAGTATTCCGCTAAGTACAAGTGAAGGCTGCAAAGGACTGGGAAGCGACCAACTAGAGAGCGACAACAGTCATCAAGATGCAATGAGTTTGACTAACATTGAATGCAAGCATGAAAAGGATATAAATCACCATGAACACGAACATCATAGAGGCTATGTTGATTTTGTTTCAACTACATGCATGAACATGCGCCAAGTCAAGCCACTTGAAACATTCGAAGGAGAATACCATCCTATCATACTACATCATAGTCATCTCAAAATCTATGTTGGCATTCAAGACAAACCATTATAAGCTCTCAGCTAAATAAGCATGGCATCTAAGTTTTCATTGCAAACATGGTTCTCTCACAACAAAGCTAAATCTGGGTCGACAAGCTAGTCATATTTACAAAAACAAAATAGATAGAGTTCATACCAGCTTTTCAGTCTCAGTCACTTCATCATATATCATCATTGTTGCCTTCCATTTGCACGATCGAACGATGAAAACGATAATAAGCGCATTGGACTAAGCTGAATCTGCAGGCAAACACAAAGGAGAAGACAAAGTAATATGGCTCTTTGAAAGCTAAACAGGTAAGCATGCAAGAACCAATAAACATTGTAACCAATATCTTCTACCTTGACACAAAGAAAAAGAAAACTATTTACACGGGAAAGCTCCCAACAAGCAAAAGAAGAAAGAAAAATCTTATAGGGTTTTCTCAAAAGGACACAAAACAAGAAAACAAGAAAACGAAAAGAAACTAGCATGGATAATACAGTGGCAAAGTGTAAACACCGGCTAACAAAGTGAAAGCATAAGCATGAATGTAAAGTCGGTGAGAACACGTACTCCCCCAAGCTTAGGCTTTTGGCCTAGCTGGGTCTACTCCCATGGATGGTCCTGGTGAAACCTAAAATCATAATGGGTGTTATACAGGAGTGTTGCAGCCACTGCCTGAATAGCTGCCTCACGAAATCGAGCAGTCGTCGCCTCCCTCTCATACTCCTCTGTCGCTCCTATGGTTATGTAGTATCTTCGTTTTACCTAAAAGTCAAAGAAAGCAGGAGCAGGAAGGGTAATATGGAAAACACGCTGCCGGTTGAATATCAAGCGGTATAGGAGGGATCCATGATCTCTCTCAAGGAACTGGTAGCGTGTTAGAGCGACACGATCAAGGTAGGTTGTACGGAGAGGAGGGTCTTCTGGACGGATGGATACCCCAAGTAAATTTGCTAAGCGTGTAGCATAAACTCCACCAAAGAAATCCCCCTCACTGGCATTTTTATTCAGCCTCCTTGCTATAATAGCTCCCATATTGAAGCTCCTCTCACCTGTTACTGCGCTCTTAAGGATACTAATGTCGGAAGCGCATAGGTGACAATGTGCACCCTTGCCGTTAATGCACCTACCTATGAAGAGGGCAAGGTAGTGCAAGGCAAGGAAATGGATGCTTCCTATGGTGGCTTGTGTGATATATCTAGTTTCTCTAACAGTTATACTGGAGACAAAGTCTCTGACCGAAGACTTAGGAGGATCATTAACACTACCCCAATCGGGTATCTTGCAAATCCTATTGAAATCCTCCAGATCCACGGTATAGGATTTATCGTACAAATCAAACAGTATGGATGAGTCACGGCCAGCTAAATATTTAAATCTACGCACAAAAGAGGCAGTGAGCATAGCATACTGTTCACATTTATCTGAGAGGAATTCTTCTAACCCGGCATTGCGGACAAGTGCATCAAACTCATCCTTGAAACCTGCTTCGATCATGAACTCATCGGAAGGCCATTCACATGGTTGTACCGGTGCGTCCCTTAGTTGAAAAGGTTCGGGCTCCCGAAAGGAGAGACGAGGACCCTTCTTACTTGAGGAACCACCATGAAACTTCCTCCTGAACATAATTTCCTTATGCTGAAATTTTTGAAGTTCAAGAGAAAAGTGAATAAAGACCCACCACACCTTGTAGCAACTACTTAGTGCCTAGACACCGTATCACGCGCTAAAACTACGTGGGACCAGCTAAAATCTACATTTCTAGCTCAAGAACAGGGTCACCAAGGTAGCAAGAATTCGCGAAGGATAAAGCACTAGAGCAAAAACTAATTGGACCAATGGAGGAATCACTTACCAAGGAGCAATTTCCCCAAAACAGTTCGGAGAATGGTGCTTTGACCAAGGAGATCGAAAATCACAGCCAAATGAGCAAGAACATGGGTTTGAGCTGCGAAACAATTTTTTCTAGAGGTGGAAGAAGAGGCTAAGAGCTGGAATGAGTGGAGGGGGTGCCTGTGGGCCCCACAAGCTTACACCCCGCCACCAGGGGTAGGTGGTGGTGGCAGGGCTTGTGGACCACTGGTTAGGCCCCCAGGGCAGCTCTCAGGCCCAGAAATTTTCAAAAATTCCAGAAAAAATCATACTAAATTTTCAGGACCATCGAAGGACTTTTATTTTCGAGGTAATTTTCTCCGGGACGCTAAAACAGAAAACAAGAAAAAATAAACTAATTCTATCATTTTTCTTCTAAGCAAAAGAAAATGGAAGCTTAAAACAGAGGTACGTGACTCCTTGATTCATCCGTTTCATGGTTATCGAAAGAAATCCGTCAATGGGATTGATCAAGTCCTTATGACAAAACCTTCTCGAATCGCAAGAGAGAACGGAGAATTTTCGAATAGCCACTAAGTCACCTCAATGGGGATATGTATCTCCCCAACAAGCAAATCATACTTCATCTTGACACGAGGAATAGGGCATTCAAAGCTCCCAATAAGAATCGATGAAGTCTTTTCGATAGCATTGATGCAATGTATTGGATATCATTTCTTCGGAAAGTGCACTGTGTGCTCATTACCGTTGACATGGAAAGTGACATTGCCTTTGTTGCAATCTATAACAGCCCCTGCAGTGTTTAAAAAGGGTCTTCCGAGGATGATAGCCATGGCATCGTCCTCGGGAATATCCAAGATAACAAAGTTTGTTGAGATAGTGGTATTAGCAACCACAACAGGCACATCCTCGCAAACGCCGATAGGGAAAACAGTTGATTTGTCAGCCATTTGCAGAGAAATTTCAGTGGGTGTCAACTTATCCAACTCAAGTCTACAATAAAGAGAGAGTGGCATAACACTAACACCGGCTCCAAGGTCACATAAGGCAGTTCTTACGTAGTTTTCTTTAATGGAGCAAGGTATAGTGGGCACTCCGGGACCACCAAGTTTCTTAGGAGTTCCACCCTTGAAAGTGTAATTGGCAAGCATGGTGGAGATCTCAAGATCTGGTATCTTCCATTTATTAGTCACGATATCTTTCATGTACTTGGCATACGGAGACATCTTGAGCATATCAGTTAACCGCATCTGCAGAAAGACAGGTCTTATCATTTCAACGAAGCGCTCAAAATCCTCATCATCTTTTTTCTTGGATGGCTTAGGAGGAAAGGGCATAGGTCTCTGAACCCATGGCTCCCTCTCTTTACCATGCTTCCTAGCAGTGAAGTCATTCTTGTCGTATCTCTTAGGTTGTGGATTATTAGGATTAACCGTAGGTTCAATCTCCACATCCTCGTCATTGCTAGGTTGAGCATTATTATGAACATCGCTATCACCAGGTTCATGTTCATCACTAGATTGTGTTTCTGCATCAGACGCAGAAATATCATTAGGTTCTTCCGGTGTGACAGTATTTGGTGAACTGGCGTGCAGGTTTCTATCATCCTTCTTCTTCTCCTTAGGATGACTGGGTGTATCAGCATTGATTCCTTGAGAATCTTGATCAATTCTCTTAGGATGACCTTCAGGATACAAAGGTTCCTGAGTCATTTTGCCTCCTCTAGTAATGACTCTGACAGAGTTGTCATTTAATTCATTGAGCAGGTCATTCTGAGATTTAAGTACTTGTTCTACCTGAGTAGTAATCATAGAGGCATGTTTACTCAGAAGCTTCAGATCATTGACATTTCTGTCTACACAAGCACTTAAATGGCTAAGCATACGAGCACTTTGTTCCAAATGTCTGCTAACATAATCATTGAAACTCTGTTGTTTGGCAACAAAGTTGTCAAATTCATCAAAGCATAGGCTAGCAGGTTCTAAAAAGGAATATCACTCTCGTCAAACCTACGCAGAGAATTTACTTCCACTACTTGTATCGGGTTATCGAGACCATGGATCTCTTCGATAGGTGGTAGATTTTTGACATCTTCAGATCTAATGCCTTTCTTTTGCATAGATTTCTTGGCTTCTTGCATATCTTCGGGGCTGAGGAATAGAATACCTCTTTTCTTAGGAGTTGGCTTAGGAGGTGGTTCGGGAATAGTCCAAGCATTATCGTTGATCAAGAGGTTATTCAGTAGGGTCTCAACTTGTTTTACAGTTCGTTCCCTAAAAACACAACCGGCACAACTATCTAGGTTGTCTCTAGAGGCATCGGTAAGTCCGTTATAGAGGATATCAAGTATCTCGTTCTTCTTAAGAGGGTGATCAGGCAAAGCATTCTGTAGCTGGATGAGCCTCCCCCAAGCTTGTGGAAGACTCTCTTCTTGGTGTTGAGCAAAGTTGTATATTTCCTGCAAGGCAGCTTGCTTCTTATGGGCAGGGAAATATTTCTCACAGAAGTAATAGACCATCTCCTGGGGACTACGCACACATCCAGGAGGAAGAGAGGTGAACCAGACTTTAGCGTCATCCTTTAGAGAGAAAGGAAACAGCTTAAGGATATAGTAGTGGCGGATCATCTCCTCATTAGTGAAAAGGTTGGCTATTTCGGATAGTTTGGCAAGATGGGCTCTGACCGTCTCAGACTCATAACCGTGAAAAGGATCAGATTCGACTAGAGAGATTATCTCAGGGTCGACAGAGAATTCATAATCCTTATCGGTGACAAAGATAGGTGAAGTGGCAAACTTCGGGTCATTTTTCATCCTAGCTTCCCGAGATTTTTCCTTCCACTTGAGAAGTAATTTCACAGCGTCATAGGCATCCTTACACGCAAGAAAATCCTCAGCTATCTCTCCCTCCATAACGTAACCCTCAAGTATATCAGGCAATTCATATCTAGGAGAGCTAGATCTAGCAGGAGCAAAAGCAGGTTCTATCTCAATAGTACCGGCAGTTTCACAAGCATCACGAGCATTGGCAGTAACTCTAGCAATATGAGCATCAAGGAACACTCCTAGTGGAACATCAGGCAAAGTAGTATCTCTAGCAGTATCAAGCATAGCATCATCAGGCAAAATAGCATCTCTAGCATCATCAGGCAAAGCAGTATCAGGCATAGCATCTCTAGCAGTATCAAGCATAGTATCATCAGGCATAGTATCAAGCATAGCATCTCTAGGAGTAGCATCATAAGCATCATCAAGCACAGGCGACATATCAAGATTTCTAGCAGGAGGTGATGTCGCAAACTTACTCATAACTGAAGGTGAATCAAGTGAAGAGCTAGATGGCAATTCCTTACCTCCCCTCGTAGTTGAGGGCAAGACTTTGGTCTTCGGATCCTTCATATTCTTCATAGTGATCAGCAGATATAAATCCCAATTGACTGAGAGAATATAGCAATACCTCCCCGGCAACGGCGCCAGAAAAATGCTGATTGCACTCTCTGGCGATGGCTAGACGAATGTTGATGACAACAAACCTTCCCCTGCAACGGCACCAGAAGAATGCTGCTAGCACTCCCCGGCAACGGCACTAGAAGAATGTTGTTGATGGCCCACCAATGCGTGGGTTCACAGCAGTTTTCGAGGGTGGAGTATTCAACCCAAATTTATTGATTCGCACGACAGGACGTGAGAGAATACTCTCAAGTATTAGCAGCTGAATTTGTCAGATTCAACCACACCTGAAAGATTAGTATCTGCAAGCAAAGTAGTAACAGCAAAGTAGCAAGAAACGGCAGTGTAACGAGAAATAGCAGCAACAAGGAACAACAGTAGTGACAGCAGTAGCATGTAGCAACAGTAGCAAATGACAGTAATAGCAACAGCAGAGCAAAACAAGTAACGGCAGTAGCAACAGTAGTAGCAGCAGCAGCAGAGCAAGACAAGTAACAACAGTAGGACAAACTCGTAGGCAATGGGTCGGTGATTTGTTTGGATGATATTCAGCATGCAACAGCTATAACACGGAGAGATATGTGGCTAGCTCCCGTTCGTCAATGTGATGTAGGCATGCATTCCGTGTGTCGTCATACGTGCTTAGGGAAAAGAACTTGCATGACATCTATTGTCCATCCCTCCCGTGGCAGCGGGGTCCAAAAGGAAACTAAGGGATATTAAGGTTCTCCTTTTAATAAAGAACCGGACCAACGCATTAGCACTTGGTGAACACATGAACTCCTCAAACTACGGTCATCACCGGGAGTGGTTCCGGTTATTGTCACTCCGGGGTTGCCGGATCATAACACATAGTAGGTAACTACAACTTGTAAGATCGGATCTAAAACACACATATATTGGTGACAACATAATAATTTCAGATCTGAAATCATGGCACTTGGGCCCTAGTGACAAGCATTAAGCATGGCAAACTAGTAGCAACATCAATCTCAGAACATAGTGGATACTAGGGATCAATCCCCATCAAAACTAACTCGATTACATGATAGATCTCATCCTACTCATCACCGCCCAGCGAGCCTACGAATAGATTACTCACGAACGACGAAGAGCTTCATGGAATTGGAGAGGGAAGAAGGTTGATGATGACGATGGCGACGATTTCCCCTCTCCGGAGCCCAAAATGGACTCCAGATCTGCCCTCTAGATGAAGAACAGGTGGTGGCGGCGCCTCCGTACCGCAAATGCGACGAAAACTTCTCTTTTTATTTTTTTCTGGGATGAAAAGGATCTTATAGACCTGATATTGGGGGCGGCAGAGCCGTGTGGGCCCCACAAACCTGCCCACCGCCACCAGGGGGTGGTGGCGGAGCCAGGGCTTGTGGCCCACTGGCCCACCCCCGAGGTGGAACTTGGCGCGGATATTTTTCTTATTTTCCAAAACTGCTCCCCGTAAATTTTTAGGACGTTTGGAGAACTTTGATTTCTGCACAAAAATAACACCAAGGCAATTCTGCTGAAAACAGCGTCAGTCCAGGTTAGTTCCATTCAAATCATGCAAATTAGAGTCCAAAACAAGGGCAAAAGAGTTTGGAAAAGTAGATACGATGGAGAAGTATCAACTGCATGCCCCCCTGGCCGCAGCAACACGGCTTGTGGGCTCCCTGTGGGCCTCCTGCCTTGGCCCTTAAGTCCCCCGATCTTCTTATGTTCTGGAAAAATTTATTTCGTGGATTTTATTCCGCTTGGACTCCGTTCCAGAATCAGATCTAAAAAGAGTCAAAAACACAGAAAAAACAGGAACTGGCACTTGGCACTAAATTAATAGGTTAGTCCCAAAAAATATATAAAAGGTATATAAAACATCCAAAGTTGACAAGATAACAGCATGAAACCATCAAAAATTATAGATACGTTTGAGACGTATCAAGCATCCCCAAGCTTAACTCCTGCTCGTCCTCGAGTAGGGAAGTGATAAAGAATGAATTTTTGATGCTTTCATGCTACCTAGCATAGATGTCCTTTGTAACTCCTCTTATGTGACGTGAATGTTCAGATCCATTAGATTCAAAACAATAGTTTGCAATTGACGTGGAGACAATAATACGTCAAGCAAACTAGCAAGGTAATCATGAACTTTCAAAATAACAAGGCCAAAAGAAAGTTATCCCTACAAAATCATATAGTCAGGCTATGCTCTATCATCCTTGCACAACGAATTTAAATCATGCACAACCTCGGTATTGGCCAAGTAATTGTTTTCACACCTTTACTTTCTCAAACCTTTTCAACTCTCACGCAATACATGAGCGTGAGCCATGGTTTTAGCACTATAAGTGGAATGGAGTGTGGTGGAGGTTGCAAGGCAAACAAGGAGAAGATGGTCACATTGACTAGGCATATCAACGAGCTATGGAGCTCCTCATCAATAGATATCAACGTGAATGAGTAGGGATTGCCATACAAATGATGCACTAGAGCTAAGAGTATGTGAAAGCTCTTAAAGAAAACTAGTGGGTGTGCATCCAACTTGCTTGCTCACGAAGACCTAAGGCAATTTTGAGGAAGCCTATCATCGGAATATACAAGCCAAGTTATATAATGAAAATTTCCCACTAGCTATATGGTGGTGACAAAACGAGAGACTCTCAATCATGAAGATCATGGTGCTTAATAAGCACAAGTGTGGAAAGATAGTAGCACTGTCCCTTCTCTCTTTTTCTCTCATTTTTTTGGTGGGCTCTTTGGCCTCTTATATATATATATATATATATATATATATATATATATATATATATATATATATATATATATATATATATATATATTTGTGGGCATCTTTGGCCTATTTTTGTAAATGGGCTTCGCTGGCCTCTTTTATTTCCTCACATGGGACAATGCTCCATCAATGATGATCATCACACTTACAACTCAACACTTAGAGCAATGATGACTCTATAAGGAATGCCTTCGGTAGTGTACCGTGACAATGATCTAGCATGGCATAGACATCAATGGAAACATCATGCTAGCTATCTTATGATCATGCAATGGCAATGTAGAAGTGGTGGCACATGTCATGGTGGTAGTTGCATGGCAATATATCTCGGAATGGCTTTGAAAATGCCATAGTAGGTAGGTATGGTGGCTGGTTTGAGGGAGGCTAATGGTGGGTTTTATGCACCGGCGAAAGTTGCATGGCACTAAAGAAGATAGTGATGGTGGAAGGAGAAAGTGCATCTAAACCATGGACTCAACATTAGTCATGAAGAACTCATATACTTGTTGCAAAAGTTTTAGTAGTAATCGAAACAAAGCATTCAACGCATACTCCTAGGGGAAGGGTTGGTAGGTATAAACCATCGCACGATCCCGACCGCCACACAAAGGATGACAATCAATAAACTAATCATGCTCAGACTTCATCACATAGCGGTTCACCATACGTGCATGCTACGGGAATCACTAACTTCAACACAAGTATTTCTAGATCCACAACACCTTACTAATATAAGTTCAATATTACCACAACCACAATTCAAAACTAATTGAGATGAATCAAACTTCTCTAACTACTCAATGCACATGAAGGTGGAAGTTTTCATATCCCTTTGGATAACTACCCCTTTTGATACTACTTTCATAGCATAGATCAACTACCACGCCACGCGCTTCTGTGCTCTAAAATATAGAAGTGAAACACATAGAGAAAAATCAACTAGCTCAAAAGATATAAGTGAAACACATGTGAGCTGAATTGCCTAATCAAAGGATATAAGTGAAGCTCGACAAAATCACGGTGAGTGCATGTCTCTCTCTATAGGTGTGCAGCAAGGAAGATTGTGACACAACAAAAATAAAAGACTCCTACGATCAAGACGCTCCAAGCAAAACACATAACATGTGGTGAATAAAAATATAGCCCCAAGTAACATTACCAATGGATTGAAGACGAAAGCGGGGATGCCTTCCCAGGGCATCCCCAAGCTTAGGCTTTTTCGGCATCCTTGAATCAACTTGGGGTGCCTTGGGCATCCCCAAGCTTGAGCTCTTGCCACTCTTTATCTATTTGTCCATAAGAACTTCACCCAAAACTTGAAAACTTCAGAACACGAAACTTAAACAGAAACTCGTGATAACATTAGTATAAGAAAGCAAATCACCACTTCCTTAGGTACTGTAGCAAACTTAAATTCTACTTACGTTGATGTTGGGTTACTGTATTTTCAATCTTCCATGGCTAATACCCCCCGATACTATCCATAGTTTCATCAAAATAAGCAACAACTCAACAAAAACAGAATATGTTAACAACAGACCAGTCTGTAGCAATCTGTATACTTCGTATACTTCGGGTACTTCAAAAATTCTGAAAACTTATGATAGTCTGAAGCATTTTCGTAGAAATCGGCAGCAAAAAGAATCAACTCAAAAGCTCTCACAGAAAAAAGAAAAGCAGAAAGTTTCTGTCTTTTCCAGCACGATCAAACGATCATCCCCAAGACTAATCATAACGGTTTCACTTGGCACAAACGCAAAAGAAACACAAAAAACACAATCATAACAGAATTATGAAAGTGCGGAAAACACAAAACAGAAAGAAAAAGGATAGATTCCTTGGGTTGCCTCCCAACAATCGCTATTGTTTAACGCCCTTAGCTAGGCATAAGGTGATGGAATCACGTATAGTCATCTTTGGTGCTCAAACCATATGTAGCCCTCATCATAGATTCATAAGGCAATCTTATTTTCTTTCTAGGAAAATGTTCCATGCCCTTCTTTAGAGGAAATTGATGATAGCACCAATAATCATTAGGAAAGGTCTACCAAGAATAATGGGACATGAAGGATTGCAATCTATGTCAAGTACAATGAAATCCACGGGTACATAGTTCTTATTTGCAACAATAAGAACATCATTGATCCTTCCCATGGGTTTCTTGACAGTAGAATCCACAAGATGAAAATTAAGAGAACACTCTTCAATCTCATGAAAACCAAGAATATCACATAAAGACTTTGGAATCGCGGAAACACTAGCACCCAAATCACACAAAGCATTGCATTCATAGTTTTTGATTTTGATTTTGATAGTAGGTTCCCACTCATCATGAAGTTTTCTAGGTATAGAGACTTCTAATTCGAGTTTCTCTTCAAGAGATTTCATCATAGCATCTACGATATGTGCGGTAAAGGCTTTGCTTTGGCTATAAGCATGTGGAGAGTTTGCAATGGATTGCATCAAGGAAATGCATTCAAACAAGGAGCAACTATGATAATTGAATTCCTTGAAATCCAAAGTGGGAGTTTCATTACTACCCAATATTTTGATTTCTTCTACTCCACTCTCCACACCTTTATCATCAAGATAGGTGGACTCCGAATCATTGGGGCGTTTTCCAACCAAAGTGGATTCATATCCAGCCCCTTCATCAATAGGTTTGACACGCGAAAACAAAGATTCAAGAGGAGTCACACCAAGCACTTTAAGATCTTCGTGATTTGCATCACTAGAACGCACCCTTTTAAACCATTCATGCTTAGCGCGAATTTGGGCGGTTCTTTCTTTGCTCTCATTCATGGAGACACGCATAGCTTTTAAAGTTTCATCCAAGTTAACCTTGGGAGGAGCACATCTAACGTTCAAAGCATCAATATCACAAGACATCCTATCAACGCTCTTAGCCAAATCGTCTATTTTGAGTAGTTTTTCCTCTATGGACGCATTGAAAATCTTTTGAGAGTTGATGAAATCTTTGATATTACTCTCTAAATCAGAGGGTAATTTGTTGTGATTTCCATAAGTGTTGTTGTAGGAATTGCCATAATTGTTAGAGGGGTTACTAAGAAAAGGCCAAGGAACATAGTTTCCTCTAAAAGCATTGGTGTTGCCAAAATTGTTCCTACCAACAAAATTAACGTCCAAACTAGCGTTGCTACTCTCAATCAAGGAAGATAGTGGCATGTAATTAGGATCTAAAGGAGCATTTCTACTAGCAACCAAATTCATCAACTCGTCCATCTTAGCACTAAGCGAGTTAATTTCTTCTATAGCGTGTACATTTTTGCTAGCAGGTGACCTTTCAGTGTGCCACTGAGAGTAGTTGGTCATGATATTGTCTAGGAGTTTTGTAGCTTCTCCTAACGTGATTTCCGTGAACGTTCCACCTGAGGCGGAGTCCAAGATATTGCGAAAAGCAAAATTCAAACCAACATAAAAGATTTGTATAATCATCCACAAACTCAAGCCATGAGCGGGACAATTTCTAATCATTAACTTCATCCTCTCCCAAGATTGTGCAACGTGTTCATGATCAAGTTGCTTGAAATTCATGATATCGTTACGGAGAGAGATAATCTTAGCCGGCGGAAAATACTTGGATATGTAAGCATCTTTGCACTTATTCCAAGAATCAATACTATTTTTAGGCAAAGAAGAAAACCAAGTTTTCGCACGATCTCGCAAAGAGAACGGAAAAAGCTTCAATTTAACAACATCATTATCCACATCTTTCTTCTTTTGCATATCACAAAGTTCAATGAAAGCATTGAGATGGGATGCGACATCTTCACTAGGAAGGCCAGAAATTTGCTCTTTCATAACAAGATTCAGCAAGGCAGCGTTGATTTCATATGATTCCACACTAGTGGCGGGAGCAATCGGAGTACTAATAAAATCATTATTATTAGTATTCGAGAAGTCGCAAAGTTTGGTGTTTTCAACCATGATGACTTCAACAAACAAACAAGAACACAAGCAAGCAAGCAAGAAAACTGGCAAAGGAAAACGACAAAAGGCAAATGAAAACGGCAAAGGAGAAAGGCAAATGAAAACGGCAAATGTGAAGTGGGGGAGAGGAAAACGAGAGGCAACTGGCAAAAAAGGTAAATGCAAGACATGAGTTTGCGACACTTACTTGGATAGATCTTGACTTGATCTCTCCCCGGCAACGGCGCCAGAAATCCTTCTGCTGTTGGCTACGCCTATAGGGATTTCCTTGGCAAATATGCAAAGGATTCCCCCGCGGCCTTAGAGCCTTGCATTGGTGTTCCCTTGAAGAGGAAAGGGTGATGTAGCACCGCGGCGGTAAGTATTTCCCTCAGTTTGAGAACCAAGGTATCAATCCAGTAGGAGGATCGCGTCAAGTCACAAGTACCTGCACAAACACAAAGAGCTTGCACCCAACGCTATGAAGGGGTTGTCAATCCCTTATAGATTGTTTGCAAAGTGAGAACTGAAAGCAAAACGTAAACAAAGCAAAGTAAAAGTGAAAGCTGAGATGATAGTTGTGAATAGACCCGGGAGCCGTAGTGTTCACTGGTGGCTTCTCTCATGAAAGCAAGTAGACGGAGGGTGAACGAATTACTGTCGAGCGATTGATAGAACCGCACAAAGTCATGACGTTATCTATGGCAATGATCATATCTATAGGCATCACGTCCAATACAAGTAGACCGATACTTTTTGCATCTACTACTATTACTCCACACGTCGACCTCTATCCAGCATGCATCTAGTGTATTGAGTTTATAAGAATAGAGTAACGCCTTAAGAAAGATGACATGATGTAGATGGACAATCTCAAATCTATGATGAAAGCCCATCTTGTTACCCTTGATGGCAACAACACGATGCATGCCTTGCTGCCCCTTCTGTCACTGGGAAAGGTCACCGCACGGTATGAACCCAAAACCAAGCACTTCTCCCATTGCAAGAATCATAGATCTAGTTGGCCAAACAAAACCCAAGACTCGGAGAGACTTACAAGGATATCAAATCATGCATATAAGAAATCAGCAAAGACTCAAATATAATTCATAGATAATCTGATCACAAATCCACAATTCATCGGATCTCGACAAACACACCGCCAAGAGGATTACATCGGATAGATCTCCATGAAGATCATGGAGAACTTTGTATTGAAGATCCAAGAGAGAGAAGAAGCCATCTAGCTACTAACTACGGACCCGTAGGTCTGAAGTGGACTACTCACGAGTCATTGGAGAGGCAATGACGTTGAAGTAGAAGCCCTCCACCTCCAAAGTCCCCTCCGGCAGGGCACTGGGAAGGGTCTCCAGATGAGATCTCGCTGAAACGGAAGCTTGCGGCGGCGGAAAAGTGGTTTCGTGGACGCCCTGATTTTTTCTGGGATTTTAGGGAATATATAGGCCAAAGAGCTAGGGCAGGGGAGCGCCAGGGAGGCCACAAGCATGGTGGCCGCGGCAATAGGGCTTGTGGGCTCCCTGTGGGCCTCTTGCCTTGGCCCTCAAGTCCCCCGATCTTCTTCTATTCTGGAAAAATTTATTTCGGGGATTTTATTCCGTTTGGACTCCGTTCCAAAATCAGATCTGAAAAGAGTCAAAAACACAGAAAAAACAGGAACTGGCACTTGGCACTGAATTAATAAGTTAGTCCCAAAAAAAGATATAAAAGGTATATAAAACATCCAAAGTTGACAAGATAACAGCACGAGACCATCAAAAATTATAGATACGTTTGAGACGTATCAACTACTCACAAGGTATGTGGGGGGGAACCCACACACACACTCACACCACATACTTGCACAAGATAGTACATAAGTCCATCAACATGCACATGAGAAACACACACATCATCATCCTATAGTGCAAAATACACACATACACATGATCTAGCTCACACATACCCACACATACAAAGCCTACACATGCATTCTACACAAACTAGCAAAATAGCTAGGCACACCTACTATAGTGAGGTAAATAAAACACCACATGAGTGGATCTAGCATGCCCCAACAACTAAGCAAGCAACCAAGTGAAAAACAGAAAAGAAATGCAACAAAAAAAATAAAAGAAATGGGGAGGGAATCGAACCCTAGACCCCCTGGATCAACCATAGAACCAACACCACTCTGCTACTGCCATCAGATCGACACAACAAAGAGGCTAACAGGGTAAGACACCCCCTGCAGCTACTGTGCCAAATAAACCCACAAAACCAAAAGGGTGCGCCGAGGGGGTTTGAACCCCCGACCTGCCACTGCACCAAAACATCCCTACCACTCTGCTACTGCTTCGGAACTTAACAGAGAAGGGAAGTATACTCTATTGAGCAACCCCCTCATGCATCTCCTCTGTCCGACGGTGGCCGGAACAAGGGAAGGATCTCGCCGGCGTTACACGCTAAATCAGCCAACGGCTCGTTGATGAAAGGTAATAGAGGTTCCCAGGGTTCCATTTCTATGCCTATCTCTACTCGGGAAGGCCTATAGCAACGGCTCGACGTAGCCCGGCAGCGCCGGCGACAGAGAAGGAACACGGCGAGGCTACGGGCTCCTAGGCGCAAGATCTAACTACGGGGAAGGGAAAAGAAGTGCGTGCTCACCCACTAGACGAGGTCGTCGCCCTGTCGGAGAGGAGGTAGAGGAAGAAGACGCGGTGGAGGAGTTCGACGGAGAGGAAGCAGGCCGCCGTTGTTGGAGGGGAAGAAGTGTCGATCCGCCTCTCCTGGCTGCGGGAACGGGATCCTTGAAGGAACCGCGTGCTCGCCGAGGGGGTGGAGAGGACGCAGGTGTACGGGCGCGATGGCGAGGACCTCCTCAGCTTGCGGCCATGGCGGAGGAGCTCGATCCCCTTACCTGAAGCCGTCGACGGAGAGGGAGGAGGAGATGGGAAAGAGGTGGCGACGCAAGGGGAGGAACCCTAGGCTGCGCAGATGTCAAGGGGGGCTTATAAGGAGGAGGAGGAGGCGAGGGACGCGCGCCTCGACATCCGTAACGGCGTCTGCTCGCTGACTCTCTCTCACTGACGAACTGACGGAGGAAGGAGACAGGGGAACGGCGTCTACAGGAGAAAGAGGGTGGGCTGCCAGCGCGAGAGGAAGGAAGTTGGGCCTGCTAGTGGGAGGAAGCCCACTAGGTGCGCCAGATAGAAAGAAAATAAAACCCGTGGGGTTTTCTAATTACAAAACAAATAGAGAAAGAAATAAAGCAAAGGCAAATCTGTTGAGACTAAAAATAAAACAAAAAGGCCCCTCGTCATAAGGAATTATGACCTATTTAAAAAAATGGAAAATAATATTTGGAGCAATTAAATATTTACAAAACAGAATTTGTGTGATCTGTTTTGTGAATATTTGCACCTTTAAGACATGGTTTCAAAATAGCAAAATCATAGCATCATATCCACCACAAATAATACTAAAGCATGGGCATTTTTTAATCAAGGAAGGAGCAAAAGAATCTTGGCTTGAGATAAATAGAGAGGGGGAAGTTTTGAATCCTATTTGAAACTAATATAGAAGCTTTCTACTCAAGCAACACCCACTTCATACATATCATCATCACATCACATCACATGTCATCACACCATCACATATGATCACAAGGCAACAAACACAATAGGCATGGGTGAATGGAATGCATGCATGCAAAGGAAAAAACAAAACAAGGTGACACATGAAATAACACATGCATATAACTCTCATGGCACTGACATGATGGACCCACATACAGAAGGTTCCAAAAAAGGCAAGTTACACTCTTGGGGCATTACAGGCACCCAAGTGGGAGGGGCCACCCAGCCCTAGCCGCCGCCCCTCTCCTCCCTTTCCGGCTGACCCCTAAAGGGAAACCCTAGGGCGCCTTCCCGTCTCCCTTCCCCCTATATATAGAGAGGTTGAGAGAGGGCAGCCACACGACAATCTTATCACGGTGTTGCACCTCCTCTCCCTCGTAGTTTCTCTCCTTCAAACACCCCACTACAAAGCCGTGCTGAGCTGTCACCACCAACACCTCACCACGCCATCATCTTGTCGGAGGACTCGTGCGGCTACCTCACCATCACTCACTAGATCAAGGAGGTGAAGGCGTCACCAACCTATATGTGTGTTGAACGCGGATCTGCCGTACGTTCGACACTTGATTGGGAGATCGCGGGACGGTTCGTGATTGGATCACAAAGACGTACCACTACATCAACCGCGTTCTTGAACGCTTCCCCTTAGTGATGTAAAAGGGTATGTAGATTCAATCTCTCCTCTCGTAGATGGTCATCACCATGGATAGATCGTGTTTGTGTGTAGAATTTTTTTTCCCATGTAACGTTCCCCAACAGGCCCTGGCCCGCCTAGGGTTGTGCGTGGCCGCGAGATTGGGCATGCGAATCGACAAGATACGACCTGTTTATATTTCTTGTTCTTCAGAATTTTCTATATATTAGCCCCCCAAAAAAAACAGCCCAATATTCGGCGGGCTGATGGCCGGCCTGTTCCTTGTTGTGCCATGTAGGGGCGAGGGAGTGGGGGCCGAGGGCCGACCCGACGGCCGGCCTGTTTTCTTGTTGTGCCATGCCGGGGCGAGGTAGTGGGGCCCGAGGGCTGACCCGACACAACTGGAGAGGTCGTGCCACGCATTTTTTTTGCATGGTAATACGTGTATCATTTATATCATAAAGATCAAAGTACACGTCACGTAACGACCGACATGGTAAAACTAAAAAGATAGCAGAACATCTATGAGCTTGACACCAACATCATTCACCTGCCTTAGGCACCACAAAAATAGTCACCAAAGAAAATAGTGACGGATCACCTCCTGAGCCGAGCTCGACGCGGCTCCATCGGTGCTATGGAGCTTTGCGGACCTCCAAGATGGCTTGCCAAAACTTAAGTCCATGTCGTTGAATGAATGAAACCGGGGCAACACTCCGGACACGCTGTTGAACTTTAGACCTCACACCCACCATGACTTAATACGTTGAAGGAGGAAACCATACCTGACATCTATGACCCACGAACCCAGCACACGTTCTGTCTTCTAGATGTCGTCAATGCAGACCACAATCTGCATCCTCTCGTGGACTACCTCCCAAGCCCCACGTCGATGCTCGAGCAAATGTCATCGCAACAGCGGATCCCGAGGACACTAATTCACCCCGAGGATGCCGCCTCCGCCATGCCATCCTAGTTTGAACATACCGGTTTTCAAATCCATCACCAACCATAGGACCGAGGGCCTCGTCATGGAAGGATTTGAAAAATCTTTATTCAACACTACCATCATCATCGCTGAAGTCAAGATGATGCACAACCTAATAACATCTACAACGAGACCCCCCCCCCCAAACTTCCTCAAACGCCCGGGAAGGCCGCCCAGTCACTGCCCGGCCATACCCGGTCATAAAAAATCGACCCAGACGGGCCTCTCAAACCAGCCTCAAACGCCCGGGCTGACCGGCACCCCCCATTTCCAGACCAAATATGGGGCGGATATGGGGGAGCCCGGGCACGCCCGCCACGTCGTACTGACGGCTTGGCCCCACGTAGACTCGCCGGGAAAACCAACGGTTTGACAATTGCCTCGATCGTCGACGCGGTGTGAACACCGTGTGGCGCCGCTCCGGTGCCCCCAACCCTAGCTCATCAGTATCCTCCTTCTCTCCGCTATGACACAGCCTATCCGCCTCCTCTCGCAGTTCCCTCTCCGTCAGGATGGTCCAGCGGCTCATCACCACGTACGTGTAGCTCACTCTGGAGTGGCGCCCTCAAATCACACACAAATCTAGGCTCGTCATCCCGCTCACATTGCTGCAGGTCTCCCTCCGGACTCGCCAAAGATGGAGGAGGAGGACGAGGATGACGAGCAGCAGGAGCAGGAGGAGGAGAATTCGGAGGCCATGGAGGAGGAGGCTCCCGACTTGAGCATGGAAAAGACGGTGACGGAGTTCGCCTTCGCCCAATCGGAGGAGATGGTAGAGCAGCAGGTCATCTTGGATTCCATCCAGGATGAGGCCGAGATGGAGGCCAACCGCCAATTCATCCGGCCCAGGCACGAGGAGGCAGACGCCCTCTTCGACGAGCTGGATGCGCAAATTGAGGTGGAGGAGGCCGTGATACGTCTCCATCGTATCTATAATTTTGTATTGTTCCATGCCAATATTATACAACTTTCAAATATTTTTTGGCAACATTTTATATGATTTAATGGACTAACATATTGATCCAATGCCAAGTGTGAGTTCTTGTTTGTTGCATGTTTTTTGTTTCACAAAATATCCATATCAAACAAATTCCAAACGCAATAAAAATTTACAAAGAATCATTTTGGAATATACGATAATTTTGGCAGGTGGAATCAACTTAAACGGAGGCCCACGACCTCCACTACCCACCATGGCACGACCATACCCCCTTGCAGCCCTACCCTCTAGTGGCCACACTGTGAGTCGGTTGGAGCTCTTCTTGGGCGCAAGAATGATAATTTATGGACTCAAATCTTGTAAAAATTCCAGCGTGATCAGAGTTTCGGGTCTCTGGAAATTTAAGAAATGATGAAGGGCCGGAAAACGGGAATGCGAAACAAAAGAGAAGAGAGAGGGAGATCCAATCTTCGAGGGGATCCTGCCCCTTCGACGCCATGAAGGCAATGGACCAGAGGGGAACTCTCCTCCCATATAGGTTGGATGCCAAGGAAGAAGAAGAAAGAGGGGGCCCTCTCCCCCTCTCTCCCGGTGGTGCCGAAGTGCCGCCGGGGCAAGGAGTGTGATGGTGATCTACATTAAAAATCTTGTTGCCGTCAACACCAACTCTCTCCCCCTCTATGAAGCGGTGTAACACCTCTTTTCCCGCTATAACTCTCTACTTAAACATGGTGCTCAACACTACATACTATTTCCCAATGATATGTGGCTATCCTATGATGTTTGAGTAGATCCGTTTTATCCTACGGGTTAGTTGTGATATGATGTAATTGATATGAGCTGTCTGTTGATATGGTGTTGCCCTAAGGTGCCTTCCGTGAGGTGCACACATGAAGGACACACGCCGGCGGGTTTTCAATATGTTCATGATTCACTTATAGTGGGTGGCGAGAGTGACAGAAACTTACACCTAAGTAAGGTAGTTGTGCACGTGTGGGAGTAAAGAGGACTTGATGTTTAATGCTATGGTTGGGTTTACCTTAATGATTTCTAGTAGTTGTGGATGCTTGCTAGAGGTCCAATCATAAGTGCATATGATCCAAGTACGGAAAGTGTGTTAGCATATGCCTCTCCCTCATTGCACATGATAAGTATTTATCATGTTATATTCAATTGCCTACGGACAATCTTTTTCTTGCGTTACACAAAAAGCTTTCTACTAATCAGCACCTATCTTTTATTTACTTGTTCTTTATTATCTTGCAATTTATTTCTAGTTTTATTCTTGTTTTAGGTAAAGCAAACATTAAGTGTGCATAGAGTTGTATCGGTGGTCGATAGAACTTGAGGGAATATTTGTTCTACCTTTAGCTCCTTGTTGGTTTCGACACTCTTACTTATCAAAAAAGGCTACAAACGATCCCCTACACTTGTGGGTTATCAAGACCTTTTTGGCGTCATTGCCGGGGAGCAATAGCATGTGGTGAATATTCTCGTGTGTGCTTGTTTGTTTTATCACTAAGTAATATTTATCTTCTGTTATTAGTTGTTTTATATCTTTAGTTATGGATATGGAATATGAAACACCAAAAAAAAATAGTTGTACTTGCTAATCGTGGTGATGGGGAACCTCCTAAAACCCTCGACGATGGTTATGTGGAAAACATTAAATACTACTTTGATAATCCTGAGAATTGTCCATTGAACTTGATGATCGGATGCACGTTGGATCAACGTGAGTATTTTAGGGATTATCGCTTGACTAAAAAAGGAAACACTTATGGAATCAAATTAAAATGTTACATTGGTATGCTTGGAATTTATGCTTGAGGTGTGATTATACTCGTTGCTCTAAGATGTAGACTCCACACCTTCCCTTTCAATGTGAACTTAATGACAATGAAACCTTGGCCTCTTATGCTAAGGGTATATATGATTACTATGATGTGTAACAAATAGAAGAATTTGTTGCTTTTAAGGGTGCATACGAAATTGCTTCTTTGATTGAAAAGTATGATGATATTCCTCACAAAGCTGAAATTTACCATACTTAAAGGTTGCTATGAGAGTTATGAATATAATGCTGGTATTAATGTATTTGTTCAAAGAATGACTACTACCTTGGAAGAGATTAATATTTTGCAGGAATCTATGGAAGAAGAAATTGCTAAAATTGTGAGCTCATTAGATGAAAAAGATGAGGAAGAGAGCGAAGAACAAAAGGAGGAAGAGACGATTAGCTACCCGTGCACACCTTCTAATGAGAGTAACTCTTCAACTAATACATTTTTTTAATTTCCATTCACACATATCGAAGGATGAATGCTATGATGATTGCTATGATCCCTTGGATTCATTTGAAATATCCCTTTTGATGGACTTGATATTTGTTATGCTTGTGGCCATGATGCAAATATGAATTGTGCTTATGAATATGGACTTGTTGTAGATTCTTATGATAAGCATGAAATTGTTGCTATTGCACCCACACACGATAGTCCTATTATCTATTCAAATTCTCCTAACTACACCATATCGGATAAGTTTGCACTTATTAAGGATTATATTGATGGGTTGCATTTTACCACTACACATGATGATTTTGATGAATATAATATGCATGTGCTTGCTACTTCTACTTATGAGAGAGGAACCAAATCTTCACCTCTCCATGTTTCCAATACGATAAAAATGCAAGAAACTACTTATGTGATGTATTGGCCTTTACTTTGTGTGAATGAATTGGTCTTTTATGACATGCCAATGCATAGGAAGAGTGCTAGACTTCGTTGTCACATGATATATATATATATATATGTATCACTTTGTGCTCACTACTTAATTACAAATCGATGTTAATTAAAATTGGCTCTGATATACCTTGGGATCCGAGTGGATCAATTACTTGAGCACTATATGCCTAGCTTAATGGATTTAAAGAAAACGCTGCCAGGTGGACAACCTGGAAGTTTTAAAGAGTCATTTATTTCTGTTGTGTGCTTTTATAAAGTTAAAAAACAAAAATATATAGAGGGGAACTTAATTTTTTTCAAAAAGAGAAGCGATTGGAAGGTTGTGCATTGGAGAAGTGAGGGTCGACCTTGAACACTTATGTTCATGCTCATGGAAACAATGTAGAATTTTTCATGAGTTTATCACAAAAATAATTATTCCCTTGTAAAAACCATTGTATTATAAATATAATGTGCCAATATTTGCCTTTAGGATGATTAGATTGCTTGTTGGTATGTGCGGTTCAAAAACAGAAACTTTGGTTGTAGTGCGTGAATTTACATTTTTTTACTAGAACATGGGAAGTTTTTGTAAGTTTAACAAAGTAATTCTATGAAAATTGTTTATTTCGTTCTAATTTTTTAGATTTTTTTTAAATCACATAAGTATGGTCAATGTTCATATTACTACAGACCGTCGTGGTTTTGACAGATTCTGTTTTTGATGCATTGTTTTGCTTGTTTTGATGAAATTATCGATTGTATCGATCGTATAAGTGATGGAGAAGTTATATTACAGTATATATAATGAAAAAAACAAAATATGAATGGGTTTTCAACAATACTTAAGTTAGTAATTTGCATTGTTATCCTAACGGATCTCACAAGTTTTTTGTTAAGTTCTGTGTGGATGAAGTGTTCGAAGTTCGAGGAGGTATCAATATGAGGAGATGGAGTAGAGGCGAGAGTCCAAGATTGGGGATTACCAAGGCACCCCAAGTAAATATCCAAGGAGACTCAAGCGTCTAAGCTTGGGGATGCCTCAGTAGGCATCCCTTCTTTCTTCAACAAGTATCGGTATGTTTTCGTCTTCATTTCGTTCACGTGATATGCGTAAATCTTGGAGCGTCTTTTGTGTTTAGTTTTCACTTTTATTTTATGCATCATGCTAGTATGAGATAGTCCATGGTTGATTTATATAATTCTCATTGCACTTCACTTATATCTTTCGAGTATGGCTTTATAGAATGCTTCATGTGCTTCACTTATATCATTTGAAGTTTGGATTGCGTGTTTGTCTACATATAGAAAACTGTTATTTGTAGAATGCTCTTTTGCTTCACTTATATTTATTAGAGCGTGGACTTTTGTAGAAAGAATTAAACTCTCATGCTTCACTTATATCTATTTAGAGAGTCATAAGGAATTGGTCATTTACATGGTTAGTCATAAAATCCTACATAAAACTTGTAGATCATTGAGTATGATATGTTTGATTCCCTACAATAGTTTTGCAACATTAATATAGTAATATATGGGTGCACTAGTTGATGATTGTGTATTAGTAAGAATATTGATGTTAAGGTTTGTGATTCCCAAAGCATGCACGTATAGTCTCTGATTATGCGATGAAGTTTGAGCATAATTTATCCTTGATTGAAATCATTTGTGCTATTATAATCAGAGTCACATGATGGTTAACTGCTCCCAACCTTCTCCCTAGGGGAATGTGAGTAGTGCTTTGCTTTGACAGAGCTAATAAAATCTTGCAATAAGTGTTGAACATATGTTGCATGTATATTGCATATAGTCTGGCCCATCTCCTAATTTTGTATAGTTGAGATAGAGGCCCACTTGTACCTTATATATATGTGCCCTTGGCACCCATCAATACATCAACTATTGTATTGCCAACTCCTCTCTCTCTCTCTACATGGTATCATCCTCTCGATCCAAACCCTAGGGTTTTAGCCGCCGCCGTCGCGCCCCCTTCCGCAGCCGCCGCCGCCATCACTACCCACCACCCCCGCACCAAGCCATCGTCGCGTCCCTTCCCCACCCCGACGCTGCTACGTGCCACCCTCTTCTGCTACCTACTCCTCTCTCTGTCGACCTGCCGCCACCGCCGCGATCTAGCACGCCGCCGCAGCCGCCTGATAACCCACAAGTATAGGGGATCGCAACAGTTTTTGAGGGTAGAGTATTCAACCCAAATTTACTAATTCGACTCAAGGGGAAGCGAAAGAATATTCTCAAGTATTAGCAATTGAGTTTTCAATTCAACCACACCTGAAAGATTTAGTATCTGCAGCAAAGTACCAGTAGCAAGGTAGTATGATAGCAGCAGTGACAGCAGTAACCAGTAGCAGCAAAGTGATAGCAGTAGCTACAGAGTAATAGTAGCAAGGACCAGTAGGAAAGACTCATAGGCATTGGATCGGTGATGGATGATTATGTCGGACGCTATTCATCATGTAACAGTTATAACACGGAGAGATAAGTAACTAGCTCCAGTTCGTCAATCTAATGTAGGCATGTATTCCATATGTAGTCATACGTGCTTAGGGAAAAGAACTTGCATGACATCTATTGTCCATCCCTCCCGTGGCAGCGGGGTCCTAATGGAAACTACGGGATATTAAGGTTCTCCTTTTAATAAAGAACCGGACCAACGCATTAACACTTGGTGAATACATGAACTCCTCATACTATGGTCATCTCCGGGAGTGGTTTCGGCTATTGTCACTCCGGGGTTGTCGGGTCATAACACATAGTAGGTGACTACAACTTGCAAGATAGGATCTAAAATACACATATATTGGGGACAACATAATAGGTTCAGATCTCAAATCATGGCACTCGGGCCCTAGTGACAAGCATTAAGCATGGCAAAGTAGTAGCAACTTCAATCTCAGAACATAGTGGATACTAGGGATCAATCCCCGTCAAAACTAACTCGATTACATGATAGATCTCATCCAACCCATCACCGTCCAACAAACCTACGATGAGATTACTCCCGAACGGTGAAGATAATCATGGAATTGGTGATGAAGGAAGGTTGATGATGACGATGGCGATGATCTCCCCTCTCCGGAGCCCCAAACGGACTCCAGATCTGCCCCCCACAGGAAGAACAGGAGGTGGCGGCGCCTCCGTATCATAAAACGCGATGAACTCTTCTCCCTGATTTTTTCCCAGACGAAAGAGGATATATAGAGCTGGAATTGGGGGTGGCGGAGCTTCGAGGGGCTCACAAGCCTGCCAGGCCCGGCCAGGGGGCCGGGCCTGGTGGGCTTGTGAGGTCCTGGCTCTGTCCCTCCAGTTGATTCTTTTGCCAGTATTTTTTATATATTCCACAAAAAATCCTCGTAGATTTCCAGGTCATTCCGAGAACTTTTATTTCTGTGCAAAAACAACACCATGGCAATTCTGCTGAAAACAGCGTCAGTCCAAGTTAGTTCCATTCAAATCATGCAAATTAGAGACCAAAACAAGGGCAAAAGAGTTTGGAAAAGTAGATATGACGGAGACATATCAACTCCCACAAGCTTAAACCCTTGCTTGTCCTCAAGCAATTCAGTTGACAAACTGAAAGAGACAAAAGAAAAACTTTTACGAATTCTGTTTGATCTTGTTGTTGCAACTATGTCTAACTCATATCCAGAATTTCAGCAAGATCATAAGCAAACCACAAAAGCAAATGACATCTAGGACTCACGGTAAACTCATATCAATGGCATAATCAACTAGCAGGCAAATAATAATAAGTCTCAAACGTCAACACTTCAATCAAGACAATCATGAAGCAGTACGAACAGATGGTATCTCGCTAGCTCTTTCTGAGACCGCAACACATAAATGCAGAGCACCTTCAAAGACCAAGGGCTGACTAAACATTGTAATTCATGGCAATGAAGATCCAGTCACAGTCATACTCAACACAGTTAAAAGCAAAGCATAAAAATGATAGAGGTGCTCTCTAATTGGTGCTTTTATAAGAAGAGGCCGACTCAACAGGAACATAAATAGACAGGCCCTTTGCAGAGGGAAGCATTGATTTGCACAGGTGCGAGAGCTCAAGCTTTGAAAATAGAGATAATAATTTTGGGTGGCATGCTTTCATTGTCAACGCAATGACTAAGAGTTCTCACCATCTTCCACGCTACACATGCTATAGGCGGTTCCCAAACAGAAAAGTAAAGTTTTGACTCCCCCACCACCAATCAATCACGCATCATGACTAGCCGAATACTCGGGTGCCGTCCATACCAACATCAATCCAGGGGGAGTTTTGTTTGCAATTATCTTTTTGATTTGAGCATGGAACTGGGCATTCCAATTACCGGCCCCTTTCTCGTGAATGATAGTGAATAAACACATATCGAGGATATAACGCCTAGCATGGAAGATACTGATAGCCCCCTCTCACCACATGAGCGGTTCGAGCATGCAAAACAGATTTTTTTCTTGAAGATTTAGAGAGTGGCACATGCAAATTTACTTGGAACGGCAGGTAGATACCGCATATAGGTAGGTATGGTGGACTCATATGGAACAACTTTGGGTTTAGGGAAGTGGATGCACAAGCAGTATTCCCGCTTAGTACAAGTGAAGGCTAGCAAAAGACTGGGAAGCGACCAACTAGAGAGCGACAACAATCATCAAAATGCATTGAGATTAACTAACATTGAGTGCAAGCATGAGTAGGACATAAATCACCATGAACATGAATATCATAGAGGCTATGTTGATTTTGTTTCAACTACATGCGTGAACATGCGCCAAGTCAAGCCACTTGAATCATTCAAAGGAGGATACCATCCTATCATATTAAATCATAGTCATCTCAACATTCATGTGGGCATCCAAGACAAACCATTATAAGCTCCTAGCTAATTAAGCATGGCATCAGCAACTATGATCTCTAAGTTGTCATTGCAAACAAGTTTCTCTCACAACAAAGCTGGATCAGGAATGATGAGCTAGTCATATTTACAAAAACAAAATAGATCGAGTTCATACCAGCTTTTCCAGGCTCAGTCACTTCATCATATATCGTCATTATTGCCTTTCACTTGCATGACCGAATGATGTGTACAATAATAAGAGTGCTCGTGCATTGGACTAAAGCTGGAATCTGCATGCAAACACAAAGGAGAAGACAAAGTAATAGGGCTCTTTAACATATAAGCAGATATGCATGCGAGAGCCCTTAAACATTGTAACCATGATCTTCTACCTTGACCCAAAGAAAAAGAAAACTATTTACACGGGAAAGCTCCCAGCAAGCAAAAGAAGAACAAGAAAATCTTTTTGGGTTTTCTCAAACTAGACAGACACACGAAAAGAAAACGAGAAAAAAAAACTAGCATGGATGATACAGTGGCAAAGTGTGAACACCGACGAACAAAGTGAAAGCATAAGCAAGAATGTAAAGTCGGTGAGAAACACGTACTCCCCCAAGCTTAGCCTTTTGGCCTAAATTGGTCTACTCCCAAGGAGGGAAATAACCAGCTCCGGGGTACTTGGGAGTGGACTGAGGATGGCACTGATGTGTGAGCTCCAGTGGCTCCGACTGATAAACCGGCGTCTGGTACTCGACTGGTGGCTCGGGCACGGGCACATGTGGTTTGGTTAAGCCCCAATATGCGTAGATGTCCGAAGGCATAATAATGTACCTGCCTGCATGAAGATTGAACAAAGAAGGAGCAGGCAAAGTAATAGTCTCACGAGTACCCTAACTAAATACCAGGTTATAAATCATCATTCTATTTATATCAAGAAAGTCATGGCGAACCATGCTATCGTAATCTAGATATTTCTCAAGAAGAAGAATCTCTTCTTCCTCTTCTAGTCTAATAGGTATCTCAAAATGTCTAGCAAGACGAGTAGCATAGATACCTCCATAGACAACGCCTTTAGAACGGTTCGTGTTCAACCGTTGAGCTACTATAGTGCCCAAGCTATAAGTTTTATCATTATAAAGGGCTTCGCGCAAGACCACAAGATCTGGGGAGCTAAGGGACCCATCTTTCCCACGGCCAATCAAACATTTTCCCACAAATAGTGAGAAGTACCAGAGCACGGGAAAATGTATGCTAGCAGCTCTAGCGCAAGAACTCCTCTCTCCTCTCCTACAGCAATTGTATCTATGAAAGCTTCCAAGTCCCGTGGACGAGGTTCATGAATATCCCCAACGTAAGGTAATTTGCAAACATTGCAAAAATCCTGGAGTGACATGCACTGGGGGATATCATAAAGTTTGAACTCAACCATAGGAGGATTCTTCCTCGGATAGAAGTTAAAGCTTTGTACGAAGATATTAATGAGGAGGAGGTATTGCAGACACTTATCTTCAACGAAGGCGGGAAGGCCTGCGTTCTCAACCAAGTGGTAAAAGTCCTCATAGAGTCCGGGGACGCGTAGGAACACATCACTTGGCCACTCGCACGCTCGAACTTCTACAACTCGAGGGACCGGACACTTGATCTTGTTCTCACTTCCATCATCCTTGGGTCACGGCTTGAAGAGCCTCTTATGAACCTCCTCATCTTTTCCCTTTTCTATCTCTGAAAATTTCTTAAATTTTTAGTCACTCTAAGGAAAAGTGAACAAGGCTCAACTAAACTCGTAGCATCTACTCCCACAAGTGCCTAGAGGCCATATTACGCACCAAAACTACTTGGGACCAGCTAAAATTAGCATGCAAAGCTCAAGAACATGGTCACCAAGGCAGCAAAAATAGGCGAAGTATAAGGCACTAGAGCAAAAACTAATTGGACCAATCGAGGAGTGATACGTCTCCGTCGTATCTACTTTTCCAAACTCTTTTGCCCTTGTTTTAGACTCTAATTTGCATGATTTGAATGGAACTAACCCAGACTAATGCTGTTTTCAGCAGAATTGCCATGGTGTTGTTTTTGTGCTGAAATAAAAGTTCTCGAAATGTCCTAAAAATTTACGGAGATTTTTTCTGGAATAAAAGAAAAATACCTGCGCAAAGATCCACCGGAGGGGGCGTGCCAGTGGGCCACAAGCCCACAGGCCGCGCCGTGAGGGCTTGTGGGGCCCACGTGGCACCACCGCCCCCAAACTCAGCTCTATATCTTCCGCTTCGCCTGGAAAAAAAATCAGAGAGAAGGTTTCATCGCGTTTTACGATACGGAGGTGCCGCCACATCCTGTTCTTCATCTGGAGGGCAGATCTGGAGTCCGTTTCGGGCTCCGGAGAGGGGAAATCGTCATCATCAACCTTCCTCCATCGACAATTACATGATGCTCTTCACCGTTCGTGAGTAATCTCATTGTAGGCTTGCTGGACAGTGATGAGTTGGATGAGATCTATCATGTAATCGAGTTAGTTCTTGACGGGGATTGATCCCTAGTATCCACTATGTTCTGAGATTGATGTTGCTACTACTTTGACATGCTTAATGCTTGTCACTAGGGCCCGAGTGCCATGATTTCAGATCTGAACCTATTATGTTGTCCCCAATATATGTGTGTTTTAGATCCTATCTTGCAAGTTGTAGTCACCTACTATGTGTTATGACCCGGCAACCCCGGAGTGGCAATAGCCGGAACCACTCCCGGAGATGACCATAGTATGAGGAGTTCATGTATTCACCATGTGTTAATGCGTTGGTCCGGTTCTTTATTAAAAGGAGAACCTTAATATCCCGTAGTTTCCATTAGGACCCCGCTGCCACGGGAGGGATGGACAATAGATGTCATGCAAGTTCTTTTCCCTAAGCACGTATGACTACATACGGAATACATGCCTACATTAGATTGACGAACGGGAGCTAATTACATATCTCTTCGTGTTATAGCTGTTACATGATGAATCACATCCGTCATACTCATCCATCACCGATCCACTGCCTACGAGTCTTTTACTACTGGTTCTCACTATGTTACTTTGTCTAGGCTTGTCCCTTGCTACAAAAGGGATTGGGCCACTTTGCTGCTATTGTTGCTACTACTCCGCTGCTGCTGCTACTACAGTTCCTTGCTACTTCGATGTTACTTGTTGCAAGACTTTTCTGGAGCCGTAGCCGGGGAAGCATTCTTCTCAAGAATAGTTCCCCGTCCACGTGCTCTCTACTGGCGCCATTGATACAACAGTTAGGAATAGTTTGCCGTCAACAGATCGTTTCTCGCACCGTTGCTATCATACTACTTTGCTACTGATACTTTGCGTGCAGACACTAATATTTCAGGTGTGGTTGAATCTGATAAACTCAGCTGTTAATACTTGAGAATATTCTTTAGCTTCCCCTTGTGAGCGAATCAATAAATTTGGGTCGAATACTCTACCCTCGAAAACTGTTGCGATCCCCTACACTTGTGGGTTATCAAGACCTTTTTCTAGCGCCGTTGCCGGGGAGGCACAGCTATATTCTCTGAGTCACTTGGGATTTTCATCTGCTGATCACTATGAGGAATCCGAAAGATCCAAGAACTAAAATCTTGCCTTCCACTACGAGGAGAGGTAAGGAACTGCCATCTAGCTCTGCACTTGATTCACCTTCAGTTTTGAGTAAGTTTGCGACTTCGCCTCGTGCTAGAAATCTTGATATGTAGCATGTGCTTGATGATGCTACTTCTGCTGCCCATGATGCTTATGATGCTATGCTTGATACTATGCCTGATGATGCTATGCTTGATACTATGCCTGATGATGCTATGCTTGATACTATGCCTGATACTGCTTTGCCACTTGGTGCATTCCTTGATGCACATATTGCTAGAGTTGCTGCTAGATGTGATGATACTTCTGAAACTGCTGATACTATTGAAGTAGAACCTGCTACTATGCCTGAATTGCCTGTTATGCATGAACGCTATGTTATGGAGGGAGAGATAGCTGAGGACTTTCTTGCGTGTAAGGATAGCTATGATGTTGAGAAACTACTGCTCAAGTGGAAAGAAAAATCTCTGAACGCTAGGATGAAATACGACCCGAAGTTTGCTACTTCGCCTATCTTTGTGACCGATAAGGATTATGAATTATCTGTCGACCCTAAGTTAATCACTCTGGTCAAATCTGATCCTTTTCACGGTTATGAGTCTGAAACGGTTGTATCCCATCTTACCAAACTACACGATATAGCCACCCTATTCACTAGTGAGGAAAAGATCCGCCACTACTATATCCTCAAGATGTTTCCTTTCTCGCTAAAGGATGATGCTAAGACTTGGTTCACTTCTCTTGATCCTGGTTGTGTGCGTAGCCCCCAGGATATGGTCTACTACTTCTCTAAAAAATATTTCCCTGTCCATAAGAAGCAAGCTGCCTTGTAGGAAATATACAACTTTGCTCAAGCTGAAGAAGAGAGTCTCCCACAAGCTTGGGGGAGGCTCATCCAGCTACCGAATGCTTTGCCTGATCACCCTCTTGAGAAGAATGAAATACTTGATATCTTCTATAATGGACTTACCGATGCTTCCAAAGACCACCTAGATAGTTGTGTTGGTTGTGTTTTTAGGGAACGAACTGTAGAACAAGCTGAGATCCTATTGAATAACATCTTGTGCAATGAGAATGCATGGACTATTCCCGAACCACCTCCTAAGCCAACTCCGAAGAAAAGAGGTATTCTATTCCTCAGTCCTGAAGATGTGCAAGAAGCCAAGAAATCTATGCGAGAGAAAGGCATTAAATCTGAAGATGTCAAAAATCTACCAGCTATCGAAGAGATCCATGGTCTTGATAACCCGATACAGGTAGTAGAAGTAAATTCTCTGTGTAGCTTTGATGAGAGTGATATTCCTTTTGATAAACCTGCTAGCTTATGCATGGATGAATTTGATAACTTCGTTGCCAAACTATAGAGTTTCAGTGATTATGTTAACAGACAATTGGAAAAGAATGCTCGTATGCTTAGTCATTTAAGTGCTTGTGTGGACAAAAATGTCAATGATCTTAAGCTTCTGAGTACACATGCCTCTATGGTTACTACTCAGGTAGAACAAGTACTTAAAGCTCAAAATGACTTTCTCAATGAGTTGAATGACAATTCCGTCAGAGTCGTTACTAGAGGCGGTAGAATGACTCAGGAACCTTTGTATCCTGAGGGTCATCCGAAGAGAATTGAACAAGATTCTCAAGGAGTTAGCACTGATGCACCTAGTCATCCTAGAAAGAAGAAGAAAGATGATAGGAACCTGCACGCTAGCAACCCTATTGCTGCTACCCCTAAGAGTCCAAATGATGCCTCTGTCTCTGATGCTGAAACACAATCTGGTGATGAACATGAGACTAATGATAATATCAATAGTGATGTTCATGAAGATGCTCAACCTAGCAATGATAAGGATGTGGAGATTGAACCTGTTGATCTTGATAACCCACACCCTAAGAATAGAAGATCTGATAAGAATGACTTGGCTGCTAGGAAGCATGGTAAAGAAAGGGAGCCATGGGTTCAGAAACCCATGCCCTTTCCTCCCAAACCATCCAAGGAAAAGGATGATGAGGATTTTGAGCGCTTCATTGAAATGATCAGACCTATCTTTCTGCAAATGCGTTTGACAGATATGCTCAAAATGTCTCTGTATGCTAAGTACATGAAGAATATTGTGACTAATAAGAGGAGGATACCTGAGGTTGAGATTTCCACCATGCTTGCTAACTATACCTTCAAGGGTGGAACTCCTAAGAAACTAGGTGATCCCGGTGTGCCCACTATACCTTGCTCCATTAAAGGTAACTACGTTAGAACTGCGTTATGCGACCTTGGAGCCGGTGTTGGTGTTATGCCTCTCTCTCTCTCTCTTTATCGTAGATTTGAACTGGATAAGTTGACACCCACTGAAATCTCTTTGCAAATGGCCGACAAATCAACTGCTTTCCATATCGGCATCTGGGAGGATGTGCCTGTTGTGGTTGCTAACACCACTATCTTAACAGACTTTGTTATCTTGGATATTCCCAAGGACGATGCCATGGCTGTCATCCTCGGAAGACCCTTTTTAAACACTGCAGGGGCTGTCATAGATTGCAACAAAGGCAATGTCACTTTCCATGTCAACGGTAATGAGCATACGGTGCACTTTCTGAAGAAACAACATCGAGTACATTGCATCAATGCTATCAAAAAAACTTCATCGATTCTTATTGGGAGCTTTGAATGCCCTATTCCTCGTGTCAAGATGAAGTATGATTTGCTTGTTGGGGAGATTCACATCCCCATTGAGGTGACCTAGTGACTATTCTAAAATTCTCCATTCTCTTTTGCGATTCGAGAAGTTTTGTTGAGGGGATTTGATCAACCCCATTGACGGATTTCTTTCGATGACCATGAGATGGATGAATCGAGGAGTCACGAACCTCTGTTCCAAGATTTCACCTTAGGTTGCTTAGAAGAAAAATGATAGATTTAGTTTAGTTTTCCCTGTTTTCTGTTTTAGCGTCCGGTAGAAAAATACCCCAAAAATAGAAGTTCTCCGAACGCTGTGAAAATCAAGTATGATTTTTTCCGGCATTTTTTAAAAACTCTCGGACATTTAGTCTGTCTGGGGATCACACCAGTGGGCCACAAGCCCTAGGGACGCGGCCACCCCCCTGGCCGCGCCACCCAGGCTTGTGGGGCCCACAGGCACCCCCTCCACTCATTCTTGCTCTCATCTGGTTCTCCTACTGATGTCAGCTGTGCTTCCTTTGCAACAGCGCCAGATATACTTTTGCTACCTCAAAAGGATCTCCGGCAACGGCACTAGAAATTGTCGTGTCGATGGCACGAGGAATCATTCAGCTACGGCTACGCCTTAAGGGACTACCTAGGCAAGTATGCAAAGGATTTCCCCCGTGGCCTTGGAGCCTTGGGTTGGTGTTCCATCGAAGCGGAAAGGGTGATGTAGCACAATGGTGTAAGTATTTCCCTCAGTTTGAGAACCAAGGTATCAATCCGATGGAGGAGTATCTCAAGATCCTGCACAAACACAAAATCTTGCTCCCAACTCTATGAAGGGGTTGTCAATCCCTTATAGATTGTTTGCCAAGTGAGAACTGAAAGCAACAAAGTAACAAAGCAAAGTAAAAGCGGAGGTGTAAACGATGGATGTGAATAGACCCGGGGTGTCGGGACCCCGATCCTAAGTCATAGGAATCCATCCTGTAACACATCGCATTTCTTTGCGGTCTCACGCACGGTTAACCCCACGGTTGCAGCCTTACCTTAGCCGGGACCGTTTGCGCCTTTTGACTCGCGTATGCAATTATGCCGCTAGCAATCCAATGACAAAGAACCCGGATCGACATGTCTAGTCATAAACCAAAGTGGCAGTTCCGCACAGGGACAGGCATACATGACCCAGCAAAGCAGGTGTCGGTCACCAGCGAACGTAGATGAGTCGTAGCAAGCTACAAGGACTCCATTATATCGCGTGACATTTCCCCAAAGGGGACAGACACAACAGCTAAGAAGGACACATGCCGGTCAACCAGTGTGTCCGGAGCAGTAGCGAGCTACCATGGCTCGTTGGATCACAAAGGGGCATTTCCCTGTAAGGAATGCTACTAAGGTCTACGGCTAGATAATTGAACCCCATACATATCAAGTACGACACACGTACGCATGGCATACCGATTTGTATAGATACATCGATGGCATCACAACATAACCATAAACATAAAAGCTTTATTTAAAAGGCTCGAAAGAGCCACACACATAATATTACACAGTAGGGGTCTCACGACCCATCATAACAGTCATTCAAGTTACAAGCCAATGGAAGTAGATAAACTGTCTGAGTACAGATAGATGAAACTAAAAGGCACATGGCCTGACTATACTACAGACCCACCCTAGGGCCAGATCGTAGCTGGGATACCAGCTACTCGTCGTCATCGATGTCTAGGAAGAACCCTCCATTAGGGTCATTAAAAACCTCTGCAACAAATATTAAGCAAACATGAGTACGGAGGTACTCAGCAAGACTTTAGGATAACTATCTACTCATGCAATGTATCAATAAGGAATTGTGGGGTTTCATGCGGAAAGCCAGCATTTGACTCGTGGCTAGACAACTTGCATTTGAAAACAATTTTTGACAACTTGATTTATCGCACACGAGTCCACTAACACCACAACAATACTCCATCGTGGAATCATTCTGTCTCCATACGGAAATGCCGTCCACGACACTCACGCTTATCTTGACAATATTATGAGTAGCCATTGAAGTTACCTATGAACAACATATGTCTCCAAGTAGTCCATATCCGCGGACGCGGCTATTCGAATAGATCATAACCCTGCAGGGGTGTACTTCTTCACACACGCTCTCGCCAATTATCGCCATGTGCACGTCATGCACCTCGGCAACCTTCAAGCGGAAGCCCAGTGAGGGAGTCGGCCACGACCGTTAACCACACTAATACTTAGTCCAGGTATATCGTCTATCTAAGGGTAACCCGCACGGAAGTCCGACCGAGGTTTCCGCCACGGCCCCAAACGATGTGCGCAGGGTTCCCAAGCCCACCATCCGGGTGCCACTTGGTACACCGTGCCACTGCCTACCGCATCACAGCCCACCTCTCAGGTCAGCACTATGCACGGCCTCCAGCATGACTATAAACACCAGAAACTACTTGCAACTCCTGGACCGAGTACTAAGCGATTAATAAGTCGAGCGGGGTCATATTTCAGGGCCCAGCATGTGGTAGTATCTCATCTTGGATTACATACACGGAACTCAGGTCCTAAGGAAGGTTCCAATGAAACAACCCGCCATGTACTCGACGCTGCGGCCTGACGCTGCTGGTGGCCTCAGATTACCTTAGATGGACGGCCTCAGATTACATACACGGATTACATACACGGAAAGCATCTACGCGACGGCCTGACGCTGCTGGTGGCCTCAGATGGACCGACCGTTCACCGGAGGGCTACCGGCGACAAGCTGCAGCGGCGGTCCTCATCGGGCTCCGGTGGAACTAGGCCTGGAGGAAGATATCGACGGGGAAAACTTGGGGGAAAGCTGCGCAAGATCACGGGGAGTGCAGTGGTGGCGCTAGCTTGCTCGGGGAGGCGTTGTAGGCGACAAATCGATCGGAGCTCGCCGGCGGCCGAAGCTTGAAGACGCGGTGTCGTGGGTGTTGCAGGGCTCGGGGGACCTTCTACTGCTGCAAGGAGTACCAGCTCGTCGAGGCGGAGCGAATGGGGCACTCGGGGGAGAGAACTAGTGGCCAGAGGCACGGGCAGCTCAAGCTCGAGCTCCTGTCAATGGCGGCAGTTGGGAAGGAAAGAACCGAGAGGAGAGGGGGGAGATGGAGCGCGGGAATGGATAGGCCAGAGCTCGGGGAGGTTATCCCCGCGCGCGCCAGCGCGAAGCAGCGGCTAGGCAGGCAGGGCGCTGCGTGGAGGCGCGCGGCATCGCGGCGGCCACCTCCTGCTCCTACTGGTGAGGAGGAAGACGACACAGGGACTGGGCCTGGGTCAGGTGAGCGTCAGGTAGGTGTTTCTTCCTTTCTTTCTTGTTTTATTTCCTGTTTTACAAATAGTTTTGGTTTACTATTTATTTCAGCTCCAAAATAGTTTACCAAAAATATTTTGAACACACCAGAATATTTGTTGGAATATATCCAACCGTTCCTGAAGTTTTCAACATTTTTGAAAACTTAAAGTTTTTGAATTCAAATTTAAAACTTGAAACCAGTAGCCTTTTGCATTTATTTAAAATGCCAAAAGTGTTACGAAAATAGTTTTCTTCACTCCTTACTTGCTTCCATGAATTATCAGAAAAGTTGAACTTTTCTTGAGGCCATTTTGGGTTCATTGATTTGAACAAGTTTATAATTTCTTTGAATTTGAGAAGTGGCTAGGGTTTTTGAGTTTTTCTTCACCACTTGCTTTGTTCTTGTTGAAATTTTCTTGGATGCAATGCAAAGAAGATATGAGCACAATGCTAACTTGATTAGGGTTTCAGGGATGTGACAACTCACCCCCACTCAAAAGAATCTCGTCCCGAGATTTAGAAGTCGTCGGGAATAACGCGGGATACTCAAGTCGGAGACGATCCTCTCTTTCCCATGTTGCCTCCTTTCCAGAATGATTTGACCATTGAACTTTAAGAAACTTGAGGTTTCGACGTTGGGTAGTACGCTCAGCTTGATCAAGAATACGTACAGGGTATTCTCGGTATGAAAGGTTATCTTGGAGATCAAGCGTTTCGTGGTCCACTTCACGGATAGGATCCGAAAAGCAACGCCTGAGTTGCGAGACGTGGAAGACATCATGAACCTTGGAAAGATGCGGAGGAAGTTCCAACTGGTAGGCAACTTCTCCTCGTTTGGCAAGAATGCGAAAAGGACCAATGTAACGAGGAGCCAACTTGCCCTTGATACCGAATCGATGGGTACCCTTCAAAGGTGTAACCCGAAGGTAAGCCTTCTCGTCAACTTCAAAGGTCACAGCCTTATGATGACGATCATATTGGCTCTTTTGACGAGACTGGGCTGTTTTCAACTTTTCACGAATTATGCGAACCTGCTCTTCTGCATCCTGGATCATATCCGGGCCAAAGAGTTGCCTCTCTCTGGTTTTTGACCAATTAAGAGGTGTTCGACATCTTCGTCCATAGAGAACTTCAAAAGGGGCTTTGCCCAAGCTTGATTGATAACTATTGTTATAAGCAAATTCGGCGAATGGAAGGCACTTCTCCCAATTCATACCGAACGATATAACGCAAGCTCGGAGCATATCCTCTAGGATTTGATTTACTCTTTCTACTTGACCACTTGATTGAGGATGGAAAGCAGTGCTAAAAGATAAGTGAGTCCCCATAGCATTCTGAAAACTTTCCCAGAAGCGAGAAGTAAAGATACTCCCACGGTCCGAGTTAATCTCCAGGGGAACACCATGAAGAGACACTATTCAAGAGATATATAACTCTGCTAGCTGGCTAGCTGTTATACTCTCACGAACTGGAAGAAAATGAGCTACTTTGGAGAGACGGTCAATGACCACAAAGATAGCATTATTTCCTTTCTTGGTCTTGGGAAATCCGGTAATGAAATCCATACTAACTTTATCCCATTTCCATTCAGGAATAGCTAAAGGATGAAGGGTGTCAGCAGGCCTTTGATGTTCTGCCTTAACTCGACGACAAACATCGCAGTTAGCAACGAACTCAGCAATTTCTCTCTTCATCCTAGTCCACCAGAACCTCTGGTGTAGGTCCTGATACATCTTAGTACTACCGGGATGAATGGTGAGAGGAGAATCATGAGCCTCCTTAAGGATTAACTTCCTTAGATGTGGGTTCTTAGGAACCACTAGACGATTCTGGAAGAACACAACACCTTGATCATTCATGGGGAATTCATTAGCGTTTCCGCTAATAATATTCTCCTTGATCCGTGATATCCCCTTATCATGCTTCTGGCCAGCTATAATTTGATCCCTAAGGGTAGGCTTCGCCACCAGGGTAGAAAGGAATCCTTGAGGAACGATATGGAGATTTAACTTCCGAAATTCCTCATAGAGATGTGGTTGACCTTGTTGTAGCATCAAATTGTTACAATAAGATTTACGACTTAGTGCATCAGCCATAACATTGGCCTTCCCCGGGGTGTAAGTTATCCCTAAGTCGTAATCTGAGATCAACTCAACCCATCGTCTTTGCCTGAGATTCAAATCCGGCTGGGTGAAGATATATTTCAGACTTTGGTGATCAGTGAGTATTTCGCAACGATTACCCAGAAGGTAATGTCGCCAGGTTTTTAGTGCATGGACTACAGCTGCAAGCTCAAGATCATGTGTGGGATAATTATCCTCATGTGGACGCAACTGTCGAGATGCGTATGCAATCACATGACGATCTTGCATGAGAATGCAACCTAATCCTTGTCGCAAGGCGTCGCAATAGATAACAAAGTCCTTAGAAAAATCTGGTGGTAGCAACACACGTGCGGGTCAGGCGTCTTTTCAGTTTCTGAAGGCTATGCTCACATTGTGGTGTCCACTCGAACTTTTTATCCTTCTTGAGGAGTTCAGTTAGAGGCTTTGCAACCTTGGAGAAATTCTCGACAAAGCGGCGACAATAGCTCGCTAGACCAAGAAAACTCCTAACTTGCTTAACCGATTAAGGTTGAGTCCAATCAAGGACGGCTTGAACTCTCTCGGGATTGACAGCAATACCCTTACCAGAGATTACGTGACCTAGATAAGTCACTTCTGGTAACCAAAATTCACATTTTGAAAACTTGGCATAAAGGCGATGCTCTCGAAGTTTCATCAATACCAACCTTAGATGCTCGGCATGTTTGTTCGTTCTTCGAGTAGATGAGAATATCATCAAGGTATACCATGACGAATTTATCCAAATACTCCATGAAGATTGAATTCATCAGACGAGAGAAGGTGGCTGGGGCATTGGTTAAACCGAAGGACATGACGGTGTACTCGTATTGGCCATAACGAGTAACAAAAGCCGTTTTTGGAATGTCCCCGTTCTTGATCTTGATTTGATGGTATCCCAACCTCAAATCCATTTTTGAGAAGACTGAGGATCCAGCGAGCTGGTCATACAGGTCGTTGATCCTGGGGAGCGGATACTTGTTCTTTATGGTGACCAGATTAACTGGTCGGTAATCTACAACCATCCGATCCGTTCCATCTTTCTTCTTGACGAATAGGACGGGGCAAGCCCAAGGAGAAGAGCTAGGGTGAATGAAACCTTTATTCAAGGCCTCATCTAGTTGCTTCTTAAGTTCGGCTAGCTCCAGGGGTGCCATCTTATATGGTCTTCTGGCTATTGGAACAGTTCCCGGAACAAGATCTATCATGAACTCTACATCTCTGTCAGGTGGAATTCCTGGCAGTTCCTCTGGAAAAACATCCGGGAAGTCACGGACTACCGGAATGTCTTCAAGTTCCGGAAGGGGGTTGGCATTGAGGGAATAGAGTTGGCATTTGGAAACTCTAGTAGAGACATTGACTATCTCACCCGAGGGATGGGTAAGCTGAACATTTCTAGTATGAGTATCAATCTTGGCATAGTGAGCTGACATCCAGTCCATACCCAAGATGATATTAATATCCAAAGATTTCAGGGCTATCAATGAGGCTAGAAAAACTAGCATGTCTACTAGAATTTCATTGTCATAGGTTATCCTAGAGGTTTGCCACTTGCTACCAGGAGTTTGGACAACCAATGGGATTGGCATATCACAAAAAGACATGTTATGCAACTGTGCATAACTTTCTGAAATGAAGGAATGAGAAGACCCAGTGTCAAAAAGAACAGACGTTGGGTGATGATTAACAAGAAGCGTACCCAGTATGACGTCGGGATCCTCTATAGCTTCTTCTGCTGAGACATAGTTCACACGGCCACGTGCAGGAGTTGGCTTCACATAGTAAGCCTTGCCCGACGGACTTTCTGGGTTGCTTGGCACCCACATTCTGAGGACATTCACGGGAATAGTGCCCTGGTTCTCCACACTTGTAGCATATCACTTGGCTGGCACGTGGTGCAGCATTGCTAGCTGGACCACCATAGGTTTTTGCTGGAGGGTTGGTCTGATTCGTCTGAGGCGCCACGAAGGATGGCCTCGGAGTGTATCTTGGCGGCAGAGAACTGTTTGGAACCCACAGCCTGCATTTTGGAAACACGGAACCAGATGACGAGCCAAAGTCACGGGAGTGCTTCTTTGTGGCTTCGAAGTCGATATGACCAGTCTCGGCACTGATCGCCTTGTTGACCAGGACTTGGAAGCTTGTACATTCATGGAGGCGCAAATCACGACGAAGCTCAAGGCTCAGACCCTTACGGAATCTTGCTTGCTTCTTGGCATCAGTAGACACCACCTCTGTTGCATAGCGGGCGAGGTTACCGAACTCGCGGCTATATGCATCCACGGTCAACTTTCCCTGGGTGAATGCACAAAACTCCTCTCTCTTTCTGTCCATCAGGCCCTCTGGAATATGGTGCAGACGGAAGGCTGCACTAAAGTCTGCCCATGTAGCTGCTGGTTCAGCAGGACGCATAGCTTCAAAGTTCTCCCACCACAGATTGGCGGGTCCTTCCAGAAAATACACCGCAAAGGTCACCTTGTCGGCCTCAGAAACATTCGCAGAGCGAATCTTACGTGAGATACTGCACATTCAATCATCAGCGTCGAGGGGATCGACGGAGTGATGGAACTTTGGAGGATTCAGCTTCACAAAGTCATTGAGGGACACTACAGCATTCCTAGGCTGACGAGCCGTATTCTGCTCAATACGCTCTAACAGTCGGTTGGTCTCCCTTTTGTTCCTCTCTGCCTCAAGCATAACTTCCGCCAGAGAGGGCGGGTGAGGCGGGTCTTCCTACGACGCGTGACTACCCTCGCCTTGCTCATGAGCAGGGGCACGGTTCAACCTGGTAAACACCATCCTGACAAACAAACTCACAGCTTAGACCAATATCATTATCAATACTAGCTATGGATTAAGAATGCACTGAACACATGGAATGCGGAAATGAATATCCGAACAACATGGTAACAAGCAACTTCTATATATACACCATGGTTCATACACACCCTTACATAGTTCAGTACAACCTTAACCAAGCTTCCTATACATTATTTATCTAGGCCTCCGGAATTCATTTCACATCACAATCATACTTCACAAGTCACACAGGACTGTGAACGTACAGCTACTACCATACTATCCTTCCACTCACGGTTCAGGCATCCGCATAGAACATCTCATAAAGATTACCTCCATGGCCTGGAAGCTCAACCTACGGATCAGGAAATACTCTGGCCTGAGAACCCTGGGATCCATAAGGACAGGGATGTGGCCTTGGTCCCCTGACTGGTGGTAGTAGGGGTCCCCGAAGAGGGGTGACTCCTCCTCTAGCTGGCCAGTCAACATGGGCCGGAAGATGGGTTCTAACAGGGTTCAGCATCTCCATATCTCCATACCCTGTCTGGACTACTGGTGCCAGCTGCGTCAAAGCCGTCCACAGACGGGCACGTGTAGCATAAAGCTCCATGCGGAGGGCACGAGCATCCCGGTCTCTGTTCTCTAGCATCTCAGCAGTGGACTGCAGTAGCGGATCCTCCATAGAGGAATCAAAATAGACCCCGCTGAGGTATCCCTCTTCACCCGGGTGAGAGGCAGGAACATAGCAAGTGCATGTCTCGCCCTCATAATGGTCAGCATTGAATAGGCAGCATCTTGTACTGCCATTTCAACAGTGACTCCCAATCCATAGGACCAATGGATTGGCTCCTCAGCTCCAGGGTTGTCTGGAAATACCCTAACAGTGCAGATATACTGGCTCTGGTTGAAGTCTCGGTACTGTTCCTCCACTGTGTACTCTGGGTACCGGTGGTAACCGCACACCGACATCACCCTGACCAGCATGGCAGTATGACCCGGCACATCAATGCACCTAGTCAGACGAACCACCTGACGAGAAGGACGGCCAGGCATCTGAAAATACAGAGTAATGCAAAAGCATTAGAGCTCTGAATGCAAAATTGGGTAGCATAACGGTTGTAGATGCTCAAAAACAATTTTGAGACAACCCAAAAAATAGAATAACGTAACCACTCAACTATCAAGTTCAATTCTCTGATCATCAAACTTACTTCCTTTTTCCTGGGAATAAAAGAAACCCAAAAATCTCTCGACCCGTAGTCTTATAATTTACCGATCAGAAACACAAGCCTAGAAGAAGATGAGTAACCTAGTCCTTAATTCCCGCAGAAAAGACGAGGATGACCAGAATAGAATAACTTGAGAAGAGAACAAGAGTCTTACGTTCCCTACCACAAACAATTCCCTTATATATAACTAAAGAAATTCTAGACTCAACTTCGACCAGTTTGGCTTAGTAGTCCTACAGTCAGTCAGGCTCTGATACCAACGCTGTCGGGACCCCGATCCTAAGTCATAGGAATCCAGCCTGTAACACATCGCATCTCTTTGCGGTCTCACGCACAGTTAACCCCACGGCTGCAGCCTTACCTTAGTCGGGACCGTTTGCGCCTTTTGACTCGCGTATGCAATTATGCCGCTAGCAATCCAATGACAAAGAACCCGGATCAACATGTCTAGTCATAAACCAAAGTGGCAGTTCCGCACAGGGACAGGCATACATGACCCATCAAAGCAGGTGTCGGTCACCAGCGAATGTAGACGAGTCGTAGCAAGCTACAAGGACTCCATTACATCGCGTGACATTTCCCCAAAGGGGATAGACACAGCAGCTAAGAAGGACACACGCCGGTCAACCAGTGTGTCCGGAGCAGTAGCGAGCTACCATGGCTCGTTGGATCACAAAGGGGCATTTCCCTGTAAGGAATGCTACTAAGGTCTACGGCTAGATAATCGAACCCCATACATATCAAGTACGACACACGTACGCATGGCATACCGATATGTATAGATACATCGATGGCATCACAACATAACCATAAACATACAAGCTTTATTTAAAAGGCTCGAAAGAGCCACACACATAATATTACACAGTAGGGGTCTCACGACCCATCATAACAGTCATTCAAGTTACAAGCCAGCGGAAGTAGATAAACTGTCTGAGTACAGACAGATGAAACTAAAAGGCACATGGCCTGACTATACTACAGACCCACCCTAGGGCCAGATCGTAGCTGGGATACCAGCTACTCGTCGTCGTCGATGTCTAGGAAGAACCCTCCATTAGGATCATTAACAACCTCTGCAACAAATATTAAGAAAACATGAGTACGGAGGTACTCAGCAAGACTTTAGGATAACTATCTACTCATGCAATGTATCAATAAGAAATTGTGGGGTTTCATGCGGAAAGCCAGCATTTGACTCGTGGCTAGACAACTTGCATTTGAAAACAATTTTTAACAACTTGATTTCTCGCACACGAGTCCACTAACACCACAACAATACTCCATCCTGGAATCATTCCGTCTCCATATGGAAATGCCGTCCACGACACTCACGCTTATCTTGACAATTTTATGAGTAGCCATTGAAGTTATCTATGAACAACATATGTCTCCAAGTAGTCCATATCCGCGGACGCGGCTATTCGAATAGATCATAACCCTGCAGGGGTGTACTTCTTTACACACGCTCTCGGCACTTATCGCCATGTGCACGTCATGCACCTCGGCAACCTTCAAGCGGAAGCCCAGCGAGGGAGTCGGCCACGACCGTTAACCACACTAATACTTAGTCCAGGTATATCGCCTATCTGAGGGTAACCCGCACGGAAGTCCGGTCGAGGTTTCCGCCACGGCCCCAAACGATGTGCGCAGGATTCCCAAGCCCACCATCCGGGTGCCACTTGGTACACCGTGCCACTGCCTACCGCATCACAGCCCACCTCTCAGGTCAGCGCTATGCACGGCCTCCAGCATGACTATAAACACCAGAAACTACTTGCAACTCCTGGACCGAGTACTAAGCGATTAATAAGTCGAGCGGGGTCATATTTCAGGGCCCAGCATGTGGTAGTATCTCATCTTGGATTACATACACGGAACTTGGGTCCTAAGGACGGTTCCAATGAAACAACCCGCCATGTACTCCTACATAGCCTTTCACCGGTACCTTTACCAAATCAGGTTCAACACACAACCTTTACTTACTGAACACATTCTCACAATTATGTTCATCTCCCAGATGACAGACCATACACAACTCTAAGCATAGCATGCATAGCAGGATAAGGCACATCATGGCTCAAGCATCTACCAGGTATGCTAGGTTGAAAGGTTCAGCTATTACTCTCACAAAGACAGGTCATGCAAAGGAAGTGGGTTCAACTAACATGGCAAAAGCATTTGAGCATTTGATCCTAATGCAATAAGTAAGTGCAGGAGCGAGAACATGGGATTTATCGGGATGATCAAAATGGTTGCTTGCCTTGTTGCTCACAGGAGGGACAATATCCGTCAGTCGGATATTCGGTGGAATCCGGAGGAGCGGAGCCTACTGGAAGAAATGACAACAATCAATAACAATCATATGCAACAAGATGGTGCATGAGCATGGCATGAGGATGCAAGGTGGTATGCTAATATAGCTAACATTTATTAGTTTTGAAGTTGATTTGAATCAGATTCAATATCACTTCAAACGAGGTATTCTCCAATACCGTTTTAATTGATTTGACCTGATGCTCAGATCAACTTGGTTTTAACATGCATGGAAATGATATGTTAAGTCGCTGGTTGTGTTTGAACAATGTTTGATCATAGCATTTGAAGTGGAATTCAAATGATTTTCAAATTCCATCTCCATAGCATTTATAAAATTTAACTTATTCATTATTCTACATATTTGGTCCACTAACATTTTCAAACATGTTTGAAAATGACATATTCAGATTCCTTGGATTTTTCTGATACTTTTTCATATATAAATTATTTTCATTGGAGTTACAGATTAATTCCTACGATTTTTAGAAGTTTTGGCATTTTTCTAGAATTCTTTTAAATCAGAAAATCTTTACAGCATCAGCATGACATCAGCAGGTCCAACTAGCCGTTGAAAGTCAAACCTGACCAGTGGGACCCACTGGTCAGTGACTCTAGTCAGTTTTAGATTAGTTTTAAACTTAATTAGCTAATTAACAGTACTGGACCCACATGTCAGTGACTTATTAGATTAATTAATTTTATTTTGTTAATCCTAAACTCCCAGATGCTGGCCCCACGCGTCAGTGGCTCAGGCCAGCTGAGATCCACCGGCGGCGAGGTCGTCCTCGCCGGCGGGGAGCCTCCGGCGACCACCAGAATGGCGGAGGGCATCGGAAACTCGTCTCCGACGACCAAACGCACGGCAAAGACCACAGGGAGATCGGCCACTCGACGGCGCGCACGATGGGCCAAACCCAGGAGCTGGGGTGGCCGGAATCGACGCCGGCGACGAGCTCGGCGGCGACCAAAGCTCGGCCATCGTCGAGGTCATCGGAAACAGGGGCAAATCACGCGGGGCTGGGCTCCTAAAGCATCTACGCGACGGCCTGAAGCTGATGGTGGCCTCAGATGGACCGACCGTTCACCGGAGGGTTACCGGCAACGAGCTGCAGCGGCGGTCCTCGTCGGGCTCCGGTGGAACTAGGCCTAGAGGAAGAGATCGACGGGGAAAACTTGGGGGAAAGCTGCGCAAGCTCACGGGGAGTGCAGTGGTGGCGCTAGCTTGCTTGGGGAGGCGCTGTAGGCGACGAATCGATCAGAGCTCGCTGGCGGCCGAAGCTTGAAGACGACGGTGCCGTGGGCGTTGCAGAGCTCGATGGACCTTCTACTGCTGCAAGGAGTACCAGCTCATCGAGGCGGAGCAAATGGGGCACTCGGGGGAGAGAACTAGTGGCCAGAGGCATGGGCAGCTCGAGCTCGAGCTCCTGTCAATGGCGGCAGTGGGGAAGGAAAGAACCGAGAGGAGAGGGGGGAGATGGAGCGCGGGAATGGATAGGCCAGAGCTCGGGGAGGTTATCCCCGCACGCACCAGCGCGAAGCGGCGGCCAGGCAGGGAGGGAGCTGCGTGGAGGCATGCGGCGTCGCGGCGGCCACCTCCTGCTCCTACTGGCGAGGAGGAAGACGACACAGGGACTGGGCCTGGGCCAGGTGAGCGTCAGGTAGGCGTTTCTTCCTTTCTTCCTTGTTTTATTTTTTGTTTTACTAATAGTTTTGGTTTGCTATTTATTTCAGCTCCAAAATAGTTTACCAAAATATTTTGAACACACCAGAATATTTGTTGGAATATATCCAACCATTCCTGAAGTTTTCAATATTTTTGAAAACTTAAAGTTTTTGAATTCAAATTTTAAACTTGAAACTAGTATCCTTTTGCATTTATTTAAAATGCCAAAAGTGTTATGAAAATAGTTTTCTTCACTGCTTACTTGCTTCTATGAATTATCAGAAAATTTGAACTTTTCTTGAGGCCATTTTGGGTTCATTGATTTGAACAAGTTTATAATTTCTTTGAATTTGAGAAGTGGCTAGGGTTTTTGAGTTTTTCTTCACCACTTGCTTTGTTCTTGTTGAAATTTTCTTGGATGCAATGCAAAGAACATATGAGCACAATGCTAACTTGATTAGGGTTTCAGGGATGTGACACGGGGGCCGTAGTGTTTACTAGTGGCTTCTCTCATGAAAGCAAGTAGACGGTGGGTGAACAAATTACTATCGAGCAATTGATAGAACCGCGCAAAGTCGTGACGATATCTATGCAATGATTATATCTATAGGCATCACGTCTGAAACAAGTAGACTGATACTATCTGCATCTACTACTATTACTCCACACGTCGACCGCTATCCAGCATGCATCTAGTGTATTAAGTCCATAAGAACAGAGTAACGCCTTAAGCAAGATGACATGATGTAGAGGGATAATCTCAAACCAATGATAAAAACCCCATATTTTTACCCTTGATGGCAACTACTTGATGTGTGCCTTGCTGCCCCTACTGTCACTGAGAAAGGTCACCACATGGCAGAACCCAAAACCAAGCACTTCTCCCATTGCAATAATCATAGATCTAGTTGGCCAAACAAAACCCAAGACTCGGAGAGACTTACAAGGATATCAAATCATGCATATATTAAATCAGCAAAGACTCAAATATATATCATAGATAATCTGATCACAAATCCACAATTCATCGGATCTCGACAAACACACCGCCAAAGAAGATTACGTCGGATAGATCTCCATGAAGATCATTGAGAACTTTGTATTGAAGATCCAAGAGAGAGAAGAAGTCATCTAGCTACTAACTACGGACCCGTAGGTCTGAAGTGAACTACTCACGAGTCATTGGAGGGGCGATGATGATGATGAAGAAGCCCTCCAACTCCAAAGTCACCTCCGGCAGGGCGCTGGGAAGGGTCTCGAGATGAGATCTCGCGGAAACGGAAGCTTGCGGTGGCGGAAAAGTATTTTCGAGGCTCCCCTGTTTTTTTGCGGAATATTTGGGAATTTATAGGCCAAAGATCTAGGTCAGGGGGCGGCCACGGAGGCCACAAGCCTGCCCACCGCCGCCTCCCCCTGGTGGCGGAGAGGGGGCTTGTGGGCTTCCTGGAGCCCACCTGGCTTGGCCCAAAGGCCCCCTGATCTTCTTCCATTCGGGAAAAAATCATTTCGGGGTTTTTCTTCCGTTTGGACTCCGTTCCAAAATCATATCTGAAAAGAGTCAAAAACACGGAAAAAAACAGGAACTAGCACTTGGCACTGAATTAATAAGTTAGTCCCAAAAAAGATATAAAAGGTACATAAAACAACCAAAGAAGACAAGATAACAGCGTGAAACCATCAAAAATTATAGATACGTTTGAGACGCATCAAGCATCCCCAAGCTTAACTCCTGCTCGTCCTCGAGTACGGAAGTGATAAAGAATGATTTTTTTATGCTTTCATGCTACATAGCATAGGTGTCCTTTGTAATTCCTCTTATGTGATGTGAATGTTCAGATCCATTAGATTCAAAACAATAGTTTTCTATTGACGTGGAAACAATAAAAATTCAAGCAAACTAGCAAAGTAATCATGAACTTTCAAAATAACAAGGCCAAAAGAAAGTTATCCCTACAAAAGCATATAGTCTAGCTATGCTCTATCATCATTCCACAATGAATTTAAATCATGCACAACCCCGGTATTGGCCAAGTAATTGTTTCACAAATTTACTTTCTCAAACCTTTTCAACTCTCACGCAATACATGAGCGTGAGCCATGGTTATAGCACTATAGATGGTGTGGAATGTAGTGGAGGTTGCAAGACAAAAAGGAGAAGATAGTCACATTAACTAGGCATATTAATGAGCTGTGGAGATGCTCATCAATAGATATCAATGTGAATGAGTAGGGATTGCCATACAAATGATGCACTAGAGCTACGAGTATGTGAAAGCTCTTAAAGAAAACTAGTGGGTGTGGATCCAACTTGCTTGCTCACAAAGACCTAAGGCAATTTTGAGGAAGCCTATCATTGGAATATACAAGCCAAGTTATATAATAAAAATTTCCCACTAGCTATATGGTGGTGACAAAATGAGAGACTCTCAATCATGAAGATCATGGTGCTTAATATGCACAAGTGTGGAAAAAGTGGTAGCATTGTCCCTTCTCTCTTTTTCTCTCATAAATTTTTTTTGGTGGGCTCTTTGGCCTCTTTTTCTATTTGGTGGGCTTCTTTGGCCTCTTTTATTTCCTCACATGGGACAATGCTCCATTAATGATGATCATCACACTTTCAACTCAAAACTTAGAGTAACGATGACTCTATATGGAATGCCTTCGGTAGTGTACCGTGGCAATGATCTAGCATGGCATAGACATCAATGGAAACATCATGCTAGCTATCTTACGATCATGCAATGGCAATGTAGACGTGGTGGCACATGTCATGGTGGTAGTTGCATGGCAATATATCTCGGAATGACTTTGAAAAAGCCATAGTAGGTAGGTATTGTGGCTGTTTTGAGGGAGGCTAATGGTGGGTTTTGTGCACCGGCGAAAGTTGCACGGCACTAAGAAGATAGTGATGGTGGAAGGTGAAAGTGCATCTAAACCATGGACTCAACATTAGTCATGAAGAACTCATATACTTGTTGCAAAAGTTTTATTAGTAAACGAAACAAAGCATTCAACGCATACTCCTAGGGGAAGGGTTGGTAGGTATAAACCATCGCGCGATCCCGACCGCCACGCAAAGAATGACAATCAATAGACTAATCATGCTCAGATTTCATCACATAGAGGTTCACCATGCGTGCATGCTACGGGAATCACTAACTTACACGCAAGTATTTCTAGATCCACAACACCTTACTAGCATGACTTCAATATTACCATAACCACAACTCAAAACTAATTGAGATGAATCAAACTTCTCTAACTATCCAATGCACATGAAGGTGGAAGTTTTCGTATCCCTTTGGATAACTACCCCTTTTGAGACTACTTTCAAAGCATAGATCAACTACCAAGCCACGCACCGCTGTGCTCTAAAAGATATAAGTGAAGCACATAGAGCAAAAGTATCTAGCTCAAAAGATATAAGTGAAGCACGACAAAATCACGGTGTGTGCATGTCTCTCTCTCTCTAGGTGTGCAGCAAGGATGATTGTGACACAGCAAAAAAAACTCCTACGATACAAGACGCTCCAAGCAAAAACACATAACATGTGGTGAATAAAAATATAGCCCCAAGTAATGTTACCGATGGATTGAAGACGAGAGAGGGGATGCCTTCCCGGGGCATCCCCAAGCTTAGGCTTTTACGGCATCCTTGAATATCTTGGGGTGCCTTGGGCATCCCCAATCTTGATCTCTTGCCACTCTTTATCTCTTTGTCCATAAGAACTTCACCCAAAACTTGAAAACTTCACAACACGAAACTTAAACAGAAACTCGTGATAACATTAGTACAAGAAAGCAAACCACCACTTCCTTAGGTACTGTAGAAAACTTAAATTCTACTTGTGCTAATGTTGGGTTACTGTACTTTCAATCTTCCATGGCTAATACCCCCCGATACTATCCATAGTTTCATCAAAATAAGCAACCAACACAACAAAAACAGAATCTGTTAACAGCAGACCAGTCTGTAGCAATCTGTATATTTCGTATACCTATGGTACATCACAAATTCTGAAAAATTACGACAGTCTGAAGAATTTGCGTAGAAATCAGCAGCAAAAAGATCCAACTCAAAAGCTCTTACAGAAAAAACATGAAAATTCTTTTCGTAAGCAGAAAGTTTCTGTCTTTTCCAGCATGACCAAACGATCATCCCCAAGACTAATCATAACGGTTTTGCTTGGCACATACGCAAAAAGAAACACAAAAACACAATCATAACAGAATTATGAAAGTGTGGAAAACACAAAACATAAAGAAAAAGGATAGATTCGTTGGGTTGCCTCCCAACAAGCGCTTTTGTTTAACGCCCTTAGCTAGGCATTCAATGATGCTCTCAAAAAAGACAAGAATTGAAGCACAATGAGAGCATCCTAAAGCATGTGAAAATCACATCTAAGTATAACATACTTCCTATGCATAGGCATTTTATAGGAAAACAGATTGTCAAGACAACCAATCGCTGCCATATGCAAGGAAGAAGAAAGAGACAAGAGCAATCTCAACATCACGAGAGGTGATTTGGTAACATGAAAGTTTCTACCAAAATATTTTCCTCTCTCATAGCAATTACATGTGGGACCATATTCAAATTCAACAATATAGCTATCCATAGGATATTCTTTTCATGATCCACATGCATGCAAAGTTGACGCTCTTCAACAATAGTGGGATTATCATCAAATAAAGTCATGACTTTTCCAATCCCACTTTCAGTATTGTTGCAAATATCATATTCATCATGAGGTTTGAACAAATTTTCAAGATCATAAGAAAGATCATCACCCCAATCATGATTATTGCAACAAGTAGTGGTCAAAGAAAAACTAGCATCCCCAAGCTAAGGGTTTTGCATATTTTCAGCATGATTGTCACTAATAGAATTTATAGTGAAACCATTGCAATCATGCTTTTCATCCAAGGAGCCCTCGTGAATCACTTCATGAATTTCTTCCTCACAATTTTCAGATTCACGCATCTTAAGCAAAACTCCATAGAAATAGTCAATTGTCCGCAACTCACTAGCAATTCGTTCAACAATAGTGGGTCTCTTAAAGAGACTAGCTAGTGGATGAGGATCCATATCAATGGATTTTTAGCAAGCAAAGATGCAAGCTAAAAGAAGGCACATGGTAACACAAGCAAATAGAAAGCGAGCGGAAGAAGGGCGAACGGAAAAAGGCAAATGGAAACGGCAAATGTGAAGTGGGGGAGAGGAAAACGAGAGGCAACTGGCAACAAAAGTAAATGCAAGAGAAGAGTTTGTGAGACCTACTTGGATAGATCTTGATTTCTCCTCCCTAGCAACGGCACCAGAAATAGGCGTGTTGATGGGAGATTACTCTTGTCTTGATCTCCTCGGCCAGCGATCCTCTTCCCCGGCAATGGCGCCAGAAATACTTCTGATGTCAGCTGTGCTTCCCTTGCAACGGCGCCAGATATACTTCTGCTACCTCAAAAGGATCTCCGGCAACGGCGCCAGAAATTGTCGTGTCGATGGCACCAGGAATCCTTCAGCTGCGGCTACGCCTTAAGGGACTTCCTAGGCAAGTATGCAAAGGATTTCCCACGTGGCCTTTGAGCCTTGCGTTGGTGTTCCCTCGAAGCGGAAAGGGTGATGTAGCACAGCGGTGGTAAGTATTTCCCTCAGTTTCAGAACCAAGGTATCAATCCGATGGAGGAGTATCTCAAGATCCTGCACAAACACAAAAACTTGCTCCCAACGCTATGAAGGGGTTGTCAATCCCTTATACATTGTTTGCCAAGTGAGAACTGAAAGCAACAAAGTAACAAAGCAAAGTAAAAGCGGAGGTGTAAACGATGGATGTGAATAGACCCGGGGGCCGTAGTGTTTACTAGTGCCTTCTCTCATGAAAGCAAGTAGACGGTGGGTGAACAAATTACTGTCGAGCAATTGATAGAACCGCGCAAAGTCGTGACGATATCTATGCAATGATTATATCTATAGGCATCACGTCCGAAACAAGTAGACCGATACTGTTTGCATCTACTACTATTACTCCACACGTCGACCGCTATCCAGCATTCATCTGGTGTATTAAGTCCATAAGAACAGAGTAACGCCTTAAGCAAGATGACATGATGTACAGGGATAATCTCAAACCAATGATAAAAAAACCCATCTTTTTACCCTTGATGGCAACTACTTGATGTGTGCCTTGCTGCCCCTACTGTCACTGGGAAAGGTCACCACATGGCAGAACCCAAAACAAAGCACTTCTCTCATTGCAAGAATCATAGATCTAGTTGGCCAAACAAAACCCAAGACTCGGAGAGACTTACAAGGATATCAAATCATGCATATAAGAAATCAGCAAAGACTCAAATATATATCATAGATAATCTGATCACAAATCCACAATTCATCGGATCTCGACAAACACACCGCTAAAGAAGATTACATCGGATAGATCTCCATGAAGATCACGGAGAACTTTGTATTGAAGATCCAAGAGAGAGAAGAAGCCATCTAGCTACTAACTACGGACCCGTAGGTCTGAAGTGAACTACTCACGAGTCATTGGAGGGGCGATGATGTTGATGAAGAAGCCCTCCAACTCCAAACTCCCCTCTGGCAGGGCGCCGGGAAGGGTCTCCAGATGAGATCTCGTGGAAACTGAAGCTTGCGCCGGCGGAAAAGTATTTTCGAGGCTCCCCTGATTTTTTGCGGAATATTTCGGAATTTATAAGCCAAAGATCTAGGTCGGGGGGCGGCCAGGGAGGCCACAAGCCTGCCCACCGCCGCCTCCCCCCTGGTGGCGGAGTGGGGGTTTGTGGCCTCCCTGGGGCCTACGTGGCTTGGCCCAAAGGCCCCGTGATCTTCTTCCGTTCGGGGAAAAATCATTTCGGGGTTTTTCTTCCGTTTGGACTCCGTTCCAAAACCAGATCTGAAAAGAGTCAAAAACACGGAAAAAACAGGGACTGGCACTTGGCACTGAATTAATAAGTTAGTCCCAAAAAAGATATAAAAGGTACATAAAACATCCAAAGATGACAAGATAACAGCGTGAAACCATCAAAAATTATAAATACGTTTGAGACGTATCAGTATGGACGGTACCCGAGGATTCGACTAGCCGTGGAGTGTGATTGATTGGTGGTGGGGGAGTCAAAACTTTACTTTTCTGTTTGGGAACCGCCTATAGCATGTGTAGCGTGGAAGATGTTGAGAACTATTAGTCATTGCGTTGACAGTGAAAGCATGACACCCAAAATTATTATCTCTGTTTTCAAAGCTTGAGCTCTGGCACCTCTGCAAATCAATGCTTCCCTCTGCGAAGGGCCTGTCTATTTATGTTCCTGTCGAGTCATCCTCCTCTTATAAAAGCACAAATTAGAGAGCACCTCTGTCATTTTTATGCTTTGCTTTTAAATGTGTTGAGTATGACTATGACTGGATCTTCTTTGCCATGAATTACAATGTTTAGTTAGCCCTTTGTCTTTGAAGGTGCTCTGCATTTATGTTTTGCGGTCTCAGAAAGAGCTAGTGAGATACCATCTATTCGTACTGCTTCATGATTGTTTTGATTGAAGTGTTGACGTTTGAGGCTTATTATTATTCGCTCGCTAGTTGATTATGCCATTGATATGAGTTTACCGTGAGACCTAGATGTCATTTGCTTTTGTGGTTTACTTGTGATCTTGCTGAAACTCTAGATATGAGTTAGACATAGTTGCAACAACAAGATCAAACACAGTTCGTCAAAGTTTTTCTTTTGTCTCTTTCAGTTTGTCAACTGAATTTCTTGAGGACAAGCAAGGCTTTAAGCTTGGGGGAGTTGATACGTCTCCATCGTATCTACTTTTCCGAACTCTTTTGCCCTTGTTTTGGACTCTAATTTGCATGATTTGAATGGAACTAACCCGGACTAACGTTGTTTTGAGCAGAATTGCCATGGTGTTGTTTTTGTGCAGAAATAAAAGTTCTCGGAATGTCCTGAAAATTTACGGAGATTTTTTCTGGAATAAAAGAAAAATACCTGAGCAGATCCACCGGAGGGGGCGTGCCAGTGGGCCACAAGCCCACAGGCGCGACCACCCCCTAGGTCGCACCGTGAGGGCTTGTGGGGCCCACGTGGCACCACCGCCCCCAAACTCAGCTCTATATCTTCCGTTTCGCCCGGAAAAAATCAAAGAGAAGGTTTCATCATGTTTTACGATACGGAGGCACCGCCACATCCTGTTCTTCATCTGGAGGGCAGATCTGGAGTCCGTTTCGGGCTCCGGAGAGGGGAAATCGTCGCCATCGTCATCATAAACCTTCCTCCATCGACAATTCCATGATGCTCTTCACCGTTCGTGAGTAATCTCATCGTAGGCTTGCTGGACGGTGATGAGTTGGATGAGATCTATCATGTAATCGAGTTAGTTCTTGACGGGGATTGATCCCTAGTATCCACTATGTTCTGAGATTGATGTTGCTACTACTTTGCCATGCTTAATGCTTGTCACTTGGGCCCGAGTGCCATGATTTCAGATCTGAACCTATTATGTTGTCGCCAATATATGTGTGTTTTAGATCCTATCTTGCAAGTTGTAGTCACCTACTATGTGTTATGACCCGGCAACCCCGGAGTGACAATAGCCGGAACCACTCCCGGAGATGACCATAGTATGAGGAGTTCATGTATTCACCACGTGTTAATGCATTGGTCCGGTTCTTTACTAAAAGGAGAACCTTAATATCCCGAAGTTTCCATTAGGACCCCGCTGCCACGAGAGGGATGGACAATAGATGCCATGCAAGTTCTTTTCCCTAAGCACGTATGACTACATACGGAATACATGCCTGCATTAGATTGACGAACGGGAGCTAGTTACATAGCTCTCCGTGTTATAGCTGTTACATGATGAATCACATCCGTCATACTCATCCATCACCGATCCACTGCCTACGAGTCTTTTCCTACTGGTTCTCGCTACGTTACTTTGTCTAGGCTTGTCCCTTGCTACAAAAGGGATTGGGCCACTTTGCTGCTACTGTTGCTACTACTCTGCTGCTGCTGCTGCTGTTGTTCCTTGCTACTTCGTTGTTACTTGTTGCAAGACTTTTCTGGAGCCGTAGCCGGGGAAGCATTCTTCTCAAGAATAGTTCCCCGTCCACATGCTCTCTACTGGCGCCATTGATACAACAGTTAGGAAGAGTCTGCCGTCAACAGATTGTTTCTGGCACCGTTGCTATCATACTACTTTGCTTGCAGACACTAATCTTTCAGGTGTGGTTGAATCTGATAAACTCAGCTGCTAATACTTGAGAATATTCTTTAGCTTCCCCTTGTGAGCGAATCAATAAATTTGGGTCAAATACTCTACCCTCGAAAACTGTTGCGATCCCCTACACTTGTGGGTTATCAAGGAGTCACTTACCGAGGAGTAATTTCCCCAAAATAGTTCGGAGAATGGTGCTTTGAGCAAAGAGATCGAAAATCCCAGCAAGAGGAGCAAGAACACGGTTTGAGCTGCGAAATGAATTTTTCTGGAGGTAGGAGAAGTGGATGAGAGCTAGAATGAGTGGAGGGGGTGCATGTGGGCCCCACAAGCATGCCAGGCCCGGCCAGGGGGGTGGTCGGGCCTCCTGGGCTTGTGACCCACTGGCGCATCCCCCGGACTAGCTATTCAACTCAGTATTTTTCAAAAATTCCAGAAAAAATCATACTTGATTTTCAGGATGTTCGGAGAACATTTATTTTCGGGGTATTTTTCTACGGGACGCTAAAACAGAAAAAAGGGAAAACTAAACTAAACCTATCATTTTTCTTCTAAGCAACCGAAGGTGAAAGCTTGGAACAGAGGTTTGTGACTCCTCGATTCATCCATCTCAAGAAATCCATCAATGAGGTTGATCAATTCTCCCTGACAAACTTTTTCGAATCGCAAAAGAGAACGGAGAATTTTCGAATAGTCACTAGGTTACCTCAATGGGTATGTGTATCTCCCCAACAAGCAAATCATACTTCATCTTAATAGGAGGTATAGGGCATACAAAGCTCCCAATAAGAATCGATGAAGTTTTTTCGAAAGCATCGATGCAATGTACTCGATATTGTTTCTTCGGAAAGTGCACCATATGCTCATTACCGTTGACATGGAAAGTGACTTTACCTTTGTTGCAATCTATAACAGCCCCTACAATGTTTAAAAAGGGTCTTCTGAGGATGACCGCCATGGCATCGTCCTTGGGAATATCCAAGATAACAAAGTCCCTTAAGATAGTAACGTTAGCAACCACAATAGGCACATCCTCGCAAATGCCGATAGGGAAAGCAGTTGATTTCTCGGCCATTTGCAGAGAGATTTCAGTGGGTGTCAACTTATCCAATTCAAGTCTACGATAAAGAGAGAGAGGCATAACACTAACACCGGCTCATAGGTCGCATAAAGCAGTTCTAACGTAGTTGCCTTTAATGGAGCAAGGTATAGTGGGCACTCCGGGATCACCTAGTTTCTTAGGAGTTCCACCCCTGAAGGTATAGTTAGCAAGCATGGTGGAAATATCAACCTCAGGTGTCCTCCTCTTATTAGTAATAATTTCCTTCATGTACTTAGCATACGGAGATATTTTGAGCATATCTGTCAAACGCATTTGTAGAAAGACAGGTCTAATCATTTCAACGAAACGCTCAAAATCCTCATCATCCTTTTTTTCTTGGATGGTTTGGGAGGAAAGGGCATGGGTTTCTGAACCCATGGTTCCCTTTCTTTGCCGTGCTTCCTAGCAATGAAGTCATTCTTATCGTATCTCCTAGCCTTAGGTTGTGGGTTATCAAGATCAACAGGTTCAATCTCCACATCCTTATCATTGCTAGGTTGAGCATCAACAAGAACATCACTATTGATATTATCATTAGGCTCATGTTCATCACCAGATTGTATCTCAGCATCAGAGACAGATACATCGTTTGGATTCTCAGGTGTATCAGCATCTAGGTTGCTAGCATGCAAGTTCCTATCATCTTTCTGTTGGAATTATGCCCTAGAGGCAATAATAAATATAGTTATTATTATAATTCTTGTATCAAGATAATCATTTATTAGCCATGCTATAATTGTATTGAATGAAGACTTATATACATGTGTGGATACATAGACAAAACACTGTCCCTAGCAAGCCTCTAGTTGGCTAGCCAGTTGATCAAAGATAGTCAGGGTCTTCTGACTATGTACAAGGTGTTGTTGTTTGATAACTGGATCACGTCATTAGGAGAATCACGTGATGGACTAGACCCAAACTAATAGACATAGCATGTTGATCGTGTCATTTTGTTGCTACTGTTTTCTGCGTGTCAAGTATTCGTTCCTATGACCATGAGATCATATAACTCACTGACACCGGAGGAATGCTTTGTGTGTATCAAACATCGCAACGTAACTGGGTGACTATAAAGACACTCTACAGGTATCTCCGAAGGTGTTCGTTGAGTTAGTATGGATCGAGACTAGGATTTGTCACTCCGTGTGACGGAGAGGTATCTTGGGGCCCACTCGGTAATACAACATCACAAGCCTTGCAAGCAAATCTAACAGCAAGCCTAGCAACTAGTAGGGGCGGATCAATCATATCTCCGCAAGTCGGTGAAAATGGCGACTCCCACCTCCCACCTCCCACCGCGGCGACCCAATGGCGATCTGGCACTCTAGCCGGCATATCCTCCATTCTCGCCGCTCCCCTGCTCAGGTGAACCCTCCCGACCCTCCCCACGTGGTCGTGCATGGCTTGCATGGGTGGTTCTACGTTGGATCTGGACTTTTCGCATGGTTTGGCTTTCTCTGATGAGGTTTATCGCCACTCTGGTGTTATGGTGCACCCTATGAAACACCGCCGCTCTTTCAACATGGTGGTTTCCTTTGGCCGTCATGTGTTCCGTCTCTCAACGGACACAGTCGCAGCAGCTTTGGAATCGGTGATTGGGGGATCGACTATTTATTTCGTGTCTCTCAAGTGACAGATTCGGTTTTCTCATTCAAAGTGTCATGCATGCAAGTCGGTTTTCATATTCTGGATTTACGTTCTTTCAAGTGCTCAAGTTTTAAGTGTTTTTTCCATCTATGGGGACATGGTGGTCCTAATTGGCGTCGGGAATTTGCTTTGTGGAAGAAGCAATGTGACGCGGAATGGATTATTGTGAGTCCTTCTAAGAGGAGAGCCTCATTAGGTCTGATGGCGATGCATTCCACACCCCTCAAATCTTCTCTTAAATCTGGATCATCTGTTCGTAAGAAGCTCACATTCACATCCCTTCAGCAATATGAAGTTTGCAAGGGCTACAGATGTCCTGTTTCCCAATATGAGCTACTCACGCTTGAACTGGCTGGTTATTCGGTGCCTTCTCCTGAACGTGTCATCATCTCCGCGCCACCGCCGGCAGAACTCCGGTGGACGACAGCCACGCTGCATATTATGTTCGGGACAGTTTCACGCGAAGATTCATCTCCCGGATCTCCCGGCGATGATTTTCAAATTGCCAAATTAAACGGAATTTCTCCCGTGAAACAAGGAGCTACAGCTGATCCCGCCGATATTCATGGTATTCTAAATGATGAGAATCACTTTTCGGGGGCAAGGTTGGATTCTGGGCCTATTTCCACACTCATTAATGAGTCTGCTGAGGTTACCTCCTTCTCGCGGCCCGACCCTAATCCTACGATGGATATTCCATCCTCGCAGGAGGCCCATCTGGCCTTTGATGAACTCATTAATGGCATGGTTGAGGATATCTTTTCTTGCTCAATTTGCAACGCTCGGGGCCATCTAGCTGCGAACTGCACGACTTCGTCTGGATTCACTGTCAGTACTATGGGCCACGCACGATCTAGAGGAGCCTCTTTTATGTGTAATAATTGTCTTACTTGGAACTGTAAGAGACCCACCACCTCCCCTGTCGCTGATATCTCGGGAACTGTTGATACTCTTGGTGAAACCGCAACGCCTGCGGCACAGTTCCGTCCTGTCTCATCACCGTCGCATCCTCGAACTCCCTCCGAGACGCCACCTGCCACTCCGCCACCGCCTCCCGCAATGGCGAACTTTGAGCTTGATCCTGAGTTCTTCCTCCCACCTGGCCACAACATCATCGATGGAGGACCGGACCTGCTGCCTCGAACCTACACCACGCCTGCGGTCCCCATCACCAGACGTCATGAGTGTTTTGTCATCGCTGACGTCCATCCCGCACCCCCGGCTGACAACGTGATTCAGGTACGGCAAGAAGTTGCTGCTTTTCTTCTTCACCGAGGGTTTCATGTTCAGTCTGCCCAGCCATGGATTGAGGGTGTTGGATTGTTCGAGCTCCGAGATGCGGCGGAAAGTTATGCTGCGGTCCACATGGTTCCACAGGAAGTTGCTCATAACTCTGTGGTGCGCTTCCTACGTCATGATCAGGGTCTTGGTTTCCGTGGTCAAGAGGGTTTTCGTCAGGGCTGCCTCATGATTCTGGGGGTCCCCCTGGACTTCCGCAACACTGAAGATCTTCGGGCTGCTGTCAACACCTTCGGAGAGTTTCACCATTGGGTCAGTGATGATCCTTATTTGGTACGCTCTATCGTGTTTTCTTCGTTCCCAGATGACCGACTGGTCCCTCGCAGTATCAACTTCTCTGAATATGCTGCTTGGGGAGGTGCCAAGGTTTCCTGGTCTGCGCCGGTTTACATCCTCGGTGCGGAAGCTGTCGAGATTCTGCCTAATGATGAGGATCCCATGCCCCTCAATGGCAACCCTCACCCACTCCCTGGACATCTCGTTCATGATAATCTGCAATTTGCTCTGCCACCGTATCCTGCGCTGGGTTGGAATGCGGTGTCGCTGGCGCCTGAAGATCCAGTGGTTCCTGCTGCTGATGCCAGAGGTTGGGGACAGCCGCCTGCTGCCGCTGATGGAGGAGGATGGGAACCTGAAGCGGCCCCGGAAGCACCTTCTGCTGATCCTGTTTAGGATCAAGAGTCTATGGTGATCGATCAACCGAGTCCTTCTTCTTCGGATTCGGTTCATGAGCTTGTGGACCTAGACCCTCAGCCGCAGGGTGACATGGAGGTGGAACCTGCTGCGCAAGAACCCCCGCTGGCTAACCCTGATGCCCCTGATGCTGACATGCCACTGGCTGCCCAGGGACATGATGCTGAGCCGGAGGAAGATGTGCCTGTGATGGAGGAGGCACACGATGACAATCCTCTGGCAATTGTCCTCTACAAACCCCCTCACATTCAGACGGACAACATCTTTGTTGGGGCTGCAAGGGTTGTGTACGGGCCTCCTCTGCCGCCAGTTATTTCCTGGGCACGCACCTTCGATGCTCTCATGGGAGCTGCTACTTCTCTGCACGTGCCTCGTCAACTACAGATGCTAATTCTGGAGCCCATTATGATCCCCAAGCGATCCTGGGCGGCGGCTTTCGACCATGATGCTTCAGAACCATCACCATCAGAGCCTGCTAGTACTTCTCTCTCAATGCAGGAGGTAATACCGCTCAGTCCTTTTTCATCTGCAGAGGACTTATCTTTTCTTTCTCCTGCTCCATCCAAGAAGGGGACCCGCAAGAAGGCCACTCCGGTAGTTGACTCCTCTGTCCGTCATTGTACTCGTGGCTCCATCAAGCGCGATGGCTTCAAGCCAATCCTGCAGGAGCTGCCTGCGCACGTCCCCAAGAAGAGGAAGCCCAAGGCCAAGCCAATGCCCTCTACATCGCAGGAGACTAAGGATGTGCAAGTACCTCCTGCCACTCCTATCCCTGTGATTCAGGAGGTTGGGCAGTCACTAGGCATTGCCCCTGAGCAGCTTACAGTGGATCGACTTATGGAAGATTCCGCGCCATCGTCTACTGATCTTTAATTCACCTATGTTAATCTGTTACTGTACTGGCTCCAGATACTGTCAAACTCATGCTTGCTCTGTCTTTTGGTTTTCGGAACCTTGGTCGCACTGACTATTACATAGCCCTGCTTTTGCTATATATATATTGTGCAATGGATAGTCGTTCTACGAGAAGTTGGCGTGTGCTGTCTTGGAATGTGAGTGGCCTAAATTCGGACCATAGGCAGCGTGCGGTCCGTAACAAGATGAGAGCCTAGCTGTTGTGGTGTACTTGCAGGAAACAAAAATGCAGTCAATAGAGTTTTGTACAGTCAAATGTTTCTGTCCCAAACGCTTTGATCAGTTTGCTTACTCTCCTTCTAGGGGTGCATCAGGGGGGCTTATCACCCTTTGGAACTCTTCCATTCTCACTGGCCAATTAGTGGAACGCATACCCTATGGATTAATCATCTCTTTTACCTCTAATCACACGGGTGAATCATGGACTCTGGTAAATGTCTATGGTCCATGCCAAGGTGAAGCGAGAGATCTTTTTGTTAGCTGGCTCTATAATCTGAATATTCCCACTGGGGCTAAATGGTTGCTGCTTGGAGATTTTAATTTCATTAGATCACCTGACAACAGAAACCTTCCTGGGGCTGATGTAAATGACATGTTCATCTTCAATGAAGTTATTGGGCATCTGGGATTGCTGGAACTACCCATTAAAGTCAGATCTTACACTTGGTCCAATATGCAAGATTCCCCTCTTCTGGAGCAGCTTGACTGGTTTTTCACATCAGCCAACTGGATCTCCTCATATCCTCTTACACAAGTGCTACCCCTTGCAAAGACTGCTTCTGATCATGTTCCTTGTGTGGTCACTGTCAACACTTCCATCCCTAAATGCAACCTATTTCGCTTTGAAAACTACTGGGTTGAAATGGAGGGCTTCATGGAATGTGTCCAGCAATCCTGGCTCATTCCTTCAAGGAAAACTCACATTACTGTTGTTATTATGGATAAGATGAAGCATCTTAGGCAGGCTTTGAAAAAATGGCAGACAAATCTATCACAGTTAAAAACTTTTATTTCCAGATGTAATCAAGTTGTGTTGTGTTTGGATGAGCTTGAGGAGTTGAGGTCACTTTTCAGGCCAGAAGCTAATTTCAGGAAAATTGTTAAATTACATTTGGAACATCTTCTGCATCTTCAGTGCTTGTACTGGAAGAAGAGAGCCACTATCAGATTTGTTAAGGTGGTTGAGGAAAACACTAAATTCTTCCATGTTATGGCTACTGAGAGATATAGGAGGAATTCCATTGCATCCCTCAAGTTAAACGATGGTTCTACCATATCTGATCATGATCAAATTGCTGCATGCTTTTGGGCATCTTTTAAGGATGGAATGGGAACTTCTCTTGGCATTGACATGACATTTGATTTACAATCCATGGTACATGAGGTGGAGGGTCTAGATATTCTCACAGAACCTTTTTCTAAGTCTGAAATGGACAAGATTGTTCAGGATATGCCCATTGACAAAGCCCCAGGTCCTGATGGTTTCAATGGTCTTTTCTTCAAGAAATGCTGGCACATTATCTCCCCTGAGTTTTATCAACTTGCTGCTGCTTTTCATGCTGGTCAGGCTCAGCTTCAGAACATGAACTCATCTTATATTACTCTAATTCCAAAGAAGAGATCACCTGAACATGTGGGAGATTACAGACCAATATCACTTACTGGAATGGGTCTCAAATTTCTGTCCAAAATGATTGCTAATAGGCTACAGTTGCAGATTGTGAAGTGCCTTCACAAGAATCAGTATGGTTTTATCAAATCTAGGACCATTCAAGATTGTGTGGGATGGACTCTGGAGTACCTGCACCAATGTCATCAATCCAAGAAACCTATAGTTATTCTTAAGCTGGAATTTGAAAAGGCCTTTGATTCTGTGGAACATGAATTCATTTTCCAGATTCTTAAGCACAAAGGCTTCAATGACAGATGGATCCTTTGGGTTAAGCAGCTCCTAACTTCTGGCTCATCTTCAGTTCTGATAAATGGTGTACCTAGAAAGAAGTTCATGTGCAATAAAGGTGTCAGGCAGGGAGATCCCATGTCTCCACTGCTTTTTGCTATTGCTGCTGATTTTTTACAAACACTGGTTAATCAACTGCTGGTGGAGGGGATGATACAGCTGCCCATACCTTGTCATGATAAGGATTTCCCCATAGTGCAATATGCTGATGATACCCTTATCATCCTACCTGCTGATAAATTCCAGTTGTTGCAGTTCAAGAAAATGCTCTTACTTTTCTCCCAATCCAGTGGATTACAGGTGAACTACCACAAATCTGCCCTTCTACCTGTTAACACTTCTCCTCGGCATCTACAAGATCTGGCAGACTCCATTGGTTGCAAGGTGGGATCTTTGCCCTTCACATATCTTGGCCTTCCTGTTGGGACAACTAAACCAAGAATCATTGATCTCATGCCTCTGGTTGATAACATGGAAAGAAGACTCAGTGCTAGTTCATCTTTTCTTGCTCAGGGGGGATGGCTGCAGTATTTAAACTCAGCCCTGTCTTCTGTGCCTATCTTCTTTCTATGCAGTCTGGATATCCCACCAGGCATACTGAAGCAGCTGGAGAGGATTCAAAGTCAATGTCTATGGAGAAGAAATGGGAATGATCATGCACCCTCTCTTGCTGCTTGGCCTCTGGTGTGCAGGCCTAAAAATAAAGGAGGGCTAGGGATTATGAACCTAGCAGTCCAGAATGAAGCACTACTGCTCAAACATGTTGATAAATTCCTCAATCATGCTGATATCCCTTGAGTTCACTTGATTTAGAACACTTACTATCATGACACAGTACCTCAGGGAACTGTCCTTTGTGGTTCTTTTTGGTGGAAGGATATCTGTAAATGGCTTGACAAATTCAGATCAGTTACATATGTTCTGCCGAACAAGGGTGACTCCTTCCTGTTTTGGTCTGATTCCTGGTTGATTGGAAACTCCATTATGCCACTGGCTGCCAGATTCCAAAGACTGTTTTCTTTTGTGGCTGGTCCTTTCAGCACAGCTCAACAGGTCTTTACAGCCTTTTATGATGGCAGCATGATCTCCATGTTTCACTTACCACTGTCTGCTCAAGCTTATCAGGACTGCTTTCGGTCCAATCTTTGCTTCAGGGCCTGGTTCTTGATAACCAGGCCTCTGACAGATGGGTATGGGGAAAGGATGCTAAGTTTTACACAGCCAAGAGTTACTATGCTCATATTCATAGCAGTATTATATCAAACCCTTTACTCAACTGGATCTGGAGAAGCTGTTGTACCATGAAGATTAAGATGTTTGCCTGGATGCTCATCATGGACAGGCTAAATACTCAAGATATGCTTGAACGGCGTCACTGGAATGTTTCTGACTCAAACCTTTGTGTTCTATGTCACGCTCGAGTCAAGGAAGACAGAGATCACTTATTCTTCAACTGTATTTTCATTATCAGGGTTTGGAATTACCTGCAGATCACATGGCAGGGTCCATCCATGTGGAGTGCTGTTGTGGCTGCTAAAAGGGACTTCCATAACCCTTTCTTTGCAGAGGTGGTCTTCACTGCATGTTGGAACATCTGGACTATCAGAAATGCAAAGGTCTTTAACCAGGAGCAGCCAAAGTTCAGAGAATGGAGATCTGGATTCATTCATGACATTTCTCTGTTAGATCATAGAATTAAGGCTAGTTTCAGGGATGATCTCCTTAAATGGGTTTCCTTTTTGCCTCCTTGAGGTTTGTAATCTTTGCTCCTCTTCCCCTTTGTACATTCAAATTTCCTCTTGTACATATTACTCTCATATATGGGAATAAAGGAAAAATGGTTGTGGGGGGTTTTCCCTACAGTAGCCGGTCAAAAAAAAGCCTTGCAAGCAAAGCACCTTAGTGTAAGTTGCGGGATCTTGTATTACGGAACGAGTAAAGAGACTTGCTGGTAAACGAGATTTAAATAGGTATGCGGATACTGACGATCGAATCTCGAGCAAGTAACATACCGAAGGACAAAGGGAATGACATACGGGATTATATGAATCCCTGGCACTGAGGTTCAAACGATAAGATCTTCATAGAATATGTGGGATCCAATATGGGCATCCAAGTCCCGCTATTGGATATTGACCGAGGAGTCACTCGGGTCATGTCTACATAGTTCTCGAACCCGCAGGGTCTGCACACTTAAGGTTCGACGTTGTTTTATGCGTATTTGAGTTATATGGTTGGTTACCGAATGTTGTTCGGAGTCCCGGATGAGATCACGGACGTCACGAGGGTTTCCGGAATGGTCCGGAAACGAAGATTGATGTATAGGATGACCTCATTTGATTACCGGAAGGTTTTCGGTGTTACCGGGAATGTACCGGGAATGACGAATGGGTTCCGGGTGTTCACCGGGGGGGAGCCCACCCCGGGGAAGTCCATAGGCCTTGGGGGTGGCGCACCAACCCTTGGTGCACTGGTGGGACAGCCCAAGAAGGCCCTATGCGCCATAGATAGAAAATCAAAGAGAAAAGAAAAAAGAAGGAGGTGGGAAAGAAGAGAAGGACTCCACCTTCCAATCCTAGTTGGACTAGGATTGGAGGACGACTCCTCCTCCCTCGGTGGCGCAGCCCTTGGGGCTCCTTGAGCCTCAAGGCAAGCCTCCCCTCCCCTCTTCCTATATATATGGAGCTATTAGGGCTGATTTGAGACGACTTTTGCCACGGCAGCCCGACCACATACCTCCACGGTTTTACCTCTAGATCGCGTTTCTGCGGAGCTCGGGCGGAGCCCTACTAAGATTAGATCACCACCAACCTCCGGAGCGCCGTCACGCTGCCGGAGAACTCATCTACCTCTCCGTCTCTCTTGCTGGATCAAGAAGGCCAAGATCATCGTCGAGCTGTACGTGTGCTGAACGCGGAGGTGCCGTCCGTTCGGCACTAGATCGTGGGATGGATCGCGGGACGGTTCGCGGGGCGGATCGAGGGACGTGAGGACGTTCCACTACATCAACCGCGTTCACTAACGCTTCTGTTGTGCGATCTACAAGGGTACGTAGATCGGAAATCCCCTCTCGTAGATGGACATCACCATGATAGGTCTTCGTGCGCGTAAGAAATTTTTTGTTTCCCATGCGACGTTCCCCAACACTTTCTTCTTCTTTCTAGGATGACTAGGTTCATCAGTGCTAACTCCTTGAGAATCTTGTTCAATTCTCTTTGGATGACCCTCAGGATACAAAGGTTCCTGGGTCATTCTACCGCCTCTAGTAACGACTCTGACAGAATTGTCATTCAACTCATTGAGAAAGTCATTCTGAGCTTTAAGTACTTGTTTTACTTGAGTAGCAACCATAGAGGCAGGTTTACTCAGAAGCTTAAGATCATTGACGTTTTTGTCCACACAAGCACTTAAATGACTAAGCATACGAGCATTTTGTTCCAATTGTCTGCTAACATAATCGTTGAAACTTTGTTGTTTGGCAACAGAGTTATCAAATTCATCCAGGCATAGGCTAGCAGGTTTATCAAAAGGAATATCACTCTCATCAAACCTACGCAGAGAATTTACTTCTACTACCTGTATCGGGTTATCGAGACCATGGATCTCTTCGATAGGTGGTAGATTTTTGACATCTTCAGACTTAATGCCTTTCTCTCGCATAGACTTCTTAGCTTCTTGCATATCTTCAGGACTGAGGAATAGAATACCTCTTTTCTTCGGAGTTGGCTTAGGATGTGGTTTGGGAATAGTCCAAGCATTCTCATTGCACAAGATATTATTCAACAGGATCTCAGCTTGTTCTACAGTTCGTTCCCTGAAAACACAACCAGTACAACTATCTAGGTGGTCTCTAGAAGCATCGGTACGTCCATTATAGAAGATATCAAGTATTTCATTCTTCTCAAGAGGGTGATCAGGCAAAGCATTCAGCAGCTGGACCAGCCTCCCCCAAGCTTGTGGGAGACTCTCTTCTTCAGCTTGAGCAAAGTTGTATATTTCCTGCAAGGCAGCTTGCTTCTTATGGGCAGGGAAATATTTTTCAGAGAAGTAGTAGACCATATCCTGGGGTCTACGCACACAACCAGGAGCAAGATAAGTGAACCAAGCCTTAGCATCATCCTTTAGCGAGAAAGGAAACAACTTGAGGATATAGTAGTGGCGAATATTTTCCTCACTAGTGAATAGGGTGGCTATATCATGCAATTTGGTAAAATGGGCTACAACCGTTTCATACTCATAACCCTGAAAAGGATCAGATTCGACCAGAGTGATTAACTCAGGGTCGACAGAGAATTCATAATCCTTATCGGTCACAAAGATAGGCAAAGTAGCAAACTTCGGGTCATATTACATCCTAGCATTTAGAGATTTTTCTTTCCACTTGAGCAGTAGTTTATAAACATCATAGCTATCCTTACACGCAAGAAAATCCTTAGCTATCTCTCCCTCCATAACATAACACTCGGGCGTATCAGGCAATTCACATCTAGGAGAGGTAGTTCTAGCACACAAAATAGCAGGTTCTACTTCAATAGTATCAGCAATTTCAGAAGTATCATCACATCTAGCAGCAACTCTAGCAATTTGTGCATCAAGGAATGCACCTAGTGGCAAAGCAGTATCAAGCATAGCATCATAAGGCAAAGCAGTATCAAGCATAGCATCATCAGGCACAAGCGACATATCAACATTTCTAGCAGGAGGTGGTGTCGCAAACTTACTCATAACCGAAGGTGAATCAAGTGTAGAGCTAGATGGCAGTTCCTTACATGTCCTCGTAGTGGAGGGCAAGACTTTAGTTCTTGGATCTATCGGATTCCTCATCGTGACCGGTAGACGTAAATCCCAAGTGACTCAGAGAATATAGTTGTGCTTCCCCCGCAACGGCGCCAGAAAAAGGTCTTGATAACCCACAAGTATAGGGGATCGCAACAGTTTTCGAGGGTAGAGTATTCAACCCAAATTTATTGATTTGACTCAAGGGGAAGCAAAAGAATATTCTCATGTATTAGCAGTTGAGTTGTAAATTCAAGCACACCTGAAAGATTTAGTATCTGCAGCAAAGTATCAGCAGCAAGGTAGTATGATAGGAGCAGTGACAACAGTAACTAGTAGCAGCAAAGTGACAGCAGTAGCAACAGAGTAACAGCAGTAGCAACAGAGTAATAGTAGCAAGGACCAGTAGGAAAGACTCGTAGGCACTGGATCGGTGATGGATGATTATGCCGGATGCTATTCATCATGTAACAGTTATTACACGGAGAGACAAGTAACTAGCTCCAGTTCGTCAATCTAATGTAGGCATGTATTCCGTATGTAGTCATACGTGCTTAGGGAAAAGAACTTGCATGACATCTATTGTCCATCCCTCCCGTGGCAGCGGGGTCCTAATGGAAACTACGGGATATTAAGGTTCTCCTTTTAATAAAGAACCGGACCAACGCATTAAGACTTGGTGAACACATGAACTCCTCAAACTATGGTCATCTCCGGGAGTGGTTCCGGCTATTCTCACTCCGGGGTTGCCGGGTCATAACACATAGTAGGTGACTAGAACTTGCAAGATAGGATCTAAAACACACATATATTGGCGACAACATAATAGGTTCAGATCTGAAATCATGGCACTCGGGCCCTAGTGACAAGCATTAAGCATGGCAAAGTAGTAGCAACATCAATCTGAGAACATAGTGGATACTAGGGATCAATCCCCGTCAAAACTAACTCGATTACATGATAGATCTCATGCAACCCATCACCGTCTAGCAAGCCTACGATGAGATTACTCACGAACGGTGAAGAGCATCATGGAATTGGCGATGAAGGAAGGTTGATGATAACGATGGCGACGATCTCCCCTCTCCGGAGCCCAAAACGGACTCCAGATCTGCCCTCCAGAGGAAGAACAGGAGGTGGCGGCGCCTCCATATTGTAAAACGCGATGAACTCTTCTCCCTGATTTTTTCCGGACGAAAGAGGATATATATAGAGCTGGAATTGGGGAGGCGGAGCTCCGAGGGGCTCACAAGCCTGCCAGGCCCCGCGAGGGGAGGCGGGCCTGGTGGGCTTGTGAGCTCCTGGCTCCGTCCCTCGAGTTGATTCTTGCACCAGTATTTTTTATATATTCCAGAAAAAAATCCTCGTAGATTTCCAGGTCATTCCGAGAACTTTTATTTCTGCGCAAAAACAACACCATGGCAATTTTGCTGAAAACAACGTCAGTCCGGGTTAGTTCCATTCAAATCATGCAAATTAGAGACCAAAACAAGGGCAAAAGAGTTTGGAAAAGTAGATACGACGGAGACGTATCACCGCCCCGTCGTGCCACCTCTCCCGCCACCACCTCCCACCGCCATCACCGCACTTCATCCACCACCGCTGCCCTGCAGCACCCGATTGCCCTAACCACCGCAGTCGCCGCCGTCGCGCCTTCCGGCATCACCCCTGCCACATCCCAACGATCGCCACCCACTACCACCGTCGCACCTCGTGATGGCCTCTCCCAGATCCTCCACCACCCACTCGTCCAACCCCTTTGCGGGTCCCGAACCCTCCGCCACCGCCATCCGCGATCTCAACAATGACGTCTGGGTCCCCGTCCGCCTCGATAGCTCCACCAGTTCGTACTACGTGTGGAAGACCTACTTCACCCTTGTCTTCCGCGAATACAACCTAACCGAGCATATCAATGGTTCCGTGGACGCCGACTTCATGAAGGGTGACCCGGAGTGGTCCACCATTGAGGCCACGCCCATCCGATGGTTCTACCAAACCATCTCGAAGGACATATTTCACACGGTCGTCGCCGAAGACGACACCGCGTCTGCCGTAAGGGACAAGATCAACGCACTCTTCACCGACAACAAACTCCGGCGTCTTGTCTTCCTACAGCAGGAGTTCTTCGACTGTCACCAGGACAACTCCTCCATCGATGAGTACTGTAAGCGGCTTAAGATGCTCCACGATGAGCTTCGTGATATCGGGGCTAAAATCTCCGACGAACTCATGTTGAGCACCCTCACCACCGGCCTCAACGAGGAATTTGGCAACGCGGCCTCCAACCTCACCTTGATGCCGGAGCCCACCTTCCCCCGCACCATGGCGTACCTAAAGCTTGAGGAGCGCCGCATGGTGAAGGTGAAGCAGCGAGTCCACCACACCGCCCTTGCAGCCGGCACCACCCGCGCTCCACCCACACCGCCAGGCCAGACGCGCCCGCCTCCGCCCCCTGGCTACTTCCCGTTGACATCCACGCCTCCTGTGCCCCCCGCACCTCCCCAACACCAAGGCGGAGGCAGAGGGGTCCGACGCAACCGGCGGGGCGGCAGGGGTCACTGCCAGCCACAGCAGCAGCAGCACGCCGCTGCGGGGGCACAGTGCCACCAGCCTCTTCCGCCCTGGACCGCCGGGAAAAAACCATGGACCGGTGTCGTGCATGCCTACCACATGCCGTTCCCACGGGCTCCCGCGCCCGGCCTCCTTGGTCCGGGCCCTGCCAGTCACCAGGCCTTCTTCGGCATGCCCCAGCAGTCGGCCGACGCCGGCTACGAGGCCCATCTCGTGTCGCCGCCTCTCGGTACCTATGGTGCACCGGCCCCAGCGCCACCCTATGGAGGTCCTTTGCCTACGTCGACACCCGCCCCATGGGATGTTGGAAATATGCCCTAGAGGCAATAATAATTAGTTATTATTATATTTCTTTGTTCATGATAATCGTTTATTATCCATGCTATAATTGTATTGATTGGAAACACAATACTTGTGTGGATACATAGACAAAACACTATCCCTAGTAAGCCTCTAGTTGACTAGCTCGTTGATCCAAGATGGTCAAGGTTTCCTGGCCATAGGCAAGTGTTGTTACTTGATAACGGGATCACATCATTAGGAGAATCATGTGATGGACTAGACCCAAACTAATAGACGTAGCATGTTGATCGTGTCATTTTGTTGCTACTATTTTCTGCGTGTCAAGTACTTGTTCCTATGACCATTAGATCATATAACTCACTGACACTGGAGGAATGCTTTGTGTGTATCAAATGTCGCAACATAACTGGGTGACTATGAATATGCTCTACAGGTATCTTCGAAGGTGTTCGTTGAGTTAGTATGGATCAAGACTAGGATTTGTCACTCCGTATGACGGAGAGGTATCTCGGGGCCCACTCGGTAATACAACATCACACACAAGCCTTGCAAGCAATGTGACTTAGTGTAAGTTGCGGGATCTTGTATTACGGAACGAGTAAAGAGACTTACCGGTAAACGAGATTGAAATAGGTATGCGGATACTGACGATCGAATCTCGGGCAAGTAACATACCGAAGGACAAAGGGAATGACATACGGGATTATATGAATCCTTGGCACTGAGGTTCAAACGATAAGATCTTCGTAGAATATGTAGGATCCAATATGGGCATCTAGGTCCCGCTATTGGATATTAGCCGAGGAGTCACTCGGGTCATGTCTACATAGTTCTCGAACCCGCAGGGTCTGCACACTTAAGGTTCAACGTTGTTTTATGTGTATTTGAGTTATATGGTTGGTTACCGAATGTTGTTCAGAGTCTCGGATGAGATCACGGACGTCACGAGGGTTTCCTGAATGGTCCGGAAATGAAGATTGATATATAGGATGACTTCATTTGGTTACCGGAAGGTTTTTGGGCATTACAGGTAATGTACCAGGAATGACGAATGGGTTCCGGATCTTCACCGGGAGGGGGACCACCCACCCGGGAGGGCCCAAGGACCTTGGGGGTGGCGCACCAAGTAGGTGGGGTCAGCCCAAGGCTGTCTTGCGCAAGAGAAAGAAAAACCAAAAGAAGAGAAAGAAAAAAAAAGGAAAGGTGGGAAAAGAGAGAAGGACTCCACCTTCCAATCCTAGTTGGACTAGGACTGGAGGAGGACTCCTCCTCCCCTTGGTGGCGCAGCCCTTGGGGCTCCTTGAGCCTCAAGGAAAGCCTTCCCTCCCTCCTCCTATATATATGGAGCAATTAGGGCTGATTTGAGACAACTTTTAAAAGGCAGCCCGACCACATACCTCCACGGTTTTACCTTTAGATCGCGTTTCTGCGGAGCTCGGGCGGAGCCCTGCTGAGACTAGATCACCACCAACCTCCGGAGCGCCGTCACGCTGCCGGAGAACTCATCTACCTCTCTGTCTCTCTTGCTGGATCAAGAAGGCCGAGATCATCGTCGAGCTGTACATGTGCTGAACGTGGAGGTGTCGTCCGTTCGGCACTAGATCGTGGGACGGATCGCGGGACGGTTCGTGGGACGGTTCGCGGGGCGGATCGAGGGACGTGAGGACGTTCCACTACATCAACCGTGTTCACTAACGCTTCTGTTGTGCGATCTACAAGGGTACGTACATCGGAAATCCCCTCTCGTAGATGGACATCACCATGATAGGTCTTCGTGCGCGTAGGAAAATTTTTGTTTCCCATGCGACGTTCCCCAACATGGGATCCCTCCCTCTTGGTGGCTCTCCACTCGGCACCCTCACTGCATCACTATGGCGGCAGCAACGACTGGTACATGGACATCGGTGCTACTGCACACATGACAGCTCATCTCGGTAACCTCATCTCTTCTACCCCCGTTCATACGCCTAGTCGTATCACCGTTGGCAATGGTTCCTCCCTTCCTATCACTCACATAGGTAGCACTACTTTCCCTTCCACCTCCACCCCTATCACTGTTGGAAATATGCCCTAGAGGCAATAATAAAAACGTTATTATCATATTTCCTTCTTCATGATAATCGTCTATTGTTCATGCTATAATTGTATTAACAGGAAACAGTAATACATGTGTGAATAAATAGATCACAATGTGTCCCTAGCAAGCCTCTAGTTGGCTAGCTCGTTGGTCAATAGATGATCATGGTTTCCTGATCATGGGCATTATATGTCATTGATAACGGGATCACATCATTGGGAGAATGATGTGATGGACAAGACCCAATCCTAAGCATAGCACTAGATCGTATTGTTTGTATGCTAAAGATTTTCTAATGTAAAGTGTATTTTCCTTCGACCGTGAGATTGTGCAACTCCCGGATACTGTAGGAGTGCTTTGGGTGTATCAAACATCACAGCATAACTGGGTGACTATAAAGGTGCACTACGGGTATCTCTGAAAGTGTCTGTTGGGTTGATACGAATCGAGATCGGGATTTGTCACTCCGTATGACGGAGAGGTATCTCTAGGCCCACTCGGTAGAACATCATCATGAGCTCAATGTGACTAAGGAGTTAGTCACACGATGACGTGCTACGGAACGAGTAAAGAGACTTACTGGTAATGAGATTGAACAAGGTATGGGTATACCGACGATCGAATCTCGGGCAAGTTCTATACCGACAGACAAAGGGAATCGTGTACGGGATTGATTGAATCCTTGACATCGTGGTTCATCCGATGAGATCATCGTGGAACAAGTGGGATCCATCATGGGTATCCAGACCCTGCTGATGGTTATTGGTCGAAGAGGTGTCTCGGTCATGTCTGCCTGTCTCCCGAACCCGTAGGGTATACACACTTAAGGTTCGATGACGCCAGGGTTATAGGGAATTGTTATACGAGGTTACCGAAATTTGTTCCGAGTCCAGGATGAGATCCCGGACGTCACGAGGAGCTCCGGAATGGTCTGGAGGTAAAGATTGATATATAGGACGGATGGTTTCGGACACCGGAAGTGTTTCGGGCATCACCGGTAACGTACCGGGACCACCGGAGGTGGCCCCGGGGGTCCACCGAAGGGGGGCAACGACCCAGGGAGGTAAGGTGGGCCAAGTGGGGGAGGAAACCAGCCCCTAGGTGGGCTGGTGCGCCTCCCCACTCATCCCAATGCGCAGGGGAAAGGGAAGGGGGGCAAACCCTAAGCCAGGTGGGCCTAAGGCCCACCAGGGGTCCGCACCACCCCTCCTCCGTGCCCTGGCCGCCGCCCCCTCTCCCATCTGGGGCTGCCGCACCCTTGGGGTGGGAACCCTAAGGGCTGCGCCCCCTCCCCCTCCCCCTATACATAGTTGAGGTTTCGGGGTTGTTTGGCACACGGTTTTCCTCTCTCTCTCTCTCGACGCAGCCCTGCCCCTCTTCCTCCTCCTCTCTTCCGGTGCTTGGCGAAGCCCTGCCGGGAGACCTCGTCTCTCCATCGACACCACGCCGTCGTGTTGCTGGAGTTCTTCCCCAACCTCTCCCTCCTCCTTGCTGGATCAAGGTGCGGGAGACGTCACCGGGCTGCACGTGTGTTGAACGCGGAGGTGCCGTAGTTCGGCACTAGATCGGAATCGCTGCGAGTACGACTCCATCAACCACGTTCTAGCAACGCTTCCGCTTAGCGATCTTCAAAGGTATGAAGATGCTCTTATCCCTCTCTCGTTGCTGGTCTCTCCATAGGAAGATCTGAATATACGTAGGAAAATTTTGAATTTATGCTACGTTACCCAACAGTGGCATCCGAGCCAGGTTTTCTATGCGTAGATTCTATGCACGAGTAGAACACAAAAGTTGTGGGCGATGATTTGTCAATTTGCTTTCCCATACTAGTCTTATTATTTTCCGGCGGTATTGTGGGATGAAGCGGCCCGGACCGACTTTACACGTACGCTTACGTGAGACTCGTTCCACCGACAGACATGCACACCGTGCATAAAGGTGGCTAGCGGGTGTTTGTCTCTCCTACTCTAGTCGGATTGGATTTGATGAAAAGGGTCCTTATGAATGATAAATAGCTTTGACATATCATCGTTGTGGCTGTCACGTAGGTAAGAAGGCGTTCTTGCTAGAAACCCAAATCAGCCACGTAAAACTTGCAACAACAATTAGAGGACGTCTAACTTTTTTTTGCAGGGTTTGACATGTGATGTGATATGGCCAAAGTTGTGATGTTGCATGTATGATGTATGAGATGATCATGTTATTGTAATAGGTTTCACGACTTGCATGTCGATGAGTATGACAACCGGCACGAGCCATAGGAGTTGTCTTAATTTATTCTATGAGATGCAACGCCATGTGCTTACTACTTTTACTTCATTGCTAACGGTTAGCTATAGTAGTAGTGATAGTAGTAGTTGGCGTGACGACTTCACGGAGACACGATGATGGAGATTATTATGATGGAGATCATGGTGTCACGCCGGTGACGATGATGATCATGCGATGCCTGAAGATGGAGATCGAAAGGGCAAAGATGATAATGGCCATATCATGTCACTATATGATTGCATTGTGATGTTTATCATGTTTTTCATCTGATTGCTTAGAACGACGGTAGCACAATAAGATGATGCCTCTTAAAATTTCGAGAACGTATTCCCCTAAGTGTGCACCGTTGCGAAGGTTCGTTGTCTCGAAGCACCACGTGATGATCGGGTGTGATAGATTCTAACGTTCGCATACAACGGGTGTAAGCCAGATTTACACACGCGAAACACCTAGGTTGACTCGACGAGCTTAGCATGTACAGACATGACCTCGAATACAAGAGACCGAAAGGTCGAACATGAGTCATATGGTTGAATACGATCAGCATGAAGTTGCTCACCATGGTGACTAGTTCGTCTCACGTGATGATCGGACACGGGTTAGTCAACATGGATCATGTATCACTTAGATGACTAGAGGGATGTCGATTTAAGTGGGAGTTCATACTTAATATGATTAAATGAACTTAATTCTCATGAACTTAGTCTAAAAAGTTTTGTCTTTATAAATATTGTAGATGGCCAACGTCAACCTCAATTTCAACGCATTCCTACAGAAAAAACAAGCTGAAAGATTATGGTAGCAACTATGCGGACTAGGTTGGCAACTTGAAGCTCATCCTTGAAGCAGCTAAAAAGGCTTATGTCCTTGATGCGCCGCTAGGTGACCCTCCCGCTCCCGCAGGAGCCCAGGACATTCTGAACGTCTGGCAAACGCGGAGTGATGACTACTCTCTGGTTAGGTGTGGCATGTTATACAGTTTAGAAACGGGGCTCCAAAGGCGTTTTGAGCAACACGGAGCATATGAGATGTTCCAAGAGCTGAAGCTAGTTTTTCAAGCTCATGCCCGTATCGAGAGATATGAAGTCTCCGACAAGTTCTTTAGCTGTAAGATGGAGGAGAACACTTCTGTCAGTGAGCACATACTCAAAATGCCTGGGTTCCACGGTCGTCTGACTTCACTTGGAGTCGAACTTCCGGATGATGCTATAATTGACAGAATCCTCCATTCTCTCCCACCAAGCTACAAAGGCTTTGTGCTTAACTACAACATGCAAGGGATGGAGAAGACCATTCCCGAGTTGTACTCGATGCTCAAGTCTGCAGAAGTAGAAATCAAGAAAGAGCATCAAGTGTTGATGGTCAACAAGACCACTAGTTTCAAGAAGGGCAAGGGTAAGAAGAACTTCAAGAAAGACAGCAAAGTTGTTGCCGCGCCCGGTTAGCCAGATGTCGGGAAGAAGAAAAAGAATGGACCCAAGCCTGAGACTGAGTGCTTCTATTGCAAGGGAAAGGGTCACTCGAAGCGGAACTGCCCCAAATACTTAGCGGACAAGAAGGCCGGCAACGTTAAAGGTATATGTGATATACATGTTATTGATGTGTACCTTACCAGCGCTCGTAGTAGCACCTCGGTATTTGATACCGGTGTTGTTGCTCACATTTGCAACTCAAAGCAGGAACTGCGGAATAAGCGGAGACTGGCCAAGGACGAGGTGACGATGCGCGTCAGGAATGGTTCAAAGGTCGATGTGATCGCCGTCGGCACGCTACCTCTAAATCTACCTTCGGGATTAGTCTTAAACCTTAATAATTGTTATTTAGTACCAGCTTTAAGCATGAACATTGTATCAGGGTCTTGCTTAATGCGAGACGGCTACTCATTTAAGTCAGAGAATAATGGTTGTTCTATTTATATGAGTGATATGTTTTACGGTCATGCTCCGCTGGTGAATGGTTTATTCTTGATGAATCTCGATCGTGATGTTACACATATTCATAGTGTGAGTACCAAAAGATGTAAAGTTGATAATGATAGTCCCACATACTTGTGGCACTGCCGCCTTGGTCATATCGGCGTTAAGCGCATGAAGAAGCTCCATACTGATGGACTATTAGAGTCTCTTGACTTTGAATCATTTGACACATGCGAACCGTGCCTCATGGGAAAGATGACTAAGACTCCATTCTCAGGAATAATGGAGAGAGCAACCGACTTATTGGAAATAATACATACTGATGTGTGTGGTCCAATGAACGTTGAAGCTCGCGGTGGCTATCGTTATGTTCTCACTCTCACCGATGATTTGAGTAGGTATGGGTATATCTACTTGATGAAGCACAAATCTGAGACATTTGAAAAGTTCAAGGAATTTCAGAGTGAGGTCGAGAATCAACGTGACAGAAAAATTAAGTGTCTACGTTCTGATCGTGGAGGAGAATATATGAGTCACGAGTTTGGCACACACCTAAGGAAGTGTGGAATCGTTTCACAACTGACGCCGCTTGGCACACCGCAACGCAATGGAGTGTCTGAACGTCGTAATCGCACTTTATTAGATATGGTACGATCTATGATGTCTCTTACTGACTTACCGCTATCATTTTGGGGATACGCATTAGAAACTGCAGCATTCACTTTAAATAGGGCACCGTCTAAATCCGTTGAGACGACACCGTATGAACTATGGTTTGGCAAGAAACCTAAGTTGTCGTTTCTTAAAGTTTGGGGCTACGATGCTTATGTGAAGAAACTTCAACGAGAAAAGCTCGAACCCAAAGCGGAGAAATGCGTATTCATAGGATACCCTAAGGAAACTATTGGGTATACCTTCTATCTTAGATCCGAAGGTAAAACCTTTGTTGCCAAGAACGGATCCTTTCTAGAGAAAGAGTTTCTCTCGAAAGAAGTAAGTGGGAGGAAGGTAGAACTTGATGAGGTAATTACACCCCCTCTCGAACAGGATAGTAGCGCAGCGCGGGAAGTTGTTCCTGTGGCGCCTACACCAACTGAAGAGGAAGTTAATGATGATGATCATGAAGCTTCGGATCAAGTTACTGCTGAACCGCGAAGGTCCACAAGGGCACGCTCCGCACCAGAGTGGTACGGCAACCCTGTGATGGAAATCATGTTGTTAGACAACGGTGAACCTTCGAACTATGAAGAAGCGATGACGGGCCCGGATTCCAGCAAATGGCTTGAAGCTATGAAATCCGAGATAGGATCCATGTATGAGAACAAAGTATGGACTTTGGTGGACTTGCCCGATGACCGGCGAGCCATAGAAAATAAATGGATCTTCAAGAAGAAGACTGATGCAAACGGTAATGTAACCGTTTATAAAGCTCGACTTGTCGCAAAGGGTTTTCGACAAATTCAAGGAGTTGACTACGAAGAGACTTTCTCTCCCGTAGTGATGCTTAAATCAGTCCGAATCATGTTAGCGATTGCCGCCTTTTATGATTATGAAATTTGGCAAATGGACGTCAAAACAGCGTTCCTTAACGGGAACCTTAAGGAAGAGTTGTATATGATGCAACCAGAAGATTTTGTCGATCCTAAGGGTGCTAACAAAGTGTGCAAGCTCCAGCACTCCATCTATGGGCTGGTGCAAGCATCTCGGAGTTGGAACATTCGCTTTAATGAGGTGATTAAAGCGTTTGGGTTCATACAGGTTTACGGAGAAGCCTGTCTGTACAAGAAAGTGAGTGGGAGCTCTGTAGCTTTCCTCATACTGTATGTGGATGACATATTATTGATGGGGAACAATACAGAAATGTTGGAGAGCATAAAGGCCTTTTTGAACAAGAGTTTTTCAATGAAGGACCTTGGAGAAGCTGCATACATATTAGGCATCAAGATCTATAGAGATAGATCAAGACGCCTCATAGGTCTTTCGCAAAGTACATACCTTGACAAGATATTGAAGAAGTTCAATATGGAAAACTCAAAGAAAGGGTTCTTGCCAGTTTTGCAAGGTATGAGATTGAGTAAGACTCAGTCGCCGACCACGGCAGCAGATAGAGAGAAGATGAGTTCTGTCCCCTACGCTTCAGCCGTAGGCTCTCTAATGTATGACATGCTGTGTACCAAACTTGATATAAACCTTGCCATAAGTTTGGTAGGGAGGTACCAAAGTGATCCCGGTATGGAACACTGGACAGCGGTCAAGAATATCCTTAAGTACCTGAAAAGGACTAAGGAACTATTTCTCGTTTATGGAGGTGACGAAGAGCTCGTCGTAAAGGGTTACGTCGACGCTAGCTTCGACACAGATCCGGATGACTCTAAGTCACAGACCGGATACATATATGTGTTGAATGGTGGGGCAGTGAGCTGGTGCAGCAGCAAGCAAGAAGTCATGGCAGCATCTACATGTGAAGCGGAGTACATAGCTGCTTCAGAAGCGGCTCATGAAGGAATTTGGATGAAGGAGCTCATCACCGACCTTGGAGTGGTTCCAAGCGCGTCGGGTCCAATGACACTCTTTTGTGATAACACTGGGCCATTGCCAAAGCCAAGGAGCCCAGGTTTCACCGGGAGACGAAGCACATCAAACGCCGCTACAACTCCATCCAGGACCAAGTCCAGAGTGGAGTAATAGATATTTGTAAAGTACACACGGATCTGAATATTGCAGACCCGTTGACTAAACCTCTTCCACGAGCAAAACATGATCAACACCATAATGCTATGGGTGTTCGATACATCACAATGTAACTAGATTATTGACTCTAGTGCAAGTGGGAGACTGTTGGAAATATGACCTAGAGGCAATAATAAAATGGTTATTATCATATTTCCTTGTTCATGATAATCGTCTATTGTTTATGCTATAATTGTATTAACAGGAAACAGTAATACATGTGTGAATAAATAGATCACAATGTGTCCCTAGCAAGCCTCTAGTTGGCTAGCTCGTTGGTCAATAGATGATCATGGTTTCCTGATCATGGGCATTATATGTCATTGATAACGGAATCACATCATTGGGAGAATGATGTGAAGGACAAGACCCAATCCTAAGCATAGCACTAGATCGTATTGTTCGTATGCTAAAGCTTTTCTAATGTCAAGTGTCTTTTCCTTCGACCGTGAGATTGTGCAACTCCCGGATACCGTAGGAGTGCTTTGGGTGTATCAAACGTCACAACGTAACTGGGTGACTATAAAGGTGCACTACGGGTATCTCTGAAAGTGTCTGTTGGGTTGGTACGAATCGAGATCGGGATTTGTCACTCCGTGTGACGGAGAGGTATCTCTAGGCCCACTCGGTAGAACATCATCATGAGCTCAATGTGACGAAGGAGTTAGTCACACGATGACGTGCTATGGAACGAGTAAAGAGACTTACCGGTAACGAGATTGAACAAGGTATGGGTATACCGACGATCGAATCTCGGGCAAGTTCTATACCGACAGACAAAGGGAATCGTATACGGGATAGATTGAATCCTTGACATCGTCGTTCATCCGATGAGATCATCATGGAGCAAGTGGGAGTCATCATGGGTATCCAGACCCCGCTGATGGTTATTGGCCGAAGAGGTGTCTCGGTCATGTCTGCCTGTCTCCCGAACCCGTAGGGTCTACACACTTAAGGTTCGATGACGCCAGGGTTATAGGGAATTGTTATACGAGGTTACCAAAGGTATGAAGATGCTCTTACCCCTCTCTCGTTGCTGGTCTCTCCATAAGAAGATCTGAATATGCGTAGGAAAATTTTGAATTTATGCTACGTTACCCAACAATCACCATATCCAACGTTATTGTTTCACCTAAACTAGTAATCAATCTTGTCTCCGTTCGTTGTCTTGCTCGTGAGAATCCTCTTACTGTTAAATTTGACGGTGCTGATTTTTCTGTGAAGGACGTCCGCACGCAGATGGTGCTCCACCAATGTAACAGCCCCGAGGATCTCAATCCTGTGCACGCCGGCGCTACTTCGTCCACACCCGCTGCATTGGCCGCCAATGTTGACCTCTGGCATGGTCGCTTGGGCCACCCCGACCCCACCACTTTGTGTCAAATTCTTACGAGTTTTTCTTTCTCATGTAATAAACTCGACAAACATACTTGTGAGGCTTGCCGTTTAGGCAAGCACGTTCGTCTTCCCTTTAGTGCGTCTACCACCATTTCCTCTTTTCTGTTTCAGCTGCTTCATAGTGATGTTTGGACGTCTCCTCTTGCAAGTAACACAGGTTATCTATACTATTTGGTGATTTTAGATTATTACTCTTGTTATGTGTGGAATTTTCCTCTTCGTCGTAAATCCGATGTTCTCGCCACACTTACCTCCTTTTTCGCCTATGTCACCAAACAGTTCGGTCGTCCTATACTTGCACTCCAAACTGACAACGGAAAAGAGTTTGACAACCTCGCTCTATGCACTTTCCTTGCATATCACGGCACCATCTTCCGCCTTACTTGCCCATACACCTCGCAGCAAAACGGCTGCACCGAGAGCATTCTTCGCACTCTTAATGATTGCACTCGCATGTTACTCTTCCATGCTAACGTGTCCGCTCAGTTCTGGACCGATGCCCTCGCCACCGCTACACTTCTCATTAACATCCGTCCCTGTCGTCCTAGGTGGAACTACGCCCCTCATCACCTCCTGTTTGGAGCACCTTCGTCCTACGACGGTCTTCGCATCTTTGGATGCCTTTGCTACCCTAGCACCGTTGCCACCGCTCCTCATAAACTCGCTCTGTGTTCTCTTTCGTGTATCTTTCTCGGCTATCCCTCTAACACCAAAGGTTACCGGTGCTATGATCCTATCACTCACCGCGTGTACACCTCGCGCCATGTATACTTCGTTGAGACGGTATTTCCTTTCTTCCAGGTACCTCCGGCCCCGGACGCCTCGACGTCACCTGCCTCGCCCTACTCTGGGCGCGACGTACAGCCACGCAGTCCTGCAGCACCAACAGCTTAGCGGCTGCTACCCGCGCCACCCGGGTTCAAGGCTCCCTCCCCCGAGGTCGAGCCTTCCCAGGTCTCCGGACCTCCGCCGCCCTCCTCAGCGGTCGTGACGGCCGAGGCTACGTCAGTCCCTCCCGTCGGTGCCACGGCGGGCTCCCCTGCCACTATGTCGACCCAACCCGTCGGTACCACGACGGGTTCCCCGGCCTGCGACAGCTCTGCCGCGACAAGCTCGACATCACCCTCGCTCATCGCCGCAGGTTCCGCCACCACCGACGACTCGACAACTGGTTCCATCGACGAACTGGCCACCCTGTGGACTCGGCCGTCTCTACCGGTCCGATTCATCGCATAACGACCCACGCCCGGGCCGGCGTGCTTCGCCTGAGCACGCGCTACTCTTCTCATGAGTATGGGTGTGTTGTAGCGACATCGACGCCATCACCCATCCCTACCTCCGTTCGTGCCGTCATACAGGATCCTCACTGGCTGGCCGCGATGCGGGAGGAGTTCGACGCCTTGCAGCGCAACCGTACATGGAAGCTTGTGCTGCGACTCCCTCATGCGAACATCATCTCTGGCAAGCGGGTGTTCCACCATAAGACTCGCCCGGACGACTCTCTTGAGCGCTACAAGGACCAGCGGGTGGTTCGTGGCTTTAGGCCACGCGCCGGCATGGACTTCACCGACACCTTCGCCCCGGTTGTGAAACCGGGCACGATCCGCACTGTGCTTCAGCTGGCGGTCTCGCGCACTTGACCAGTTCATCAGTTGGACGTCTCCAACACCTTTCTGCACAGTCATGTAGACGAGCAGGTCTTCTGCGAGCAACCCACAGGCTTTGTCGACGCCGAGCATCCTGACTCCATATGCTTGCTTTCCTGCTCTCTGTACGAGCTTAAGCAGGCACCACGGGCCTGGTACCAGCGTATCGCTGCCTTCGTGCAATCGCTGGGGTTTCGGTCCACCTGCTCCGATGCCTCGCTCTTCATGTTCCATCAAGGCGCACTCACGGCCTACCTGCTCCTCTACGTCGACGACATCATCCTCACGGCATCCACTACCGATCTCCTTCAGCGGGTCACAGCTCGCCTTCGCGCTGAGTTTTCCCTGAAGGACTTGGGGTTGCTTCATTACTTTCTCGGCATCGAGGTGGTCCGTCGGGCTGACGACTTCTTTCTGCATCAGTAGAAGTATGCTCACGAGGTTCTGGAGCGCGCTGGCATGCTTAACTGCAAACCGGCGCCCACCCCGGTCGACACCAAGGCGAAGGTGTCCGCTACCGAGGGGTCCCTCACCACTGATGCAGTGTTTTATCGCTCCATTGTTGGTGCTCTTCAGTACCTGACGCTCACACGTCCGGACCTGCAGTATGCTGTTTAGCAGGTGTGCCTCCACATGCAGTCACCGCGAGATACTCACTGGACTCTGGTATGGCATATTCTTTGGTACATATGTGGCACCACGTATCTGGGTCTCACCCTGACAGCCGTCGCCTCCACCGACCTCTTCGCGTACTCCGACGCTGACTGGGTTGGTTGCCCCGACACTCACCGCTCCACATTCGGCTACTGCGTCTACCTTGGGCCCTCGTTGATCTCTTGGTCTTCGAAGCACCAGCCCATGGTCTCCCGCTCTAGTGTCGAGGCTGAGTATAGGTCAGTAGCTAACGTCGTGGAGGAGTGCTCTTGGATCCATCAGCTACTACATGAGTTGCTTTGTGACACTTCCAAAGCCACTCTTGTTTTCTGTGACAACGTTAGCGCGGTCTACCTCTCCGCCAACCCGGTGCATCATCGACGAACGAAGCATATCGAGCCGGACATTCACTTTGTTTGCGAGCAGGTTGCCCTTGGCCGAGTTTGAGCTCTCCACGTGTCGACGTCACAACAGTTTACTGATGTGATGACTAAGGGATTGCTGATTGCCGTCTTTGAGGAGTTTCGGTCCAGTCTCTGTGTCTCCGACGACGCTTTGACTGCGGGGGGGGGGGGGGGGTGTTGAACATATGTTGCATGTATATTGCTTATAGTCTGGCCCATTTCCTAATCTTCTATAGTTGAGATAGAGGCCCACTTGTACATTATATATATGTGCCCTTGGCACCCATCAATACATCAACTATTGTATTGCCAACTCCTCTCTCTCTACAATAAGTATGCGAGTTCTTTCTGACCTAATGTGAATCCATGGATATACGCATGCATACCTTTCCGCAATTTGGTAGCCTCTACGGTACTGTGCAATGCTGATACATCCCAAACGTATCTATAATTTCTGCTTGTTCCATGATATTTTGGGTGACATTGTTATATGTTTTACTACACTTTTATATCATTTTACACATATTTGGACTAACCTACTAACTCAGTGCACCCAGTGCTAGTTTTTGTGTGCTGATGTCTTTTTGCAGGGGCGTTTACCCAATTTTCCGAAGTCCCAAAAACCCCAAGAAAAATATATAAAAAATCAGCGTAACAGAAGCTTCCAGATCACCGAAGATGGGCCAGAGGGGGGCCAGGGTCCGTCCAGGCAACCTCCTCACGCGGCCTACCCCCTGGCCGCGCCCACAGGCCGCCTGGGTGGGTCCCACCTCCTCCGGTGCCCTCCTTAGGCCTATATTTACCTCTCCAAGAGGAAACCCTTCCAGAATATCCAGAATCGCGTATTTCTCCATTGTTCCGCCACCGCAGTGCTTCCGAGATCGGGAGCACTAGAAGACCCCTTCCCGGCGCCCTGCCGGAGGGAGGATTGACCTCCGGGAGCTTCTCCACCGCCATGGACGTTTCCCGGACCTGCCGTGAGTAGTCCTCCTTGGACCATGAGTCCATGACCAATAGCTATGTGATGTCTTCTCTCTAATCTTGTGCTTCCATGATTAGTCCTTGTGAGCTGCCCTACATGATCAAGGCATCTATGTAATTTCCACGCTATTGGTATGCTCGGTTTGTTGGGATCCGATGGATTATGAGATTATCTTCAGATTATTATGAGTTATATATTTGATTATCCTTTTATATTATGTTCCTTAGTGATTCATGCATGTTCTCCGTTGCTATTTATTGCTTTGGTCGAGTAGTAGATTGTAACTCCAAGAGGGAGCGTTATGCATGATTGTGGTTTCATGCCCCTCGATGTCTAGCTTGAGTAACAGAAACATGAGACTAGGGGATGTGTTGTTGCCACCTGGGAGAAAATAACGGTGCTTGTGACTGCGGTTGCGAGGATTGTTTACCTTACGCATAGTTCGTTAATGCAGTTGTCCGTTGCTTTGAGTTTACACTTTGGGTGGGGCTCGCAACTTAATATCGGCGATAGATATCTCAAGGTGGATGATTAGTAAGTAGATGCTGATGAATAAACGGTCTACTTGTCTTGGCGTACTGCCCATTACTATTGAACCTCTAACTATTTAGCATTGTGGTGCGTTTATAATTATGTCAATTGCCCAGTTGTAATTTGTTCACCCAAGCATAGTTTTTTATGTCTTTTGGGAGAGAGACATCACTAGTGTAAATCATGTGACTCCGGTCCATATCACCATCATTGTTTACACCTCCATCATTTGTTGTTTTCATTTACTTTTCCGTTGCTATCACTATTACTATTCCCGCTTGTGTTTTGATCCTTTGCACACTACAAGGCCGGAGATATTGACAACCTCTCTGTACTCGTTGGGAGCAAAGTTATTCGTGTGTGTGCAAGTCCACGTCTACTGCTAGCCAGGATAGCGAACGCCTACTTGTTGATCCTAGGAGTCCTGCTGGTTCGATAACCTTACAGTCTTCGAGTAAGGGAAAACTTGCTGCTGACTACATCTCAACCTTCCACTTGGGGTAACCAACGAGGAGCGAGAAGTATATACATCATCTCGTCATCAAATGCCCTTTCTCACCTCGAGAGTCGGTGCAAACTTCGCAGGTGCATCCAAACCCCGTGATATGATACTCTCTATCACACATAAGCCTTATTATATCTTCCTCAAAATAGCCACCATACCTACCTATTATGGCATTTCCATAGCCCATTGCGAGATATATTGCCATGCAACTTCCACTGCTTCCGTTTTGATGACTTGAGCATTCATTGTCATATTGCTTTGCATGATCGTAAGATAGCTAGCATGCTATTTCCATGGCTTGTCCTTTTTTATGTTCGTGCTACACTAGATCATTGCACATCATGGTACACTACAATAGGCATTCATATAGAGTCATACTTTGTTCTAGGTATCGAGTTGTAATATTGAGTTGTAAGTAAATAGAAGTGTGATGATCATCATTATTCATTATTAGAGCATTGTCCCAATGAGGAAAGGATGATGGAGACTATGATTCCCCCACAAGTCGAGATGAGACTCCGGACAAGAAATGAAAAATGGGGGAGGCCAAATGAACTCACCACAAAAAAGAAAAAAACAGAAAGAAAAAAAGGAAAAAAAGAAAGAAAAAAAATGATGAGAGAAAAGAGAGAAGGGGCATGCTAATTCCACACTCGTGCTTCAAAGTAGCACCATGTTCTTCATATAGAGAGTCTATTGTTTTCTCACTTCCATATGCTAGTGGGAGTTTTTCATTATAGAACCTGGCTTGTATATTCTGATGACGAGCTTCCTCAAATGCCCGAAGTCTTCATGAGCAAGCAAGTTGGATGCACACCCACTTAGCTTCAGTCGAGCCTTCGTATACTTATGGCTCTAGTGCATCCGTTGCATGGCAATCCCTACTCCTCACATTGATATGTATTGATGGGTAGCTCCATAGCCCTTTGATACGCCGATTTGATGCGCGACTTTTTTCTTCACTTTTACCTCTTTGAAACCTACCACCATATTCTATTCCAGCTTTATGCTATATCCATGGTTCACGCTCATGTATTGAGTGAGTAATAAAAAGCCTAAGCGCGTTAAAAAGTATGATCCAATTGCTTGATTTGACACCGGGGTGCTCATGATTTATACCTTATACTAGGAAGACCAAGCATGACAAGTTGTATGATTTTGAAAGGATAACTATCTTTAGCGTTTATATTTTGAAAGACACGATTGTTTGTTGGGATGCCTGAGTATTAATGTCTTTATGTAAAATTATAGACTATTACTTTGAATCACTCGTATCCTAATATTCATGCCATGATTAGATATATGATCAAGATTATGCTAGGTAGCATTCCACATCAAAAATTATCTTTTTTATCATTTACCTACTCAAGGACGAGCAGGAATTAAGCTTGGGGATGTTGATACGTCTCCGTCGTATCTATAATTTTTTATTGTTTCATGCCAATATTTTACAACTTTCACATATTTTTGGCAACATTTTATATGCTTTATTGGACTAACATATTGATCCAGTGCCAAGTGTCAGTTCCTGTTTGTTGCATGTTTTTTGTTTTGCATAATATCCATATCAAACAAAGTCCAAACGCGATAAAAATTTATGGATAATTATGTTGGAATATATGTGTTTTTTGGGAGGTTAAATCAACGTAAACGGAGGCCCGTGACCTCCACTAGCCACCAGGGCATGGCTCATACTCCCTGGCGCGCCCTGCCCTCTAGTGGCCACACTGTGAGTCAGTTGGGCTCTTCTTGGGGCGCAAAATGATAATCTATGGAAAAATTGTGTAAAAATTTCAGCCCGATCGGAATTAAGGATCTTCGGGAATTTAAGAAACGGAGGAGGGCTAGAAAACAGGAACATGAAACATAAGAGAAGAGCGAGGGAGATCCAATCTCGGAGGGGCTCGTGCCCCTCCGCCGCAATGAAGGCCATGGACCAGAGGGGGAACTCTCCCCCCATATATGTTGGATGCCAAGGAAGAAGAAGAAGGAGGGGGGGCTCTCTCCCCCTCTCTCCCGGTGGCGCCGGAGTGCCGCTGAGGCAAGGAGTGTGACGACGATCTAAATCAACAATCTTGTCGCCGTCAACACCAACTCTCCCCCCTCTATGCATCGGTGTAACATCTCTTTTCCTACTGTAACTCTCTACTTAAACATGGTGCTCAACACTACGTACTATTTCCCAATGATACGTGGCTATCCTATAATGTTTGAGTAGATACGTTTTATCCTATGGGTTAATTGTGATATGATGTAATTGATATGAGTTGTGTGTTGATATGGTGTTGCCCTAAGGTGCCTTCCGTGAGGTGCACACGTGAAGGACACACACTGGAGGGTTTTCAATATGTTTATGATTCGCTTATAGTGGGTGGCGAGAGTGACAGAAACTTACACCCGAGTAAGGGAGTTGTGCGTGTATGGGAGTAAAGAGGACTTGATGTTTAATGCTATGGTGGGTTTACCGTAATGATTTCTAATAGTTGTGGATGCTTGCTATAGGTCCAATCATAAGTGCATATGATCCAAGTACGGAAAGTGTGTTAGCGTATGCCTCTTCCTCGTTGCACATGATAACTATCTATCATGTTATATTCAATTGCCTATGGACAGTCTTTTTTTTGCGTTACACGAAAAGCTTTCTACTAATCAGCACCTAACTTTTATTTTATTGTTCTTTATTATCTTGCAATTTATTTCTAGTTTTATTCTTGTTTTAGGTAAAGCAAACGTTAAGTGTGCGTAGAGTTGTATCGGTGGTCGATAGAACTTGAAGGAATATTTGTTCTACCTTTAGCTCCTCGTTGGGTTCGATACTCTTACTTATCAAAAAGGCAACAAATGATCCCCTACACTTGTGGGTTATCACGCCGCAGCGGAGAAACAAGAGCCGTCGGAGGGGGAGGAGCTGTGGCAGGCGGCCATTTACCTGGTGTAGGGCAAGGAGATCGTCGACATCTCCTACGATGAGCAAATAGGTTGTACGTAGTACATATGTTTCATTTCTTGCATGTTTTTTATATGTATCTGAGGATCGTAATATGAGATGTCCGGACGCGTCCGCGGATGTTTGAAGGCCGGATTTGAGGGGTGCCTGGCTAGATGCTTTAAGATCTGCATTTGAACGTGTTCGCGGACGTGTACGATATATGGTTCACTTCCGTAAAAAATAAGGTATAGCTTTTTTAAGGGGCGTTCTTAGAGCATCTCTAGCAGACCCCGTATAATGCTGACCCACAAAAGCCGTTTACAGTTCATGAAAAATAGGTTTTGTGGGCTAGCGCGGGTGCCGACAGAGGCAGACCCCCCAAAACGGACCCGTATAAAAGCATACTCGCAGAAGATGCTGCTATACGGGTCGTCAATGCGGGGTTATCTTGGGCGCCACCCTGTCGACCCGCAAACCAAATAACTCGTAAACCAGAATTACTCATCATGTGCAAAATAAGTAGAATGTCAATATTACAAATACAATAATCATCCAAAGTACAATAATTATTCAAATCATCATAGCAAACTAAATGAATGTCACACATGAATACAAAACTTGTCCCGTAAACAAATCACACATGAATGAAATGAAAATGAATGAAAAAAATGATATGTTACTATTCCCCAACCCTTTGCCAATGGTGCTCAATGATATCCTTCTGAAGTTGACAGTGGATGTTTGCATTTTCAATCTCCCTGTAGGTCTGAAGAAAAGCTCTGATTCGGTTAGGGTCTCTAGCTAGTTTGACACGTCTGCCCACATTGTCATAAAATAACTCTAAGTTCATGCCTCTCTCATCTTTGAGAATCATATTGTGAAGAATAACACAAGAGGCCATGATGCTTTTTAAGGATCACTTGTCCCAAAACCAAGCAGGACCACGAATAATAGCAAACCTAGATTGCAAAACCCCGAATGCTCTTTCAATGTCTTTTCAGGCTGCCTCTTGTGCCCTTGCGAATTCAGACTCTTTCCTACTTTGGGGGTCTTTGATGCTCTTCAAAAAATGTGCACCAAGAAGGGTATATACCATCTGCAAGATAGTATCCTTTTGTGTATTCATGCACATTGATTTTGTAGTTGCAAGCTGGAGCATCACCACTAGCAAGTCTACCAAGAAAATGAGACCGTTGCAAAACATTGATATCATTTAGAGTACCCGGCATACCAAAAAAGCAATGTCAAACCATAAATCATGTGAAGCTACGGCCTCTAACACAATTGTTGCATCACGAGACTTGCCACAATACATTCCCTGCCATGCTTTTGGACAATTTTTCCAAGTCCAATGCATGCAATCTATGCTTCCTAGCATGCCAGGACAACCTCTTCTTTCCTTAAATGCCATAATTTTTTTTGTGTCTTCCTCGTTCGGTGCCCGAAGATATTCACGACCAAAGACACGAACAATCACTTTGGCAAACCTATGCACCGACTCAATTGTACTATCTTCCCCAATGCGAAGGTACTCATCGGTATAGTTACTCGGAATGATGTATGAAATTACCCGCATAGCTACCGAGATTTTCTAATATGCACTACATCCCTTCAAGCCCGCAACATTCCTTTTCGAACCGGGCTTCCCCCTTTCCATTATAAAGCATAACGGAAATACACAGTTTTTGCTCCGAACCAGAGCTAGAACAAGGGAAAGAGGGAGAAGCGAGCTCGGGGCAATACTAGGAAACCCACCGTCTGCGCCTATCATCACGAACACAAGACTATGGGGCGAAAACCTAGTATCACCCAAACCCGCCAGAAACTAAGGAAAGAAAAAACCACCACCAAGTACCGCATATAATCCAGCCAAGCAACAAAAACAAAAGCCACCAAGTGCTACAACAGACCACACATGGCCAACATGATATCAACAGCAAAAGACTAAATGGAACTCCAACATTAGCACTTCTCTCTGCCAGCTTTGATCTATCGCCTAGCAAATTCACCATTCATCCCATTTGTTGTCTACCTCACCCTGCTCGCTGGATTATGGCATTGGAGGTCCACAGAGTAGCAACAATTGTGATGCATTTTCCTTCAGCAACTCGGCCCCTTTCTTAATCACCTCGGCCATTTATGGCTTCTGCAGACCTGTCCAGTATAATATAAAAGCACAAGCCGTGAAAACAATTTCAAAAGGACTATTAATCCATTTCTTTTCAAAGGTGGCACGGTTGCGTGCCAGCCACATCGCCCAGCATATCGCTGCAAGTCCAATAGTATGAATATCACTACACGTAGGCAAGAAAGCATTCACCCAAGCATAATATTGCCACATAGAGTTAGGAACACATTCGGTTCCCATCATTGAGCCCACAGTTCTCCACACTACTCTAGCGATAGGACAAAGGAACATCAGGTGCTTGGCAGACTCCAACTGATCACAAAATGAACAAGTGGGACCCCCCTGCCATTGTCTTTTCTTCAAATTATCTCTAGTTAGAATAGCCTCTTGGCACAGTTGCCACATAAAAATCTGGATTTTTAGAGGTATTTTAGCTCCCCAAATCCATTTATAGTTAGATCCAGCCAAATTTCTCTCTAGCCAGCGATACATTGATCTAGTAGTATATTCCTGAGAACTATCAAATTTCCAGTAGATTTCATCCTCTTTTTCTCTAACCATCTTCTTCATAACATAATCTTTAAGCTCACTCCATTTCATGAGCAAATCATTAGTAAGCCTTCTTCTGAAGGAAGAACAAGGATTCATAGATTCAACTTTGTCTACCGTATTATTCTGATCTATACAGATCTCAAATAGGTCAGGAAACTTATTCTTTAGAATGAAATTGTCACCCAGATCATCAAACCAATTACTAGTAATATTGCCCTTGTTAACCCGAATACCTATACCAGCCATATAGTAGTCTTTTACTTTCAGAAATGCTTTCCATCAGGGGGAATCACTAGCTCTCTGTTTAACCAACGCAGTAGATGATTTTTTTAGATATTTGGCCCTCATAATGTCCTGCCACAACCCTTTCTTTTTATCTAGTTTCCACCACCATTTGGCCAACAAACTAATATTTTGCTTTCTAAAGTCTTTGACACCAAGCCCTCCTTTTGCTTTAGATCTAGAGACTCTCCCCCACTTCACCATATGATACCCTCTCTTCTTGCCATTGCGATGCCAAAAGAATTTTCTCCTAGGTTTATCCCATCTCTCCAAGGTTGACTTATTGATCAAAAACATCAAAATATAGTAAGAGGGAATGTGGGATAGCACTGCATTAACCTTGATAAGCCTGCCCCCACTAGATAAGTTCTCACTGATCCATGATTCACCATGACTAACAAACTTATCATCTACAAACGACCAATCACCACCCTTAAGGCCAGCATAGCTGTCAGGGACACCCAGGTATTTGATAGGAAAGTTACCAATTTCACAATTAAACATCTTCGCATATTTTCTCACAGTATCATCATCAGCCCCAACTGAGAAAATCTCACTTTTTAAAAAGTTAATCTTCAAGCCTGACATGATTTCAAAAAGATATAGCAAAGTTTGATATTTAACACATCCCTAGGATTATCTTCAAAACAAAGTATGGTATCATCTGCAGACTACAAGATGGCAACTCCATGTTCTACCAAGTCAGATGCCAAACCTGTAAACAAGCCATTCTCCTGTGCCTTAAGGACCATTTTGGTCAAGCAATCAACTGCCAAATTAAACAATAATGGGGAAAGAGGATCGCCCTGCCTCACACCTTTAGCACTTTGAAAGTACTCCCCTATCTCATCATTCAGTTTTACACTGACTGTACCTCCCACCAGGATTTTTCTAATCCACTCTACCCATTTTGGGTTAAAATTTCTCTTATTATGGCATTCAAGCAAAAAGTTCCAGTTTACTTATCATAAGCTTTTTCAAAATCAAGTTTGAGCACAATTCCAGATTTCTTACGTGCATAGGAATGGTGCATGATCTCATGGAGGGACATAATCCCATCCATAATATCCCTACCTTTAATAAAAGCATTCTGATGTCTACTGAACAGAATATCCACAAAGGGTTCAAGCCTGATAGTAAGCACCTTAGTTATCAATTTATATATGCATCTAAGCAGGCATATAGGCCTGAATTGCTAGATCTTATCAGCCCCAACCACCTTGGGGAGCAAAGTAATAATCCCATAATTGAGTCTATCCACATCTAGTTTATTATCATAAAACCATTCAAAGAGCATCCTCACATCATTCTTCACCACACCCCAACAACTTTGAAAGAACTCAATCGAGATATTATCTGGTCCTGGAGCTTTATTATGTTTCATGGAAAATAAGGCATTCTTGATCTCTACTTCCGAAAAGGGTCTTAATAAGATAAAATTATCAATTTCCTTCAGTTTCTCCCGCTCTTTCCACATGTTACTGTCGATCCCACATAAGTACCCAGGAGTCGGGCCAAATAGCTCTTTGTAAAAATTTGTAGCATGTCTAAGGAGATTTTCATTACCCTCAGTGACCACACCATCACAGCTAAGAGATACAATAGTGTTTCTTCTCCTCCTTCCATTCACAATTTTATGAAAGTAACCAGTGTTACTATCACCTTTAAGTAGCCAGCTATCATGAGATTTCTGCAACCATGATATTTCCTCTTCCATCAAAAGGTTATTCAATTCTACTTCAAGATCCACCTTCTTGCAATACATTCCAGGTGATAGAGTGTCAGTTTCTTGTAACTTTTCTAGATGCCCAAGTTCTTCTCTTAACCATTTCCTCCTAAGTCTTGCCTTCCCAAAGTTGTTCGAACCCCAGCCCTTAAAGAAAGTTTTAAATCTATTTAACTTGATATTGATGATATCGATAGGGTTCTTAAAACCTACAGGTCTCATCCAAATCTTGGCAACCAAAGGTAAGAAGTCAAGATTCTACAGCCAGTTTAAGTCAAATTTGAATCCCCTGTTCCTGGGGGTAAAAGGAATATTGTCTTTTGTATTCAAAATCAGGGGGCAATGATCTGAGATTTCCCTCACAAATTTTCTAAAAAAAGTGAAAGGAAAAATACCTTCCCAAGAATCGGACATAAGCACCCTATCTAGTTTTTCAAGGGTTGATTTGCTCTAGTTATTTGACCATGTATATTGAGCACCACTCATATCAACCTCCCTGAGAGAGAGTGTATTTATAATAGCATTAAAGAGATCAGAAGAGTGCCCCAACTTAGCTTTCTTGTTCTTCTCATTAGTGAATCTCAGGATATTAAAATCTTCCCCAATGATATAAGGATATACCACATTCCCACACATATTGGCCAATTCAGTAAGAAAATCCATCTTATGCTCTTCATGAGCAGATCCATAAATTGTCATTATGCAACAATTGTCTTTCCTACACTTATCCCAAAGTTCCAGCTTCATTATGTATTTACCAGCAATACAATTCTTAATATCAAAACAATTGTTCCTGACTCCACAAATAATTCCTCCAGACTTTCCTACAGCATGAATCCAATTCCAACAAAATTTATCTCCAGGATCAAATTTCCTCAAGAACTTAGAGGAAATTTCTTTTTTCATCGTCTCTTGAATACCCACAAAATCAAGTTTGAAATCTCTAATCAAATCACCCAAATAAGTAGCCATACCTTTCTTCCCCATCCCCCTACAGTTCCAAAAGAGACACATAATTTCCTTTTGTGTTTGGGGGATTGAATTTTGTTGCGAGGTTTACCAGGATTCATGGTCTTACCTGCAACTCCATTCAATTTCTGGTTTGACTTCTAGTTATAGGTTTAGAAATAACCACATTAACTTTCCTCCTTTCTTTTTTCCTAGATCTGACAGTTTTGAATCCTTCCTCATCGAGGCCCCCCTCATCCCCCAAGATGTGTTAAGAGGGGAAGATTCCCCGCAACTTTAGTAAGCAACAACATTTTTTCTTGCTGTTTTTCATAGTTACTAATTTTCTTAGCTATATTGGCTCTGGATCTTTCCAGTTCTCTAATAACATCAATAATAGTAAAGTCATCATCAGGAATATTCACTCCCATTTGCGAAGCCGTGGATATAATTTCCATATTGGATGACACATCAAAAGAGTTACTACGTATGGGCTCATTACCTTGCAGGTTTCTCTTTCTTGCCATCTTCTCAGCTTTGGCACCCACATGCTCCATATTGATCCCAACAATCCTTTTGCTGAACCTAGTATGTGCTTCCTCCAAAGCAGGAGGAGTAGGGATAACATCCACAGGCTCACTGGACTCAACAGGGGATTGCACAAAATATGTTTGATCCTCGTTCTGACAAGTATTATCCCCAATTTCCATCTCAGTGACAGTAGGTTCTCCCACACATGCATCCAGATAAGAAGAAAATTTTCTGTTGACCACAAGACTAGGCATAATTTGCATTGAATTCATCACTATCTTCTCATAAGAGGAGCCCTTAGTAGGCCTTTTTCATTTTCTTTTATCTGGCTTTTCTCTGCCTCAGCAGCCATAGAATCTATGAGCAGCATATCATCAACTTCCTCACTCTCCTCCTCAGATTGTATTTCATCACTTTTTTGATCACTCTGCTCATTCCCATCATTTTTCTCAACCGTATCCAGATTCATGTGCTTCATATTCTTTCCCCCAGATATGCCAAAGGGAGCCGAAGACTCCCCAATAGTGGATGAAGAGGCATTTTGTCCCCCAGGTTGACTATTATCAGTTAGCCTAGCCCTTTTTGGGGAGTTCCCCCATCAGTTTCCATTTACACATTAACTTTCTCTTTAGGAGGATTTTTCACACGGATCTTGTCCACAGAGAAGAAAAAATCATAAAAGTGTCCCCCCAAAACTCCCTCTATTGAAGGAGGAATATTCTCAGCATCTCTACATCCCAGCTTAATTCTAACTGATTCTGGTCTATTTATAGTGGCTTTATAAATCTCCAGAGTCACACCAACCAAGGATCCCACATATGCAATATTTTTTTCATGTATTTTGTCCAAAGGGATATTGCTAACATTGACCCAAGCAATGTTAAGTATATACCCTTCCCCCCCACTGATTCTGACCATTTCCTCAAGTTAATAACAGCCCCACAGCTCTTTACATTCATAGTTTCAGCAAAGCAGGCCTTGTCTACATCTCTAGGTGAAGGAAACCTCATCACAAAGGTATTAGGACCAATAGACCTAGCAGAGCACCTCCAGTTTGTGTTGATATATGCATTGAAAAATTCTTCCAACTGTCTACCAGAAGCTTGCCCCTCAACCACAGATATAACAATGAAATGATTCCTATCAGTAGACTGACTCGGGGTGCTATGGTCATGTATGTAGAAAAAACCCTTCCCCTAGCTTGAAACCCACACATCGGCGCCACACATTCCCAAGGCAGCATCGTGTTGCACACAGAGAACAGATGACCATGATTTCCACATCTACCACACACAACACGCGGATAGTACGCAGGTAAGTGACCCGAATCCTTGCAGGTAGCGCAAACCTTAGCATGTCCCACTAGTGGGGAGATGTTCCTCTTGCCGGGGGTAGGATGGCGACGATCCTGAGCCTGGGGTTGCCTTCCACCTGCAGCACCGCCAGCCACGGTGTTGTTGCTGTTGTCGCCCCACTTCTCAGATCCGCGCGCACCTCCTTGTTCCATTGCCGGCCCGTGGCATTCCTTCTTTGAGTAAAATATCGACAATTCGCCTTGCAAGCTTGAACAATTTTAACAAAGAGGGATCTGCGCATACGGTATCTTCTCCGAAAAAGGTGCGGCGGGTATGTTGGATTGGTGACGAAGTAATCCCGCATCAACATCTCAGTGCCGAGATGGCAATTTCGAGGAATGCAAAGACGACCGACAGTCGATCCACGCCGCCTCTTTCGGTTCTCGTCTTCGTGCTCCTTCAGGGTCAGGGCCATCACCAAGCTCTCCTAGAGAAATGTGAGAAGCATCCTCTCAACATCCGAGTCATCCGAAGAGGATGAATCCTCAAGTAGAAACTTCTCGCAGAGGCTCAAGTCCATCTTCGGCGATGGCTCTCCCGCCGTTGTGGATTGGCGGATCCGGCGGAGCCGGTGCAGCGGCTCGGCGAAAGAGGGAAGCAACGAACGAGCGGCGCGATTCACCCCGAAGATTCGACTGATAGCGGCGCCCTGAGCCAGCAACGGACTGGGGGAACAAATCGTGGTGCGGCGACCAAAGGGGGTGGGAAAGAGCGCGGGTGAAATGTCCGTCCCGCCAACCGTTTTTCTACGATACAACACATCATCGTATAGGCGCGGCAGAAACCTATGTTTTCGCGGGTCGGGGAGGGGATTTTGCCACGCCCCTTAATTTTTTTACGGGTCGAACGAATTTGAGGGGTCTGGTCTGAGAACATTTCTCGCTCCGGTTTTTATTTTAGGGGTTATTTTACCGGGACATTGTACAGGGTTTGGTAGAGATGCTCTTATCACACGCTCACGAACCATATCTTCTTCCGTAAGCGAAAGGCATTCTAGTATGAAACGGACATCCGCTCCTTAGTCGTATCTCAGAACCTTCTTCCTGCTTCCCTCAACCCCCCAAATCCCGGCGGCGGCCACGGCTGATCGGCGCAAGGGGGAAGAATGCCGTGCTGCCACTGGGTGCTCTCCGTGGCCGAGAGCAGCAGCAACAACAAAACGCCGTCATGGCTCCACCGCCTCCACACCAAGGGCGGCCTCTCCTTCCCCTCCCACCTCCAAATCGATGACCTCCTCTACGGCCGAATCCAGCTGTCCCCTCCCTCTCCTCCTCCGCTTGTCCCCCCTCCGCTGCTGCTGCCGCCGCCGCCGCCGTCCGACCGCGACCACGCCGCCACCAACCCCCAAGACCCGCCCCATAATCCCAAGTCTATCCCCAAGCCGCCCCGCAATCCCGCCCCCCCAAACCCTAGTGATACCAACAACAACCACCCCCCACAGCCATCGCCGCCGCCGTCGCCGCCGCCACTCTCTGGCGTCATCTCCGAAATTTTCGCCGTCCCCTCCGCCCCGCGATCCAACCGCCTCCTCAAGCCCTTCCGCAAGCAGTACCGACCCCGCCCTCGCTCCAACGTCAAGCCCGCCAACAAGGACGACAAAGACAAGGCCAAGGCCAGGAAGCGCCGCCGGGACGATAGGGATGCGGCTGCTGAGCACGGGGAGAGGCGCTCCAGGACGGAGGTCACCGTCATCGACACCAGCACCGACGGGTGGAAGGCCGCCAAGGTACTCGTCCGCAGGGGCGCCAACTGGAAGATCAGCGACAGGAAGAACTCCGAGATCTCAGAAACTGAGGATCACAGCAAGGGCAAGAGGAGGGCCGGCCTTGTTGCCAAGGTACTGAGAGATAAAAAGAAGGGGAAACACGCTGCCTCGCCGGTGAGTACTCTTCATGCTCTGCAGTATGTGTACTGTTTAATTTGCTTGTCCCTGCATTGGACAAGATCATATATTTATCAGTTCGGAGGGTTGGTGTCTACCATCCAGTAAATCCGTATTCACTCTAAATTGCAGGATGCTTCTAGCGATTGACAAACTATATTCATGCTCAGATCATGGATTCTATTCATGTTCAGACAATTTGTGCATGTGGGATCGTAATGTGGATATAAATGCTGATACTTAACAGAAATTGTGCCCTGTATAGTTAGAGATGGCAGATTCAGTTGTTACTACTCCCACCGTTCCTAAATATAAGTCCTTATAGAGATTTCAATATGGACCACATACAGAGCAAAATGGCTGAATCTACACACTAAAATATAAAATATGTTTATATACATCCGTATGTCCGTATTGAAATCTCTAAAAAGACTTATACTCCCTCTGTACCTAAATAATTGTAGTTGGAAAGAACTAGACTAGTTCTTCCCAACTACAACTATTTAGGAGGGAGTAGATGTTATTAGCTGTATTAAATTTCTAGTGCCGCTGTTTAAGGCTCCATACTCATTTTCTTGTGTGTCTCTATGTACTACCTGTGCATGGTTAGCTATATACTCCCTTCGTTCCTAAATATAAGTCTTTTAAGAGATTTTACTACGGACTACATACGAAGCGAAATGAGTGAATCTGCATTCTAAAGTATGTCTATATACATCCGTATGTAGTCCATAGTAAAATCTCTTAGAAGACTTATATTTAGGAACGGAGGAAGTATATCTGAGCCTGCACAGACATATGTAGAGACATGCAGAATTAAGCAGTTCCTGGTATAATTTGATATATTGACGTGCTTTGGTAACTCTATATGTGTGTTTAAATCATATAAATCTGGTGGTTTGGTAGTTACTATCCTACTTCAAGGGCAGTGCTTGTGTTGTTAGACATTTTTGGAAGGTCACCCTGTGTATTTCGGTGGGGAAAGATAGAAGGCACACGGGTTAATGGGTTATGACTGTAGTTACTAGTCTGGGTAGGATGGATGTTACACGTATTGGTGTTTCTGGTCCTGGATTGTGAAACATTTGTTTTGTTGAGTGTTTCTCTTAGAGCAACTTCAACAGACGCACGCTAAAAAATATGCAGCGCCTGAAATAGCATTTTTTAGCGCGGGGGAGGGCGCTTGCTCCAGCAGGCGCGACGCTATAGCTCCAACAGACAGGCTAAATTTACAGCGCGTGCGCCCAACACAAACAACATATCTCCATGATCAATACATCGCGCACGTCCAAACATACAAAAAAAACAAATAATAAAAATCAACTAGTTCATCGACAAACATTAAAATTCAGATACAAGCTACAAGCAAATTCAAATTCAACTAGTACATCTAGACTACTCCTCCTCCTCGTTGCTGTAGTCCGTCGACGACAGCATTGCGTCCTCCCACCGTTCATCGTTCGAGTCCCAGGTCATGTCCGGGTTCCCTATCTGGAAATCGCCAGTGCCTTGCGCCTCTACGCTTTTCCTGGTGTTGCACGGCTCGCTCCTCCCTCCTGCTTGCCCAGGACTCGTTCTCGGCGACAATGTCCTCCGGGTTGCATGCGCCACTCCGCCATGGCGGCCTCGTCCCTCTCGGCGCTCCCGATTGCGCGGTCCTTGCTTGGTGTTCACACGCGGGGGAGGCGCTACATCCTGCACTTGCTGGCACGTGAAAACATCCTGAAATTCATCTGTGCCCGAGGACGCCGGAGGCGCCAAGCCGCCGCGTCGTACGCGCGGGCGGCCTCATGGGCAGTCTCGAACGTGCCGAGCCCGAGGCGCATGTTGCCGGAGCGGATCTCGGCATAGAACATGCCGGAGGGACGGGGGCGGACGCCGTGGTAGCCTGAGATGCTCCGGGGGCGCGGCGGCATGGCGGCAGCAGGGGAGAAGGCAGCTGGGGCGAAGAGAGAGGCGACGGAGGCGAGGAAGAAGGGCGCGGCGGCGGCGGGGCACTGGCAGAGGCGAAGAGAGAGGCGACGGAGACGGCAGTTGGTGGGCTCCCGCGCGCGGGATTTATAGAGCGCACCGAACGCCGCGCGCCAAAACTGCCACGCGTGTGCGTAGTTTTTTTAGCACGCCAAACTTTTACTTGCCTGCTGGAGCACGCCAACCGACCGCGCGCGCACAAAAAACGCGTAATTTCCCGCGCGCGCCAAATCTAGCGCGCCTGTTGGAGTTGCTCTTATGTTGGATTATGTTATCACGTGAAACAGAGTCTAGTGTAGCTTCTTCTGTTACAACAAGCAGGAGATGCATATATTATGTGTTGGTTTCAGGATGAGAATGTTCCTTTTAAAGAAGCACATCTGTTCACTTGTTTAATCTAAATTTTTGAATAACTGTTCTTTTAAGTTGGATCAGATAGTTTAGCTTTTTTTTCTTTGATTTTTTTTATGTTGTGACCGAGGGAAAAAAGAATGGTTTAATCTCTGACTCACTGTCGATGAAAGGAGATACCAGTCACAACTTTGGTCTCCCAATAGAAAGGCACTAAGATGTCAGATGCAGGTGGACGCTTCTGCTGTGTGTCCGCGACGTCCGCAACTCTAATCGCTTGATTAGCAGCGGCCTGCGTCCATGAGTTTTGACAGCCTGCTATGCCCGGCGGGCACATGCGGTCGTCCGCATAGCCACACTAGCTGATAAGAACAGAACAGCTTGTATCTAGCTCCTGTGATTGGAGTTGCAGACTAGCTGAAGCTCAACCACAAGTAAACATACAGTCTCGTGTAGACAAACATGCCCAAAGCGATAATATCATTTTCATGTGCTGACGCTTGTCCCTGGCAGCTGTAGCGAATGGCAGCGTGCCCTGCGGCTGTTTGTGTCGTGCTTAGCGGACTAGGCGGATCTGGCAGGCTCCACTGGACGTGTCCACCAGGGCCACTTCGTTTTTGCGTCTCGTCGCAAAGCTGTTTAGGTGATTTTAGCAGCGCGGACTAAACGGGCCCGTGGACGTCCGCGTCTGCCTGCATTGTGCTGCATGGTTCTTTAGGAAAAGAAACAAGTTTTAGTTTAGTTATTACTTTCGTTGTACTCCCTCCGCCCCAAAATTCTTGTCTTATATTTCTCTAAATATGGATGTATCTAGTCACGTTTTAGTGTTAAATACGTCCATATCTAGATAAATCTTAGACAAGAATTTTGGGACGGAGGTAGTACTTAGCAGCTGTCATTAGATTTGCCATTTGGTATTGTGTCTGCCTCATGTGAAAACCAAAATCTGTTGAGCACGAGATAAGCTTTATGGTTGATCTACGTGTTAAGATAGTACAAAAGCGAATGTTGTATTGGTAGCCCTATGATGTACTATTATTACATGGATAAAATGTAATGGATTGATGATGCATTTTTCTCTAAGGCTTTGCTTGATGCATGTGTACTCCAGGGAAACATCCATCCTGGTAGTGGAATTCTGATGAAGGTACCGGATGATGCTGCAGTTGAAGCACCAAAAAGGTAACCTGATCATTTCTCTGGTGTTAGGATGCTTTTGTTGTTGTAAGCACAAACCATTGAGTTGCCTTTAGATGCTAAAGAAATTTTCTTTTACCTGAACAATGCAGACCAAGAAGCTGTGAACCAGTACCAGTAGGCCAAAGTGCAACTATTCTTCAGATAACAAGTTCAAGTACCTGTAGCCAGCCTTGAAGGTGGCTTTAAAACAGAAATGAAGGCATGAAGCCAGGAATCGCATAGCAACATATTTTCATTACCTTGGGATTAACAAATTTAGCAAAGAAGTTTGTGTTATCCTCTTCATCTGTTGATGTCTTCATTGGTCCCTACTAGATATAATGATTTGCATCATTCATGGTATCTTAAGCTGGAACCTGCAATAATTTCATGTTCAAAGATGAACTTTTGCAACTTCGTTCGGTGCTAGCTAATGTGGCATTAGGTACGGGTTTGATCTATTTTAATGGATGGAGTAGATGATGTTTATACTGTTAGCTCAGTTATTGACTTATTGTACAAGTTCAGTTGGTACTATCAGCAAACTGTTGCCTGTAAGTTATAAAGAATTGGGGGCAAAACGTTGTTACTTTTCGTGCGAGTTTATTTTGTCCAAGCCTCCCATCTTGATAGGATATCTTGCAGTAGTGATGTTTGCTTTTGAAGAAAGAATATGCCATTTTTTTTCCCCATAATCGTTGACATACATAAAGGCGCATTCAGAATGTATGAAATTCACACGGAGCAGGTCAATTCTCCTGGCAGAACCTGGGAAACCTTGCAGCATTCCAAATATGGCCTTAATTGCCATGTTGTATTAAAAGTAAGTTTTGTTGGAGAAAGATTAGCTGTGTTGGTTGTAAACAAGTGATCTAATATAAGAGTTCAACTGAATTTACTACTCACTGTTCAATTCATCATCTTCTTTTCTTTAGTGGTAGTGTTGTTTTAAATGTAGGTGGGCTACTCGTCTGTTCACTTTGTACCGCTTTGTATTCAGAAAAAGATCTTGCTTTATCATGCTACTATGGCCTCTTTGAACTATTGTAGCCAATATTGCAGCTTTGTACTCCTCTCAAGTTGGTTAGATTTAGCCGTTTATGTCAAATAATAACCATCATGCAGTAATGTTTTGATATAAGTTGCCAGAAAAGGATTAGAAATCATCCGGTCTCTGATTTCATAAGAACTATAGAAACATTAATGCACAATCTTCACTCAACCTTAGGTCTGCATCACTCTAATGGCAAGACTAGGTACATCTTATTTCTTATCAGAAACGGCAAGCAGGACAGGACACCATCAACTCTCAATTGCGACACCAGGTGCCGCAACCTTGATCATCCTCGGCTTCTTGCTGGTTCCTGCCATGATGGTTGCTGGGAGATGCTCCTGCTCATAGGCCGAGAGATGGACTCCAAGTGCTGCTCTCCCTGAGGGATCCAGGTTCCCCGACCACCGAGCATCCCACTCTACTGCCTTCGCCGTGCTGCATGCGACGCTTGGCCCGCCTGGCACTGTCAGGATTGCCGAGTTCTGGTACAAGAGCAACAGATATGCTTGCATCAACATAGTTATTCCATGGAAAAGTGAGTTTTCTGTTTCATGTTCTTGCTGTTTTATTTGCTCACCTGGGGGAAGAACCTCTCAAATATCATCCTGTAACAGTAGGCCTCTTTTGTAGTCGGGGTGTTGTGTGGGTAAATGAACTTCGCATTTGACATCATCTTATCGGTCACCTGCATCAATAATTTTACATCTCGTGTAATTATATCATTTCACAAATAACTGAATTTCACTACAATTTTACGCACAACAGTGATGTGTTGACCATGAGAGGCAGCAATGTTTTTACATTTGATTCTGTGTGAGCCTTTAGGCCATCAATCCAGCTGTAGCCAACACCATCACTGAACTGCTCTTTCTGCCTGTACAGAATGTGCTGCAATTGCCACACAATAGAAACTGTTAATTCCACTTCTCTATTAACATATTGATGTAGCACAAATTTGAATTAAAAACTGTTACCTTCGGCAGGAATGGTTGCTCCTCGTCATCAAATGCTTTCCTCAGAACCCACTTCTCAATTCTTCCAAGATCAGGCCGGATCTGTAACATCAGATATAGTAATTGTCTAAAAGTAGAAACTGGGAAGACATTTTACAACAATATGGTATGTTCTTTCTCAAGTTTCTAGATTCGTAAGGTTTGAGCTTCAGCATACCATCTTCCACTCAGGATCAATGCTCATTGCCTCATTGATAAACTCCTTGTCCAAGAATGGCACACGTGCTTCGAGGCCCCATGCAGATGTTGCCTTGTTGGCCCTCAAGCAATCGTACTGATGCAGAGCTTTGATCTACAGTGTAATCATTATGTCAGGGTGTCTGAATCCGCCATTTTTCTGAACATTTCTATCTTATTCACCTTTTGACATGTCTCACGGTGGAGCTCCTCTTTGTTGGGTGCCTTGTGGAAGTAGAGGTACCCTCCAAAAATCTCATCGGAACCCTCACCAGAGATGACCATCTTGACCCCAAGTGACTTGATCTTTCGTGACATCAGGAACATTGGTGTGCTTGCCCTGATTGTTGTCACATCATATGTTTCGGTGTGATAAATCACATCCTCAATTGCATCAATGCCATCCTGCAATGCTTTGTGCTATTAGTACAACAACTAGTCTGGTATGATCGACAGATGAAGCATGCAGCTTCTCATGCTTGCTACCTGAACAGTGAAGGTGAACTCATGGTGCATGGTGCCCAGGTAATTGGCTACCTCCTTTGCAGCCTTCAGATCAGGTGACCCCTGCGTAATAGTAATGTGGTGCAATTTGTTGGAAATCTGCTAAAGGTTACAGTCATTGATGATCTTTTTCAGTTCCATACCTCAAGTCCGACACAAAAAGAGTGAAGCTTAGTCCCCCAGCGCTTTGCAGCCTTTGTCCCTGCCAGGTGACGAACTGTAACGGCTGCAACCAATGATGAGTCAAGGCCACCAGAGAGTAGAACACCGAATGGAACGTCTGTCATAAGCCTCTTGGTGACAGCCTGAAAGAAGACTACACAGTTAGACCATGGTGGGATCTTAAAATTGTTTTTTTTTTTAATTTCAGGCAATGGTCTCGTCTGACCTTTTCGAAAGCTTTCCTGAGAGCAAGTGGATCATATGGCACTGAAGGAATGACCTCCGAGAACCAAGGTGGGTTGTACCATCTCTTGAAGCCTCCCTCCTTGCTGGAGTAGAGATGACCAGGTGGAAAGATCTCAAAGTGCTCACAATCATCATTCAGGCCCTTCATCTCTGATGATATCCACACCGACCCTGGCAATTTGCAGAACATGAGCAGGTATGTTAGACAGATTTTACTTGTCCTTGACTAGGTAGTATTACTACTGTGTGACAAGATTGTCTGAGGGTAGGTATTGTGTGTCATTATTGAGTAAAATTAACATGACTCACCATCAATTCCCCAGCCAACATACATGGGTGTGACACCAATGGCATCACGGGCAGCAATGAAGCTGTTGTCGCGTGTGTCGAGCAAGACGAAGGAGAAGACACCATCCAGCATGTCGATGAAATTCTCCCCATGCTCCTCGTACTATACAATGGTAAAATTAAGTTATGCATCCACTTGTTAATCACATATATTTCCAGTTTGGTTAATTGTCTTTTTATCTTCATGTTTATCGATGACATGGAATCATTTCTCTGTTTACGGTGGTCAAGGACTACAAATGCAGGAAATGTCATTCTGGTGTTATTCGTGCCTTTCCCGTACCAGAGGTGTTCTTTTTTTGACTTGTGATAGATATGTTAGTGTCTCGCAACTTGGCATATCTTAATGATATCATGACTAGTAATTATTGTTAAGGAGGAGGAAGAGGAGAGTTGACATTTGAGTGTTGTCATGTAGGTGACTTACCAGGTGTGCGATGACCTCGCAGTCGCTGCCTGTCCTGAATGTGTGGGAGGAGAGCTGCGCCCGGAGCTGTTCATGGTTGTAGATCTCTCCATTCACCTGCAAGGAGAAGCTTGTTTTAGCAGAAAGAAGCAAGCTACAATAGTGGCAGAGAAATTCACACAGAAGGTAAACATACAGTGACGACGATGGACTTGTCCTCGTTGTAAAGTGGCTGGTCGCCTGAGGCAGGGTCGATGATGGCGAGGCGCTGGTGGGAGAGGTAGCAGTCACCGACCTGGTGCATGCCACTCCAGTCGGGGCCGCGGTGCTTGAGCCTGCGCGAGAGCTCGAGCACCCGCACTCTCTTCCCCTGGGTGTCATCGGCGCAGCCCAGCACTGCCAGTATGCCACACATTTTCGCTGGATCGACGGCTACAGTATGTAGCTAGAAGATCTCTCTCCGTTCTTCCGAATGAGGATGGTTGTGCCGGATGAGTTGCACAATAGCGTCTATTTATAGGCAGCCAAGAGCTGAGCCTGAGAGTGAGGAGCGTAGCGGGGCGCCGCGATAGACCAGTAGCTTGTTGCATGGTGTAATATCACATGTATTCTATTCCAACTTTTCCTTTTCCTTTTCCTTTGGGGTCTTGTGATGACTCATCTGATCCTGACCGCCTTACCATCTCCATGCATTATTGATTATTTTAGTTTATTATTAGTTCGTGTCCCTTGCTAGTTTTGCGTCGTACACATTATTGTTTTTGTTTATCTTTCTTGCTCTGTACGTATTTGATTATCCTTGTGGTATATACAGAAGGGAGGACATGTCAGGGTGCATCTCGTTGGGTGATCCGGATCTCCTTGAATGAATATGCTATGCTGCCCATGGCTTACGTAGTAGTGGGAGGACATGTTCGTCCCATTATTGGTGCGAGTGTCGACATGAGCGGTTCATGTGCATCACTGCGGCTACCTATGTTGCTACATGCCCAGTCCTTGCTAAACTCTCAGACTCTGGAGCTGCATGTGCCCCTATAGTACGTCGCTAGGCATGAAACAAGGTTACTTATTTGTAAGGTTGTTTGGTTTTGTGAACTGAAAAAGGAAAGCTAGAGAGAACGGAAAAGGCTTCGACTTATGTCTCTACTAGGAAGATCCATATTTGTGTTTTGCCAGCTTATCAGAGGAGAAGGCTTCGACCTATATCTCTGAAAGGTTACCATATAGAATATGGTAATTAACAAGGAAAACAGTAACTTAAAACAAAAGACAACAAAGCACAAAATAATCAAAAAATAAATAAATATTACTTCCTCCAATCCATGCTACTTGTTGCTCAAACGTATGTATCTACCACTGGAATATGTCTACATACGCTTGTTTGAGCGACAATCAATATGGTGAGGGAATACATGAAAAACCATACTAACCGTCTTTTCCTTTTGATTGTATGCCGTCTGCAGGAGCTTGAAAAATGCACTTAACATGTGGTAAGGGAAGGCTCTGAAGATCGTAATAGCCACTCGTCACTAGAAACAAGATCAACTAAACAGGGGTGAACCCACGTTAAGGTGAGTAGGGGGCCAGGCCTCCACTGAAAATCTAAAATTTCAGTAAGATTTGCTTGTGTTTTTTGAAATATATTCTTAAACCCTTTGAACTTCTAGAGAATATGCCTCCATTCAAATAATTTGTCCCTACTCCATACACTTTCTAGGGCCGTCACTACAAGTAAGTGTTGAAGGAACAAGGGTTGAGACATTACCAGACACAGCACATGCTCGGAATCTTTCACCTCCAGTTTAGAGCGTTGGAGAAATCATACCATGCCAATAAATGAAAAGAAAAGGTTGAAGTTGCCACACGAAGTGTTAACTCATTTCCTTGATTGACACACAGTGTTAAGATCTGAAGAGTGCCAACAAATCTGACAACACATACCCTCGTATGCCAATTAGTCGACGTTGAATTGGACGTTGTAGAGGTATGGGAGTTGGAGAGATCTCAATCCAACATGCCATCGTGGCCGCCACGCCGCCGATGTTTCTATTTTTTTAACCAAAGAGAATATGAACCTATGAAAACCAAGAAAGATGAAAGAAGTGGGTCTCTATTTTGCTAGCCCCCTTACAAGGTCGTCGGGCGGGAGAGAGGAGGAGGGCCGAGGTGAAGATCACAAGACGAGAAAGAGCAAGGGGACCGAGGCAACGACGTGGAGATATTCGATGATGGCTAGGGTTGAAAAGGAAGGATGCTAAACCAAATCTTGTTGTCTTTTTTAGGGGAAATCTTGTTTTCTTTGGTAAGCTATAATAAATACCATTCTTTCTTCTTTGGTACGCAATTATAATTAACTCTCTTTTTGAGGGACGTAATTATATTTAACTTAGTACTAAAAATATAATCATGCACCGTTGCAGTTCACAACCGATTAATTGTTACTATTCTCTTCGTTTTTAAATATTTATTTTTTATCTTTTTATTATAAACTACATACGGATGTATATAGACATAATTTAAAATATAGATTCATTCATTTTGCTTTGTGTGTACTACTTCCGTTCTTAAATATAAGCCTTTCTAGACGTTTCTCCGCCCTCCGTTCCTAAATATAGGTTCATTTATTTTTTTAGTATAAACTATATATGGATATATATAGACATATTTTGAGATGTAAATTCATTTAATTTTCTTTGTATGTAGTCCCCTGATGAAATATCTTAAAAGACTTGTACTCCGTATTTAGAAACGGAGGGAGTAGTCTATAGTAAATACGGGATGAGTCGTGGAGGACAAAGCAGTTTGGAGTTTTGTTGTGAGCTTGCGCAGTCACCCTTTTGGCATTAGACTTGGGTCGTCGGCTGGATGAAAAAGAAAAGTCAGAAACGAAATGACCGACAAGTTGAGCTAATCAGATCGATGGATGGATCGATCGCCCACCACCATGACGAATGAAGAAGGAGGCAATAATAATAATAATATCAAGAGAGAGGGAGACGTCGCCGTCTCACAGAGGGATACACATCAGCGAGCCTGATCTCATCTCATCTGGTGCGCGCGTTCCCGTTTCCTCGCGTCCCCCATCCACATGCGCCCACGTGCTGACACGTACTGTACTTACATACGTGTGGTGTGGTTCCATAGGGCAGGGAGACACGGATGGCTGGCTGGATGGGGTTGTGGATAAGGATAGGCAGCTCAGATTCACACGCACACGATGCATGCATGTGCAATTGTACTTCTTCCTTTTTCTTCCGCTTTGGCAAAGGAGCATGCGCAGTTGTGATGCACGGGAGGGAGAGTACCGATTTTTCGCAGAGTCGACGTGGAGCAATTGTACGTGCGCGAGGGAACGGGACCGGATCAGATCGATGAATGGGATACGTACATGCTAGCTGCACATGCGCGTTGCCACATAAGAGTACTGTACTACAGTACCTCACTCCTGCTTTCACGGTGACTTGGCACGTCCATGGTAAATTAAAGGGCAGTGCTAGGCGCCGGCGCACCGGCCCGAGGGCTCGCGTTGGTCGCGCAGCGGCCGTCAGATCAGGCCCCTGACTGTCAGATCAGGTCGCGCGAGTCCCCATTCGTCCGTCATCCTCGCACGAGCCGCCGTCCCAGCACGTGCCTCGTCCGCGCCGACGCCCCAGCACGCGTCGACCGTCCTCGCCTGCGCCGACGCCCCAGCACGCGCCGACTGCCTCGCCTCGCCTCCTCACCGCTGGTCGCCCTCACCGTCGGTCACCGCCGGTCGCCGCCGGTCGCCGCCTCGGCCGCCCGTCGAAAACACCATGGATGCAGCCCGTCGGTCTTCACCTCGTCGCATCTCACCTCCTGTGTTGCAAACGCTGGATAAAAAGTTTCAACCGTGTGTAGAAAAAGCTTCAACCGTTAAGAAAAACAGCTTCAACCAAAAACTTCAACGAAGGAAAGTTGCAAACGTTGACAAAAAAAGCTTCAACCGTGTATGAAAAAAGTTTCAAACGCCGCTCCGACTGCAGCATCTCGCGTGGTCACTTCTCAAAAAGTTTCAACCGTGTATAGAAAAGCTTCAACCGTTAAAAAAAAGCTTCAACCAAAATACTTCACGAGGAAAAATTTTGCAAACGTTGACAGAAAAAGCTTCAACCGTATATTAAAAAAGTTTCAACCGTCGCCCGGCTGCAGCATCTCGCGTGGTTCACCTTCGGTCACCGCCGTCAGGCGCAGCGGCTGTCGGTGAAGAAGCCGCAACGTTCGCCGACAACGCCTGAGGTTGCAGGGGGGAAAGGGAGAGGAGGGGAGTAGAAGGAGGAGTAGGAGGAAGGAGATGGAGGAAGGGGGAGAGGAAAGGAGGAGGCGGTGGGCACGCGAGATCCCCGCTGTCAGGCGCAGCGGCTGTCGGTGGAAAAGCCACAGCGCTCGCCGACAACGCCTGAGGTTGCAGGGGGAAGGGGGAAAGAAGAGGGAAGAAGAAGGAGGAGGAGGAGGAAGGAGATGGAGGAAGGGGGAGAGGAAAGGAGGAGGCGGTGGGCACGTGCGATCTGGTCGATTCAACGCCAGCCACGCGACCGGCCGAACATTTCGACCGACGCGCTGACGGAAAACGTTTATCTAAATTAAATAGTACCGATGTTAAATTGATACTTCCTTGTTGTATAACTACTGATTAATCTTTGTAAAAGACTACCTGTAGGTGACCTTTTAAGGAAAATGTTTCCATAATTGCATAATATTTCATTCATAATATCGTATTGTTCTTCTAGATCCCTACTGGTTAAAGCCGTACTCCCTCCGTTTACTATTATGGGCATCATCCTTTTATGGAGAGACAAGGTATGATTGTCCTTATTATTGTCCTTGTCAGAGTGAGTTGTCATGTCCTTATCATACCTTGTTGGCCACTAGATGCATCTACACACATGTACATGTATACATAATGGAAACAGTACTCTTGCACTATTATCTACTCTTGTATCTACCTAAGTGTTGTCTATACAAAGTATTGCTTATTTTTACCCATCGACAAAGAAGGCGAGCTTGCCGTCTTGGGTCACTCAATCCTGACACTCTCGACTTTTGACCACATGTGTTGCATTTGTATCAAAGGTTGTTTCCAAAAGTTTTGAGTAACTAGATTATTTACTAGTCCTTCTGTAAATAAGTTGATCGAGATCTTGTATTCAAGCGACTTAGTCAAGAAGAACATACTTTTAAAATGTTTTTGATTCTTCAAAATTCTGTAAATCAAAAACAGTGATCTGAGTGGAAAGTTTCAACGGTATGGGCTTCCTTTGATTCAAAGGCATTTTACTGAATTTCTTTATCTAATTTTTTCTAGAGCCATGTTTGATTGGTAGGACTAGAACCCTTAGAAATTTACGTGTGGGTTACTTAATTTGCATTCAGTTTCAAACAAAAAGTTTCCATTTAGTCTAAACATTTAAAAATCTACCTTTGTTTATAGGGAAAATCTAAGGAGAAGGGCCGCACCATAGCTCTCCCATGCGACGGTTTACACAACCTCATGCGCATGCAAGAATCTTCTACCTCATGATTACATCATCGCATTAAATATTTTTTCTAAATTTTAAAAATGATTTACCTCATAAATTAATAATATGATTGAAGATTCGCTTTCACCGTTAGGTTCGTCTCGACGAGACCTTTAAAATAAGATCCCATGTTGACATGTTTCGTTGATTTTTTTTCGTCGTTTTTAGTTGTCATATTTATGTCATTGTACTTATCATCTTACAAATGTACAGTTGTCTTAAAAATTATACATAGTTATCGGGACAATGATTTTATACTCCCTCCGTTCCAAAATTCTTGTATTTGTCTTGTCTAGAGATGAATATATTTAAATACTAAAATATGACTAGATACATTCATATCTAGACAAATCTAAGACAAGAATTTTGAGACGGAGGGAGTACCTTTTAAGTACTGCAGTGTTATGTGGAGCTAAAAAATGGTTATTAAAGCACTAACAATAAGCAAATAAATGCATGAACCAACATAAGTACAATGAATCAAGTTTTTTAATGGGGTATATCGACATTCATAAACCTGATAACCAAGTTGATTTAATATAAGAACTATGTGATAAATAATATGACAAGTGATAATAATTTGGCAAGTACGGACGAAAACAAAAGTTATCAAAACATGTCGATATGTGATCTAGTTTTGAAGATCTCGTCGCGATAAAGTCAGTGATGAAAACGGATCATTAGTTGAGATAACGGCTTAGGAGATAAATCTTTTTAAAAATGCAAAATCAAAAGAATAGGTAATGATGTCATATTGCATGCATGTAAAAATGGATGGAAGGGAGCCGCATGAAAAGACTAGTATGCGGCGCCGCTCCCTAATGAAGTCCTTGTTTATATGGCAACTGGCCAACTGTGACATACTAGTATGCAACACGTCTCAAAGGAAATTCACCTTTTTATTTTACTCTCTCCGTTCTAAAATTCTAGTCTTAGATTTTTCTAGATATAAATATGGTCCTGTTTGAATCATAATAGATTATAATAATCTAAATTATGAAGATAGATTATATAATCTGGTTTATAAAAACAATCTAGGTAGACATGTTTGGAGATTAGATTATATAAACTGTAATTCAGGTTTTACATTGCATAATGACCTGTCTGTCCTTTGTTTTTTTTAAAAGAGAAGGGTGGCGGTGGTAGGAATGTAATTATATCCAACTTTACAATGGAATGGGTCATTAGCAATTCATAATCTAATTTTAGCTGGTATAGAGTAGATTATGAGTTTTTAATAATCTATCCATCTAGTTTTTATAATCTACACCATATCTGTCCTGTTTGAAGACATAATAGATTATAAAAACTGAATTATATAATCTGGGTGGTTCCAAACATGGTCTATATCTAGTCACATTTTAGTATTTTGGTACATCCATTTCTAGACAAAACTAAAATAAGAATTTTGGGACAAAAGGAGCATTATGGAAGCAAATAATTTTTGGACTTCCAAAGAAAATAACATACGTACTTCCTTTGTAAGGAAATGTAAGAGTGTTCAGATCATTTGTTTTGTCCATTCATGCATTTTAAGAATTCTGCCAATAAAAAAGACCATGCATGGTGATAGTAGTACCAACTACTCCTATGAACGAATAATGGCCTAAAATTGAACCGAATGAGATGATATTCATTGAACCTGGACATGCATGCTCTCCCTAGTTAACAACCCTGGATGCATTCTCAGGCTCGAGTCAATCGATCAACGGGTTGCCAGGCCGATCGGGTGGATATATCCAGGCATCTTGACTACATGCTTCACATGGGACATGGCTATATGCATCTAGACGTGATTTTGCATGCTTCGATTACAAACACTTGCAAGAGGCGCGTGGTGCTGTCAATGACGGTGTACCCGATCGATAATCGATTGACGAAGCTCCAATCATATAGGTTCGTTGAATCTAGACTCGACATACTCCCTCCGTCTGTTTATCAAGGACATCCAAGATTGAAAATTTGCAGGGGCATGTAGGTGCGGCGAAGCACCTGCGCATATGTCTAAGTAGTTGATCTGCGTTGTCATTCGAAAAGTTATTTCGGTAAAAAATGGCAAAAAGTTGGATGCAAATTTAAATGTAACGATTCGATGATCCAAGGGATCGATACAAGGGGAAGGGAATGCGATCGGGATTTGTTTTATCGAGGAAGGAGGTGAGTTACACAAAAAGTTAGATGGGATCAAAGAAAAGTAGGGAGAGAATCCACAGCCGCCACCTGGCCCACGCACATAGGTGTCCACCGCATCAGATGGATGCATATGTGACACTCCCTTCTTCAGATACAACCTCCTCTTCAGGTTGGTCATGCTCGGTTGTTGCTGCAGGGTCCTCTTGTTCGACCGCGTCTTGGTCGTGCCATATGGTTGCTGAAGAAAAACATCGTCGAAGGGTGTCATAGTCCTTTCAGGTAGTGCTTGACGATGAAGAAGACCATCGGATCTGTAGTTGAACGATGGCGCTGTTGCCCCGCTTGACCATGCGCCGCTCCAGATTCTCCACGGGCTTGATGTCTCCAGTTGCCAAATCCGGAGGGCACAGAAGCTCGACGAAGACGGGAGCTTAGTTTGGTGTGAACGGATTCAATTGCGAGACGTGGAAGACGTTGTGGATGCGAATGTCCGGAGGTAGCTCGAGCTTGTAGGCGAGGGCGCCGATCTTGTCTTGAATCTTGAATGGTCCATAGAACTTGTAGGCGAGCTTGGCGCACGACTTGTTGACGACAGAGGATTGCGCGTAGGGGTGCAGCTTGAGGAGCACGGAGTAGCCCACTCCGAAGCTGCGCTCCAGGCGATGGTGGTCTGCGTGTTTCTTGAAACGGTTGTCGGCGCGTTGGATCTGATCCCTTAGGCGCGTAGTGTTCGCACCGCAATCCTAGTGCTCGGCATCGATGGTGGGCGCCGTCGTGTGAAAGCACAATTGCTCCCTAGGGTTTCACACAATTGCTCCCTAGGGTGGTTTTGATAATTGATCACAACATATGCATCATTGGACTAATATGTTTTCCAAGTATATTTCAGAAAAAGTTCAAAAGATGCTATGGCTTAAGGTTTATATGGAGATGCTCCTGGATGCAAGAAAGGAATAATATTGGCTCAAGCTTCAAGCTGGAAGACTCTTCATTTTATATTTGTGAGAAATCACTTTTGTGTCCATAGGAAAGCCAATACTATTAAAAGGGGATGAGGTAGTAAAATGAATTGATTGCTCAAATGCTCAAAGTTAGCCACCAAAACACTCGGTAATTTTTCCCACATATCCACTCTGTCAAGATTCACATTCAGAAATTCGGGGTCACCAACATTTCCATATCGGACCCACCGAGTTTAACCTGAGATAGAAACCCTAGTCATTCCCACCAAATCGGTGCTACCGAGTTCATTGTGACCAACATTCTGTTGCCAAGATACACAAAATCGAAATTTCCGAGTTTGAGTATCGGTGCCACCGAGTTTGGTCATCTGACCGTTAGTCACCTTTTTAGTGCCACTGAGTTTCATATATCGGTCTCACCGAGATTCAAAAGTTCACACCTTTGTGCTAATCGGTACCACCGAGTTTGGCTTTTTGTGTGTAACAGTTGGATTTTGGCTGCTGCCTATATATACCCCTTCATTCACCTCTCATTCATGGGAAAAGCACTCAGAACACACACTTCACTACGAGATCCATTTTCTGAGAGAGAACCACCTACTCATGTGTCGAGGCCAAGATATTCCAATCCTATCATTTGAAACTTGATCTCTTGCCTCCCCAAACTGCTTTCCAAGAAATCAACCTCTCCTACCCATGCATATTCTGCGAGAGAGTGATATGTGTTGAGGAGACTATCTTTAGAAGTACAATAACAAGGAGTTCATTGATCTACCACATCTATTACCTTTTGGAGGGTGGTGCCTCCTAGATTGGTTAGGTGTCGCTTGGGAGCCTCCTACTTCGTGTTGTGGAGTTGAACCAAGATGTTTGTAAGGGCAAGGAGATCGCCTACTTCATGAAGATCTATCGTGAGTAAGGCTAGTCCTCCATGGACGGAAGTCGTGGTGGAATAGACAAAGTCGCTTCTTTGTGGACCCTCCGTCGGTTGAGCCCCCCGTGCACTCTCGCATCCGTTACCCTCCGTGGGTTGAAGTCTCCACTAAGATGGACGTACGATAGCGCCACCTATCGGAACCATGCCAAAAATAGCCGTGTCAACCTCATGCGTTTGATCTCCCTACCTTACTCCTCTACTTTACACTTGCATGTTTTACTTTCCACTACTATACTATTAGAATTGCATGTGTAGGGTGTACTTGACGTGCTATAACTGTCCTAGCTGCCTCTCAAGTAGAATTGGGAAAAGGCAAAAATTTTATCTTGTCAAGTAGTCTAATCACCCCCTCTCTAGACATACTTTCGATCCTACAAGTGGTACATAGATTTTATCTCCATTTCATTGGTTTAACAACCTAGGAGAGTATGGCATCTAGTGAGGGAAATTATCATCATAGAGGTCCATATTTTGATGGCACTAATTTTGCTAGTTGGAAGCATAAAATGAAAATGCATATTCTTAGCTTTAATCCTCATGTTTGGGTTGTTATTCGTGTTGGTGTGCAAGGTAACTTCTTTGGAGAAGGGCATGAGCCAAATCTTGATGCAACAACTGATGAACTGAAGATGTTGCAACTTAATGCTCAAGCCCGCGACATCATCTTCAACTGCCTATGCCCCGAAGAGTTCAACAAAATAAGTCGTCTTGAGAATGCAAAATAAATTTTGGATACTTTGCTTGATATGCACGAAGGTACTGATTCTGTCAGAGAATATAAGTTGGATGTGCTTCAAAGTCAGCTTGACAAGTTCAAGATGAAGGATGGTGAAGGTGTAGCTGAAATGTACTCTAGGCTAGCTCTCATCACCAATGAGATTGCCGACTCAGGAAGCAAAGAGATGACCGACAAATTCATCATCAAGAAGATACTTAGAGTTCTCGATGGCAAGTATGCCACAGTGTGCACATTGATCCAAATGATGCCAAATTACAAAGATCTCAAGCCAACTGAAGTCATTGGTAGGATTGTTGCTCATGAGATGTCACTCAAGGATAAAGATGAGCTACACAACAAGTCAAGCGGTGCTTATAATGCTTCATGTGATTCTCCCGCTACTTCAAAGGACAATCTTGTCACTGATGAAGATATAAGCCTCATGGTCAGAAAATTCAACAAGTTCTATAAGAGTAGATGCAAAGAGAGAAGCTCAAGCTCGAGACATGAAGAGAAGTGTTCGTCCAGTCGTGACCGAAACTGCTACAATTGTTGGAAGCCCGGACACTACTCAAATGAGTGCTCGGCTCCCTACAAAAGAAGGGAAGAGTCACCTCGAAGACGAATCTCAAGAGATGAGTCACCTCGCAAAGAGAGAAGGAGTAGAGAAGATCACTATGAACGAAGACATTCACGGAGAGGCAAGGAATCGGACAAGAATGACAAATACACGAAGAGCAATTCAAGAACAAGACATCAAGCTCATGTTGGTGAATGGGTGTCTGGCTCCGAGTCTGATCACCACTCCGAGAGAATCTATCACTCCCACTCCAACTATAGTCAAGATGAAGGTGTTGCCGGGGCTGCACTTGTTTCAACCAACTCCTCTGACTTATTTGATTGACCAAATGAGGGAGTCGGAAACTGCTTCATGGATAAAGGCCCCAAGGTATCACATCCCGAGTATCTTGATTTTAATAGTGATGAGGATGACTTGTTAGGAGAAGATGACTTGCTTCTTGATAAAACTAGTGATTGCACTAAAAATGAACTTGTTAATTATCATGCTAGTCAAGAGAAATCGAATGATGATGATAAGAAAGAAATTGAATGACTAACTCAAGAACTAAAAACTCTTAAGTTAGCTCATGAGACTACTCTAGAAGATCATAGAGAGATTGCAAGAACCCATGAGAAGCTACGCTTCGAGAAGCTCAACTTGGAGCAAAAGCATGAGTTCTTAAAAGCAATCAATGATGATCTTTTAAAGAAGAGTTATTCTTATCTAGCCAAATGATTACTCTTGTCCAACTTTGTTCCACAAGTTAAACATAGGAACACTAGTAACAAAAGCAAGAAGGTTTCTTCATCTACTAACAACCATGCTAAGGCTAACATCAATGATGTTGTTGCTATTAGCTCTATTGATTCCACGAAAAATTCTCTTAGCCAAGTTACACTTGAGCAAGAAAATGATCTATTAAAAGAGATTATAGAGAAAGGTGTCTTCAAGAGCCTTGCCGGAAGTAAACAATTCGAGGAAATTGTGCACAAGCAAGGAGGACATCGGAAGAAACAAGGTGTTGGCTACTTCAACGTCAACGGAGTGTTTGGGAAGAAGGTCCATGTCCCACTCGCAAGTTTGTTACCCAAGAGGAGAAGTGTGATCCCACTCCACCCAAAGGAACACACTCACAAGATGGCTTTCTACTAAAATACCACAAAGGTATGAGAAAGCTTCAAGATGACATTGACCTATTTGAAGAAGAACCCCAAGCCAAGGTCAAGTGGGTTCCCAATGACACTACTAGCTCTACCTCAACAAGTGCTACCACAACTCCAAGGATTCCCACCAATTTGATGTGGATCCCCAAGAGGAAGTACTAGGGAAGTTCTTGAGGGATGACTCCGCCAATGAATTTCACTCTTATTCATTTTGGCAAGAAGTATTTGCAATCAACCTCAACCATATGCATTAGTTCAAGGAGTCACACATTCTCTCAAAGGTAAGCAAGGAACAAGGTAATTAATGCATCTTTGGACATCATCCCATTTGTGTTTCACTCCATGTCCATAGATATTCTTGCATATGTTCCGCGTGCTTTGGGACTAACCCATGTAGGTGAGAAGAGTATGAAAACAACAAGGATTACTCCCAACTCAAGATGATCTTCATCAACATTGAGCATCCACCACTACTTCACCTACTTGAAGTCTTCTACGACAAAAACCAAGGTTAGTTGATCCCTCTTAGTGGGGATGTCATATCAAGGGGGAGCTTTACTCTAAGACTTAAGTATAAGCATCTCCTAAGGATATAGACACATTAATGCTTATGTAAAAGTGGTAACCCCACTTATGCTTAACAATGAGTATGACCTATGATCAAGTAATCTTACTTGGCCCCTATGTCAATATACTCATATATAGATGACTTTGTCATCGCCCAAGTGCTTGATAGCTGCTAGGATGTTTGTGCATGTTCACCATGTTTTTCTCTATCATTCTTATTGTGTGAGCATGTTGGTATGCATGTGTTTGATCATTCGAGGACATCCAATTGTTGTCATTTGGCTCTTGATTTATCTTTTGCCAATTGGATGGACAAGAATGCCTAGGACCCTTCTCTAGCTATCTATGCTATCTCATCTCAAGTTCCATTCATGCTTCATCACAAAACTTGAACAAGCACTTGTCAATCCCTTTGTGTGAAGGTGCACTTGGAGTTCCGTATGGTAAGTGTCTAACCTCCAAAACCTCTGTGTGAATGAACTTAGTGAAATCAACTTCACAAACTCGGTTCCACCGAATTCCACAGTTGATCTAGATTTTCCATCTCGGTACCACCAAAATCACAAACTCGATTCCACCGAGTTTCCCTGACTGCTGACAGTAAAGGAACTCGGTGACACCGATTTCGTAATCTCGGTGACACCGACAGCGAATGGGTATATATTCCAGCAGACCGAATTTTTGATTTCACTTCGTCAAAGCCATTTCATCCCAAAATCCTAGGCCGCCTCTAGACCCCCTGGTCGTCGCCCTTGAGTCCCCGTGCGTCTCCGCCGCTGGGAATCGCCGCCGCCGACAGATTCCTCACCGCCGTCGCTGCCGTAGCCGGACCACCGCCAAGTTAGGGTATGGTTCGGATCCCGTGTGCGTTCCTCCATCTGATTCTTACGCAATGGGAAGATTTATCCACAAGCGACCGTGTGCATCCTCTCTTTCCACCAGATAAATCCGTAGATTAGAGAACTAGGAGATTTTTAGGGTTAACTGTCCGCACACCCCATCTCGGTGCCTCTGAGTTGCAAAACTCGATGCTACCGATTTTGGACCTAGGTTTCCTGAGAATGAACTCGGTGAGATCGAGTTGTCATTTTTGGTTCCACCAAAATGATGACCAACTTTCTGTTAAGGAGTTCATGTGTCTCGGTGACTCCGAAATTTCAAACTTGGTTCCACCGATATGTGTTCTACAGAAAGTTAAAACTAAGGATTTCTCTGTTCAAATTTTCAAAAATATCTGAATTTTTTGATGCTCATTCTTTGTGTCTTTCCTATATCCATTTCACAGGTTTTGCTGTTTGCTGCCGAGTTTGTGCTTGCCTGTCAAATATCTATGGTTCAGAAGATAGTCAAAATGACTATAGGGAGCAGAGCGTAGAGATGGACTCACACACTAGTCCAAAGAAGTCCGCTTCTGACCCAAGTTCTCCCAACTCTCATGGTTTGCCCTAGGCAGCCACGAGGCAAAGGAAGAACCTGGTTTCTGATGAAGAGGACTCAGACTTTATGCCAGAGGAAACTTCAGCTCCTTCAAAGGCTCGAAGGAAAACTGCCAGGAAAGTAACTGCTATCCCTGCTGATCTGAGAACACCTGAATATGCCAGGAAGAGCACAACAATTTCCAGAGATGTACGTGCTAAGAAGGCTGGTGTGAACAGGCCCAGGAAGAGAACTGTTCATCTTATTGGGAGAAAGACTTCAATGTATGAAGACCCAGAAGATGCCGAGGAAGAAGCTCCTGAGGAAATCCCAGTTCCTCCCAAGAAGAAGAAACTGATGGCTAATGCTATGAAGTCTGCTCCTAAGCCTCCTACCAAAGCAAAGAAGGTTGTAGCTCCGAGAAGGATTACCAAGGACATACCTGCAGCTGCCAAGAGCAAAGGCCCTGCATCTGGTGCTCATGCTGGAGAGGAGGAAGAAGATGAGAAAGTACCAATTCTCAGGAAGCTCAGACCAACCCTGCCTATTCACAATGCTGCTCATCCAATAGCAGAAGATATGAAGAAGAGGAAGGATGTCGGACTAAGAAAGTGGAGAGCTAATGATCCATATCCTGCCAGGAGAAGAACTATTGTTGATCCAAGGTTTCACACCAAGGAACAACAAGATTTTTATGAGTCTGTCTTGTTTGACAAGAGTCCTGCTGTCAGTGATATGAGGTATGTCGACTGGGCATATATCAAGGAAAATGAGAATTTCTTTCCCCATGTTCAAGAGAACTTCATGCTAGTTGACATTGAAAAGTTTGTTGGCAAAGAGATGACCCCATGGAATGATGAGTTGATCATGCAATTCTATGAAACTGTTCATTTTTATGATGATTCTTTAGTCTAGATGACTGATGGTCACAAGTATGAAGCCACAATTGATGAATGAGCTGATATCATTGGTTCCCCCAAGCAGGAAGATCGAGATGTAGATGTGTATGCAGAAGCGAAGCAGAGTCACAACTCAATGGCCAATATGTACAAGACAATTCCACACAAGTACCTGGCTAGTCACAAGATGGGTTCAGTGTACTTTCTACAAGCAGGCATTCCTACTACAAACACTATTCTAAGATACACCCCGATGCCTAAATCAGGAGACGAAAATATGATTAGAGGACATTCCATCAACCTGCTGCACCTGCTAGACACTCATACCAGATTCAAAGTGATGGATTTGATAGTAGAAACTATCCGTAGGACTGCTGTGGGTCAGAAGAGATCATGTGGATATGCTCCTTACATTCAAATGTGTATCAATGCCAAGCTAGGAAAGAATGCATATCTACATGATCGTCCCCATCTACCTATTCAGCCAGAGTTTGAAGACAATGAAGTGGTAATGGACGGCAATGATCCCATGTCAGCTGCAACAAGAATGGCAGCAGAGGCAGCAGAAGGTGAGGCTGCTAGAAATAGGCCACCACCAATTTCACAGCTCAGAACTCAAGCTGAGCAAATGAAATTTCTAGTTAGCTCTTTCCAAGGCATGGAGAAGAACATCCAGGAGATAGTGCAAAGTCAGAAAAGCCTTGAGAGAGTCGTGGAAACCAAGTTTCATGACATGGATGTGAAGGTTTCTGAGTTGACAACTATAGTCAAACAGCTTCAACATGAAGTTGACTCAGTGGAGATCCCACGCTCATATGAGGAAGATGAAGATGATGATAATGATGAGGAAGAGTATCCTCCTCCCACTACTACTCGGTTCAGCACCACGCCTAGGTCAGTTGTTGTTCCTGCTCACGAGACAAGACAGACATCTTCAGCACAAGCTTCAGCACCTTCATCAACAGCTCCAGCTGAAGCACCTTCAGTATCAACTCCTCCAGCTCCAGGACATTCAGCAGAAGCCTTCACGGATGCTCTTCTATCAACTCCATCATCAGCTACCCAGAGAGACTAGTAGTTCTATACTTTTGAAATTTTTGGTAACTTGTTGCCAAAGGGTAAGAAATGTACAAATCATAGACTTTGTGTGAGAGAGAGTTTTTGACCCTATTTGCTCTCATTTGGTTTAAAAAACTTCGGTCTTTTGGATGAATTTATCCTATCTATGTGATTGATCATACGCTTTATCTTGTTTGATGCTACACTATTATCTTTTAGCTATCTATGTGATGATCACTCACTTATCTTGTTGGTGCCATGTGCATTGCTATTCATTCCTATTTTGTTTACGCACCACCAAGATGCATGTGACATGGAAGAGTGACCCATGATCCTAATCGATTGTGCATTTGCATTCAAACGCAGATTTTAAATAATGCACAAATTTAGGGGGAGCTCTTGCTTTTCACATAATTCTCAAAGCAACGATGCTAATCATTGATTATATCTGTTGTCGAAGCTTTGATCTATATGTTGTCATCAATTACCAAAAAAGGGGAGATTGAAAGCACAGTTGCTCCCTAGGGTGGTGTTGATAATTGAGCACAACATATGCATCATTGGACTAATATGTTTTCCAAGTATATTTAAGAAAAAGTTCAAAAGATGCTATGGCTTAAGGTTTATGTGGAGATGCCCCTCGATGCAAGAAAGGAATAATATTGGCTCAAGCTTCAAGATAGAAGACTCTTCATTTATATTTGTGAGAAATGACTTTTGAGTCCATAGGAAAGCCAATACTATTAAAAGGGGATGAGGTAGTCAAATGAAGTGATTGCTCAAATGCTCAAAGTTAGCCACCAAAAAACTTAGTCATTTTTCCTACATATCCACTCTGTGAGGATCCACATTCACAAATTTGGTGTCACCAACATTTCCATATCGGACCCACCGAGTTTGACCTCAGACAGAAACCCTAGCCATTCCCACCAAATCGGTGCAACCGAAACCAAGTCGGTGCTACCGAGTTCAGTGTGACTAACATTCTGTCGCCAAGATACAAAAAATCGGAATTTCCGAGTTTGAGTATCGGTGCCACTGAGTTTGGTCATCTAACCGTTAGTCACCTTTTTGGTGCAATTGAGTTTCATATATCGGTCTCACCGAGATTCAAAAATTCACACCTTTGTGCTAATCGGTACCACCGAGTTTTCAACTTTGGTGTCACTGAGTTTGCCCTTTTGCGTGTAACAGTTTGATTTTGGCTGTTGCCTATATATACCCCTTCACCCACCTCTCATTTGTGGGAACACACACTTCACTATCAGATCTATTTTCTGAGAGAGAACCACCTACTCATGTGTTGAGACCAAGATATTCCAATCCTATCATTTGAAACTTGATCTCTAGCCTCCCCAAACTGCTTTCCACTAAATCAACCTCTCCTACCCATGCATATTCCATGAGAGAGTGATTTGTGTTGAGGAGACTATCTTTAGAATCACAAGAGCAAGGAGTTCATTGATCTGCCACATCTATTACCTTTTGGAGGGTGGTGCCTCCTAGATTGGTCAGGTGTCGCTTGGGAGCCTCCTACTTCGTGTTGTGGAGTTGAACCAAGATGTTTGTATGGGCAAGGTGATCGCCTACTTCGTGAAGATCTACTATGAGTAAGGCTAGTCCTCCGTGGAGAAAGTCGTGGTGGAATAGACAAGGCCGCTTCTTTGTGGACCCTCCCGTGACAGCCCCAATGCTTTTCCTTCCTCCTTTGTAACTCCTTTCCATGTTTGGCAACCTTGTGATGCACGTGATGGATGGGAGACTTGGTGATGTTGTCATTTCGTGTGCATCATGCATCATGCATAGCTTTTAATTCTTTTGTCTTCCTTGTTTGATAATGGTGTGGTGGTGTCACCTTGGTGGTGTATGTGATTGCATGTGTCTTGTGATTGTTCTTGTGGAGTGCGGTGTGGGTGCAACAAGAGCCCTTCAAAACCTTAGTTGCACCATGTCCAAAACCCTCTCTCCTTTCATATAACTTAGGGCAAATTTGAAGTTTATGTTTTGTCCTATTAAAAATCTTCAAGTTATTTAAGACCCTTTTAAATATTTGTGGCTGGCAACGCACACTTATTTGAATTTATTTCCCTTTTGTTTTATTTTAAAACAGAGCCACATTCTAATAAAACATGTTATTTTTCTTTTCTCTAAAATGTCCCACCTATTTTTATTAATAGGAGGTTCATTATATATTTTAAAAAGTATTTTTTACTTTGACTAAAACTCTTCTCTTTCCTCCCTGGCTTTTAGCTCCAAACTGTTGTGGTTTTATTTTATAGACAGACCCAATGTTTTATTTCTTTGAGAGGGAGTGTGAGCCAGACCCAGCTACCTCTACGGCCTAGTACCCCTTCGGTCCAGCCCGTCCCGCTTCCGTTCTTCCTCCTGCAGTTGTCACTCTGTATGACCTCCTCCTCCACCACTGATGCTCTCGACCCATCATCAGATGGCCAGGAGCAGGTGGATGGGGTTATTTAGGAGCCCCTGTGGCCTAGGGTTGCGATCTCTCCTCTCCACCACCGACATCCTCTTCTCCCTCCTTCTTTACCCCTCTGCAAGATGAGCTTCACGTGAGGTTCGGTAAGTTCAGAGAAGAAAACAGAGTTGCATCGCCACCGTCTCCGCCGTCTCCCTCGTCGCCGGCAGCTTCCCCATGGCATCCAAGATGAGGACAAGGATGCTCGTGCCTCCCTCGTTCCATTCCTGTCGCTAGGGGAGGCTGGAGACCTTCCCTGGCGTCGTCTGTAGAAGTTAATCATGTTATGTCTTTAGGATTAGGAAAGAAAGCCAAACCGAGTCCTAGTAGTATTATGATTCCTAGTCCTAGTCTATTCCCATAGTCCCTTGTGGACGTGTATAAAATACACCCTAGGGGTGTTGATTGTAACACCAAAAAAACGAAAAGCAATACAAAGCAAAGGCTCGACACGGGCCTTTAGCCATCAAATCCATCGATGAGTTTTATTCGTGTCGCTACTCGCTAGTTACGCAAGTTTCGTCAAGTAGCCGGCCGAAGCAAGAATCGCGTAGGCACGCCTGTACAGCTGCATACGCACGTTCAAAAGCCAACAATTGGTATCAGAGCCTCGACGATCTACGACCTACGATGACGGAGAGCGACGTTGAGTCGGTCAAGTCCGGCAAGGGCGGTGCCAAGGCGATCAAGAACGGCGACAAGGTGAAGAAGGGCGTCAAGTCAGCAACCAGTGGTGGAGGAACGAGCGGCGCCAACGTCCAAGCGCATCGCAACATCCCCATCCAGTACCCGATGCTCACCGACGCCAACTACGGCGTGTGGGCGGTGAAGATGAAGATTATTCTCCGAACCCTCCGAGTGTGGCAGGCAATCACGGACGGCGACGTCGATGACGAGTCCGATGAAGGTGCCATGGTCGCCATAGCCCAGTCTGTGCCGGATTCCGTACTAATGACATTGGCGGAGTTCGAGACGGCAAGAGAGGCGTGGAACGCACTCAAGGAGATGAGGATCGAAGAAGATCGCATCACCAAGGCTCGGGCACAAGTGCTGAAGCGCCAATTTCACAAGTTGCAGATGGAGGAAACTGAATCGATGAACGACTATGCCATGCGTCTTACTACTTTGGTGGGAGAGATCCGTGCGCTTGGTGCAAAGCTCGATGAGACCGAGATTGTGGAATTTTTTTTCAGTTCGGTGACTGATAAATTCACGTACATCATCGGCACGCTCGAGCAGCTTTACGACATCGACGACATGACCATAACGGAGGCAATCGGACGCTTGCGGACATGGAAAGAGAATGCTCGTGGCTGTCGGAAGGGCAAAGGAGGAGGTAGCGACCAACTCATGTACTCACGCGCAGATTGGGAGGCCCCAAGTAGCAAAGCAAGGCGTGATGGTGGCAAAGGCTCAAGCAATGTGAAGCGCGACGGACAAACCGAAAAAGGCAAAGTAAAAGGCAAGCCACAAGGTCGTGGTAAGGCGGACCAATCTAAAGGGCGGAAGTCACAGAACTTGGATTTATCCGAGGTTAAGTGCTATAACTGCAACGAGATGGGTCACTTTGCAAAGGATTGTCCGAAGCCTAACAAGCGGGAGATCAAGGCAAATTTGGCAAAGGAGGAAGACAAAGGTCCAGGTCTTCTGATGGCCGAAGTTTGTGATCTCGCTGAAACGGTGGTTGTGAAACCAACCCGGAAGGTGCTACTTCATGAGAAGAATGTGACACCTAAGTTATCCGGGAATCACAATGTGTCGTGGTATCTCGACACGGGTGCCAGTAACCACATGACGGGATGCAAGGAGAAATTTCTCGAGCTGGAATATGATGTTCAAGGCTCGGTCAAGTTCGGTGATGGTTCACCTGTGGAGATTTGCGGGCAAGGATCTGTCCTCTTCGAGGGTCTCACAGGCGAACATCGCATACTCACCGGAGTGTACTACATCCCACGGCTTCGCAACAACATTATCTCTATTGGGAAGCTTGACGAGAATGGATGCAAGGTGAATATCGAGAACGGAGTGATGACGATCTTCGACAACCTCCGAAACATGCTAGCTCGTGTTAATCGCACACGGAATAGGCTCTATATCCTCAACCTTGATCAATCTCAACCGGAGTGTTGGCTCGCCAAGAGTGATGATGATTCGTGGTTATGGCATGCTAGATTTGAACACGTTAACTTCTACGCCTTGAAGAAGATGTCAAAGATGGAGATGGTATCCGGGATGCCATTTATCGACCATGTTGATCGAGTATGTGACGGGTGCTTGGTTGGAAAACAGCACCGCAGGCCATTCCCTGCTCAGTCTACCTATCATGCAAGTGATGCACTCGAGCTGCTCAATGGTGATCTATGTGGCCCTATCACCCCAGCAACTCACGCGGGAAAGAAGTATTTCTTCCTCGTGGTAGACGACTACTCGAGATATATGTGGGTCGTTCTCCTACGATCTAAAGATGAGGCGTTTGAAGCGTTCAAGAAGCTGAAGACTGCAACGGAGATGGAACACAAGTTGAAGGTTCGCGCTCTACAGACAGATCGCGGCGGAGAATTTACGTCGAACGAATTCAATGATTACTGCGAGAAGATTGGCATAAAAAGGTTCCTCATGACACCTTACACGCCACAGCAGAACGGGGTCGTTGAAAGGCGCAATCAAACCGTCGTTGACATGGCAAGGAGTTTACTCAAGAGCAAGAACCTGCCGGGGATTTTTTGGGGAGAAGTTGTCTCGACGGCGGTCTATCTTCTCAACCGGGCTCCAACGAAGGCGGTGATCGACAAGACTCCGTATGAAGCAATTTACGAACGTAAGCCGAATGTGTCTCATCTACGGACGTTTGGGTGCGTGGCACATGTGAATACGGCAGGTCCACACCTCTCAGAGCTTGTCGATCGTAGCACCAAGATGGTGTTCATCGGATACGAGAGGAGTTCCGGCACCAAGGCATACCGCTTCTATGATCCACAAACCAAGCGTCTACGGATTTCACGCGACGTCGTGTTTGAAGAAAACCAAGCGTGGAATTGGAGCGCCGCAGCCGACAATGCTCCAAACAGTAACATATTCACGGTTGAATTTGCAACTGATGATGATGCAGGGGAGGATGACCAAGTGGTTGATAAGACACCCAACCAAGGTGACCACCATGGTAGTGATCATCATGGTGCCGACACCGACGACGACGTGCATAGGTCGCAAGGAGATAGCGACAACGAAGCGCATGGCACGGGTGGAGATCTCGACGACAACATCGACAACGAGGCGCATAGTGACGATGACAATCAAGATGATGATCATGATCACGACGACTACGTCGATGACGCGGATGTCGATGACACGCCCGAGACTCAGCCATCTTCCTCAAGTGCATCAACATCGACACAATTTGTGTCACCTCCTTCGCAAGCCACAACGGATTCCTCAGGGCCTCGTCGCTACAAGACCCTCAAGAAAGTCTACAAGTACACAAATCCAGTTACGCTCGAATACTCCGGACTATGTCTTTTCGGAGTTGAGGAGCCAGCGAACTTCGTAGAGGCGAGAAAAAGTCCTAGATGGACGCACTCCATGGATGAGGAGATGAAGGCAATTGAGAGCAATGGCACGTGGACCTTGGTAACCCGTCCTTCAAACCAAAAGGCGATAGGTTTGAAGTGGGTTTACAAGTTAAATAAGGACACACAAGGTGCCGTTGTGAAGTATAAGGCAAGGCTCGTTGCAAAGGGCTATGTAGAACGTCAAGGAGTTGACTATGATGAGGTGTTTGCACCGGTTGCTTGAATCGAGACGGTGAGAGTGCTCCTAGCTTTGGCAGCACAAGAGGATGGGAAGGTTCATCATATGGATGTTAAATCCGCTTTCCTCAACGGCGATCTCACAGAAGAAGTGTACGTGGAACAACCCCTCGGCTACGAGAAGAAAGGTGAAGAAGGGAAAGTTTACAAGCTCAAGAAGGCACTTTACGGGTTGAAGCAAGCGCCAAGAGCTTGGAACTCAAAGTTAGACCGGAGTTTGGTCTCGCTCGGGTTCAAGAAATGTCCCCTCGAGCACGCAGTCTATACAAAGAACTCCAAAGGCTCAAACCTGCTAGTTGGAGTTTATGTCGACGATCTGATTATCACCGGAGATAGCGTACAAGAAATTGAACGCTTCAAGGCGAAAATGAAGAACAAGTTTAGCATGAGCGATCTGGGATTACTCAGCTATTACTTGGGCATCGAAGTGAAGCAAAGATCCGGAGAGATTTCCCTATGTCAATCGGCTTATGTGGTCAAGTTATTGGAAAAGTGTGGCATGTCAGATTGCTACGAGACACAAGTTCCAATGGACCAACGTCACAAGTTGAGCAACCGCAGCTCAAATCCACCGGTGGACACCACAATGTATCAAAGCATTGTGGGCAGCCTAAGATATTTGGTGCATACCCGACCTGACTTGGCTTATTCAGTCGGGATCGTGAGTCGTTTCATGGAGAATCCGACAACCGAGCACATGAGCGCGGTCAATCAAATATTGTGCTATGTGAAAGGCACCATTAATCTTGGTTGCACGTACAGAAAGGGAAAGGAAGGATTGATCCTTCGTGGATATTCAGATAGTGACATGGCAGGTGATGTTGATGACCGAAAGAGCACAACGGGCATGGTTTTCTACCTTGGCCCAAATCCGATTAGCTGGAATTCTCAGAAGCAAAAGGTGGTGTCACTGTCTTCATGTGAGGAAGAATACATAGCGGCAAGTACGGCGGCTTGTCAAGCAGTGTGGCTGAGAAGACTCCTAGCTATTCTTGCAAAGAGGGAGGTGCAGAAGGTGTCACTGAAGATCAATAACCAAGCTGCAATCTCGTTGTGCAAAAATCCGGTTCATCACGAAAGGAGCAAGCACATAGATATCCGGTTCCACCATATCCGGGAGTGCATTGAAGAAGGGTTGATCGAGGTTCAACATGTGAACACGAAAGACCAACTTGCCGATATTTTCACCAAGTCCCTCGGTCGACAGAAGTTCATCGAGATGAGGAGGAAAGTCGGAGTGCAAGAAGTGAAGTCAAGCAACAAGATTAAGGAGGTGAATGCAGAAGTTAATCATGTTGTTTCTTTAGGATTAGGAAAGAAAGCCAAACCGAGTCCTAGTAGTATTAGGATTCCTAGTCCTAGTCTATTCCCATAGTCCCTTGTGGATGTGTATAAAATACACCCTAGGGGTGTTGATTGTAACACCAGAAAAACGAAAAGCAATACAAAGCAAGGGCTCGACACGGGCCTTTAGCCATCAAATCCATCGATCAATTTTATTTGTGTCGCTACTCGCTAGTTATGCAAGTTCCGTCAAGTAGCCGGCCAAAGCAAGAATCGCGTAGGCACGCCTGTACAGCTGCATACGCACGTTCAAAAGCCAACATCGTCTCCGCCGTCGTCGTCGCGGAGCGACTGCAGCTTCGTCGCAGGGCCGCCTCGCCTCTCCTTCCTCTTCCTCACATGTTCCTCCTCGTCGCCGTGCCCAGGGTGAGCCGCGTCGTCTTCTCCCCCTCTCCCGCATGCGTGTCCCCTTGCCGTGCTTGGTCGTTGCCTGAGTGGTTCTGTCGCATAGCTGTAGTAACACGTTCGGAGGTGGTAGCGTAGCTGCAGGTTGGTGGGTGCAACAACAGGTAGCAGGCACAACAACTTTGGTAGATCTAGGCAGCACAATAGTAGTAGCCTCCGCGCAGCAGCAGTTGGGTAGTAGCAGGTAGCAGGCGCAGCAGCAGCGCATAGTTGCACGAGCCGCAGCACACGTCGCTGCCGCGTCAGAGGCAGCGCAGCCCAGGGGCCTCGACCCTCTGGTTCGACCAGGTAGCCACGGGAACGGAACCCCCATGGTTCCCGTTCCCCCCGTCGGTAGCTCCTAGCCGCTGTTGCCGCCTCCTAGCTTGTCGGCATCAACTCCTCCTTTGCAGTTCGGTGTGGAGGTAGGAGAAGGCCCGTGGCCTTAGCATATGAGGAGCCGAACCTGTTTGTGTTCGGACCCCCCCCTCCTAGTCTAGTGTTGCGAGCGTCGCGTCCCACCCGGGGGGTCGTGTGTTCGAATCCACCTGGCCCTTTTTATTTTCGTGGTGTGTGTGCTCTGGTGTGTGTATTGTGTGTGTGTGTGGCTGACAGTGGGCCACGTGTCATCTAGTGAGGGGCCCTGGCCACTGCTAGGTGGGTCCCCTCCTTATTTTATTTTCCCTGTTTTATTTTTATTGCTTGTATTTTGTGTGTGTGATAATTTAGGAATATTCCATTTTTGTAATATGCCATATTTGGACTTGCCAAATTGGACAGGCTCAAGAACAACCCTGTTCTTAATATAGCCATAGTTTGATTCCATGTCATTTTTATTTTGTTGTTTGTGGAGTTTTCCTGAATGCAAACATGATAGTATAATGTATGGATTTGGGGTAGAAAATCCCAAGGAATCCAATGGTGTTTCTAGAATATGGTTTTGAGCATTTCTGTGGAAAATCCCCTTATGGTGAGGTGGCAATAGTTTTGTCGGTGTAGGGTGGTTCATGTGCATGGTTGGAGGTAGTGCATGTATGCATCATTATGTGTGTGGAATCATCTATTTGATGGTATTTATTTCTTGCTTGTTTATTTTGGGTAGCTACTCGGACCGTAAACGATTTCGAAGAGTCCGGTGAGTTCGTGCAGGAAGATCAGGATCAGTTCCACTCTGAAGAAATCACAGGCAAGATGATCATGACCTTGACACCGTTTCTAGCTTTGTTTTGCTTAGTGCTACGTTTCTTTCATTACATCTCCGTTGGCTACCACATGATATATAGTCCATCAAACATTGCCATGAAACCCAAAACACCTCCCCTCCTAGCAAATGTTGTTTGGCTAAGTTAGGCTTGCTCAACCACTAATTTGTTAGCGTTGCTAGTTGCAGGTGCGAGCTGGTCCATGTGATAACATGGGGCATTTGATATCATCTTAATTAATTTCTATTTAATTAATGCACCTATATACTTGGTAAATAACGGAAGGCCTAGACTTTTGCCGGGTGATTTATTCTGTTGTTGCCGCCTTAGTTTCGGCTACCGGTGTTTTATTCCATAATTGAGCGCTCCTAACAGGTTCGGGGTTGTTATGGGGACCCCCTTGATAATTTGTTTTAGATTAAAGCTTTTCCAGCCAGGCCCAACTTTGGTGTTAAATTTGCTAATAACTTAATAACAAAGCATAGGGAATAGCTACCCCAAGGAATTAATCAACAACCCGGTCCAGTGCTCCTCATGAGTGTTGGTCCAACCTGAGAGATGTACGGCGCCCCCTGGTCACCCAGGGTTTAGCCAACCCGACGTCTAGCTCATCCGGTCATGCCCTGAGAGCGAGATACGCGGCTCCTATCGGGACAGTCGGCACGCCGGGCGGCCTTGCTGGATTAGTTTTACCTTTTACGAGATATCTTGCGCATTGGGATTCCGGTGAGATTTTGGGTCTTCTCAGAATCGAGGTTTTCCACCAAGGAATCTGACGAGATCACGAGTTTCGTGGTAGAGGATTACTATGCCGCCTGTGGTAATTTGTGATGGAATAGTTGGAGCACCCCTGTAGGGTTTAATCTTTTGGAAAGCCGTGCCCGCGGTTATGAGGCAAACATGGATATTTTGTTAACATCCGATTCTAGATAACTTAAAGTAATTCAAATAAAACTTGTCAGTTGAGTGCACAACCGTGATCGTTTCTTTCAGAGCTGCTTCTCTGATCGAGAACACGGTAGGGTTATGAATGACGTAAGTAGGTGTTCAGGATCACTTAGTGATCATTCTAGTCTTCGATTGTCTTACGTAGACCACCATATTCAATTGTTGTTCATCGTAAGATAGTCACCATATATGCTTAGGATGCTGCAAACTCAAACACTTAACCTACCTCGCCTATTTAACTTAGTTAGACTCGATACCAAGGTCATGAGATTGCTTAGTCCTCGTGGCTCACAGTTTACTACAAACCCCCACAGGTACATGTACCCCAGACGCAGGTGTTTCTGATGATCACTAGCTGAGGTGGGAGTTTGGCGAAGACAGTGGCAGGTTGTATGTGACGTATCCCGATGACTAGAGGTGCATGGTCGTGATTGTGGGACTAGCAAGATGGGATAGCATGTTTTGCCGTTTATCTTGTTCGTAGTCGGACCCTTTTTTATGTATGAATAATGAATGCTTGTGTGGATTGTAATTTATCATGTGGCGAGTGTAAGCCGAATCTTATACTCATCTCTCTATTAATGTAATGTCAATGTTATCCTACTTGCGATACACTTAGATGCGACCCTTTCCCCTTTTGAGGCCTCGCCCCCAAATAAGGAAAGTGTCGCATCTTGGTCGTTACACCTCCGTGGACTCTCACAACCATTACCCTGTGTGGGTTGAAGTCTCCACTAACATGGACGTACGATTGCGCCAACTATCGGAACCATGCCAAAAATCGCCGTGTCAACCTCATGCATTTGATATCCCTACCTTACTCCTCTACTTTACACTTGCATGTTTTACTTTCCGCTGCGATACTATTAAAATTGCATGTGTAGGGTGTACTTGACCTGCTATAACTGTGGTAGCTGCCTCTCAAGTAGAATTGGGAAAAGGCAAGAATTTTATCTTGTCAAGTAGTCTAATCACCCCCCCTCTAAACATACTTTCGATCCTACATCGTGTCGTCCTAGAGAGCCATGGACCCAAGGTTTGGATCGATGCCATAGAGGGCCTTGAACGGAGTACGGTCGATAGAGTAGTGGAAGGAGGAATTGTACCAGAATTCCACCGTTGGTAGTCAGTGACACCAGCATTGAGGTCTGTCGTGGATGGAGCAGCGGAGGTACATCTTTAGACGTTGGTTGACGTGCTCTCTCTACCCATCCGTCTGCGGATGGTAAGCTGTTGAGTAGAGGAGTTTGGTGCCGGCCTTTGTGAAGAGCTCGCGCTAGAGCGCGCTCGTGAAGACGCGGTCGTGTCAGAGACGATGGACTTGGGAATACCGTAGAGCTTCACGATGTTGTCCTAGAACACGCGCGCCACCATCACGACATTGAAGGGGTGTCGCAGGGGGATGAAGTGCGCGAACTTGGTGAGGCGATTGACAACGACCATGATGGAGTCGTATCCTTCAGACTTCGGCAAGCCCTCCACGAAGTCCATCGTCACGTCCTGCCAGGGCACAACTAGCACCGGCAGTGGCGCGAGCAAGCCCGCTGGTCGACGATGCTTGTGTTTGGCGTGTTGGCAGATGGTGCATTACTTGACGTAGTCATCGACGTCCCCTTTCATTCTTGTCCATGAAAAAAGCTTTTTGAGGCGTTGGTAAGTTGATGTGGTACCTGAATGGACATCGACGACGTTGTCGTGGAGGGCGATGATGAGCTTGGTGCGAAGAGCTGCATTGTTTCCAATCCAAAGCTGGTTCTGCTTGCGGATGAGACCTTTGTGCAGCTCGAAACCCTCATCGTCCGAGCTGTGGATGGCGAGACGAGACAAGATCTCTTGAGCATCAACGTCTGTGGCGTAAGAATTGGCCACCTCCTGCACTCGGCTGGTTGGCACAGGGACAGAGCGCTCATGTCCAACATCGCGCCCACATGCGACAGGGCGTTAGCTGCCCCATTGTCGACGCCGCGGCGATATTGGAACTTGAACTCGAGTCCCACCAGCTTGGACATGGCCTTGCGCTGGAGATCCGTCTCCAATTGCTGGTCCCCCAGGTTGCACAAGCTTTTGTGATCCGTGACAATGGTGAACTGCCCACGCTGCAGGTAGGCGTGCCACTTCTCAACCGCCATCATCAGAGCCAATAATTCCTTCTCATAACGAGATAGCTTCTGGTTGCGAACCCCGAGGGCCTTGCTGAAGTAGGCCACGTGATGGACCTCCTGCATGAGCACAACTCCAATGCTCGTGTCACAAGCGTCAGTCTCAATACTAAATGGCTTGTCAAAGTCCAGCAACGATGGGACTGGGGCACTGGCCATGGCGCGCTTGAGTAGATTGAAGGCGGCTTGTGCTTGATCATTCCATTCGAACCCTTTCTTTGTCAGTAGTGCGGTTAATGGCTTGGCTATGATGTCGTATCGCCCCCACGAACTTACGATAATAGCCTGTGAGGCCAAGGAAGCCGTGCAGCTCGGTTGCAGTGGATGGAGTAGGCCAATTGAGCATGGCTTGAGTCTTATCTACGTCGGTTGCCACACGAGCGCTAGACATGACATGTCCCAGGTATACAATGCTCTTCATGGCGAAGGAGCACTTAGAGAGCTTGTCGTATAGCTGGTGCTGACGGAGTAGCTCGAAGACACTGTGCATGTGCTCTTCGTGGTCTTCCAACGTCTCGCTGAAGACCAGAATTGTTGGAATTATGCCCTAGAGGCAATAATAAGTTAGTTATTATTATATTTCTTTGTTCATGATAATCGTTTATTATCCATGCTATAATTGTATTGATTGGAAACACAAATACATGTGTGGATACATAGACAAAACACTGTCCCTAGTAAGCCTCTAGATGACTAGCTCGTTGATCAAAGATGGTCAAGGTTTCCTAACCATAGACAAGTGTTGTCACTTGATAACGGGATCACATCATTAGGAGAATCATGTGATGGACAAGACACAAACTATGAACGTAGCATATTGATCGTGTCATTTTATTGCTATTGTTTTCTGTGTGTCAAGTATTTGTTCCTATGACCATGAGATCATATAACTCACTGGCACCGGAGGAATACCTTGTGTGCATCAAACGTCGCAACGTAACTGGGTGACTATAAAGGTGCTCTACAGGTATCTCCAAAGACTGGGATTTGTCACTCCGTGTGACGGAGAGGTATCTCGAGGCCCACTCGGTAATACAACATCACACACAAGCCTTGCAAGCAATGTGACTAAGTGTAAGTCATGGGATCTTGTATTACGGAAACGAGTAAAGAGACTTGCTGGTAACGAGATTGAAATAGGTATGCGGATATCGACGATCGAATCTCGGGCAAGTAACATACCGAAGGACAAAGGGAATGACATACGGGATTATATGAATCCTTGACACTGAGGTTCAACCGATAAGTTATTCGGAGAATATGTAGGATCAAATATGGACATCCAGGTCCCGCTATTGGATATTGATCGAGGAGTACCTCGGGGCATGTCTGCATAGTTCTCGAACCCGCAGGGTCTGCACACTTAAGGTTTGACGATGTTTTAGTATAGTTGAGTTATATGTGTGGTTACCGAATGTTGTTCGGAGTCCCGGATGATATCACATACGTCATTAGGGTTTCCGTAATGGTGTGGAGACGAAGATTGATATATAGGATGACCTCATTTCGTTACCGGAAAGTTTTCGGGCATTACCGGGAATGTAGCGGGACTAACGAATGGGTTCCGGATGTTCACCGGGGGGGGAGCCCACCCGGGGAAGCCCATAGGCCTTAGGGGTTCCGCACCAGCCCTTAGTGGGCTGGTGGGCAGCCCAAAAGGGCCCTATGCACAGGAGATAGAAAATCAAAGAGAAAAGGAAAAAAATTGTGGGAAGGAAGGGAAGGACTCCACCTTCCAATCCTAGTTGGACTAGGATTGGAGGTGGACTCCTCCACCTCCTTGGCTGGCAGACCCTTGGGGTCTTGGAGCCCAAGGCAAGCCTCCCCTCCCCTCCTCCTATATATAGTGGAGTTCTAGGGCTGATTTGGGACAACTTTTGCCACGGCAGCACGACCAGAAACACCACGGTTTTTCCTCTAGATCGTATTTCCGCGGAGCTCGGGCGGAGCCCTGCAAGAGTAGATCCTTCACCACCACCGGAGCGCCGTCACGCTGCCGGAGAACTCATCTACTTCTCCGTCTTGCTTGCTGGATCAAGAAGGCCGAGATCATCGTCGAGCTGTACGTGTGCTGAACGCGGAGGTGCCGTCTGTTCGGCACTAGATCAGAGCGGATCGTGGGACGGATCGCCGGACGGTTCGTGGGACGGTTCGCAGGGCGGATCGAGGGACGTGAGGATGTTCCACTACATCAACCACGTTTCTTCATGCTTCCTGATTGGCGATCTACAAGGGTACGTAGATCCAAATCTCCTCTCGTAGATGGACATCACCAGGATAGGTCTTCGTGCGCATAGGAATTTTTTTGTTTCCCATGCGACATTCCCCAACAGTGGCATCATGAGCTAGGTTCATGCGTAGATGTAATCTCGAGTAGAACACAAAGGGTTTTTGTGGACGGTGATGTTCGATTTGCTGCCCTCCTTAGTCTTTTCTCAATTCGGCGGTATTGTTGGATTGAAGCGGCCCGGACCGACATTATTCGTACGCTTACGAAAGACTGGTTTCATCGCTTAACATGTAACCTGGTTGCATAAAGATGACTGGCGGGTGTCTGTTTCTTCAACTTTAGTTGAATTGGTTTTGATCGAGGTGGTCCTTGGAGAGGTTAAATAGCAATTTGCACATCTCCGTTGTGGTTTTTGCGTAAGTAAGATGCGATCTACTAGATACCCAAAGCAACCACGTAAAACATGCAACAACAATAAGAGGACGTCTAACTTGTTTTTGTAGGGTATGCTTGTGATATGATATGGACAATGACGTGATGTGATATATTGGATGTATGAGATGATCATGTTGTAATAGTTAATGTCGACTTGCACGTCGATGGTACGGCAACCGGCAAGAGCCATAGGGTTGTCTTTAAACTAACGTTTGTGCTTGCAGATGCGTTTACTATATTGCTAGGACGTAGCTTTAGTAGTAATAGCATGAGTAGCACGACAACCCCGATGGTGACACGTTGATGGAGATCATGGTGTGGCGCAGGTGACAACAATATCGTGCCGGTGCTTTGGTGATGGAGATCAAGAAGCACATGATGATGGCCATATCATGTCACTTATGAATTGCATGTGATGTTAATCCTTTTATGCACCTTATTTTTCTTAGAACGACGATAGCATTATGAGGTGATCTCTCACTAAAATTTCAAGACGAAATTGTGTTCTCCCCGACTGTGCACCGTTGCTACAGTTCGTCGTTTCGAGACACCACGTGATGATCGGGTGTGATAGACTCAACGTTCACATACAACGGGTGCAAAACAGTTGCACACACGGAACACTCGGGTAAAACTTGACGAGCCTAGCATGTGCAGACATGGCCTCGGAACACAAGAGACTGAAAGGTCGAGCATGAATCATATAGTTGATATGATTAGCATAGAGATGCTTACCACTGAAACTATTCTCGACTCACGTGATGATTGGACTTGAGATAGTGGATTTGGATCATGTACCACTCAAATGACTAGAGAGATGTACTTTTTAAGTGGGAGTTCTTAAGTAATATGATTAATTGAATTAATTATCATGAACATAGTGTAATGGTCTTTGCGAATTACAATGTAGCTTGCACTATAGCTCTACTGTTTTTATATGTTCCTAGAGAAAATTTAGTTGAAAGTTGATAGTAGCAACTTTGCGGACTGAGTCCGTAAAACTGAGGATTGTCCTCATTGCTGCACAGAAGGCTTATGTCCTTAATGCACCACTCGGTGTGCTGCACCTCAGGCGTCGTCTGTGGATGTTGCGAACATCTGACATACACGTCTTTGATGACTACATGATAGTTCAGTGCACAATACTTAATGGCTTAGAAGCAAGGCGCCGAAGACGTTTTGAAAACGCCGCAGAACATAGGAGATGTTCAAAGAGATGAAATTGAGATTTCATGCTCGTGCCCTTGTTGAAGAGGTATAAGACCTCCGACAAGATTCTTTGCCTACAAAGTAAAGGAGAAAAGCTCAAATCGTTGAGCATGTTCTCAGATTGTCTGAGTACAACAATCGCTTGAATCAAGTGGGAGTTAATCTTCCAGATGAGATAGTGATGGTTCTCCAAAGTCACTCCACTAAGCTGCTAGAGCTTTGTGATGAACTATAAACAAATCAAGGATAGATATGATGATCCTTGAGTGATTTGAAATGTTTGACACTGCGAAAGTAGAAATCAAGAAGGAGCATCAATTGTTGATGGTTAGTAAAACCACTAGTTTCAAAAGGGGCAAGGGCTAGAAGGGATACTTCATGAAACGGCAAACCAGTTGCTGCTCTAATGAAGAAACCCAAAATTGAACCCAAACCCGAGACTAAGTGCTTCTGTTATGAGGGGAACGGTCACTTAGGCGGAGCTACCCTAGATACTTGGTAGATAAGAAGGCTGGCAAAGTCGACAGAAGTATATTCGATATACATGATATTGATGTGCACTTTACTAGTACTCCTAGTAGCATGAGGGTATTGGATACTGGTTCAGTTGCTAAGTGATTAGTAACTCGAAATGAAAGCTACGGTATAAACGGAGACTAGCTAAAGGTGAGGTGACGATACGTGTTGGAAGTGTTTCCAAGGTTGATGTGATCAAACATCGCACACTCACTCTATCATCGGGATTGGTGGTAAAACCTAAATAATTGTTATTTGGTGTTTGCGTTGAGCATGAACATGATTGGATCGTGTTTATTGCAATATGATTATTCATTTAAAGAGAATAATAGTTATTCTATTTGTTTGAATAATTACCCTCAATGGTTTATTGAATCTCGATCGTAGTGTTACACATGTTCATAATATTGGTGCCAAAAGATACACAGTAATAATGATAGTACCACTTAGTTGTGGCACTGCCACTTGAGTCATGTTGGTATAAAATGCATGAAGAAGCTCCATGCCGATGGATCTTTGTACTCACTCATTTTTGAAATGTTTGGGACATGCAAACCATACCTGTTGGTATAAAATGCATGAAGAAACTCCATAGAGATGGATTGTTTGGACTCACTTGATTTTGAATCACTTGAGACATGCAAAACATGTCACATGAAACAAGAGAGTAACTTGTTGGGAGTAATGCATTTTTGATGCGTGCAGTCCAATGAGTGCTAAGGCACGCAGTGGCTATCGTTATGTTCTTATTTCACTAACGATTTGAGAACATACATGAGTATTTACTTGATGAATCACAAGTCTGAAATATTGAAAAGTTCAAAGCAATTTTAGAGTGAAGATCGTCGTGACAAGAGGATAAACTGTCTATGATATGATCATAGAGATGAATATCTGAGTTATGAGTTTTTGGTACGCAGTTAAGACAAAGTGAAAATTGTTTCGTAGTTCATGCCGCCTGGAACACCATAGTGTGATGATGTGTCTGAACGTCATAGATACGCCCTATTTGATATGGTGCATACTATGATGTCTCTTATCGAATTACCACTATCGTTTATGGGTTATAAATTAGAGACAACCACATTCACTTTAAATAGGGCACCGCGTATGTCCGTTGAGATGACACAGTTTAGACTATGGTTTGGAGAAGCCTGAGTTGTTGTTTCTTGAAAGTTTGGGGCTGCGATGCTTATGTGAAAAAGTTTCAGTCTAATAAATTTGAACCCAAAGCGGATGAATGCATCTTCATAGGATATCCAAAACAGTTGGATACATCTCCTATCTCAGATCCAGAAGCAAAGTGTTTGTTTCTAGAAACGGGTCCTTTCTCGAGGAAAGGTTTCTCTTGAAAGAATTGAGTGGGAGGGTGGTGGAACTTGATGAGGTTAGTGAACCGTCACTTCAACCAGTGTGTAGCAGGGCGTAGGAAGATGTTCCTGTGGCGCATACACCAATTGAAGTGGAAGCTGATGATGGTGATCATTAGAGCTTCAGATCAAGTTACTACAAACCTCGTAGGTCGACAAAGGTCGCGTATTACTACAAAGTGGTACAGTAACCCTGTCTTGGAGGTCATGTTGTTGAACAACAATGAACCTACGAGTTATGGAGAAGCAATGGTGGGCCCGGATTCCGACAAATGGCTGGAGGCCATGAAATTCGAGAGAGGATCCATGTATATAACAAAGTGTAGACTTTGGAAGAACTACCTGATGGTAGTAAGACTATTAAGTAATGATGGATCTTTAAAAGAAAACAGACAATAATGGTGACTATTCACCATTAGAGAAAAGCTCGATTTATCGCAAAGATGTTTTCGACAAGATCAAAGAGTTGACTATGATGAGACTTTCTCACTCGTAGCGATGCTAAAAGTCTGTTGGAATTATGTTAGTAGTTGCTGCATTATTTGTGAAATATTGCACATAGGAAGTCAAAACATTGTTTCGTCGACGGTTTCCTTGAGGAAAAATTGTATGTGATACAATCAGGAGGTTTTGTCAATCCTAAAGATACTAACAAGTATGCAAGCTCCAGCGATCCTTTTATGGACTGGTGCAAGCATCTCGGAATTGGAATATACGCTTTGATGAGATGATCAAAGATTTTGGGTTTGTGCAAGGTTTATGAGAAACTTGTATTTCCAAAGAAGTGAGTGGGAGCACTATAGTATTTCTGATAAAGTATATGTGGCTGACATATTGTTGATCGGAAGTAATGTAGAATTTCTGTAAAGCATAAAGGTTGTTTGAAAAGAGTTTTTCAAAGGAAGACCTGGATAGAGCTACTTGAAACATTAAGCATCAAGATATATGGAGATAGATCAAAATGCTAAACAAAACTTTCAAATGAAATGCATGCCTTGACAAGTTTTTGAAGGAGTTCAAAATAGATCAGCAAAGAAGGAGTTCTTGGCTATGTTGTAAGGTGTGAATATGAGTAAGACTCAAAAGCCCGACCACGGCATAAGAAAGAGAAAAGGACGAAGGTCGTCCCCTATGCCTTAGCCATAGACTCTACAGTATGCCATGCTGTGTGCCGCACCTAATGTGTGCCTTGCCACAAGTCTGTTAAGAGGTACACAGAGTGATGCACGATTGAATCACTGAACAACGGTCAAAGTTATCCTTAGTAACTAATGGACTAAGGAATTTTTTTCTCGATTATGGAGGTGGTTAAAGAGTTCGTCGTAAAAGGTTACGTTGATGCAAGCTTTGACACTAATCCGAATAACTATGAGTAGTGAAACGGATTCGTATAGTAGAGTAGATATTTGGAGTATTTCCGAATAGCACGTAGTAGCAGCATCTATAAGATGACATAAAGATTTGTAAAGCACACACGTATCTGAAAGTTTCAGAACCGTTGACTAAAACCTCTCTCACGAGCAAGACGTGATCAGACCCTAGAACTATATGGGTGTTGGATTCGTTGAAATTGATGTGAACTAGATTATTGACTCTAGTGCAAATGGGAGACTGTTGGAAATATGCCCTAGAGGCAATAATAAGTTAGTTATTATTATATTTCTTTGTTCATGATAATCGTTTATTATCCATGCTATAATTGTATTGATTGGAAACACAAATACATGTGTGGATACATAGACAAAACACTATCCCTAGTAAGCCTCTAGTTTACTAGCTCGTTGATCAAAGATGGTCAAGGTTTCCTAACCATAGACAAGTGTTGTCACTTGATAACGGGATCACATCATTAGGAGAATCATGTGATGGACAAGACCCAAACTATGAACGTAGCATATTGATCGTGTCGTTTTATTGCTATTGTTTTCTACGTGTCAAGTATTTGTTCCTATGATCATGAGATCATATAACTCACTGGCACCGGAGGAATACCTTGTGTGCATCAAACGTCGCAACATAACTAGGTGACTATAAAGGTGCTCTACAAGTATCTCCGAAGGTGTCCGTTGAGTTAGTATGGATCAAGACTCGAATTTGTCACTCCGGGTGACGGAGAGGTATCTCGGGGCCCACTCGGTAATACAACATCACACACAAGACTTGCAAGCAATGTGACTAAGTGTAAGTCACGGGATCTTGTATTACGGAAACGAGTCAAGAGACTTGGTGGTAACGAGATTGAAATAGGTATGCGGATACCGACGATCGAATCTCGGGCAAGTAACATACCGAAGGACAAAGGAAATGACATACGGGATTATATGAATCCTTAACACTAAGGTTCAACCGATAAGTTATTCGGAGAATATGTAGGATCCAATATGGGCATCCAGGTCCCGCTATTGGATATTGACCGAGGAGTACCTCGAGGCATGTGTGCATAGTTCTCGAACCCGCAGGGTCTGCACACTTAAGGTTCAACGATGTTTTCGTATAGTTGAGTTATATGTGTGGTTACCGAATGTTGTTTGGAGTCCCGGATGAGATCACAGATGTCACGAGGGTTTCCGGAATGGTCTGGAGATGAAGATTGATATATAGGATGACCTCATTTGGTTACCGGAAAGTTTTCGGGCATTACCGGGAATGTACCGGGAGTGACGAATGGGTTCCGGATGTTCACCGGGGGGGGGGGGCAGCCCACCCGGGGAAGCCCATAGGCCTTAGGGGTGCCGCACCAGCCCTTAGTGAGCTGGTGGGACATCCCAAAAGGGCTCTATGCACAGGAGATAGAAAATCAAAGAGAAAAGAAAAAAGGTGGGAAGGAAGGGAAGGAGTCCACCTTCCAATCCTAGTTGGACTAGGATTGGAGGTGGACTCCTCCACCTCCTTGCCCGGCGGACCCTTGGGGTCTTGGACCCCAAGGCAAGCCTCCCCTCCCCTCCTCCTATATATAGTGGAGTTCTAGGGCTGATTTGGGACAACTTTTGCCACGGCAGCCCGACCACAAACACCACGGTTTTTCCTCTAGATCGTATTTATGCGGAGCTCGGGCGGAGCCCTGCAGGAGTAGATCCTTCACCACCACCGGAGCGCCGTCATGCTGCCGGAGAACTCATCTACTTCTATGTCTTGCTTGCTGGATCAAGAAGGCCAAGATCATTGTCGAGCTGTACGTGTGCTGAACGCGGAGGTGCCGTCCGTTCGGCACTAGATCGGAGCGGATCGTGGGACGGTTCGTGGGACGGTTCGCGGGGCGGATCGAGGGACGTGAGGACGTTCCAATGCATCAATCGCGTTTCTTAACGCTTCCTGTTGTGCGATCTACAAGGGTACGTAGATCCAAATCTCCTCTTGTAGATGGACATCACCATGATAGGTCTTCGTGCGTGTAGGAAATTTGTTGTTTCCCATTCGACGTTCCCCAACAAGAATGTCATCGAGGAATATGATGAGAAAGCGACGGATGTGCTTGTAGAAGATCTGATTCATCAAGCACCGAAATGTGGCCGGCGTATTTATCAGGCCGAACGGCATGACACGAAATTGGAAGTGTCCATGGTGCGTCTTGAATGATGTCTTCTCCTTGTCGCGTGTGCGCATGCAAATCTAATGGTAGCCGGTGTGTAAGTCAAGCTCGGAGAATTACTTTGTGCCAGCTAGCTCGTCGAGTAACTCGTCGATGATGGGCAGGGGAAAGCAGTTCTTGATGGTGATATCATTGAGGCGGTGATAGCCGACGCAAAATCGCCATGAGACGTCTTTCTTCTTGATTAGGAAGACCGGAGTCGCGAAGGGACTCATACTATGCTCAATCACACCAGACTCGAGCATCTCTTGCACCTGGAGCTCAATTTCATCTTTCTGCAACGTTGAGTAGCGATATGGCCTTGTGTTTGCTAGTTGTACACCCTCGACCAAGGTGAGTGCATTGTCATACTGCTTGTGTGGAGGAAGGGTCTTGGGGCCTTCGAACACATCACTCTACTCATGGAGGACTTGTTTGATGGTTGCGGGGAGCTTGTCGGGTGGCTCCACTTGGCATGGTTGCGTGTAAATCAGTGCCATGTACCAGATTTCATTCCCCGCATGCCATTTATTGAACTCATCTGGCTCCAAAGGCTCGGGCGTGGGCGTTGCCTTTTGCTGAACTCTTTGCAGCGTCACGGTTTTGCCCTGGTGGTCGACCGTCAGTTTCTTGTTGAGCCAGTGGTAGGTCATGGGGCTGAATTGTTCGAGCCAGTCCGTGCCCAACACTCCATCATAGGTGCGAGCTCGAGGAGGCGCATGTCGGTGGTGAATGTGTGCCCTTGTAACCACCACTGGACGCCGGCAACAATCTTGTCGCAAACGAGGCGGTCACCGTTTCCCACCCGGACCTCAACTGGCGGCATCAGAGCTGGTTTGGCTACTACCCTTTGCGCGAACGACACCAAGATGAAGCTTTGTGTGCTGCATGAATCCACTAGCAGCAACATGACTTGGTTGCCAACCAGCGCGCGGAGACGAATTGTGCGCGGCGCATTGCCCCCGGAAACTGCGTGCGTCGAGAGCACACAACATTCTTGGTCCAACGCTACTGGAGGAGGTGCATCTAACAGGTCCAAGGCATGTATCTCGTCGTCAGTGAGGACCTCACCATGGTCTCCCATTTGGATGGTCAGCAGTTGTGTAGGTTGCCGAACTTGAAACAGAGGCCATGCGCGTGCCGGTGATCACGCAGTTGCCGCTCGTGCGTGAACTTGTCGTTCGCCACAGCCGGGCAAGGAGCGGCCTGCAGGTGCGCTGGAGCCGCTGTTTGCAGTGGAGGTGGTCTGCTGGTAGGATGTGGTCTTGAGCGCAGACGTGGCATGTCCTGTTGGAATTATGCCCTAGAGGCAATAATAAATATAGTTATTATTATAATTCCTGTATCAAGATAATCGTTTATTATCCATGCTATAATTGTAATGAATGAAGACTCATTTACATGTGTGGATACATAGACAAAACATCGTCCCTAGCAAGCCTCTAGTTGGCTAGCCAGTTGATCAATGATAGTCAGTGTCTTCTGATTATGAACAAGGTGTTGTTGCTTGATAACTGGATCACGTCATTAGGAGAATCACGTGATGGACTAGACCCAAACTAATAGACGTAGCATGTTGATCGTGTCATTTTGTTGCTACTGTTTTCTGCGTGTCAAGTATTTATTCCTATGACCATGAGATCATATAACTCACTGACACCGGAGGAATGCTTTGTGTGTATCAAACGTCGCAACGTAACTGGGTGACTATAAAGATGCTCTACAGGTATCTCCGAAGGTGTTAGTTGAGTTAGCATGGATCAAGACTGGGATTTGTCACTCCTTGTGACGGAGAGGTATCTCGGGGCCCACTCGGTAATACAACATCACACACAAGCCTTGCAAGCAATGTAACTTAGTGTAAGTTGCGGGATCTTGTATTACGGAACGAGTAAAGAGACTTGCCGGTAAACGAGATTGAAATAGGTATGTGGATACTGACGATCGAATCTCGGGCAAGTAACATACCGAAGGACAAAGGGAATGACATACGGGATTATATGAATCCTTGGCATTGAGGTTCAAACGATAAGATCTTCGTAGAATATGTAGGATCCAATATGGGCATCCAGGTCCCGCTATTGGATATTGACCGAGGAGTCTCTCGGGTCATGTCTACATAGTTCTCGAACCCGCAGGGTCTGCACACTTAAGGTTCGACGTTGTTTTATGCGTATTTGAGTTATATGGTTGGTTATCGAATGTTGTTCGGAGTCCCGGATGAGATCACGGACGTCACGAGGGTTTCCGGAATGGTCTGGAAACGAAGATTGATATATAGGATGACCTCATTTGATTACCGGAAGGTTTTCGGAGTTACCGGGAATGTACCGGGAATGACGAATGGGTTCCGGGAGTTCACCGGGGGGGGGGGGGGGCAACCCACCCCGGGGAAGCCCATAGGCCTTGAGGGAGGCACACCAGCCCTTAGTGGGCTGGTGGGACAGCCCACAAGTGCCCTATGCGCCATAGAGATAAAAATCAAAGAGAAAAAAAAAGGAGGAGGTGGGAAGGAAGGGGGACTCCCTCCCACCAAACCAAGTCCAACTCGGTTTGGGGGGGGAGTCCTCCCCCCTTGGACTCGGCCGACCCCCTTGGGGCTCCTTGAGCCCCAAGGCAAGGTCCCCTCCCTCCCACCTATATATACGGAGGTTTTATGGCTGATTTGAGACGACTTTCCCACGGCAGCCCGACCACATACCTCCACGGTTTTTCCTCTAGATCGCGTTTCTGCGGAGCTCGGGCAGAGCCCTGCTGAGACAAGGTCATCACCAACCTCCGGAGCGCCGTCACGCTGCCGGAGAACTCTTCTACCTCTCCGTCTCTCTTGCTGGATCAAGAAGGCCGAGATCATCATCGAGCTGTACGTGTGCTGAACACGGAGGTGCCGTCCGTTCAGTACTAGATCGTGGGACTGATCGCAGGATTGTTCGCGGGGCGGATCGAGGGACGTGAGGACGTTCCACTACATCAACCGCGTTCACTAACGCTTCTGCTGTACGATCTACAAGGGTACGTAGATCACTCATCCCCTCTCGTAGATGGACATCACCATGATAGGTCTTCGTGCGCGTAGGAATTTTTTTGTTTCCCGTGCGACGTTCCCCAACATGTCCATCTCCTCTCCTCTCGAATCTGGGCAAGCACCGAGGCGTGCGTGATGTTTGACGGCGCCTGTAAGCGTAGTGCTACGCGAAGATCATCACGAAGCCCGAGCAGAAATTGAGTGACAAAATTTGTTGGGCTTAGCGAAGCACCAACGCCAGCAGGTGGTACATGTGGCCCTCCAATTCCACACGAATCATCCATGATGTCGGTCTATCGTAGCTGCAACAACTTATGCATCTCCAGCTCGAACTCGTCAGGGCCGAACTCCTCATTGATTGAGGTGCAAAATTCTGGCTAGTTGAGCGTGCGATGTGCTTGACGAAATGCTTGCAGCCAACGCGCCGCATGGCCCTCGATGTAAAGTGACTTCGTGGTTATCCATCTGTGCAGCGGCAAGCGGTATAGCTCGAAGTAGGACTCCCACCGATCAATCCAGAGGTAAGGCACCGAACCGCCGAACCTTGGAAAAACGTGCTTGGGCGGCATGACCGTGTAGGTGTCCCGCGGCTCCTCTTGGTAGGCTTCCTGTTGGGCACGTAGTTGAGCCGCCTCGAAGAGCAACGCAGTCGGGCGCATCCCGATGAGGGGTGGCCCAGCGTTAGCCAGGCGCGGAAATAGCTCCTCCGGTGGGGGAACGACGAATGCCCGCGGCTCGCGGCGCGGAGACAACGGGGCTATCAATTTTGACTGGTCGAGGTGGCGGCGTGATTTGCAATCTCTGGCGTTATCTAGACGAATGCTTATGACAACAAACCTTCTCCTGCAACGGCACCAGAAGAATACTGATAGCACTCCCCAGTAATGAAACTAGAAGAATGTTGTTGACGGCCCACCAGCGCGTGGGTTCGCAACAGTTTTCGATGGTAGAGTATTCGACCCAAATTTGTTGATTCGCACGACGGGAGGTGAGAGAATACTCTCAAGTATTAGCAGTTGAATTGTCAGATTCAACCACACCTGAAAGATTAGTATCTACAAGCACAGTAGTAACAGCAAAGTAGCGAGTAACGGCAGTGTAACGAGCAATAGCAGTGGCAAGGAACAGCAGTGGTGACAGCAGTAGCAAGTAGCAACAGTAGCAAGCGAGAGTAGTAGCAACAGTAGCAGCAGAGCAAGACAAGTAACAGCAGTAGCAACAGTAGTAGCAGCAGCAGAGCAAGACAAGTAACAACAGTAGTAGCAGCAACAGTAGGACAACCTCGTAGGAAATGGGTCGGTGATTTGTTTGGATGATATTCATCATGCAACAGCTATAACACGGAGAGATATGTGGCTAGCTCCCGTTCGTCAATGTGATGTAGGCATGCATTCGGTGTGTCGTCATACGTGCTTAGGGAAAAGAACTTGCATGACATCTATTGTCCATCCCTCCCGTGGCAGCGGGATCCAAAAGGAAACTACGGGATATTAATGTTCTCCTTTTAATAAAGAACCGGACCAACGCATTAGCACTTGGTGAACACATGAACTCCTCAAACTATGGTCATCACCGGGAGTGGTTCCGGTTATTGTCACTCCAGGGTTGCCGGATCATAACACATAGTAGGTAACTACAACTTGCAAGATCGGATCTAAAACACACATATATTGGTGACAACATAATAATTTCAGATCTGAAATCATGGCACTCGGGCCCTAGTGACAAGCATTAAGCATGGCAAAGTAGTAGCAACATCAATCCCAGAACATAGTGGATACTAGGGATCAATCCCCATCAAAACTAACTCGATTACATGATAGATCTCATCCTACTCATCACCGCCCAGCGAGCCTACGAATAGATTACTCACGAACGACGAAGAGCTTCATGGAATTGGAGAGGGAAGAAGGTTGATGATGACGATGGTGATGATTTCCCCTCTCCGGAGCCCCAGACGGGCTCCAGATCTGCCCTCCAGATGAAGAAGAGGTGGTGGCGGCGCCTCCGTATCGAAAACGTGACGAAAACTTCACTTTTTTTTTCTGGGACGAAAGGGATCTTATAGACCTGAGATTGGGGGCGGCAGAGCCGTGTGGGCCCCACAAGCCTGCACCACGCCACCGGGATGTGGTGGCAGAGCAAGGGCTTGTGGCCCAATGGCCCACCCCCTGAGGTGGAACTTGGCGCAGATATTTTTGATATTTTCCAAAACTGCTCCTCGTAAATTTTCAGGACGTTTGGAGAACTTTGATTTATGCATAGAAAAACACCAAGGCAATTCTGCTAAAAACAGCGTCAGTCCAGGTTAGTTCCATTCAAATCATGGAAATTAGAGTCCAAAACAAGGGCAAAAGAGTTTGGAAAAGTAGATACGATGGAGACGTATCAACTCCCCCAAGCTTAAGACCTTGCTTGTCCTCAAGCAACTCAGTTGACAAACTGAGAAAGAAAGAAAAACTTTGACAAACTCTGTTTGATCTTGTTGTTGCAACTATGTCTAACTCATAACCAGAATTTCAGCAAGACCACAAGTTAACCACATAAGCAAATGACGCAAAGGTCTCACGGTAAACTAATATCAATGGCATAATCAGCTAACGAGCAAATAATAATGAGTTTCAAATACCAACACTTCAATCAAAACAAGCATGAAGCAATATGAATAGGTGGTACCTCGCTAGCTCTTTCTGGGACCGCAAAACATAAATGCAGAGCACTTTCAAAGATCAAGGGTTGACTAAGCATTGTAATTCGTAGCAACGAAGATCCAGTCATAGTCATACTCAATATCAATCAAAAGCAAAGCATAAAAAATGACAGAGGTGCTCTCTAATTGGTGCTTATATAAGAGGAGGATGACTCAACAGGAAAATAAATAGACAGACCCTTCGCAGAGGGAAGCATTGATTTGCAGAGGTGCCAGAGCTCAAGCTTTGAAAACAGAGATAATAATTTTGGGTGGCATGCTTTCATTGTCAACGCAATGACCAAGAGTTCTCAATATCTTCCATGCTACTCATGCTATAGGCGGTTCCCAAACAAAAAAGTAAAGTTTTAACTCCCCCACCACCAATCAATCACACTCCACGGCTAGCCGAATCCTCGGGTACCGTCCATACTAACATCAATCCAGGGGGAGTCTTGTTTTACAGTTATGTTTTCGAGTTAAGCGTGGAACTGGGCACTCCAAATACCAGCCCCTTTCTCGTGAATGACTGTGAATAAACACATGTCGAGGATAACACTCCTAGCATGGAAGATACCAATAGCCCTCTGTCACCACATGAGCGGTTCGGGCATGCAAAACAGATTTATTTCTTGAAGGTTTAGAGAGTGGCACATGCAAATTTACTTGGAACGGTAGGTATATACTTCAAATAGGTAGGTATGGTGGACTCTCATGGAAAAACTTTTGGGTTCATGGAAGTGGATGCACACGCAGTATTCCAGCTTAGTACAAGTGAAGGCTAGCAAAAGACTCGGAAGCGACAACAGTCATCAAGATGCAATGAGTTTGACTAGCATTGAATGCAAGCATGAACAGGATATAAATCACCATGAATACGAACATCATAGAGGCTATGTTGATTTTGTTTCAACTACATGCATGAACATGCGCCAAGTCAAGCCACTTGAAACATTCAAAGGAGAATACCATCCTATCATACTACATCATAGTCATCTCAAAATCTATGTTGGCATTCAAGACAAACCATTATAAGCTCTCAGCTAAATAAGCATGGCATGAGAAACTATGATCTCTAAGTTGTTATTGCAAACATGGTTCTCTCACAACAAAGCTAAATTTGGGTCGACAAGCTAGTCATATTTACAAAAACAAAATAGATAGAGTTCATACCAGCTTTTCAGTCTCAGTCACTTCATCATATATCATCATTGTTGCCTTTCATTTGCACGATCGAACGATGTGAACAATAATAAACGCATTGGACTAAGCTGAATCTACAGGCAAACACAAAGGAGAAGACAAAATAATATGGCTCTTTGAAATCTAAACAGGTAAGCATGCAAGAACCAATAAGCATTGTAACCAATATCTGTTGGGGAACGTCGCATGGGAAACAAAAAATTTCCTACGCGCACGAAGACCTATCATGGTGATGTCCATCTACGAGAGGGGATGAGTGATCTACGTACCCTTGTAGATCGCACAGCAGAAGCGTTAGTGAACGCGGTTGATGTAGTGGAACGTCCTCACGTCCCTCGATCCGCCCCGCGAACAATCCCGCGATCAGTCCCACGATCTAGTACCGAACGGACGGCACCTCCGCGTTCAGCACACGTACAGCTCGACGATGATCTCGGCCTTCTTGATCCAGCAAGAGAGACGGAGAGGTAGAAGAGTTCTCCGGCAGCGTGACGGCGCTCCGGAGGTTGGTGATGATCTTGTCTCAGCAGGGCTCCGCCCGAGCTCCGCAGAAACACGATCTAGAGGAAAAACTATGGAGGTATGTGGTCGGGCAGCCGTGAGAAAGTCGTCTCAAATCAGCCCTAAAACCTCCGTATATATAGGTGGGAGGGAGGGGAGGAGGCAGCCTCAAAACCTAAAGGTTTGGCCGAAATTGGAGGTGGAGGAGTCCTACTCCAATCCTACTTGGAGTAGGATTCCACCTTCCCACTTGGAAACTCTTTCCACCTTGTGTTTTTTCCTTCTCAAACCTTATGGGCCTTAGTGGGAACTTATTCCAGCCCACTAGGGGCTGGTTTATCTCTTCCCATAGCCCATGAGACCCCTTGGGGCGTGACACCCCTCCCGATGGTCCCCGGCACCCCTCCCGGCACTCCCGGTACACTACCGATGAGCCCGAAACTTTTCCGGTAATGCACGAAAACCTTCCGGTAACCAAATGAGGTCATCCTATATATCAATCTTCGTTTCCGGACCATTCCGGAAACCCTCGTGACGTCCGTGATCTCATCCGGGACTCCGAACAACATTCGTAACCAACCATATAACTCAAATACGCATAAAACAACGTCGAACCTTAAGTGTGCAGACCCTGCGGGTTCGAGAACTATGTAGACATGACCCGAGAGACTCCTCGGTCAATATCCAATAGCGGGACCTGGATGCCCATATTGGATCCTACATATTCTACGAAGATCTTATCGTTTGAACCTCAGTGCCAAGGATTCATATAATCCCGTATGTCATTCCCTTTGTCCTTCGGTATGTTACTTGCCCGAGATTCGATCGTTAGTATCCGCATACCTATTTCAATCTCGTTTACCGGCAAGTCTCTTTACTCGTTCCGTAATACAAGATCCCGCAACTTACATTAAGTTACATTGCTTGCAAGGCTTGTGTGTGATGTTGTATTACCGAGTGGGCCCCGAGATACCTCTCCGTCACACGGAGTGACAAATCCCAGTCTCGATCTATACTAACTCAACGAACACCTTCGGAGATACCTGTAGAGCATCTTTATAGTCACCCAGTTACGTTGCGACGTTTGATACACACAAAGCATTCCTCCGGTGTCCGTGAGTTATATGATCTCATGGTCATAGGAACAAATACTTGACACGCAGAAAACAGTAGCAACAAAATGACACGATCAACATGCTACGTCTATTAGTTTGGGTCTAGTCCATCACATGATTCTCCTAATGATGTGATCCCGTTATCAAGTGACAACACTTGCCTATGGCCAGGAAACCTTGACCATCTTTGATCAACGAGCTAGTCAACTAGAGGCTTACTAGGGACAGTGTTTTGTCTATGTATCCACACAAGTATTGTGTTTCCAATCAATACAATTATAGCATGGATAATAAACGATTATCATGAACTAAGAAATATAATAATAACTAATTTATTATTGCCTCTAGGGCATATTTCCAACAGTCTCCCACTTGCACTAGAGTCAATAATCTAGTTCACATCACCATGTGATTCCAACGAATCCAACACCCATATAGTTATGGGGTCTGATCACGTCTTGCTCGTGAGAGAGGTTTTAGTCAACGGTTCTGAAACTTTCAGATCCGTGCGTTCTTTACAAATCTTTATGTCATCTTATAGATGCTGCTACTACATGCTATTCGGAAAAGCTCCAAATATCTACTCTACTATACGAATCCGTTTCACTACTCATAGTTATCCGGATTAGTGTCAAAGCTTGCATTGACGTAACCCTTTACGACAAACTCTTTAACCACCTCCATAATCGAGAAAAATTCCTTAGTCCATTAGTTACTAAGGATAAATTTCGACCGCTGCTAGTGATTCAATCATGGATCACTCTTTGTACCTCTCAACATACTTTGAGTCAAGGCACACTTCAGGTGCGGTACACAGCATGGCATAATTTAGATTCTACGGCTAAGGCATAGAAGACGACCTTCGTCTATTCTCTTTATTCTGCCGTGGTCGGGTTTTGAGTCTTACTCAAATTCACACCTCACAACGCAACCAAGAACTCCTTCTTTGCTGGTCTATTTTGAACTCTTTCAAAAACTTGTCAAGGCATGCATCTTGTTGAAACTTCTATTAAGCGCTTTCGATCTATCTCCATAGATCTTTGATGCTCAACGTTCAAGTAGCGTAATCCAGGTACTCCTTTGAAAACTTCTTTCAAACAACCTTGTATGCTTTACAGAAATTCTACATTACTTCTGATCCACAATATGTCAACCACATATACCTATCAGAAATTCTATAGTGCTCCCACTCACTTCTTTGGAAATACAAGTTTCTCATAAACCTTGTACACACCCAAAATCTTTGATCATCTCATCAAAGTGTATATTCCAACTCCGAGATGCTTGCACCAGTCCATTGAAGGATCACTGGAGCTTGCATACTTGCTAGTATCTTTAGGATCGACAAAACCTTCTCGTTGTATCACATACAATGTTTGCTCAAGGAAACCGTCGAGAAAACAATGTTTTGACATCCTACGTGCAATATTTCATAAATAATGCATCAACAACTAACATAATTCTAACAGACCTTTAGCATCGCTACGAGTGAGAAAGTCTCATCATAGTCAACTGTTTGATCTTGTCGAAAACATCTTTGCGACAAGTCGAGCTTTTCTTAATAGTGACTTATCACCATCATCGTCTGTCTTCTTTTAAAGATCCATTTTACCCAATAGTCCCATGACCATCAAGTAGTTCTACCAAAGTCTACACTTTGGTTTCACACATGGATCCTCTCTCGGATTTCATGGCTTCCAGCCATTTGTCGGAATCTGGGCCCACCATCGCTTTCTCCATAACTCGTAGGTTCATTGTTGCTCAACAACATGACCTCCAAGACAGGGTTACCGTACTACTCTGCAGCAGTACGCAACCTTGTCGACCTACGAGGTTTTTAGTAACTTGATTCGAAGCTCAATGATCATCATCATCAGCTTCCACTTCAATTGGTGTAGGCGCCACATGAACAACTTCCTGCGCCCTGCTACACGCTGGTTGAAGTGATGGTTCAATAACCTCATCAAGTTCTACTACCCTCCCACTCAATTCTTTCGAGAGAAACCTTTCCTCGAGAAAGGATCTGTTTCTAGAAACAAACACTTTGCTTTCGGATCTGAGATAGGAGATGTACCCAACTGTTTTGGATATCCTATGAAGATGCATTTATCCGCTTTGGGTTCGAGCTTATCAGACTAAAACCTTTTTCACATAAGTTTCGAAGCCCCAAACTTTCAAGAAACGACAGTTTAGATTTCTCTAAACCTCAGTCTATACTGTGTCATCTCAACGGAAATACGCGGTGCCCTATTTAAAGTGAGTGCGGTTGTCTCTAATGCATAATCCATAAACGATAGTGGTAATTTGATAAGAGACATCATAGTATGCACCATACCAGATAGTGCGTGGCTATGACGCTTAGACACATCATCACACCATGATGTTCCAGGTGGCATGAACTGTGAAACAATTTCCACATTGTCTTAACTGTGTACCAAAAATTCGTAACTCGGATATTCATTTCTATGATCATATCGTAGACAGTTCATCCTCTTGTTACGACGAACTTCACTCTGAAACAGAATTGAACTTTTCAATATTTCAGACTTGTGATTCATTAAGTAAATACTCCTGTATCTACTCAAGTCGTCAGTGAAGTAAGAACATAATGATATCCACTGCGTGCCTCAACACTCACTGGACTGCATACATCAAAATGTATCACTTCCAACAAGTTACTATCTTGTTTCATCTCAATGAAAACAAGGCCTTGCTCATGTGGTATGATTTGCATGTCACTAGTGATTCGAAATCAGGTGAGTAAAGATCCATCAGCATGGAGCCTCTTCATGCAATTTATACTAACATGACTCAAGCGGCAGTGCCACAAGTAAGTGGTACTATCATCATTTAACTCGTATCTTTTGGCACCAATGTGTAACACTACAATCGAGATTCAATAAACCATTGAAGGTGATCATTCAAGCAAATAGAGTAACCATTATTCCTTTTGAATGAATAATCGTATTGCAATAAACACGATCCAATCATGTTCATGCTTAACGCAAGCACCAAATAACAATTATTTAGGTTCAACACCAATCCCGATGGTAAAGGGGGCGTGTGACGTTTGATCATATCAACCTTGGAAACACTTCCAACACGTATCGTCACCTCGCCTTTAGCTAGTCTCCGTTTATGTCGTAGCTTTCATTTCGCGTTACTAATCACTTAGCAACCGAACCGGTATCCAATACCCTCATGCTACTAGGAGTACTAGTAAAGTACACATCAACATTATGTATATCAAATATACTTCTTTCGACTTTTGCCAGCCTTCTTATCTACCAAGTATCTAGAGTTGCTCCGCCTCAGTGACTGTTCCCCTTATTACAGAAGCACTTAGTCTCGGGTTTGGGTTTAATCTTGGGTCTCTTCATTAGCGCAGCAACTGTTTTGCCGTTTCACGAAGTATCCCTTCTAGCCCTCGCCTTTCTTGAAACTTAGTGGTTTTCCAAACCATCAACTATTGATGCTCCTTCTTGATTTCTACTTTCGCAGTGTCAAACGTCGCGAATCGCTCAAGGATCATTGTATCTATCCTTGATATGTCATAGTTCATCACGAAGCTCTCAAAGCTTGGTGGCAGTGACTTTTGGAGAACCATCACTATCTCATCTGGAAGATTAGCTCCCACTTGATTCAAGTGATTGTCGTACTCAGACAATCTGAGCACATGCTCAACGATTGAGCTTTTCTCCTTTACTTTGTGGTCAAAGAATCTTGTTGGAGGTCTAGTACCTCTTAACAAGGGCACAAGCATGAAATCACAATTGCATCTCTTCGGAACATCACTTATGTTCCGTGACGTTTTACAACGTTTTCGGCGCCTTGCTTCTAAGCCATCAAGTATCTTGCACTGAACTATCGTGTAGTCATCAGTAATGTGTATGTCGGATGTTCATAGCATCCACAGACGACGCTCGAGGTGCAGCACACCGAGTGGTGCATTAAGGACATAAGCCTTCTGTGCAGCAACGAGGACAATCCTCGGTTTTACAGACTCAGTCTGCAAAGGTTGCTACTATCAATTTTCAACTAAATTTTCTCTAGGAACATATAAAAACAGTAGAGCTATAGCGCAAGCTACATCGTAATTCGCAAAGACCATTAGACTATGTTCATGACAATTAGTTCAATTAATCATATTACTTAAGAACTCCCACTCAAAAAGTACATCTCTCTAGTCATTTGAGTGGTACATGATCCAAATCCACTATCTCAAGTCCGATCATCACGTGAGTCGAGAATAGTTTCAGTGGTAAGCATCTCTATGCTAATCATATCAACTATACAATTCATGCTCGACCTTTCGGTCTCATGTGTCCCGAGGCCATGTCTGCACATGCTAGGCTCGTCAAGCTTAACCCGAGTGTTCCGCGTGCGCAACTGTTTTGCACCCGTTGTATGTGAACGTTGAGTCTATCACACCCGATCATCACGTGGTGTCTCGAAACGACGAACTGTAGCAACGGTGCACAGTCGGGGAGAACACAATTTCGTCTTGAAATTTTAGTGAGAGATCACCTCATAATTCTACCGTCGTTCTAAGCAAAATAAGGTGCATAAAAGGATTAACATCACATGCAATTCATAAGTGACATGATATGGCCATGATCACGTGCTTCTTGATCTCCATCACCAAAGCACCGACACGATCTTCTTGTCACCGGCGTCACACCATGATCTCCATCATCATGATCTCCATCAACATGTCGCCATCGGGGTTGTCGTGCTACTCATGCTATTACTACTAAAGCTACATCCTAGCAAAATAGTAAACACATCTGCAAGTACAAACGTTAGTTTAAAGACAACCCTATGGCTCCTGCCGGTTGCCGTACCATCGACGTGCAAGTCGATATTTCTATTACAACATGATCATCTCATACATCCAATATATCACATCACATCATTGGCCATATCACATCACAATCATACCCTGCAAAAACAAGTTAGACGTCCTCTAATTTTGTTGTTGCATGTTTTACGTGGTGACCAAGGGTATCTAGTAGGATCGCATCTTACTTACGCAAACACCACAACGGAGATATATGAATTGCTATTTAACCTCATCCAAGGACCTCCTCGGTCAAATCCGATTCAACTAAAGTTGGAGAAACCGTCACTTGCCAGTCATCTTTGAGAAAAGGGGGTTACTCGTAACGATGAAACCAGTCTCTCGTAAGCGTACGAGTAATGTCGGTCCAAGCCGCTTCAATCCAACAATACCGCGGAATCAAGAAAAGACTAAGGAGGGCAGCAAAACGCACATCACCGCCCACAAAACCTTTTGTGTTCTACTCGAGAAGACATCTACGCATGAACCTAGCTCATGATGCCACTGTTGGGGAACGTCGCATGGGAAACAAAAAATTTCCTACGCGCACGAAGACCTATCATGGTGATGTCCATCTACGAGAGGGGATGAGTGATCTACGTACCCTTGTAGATCGCACAGCAGAAGCGTTAGTGAACGCGGTTGATGTAGTGGAACGTCCTCACGTCCCTCGATCCGCCCCGCGAACAATCCCGCGATCAGTCCCACGATCTAGTACCGAACGGACGGCACCTCCGCGTTCAGCACACGTACAGCTCGACGATGATCTCGGCCTTCTTGATCCAGCAAGAGAGACGGAGAGGTAGAAGAGTTCTCCGGCAGCGTGACGGCGCTCCGGAGGTTGGTGATGATCTTGTCTCAGCAGGGCTCCGCCCGAGCTCCGCAGAAACACGATCTAGAGGAAAAACTATGGAGGTATGTGGTCGGGCAGCCGTGAGAAAGTCGTCTCAAATCAGCCCTAAAACCTCCGTATATATAGGTGGGAGGGAGGGGAGGAGGCAGCCTCAAAACCTAAAGGTTTGGCCGAAATTGGAGGTGGAGGAGTCCTACTCCAATCCTACTTGGAGTAGGATTCCACCTTCCCACTTGGAAACTCTTTCCACCTTGTGTTTTTTCCTTCTCAAACCTTATGGGCCTTAGTGGGAACTTATTCCAGCCCACTAGGGGCTGGTTTATCTCTTCCCATAGCCCATGAGACCCCTTGGGGCGTGACACCCCTCCCGATGGTCCCCGGCACCCCTCCCGGCACTCCCGGTACACTACCGATGAGCCCGAAACTTTTCCGGTAATGCACGAAAACCTTCCGGTAACCAAATGAGGTCATCCTATATATCAATCTTCGTTTCCGGACCATTCCGGAAACCCTCGTGACGTCCGTGATCTCATCCAGGACTCCGAACAACATTCGGTAACCAACCATATAACTCAAATACGCATAAAACAACGTCGAACCTTAAGTGTGCAGACCCTGCGGGTTCGAGAACTATGTAGACATGACCCGAGAGACTCCTCGGTCAATATCCAATAGCGGGACCTGGATGCCCATATTGGATCCTACATATTCTACGAAGATCTTATCGTTTGAACCTCAGTGCCAAGGATTCATATAATCCCGTATGTCATTCCCTTTGTCCTTCGGTATGTTACTTGCCCGAGATTCGATCGTTAGTATCCGCATACCTATTTCAATCTCGTTTACCGGCAAGTCTCTTTACTCGTTCCGTAATACAAGATCCCGCAACTTACATTAAGTTACATTGCTTGCAAGGCTTGTGTGTGATGTTGTATTACCGAGTGGGCCCCGAGATACCTCTCCGTCACACGGAGTGACAAATCCCAGTCTCGATCTATACTAACTCAACGAACACCTTCGGAGATACCTGTAGAGCATCTTTATAGTCACCCAGTTACGTTGCGACGTTTGATACACACAAAGCATTCCTCCGGTGTCCGTGAGTTATATGATCTCATGGTCATAGGAACAAATACTTGACACGCAGAAAACAGTAGCAACAAAATGACACGATCAACATGCTACGTCTATTAGTTTGGGTCTAGTCCATCACATGATTCTCCTAATGATGTGATCCCGTTATCAAGTGACAACACTTGCCTATGGCCAGGAAACCTTGACCATCTTTGATCAACGAGCTAGTCAACTAGAGGCTTACTAGGGACAGTGTTTTGTCTATGTATCCACACAAGTATTGTGTTTCCAATCAATACAATTATAGCATGGATAATAAACGATTATCATGAACTAAGAAATATAATAATAACTAATTTATTATTGCCTCTAGGGCATATTTCCAACAATATCTTCTACCTTGACACAAAGAAAAAGAAAACTATTTACACGGGAAAGCTCCCAACAAGCAAAAGAAGAAAGAAAAATCTTTTTGGGTTTTCTCAAAGGGACACAAAACAAGAAAATAAGAAAACGAAAAGAAACTAGCATGGATAATACAGTGGCAAAGTGTAAACACCAGCTAACAAAGTGAAAGCATAAGCATGAATGTAAAGTCGGTGAGAACACGTACTCCCCCAAGCTTAGGCTTTTGGCCTAGCTTGGTCTACTCCCAAGGTGGGAAATAACTAGCTCCAGGATACTCCGGAGCAGCCTGTGGATGCCACTGCTATGTGAGCTCCTCTGGCTCCCACTGATAAACTGGCGTCTGGTACTCGACTGGCGGCTCGGGCACGGACGTGTGTGGTTGGGCCAAGCCCCAATATGCGTAGATGCCCGCGGGCATAATAGTGTACCTGCCTGCATGAAGATCGAACAAAGAAGGAGCAGGCAAAGTAATAGTCTCTCGAGTACCCTGACTAAACACCAGGTTATAAATCATCCGTCTACTAGCATCTCTATCCAAAAAATCATGGCGAACCATGCTGTCATAATCCAGATATATCTCAGGGAGAAGCATCTCTCCTTCCTCTCCCAGTATAATGGGTATCTCAAAGTGTCTGGCAAGACGGGTAGCATAGATACCTCCATAGACAACACCTTTAGAATGGTTCAGGTTCAACCATTGAGCTACTATAGCGCCCAAGCTATAAGTCTTATCGTTAGAAAGGCCTTCGCGCAAAACCGCAAGGTCTGGAGAACTAAGTGATCCAGCCTCCCCACGGCCAGTCAAACATTTTCCCACAAATAGTGAGAAGTACCGAAGCACAGGAAAATGTATGCTAGCAATTCTAGCGCGAGACACTCCTCTCTCCTCTCCAACAGCAATAGAACCAATGAAATCCTCCAAGTCCCGTGGACGAGGGTCACGGATATCCCCAACATAAGGTAATTTGCATACATTGCAAAAGTCCTGCAGCGTCATGCACTGGGGGACATCGTATATCATGAACTCAACCATGGGAGGATTCTTCCTCAGATAAAAGTTGAAGCTTTGAACGAAAATATTAGTGAGGAGGAGATATTGTGGGCACTTATCTTCAACGAACGCAGTAAGACCTGCGTTCTCCACCAAGTAATAAAAGTCTTCATAAAGTCCGGCGGCGCACAAAAATTCATCACTTGGCCACTCGCACGCTCGAACTTCTGTGACTCGAGGGACTACGTACTTGGGGTGATTCTTCTCATCCTCCTTGGTGTTACGGCTTGAAGAGCCTCTCAAGAACCTCCTCTTTTTTTCCTTTTTCTAGCTCTGAAAAATTCTGAAATTTTTAGAGACTTCGAAAGAAAAGTGAATAAGGATTAACCCAACTTGTAGCAACTACTCCTACTAGTGCCTAGAGACCGTATCACGCGCTAAAACTACTTGGGACCAGCTAAAATCAACATTTCCAGCTCAAGAACAGGGTCACCAAGGTAGCAAGAATACGCGAAGGATAAAGCACTAGAGCAAAAACTAATTGGACCAATGGAGGAGTCACTTACCAAGGAGTAATTTCCCCAAAACGGTTCGGAGAATGGTGCTTTGAGCAAGGAGATCGAAAATCACAGCCAAATGAGCAAGAACACGGGTTTGAGCTGCGAAACAATTTTTTCCGGAGGTGGAAGAAGAGGCTGGGAGCTGGAATGAGTGGAGGGGGTGCCTGTGGGCCCCATAAGCTTGCACCACGCCACCAGGGAGGTGGTGGCGGAGCAAGGGCTTGTGGCCTACTCGTCAGGCCCCCAGGCTAGCTCTCAGGCCCAGAAATTTTCAAAAATTCCAGAAAAAATCATACTAAATTTTCAGGACCATTGGAGAACTTTTAGTTTCGAGGTATTTTTCTCCGGGATGCTAAAACAGAAAACAGGAAAAACTAAACTAAATCTCCCATTTTTGTTCTAAGCAAAAGAAAAGGAAAACTTAAAACACAGGTATGTGACTCCTTGATTCATCCGTTTCATGGTCATCGAAAGAAATCCATCAATGGGATTGATCAAGTCCTTATGACAAAACCTTCTCGAATCGCAAGAGAGAACGGAGAATTTTAGAATAGCCACTAAGTCACCTCAATGGGGATATGTATCTCCCCAACAAGCAAATCATACTTCATCTTGACACGAGGAATAGGGCATTCAAAGCTCCCAATGAGAATCGATGAAGTCTTTTCGATAGCATTGATGCAATGTACTGGATATCGTTTCTTCGGAAAGTGCACTGTGTGCTCATTACCGTTGACATGGAAAGTGAAATTGCCTTTGTTGCAATCTATAACAGCCCCTGCAGTGTTTAAAAAGGGTCTTCCGAGGATGATAGCCATGGCATCGTCCTCAGGAATATCCAAGATAACAAAGTCTGTTAAGATAGTGGTGTAGGCAACCACAACAGGCCCATCCTCGCAAATGCCGATAGGGAAAGCAGTTGATTTGTCGGCCATTTGCAGAGAAATTTCAGTGGGTGTCAACTTATCCAATTCAAGTCTACGATACAGAGAGAGCGGCATAACACTAACACCGGCTCCAAGGTCACATAAGGCAGTCCTTACGTAGTTTCCTTTAATGGAGCAAGGTATAGTGGGCACTCCGGGATCACCAAGTTTCTTAGGAGTTCCACCTTTGAAAGTGTAATTGGCAAGCATGGTGGAGATCTCAAGATCTGGTATATTCCGTTTATTAGTCACGATATCTTTAATGTACTTGGCATACGGAGACATCTTGAGCATATCAGTTAACCGCATCTGCAGAAAGACGGGTCTTATCATCTCAACGAAGCGCTCAAAATCCTCATCATCCTTTTTCTTGGATGGCTTAGGAGGGAAGTGTGACACCCCGATGCCGACGTTCCAGAAGATTCCCTTTTCCTTTCCGTTTTCGTCGTGTGTTTATTTTCTTTTGTCGCATCATCATCGCATCATGCGCATCATCAGCATTGCATCGGCATCTCCGTTGCCGCCAGTTTTCAAAACTTGCATCCGTTGTTAGTTGCCGGTTCGCGTCGTCGTCCGTTCTGAGCCCGACCGCACTCGCACGCGCCCGCGGCACCGTCAAAACCCTGTTTTCAAAGTGCGTTTAAAACTCTCTCTGATCGAGGTGAAACTTGGCACGCGGTTGCGATTAGATGTAGCTAGGCCGCCTGTCGAATTTCGTCGCGATCGGAGACCGTCTGGTACCCGAACGGTCGACCGTAGCGGCACCGTATTCGCTTTACCGTGGGACGTCTGTCGGTGTTTTAAAAATTCGTGCCGCGTCGCCCGTTCTCCCTCTCGTCTCCAGATATCCCCTCTACACAGCCACCTAACCATTCCCACATCCATGGCCGTTTGATCGCGATCGCGTGATCGAAAACTGATCTGAATTCGGATAACCTTAGCCCGTTTTCTATATATAGACAGCAAACCCTAGCGGTTACCTCGAAATCCGCGCACCCAACCCCATTCCCACCTCTCTCTCCTCCCCCAGCCGCCACGGGCCCGCCGAGCCCATCCAAGGCCCGCCCGGGCCCGAGCCACCGCCGCCCCGTTCTGCCCGGAGCACCCCGCCGCGCTGGCTCCTCCCTGCCCCGATCCCAGCAGCTCCTGTGCCCCTTTGCCCAGCGCCCTGCTAGGAGCCCTCGTCGCCGGCCTGCCCCGTGCCCCACGCTTGAGCCGCCGGCCGAGACCTGCATGCGCCGCCGCCATGTCCGCCTTCGTCGCCGGCCAAGACCTCCCGTGGGCGGCTGCTCGCTGACAGAGCCCGTGCGACGCCCGCCTCGCGCCAAATCCGGCGAGCCGCCGCCCGGATCCAGCCGCCGCGCCCCTGCTGGAACCGCCGCAGCCCACGCCGGCCTCCTGCGGGAACTCCTCCCCGTCCGACTGTAGCATCGGCGCCGCCATGCACGATGTGCCCGATCGAGGAGCCCGACGACCGAGCCTCCCGCCTGGGTCCCGCAACCGCCCAATTCGGCCTCCCGCGCAGGCCGCCTCGGCCCACTGCCAGGCGCGCCCGCCGGGGCCTTCCTATCCTCCTCGCCCCTGTGGCCTGCCTCGTAGCCAGGCCCAGGCCGGCCTTTCCCTCGCACCTGGTGGACCGCCGCTTCTCCTCGGCCCAGAGGCAAGCCACCGCCTCCAACGCCCAGGCCGGCCCATGGCCCAAGGTGAGCACTCCTTCTATTTTTTCTTCCCTGCCTCTATCCCCCGCCTGAGCACATTTTAGTTAGGTTGCGCCCCTGTAGGCCCATTAGATATTTAGGTAGTTTTAGGAATTAATAAATTCCAGAAATTAGACGTTTAGTAAAACCCCCATAACTTTTATTCCGTTAGTCGTATCGGTACGTGTAGTATACGGTTTCCGTGTAGTTTTACGCGTAGATTACGTTGGTGCAACTTGCGTATTTGTTTGACGTAGTTTGAGCCGCCATATGCCTAGGTTTACGTGCTGTCTAGATAGGATGGTGCCCGTATTTATTTTCCGCGCGAGTTTGAATTGTTCTTATACCGTATTAGAAATGCCCATGTTCTAGGGACCATTTTTCCATGTATTTTAGAGCGGTCATTTGTATTTTTGCGTGTAAGGAATTCCCTCTAGTTTATTTTCCCGTATATAGGTTATTTTCTCGCATTTAGGTGCGGCATTATTTTGTGTTGCAACCCCACGTATTTTATATGTTCCCGGGGTAGAAAAATCCCATGGATTTTTCTGTGCAATTAGTTTTAGCTTTTGAGCAAATTAGTTCGCGTGATATTTTGCCGTGTTGCCCTTTTGTTTAATTCGTAGGATTTAATCCGTGCTCCGTTCGATTATGTTGTCAACTAGAGAGTTGATCTTGGGTGTTTAGACTAGCCCCTGGTATTTTTTGTTGCAATAGAAATGCATGTTTAGGTGTGTTTTGGTTGCTCTCAAGTTGCTAGAAATAGTGCTGTTTTAGAGGAGCTGAAATATTTCTAAGTCTGGAATCTGTTTTATTTTGTTGCTGTTTTGTCTTGCTTGCATCTTGTGATCTGTAGCTCTTTTAAGGTTGTTCCAATGGAGTTAGTTGTACCCCTTGTGTTTCTCTAGCATGCTGTGAATTTTCATGCCATTTGGAGTCCTGTAGATATAGGTTTTGCTTCTGTCAATATGGCTTCAGGTCAAAAACTGCACTTTCATGAGGCGTAATTTTCACTAAGTCTGAAATAGTGCGTGGGATGCCATTTTGTGACTTTTTCCCCTAGTGTTCCTTGCTGCCATGCTAGTTGTTGTTAGTTGTTCGTAGTAGTGCCTCTTGCCCTCTTCCGTGCCATGCCTTGCTTGAGCATATCGGAGTTGTGTAGCTCGTAGTTGTGGGGCGTAGAATATGCTATGTGGCTGTTTTTGGCAGATTGTAGTGATTTCTTGTTTTGCTTGTAGTTTTTGAACCGTAGCTCCGATTTGATCGTGTCCTACATGAAACTTGCTTAGAATCTCGTGTAGTTTCATTTTCTCTTGCTGGTTGCATATGTTGAAGTGCTCGTAGCCGCCGTTGCACACATTTTGCATTCATGCCATCATATCTTGCCGTGCTTGTATCTTTTGATCCGTAGCTCCGTTGGAGATGTTCTTTATGTGTAGATTGCTTGCCTTGACGCGTAGAATCACGTGAACCTATTTGTTTTTCTGTTTATCAACTAATTAAATGCATTAGTTCAGATCTGGACAGAATTGTAAATTAACATGTGAGGTCGTCTCGGAGATGCTATATGTCATTTCCGACCTCATTTAAAATGCCTAGATAGGTAGTTTAATTCTGCTTCACCTCTTGCCATGTTTAACCACATTTATTATTGCCGTGTATCTAATCGGGATAGAACTAAATACATAAACGTGGAGTTTCGTCAATATGCAACTCTTTGCATATTGAACTTCACTTAATGTGTAGTGTTTGATTGTGTGAATTGTCATGCCGTGACTTGCATGTATTCAGTAGCTCATGCATCATATGTGTAGTGCATCGTGTGGTGAATTTCGTGTGTTGATTTGTGTTTCCGGTTTGCTTCGTCTCGATAGAGTTCCGCAAGCGTGTCGGATGTGAGGACCCGTTCGACTACGTCGGTTCGTCTGCTTCACGGAGTCATTCTTCTTCCAAGCGGGATCTCAGGCAAGATGATCATTTCCCCAGATACCATTACTATCATTGCCATGCTAGTTTTATCGCTTCTATCGTTTATGTCTCGTTACCTACCACATGTTAAATATCAACCTCTCAACAATGCCATGATAACCTTCAACCTGTTCGACCTAGCAAACCACTGATTGGCTATGTTACTGCTTGCTTAACCCTGTGTTAGCGTTGCTAGTTGCAGGTGCAGATGCTTCCATGTGAAAACATGGGTTCCTTGTTGTGTCATCATATTAAATGCTATTTAATTTAGTGCACCTATATACTTGGTAAAAGGTGGAAGGCTCGACCTTTCTAGCCTGGTGTTTTGTTCCACCTTTGCCCCCCTAGTTTTCGGCTACCGGTGTTATGTTCCATAAATGAGCGCTCCTAACACGATCGGGATTGTTATGGGGACCCCCTTGATAATTCGTTTTAGATTAAAGTTGGTCTGGCAAGGCCCAACTTTGGTACTACATTTGCCTAATCACCTAATAAAATTGCATAGGGACTTCCTGGGCCCCGAGGATAATTTAATCAACCCCCGGGCCAGTGCTCCTCATGAGTGTTGGCCCCACCTGAGCGATGTCCGGCGCCCCTCTGCTCACCCGGAGGTTTAGCGATCCCGGCGTCTAGCTCATCCGCCGTGTCCTGAGAACGAGGTACGCGACTCCTATCGGGATCGTCGACACGTCGGGCGGCCTTGCTGGATTAGTTTTACCTTTGACGAGATATCTTGTGCATCGGGATTCCGGTGATGCTTTGGGTAATCTCAGAGTTGAGGTTTTCCACTAGGGAATCCGACGAGATCGCGAGCTTCGTGATTGAGGATTTCTATGCGGCTTGTGGTAATTTGTGATGGACTAGTTGGAGCACCCCTGCAGGGTTAAATCTTTCGGAAAGCCGTGCCCATGGTTATGTGGCAACGTGGAAACTTTGTTTAACACTGGTTCTAGATAACTTGAAGTTAACTTAATTAAAACTTGCCAACTGTTTGCGTAACCGTGACTGTCTCTTTCGTGAGTTCTTTCTCCGATCGAGGACACGGTGGGGTTATGTCTGACGTAGGTAGGTGTTCAGGATCATTCACTTGATCATCAGTAGTTCACGTCCGTTATGCGTAGACCTTCCCCCTCTTATTTCTTGTACTCGTAAGTTAGCCACCAAATATATGCTTAGTCGCTGCTGCAACCTCACCACTTAACCATACCTCACCCATTAAGCTTTGCTAGTCTTGATACCTTTGGAAATGATTGCTGAGTCCCCTGTGGCTCACAGATTACTACAACAGTAGTTGCAGGTACAGGTTAAGGTTACTTGACGCGAGCGCGTTGACTGTTCATTTGGAGTTGCTTCTTCTTCTTCTTCTTCATCGATCTAGGATGGTTTCCAGGCCGGCAGCCTGGGATAGCAAGGATGGACGTCGTTCTTCTTTTGTCGTTTGTTTTCGTCCGTAGTCGGACCGTGCTCTTACTCTTGATGATTATGTAATGTACTGATGTGACTCTGATGTAGCTTGTGGCGAGTGTAAGCCAATTCTTTATATATCTCTCCTTTTCAGTACATGTACTTGTAACGATATCCATTCTTGCGACACGACGAGATGCGCTTCTATCCCTGACGAGGCCCCCGTGCCAAATTGAGGATAGGGTCGCATCTTGGGCGTGACAGGAAGGGCATAGGTCTCCGAACCCATGGCTCTCTTTCTTTACCATGCTTCCTAGCAGTGAAGTCATTCTTGTCGTATCTCTTAGGTTGTGGATTATCAGGATTAACCGTAGGTTCGATCTCCACATCCTCATCATGGCTAGGTTGAGCATTATTATGAACATCACTGTCCATATTGTCACTAGGTTGATGTTCTTCACCTGATTGTGTTTCTGCATCAGACGCAGAAATATCATTCGGTTCTTTAGGTGTGACAGTATTTGGTGAACTGGCATGCAGGTTTCTATCATCCTTCTTCTTCTCCTTAGGATGACTGGGTGTATCTCCATTGATTCCTTGAGAATCTTGATCAATTCTCGTAGGATGACCTTCAGGATACAAAGGTTCCTGGGTCATTTTGCCTCCTCTAGTAATGACTGTGACAGAGTTGTCATTTAATTCATTGAGCAAGTCATTCTGAGCTTTAAGTACTTGTTCTACCTGAGTAGTAATCATAGAGGCATGTTTACTCAGAAGCTTCAGAGCCTTGACATTTCTGTCTACACAAGCACTTAGATGGCTAAGCATACGAGTACTTTGTTCCAAATGTCTGCTAACATAATCATTGAAACTCTGTTGTTTGGCAAAAAATTTGTCAAATTCATCAAAGCATAGGCTAGCAGGTTTATCAAAAGGAATATCACTCTCATCAAACCTACGCAGAGAATTCACTTCCACTACCTGTATCGGGTTATCGAGACCGTGGATCTCTTTGATAGGTGGTAGATTTTTGACATCTTCAGATCTAATGCCTTTTTCTTGCATAGATTTCTTGGCTTCTTGCATATCTTCGGGACTGAGGAATAGAATACCTCTTTTCTTAGGAGTTGGCTTAGGAGGTGGTTCAGGAATAGTCCAAGCATTATTGTTGATCAAGAGGTTATTCAGTAGAGTCTCAGCTTGTTCTACAGTTCGTTCCCTAAAAACACAACCGGCACAACTATCTAGGTGGTCTCTAGAGGCATCGGTAAGTCCGTTATAGAGGATATCAAGTATCTCGTTCTTCTTAAGAGGGTGATCAGGCAAAGCATTCTGTAGCTGGACGAGCCTCCCCCAAGCTTGTGGAAGACTCTCTTCTTGGAGTTGAGCAAAGTTGTATATTTCCTGCAAGGCAGCTTGCTTCTTATGGGGAGGGAAATATTTCTCACAGAAGTAATAGACCATCTCCTGGGGACTACGCACACATCCAGGAGCAAGAGAGGTGAACCAGGCTTTAGCGTCATCCTTTAGAGAGAAAGGGAACATCTTAAGGATATAGAAGTGGCGGATCTTCTCCTCATTAGTGAAAAGGTTGGCTATTTCGGATAGTTTGGCAAGATGGGCTATGACCGTTTCAGACTCATAACCGGAAAAGGATCAGATTCGACTAGAGAGATTATCTCAGGGTCGACAGAGAATTCATAATCCTTATCGGTGACAAAGATAGGCGAAGTGTCAAACTTCGGGTCATTTTTCATCCTAGCTTCCCGAGATTTTTCCTTCCACTTGAGAAGTAATTTCTCAGCGTCATAGGCATCCTTACACGCACGAAAATCCTCAGCTATCTCTCCCTCCATAACGTAACCCTCAGGTATATCAGGCAATTCATATCTAGGAGATCTAGATCTAGCAGTAGCAAAAGCAAGTTCTATCTCAATAGTATCGGTAGTTTCAGAAGCATCATGAGCATTGGCAGTAACTCTAGCAATATGAGCATCAAGGAACACTCCGAGTGGAACATCAGGCAAAGGAGTATCTCTAACAGTATCAAGCATAGCATCATCAGGCAAAATAGCATCTCTAGCATCATCATGCAAAGCAGTATCAAGCATAGCATCTCTAGCAGTATCAGGCATAGTATCAAGCATAGCATCTCTAGCAGTAGTATCACAAACATCATCAAGCACAGCCGACATATCAAGATTTCTAGCAGGAGGTGATGTCGCAAACTTACTCATAACTGAAGGTGAATCAAGTGCAGAGCTAGATGGCAATTCCTTACCCCCCCTCGTAGTTGAGGGCAATAATTTGGTCTTCGGATCCTTCAGATTCTTCATAGTGATTAGCAGATATAAATCCCAAGTGACTCAGAGAATATAGCAATACCTCCCCGGCAACGGCGCCAGAAAAATGCTGATTTGCAATCTCTGGCGTTAGCTAGACGAATGCTTATGACAACAAACCTTCTCCTGCAATGGCACCAGAAGAATGCTGATAGCACTCCCCAGTAATGAAACTAGAAGAATGTTGTTGACGGCCCACCAGCGCGTGGGTTCACAGTAGTTTTCGAGGGTAGAGTATTCGACCCAAATTTGTTGATTCGCACGACGGGAGGTGAGAGAATACTCTCAAGTATTAGCAGTTGAATTGTCAGATTCAACCACACCTGAAAGATTAGTATCTGCAAGCACAGTAGTAACAACAAAGTAGCGAGTAACGGCAGTGTAACGAGCAATAGCAGTGGCAAGGAACAGCAGTGGTGACAGCAGTAGCAAGTAGCAACAGTAGCAAGCGACAGTAGTAGCAACAATAGCAGCAGAGCAAGACAAGTAACAACAATAGCAACAGTAGTAGCAGTAGCAGAGCAAGACAAGTAACAACAGTAGTAGCAACAGTAGTAGCAGCAGCAGTAGGACAAACTCGTAGGCAATGGGTCGGTGATTTGTTTGGATGATATTCATCATGCAACAGCTATAACACGGAGAGATATGTGGCTAGCTCCAGTTCGTCAATGTGATGTAGGCATGCATTCCGTGTGTCGTCATACGTGCTTAGGGAAAAGAACTTGCATGCCATCTATTGTCCATCCCTCCCGTGGCAGCGGGGTCCAAACGGAAACTACGGGATATTAAGGTTCTCCTTTTAATAAAGAACCGGACCAACGCATTAGCACTTGGTGAACAGATGAACTCCTCAAACTATGGTCATCACCGGGAGTGGTTCCGGTTATTGTCACTCCGGGGTTGCCGGATCATAACACATAGCAGGTAACTACAACTTGCAAGATTGGATCTAAAACACACATATATTGGTGACAACATAATAATTTCAGATCTGAAATCATGGCACTCGGGCCCTAGTGACAAGCATTAAGCATGGCAAAGTAGTAGCAACATTAATCTCAGAACATAGTGGATAATAGGGATCAATCCCCATCAAAACTAACTCGATTACATGATAGATCTCATCCTACTCATCACCGCCCAGCGAGCCTACGAATAGATTACTCACGAACGACGAAGAGCTTCATGGAATTGGAGAGGGAAGAAGGTTGATGATGACGATGGCGACGATTTCCCCTCTCCGGAGCCCAAGACGGACTCCAGATCTGCCCTCGAGATGAAGAACAAGTGGTGGCAGCGCCTCCGTATCGAAAACGCGACGAAAACTTTGCTTTTTTTATTTTTTTCTGGGATGAAAGGGATCTTATAGACCTGAGATTGGGGGCGGCAGAGCCGTGTGGGCCCCACAAGCCTGCACCACGCCACCAGGGGGGTGGTGGCGGAGCAAGGGCTTGTGGCCCACTGGCCCACCCCTTGAGGTGGAACTTGGCGCAGATATTTTTGATATTTTCCAAAACTGCTCCCCGTAAATTTTCACGACGTTTGGAGAACTTTGATTTCTGCACAAAAATAACACCAAGGCAATTCTGCTGAAAACATCGTCAGTCCAGGTTAGTTCCATTCAAATCATGCAAATTAGAGTCCAAAACAAGGGCAAAAGAGTTTGGAAAAGTAGATACGATGGAGACGTATCACGGCGCACCTCGTCAACATCGGCCTACGTGAGATCCACCTACTTCCATAGATGAGTCAGATCGCTAGAGACTTACTCGTTGAAGGCGAGTTGGGCCTCCACGTGCTTGTTGGCGGTGAGCTGACCCGCCTCCACCCGCTTGAGCAGCAATTCGAGGAACGACTTGATCTCCCCGGAGGTTTTGGACATGGCGATGAGGATGTGGCGGTTCTGGGCTAAAGGTTTGGATAGCGGCGCCGTCGCCTCGCTCCAAATCAGATCAACCCCGCTGGGGATTTCGTGCCGAGCACGAAGGTGAGCCTGCACCCGCAGCGGTGGATGTTACGATCCAATCTCGAGGGTGTGAGATCGACGAGCCGTAGCGAATTTGGTAGTGGGATTAGGTGAGATACACGGAAAGTTAGGTGGGAGCAGAGGAAACTAGGGAAATAATCCAGAGTGTCATACATTGCATACTCTCTTCCTTGCCCACACACATACTTATACAATCACCCTGGCCAGTGGCCCCCTCCACCTGGCCCACGCACACAGCTATTGATGTCTACTACGCAACCTTCTCCTTGTAGACGTTGTTGGGCCTCCAAGTGCAGAGGTTTGTAGGACAGTAGCAATTTTCCCTCAAGTGGGTGACCTAAGGTTTATCAATCCACGGGAGGCGTAGGATGAAGATGGTCCCTCTCAAGCAACCCTGCAACCAAATAACAAAGAGTCTCTTGTGTCCCCAACACACCCAATACAATGGTAAGTTGTATAGGTGCACTAGTTCGGCGAAGAGATGGTGATACAAGTGCAATATGGATGGTAGATATAGGTTTTTGTAATCTGAAATTACAAAAATAGCAAGGTAACTAGTAACAAAAGTGAGCACGAATGGTATTCCAATGCGTGGAAACAACGCCTATGGTTCATACTTTCACTAGTGAAGTTCTCTCAACAATCATAACATAATTGGATCATATAACTAGCCCTCAACATGCAACAAAGAGTCACTCCAAAGTCACTCATAGCGGAGAACAAACGAAGAGATTATTGTCGGGTACGAAACCTCCACAATGTTATTCTTTCTGATCGATTTGTTCAAGAGTCCGTAGTAAAATAGCACGAAGATATTCTTTCCGTTAAATCTTTCATAGAGTTCGTACTAAATAACACCTTAAGATACATATCAACCAAGACCCTAATGTCACCTAGATACTCCATTGTCACCTCAAGTATCCGTGGGCATGATTATACGATATGCATCACATAATCTCAGAATCATCTATTCAACCAACACATAGAACTTCAAAGAGTGCCCCAAAGTTTCTACCGGAGAGTCAAAACGTGTGCCAACCCCTATGCATAGGTTCCCATTGTCACGAACCCGCAAGTTGATCACCAAAACATACATCGAGTACTCACATGAATCAAATGTGTGCCAACCCATATGCATAGGTTCCCAATGTCACAAACCCGCAAGTTGATCACCGCAGATAGACACGTGCAAGACATACATCAAGTGTTCTCAAAGAGTCAATCTGGTAAGATAACTTCAAAAGGGAAACTCAATTCGTTACAAGAAGGGAGAGGGGGAAGAACATCATAAGATCCAACTATAGTAGCAAAGCCCGCGGTACATCGAGATCAAGACATCTCAAGAACACGAGAGAGAGAGATCAAACACATAGCTACTGGTACATACCCTCAGCCCCGAGGGAGAACTACTCCCTCCTTGTCATGGAGATCCCCGGGATGATGAAGATGGCCACCGGAGATGGATTCCCCCTCCGGCAGGGTGCCGGAACGGGCTCGAGATTGGTTTTTGGTGGCTACAGAGGCTTGCGGCAGCGGAACTCCCGATCTAGGTTTCTTTTTGAGGGTTTCTGAATTTATAGGAATTTATGGCGGTGGAATTACGTTGGTTGGGCCCACGAGGAGGTCACAAGCCTGGTAGGTGCAGCCTAGGGGGTGGTCGCGCCTCCCGGGCTTGTGACTCCCTCGTGGCTCTTCTGTCCTTCTTCCAAACCTACGGGGGTCTCTTTTGGTCCAAAAAAATCATCGTAAAGTTTTATTCCATTTGGAATCCGTCTGAAAAGGGGTCAAAAACACGGAAAAACAGAAACTGGCACTTGGCACTGAGTTAATAGGTTAGTCCCAAAAAAGATATAAAATAGCATATTCATACATATAAAACATCCAAAGTTGACAAGATAGTAGCATGAAACCATAAAAAATTATAGATACGTTGAAGACGTATCAGCTGTCCACCGCATCAGGAGGATGCACGTGTGACATTGGAACCCTCTCAATATGAGATAATATACCCCATCTGTCCATAAATATAAGATGTTTTAGATGTTTCAACATGAACTACATACGGACTGAAGTAAGTGAACAAACACACCAAACATGTCTATATACATCTGATTCAGAAATTAGTTAGTACGTAGTCTCTCCGTTCCTAAATACAAAACCTTTTAAAGATTTTAGTATAGACTACATACGGAACAAAATAAGTAAATCTACATTCTAAAATATCTTTGAAAGGTTCTATATTTTAGATCAGAGGGAGTATATCTTATACGTATTTGTGAAAGAAGGGCGTACATGTTTATCTTGTACACTTCTGTCCAACTGTTTTTCTATGTCTCTGTTTCTATACGTACAATGCATCTTTTGTCTATGTTTCTGTGTGCTAAGTGTTGTCTATACAAAGTATTGCTTATTTTTATCCATCTATGAAGAAGGCGAGCTTGCAGTCTTGGGTCACTCAATCCTGGGACTCTCAACTTTCGGGCACATGCGTGCATTGAGCTGTTGCGTTGAATTTATATCAAAAGCTGTTGTTGTTTGATCATACCATATATAGAAAAGACCATGATTCTTTCCCAGAGTTTTGAGTAACTAGTCCTTCCGCGAATATTGCTTTTGGCTCCCGAGCTCACTGGAGGCCTTTAAATTCAAACTTCAAATACAGTGAAAATTTGTATTTTAATGTTTCAATTTTTTTTTGAAAAAATACATAAATAAATGAAGGTATAATACATAAGTGTGTAAATTTTCAGAACAAAATACGTTGAAATGAGGGCTGTGCAAAAAAGACAAATCTGAGGCTGTTTAACACATGTTACTATTCATCATTTCAGACCATGAATTTGTCTTTTTTGTACATATCACGTTTTAAAGTATTTTGACCTGAAATTTTACACACATGTCGGTTACATTCTTACATACATGCATATTTTTTTTAGAATTTTTTGAACCATAAAAATTTGAATTTGAATTTTTCAAAAATAAATGCCTCCATGGCTCCCGGAAGCCAAAACGCCATTCTCGTCCTTCCGTAACTAAGTTGGTAAGGATTCTCTATATCAAGCGAACTATAGTCAAGAAAAGAGCACTTCTTAACATTTTTTAAATAAAAAGATTACCGCGTTTAGAATAGATGATCAATATTTTTCCTATACACATTTAACATTTTCAAACACTTGATTAACATTTTTCAAACATTTGTTCACTATTTTTTTAAATGCTTGATTAACATTTTTTATATACATGATTAATTTTTTTATCATTTATTTAATACATGATTTTTTTCTATATACATTTAACATTTTTCAAATGCTTATGTGACCATGTAACCTCTCTGATCAGGCAGTTTTCGTGGGAAAGCAAGAAAGGAAAGCGAAAGCCGGAGTGAGTAGCATGGGACGCGATGACGAAGCCCAAACAACACTTGGGAGGACTTGTCTTTCGCGACCTAGATATTTTCAACCTAGCTCTTCTAGAGAGGCAATCATGATGCATGATACAAAATCCTGAAGCTCCCAGCACCTGGATTTTGAAGGCCGCATACTATCCGCATTTGTCCCTGCTTGAGGTTGAATTGGGAGCTCACCCTTCGCAGATTTGGCGAGTTGTTCTCGAAGGGAGATATGCGATGGTACAAGGCTTAATAAAATGTATTGGAGATGGGGAGGCTACTAATATCTGGAGTGACAACTGATTCCTCGGGATAGTATCACGAGGCCCATAACATCGCTTGTACTGGACCCGCCTATGAGGGTGTCCGAACTCATTGACCATACCACCAGCTTATGGAATGAGCAATCGGCGTGGACATTTTTTTTACCCATCGATACTGAGGCAATCTTGAAAATTCCACTTTGCACGAGGCATGCACCCGACTTTTGGGTACGGAGTGAGGAGAGAAAGGGCATCTTCACAGTTCAAAGTGCTTACAGGATGATTCAAAGAACTAAGCTGAGAAGCATGGTTGTACAGGGAAGAAGGATCTTCTCATACTAATTCCGATAGCATGGGGTGGACAAACTTGTGGAAAATCAGGGTACCATCGAAACTGAAAACCTTTTTGTGGCGTCTGGCACATCACTCAATACCAACTATGGGTCTTCTACACCATCGTCACATGTCCACAACTAGTGCTTTGTCATCTCTGTGGTGTAGAGGACACATGGAAACATACGACGTTGGACCGTGCAGTTTCGAGGAGCACTCCGGCTTTGGCATCGGATGCAATAGTCGAGCAGCTGTATCCGGTGAACGTGAATGATGATGCGAAGAGATGGCTCTTTGCAATGCACGAGAAGCTACCTGTACATGAATTCATCACCTTTGTGGTGACACTCTAGGCTCTGTGGAGATCTCAATGAAAGGCGGTCTATGAAAATATATGCCAAAGTCCGATCGCGATTCACAGTTTCGTGTAGTCGTACTTGAATGAGCTCCAAGCCATCAAGACTTCTCCTACTGTACCGGATCCTATAGCCTTCGTTGGATTGCACCACATCCGGGCCTCATGAAAATCAATGTGGATGCTGTAGTGGGTAGAGGGAATTCACATGAAGTTGTTGGGACTATTTGCAGGAACAGAGATGAAAATTTCCTCGGGGCATCAACACTACTATTCCGAAGAATCTTTGATCCAGCCACTCTCGAATCCCTAGCAATCAGTGAGGCTCTCTCTTTCTAGCAGATGATCTTTATGAGGACAATATCCAGGTGGCTTCGGACTGCCAAATTGTCGTGGAGGACATTCGCTAGAACAACTCGGCTGTCTACGACGCGATTGTACATGAAATTATACATCGCCAATCACTTTTCAATACTTGTAATATTAGTCATGAGTTTAGAAGCTCGAATGCTCGCGAGGCATGCTTTATCCCTAGGGGTTGGCCGTCATGTTTGGTAAGGTCAGCCCAATGGTGTTGATTTCGTCCATGTAAATATTGTGACGGTTGAATAAAAAGCCTCGGAGTTTGTCTCAAAAAAATTAATATGCAGCCAAGGGGGCGAAATCACTAATTGAGCCGTACTCCTTTCAAAGGCCATTCTCATTTTTTCAGGTTGCAATAAATGGTGCATTACATGTGTGTCACTTATCGTAACTTGATAGTTTTTCCTTTTTTTTCATAGATCAGTTTATTAAAAATGTTTTATCTCTTAAATCATGCGTCCCAATCTTAAATCGTTCGTATCAAGATCTTTAAAACTAGATTCCATGTTTATAGTTTTTGACGAACTATTTTCATGAAAAAATCGATCGAAAAAATCATGCGTATCGCGGGAGGAAAAAGGAAAAAGAATTCGTTTTTTTTACCGTTTACTAAAGGCACGACCGCGCCACTCGCGGAAGTAAAACAATGCCTCTCGCAGGAAAGAAAACACGTTTTTTCTTTGTTTCCGAGAGGCACGAGCAAAATTGTAACTTTCGTAAAAGCAAAATCGTTCCACACGAGAAAGGGAAAAATTAGTTTTTGTTTTTGTTTTCGAGAGGCACAACAATGCCTTTCATTAAAGCAAATTCGTGTGAAAGCAACACCATGTCTTTCGAAAAAGAAAAAAATAAATTTTTAAAAGACCGGTGGAAAACCAAAAAGTGTAAAAATCCAGAAAAAAAATAATCTAAAGGCCAAAAACGTATGAGGGAAATTAAAAATCCAAAAAGTTCTCCCAAAAGGGGACATGATGATAACGGAGAACGAGTTAAGTGTCGGCATGTGAGAATGACTCTTGAGAGGCTTCCGAAAGAGCACTTCTCAGATAGTTTCTCTCCAAAGAGGAATCGCCTATGTCTCGTGTTCAACGAGTCTAGCTTCCAACTGGCTCAAGACGCGAGCATGATGGGCCGGGCCACGTGCGTGGGAAGCCGCAACCACTTTTTCTGTTTTTGTTTACGTGTTCAGTTTTTTTCTTTGTTTTTAACTTTCGTTTATACATGAACATATTGTAAATATATATATTAAATAAAACACACTAAAATATATCAAAAATGATGAAAAAGTATTAAAACATGTTAAAAAATATTTCAAAAATGATCGTCGTATATAAAAAATAGTTAATCATGTATTAAAAAATGGTGATTTTTTCATGTATATAAAAATTGTAATAAAGTATTTGAAAAAGAATGTTGAACAAATATATAAAAAAAATTCAATGAAGCATTTGGGAAATGTGAAATGTGCATAGAAAAAAATATTGATAATGTATTAAAAATGATTTAATGTTTTTATCATATATATATAAATGTTAATTAATCTTTTGAAAAAAAAGTTGAAAAAGCATTCGAAACTTTTTAGTGAAGAATTTCTTAAGTTTTAATGTCTAACAAAAAAATGTTGACCATGTATTAAAAATGATGAACTGTTGATCATATATACGAAAATGTTAATCAATTTTTTTAAAAACGTTCAAGAATGTTAATCAAGCCTTTGAAAAATGTGAAATCAATACTGAAAAATGTTGCCATATATTAAATATATATTAATATTTTTAAATAAAACAATTAATCAAGCATTTAAAACAATTAAATATGTATAAAAATATTGATCATGTCTTAAAAAATGTTAATCGTTAATTGGAAAATGTTAATCAAGCACATAAAGAATTCAAAAGTGTTTATAGAATTTTACAATGTACTAAAACATGTCAAATTTGTATTGAAAGAAATTTAAAACATGTATTATAAAAATGTTCTGGACGTATCAAAAACTGTGTAATAAAAACCTACAGAAACAAAGAAAACCCAGAAAATACAAATCCCAAAAGAAATAAAGAAAATTGAAAATAAAGCTGAAGAAACAAATGAAAAAAAGAATTAAAACAGATAAGTAAAAAGAAAATAAAGAAAAACAACCAGAAGAGAAAATAAAAAATCAAATGAAAAGGGAGAAAAAAGAAGAAACATAGTTAAAGAACAAAAGAAAACGAAACAAAAAAACCTAGAAAAAACAAAGAAACATAACCCAAATGAAAATTGCCGCACTACCAGTTCGCGAGGAGTCTGAGGCAAACCCACTGGCTATCGACGCTCTCAAATCTGAGGCAAACCAAGTGACTATGGTTTGATTTCCCTACGTGTGTTTTTTCCTCCTCTTTTTCCTTTATTAACTCTGCGGGAATGGACCGACACAAGTAATATAGATCCATTCAGCGAGAGAACTGTTGGTCACGCTTAATGCGAGATAAAGCATTCGCGCCGAAGGGGTCCTATATGCCGGTCACGGGCAGCAATTCGAGGAAAATGCTATTCACTGGTTGCTGCGGAAAATGCTATAAAGAATTCGAGGAAAATGCAATTCGCCGAAGGGAGTCAAGGCTCCACACACCCCAGACAATATTTGAGCTGGTCCAGTTCGCTTAGCCACTGGTTTTCGGAAACTTCTAGGAGGTTCCCAAACCATTTTTAGTTTTTTCGTTTTTATGCTTCTTTTCTTTTTCTTTTTTATTTATTTCTCTCTTTTTTCCCAGGGTTATTTTATCATTTTAAAATAAGTTCATGTTCGAAATTGTATGTAAAATTCAAATAGTTGCCGTTTTGTCACAAACATTCATAACTTCAAACAATGTTTGGTATTTAAAAAAATGTTTGGTATTTTTAAAGAATGTTTGGTATTTTTAAAAAATGTTTCATATTTTCAAAAGATGCTAGAAATATCAATTTTTGTTCAATTTTTAAACTAAGTTCGTGTACGAAAATTGTTCTTAAATTTCGAAAACAATTCTTGCTTTTCGAAAAGGAAAAAGCTTCCAATCAACCGACCGATCTCTGGTCGCATCCACCGCTCACGCGGCTGTCAAATTACCCAGAACTTAAGCTCACAATAGCGGTCGATAGTGTTGTCGCTGAAGAATATAAAAGATATTTATTTTTGCAACAAAGCGCCTGTTGCCATTCTTTCCACAAAAGGACTCTGTTACAGCATAAAAAACTCACATAAATGATTATGCAACAATATCATTGTTGCGAAAAATGTCAACAACAAAACCACTGTTACAGAAAAACTCAAAAAAACAATTATGCAACAAGATTATTGTTGCGAAAATATGCTGCAATAAAACCAGTGTTACAAAAAAATACGTAACGAAAGCTCTGCTGCAGAAAATACCGTAACAATGCAGTTGTTACAAAGATGACATGTTATGTAGGTAGATCACATCTCCATCCAATGGCCACGGAGGCGGCCAATCTTTTTATAATATCCGCCGGTGGACGCATAGCGTCCCCCTTTCGAAAATGTTCTAAATTTCAAAACAATGTCGTTTTTCAAACATTGTTCATAAATTCAAAAAATATTCTGAATTTTAGAACAATGTTCTGTATTTTTAAAAATTGTTCTTTAGATTCGAAAAATGTTTTCCTTTTCAAAATATATTCTAAATTTCAAATAGTTTCTGTTTTTCAAAAAACTTTCACAACTTCAAAAAATGTTCGCGATTTTCAAATAATGGCCAGTATTTTCGAACAGTATTCTTTATTTAAAAAAAAAATCTAAGTATCAAGGTTTTGTTCAATTTTTAAACTAAGTTCATGTACAAAAGACTGTTCTTAAATTTCTAAAAATGTTCTTGCTTTAAAGAATATTCTGAATTTGAAAACAATATCGCTGTCAGTCATTTTTCATTAATTTTAAAAATGTTCTATATTTTAGATAAATTGTTCTTCATATTTATTAAATTTCTCTTCTTTTTAGAAAAGTGTTCTAAATTTCAAATAGTTGCCGTTTTTCAAGTAAATTCATAACTTCAAAAATATTCGTGATTTCTAAATAATTCTCTTGATTTTCTGAAAAATGTTCTTGTTTTTCATAAACTGTTCTGGTCTTAAATACAATCTGCGTATTTAAATAAATAGGTCTCAAATTGGTCTTATCAAAATTGGTCCCTTTATCAAAAAACTTTCACATTTTAAAAACTCCGGGAAAAGTAAAATGTGAACAATTTTTCAAATTTTATATATTTTTCAAATGGAATTTATGAACAAAATTTGAAAATGGTCGCATTTTCTTTAAAATGAACAGTCTTTTCAAAATGAAGACATTTACTAAAGGAAAAATAGTTTTATGAAGCAAAAATTATAATGAAAATAAAGTAAAAAGGAAATAAAAAACAAACCAGAAATAATAAAAGTAAGTCAGAAAAGGAACAATAAGGAAAAGAAAATATAATTAAAAAGGAAACAGCAAGAAACAACGATGCGAGAAACAGTGAAGCGGGCGAATAAGCCTGCAAGTACGCACCTCTGTGCGATGCTGGAGTTATCGGAGGGACCTCGTATGTGGCTCTTCAGGCGCTACTAGGGGAACGGGCGCCTACAGCGGCCCTCTTCTTGGGCCGGCCCATGTTATATTCGTTGATTATTAAAAAATCGGAAATAGTTCACAGAGTTTTCAAAAATTTAAATTTGAGAAAGTTCAATGATTATGAAAAAAATTCACCGATTTTTGGAAATATGCTTATGATTTTTCAAAAAAGTTCACAGAACTCGAACAAAATATCATCGATTTTGAATTGTTTTTAGCATATTTTAAAAATAATTCACTGATTTCTAAAAAGTTCATGAATTTTAAATTATGTTCATTAATTTTCAAAAAATTTCATCAATTTCAGAAAAAAGTTCAACGATTTACGAAAAAGTTACCGATTTCAAAAAATGTTCACGGGCTAAAAAAGTTCATAATGCATTATGGAGCGCTGCAGGCGCCGGTTAGCACATTTTGCCCTTAACCGGCGCCTGTGACGCTAAATAAGGTTTGCCGTTATTGGACGTAGAATGGGTCCTATAAAAGCTCCCGCAATTGGACCTGTTGACGCCTACACTTGCAAGCCGAGCTAGGCCAGCCCAGTTTGGGCTTTCTCAATGTTCCTTTTGCGTTGATGCAACTTTTCCTTTTTCTCTTTCTTTTTTTCTTTCCTTTTGATTTTAATGGTGATATAAACATTCACAATACTAAATCAACATTATTAATTGCATCATGAATTTAAATTTTACATTGTATAACTTTAGAACATCTTCAATAGCCGTCCAAAAAGTGCTTCGCGCGCTGAACTATTCGTTTTTGGGCGTCGGACAACTCCAACAAAGGCTGCAAAATTGTGTGCGCGCTGAAAAGTTTTGGGCATGCGCTGAAAAACGCTGTCGCGCGCAGTATATTTGAGGCGTCGGCTTGCGCGCGCTTCACAATTTACACTGCATACCTTTCGGGCACGCGTTTTTGGGCATCTGCTAAAGCAACGTTGGTCCGAGTATAATAAAAATGCTATAGTGACGCGCTAAATTTTTTATTGGACGTGAATCTTTTGTGTGGCTATTGAAGATACTCTTAGAATTGTAGATGTTGAGATTTTTATTAGAGGTCTAGCCGAGCATCCGTCAATTAGGACGCCTAGCCGAGGGAAGCAGAGTGCTCTGTTTTAAGCGGACACATTGACGTAGGGCATCTCCAACATTATCCATTAAATCGGATGCATCAAATGTCTGCAGACGTGTCCAGGATTGTGGTCCTGAGTGCATCAAATAATTGTATCGGGAATGGCTTTCTCCATTGACGTGAATATGTAGATCAACATCAATTTAGCATATGTTAATATAAGTACAAAAATATATGCAATCACAACCAAAAAGCGATGACGACTGCAAGACCAGCATCCGCCGATTCACACGCTTTGCTGGACGAGGTACCAGGTGACCAGCCGTCGTCAAAGCATCCTTCCTTTCCTTTTATTTGATTAGGCGAGCCGAGCATGCCGTTGTGTTGGCCTTGTGGACGGCGGGACTATGAACATCTCAGTCTGCACCTCTTCCGGTTAAATCGTAGCGGCGGACGATGAAACTGGAAGGAAGTGGGATGAATGATGGCTGCCATCAGAGTGAAGACAGCGGAGAACGGGCGGGTTTTCGCTTGAAAATATTGTAAAATTGTCCAAATGTACGGCTTCTTCCTCAGTTTTGGCTAGGTACGTAGTGTCGAATATCCACTTGACAACCGTGCGGACGTCCGCAAATCGTCCTTGGGAAAGTAGTGGCTGCATCCAACTTCGATGCACCCATGAAGTGAACAGTAAATTTAAAAAAAATCTAAAACTTGATGGATGTGATTATGAGCAAATGTTTTAGGACTTGCAAAGTTTGGTCACCAAAAAACATCAAATGATCTTCATACAAGACGAAATACAAATGATACGCTGCACCCACGTTATTGTTTACATGTTTTTAGTATTTTTTTTTTGTACAAAGCTCCTAGGATGTCATTTCGTCACCAAATTTTACAAGCACCTAAAATATTTGGTCATTATCACAGCCACAAAGTTTTAGTTTTTTTTTAAATGTTTTGCTAAGCTTTTGGTTGTGGATGCACCGTGCGTGCATGGGTGCACAAAAGCCACTCTCATCGTCCTTGTTCTGCTTCCCGTTTGCAAGTATTCGAACGTGTCGAATAACAGAAAATGTCCAAGCCAGTATTGCTTGGGAGGTTTAGCCATGTTTTGGCGGATGGCGTTGAAGATGCCCTTAGTTGATCGTCCTTGTTCTGCTTCGGGTTTGTAAGGATTCGAACGTGTTGAATAACACAATATGTCCAAGCCGTAGTTGTTTGGAGGTTTAGCCATGTTTTGGTGGATGGTGTTGAAGATGCCCTTAGTTGATCTCTAACTAGCTTTTCTCCTTCTCTCTTGCACGCATGCTTTTCCTTCTGGTGGATACGAAACTCTTCATGCAGACAGAGATCGAGATGGTCATAAGATACAAGTTATTGGTGTCGTATCACGCGGATGCTTAACGGGATCGATTTCTTGTTGAAATTAAGGGGGTTTCCTAACTAATGATGCTCTCAATCGGTGCACCCACCACGGACTAGCCCCACTAGATTACTCCCGAAAGAAATTAGAGAGGCAAGACAGGTTCGACCAACCCAGACAGCGAGATCACAACCACGATTAAAAGTAGTCTCTGCAATTTGCCACATTTCCGCGGGCTTTATATTGATCATCGCATCACATGCATGGGCCGCGCTGCAAGCGAAGCAAAGCAAAGCAAATCCCCCTTTGCTCCACCACCAGCATATGCATATCGACCGTCCCTTACGTACCACGATTAACTAGTAGTTATATTAAGCGTCTCCATCTGATGAAGCGTCTCTTTCGCATCACCCGTCGTCTTCGCTTTGCCGCTTGTCTTCTCCAATAATCGCTGTACCAACTCGTGATTAGTTAGCAGGAACAGCACAACGACACCCCATGGCAGCCTATCGTTGCTCTCGTTAAGCAATGTCACTAATTGATTGATCGCTGATCACTCCGAGTGAATAACGGCGTAAATCTACTACACTGCTTTTGCTTGGAAAAAAACGGCGTATACCTTTTTTTTTTTTTTTTTATGTCGCCGTGTGCTTATATAGTATCATCACGATGCATGCATGACGATTCTCTAATCAATTTGGTTACGCAAACGTGTGGCTGGAAGCTCACTCCATCCTGACACAGTAGAGGGACCTAACCATGTTTACCAAGAAGAGGGAGCTTGGTTGGTTAACGTGTTTGCAGGTAGGAGTACGTTGCAACAGCCAGCTGGTCGAGGTAGGTAGTTGAGAGCGAGGTACTCCTATGCCGCAAGGTTAGTGTTCGTCCGTGTGTCCATCTAATCTAATCTAATCTAATCAAGCGTGTCTTGCAAGAAGACCGCCGGTCTAGAAAGCTTGATTGTCTATTTCGTTTCTCTGCTTTTGTCTCACGCTTATTCGCTCACTTAGGAGTAAGTGTCCGGTTGACTTTTGTCGTAGGAGGATTTTTCTCCTGCATTGACGCAAACATCGCTTCCTTCATAGGCTTCTTTTGTGTGTACGTTAAATAGTTGAATAAAACAATGTACACACGGCTGCCGCTGAGCTCAGCTACGGATCCCTTAAAAGCAAGTATAATAAGGTACAGTCAGCAGACTGTAAGGATTAAAATAGTATATTTTTGTTGTAAGCCCAACAAATATGTACTCTTTCGGTCTGTCTCAAAACAAGTGTCGTGTTTTTAGTTCAGATAACTTATAGCAGAAATAAGTCTGAATACTGCATCAAATTAAGTGTTTTCTTCAAGGATGATTAAATTACTTTGATCAAATGACTGCGTATGAATATGAGAAGCGCCTTAAAGGTATACTGATATTTTATGGAGAGGACAGCGCGTATGGCAGGATCTCAGGATCAGAAGCAGAAGCACAAGACTCTTTTGGGAAGTGGACCAGCTGCACCAGAAAGTTGGTGGATCATTTTCCTACGTCAACATCATAAAACACGTGACGAACTTCTCGCCTACATTATCACAGTACACTGTGCGCTGACCGTTGGAAGCACTCGCAAGAGAGGCTGACTGGTGGTCCCGTGAAATGATTAAGCAAGAACTTTCAGATGCATATAGTTTATTGTTAAGGTTGTAACTGCCACGAAGCTTGGTGAACAAAATAATGATAGTGGTAGCTAGCCACATGCATGTTGTCAAGAAATATTGGCTGCACTGGTGGTTGCAGAAAGGCCATGGATTGCTTTAGAAGCACACCTAAGAGCAACTCCAATGAGGTTGGTGATCCATTTCATCTGTCGTCGTCCGTTTGGATCGGCGCACACACAAAAGAGGGTCCAACGCGTCGACTCATTTTGAAAACATGTCCGCTCCATGTTCGCGACGATCCATTTTCGGTCCAAATTTGGGTCTGAAATGCGTCGGCGTGGACGCGAAGCGGACGCGCGCGCCCTCTTGGTGTCCGCCCCAACCACCACGGTCAACATAATTTATGACGCCGCCCTTCTCGGACCCACGCGTCAGCCACTGTGGTTAGCCTTTTTCAATCCGAGCGTGCGGTGGGGTTCGGCCATCTGCTTCCAGAACCCTCCCCCGTCCCCATCTCGCCACCCCTCTGTTTCCTCGTCGACGACCTAGCAGCCATGGACAACGGCGACAACCTAGTCGTCTATGCGTGTGCGATGCTTCCAGAGGAGGTCGCCTACCTGCAGGCTAAGAGGATGATGCACCAGGCGCACGAGCGCGCCCGTGCTACGCCCGGCTTCGCCCAGAACACCCTCGTCGTCCAGCCCCGCGCACTTCTTCCAAAGGAGGCCGTCGACCTTCATGCTAAGATGGCGCCGCGCCTCGCGAACGAGCGCACTCGTGCTGCGCCACCGCCGACACCAACACTACCTGCGCCGGCACAACCCGACCACGCCGCCGCCGCCGAGGATGCCTAGGTTTTTTTTCCATATATAATGTGACGCGTGGACTCTCGTCGGCCTTCGTGGCCGGCTTTTAATGTTTAATTATGCATGTTTAGTGCACGCCGCCAAAAATGGGTCGAGCCAGCGTTGGGCGCATGCGCCGACCCAAACGTCGAAGCAGACGTTCGTGTCTGCCTGGCCGACCCAAACGGACAAAAAGCAAACAAAATTGCCGTCAGTTTGGTCGGCCCGTTGGAGTTGCCCTAAGGTAAGGGCTTTGGGCATCTTGAGCGTAGACCCCTAAAATAGACGTTGTATTCGTCTATGCGTAGATAATGATACAAGAACGAGTCATCCTAGGTTGTTCACATACATGATTTCTATGCAAATAAGATGATTTTTCACTTAAACATAAACACATTTATTACATTTTTAATATATTTCATTGACAAAAACACCTCGAAGTTAACATAAATCTTCGCTGGAGTCCGTTCTTCAAGTCCATGTTGTTCTCCATGCCAAGTATCTTCCGACTATGAGCGCTAGGGGGTGAAGTTGCGGGTCATATGTGAGGAAGAGCAAGACAAGAGACACAAGCATGGCCCACATGGGATATGAAGCGCCGTATCCCACATCCTCCTCTTCCTCGTTGGAGTCCGTGTCCTGGACGTAGCCGGTGGAGGTGAAGTCCATGATGGACGTGGACTGGCTAGTCTTGTGGTCATAGCAGTGCCAATGGCGTTCCCGTCTACGATGGACTACGACTTTGACTCCACCGCCAAGCATTGCATGCGGCCTCATAGAACACTCAATGCTCCTCGACAAAGTTCGGGTCCTCCGGAACCATGGCCGCCACGACCTCTGCACTCACAAACTCATCATAGATTTGGCACTCCACCAGTCGGCGATGCTCGAGGAGGACGGGGTTGTAGCAGTACTCCTTCTACGCCTGTGGGAACATCGACACCGGCTACAGCTCCTCTGGTTGCACCTCCGCCATGACGACATCAAAGTGTGCCTAGCCCCACTCCATGTTGAAGTCGGCATGAACACGAGCAGGGAGGGGTGATGTCTCGTTGTTGGGTGCTTTCTCCATCATTGGGTGTCACCGCTCACCGTCGGCGAGCTCGCCGGCAAGCCGGCCTTGATATGCGGCGCATGATGACCCTATCAACCAACTGCAAGGTCGACCACCTCGTGCTTCTACTTCGTTGAGAGGCTCTCCCAGATTGCTCTATGGGGGTGTTTGTTTCCAGGGACTTTTTGGTGTAGGGACTAAAAAAAGTCTCAAAAAGTCCCATGTGAAACAAACAGGAGGGACTTTTAGGGACTAAAAGGGGGTATTTGGGACTATTTGGAGAAGTCCCTATGAGAGGGTCTTTTTAGGACTTTTTGGCACTTTTTCCAACAATGCCCCTACTTTTAGCATGTCACTTAATAACTACTACTACATTACTAAGGGTAACATGGTCTTTTTGCATGTCATTTAATGACCTCTAGTCCCTATTTAGTCCCTGGAAACAAACGGGTAGGGACTAGGGACTTTTAAGTTGGAACTAAAAAAAGTCCCGGGACTTCTGAAACAAATAGGGCCTATATCTCATGGTCATGGCGAAAGTTGTGCATTGATGAGCATTAGAAGCGCATATGGTGTGGTGCGGATTGTCGGGAAGACCGCGTTAAATAGCAGGTGTCAGTTGGGCCAAGCAGTGGGTTGTGCCGATGAGGGTGTCAAAGTGAATTTCTCGGTCACCACGCATGTTTAATGCCGGCAAGCAGACGAGTGGGAGCCGGTTTCAATGTGGTACAATTCCATCTCGTCATATCAAATCATGCCGCTCCCACATTGAATAGTCATAGAGACCGGGATGCGATGTGGGCGGCGTTCTCAACTAGCGCGTTGCTTCAGTGTCAGCTCCAATGAGAGGTTGGTCTATCCTCGGCCGGTATGAATGCGCTACATGCACTCTGGGCGACATGAATGCAGTGCTGGGAGCGAAGGCGTATTTGTTGGGGAACGTAGTAATAATTCAAAATTTTCCTACGTGTCACCAAGATTAATCTAGGAGATGCTAGCAATGAGTGAGGGAGAGCATCTTCATACCATTGAAGATCGCAAAGCGGAAGCGTTTCTATGAACGTGGTCAATGGAGTCGTACTCGCGCCGATAAACCCCGAAACCTTTCCGGTGACCGAAACTGGACTTCGCATATATAAATCTTCACCTTCGGACTATTTCGGAACTCCCCGTGAAGTTCGTGATCTCATACGGGATTCCTAACAACCTTCGGTAACCACATATACAATTCTCATTACAACTCTAGCGTCACTGAACCTTAAGTGTGTTGACCCTACGGGTTCGGGAACCATGCACACATGACCGAGACACCTCTCCGGCCAATAACCAACAGCAGGATCTGGATACTCATGTTGGCTCCCACATGTTCCATGATGATCTCATTGGATGAACCACGATTTCAAGGATTCACTCAATCCCCTATACAATTCCGTTTGTCTACCTATATGATACTTGCCCGAGATTCGATCATCGGTATCCCTATACCTTGTTCAATCTCGTTGTCGGCAAGTCTCCTTACTCGTTCCATAACACATGATCCCGTGGCTAACTCCTTAGTCACATTGAGCTCATTATGATGATGTATTACAGAGTAAGCCCAGAGATACCTCTCCGTCACACAGAGTGACAAATCCCAGTCTTGATTCGTACCAACCCAACAGGCACTTTCGGAGATACTATTAGTGCACCTTTATAATCACCTAGTTACTTTGTGACGTTTGTTACACCCAAAGCATTCCTACGGCAACCGGGAGTTGCACAATTTCATGGTCTAAGGAAATGATACTTGACATTAGAAAAGCTCTAGCAAACGAACTATATGATCTTGTGATATGCTTAGGATTGGATCTTGTCCATCACATCATTCTCCTAATGATGTGATCCCGTTATCAACGACATGCAATGTCCATGGCCAGGAAACCATGACCATCTATTGATCAACGAGCTAGTCAACTAGAGGTTCACTAGGTACATGATGTGGTCTATGTATTCACACATGTATTATGGTTTCCGATTAATATAATTATAACATGAACAATAGAAAATTATCATGAACAAGGAAATATAATAATAACCATTTTATTATTGCCTCTAGGGCATGTTTCCAACAGTCTCCCACTTGCACTAGAGTCAATAATCTATTGGGGAACGTCGCATGGGAAACAAAAAATTTCCTACGCACACGCAATACCTATCCATGGTGATGATCATCTACGAGAGGGAGAGTGCATTTACATACCCTTGTAGATCACTAAGCGGAAGCGTATGTAACGCGGTTGATGTAGTGGAACATCTTCGCGCTCCAAATCACAGCCCGTCCCGCGATCTCATCACAATCCGTCCCGCGATCCCATCACGATCCATCCAAATGTAGTGCCGAACGGACGACACTCATACGTCTCCAACGTATCTACATTTTTGATTGTTTCATGCTATTATATTATCAACTTGGGATGTCTTATATGCATTTATATGCCATTTTATATCATTTTCGGGATTAATCTATTAACTCAGTGCCCAGTGCCAGTTTCTGCTTTTTCCGTGTTTATGACCTTTTTCAGAAAAGAATATTAAACGGAGTCCAAACGGAATAAAACCTACGGGATGATTTTTTTCCATAACAGAAGATACGCAAAGGACTTGAGAACCAAGGCAGGAGGTCTCGTGGGAGGTTACGAGCCCCCTAGGCGCGCCCTAGGGGGGGCTAGCAGGCTCGTGGGTCCCCCTTGCCTCCTCTGCCCTACCTCTTTCGCCTATAAATTCCCAAAAATCCCGAAACCAACGGGGAGAGCCACGAAAATACTTTTCCGCCGTCGCAATCTTCTCTCTCCGTGAGATCCCATTTGGGGACCGTTCTGGTGCCCTACCGGAGGGGGATTCGGACACGGAGGGCTTCTTCATCAACACCATTGCCTCTCCGATGATGCGTGAGTAGTTCACCACAGACCTTCGGGTCCATAGCTAGTAGCTAGATGTCTTCTTCTCTCTCTTGGATCTTCAATACAAAGTTCTCCATGATCTTCATGGAGATCTATCCGATGTAACTTTCTTTTGCGGTGTGTTTGTCGAGATCCGATGAATTGTGGATTTATGATCAGATTATCTATTAATATTATTTGAGTCTCCTCTGATTTCTTATATGCATGATTTCGTATCCTTATAATTCTCTTCGAGTTATGGGTTTCGTTTGGCTAACTTGATCTATAATTCTTGCAATGGGAGAAGTGCTTGGTTTTGGGTTCATACCGTGCGGTGTCCTCACCTAGTGACAGAAGCGGTAGCGAGGAACGCATCGTGTTGTTGCCATCAAGGGTAAAAAGATGGGGTTTATATCATATTGCATGAATTTATCCCTCTACATCATGTCATCTTTCTTAAGGCGTTACTCCGTTTGTTATGAACTTAATACACTAGATGCATGCTGGATAGTGGTCGATGTGTGGAGTAATAGTAGTAGATGCAGACAGTATTGGTCTACTTGTCTCGGACGTGATGCATATATGTATGATCATTGCCTTAGATATCGTCATGACTTTGCGTGATTCTATCAATTGCTCGACAGTAATTCGTTCACCCACTGTAATACTTGCTATCATGAGAGAAGCCTCTAGTGAACAGTATGGCCCCCGGGTCTATTTTACACATCAGATATTCAGATCCACATACAAAAATTAATGATGCCTATGGAGATTAACTTGCTATAATTCCTTATGTTAAACGTGAAATTATTGTTCTTGCATCCACACTTGCTAACCCTTTAAAGAAAAGCATGATTGCAATGATTTTATTATAAATTCTATGAATGTCAATTATCCTGAAAATATGCAAAACCCTAAGCTTGGGGATGCTAGTTTTGCTATGTCCACTACTTATTGCAATGATCATGATTAGGGTGATGATTTTTCTTATGATTTGAAAATTTGTTTAAGCCTCATGATGAATATGATATTTATAATAATGATTGCAATAATAAAGAGTGTCAACTTTGCATACATGTGGATATTGAAAAGAATATCCTATGTGATAGTTATATTGTTGAATTTTAATATGATCCCACATGTAATTATTATGAGAGAGGAAAATATTGTGGTAGAAACTTTCGTGTTACTAAATTACCTCTCGTTATGTTGAGATTGATATTGTCTCTTTCTTCTTCCTTGCATATGGTAGTTATTGCTTGTCTTGATAATTTGTTTTCCTATAAAATGGCTATGCAAAGGAAGTATGTTAGACTTAGATATGTTTGTCACATGTTTCATGATGCTCTCTTCGTGTCCGATTGCTATCTTTTATGTGAGCATCATTGAATTATCAATGCCTAGCTAAAAGGCTTTAAAGAAAAGCGCTTGTTGAGAGGCAACCCAATGAATAAATTTATTTTTGCTTTTTTACTTTTTGTTTTGCTGAGTCCACACCATCACGATTCTGTTATGATTGTGTTTTTTATGTTTTAATTAGTGTTTGTGCCAAGTAGAACCTTTATGATTAGTTTTGTTGATAGTTGTTTAATCATGCTAAAAAAAGGCAGAAACTTTGTGCTCACGAAATTATTTATAATTCCTATCCAGAAAGAGATTTTGAGTTGATTCTTTTTGCTTCTGATTTATATGAAAATTACCCTAATTGTCATAATTTTTCATAATTTGTGGGATAGCAGAGGTATACGAAATATACAAATTGCTACAGACTGTTCTGTTTTTGACAGATTCTGTTTTTGTTGTGTTGATTACTTATTTTGACGAAACTAAGGTTAGTATCGGGGGGTACGAGCCATGGAAAAGTGAGAATACAGTAACATAACATCAATCTAAATGGAAATCAAGTTTACTACAGTACCTAAAAAGTTGGTGGTTTGTTTTCTTATGCTAATGATATCACAAGTTTCTGTTTAAGTTTTGTGTTGTGAAGTTTTCAAGTTTTGGGTGATGTTCTTATGGACAATGGAATAAAGAGTGGAAAGAGCCTAAGCTTGGGGATTCCCAAGTCATCCAAAGACAAATTCAAGGACACCAAAAAGCCTAAGCTTGGGGATGCCCCGGGAAGGCATCCCCTCTTTCGTCTTCAATCCATCGGTAACGTTACTTGGAGCTATATTTTTATTCACCACATGATATGTGTTTTGCTTGGAGCGTCGTGTATTATAGGAGTCTTTGATTTTTGTTTTATCACAATAATCCTTGCTGCACACCTTTTTGAGAGGAAAATGCACTCATCGTGAATTTGCTAGAATACTCAATGAGCTTCACTTATATCTTTTGTGTTAGGCAATTTAGCTCGCATGTGCTTCACTTATATCTTTTGAGCTAGGCAATTTAGCTCCCATGAGCTTCACTTATATCTTTTGAGCTAGATAATTTTGCTCTACTGCTTCACTTAAATCTTTTTAGAGCACGGCGGTGTCATATTTTGTAGAAATAAAAACTCTCGATCTTCACTTATATCATTTTAGGAGTGCTCTCTCTAAGTAACTTGGTAATTGGCGTGTGCTATGAAATTAGTCCAATATATGATAGGCATCCAAAGAGGATATAATAAAAACTTTCGTATTCAAGTGCATTGATTAGTAAGAGAAGTTTGATTCCTCACAATTAGTTTTGAGATATGGATATGGTAATATTAGAGTCATGTTAGTAGGGTGTTGTGAATCTAGAAATACTTGTGTTGAGGTTAGTGATTCCCGTAGCATGCACGTATGGTGAACCGCTATGTTAGGAAGTCGGAGCATAATTGATTTATTGATTGTCATCCTTTGTGTGGCGATCGAGATCGCGCGATGGTTAACACCTACCAACCCTTCCCCTAGGAGTATGTGTTTAGCACTTTGTTTCGATTACTAATAAAACTTTCGCAATAAGTATATGAGTTCTTCATGACTAATGTGAGTCCATGGTATATATGCACTGTCACCTTCCACCATTGCTAGCCTCTCTAGTGCCGCGCAACTTTCGCCGGTGCACAAACCCACCATATACCTTCCTCAAAACAGCCACCATACCTACCTATTATGGCATTTTCATAGCCATTCCGAGATATATTGCCATGCAACTTCCACCGTCCTGTCTCATGACATGTGTCGTCATTTTCATTTTGCCATGGCATGATCGTAAGATAGCTAGCATGATGTTTCAACGTCATACGCTGCCGGAGGTATTTCATATAGAGTCATTATTGTTCTAAGTATTGAGTTGTAAGTAAATAAAAGTGCGATGATCATCATTATTAGAGCATTGTCCCATGTGAGTAAATAAAAAAAAGAGGTTAAGGATGCCCACCAAAAAAAATGAAATGAAAAAAAGAGAGGCCAAAGAGCCCAAACAAAAAAAAGAGAAAAAGAGAGAAGGGACAATGCTACTATCTTTTTCCACACTTGTGTCTCAAAATAGCACCGTGTTCTTCATGGTAGAGAGTCTCTTGTTTTGTCACTTTCATATACTAGTGGGAATTTTCATTAAATAACTTGGTTCCAATGATGGGCTTCCTCAAAATTGCCCTAGATCTTCATGAGCAAGCAAGTTGGGTGCACACCCACTAGTTTTATTTTTGAGCTTTCATACACTTATAGCTCTAGTGCATCCGTTGCGTGGCAATCCCTACTCATTCACATTGATATCTATTGATGGCCATCTCCATAACCCGTTGATACGCCGAGTCGATGTGACCATCTCCTCCTTTTTGCCTCACAACCTCCACCACACTCTATTCCACCTATAGTGCTATATCCATGGCTCACGCTCATGTATTGCGTGAGAGTTGAAAAAGTTTGAGAAAGTAAGAGTGCAAAAACAATTACTTGGCCAATACCGGGGTTGTGCATGATTTAAATTCGTTGTGTGGGGATGATGGAGCATAGCCAGACTATATGATTTTGTAGGGATAACTTTCTTTGGCCTTGTTATTTCAAAAGTTCATGATTACTTTGCTAGTATGTTTGAAGTATTATTGTTTTCATGTCAACATTAAACTATTGTTTTGAATCTTACGGATCTGAACATTCATGCCACAGTAAAGAAGTTACAAAGAAAAAATATGTTAGGTATTATTCCACATCAAAAATTCGGTCTTTATCACTTTCCTACTCAAGGACGAGCAGGAGTTAAGCTTGAGGATGCTTGATACGTCTCCAATGTATCTATAATTATTGATTGTTCCATGCTATTATATTATCAACTTGGGATGTCTTATATGCATTTATATGCCATTTTATATCATTTTCGGGACTAACCTATTAACTCAGTGCACAATGCCAGTTTCTGTTTTTTTTCCGTGTTTTTGACCTTTTTCAGAAAAGAATATTAAACGGAGTCCAAACGGAATAGACCTGCGGGATGATTTTTTCCATAACAGAAGATACACACAGGACTTGAGAACCAAGGCAGGAGGTCTCGTGGGAGGTCACGAGCCCCCCTTTCCTCCTCTGCCCTACCTCTTTCGCCTATAAATTCCCAAAAATCCCGAAACCAACAGGGAGAGCCACGAAAATACTTTTCCGCCACCGCAAGCTTCTGTCTCCGCGAGATCCCATCTGGGGACCGTTCTGGTGCCCTGCCGGAGGGGGATTCAGACACGGAGGGCCTCTTCATCAACACCATTGCCTCTCTGATGATGCGTGAGTAGTTCACCACAGACCTTCGGGTCCATAGCTAGTAGTTAGATGGCTTCTTCTCTCTCTTGGATCTTCAATACAAAGTTCTCCATGATCTTCATGGAGATCTATCCGATGTAACTTTCTTTTGCGGTGTGTTTGTCGATGTCCGATGAATTGTGTATTTATGATCAGATTATCTATTAATATTATTTGAATATCCTCTGATTTCTTATATGCATGATTTCGTATCCTTGTAATTCTCTTCAAGTTATGGGTTTCGTTTGGCCAACTTGATCTATAATTCTTGCAATGGGAGAAGTGCTTGGTTTTGGGTTCATACCGTTTGGTGTGCTCACCTAGTGACAGAAGGGGTAGCGAGGCACGCATCGTGTTGTTGCCATCAAGGGTAAAAAGATGGGGTTTATATCATATTGCATGAATTTATCCATTTACATCATGTCATCTTCTTAAGGCGTTACTCCGTTTGTTATGAACTTAATACACTAGATGCATGCTGGATAGCAGTCGATGTGTGGAGTAATAGTAGTAGATGCAGACAGTATCGGTCTACTTGTCTCGGACGTGATGCCTATATGTATGATCATTCCCTTAGATATCGTCATGACTTTGCGCGATTCTATAAATTGCTCGACAATAATTCGTTCACCCACCGTAATACTTGCTATCATGAGAGAAGCCTCTAGTGAACACTATGGCCCCCGGGTCTATTTTACACATCATATATACAGATCTACATACAAAAATACCAAAAATACCTTGCTTCACTTTTATCTATTTACCGTTCATCACTATCAGATCTCACCTTGCAAATAATCGTGAAGGGATTGACAACCCCTTTATCGCATTGGGTGCAAGTTTGTTTGTTTTTGCGCACGTTCATTGGTGCCTCATCTTGATACTCCTACTGGATTGATACCTTGGTTCTCAAACTGAGGGAAATACTTATCTCTTCTTTGCTGCATCACCCTTTCCTCTTCAAGGGAAAAACTAACGCAAGCTCAAGAAGTAGCAGGCACCTCCGTGGTCAACACACGTATAGGTTGGTGACGTTCTCCGCCTTTTTGATCCAGCAAGAGGGGCGAAGAGGTAGAGGAGTTCTCCAGCACGGCGGCATGGTGGTGGTGGTGGTGGAGCTATTCCAGCAAGGATTCGCCTTAGCACCGCTGAAACTAGACTAGAGGAGAAACAGATCTAGAGAGAGAGGGCAGCACGTGGCTGTTTTTCTGTGTATCAAAAACCCTCAATACCTCTAGTATATATAGGAGGGAGGGAGGGGCGGAGGCAGCCTCAAAACCTCAAGGTTTGGCCGAAATTGGGGGTGGAGGAATCCTCCTTTCCACTTGGAAACCCTTTCCACCTTTTCCACCTTTGGGTTTTTTGCCTCTTAAACCTCATGGGCCTTAGTGGGAGCTTATGTTAGCCCACTAGGGGCTGGTTTGTATCCCCCCACAGCCCATAAGGCCCCTCGGGGCGTGACACCCCTTCCGATGGTCCCCGGTACCCTCCTGACACTCCCGATACACTACCGATGAGCCCGAAACTTTTTTGGTGACCAAAACAGGACTTCCTATATATCAATCTTCACCTCCGGACCATTCCAGAGTTGCTCATGATGTCCGGGATCACATCTGGGACTCCGAACAACTTTCAGTTACCAACACCTATAACTCAACTATACCAAAACGTCATCGAACCTTAAGTGTGCAGACCCTGTGGGTTCGAGAACTATGCAGACATGACCGAGACACCTCTACGGTCAATAACCAATAGCGGGACCTTGATGCCCATATTGGCTTCTACATATTCTACGAAGATGTTTATCGGTTGAACCTCTATGTCAAGGATTCAGTTAATCCAGTATGTTGTTCCCTTTGTCCTTCAGTATGTTACTTTCCCGAGATTCAATCATAGGTATCTCTATACCTACTTCAATCTCGTTATCGGTAAGTCTCTTTACTCGTTCCGTATTACAAGATCTCGTGGCTAACTCCTTAGTCACATTTCTTGCAAGGCTTATTGTGATGTTGTATTACCGAGTGGGCCCCGAGATACCTCTCCGTCATACGGAGTGACAAATCCCAGTCTCGATTCACTCCAACCCAACAGACACCTTCGGAGATACCTCTAGAGCACCTTTATAGTCACCCAGTTACGTTGCAACGTTTGATGCACACAAGGTATTCCTCCGGTGTCCAGGAGTTGCATGATCTCATGGTCATAGGAACAGATACATTGACATGCAGAAAATGGTAGCGATAAACTGACACGATCATATGCTACGTTTATAGTTTAGGTCTTGTCCATCACATCATTCTCCTAATGATGTGATCCCGTTATCAAATGACAACACTTGTCTATTTTTAGGAAACCTTAACCATCTTTGATCAACGAGCTAGTCAACTAGAGGCTTACTAGGGACAGTGTTTTGTCTATGTATCCACACATGTATTCGAGTTTCCAATCAATAAAATTATAACATGGATAATAAACGATTATCATGAACAAGGAAATATAATAATAACCAATTTATTATTGACACTAGGGCATATTTCCAACAGTCTACCACTTGCACTAGAGTCAATAATCTTGCTCACATCACTATGTGGTTTTGATGAATCTAACACCCATTTGGTTCTGGGGTTTGATCATGTCTTGCTTGTGAGAGAGGTTTTAGTCAACGGGTCTGAACCTTTCAGATCTGAGTGTGCTTTACAAATCTCTATGTCATCCTATAGGTGCTGCTACCAACGTGCCATTTTGGGACTATTCCAAATGACTGCTCCACTATACGAATCCGGTTTACTACTCAGAGTTTTCTGGATTAGTGTGAAAGCTTGCATCGACGTAACCCTTTACGACGAACTCTTTTAGCACCTCCATAATCGAGAAATTTTTTCCTTAGTTTACTGGTTGCTAAGGATAAGTTTTGACCGCTGTCCATTAATACATTTGTGGATCACTTTCGTACCCCTTGACAAATGCATGGCAAGGCACCCATCAGGTGCGGTACACATCATAGCATACTATAGAGCCTATGGCTAATGCATAGGGGACGACCTTCGTCCTTTCTTTTTCTTCTGCCGTGGTCGGGCTTTGAGTCCTACTCAAATTCACACCGTACAAATAGCTAATAACTCCTTATTTGCCGATCTATTTTGAACTCTTTCAAAAACTTGTTAAGGCATGCATTTCATTGAAAGTTTTATCAAGCGTCTTGATCTATCTCTATAGATCTTGATGCTCAATCTTCAAGTAGCTCAATTCAGATTTTCCTCTGAAAACACCTTTTCAAACAACCCTATATGCTTTCCAGAAATTCTACATCATTTTCGATCAACAATATGTCAACCACATATACTCATCAGAAATTCTATAGTGCTCCCACTCACTTCCTTGGGAATACAAGTTTCTCACAAACTTTGTATAAACCCAAAAGCTTTGATCATCACATCAAAGCGCATATCCAACTCCGAGATGCTTACTCCAGTCCTTAGAAGGATTGCTAGAGCTTGCATACTTGTTAGCATCCTTAGGATTGACAAAACCTTCTGGTTGTATCACATACAACCTTTCCTCAAGGAAACCGTCGAGGAAACAATGTTTTGACATCCATATGCAAGATGTAGCAACTGCTAACATAATTCTAACAGACTTTTAGCATCGCTAGAGTGAGAAAGTCTCATTGCTGTCAACTCCTTGAACTTGTCGGAAACCTCTTTGCAACAGGTTGAGCTTTCTTAAATGGTGACTTTCATCATCATTGTCTGTCTTCTTTTATAGATCCATATGTACTTAATAGTCTTACGACCATCAAGTAGTTCTTCCAAAGTGCACACTTTGTTTTCATACATGGATCGTCTCTCGGATTTCATGGCCTCCAGCCATTTGTCGGAATCCGGGCCCACCATCGCTTCTCCATAGCTCGTAGGTTCATTGTTGTCCAGCAACATGACCTCCAAGACAGGATTACCGCACCATTCTGTAGTAGCGCGTATCCTTGTCAACCTACGAGGTTTGGTAGTAACTTGATCCGAAGCTTCATGATCACCGTCATTGGCTTCCACTTCAACTGGTGTAGGCGCCACAGGAACAACTTCTTACGCCCTTCTACTCTCTGGTTGAAGTGTTGGTTCAATAACCTCATCAAGTTCCTCCATCCTCCCACTCAATTCTTTTGAGAGAAACTCTTTCTCGAGAAAGGACCCATTTTCTGAAACAAACACTTTGCTTCTAGATCTGAGATAGGAGGTATACCCAACTATTTTGGGTATCTTATGAAGATGCATTTATCCGCTTTGGGTTCGATCTTATCAGGCCGAAGCCTTTGGACAAAGCATCGTAGTGCCAAACTTTTAAGAAATGACAGCTTAGGTTTCTCCAAACCATAGTTCATACGGTGTAATCTCAACGGAACTATGTGGTGCCCTATTAAAGTGAACGTTGTTGTCTCCAATGCATAACCCCAAAACGATAGTGGTAATTCGATAAGAGACATCATAATATGCACCATGTCTAATAGGATGCGGCTACGACATTCGGAAACACCATCACACTATGGTGTTCTAGGTGGCATTAGGTATGAAACAATTTTCACATTGTCTTAAATGTATACCAAACTCGCAACTCGGATATTTACCTCCACGATCACATCGTAGACATATTATCCTCTTGTCACGACGATCTTCAACTTCACTCTGAAATTGCTTGAACCTTTCAATAGTTCAGACTTGTGTTTCATCAAGTAAGTATACCACTATCTACTCAAATCATCTGTGAAGTAAGACCATAATGATATCCCGTGCGTGCCTCAACAGTCATTGGGCTGCATACATCAAAATGCATTACTTCCAAAAAGTTACTTTCTTGTTCCATCTCAATGGAAAACGAGGCCTTCAGTCATCTTGTCCATGTGGCATGATTTGCATGTCTCAAGTGATTCAAAATAAAGTGAGTCCAAACGCTCCATCTGCATGGAGTTTGTTCATGCGTTTACACCAATAGGGATGGTTCGTATGTCTCAAACGATTCAAAAACGAGTGAGTCCAAAGATCCATCAGCATGAAGCTTCTGTAGGAGAACGTCGCATGGGAAACAAAAATTTTCCTACGCGCACGAAGACCTATCATGGTGATGTCCATCTACGAGAGGGGATGAGTGATCTACGTACCCTTGTAGATCGTACATCAGAAGCGTTAGGGAACGCGGTTGATGTAGTGGAACGTCCTCACGTCCCTCGATCCGCCCCGCAAACAATCCCGCGATCAGTCCCACAATCTAGTACCGAACAGACGACACCTCCGCGTTCAGCACACGTACAGCTCGACGATGATCTCGGCCTTCTTGATCCAGCAAGAGAGACAGAGAGGTAGAAGAGTTCTCCGGCAGCGTGACGGCGCTCCGGAGGTTGGTGATGACCTTGTCTCAGCAGGGCTCCGCCCGAGCTCCGCAGAAACGCGATCTAGAGGAAAAACCGTGGAGGTATGTGGTCGGGCTGCCGTGGAAAAATCGTCTCAAATCAGCCCTAAAACCTCCGTATATATAGGTGGGAGGGAGGGGGCCTTGCCTTGGGGCAAAAGGAGCCCCAAGGGGGTCGGCCGAGTCCAAGGGGGAGGACTCTCCCCCCCCCCCCAAACCGAGTTGGACTAGGTTTGGTGGGAGGGAGTCCCCCTTCCTTCCCACCTCCTCTTTTTTTTTCTCTCTTGATTTTCTTCTCCTTGGTGCATAGGACACTTGTGGGCTGTCCCACCAGCCCACTAAGGGCTGGTGTGTCTCCCCCAAGGCCTATGGGCTTCCCCGGGGTGGGTTGCCCCCCCCGGTGAACTCCCGAAACCCATTCGTCATTCCCGTTACATTCCCGGTAACTCCGAAAACCTTCCGGTAATCAAATGAGGTCATCCTATATATCAATCTTCGTTTCCGGACCATTCCGGAAACCCTCGTGACGTCCGTGATCTCATCCGTGACTCCGAACAACATTCGGTAACCAACCATATAACTCAAATACGCATAAAACAACGTCGAACCTTAAGTGTGCAGACCCTGCGGGTTCGAGAACTATGTAGACATGACCCGAGAGACTCCTCGATCAATATCCAATAGCGGGACCTGGATGCCCATATTGGATCCTACATATTCTACGAAGATCTTATCGTTTGAACCTCAGTGCCAAGGATTCGTATAATCCCGTATGTCATTCCCTTTGTCCTTCGGTATGTTACTTGCCCGAGATTCGATCGTCAGTATCCGCATACCTATTTCAATCTCGTTTACCGGCAAGTCTCTTTACTCGTTCCGTAATACAAGATCCCGCAACTTACACTAAGTTACATTGCTTGCAAGGCTTGTGTGTGATGTTGTATTACCGAGTGGGCCCCGAGATACCTCTCCGTCACACGGAGTGACAAATCCCAGTCTCGATCCATACTAACTCAACTAACACCTTCGGAGATACCTGTAGAGCATCTTTATAGTCACCCAGTTACGTTGCGACGTTTGATACACACAAAGCATTCCTCCGGTGTCAGTGAGTTATATGATCTCATGGTCATAGGAATAAATACTTGACACGCAGAAAACAGTAGCAACAAAATGACACGATCAACATGCTACGTCTATTAGTTTGGGTCTAGTCCATCACGTGATTCTCCCAATGACGTGATCCCGTTATCAAGTGACAACACTTGCCTATGGCCAGGAAACCTTGACCATCTTTGATCAACGAGCTAGTCAACTAGAGGCTTACTAGGGACAGTGTTTTGTCTATGTATCCACACAAGTATTGTGTTTCCAATCAATACAATTATAGCATGGATAATAAACGATTATCATGAACTAAGAAATATAATAATAACTAATTTATTATTGCCTCTAGGGCATATTTCCAACAGTCTCCCACTTGCACTAGAGTCAATAATCTAGTTCACATCACCATGTGATTCCAATGAATCCAACACCCATATAGTTCTGGGGTCTGATCACGTCTTGCTCGTGAGAGAGGTTTTAGTCAACGGTTCTGAAACTTTCAGATCCGTGTGTTCTTTACAAATCTTTATGTCATCTTTATAGATGCTGCTACTACGTGCTATTTGGAAATGCTCCAAATATCTACTCTACTATACGAATCTGTTTCACTACTCATAGTTATTCGGATTAGTGTCAAAGCTTGCATCAACGTAACCCTTTACGACGAACTCTTTAACCACCTCCATAATCGAGAAAAATTCCTTAGTCCATTAGTTACTAAGGATAAATTTTGGCCGCTGCTAGTGATTCAATCATGGATCACTCTCTGTACCTCTCAACATACTTTGAGTCAAGGCACACATGAGGTGCGGTACACAGCATGGCATACTTTAGATTCTACGGCTAAGGCATAGAAGACGACCTTCGTCTATTCTCTTTATTCTGCCGGGGTCGGGTTTTGAGTCTTACTCAAATTCACACCTCACAACGCAACCAAGAACTCCTTCTTTGCTGATCTATTTTGAACTCCTTCAAAAACTTGTCAAGGCATGCATCTTGTCGAAACTTCCATTAAGCGCTTTCGATCTATCTCCATAGATCTTTGATGCTCAACGTTCAAGTAGCTCAATCCAGGTATTCCTTTGACATCTCCTTTCAAACAACCTTGTATGTTTTACAGAAATTCTACATTACTTCTGATCCACAATATGTCAACCACATATACTTATCAGAAATTCTATAGTGCTCCCACTCACTTCTTTGGAAATACAAGTTTCTCATGAACCTTGTACAAACCCAAAATCTTTGATCATCTCATCAAAGTGTATATTCCAACTCGGAGATGCTTGCACCAGTCCATTGAAGGATCACTGGAGCTTGCATACTTGCTAGTATCTTTAGGATCGACAAAACCTTCTGGTTGTATCACATACAATGTTTGCTCAAGGAAACCGTCGAGAAAACAATGTTTTGACATCCTACGTGCAATATTTCATAAATAATGCATCAACAACTAACATAATTCTAACAGACCTTTAGCATCGCTACGAGTGAGAAAGTCTCATCATAGTCAACTGTTTGATCTTGTCGAAAACAACTTTGCGACAAGTCGAGCTTTTCTTAATAGTGACTTATCACCATCATCGTCTGTCTTCTTTTAAAGATCCATCTTTACTCAATAGTCCTATGACCATCAAGTAGTTCTTCCAAAGTCTACACTTTGTTTCATACATGGATCCTCTCTCGGATTTTATGGCTTCCAGCCATTTGTCGGAATCTGGGCCCACCATCGCTTTCTCCATAACTCGTAGGTTCACTGTTGCTCAACAACATGACCTCCAAGACAGGGTTACCATACTACTCTGCAGCAGTACGCGACCTTGTCGACCTACGAGGTTTGTAGTAACTTGATTCGAAGCTCAATGATCATCATCATCAGCTTCCACTTCAATTGGTGTAGGCGCCACATGAACAACTTCCTGCGCCCTGCTACACACTGGTTGAAGTGATGGTTCAATAACCTCATCAAGTTCTACTACCCTCCCACTCAATTCTTTCGAGAGAAACCTTTCCTCGAGAAAGGATCCGTTTCTAGAAACAAACACTTTGCTTTCGGATCTGAGATAGGAGATGTACCCAACTGTTTTGGATATCCTATGAAGATGCACTTATCCGCTTTGGGTTCGAGCTTATCAGACTGAAACTTTTTCACATAAGTGTCGAAGCCCCAAACTTTCAAGAAACGACAGTTTAGATTTCTCTAAACCTCAGTCTATACTGTGTCATCTCAACGGAAATACGCGGTGCCCTATTTAAAGTGAATGCGGTTGTCTCTAATGCATAACCCATAAACGATAGTGGTAATTCGATAAGAGACATCTTAGTGTGCACCGTACCAAATAGTGCGTGGCTATGATGTTCAGACACATCATCACACTATGATGTTCTAGGTGGCATGAACTGCGAAACAATTTCCACATTGTCTTAACTGCGTACCAAAACTCGTAACTCAGATATTCATTTCTATGATCATATCGCAGACAGTTTATCCTCTTGTTACGACGAACTTCACTCCGAAACAGAATTGAACTTTTCAATATTTCAGACTTGTGATTCATTAAGTAAATACTCTAGTATCTACTCAAATCATCATTGAAGTAAGAACATAATGATATCCACTGCGTGCCTCAGCACCCATTGGACTGCATACATCAAAATGTATCACTTCCAACAAGTTACTATCTTGTTTCATCTCAATGAAAACAAGACCTTGCTCATGTGGTATGATTTGCATGTCACTAGTGATTCGAAATCAGGTGATTACAAAGATCCATCAGCATGGAGCCTCTTCATGCAATTTATACTAACATGACTCAAGCGGCAGTGCCACAAGTAAGTGGTACTATCATCATCAACTCGTATCTTTTGGCACCAATATCATGAACATGTGTAACACTACGATCGAGATTCAATAAACCATTGAAGGTGATTATTCAAGAAAATAGAGTAACCATTATTCTCTTTAAATGAATAATCGTATTGCAATAAACACGATCCAATAATGTTCATGCTTAACGCAAGCACCAAATAACAATTATTTAGGTTTAACACCAATCCCGATGGTAGAGGGAGCGTGCGACGTTTGATCATATCAACCTTGGAAACACTTCCAACACTTATCGTCACCTCGCTTTTAGCTAGTCTCCATTTATGCCGTAGCTTTCATTTCGTGTTACTAATCACTTAGCAACCGAACTGGTATCCAATACCCTTATGCTACTAGGAGTACTAGTAAAGTACACATCAACATCATGTATATCAAATATACTTCTTTCGACTTTTGCCAGCCCACTTATCTACCAAGTATCTAGAGTTGCTCCGCCTTAGTGACTGTTCCCCTCATTACAGAAGCACTTAGTCTCGGGTTTGGGTTTAATCTTGGGTCTCTTCATTAGCGCAGCAACTGTTTTGCCGTTTCACGAAGTATCCCTTCTAGCCCTCGCCTTTCTTGAAACTTAGTGGTTTTACTAACCATCAACAATTGATGCTCCTTCTTGATTTCTACTTTCGCAGTGTCAAACATCGCGAATCGCTCAAGGATCATTGTATCTATCCTTGATATGTTATAGTTCATCACGAAGCTCTCACAGCTTGGTGGCAGTGACTTTGGAGAACCATCACTATCATCATCTGGAAGATGAACTCCCACTTGATTCAAGTGATTGTCGTACTCAGACAATCTGAGCACACGCTCAACGATTGAGGTTTTCTCCTTTACTTTGTGGACAAAGAATCTTGTTGGAGGTCTCGTACCTCTTAACAAGGGCACAAGCATGAAATCACAATTTCATCTCTTTAGAACATCACTTATGTTCCGTGACGTTTTACAACGTTTTCGGCGCCTTGCTTCTAAGCCATTAAGTATTTTGAGCTGAACTATCGTGTAGTCATCAGAAACGTGTATGTCGGATGTTCATAGCATCCACAGACGACGCTCGAGGTGCAGCACACCGAGTGGTGCATTAAGGACATAATACTTCTGTGTAGGAACGAGGACAATCCTCGGTTTTACAGACTCGGTCTGCAAAGTTTGCTACTATCAATTTTATCTAATTTTTCTCTAGGAACATATAAAAACAGTAGAGCTATAGCGCAAGCTACATCGTAATTCGCAAAGACCATTAGACTATGTTCATGACAATTAGTTCAATTAATCATATTACTTAAGAACTCCCACTCAAAAAGTACATCTCTCTAGTCATTTGAGTGGTACATGATCCAAATCCACTATCTCAAGTCCGATCATCACGTGAGTCGAGAATAGTTTCAGTGGTAAGCATCTCTATGCTAATCATATCAACTATATGATTCATGCTCGACCTTTCGGTCTCATGTGTTCCGAGGCCATGTCTGCACATGCTAGGCTCGTCAAGCTTAACCCGAGTGTTCCGCGTGCGCAACTGTTTTGCACCCGTTGTATGTGAACGTTGAGTCTATCACACCCGATCATCACGTGGTGTCTCGAAACGACGAACTGTAGAAACAGTGCACAGTTGGGGAGAACACAATTTCGTCTTGAAATTTTAGTGAGAGATCACCTCATAATGCTACCGTCGTTCTAAGAAAGATAAGGTGCAAAAAGGATTAACATCACATGCAATTCATAAGTGACATGATATGGCCATCATCACGTGCTTCTTGATCTCCATCACCAAAGCACCGGCACGATCTTCTTGTCACCGGCATCACACCATGATCTCCATCAACGTGTCGCCATCGCGGTTGTCGTGCTACTCATGATATTACTACTAAAGCTACGTCCTAGCAAAATAGTAAACGCATCTGCAAGCACAAACGTTAGTTATAAAGACAACCCTATGGCTCCTGCCGGTTGCCGTACCATCGACGTGCAAGTCGATATTAACTATTACAACATGATCATCTCATACATCCAATATATCACATCACATCGTTGGCCATATCACATCACAAGCATACCCTGCAAAAACAAGTTAGACGTCCTCTAATTTTGTTGTTGCATGTTTTACGTGGTGACCATGGGTATCTAGTAGGATCGCATCTTACTTACGCAAACACCACAACGGAGATATATGAATTGCTATTTAACCTCATCCAAGGACCTCCTCGATCAATTCCGATTCAACTAAAGTTGGAGAAACTGACACCCGCCAGTCATCTTTGAGCAACGGAGTTACTCGTAGCGATGAAACCGGTCTCTCGTAAGCGTACGAGTAATGTCGGTCCGAGCCGCTTCGATCCAACAATACCGCGGAATCAAGAAAATACTAAGGAGGGCAGCAAAACGCACATCACCGCCCACAAAAACTTTTGTGTTCTACTCGAGAAGACATCTACGCATGAACCTAGCTCATGATGCCACTGTAGGAGAACGTCGCATGGGAAACTAAAATTTTCCTACGCGCACGAAGACCTATCATGGTGATGTCCATCTACGAGAGGGGATGAGTGATCTACGTACCCTTGTAGATCGTACATCAGAAGCGTTAGGGAACGCGGTTGATGTAGTGGAACGTCCTCACGTCCCTCGATCCGCCCCGCAAACAATCCCGCGATCAGTCCCACGATCTAGTACCGAACGGACGGCACCTCCGCGTTCAGCACACGTACAGCTCAACGATGATCTCGGCCTTCTTGATCCAGCAAGAGAGACGGAGAGGTAGAAGAGTTCTCCGGCAGCGTGACGGCGCTCCGGAGGTTGGTGATGACCTTGTCTCAGCAGGGCTCCGCCCGAGCTCCGCAGAAACGCGATCTAGAGGAAAAACCGTGGAGGTATGTGGTCGGGCTGCCGTGGAAAAATCGTCTCAAATCAGCCCTAAAACCTCCGTATATATAGGTGGGAGGGAGGGGGCCTTGCCTTGGGGCTCAAGGAGCCCCAAGGGGGTCGGCCGAGTCCAAGGGGGAGGACTCTCCACCCCCCCAAACCGAGTTGGACTATGTTTGGTGGGAGGGAGTCCCCCTTCCTTCCCACCTCCTCCTTTTTTTTCTTTCTCTCTTGATTTTCTTCTCCTTGGCGCATAGGGCACTTGTGGGCTGTCCCACCAGCTCACTAAGGGCTGGTGTGTCTCCCCCAAGGCCTATGGGCTTCCCCGGGGTGGGTTGGCCCCCCCGGTGAACTCCCGGAACCCATTCGTCATTCCCGGTACATTCCTGGTAACTCCGAAAACCTTCCCGTAATCAAATGAGGTCATCCTATATATCAATCTTCATTTCCAGACCATTCCGGAAACCCTCGTGACGTCCATGATATCATCCGTGACTCCGAACAACATTCGGTAACCAACCATATAACTCAAATACGCATAAAACAACGTCGAACCTTAAGTGTGCAGACCCTGCGGGTTCGAGAACTATGTAGACATGACCCGAGAGACTCCTCGATCAATATCCAATAGCGGGACCTGGATGCCCATATTGGATCCTACATATTCTACGAAGATCTTATCGTTTGAACCTCAGTGCCAAGGATTCGTATAATCCCGTATGTCATTCCCTTTGTCCTTCGGTATGTTACTTGCCCGAGATTCGATCGTCAGTATCCGCATACCTATTTCAATCTCGTTTACCGGCAAGTCTCTTTACTCGTTCCGTAATACAAGATCCCGCAACTTACACTAAGTTACATTGCTTGCAAGGCTTGTGTGTGATGTTGTATTACCGAGTGGGCCTCGAGATACCTCTCCGTCACACGGAGTGACAAATCCCAGTCTCGATCCATACTAACTCAACTAACACCTTCGGAGATACCTGTAGAGCATCTTTATAGTCACCCAGTTACGTTGCGACGTTTGATACACACAAAGCATTCCTCCGGTGTCAGTGAGTTATATGATCTCATGGTCATAGGAATAAATACTTGACACGCAGAAAACAGTAGCAACAAAATGACACGATCAACATGCTACGTCTATTAGTTTGGGTCTAGTCCATCACGTGATTCTCCCAATGACGTGATCCCGTTATCAAGTGACAACACTTGCCTATGGCCAGGAAACCTTGACCATCTTTGATCAACGAGCTAGTCAACTAGAGGCTTACTAGGGACAGTGTTTTGTCTATGTATCCACACAAGTATTGTGTTTCCAATCAATACAATTATAGCATGGATAATAAACGATTATCATGAACTAAGAAATATAATAATAACTAATTTATTATTGCCTCTAGGGCATATTTCCAACAGCTTCTTCATGCGTTTTACACCAATATGACTCGTCAGTGACACAAGTAAGTGGTACTATCATCACTATTTTGCATCTTTTGGCATGAATATTATGAACATGCGTATCACTACGATCGAGATTCAATGAACCATTCATATTGGTGCATGACCATTGAAGGTATTATTCATGTAAACAGAATAACTTTTGTTATCTAACTTAAATGAATAACCGTATTGCAATAAACACAATCCAATCATTTTCACGCTCAACGCAAACACAAAATAACATTTATTTAGGTTCAACACTAATCCCGATGGTAGAGGGAGCGTGCGATGTTGATCACATCAACCTTGGAAACACTTCTGACACATCGTCACCTCACCTTTAGCTAGTATCTGTTTATTTCATAGCTTTTATTTCGAGTTACTAACAGTTAGCAACCTGAACCGGTATCCAATACCCCCGTGCTACTAGGAGTACTAGTAAAGTACACATCAAAATCATGTATGTCCAATATACTTCTGTCGATTTCGCCAGCCTTCTCATCTACCTAGTAACTAGGGTAGTTCCGCTTCAGTGACTGTTCCCCTCATAATAGAAGCACTTAGTCTCGGGTTTGGGTTCAACCTCGTGTTTCTTTACTAGAGTGGCAACTAGTTTGCCATTTCATAAAGCATCCCTTTTAACCCTTACCCTTCTCAAAACTAGTGGTTCTACTAACCATCAACACTTGATGCTCCTACTTGATTTCTACCTTTGCGATGTCAAACATGGCAAATATCTCAAGGATCATCAATTCTATCTCTGGCATGTTATAGTTCATCACGAAGCTCTGTAGCCTGGTGGCAATGACTTTGGAGAACTATGCCAATCACTATCTTATCTGCAAGATCAACTCCCACTCGATTCAAGCGGTTGTAGCACCTAGACAATCTGAGCACATGCTCAACGATTAAGCTTTTCTCCCTTAATTTGTAGGCAAAAAATCATGTCGAAGGTCTCATACCTCTCAACACGGGCACGAGCCTGAAATCCTAATTTCATCTCTTGGAACATCTCATATGTTCCGTGACGTTCATAACGTCTTCAACGCCTTACTTCTAAGTCGTTTAAGCATTACGCACTGAACTATCATGTAGTCATAAAAAACGTGCATGTCAGATGTTCGCAACATCTAGAGATGACTCTCTGAGTTTAGCACACTAAGTGGTGCATTAAGTTCATAAGCCTTCTGTGCAGCAATGAAGACAATCTTCAGTTTATAAACCTAGTCCGCATAGTTGTACTATCATCTTTCAACTAAATCTTCTCTAGGAACATATCAAAACAGTAGAGCTACAACGCAACCTACAACATAATTTGCAAAGACATTTGGACTATGTTCATGATAATTGAGTTTAGTTAACCATATTACTAATAAACTCCCACTCAAATAGACATCCCTCTAGTCATTCGAGTGGCGCATGATCCAAATCCACTAACTCAAGTCCGATCATCACGTGAGTTGAGTATAGTTTCAGTGGTGAACATCTCCATGTTGATCATATCAACTATATGATTCATGCTCGACCTTTCGGTCTCTTGTGTTCCGAGGCCATGTCTGTACATGCTAGGCTCGTCAAGTTTAACCCGAGTGTTCTGTGTGTGCAACTCTTTTGCACCCATTCTATGTGAACGTTGAGTCTATCACACCCGATCATCATGTGGTGTCTCGAAATGAAGAACTGTCGCAATGGTGCACAGTCGAGGAGAGCACAATTTCATCTTGAAATTTTAGTGAGGGATCACCTTATAATGTGATACGTCCATTTTGCATCATGCTTTCATGTTGATATTTATCGCTTTTTGGGCTGTTATTACACTTCACGGTACAATACTTATGCCTTTTCTCTCTTATTTTGCAAGGTTTACATGAAGAGGGAGAATGCCGGCGGCTGGAATTCTAGCCTGAAAAAGGAGCAAGTTTGAGATACCTATTCGGCGCTACTCCAAAAGCCATGAAAATCAACGGGGATTTATTTTGTATTTTATAAAAAATACTAGGCCGATAAAGTACCAGAGGGGCGCCAGCAGGAGGGCACAAGCCTGCTAGGCGTGGCCTACCCCCCTGGCCGCACCTAGGGGGCTTGTGAGCCCCATGCTGGCCCTATGGCTCCCCTCTTTTGCTATAAGGAGGGTTTGGTTCCGAAAAAAATAAAGGGGAGGCTTTCGGGAGGAATCACCGCCGCCACGAGGCGGAACTTGAGCAGAACCAATCTAGAGCTCCAGCAGGGTCATGCTGCCGGGGAAACTTCCCTCCTGGAGGGGGAAATCGTCGCCATCGTCATCACCAACACTCCTGTCATTGGAGGGGACTCATCACCTCAACATGTTCATCAACACGATCTCATCTCCAAATCCTAGTTCATCTCTTGTAACCAATCTCCATCCCGCGACTCCGATTGGTACTTGTAAGGTTTCTAGTAGTGTTAATTACTCTTTGTAGTTGATGCTAGTTGGATTACTTGGTGGAAGATTATATGTTCAGATCTTTGATGCTATTCAAAACCTCTCTGGTCATGAATATTATTATGCTTTGTGAGTAGTCACTTTCGTTCCTGAGGACATGGGATAAGTCTTGCTATAAGTAGTCATGTGAATTTGGTATTCGTTCGATATTTTGATGTGTTGTATGTTGTCTCTCCTCTAGTGGTGTTATGTGAACGTAGACTACATAAAACTTCACCATTATTTGGGCCTAGAGGAAGGCATTGGGAAGTAGTAAGTAGATGATGGGTTGCTAGAGTGACAAAAGCTTAAACCCTAGTTTATGCGTTGCTTCGTAAGGGGCTGATTTGGATCCACTAGTTTAATGCTATGGTTAGACTTTGTCTTAATTCTTCTTTCGTAATTGCGGATGCTTGCGAGAGGGGTTAATCATCAGTGGGATGCTTTTCCAAGTAAGGGCAGCACCCAAGCTCCAGTCCACCCACATATCAAACTATCAAAGTAGTGAACGCGAATCATATGAACATGATGAAAACTAGCTTGACAGAATTTCCCATGTGTCCTCGGGAGCGCTTTACCTCCAATAAGAGTTTGTCCAGGCTTGTCCCTTGCTACAAAAGGGATTGATCCACTTTGCTGCAGCTTTGTTACTGTTGTTACTTGCTACTTGCTACGAATCATCTTGTCACACAACTACTTGTTACCGATAATTTCAGTGCTTGCACAGATTACCTTGCTGAAAACCACTTGTCAGATCCTTCTGCTCCTCGTTGGGTTCGACACTCTTACTTATCGAAAGGACTACGATAGATCCCCTATACTTGTGGGTCATCAAGACCCTTTTCTGGCGCCGTTGCCGGGGAGTGAAGCACCTTTGGTAAGTGGAATTTGGTAAGGAAACATTTATATAGTGTGCTGAAATTTATTGTCACTTGTCACTATGGAAACTAATCCTTTGAGGAGCTTGTTCGGGGTATCTTCACCTCGAATAGAAGCACAAAGAGTTTCTCCTCAACCTGCTGCACCTACTGAAAATATTTGCTATGAATTTCCTTCGGGTATGCTTGAGAAACTCCCGGGTAATCCTTTTACAGGAGATGGAACATCTCATCCCGACTTGCATCTAATCTATGTAGATGAAGTTTGTGGTTTATTTAAGCTTGCAGGTTTGCCTGAGGATGAGGTCAAGAAGAATGTCTTTCCCTTATCTTTGAGGGATAACGCATTGACATGGTATAGGCTATGTGATGATACTGGATCATGGAACTACAACCGGTTGAAATTGGAATTTCATCAAAAGTTTTATCCTATGCATCTAGTACATCATGATCGAAATTATATTTATAATTTTTGGCCTCGTGACAGAGAAAGAATCGCTCAAGCTTGGGGAGGCTTAAATCAATGTTATATTCATGTCCCAACTATGAGATCTCGAGAGAAATTATCATTCAGAACTTCTATGCTCGACTTTCTCATGATGATCGCACCATGCTTGACACTTCTTGTACCGGTTCTTTTATGAAGAGATATATTGACTTCAAATGGAATTTATTGGAAAGAATTAAACGCAACTCTGAAGATTGGGAGTTTGATGAAGGTAAGGAGTCACGTATGAATTTCAAGTTTGATTGCGTTAAATCCTTTGTTGAAACAAATACTTTTTGTGATTTTAGCGCTAAATATGGACTTGACTCTGAGATAGTAGCTTTATTGTGTGAATCATTTGCTGCTCATATTTATCTCCCTAAAGAGAAGTGGTTTAAATATCATCCTCCCTTAGAAGTCAATGTAGTTAAACCCAATCTAGTTGAAGAGAAAGCCATTGCCTATAATGATCCTGTTGTTCCGAGTGCTTACATTGAGAAACCACCTTTCCTTGTTAGGATAAAGGATCATTCTAAAGTTTCAAATGTGATACGTAGGGGCTACATTAGAACACCTACACCCCCTGAGCAAATTAGAGTTGAACCTAGCATTGCTATTATCAATGATCTCCTGTCCGACAATGTTGATGGCCATGATATTCACTTCTGTGAAGATGCTACTAGAATTGCTAAATCTCATGCTAGAGACAAACATAGGCCTGTTGTTGGCACGCCTGTTGTTTCTGTTAAGATAGGAGATCATTGTTATCATGGTTTATGTGACGTGGGTGCTAGTGTTAGTGCAATACCTCAATCTTTGTATGATGAAATTAAAGACAAGATTGCACCCGTTGAGATGGAACATATTGATGTCACTATTCAGCTTGCCAATAGAGATACTATCTGCCCTGTGGGAATTGTTAGAGATGTTGAAGTCTTGTGTGGTAAAACGAAGTATCCTCCTAATTTTCTCGTTCTTGCTACCACACAAGATAGCTTTTGTCCCATCATATTTGGCAGACCTTTCCTCAATACTGTCAATGCTCATATTGACTATGAAAAGCAAACTGTCACTATTGGCTTTGAAGGTGTGTCACATGAGTTCAATTTCTCCAAGTTTGGTAGACAACCTCATGAAAAAGAGTTGCCTAGTAAGGATGAAATTATTGCCCTAGCTTCTATTGCCGTGCCTCCTACTGATCCCTTAGAGCAATACTTGTTTGAGCATGAAAATGATATGTATATGGATGAAAGGGATGAGATAGATAGAGTTATCTTTGAACAATATCCTATCCTTAAGAATAATTTGCCTGTTGAACTGCTTGGAAATCCACCCCCACAAAAGGGTGATTCTGTGTTCGAGCTTAAACAATTGCCTGATACTCTTAAGTATGCTTATCTCGATGAAAAAGAGACATATACTGTTATTATTAGTGCTAGCCTCTCAGAGCATGAAGAAAAGAAGTTACTAAAAACTCTGAGGAAGCACCGTGCTGCTATTGGATATAATCTTGATGATCTTAAGGGCATTAGTCCCACTCTATGCCAGCACAAGATTAAAACCGATCCTGATTCCAAACCAGTTGCCGATCATCAACGGAGATTAAATCCAAAGATGAAAGATGTAGTAAGAAAAGAAATACTAAAGCTCTTGGAAGCAGGTATTATCTATCCTGTTGCTCATAGTGATTGGGTGAGTCCGGTGCATTACTTCTTGATACGTCTCCGTCGTATCTACTTTTCTGAACTCTTTTGCCCTTGTTTTGGACTCTAGTTTGCATGATTTGAATGGAACTAACACGGACTGACGCTGTTTTCAGCAGAATTGCCATGGTGTTGTTTTGTGTAGAAATAAAAGTTCTCGGAATGACCTGAAAATTTACGGAGAATTTTTCTGGAATTAATGAAAAATACCTGCACAAAGATCCACCAGAGGAGGTGAACCAGTGGGCCACAAGCTCAGGGGCCACGGCCACCCCCCTGGCCGCACCATGAGGGCTTGTGGGGCCCACGAGGTTCCACCACCTCCAAACTCAGCTCTATATATTACGTTTCGCCCGGAAAAAATCAGAGAGAAGGATTCATCACGTTTTACGATACGGAGGCGCCGCCACCTCGTGTTCTTCATATGGAGGGCATATCTGGAGTCCGTTCTGGGCTCCGGAGAGGGGAGATCGTCGCCATCGTCATCATCAACCTTCCTCCATCACCAATTCCATGATTCTCTTCACCGTTCGTGAGTAATCTCATCGTAGGCTTGCTGGACAGTGATGAGTTGGATGAGATCTATCATGTAATCGAGTTAGTTTTGACTGGGATTGATCCCTAGTATCCACTATGTTCTGAGATTAATGTTGCTACTACTTTGCCATGCTTAATGCTTGTCACTAGGGCCCGAGTGCCATGATTTCAGATCTGAACCTATTATGTTGTCGCCAATATATGTGTGTTTTAGATCCTATCTTGCAAGTTGTAGTCACCTACTATGTGTTATGACCCGGCAACCCCGGAGTGACAATAGCCGGAACCACTCCCAGAGATGACCATAGTATGAGGAGTTCATGTAGTCACCAAGTGTTAATGCGTTGGTCCGGTTCTTTATTAAAAGGAGAACCTTAATATCCCGTAGTTTCCATTAGGACCCCGCTGCCACGGGAGGGATGGACAATAGATGTCATGCAAGTTCTTTTCCCTAAGCACGTATGACTACATACGGAATACATGCCTACATTAGATTGACGAATGGGAGCTAGTTACTTATCTCTCCGTGTTATAGCTGTTACAGGATGAATCACATCCGGCATACTCATCCATCACCGATCCACTGCCTACGAGTCTTTTACTACTGGTCCTTGCTACGTTACTTCGTCGCTACTACTGTTGCTACTGCTGTTCCTTGCTACTGCTGTCACTACTGTTGTTACTTGCTACTGCTGTCACTACTGCTGTTACTTGCTACTTTGTTGTTACCTGTTGCAAGACTTTTCTGGAGCCGTTGCCGGGGAAGAATAGTCCCCCGTCAACATGCTATTTTCTAGGCGCCATTGATACAACGAGTTAGGAATAGTCTGCCGTCAACAGACCCTTTTCTGGCACCGTTGCTATCATACCACTTTGCTTGCAGACACTAATCTTTCAGGTGTGGTTGAAACTACTATATCCTCAAGCTGTTTCCTTTCTCGCTAAAGGATGATTAAGACCTGGTTCACTTCTATTGCTCCTGGTTGTGTGCATAGCCCCCAGGATATGGTCTACTACTTCTGTGAAAAATATTTCCCTGCCCATAAGAAGCAAGCTGCCTTGTAGGAAATATACAACTTTGCTCAAGCTGAGGAAGAGAGTCTCCCACAAGCTTGGGGGAGGCTCATCTAGCTACTGAATGCCTTGCCTGATCACCCTCTTGAGAAGAATGAAATACTTGATATCTTCTATAATGGACTTACCGATGCTTCCAAAGACCACCTAGATAGTTGTGCCGGTTGTGTTTTTAGGGAACGAACTGTAGAACAAGCTGAGTTCTATTGAATAACATCTTGTGCAATGAGAATGCTTGGACTATTCCCAAACCACCTCCTAAACCAACTCCGAAGAAAAGAGGTATTCTATTGCTCACTCCTGAAGATATGCAAGAACCCAAGAAATCTATGCGAGAGAAAGGCATTAAATCTGAAGATGTCAAAAATCTACCACCTATTGAAGAGATCCATGGTCTCGATAACCCGATACAGGTAGTAGAAGTAAAATCTCTGCGTAGGTTTGATGAGAGTGATATTCCTTTTAATAAACCTGCTAGCTTATGCCTGGATGAATTTGATAACTTTGTTGCCAAACAACAGAGTTTCAACGATTATGTTAGCAGACAATTGGAACAAAATGCTTGTATGCTTAGTCATTTAAGTGCTTGTGTGGACAGAAATGTCAATGATCTTAAGCTCCTGAGTAACCATGCTTCTATGGTTACTACTCAGGTAGAACAAGTACTTAAAGCTCAAAATGACTTGCTCAATGAGTTGAATGACAATTCTGTCAGAGTCGTCACTAGAGGCGGTAGAATGACCCAGGAACCTTTGTATCCTGAGGGTCATCCGAAGAGAATTGAACAAGATTCTCAAGGAGTTAGCACTAATGCACCTAGTCATCCTAGAAAGAAGAAGAAAGATGATAGGAACCTGCACGCTAGCAACCCTGTTGCTGCTACACCTGAGAGTCCAAACGATGTCTCTGTCTCTGATGCTGAAACACAATCTGGTGATGAACATGAGCCTAATGATAATATCAATAGTGATGTTCATGATGATGCTCAACCTAGCAATGAAAAGGATGTGGAGATTGAACCTGATCTTGATAACCCACAACCTAAGAGTAGAAGATACGATAAGAATGACTTTGCTGCTAGGAAGCATGGTAAAGAAAGGGAACCATGGGCTCAGAAACCTATGCCCTTTCCTCCCAAACCATCCAAGAAAAAGGATGATGAGGATTTTGAGCGATTCGTTGAAATGATCAGACCTGTCTTTCTGCAAATGCGTTTAACAGATATGCTCAAAATGTCTCCGTATGCTAAGTACATGAAAGATATTGTGACTAATAAGAGGAGGATACCTGAGGTTGATATTTCCACCATGCTCGCTAATTATACCTTCAAGGGTGGAACTCCTAAGAAACTAGGTGATCCCGGTGTGCCCACTACACCTTGCTCCATTAAAGGCAACTACGTTAGAACTGCGTTATGCGACCTTGGAGCCGGTGTTAGTGTTATGCCTCTCTCTCTTTATCGTAGGCTTGAACTGGATAAGTTGACACCCACTGAAATCTCTCTACAAATGGCCGACAAATCAACTGCTTTCCCTATCAGCATTTGTGAGGATGTGCCTGTTGTGGTTGCTAACGTCACTATCTTAACAGACTTTGTTATCTTGGATATTCCCGAGGACGATGCCATGGCTGTCATCGTCGAAATACCCTTTTTAAACACTGTAAGGGCTGTTATAGATTGCAACAAAGTCAATGTCACTTTCCATGTCAATGGTAACGAGCATACGGTGCACTTTCCGAAGAAACAATATCGAGTACATTGCATCAATGCTATCGAAAAAACTTCATCGATTCTTATTGGGAGCTTTGAATGCCCTATTCCTCGTGTCAAGATGAGGTATGATTTGTTTGTTGGGGAGATACACATCCCCCTTGAGGTAACCTAGTGACTATTCGAAAATTCTCCGTTCTGTTTTGCGATTCAAAAAGTTTTGTCGAGGGGATTTGATCAACCCCATTGACGGATTTTTTCGATGACCATGAGATGGATGAATCAAGGAGTCACAAACCTCTGTTTTAAGCTTTGACTTTGGGTTGCTTAGAAGAAAAATGATAGATTTAGTTTTCCCTGTTTTCTGTTTTAGCGTCCGGTAGAAAAGTACCCCGAAAATAAAGTTCTTCAAATGTCCTGAAAATCAAGTATGATTTTTTCTGGATTTTTTGAAAAATTCGGAGACAAAGAGCTTGTCTGGGGGCTATACCAGTGGGCCACAAGACCCGACGGCGCGGGCACCCCCTGGCCGCACCACCCAGGCTTGTGGGCCCCACAGGCACCCCCTCCACTCATTCTTGCTCTCATCTGGTTCTCCTACCTCCAGAAAAAATCGTTTCGCAGCTCAAACCCGTGTTCTTCCTCCTCTTGCTGGGATTTTCGATCTCTTTGTTCAAATCACCATTCTCTGAACTGTTTTGGGGAAATTACTCCTTGGTAAGTGACTCCTCCATTGGTCCAATTAGTTTTTGCTCTAGTGCCTTAGACTCCGCGTATTTTTTCTGCCTTGGTGACCATGTTCTTGAGCTTTGCATGCTGATTTTAGCTGGTCCCAAGTAGTTTTGATGCGTAATATGGCCTCTAGGCAGTTGTGCGAGTAGTTTCTACTAGTTTAGTTGAGCCTTGTTCACTTTTCCTTTGGGTCACTGAAAATTTCAGAAAAGGAAGATGTTCAGGAGAAACTTTCTTGGTGGTTCCTCAAGGAAGAGAGGCCCCCATCTTGCGATTCGGGAGCCTGATCCTTACCAACCAAGGGACACGCAGGTACAACCATGTGAATGGCCTTCTGATGAATTTATGATTGAGGCAGGTTTCAAAGATGAGTTTGATGCACTTGTTCGCAACGTCGGACTCGAAGAATTCATCTTCGATAAATGTGAACAGTATGTTGCTCTCACTGCCTCTTTTGTTCGTAGATTCAAATTTTCAGCTGGCCGTGATACATCGGTACTGTTTGATCTCTATGATAAATCGTATACCATGGATTTAGAGGATTTTAATAGAATTTGCAAAATACCTATTTGGGGTAGCCTCAATGATCCTCCTAAATCTTCGGTTAGAGATTTTTGCTCTGGTATTACCGTTGGAGAAACTAGAGACATTACGCAAGCTACCATGGGGAGTATTCATTTTCCTGCCTTGCATTACTTTGCCCTCTTCATAGGCAGCTGCATTAATGGTAAGATTGAGCATTGTCACCATTATTTCGGCCTAGAGGAAGGCATTGGGAAGTAGTAAGTAGATGATGGGTTGCTAGAGTGACAGAAGCTTAAACCCTAGTTTATGCGTTGCTTCGTAAGGGGCTGATTTGGGTCCACTAGTTTAATGCTATGGTTATACTTTGTCTTAATTCTTCTTTCGTAGTTGCGGATGCTTGCGAGAGGGGTTAATCATAAGTGGGATGCTTGTCCAAGTAAGGGCAGTACCCAAGCACCGGTCCACCCACATATCAAACTATCAAAGTAGCGAACGCGAATCATATGAACATGATGAAAACTAGCTTGACAGAATTTCCCATGTGTCCTCGGGAGCGCTTTACCTCCTATAAGAGTTTGTCCAGGCTTGTCCCTTGCTACAAAAGGGATTGGGCCACTTTGCTGCACCTTTGTTACCGTTGTTACTTGCTACTTGCTACGAATCATCTTGTCACACAACTACTTGTTACCGATAATTTCAATGCTTGCAGAGATTACCTTGCTGAAAACCACTTGTCAGATCCTTCTGCTCCTCGTTGGGTTCGACACTCTTACTTATCGAAAGGACTATGATAGATCCCCTATACTTGTGTGTCATCATAATGCTACTGTCGTCCTAAGAAAAATAAGGTGCATAAAAGGATTAACATCACATGAAAATCATAAGTGACATGATATGTCCATGAACTTGTGCTTCTTGATCTCCATCACCAAAGCACCGACATGATCTCCATCGTCACCGGCACCGCACCATGATCTCCATCATCGTGCTGCCATCGAGGTTGTCGTGCTATCTATGCTATTACTACTAAAGCTACTACCTAGTGATATAGTAAAAGCATCTGCAAGCACAAACATTAGTTTAAAGACAACCCTATGGCTCCTACCGGTTGCTGTAGCATCGATGTGCAAGTCGATATGTAACTATTACAACATGATCATCTCATACATCCAATATATCGTATCATGTCTTTGGCCATATCACATCACATGCATACCCTGCAAAAACAAGTTAGACGTCCTATAATTTGTTGTTGCATTTTTTATGTGGCTGCTATGGGTATCTAGTATGATTGCATCTTACTTACGCAAAGCCACAACAGTGATATGCAAATTGCTATTTAACCTTCTCCAAGGACCGCCTCGGTCAAATCCAATTCAACTAAAGTTGAAGAAACAGACACCCGCCAGTCATCTTTATGCAACAAGTTGCATGTCAGTCGATGAGACCGGTCTCTCGTAAGCGTACGAGTAAAGTTGGTCCGGGCCGCTTCAATCCAACAGTACCGCTGAATTAAGAAAAGACCAAGAAGGGAATAAAATTGAACATCAACATCCACAAACTCCTTTGTGTTCTACTCGAGATATCATCTACACATGAACCTAGATCATGATGCCACTATTGGGGAACGTCGCATGGGAAACAAAAATTTCCTACGCACACGCAATAGCTATCCATGGTGATGATCATCTACGAGAGGGAAGAGTGCATCTACAGAACCTTGTAGATTGCTAAGCGGAAGCATATATAACACGATTGATGTAGTGGAACATTTTCAGGATCTAAATCGCAGCCCGTCCTGCGATCTCATCACAATCTGTCCCGCGATCCCATCACGATCCATCTCGATCTAGTGCCGAACGGACGGCACCTCCGCGGTCAGCACACGTACTGCTTGATGACGATCTCCGCCTTCTTGATCCAGCAAGAGGGGAGAAGAGGTAGATGAGTTCTCTAGCACGGCAGCGTGGTGGTGGTGGTGGAGCTATTCCAGCAGGGCTTCGCCTAAGCACCATTGAAACTAGACTAGAGGAGAAATAGATCTAGAGAGAGAGGGCATCATGTGGCTGTATTTTCTGTGTCTCAAAACCCTCAATACCTCTAGTATATATAGGAGGTAGGGAGGGGAGGAGGCAGCCTCAAAACCTCAAGGTTTGGCCAAAATTGGAGGTGGAGGAGTCCTACTCCAATCCTACTAGTAGTAGGATTCCTCCTTTCCACTTGGAAACCCTTTCCACCTTTGGGTTTTTTGCCTCTCAAACCTCATGTGCCTTAGTGGGAGCTTATGCCAGCCCACTACGGTCTGGTTTGTATCTTCCCACAGCCCATAAGGCCCCTCGGGGCGTGACACCCCTCCCGATGGTCCCCAGTACCCTCCCGACACTCCCGACACACTACCGATGAGCCCGAAACTTTTCCGGTGACCAAAACAGGACTTCTATATATCAATTTTTACCTCCGTACCATCCTGGAGCTCCTCATGACATCCGGGATCTCATCTGAGACTCCGAACAACTTTTGGTTTCCAACACCTATAACTCAACTATACCGAAACGTCACCGAACCTTAAGTGTGCAGACCTTGCGGGTTCGAGAACTATGCAGACATGATCGAGACACCTGTATGGTCAATAACCAATAGCGGGAACTGGATGCCCATATTGGCTCCTACATATTCTACGAAGATCTTTATCGGTTGAACCTGTATGTCAAGGACTCAGTTAATCCCGGATGTTGTTCCCTTTGTCCTTCGGTATGTTACTTGCCCGAGAGTCGATCGTCGGTATCTCTATACCTAGTTTAATCTTGTTATCGGCACGTATTTTTACTCGTCCCGTAATACAAGATCTCGTGGCTAACTCCTTAGTCACATTGCTTGCAAGGCTTATTGTGATTTTGTATTACCGAGTGGGCCTCGAGATACCTCTCTGTCATACGGAGTGACAAATCCCAGTCTCGATTCACGCCAACCCAACACACACCTTCAGAGATACTTGTAGAGCACCTTTATAGTCAGCTAGTTATGTTGCGATGTTTAATGCGCACATGGTATTCCTCTAGTGTCCGGGAGTTGCATGATCTCATGGTCATAGGAATAGATACATTGACATGCAGAAAACGGTAGCAATAAACTGACACGGTCATATGGTACGTTTATAGTTTGGGTCTTGTCCATCACATCATTCTCCTAATGATGTGATCCCGTTATCAAGTGACAACACTTGTCTATGTCTAGGAAACCTTAACCATCTTTGATCAACGAGCTAGTCAATTAGAGGCTTACTAGGGACAGTGTTTTGTCTATGTATCCACACATGTATTTGAGTTTCCAATCAATACAATTATAGCATGGATAATAAACGATTATCATGAACAAGGAAATATAATAATAACCAATTTATTATTGCCTCTAGGGCACATTTCCAACATAATCTAGTTACATTGTGATGAATCGAACACCCATAGAGTTATGGTGCTGATCATGTTTCACTCGTGGAAGAGGTTTAGTCAATGGATCTGCGACATTCAGATCCATATGTACTTTAAAAATATCTATATCTCCATCCTGGATGTATGCATGATTGGAGTTGAAGCGGTGCTTGATGTGCTTGGTCTTCTTGTGAAACCTGGGCTCCTTGGCAATGGCAATAGCTCTAGTGTTGTGAGGGAAGAGAGTCATCGGGCCCGACGCACTGGGAATCACTCCTAGTTCGGTGATGAACTCCTTCATCCAGACTTCTTCATGTGTTGCTTCAGAAGCAACTATGTACTCCGCTTCACATGTAGATGCCGCCATGACGCTTTGCTTGTAACTACACTAGCGGACTGCCCCACCATTCAAAATATACATGTATCCAATTTGTGACTTGGAGTCATCCGAATCTGTGTTGAAGCTAGCATCGACGTAACCTTTTACGACGAGCTCTTCGGCACCTCCATAAATGAGAAACATATATTTAGTCCTTTTTAGGTACTTAAGGATATTCTTGACCGCAGTCTAGTGATCTACTCCTGGGTCACTTTGGTACCTCCCTACCAAACTTATGGCAAGGTTCACATCAGGTCTGGTACACGGCATGGCATACATAATAGAGCCTATGGCTGAAGCATAGGGGATGATACTCATCTTTTCTCTATCTTCTGTCGTGGTCGGGAGTTGAGTTGTGCTCAATCTCACACCTTGCAATACAGGCAAGAACCCCTTCTTGGACTTATCCATATTGAACTTCTTCAATATCGTGTCAAGGTATGTGCTTTCTGAAAGACCAATAAGGCGTCTCGATCTATCTCTATAGATATTGATGCCTAATATGTGAGCAGCTTCTCCAAGGTCCTTCATTGAAAAACACTTATTCAAATAGGCCTTTATGCTTTCCAAAAGTTCTATATCATTTCCCATCAACAATATGTCATCCACATATAATATGAGAAATGCTACAGAGCTCCCACTCACTTTCTTGTAAATACAGGTTTCTCCATAAGTCTGTACAAACCCAAATGCTTTGATCACCTCATCAAAGCGAATGTTCCAACTCCGAGATGCTTGCACCATCCCATAGATGGAGCGTTGGAGCTTGCGTACCTTGTCAGCATTTTTAGGATCAACAAAACCTTCCGGCTGTATCATATACAATTCTTCCTTAAGAAAGTCATTAAGGAATGCCGTTTTGACGTCCATTTTCCAAATCTCATAATCATAAAATGTGGAAACTACTAACATGATTCGGACGGACTTCAGCATCGCTACGGGTGAGAAAGTCTCATTGTAGTCAATTCCTTGAACTTCTCGATAACCCTTAGCAACAAGTCAAGCCTTATAGATGGTCACATTACCATCCGCGTCAGTCTTCTTCTTAAAGATCCATTTATTTTCTATGGCTCGCCGATCACCGGGCAAGTCCACCAAAGTCCACGCTTTGTTCTCATACATGGATCCTATCTCGGATTTCATGGCCTCAAGCCATTTGTTGGAATCTAGGCCCGCCATCGCTTCTTCATAGTTCGAAGGTTCACTGTTGTCTAACAACATGATTTCCATGACAGGGTTGCCGTACCACTCTGGTGCGGAACGTGTCCTTGTGGACCTACGAAGTTCAGTAGCAACTTGATCCAAAGCTTCATGATCATCATCATTAACTTCCTCTCTATGCGGTGCACACACTCCAGAAACATTTTATTGTGTTGTGCTACTCTCCGGTTCGAGAGGAGGTACAATTACCTCATCAAGTTCTATTTTCCTCCCACTCACTTCTTTCGAGAGAAACTCTTTCTCTAGGAAGGATCCATTCTTGGCAACAAATATCTTGCCTTCGGATCTGAGATAGAAGGTATACCCAATAGTTTACTTAGGGTATCCTATGAAGACACACTTTTTCGATTTGAGTTCGAGCTTTTCAGGTTGAAGTTTCTTGACATAAGCATCACATCCCCAAACTTTGAGAAACAACTACTTAGGTTTCTTGCCAAACCATAATTCATACGATGTCGTCTCAACGGATTTAGACGGTGCCCTATTTAATGTGAATGCGACGGTCTCCAATGCATATCCCAAAATGATAGCGGTAGATCAGTAAGAGACATCATAGATCACACCAAATCCAATAGAGTGCGATTATGATGTTCAGACACATCGTTACGCTCAGGTGTGTGTCGTGGGAGTAAACCTAAGAGTAGAGGTGTAGGGTATGAATGGAGAGGGCGGAGACCTAGCTACGACAAGCTTGTACACAAGATGTATGAGTTCAGGACCCTCTCTTGGAGGTAACAGCCCAACGTCTCAGGTGCTCGGGAGCTCTTGCAGTGTGGATTGTGTAGTACACGGGGTGCGAACCCTTGTGCAAGAGGGGAGGGGTGGCTTATATAGAGTGCACCACCTCTCATCAAGGCCTCAACATCTAAGGGCTCGATCAATATGAGTTAAATATATAATTACCGATAATGTATGCAGGAAATAAATGCTACTAAAGACCATTGGGTGAACGTATGTCCATTGGCCTCATGGGTGACTTCTGATCTTCAATGTCGACTGGAATCCTTCCGAGTGGATACAAGTCGTCGAGTGGATGGGAATGTAGTCTGAGTGTTTACGTACCGAGTGACTTTTTAGGTGTCATCTTCATCTAGCCGGAATATGTCTTACCCTTGGCCTAATAACGAGGTACCCTTGGGTAGGACATTCAAGTCAGGCCTATGACCCTACCCTAGGTACATATCTCCATCATTAGCCCCTGAGGGATCGGGGTTCGAGTGACGAAGGGGTCGATGCGAGTTCTTGTCGAGTCATTATGATCTTGGTCATTTTCTAGGGATTGATAAAACTTCGGGTCGACTAAAATCTTCGTCATTCACCTTGATCGATTCTGTTGCGAAGTTTGCCCGAGTGATTTCACATGCTTGGACTCGTTCCGAGTGACTGACATGATCTTTTGATATGACTGATCACTGTGGAAGGTCCGGATCTCACGGGATTTGAAATTTTGGTTTCCGCGTGTCTCGCGGGGATGACGCAACTGTTAGGGCAAGTGGAGCAACGACGCCTCGATTATCGCACCGTCATCATCGCCACGCGTCACGTCTCCTCTGATATTGGGATAGGCTCAGATCTGGAGGGCCCACCAGTCGGTGACTCAGTCGGTCGCTTATATAAATGCGGCTGGGGTTAGGGTTACAACTGCGCCTTGATCTTTTCTTGCTTCTCCTCCACCTTCGTCTCACCAGCTTTGCTCAATCTTTCCTTCACCACAGCAGACATGCCGAAGAGCAAAACCTCCAAGCTCGAGCGCGCCAAGAAGGGCGGCAAGGGGAGAAAGCCCGGTCGGACCGCAGTGCCGCCAGGGTGGATACAGGGGAATTTTCTCCCGTCCACCGTGATGAAGGAGGACATCTTGGATCTTGTCGAGAACGGCATGGTGGCGGAGACTCTTGGAGATTGCCGGAGGGGGAGCTTGAGCTAGCACCTCGCGAGGGGGAGCGGGTCCTTCTCCTCACACATGTCGAACGAGGTTTTTCTCTACCTCTACACACTTTCTTCCGTGGCTTCTTCTTTTACTTCGGGATACAACTTCATCACCTTCCACCGAACACTGTCGCATACCTTTCCGCATTCATCACTCTATGTGAGTGTTTCTTGGGCTGCCCTCCTCACTCGGGGTTGTTCAAGAACATATTCACTGCCCTGTCTCAAACAGTGAAAAAGCGAACCGTGCGGACACTCGAACCTACGTTATCCAGTTGTGCGGTGGTTTAGGGATCCAGAAAAGGAATAGGAGTACTTATCCTCCTATGACCCTCACTGAATCGGTTCGGAACTGGCAGTCGACATGGTTCTACTACAAAGATATTGCATCTCTGAACATGTCGACTAGAATATTGCCTATATTTAAGGATGAGAAGGCAGAAGTGGAGATGTTGGCGGGTGAGGTGATCAGCTTGGTCAGAAACGGGCTGACTCGTATGGACCTGCTGGAGACGTTCCTCAGTCGGCGCATCCAGCCCCTTCAGGCGAGGAACCATGCCATGTGGCATTACTCTGGTTCTGAAGATTCCACTCGGTCGCACCCCGAGGAAGTTGATCAAGAAACGGTAAGCCAGTGCATCAAGAGCATCACCGATCATTGTGACAACCCCGTGAGATCCAAACGAGTCGCACCATATTCTCCTGAGAATAAGCCACGGAAAATGGTATGTTACATCTTTTCCGATTGTGTTCATGTCTTCGTTGAGTGACTGAATACTTGTCCGATTGACTCTGTTGTCTTTGTTATTTGCAGGAATGGACCCACTTGCACTCTCCTGTGCCCAACGAGGAGTAGTTTGATCTTGGGGCGGAAAGTGAAGGCGGCAGTGCCGAGAGTGAGTATGTTGATGATAGAAAAGAAAGCGAAGATGCTTTAGACGATAGCGAAGAAGAAGAATAGCCTCCTCCGTGCCGCGAGCCGCGAAATATGCAACACCACGACCCAGCGGCTGCTCCGAGCAAGACAGTCGCCTCCAGCAGCAAAAATGTGAAGCGGGACCGAGCCATCGCAATTGACTCTACGGAGAAGGCTGCGAACCAGCCAAAGCCTGACGCGCCCTGATACATCTCCAACGTATCTATAATTTTTTATGGTTCGATGCTATTAGCTTGTCAAACTTTGGATGTTTTGTATGCATTTTATATCTTTTTTGGGACTAACTTATTAACTCAGTGCCAAGTGCCAGTTCCTGTTTTTTTCGTGTTTTTGACCTTTTTCAGAGGAGAATATTAAACGGAATCCAAACGGAATAAAACCTCCGAAAAGAATTTTTCCGGAACAGAAGATACGCAGGGAGCTTGAGAACCAAGGCAAAGGGCACCAAGGGAGTCCACAAGCCCCCTAGCCGCGGCCTGGGGGGCGCGCCTAGCAGGCTTGTGGGCCCCGTGTGGCTCCTTTGCCCTACTTCTTCCACCTACAAATCCCCGAAAAATATGAAACCACGGGAGAGAGCCACGAAAATACTTTTCCGCCGCCGCAAGCTTCTGTTTCCGCAAGATCCCATCTAGGGCACGTTATGGTGCCCTGCCGTAGGGGGGATTCAGACACGGAGGGCTTCTTGATCAACACCATTGCCTCTCCGATGATGCGTGAGTAGTTCACCATAGTCCTTCGGGTCCATAGCTAGTAGCTAGATGGCTTCTTCTCTCTCTTGGATCTTCAATACAAAGTTCTCCATGATTTTCATGGAGATCTATCTGATGTAATCTTCTTTTGCGGTGTGTTTGTCAAGATCCGACGAATTGTGGATTTATGACCAAATTATCTATGAATCTTGTTTGAGTTTCTTATGATCTCTTATATGCATGATTTCATATCCTTGTAATTCTCTTCGAGTTGTGGGTTTCGTTTGGCCAACTTGATCTATAATTCTTGCAATGGGAGAAGTGCTTGGTTTTGAGTTCATACCGTGCGGTGACCTCACCCAGTGACATAAGGGGTAGGGAGGCACGCATCGTGTTGTTGCCATCAGGGGTAAAAAGATGGGGTTTATATCTATTGCATGAATTTATCCCTCTACATCACGTCATCTTGCTTAAGGCGTTACTCTGTTTGTTATTCACTCAATACACTAGATGCATGCTGGATAGCGGTCGATGTGTGGAGTAATAGTAGTAGATGCAGAAATATCGGTCTACTTGTCTTGGACGTGATGCCTATATGCATGATCATTGCCTTAGATATCGTCATGACTTTGCGCGGTTCTATCAATTGCTCGACAGTAATTCTTTCACCCACCGTAATATTTGCTATCATGAGAGAAGCCTCTAGTGAACACTATGGCCCCCGGGTCTAGTTCACATCATAATTTCAGCCCTACACTTTTACTTTGTTGCACTTTCCGCCTTCAGATATCACCTTGCAATCAATCGTGAAGGGATTGACAACCCCTTTGTAGCGTTGGGTGCAAGTTTGCTGTTTTTGCGCAGGTACTTTGGAGACTTGGCTTGATACTCCTACTGGATTGATACCTTGGTTCTCAAACTGAGGGAAATACTTACTGCTACTGTGCTGCATTACCCTTTCCTCTTCAAGGGAAAAACCAACGCAAGCTCAAGAGGTAGCAAGAAGAATTTCTGGCGCCGTTGCCGGGGAGCATCAAGTCAAGAATAGTCTTCCTCCAACGTGTCAATCTCTGGCACCGGGGATTATTCTAAGTGAATCTTATCCAAGTAACAGTCGCAAACTCATCTCTTGCATTTACCTTTTTTGCCTCTCGTTTTCCTCTCCCCCACTTCTGAAAAACAAAAATTTACAAAAATATTTGCCTTTTTCGTTTTCCCTTTTCTTTCGCTTGCTTTATGTTCACTTGTGTGCTTGTCTACTTGCTGAAGTCACCATGACTGAAAACACCAAACTTTGTGACTTCTCGAATACTAATAATAATGATTTTATTAGTACTCCGATTGATCCCACCACTAGTGCGGAATCCTATGAAATCAATGCTTCTTTGCTGAATCTTGTTATGAAAGAGCAATTCTCCGGCCTTCCTAGTGAAGATGCCGCATCCCATCTTAATACCTTCATTGAGTTATGCGATATGCAAAAGAAGAAAGATGTGGATAATGATGTGATTAAATTTAAGCTATTTCTGTTCTCATTGCGAGATCGAGCAAACACTTGGTTTTCATCTTTGCCCAAAAATAGTATTGATTCTTGGAACAAGTGCAAAGATGTTTATATATTCAAGTTTTTTTTCCACCGGCTAAGATTATCTCTCTCGGTAATGATATCATGAATTTTAAGCAACTATATCATGAACATGTTGCACAATCTCGGGAGAGAATGAAATTGATGATTAGAAATTATCCCGCTCATGGCTTGAGTCTTTGGATGATTATATAAATCTTCTATGCTGGTTTGAATTTTGCTTCTAGAAATATCTTGGACTCCGCCTCCGGTGGAACTTCCATGGAAATCACATTAGGAGAAGCCACAAAACTCCTAGACAATATCATGACAAACTATTCTCAGTGGCACACTGAAAGGTCACCAACTAGTAAAAAAGTACACGCTATAGAAGAAATTAACTCGTTGAGTGCTAAGATGGATGAGTTAATGAAATTGTTTGCTAGTAAAGGTGCTCCTTTAGATCCAAATGATATGCCCTTGTCTTCCTTGATTGAGAGTAGCAATGAGAGCTTGGATGTTAATTTTGTTGGTAGGAACAATTTTGGCAACAACAATGCTTTTAGAGGAAACTATATTCCTAGGCCTCTTCCTAGTAATCCCTCTAATAACTTTGGCAATTCCAACAACAATGCTCATGGAAATTACAATAAATTACCCTCGGATCTAGAGAGTAATCTTAAAGAGTTTATCAACTCACAAAACATTTTCAATGCATCCATAGAAGAATAACTACTCAAAATTGATGATTTGGCTAGGAGCGTTGATAGAATGTCTCTTGATATTGATGCTTTGAAAGTGAGATGTGCTCCTCCCAAGATCAATATGGATGAAACTTTGAAAGCTATGCGTGTTTCCATGAATGAGAGTAAATAAAGAACCGCCCAAATTCGTGCTAGACATGAATGGCTTAAAAAGGCGTGTTCTCGTGATGAGAATCACGAAGATCTTAAAGTGCTTGGTGTGACTCCCCTTGAATCCTTGTTTTCTAGTGTGAAACCTAATGATGATGGGGCTGGATATGAATCCACTTTGGTTGAAAAACGCGCAAATGATTCGGAGTCCATCTATCTTGATGCTAAAAGCATTAAAAGTGGAGTAGAGGATATCAAAACATTGAGTAGTAATGAAATTACTACTTTGGATTTCAAGGAATTCAATTATGATAGATTCTCTTTGATTGAATGTATTTCCTTGATGCAATCCATGCTACACTCTCCACACGCTTATAGACAAAACAAGGCCTTTACCGATCATATCGTCGTTGCTATGATGAAATCTCTAGAGGAGAAACTTGAATTGGAAGTTTCTATTCCTAGAAAACTTCATGATGAGTGGGAACCTACTATCAAAATCAAGAACAAAAACTATGAATTCAATGCTTTGTGTGATTTGGGTGCTAGTGTTTCCGCGATTCCAAAGTCTTTATGTGATGTTCTAGGCTTTGATGAGATTGATGAGTGCTCTCTTAATTTGCATCTTGCGGATTCTACTGTTAAGAAATGTATGGGAAGGATCAATGATGTTCTTATTATTGCAAATAGGAACTATGTACCCATAGATTTCATTGTGCTTGATATTGATTGGAATCCGACATGTCCTATCATTCGTGGTAGACCTTTCCTAAGGACTATTGGTGCTGTCATCGATATGAACGAAGAGAATATTAGATTTAAATTTCCATTAAATAAGGGCATGGAACATTTTCTTAGAAATAAAATAAGATTTCCTTATGAATCCATGATGAGGGCTTCTTATGGTTTGAGCACCAAAGACGACGATACGTGATTCTATCGCCTTATGCCTGGCTAAGGGCGTTAAACAATAGCGCTTGTTGGGAGGCAACACAATGAATTTATCTTTGCTTTTTGCTTTCTGTTTTGTTGCGTCCACACCATCATAATTCTGTTATGATTGTGTTTTTTGTGTTTCTTTTTGTGTTTGAGCCAAGTAAAACTTGTATGACTAGTTTTGGTGATGGTTGTTTGATCATGCTGGAAAAAGACAGAAACTTTTCGCTCACGAAATTATTTTTCATTTTTATCCAGAAAGAGCTTTTGAGTTGATTCTTTTTTCTGCTGGTTGATATGCCAATTTACCAAATTTTCGTAATTTGTCAGAATTGTTGAGATACCAAAAGTATACGAAGTATACATATTTCTACAAACTGGTCTGTTTTTGACAGATTCTGTTTTTGTTGTGTTGATTGTTTATTTTGATGAAACTATGGATAGTATCGTGGGGTACTAGCCATGGAAAAGTGAGAATACAGTAATATAACACCAATACAAATAGAAATCAAGTTTGCTACAGTACCTAAAGAGGTGGTAGTTTGTTTTCTTGTGCTAATGATATCACGAGTTTCTGTTTAAGTTTTGTGTTGTGAAGTTTTGAAGTTTTGGGTGATGTTCTCATGGACAATGGGATAAAGAGTGGAAAGAGCTCAAGCTTAGGGATGCCCAAGGCATCCCAAGCCAAACTCAAGGAAAGAAAAAAGCCTAAGCTTGGTGATGCCCCGGGAAGGCATCCCCTCTTTCGTCTTCAATCCATCGGTAACATTACTTGGAGCTATATTTTTATTCACCACATGATATGTGTTTTGCTTGGAGCGTCGTGTATTATAGGAGTCTTTTATTTTTGTTGTGTCATGCTGCCTCTTGAGCTTGCGTTGGTTTTTCCCTTGAAGAGGAAAGGGTGATGCAGCACAGGAGCAGTAAGTATTTCCCTGACTTTGAGAACCAAGGTATCAATCCAGTAGGAGAATCGCGCCAAGTCCAGAGTACCCGCGCAAAGACAAAAGAGCTTGCACCCAACGCTATAAAGGGGTTGTCAATCCCTTCAAGATTGATTGCAAAGTGAGATCTGAAGGCAGAAAGTGCAACGAAGTAAAAGTGTAAGGCAGAAAATATGGTGTGAAGTAGACCCGGGGGCCATAGTGTTCACTAGAGGCTTCTATCAAAATAGCAAATAATACGGTGGGTGAACAAATTACTATCGAGCAATTGATAGAACTGCGCAAAGTCATGAAAATATATAAGGCAATGATCATACATATAGGCATCACGTCCAAGACAAGTAGACCGATACTTTCTGCATCTACTACTATTACTCCACACATCGACCGCTATCCAGCATGCATCTAGTGTATTGAGTTCATGACGAACAGAGTAACGCCTTAAGCAAGATGACATGATGTAGAGGGATAGACTCAAACCAATGATGTAAACCCCATCTTTTTACCCTTGATGGCAACAACATGATACGTGCCTCGCTACCCCTTCTGTCACTGGGTGAGGTCATCGCAAGGTATGAACCCAAAACCAAGCACTTCTCCCATTGCAAGAATCATAGATCAAGTTGGCCAAACAAAACCCACAACTCGAAGAGAATTACAAGGATATGAAATCATGCATGTAAGAGATCAGAAGAAACTCAAATAAGATTCATAGATAATCTTATCATAAATCCACAATTCATCAGATCTCAACAAACACACCGCAAAAGAACATTACATCGGATAGATCTCCATGAAGATCATGGAGAACTTTGTATTGAAGATCCAAGAGAGAGAAGAAGCCATCTAGCTACTAGCTATGGACACAAAGGTCTATGGTGAACTACTCACGCATCATCGGAGAGGTCATGGTGTTGATGAAGAAGCCCTCCGTATCCGAACCCCCCTCCGGCAGGGCACCAGAACGTGCCCCAAATGGGATCTTGCGGAGACAAAAGCTTGCGGCGGCGGAAAAGTATTTTCGTGGAACTCTCGCGCAGTTTTGGATTTTTTCTGAATTTATAGGCGGAAGAGGTAGGGCAGACGAGCCACAGGGGGCCCACAAGCCTGCTAGGCGTGGGCCCCCTGGCCGCCCCTAGGGGGCTTGTGGAGTCCCCTGGTGGCCCCTGCCTTGGTTCTCAAGTCTCATGCATATCTTCTGTTCCGGAAAAAATCTTTTCGGAAGTTTTATTCCGTTTGGACACCGTGTAAAATCCTCCTCTGAAAAGGGTCAAAAACACGGAAAAAACAGGAACTGGCACTTGGCACTGCGTTAATAAGTTAGTCCCAAAAAAGATATAAAAGGCATACAAAACATCCAAAGTTTGACAAGATAATAGCATGGAACCATCAAAAATTATATATACGTTGGAGACGTATCATGTCACAATCATCCTTGCTACACACCTTTTGAGAGAGACATGAACTCATCATGAATTTGCAAGAATACTCATTGAGCTTCGCGTATGTCTTTTGAGTTAGGCAATTTAGCTCACATGTGCTTCACTTATATCCCTTGAGCTAGATAACTTTGCTCTAAGTGCTTCACTTAGATATTTTAGAGCACGGCGGTGTCATATTTTGAAGAAATAAGAACTCTCGATCTTCACTTATATCTTTTTGAGAGTGCTCTCTCTGAGTAACTTGGTAGTTAGCTTGTGCTATGAAAGTAGTCCTAAAGATGATATGCATCCAAAGAGGATACAATAAAACTTCCATATTCTTGTGCATTGATTAGAAAGAGAAGTTTGATTCCTCTCAATTGGTTTTGAGACATGGATTTGGTAATATTAAGAGTCATGTTAGTAGGGTTTTGTGAATCTAGAAATACTTGTGCTGAAGTTAGTGATTCCCGTAACATGCACGTATGGTGAACCGCTATGTTAGGAAGTCGGAGCATAATTGATTTATTGATTGTCATCCTTTGTGTTGCGGTCGGGATCGCGCGATGGTTAACACCTACCAACCCTTCCCCTAGGAGTATGCATTTAGCACTTTGTTTTGATTACTAACAAAAACTTTCGCAATAAGTATTTGAGTTCTTCATGACTAATGTGAGTCCATGGTATAGATGCACTTTCACCTTCCACCATTGCTAGCCTCTCTAGCACCGTGCAACTTTCGCCGGTACACAAAACCACCATAGACCTTCCTCAAAACAGCCACCATACCTACCTATCATGGCCTTTTCATAGCCATTCCGAGATAATATTGCCATGCAACTCCCACCGTTCCGTCTCATGACATGTGCCGTCACTTTCATATTGCCATTGCATGATCTAAGATAGCTAGCAAGTCATACGCTAAGCTAGATCGTTGCACATCCCGGTACACTGCCGGAAGTATTTCCTATAGAGTCATCATTGTCCTAAGCATTGAGCTGTGAGTAAATAAAAGTGTGATGATCATCATTATTAGAGCATTGTCCCATGTGAGGAAAAATGAAAAGAGGCCAAAGTTGCCCACCAAAAAAATGAAAAAAAAGAGAGGCCGAAGAGCCCAAACAAAAAAAGAGAGAAGGGACAATGCTACTATCTTTTTCCACACTTGTGCTTCACAATAGCACCATGTTCTTCATGATTGAGAGTCTCTTGTTTTGTCACCACCATATACTAGTGGGAATCTTCATTATATAACTTGGCTTGTATATTCCAATGATGGGCTTCCTCAAAATTGCCCTAGGTCTTCGTGAGCAAGCAAGTTGGATGCACACCCACTAGTTCTCCTTTTGAGCTTTCACACACTTATAGCTCTAAGTGCATCCATTGCATGGTAATCCCTACTCTTTAACATTGATATATATTGATGGGCATCTCCATAGCCCTTTGATACACAGAGTCAATCTGACCATCTCCTCCTTTTTGCCTCACAACCTCCACCACACTCTATTTCACCTATAGTGTTATATCCATGGCTCACGCTCATATATTGCGTGAGAGTTGAAAAAGGTTTGAGAAAGTAAGTGTGCAAAATAATTACTTGGCCAATACCGGGGTTGTGCATGATTTTAATTCATTGTGTGCGGATGATGGAGCATAGCCAGACTATATGATTTTGTAGGGATAACTTTCTTTGGCCTTGTTGTTTCGAAAGTTCATGATCACTTTGCTAGTATGGTTGAAGTATTATTGTTTTCGTGTCAATAATAAACTATTGTGTTGAATCTTACGGATCTAAACATTCATGTCACATGAAAGAAGTTACAAAGGACAAATATGCTAGGTAGCATTCTGCATCAAAAATTCAGTCTTTATCAGTTCCCTACTCGAGGACGAGCAGGAGTTAAGCTTGGGGATGCTTGATACGTCTCCAACGTATCTATAATTTTTGATGGTTCCATGCTATTATCTTGTCAAACTTTGGATGATTTGTATGCATTTTATATCTTTTTTGGGACTAACTTATTAACTCAGTGCCAAGTGCCAGTTCCTGTTTGTTCCGTGTTTTTGACCTTTTTCAGAGGAGAATATTAAACGGAGTCAAAACGGAATAAAACCTCCGAAAAGATTTTTTCGGGAACAGAAGATACGCAGGGAGCTTGAGATCCAAGGCAAAGGGCACCAGGGGAGGCCACAAGCCCCCTAGCCGCGGCCTGGGGGGCGCCTAGCAGGGTTGTGGACCCCGTGTGGCTCCTTTGCCCTACTTCTTCCGCCTATAAATCCCCGAAAAATATGAAACCACGGGAGAGAGCCACGAAAATGCTTTTCCGCCGCCACAAGCTTCTGTCTCCGCAATATCCCATCTGGGGCACGTTCTGATGCCCTGCCGGAGGGGGGATTCGGACACGGAGGGCTTCTTCATCAACACCATTGCCTCTTCAATGATGCGTGAGTAGTTCACCATAGACCTTCGTGTCCATAGCTAGTAGCTAGATGGCTTCTTCTCTTTCTTGGATCTTCAATACAAAGTTCTCCATGATCTTCATGGAGATCTATCCGATGTAATCTTCTCTTGCGGTGTGTTTGTCGAGATCCGATGAATTGTGGATTTATGATCAGATTATCTATGAATCTTACTTGAGTTTCTTCTGATCTCTTATATGCATGATTTCATATCCTTTTAATTCTCTTCGAGTTCTGGATTTCGTTTGGCCAACTTGATCTATAATTCTTGCAATGGGAGAAGTGCTTGGTTTTGGGTTCATACCGTGTGGTGACCTCACCCAGTGACAGAAGGGGTAGCGAGGCACGCATCATGTTGTTGCCATCAAGGGTAAAAAGATGGGGTTTATATCTATTGCATGATTTATCCCTCTACATCATGTCATCTTGCTTAAGGCGTTACTATGTTTGTTATGAACTCAATACACTAGATGCATGCTGGATAGCGTTCGATGTGTGGAGTAATAGTAGTAGATGCAGAAAGTATCGGTCTACTTGTCTCGGATGTGATGCCTATATGTATGATCATTGCCTTAGATATCGTCATGACTTTGCGCGGTTCTATCAATTGCTCGACAGTAATTCGTTCACCCACCGTAATATTTGCTATCATGAAAGAAGCCTCTAGTGAACACTTTGGCCCCGGGTCTACTTCACATCATATTTTCAGCCCTACACTTTTACTTTGTTGCACTTTCCACCTTCAGATCTCACCTTGCAATCAATCGTGAAGGGATTGACAACCCCTTTGTAGCGTTGGGGTGCAAGCTTTCTGTTTTTGCGCAGGTACTTTGGAGACTTGGCTTGATACTCCTACTGGATTGATACCTTGGTTCTCAAATTGAGGAAAATACTTACTGCTACTGTGCTCCATCACCCTTTCCTCTTCAAGGGAAAAACCAACGCAAGCTCAAGAGGTAGCACGCCCAAGCTTCGGAAGGCCTTGCCGTGAATGAGAATCGCCGTGCTGGTCGCCTGAGCATGAGTGGTTATCTTTTTCATCTCGCCATTGTGTCTTTTGAAGTTTCTGTTAACCAAGTGCAATTGGCTTGTTAGTGCTGCTACTTCGGTGTCGACTCCTGTTGGGACTGGAGAGGACCCCATGGACTTGGACGTTGTGGATAAGCCTGCTCCTCGACCATGTATGATAAGAATTAGTTTTTACTCTGTTTCATGGATTGGATCTGTCGATTCACTTGACCATCACTTCTACAATTTCGGACATCATTTTCTTAGATGACGAACAAGAGCTGCAACATACAGCTGCAGAACAAACTCCTGCCAAGCAAGTTATGTCTGCACTGGGGATGCCTGTGACGCCTACGTCGAGTGTACCTCCAGTCGGTTCGGGTGCTATGGCAACAGCCCCTCCGACTGGATCGACTATTGTGACGACTGTGCAGATTGCGCCTCTGGTAACCCAAGCTACCACTGCCATGATGCCAACTTCCTCATCACTTGCATTCTCCCTGCATCATGTCCCAGAGGAGCAGACTGGCGCTACTAAAGAGGCTATGATCCAAGCCGAGCTGATGATGCAGCGGACAAAGGAGCTGTTCGAGGCCAGTAAGTTGGCATATGACGGCAGCTCGGTGCTCCAGGCAAACATCCGAGTAAGTTCCATTGTAAGTTAATTTCCGATTGACATCCGAGTAAGTTCCATTGTAAGTTAATTTCTGATTGAATCTTGTCAATCTTGCTGCTTTACACCCACTTGGGGTTTGTCGTGTAGTAGTTTTTCTTTATTCAAGTGGGGCACGCTTAGTGAACCCACTGGGTGTAGTCCCCGAGACTGCTGTTGAATGCTTGCATCAGCAGGAGTCTGAACTTGAGAGGTATGCTCTATTTTTGACTCGGCCAAGCCAGACTTGGTCGAGTGTTTTTGTATCCAGTGGGGGCACTCTTAGTGCACCCACTGGGTGTAGTCCCCAAGACCGGTGTCGAGTGCTTTCCTCAGCAGGGGTCTAATTGAGAATCAGTAAATGTTTTACTCGGACAAGATGGGTCTGACCGAGTAGTTTTGTATCCAGTGGGGGCACGCTAAGTGCACCAGCTAGGTGTAGTCCGTGAGACTAGTGTCGATCGTTTACGAAGGGCAGTAGTCTTAAGAACTTGGGTGGGTGCGGTGGGCCGCTAATTGGTCGAATGAATTGTATTTCTCCACTTGGAAGTAGAAAAATAATTGTGTCGACTGAAACTTATTTTTCTACTCGGAAGTAGAAAAAAGTTGAAGCGTCGACTGAAACAATATTGTTGATGTTTTTGAGAAGGCTTGCGAGATTGGGTCGCAATATACCCAGATGGAATCTGAGAAGAACCAGCTGCATCTGGAGTATGATGCTATGAAAAAGGTGCTTCAAGACAAGGATCTAGTCCTTGCAAAGCTTAAGGGGAAGTCCGAAGCTGATGAGAAGAAGCTTGCAGACTTTAACACGTTGGTGGCAGAAAATGAGAAAATGAAGAAAGAAAGAGATGTGTGGGCAAAGAAGCTTGATTCTATGGCAAAGAGGGGAAACACCATAGAAAAGTTTGTAAAAGATTTCCTGGCAAAGATGCTTGCGTCCCACATTGGTATGTTCCCTTTGCCAAGTGTATTTTTACAATTTTCGCCGAATGAAATGTGACCGATGCTTCATTTTTTCTTCTTCCACAGAATTCTGTCCGGACTTCGAGAAAGAGATCTTCGAGGTGGAGCCATTCCTGGACCCCATTAAGCTGCTTGTTCCTGATGACTTGGCCGTAGACATGTACCGCCTCAACTGTCGTCTCAAAGGTTCAAGGATATCTCACTCGGCCGGGAGCTGCAGTCGAAGGGATTGACAAGGAATTGTGGCCTAAGGATAAGTTCCTTGTTGATCTGGAGGCTGTGGTGGACCACTTGGGTCGGGTTCCTGACAGGGTCCAAGCGTGGAAGAAATCCGCTGCACGGTGTGGAGCTAATGTCACCCTGTCGCTCGTCAGGGTCGATTGCAAGGAGGCGAGAGAGGATAAGCTGAAAGCGCTCCAAGTGGCGAACACCAAGAAGCTACAGTTCGAGGACTTCATGGAGACCTTCATCAGCGCTGCGACCCGCAATGCTGATGGAATTGATCTCGATACTTTTGTCGAGCCAGCAAGTCCCGGAGGTCCTTGAGAAGGAAACTATTGTTATTCCCAAAAAAACTTTAAATTTGCCGCGGTATGCTCAGTGGTTGATGTATTGTTAAACTTCGTTCGGGTGTGGAACCTGAGTACTTTATGGCTGCACGGATCACTTTGATCCGTGCTGAGTCCTTTTAAATTTATCTGCTTCTGAGATTTGCAAGATTTTCTTGGTTTCCTTCGAGCGAATAGATTGCTATTCATTCAGAAAAAGTTTTTGACTTAGGCGATTTGTTCGTAGCTAAGTTTTCGAGTGTGAAGTCTTCTTTTCACTCGGATTATATCTTTACTTAGGTGAATCGTGTTCACAGCTAAGCCTCCGAGTGTGAGAATTTTCTTTACTCGGAGTACGCTTCGTACTTAGGCGAAGGCTGGTTCACAGCTAAGCATCCGAGTGAATAGTTTCTATTCACTCGGAAATGTATTGTAACTTAGGCGAATCATTATCGCAGCTAAGCCCCCGAGTGTGAGGATCACTCTTCACTCGGAGTACATTTTGTACTTAGGAGAAAACTAGTTCGCAGCTAAGCATCCGTGTGAATAGTTTTTATTCACTCGGAAGGGTTTTGTAACTTAGGCGAATCATGTTCGCAGCTAAGCCCCCGAGTGTGAGTATCACTCTCCACTCGGAGTACGTATTGTACTTAGGCGATGACTCGTTCGCAGCTAAGCATCCGAGTGAATAGTTTTTATTCACTTGGAAAAGTATTGTAACTTAGGAGAATCATGTTCGCAGCTAAGCCCCCGAGTGTGAGGATCGCTCTTCACTCGGAGTATGTTTTGTACTTAGGCAAAAACTGGTTCGCAGCTAAGCATCCAAGTGAATAGTTTTTATTCACTCGGAAGGGTTTTGTAACTTAGGCAAATCATGTTCGCAGCTAAGCCCCCGAGTGTGAGGATCGCTCTTCATTCGGAGTAGGATTTGTACTTAGGTGAAGACTGGTTCGCAACTAAGCATCCGAGTGAATAGTTTTTATTCACTCGGAAGAGTTTTGTAACTTAGGCGAATCATGTTCGCAGCCAAGCCCCCGAGTGTGAGGATCACTCTCCACTCGGAGTACGTTTTGTACTTAGGCGAATCATGTTTGCAGCTAAGCCCCCAAGTGTGAGGATCGCTCTTCACTCGGACTAGGATTTTGGCGTGTAGCCACTCGACCGGAATCGACAAAAATTGAAGAAGTTATGACTTTGACAACTTTATTCAGCAAACTTTTTTTGTTACATCAGATCAACCGGTGATCAAGCATAAAAACGTTTGAGTATATCTGCATTCCATACACGCGGCTTGTCAATCCTCTTCTGGAGATTGTAAAGTTGATAGGCTCCATTGTTCAACACCTTGGTGACGAGGAAAGGCCCTTCCCAAACAGGAGCTAGCTTAGGAGGTCGTTGCTGATCCACCCTGAGTAACAGATCGCCTTCATGAAACGCCCGACTCCTTACATGCCTTGAATGAAAACGCCGTAAGTCCTGTTGATAAATTGTAGACCGAATCAGCGACATCTCGCGTTATTCCTCCAAAAGATCCACTCCATCTTGACGTGCTTGCTCGACTTCAGCTTCTGAATAGAGATCCACTCGGGGTGAACTGTGAAGCAAGTCACTCGGTAGAACGGCTTCACTTCCATAGACCAGGAAGAAAGGGGTCCGCCCAGTCGACCGGTTCGGTGTTGTCCTCAGACCCCAGAGAACAGAAGGTAGTTCAGCCACCCAAGTGCCCGCGACATACTCAAGGTCTCGCATGAGTCGAGGCTTCAATCCTTGGAGGATAAGGCCATTCGCTCGCCAGCTTGGCCGTTGGTTTGAGGATAGGCAACGGATGCATAATCCACTCGGGTCCCTTGGTTAGTGCAGAAGCGTTTGAATTCATCCGAGTCGAAGTTCGACCCATTGTCTGTGATGATGTTGTGTGGAACTCCATATCGGAATGTGATTTCCTTCACAAACTTGATGGTTGTGCGGGAATCTAGCTTCTTGATTGGATTATCCTCGATCGATTTGGTGAACTTGTAGACTGCAACGAGCAAGTGTGTGAACCCACTCTGACCTGTTCGGAAAGGCCCGACCATATCTAAGCCCCAGACAACAAACGGCCAGATGAGAGGGATAGTCTTCAGAGTAGATACAAGTTTGTGGGACAAGTTGGAGTAGATCTGACAGCCTTCACAACGATCGACGAGATCTTTGGCCATTTCATTCACGCGTGGCCAGAAGAATCCAGATTGGTATGTGATAACCCACAAGTATAGGGGATCAGTTGTAGCCTTTCTCGATAAGTAAGAGTGTCAAACCCAACGAGGAGCTAAAGGTAGCACAAATATTTTCTCAAGTTCTATCGACCACCGATAACACTCTACGCATACTTTACGTTCGCTTTACCTAGAAGAAGTATGAAACTAGAAGTACTTTGTAGGTGTGATAGGATAGGCTTGCAAGAAAATAAAGAAAACGTAACTAAAAATTAGGGGCTGGTTAGATAAAGAAACAATTACGTTAGTTTGACGAGTGTGGGAAAGTGGTGGTAGGAGTTGCGGAATTGTCCCTAAGCAATTGACTACGTTACTAGACCGATAACAAGTTTTATGTGGGAGAGGCGAGTGCTAGCATGTCATCCCTTACGTGGAATTCTATGCACTTATGATTGGAACTATTAGCAAGCATCCGCAACTACTAACGTTCATTAAGGTAAAACCCAACCATAGCAATAAGATATATTGGTCCCCCTTCAATCCCGTATGCATCAATTTCTATGCTAGGCTGAAGCTTCTGTCACCCTTGCCCTCCACTACATAGTCCTATCAACATACTACTAACCCTATGGTGTGATCCACGTGCGCGCTCATATGATGGGCACCAAAGGACAGCAACATAACCACAAGCAAATTAAACCAATCATAGCAATTCATCAATCACCGATAGGACAACGAAAATCTACTCACACATCATAGGATGGCAACACATCATTGGATAATAATATGAAGCATAAAGAACCATGTTCAAGTAGAGGGTACAACGGGTTGCGGGAGAGTGAACCGCTGAATATAGATGGGGGAAGGTGATGGAGGTATTGGTGAAGATGACGCAGGTGTTGGTGTAGATCGCCGTCACACGATGATGTCCCGGGCGGCGTTCCGGCGCCGCCGGGAGAGAGGGGGAGAGAGCCCCCCTTCTTCTTCTTCTTACTTGACATCCTACCTAGATGGGAGAATGGTTTCCCCTCTGGTCCATGGTCTCCATGGCGGCGGAGGGACGAGAGCCCCTCCGAGATTGGATCTCTCTCTGTGTCCTTCTGTTTCTGCGCTCCCAGATTCTGCCTTTCATCGTTTCTTAAATTCCCGGAGATCCGTAATTCCGATTGGGCTGAAATTTTAACACGATTCTCTTCCAGATATTATATTCGTTGCAGCGAAATAAGGGCCCCAACTGACTTAGGGATTGGTCACAAGCCTGCCAGGCGCGACCCCACCCCCAGGCCGCGACTAGGGGGCTTGTGAACCCCTCGGGCATCGTTTCGCGTTGATTCTTTTTCCCAAAAATTATAAATATTCCAAAAAAATCCCCGTAGGTTTTTTTATTACGTTTGGACTTCATTTGGTATGGATAATCTGCGAAACAAAGAACATGCAACAAACAGGAACTGACACTGGGCACTCGATCAATATGTTAGTCCCAAAAATAGTATAAAAAGTTGCCAAAAGTATATGAAAGTTGAAGAATATAGGCATGAAACAATCAAAAATTATAGATACGACGGAGACGTATCAGCATCCCCATGCTTAATTCCTGCTCGTCCTCGAGTAGGTAAATGATAAGACAGATAATTTTTGATGTGGAATGCTACCTAGCATAATCTTGATCATATAATCTAATCATGTCATGAATACTAAAACACGAGTGATTCGAAGCAATAGTCTATCATTTGACATAAAGACAATAACATTTCAAGCATACTAACAAAGCAATCATGTCTTCTCAAAATATTATGGCCAAAGAAAGTTATCCCTACAAAATCATATAGTCTGGCTATGCTCCATCTTCCCCACACAACGTATTTAAATCATGCACAACCCCAGTTTTAGCCAAGAAATTGTTTTATACTTTAGTGTTCTCAAACTTTTTCAACTTTCACGCAATACATGAGCGTGAGCCATGGACGTAGCACTATAGGTGGAATATAATATGGTGGTTGTGGATAAGACAAAAAGGAGGATATAGTCTCACATCAACTAGGCGTATCAACGGGTTATGGAGATTCCCATCAATAGATATCAATGTGAGTGAGTAGGGATTGCCATGCAACAGATGCACTAGAGCTATAATTGTATGAAAGCTAAAAAAGAAACTAAGTGGGTGTGCAGCCAACTTGCTTGCTCACGAAGACCTAGGGCAATTTGAGGAAGCCCATCATTGGAATATACAAGCCAAGTTTTATAATGAAATTCCCACTAGTATATGAAAGTGACAATATATGAGACTCTCTTTCATGAATATCATGGTGCTACTTTGAAGCACAAGTGTGGTAAAGGATAGTAGCATTGTCCCTTCTCTCTTTTTCTCTCATTTTTTTGTTTGGGCTCTTTGGCCTCTTGTTTTTTTCACTTTCATTTTTTGTGGGCTCTTTGGCCTCTCGTATTACTTCCTCACATGGGACAATGCTCTAATAATGATGATCATCACACTTTTATTTACTTATAACTCGATACTTAGAGCAAAATATGACTCTATATGAATGCCTCCGGTGGTGTACCGGGATGTGCAATGATCTAGCGTAGCAATGACATCAAAAAACATACAAGCCATGAAAACATCATGCTAGCTATCTTACGATCATGCAAAGCAATATGACAATGATGGTGCGTGTCATAATAAATGGAATGATGGAATTTGCATGGCAATCTATATTGAAATGGCTATGGAAATGCCATAATAGGTAGGTATTGTGGCTATTTTGATGAAGGGTATATGGTGGGTGTAATGCACCGGCGAAAGTTGCGCGGTACTAGAGAGTCTAGCAGTGGTGGAAGGGTGAGAGTGCGTATAATCCATGGACTCAACATTAGTCATTAAAAACTCACATACTTATTGCGAAAGTCTATTAGTCATCGAAACAAGGTACTACACGCATGCTCCTAAGGGAAGGGCTGGTAGGAGTTAACCATCGCGCGATCCCGACTTCCACACAAAGGATGACAATCAATAAATAAATCATGCTCCGACTTCGTCACATAACGGTTCACCATACGTGCATGCTACGGGAATCACAAACCTTAACACAAGTATTTCTATGAATACACAATTACTCACTAGCATGACTCTAATATCACATCTTCATGTCACAAAACTATTGCAAGGAATCAAACATATCATATTCAGTGATCTACAAGTTTTATGTAGGATTTTATGACTAACCATGTGAATGAACAACTCATGTTAACTCTCTAAATAGGTATAAGTGAAGCATGAGAGTTTAATTCTTTCTACAAAAGATATGCCCCGCTCTAACAAATATAAGTGAAGCAAAAGAGCATTCTACAAATGGCGGTTTTGTGTGTGTAGGGAAACAAGCAATCCAAACTTCAAATGATATAAGTAAAGCACATGAAGCATTCTATAAAGCCATACTCAAAAGATATAAGTGAAGTGTAAAGAGCATTCTATAAATCAACCAAGGACTATATCATACCAGCATGGTGCATAAAATAAAAAGGAAAAATAAACACAAAAGACGGTCCAAGCATTTGCACATATCATGTGACGAATAAAAATATAGCTCCGAGTAAAATTACCAATAGATTGTAGATGAAAGAGGTGATGCCTTCCGGGGCATCCCCAAGCTTAGACTCTTGAGTCTTCCTTGAATATTACTTTGGGGTGCCTTGGGAATCCCCAAGCTTAGGCTCTTGCCTCTCCTTATTCCTTCATCCATCGTGGTCTCACCCAAAACTTGAAAACTTCAATCACACAAAACTCAAAAAAACCTTCGTGAGATCCGTTAGTATAATAAAGTAAATCACCACTTTAAGTACTGTTGTGAACTCATTCCAAATTCATATTAGCATGGTTCATACCCCCCCGGTACTACCCATAGATTCGTCAAAATAAGAGAACAATGCATAGAAAACAGAACCTGTCAAAAACAGAACAATCTGTAGTAATCTGAACTTATACCATACTTCTCATACTCCAAAAATTCTGAAAAATTATGAAAACTAGGGAAATTTGCATATCAATCAGTAGAAAAAGAATCAACTCAAAAGCTTTTTCTGGATAGGAATTAAAAATAATTTTGTGAGCACAAAGTTTCTGTCTTTTTCAGCATGATCAAACAACTATCACCCAAACTAATCGTAAAGGCTTTACTTGGCACATTATTTTTATAATACAATGGAATTGTACATGGGGATAATTATTTTTGCGAGAAACTTCCATGAAAAATTCTACATTGTTTCCATGAACATGAACACAAGTGTTCAAGGTCGACCCTCACTTCCGCAATGCATCACCTTTCAATCGCTTCTCTTTTTGAAAAAGTTTTAAGTTCCCCTCTATATTTTTATGTTTTTAAACTATATAAAAGCACTCAACAGAAATAAATGACTCTCTAAAACTTCTGGGTTGTCTCCCAAGCAACGCTTTATTTAAAGCCATTAAGCTAGGCATAAAGTGCTCAGGTAATGGATCCACCCGGATCCCAAGGTATATCAAAGCCAATTTTAATTAACAATGATTTGTAATTTAGTAGTGAGCACAAGGTAACATATATCCTGCAATTACGAAGTCTAACTCTCTTCCTATGCATTGTCATGTCATAAAAGAACAATTCATGCACAACAAGTAAAGGCCAATACATAGCATAAGCAGTTTCTTGCAATTTTATCGTATTGGAAACATAGAGGGGTGGAGATGTAGTTCCTCTCTCATAATAATTGCAAGTAGGAGCAGCAAGCACATGCATATTATATTCATCAAAATCATCATGTGTAATAGTAGAAGGCAACCCATCTATGTAATCCCTAATAAGAGCAAACTTCTCCGATATAGTGTAGTTGGGAGAGTTCAAAAAGATAATAGGACTATCATAAGTGTTGGGGAACATCGCATGGGAAACAAAAAATTTCCTACGGGCACGAAGAATTATCATGGTGATGTCCATCTACGAAAGGAGATTTCGATCTACGTACCCTTGTAGATCGCACAACAGGAAGCGTTAAGAAACTGGGTTGATGTAGTGGTACGTTCCGCAATTCAGATCGCCGTAGTCGTACTATCTCATCACGATCCGTCCCACGAACTTCATCATGATCTGTCACATGAACTTCATCACGATCTGTCCTGCAAACTTCATCACGATCCGTCCCGCAAACTTCATCACGATCCGTCCCGCGAACTTCATCACGATCCTTCCCGATCTAGTGCCGAACGGACTACACCTCCGCGTTCAGCACACGTACAGCTCGATGACGATCTCCACCTTCTTGATCAAGCAAGAGGGGGCGGAGGGGTAGAAGAGTTCTCCGGCAGCGTGACAGCGCGCCGGTGGTGGTGATGATCTACTCCGGCAGGGCTTCGCCTAAGCTCCGCAGAAATACGATCTAGAGGAAAAACTGCGTGGTATAGGGTCGTGCAGCATGTGGCAAAGTTGTGTCTCAAAAACCCTCAATACCTCTAGTATATATAGGAGGGAGGGAGGGGAGGAGGCAGCCTCAAATCCTCAAGGTTTGGCCGAAATTGGAGGTGGAGGAGTCCTACTCCAATCCTACTTGGAGTAGGATTCCACCTTCCCACTTGGAAACTCTTTCCACCTTGTGTTTTTTCCTTCTCGAACCTTATGGGCCTTGGTGGGAACTTATTCCAGCCCACTAGGGGATGGTTTATCTCTTCCCATAGCCCATGAGACCCCTTGGGGCGTGACACCCCTCCCGATGGTCCCCGGCACCCCTCCTGGCACTCCCGGTACACTAACGATGAGCCCGAAACTTTTCCGATGACCAAAACAGGACTTCTTATATATCAATCTTTACCTCAGGACCATTCCAGAGCTCCTCGTGACGTCCTGGATCTCATGTGGGACTCCAAACTACTTTCGGTTACCAACACCTATAACTCAACTATACCGAAATGTCATCGAACCTTAAGTGTACAGACCCTGCGGGTTCGAGAACTATGTAGACATGACCCGAGGTACTCCTCGGTCAATATCCAATAGAGGGACCTGGATGCCCATATTGGATCCTACATATTCTCCGAAGATCTTATCGGTTGAACCTCAGTGTCAAGGATTCATATAATCCCGTATGTCATTCCCTTTGTCCTTCGGTATGTTACTTGCCCGCGATTTGATCGTCGGTATCCGCATACCTATTTCAATCTCGTTATCAGCAAGTATATTTACTCGTTCCTTAATACAAGATCCCATGACTTACACTTACTCACATTGCTTGCAAGGCTTGTGTGTGATGTTGTATTACCGAGTGGGCCCCGAGATACCTCTCCGTCACAGGGAGTGACAAATCCAAGTCTTGATCCATACTAACTCAAGGGACACCTTCGGAGATATCTGCAGAACACCTCTATAGTCACCCAGTTACGTTGTGGCGTTTGATGCACACAAGGTATTCCTCCGGTGCCAGTGAGTTATATGATCTCATGGTCATAGGAACAAATACTTGACATGCAGAAAACTATAGCAATAAAACGACACGATCAATATGCTACGTTCATAGTTTTGGTCTTGTCCATCACTTGATTCTCCTAATGATGTGATCCCGTTATCTAGTGACAACACATGTCTATGGTTAGGAAACCTTGACCATCTTTGATCAACGAGCTAGTCAACTAGAGGCTTACTAGGGACAGTGTGTTGTCTATGTATCCACACATGTATTTGAGTTTCCAATCAATACAATTCTAGCATGGATAATAAACGATTATTATGAAAAAGGAAATATAATAATAACTAATTTATTATTGCCTCTAGGGCATATTTCCAACAGTCTCCTACTTGCACTAGAGTCAATAATCTAGTTCACATCACCATGTGATTTCAACGAATCCAACACCCATATAGTTTTGGGGTCTGATCACGTCTTGCTCGTGAGAAAGGTTTTAGTCAACAGTTCTGAAACTTTTAGATCCTTGTGTTCTTTTACAAATCTTTATGTCATCTTATAGATGCTGCTACTACGGGTTATTCGGAAATACTCGAAATATCTACTCTACTAATACGATTCTCTTTCACTACTCATAGTTATTCGGATTAGTGTCAAAGCTTGCATCGACGTAACCCTTTACGGCGAACTCTTTAACCACCTCCATAATCAAGAAAAAAATCCTTAGTCCATTAGTTACTAAGGATAACTTTGATCGCTGTTCAGTGATTCAATCCTGGATCACTCTCTGTACCTCTTAACAGACTTGTGGAATGGCACATATCAGGTGCGGTACACAACATGGCATACTGTAGAGTCTACGGCTAAGGCATAGGGGACGACCTTCGTCCTTTCTCTTTCTTCTGCTGTGGTCGGGCTTTTGAGTCTTACTCATATTCACACCTTACAATACAGCGAAGAACTCCTTCTTTGCTGATCTATTTTGAACACCTTCAAAAACTTGTCAAGGTATGCATTTCATTTGAAAGTTCTGTTTCAGCATTTTGATTTATCTCCATAGATCTTGATGCTTAATGTTTTAAGTAGCTCTATCCAGGTCTTCCTTTGAAAAAACCCTTTCAAACAACCTTTATGCTTTACAGTAATTCTACATTACTTCTGATCAACAATATGTCAACCACATATACTTTATCAGAAAAACTATAGTGCTCCCACTCACTTCTTTGGAAATACAAGTTTCTCATAAACCTTGTACAAACCCAAAAGCTTTGATCATCTCATCAAATCGTATATTCCAACTCCGAGATGCTTGTACCAGTCCTTAAAAGGATCGCTGGAGCTTGCATACTTGTTAGTATCCTTAGGATCGACAAAACCTTCTGATTGTATCACATACAATCTTTCCTCAAGGAAACCGTTGAGGAAACAATGTTTTGTGTTCGTATGTGCAATATTTCACAAATAATGCAGCAACTACTAACATAATTCCAACAGACTTTTAGCATCGCTACGAGTGAGAAAGTCACATCATAGTGAACTCTTTGATCTTGTCGAAAACATCTTTGCGACAAGTTGAGCTTTTCTTAATGGTGACTTATCACCATCATCGTATGTCTTCCTTTTAAAGATCCATCTTTACTTAATAGTCTTACTACCCTCAAGTAGTTCTTCCAAAGTCTACACTTTTTTTATACATGGATCCTCTCTCGGATTTCATGGCCTCGAGCCATTTGTCAGAATCCGGGCCCACCATTGCTTCTCCATAACTCGTAGTTTCATTGTTGCTCAACAACATGACCTCCAAGACAGGGTTATCGTACCACTCTATAGTAGTACGCGACCTTTGTCGACCTACGAGGTTTGTAGTAACTTGAGCCGAAGCTCTAATGATCACTATCATCAGCTTCCACTTCAATTGGTGTAGGCGCCACATGAACAATTTCCTGTGCCCTGCTACACACTGATTGAAGTGATGGTTCAATAACCTCATCAAGTTCCACCACTCTCCCACTCAATTCTTTCAAGAGAAACCTTTCCTCGAGAAAGGATCCTTTTCTATAAACAAAGACTTTGCTTCCGGATCTGAGATAGGAGATGTATCCAACTGTTTTGGATATCCTATGAAGATGCATTTATCCGCTTTGGGTTCGAGCTTATCAGACTGAAACCTTTTCACATAAGCATCGCAGCCCCAAACTTTGAAGAAACGACATCTTAGGTTTCTCTAAACCATAGTCTATACCGTGTCATCTGAACGGAAATATGCAGTGCCCTATTTAAAGTGAATGCGGTTGTCTCTAATGCATAACCCATAAACGATAGTGGTAATTCGACAAGAGACATCATAGTATGCACCATATCGAAATAGGTGTAGCTATGACGTTCGTACACACCATCACACTATGGTGTTCAAGGTGGCATGAATCGCGAAACAATTTCCACATTGTCTTTAACTGTGTACCAAAACTCGCAACTCAGATATTCATCTCTATGATCATATCACAGACAATTTATCCTCTTGTCACGACGATCTTCACTCTGAAATAGCATTGAACTTTTCAATATTTCAAACTTGTGATTCATCAAGTAAATACTCCCATATCTACTCAAATTGTCAGTGAAGTAAGAACATAACGATATCCACTGCGTGCCTTAGCACTCATTGGACTGCACACATAAAAAATGTATTACTCCCAACAAGTTACTCTCTTGTTTCATGTGGCATGATTTGCATGTCTCAAGTGATTCAAAATCAAGTGAGTCCAAACGATCCATCTCTATGGAGCTTCTTCATGCATTTATACCAACATGTATGGCTTGCATGTCTCAAATGTTTCAAAAATGAGTGAGTACAAAGATCCATCGACATGGAGCTTCTTCATGCATTTTACACCAACATGACTCAAGTGGCCGTGCCACAACTAAGTGGTACTATCATTATTACTTTATATCTTTTGGCACCAATATTATGAACATGTGTAACACTACGATCGAGATTCAATAAACCATTGAGGGTAATTATTCAAGCAAATAGAATAACTATTATTCTCTTTAAATGAATAATCGTATTGCAATAAACACGATCCAATCATGTTCATGCTCAAGGCAAACACCAAATAACAATTATTTAGGTTTTACCACCAATCCCAATGATAGAGGGAGCGTGCGATGCTTGATCACATCAACCTTGGAAACACTTCCAACACATATCGTCACCTCGCCTTTAGCTAGTCTCCGTTTATACAGTAGCTTTCATTTCGAGTTACTAATTACTTAGCAACCGAACCGGTATCCAGTACCCTCGTGCTACTAGGAGTACCAGTAAAGCACACATCAATATCATGTATATCACATATACTTCTGTCGACTTTTGCCAGCCTTCTTTTTTACCAAGTATGTAGGGTAGCTCCGCCTCAGTGATTGTTCCCCTCATAACCGAAGCACTCAGTCTCGGGTTTGGGTTCAATCTTTGGGTTTTTTCATCAGAGCAACAACTAGTTTGCCATTCCATGAAGTATCCCTTTTTAGCCCTTGCCCTTTTTGAAACTAGTGGTTCTACTAACCATCAATAATTGATGCTCCTTCTTGATTTCTACTTTCGCAGTGTCAAACATTGCGAATCACTCAAGGATCATCATATCTATCCTTGATATGTTATAGTTCATCACGAAGCTCTAGCAGCTTAGTGGCAGTGACTTTGGAGAACCATCACTATCTCATCCGGAAGATTAACTCCCACTTGATTCAAGTGATTGTTGTACTCAGACAATCTGAGAACATGCTCAACGATTTGAGCTTTTCTCCTTTACTTTGTAGACAAAGAATCTTGTCGGAGGTCTCATACCTCTCAACAAGGGCACGAGCATGAAATCTCAGTTTCATCTCTTAGAACATCTCATATGTTCCACGATGTTTCAAAACGTCTTCGGCGCCTTGCTTCTAAGCTATTAAGTATTATGCACTGAACTATCACGTAGTCATTAAAAATGTGTATATCAGATGTTCGCAACATCCACAGACGACGCTCGAGGTGCAGCACACTAAGCAGTGTAATAAGGACATAAGCCTTCTGTGCAGCAATGAGGACAATCCTCAGTTTTACGGACTCAGTCCGCAAAGTTGCTACTATCAACTTTCAACTAGATTTTCTCTAGGAACATATAAAAACAGTAGAGCTATAGCGCAAGCTACATCATAATTCGCAAAGACCATTAGACTATGTTCATGATAATTAGTTCAATTAATCATATTACTTAAGAACTCCCACTCAAAAAGTACATCTCTCTAGTCATTTGAGTAGTACATGATCCAAATCCACTATCTCAAGTCCGATCATCACGTGAGTCGAGAATAGTTTCAGTGGTAAGCATCTCTATGCTAATCATATCAACTATATGATTCATGCTCGACCTTTGGGTCTCTTGTGTTCCAAGGCCATGTCTGCACATGCTAAGCTCGTCAAGTTTAACCCGAGTGTTCCGCGTGTGCAACTGTTTTGCACCCGTTGTATGTGAACGTTGAGTCTATCACACCCGATCATCACGTGGTGTCTCGAAATGACGAACTGTCGCAACAATGCACAGTCTGGGAGAACACAATTTTGTCTTGAAATTTTAGTGAGAGATCTCCTCATAATGCTACCGTCGTTCTAAGCAAAATAAGGTGCATAAAAGGATTAACATCACATGCAATTCATAAGTGACATGATATGGCCATCATCATGTGCTTCTTGATCTCCATCACAAAAGCACCGACACGATCTTCTTGTCACCGGCACCAGACCATGATCTCCATAATCATGATCTCCATCAACGTGTCGCCATCGGGGTTGTTGTGCTACTCATGCTATTACTACTAAAGTTACGTCCTAGCAATATAGTAAACGCATCTGCAAGCACAAACGTTAGTTTAAAGACAACCGTATGGCTCCTGCCGGTTGCCGTACCATCGACGTGCAAGTCGATATTAACTATTACAACATGATCATCTCATACATCCAATATATCACATCATGTCATTGGCCTTATCATATCACAAGCATACCCTGCAAAAAGAAGTTAGATGTCCTCTAATTGTTCTTGCATGTTTTACGTGGCTGCTATGGGTATCTAGTAGATCGCATCTAACTTACGCAGAAACCACAACGGAGATGTGCAAATTCCTATTTAACCTCTCCAAGGACCGCCTCGGTCAAAACCAATTCAACTAAAGTTGAAGAAACCGACACCCGCGAGTCATCTTTATGCAACGAGGTTGCATTTCAATCGATAAAACCAGTCTTTCGTAAGCGTACGAACAATGTCGGTCCGGGCCGCTTCGATCCAACAATACCGCCGAATTGAGAAAAGACTAAGGAGGGAAGCAAATCGAACATCACCCTCCACAAAACCCTTTGTGTTCAACTCGAGATCACATCTACGCATGAACCTAGTTCTGATACCACTGTTGGGAATGTCGCATGGGAAACAAAAAAATTCCTACGCGCACGAAGATCTATCGTGGTGATGTCCATTTACGAGAGGAGATTTGGATCTACGTACCCCTGTAGATCGCATAGCAGGAAGCGTTAAGAAATGCGGTTGATGTAGTGGAACGTTCCGCAATTCAGATCGCCATAGTCGTACTATCTCATCACGATCCGTCCCGTGAACTTCATCATGATCCGTCACGCGAACTTCATCATGATCCATCCCACAAACTTCATCATGATCCATCCCGCGAACTTCATCATGATCCATCCCGCGAACTTCATCACGATCCTTCCCGATCTAGTGCCGAACGGACGACACCTCCGCGTTCAGCACACATACAGCTCGATGACGATCTCCACCTTCTTGATCCAGAAAGAGGGGCGGAGAGGTAGAAGAGTTCTCCGGCAGTGTGACGGCGCGCCGGTGGTGGTGATGATCTACTCCGGCAGGGCTTCGCCTAAGCTTTGCAGAAATAAAATCTAGAGGAAAAACTGCGTGGTATAGGGTCGAGCAGCACGTGGCAAAGTTGTGTCTCAAAAACCCTCAATACCTCTAGTATATATAGGAGGGAGGGAGGGGAGTAGGCATCCTCAAACCCTCAAGGTTTGGCCGTAATTGGAGGTGGAGGAGTCCTACTCCAATCCTACTTGGAGTAGGATTCCACCTTCCCACTTGGAAATTCTTTCCACCTTGTGTTTTTTCCTTCTCAAACCTTATGGGCCTTGGTGGGAACTTATTACAGCCTACTAGGGGCTGGTTTATCTCTTCCCATAGCTCAAGAGACCCCTTGGGGCGTGACACCCCTCCCGATGGACCCCGGAACCCCTCCTGGCACTCCCGGTACACTACCGATGAGCCCGAAACTTTTCCGGTGACCAAAATAGGACTTCCTATATATCAATCTTTACCTCCGGACCATTCCGGAGCTCCTCGTGACGTCCTGGATCTCATCTGCGACTCCGAACAACTTTTGGTTACCAATATCTATAACTCAACTATATCGAATCGTCACCGAACCTTAAGTGTGCAAACACTGCGGGTTCGAGAACTATGTAGACATGACCCGAGGTACTCCTTGGTCAATATCCAATAGCGGGAACTGGATGCCCATATTGGATCCTACATATTCTCTGAAGATCTTATCGGCTGAACCTCAGTGTCAAGGATTCATATAATCCTGTATGTCATTCCCTTTGTCCTTCGGTATGTTACTTGCCCGAGATTCGATCGTCGGTATCTGCATACCTATTTCAATCTCGTTACCAGCAAGTCTCTTTACTCGTTCCTTAATACAAGATCCCGTGACTTACACTTAGTCACATTTCTTGAAAGGCTTGTGTGTGATGTTGTATTACCGAGTGGGCCCCGAGATACCTCTCCGTCACACGGAGTGACAAATCCCAGTCTTGATCCATACTAACTCAACGGACACCTTCGGAGATACCTGTAGAACACCTTTATAGTCACCTAGTTACGTTGTGACGTTTGATGCACACAAGGTATTCCTCCGGTGCCAGTGAGTTATATGATCTCATGGTCATAGGAACAAATACTTGACACGCAGAAAACTATAGCAATAAAACGACACGGTCAATATGATGCGTTCATAGTTTGGGTCTTGTCCATCACATGATTCTCCTGATGATGTGATCCCGTTATTAAGTGACAACACTTGTCTATGGTTAGGAAACCTTGACCATATTTGATCAACGAGCTAGTCAACTAGAGGCTTACTAGGGACAGTGTGTTGTCTATGTATCCACACATGTATTTGAGTTTCCAATCAATACAATTCTAGCATGGATAATAAACGATTATTATGAAAAAGGAAATATAATAATAACTAATTTATTATTGCCTCTAGGGCATATTTCAAACAATAAGTGGGTGCGATAGCAACAATTTCATGTTTAGCATAAGGAACTATAGCAAGTTCATCTTCATAAGCATCATTCATATTGGCATCATGGCCACAAGCATAGCAAGCATCAAGTTCATCAAAAAGGGATATTTCAAATGAATCCACGAGATCATAGCAATCAACATATCATTCATCCTTCGGTAAGAACGAAGGGAAATTAAACAATGTATGAGTTGAAGAGTTACTCTCATTTGAAGGTGGGCACGGGTACCTAGTCCGCTCTTCCTCCTTTTTTTCTTTGCTCTCCTCGTCATCTTTTTCATCTAATGAGCTCACAGTTTCAGCATTTTCTTCTTCCATAGTTTCCTGCAAAATATTAGTCTCTTCTTGGGCAGCATAGAATTTCTCCATAAATCGATAAATATGGGCATTATATTCATAATGAGTATAACAATAACAAAGCATAACCAAATTTTCAGATCGGTAAGCATCATCATCATTATCATCACACCTTTTGAACAGAGCTTCAATTTCATAAGCACCCATAAAAGCAACAAACTCTTCTATTTGTTCCACATCATAGTAATCATATATACCATTAGCATAAGAAGCCAAGGTTTCATTGGCATTAAATTTACAAGAAAAGGGAAGGTGTTGAGCCTTCATCCAAGAGCAACAAGTAATATCATATCTCGAGCATAGCTCCCAAGCATACCATTTCAACATATGAATTTGATCCCATAATAGTTTCCCTTTTTGATTCAAGCGATAATCCCTAAATTATTCACGTTGATCCAACGTGTATCGCATTATATAATTTAATGGGGTTTTCTCAAGATTATTAAAGAAGTGCATAATATTTTCCACGTAGCGAGCATCGAGGGTTTTAGGAGGTTCCCCATCTCCATGAGTAGCAAGTACACCTATTTTTTTGGTATTTCGTGTTCCATATCCATAACTAAAGATAGATAACAACTTAGAACAACAAATAAATCTACTTAGTGATAAAGCAAACAAGCACACACGAGAATATTCACCCAACGCTATTGCTCCCCGGCAACGGCGCCAGAAAAAGGACTTGATAACCTACAAGTATAGGGGATCAATTGTAGCCTTTCTCGATAAGTAAGAGTGTCGAACCCAACGAGGAGCTAAAGGTAGCACAAATATTTCCTCAAGTTCTATCGACCACCGATACAACTCTACGCACACTTTACGTTCGCTTTACCTAGAACAAGTATGAAACTAGAAGTACTTTGTAGGTGTGTTAGGATAGGCTTGCAAGAAAATAAAGAACACGTAACTAAAAACTAGGGGCTGGTTAGGTAAAAAAACAATTACGTTAGTTTGAGGAGTGTGGGAAAGTGGTGGTAGGAGTTGCGGAATTGTCCCTAAGCAATTGACTACGTTACTAGACCGACAACAAGTTTTATGTGGGAGAGGCCACTGCTAGCATGTCATCCCTTACTTGGAATTCTTAGCAACCATCCGCAACTACTAACGTTCATTAAGGTAAAACCCAACCATAACAATAATATATATTGGCCCCCCTTCAATCCCGTATGCATCAATTTCTATGCTAGGCTGAAGCTTCTGTCACCCTTGCCCTCCAATACATAGTCCTATCAACATACTACTAACCCTATGGTGTGATCCACGCGCGCGCTCATATGATGGGCACCAAAGGACAACAACATAACCACAAGCAAATTAAACCAATCATAGCAATTCATCAATCACCGATAGGACAACGAAAATCTATTCAGACATCATAGGATGGCAACACATAATTGGATAATAATATGAAGCATAAAGCACCATGTTCAAGTAGAGGGTACAACGGGTTGCGGGAGAGTGGACCGCTGAATATAGATCGGGAAGGTGATGGAGGTGTTGGTGAAGATGACGGGGGTGTTGGTGTAGATCGCCGTCACACGATGATGTCCCGGGCGACGTTCCGGCGCCGCCGGGAGAGAGGGGGAGAAGCCCCCCTTCTTCTTCTTCTTCCTTGGCCTCCTACCTAGATGGGAGAAGGGTTTCACCTTTGGTCCATGGTCTCCATGGCGGCGGAGGGGCAAGAAACCCTCCGAGATTGGATCTCTCTCTCTATGTGTCCTTCTGTTTCTGCGCTCCCAGATTCTGCCTTTTACCGTTTCTTAAATTCCCGGAGATCGTAACTCCGATTGGGCTGACATTTTAACACGATTTTCTTCCGGATATTATCTTTCTTGTGGCAGAATGAACGGCCCCAACCGCCTTAGGGATTGGTCACAAGACTGCCAGGCGCGGCCCCACCCCCAGGCCGCGGCTAGGGGGCTTGTGACCCCCTCGGGCATCGTTTCTCGTTGATTCTTCTTCCCAAAAATCATAAATATTATAAAACAAATCCATGTAGGTTTTTTATTGCGTTTGGACTTCGTTTGGTATGGATAATCTGCGAAACAAAAAACATGCAACAAACAGGAACTGACACTGGGCACTGGATCAATATGTTAGTCCCAAAAATAGTATAAAAAGTTGCCAAAAGTATATGAAAGTTGTAGAATATTGGCATGAAACAATCATAAATTATAGATACGATGGAGACGTATCAGTATGCTTTGGCAACAATGGTCTGAGAGGACGCATGATGGCCACTGGTCCCCGAGTGGATTTCTTCCAGAATCAGTTGGCCCTCCTCAGGGGAGATGCATCGTTGAGCTACGCCAGTCACGCTCTCTTTGTAGAGCTGATCATCCATCACCGTGAAGGCCTTTGATCTGCGAACAATCTGTCGGGCTTCGTCTTCGTCCTCTGGTAAATCTCGCCTTAAGATGTATGCAATATATGGAACTGTCCAGTTGGGAGTAATTATCAAAATCTCCATGATCAGATCGACGACTGCTAGAACATCAACCTCAGTCGGATCGGAAGCACTTGTTGGTTGAGGGGGTTCTTCAGTGAAAGGATCTTGTTGCACGGATGGAGTGCGCAAGTGTTACAAACATACATTGCTGGGTATAGGCTTCCGCATAGATTCGATCTTAGCCAATTCATCAGCTGCGTGGTTCTTCAGTCGGGGTACATGATGAAGTTCTAAGCCTTCAAACTTCTTCTCCAGCTAACTCACTGCATTGCAGTATCCTATCATGGCGGGGTTCCTGACATCCCACTCCTTCATTACGTGATTGACCACCAAATCTGAGTCGCCGTAGACCATCACTCATCGGATGCCGAGTGAAATGGCCATACGCAACCCGTAAAGGAGAGCTTCTTACTCAGCTTCATTGTTGGAGGAGTAAAAGTGAATCTTAAGGACATAATTAAGCTTGACGCCTTTTGGAGACACCAATACCACACCAACACCGGACTCATTTAGCATTTTGGATCCATCGAAGAACATAGTCCAATGCACCGAGTGAATCTGGGCTGGCTGTTGCTGTTCCACCCACTCAGACATAAAATCAGTAGGGGCCTGAGACTTGATGGATTTCTTTGCTTCAAACTTGATGTGCAAATATAACAAGTCCATTGCCCATTTAGCCACTCGACACGTTGCATCCCAATTGTGAAGGATTTCTGATAGTGGCGCATCACTGACGACAGATATAGAGTGATCTTGAAAGTAATGTGCCACTTTCTTTGCTGTCAAATATATTCCATAAAGAAGCTTCTCGTAATGGGGATACCTTTGCTTCGAAGGAGTCAACACTTCTGAAATATAATAGACTGGACGTTGAACCTTGTAGGCTTTACCTTCTTCTTCTCCCTCGACAGTCAGAACTGTACTGACCACTTGATTGGTGGCTGCGATGTATAAGAGCAGTGGTTCTTTGCTGTGCGGAGAAGCAAGCACTGGCTGGGTGGAAAGCAGAGCTTTGAGATCTACAAACGCTGCTTCTGCTTCATCATTCCACATGAATACATCCGACTTCTTCATCAGTCGGTACAAAGGCAGTGCCTTCTCACCGAGACGAGATATAAACCGACTCAATGCTGCCAGACATCCTGTAAGTTTTAGTACGTCATGCACTCGCACAAGGCTTTGCATTCGGACGATGGTGCCAATCTTCTCGGGTTAACATCGATTACTCATTCGAAAACAAGGAAACTGAGTAACTTGCCGCCAGAAACGCCAAATGTCTCTGCTAGGTTAGTCAGCAGGTCAGAACCTTTGCATGACTTGACCACAATATCATCCATATACGCTTCAACAATCCGACTGATTTGGTTGAGCAAACACTTCTGAATCATGCACATGAAGGTTGCACTGGCATTCTTCAGACTTAAAGGCATACTAATGTAACAGAAACACCCGAAAGGGGTGATGAAGGCTGTTTTTATTTCATCTGGGCCAAACAGACGGATGTGATGGTAACTAGAGTAAGCATCCAAAAAAGACAAACGCTCGCATCCCGCAGTTGAATCGACAATCTGATCAATGCGGGGGAGTGGGAAGTGGTCTTTCGGACAGACCTTATTAACGTTCTTGAAGTTGATACACATACGAAGGGATTTGTCCTTCTTGGGAACCATGACAACATTCAAGAGCCACTCGGAGTGGTAAACCTCGCGAATGAATTTGGCCTCCAAGAGTCGCGCCACCTCCTCGCCGATTGATTTCCCCTTCTGTGACGCAGATCTTCGCAGGTGCTCCTTGACCAGCTTCGCCTTTGGATCTACTCGCAAACGGTGCTCAGCCAGCTCCCTGGGTACACCCGGCATGTCAGCAAGCTTCCATGGAAAGATGTCCCAGTTCTCACGGAGGAGCTGGGTGAGTCCGGCTTCCTATTTGTTGTGGAGTGTCGTGGATATGTTGGTTGGAGCAGCATTGGGATCAGTCGGATGGATGCTCACTGGCTTGACCTCACCTGTCGACTGAAAAGCGGACTCAAAAGCAGGCTTCTTAGAGCGCATTAGGTCAGCTGGGTCGGCAGTTCTCCGGTACTCTTCCAACTCTACCACGGCCATCTGCTGATCTGCAATCTTTGAACCTTGTTGCAAACACTCTTCCGCTCTGTGTCAATTGCCGAAAACAGTGATGACCCCTTTAGGGCCTGGCATCTTCATCTTCAGGTACATGTAACATGGTCAGCCCATGAAACGTGCATAAGCAGGACGACCTAGAAGAGCATGGTATGCACTCTGGAAGTCCACCACCTCAAATGCGAGCTTCTCTTTGCAGAAATTTTTGTCAGAGCCGAAAACAACATCAAGCCCGGTCTGGCCGAGTGACTTGGCCTTCTTCCCTGGGATAACTCCATGAAAGGACATGGTGCTCTCGCTGAGTCGGGACATCGGAATGCCCATCCCCTTGATAGTTTCTGCATATAGAATATTCAGCCCACTCCCTCCATCCATCAAGACTTTGTGAAGCCGGACACCTTCAACAATTGGGTCGACCACCAGGGCCTGGCGGCCTGGAGTCGGAACAACAGATGGATGGTCCGACTGATCAAACATGATGGGGGTCTGCGACCACTTCAGGTATGTTGGAGTGGTGGGCACTGCCATGTTGACTTCTCTGTTGATGACTTTCGGTTTACTTTTGCTCTCAACGTAAACAAAAATCATCAGAGTTGCGTTGACCTTGGGGAAGTCATCTTTCTCTTCATTATCCTCTTCTTCAGGTTCTTTTCCACTCGACTGGTCCTTGAAGTCTTGGACTAACATCGGCACAACCGAATGGTATGCTTTGGCAATATCAGGTTGCCTTCATCATCTTTCTTCGTGTGAAATACACACGGCAGATCCAAAACATCCGACTGCATCTTGGACTTCTTAGGGGGAAACGGTGCCTTGGACTTTCCCTTAAATTTTCCTGTCGCCAGAGCGGCTGCTTCTGCTGGTGTAGCGTTTTCAACCATCCGCTTCTGCTTCCGATTGGAATTAGCATCAGTGTTGTTGACTGGTTTACCCTTGCCGCTATGGAGGCGGTCTTCTTCTTCCCCGTTTGCATAACGGGTGGCTATCTCCATAATTTTGCTCATTGACATGTCGCGTGAGCGACCAAACTTCAGATAAAACTCTCGATACCTGACACCTGCCTTGAAGGCGCATACTGCTTGGTGCTCGTAACATTCTCCATTGTGTGGTGGAGAGTGGTCCAGCGCTGGATGTAATCGTGCAAGGACTCACTCGGTTTCTGCATGCAGTATTGTAACTCAAAAGGGTTGGCAGGGCACTTGAAAGTGCCCTCAAAGGTCTTGATGAACACTCGGGCCAGATCTGCCCAACAGTATATGCTTGAAGGCGCCAGCTGATTCAGCCATGCTCGGGTCGAACCATCCACCATCAGGGGCAAGTGCTTCATCGCAACATTGTCGTTGCCACCGCCAATCTGTACTGAAACTCGATAATCATCCAGCCAAGTTTTGGGGCTTGGACTCACCTGTGAACTTACTGACTCCAGCTGCCAATCCGAAGTTGGGGGGAATATCAGCAGAGCGGATTGCCCTGCTAAAACACTCGGGACCGGAAACTGCGGTACCACTTCCACTCGGTTGATCTCTATAGATACCATCTCTGTAGGCTCTGCCTGTGTCGATCCTTCTCTGCACAAGTACGTCTCTTGCATCAATCCGGGGTTCCGCTCGTCACTGAACGGGCATCGGCCATCGCAGTGCCGGGGCACATACGAACCTCTCCATGGAGGAGAATGCACTCGACGGTGGTCATCACGGTGATAACAATGGGGAAACTGGTCCCGACCCTGGTCTCGGTGCTGATACTCTCGATGGCCCCCGTCTGTGCGATGCTAGGGTGAACCTGGACTGTAAACTGAAAGGATTGTATCCACCCTTGGCGAATTGCTGTGTAATCTATTGATCGACTGTGATACAACCGAGTTCTGCTGCTGTGCTGCTTGAAGCAAAGCGCGAATCTGCTCTATGCCTCTACCTGCCTCTGAATCTGAAGGCTGAATTGAATCTGCTATTTTGGTTGCTGCTGCGACATTGAGTAGCGGAGTACGATATACCTCAGTATTGGCGCGATGATCGCCTGAGAAGAGTTGTCGCTGACTAGACTAGAAGTTATAGGACGACGACGACCGCGTCCACACGACGGTTAGCTGGCCTCGTGCTCGCCGCGACCGAACCCGGGTGGTATCTCCACGGAGGCCACCATGAAGACCTCTGCTGTTGGGTTGCAACTCTCGCACTCGGAGGGAACGTTAGACTGATCTGACACCGAGTGGATCGGGTCCCGAAGGGGCACAACAGGCTCGATGGCTGCGACCTGAGGAGTCGATGGAGATGACGCCTATCGAGCCACCGTGTGCTTCACCCATCGCTGGAGTCGAGAGAGACCGGATCGCTTGCGATGACGAACAACGGAGTGAAGAGCCGACATCGGAGTCGACGACTTCACAAGGAGTACACCAACGGAGCTTGCACGGAAGTGCGTTGCTTCATGGATTGGGAGCGCCTCGATGTCGAGTGGCGCTTCCTAAAGCCATGCCGAGTCGTCGGTGACGAAGATAAGGGCGCCAAAATGGATCTCACCACCCATGAACAAATCGCCGCCGGAAGACATGACGAAGAGTGGAAAATGCAACCTTGCCAGAAGTCACTTAGATGCCAGCCCCATGGTGGGCGCCAACTATCGTGAGAGTAAACCTGACATTATAGGTGTAGGGTACGAATGGAGAGGGCGGAGTCCTAGCTATGACAAGCTTGTACGCAAGATGTATGAGTTCAGGCCCCTCTCTTGGAGGTAACAACCCTACGTCTGAGGTGCTCGAGAGCTCTTGCAGTGTGGATTGTGTAATACAGGGGGTGTGAACCCTTGTGCTAGAGGGGAGGGGTGGCTTATATAGACTGCGCCACCTCTCATCAAGGCCTCAGCATCTAAGGGCTTGATAAATATGACTTAAAGATATATGTTACTGATAACGTATGCAGGAAATAAATTCTACTAAAGACCATTGGGTGAATGTATGTCCATTGGCCTCGTGGGTGACTTCTGGTCTTCAATGTCGACTGGAATCCTTCCGAGTGGATACAGGTCGTCGAGTGGATGGGAATGTAGTCCGAGTGTTTACGTACCGAGTCACTTTTTAGGTGTCATCTTGATCCAGTCAGAATCTTCTGTCTTACCCTTGGCCTAATAATGAGGTACCCTTGGGTAGGACATTTAGGCCAGGCCCATGACCCTACCCTAGGTACATATCCCCATCAGTGTGCTAGGCGGCATGAGTTCTAAAACAATTCCACATTTCCTTAAGTGCGTGCCAAACTCGTGACTCAAATATTATCCTCCACGATCGGATCGTAAGAACATTATTTTCTTGTCACGTTGATTCTCTACCTCACTCTGAAATTCCTTGAAACTTTCAAAGGTTTCAGACTTGTGCTTCATTAAGTAGACATACCCATATCTGCTTAAGTCATCCGTGAGGGTGAGAACATAACAATAGCCACCGCGAGCCTCAACGCTCATTGGTCCGCATACACCGGTTTGTATTATATCCAACAAGTTGGTTGCTCGCTCCATTGTTTCGGATAACAGAGTCTTAGTCATCTTGCCCATGAGGCACGGTTCACACGTGTCAAATGTTTCAAAATCAAGGGACTCCAAAAGTCCATCTGTATGGAGTTTCTTCATGCGTTTGACACCGATATGACCAAGGCGGCAGTGCCACAAATATGTGGGACTATCATTATCAACCTTGCATCTTTCGGTACTCACACTATGAATATGTGTAACATCACGTTCGAGATTCATTAGAAATAAACCATTGACCAGCAGGGCATGACCATAAAACATATCTCTCATATAAATAGAACAACCATTATTCTTAGATTTAAATGAGTAGCCATCTCGCATCAAACGATATCCCAATACAATGTTCATGCTCAAAGCTGGTACTAAATAACAATTATTAAGGTTTAAAACTGATCTTGAAGGTAGATGTAGAGGTAGCGTGTTGATGGCGATCACATCGACCTTGGAACCATTCCCGACACGCATCGTCACCTCATCCTTTGCCAGTCTTCGCTTATTCCGCAACTCGTGTTTTGAGTTACAAATGTGAGCAACTACACCGGTATCAAATACCCACGAGCTACTATGAGCGCTGGTAAGGTACGCATCAATAACATGTATCTCATATATACCTCTGACGTTGCCGACCTTCTTATCCGCTAAGTACTTGGGGCAGTTCCGGTTCGAGTGACCGTTTCCCTTGCAATAATAGCACTCAGTCTCAGGCTTGGGTCCATTCTTGGGCTTCTTCCCGGCAACTGGTTTACCAGGCACGGCAACTGCTTTGCCGTCTTTCTTGAAGTTCTTCTTACCCTTGCCTTTCTTGAAACTAGTGGTCTTATTAACTATCAACACTTGATGTTCCTTTTTGATTTCCACCTCCGCTGATTTGAGTATTGAATACAACTCAGGAATGGTCTTCTCCATCCCTTGCATGTTGTAGTTCATCACAAAGCTCTTATAGCTAGGTGGAAGCGACTTGAGGATTCTGTCAATAACCGAGTCATCCGGAAGATTAACTCCCAGCTGAGACAAGCGGTTGTCCAACCCAGACATTTTGAGTATGTGCTCGCTGACAAAACCATTTTCCTCCATCTTAAAACTGAAGAACTTGTCGGAGACTTCATATCTCTCGACCCGGGCATGAGCTTGGAAAACTAGTTTCAGCTGTTGGAACATCTCATATGCTCCATGTTGCTCAAAATGCTTTTGAAGCTCCGGTTCTAAAATGTAAAGCATGCCGCACTGAACCAGGGAGTAACCATCACTACGCGACTGCCAGGCGTTCATAACGTCTTGAGTCGCTCGGAAAACGGGTGCGTCACCTAGCGACGCATCAAGGACGTATATTTTCTTGGAAACTATGAGGATGAGCCTCAGGTTACGGACCCAGTCCGTATAGGTGCTTCCATCGTCTTTCAGCTTGGTATTCTCTAGGAACGCGTTGAAGTTCAGTGGGACATTTGCGTGGGCCATTGGATCTACAATATAGATTGCAAAGACAATTTTGGACTAAGTTCATGATAATTAAGCTAATCTAATCAAATTATTTAATGAACTCCCACTTAGATAGATATCCCTCTAGTCATCTAAGTGATGCATGATCCATATCGACTAGGCCGTGTCTGAGCATCACGTGAGACGGACTAGTCATCAATGGTGAACATCTCCATGTTGATCGTATCTGCCATATGACTCGTGTTCGACCTTTCGATCTCTCGTGTTCAAGTCCATGTCTGTACATGCTAGGTTCATCAAGTCCACCTAAGTGTTTTGCGTGCGTGTGTAAATATGGCTTACACCCGTTGTATGCAAACGTTAGAATCTATCACACCCGATCATCACATGGTGCTTCGAAACAACGATCCTTCGCAACGGTTGTAGCGACCTAACTCGAAACGAGTCAAGTCTGTGGTGTTTCTGTACCATCCCAAGATCATGCTGGTACACACACAGTACATCAATGTATATATCGAGAGTTCAATCACACAGCTTTATTAATCGGATGTCATATTGAGTACTTTATTACAATAATGATTACAATAAAGAGGCTGAAGGCCAAACTCATGAGATAACTAACGAAGACTAGCGGAAGCTTCAAAAGTAGACGAGTCCATCTGACTCCAGGGCATATCACCAAGCGTAGATCGTAGCCTCACTCCTGGTCAGAAAAGTACTCTGCAAGATGACACGTTGCAGCCGTGTAGGTCAGCATATTGAATATGTTGGCAAGTCACAAAAGAGGGGTGAAATAGTAACATCTATTCTACATGCATATATGGCAGGTGGGGCTTGTAAGTTTTTAGCTGAAAGCAAAGTTCTCTCCTACAACAAGAGAGGGCTAAAAGCAAAAGATTACTACATTGTTGGTTGTTAACGAGATGGTTCCACCAACCAATTCTCGTACCCAAATTATCAATAATACCCACATCACTATTAATTGTGTTGAGAATTCCGGGTAGTTTCAGTTCCTTCGGCTCAAGTTGTCCATGACCGTGGACACGGCTAATCGATTAGGTTTGGGTACTCTGCAGAGTTTTGCACACGTTCCCCACAAGATTTGATCGCCTCCGTTGAATGGCCTCGCACTACAGGGTGTTTGAGGACCGGATGATCAAAACATGGTCTTTCAACGGGTTCCTCTAAGCCTCTGTCGGTGCCCATCCAATCCTACCATTCTTCTACATCTCATGGCACCGCCCATCCAGAGTCGCCGCGTTGTCCAACCAAGCCAGAGCCCATAATGACTTGTGGCTGTGCAGGTAAGCCTTGGGTCTTGAAGCATCCTTCCATCCCTTCGTGCCTGGGTGAAGCTTTCCGCAAGATGTCATGGCGCTTCTCCATGCATCCCGAGGCGTCCACTGGTTTCCCCAGGGAGCCCATCTAAACCGTCCTTCACCCAGAGGTATATTGCATCACGAGGTCTTGTAAAGTCTTGGAGTGTCCGGTCTTGATTACATATTCTCACAACACTCGTGATAAACACTCAACCATAACCCCGTCTACTAAAAGCATAGCAAAATAAATTCATCGTCCCGGGCCAAGTAACAAGGGTTTTGGGGTGCCTACCACATGATACTACATCAAGATCCAAAATTTTCCAAGTACCTACTTTGCATGCAATTGGGTGAAGAAAGGTAGAACTACAATGCAAATCAAACATAGGTGAATAACATGATCAAAGTGACTTGCCTTGCTGACGGTTGTCGAATTCGAGCGCGTCAAGGTAGCAAGCTTCACACTCGTGATAATGTATCAACACAAACACAACCACACAATAAGCATCAAAAGGACAAGCAACCAAAAAAATAAAGCAAGTATCAAACAATAGCTAGCAAAGAGAAGTGAAATTTTGCCTTCACATAACCAAAACAGAATATGTTTTGATGAAAACCCCAATATTAAATATCTCAAAAATTCTGAAACTGAACCTACTGATAAATAATATCACTAGGGATCACTAGCAAAAATAATTAATTGAAAAGCTCTTTTTAAACTCCCGGTATAAGCAAAACAAGATTTAAATCACATCTGATCTAATTGAAATTTTATAAATGCAAACATAGACAAATTACATATTTTCGGGAACTACAAGAAAATTGTGATCTAACACAAAAATAATCAACTTCATTGGATTTGTAGATGAAACGATATAAGGAAAACAAAATAAGGACTGGTTTCTCGTTCAGAAATAAAAGTAGAATGGATTATGATGACGTGGCAAGATCTGATAGGCCGCATCCGTGCGCTGCTAGAACTAAATAACGAACGGCCGATAAGTAATAAAAAGTTTCAGTTAACTTATTAGGTTGACCGGTTCTTTTTCAAAAAACCGAAGGGGTACGCTCCTTTTAATCTACACCGTAGATCTAAGATCCAAAGGTAAAACAAAAAAAAAGAAAAAGGGATGAGGAGAACCTCACCGTTGCCGGCAGATAGGAGGTCTCCTCCGGCGAGGCGGCTGCTCTGGCGAGGTGGGGAGGTCTCCGGCGGGGATGGGGCGGTGGAGGAGAGGTCGCCGGCGAGGATGGGCGGCGTCCTGGCGAGGAGGGGCGAGGGGGTCCCTGTCCAGGCTCTTTGTCGGGCTCCTGGCAGGGAGCTCGACGGGGTGGTGTAGGTGACCTGTAGGGGGGCGATGATGTGAGGGGTGGGGCGACGTGGGGGTGCAGCGGGAGGGGTAGGGGGTGCGGTGGGGTACCAGGGGGCTCGCAGTGTAGCCTGGGGCTCTTGGCAAGCTCCTGGCGAGCTCGACAGGGGGGAAATGGAGGGTGGTGGCGAGGTGGCTGCGGGCAGGGAGGAGGCGAGGTGAGGGGGAAAATGGGCCGAGGGGAGTCGGGGCTCTCTTATAGGGGGGTCGGGAGGCGCCGGGATGGAAAGGAGAGGGAGATCGGGAAGAAAATTTTTCCTCCCTGTCACCATTGCCATGGATGGAAGGTCTTGGCAGGGAGACGTGAGGAAGGACAAGATGTTGTCGGGCCAGATTTCAGAAAGGTCTTAATGGGCCAGCCCTTTAATACCAAATAAATGAGATCTCTTTCCTATTTTCAAAAACCGGAAAGTAAACGATAAAAAAGGAAACCAAATAAATTCAGAATAAATAGTTTTTATATATTAAAATTATGAGAAAAATAAGATCTAAAAGGTGGACATTTTTCCTTGGCCAAAATAAAAACTTAAAAAAAGTTTTTAAGAAAATTCCCTACATGCTTTATTTTCTTTTTGCAAATATTTTTCTCAAATAAATATTGGGTTTCATGACTCAAATAATTCAAAGAATATCCCCAGGTTTTGGAGGGTCATGTTCCTCCTCTCTTTTTCTCCTGCTTGACAAAGTATTGTTTCCCCGGCATTTCTTGAGTGAAGAAAATAGAATTGCAAAACAAAAATCAAAAGAATTCGAATGACAACTTTATTACAATCAACATGCATAGATGCTTAGCTACAATTGTAGAACATTCCAAATTAGGAAAATTTGGGATGTTACAAACCTACCCACCTTAAGATGAATCTCGTCCTCGAGATTCGGGTTGGCTAGCAAATAGGTGCGGGTGGTCTCGGCGGAGATCTTCTTCCCGTTCCCAGGTGGCTTCTTCCTCGGTGTGATGACTCCACAAGACCTTGCAAAACTTGATGATCTTGCCGCGAGTAACTCTGTTGGTAGTCACGAGAATCCTGACGGGCTTCTCCTCATACGTCAGATCACTGTCAAGCTGTATGGCCTCTAGGGGCACTGTGTCTCTCAACGGAACATCAACCATCTCAGCATGGCATTTCTTCAACTCGGAAACATGGAGGATATCATGAACTCCGGACAATCCTTTCGGCAATTCCAGTTTGTATGCAACTTCGCCTCTACGTTAAATAATTTTGTAGGGGCCAATGAATCTGGGTGCTAACTTTCCTTTTACACCATACCTATTGATTCCTCGAAGTGGGGACACACGAAGGTATGCTCGGTCTCCCACTTCGTATGTTATTTCCTTGCGTTTGCTGTCAGCATAACTCTTCTATCTGGACTGAGCTATGTTGAGTCGATCACGAATCGGCTTGACCTTCTCTTCTGAATATCGGATTAGGTCAGGACCAAAAAGTTTTCGGTCACCAACACCATCCCACATTAGTGGTGTTCTGCACCTCCTTCTGTATAAAGCTTCGAAATGGGCCATCTTCAGACTGGTCTGATAGCTGTTGCTGTATGAGATCTCGGCATAAGGAAAATTGTCGTCCCAGCTAGACCCATAGTCTAGTGCGCAAGCTCTCAACATGTCCTCCAGAATCTGATTGACTCTCTCGGTCTGTCCATCGGTCTGTGGGTGAAAAGCTGTACTGAACTCTAATCTCATTCCCGAAGTTTCGTGTAGTTGATGCCAAAACTTTTACGTAAGTTGAGTTTCTCTATCTGACACGATGCTCCTCGGAACTCCATCCAGACATACGATCCTGGTCATATATATCTTGGCCAGCTTAGCACTCGTGTAGGTAGTCTTCACGGGAATGAAGTGAGCTACCTTGGTGAAACGATCGACCACTACCCAGATAGAATAATAACCTCGACGGGTCCTGGGTAATACTGTGACGAAGTCCATACCAAGCTTCTCCCATTTCCACTCGGGTATCGGCAATGGTTGAAGTAATCCTGCTGGCTTCTGATGCTTGGCCTTTACTCGCTGACAAAAATCGCATATTGCTACAAATTCGGCAATATCCTTCTTCATTCCTGTCCACCAGAAACTTTCCTTTAAGTCCAGATACATCTTGGTGTTGCCTGGGTGTATCGAGTACGGGGAATCATGGGCCTCCTGAAGTATCAACTTCCTGAGTTCAGGATCATTGGGCACATAGATACGGTCCTCAAACCATATAGTTCCGTGTTCATCTTCATGAAAACCTTTAGCCTTCCCGTCATTCATTCTCTGCTTTATCTCAGCTATCTCCTTGTCTGATTTTTGTGCTTCGCGGATCTTTCCGGTCAAGGTGGACTGAATTTCCAGCGTTGCCACATATCCTCTTGGGACTATCTCCAACTTGAGCTCTCTGAGATCATCGCCTAACTCCTGGGTAATCCTCCCGCTATGAGCGTGTTCACATAACTCTTACGGCTCAAGGCATCTGCTACAACATTTGCCTTCCCTGGGTGATAATGCAATCTCCTGTCATAGTCCTTGATCAACTCTAGCCATCTCCTCTGTCCGAGGTTCAACTCCTTTTGCGTGAAGATATATTTCAGGCCCTTGTGATCAGTGTAAATATCACAACTACTTCCGATAAGGAAATGTCTCCAGGTCTTGAGCGCGTGCACTACGGCTGCTAACTCCAAATCATGTGTGGCATAGTTCAACTCATGAGTTCTGAGATGCCTAGATGCATAGGCTACAACTTTTCCTTCTTGCATGAGCACTCCTCCAAGTCCTTGACGAGGGGCGTCACAATAAACCTGGAAATCCTTCTGAATGTTCGGCAATATCAGCACTGGGGCTGTAACCAAACGTTTCTTCAACTCTCGGAAACTGGCTTCACATTCCTCGGTCCAATCATACTTGGACTCCTTCTTCAATAACTCTGTCATGGGCTTGGCGATCTTCGAGAAATTCTCGATAAACCTCCGGTAATATCCGGCAAGTCCGAGGAAACTGCGGATCTCCTTAACTGAGGTGGGTGCTACCCATTCGGTGACTGCTGCAACCTTGGCAGGATCCACTGCTATTCCGTATCCCGAAATAATATGACCGAGGAATCCGACTTCCTTTAACCAAACTTCACATTTGCTGAACTTGGCATACAATTGATGCTCTCGAAGTTTTTCCAAAACTAGACGCAAGTGTTCCTTGTGTTCCTCCTCGTTCTTGGAGAATATCAGTATGTCATCGATGAACACCACGACAAACGTGTCCAAGTATTCCATAAAGACCTTGTTCATCATACTCATAAAATATGCCGGAGCATTAGTCAAACAAAATGACATGACTGTGTACTCATACAGACCATACCTTGTGGTGAAGGCGGTCTTGGGTATATCTTGTTCATGAATTTTCAGCTGATGATACCCAGATCGAAGATCGATCTTGGAGAACACTCGGGCTCCAACTAACTGGTCAAACAAATCATTGATCATCGACAAGGGATACTTGTTCTTGATGGTCGCCTCGTTCAATGCACGATAATCAACTACCATTCTCAAGGTTTTATCCTTCTTCTCAACCAAGAGAACTGGGGCTCCCCAAGGTGACGAACTTGGGCGAATATACCCTTTGTCAAGTAACTCCTTGATCTGCTTCTTGATTTCTTCTAAATCATTTGCGGGCATCCGATAGGGTCACTTAGATATTGGGGCTGTCCCCGGTAACAGTTCAATCAGAAACTCAATCTCCCTATCTGGTGGCATGCCTGGTAATTCTTCCGGAAATACGTCTGGGTAGTCTTGCACGACCGGTACTTCCTCCTGAGAGAGTTCACCCGTTTACTCCATGACGTGCGTTGGGATACGTACTTAATCCGTTTTTGCTCGGGGGTGGTGAGCAAAATAGACTTAAGGGCACAATCAATATTCCCTTCGTACTTGGCCAACCAATCCATGCCTAGGATTACATCCAATCCCTGAGACTCTAATACGATGAGGTCGGTGGGAAACTTATGGTTCCCAATGTTGAGACTCAAAGCATGGCATCCTGTCCCGACTGTCATCATGCCTCCTGGGGAACTGACCTTAATAGGCTTGCTAAGGGTTGTAGTTGGTAAACAATATTTTTCCACAACTACCCTTGATATGAATGAATGTGTTGCACCAGAATCAAAAAGTACCAATACTGGATGTGAATTTAATAAAAAACATACCAACCACAGTATCGGGGTTATCATAGACCTCTTCAACATCAATGTGGTTCACCTGAGCTTGGGGAAAAGAATTGGGCTTCCTTGCTGCTGAGTTGTCGTTGCCGTTTCCGTTTCCCTGCTTGTTCTGGGGATTTTCAGTGGCATAGTGTCCCGTCTTCAGGCACTTGAAGCGGGTGATATGAGTCAAATCCTTCTGAGATGGAGCGGGAGGGTGCTGGTTGCCATTGCCATTCTTGAAGATGTTGCCATTGCGGTGGTTCCCATTTCCTCCATGGTTGTGACCTCCATGGTTGTGCACCGGGTGGTTGATGTGGGTGTGTCCTCCAAACTTACCGGATCCAGTCCCGGTATTCCCCGAATAGGGGTTGTAGCGAGGCTTCTGCTAAGTGCAGAGTTGAACTTCCCATTGCCATACTTCCGTTTGCGATTCTCAATCTGCTGTTATTTCCCCTCCAAGATGAGGGCCTTATCTACAAGCTCCTGGTAGTTGTTGAAGTTGGCCACAGTCAGCTGAATGATCAACTCATCGTTGAGTCCTTCCATGAACTTCTCCTGCTTGGCCGCATCATCGGCCACATCTCTAGGTGCATAACGAGCGAGCATGCTGAATTCATCAACATACTGAGCCACAGAGCGAGTTCCCTGGCGTAAGTTGCGAAACTCACGCTTCTTCAGACTCATGGCTCCAGCTGATACATGAGCGGTGCAGAAGGCTTGCTTGAACTGTTCCCAGGTGACACTAGCGATGGGATAAGTGGTGGTGTAGTTCTCCCACCAAGCAGCTGCGAGTCCTTCGAGTTGGTGCGCGGCAAAGTGTACCTTCTCAGCTTCAATACATCCTACAGTGATCAGCTCTCTCTCCATCTTGCGGAGCCAATCATCTGCCACAATGGGCTCAACGCTGCTGGAGAAAGTCGGAGGGTTCAACCTCAGAAAGCGGGTAAAATTGTCAGCCTAGGGTGGTTGATGGTGGTTGTTGTTGTTGTTCTGATTCTGAATGAGCAACTGCATAAGGGTGTTCTGTTGTTGTATCAATTGAGCAAGTTCCGGTGGGAAGTTGGAAGCATGGTCACATCTCAGGCATCTGGTGTTTGTAGAGGGGTGGGATTAGCATAAAACAAGGGTCTAAAGAGTAATTACACTACCCATATGAAATGCAACAAACAATTATCACAGCACACATTTTATTCATTATCACCACAAAAGGTTCAACACGGGGATACAAGTGGCAATATCCTAGACATCGGCCTAAACATTTAATGATAATATAAAATTGGTGGACTTATCTATGTGTCCTCCTCAGAAAAGCATGGTGGTGGGTCCGTCGGTGGAGCTTGCTGATACGTCTCCGTCGTATCTACTTTTCCAAACTCTTTTGCCCTTGTTTTGGACTCTAATTTGCATGATTTGAATGGAACTAACCCGGACTGACGTTGTTTTCAGCAGAATTGCCATGGTGTTGTTTTTGTGCAGAAATGGAAGTTCTCGGAACGTCGTGAAAATTTACGGAGATTTTTTCTAGAATAAAAGAAAAATACCTGCGCAAAGTTCCAAGTGAGGCGGCGTGCCAGTGGGCCACAAGCCCCTGGGCCGCGACCACCCCCTATGGCCGCGCCATGAGGGCTTGTGGGGCCCACGTGGCACCATCGCCCCCAATCTCAGTCATATATCTTCCGTTTCGCCTGGAAAAAATCAGAGAGAAGGTTTCATCGCGTTTTGCGATACGGAGGCGCTGCCACATCCTGTTCTTCATCTGGAGGGCAGATCTGGAGTCCGTTTCGGGCTCCGGAGAGGGGAAATCGTCGCCATCGTCATCATCAACCTTTCTCCATCGACAATTCCATGATGATCTTCATTGTTCGTGAGTAATCTCATCGTAGGCTTGCTATACGGTGATGAGTTGGATGACATCTATCATGTAATAAAGTTAGTTCTTGACGGGGATTGATCCCTAGAATCCACTATGTTCTAGATTGATGTTGCTACTACTTGGCTATGCTTAATGCTTGTCACTAGGGCCCGAGTGCCATGATTTAAGATCTGAACCTATTATGTTGTCGCCGATATATGTGTGTTTTAGATCCTATCTTGCAAGTTGTAGTCACCTACTATGTGTTATGACCCGGCAACCCCGGAGTGACAATAGCCGGAACCACTCCTGGAGATGACCATAGTATGAGGAGTTCATGTATTCACCGTGTGTTAATGCGTTGGTCCGGTTCTTTATTGAAAGGAGAACCTTAATATCCCGTAGTTTCCATTAGGACCCCGCTACCGCGGGAGGGATGGACAATAGATGTCATGAAAGTTCTTTTCCCTAAGCATGTATGACTACATACGGAATACATGCCTACATTAGATTGATGAACGGGAGCTAGACACATATCTCTCCGTGTTATAGCTGTTACATGATGAATCACATCCGTCACACTCATCCATCACCGATCCACTGCCTACGAGTCTTTTACTACTGGTTCTCGCTACGTTACTTTGCCCAGGCTTGTCCCTTGCTACAAGAGGGATTGGGCCACTTTGCTGCTGCTGTCACTTTGCTGCTGTCACTACTGCTGTTACTTGTTACTTTGCTGTTGCTACTACTGTTCCTTGCTACTCCGCTGTTACTTGTTGCAAGAGTTTGTTGGTGCTAACATCCCATCAATAGGGCCTTTTCTGGCACCACTGTTGGCAATTGCCAAAGCTTTTCCTGTGCAGTTGCTATCTTACTACCTTGCTACTGATACTTTGCTTGAAGAAACTAATCTTCAAGGTGTGGTTGAATTGACAACTCAGCTGCTAATACTTGAGAATATCCTTTAGCTTCCCCTTGTGAGCGAATCAATAAATTTGTGTTGAATACTCTACCCTCGAAAACTGTTGCGATCCCATACGCTTTTGGGACATCAAGGCTTTTTCTGGCGCCGTTGCCGGGGAGGCACAACTATATTCTTCGAGTCACTTGGGATTTACGTCTGCTGATCACTATGAGGAATCCAAAGATCCAAGAACTAAAATCCTGCCTTCCACTATGAGGAGAGGTAAGGAACTGCTATCTAGCTCTGCACTTGATTCACCTTCAGTTTTGAGTAAGTTTGCGACATCGCCTCCTGCTAGAAATCTTGATATGTCGCCTGTGCTTGATGATGCTACTTCTGCTGCCCATGATGCTTACGATGCTATGCTTGATACTATGCCTGATGATGCTATGCTTGATATTATGCCTCATGATGCTATGCTAGATACTATGCCTGATGATGCTATGCCTGCTATGCCTGATACTGCTTTGCCACTTGGTGCCCTTGATGCACATATTGCTAGAGTTGCTGCTAGATGTGATGATGCTTCTGAAACTGCTGATACTATTGAAGTAGAACCTGCTACTATGCCTGAATTGCCTGTTATGCCTGATACGCGCTATGTTATGGAGGGAGAGATAGCTGAGGATTTTCTTGCGTGTAAGGATAGCTATGATGTTGAGAAACTTCTGCGCAAGTTGAAATAAAAATCTCTGAACGCTAGGATGAAATACGACCCGAAGTTTGCCACTTCACCTATCTTTGTGACCGATAAGGATTATGAATTCTCTGTCGACCCTGTGCTAATCACTCTGGTCGAATCTGATCCCTTTCACAGTTACGAGTCTGAAACAGTTGTAGCCCATCTTACCAACCTGCACGATATAGCCACCCTATTCACTAGTGAGGAAAAGATCCGCCACTACTACATGCTCAAGTTGTTTCCTTTCTCGCTAAAGGATGATACTAAGACCTGGTTCACTTCTCTTGCTCCTGGTTGTGTGCGTAGCCCCCAGGATATGGTCTACTACTTCTTTGAAAAATATTTCCCTGCCCATAAGAAGCAAGCTGCCTTGCAGGAAATATAGAACTTTGCTCAAGCTGAAGAAGAGAGTCTCCCACAAGCTTGGGGAGGCTCATCCAGCTACTGAATGCTTTGCCTGATCACCCTCTTGAGAAGAAAGAAATACTTGATATCTTCTATAATGGACTTACCAATGCTTCCAAAGACCATCTAGATAGTTGTGCCAGTAGTATTTTTAGGGAACGAACCGTAGAACAAGCTGAGATTCTGTTGAACAACATCTTGTGCAATGAGAATGCTTGGACTATTCCCGAACCACCTCCTAAGCCAACATCGAAGAAAATACGTATTCTATTCCTCAGTCCTGAAGATATGCAAGAAGCCAAGAAATCTATGCGAGAGAAAGGCATTAAATCTGAAGATGTCAAAAATCTACCACCTATCGAATAGATCCATGGTCTCGATAACCCGATACAGGTAGTAGAAGTAAATTCTCTGCGTAGGTTTGATGAGAGTGATATTCCTTTTGATAAACCTGCTAGCTTATGCATGGATGAATTTGATAACTTCGTTGTCAAACAACAAAGTTTCCATGATTATGTTAGAAGACAATTGGAAAAGAATGCTCGTATGCTTAGTCATTTAAGTGCTTGTGTGGACAGAAATGTCAATGATCTTAAGCTTCTGAGTAAACATGCCTCTATGGTTACTACTCAGGTAGAACAAGTAGTTAAAGCTTAGAATGACTTGCTCAATGAGTTGAATAACAATTCCATTAGAGTCGTTACTAGAGGCGGTAGAATGACCCAGGAACCTTTGTATCCTGAGGGTCATCCGAAGAGAATTGAACAAAATTCTCAAGGAGTTAGCACTGATGCACCTAGTCATCCTAGAAAGAAGAAGAAAGATGATAGGAACTTGCACGCTAGCAACCCTGTTGCTGCTACACCTGAGAGTCCAAACGATGTCTCTGTCTCTGATGCTGAAACACAATGTGGTGATGAACATGAGCCTAATGATAATATCAACAGTGATGTTCATGATGATGCTCAGCCTAGCAATGAAAAGGATGTGGAGATTGAACCTAGTGTTGATCTTGATAACCCACAACCTAAGACTAAGAGATACGATAAGAATGACTTCGCTGCTTGGAAGCACGGTAAAGAAAGGGAACCATGGGTTCAGAAACCTATGACCTTTCCTCCCAAACCATCCAAGAAAAAGGATGATGAGGATTTTGAGTGCTTCGTTGAATTGATCAGACCTGTCTTTCTGCAGATGCGTTTGACTGATATGCTCAAGATGTCTCTGTATGCTAAGTACATGAAAGGTATTGCGACTAATAAGAGGAGGATACCTGATCTTGAGATCTCTGCCATCCTTGCCAACTACACTTTCAAGGGTGGAACTCCGAAGAAACTAGGTGATCCCGGTGTGCCCACTATACCTTGCTCCATTAAAGGCAACTACGTTACAACTGCGTTATGCGATCTTGGATCCGGTGTTAGTGTTATGCCTCTCTCTCTTTATCGTAGGCTTGAACTAGATAAGTTGACACCCACTGAAATCTCTCTGCAAATGGCCGACAAATCAACTGCTTTCCCTATCGGCATTTGCGAGGATGTGCCTGTTGTGGTTGCTAATACCACTATCTTAACAGACTTTGTTATCTTGGATATTCCCGAGGACGATGCCATGGCTGTCATCCTCGGAAGACCCTTTTTAAACACTGCAGGGGCTGTTATAGATTGCAACAAAGGCAATGTCACTTTCCATGTCAACGGTAATGAGCACACGGTGCACTTTCCGAAGAAACAATATCGAGTACATTGCATCAATGCTATCGAAAAGACTTCATCGATTCTTATTGGGAGCTTTGAATGCCCTATTCCTCATGTCAAGATGAAGTATGACTTGCTTGTTGGGGAGATTCACATCCCCATTGAGGTGACCTAGTGACTATTCGAAAATTCTCCGTCTTCTTTTGCGATTCGAGAAAGTTTTGTCGAGGGGATTTGATCAACCCCATTGACGGATTTCTTTCGATGACCATGAGATGGATGAATCGAGGAGTCACAAACCTCTATTCCAAGCTTTCACTTTAGGTTGCTTAGAAGAAAAATGATAGGTTTAGTTTAGTTTTCCCTATTTTCTGTTTTAGCATCCGGTAGAAAAGTACCTCGAAAATCAAAGTTCTCCGAACGCTGTGAAAATCAAGTATGATTTTTCTAGAATATTTGAAAAATACTAGGACAAAGAGTCTGTCTGGGCCCCACACCAGTGGGACACAAGCCCTAGGGGTGCGGGCACCCCCGTGGCCGTGCCACCCAGGCTTGTGGGGCCCACAGGCACCCCCTCCACTCATTCTTGCTCCCATCCAGTTCTCCTACCTCCAGAAAAAATCGTTTCACAGCTCAAACCCGTGTTCTTGCCCCTCTTGCTGGGATTTTCGATCTCATTGCTCAAATCACCGTTCTTCGAACTGTTTTGGGGAAATTACTCCTTGGTAAGTGACTCCTCCATTGGTCCAATTAGTTTTTGCTCTTGTGCCTTATACTCCGCGTATTTTTGCTGCCTTGGTGACCATGTTCTTGAGCTTTGTATGCTGACTCCAGCTGGTCCCAAGTAGTTTTGATGCATAATATAGTCTCTAGGCACTTGTTGGAGTAGTTGCTACAAGTTTAGTTGAACCTTGTTCACCTTTCCTTTGAATCACTAAAAATTTCATAAATTTTCAGAGATAGAAAAGGTAAAAGATGAGGAGGTTCTTGAGAGGCTCGTCAAGCCGTGACCCCAAGGATGATGGGAGTGAGAAGAAGGTCAAGTATCCGGTCCCTCGAGTCGCAGATGTTCGCGCGTGCGAATGGCCAAGCGACGCGTTCTTACGCGCCGCTGGAATTTATGAGGAATTTTATCACTTGGTGGAGAACGCAGGCCTTACCGCCTTCGTTGAAGATAAGTGTTCGCAATACCTCCTCCTCACTAATATCTTCGTACAAAGCTTTAACTTCTATCTGAGGAAGAATCCTCCTATGGTTGAGTTCAAACTTTATGATGTCCCCCAGCGCATGTCACTCCAGGATTTTTGCAATGTTTGCAAATTACCTTACATTGGGGATATTCATGAACCTCGTCCACGGGACTTGGAAGCTTTCATCGATACAATTGCTGTAGGAGAGGAGAGAGGAGTGTCTTGCGCTAGAGCTGCTAGCATTCATTTTCCCGTGCTTCGGTACTTCTCACTATTTGTGGGAAAATGTTTGCTTGGCCGTGGGAAAGCTGGGTCACTTAGTTCCCCAGATCATGCGGTCTTGCGCGAAGCCCTTTATAACGATAAAACTTATAGCTTGGGCGCTATAGTAGCTCAACGGTTGAACCTTAACCGTTCTAAAGGTGTTGTCTATGTAGGTATCTATGCTACCCGTCTCGCCAGACACCTTGAGATACCCATTAGACTGGAGGAGGAAGAAGAGATGCTTCTTCCCGAGAGATATCTAGATTACGATAGCATGGTTCGCCATGACTTTCTTGATAGAGATATAAATAGAAGGATGATTTATAACCTGGTATTTAGTCAGGGTACTCATGAGACTATTACTTTGCCTGCTCCTTCTTTGTTCAATCTTCATGTAGGCAGGTACACTATTATGCCCTCGGACATCTATGCATATTGGGGCTTACCCCAACCACAGGTGCCCGTGCCCGAGCCGCCAGTAGAGTACCAGACGCTAGTTTATCAGTGGGAGTGAGAGGAGCTCACACAGCAGTGGTATCCCCAGTACACTACGGAGTACCTAGGAGCTGGTTATTTCCCTCCTTGGGAGTAGACCAAGTTATGCCAAAAGCCTAAGCTTGGGGGAGTACGTGTTCTCACTGACTTTACATTCTTGCTTATGCTTTCACTTTGTTAGCCGGTGTTCACACTTTGCCACTGTATCATCCATGCTAGTTTATTTTCTTTTTCTCGTTTTCTTTTCGTGTGTCTGTCTAGTTTGAGAAAACCCAAAAAGATTTTCTTTTTCTTCTTTTGCTTGTTGGGAGCTTTCCCGTGTAGATAGTTTTCTTTTTCTTTGGGTCAAGGTAGAAGATAATGGTTACAATGTTTAGTGGCTCTTGCATGCATACCTGTTTAGCTTTCAAAGAGCCATAGTACTTTGTCTTCTCCTTTGTGTTTTCCTGCATATTCCAGCTTTAGTCCAACGCACGAGCACTCTTATTATTGTTCACATCATTCGGCCGTGCAAGTGAAAGGCAATAATGACGATATATGATGAAGTGACTGAGCCTCGAAAAGCTGGTATGAACTCGATCTATTTTGTTTTTGTAAATATGACTAGCTCATCATGCCCGATTCAGCTTTGTTGTGAGAGAAACATTTTTGCAATGACAACTTAGAGATCATAGTTGCTTATGCCATGCTTACTTAGCTAGGAGCTTATAATGGTCTGTCTTGGTTGCCAACATGAATGTTGAGATGACTATTATGTAGTATGATAGGATGGTATCCTCCTTTGAATTTTCAAGTGGCTTGACTTGGCGCATGTTCACGCATGTAGTTGAAACAAAATCAACATAGCCGTTTGATGTTCATGTTCATGGTGATTTATGTCCTACTCATGCTTGCACTCAATGTTAGTTAATCTCAAGGCATTTTCATGACTGTTGTCGCTCTCGAGTTGGTCGCTTCCCAATCTTTTGCTAGCCTTCACTTCTACTAAGAGGGAATACTGCTTGTGCATCCACCTCCATAAACCCAAAGTTGTTTCATATGAGTCCACCATACCTACCTATGTGCGGTATCTACCTGTCGTTCCAAGTAAATTTGCATGTGCCACTCTCTAAATCTTTAAGAAATAATCTGTTTTGCATGCCCGAACTGCTCATGTGGTGACAGAGGGCTATTGGTATCTTCCATGCTAGGGGTGTTATCCTCGATATGTGTTTATTCACTATCATTCATGAGAAAGGGGCCGGTAATTGGAATTCCCAGTTCCATGCTCAAATCGAAAAGATAATTACAAACAAAACTCCCCCAGGATTGATGTTGGTTTGGACGGTACCCGAGGATTCAACTATCTGTGGAGTGTGATTGATTGGTGGTGGGGGAGTCAAAACTTTACTTTTCTGTTTGGGAATCGCCTATAGCATGTGTAGCGTGGAAGATGTTGAGAACTCTTAGTCATTGCGTTGACAATGAAAGCATGCCACCCAAAATTAGTATCTCTGTTTTCAAAGCTTGAGCTCTGGCACCTCTGCAAATCAATGCTTCCCTGTGCGAAGGGCCTATCTATTTATGTTCGTGTTGAGTCATCCTCCTCTTACAAAAGCACCAATTAGAGAGCACCTCTATCATTTTTATGCTTTGCTTTTGACTGTGTTGAGTATGACTACGACTGGATCTTCATTGCCATGAATTACAATGTTTAGTCAGCCCTTGGTCTTTTAAGGTGCTCTGCATTTATGTTTTGTGGTCTCAGAAAGAGCTAGCCAGATACCATCTATTCGTACTGCTTCATGTTGTTTTGATTGAAGTGTTGACACTTGAGGCTTATTATTATTTTCTCGCTAGTTGATTATGCCATTGATATGAGTTTACCGTGAGACCTAGATGTCATTTGCTTATGTGGTTTGCGTGTGATGTTGCTGAAATTCTGGTTGTGAGTTAGACATGGTTGCAACAACAAGATCAAACAGAGTTCGCCAAAGTTTTTCTTTTGTCTCTCTCAGTTTGTCAACTGAGTTGCTTGAGGACAAGCAAGGCTTTAAGCTTGGGGGAGTTGATACGTCTCCGTCGTATCTACTTTTCCGAACTCTTTTGCCCTTGTTTTGGACTCTAATTTGCATGATTTGAATGGAACTAACCCGGACTAACGCTGTTTTCAGCAGAATTGCCATGGTGTTGTTTTTGTGCCAAAATGAAAGTTCTCGAAATGTCCTGAAAATTTACGGAGATTTTTTCTGGAATAAAAGAAAAATACCTGCGCAAAGTTCCACGTGAGGGGGCGTGCCAGTGGGCCACAAGCCCCTGGGCCGCGGCCACCCCCTATGGCTGCACCATGAGGGCTTGTGGGGCCCACGTGGAACCACCGCCCCCAATCTCAGTACTATATCTTCCGTTTCGCCTAGAGAAAAAATCAGAGAGAAGGTTTCATCACGTTTTGCGATACGGAGGCACCGCCACATCCTATTCTTTATCTGGAGGGCAGATCTGGAGTCCGTTTGGGGCTCCGGAGAGGGGAAATCGTCGCCATCGTCATCATCAACCTTTGTCCATCGACAATTCCATGATGCTCTTCATCGTTCGTGAGTAATCTCATCGTAGGCTTGCTGGACGATGATGAGTTGGATGAGATCTATCATGTAATCAAGTTAGTTCTTGACGGGGATTGATCCCTAGTATCCACTATGTTCTAGATTGATGTTGCTACTACTTGGCTATGCTTAATGCTTGTCACTAGGGCCCGAGTGCCATGATTTCAGATCTGAACCTATTATGTTGTCGCCAATATATGTGTGTCTTAGATCCTATCTTGCAAGTTGTAGTCACCTACTATGTGTTATGACCCGGCAACCCCGGAGTGACAATAGCCGGAAGCACTCCCGGAGATGACCATAGTATGAGGAGTTCATGTATTCACCGCGTGTTAATGCGTTGGTCCGGTTCTTTATTAAAAGGAGAACCATAATATCCCGTAGTTTCCATTAGGACCCTGCTGCCACGGGAGGGATGGACAATAGATGTCATGCAAGTTCTTTTCCCTAAGCACGTATGACTACATACGGAATACATGCCTACATTAGATTGATGAACGGGAGCTAGCCACATATCTCTCCGTGTTATAGCTGTTACATGATGAATCACATTCGTCACACTCATCCATCAACGATCCACTGCCTACGAGTCTTTTACTACTGGTTCTCGCTACGTTACTTTGCCTAGGCTTGTCCCTTGCTACAAGAGGGATTGGGCCACTTTGCTGCTGCTGTCACTTTGCTTCTGTCACTACTGCTGTTACTTGTTACTTTGCTACTGCTACTACTGTTCCTTGCTACTCCGCTGTTACTTGTTGCAAGAATTTGTTGGCGCCAACATCCCGTCAACAGGGCTTTTTCTGGCGCCACTACTGGGAATTGCCAAAGCTTTTCCTGGTGCAGTTGCTATCTTACTACCTTGCTACTGATACTTTGCTTGCACACACTAATCTTTCAGGTGTGGTTGAATTGACAACTCAACTGCTAATACTTGAGAATATCCTTTAGCTTCCCCTTGTGAGCGAATCAATAAATTTGGGCTGCATACTCTACCCTCGAAAACTGCTGCGATCCCATACGCTTGTGGGACATCACTTGATTCGTAGTCCTCCTCATTTCTGGTCAAAGGGGCTACGTCTCCTTTAGGGTGAAGGTTCTTGTCCATGTCCAGTTCTTCCTCCAGATATGCGATATGAGCTTTCAGATTCTCGATCCTCTCCAAGAACTCCTTCACCTCCAATTCATGCTCATGGTGGGCTTCTCGGGCTTCGTCTTCGAGGTCGAGTTCGCGGAGGGACAGTTGCTTGATTCTCTTCGTGTCCTTGCCAACACGAATCTCCAGAGTTCTGATATGTGACTCCATGGTCTGGGCATAGGACAGGATAGCGTCGTCAGCATTCATCAGAATGAATTCTCCATCAGTTCCTCTCCGAGAGTCCATGAATAAGTCCGCTGAGATGGGACAGCCTCTGTACTCCTCCTCGATTCTCCCGAGTGCACAGTGAACCGATATGTCCCTGCCGAGAATCCAGCTGGGTGCAATGAACTTGAACTCCACATGTTCTGTGTGCGGCTCGAAAGTTCTTCCGGGGATGTGCACCTCAATCCTATAGCGTGAATCTTGCGGGTAAGATGATATAGGCTTCCCAGTGATGGTCGGCAGAGCAATCCTCAAGTCCTTGGTGATCTGCATCAGCTCCTTTGCGAAGGGCATTGAGGCGTCGGGCTGGCAAAACTCCGTGATCATAATGGGGATGAAGGTGGCCATCTACAAAATATTGGAAGATCGGAGAGAAGTCAGAAATGAGCAGAAGAGAAAATATAGAAGATTTAAAAATGTAATAAAATAGTTTTCTTCCTAAGGCTTTTCCAATCCTAGAGGTTACGTCCTACGGTCAGCGTGTGCTCTGATACCATATCTGTAGCGATCTAACTCGAAACGAGTAAAGTCTCTGGTGTTTCTGTACCATCCCAAGATCATGCCGGTACACACACAATACATTAATTTATATATCGAGAGTTCAATCACACAGCTTTATTAATCGGATCTCATATCGAGTACTTTATTACAATAGTGATTACAATAAAGAGGCTGAAGGCCAAACTCATGAGATAACTAATGAAGACTAGCGGAAGCTTTAAAAGTAGACGAGTCCATCTGACTCCAGGGCATATCACCGAGCGTAGATCATAGCCTCACTCCTGGTTAGAAAAGTACTCTGCAACATGACATGTTGCAGCCGTGTAGGTCAGCATATTGAATATGCTGGCAAGTCACAAAAGAGGGGTGAAATAGTAACATCTATTCTACATGCATATATGGCAGGTGGGGCTTGTAAGTTTTTAGTGGAAAGCAAAGTTTTCTCCCACAATAAGAGAGGGCTAAAAGCAAAATATTACTACATTGTTGGTTGTTAACGAGATGGTTCCACCAACCAATTCTCGTACCCAAATTGTCAATAATACCCACATCATTATTAATTGTCTTGAGAATTCCGGGTAGTTTCAGTTCCTTCGGCTCAAGTTGTTCATGACCGTGGACATGGCTAATCGATTAGGTTTGGGTACTCTGCAGAGTTTTGCACACGTTCCCCACAAGATTTGATCGCCTCCGTTCAATGTCCCCGCACTACAGGGTGTTTGAGGACCGGATGATCAAAACTTGGTCTTTCAACGGGTTCCTTTGAGCCTCTATCGGTGCCCATCCAATCCAACCGTTCTTCTATATCTCGTAGCACCGCCTGTCCAGAGTCGCCGTGTTGTCCAACCAAGCCAGAGCCCATAATGACTTGTGGCTGTGCAGGTAAGCCTTGAGTCTTGAAGCATCCTTTCACCCCTTCGTGTCTGGGTGAAGCTTTCCACAAGATGTCATGGCGTTTCTCCATGCATCTCGGGTCATCCACTGGTTTCCCTAGGGAGCCCATCTAAACCGTCCTTCACCCAGAGGTATATTGCATCACGAGGTCTTGTAAAGTCTTGGAGTGTCCGGTCTTGATTATCATATTCTCACAACACTCGTGATAAACACTCAACCATAACCCCGTCTACTAAAAGCATAGCAAAATAAATTCAACGTCCCGAGGCAAGTAACAAGGGTGTTGGGGTGCCTACCACATGATACCACATCAAGATCCAAAATTTTCCAAGTACCTACTTTGCATGCAATTAGGTGAAGAAAGGTAGAACTACAATGCATATAAAACATAGGTGAATAATGTTGGAATTATGCCCTAGAGGCAATAATAAATGTATAGTTATTATTATAATTCCTGTATCAAGATAATAGTTTATTATCCATGCTATAATTGTATTGAATGAAGACTCATTTACATGTGTGGATACATAGACAAAACACCGTCCCTAGCATGCCTCTAGTTGGCTAGCCAGTTGATCGATGATAGTCAGTGTCTTCTGATTATGAACAAGGTGTTGTTGTTTGATAACTGGATCACGTCATTGGGAGAATCACGTGATGGACTAGACCCAAACTAATAGACGTAGCATGTTGATCGTGTCATTTTGTTGCTACTGTTTTCTGCGTGTCAAGTATTTATTCCTATGACCATGAGATCATATAACTCACTGACACCGGAGGAATGCTTTGTGTGTATCAAACGTCGCAACGTAACTGGGTGACTATAAAGATGCTCTACAGGTATCTCCGAAGGTGTTAGTTGAGTTAGTATGGATCAAGACTGGGATTTGTCACTCCGTATGACGGAGAGGTATCTCGGGGCCCACTCGGTAATACAACATCACACACAAGCCTTGCAAGCAATGTAACTTAGTGTAAGTTGCGGGATCTTGTATTATGGAACGAGTAAAGAGACTTGCCGGTAAACGAGATTGAAATAGGTATGCGGATACCGACGATCGAATCTCGGGCAAGTAACATACCGAAGGAAGAAGGGAATGACATACGGGATTATACGAATCCTTGGCACTGAGGTTCAAACGATAAGATCTTCGTAGAATATGTAGGATCCAATATGGGCATCCAGGTCCCGCTATTGGATATTGACCGAGGAGTCTCTCGGGTCATGTCTACATAGTTCTCGAACCCACAGGGTCTGCACACTTAAGGTTCGACGTTGTTTTATCGTATTTGAGTTATATGGTTGGTTACCGAATGTTGTTTGGAGTCCCAGAGGATATCACAGACGTCACGAGGGTTTCCGGAATGGTCCGGAAACGAAGATTGATATATAGGATGACCTCATTTGGTTACCGGAAGGTTTTCGGAGTTACCGGGAATGTACCGGGAATGACGAATGGGTTCCGGGAGTTCACCGGGGGGGGGGGGGGCAACCCACCCCGGGGAAGCCCATAGGCTTTGGGGAGACACACCAGCCCTTAGTGGGCTGGTGGGACAGCCCCAAGTGGGCCTATGCGCCAAGAAAAAGAAATCAAAGGAAAAGAAAAAAAAAGGAGGGAGGAAGTGGGAAGGGAGGGGGACTCCTCCCACCAAACCATGTCCAACTCGGTTGGGGGGGGGAGTCCTCCCCCCCTTGGCTCGGCCGACCCCTTGAGGGTCCCTTGGACCCCAAGGCAAGGTCCCCCTCCCTCCTCCTATATATATGGAGCTTTTAGGGCAGATTTGAGACGACTTTCTCACGGCTGCCCGACCACATACCTCCATAGTTTTTCCTCTAGATCGCGTTTCTGCGGAGCTCGGGCGGAGCCCTGCTGAGACAAGATCATCACCAACCTCCGGAGCGCCATCACGCTGCCGGAGAACTCTTCTACCTCTCCGTCTCTCTTGCTGGATCAAGAAGGCCGAGATCATCGTCGAGCTGTACGTGTGCTGAACGCGGAGGTGCCGTCCGTTCGGTACTAGATCGTGGGACTGATCGCGGGATTGTTCGCGGGGCGGATCGAGGGACGTGAGGACTTTCCACTATATCAACCGCGTTCTCTAACACTTCTGCTGTTCGATCTACAAGGGTACGTAGATCACTCATCCCCTCTCGTAGATGGACATCACCATGATAGGTCTTCGTGCGCGTAGGAATTTTTTTGTTTCCCTTGCGACGTTCCCCAACAGTGGCATCATGAGCTAGGTTCATGCGTAGATGTCTTCTCGAGTAGAACACAAAAGGTTTTGTGGGCGGTGATGTGCGTTTTGCTGCCCTCCTTAGTCTTTTCTTGATTCCGCGGTATTGTTGGATTGAAGCGGCTTGGACCGACATTACTCGTACGCTTACGAGAGACTGGTTTCATCGTTACGAGTAACCCCCTTTGCTCAAAGATGACTGGCAAGTGACGGTTTCTCCAACTTTAGTTGAATCGGTTTTGACCGAGGAGGTCCTTGGATGAGGTTAAATAGCAACTAATATATCTCCGTTGTGGTGTTTGCGTAAGTAAGATGCGATCCTACTAGATACCCTTGGTCACCACGTAAAACATGCAACAACAAAATTAGAGGACGTCTAACTTGTTTTTGCAGGGTATGATTGTGATGTGATATGGCCAACGATGTGATGTGATATATTGGATGTATGAGATGATCATGTTGTAATAGAAATATCGACTTGCACGTCGATGGTACGGCAACCGGCAGGAGCCATAGGGTTGTCTTTATACTAACATATGTGCTTGCAGATGCGTTTACTATTTTGCTAGGATGTAGCTTTAGTAGTAATAGCATAAGTAGCACGACAACCACGATGGCAACACGTTGATGGATGATCATGGTGTGGCGCCGGTGACAAGAAGATCGTGCCGGTGCTTTGGTGATGGAGATCAAGAAGCACGTGATGATGGCCATATCATGTCACTTATGAATTGCATGTGATGTTAATCCTTTTATGCACCTGATTTTGCTTAGAACGACGGTAGCATTATGAGGTGATCTCTCACTAAAATTTCAAGACGAAATTGTGTTCTCCCCGACTGTGCACCGTTGCTACAGTTCGTCGTTTCGAGACACCACGTGATGATCGGGTGTGATAGACTCAACGTTCACATACAACGGGTGCAAAACAGTTGCGCACGCGGAACACTCGGGTTAAGCTTGACGAGCCTAGCATGTGCAGACATGGCCTCAGAACACATGAGACCGAAAGGTCGATCATGAATCATATAGTTGATATGATTAGCATAGGGATGCTTACCACTGAAACTATACTCAACTCACGTGATGATCGGACTTGGGATAGTGTAAGTGGATCATGAACCACTCAAATGACTAGAGAGATGTACTTTTTGAGTGGGAGTTTAGCATATAATTTGATTAAGTTGAACTCTAATTATCTTGAACATAGTCTAAGTCCACTTTGAATATATTTGTGTTGTAGATCATGGCTCACGCAAGTGTCATCCTGAATTTTAATACGTTCCTAGAGAAAGCTAAGTTGAAAGATGATGGAAGCAACTTTGTAGACTGGGCTCGTAATCTTAAGCTAATCTTACAAGATGGGAAGAAGGATTATGTCCTTAATGCTGCGCTAGGAGATGAACCACCCGCTACGGCTGATCAGGATGTTAAGAACGCTTGGTTAGCACGTAAGGAGGACTACTCAATAGTTCAATGTGCAGTCTTGTATGGCTTAGAACCGGGACCTCAACGTCGCTTTGAGCGTCATGGAGCATTTGAGATGTTCCAGGAGTTGAAGTTTATCTTTCAGAAGAACGCCCGGATCGAGAGGTATGAGACCTCCGATAAATTCTATGCTTGCAAGATGGAGGAAAACTCGTCTGTCAGTGAACATGTGCTCAAAATGTCTGGGTACTCAAACCGTCTAGCTAAACTGGGGATTGAACTCCCGCAAGAAGCTATCACTGACAGAATCCTTCAATCACTGCCGCCAAGCTATAAAGGCTTTGTGTTGAACTACAACATGCAAGGGATGAACAAGTCTCCCGGCGAGTTGTTTGCGATGCTGAAAGTCGCAGAGTCTGAACTCCGTAAAGAGCATCAAGTGTTGATGGTGAGCAAGACCACTAGTTTCAAGAGAAACGGCAAAGGCAAGAAGGGCAATTCAAAGAAGAGCGGCAAGCCTGTTGCCAATCCGCCGAAGAAACCCAAGGCTGGACCTAAGCCTGAAACAGAGTGCTTCTATTGCAAGGGTATGGGTCACTGGAAGCGCAATTGCCCCAAGTATCTGGCAGATAAGATGGCGGGCAAAGAAAAATCAGGTATATTTGATATACATGTTATTGATGTGTACTTAACTAGCTCTCGTAGTAGTGCCTGGGTATTTGATACCGGTTCTGTTGCTCATATTTGCAACTCGAAACAGGAACTGCGGAATAGGCGAAGGCTGGCAAAAGACGAAGTGACGATGCGCGTAGGAAATGGTTCCAAGGTTGATGGAATCGCCGTCGGCACAGTGTCACTTCAGCTACCATCGGGTTTAGTGATGAACTTAAATCATTGTTACTTAGTGCCTGCGTTGAGCATGAACATTATATCTGGATCTTGTTTATTGCGAGACGGTTACTCTTTTAAGTCTGAGAATAATGGTTGTTCTATTTCTATGAGTAACATCTTTTATGGTCATGCACCGAATGTGAGAGGATTGTTCATATTGAATCTTGATAGCGATACGCATATACATAACATTCAGACCAAAAGAGTTAGAGTAAACAATGATAGCGCCATATTTTTGTGGCACTGCCGTTTAGGTCATATTGGTGTAAAGCGCATGAAGAAACTCCATGCTGATGGACTTTTGGAGTCACTTGACTTTGATTCACTTGACACGTGCGAACCATGCCTCATGGGCAAGATGACTAAAACTCCGTTCTCCGGAACAATGGAGCGTGCAAGTGACTTGTTGGAAATCATACATACCGATGTGTGTGGTCCAATGAGCGTAGAGGCACGCGGCGGATATCGTTATTTCCTCACCTTCACTGACGATTTAAGTAGATATGGTTATGTCTACTTGATGAAGCACAAGTCTGAAACATTTGAAAAGTTCAAGCAATTTCAGAGTGAAGTGGAGAATCATCGTAACAAGAAGATCAAGTTCCTACGGTCTGATCGTGGGGGTGAATATCTGAGTTTCGAGTTTGGTGCTCACTTAAGACAATGTGGAATTGTTTCGCAGTTAACACCGCCTGGAACACCACAGCGTAATGGTGTGTCCGAACGTCGTAATCGTGCTTTGTTAGAGATGGTGCGATCTATGATGTCTCTTACTGATTTGCCGTTATCATTTTGGGGTTATGCATTAGAAACAGCTGCATTCACTTTAAATAGGACACCATCAAAATCCGTTGAGACGACACCATACGAATTGTGGTATGGCAAAAGGCCAAAGTTGTCGTTTCTTAAGGTTTGGGGATGTGATGCTTATGTCAAAAAGCTTCAGCCTGAAAAGCTGGAACCCAAAGCGGAAAAATGCGTCTTCATAGGTTACCCAAAAGAGACAGTTGGGTACACCTTCTATCTCAAATCCGAGGGCAAAGTGTTTGTTGCTAAGAACGGAACTTTTCTCGAGAAGGAGTTTCTCTCGAGAGAATTGAGTGGGAGGAAGATAGAACTTGACGAGGTTGTCGAACCTCTCATCCCTCTGGATGGTGGCGCAGGGCAAGGGGAAACCTCTGTCGTTGCGACGCCGGTTGAGGAGGAAGTTAATGATAATGATCATGAAACTCCAGTTCAAGTTTCTGTTGAACCACGCAGGTCGACGAGATCACGCGCTGCTCCAGAGTGGTACGGTAATCCCGTCTTGTCAATCATGTTGTTAGACAACAATGAACCTGCAAATTATGATCCATGTATGGCTAGAAGCCATGAAATCCGAGATAGGATCCATGTATGAGAACAAAGTGTGGACTTTGGAGATACTGCCTGAGGGCCGCAAGGCTATTCGGAACAAATGGATCTTTAAGAAGAAGACGGACGCTGACGGTAATGTGACCGTTTATAAAGCTCGACTTGTGGCAAAGGGTTTTTCGCAAGTTCCAGGAGTTGACTACGATGAGACCTTCTCACCCGTAGCGATGCTTAAGTCCGTCAGAATCATGTTAGCAATAGCTGCATTTTTTGATTATGAAATCTGGCAGATGGATGTCAAAACGGCGTTCCTTAACGGTTTCCTTAAGGAAGAGTTGTATATGATGCAACCCGAAGGTTTTGTCGATCCTAAAAATGCTGACAAAGTGTGCAAGCTCCAGCGATCCATTTATGGACTGGTGCAAGCATCTCGGAGTTGGAGCAAACGCTTTGATGAGGTGATCAAAGCATTTGGGTTTATACAAGTGGTTGGAGAATCTTGTATTTACAAGAAAGTGAGTGGGAGCTCTGTGGCGTTTCTAATATTGTATGTGGATGACATATTACTGATTGGAAACAACGTAGAGCTTTTGGAGAGCATAAAAGGTTACTTGAATGAAAGTTTCTCTATGAAGGACCTAGGAGAAGCTGCTTACATTCTAGGCATTAAGATCTATAGGGATAGATCAAAACGCCTGATAGGACTTTCACAAAGCACATACCTTGATAAAGTTTTGAAGAGGTTCAAAATGGAACAGTCCAAGAAAGGGTTCTTGCCAGTGTTACAAGGTACGAGATTGAGTAAGACTCAGTGCCCAGCAACTGATGAAGATAGAGAGCATATGCGCTCCGTCCCCTATGCTTCGGCCATAGGTTCTATCATGTATGCGATGCTGTGCACTAGACCGGATGTTAGCCTGGCCATAAGTATGGCAGGTAGGTTCCAGAGTAATCCAGGAGTGGATCACTGGACAGCGGTCAAGAATATCCTAAAGTACCTGAAAAGGACTAAGGAGATGTTTCTCGTGTATGGAGGTGACGAAGAGCTCGCCGTAAAAGGTTACGTCGATGCAAGCTTTGACACAGATCCGGACGACTCTAAGTCGCAAACCGGATACGTATTTATTCTTAATGGGGGTGCAGTAAGCTGGTGCAGTTCCAAGCAAAGCGTCGTAGCAGATTCTACATGTGAAGCAGAGTACATGGCTGCCTCGGAGGCGGCTAAGGAGGGTGTCTGGATGAAGCAGTTCATGACGGATCTTGGAGTGGTGCCAAGTGCACTGGATCCAATAACCTTGTTCTGTGACAACACTGGTGCCATTGCCTTAGCAAAGGAATCAAGGTTTCACAAGAAGACCAGACACATCAAACGACGCTTCAACCTCATCCGCGACTACGTCGAGGAGGAGGACGTAAATAAATGCAAAGTGCACACGGATCTGAATGTAGCAGACCCGCTGACTAAACCTCTTCCACGGCCAAAACATGATCGACACCAGAACTGTATGGGTGTTAGATTTATTACAATGTAATTCACATGGTGATGTGAGGGCTAGATTATTGACTCTAGTGCAAGTGGGAGACTGTTGGAATTATGCCCTAGAGGCAATAATAAATGTATAGTTATTATTATAATTCCTGTATCAAGATAATAGTTTATTATCCATGCTATAATTGTATTGAATGAAGACTCATTTACATGTGTGGATACATAGACAAAACACCGTCCCTAGCATGCCTCTAGTTGGCTAGCCAGTTGATCGATGATAGTCAGTGTCTTCTGATTATGAACAAGGTGTTGTTGTTTGATAACTGGATCACGTCATTGGGAGAATCACGTGATGGACTAGACCCAAACTAATAGACGTAGCATGTTGATCGTGTCATTTTGTTGCTACTGTTTTCTGCGTGTCAAGTATTTATTCCTATGACCATGAGATCATATAACTCACTGACACCGGAGGAATGCTTTGTGTGTATCAAACGTCGCAACGTAACTGGGTGACTATAAAGATGCTCTACAGGTATCTCCGAAGGTGTTAGTTGAGTTAGTATGGATCAAGACTGGGATTTGTCACTCCGTATGACGGAGAGGTATCTCGGGGCCCACTCGGTAATACAACATCACACACAAGCCTTGCAAGCAATGTAACTTAGTGTAAGTTGCGGGATCTTGTATTACGGAACGAGTAAAGAGACTTGCCGGTAAACGAGATTGAAATAGGTATGCGGATACCGACAATCGAATCTCGGGCAAGTAACATACCGAAGGACGAAGGGAATGACATACGGGATCATACGAATCCTTGGCACTGAGGTTCAAACGATAAGATCTTCGTAGAATATGTAGGATCCAATATGGGCATCCAGGTCCCGCTATTGGATATTGACCGAGGAGTCTCTCTGGTCATGTCTACATAGTTCTCGAACCCGCAGGGTCTGCACACTTAAGGTTCGACGTTGTTTTATGCGTATTTGAGTTAGATGGTTGGTTACCGAATGTTGTTCGGAGTCCCGGATGAGATCACGGACGTCACGAGGGTTTCCGGAATGGTCCGGAAACGAAGATTGATATATAGGATGACCTCATTTGATTACCGGAAGGTTTTCGGAGTTACCGGGAATTCACCGGGGGGGCAACCCACCCCGGGGTAGCCCATAGGCTTTGGGGAGACACACCAGCCCTTAGTGGGCTGGTGGGACAGCCCCAAGTGGGCCTATGCGCCAAGAAAAAGAAATCAAAGGAAAAGAAAAAAAAAGGAGGGAGGAAGTGGGAAGGGAGGGGGACTCCTCCCACCAAACCATGTCCAACTCGGTTGGGGGGGGGGAGTCCTCCCCCCTTGGCTCGGCCGACCCCTTAAGGGTCCCTTGGACCCCAAGGCAAGGTCCCCCTCCCTCCTCCTATATATATGGAGCTTTTAGGGCAGATTTGAGACGACTTTCTCACGGCTGCCCGACCACATACCTCCATAGTTTTTCCTCTAGATCGCGTTTCTGCGGAGCTCGGGCGGAGCCCTGCTGAGACAAGATCATCACCAACCTCCGGAGCGCCGTCACGCTGCCGGAGAACTCTTCTACCTCTCCGTCTCTCTTGCTGGATCAAGAAGGCCGAGATCATCGTCGAGTTGTACGTGTGCTGAACGCGGAGGTGCCGTCCGTTCGGTACTAGATCGTGGGACTGATCGCGGGATTTTTCGCGGGGCGGATCGAGGGACGTGAGGACGTTCCACTACATCAACCGCGTTCTCTGACGCTTCTGCTGTACGATCTACAAGGGTACGTAGATCACTCATCCCCTCTCGTAGATGGACATCACCATGATAGGTCTTCGTGCGCGTAGGAAAATTTTTGTTTCCCATGCGACGTTCCCCAACAAATAACATGATCAAAGTGACTTGCCTTGCTGATGGTTGTTGAATTCGAGCGCGTCTAGGTAGCAAGCTTCGCACTCTGGATAATCTATCAACACAAACACAACAACACAATAAGCATCAAAAGGACAAGCAACCAAAAAAATAAAGCAAGTATCAAACAATAGCTAGCAAAGAGAAGTGAAATTTTGCCTTCACATAACCAACACAGAATCTGTTTTGATGAAAACCCCAATATTAAATATCTCAAAAATTATGAAACTAAACCTACTGATAAATAATATCACTAGGGATCAGTAGCAAAAATAATTAATTGAAAAGCTATTTTTAAACTCCCAGTATAAGCAAAACAAGATTTAAATCATATATGATCTAATTCAAATTTTATAAATCGAAACATAGACAGCTTATATGTTTTCGGAAACTACAAGAAAATTGTGATCTAACGCAAAAAGAATCAACTTCATTGGATTTGTAGATTAAAACATATAAGGAAAACAAAATAAGGACTGGTTCTGTTTCAGAAATAAAATTAGAAAGGATTATGATGACGTGGCAAGATCTGATAGGCCGCATCCGTGCGCTGGTAAAACTAAATAACGAACAGCCGATAAGTAATAAAAATCTTTGGTTAACTTATTAGTTTGAGCAGTTCTTTTTGAAAAAGCCGAAGGGGTACGCTCCTTTTAATCTACACCGTAGATCTAAGATCCAAAGGTAAAACAAAAAAAGGAAAAAAAAAAGAAGGGATGAGGAGAACCTCACCGTTGCTGGCGGAGAGGAGGTCTCCTCCGGCGAGGCGGCTGATCCGGCGAGGTGGGGAGGTCGCCGGCGGGGATGGGGCGGTGGAGGAGAGGTCGCCGGCGGGGATGGGCGGCGTCCTGGCGAGGAGGGGCGAGGGGGTCCCTGTCGAGGCTCTCTATCGGGCTCCTGGTAGGGAGCTCGGCGGGGTGGTGCAGGTAACCTGCTGAGGGCCGACGAGGTGAGGGTGGGGCGATGTGGAGGTGCAGCAGGAGGTGTAGGGGGTGTGGTGGGCTACCACGGGGCTCGCAGGTAGCCTGGGGCGCTTGGGAAGCTCTTGGCGAGCTCGACAGGGACGGGAAAATGGAGCGTGGTGGCGAGGTGGCTGCGGGCAGGGAGGAGGCGAGGTGAGGGGGAAATGGGTCGAGGGGAGTCGGGGCTCTCTTATAGGGGGGTCGGGAGGCGCCGAGATGGAAATGAGAGGGAGATCGGGAAGGAAAATTGTCCTCCCTGTCACCATGGCCATGGATGGAAGGTCCTAGGAGGGAGACGTGAGGAAGGAGAAGATGTTGTCGGGCCAGATTTTGGAAAGGTCTTAATGGGCCAGCACTTTAATTCCAAATAAATGAGATCTCTTTCCTATTTTCAAAAACCAGAAAGTAAACGATAAAAAAGGAAACCAAATAAATTCGGAATAAATAGTTTTTATATATTTAAATTATCAAAAAAATAAGATCTAAAAGGTCGACATTTTTTCACGACAAAAAAAAACAAAAAAAAAATGTTTTTCGAAAAATTCCCTAAATGCTTTATTTTCTTTTTGCAAATATTTTTCTCAAATAAATCTTGGGTTTCATGGCTCAAATAATTCAAATAATATCCCCGGGTTTTGGAGGGTCATGTTCCTCCTCTCTTTTTCTCCTGCTTGACAAAGTATTGTTTCCCCGTCATTTCTTGAGTGAAGAAAATAGAATTGCAAAAGAAAAACCGGAAGAATTCGAATGACAACTTTATTATAATCAACATGCATAGATGCTTAGCTACAATTGTAAAACATTCCAAATTAGGAAAATTTGGGATGTTACAACGGTGCACACTTAGGGGGAACACATTTGTTGAAATTTTAGCGAGGGATCATGTTATTTACTACCATCGTTCTAAGCAAATACAATGTGAAAACATGATAAACATCACATGCAAATCATATCGTGACATGATATGGCCAATATCATCTTGCGCCTTTGATCTCCATCTTCGGGGCACGACATGATTACCATTGTCACCGGCATGACACCATGATCTCCATGATCTTGGTCTCCATCATTGTGTCTTCATGAAGTCGTCTCGCCAACTATTACTTCTACTACTATGGCTAACAGTTAGCAATAAAGTAAAGTAATCACATGGCGTTTTTGATTGACACACAAGCCATACAATAAATTAAGACAACTCCTATGGCTCATGCCGGTTGTCATACTCATCGACATGCAAGTAGTGAATCCTATTACAAGAACATGATCAATCTCATACATCACATATATTACATCGCATACTTTTGGCCATATCACATCACATAGCATACCCTGCAAAAACAAGTTAGACGTCCTCTAATTGTTGTTGCAAGTTTTACGTGGCCGCTATGGGTTTCTAGGAAGAACGTTTCTTACCTACGTCACAGCCACAACGGTGATATTCCAATTGCTATTTCCCCTTCATAAGGACCCTCTTCATCGAATCCGACCCGACTAAAGTGGGAGAGACAGACACCCGCTAGCCACCTTATGCAACAAGTGCATGTCAGGCGGTGGAACCAGTCTTACGTAAGAGTATGTGTAAAGTCGGTCCGGACCGCTTAATCCCACGATGCCGCCGAATCAATATAAGACTAGCAACGTAAGCAAATTGACCACATCATCGCCCACAACTTACTTGTGTTCTACTCATGCATAGAATTTACGCATAGACCTAGCTCATGATGCCACTGTTGGGGAATGTAGTAATAATTCAAAATTTTCCTACGTGTCACCAAGATCAATCTAGGGTATGCTAGCAACGAGTGAGGGAGAGAATCTTCATACCGTTGAAGATCGCAAAGTGGAAGCGTTTCTATGAACGTGGTCGATGGAGTCGTACTCGCGGCGATCCGATCCAAGCACCGAACGAACGGTGCCTCTGCGTTCAACACACCTACAGCCCGAGGAAGTCTCCTCCTTCTTGATCCAGCAAGGGTGAAGGGGAAGTTGAGGGAGAGATCTGGCAGCACGACGGCGTGGTGGCGGTGGAGCTTGTGGTTCCCCGATAGGGCTTTGCCAAGCACCGCGGAAGAGGAGAGGTGGAGAGGTAGGGCTGCACCAAGGGAGAGAGATCAGGTGTGTGCGCAGCCTCCCAAACCCCCACTATTTATAGGAGGGAGGGGAGAGGGGTCTGGCCACCCTAGGGAAACCCTAGGACGGGCGACGGCAGCCCTAGGGGTGTCTTGCCTCCCAAGTTGGAGGGAGGGAGCCCCACGCCCTAGGGTTTCTTGCCCTAGGCGCCTTGGTCCCCCTAAGGTAATTTGCACCAGCCCACCAGGGTCTGGTTCCCTCCCACTTTCAGCCCATGCAGCCCTACGGGACAGGTGGACCCCCGGTACTCTTTCGGTGATCCCGGTACAATACCGATAAACCCCGAAACCTTTCCACTGACCGAAACTAGACTTCCCATATATAAATCTTCACGTCTGGACTATTCCGGAACTCTTCATGACGTCTGTGATCTCATCGGGGACTCTGAACAACCTTCGGTAACCACATATACAATTCCCATTACAACTCTAGCATCATCGAACCTTAAGTGTGTAGACCTACGGGTTTGGGAACCATGCATACATGATCGAGACACCTCTGTGGCCAATAACCAACAGCGGAATCTGGATACCCATGTTGGCTCCCACATGTTCCACGATGATCTCATCGGATGAACCACGATTTCAAGGATTCACTCAATCCCGTATACAATTCCCTTTGTCTACCGGTATGATACTTGCCCGAGATTCGATCGTCGATATCCCTATACCTTGGTCAATCTCGTTACCATCAGGTCTCTTTACTCGTTCCGCAACACATGATCCCGTGGCAAACTCCTTAGTCACATTGAGGTCATTATGATGATGTATTACCGAGTGGGCCTAGAGATACCTCTTCGTCACACTGAGTGACAAATCCTAGTCTTGATTCGTACCAACCCAACAGACACTTTAGGAGATACCTGTAGTGCACCTTTATAATCACCCAATTACGTTGTGACGTTCGATACACCCAAAGCATTCCTACGACATCCGGGAGTTGCACAATCTCATGGTCTAAGTAAATGATACTTGACATTAGAAAAGCTCTAGCAGACGAACTATACGATCTTGTGCTATGCTTAGGATTGGGTCTTGTCCATCACATCATTCTCTTAATGATGTGATCCCCTTATCAACGGCATCCAATGTCCATGGCCAGGAAACCATGACCATCTATTGATCAACGAGCTAGTCAACTAGAGGCTCACTAGGGACATGATGTGGTCTATGTATTCACACATGTATTACGGTTTCCGGTTAATAAAATTATAGCATGAACAATAGACAATTATTATGGACAAGGAAATATAATAATAACCATTTTATTATTGCATCTAGGGCATATTTCCTAGAGTAGTCGTGCAGAAAAGGAAGCGGTCGCCGGTGATGTATTTGGGTGGGACAGGGGTGTCACATTCTTACGTGGATGTGGTCGGGATGCTATAGTTTGCCTTCAGTTTGCTGGAATTCTGACAACCGGACTGCTCCGCATACCTATAAGGTATCGTGTTGGATAGCAAACTGCATCTGAATAGTTATGCCCACGTGTTTGTGGTCGATATGAGGGTACACTTTTGAGATGCCCTAACTGCATTGTTTAAAATATTATTTCTTATTTGCTTACTATCAATCCGATGACATGCTAATTGTTCCCTTGGAAATTATGCATGGGATTTATATTGTCATGTGTTGATAGACATCCACTGTGGCAACAAAAAGTTACATTCATTGTTCCAAATCCGAGGCAATATGCTCCAACAAAAAGATAGTTGTTGAAACTATTTGGCATTGTGGATATTGATATTTTTTTTATAAATCTAATTAAATTATAAAAAATAACTTAGGGAAGAAACTAGAACTTTGCTTAGTTTATAATTAAGAGAATATAATATTTAGTGTGAAATAAGCCTTCTGTTGATGTAGGATGATGAAAAACTTTAAAAACCTCTTGGTCCATCATGTAGCCAAATAAAAGGATTGCAGAATGGGATGTTTTGGTAATGTGAAACATTAGAAACTGAACCATAAGAAAGTAGTTACGATACATTTTCCCAAATGGCAGGTGTCATATGTGTGGCACAAAGCAGTACGGGCCTGATATTTTTTACAATTAAAGTAAGTTGTCATCCGGAAAGAAAAGAAAAACCCAACAAAAACTAAACTTGCCATCCGAAAAAAAAGTTGTCATGATTGACAACTGAAGTTATCATCCTTGCGTCACTAAGTTCACCATAGAAATGTTCGGAGTTGCCATGTATTCATGCCACAGGTGTGGCACTTATCAAAGTTCTACATTTTTCATGGAAAAAATGCAATAATAGAGAGTACAATTAGTAACATACTTGCAATAATGATGGGTGTCTACCTCGAGAAAATTGGATATTTGCCACTTCCAATACATGGCTTCGCAAAACACTTCCAACATTGGCTTGGCAAAATTGCCACTCTCCTCTTTGGCTCCTTGATTACCATACCACTTCTATCCTTTTAGCGACTTTCTTTTTTCCTTTTACAACTATAAGCACAGGAAAACACCAAACTACCCCTATTATATACATGTACTATCCATGTTCTAATTGATATGAGAGCACACCTGCCGCTGAGTATACCGTGTGTTCTGTTGGGGAACGTTGCATGGGAAACAAAAAATTTCCTACGCACACGAAGACCTATCATGGTGATGTCCATCTACGAGTGGAGATTAGATATATGTACCCTTGTAGATCGCACAGTAGGAAGCGTTAAGAAACACGGTTGATGTAGTGGAACGTCTTCACGTCCCTCGAACCGTCCCACGATCCGTTTCGATCTAGCGCCGAACGAACGACACCTCCGCGTTCAGCACACGTACAGCTCGATGATGATCTCGGCCTTCTTGATCCAGCAAGAAATATAGAGAAGTAGATAAGTTCTCCAAGAACGTGATGGTGCTCTGATTGTGGTGATGATCTACTCCTGCAGGGCTCCGCCCGAGCTCCGTAAAAATCCGATCTAGAGGTGAAACTGTGTGGTGTAGGCTAGAGTTGCACGTAGCAAAGTTGTGCCTAAAAAAGCCCTAAACCACCACTATATATAGGAGGGAGGGGGAGGGGCTAGCCTTGAGGGACAAGTCCCTCAAGGTGCGCGGGCCGCCAGGAGGAGGAGGACTCCTCCTCCAATTCGGTTTGGGAAGGAGGAGTCCTCCTCTTCCTTCCCACCTCCCTCTTTCCTTTTTCTTTTTCTTTTCTTTTGGTATTTTCTTTATGTGGCGCCATAGCCCTCTTGGGCTGACTCCACCAGACCAGTAAGGACTTGTGGCGCCACCCTAGGGCCTTGGGCTCACTCCCGAATGGGTGGGCCCCTCCCGGTGAACACCCGGAACCCATTCATCACTCCCGGTACACTACCGGTAATGCCCGAAACTTTCTGGTGACCAAATGAAACCATCCTATATATCAATCTTCGTCTCCGGACCATTCCGGAAACCCTCGTGACGTCCGTGATCTCATCCGGGACTCCGAAAAATATTCGTAACCACACATATAACTCAACTATACTAAAACATCATCGAACCTTAAGTGTGCAGACCGTGCGGTTCGAGAACTATGTAGACATGACCCAAGGCACTCCTCGGTCAATATCCAATAGCGGGACCTGGATTCCCATATTGGATCCTACATATTCTCTGAAGATCTCACGTTTGAACCTCAGTGTCAAGATTCATATAATGCCGTATGTCATTTGCTTTGTCCTTCGATATGTTACTTGCCCGAGATTCGATCGTTGGTATCTGCATGCCTATTTCAATCTCGTTACCGGCAAGTCTCTTTACTCGTTCCATAATACAAGATCCCGTGACTTACACTTAGTCACATTGCTTGCAAGGCTTGTGTGTGATGTTGTATTACCGAGTGGGCCCCGAGATACCTCTCCGTCACACGGAGTTACAAGTCCCAGTCTTGATCCATACTAACTCAACGGACACCTTCGTAGATACCTGTAGAGCACCTTTATAGTCACCCAGTTACGTTGCGATGTTTGAATCACACAAGGTACTCCTCCGGTGCCAGTGAGTTATATGATCTCATTGTCATAGGAATAAATACTTGACGCGCAGCAAACAATAGCAATAAAATGACACGATCAATATGCTACGTTCATAGTTTGGGTCTAGTCCATCACATGATTCTCCTAATGATGTGATATAGTTATCAAGTGACAACACTTGCACATAATCAGAAAACCTTGACTATAATTGATCAACTGGCTAGCCAACTAAAGGCTTGCTAGGGACATTGTTTTGTCTACGTATCGACACATGTATCAATGTTTTAATTCAATACAATTATATAATGGATAACAAACAATTATCTTTAAACAGAAAATATAATAATAACTATTTATCATTGCCTCTAGGGCATATTTCCAACTGTCTCCCACTTGCACTAGAGTCAATAATCTAGTCCTCACATCGCCATGCGATTTACATTGTAATAAATCTAACACCCATACAGTTCTGGTGTTGATCATGTTTTGCCCGTGGAAGAGGTTTAGTCAGTGGGTCTGCTACATTCAGATCCATGTGCACTTTGCAAATATTCACGTCCTCTCCTTTGACGTAGTCGTGGATGAGGTTGAAGCGTCGTTTGATGTGTCTGGTCTTCTTGTGAAACCTTGCTTACCTTGCTAGAGCAATGGCACCAGTGTTGTCACAGAACAGAGTTATTGGATTTAGTGCGCTCGGCACAACTCCAAGATTCGTCATGAACTTCTTCATCCAGACACCCTCCTTTGCTGCCTCCGAGGCAGCCATGTACTCCGCTTCACATGTAGAATATGCTACGACGCTTTTCTTGGAACTGCACCAGCTTACCGCACCCCCATTAAGAATAAATATGTATCCGGTTTGCGACTTAGAGTCATCCGGATCGGTGTCAAAGCTTGATCAACGTAACCCTTTACGACGAGCCTTTCGTCGCCTCCATAAACGAGAAACATTTCCTTAGTCCTTTTCAGGTACTTAGAATATTCTTGACCACCGTCCAGTGATCCACTCCTGGATTACTCTTAAACCTGCCTGCCATACTTATGGTCAAGCTAACGTCTCGTCTAGTGCACAACATTGCATACATGATAGAACCTATGGCTGAAGCATAGGGGACAGAACTCATTTGTTCTCTATCTTCCGCAGTTGCTGGGCACTGAGTCTTACTCAATTTTATACCTTGTAACACTGGCAAGAACCCTTTCTTGTACGGGTCCATTTTGAACTTCTTCAAAACTTTATCAAGGTATGTGCTTTGTGAAAGTCCTATCAGGTGTCTCGATCTATCCCTATAGATCTTAATGCCTAGTATGGAAGCAGCTTCTCCTAGGTCCTTCATAGAGAAACTTTTATTCAAGTAATCCTTTATGCTCTCCAAAAATTCCACGTTGTTTCCAATCAGCAATATGTCATCCACATATAATACTAGAAACGCCACAGATCTGCCACTCACTTTCTTGTAAATACAAGATTCTCCAACCACTTGTATAAACCCAAATGCTTTGATCACTTCATCAAAGCGTTTGTTCCAACTCCGAGATGCTTGCACCAGTCCATAAATGAATCGCTGGAGTTTGCACACTTTGTTAGCATTCTTTGGATCGACAAAACCTTCGGGTTTCATCATATACAACTCTTCCTTAAGAAAACCGTTAAGGAAACCGTTTTGACATCCATCTGCCAGATTTCATAATCAAAAAATGCAGCTATTGCTAACATGATTCAGACGGACTTAAGGATCGCTACCGGTGAGAACATCTCATTGTAGTCAACTCCTTGAACTTGTGAAAAACCCTTTGCCACAAGTCAAGATTGATAAACGGTCACATTACCGTCCGCGTCTATTTTCTTCTTAAAGATCCATTTGTTCTGAATAGCCTTGCGGCCTTCAGGTAGTACTTCCAAAGTCCACACTTTGTTCTCATACATGGATCCTATCTCGGACTTCATGGCCTCCAGCCATTTGTTGTAATCCGGGCCCACCATTTCTTCTTCATAATTGACAGGTTCATTGTTGTCTAACAACAAAATTGATTAGACAGGATTACCGTACCACTCAGGTGTAGTACGTGATCTTGTCGACCTGCCAGGTCTGATAGGAACTTGATCCGAAGTTTCATGATCATCATCAACAACTTCATCCTCAACCGGTGTCGCAACGACACGGGTTTCCCCTTGCACGCGCCACCATCCAGAGGGACTAGAGGTTCGACAACCTCATCAAGTTCTATCTTCCTCCCACTCAATTCTTTCGAGAGAAACTCCTTATCAAGAAAAGCTCTATTTTTAGCAACAAATACTTTGCCCTCAGATTTGAGATAGAAGGTGTACCCAACTGTATCCTTTGGGTAACCTATGAAGACGCACCTTTCCGCTTTGTGTTCCAGCTTTTCAGGCTGAAGCTTTTTGACATAAGCATCACATCCCCAAACTTCAAGAAATGACAACTTTGGTATTTTGCCATACCACAGTTCGTATGGTGTCGTCTCAATGGATATTGATGGTGCCCTATTTAAAGTGAATGCAATTGTCTCTAATGCATAACCCCAAAACGATAACGGAAAATTCGTAAGAGACATCATAGATCGCACCATTTCTAACAGAGTACGATTACGACATTTGGAGACACCATTACGATGTGGTGTTCCAGACGGTGTTAACTATGAAAGAATTCCACATTGTCTCAAGTGAGCACCAAACTCGAAACTCGGATATTCACCCCCACGATCAGACCGTAGGAACTTGATCTTCTTGTTATGATGATTTTCAACTTCACTCTGAAACTGCTTGAACTTCTCAAACCTTTCAGACTTGTGCTTCATCAAGTAGACAGAACCATATGTACTCAAATTGTCAGTGAAGGTGAGAAAATAACGATATCCGCCTTGCGCATCCACACTCATCGGACCGCACACATCGGTATGTATGATTTCCAACAAGTCACTTGCATGCTCCATTGTTCCGGAGAATGGAGTCTTAGTCATCTTGCCCATGAGGCATGGTTCGCACGTGTCAGCTGAATCAAAGTCAAGTGACTCCAAAAGTCCATCGGAATGGAGTTTTTCATGCGCTTTACACCAATATGACCTAAGCGGCAGTGCCACAAAAACATGGCGCTATCATTATTAACTCTAACTCTTTTGGTCTCAATGTTATGTATATTTGTATTATCGCTATCAAGAATCAATATGAACAATCCTCTCACATTGGGTGCATGACTATAAATGATATTACTCATACAAATAGAACAACCATTATTCTCTGACTTAAACGAGTAACCGTCTCGCAATAAGCAAGTCCAGATATAATGTTCATGCTTAACGTAGGCACTAAATTACAATTATTTAAGTTCATAACTAATCATGATGGTAACTGAATTGAAATTGTGCTGACGGCGATTGCATCAACCTTGGAACCATTTCCCACGCGCATCGTCACTTCATCCTTCCCCAGCCTTCATTTATTCCACAGTTCCTGTTTAGAGTTGCAAATATGAACAACAGATCCGGTATCGAATACCGAAGCACTACTACAAGAGTTGGTTAAGTACACATCAATAACATGTATATTGAATATACCTGATTTTTCCTTGGTCGCCTTCTTATCAGCCAAATATTTGGGGCAATTGCGCTTCCAGTGACCCAGTCCCTTGCAATAATAACACCCTGTTTCAGAGTTAGGTCCATCCTTGGGTTTCTTCGTCGGATTGGCAACAAGCTTGCCGCCCTTCTTGGAGTTACCCTTCTTGCCTTTGTCGTTTCTCTTGAAACTAGTGGTCTTATTGACCATCAACACTTGATGCTCTTTCCGGAGTTCTGACTCTACGACTTTCAGCATCGCGAATAACTCGCCGGGTGACTTGTTCATCCCTTGCATGTTATAGTTCAACACAAAGCTCTTGTAGCTTGGTGGAAGTGATTGAAGAATTCTGTCAATAATAGACTCTTGCGGGAGTTCAATCGCCAGCTCAGCTAGACGATTTGAGTACCCAGACATTTTGAGCACATGTTCACTGACAGACGAATTCTCCTCCATCTTGCAAGCATAGAATTTATCGGAGGTCTCATACCTCTCGATCCATGCGTTCTTCTGAAAGATAAACTTCAACTCCTGGAACATATCATATGCTCCATGACGCTCAAAGCAACGTTGAAGTCCCGGCTCTAAGCCATACAAGACTGCACATTGAACTACTGAGTAGTCCTCCTTACGCATTAACCAAGCATTCTTAACATCTTCGTCAGCCGTAGCGGGTGGTTCATCTCCTAGCGTAGCATTAAGGACATAATCCTTCTTCCCAGCTTGCAGGAGCAACTTAAGATTACGAGCCCAGTCTACAAAGTTGCTTCCATCATCTTTCAACTTAGCTTTCTCTAGGAACGTATTAAAATTCAGGGTGACTGTCGCGTGAGCCATTGATCTACAACACAAATATTTCAAAGTGGACTTAGACTATGTTCAAGATAATTAAAGTTTAACTAATCAAATTACTTGCTAAACTCCCACTCAAAAGGTACATCTCTCTAGTCATTTGAGTGGTACATGATCCAAATTCACTAACTCAAGTCCGATCATCACGTGAGTCGAGAATAGTTTCAGTGGTAAGCATCCCTATGCTAATCATATCAACAATATGATTCATGTTCGACCTTTCGGTCTCATGTGTTCCGAGGCCATGTCTGCACATGTTAGGCTCGTCAAGTTTAACCCGAGTGTTCCGCGCGTGCAACTGTTTTGCACCCATTGTATGTGAACGTTGAGTCTATCACACCCGATCATCACGTGGTGTCTCGAAACGAAGAACTGTCGCAATGGTGCACAGTCGGGGAGAACACAATTTCGTCTTGAAATTTTAGTGAGAGATCACCTTATAATGCTACCGTCGTTCTAAGCAAAATAAGGTGCATAAAAAGGATTAACATCACATGCAATTCATAAGTGACATGATATGGCCATCATCCTCTGCTTCTTGATCTCCATCACTCAAGCACCGACATGATCTTCTTGTCACCGGCGCCACACCATGATCTCCATCATCATGATCTCCATCAACGTGTCTCCATCAAGGTTGTCGTGCTATCTATGCTATTACTACTAAAGCTACGACCTAGCAATATAGTAAATGCATCTGGAAACACAAACGTTAGTTTAAAGACAACCCTATGGCTCCTGCCGGTTGCCGTAGCATCGACGTGCAAGTCAATATTAAATATTACAACATGATCATCTCATACATCCAATATATCACAACACGTCATTGGCCATATCATATCACAAGCATACCCGCAAAAACAAGTTAGACGTCCTCTAATTTGTTGTTGAATGTTTTACGTGGCTGCTATGGGTGTTGCTACTGCAACAAAAGACTTTCCAATGGCGCCAGAAATAGGCACGTCGACGGGAGAATACTTGGGTAGATCCTTCTCCTGCGACTACGCCTTAAGGGACTTCCTAGGCAAGTATGCAAAGGATTTCCCCCGTGGCCTTGGAGCCTTGCGTTGGTGTTCCCTCGAAGCGGAAAGGGTGATGTAGCATAGCGGTGGTAAGTACATCCCTCAGTTTGGGAACCAAGGTATTAATCCGGCGGAAGAGTATCTCAAGATCATGCACAAACACAAAAGCTTGCACCCAATGCTATGAAGGGGTTGTCAATCCCTTATAGATTGTTTGCCAAGTGAGAACTGAAAGCAACAAAGTAACAAAGCAAAGTAAAAGCGGAGGTGTAAACGATGGATGTGAATAGACCCGGGGGTCGTAGTGTTTACTAGTGGCTTCTCTCATGAAAGCAAGTAGACGGAGGGTGAACAAATTACTGTCGAGCAATTGATAGAACCGCGCAAAGTCGTGACGATATCTATGCAATGATTATTTCTATAGGCATCACATCCGAAACAAGTAGACCGATACTTTCTGCATCTACTACTATTACTCCACACGTCGACCGCTATCCAGCATGCATCTAGTGTATTAAGTCCATAAGAACAGAGTAACGCCTTAAGCAAGATGACATGATGTAGAGGGATAATCTCAAACCAATGATAAAACCCCCATCTTTTTACCCTTGATGGCAACTACTTGATGTGTGCCTTGCTGCCCCAACTGTCACTCGGAAAGGTCACCACATGGTAGAACCCAAAACCAAGCACTTCTCCCATTGCAAGAATCATAGATCTAGTTGGCCAAACAAAACCCAAGACTCGGAGAGACTTACAAGGATATCAAATCATGCATAAAAGAAATCAGCAAAGACTCAAATATATATCATAGATAATCTGATCACAAATCCACAATTCATTGGATCTCGACAAACACACCACCAAAGAATATTACATCGGATAGATCTCCATGAAGATCATGGAGAACTTTGTATTGAAGATCCAAGAGAGAGAAGAAGCCATCTAGCTACTAACTACGGACCCGTAGGTCTGAAGTGAACTACTCACGAGTCATTGGAGGGGCGATGATGATGATGAAGAAGCCCTCCAACTCGATAGTCCCCTCCGGCAGGGTGTCGGGAAGGGTCTCCAGATGAGATCTCGCGGAAACGGAAACTTGCGACGCAGAAAAGTATTTTCGAGGCTCCCCTGATTTTTTGCGGAATATTTGGGAATTTATAGGCCAAAGACCTAGGTCAGGGGGCGGCCAGGGAGGCCACTAGCCTGCCCCCCGCCGCCTCCCCCTGGTGGCGGAGTGGGGGCTTGTGGGCTCATTGGAGCCCACCTGGCTTGGCCCAAAAGCCCCCTGGTCTTCTTCCGTTCGGGAAAAAATCATTTCGGGGTTTTTCTTCTGTTTGGACTCCGTTCCAAAATCAGATCTGAGAAGAGTCAAAAACACGGAAAAACAGGAGCTGGCACTTGGCACTGAATTAATAAGTTAGTCCCAAAAAAGATATAAAAGGTACATAAAACAACCAAAGAAGACAAGATAACACCGTGAAACCATCAAAAATTATAGATACGTTTGAGACGTATCAAGCATCCCCAAGCTTAACTCCTGCTCGTCCTTGAGTAGGGAAGTGATAAGAATGAATTTTCATGCTTTCATGCTACCTAGCATAGGTGTCCTTTGTAATTCCTCTTATGTGACGTGAATGTTCAGATCCATTAGATTCAAAACAATAGTTTGCTGTTGACGTGAAAACAATAAAAATTCAAGCAAACTAGCAAAGTAATCATGAACTTTCAAAATAACAAGGCCAAAAGAAAGTTATCCCTACAAAAGCATATAGTCTGGCTATGCTCTATCATCATTGCACAATGAATTTAAATCATGCACAACCCGGCTATTGGCCAAGTAATTGTTTCACACCTTTACTTTCTCAAACATTTTCAACTCTCACGCAATACATGAGCGTGAGCCATGGTTATAGCACTATAGATGGCGTGGAATGTAGTGGAGGTTGCAAGACAAAAAAAGAGAAGATAGTCACATTAACTAGGCATATCAATGAGCTGTGGAGATGGTCATCAATAGATATCAATGTGAATGAGTAGGGATTCCCATACAAATGATGCACTAGATCTACGAGTATGCGAAAGGTCTTAAAGAAAACTAGTGGGTGTGCATCCAACTTGCTTTCTCACAAAGACCTAAGGCAATTTTGAGGAAGCCTATCATTGGAATATACAAGCCAAGTTATATAATGAAAATTTCCTACTAGCTATATGGTGGTGACAAAACGAGAGACTCTCAATCATGAAGATCATGGTACTTTAATATGCACAAGTGTGGAAAAAGTTGTAGCATTGTCCCTTCTCTCTTTTTCTCTCATTTTTTGGGTGGGCTCTTTGGCCTCTTTTTTATGGGCTTCTTTGGCCTCTTTTATTTCCTCACATGGGACAATGCTTCATTAATGATGATCATCACACTTTCAACTCAAAACTTAGAGCAACTATGACTCTATATGGAATGCCTTCGGTAGTGTACCGGGGCAATGATCTAGCATGGCATAGACATCAATGGAAACATCATGCTAGCTATCTTATGATCGTGCAAAGGCAAAGTAGACGTGGTGGCACATGTCATGGTGGTAGTTGCATGGCAATATATCTCGGAATGACTTTGAAAAAGCCATAATAGGTAGGTATGGTGGCTGTTTTGAGGGAGGCTAATGGTGTGTTCTGTGCACTCGCGAAAGTTGCACGGCACTAAGAAGATAGTGATGGTGGAAGGTGAAAGTGCATCTAAACCATGGACTCAACATTAGTCATGAAGAACTCATATACTTGTTGCAAAAGTTTTATTAGTAATCGAAACAAAGCATTCAACGCATACTCCTAGGGGAAGGGTTGGTAGGTATAAACCATCGCGCGATCCCGACCGCCACGCAAAGGATGACAATCAATATACTAATCATGCTCAGATTTCATCACATAGTGGTTCACCATACGTGCATGCTACGGGAATCACTAACTTCGACACAAGTATTTCTAGATTCACAACACCTTACTAGCATGACTTCAATATTACCATAACCACAACTCAAAACTAATTGAGATGAATCAAACTTCTCTAACTATTCAATGCACATGAAGGTGGAAGTTTTCGTATCCCTTTGGATAACTACCCCTTTTGAGACTACTTTCAAAGAATAGATCAACTACCAAGCCACGCACCGCTGCGCTCTAAAAGATATAAGTGAAGCACACATAGCAAAAGTATCTAGCTCAAAAGATAAGAAGCACATGTGAGCTGAATTGTCTACCAAAAGATATAAGTGAATCTCGACAAAATCACGGTGTGTGCATGTATCTCTCTCTAGGTGTGCAACAAGGATGATTGTGACACAACAAAAATAAAAGACTCCTACGATACAAGATGCTCCAAGAAAAACACATAACATGTGGTGAATAAAAATATAGCCCCAAGTAACGTTACCGATGGATTGAAGACGAGAGAGGGGATGCCTTCCTGGGGCATCCCCAAGATTAGGCTTTTACGACATCCTTGAATCTCTTGGGGTGCCTTGGGCATCCCCAAGCTTGAGCTCTTGCCACTCTTTATCTCTTTGTCCATAAGAACTTCACCCAAAACTTGAAAACTTCACAACATGAAACTTAAACAGAAACTCGTGATAACATTACTACAAGAAAGCAAACCACCACTTCCTTAGGTACTGTAGCAAACTTAAATTCTACTTGTGATGATGTTGGGTTACTGTACTTTCAATATTCCATGGCTAATACCCCCCCGATACTATCCATAGTTTCATCAAAATAACCAACCAACACAACAAAAACAGAATCTGTTAACAGCAGACCAGTCTGTAGGAATCTGTATATTTCGTATACCTCTGGTACTTCACAAATTCTTAACAATTACGACAGTCTGAAGAATTTTCTTAGCAATCAGAGGCAAAAAGAATCAACTCAAAAGCTCTTACAGAAGAAAGAAATGAAAATTATTTTCGTGAGCAGGAAGTTTCTGTCTTTTCCAGCCTGACCAAACGATCATCCCCAAGACTAATCATAACGGTTTTGCTTGGCACAAATGCAAAAAGAAACACAAAAAACACAATCATAACAGAATTATGAAAGTGTGGAAAACACAAAACAAAAATAAAAAGGATAGATTCGTTGGGTTGCCTCCCAACAAGCGCTTTTGTATAACGCCCTTAGCTAGGAAAAAGTGATGAAATCACGTATAGTCATCTTTGGTGCTCAGACCATAGGTAGTGTGATCATTTATCATCTTAAGGTTTTCGTCTTTATTAGATGACTCACCACTAGCTTTAGGAACAAAAACAGGCTTGACGGTCTTTTTGAGAGTAATATTTGGAGTATTTTGCACAGCGGCAAAAGCGGAACTCAAGTTGGTTATGACATCTTCTAATTTGCCAATTCTAGAAGAATCATTAACTATAAGTTCCTTCTCCTTTAAATTTTTCAAAAAGTTTCCCACTTGGATCCGTACTGAGTAATTTGATTGTGGATCTTTCTATCCAAACCCTCAATAAGTTCAACTGTGGCAATTTTCTTTTCAATAGAGTCAAGCCTTTGCATCACGTGTTCCAAGGTCAAGATAGTTCCATTAACCATGAGCGGGGGTGAGCCTAACAAATTAATGATACCTCTATAGGAGTCAACAGTATGGCTCCCCAAAAAGTTCCCGCCTACAATGGTATCAAGGATATACCTATTCCAAGGAGAAATTCCAACATAGAAACTGCAAAGGAGGATGGTAGTGGATTGCTTACGAGTAGATCTACTTTGAGCATTGCAAATCCTGTACCAAGCGTCCTTCAAATTTACTTCCTCATTCTGCCTGAAATTGAGAACTCCATTTTCAGGGGTGTCGTTTGAAGTGGTGGGTCTAGCCATTGATGGACTATCTCACGCACAAACGAGCAAGAAGAGAGAATGAAACGGGCAAAATAAAATGGCGAAGGAGAAAGGCGAATGAAAACGGCAAATGTGGAGTGGGGGAGAGGAAAACGAGAGGCAACTGGCAACAAAAGTAAATGCAGGAGATGAGTTTGTGAGACCTACTTGGATAGATCTTGATCTCTCCTCCCCGGCAACGGTGCCAGAAATACTTCTGCTACTGCAACAAAATACCTTCCAATGGCGCCAGAAATAGGCACGTCGACGGGAGAATACTTGGCTTGATCCTTCTGCTGCGGCTACGACTTAAGGGACTTACTAGGCAAGTATGCAAAGGATTTCCCCCGTGGCCTTGGAGCCTTGCGTTGGTGTTCCCTCGAAGCGGAAAGGGTGATGTAGCATAGCGGTGGTAAGTACTTCCCTTAGTTTGAGAACCAAGGTATCAATCCGGCGAAAGAGTATCTCAAGATCCTGCACAAACACAAAAGCTTGCACCCAACGCTATGAAGGGGTTGTCAATCCCTTATAGATTGTTTGCGAAGTGAGAACTGAAAGCAACAAAGTAACAAAGCAAAGTAAAAGCGGAGGTGTAAACGATGGATGTGAATAGACCCGAGGGCCATAGTGTTTACTAGTGGCTTCTCTCATGAAAGCAAGTAGACGGAGGGTGAACAAATTACTGTCGAGCAACTAATAGAACCGCGCAAAGTCGTGACGATATCTATGCAATGATTATTTCTATAGGCATCACGTCCCAAACAAGTAGACCGATACTTTCTGTATTTACTACTATTACTCCACACGTCGACCGCTATCCAGCATGCATCTAGTGTATTAAGTCCATAAGAACAGAGTAACGCCTTAAGCAAGATGACATGATGTAGAGGGATAATCTCAAACCAATGATAAAAAAACCCATCTTTTAACCCTTGATGGCAACTACTTGATGTGTGCCTTGCTGCCCCTACTGTCACTAGGAAAGGTCACCACATGGTAGAACCCAAAACCAAGCACTTCTCCCATTGCAAGAATCATAGGTCTAGTTGGCCAAACAAAACCCAAGACTCGGAGAGACTTACAAGGATATCAAATCATGCATAAAAGAAATCTGCAAAGACTCAAATATATATTATAGATAATCTGATCACAAATCCACAATTCATCGGATCTCAACAAACACACCGCCAAAGAATATTACATTAGATAGATCTCCATGAAGATCATGGAGAACTTTGTATTGAAGATCCAAGAGAGAGAAGAAGCCATCTAGCTACTAACTACACACCCATAGGTCTGAAGTGAACTACTCACGTGCCATTGGAGGGGCGATGATGATGATGAAGAACCCTCCAACTCCAAAGTCCCCTTCAGCAAGGTGCCGGGAAGGGTCTCCAGATGAGATCTCGCGGAAACGGAAGCTTGCGGCGGCGGAAAAGTAGTTTCGAGGCTCCCCTGATTTTTTGCGGAATATTTGGGAATTTATAGGCCAAAGACCTAGGTCAGGGGGCGGCCAGGGAGACCACAAGCCTGCCCACCGCTGCCTCCCCCTGGTGGAGGAGTGGGGGCTTGTGGGCTCCCTGGAGCCCACCTGGCTTGGCCCAAAAGCCCCCTCGTCTTCTTCCTTTCGGGAAAAAATCATTTCGGGGTTTTTCTTCCGTTTGGACTCCGTTCCAAAATCAGATCTGAAAAGAGTCAAAAACACGGAGAAAAACACGAACTGGCACTTGGCACTGAATTAATAAGTTAGTCCCAAAAAGATATAAAAGGTACATAAAACAACCAAAGAAGACAAGATAACAACGTGAAACTATCAAAAATTATAGATACGTTTGAGACGTATCACGTATCTAGTATGATCGCATATTACTGACGCAAAAACAACAACGGAGATGTGCAAATTGCTATTTAACCTCTCCAAGGACCCCCTCGGTCAAAACCAATTCAACTAAAGTTGAAGAAACACGCACCCGCCAGTCATCTTTATGCAACGAGGTTGCATGTGAATTGATGAAACCAGTCTCTCGTAAGCGTACGAGTTATGTCGGTCCGGTCCGCTTCTATCCAACAATACCGCCGAATCGAAAAAATACTAAGGAGAGTAGAAAATCGAACATCACCGTCCACAAAACATTTCGTGTTCTACTCGAGATAAAATCTGCGCATGAACCTAGATCATGATGCCACTGTTGGGTAACTTTGCATGGGAAACAAAAAATTTCCTACGCACACGAAGACCTATCATGGTGATGTCCATCTATGAGTGGAGATTAGATCTACGTACCCTTGTAGATCGCATAGTGGGAAGCGTTAAGAAATGCGGTTGATGTAGTGGAACGTCTTCACGTCCCTCGACCCGTCCCACGAACCGTCCCACGATCCGTTCTGATCTAGTGCCGAACGAATGGCACCTCCGCGTTCAGCACACGTACAACTCGACGATGATCTCGGCCTTCTTGATCCAGCAAGCAATACACAGAAGTAGATGAGTTCTCCAACAGCGTGATGGCACTCCGATGGTGGTGATGATCTACTCCTGCATGGCTCCACCCGAGCTCTGCAGAAATACGATCTAGAGGTGAAACTGTGTGGTGTAGGCTAGAGTTGCACGTAGCAAAGTTGTGTCTAAAAAAGCCCTAAACCACCACTATATATAGGAGGGAGGGTGAGGGGCTAGCCTTGAGGGACAAGTCCCTCAAGGTGCGCGGGCCGCCAGGAGGAGGAGGACTCCTCCTCCAATTCGGTCTGGGAAGGAGGAGTCCTCCTCTTCCTTCCCACCTCCCTCTTTCCTTTTTCTTTTTCTTTTCTTTTGGTATTTTCCTTATGTGGCATCATAGCCCTCCTGGGCTGACTCCACCAGCCCACTAAGGACTTGTGCGCCACCCTAGGGCCTTGGGCTCACTCCTGGATGGGTGGGCCCTTCCCGGTGAACACCCGGAAACCATTCGTCACTCCCGGCACACTGCCGGTAATGCCCGAAACTTTCCGGTGACCAAATGAAACCATCCTATATATCAATCTTCGTCTCCGGGCCATTCCGAAGACTCTCGTGACGTCCTTGATCTCTTCCGGGACTCCAAACAACATTCGGCAACCACAGATATAACTCAACTATACTAAAACATCATGGAACCTTAAATGTGCAAACCCTGCGGGTTCGAGAACTATGTAGACATGACCCGAGGCACTCCTCGGTCAATATCCAATAGCGGGACCTGGATGCCCATATTGGATCCTACATATTCTCCGAAGATCTTGTCGGTTGAACCTCAATGTCAACGATTCATATAATCTCGTATGTCATTCCCTTTGTCCTTCGGTATGTTACTTGCCCGAGATTCGATCGTCGGTATCCGCATACCTATTTCAAATTCGTTACCGGCAAGTCTCTTTAATTGTTTCGTAATACAAGATCCCGTGACTTACACTTAGTTACATTGCTTGCAAGGCTTGTGTGTGATGTTGTATTATTGAGTGGGCCCCGAGATACCTCTCCGTCACACGGAGTGACAAATCCGAGTCTTGATCCATACTAACTCAACGGACACCTTCGTAGATACCTGTAGAGCACCTTTATAGTCACCTAGTTATGTTGCGATGTTTGATGCACACAAGGTATTCCTTCGGTGCCAGTGAGTTATATGATCTCATAGTCATAGGAATAAATACTTGACACGCAGCAAACAATAGCAATAAAACGACACGATCAATATGCTACGTTCATAGTTTGGGTCTAGTCAATCACATGATTCTCCTAATGATGTGATCCAGTTATCAAGTGACAACACTTGCATATAGTCATAAAACCTTGACTATCATTATTCAACTGGCTAGCCAACTAGAGGCTTGCTAGGGACATTGTTTTGTCTATGTATCCACACATGTAGCTATGTTTTCATTCAATACAATTATAGCATGGATAATAAACGATTATCTTTAAACAGGAAATATAATAATGACTATTTATCATTGCCTCTAGGGCATATTTCCAACATGTGCTGCATCATCGATCTCCTTGATGGAAAGTGTCGTAGATCGCATAGACGTCGCGCGCCGCCGATCTCCTATACGCAGCGTCATGTCAATCTCTTCATCGTCGTGTGCCGCCAATCTCGTCAACTTTGTGTTTCGCCGATCTCAGCGAAGCAATGTGCCTGGATTCTGGACGACACTGTATTGAGACTTATCCCGCTTTGTTCAGAAATTTGTAGCAATTGATCTCTCCTTGCATGACTCATTAACAAAGCTCTGCATCATGTGAGTATAGAATCTGCGGAAACTACAATCATGATCCCTGAACTGCTCCCTGCTAGGTGAAACGATGGCCTACATCTACAGTTTATACTCCCTCCGTCCCAAATTTCTTGTCTTAGATTTGTTTAGATATGAATGTATCTGGTCAAGTTTTAGTATTTAGATATATCCATTTCTAGACAAAGGTAAAACAAGAAATTGGAACAGGGGGAGTATTTGATTCCTGATACTGGTAGCCTATATCTAAATCAAAAAAGGGAGGGAAAGGGGTCATTATTGTTTGGCATTGATGGGCAGCCAATTTGCATATATCGCTTACTGTTTGTCTTTGATAATTTCAAATCACATAAGCTGGTCTAAGAATGATGGGAGCAGTACAAGTGATGATATACAATCATGATTTTAAATGCCATAAAACAATCTTGCATGAATCCTAACACAAGAATTTAAAACAGTTCTATTTCTCTGGTACAAGAACACATGCAAGCAATCTTTCACTCTCCAAAAAAAATCCCTAGGTAAACTTCTCTGCATAACACTACAAATTCCTCCAACTTTTATGCGACAACGTCCAGAGGAACTCCCGCCGGACGACAACTACCCATTCGTGGCCACGCGCCCTCCCACTCCCTCATCCCAACCGAGTGGTCAGGTGGCTGCAAAGAGTGCTACGGCAACAAAAGTTCTTCCCCGGCAACGGCGCCAGAAATCCTTCTGCTACTTCTCAAACTACAGCGCCAGAAATTGACACGTTGATGGAGACTTGCTTGCGTCGGTTTTTCCCTTGAAGAGGAAAGGGTGATGCAGCACAGGAGCAGTAAGTATTTCCCTCAGTTTGAGAACCAAGGTATCAATCCAGTAGGAGAATCTCGTCAAGTCCAGAATACCTGCACAAACACAAAAGAGCTTGCACCCAACGCTGTAAAGGGGTTGTCAATCCCTTCAAGATTGTTTGGAAAGTGTGATCTGAAGGCGGAAAGTGCAACAAAGTAAAAAGTGTAAGGCTGAAAATATGGTGTGGAGTAGATCCTCGGGGCCATAGTGTTCACTAGAGGCTTCTCTCAAAATAGCAAGTATTACGGTGGGCGAACAAATTACTATCGGGCAATTGATAGAACCGCGCAAAGTCATGACGGTATCTAAGGCAATGATCATACATATATGCATCACGTCCGAGACAAGTAGACCGATACTTTCTGCATCTACTACTATTACTCCACACATCGACCGCTATGCAGCATGCATCTAGTGTATTGAGTTCATGACGAACAGAGTAACGCCTTAAGCAAGATGACATGATGTAGTGGGATAATCTCAAACGAATGATGAAAACCCCATCTTTTTACCCTTGATGGCAACAACACGATGCGTGCCTCGGTGCCCCCTCTGTCACAGGGTGAGGTCACCGCACGGTATGAACCCAAAACCAAGCACTTCTCCCATTGCAAGAATCATATATCTAGTTGGCCAAACAAAACCCACAACTCGAAGAGAATTACGAGGATATGAAATCATGCATAAGATAGATCAGAAGAAACTCAAATAAGATTCATAGATAATCTGATCATAACTCCACAATTCATTGGATCTCGACAAACACATCGCAAAAGAAGATTACATTGGATAGATCTCCATGAAGATCATGGAGAAGTTTGTATTGAAGATCCAAGAGAGAGAACAAGTCATCTAGTTACTAGCTATGGACCCGTAGGTCTATGGTGAACTACTCACGCATCATCAGAGAGGTCATGGTGTTTATGAACAAGCCCTCCGTGTCCGAATCCCCCCTCCGTCACGGCACCACAACGTGCCCCAGATGGGATCTTGTGGAGACAAAAGCTTGCGGCGGCGGAAAAGTACTTTCGATGATCTCCTGGTTTTTTGTGGAATTTTTGGGGATATATAGGCACAAACCCTAGGGCCAAGGAGGTCCAGGGGGCCCACAAGCCTGTGGGCCGCGGCCTCCCCCCTGGCCGAGGGGTGAGGGCTTGTGGGGCCCCTGGGCCCCCCTGCCTTGGCTCTCAAGTCTCCTGATCTTCTTCCGTTACGAAAAAAATCTTTTTGGGGATTTTATTCCGTTTGGACTCCGTTTCAAAATCTTCTCTAAAAGGGGTCAAAAACATGGAAAAAACAGGAACTCGCACTTGGCACTGAGTGAATAAGTTAGTCCAAAAAAATATATAAAAGGCATGCAAAACATCCAATGTTTGACAAGATAATAGCATGAAACCATCAAAAATTATAGATACGTTGGAGACGTATCAATGAGCCATGCGAGCGCCGAACAGGTGGCCTGTCTGAGTGGCTATGGCACGCGGGGACACTGGGCGAGCAACGATGACGATCGGGCGAGGCGAGCAACAACGGCGGTGAGATGGAGCAAGCGACGATGGTGGTCGGGCGGAGCGAGCGACAATACATGAGCTTGAGCCATGGATATAGCACTATAGGTGGAATAGAGTGTGGTGGTGGTTGTGAGACAAAAAGGAGGAGATGGTCACATTGACTCGGCGTATCATAAGGCTATGGAGATGCCCATTAATAGATATCAATGTGAATGAGTAGGGATTGCCATACAAGAGATGCACTAGAACTATAAGTATGTGAAAGCTCAAAAGGAGAACTAGTGGGTGTGCATCCAACTTGCTTGCTCACGAAGACCTAGGGCAATTTTGAGGAATCCCATCATTGGAATATACAAGCCAAGCAAGAAGCTCTCAATCATGAAGAACATGGTGCTATTATGAAGCACAAGTGTGAAAAAATATAGTAGCATTGTCCCTTCTCTCTTTTTCTCTCTTTTTTTATTTGGGCTCTTAGGCCTCTTTTTTTTCTTTTCTTTTCACCTTTTTTTATTTGGGCACTTTAGCCTCCTTTTTTTATTTCCTCACATGGGACAATGCTCTAATAATGATTATCATCACACTTTTATTTACTCACAGCTCAAAATGATGATGACTCTATAAGAAATGCCTCCGGTAGTGTACCGGGATGCGCAACGATCTAGCATGGCGTATGATGTTGAAACATCTCGCTAGCTATCTTATGATCATGCAATGGCAATATGAGAGTGACGGCACAAGTCATGAGACGGAACAGTGGGAGTTGCATGGCAATATATCTCGGAATGGCTATGAAAATGCCATAGTAGGTAGGTATGGTGGCTGTTTTGAGGAAGGCATATGGTGGGTTTGTGCACCGGCGAGAATTGCGCGGTACTAGAGAGGCTAGCAATGGTGGAAGGTGAAAGTGCATCTATACCATGGACTCACATTAGTCATGAAGAACTCACATACATGTTGCGAAAGTTTTTATTAGTAATCGAAACAAAGTGCTAACCGCATACTCCTAGGGGAAGGGTTGGTAGGTGTTAACCATCGCGCGATCCCGACCTCAACACAAAGGATGACAATCAGTAGATCAATTATGCTCCGACTTCCTAACATAGCGGTTCACCATACGTGCATGCTACGGGAATCACTAACTTCAACACAAGTATTTCTAGATTCACAACACCTTACTAACATAACTCTTAGTATTACCAAATCCACGTCTCGAAACTAATTGAGAGGAATCAAGACTTCTCTTTCTACTCAATGCACATGAAGATGGAGGTTTTTGCATCCTCTTTGAGTACCTATCACCTTCGGGACTACTTTCATAGCATAAGACAACTACCAAGTCACGCACCGCCGTGCTCTAAAAGATATAAGTGAAGCACATAGAGCAAAATTATCTAGCTCAAAAGATATAAGTGAAGCACTATGAGCATTCTAGCAAAATCACGATGAGTGCACGTCTCTCTCTCAAAAAGGTGTGCAGCAAGGATGATTGTGACACAACAAAAATAAAAGACTCCTACGATACAAGACGCTCCAAGAAAAACACATATCATGTGGTTAATAAAAATATAGCTCCAAGTAATGTTACCGATGGATTGAAGACGAAAGAGGGGATGCCTTCTCGGGGCATCCCCAAGCTTAGGCTTTTTGGCGTCCTTGAATTTGGCTTTGGATGCCTTGGGCATCCCCAATATTGAGCTCTTTCCACTCCTTATCTCTTTGTCCATGAGAATATCACCCAAAACTTGAAAACTTCACAACACAAAACTTAAACACAAACTCGTGATAACATTAGCACAAGAAAACAAACTACCACCTCTTTTGGTACTGTAGCAAACTTGAATTCTATCTATATTGGTATTGGGCAACTGTATTCTCACTTTTCCATGGCTAGTACCCCCCCCCAATACTAACCATAGTTTCATCAAAACAAGCAACCAACTCAACAAAAACAGAATCTGTCAAAGACAGACCAGTCTGTAGCAATCTGTATACTTCGTATACTTCTTGTACCTCACAAACTCTGAAAAATTACGACTGCCTGGGCAAAAGGCATATCAACCAGCAGCGAAAAGAATCAACTCAAAAGCTCTTTCTGAATAAAAATGAAAAATCATCTCGTGAGTGAAAAGTTTCTGTCTTTTTCCAGCAGGATCAAACAACCATCACCAAGACTAGTCATAAAAGTTTTGCTTGGCTCAAACACAAAAAGAAACACAAAAACCACAATCACAACAGAACTATGAAAGTGTGGACGCAACAAAACAGAAAGAAAAAGATAAATTCATTGGGTTGCCTCCCAACAAGCGCTATTGTTTAATGCCCTTAGCTAGGAATTGATATTTCAATGATGCTCACATAAAAGATAGCAATCAGACACGAAGAGAGCATCATGAAACATGTGAAAATCACATCTAAGTCTAGCATACTTCCTATGCATAGGCATTTTATAGGAAAACAAATTATCAAGACAACCAATAGCTGCCATATGCAAGGAAGAAGAAAGAGACAATAGCAATCTCCACATAACGAGAGGTAATTTGGTAACATGAAAGTTTCTACCACAATATTTTCCTCTCTCATAGCAATTACATGTGGGATCATATTCGAATTCAACAATGTAACTATCACATAGGATATTCTTTTAATGATCCACATGCATGCAAAGTTGACGCTCTTCAAAAATAGTGGGATTATCATCAACTAAAGTCATGACTTCTCCAAACCCACTTTCAATAATATTGCAAATATCATATTCATCATGAGGCTTAAACAAATTTTCAAGATCATAAGAAAAATCATCACCCCACTCATGATCATTGCAACAAGTAGTGGACAAAGCAAAACTAGCATCCCCATGCTTAGGGTTTTGCATATTTTTAGCATGATTGTCACTAATAGAACTTATAGTGAAACCATTGCAATCATGCTTTTCATCCAAGGAGCCCTCGTGAATTACTTCATAAATTTCTTCCTCACAATTTTCAGATTCACACATCTCAAGCAAAACTCCATAAAGATAGTCAAGTGCACTCAACTCACTAGCAATTGGATCAACATAATTGGATCTCTTAAAGAGATTAGCAAGTGGATGAGGATCCATATCACTAGATTTTCAGCAAGCCAAGATGCAAGCATATTGAAGGCACATGGAACACAAGCGAACAGAAAGCAAGTGAGAAAAAGGGCGAACGAAAAGGGCAAACGAAAAAGCCAACTTGGTGAAGTGGGGGAGAGGAAAACGAGAGGTAACTTGCAAACAAAGTAAATGCAAGAGATGAGTTTGCGACACTTACTTGGATGAGTTCTTGACTTGATCCTCCCCGACAACGGCGCCAGAAATTCTTCTGCTACGGCAACAAAAGTTCTTCCCCGGAAACGGCGCCAGAAATCCTTCTGCTACTTCTCAAACAACATCACCAGAAATTGACACGTTGACGGAGAGTTGCTTGCGTTGGTTTTTCCCTTGAAGAGGAAAGGGTGATGCAACACAGGAGCAGTACGTATTTCCCTGAGTTTGAGAACCAAGGTATCAATCTAGTAGGAGAATCTCGTCAAGTCCAGGGTACATGCATAAACACAAAAGAGCTTGCACCCAACGCTGTAAAGGGGTTGTCAATCCCTTCAAAATTGTTTGCAAAGTGAGATCTGAAGGCGGAAAGTGCAACGAAGTAAAAAGTGTAAGGCTGAAAATATGGTGTGGAGTAGACCCTGGGGGCCATAGTGTTCACTAGAGGCTTCTCTCAAAATAGCAAGTATTACGGTGGGTGAACAAATTACTATCGAGCAATTGATAGAACCGCGCAAAGTCATGACGATATCTAAGGCAATGATCATACATATAGGCATCTCGTCCGAGACAAGTAGACCGATACTTTCTGCATCTACTACTATTACTCCACACATCGATCGCTATCCAGCATGCATCTAGTGTATTGAGTTCATGACGCACAGAGTAACGCCTTAAGCAAGATGACATGATGTAGAGGGATAATCTCAAACCAATGATGAAAACCCCATCTTTTTACCCTTGATGGGAACAACATGATGCGTGCCTCGCTACCCCTTCTGTCACTGGGTGAGGTCACCGCACGGTATGAACCCAAAACCAAACACTTCTCCCATTGCAAGAATCATATATCTAGTTGGCAGGACAAAACCCACAACTCGAAGAGAATTACAAGGATATGAAATCATGCATAAGAGAGATCACAAGAAACTCAAATAAGATTCATAGATAATCTGATCATCAATCCACAATTCATCGGATCTCGACAAACACACCGCAAAAGAAGATTACATCAGATAGATCTCCATGAAGATCATGGAGAACTTTGTATTGAAGATCCAAGAGAGAGAAGAAGCCATCTAGTTACTAGCTATGGACCCGTAGGTCTATGGTGAACTACTCACACATCATCAGAGAGGTCATGGTGTTGATGAAGAAGCCCTCAGTGTCCGAATCCCCCTCCGGCAGGGCACCAGAACGTGGCCCAGATGGGATCTTGTGGAGACAGAAGCTTGCGGCAGCGGAAAAGTACTTTTGATGATCACTTGGTTTTTTTGGAATTTTTGGGGATATATAGACACAAACCCTAGGGAAAAGGAGGTCCACGGGGCCCACAAGCCTGTGGGCCGCGGCCTCCCCCTGGCTGCAGGGTGAGGGCTTGTGGGGCCGTAGGGTGAGGGCCTGTGGGCCGCGGCCTCCCCCGCAAGTTTGACAAGATAATAGCATGAAACCATCAAAAATTATAGATACGTTGGAGACGTATGGATGAGCCACGCGAGCGCCGAACAGGTGGCCTGTCTGAGTGGCTATGGCGCGCGGGAACACTGGGCGAGCAACGATGATGATCGGGCGGGGCGAGCAACAACGGCGGTGAGATGGATCAAGCGACGGTGGCGGTCGGGCGGATCGAGCGACAATGGCTAGCGGGAGGTGTCAACAAGCTCTTACTGACGATTCTGATTTGTGCGACTCGTTTTCCTTTGCTCGATACAGATAATCACATAACTCAGCATACGTACTACATAAATATAATCAGGGGTAGTTTGATCTTTTTCTATGATTATATATTTTTCTTTTGCAAAAGGAAAAAAGAAAAACACCAATAAAAGGAGGGAAGTGGTATGGTAATCAAGGAGCGAGATTGGCAATTTTGCAAATCCAATGATGAAAGTGATAATTTTGATAAGCCGCATATTCAAAGTGGCAAATACCCAATTTTCTCGAACTTATAGGATCACCCAACAAATTTAACACTTTAATTTATTTATTTTGTATAGACGCAATCAGGTCAATGAAGCACGACCTAGTCCTACGCCCAGGGGCGGATCCAGCCCAGCGGGCTGCCCCGGGCCCCTTTGTATACAGTAGCAATTGCCACAGTATAACGTCATAGTACACAAAGGAATTGGGACTCATGCACTGGCCCCTGCCCCCGTCCCGGGGCCTAGATCCTCCACTACCTACACCGAGAACATTTGGAGGGAGGTTTGGTTGTAGACTCGATACCCACTACAACCTTCTCTTCCTCAACGTTCTTGCTTGCGTTAGTTTGAGTCATTCCAGACTCCTCAAACTCAATTATATAGCTCCCTGGACGAGTCTTGTAGCTCTAGTACCATTGACTTACTTCTTATTCGCAAAAAAGAGTGAATGGTTACATACCCCATGGGAAGAGAGGGCTTATATTGGTGATAGTGGTGGAGGGATCTCTTACGTCTTTGTTCCATTCATCCCTCAATCACAAACTACCTCCTCCAACATCAAGATCTCTTCATCGTCGAGCCGTCCCCTCCCTTATGTGGCATTCATTGGAGGTGTGATGCACAAGGGACTTACCCCCTTGTTCCCTGGTAGTTTAGATAGCTTTCCCGTCCTATATGGCTATTGTTGGGTTACCCTTATCGGATAGGAGGATCCAACGAGCTCTGTTGGTGGACATCTTTGTCATTACAACCGCGATGGTTCTCCTTAGCACCAAAATTTTCCTCACCATTGCCATAAGTTCCCACATAAATAATCACTCATTGGTTAGTGTCGGATCCGATCTCCCTCCCCCTCCTCATCTATCCATGGAATACATGGTCATGGACCTCTGTTGGACTACCTATCTGCATACTCTTTCACTTTGAGTCGAATAAAAGCATGCTTTCTCCTCCTATCCTTTAGAGATCATATTAACGATCCTTCCTCTATGCAAATTTTATTTTGGGGTGCTTTTATCTTCTTTTTCTATTGACCGAAGGGGTAAGATTTACAGGTGATGTGTTGGGAAACATAATAGAAAAAAATCACCCTACGATCAACCAGGAACACTATGAAGATACAATAATAGTTGTGTTCACGATCGTTATCGTCGGTGAGTTGCAACGAAAGAAGAGTGTGACAATGATGATTGAGCTTGGAGTCCCTCTAACAGTAGATGAACGATCCCGCAAACCACCCACAAACAGTCCATCGAGCGTAAGACCGAAAGCACGATCTCTCTACAACTTGAAAGCGTATGGTTTTCATGATTTGAGAGCGCTTCACCATTTAGAGGAAATCGCCACTTGAGAATTAGATGAAGGAGATTCGAACCGCACCGGGCTTATAATTATGAGGATTAGAGGAACTAGATCTACTGTAATTAGTCATCTAGGACTAACTAGAATTAGAACTAGAGAACTAGAGGGGGCTCCAAAACTTGTTTATCTCACTAGGGAGGGGCTGACACCAAGGAGGTAAACCCTACTTGGGGCAACACACAAGGTGAGGAGGAGTTAGACTCCTCCCTTACCCCAATCACCCCCAACAAGAAAAGGGGGGCCTCCTCCACTTGGGTCCTTGCGGCCCAAGTTACCTTCCACCTCTCGGCCATTTTAGGCCCGTCAATATTTTATTAAATATAAAATTGTTATCAATAATTTCATACCATTTTATGTATAATTTAACATCCCCACAAACATTTTCCACCTATATATATTTATCAGTAATACTCAGTACTACATGGTACTTCTCCGAAACCCTTCCGTTGACACCAGAACGCTTCCGGATCCTCTCAAAACTATTCGGAATATTAAGGAAACAATTCACAAATAAATCCTTGATACTCTCGTCCTACTAATACTCAACAGATCATGATTACCTTAAGCTTATGACCCCATTAGTTCGGTAACTCATAGACATGAAAAAACTCCTTCGTTCAATGACGAACAACGAAACCGTGGACGTCCATATCGATCTCTATGAGTACGTGAATAATATTTGATTAACCTTTGGTTAGAATGTGATGTTCCCTTTGCTTCACGATACTTTACAAAACCCGAGAATCATCGGTATCCTCTTGAGGCATTCTCATGTTCATTATATCGTTATTCTCGTTACCGGTTTTGTTCTTCTTTCTCGTTGATGGGTTCTGACATCCCCGTAAAATAGTCACATGTGTCTGGCGAGACGATGATGGATATTTTCACACCAAGAGGGCCCTAAGAATATCTCTCCATCATTGCAGGAGAAAATCACACTCTCAACCTATCTAGTCCCTTGTCAAACTTTCGGATGAACATGTAAGTTGTCGTTATGATAACCTAGTTACTAATGACATTTGAGCAACCCCAAAGCTCATCGTACGGTAAGAAGTGACTATGATACTCTCATGGTCAAAGGAACATAAAACACGTGTTAACACTATGTGTTATATCAATTGACTTCAGAGGATATTATCTCAAAGTATAACAAACAAGTATTTAGGTCGATTCAATATGATCGTTCTTCTAACGTCATAATCTTAATGTTGTTTTAGGATCATCGTTACACTTACCGATATCCTAAGATCCTAAAAACATGATCACCAACAACACTCGAGCTAGCCTTAGAGATAAGACTGGGAATATCTATTTAATCGTTTATCATTCCACACGCGCATACAAGTTTTCCACTGAATCACATATTCCAAGATCATAGCAGTTATAACATAGAATATAAACTCTTAATTATGACTATGGAAATATAATAATACAATAGTATTGCCTCTAGAGCATATTTCCAACATGATGCATGTTGCCATCTCCCTCTTATGGCCGAGTTATCTTGTTCCTTTTGTGATGTATGAAAGTGCATTTCTCCTTAAAAGGTGTTTTAATGTGATGAAAATGTGGTTAGTTGAATTAATGGTGGTTACTTAAGTTTTGCTCAGGTCAATGGTTCTTTAGAGGTTATTTTAAGGAGAACGTTGACCACCCACTTCAAAGATAAAAAATGTGACTTCCCATGACTCAAAGTCTTGCTTGGTTTCTTGGGTCATATGATAACTGCACTATTAAGTGGTGTAAAGATGCTTGGAATGAAAGTGTGGGAACATGAAAAACCATATACAACAACCTTCTCATTATTGAGTGAAATATTGCCAAACCCCACCCCAAAAGTGACCCAAGGCACCCTACCCCCTTCAAAGGATCAAGATGGACCTAGAGTGGGTGTGTAGTTACAATTGAAAATTTTAATTAATTATTTAAAATTTTAGGAAATTTTGGAATATGAATGTGAGCCTAGAAATTTATGTGATTCAAGGTATACCAATAGACGATAGCAACAATACGATAGCAAGTGTAAGGTCAAGGGACCAAAGTAAACCATAAGTAAGACCTAGGGTTAGGGATAACTTAAACTTCAGATACGGGTATGTATCATGATGTTCACTTCCTTGGAGGTAAGCTAGTCACCATTGGAGGGGTGAGTGTTACCACAAAAGCACACAAACACCACGAAGACTTGCCCTATTCTCCTTAAGATATCACCACGGAGGCGACTCTCAACCACTCGTGGTAGACCTTGAGGCGCCCTCAAAACATTGACAAACTTTCTATGGCAAATCACAAGTCAATTTCCCAACGGAGCACTCATACTATCTAGGAATGGCAAATCAGAGACCGCTTTGGTAATAAGAGGGATGGGATGTGGATCTATCACTTGGTGGGATTTCCCTCAAGAATCTCTCCAGGATCTAGAATTTGGTGTGCGATAGGGAGAGAGGCACTTGGGTGCTATTAGATGTGTAGGAGTGTAGTGGTCAACCCCTCCATGAAGTGGCGGAGGGGCATATATAGTACATCACAGAACTAGTCGTTTGCAGTTTTCCTATATGGGCCCCTCTAGATTTTGAACTACAAAGGATGGAAACAGAGGGCATAACAGAACATTACTCGGACATCGGGTAGCACCCTGGAATCTTCGACGGATGCTCGGACGTCTGGGGTGGCACCCATGCAGTTCGCCTATAAGGGAAAACCTTATGTTGTTTGGCATGGGGTATCCACACACCCAACTAGCGGAGGCAGCACGTTCGGGCTGCCCTCGGATGTTCGAGAAGGACTCCACATGGTCCAGCTAGAAGGGCAAACTTTCTTTTGTGTGTGGCTAGTTATCCGGTTTTCCGGGTAGCAACCTCGACAGTCCGACACTTAACATGAGTTTTGGTTTTGGCCATTTTAAATAATGTATCTAGGTTGGCTTATTCTCCATTGGACTTTTTGGTAGTGATATGAGTGGAATGGTGCTGGAAAGATGACTTGAGCAAATCTATCTCAAACCCCGTTGATCCCCTCTTAATAGTGTGGGATCGCTAAAACTCAAGAATTAACGGACAACCGTATGATTCTTATATTCTTTTTACCATAATCACGTCATATCCATTTTTGTGGGTCCACCATCTACATACATAATTGCCAAGGGGACTAAGAACATGTCTACAACAATAACAAAAACAACAAAGCCTTTAGTCCCAAACAAGTTGGGGTAGGCTATAGGTGAAACCCATAAGATATCGCAACAAACTTATGGTTCTGGCACATGGATAGCAAGATTCCACGCACCCCTGTCCATGGCTAGTTCTTTGGTGATACTCCAGTCCTCGAGATCTCTCTTTACGGACTCCTCCCATGTCAATTTCGATCTCCCCCGACCTCTCTTGACATTATCAGCATGCTTTAGCCGTCTGCTATGCATTGGAGCTTCTGAAGGCCTGTGTTGAATATTCCGAACCATCTCAAACGATGTTGGACAAGCTTCTCTTCAATCGATGCTACCCCAACTTTGTCTCATATATCATTATTTTGGACTCGGTCCTTCCTTGTTTGGCCTCACATCCATATCAACATGTGCATCTCCACCACACACTAAGAACATGTCTATGCAGCAAAATTAGTCCCCTATATGTATGTCATCATTAACATGAAAATATGATTAAGGACATGATTGAATTTTCACCCGTGCAGACGCGATACATGTCCATGCACATGGGATCCAAAGTAATTCTATGGACACACCAAGCACACAATGTATATGGCCATGCACACGGGTTTCGAAGTAAACTCTATGGACACACCGTGAACATGCGGTTGGGTTTGAAACCCTCTGTACACCCCGTGCACATGGGCCTTATACCATGTACATTATATCCCGTGCACATGGGGTTCAATGGTTTCGTCCATGGACACCCCATGCATAGGGTCTCCTATCCACCCAGGACTACTTGAGGATGTGGGGTAGACCCCCTTCTCCGGCCTCCAACATGAACCCTGATGTCTTGACAAGATCCACCATTTTTAAACCTCCGAAAGCTTCTATACCCTCATTCCCGCCACCCGAACTCGTCAATTCTTTGGGGATTGAGTGACCAAGTGTTAGGGCATATTTGTTCCCCTATAGTTTTCCTGATTGATGACAAGGTACTTTGCGGACTAACCATGTGCCCTGGGTATTTTAGACATCTTATCAAATGGGCACGAGACGGTTTATCTCCCCTGGGTGATATGTTCTGAAGATGAATTGTTCTAGTGATTCTTTTTACGGATGTATTTGAGTCATTGGAAATCTGTACTGTTAAGAGGGGTTCCACATCTAAAATGTTGGGTGGAATCAACATGTACACATTCTCTCTGCACTCTCTTTTCTTCCGACAACATGGAGGTCCTCTGTTTGTGCTTGGGCTCGGGGTGGCAACCAAGCGGTAGTACTCATGTCCACAATTGTAGTGTACCGCTTGAGGTGCGGTACCACCTCTATGAGCGGTAGTACCGCCCTCCGGTGCTCCTACTTCCTAGTGATGTGGTCTATACCCCTGGGGTTTGCATAAACTTTTTCACACCGGCGGTAGTGTGGCGGCAGTAGAACTTGGGTACTCCGCTTTACGTGGTAGTACCTCTCCCTAGGGAGCGGTAGTGCCGCATGAAGCAGTAGTACCACTTCAACTAGAGCGGTAGTACCGCCCTGTGCAGTACTACCGGCCACTCTGTTTCGCTGCACTGGCTTGTGCCTCCTGTGCCTCCATTTAGTGGTAGTAGGAGTGGTAGTAGGCGCGGTAGTACCGTTTGAGTTTGTACTACCGCAATGAACCGGGGTACTACTCCTTGAAGTCCAATAGTGCCTTCATAGACGGTAGTGTCTTCTTCCCAAGAAGAAATCTTCACTGTACCCCAAACTCCATTGTTGTTTACAAGCTCTTTTTTGCTCGATCTCACTCCTTCGCCATCAAAACTTGTTGATCTTCTAGGGTTTGGTGGAGAAGACCTCAATCTACACTTCCACCAAGAGAATTTTGACCCCCCCCCCACTAATCCCTTGCGGATCTTGTTACTCTTGGGTGTTTAAGCACCCTAGACGGAAGAGGTCACCTCAAAGCCACAATAAACTGTGGTGAAGCTTCATGGTGGTGTTGGTAGCCTCGAATTAAGTTGAAAGGGCGTGGATGTCGCCTAGATGGGGGATGAATATGCGCTTTAAAATAATTACGGTTTAGGTTTGAAAAATGCGGAATAAAATTAGCGTTTAATTTGTCAAGCACAAAAGCTAAAACAACTAAGCTCACCTATGTGCACCAACAACTTATACTAAGCAAGGCAAACAACTAAGAGATAGCAAAGTTATATAACAAGAGACAATATGGCTATCACAAAGTAAAGTGCATAATTAAAGGGCTTGGGTAAGAAATAACTAAGGCACACAGAGACGATGATGTATCCCAAAGTTCACACCCTTGCGGATGATAATCTCTGTTTGGAGCGGTGTGGAGGCACAATGTTCCCCAAGAAGCCACTAGTGCCACCGTAATCTCCTCACGCCCTTGCACAATGCAAGATGTTGTCATTCCACTAAGGGACCCTTGTGGGTGGTCACCGAACCCGTACAAATGGCAACCCTTGGGGGTGGCTGTTGAACCTGTACACTTTGGCAAAACTTGGTTGCGGTCACCAGAACCTGTACAGATTGCTCGAGGCAATCTACACAACCTAATTGGAGACCCTGGTGCTTGCCCGGAGCTTTACACCACAATGATTGAGCTCCGAGGCACCACCAACCATCTAGGATGCAAAAGCACCCAAAAGGAACAACCTCTTGGGTACTAAGCACCCAAGAGTAATAAGTTTCTCAACTTTTCACTTCCACGTATCACCGTGGAGAACTCAAACCGACGCAACTAATGCAATGGCAAGAACACATGAAGTGGTCAAGTCCCTCACACCCAAATCCCTCCACAACAACAAAACCTATGGAGGTACAACAAGGAGCTCACAAAGAACTCCAAGATCTAGATCCAACGGGTTACCCTCACATAGGCGAGAAAGTGATTGGTGGAAACATAGATCTAGATCTCCTCTCTCTCTCTTTTCCCTCAAGAACTAGCAACAATGATTCAAGGGATTAAGAGTTAGCAAGCTTGAAGAAGGTCAACAATGGGGGAAAACACAAGCTCAAAGAATAGGGACCATTGGGGAAGAAGGCCCCCTTAAATAGGATCCCCCAAATCCAACCGTTATGCCCACAAGTCCTCCTCAAGTGGTACTACCGCTTGGGTTAGCGGTACTACCGCTTAGCATGGTCAAAACAGCCCAACAAGATAGACAAAATATGTTGTGATTCCACTAAGGAACCCTTGAGGGTGGTCACCGAACCCGTACAAATGGCAACCCTTTGGGGTGGTCGCCAAAACCGTACACTTTAGCAAACCTTGGGGGCGTTCACCGGAACCCATACATGATTGGTCGAGGCAATCTACATAACCTAATTGGAGACCCCGACGCTTGTCTGGAGCTTTACACCACAATGATTGAGCTGCGAGGCACCACCAACCATCTAGGGCACCAAAGCACCCAAAAGGAAAGCTCTTGGGTACCAAGCACCCAAGAGTAATATGCTTCTCAACTTTTCACTTCCACGTATCACCATGAAGAACTCTTACTGACGCAACTAATGCACTGGCAAGAACACACGAAGTGGTCAAGTCCCTCACACTCAAATCCCTCCACAACAACAAAATCTATGGAGGAATATGAGAGGAAGAAAAAGGAGCTCACAAAGAACTCCAAGATCTAGAAACAAGGGGAGAAAGTCATTGGTGGAAAAATAGATATAGATATCCTCTCTCTCTATTTTCCCTCAAGAACTATCAAGAATCATTAAAAAGATTAAGAGTTAGCATGCTTGAAGAAGGTCAACAATGGGGGAAAATACGAGCTCAAAGAATAGGGACCATTGGGGAAGAAGACCCCCTTAAATAGGAACCGCCAAATCCAACCGCTATGCCCACAAGTCCTGCTCAAGTGGCACTGTCGCTCGGGTGAGCAGTACTACCACTTAGCTGGTCAAAACAGCCCAACGAGACAAAAAAACACGAGTGTAGTTCTGCTAGAGAGGCAGTGCCTCTTATAAGAGGTAGTATCACTCGGAGGAGAGCTAGTACCGCTTGACAGGTACTACCACTCGGGGGAGCAATACTACCGCTTATAAGAGATACTACCACTCGGGGGAGCAGTACTACCGTTTAGAGCTGAAAAAACGCCCAAGCAAAGCAGAAGAATGCTCCAATACTAAATAAGTTGTAACTACTGCATACAGACTCCGAATTGAGCAAACTCAAGCTTGTTGGATTCACGATGAAAAGATATATTCAATGGTGACTGTTTATAATAAGAAGAGGCAGCCTAAAAATGCCAATTGTATAGAGATGAGAAACCTCTATGAATGAAGAACCGACAAAAACTCCAACGTCGAAAACATTATAGAGGATGCATATGGAATCCATTTTCGATGAACTCGAGCTTGTCATAAAGATGACCATAAGCTCTAGAACTCATAAAGATAAAGACTAAACAAGAACCAAGAAACATGATGCAAGGATACAAATGGTTTGAGCTCTCAACAAATGATACGATCAAGCTACTCAATTGAGAGACCCTCTTGATAGTACGACAATCGATCCTATAATCCCGTGTCCCAACTACCACCATGAGACCAGTAAAATAGAAAACCTATCAAGGGGAAACCTATACCGTGCACATAGTCCACTTGAGCTAGATGATGACAATCTTGACTTCCTCAAGATGGACCACCTTTCTTGATTGCATTGGCTCGATGAAGACTAGTTGATTGCTCCCCTATACTCCACTATGGGTGAGACACTCTTCGAAACATCTTCACAAGTCCATTGTCACCACAATGGACGGAAAATTGCAATCCTGATCTCTTCGTGATGCTCCCCTTGAACTTTCGCACCGCAATCTTGATGACGATCACCACTTGATGTCATCCTGGATGGGTTGTATGAGATCTTCCTCTTGATGCAAGCCCATGGAAAACATGCCTAACCCAACATAGAACTCTCACGTAGACCATGGGTTGGTACACAAAGCATAATGGACAATTCTTACCATACCATGGGATCACTTAATCCCTCTCCGTACATCTTGTATGCTTTGCATGTTGATAAACTTGATTCACTCTTTGACTTAGTCTTGATCAACCTTGTATATTATCTTCTCTCTTCATAAAGATGATGTCTTGAAGGTAAACATGAGTGCTCACACAATCTTCTTCTTGAAGACATGATTGCATAAGCTCAAATCTCGCATGACCAATCTTTTGATAGAACCTTTAATACCATCTTGGTCACCATATAAACTCCTTGAAATAAATAGATGGACTTCAAGAAGTGCCTATGGATAAATCGTTCGAATATATCTCAAGGCAACCATTAGTCCATAGGGATTGTCATCAATTAGCAAAATCACACGTGGAGAAAAATGCTCTTACACTGGAGATTGGCCCAACATTGTTTGTAAAGGTTCAGTCGCCGCCTTTGAGGCCACCACTAGTGGAATCACGACATCTTGCATTGTCCGAGGGCATGTGATACATCTCTGTCATATCTATAATTTTGATTGTTTCATGCCAATACTCTACAACTTTCATATACTTTTGGCAACATTATACAACATATTTGGGACAAACTTAAGGATCTAGTGCCAAGTGTTGGTTCCTATTGTTTTTTCATGTTTTGCAGAAAATCCAACGGAGTCCAAACATGATAAAAAAATTATGGAGAGTTTTTTTTGGAATATATACGAATTTTGGAAAGAAGAAGCAATGCAACATGGTGCCCGAGGTCCTCCCAAGCCAATAGGACGCGACCAAGGGGTGGCCATGCCCTGATGGCTTGGGACCACCTCGTAAATCGGTTGGGGGTCCTTTTTCACTGAAATAAAGATAATTTCTCGGTAAAAATACCCTCAAAGTTTAAGCCCAATCGGAGTTATGGATCTCTAGATATTTAAGAAACGGTGAAGGGTTCAAAAAATAGTCACGAAAACAGAAGAGAATTTGAGAGAGAGAGAGAGATCGAATATGCCTCTCCCTCATTGCAGATGATAATTATCTATCGTGTTATATTAAATTGCCTATGGACATTATTTCTATTGTGCTACAAAAATCTTTCTACTAAACTACTACCTTTTATTATCTTGTAAATTATCCACAGTTTTATTATCGAAAAGTACTTCTAGTTTGATTGGTAAAGTAAGCTTTAGTGTGCGTAGAGTTAAATCGGTGGTTGATAGAACTTTTGATAATATTAATTCTATCTTTATCTCCTCGTTGGGCTTGACACTCTTACTTATCGAAAAAAATCTACAAACGATCCCCTTCATGTGTGGGTTATGAGTGTGTGGAGAATACGGTGGTTTTAGTGAATTCTTGGGGAGCATTGTGCCTCCACACGGCTTCTACGTAGATGTACTTCCCCTCAAAGGGGAGTAACTTTGGTAACATATCCTCGTCTCCGTCGTCTCCACTTGTGGTTACTTCTTACCTTTACTTTGTACGAGATATTATTGTGTCGCATCCTTTGCTTGAGTGTTAGTTGTTGTTGTTAACATCATATAGGTTGTCCACCTAGTTGAATATCTAGACAACCCTTTTCTTGCTAACCCTAATTTGTTAAAAAGAGCTAAAAATTATTAGTTGCCTATTCACTCACCCCCTCTAGTTAACATGTTGATCCTTTCAATTGTTATAAGACTTGCGTCTCTTTTCAAAGCTTAACTACCTAAAGAGTATGGCTGACTACAAGGTTCGGGATGGAGATAACTCTGTGGACGTGACCGAGACCATAGTCACCCGCGGTGATTTGAATGAGGCCATGGTCCCTATCAAGTCATCTATGGTGGACGAGGTCAAGGACACGTTCAATAAATTCCTTTAGAGTTTCAAACCTCCCCCGATACCAAGGAAATGGTTAATCCCTTTTCCTCAGAAACAAATGCTGATTTCATCAAGGAATTGGCTAGTTATGCTAACCCTAAACCGTCTCAAGGAAAGAATGGATCGGACATCCATGTCGTGGTTGCCCCTCCCCAGTCCTATGGTGGACCGGTCCCTTCACCTCATATTAACTCTCATGGGCCTCCACCCAAAATTGATTTGACTAACTTTCCTAATTGGGTTTTTCGTATCAATTCTCATTTGAATAACAACTCAACACAATTCTGGAGGGTTATCAAGCAAGGCTTTAACCCTTGTGATCCCAACAACATGACTCAAAGAGAAAAGTGTACAATCAACTTAATGCATCCGCTTCGCTCATTCTTCAAGCCGCCATGCCACCCAAGAGCTGGGTCACTTGCATCATTTCTCCATCATCAATGATGCATGGACGCACATCAACTCCTTGTATAAAAGAATCTCAAGTATTCAACGATGGAGCTTTGAGGTGGTTCTTGACAAAGGCAATGAGTTTGTGATGAATTAAGATGAAGATCCTCATGAGCTTTACCGAAGATTGACCTCTCTTGTCGTCTCACCCTGAGACCATGGGAGCAAGGACATGGATGACAATTGGGTCAAATGCAATTTCCTCAAGGCCATCATGTCATTCAGCAAAGGTATGTCCTCCGTGATCCGTCAAAGAAAGGATTTCCATGCCTTGACTTCAAGCGAAGTGTTGGATGAGTTCGTTGCTATGAACTTCTTGAACACTACCACCGTCAATGCTTTGTAGCTTGTGTCCAATGGTCAAAAGGCTAAACCTTTCTTGAAGGCCAAGGCATTCTCAGAAGAGGAAGAAGAGTGTTGTCCCGAAGTCACCAAATACACTTACCACGAGCACATGGCTCTTGCGCCTATGCAATTTTGGGGCAACAAGAGGATCTCCAATCCTAACTTCTCCAAGAACAACTCAAGTGGCTCTAAGGGCAAGCAACGAGTGAGGACGTGCTCAATTGTGGAAATATAGGTCATTTTGTTGTAGATTGCCCCTACGATAATTGTGAAGACAAAGGAGGCAACCTCATTCGCAAATACAAGGCCAAGTCCTTCCCCCAACAACGACAACATCACGAAGAGGGTGCCTCAAAAGGGATTGTTGGTGCAAGAGGAGTACAACTCCGATGATGATGATGATGATGATGCTAGTGGTGAAGGAGTTGTAATGGCCTCCATGGCCATTGCCACCTCTTCCCAAACCATAGTGTCACTCTTCGACTCCTCCAACATGGACCTCATCCCCATCTCCAAGTGCCTAATGGACAAGCCCAACAACAAGGTAACTTCCAACATTAAAACTACCATTTACACTACTCCCTCTTTGACGAATTGTGTGGATGAACAAGAAGAGATAAAGGTGGATAATAATGCCTTTGACAAGTTCATGGGTAAGCTCGTAGGTCAGACCAAGAAGTATTTCATTACTCTCTTGGGACAATTGGGTGAGGCCAATGATGGCATTGAGTCTCATGAAGATACCATCACCAATATGGAAGGGCGTAGCCATGATTATGCCGATGATATTGCGGATCTTTCCCATGCTCTTGAAGAAGATAAATGTCTTTTATTGGCTCTTGAGGAGTCACACAACGTTGACATTGCTAGGTTAAAGAAAGAACATGATCATGCTCAAGTTCTTTCTCGTGTGCTTAAGACCAAGAATGTTAAACTTGGGGTTGCCATGAGACACTCAAAAAGGAGTTTGAGTTCCTTTACAAGGCTCATAAGGCCTTGAAAAGTGCTCACGCCAACCACAAGGTTTCTCATGATCAACTCCAAGCGAAACTAACTAAGGAAATAGCCACATGTCCTCCTTTTGTTTTAATTGATAATGCTCATGCCTCTTACCCTTTTTGTGAGCATGTGCATCTTGTGGAGGAAAACGTAAAGTAGGAAGAGCAACTTTATAGGGGCCATGTGACTTGCGTACAAGGCGAGAAGAACCTAAATGACCTTTTGAGTAATCAGAAGGAAGTGGTGGCGAGGGAGAGACTTGGGTTTGCACCCAATTCAAAGAAAAAGAAAGGAAAGACCAAGCAAGCTCTCCCTCTCAAAGAAATGTTTGTCAAAGAGGGAGGGGTGCTCCTAAGGATAAGAAAGACAAATTTATGGGTGGTGGTGTCAAGAGGGGAAATATCACTCATCCTAACAAAGCCAGCAATTTAACCCCTCTTATGTTTTATGTCGTGCTAGTGATGGGCCTCTTTATGCCAATTTTGTTGATTCTCCTTTTGAGTACGTTGAATGGTCTATTGGGGTTCCTAAGACACTTGGTACCAACATAAAAGTACCCATTCAAGAATGGATACCTAAAACCAGGCATTGATCTTATGTAAGATTTGTTTTCGAAGAGGTTCATGGTTGCTCGATAGTGGAGCGACAAATCATATGACCAGAAGCAAGGACTTGGTGATGGACGTTCAAGCTAGCTCATCTATGACCTCTCATGTCCAATTTGGTGACGCAACAATGTCAAAGGTATTAGGTCTTGGCAAGGTTGTGATATCTCCTGACATCACCATTGAGAAAGTCATGATTGTTGAGACCCTTGCATACAATTTACTTTCCATTTGTCAACTTGCATTCATGGTTTTTTCTATATTCTTTGACATTCATACCGTTTCCCTATTGTGGAGCAAGACTCCTAAAGTAAGCCGTGTTGGATATGTTGTGAATGGTTTCTATGTGGTTGATACGTCTCCAACGTATCTATAATTTTTTATTGTTCCATGCTGATATATTATCATTCTAGGATACATTCTGGGCATTTACTTACCAATTTATATTATTTTTAAGAACTAACCTATTGACCCAATGCCTAGTGCGAGTTGTTGTTTTGTACATGTTTTTCACTTTTCAGGTTTTCAGTACTAAACGAAGTCCAATTGACCTAAAAAAATTAGAGATTTTTTCTGGACCAAAAGAAGATCTACGAGTATCTGAAGAAGGTTGGGGGTGCCTTGTTGGCTTGTGGGCCCCTCGAGGCTCTCCCGGCTCCGTTCTCTGGCTTATAAATTCTCATATATCCCAAAAACCCTAGAGGTAGCCCTGAAACACTTCTTACACCACTGCAAGTCTCTGTTTCGATGGGAGTCCATCTAGAGCTCTATTCGGGCACCGTGCGGGAGGGGATCGATCATGGAGGACCCATTCATCAACCTTGTTTCCCTCAGGATGATGTGTGAGTAGTTCACCATAGACCTACGGGTCCATGGTTAGAACCTAGATGGCAATCTATGTCTCTCTTGATCTTCAATACAATGATCATCACATCTTTGCTTTGATGCATATGATGTAATCCTTTTGTGTGATGCGTTTGTTGGGATCCGATGAATTGTGGGTTTATGTTCAGATAATTCATGATAAATATGTGAGTCTTATATGAATTCTAATATGATTCTTATGTGCGTGATTATGATACCTTTGTAATATCTCAAATATATTGAAATAGTTTGGCCAACTAGATTGATATTTCTTCTCTAAGTGAGGTGCATTGTAGTAGGTTCAACCTGGCGAGTTTCTATGTCCCGGTGGTAGAAGGGGACAAAATGCATATTTGTGTTGCTGCTACTAAGGATTACACGCTGCTACTAAGCATAACACGATGGAGTTTATTCATATTGCTTGAGTTTACTTTGTCCACATCATGTCATCGTTCTCCATGCATTACTCTGTTTTACTTAATACTCTAGATGCATGTTGGATAGCAGTCGATGAGTGGAGTAATAGTACTAGGCGCAGGCAGGAGTTGGCCTATTTTTTTATGGACATGATCCCCATATACACATGATTATTGTCGTGCATATTGCATAACTATCCACTTTTCTATCAGTTGCCCAATAGTAATTTGTTTACTAATCGTATGTTGTTTTCATGAGAGATGCCAATATATTTACAAAACCTTCAGTACCTTGCTTCCATTTACTTGTTTTAATTTTATTTTGCAGTGTACAATTATCTACACATCTCACTAGCTTGCCAATAAAGAGACCAAGGGGATTGACAACCCTCTTGCCCGTGTTGGGTGCAAGTTGATTGTTCTTTTGTCTCCAGCCGTTGAAGACGGTTGTTGTTGATATTCCTCTAGGTTCAATAAATCTTGGTATCACAACTGAGGGAAATACTTACCCACATTGTGCTACGATAACCCGTTCCACTTCACGGAAAACCCAACGCACATCACAAGTATGAGGAATATCATCACCAACTACCAAGTAACTTCACATAATTTTCCATTCACTTGTTCCTCTTTTTATTTTCTGGTGTATTTATTTTGCCTCATAAAAAAATAAAAATACAAAAATATTTATCTTTGCTTGTCACTAGTTTACTTATTTCCTTGCTTTACTTTCTAGTTTACTTGTCATGTTTGTTACTTTGCTTGCTCGGTCACCATGTCTCAAGATACTAATAAGTTGTGTGACTTCTCAAATACTAATAATAATGATTTTATTAGTACTCCTATACCGCCCGCCACTAGTGCGGAGGCTTTTGATACTAATGTTGCATTGCTGGATCTTGTCATGAAAGATCAATTTTCGGGAATTCCTAATGAGGTTCCCGCTTCACATCTTAATACCTTTGTAGAACTTTGTGATATGCAAAATAAAAAGGATATGTATAATGATATTGTGAAATTAAAATTATTTCCTTTTTCACTAAGAGATAAAGCTAAAGCTTGGTTTTCATCTTTACCACGTAATAGTATTGGAACATGGCATAAGTGTAAAGATGCTTTTATTGTCAAGTATTTTCATCGTGCTAAGATCATCTCCCTTAGAAATTTAATAATGAATTTTAAACAACATGATCAAGAACATTTTGCACAATCTTGGGAAACAATGAAATTGATGATAAGGAATTGACCCACTCATGGTTTAAACTTGTGGATGATTATCCAAAACGTCTATGCTAGACTAAACTTTGTGTCTAGAAATATGTTAGATTCTGTTGTAGGTGGTACATTTATGGATGTGACCTTAGGAGAGGCCACAAAAATTCTGGACAACATCATGACTAATTATTCTCAATGGCATACTGAGAGAGTTCCAACTGGTAAGAAGGTAATTCTATTGAGGAAATTGCTACTTTGAGTGAAAAATGGATGCTCTTATCAATTTGGTTGATAATAAAAATACTCAAGTTGATCACAATGATATTCCCTTGTCTACATTTATTGAGAAAAACAATGATTCTATTGATGAGAACTTTGGCTCGTGAAATAATTTCAACAACAATGCTTATAGAGGTAATTTCAATTCTAGGTCGTATCCTGGTAATTCCTCTAACAACTATGGTAATTCTTATGTAAATTACTATACAAATTTTAATAGGATACCCTCTGATCTTGAGAACACAATTAAGGAATTCGTTAAATCTCAAAAGGTTTTCAATACTATGGTAGAAGAACAATTGCATGTTTTTGATACTTTGGCTAAAAACATGGATAGAATTGCTCTTGATGTAGAAACTATTAAAAGTAAAGCTTTGCCTCCTAATCAAGATTTTAATGAGACTATTAAATCTATCCAAGTTTTTATTAATTAAAGTAAGGAGAGGAATGCTAATTTGAAAGCTAAGCAAGAATTCCTAGAAAAAGCTCTTCCATCCAGTTTTTACCGGAATCATGATGAAGATCTTAAAATGATTGGTACTTCTCCTATTGAATCTTTTTTACTTATCTGAATATTAATGGTAAAAGGATTGGAGATGAGTCTACTCTAGTTAAGGAGCATCCCATTTGCTTGGAGATTGATGATTTTGATGCTACAACTGAAAAAGTGGGTTCGAAGAGGTCAAAACTTTAACTAGTGATGTGCCCACTATCATGGATTACAAGGACTTTAATTATGATAATTGCTCTTTAGTAGAATGTATTTCCTTTCTGCAATCCATTATTATCTCACCCGATGCTTATGAACAAAACAAAGCTTTTACTCAACATATAGTAGAAGTTGTGGTAAAGGCTTATGATGGGAAAGTTGAGCTTGAAGTTTCTATCAATAGAAATTTGAATGATGAGTGGGAGCCTATTGTCAAAATTAAAATAAATAAATATGAATGCAATGCTTTGTGGGACCTTGGTGCTAGTGTTTCAACTATACATAAATCTTTATGTGATGTGCTTGGTCAGGCTAATATTGAAGAGTGCTCGCTAAACTTGCATCTTGGGGATTCTGCCATTAAGAAACCCTTTGGTAGAACTAATGATGTGCTTATCATTGCAAATAAAAATTATGTGCCTATAGATTTCATTGTGCTTGATATTGATTGCAATCCTACTTGTCCCATTATACTTGGAAGACCCTTCCTACAAACTGTATGTGCAATCATTGACATGAAACAGGGAAACATAAGGTTCCAATTCCCATTAAAGAAAGGAATGGAACAATTACCTAGATATACAATCATACCACCTTATGAATCAATCATGAGAGCTACTTAAGGGTGGAGTGTCAAAGATGACAATACTTGAAACTATGCAATATGCCTAGCTAGGGGCGTAAAACAATAGCACTTGTTGGGAGGCAACACAATAGTTATAGTTTTTTATTTTACTTTCTTTTTGTTTGTGATAACATGATGGTTTCTAATATAATGATTTTTATGTTTTAATTAGTGTTTGTGCCAAGTAAAGCCTTTGGGATGATTTGTATGATGAGTAGAATTGATACTGTGCAAAAACAGAAACTTTGACGTTGAGTGTAGAATTTCTTTGATTTTACTGGAACATATTTTTAACCTGAATATTTACACAGCACTTATATACAAATTATTCAGTCTGTCCTGATTTTTCAGAATTGTGTAATTTACATAAGTATGGAAATTAAATGTATCTTTATAGACTATTCTATTTTTGGGAGATTCTATTTTTGCTTGTTTTGATTATGCTATGATTTGTATCGTGGGTATAATCCATGTAGAAGTTAGAATACAGTACTTTATGCTAAAATAAAATAAGAATCAACTTATAACAGTACCTAAAGTATTTGATATATTTCTTGTAACGAATCTCACAAAGTTTTGTTAAGTTTTATTCGATTGAAGTTTTGAAGCTTTGGGTATTATCCCTATGGATAAAGGATTGAGGAGCAGCAAAAGCCTAAGCTTGGGAATGCCCAAGGCTCCCCAAGGTAATATTCTAGGAATACTCAAGCGCCTAAGCTTGGGGATGCCTTGGAAGGTATCCCCTCTTTTGTCTCAATCCACCGGTATGTCACTTGGATCTACATTTTTATTCATCACATGATATGAGTTTTGCTTAGAGCGTCGTTTGCTTTTGTTTACTTTTACTTTCAGTTTTCCACAATCATCGTTTGCTGGACACACCTATTTGAGATAGACACACCATCATCATAATTTGTTAGAATACTCTATGTACTTCACTTATCTCTTTTGAGCTTAGCAGTTGCTCTAGTACTTCACGTATATCTTTTTGAGCACGGTGGCGTGTAGATTTTATAGAAATATTATGATCTTGTTATTCACTTATATTTTTTGAGAGTTAAATAAATAGTCACGGTAATTTTCATGGATCATAAGACTAGACCAGAAATAATAGGTGTTCAATGAATGGTAATTAAAACCATTATGTAGCACATATAGAGAAATTATGGGTTAATGATATTGATGTGGTGATATGAAAAAGGTGTGAGTGCATTATTATTAACTCACAAATGTGTCGATATTAAGAGATGTTAACTTCTTGTTTGTCTAAAAATTAAAAAGGTATGGTGATGACGTGTGAGCTTTTCTATTCCTTGTTGAAATTCTAGTGTTGTTTCGGGTCGGGGGCGCACGATGGTTAACTCCTAAAAAACACCTCCCTCGGGGCATGCGAGTAGTACTTTGATTAGTGATAAAACTAATAAAACTTTGCAATAAGTATATGAGTTATTTATGACTAATGTGAGACCATGGACACACGCAATCTCACCTCCTCATATTTGCTAGCCTCTTTGGCACCGTGCATTGCCCATTCGCACCTCGAGGATCGGTGCAACTTTCGCCGGTGCATCCAAACCCCGTGACATGACACGCTATGTTGCACATAAGCGTCATTATATCTTCCTCAAGATAGCCACCATACCAACCTATCACAACATTTTCATAGCCATTCTGTGATATATTGCCATGCAAATTCCATCATCACTTCATATGACTAGTTCGTTCATCATCATATTGCCTTGCATGATCATAGTATTTCTGGTAAATGCATCATTCATCATATTTTTGATACATGTCATGCTAGATCTTCGCACATCCCGGTACACTGCTAGAGGCATTTAAAAAGAGTCATACCGTCCTATCAGTCTTCATATTTAGTTGTGAGTAAATAAAAGTGTGACGATCATCATTATCAGAGCATTGTCCAAGTGAGGAAATAAAAATGAGGGAGGCCAAGTGATCCCACCATAAAAATGAATGAGCTAAAAAGAGAGAATGGACTTTGCTACTATCCTATACCACAATTGTGCCTCAAAGTGGCACCTTCTTGTTCATATAGAGAGTCTCATGGCATACCTTTCATATGCTGTGGGAATCACTTTTTCATAAAACTAGCTTGTATATTCGGATGACGGGCTTTCTCAAATGCCAGAGGTATTCATGAGGAAGCAAGTTGGATGCACACCCCACCTAGTTTCAGTTGAGCATTCATACACTTATAGCTCTAGTGCATCATTTGCATGGCAAATCCTACTCCTTGCATCGATATCTATCGACGAGCATCTCCATAGCCTGTTGGTATCTTCTCCACTTTTTACCCCTTTTAATACCTACCACCATATTTTATTCCACCTATATGCTATGTCCAATGGTTCACACTAATGTATTGCATGAAGAATAAGAAGTTGATGCATATTGAAAATGTACGATCCAATTGCCTCACTTGGGCACTGTGGTGCTTGACATTTGTATTAATGTGATGAAGATGGAGCCATGCCTTGCTAATATAATAATATGAATGGGGGTAAAACAATCTTTGAGGATCTTATACTTTGAGAGCTTAATGATTTTGTTGCTTATACTTATAAGTATTGCTATGTTAATGTGTGTTAATTCATCGGTTCTCAATAAGCATACAAGCATAAGGTCAAAAATTCTGCTTTTATCATTTCCCTAATCGAGGACAAGCAGGAATTAAGCTTGGGGATGCTTGATACGTTTCCAACGTATCTATAATTTTTTATTGTTCCATGCTGATATATTATCATTCTAGGATACTTTTTGGGTATTTATTTACCAATTTATATTATTTTTGAGCACTAACCTATTGACCCAGTGCCAAGTGTGAGTTGTTGTTTTCTGCATGTTTTTAAGCTTTTAGGTTTTCAATACAAAACGAAATCCAATCGACCTAAAACTTTTTGGAGATTTTTTGGACCAAGAGAAGACCAATGAGTATTGAAAGAAGGCTCGGGGGCCACCCGAGGGCCCCACAAGCCAACATGGCAGGGCCTAGGGGCGTCTTGATGGGTTATGGTCCCCTCAAGGCTCCCCCGACTCTGTTCTCTTGCCTATAAATTCTCATATATCCCCAAAACCCTAGAGGTAGTCCCAAAACACTTTTTACACCGCCTCAAGTCTCTGTTCCGATGGGAGGTCATCTGGAGCTTCGTCCCGGCAGCGTGCCGGAGGGGGAATGGATCACGGAGGGCCTCTTCACCAACCTTGCTACCCTCATGATGATGTGTTAGTAGTTCACCATATACCTACGAGTCCATGGATAGTACCTAGATGGCAATCTCTCTCTCTCTTGATCTTCAATACAATGATCATCGCATCTTTGCTTTGATCCATATGATGTAATCATTTTGTTTGGTGCATTTGTTGAGATCCGATGAACTGTGAGTTTATGTTAGGATCACTCATGATAAATATTTGAGCCTTCTCTGTATTCTAATATGATTCTTATGTGAATGATTATGATAGCTTTGTAATTCTCTCCGATCTATTTAAATAGTTTGGCCAACTAGATTGATATTTCTTCGGTGAGAGAGGTGCGTTGTAGTAGGTTCAAACTGGCGAGTTTCTATATCCCAGTGATAGGAGGGGACAAGATGCGTCTTCTGTTGCTGCTACTAAGGATAACATGATGGGGTTTATTCATATTGCTTGAGTTTACTTTGTATACATCTTGTCATCGTTCTCCATCCATTGCTCTATTTTACTTAATACTTCTGATAACATGGCTATTTAGGGATGATAGACTACTCGTATCAATAAGGAATTCCTTCTTTTCTGGGAGCCCATTCGAACAGAACTCCGAGGTTAAGCATGCTCGGCTTGGAGTAATTCTAGGATGGGTGATCGACCCAGAAGTTGATCTGAGGTGCGCATGAGTGAGGACAAAGTGCACAGAAAACTATAGTATTGATATGTGGGGCCAGTCTATCCTGGGTGTGCATGAGTGAGGACAAAGTGCGCAGAAAAGAATAGTATTTATATGTGGGGACAATCTAGATCCTGCCAAGAGTAACGACCGTTGGCGGGTGTGTCCACGTTTGTGGCCTATCGTGGCACACGGCATGTCACGTGTCCTGGACTGGGGTAATAGACTATTCATATCAATAAGGAATTCCTTCTTTTTCGAGAGCCCATTCGAACTGAACTCCCAGGTTAAGCATGATCGGCTTGGAGTAGTTCTAGGATGGGTGACCAATCAGGAAGTTGATCCTGGGTGCGCATGAGTGAGGACAAAGTGCGCAGAAAAGACTAGTATTAATATGTGGGGCCCCAAGAGGGAACGCTCGTGTGGCCCGACGAGGACGTCCGTTCCTCTGAGTGGTGGTGTATGTGATAGCCTCTCTTATGAGGGATAATAGACCACTAATATCAATAAGGACTTCCTTCTTTTTCGGGAGCCCATTCGAACAGAACTCCCAGGTTAAGCGTTGACCGTGTGGGAGGTTGATCCCGGGTGCGCATGAGTGAGCCCAAAGTGTGTAGAAAAGACTAGTATTGATATATGGGGCCAGTCTAAATCCCGCCAGGAGTAACGACCGTCGACGGGTGTGGCCGGGGTGTTACAATACTCAAGATGCATGTTGGATAGCGGTCGATGAGTGAAGTAATAGTAATAGGTGCCGGCAGGAGTCTGCTTATTTGTTTATGGATGTGATGCCCATATACACATGATCATTGTCGTGAAATATCACATAATTATCAGCTTTTTTATCAATTGCCCAATAGTAATTTGTTTACCCACCGTATGTTGTTTCATGAGAGATGCCACTAGATAAAACTATGCCCCCGGGTCTATTCACCATATATTTAGAAAACCTTCAATACCTTGATGCCCCTTACTTGTTTTCATTTTATTTTGCTATTGAAAATTATCTACACATCTCACTTGCTTGCAAATAATGAGGCCAAGGGGATTGACAACCCTCTTGTCCGTGTTGGGTGCAAGTTGTTTTTTTCTATTGTGTGCAACCGCTGAAGATGGTTGTTGTTGATATTCCTATTGGTTCGATAAACCTTGGTTTCATAACTAAGGGAAATACTTACACACATTGTGCTGCGATAACCTGTTCCTCTTCATGGAAAACCCAACGTAGATCACAAGTATCAGTGGTCAACTTCTTGGAGAAGCTCACTAAGACTGCAACATGTCTAATGGCTAAAGTTGATGTTGGATGGCTTTGGCAATGCCGTTTATCCAACATAAATATGAAATCTTTGCAAAATCTCCTCAATGGGGACCATGTTCGTGGACTAACAAATGTTAGTTTTGCCAAAGATCATTCTTGGAGTGCTTGTATTGACGGAAAGCTACATGAGAAGGCTCATCGCTCCATGACTACTATTTATTCAAAGAGGCCCTTGGAGTTCCTTCACATGGATATATTTGGTCCTCCATCATTTGGTAGTCTTGGAGGAAGAAAATATTGCTTGGTGATTGTGGATGATTACTCAAGATATACATGGGTATATTTCTTCAAGAGGAAAAGTGAGACCCAACAAATCGTCATCCACTTTGCAAATGAAGCTCAACGTCAACATGATGCAAACATTTTGTTGATTAGAAGTGACAATGGCTCCGAGTTTAAGAACTACGCCTTGGATGAATTTCTTAGTGATGAGAGGATCAAGCACCAATACTTTGCACCATATACCCCTAAATAAAATGATGTTGCAGAGAGGAATAACCAGACATTGATGGACACGGCACGGACCATTATGGTGGAATTCAAATCTTCGCACAACTTTTGGGATGGCACCATCAACACAACATGTCAAGCATCCAATCAACACTACCTCCACAAGGGCGTGAACAAGACTCCATATGAAATTCTTACTCGTAACTGATACGTGTCCAACGTGTCTAATTTTTTATTGTTCCATGCTATCATATTATCAATCTTAGATACTTTATATGCATTGATGTCTTATTTTATATAATTTTTGGGAACTAACCTATTAACCCAGTGCATAGTGACAGTTGCATTTTTCTGCGTGTTTTTGGCATTTCAGGAAAACAGTACCAAACGAAGTCCAAATGCAACAAAACTTTTTGATGATTTTTTCTGGATAAAAATTAAGACATGGAAGCTTCTCAGGGAGACTGGAGGCCACACATGGTGACGCCAAGCCAACAGGGCACGCATAGGGGGGTTGGTCCCGCCCTAATAGCTCAGGACCACCTCCCACAGCCTCGTGACCTAACTCCACCTCTATAAATCCTACTATGTCGGGAAAACACCAGTTACTCTTGCTTTCAAAATCCTCGTATGACTCTTGCTTTCTCATCTCCATCAATTTACAGCTCCTCTACGTCATGATCAAATATGGCCAGATAACTCTCTAATTTCAACTTATAATTGCGAGCAATTCTCCTTTATTCTGCAATAGTACGCTTCCGCTCAACAATCAATTTGTCTTTACTTACTAATTCAACACCCAAATTAGCCACCACCACCTCCAATGCCATCTTCTCTGTACCTCACTCGATTGACTCATCTTGGCATGCAATATACCAAGAGATTATTAGCCTACATGTTAAACTATAATTATCCATCCAGAAGTTAATTGACCTACAAATTAAACAAGGGATCACTCAGATAGGTCTAGTGTGCTAACTACCTGAACCTCCTTTGAATCTGGTGTAGGTGAGCATGGCCAAGATATGATCGAATCACCACCCTCGCCTTTGTAGCCGCTGCGACCAGACATTTATCGCAATAACGCCTATGGAATTAGGTGTTCTGACAAGATTAAGGGAAAGGGTCCACAAGCACTTGAATAAGGAGGATCGAGATCCTAGAGCTTACTACAAAATGTTGTGTAGTAGGCTATCTTTGACGTGACAGAGCAAATCCAGATGGTGGGGTGTGGTGGCAGCTCTGCATGTGGTATGTTGGTGTGGATGTACAATGCAGGAAGACAAGTAATGTTGGTGTCGTGATCCTTTCGATAAGTAAGAGTGTCGAACCCAACGAGGAGCAGAAGGATCCGACAAGTGGTTTTCAGCAAGGTAAAATCTGCACGCACTGAAATTGTCGGTAACAAGTGATTGTGTGGTGAGATGGTTCGTAGAAAGCAACAAGTAACAAAAGTAGCAACGGTGCAGAAAAGTGGCCCAATCCCTTTTGTAGCAAGAGACAAGCCTGAACAAAGTCTTATAGGAGGAAAAACGCTCCCGAGGACACACAGGAATTTCTGTCATGCTAGTTTCATCATGTTCATATGATTCGCATTCGTTACATTGATAGTTTGATATGTGGGTGGACCGGTGCTTGGGTACTGCCCTTAATTGGACAAGCATCCCACTTATGATTAACCCCTCTCGCAAGAATCCACAACTACGAAAGAAGAATTAAGACAAAGTCTAACCATAGCATTAAACTAGTGGATCCAAATCAGCCCCTTACGAAGCAATGCATAAACTGGGGTTTAAGCTTCTGTCACTCTAGCAACCCATCATCTACTTACTACTTCCCAATGCCTTCCTCTAGGCCCAAATAATGGTGAAGTGTTATGTAGTCGACGTTCACATAATACCACTAGAGGAAAAACAACATACAACACATCAAATTACCGAACGAATACCAAATTCACATGACTACTATTAGCATACCTTATCCCATGTCCTTAGGAACAAAAGTAACTACTCACAAAGCATAATCATATCCATGACCAGAGAGGTAATGAGTAGCATCAAGGATCTGAACATAAACTGTTCCACCAAGTAATCCAACTAGCATCAACTACAAAGAGTAATCAACACTACTAGCAACCTTACATGTACCAATCGGAGTCACGAGACGGAGATTGGTTACAAGTGATGAACTAGGGTTTGGAGATGAGATGGTGCTGATGAAGATGTTGATGGTGACGAGTCCCCTCCGATGAGAGGATTGTTGGTGATGATGATGGCGGCGATTTCCCCCTCCAAGAGGGAAGTTTCCCCGGCAGGATCATCCTATCGGAGCTCTAGATTGGTTCTGCTCAAGTTCCGCCTCGTGGCGGCGGCGAATCCACGAAAAAGCTCCTCCTTGATATTTTTTCCAAACGGAACCCTTCATATAGCAGAAGAGGGGGGCAAGTGGGCCAGCAGGCTACCCACAAGCCCTCATGGCGCGGCCTGGGGGGTGGCCGTACCGTGCAGGCTTGTGGCCAACCCCTGGCGCCCCTCTGGCACTTCTTCGGCCCGGTATTTTTTATAAATCCGGAAAAATCCTCGTTGATTTTTACGGTGTTTGGAGTTGCGCAGAACAGGAATCTCTACTTTGCTCCACTTTCAGCCCAGAATTCCAGTTGCCGGCATTCTCCCTCTTCATGTAAACCCTGTAAAATTAGAGAGAAAAGGCATAAGAATTGTACCGTGAAGTGAAATAACAGCCAAAGAAGTGATAAATATCAACAAGAAAACATGATGCAAAATGGACGTACCAACTCCCCCAAGCTTAGACCTCTCTTGTCCTCAAGCAAAAGCCTAGCTCAATAAATATGTCCACGTGTTTAGGGAGAGAGGTGTCGACAAAACAAGATAGGAACATGCATGCATCATGATCAAGATCAGAACAGCAATACCAACATATAATCTATCATGCTAAAGTGATAATTCCTTCACAAAGTAAAGCATGGATCAAGAACCTTACCGAGAAGTAACAACCGATAGCCTTTAGTCATTGAAGCAATTGCAATTTATCACAACATCAGAAAGAGTCGAATAAGAGCTTGTAAAGCAAATCCACATACTCAATCATTCTTTCGTTCTCTACAATTGCTACAACTCAAGTGGTACTCATGAGATCAAAGTTTCAGCTGGACACAAAGAAAGATAGGGGCTTACAGTTTTGCCTCCCAACTGCTTACCTCAAGGGTAATGTCAACAATAATAATTCATGAATACTTACCTCCAAGTTGACATATGAATATAGATCTTTCCCTAGCTTATGACGTTAGCCAAGATAAAGGCAAAATAAGGAATTGGTGAAGATCACCATGACTCTTTCAAGGGCAAAAAGTAAAGGTACAAGATAGGCCCTTCGCAGAGGGAAGCAGAGGTTGTCATGCGCTTTTGAGGTTTGGATGTGTGTCCTCTTAGTGCGGAGGAACGTCACTTTATATTGCCTCCTGTGATAAAGAACTTTATTATGCAGTCTGTCGCTTTTATGTCATCCTCATCACAGGTTCGTATAAAGCTTATTTTCCACACACTAATAGATCATACATATTAGAGAGAAATTTTTATTGCTTGCACCGATGACAACTTACTTGAGGGATCTTATTCAATCCATAGGTAGGTACGGTGGACACTCATGGCAAAACTGGTTTTAAGGTTTATGGATGCACAAGTAGTATCTCTACTTGGTGCGAGAGGTTTTGGCTAATATGAGGTGGAAGCAATCGTCACATGCTAAGGGATCTCTAATCGCATAACATTGTTCGGAGCCAAGCAAACACAATTCATTATGTTGTCTTCCTTGTCCAACATCTACTTCTAGGCATGTAATAGTTTAGTGAGTGTTCACAATCATAGATGGTGTCAAAGATGATATATTTATGTGTGAACCTCTCCTTCTTTATCACTTACTATTAATTGCAACAATGACCAAGGTCTACGTTTGTCTACCCTCAACAAGTTTCAATCATCATCCTTTTATATGTGAAGCCCTCACTTCACATAAGATCATTACATGATATTTCATGTTTTTGTTCTATTCTCACTCTTTTGATCATGGCAAGAGGCAAAGCCCTTCAACTAAGACACTCTTTATTACATGGCTCACGAGCTCGAAGACATCGAGGGTGACACAAAGCAAAACTCAAGACTAAAACACTAAGACTTTTATTCTACTAGAGAAAGAGAAAACTGAAAAGGAAAACTAAAACAAAGGTAAAGCCAATAGATGTGATGGTGATACGATACTGGGGCAACTCCCCCAAGCTTGGCACAAGCCAAGGGGATTGGCCATACCCATGTTCAGTTGTCTTCCTTTGGTGGTGAAGGTGGTGGAGTTGTTGCAATCTTTGACTCCAAGAGGGCCATTAATCTTTGATTTATACCTTGGAGATCTGCGATATGTTTTTCCAGCAAAACAACTTCACGGGTGAGACAAGTATTGCGAGCACGAGTTATTTCACAAAACCTCAAGAGTTAAATCAAAGATGGATACAGTAGGTGGAGGTAGGGTTGGAGGAAATCCACTTCTTCAACTTCTTCCTTGTTGAGCACAGATTGCACTTCGTCCCATGCCTGATCCTTCTCCTTAGCTTTGCCCTTGGTTTCTTTAGGTAGCCTTTCCTTAGCCTCCATGACATCCATCCTTTTCAGATCAGCATGAACTTCTCCATAGATTTGACGGAGGTTGTTCTCCCCCACAGATTCCTAGGACGACATCTTGACCTAGATCTGCGGCACAAAACATGCTTGAAATGAAAAAACAGAGGAAATTTGCGTGATGCAGAGATCAGACCAAACGGGAGTATATATAATGATCTTTTTCAAACCAGAAGGAGTACCCCGCACAAAAACGGAGTCCGGGAGGCGCACTAGGTGGCCACAAGCCCTCACGGCACGGCCAGGGGGTGGGCCCATGGCGTGCAGGCTTGTTGCCTCCTCGCGCACTTTCTCGACTACTTCAATTTTTGTATTTTTTCAAATATTCCCAAACAGAGAAAATTTCCTACTCGAAAAGTTTTGGACTCTGTTTTCTTACCGAATCACATACATCTTCGTTTTCGGAGTCTGAAACACGCTGATAAATGTCCCTTAGGTATTCTTCCGGAGTTATGGTATTGATGATATTGCTTTCAACATTTATGGGAGTACCTGAGATATAATGCTTGATTCTCTGCCCATTTACCACTCTCGGACAATTACCTTCCGTGTTATTGATCTTGATAGCACCGGAACGATATACTTCCTCAACAATATAGGGACCTTCCCATTTAGAGAGAAGCTTGCCTGCAAAGAATCTTAAACGAGAATTATATAGCAAGACAAAATCACCTACATTGAACTCACGCTTTTGTATCCTCTTATCATGCCACCTCTTAACCTTCTCTTTGAACAACTTGGCATTCTCATATGCCTGAGTTCTCCATTCATCAAGCGAGCTAATGTCAAATAACCTCTTCTCACCGGCAAGTTTGAAATCAAAGTTGAGCTCTTTGATTGCCCAATAAGCTTTATGCTCTAGCTCAACAGGTAAATGACATGCTTTACCGTACACCATTCTGTACGGAGACATGCCCATGGGATTCTTATAGACAGTTCTATAAGCCCATAGTGCATCATCGAGCTTCTTAGACCAATTCTTTCTAGACCTGTTGACAGTCTTTTGCAGAATCAGTTTAATCTCTCTATTACTTAGCTCTACTTGACCACTAGACTGAGGGTGGTAGGGAGACGCAATTCTATGGTTGACCTCGTACTTAGCAAGCGTTTTACAGAAAGCACTATGAATGAAATGTGAACCACCGTCGGTCATTAAATATCTAGGGACTCCAAACCTAGGGAAGATAACTTCTTTCAGCATCCTGATAGAGGTGTTGTGATCAACACTACTAGTGGGGATAGCTTCTACCCACTTAGTGACGTAATCAACAGCAACTAGGATATGAGTATACCCATTGGATTTTAGAAAGGGTCCCATATAATCAAAGCCCCAGACATCAAATGGTTCAATCACAAGTGAATAGTTCATAGGCATTTCCTGACGTTTGCTAATATTACCTATTCTTTGACATTCGTCACAAGACAAGACAAACTTACGGGCATCCTTGAAGAGAGTGGGCCAATAGAAACCTGATTGCAATACCTTGTGTGCAGTTCTATCTCCCGCATGGTGTCCTCCGTAGGCCTCAGAGTGACACTTCTGTAGGATCTGTCCATGTTCATGTTCAGGTACACAACGTCTAATAACACCATCTAATCCTTCCTTATAAAGGTGAGGATCATCCCAAAAGTAATGTCTCAAGTCAAAGAAGAATTTCTTATTTTGCTGGTACGTGAAACTAGGTGGTATGTATTTGGCAACGATATAGTTTGCATAATCAGCATACCACGGTGCACTACGTGAAGCATTGATGACATTCAATTGCTCATCGGGAAAGCTATCATCAATAGGTTGTGGGTCATCAAGAACATTCTCCAACCTAGACAAGTTATCTGCTACTGGGTTATCAGCACCCTTTCTGTCGACAACGTGCAAATCAAATTCTTGTAGCAAGAGAACCCATCTGATAAGTCTAGGTTTGGTGTTTTTCTTCTCATGAGGTACTTAATAGGAGCATGATCAGTGTGAATAGTGACTTTGGAATCAACTATGTAAGACCTGAACTTTTCACATGCAAACACGACTGCTAAAAACTCATTTTCCGTAGTAGCATAGTTTCTGTGGGCACTGTCTGGAGTTTTACTAGCATAGTGAATAACATTAAATTTCTTATCGACCCTTTGCCCTAGAACAGCACCAACAGCATAATCACTAGCGTCACACATGATCACCAAAGGTAAGTTCCAATCAGGTGGTTGAACAATAGGTGCAGTTATCAAAGCCCTCTTAAGTATTTCGAAGGCTTCCTCACAATCATCGTCAAAAACAAAAGGAATATCCTTTTGTAAGAGATTGGTAAGAGGCTTAGAAATCTTAGAGAAGTCTTTGATGAACCTTACCAGCATGACCAAGGAAACTTCTTATACCTTTGATATATGTGGGGTATGGCATTTTCTTGATTGCATCAACCTTAGCCTTATCGACTTCAATACCTCTTTCAGAAATTTTATATCCTAAGACGATGCCTTCATTAACCATAAAGTGCCACTTCTCCAAATTCAAGACAAGATTGGTGTCTTTACATCTCTGCAAGACTCGATCAAGGTTGTTGAGGCAATCATCAAAGGAAGACCCGTAAACGGAGAAGTCATCCATGAAAACCTCAACAATCTTTTCACAAAAGTCAGAGAATATAGCCATCATACATCTTTGAAAGGTGGCAGGTGTATTACATAGGCCAAAAGGCATACGTCTATAATCAAAGGTACTGAAAGGGCAGGTGAAAGTGGTTTTCTCCTGATCAGATTGTGCAACTGGTATTTGGGAGAAACCAGAATAACCGTCTAGAAAGCAGAAGTGTGTGAGTTTATACAGTCTTTCTAGCATTTGGTCGATAAAAGGCAAAGGGTAATGATCTTTCCTAGTGGCTTTGTTCAATTTCCTAAAATCGATCACCATCCTATAGCCAGTAATAATCCTTTGTGGGATCAATTCATCCTTATCATTATGGACAACAGTAATGCCTCCCTTCTTAGGGACGCAATGCACCAGACTCACCTAATCGTTGTGACAAACAGGATAAATGATACCTGCTTCCAGCAACTTTAGTATTTCTTTTCTCACTACTTCTTTCATCGTAGGATTTAATCTCCTTTGATGATCAGCAACTGGTTTGAAATCAGGATCAGTTTTAATCTTATGCTAGCATAGAGTGGGACTAATGCCCTTAAGATCATCAAGAGTATATCCAATAGCAGCACGGTGCTTCCTCAGAGTTTTTAGTAACTTCTTTTCTTCATGCTCCGAGAGGCTAGCACTAATTATAACAGGATATATCTCTTTTTCATCAAGATAAGCACACTTAAGAGTATCAGGTAACTGTTTAAGCTCGAACACAGGATCACCCTTTGGTGGGGGTGGATCCCCAAGCTGTTCAACATGCAAGTTATTCTTAAGGATAGGATATTGTTCTAAGACAACTCTATCTATCTCATCCCTTTCATCCATATGCATATCATTTTCATGCTCAAGCAAGTATTGCTCTAAGGGATCCGTAGGAGGCACGGCAATAGATGCTAAGGCAATAGTTTCATCCCTACTAGGCAACTCCTTTTCATGAGGTTGTCTACCAAACTTAGAGAAATTGAACTCGTGTGACACACCTTCAAAGCCAATAGTGACAGTTTGCTTCTCACAATCAATATGAGCATTGACAGTATTGAGAAAAGTCTACCAAATATGATGGGACAAAAGCTATCTTGTGTGGTAGCAAGAACGAGGAAATCAGCAGGATACTTCGTTTCACCACACAAGACTTCAACATCCCTAACAATTCCCACAGGGTAGATAGTATCTCTATTGGCAAGCTGAATAGTGACATCAATAGGCACTATCTCAACAGGTGCAATCTCATCTTTGATTTCATCATATAAGGATTGAGGTATTGCACTAACACTAGCACCTACGTCACATAAGCCATGATAACAATGATCTCCTATCTTAACAGAAACAACAGGCATGCCAACAACAGGCCTATGTTTGTCTCTAGCGTGAGGTTTAGCAATTCTAGCAGCATCTTCACAGAAGTGAATATTATGTCCCTCAACATCGTCGGACAGAAGATCTTGGATAATAGCAATGCTAGGTTCTACTCTAATTTGCTCAGGGGGTGTGGGTGTTCTAATATAGCCTCTACGTATCACAGTTGAAGCTTTAGAATGGTCCTTTATCCTAACAGGGAAAGCTGGTTTCTCAATGTAAGCACTGGGAACAACAGGATCATTATAGGCAATGACTTTCTCTTCAACTGGGGTAGGTTTAACTACATTGACTTCTAAAGGAGGATGATATTTAAACCACTTCTCTTTGGGGAGATCAATATGAGCAGCAAATGATTCACACAATGAAGCTACTATCTCAGAGTCAAGTCCATACTTAGCGCTAAAATCACTAAAGGTATTTGTCTCAACAAATGTTTTAACACAATCAAACGTGAAATTCATACCTGACTCCTTACCTTCTTCAAGCTCCCAATCTTCAGAGTTGTGTTTAATGCTCTCCAATAAATTCCATTTGAAGTCAATATCTCTCTTCATAAAAGAATGGTACAAGAAGTGTCAAGCATGGTGCGATCATCATGAGAAAGCCGAGCATAGAAGTTCTGAATGATAATTTCTCTCGAGAGCTCATGATTGGGGCATGAATATAACATTGATTTAAGCCTCCCCCAAGCTCGAGCGATGCTTTCCCTGTCACGAGGCCAAAAGTTATAAATATAATTCCGATCACGATGTACTAAATGCATAGGATAAAACTTTTGATGAAATTCCAATTTCAACCGATTGTAGTCCCATGATCCAGTATCATCACATAGCCTATACCATGTCAACGCCTTATCCTTCAAACATAAAGGGAAGACCCTCTTCTTGACCTCATCCTCAGGCACACCTGCAATCTTAAATAAACCACAAACTTCATCTACATAGATTAGATGCAAGTCTAGATGTGATGTTCCATCTCCTGTAAAAAGGATTAGCCAGCAATATCTCAAGCATACCCGAAGGAAATTCAAAGCAAATATTTTCAGTAGGTGCAGCAGGTTGAGGAGAAACTATTTGTGCTTCCGTTCGAGGTGAAGATACCCCGAACAAGCCCCTCAAAGGATTAGTATCCATAGTGACAAGTGACAATAAATTTCAGCACACTATATGAATGTTTCCTTACCAAGTTCCACTTACCAAAGGCGCTTCACTCCTCGGCAACGGCGCCAGAAAAGAGTCTTGATGACCCACAAGTATAGGGGATCAATCATAGTCCTTTCGATAAGTAAGATTGTCGAACCCAACGAGGGGCAGAAGGATCTGACAAGTGGTTTTTAGCAAGGTAAAATCCGCACGCACTGAAATTGTCGGTAACAAGTGATTGTGTGGTGAGATGATTCGTAGCAAGCAAGAAGTAACAAAAGTAGCAACGGCGCAGCAAAGTGGCCCAATCCCTTTTGTATCAAGGGACAAGCCTGGAAAAAGTCTTATAGGAGGAAAAAACGCTCCCGAGGATACACGGGAATTTCTGTCATGCTAGTTTCATCATGTTCATATGATTCGCGTTCGTTACTTTGATAGTTTGATATGTGGGTGGACCGGCGCTTGGGTACTGCCCTTACTTGGACAATCATCCCACTTATGATTAACCCCTCTCACAAGCATCCGCAACTACTAAAGAAGAATTAAGACAAAGTCTAACCATAGCATTAAACTAGTGGATCCAAATCAGCCCCTTACGACTTACTACTTCCCAATGCCTTCCTCTAGGCCCAAATAATGGTGAAGTGTTATGTAGTCTACCTTCACATAACACCACTAGAGGAAAAACAACATACAACACATCAAATTACCGAACGAATACCAAATTCACATGACTACTATTAGCATGACTTATCCCATGTCCTCAGGAACAAAAGTAACTACTCACAAAGCATACTCATATCCATGACATGAGAGGTAATGAGTAGCATCAACGATCTGAACATAAACTCTTCCACCAAGTAATCCAACTAGCATCAACTACAAAGAGTAATCAACACTACTAGCAACCTTACAAGTACCAATCGGAGTCGCGAGACGGAGATTGGTTACAAGTGATGAACTAGGGTTTGGAGATGAGATGGTGCTGATGAAGATGTTGATGGTGACGAGTCCCCTCCGATGAGAGGAGTGTTGGTGATGACGATGGCGACGATTTCCCCCTCCGAGAGGGAAGTTTCCCCGGCAGGATCGTCCTGCCGGAGCTCTGGATTGGTTCTGCTCAAGTTCCGCCTCGTGGCAGCGGCGAATCCACGAAAAAACTCCTCCTTGATTTTTTTTTCTAGATGAAACCCTTCATATAGCAGAAGAGGGGGGCAAGTGGGCCAACAGGCTGCCCACAAGCCCTCATGGCGCGGCCTGGGGGATGGCCGCGCCGTGCAGGCTTGTGGCCAACCCCTGGTGCCCCTGTGGCACTTCTTCGGCCCGGTATTTTTTACAAATCCGGAAAAAAATCCTCGTTGATTTTTACGGTGTTTGGAGTTGCGCAGAATAGGTATCTCAACTTTGCTCCACTTTCAGGCCAGAATTCCAGTTGCTAGCATTCTCCCTCTTCATGTAAACCTTGCAAAATAAGAGAGAAAAGGCATAGGAATTGTACCGTGAAGTGAAATAACAGCTAAAGAAGCGACAAATATCAACATGAAAACATGATGTAAAATGGACGTATCATCGACCGGTGACAAATGACAAAGAGAACATACCACACGAGTCATATGCAACACCGACCCACGTGTCATAAGCTTCCTACGCCCCACCTATCATAACCTGCCTCGGCCCCACATGTCATAAGATGCCACGACCCTACAAGTCAGGATCTTAATGCATCATCATTGTGAGGAGATAGTGGCTAGACACCACCCACCAGGGTTTCAAGCGGACCCACATGTCATATTTTGCCTTGACCCCATATGTTAGGATTCTACTGCGTCAACACTTTGGTGAGAGAGAGTGGAGCGACCCCACATGTCAGGATTCTACCGCATCGACACTATGGTGAGAGAGAGTGAAGCGGACCCACATGTCAGGATATCACGCGGCCCGACTAGTCAGGAGGTGGTTAAAGGCTTTGACCGAACGGAAAATCTTCATTTGGGCTTTTGTGAGCAGCTGGTGGAGTAAGGAGGGAAAAATTGAGCAACGTTACTTGCCATGGGGAAACTGAGCAGGCCAAAGGAACGAGGGGCACAAAAATATAAATACCTAATTGCTTTCATGTAGCGCATGAAAGAGAAATTGTGGGTTAATTATATCGATGTGGTAATATGAAATGGCATGGCTACATGGTTCTTGGTTAGTAGAAATATCGATAGTTAAAGGGTGTTAACTTGTTCTTCATCTAAATATTTGTTTTGGCATGGTGATGATGTGTGAGCACTCTTATTCCTCATTGAAATCCTAGTGTTGTTTAGGTCGGCGGCTCGCGATGGTTAACTCGTACCAACCTCCTTCCTAGGGGAATGTGAGTAATAATTTGCTTTGAGAAAGCTAATAAGGCTTTGCAATAAGTATATAAGTTCTTTTTGACTAATGTGAGTCCATGGATGTACGAACACTCACCTTTCCATAATTTCTAGCCTCTTTGGTACCGTGCATTCGCCATTCTCACCTTCGAGGATCTGTGCAACCTTCGCCGGTGCATCCAAACCCCGTGACATGATATGTTCTATTGCAGATAAGTCACCTTATATCTTCCTCAACAGAGCCACCATACCTACCTACCATGGCATTTCAATAGACATTCCGATATATATTGCCATGCAACTTCCACCATTACATCAGATGACTTGTGTGTTCATCATCATATTATTTTGAATGATCATGTAGCTGACAGAATATTCATGGCAAAGCCGCCGTTCATCATTATTTACATGTTACGCTAGATCATTGCACATGTCGGAACACTTCCAAAGGCATTCATATAGAGTTATTTCTTTCATCATCATTGAGTTGTTATATCGAGTTATAAGTAGATAGAAAAGTTGATGTTCATCATTATTAGAGCACTATCTCAGTGAGGAAAGGATGATGGATACTATCATTCCCCCACAAGTCAGGATGAGACTTCGGATGAAAAAAATAAAAGGGGGGAAAGAACGAAAAGAATTTAAAATTTTCAATTTTTTCTAAAAAAAAGACAAAGACAAAAAAAAGAAAAAAAAAGAGAAAAGAGAGAAGGGACAGTGCTACTAGTTCTTTTTCCACACTTGCGCTTAAAGAAAGCATCATGTTTTTCATATAGAGTCTCATGATTTGTCGCTTTTATATGCTAGTGGGAATATTTAATTATATAACTTGGCTTGCACATTCTGATGACGGGCTTCCTTAAATGCCCGAGGTCTTCATGATCAAGAAACTTGGATGCACACCCACTTAGCTTCCATTGAGCTTTCATACACTTATAGCTCTAGTACGTCTGTTGCATGGCAATTCCTACTCCTCGCATTGATATTGATTGATGGGCATCTCCATAGCCCGTTGGTCTGCCTAGTTGATACGATACTCTCTTCTCCACTTTTACTCGTTTGATACATACCACCATATTCTATTCCACCTATATGCTATATCCATGGTTCACGCTCATGAATTAAGTGAGGTTGAAAATGTTGAAGCGCGTCAAGAAGTACGATCCAATTGCCTCGCTTAATGTCGTAGTGCTTAACATTTTTATTTATGTGGTGAAGACGGATTCATGCCATGCTAATGTGATAAAATGAATGAGGAGTAACATTCTTTGTGGATCGTATATTTTTAAAGTTGATAATTGTGTTACTTATGTTTATGGATATTACTATGTTGATGTTTATTAGTTCATCATTTATCAGTAACCATACTCGAATAAGATTACATGTTAGGTAGCATGTCACATCAAAACTTCTGTTTTTATCATTTACCTACTCGAGGAAGAGCAGGAATTAAGCTTGGGGATGTCGATACGTTTCCAATGTATCTATAACTTTTTATTGTTACATGCTATTATATTATCAATCTTGGATAATCTATATATGTTTATATGTTCTTTTATATCATTTTTGTGAAGTAACCTATGAACCCAATGCCTAGTGTCATTTGTTGTTTTCTATGTGTTTTTGGATTTTCATGAAAACGGTACCAAACGAAGTCCAAATACAACAAAACTTTTTGATGATTTTTTCTAGACAACAATAAGACTTGGAAGCTTTCGAGGGAGATCGGAGGCCACACGGGGTGGCACCAAGCCAACGGGGCACACCTAGGGGGTGTTCGCACCCTGATGGCTTGGTACCACCTCCCGTAGCCTCCTGATCTAACTCCGCCTCTAGGAATCCTAATATGTTGGGAAAGCACCAAGAGCCACCTGAAACACTTGTTTCGCCGCCGCAAGTCTCTGTTCTGCCATGATCCCATTTGGAGCCCTCTTCTGGTGCCCTGCCAGATGGGGGGATCAATCATGGAGGGCTTCTACATCAACCTTGTTTCTCAGATGGTGATGTGTGAGTAGTTTACCACAGACCTACAGATGTCTCTCTATGTTCTTCAATGCAAAGATTAGTTGATTCCCGTAGTGATCTATCCTATGTAATCATCTTTGCGGTGTGTTTGTTGGGATCCGATGAATTGTGGGTTTATGATCAGATTATTCATGAAAATATATTGAGTCTTCCCTGAATTATATATGCATGATTATGATAGCTTCGTATTTCTGTGTGATCTATCGGTTTAGTTTGGCCAACTAGATTGATTTATCTTCAACGGGAGTGGTGCATTGTAATGGGTTCAATCATGTGGTGCTCAATCCTAGTGACACAAGGGGAAATGACACGTATTTGTTTTGGTGTCATTAAGGATAAAAAGATGGGGTTTATCAATATTAGTTGAGTTTACTTTGTCTACATATTGTCATCTTGCTTCAAGCATTACTATTTTGACTTAATACTTTTGATGCATGCGATATAGCGGTCGATGATTGGAGTAATAGTAGTAGATGTAGGAAGTAGTTGGTATACTTGCTTATGGACATGATGCCTATATATATGATCATTGTAGTGAATAATTTTATTATAACTATGCGCTTTTCTATCAATTGCACAACAGTAATTTGTTTACCCAACGTATGCCTTCCTCGAGCGAGAAGTCTCTAGCAAAAACTATGCCTCGGGGTCTTCACAAATCATATTAAAAAACACCAAAAACATTAGTGCCATTTACTTTCTATTATTTTATTTTATATTTAAATTATCTATCTATCACTACTTATCGTTTGCAAGTAACGAGTTCAAGGGGATTGGCAACCCTCTTGCCCGCGTTGGGTGCAAGTGTGTGCTCTTTTGTGTGTAGGCATTGAAGACGGGAATTTGCGTGGTTCTCCTATTGGTTCGATAACCTTGGTTCTCACTAAGGGAAATACTTATCCCTACTGTGTTGCATCTCCCCTCCTCTTCGGTAAAAATCCCAACGCAATTGACAAGTAGCAGTAACAAGCCCAACCTGAAGTACTTTCGGTTTTAAGTGTTTCATACTCAAGAAAGGAGCTCGTTTGTCTAAATTTGAAAATATAGCTCAATAAGGCATATTTGTTGCTTATGCTACGAACTCTCATGCTTATCCTATCCTCAAAATGTCCAACGGAGTTTCATGAAAATAATGGCTCTGAGGTGGACCAAATGGTCTTTGTGATGTAGGTGGTGAAATTCCTCCTCAATCCATAAGAAGAATGGACGTGGGACACTTCCTACTTCTCGAGGAACCCCTTACGGCCAATGGAGAAGGACAATTTTCTAGGCAAGTGGAACCATCACCACACTTAATCCACATGCTTCTAGAGAACAAAGTGAAGGCCCGAAACCAAACAAACACGATCAAGGTCAAGATCAATCTCATGATGATAGTGATACACTAAGTTATGCCCAAGATTTTGTTCGTGACTCTAGGCAAGCTCAAGATCAAGAGGAAGCTCAAGACGGTGCTCAAGATGGTAAAAATGATGCTCCTCAAATGTCTATGGAGGAGCTTTTGGAGCGTCATGCCGCCAAGATATCCTCCACTCTACAATGTCAACAACATGTTTTGGAGAATTTTATTGGAAGCTTGATAAAGGGGGTTACCACTCATAAACAATTAGCAAACTTTTGTGAGCATTACGCATTTCTTTATTCTATTGGACCACTAAAGGTACAAGGGGCGCTTGAGGATACGGGTTGCTTGAAGCCATGCATGATGAACTCAATAACTTCGAGCGCAACAAGTTGTGGCAATTGGTTCCAAGGCCAAAAGAAAACCACAATGTTAATGGAATCAAATGGATCTTCAAGAACAAGAAAGATGTGAATGGTGTTGTCATTTGAAAGAAGGCAAGGTTGGTGTCTCAAGGATACTCCCAAGTCAAGGGTGTCAACTACGGTGAAACATTAGCCCCGTCACTCGCCATGAATCTATTCGCATGTTGCTTGCATATGCTTCTTATCATAATTTCAAGTTACAACAAATGGATGTGAAGAGTGCTTTTCTTAATGGCCCTCTTAATGTGTGACACCCCTGATTTAATCGCACACTAATCATACACGCACATGTGTAAGACCAAGATTAGGGACTCACAAGAAGATATCACAACACAACTCTAGACACAAAAAAGGTCATACAAGCTTCATATTACAAGTCAAGGGCCTTGAGGGCTCGAATATATAAGCTCGGTAACACACGAGTGCTATAATATCTGAGTACAGACATAGAAAACAAGTTTTGCCTTAGAGAAGGCTAGCACAAAAGATACATCGATTGAAAGAGGTGAGGCCTCCTCCTAGGAAGCTCTTAAACTACTCCTCGTCGTCAGCGGCCTCCATGTAGTAGTAGGCACCATCGGGGTACTAGTCGTCATCGGCAAGACACGTCATCTCCTGGGCTCCAACATCTAGTCGCGACAATCGTATCAAGAGGAAATTGGGGAGCAAAGCAACGGTGAGTACTCATCCAAAGTACTCACAAGAATGACATCACAACTATGCTAGCTATGCACCAGTATCAAAGGAATGGGGCTATATCTAGACTGGGTGCAGCAATGCGAGAACAGAGAGAAAGTATAGTCCTATTGAAGACTAGCATCTTTAGGGTCTTGCAGCATTATAAGAGTGTAGAGCAATAACACATTTATATAGTCATATTGTTGCAGCAAATTTAATTAAGTCACTGTGGCATCCCTGGATTATGCTAGAGTAATCATTGTAATTAAGCTACACTGACAACCAAGATTAAACTAATGCTTTTGCTAATCCAGTTATGATCATTGTTGGAATCAAACTCTCATTCAAATTCCTTTTCGCAATTCAAATTCATTTCAAAAGTGGATTTAAAAGTTTTGCAAACTTTAAATTAAAAATAATGCTTTGGTTGCAAATAATCCCTAAGTATTTATAAAATTGAAACCAACATTTTACCAAGTACTTAAGTGCCTCAAAACAATTAAAACAGAGGCTCAAACTTATTATTAAATGCCATTTTATTTAAATCAGTTCCAAAAAAATCTAAAAAACTCCCAAAAATTTTGTGACACCATTAAATGTTGTAGACCATTTAATGGAGCAATTCTCAATTTTTTACTAAAGCTAGTTAGTCCTAAAAATAAAGAAAAGAAAAAACAAAAGGGAAAAATATCAACAAAGAAAGGAAACAAAACTCCCCTCACTCGACCAGCCACAACCGGCCCAACTAAACCCTCCCAGCCGGCCCACCCCACCGGGAGTATATATACCCCCACTCAACCTAGTGTAACCCTAACCCCCAATCGACCCCCACTAACTCCCTCCCCCCACCGAGCCCCTCTCGTGGCATCTCTCTCCCTCTGCCTCTCGCACTTGACCGGACACGACCGGATCCGGCGCCCCCGTCAGCCGCCGGCCACCTTGTCGCCACTGGCCGCCTCACCTCCACCTTGTCGGTCCTCCCCAAGCCGTTGCTTCCCATTCAGCCATTTGTGAGCCCTCGGGGCTCCCCCTCCTCTCCTCCCCTAGGTCGGCCACCACGCCCCACTACAACTCCGGTGACCATCCCGACCCCGGCCATCGCTCCGGCACCCCCCTCTCCCCTCGCGGTGCCCTGTCCCTCCTATCGCCTCGCTTACTCCCCAGCCAGCAACGCACGCCCCTTGTGCCGCCCTCCGCTGGGCACTGCCTTGGCGCCTCGCCCGTCTGTCGTCCCGCTACTGCCTCGCTTGCCGCTAGCGGCCCGTCGCTGCTCACGCTGCCCTGCCCGCGCCCAGCGCTCACACGCACCCCACCGGTCTCCTCATGGCCGCGTTGTCGCCAGCCTCGCTGGCCTTAGCCACACCGGCCACCGGCCATGCCCCCGTCGCCTGCCTAGCCGTGCCCCACTACGTCGCCCACCTACATGGCAACCGGCATTGCCCCTCACCATGGCTAGTTCGGCCTGAGGCCTCCCCCCCCGGCCACCTCCCTGACAGTTTTGGTTAGTGGGGCTAAACTCCCCCACTAACGTCGTGACCCTATGACAAAGGGGCCCCAATCCCCCTAAACAAAAAAAGAATATAAAAAATATAGTAATATAATAATAAATAAATAAATAATATTAATTAATTAATTAATTAACGATTTAATTATTTAATTTAATAAGTAATTAGTCAACTAAGTTAACTATTGAATAACCTGTCTAATTAATTAGGTTAGTTAAAATCTAGTCTAATTAATTACGTTAATTAATTAAACAACGTATGACATGTGGGCCCTATCAATTAAATACTAACTAAACATGTTTAATAAATCTGTTAATTAATTTAAATAATATGTCAATGACATGTGGGTCCCACCCCCTATTCAAATCTATTGACGAGTAAACTAAGACTCTTAACTGCTCATGTCAGCATAACATCATGCTAATGTCACAACTATTTATTGAATTTATTTAAATCTATTTAATTTCTAAATAATTAATAAAACATTCAGAATTAATATAAAATAATAAGTAATTCGGATGAAAACAATTTATACATGGAAGTTGATCGAAAAACAAGACGAACCTCGATACGCTATCTGTTCGTGTGTCAAGCGTCCCTAGCATAGCGAACATGAAACTTTTCCATCATTTTCGCGTTTCCGGTAGTAGCTAGAGACTTGGGAAATATCGTTGGATATTCTCCCGCTCCGCCTATGGCGTAGAATACTGCGTTAGTGCATGCCTAGCCCAACATATTGCCATGCCATGCATCGTGTTGCATCTGTGCTTTTATATTTATCGTTTCTTCCCCCTCTTCTCTCCCGTAGATGCTGACGTTGACGCTGTTGTCGGATATGACTACCCACCTCACGACAGCAACAAGGCAAGCAAACCCCCTTGATCATTCCTATATCACCTATTCTTTCTCCCTCATGCTTGCATTAGATTTTGCTATTGTTGTAGATAGCTCCTATTCTGATGCATAGCATGTTTTTGATGAACTGCTAATTTACTCTACCGCACTTTAAACTGCTTAGTATAGGTGGAGCAGTGATCCCCATTTACCTCCCTTAGTCAAGTTGCCCCCGCTTTTCATCAAGTCTCGATCTACTGATCAACGAGCCATGACCTGTCACAACACTCACACCCCCTTAGTTGTACGACGCTGTAGAGCTACTATCGAGTACCAAGGGTGACACCTCGATACGTACTCCTGATGTTAGCTCTGTAGTGTAGTTAACCGACGGTGGTTTATGGAGGGTGATTCCCCCTTCACCATCTCCGATAACGACTCTGTCGTATAATCCGTCAAGTGTGGTCCATCGAGGGTGATTCCTACGTGGCCACCTTTACGGCTACATCATTCGGATTCCATCGAGGGTGATACCTCGGATCCCTCTGATGTTACAACCACATAGTTACTTGACCATGCTACTCGGAACATGAAAGGTGTCTTGCGGGTGGATTCCCGTGTAAATGTGATGAGGCGTGGCCGGGCATTCTGGTCCTTGCCACACATCGTCGAGATTAATTAAAATGTTAATGGATTTGGCTATTTGATCTGAGTTAGTTGCAAGACCTTTTCGCACTAACCTTCACGTGGTATGAGTTATGGGTTCTCGACATCGTGGTATCATGTGAAGCTCTTCAGACGTCAGCAATGGAGCGGTGTGCGCCCGAGTGGCCCGGATAAGCGTCGTTCTTGTATAGCTAGGACTGACATTGGTCGCCCTTGCATCGTGCAAGAGCGCAAAGGATGATGGGCCCATGACCCCTGCGCGCTTAGGATTTAGATCGACGGGTTGGACTCTTTGTTGAGCCTAGGTAGGGCTGCAACGTGTTGATGTTCCGAGGCCGGGCATGACCCGGGAAAGTGTGCGAGGCCAGAGTTTATCAAGCGTGTTTGGTAGTGTGGTGCACCCCTGCACGGATGAAATTAACTATTCGAATAGCCATGTCCATGGTTACACGACGACTTGGAGTTGTGCCTCGATCTTATACAACTACAACTGTTACTTAACTGGAATGTTTGCTCCGGGATTGCTTTCTCGCACGGAGTCGAGGAAGAATCTGTGGGTGTGACCTTAATTAAAATTGCTGCAACAATATGACTATTAATTGTGTTACTTGCTCTACTCTCGTATATTACTACAAGACATTGAAGATGCTAGTATTCAATAGGAATAGTCCCCTCTCTCTATTCTCGCATTGTTGGAGTTAGTCCAAATATAACCCCTTTCCTTTGATACTGCTGCATACTTAGTATAGTTGTGATCTCAGTCTTGTGAGTACTTTGGATGAGTAATCACCGTTGCTTTGCTCCCCTTTTCCCCTTGATACGATTGCTGAGACGAGATGATGGAACCCAGGAGATGGCGTACTCCACCGATGACGACATCTACCCCGACGGTGCCTACTACTACGTGGAGGCCGCTAAGGACCAAGAATAGTTTAGGAGGTTTCTAGACACGAGGCCTCGCCTCGTTTGATTGTTGTATCTTTTCTGCTAGCCTTCTATAAGGCACCTCCTTGTTTTATGTGTGAACTCAGATATTTGTTGCTTTCGCTAACTCGTGTGTTTCTCGCCCTCGAGGCCCTGGCTTGTAATATGAAGCTTGTATGTTTTTATTTGTGTCTAGAGTTGTGTTGTGATATCTTCCCGTGAGTCCTTGAGCTTGGTCGTACGCATTTGCCTGTATGTTTAGCGTACGATCAAATCGAGAGCGTCACAGTCACACCCAGAGATTCTTCCTCAACTCCACGTGAGAAATCAATCTCGGAACCAATCATTCTAGTTAAGTCATAGTTCTAGTTGTATTAGATCGGGAAACAACTCCAAGTCGTCGTGTTACCGTGGACACAACTATTTGAATAGTTCATTTTGCCCCTGCAGGGGTGCACCACATTTCTCAACACGCTCTATCAACTCTGGTCGGACACACTTTCCTGGGTCATGCCCAGCCTCGAAAGATCAACACGTCGCAGCCTTACCTAGGCTCAAGAGAGAGGCTAGCATGTAGGTCTACATCCTAAGCATGCAGGGGTCTTGGGCCAATCGCCCTTTGCACTCATGCATGTTGCGAGCGCGGTCGAGATCAGTCCTCGCACCTCTAATACAAGATCAATACTTACGCTGACCACTCGGGCGTGCGCCGCTCAAATGCTCACACCCGAAGAGCTTCGACTGAAATAACAACAATGAGTACCCATAACTTCTCCCACATGAAGGTTAGTGGCAAAGAGGTTAACAACCAAATCACATCATATACTCAGATCCCATTAGCATTTTAATTAACGACGATCAGCAATCCATGATATGTGGTCCCGTTGCCTTATCTCGAGGATATGTGACAAGGGCCAAGAATTCCAGGCCACGCCTCGTCACATCCACTTGGGTGTAACATCCCAAATTTTGGAATGTTAAAATAATTATTAGAATGATTGTTTGTTTTATTTAGTGACTGAAACTTGAGTGAAATTTGAAAACTTTTCAAAACTTTTGAATGAGAGGGAGTAAAATGACTTTCCCCTTCTCCGGTAAATTCAAATTCATCCAACTAAAAGCAATGAGAGAAGATGACATGACTTTTTCAACTATAAAGAATTTGAACGGAGTTTTGCATTTGAATTCTTTCAAATATTTGGCCTTGCTTCTCTATTTCTCTTCATCCGAGAAATACCCCAAAAATAATTTCTTGCAAGCAAGAAAGAGAGGAGGAATATGACCCTCCAAAATGACCAGGGGCACTTTTGATATATTTTGAGCCAAGGAAACACAAACTTTGTGGAGAAAATAATTTCAAAAAGAAAATAAAGCCTTAGGGGTTTTTCTGAAAAAAACATTTTTTAAAAGTTTTTATTTGGTTTTGGAAAAATGATAATCAATTAGGAAATATTTTTCTAGTCGATTTGGTATATAATACCCCATAAAAATTATTTTACTTTGTTTCCTTTTATTCTTTTTCTCTTGGTGTTAAAAAAAATTTGGAAGGCGCCCTGGGCGTTTTCTTTTTTGGGCCAGGATCCACCCCCCCCCATCGCTGGAGAGATCTCCTCCCCACGCAACCCACCCCCCACTTCTTTTTCTTTTTTTCCTTTCTTTCTTTCCTTCCTTCTTCCTCTTTCCTTTCTTCTCCCGTGACCTCTTTCCTTCCTAGCGCCTCGGCCACCCTTCCATGGCGTGATCCCCTGGATCACGGGATCCCCCCGATCTCGCCTCCCCTTCCTTTCCCCGAGCTCCCCCTACCCCTATATAAGCTCGCCGCTCCACGCCCCCCCCCCCCTCGGCCCCCTCCTTCCCCACGCCAGAACACTGGAGCCAGGCTCTAGTAGAACCGCCACCACCACCCCACGCCACTACCGCACCTCCCCGCCCCCAACCGACGCCGCCACAAGCTCCCCCACCGCCCCCACAACCCATTTTCCCCATTAGCCCGAGCCCTCGCCGCCTCCTCACCACCCAATGCCTCGCCGGAGTTCGGCCGTTCGAGGAGCCCGAGAAGCTCGAGCACCACGCCCCCCCCCCCCGACCTCTCGCCTCGCCGTCGCCGCCATCCTCGGGTGCACTCGGACTCGCCGGAGACGCAGCCCCGACCTCGCCACCTTCTCTGCCTCGCCGGAGGAGAAGCACCAGCTGCCCCACGGTGAGCTACACCCTATCTCTCCCTCCCCCGTCCGATCTGTTTTAGATGGCTAGGATTAGATACCTTGTACCCCTTCGGTTTTTAGTTAAGAACCGAGCCGGTTTTACTTCACTTATTAGTTAGCCGAAATTTTTACTTACGTAGCGGCCGTTTGCTAGAAAGCCCCGCAGCACACACCACCAAGGCCAACCAAAAGCTGCCACGTGTACCCTGTCCGATTAGAAATCAGTTTTTCTTCTTCTGTTTTAATTCCAAAACAGAGAAAGTTCCAATCTTGTTTTGATCATAACTGTTGATATAGAGATCCAATGAGGTTGATTCTTTTTCCAGTAGATCACAATTTCTCTGTAGTTTTGAAAAACATATAATATATCTATGTTTGAAATTTTCAAATTTGAATTAGATCAGATTTAGTTTAAATCTTGTTTTGCTTATTCCAGGAGTTTAAAAATAGCTTTTAATTTGATTCTTTTTGCTACTGATCACTAGTGATCTTAGTTATCAGTGGTAACAATTTTAGAATTATTTGTGTATTTTATCTCATTGTTTCTTGTGAAACAATTTCTGTTTCACCTCTTTTAGGATTATGGCTATTTCCTTTTCTATAATTGTTTTTAAATTATTTTCTTTTATATTTCAGAAAGATTATGTTTTGTTTCTGTTAGTTAACGGTAGGTTTGCAACAAGTTTTGATTTTTATTTTTATATGTTATCATGAAATCAATTCTAGTTCTCTAATAACTTGCAATTGGTTTCTCCACTGTTTCAAATCCCGTTTGGAAATACTTTCAAATAGTTTTGTGAAAAATACTTTATTTTATCTTAGTTAAATTTATATCTTAGTTCCCTGTTATTATTTTCTGTTGGACAAAAACTATTTAGTGTTTGATGTAGTAGAAGACTCCCTAGTCTTATTTGAAGTTTCCTTCGGATTCTTATTCACTCTCTCTTTTGTTTTGATTGCTAGAATGATTGCTAGTATGAGTGCTTATGTGAATGATATGTTTGTTATATAGATTTCATCGGAGAGTGACGAGTAGTCTATCAAATTATTTCTCGAGAAATTCTTCTTCATCAACCTCACTAGGCAAGTCATTTGATCATGTATCACCTATGTTTTATGCATCGTAGTTCTACCATCCTATGCCCAATTGCATGCTGAGTAGTTACTTGGAAATTATGGTTACATATTGTAGTATCATGTGGTAGGCACCCAACAACCCCGTTACTTGGCCCGGGACGACAAATTTCATATTGCTATGCTTGAGTAGACGGGATTCTGGTTGAGTGCATAACACGAGTGATGCGAGGATAAATAAATAACCAAGACCGGTTAAGTCAAGATTTTCAAGACCTCGTGATGCAATGCAACTCTGGGTGAAGGACGGTTGATCGGCTCCCTGGAGAAACCAGTGGATGACCCGGGATGCTGGAGACGGCGATGACATCTTGCGGAAAGCTACACCCAGGCTCAAAGAGACGGACGGATATTTTCAAGACCCAAGGCTTACCCGCACAGCCACAAGTCATTATGGTCTCTGGCTTGGTTGGACAACGCGGCGAATCTGGACAGGCGGTGCAAGCAGATGTAGAAGAACGGTAGGATTGGATGGGCACGGACAGGGATTCAGAGGAACCCGTTGAAAGACCATGTTTTGATCATCCGGTCTTCAAACACCCTGAAGTGCGAGGACATACTCGGAGGCGATCAAATCTTGTGGGGAATGTGTGCAAAACTCTGCAGAGTACTCAAACCTAATCGATTAGCCGTGTCCACGGTCATGGATAACTTGAGCCAAAGGAACTGAAGTTATCTGAAATTCTCAACACAAATAATAATATTGATGTGGGTATTATTGGCAACATGGGTACGAGAATTGGTTGGTGGAACCATCTCGTTAACAACCAACAATGTAGTAACATTTTTTTTGACCGTCATGCAGTAACATTTTGCTTTTAGCCCTCTCTTGATGTAGGAGAAAACTTGCTTTTCGCTAAAAACTTATAGCCCCACCTGCCATATATGCATATAGTATAGATGATTACTTTTCACCCCTCTCTTATGTGACTTGCCGGCATATTCAATATGCTGACCTACACGGCTGCAACGTCTTATGTTGGAGATATTTTTCTTCCACGAGTAAGAGTACGATTCAGGGTTATGGTCTACACTCAACTTGTCGTTGGTGTTTATTGGGACTCCACTCCCTTGACTGCTTCTGCTGAGATATTTAAGGTATATATCAATTTTACGCTATTTCCAGGTGATTGCACTTTGATATATACATTGATGTACTGTGTGTGCCAGCATACTGATCCAGGGATGGCACAGATACACAGAGGCTTGACTCGTTTTGAGTCGGGTCGCTACATTGGGTATCCACCCACAATACACCTTTCATCATGTTCCCGGTAGTAAGGTCAAGTAACCGTGTGAGTGTAAGATCAGAGGGGTCTGAGGTATCACCCTCGATGAATTCCAATCGATGTAACCATCAAGGTGATCCAGGAGGAATCATCAGGAGTACATGATGAGGTGTCACCCTCGATACTCGGTAGTAGCTCTGTAGAGTTCTACAACTATGGGTTGTGAAGTGATGTGATGGGTCTTGGCTCGTCGATCAGTTGATCGAGTCTTTGATGATTAAGTAGGGGCAATTGGGACTAAGGGGTCAATGGAAATCACTTTTCCACATATATTAAGCATTTAATGTACAGTATGGTATAGTAGCAGATTACCAAAAACAGGCTATGCATCAGAATAGGAGCTATCTACAATCGTAGAAAAAACTAATGCAAGCATGCGCTAAAGAATGTGCGATATAGGGATGATCAAGGGTGGTTGCTTGCCTTGTTGCTTTGCTGAAAAAGGTTGGTCGTCAAGATGGTAGTCGTACCCAGTAGCACCGTTAGCCTCAGCGTCTACCGGGGGGAATAGGGTGAAGAAACAATAAATAAAGGCAGACAGATGCATCATGCTGCATGACATGGCAATATGCACTGCTAGGCATGAGCTAACGCAGTACTACACGTCATGGACGAAGCGGGAAAATATCTGACAATATTTCCCGGATCTCTGACTAGTACGGGACAGGTGATCCTAACTCAAAAATATCCATGTTTTTTTATGCTAGGGGCATGTGACGCATGAACGGATAGCGTATTCGGATTCGTTAGATTTTTGTGATCAACTTTCATATATAAATTATTTTCATCTCACCTACCGATTATTTTATATTAATTTTCAAACTTTTATTAATATTCTGAAATTAACAGAGATGATTTAATTCTAAAATTGCATTTATGACATTAGCATGACATCATACTGATCTCACCAATTAACAGTGGGGCTAACTGGTCCAACCTGACTAGTGGGGGCCATTGTCATAGACCGAGCTTTAAACTAGGGTTTAAATTAATCTAAATAGGCTAATTAACAGGGTGGGTACCAAATGTCAATGACACATTAACTTAAAGAAAAAAAATTAAATGAATATAAACATGTGGTTAATAGTGAATACCCTGGACCCATATGTCATAGGCCTATGGGGTCTCGCCCACTCATGAGTGGCTGGGTGAGCCCAGTCATCGAGTTGACCAGGTCAACTGGTCAACTCGGGGCATAGGCCCACCCTCGAGTGACACTCAGAGGGTAGCCCGATTGGCCAGTCAGTAGCAGCCGACGGTCGTCGCCAGAATAACTCCGGGGAGCTCCAAAAATAGTGGCAGGGCTCGGAAATGCAACCATGTGCACCATTTTGAGCGTCACGACCATCTACGTGACCCTAGCGCTCGCGCATGTCGACCTGTGGTACTGGCATGGGCTGGGATGGCCAGAATTGGTGACGTTATCGAGCTGAGCCGTCAGCCGCTTCGGGCGAACGTGGAAATAGCAACAGCAACACGCGGGCGACCTAACTAGGGGTCGGGGGCAGCGCACGGGAGGCTCTAGAGCATGCTTGTAGCATGTGTGGGTGCTCAAGAGCATGCACGGATCATGCACGGTGGCAATGGCGGCCGTCAGAGCTTGGCAACGATGGCAACTAGCTAGCAGGCCTAGGGGAGCGCAAAGAGGGAGGGGGATACAAGAGGGAGCTCACGACCATTGCAAAGAAGCCCCGGGGAAGCTCTTGATGCAGTGGAGGAGGCGAATCGAGGCGTTGATCATCGGAGCCCGAAGAGGAATAAGCATACGTTGGTGATACGTCTCCAACGTATCTATAATTTTTGATGGTTCCATGCTATTATCTTGTCAAACTTTGGATGTTTTGCATGCCTTTTATATATTTTTTGGGACTAACTTATTAACTCAGTGCCAAGTGCCAGTTCCTATTTTTTCCATGTTTTTGACCCCTTTGAGAGGAGATTTTGAAATGGAGTCCAAACGGAAGCAAATCCCCGAAAAGATTTTTTCTGGAAAATATCAAAAATACCGGAAGAAAAAGATACCGGAGAAGAGTCCCGAGGAAGCCACAAGCCTGGGGGCGCCCCACCCCCCCTGGCCGCGCCCCAAGGGCTTGTGACTTCCTCGTGGGTCCCGCTGACTTGTTCTCGACGCCATCTGGTCTTATAAATATGGAAACCTCTAGAAAGAAACCTAGATCGGGAGTTCCGCCGCCACAAGCCTCTGTAGCCACCAAAAACCAATCTGGAGCCCGTTCCGGCACCCTGTCGGAGGGGGAATCTATCTCCGGTGGCCATCTTCGTCATCCCGGCGATCTCAATGATAAGGAGGAAGTAGTTCTCCCTCGGGGCTGAGGGTATGTACCAGTAGCTATGTGTTTGATCTCTCTCTCTCTCGTGTTCCTGAGATGTCTTGAACTCGATGTACCATGGGCTTTGCTACTATAGTTGGATCTTATGATGTTCTTCCCCCTCTCCCTTCTTGTAATGAATTAAGTTTCCCCTTTGGAGTTATCTGATCGGATTGAGTCTTTGAGAACACTTGATGTATGTCTTGCACGTGTCTATCTTTTGTGATCAACTTGCGGGGTTGTGACAATTGGGAACCTATGCATATAGGTTGGCACACGTGGATTCATGTGAGTACTCGATGTATGTTTTGGTGATCAACTTGCGGGTTCCTGACATTGGGAACCTATGCATAGGGGTTGGCACACGTTTTGACTCTCCGGTAGAAACTTCGGGGCACTCTTTGAAGTCCTATGTGTTGGTTGAATAGATGATTCTGAGATTGTGTGATGCATATCGTATAATCATGCCCATGGATACTTGAGGTGAAAATGGAGTATCTAGGTGACATTAGGGTCTTGGTTGATATGTATCTTAAGGTGTTATTCTAGTATGAACTCTTGAATAGATCGATCAGAAAGAATAACTTTATGGTGGTTTCGTACCCGACAATAATCTCTTCGTTTGTTCTCCGCTATTAGTGACTTTGGAGCGACTCTTTGTTGCATGTTGGGGGCTAGTTATATGAGCCAATTATGTTATCTTTGTTGAGCGAACTTCACTAGTGAAAGTATGAACCCTAGGCCTTGTTTCCACGCATTGCATTACCGTTCGTGCTCACTTTTGTTACTAGTTACCTTGCTGTTTTTGTAATTTCAGATTACAAAAACCTATATCTACCATCCATATTGCACTTGTATCACCATCTCTTCGCCGAACTAGTGCACCTATACCACTTACCATTGTATGGGTGTGTTGGGGACACAAGAGACTCTTTGTTATTTGGTTGCAGGGTTGCTTGAGAGAGACCATCTTCATCCTACGCCTCCCGCAGATTGATAAACCTTAGGTCACCCGCTTGAGGGAAAATTGCTACTGTCCTACAAACCTCTACACTTGGAGGCCCAACAGCGTCTACAAGGAGAAGGTTGCGTAGTAGACATCAAGCATTTTTCTGGCGCCGTTGCCGGGGAGGCTAGGTAAGCGGCACTCACCTCCCATCAACGAAGCACTTTTTGGCGCCGTTGCCGGGGAGGTTAGCGCTTGAAGGTATATCTTTAGATCTTGCAATAGAATCTTTTTGTTTCTTGTTCTTTCGCAAGAAAACTAAAAAAAATGGAATTGAGGATGTCTCATATGCTCCATCTTTTCAATGTCTTTCATGAGCATGATGGGAAGGAAAATTGTGCTCAAGTGCTCAAAGAAGAATTACATAGAATGCTTGGCATAGAATATGTGAATGATGAGCATGATTGCAATGTTATTAGCATGAATTCTATGAATACCCATGATGCTAATGATATACAAAGCCACAAGCTTGGGGATGCTATATTTGATGAGGATGATCTTTTTAGTTCTTCCACTTTGAATGATCAAAATCATTTTGATGAACGCATGCCCCCTATCTATGATGATTATTGTGAGGATACTTATGCTTTAAAGAAGAGGGATGATAAAACTTGTCATACTCTCGAGAACCCCTTTGCTAAACCTTGCTTTTTCATTGTGGACACAATTTGTAGTGCTCAAGTCTTTTACGATAGTCCCACTACTATTCTTGAGAATAGATTTCCTTATGTGGAGAGTAGTAAAATTCCTATGCTTGTAGATTATGAAAAGAAAGCCATAGGTGCTGGTTATATTGTTGAATTCATTCATGATGCTACTGAAAATTACTATGAGAGAGGATCATATGCTTCTACTTATTGCAATAGTATCAAGCTTCCTCTCCTTGTGTTGAAATTTTTGAAGTTATGCTTGTTTTGTCTTCCTATGCTAGTTGATTCTTGCTCCAATAAATGGTTTCATCACAAAATCCCTATGCATAGGAAGTGGGTTGGACTTAAAAGTGCTAGCCATATGCTCCATGATGCTCTCGTTGTGTTTCAATCCTTACCTTTTATGTGAGCATCATTGAAATCAATGCCTAGCTAAGGGCGTTAAACAATAGCGCTTGTTGGGAGGCAACCCAATGAATTTATTTATTTTTATTTCTGTTTTATTGTGTCCACACTTTCATAATTCTGTTGTGATTGTGTTTTTTGTGTTTCTTTTTGTGTTTGATCCAAGCAAAGCCTTTATGACTAGTCTTGGTAATGCTTATTTGATCCTGCTGGAAAAAGACAGAAACTTTTCGCTCGCGAGATGATTTTTCATTTTTATTAAGAAAGAGATTTTGAGTTGATTCTTTTTGCTGCTAGTAGATATGCTTTTAGCCCAGGCCGTCGTAATTGTTCAGATTTTTTGAGGTACCAAAAGTATACGAAGTATATAGATTACTACAAACTGGTATGTTTTTGACAGATTCTGTTTTTTGTTGATTTGGTTGCTTGTTTTGATGAAACTATGGTTAGTATCGAGGGGGACTAGCCATGGAAAAGTGAGAATAAAGTATCCCAACACCAATATAGATAGAATTCAAGTTTTCTACAGTACCAAAAGAAGTGGTAGTTTGTTTTCTTGTGCTACTGTTATCACGAGTTTCTGTTTAAATTTTGTGTTGTGAAGTTTTCAAGTTTTGGGTGATGTTCTCATGGACAATGAGATAAGGAGTGGAAAGAGCTCAATCTTGGGGATTACCAAGGCATCCCAAGCCAAATTCAATGACACCAAAAAGCCTAAGCTTGGGGATGCCCTGGGAAGGCATCCCCTCTTTCGTCTTCAATCCATCGGTAACATTACTTGGAGCTATATTTTTATTCACCACATGATATGTGTTATGCTTGGAGCGTCTTGTATCTTACGAGTCTTTTCTTTTTGTTGTGTCACAATCATGCTTGCTGCACACCTTTTTGAGAGAGAGAGACATGCACTCATCGTGATTTTGCTAGAATGCTCATAGTGCTTCATTATATCTTTTGAGCTAGATAGTTTTTCTCTTGTGCTTCACTTATATCTTTTGAGCTAGATACTTTTGCTCTTGTGCTTCACTTATATCTTTGGAGAACGGCGGTGCGTGATTTGGTAGTTGGCTTATGCTATGAAAGTAGTCCCAAATGTGATAGGTACCCAAAGAGGATACAAAAACCTCCATCTTCATGTGCACTGAATAGAAAGAGAAGTTTAGATTCCTCTCAATTAGTTTTGAGACATGGATTTGGTAATATTGAGAATTATGTTAGTAGGGTGTTGTGAATCTAGAAATACTTGTGTTGAAGTTAGTGATTCCCGTAGCATGCACGTATGGTAAACCGCTATGTTAGGAAGTCGGAGCATAATTGATCTATTGATTGTCATCCTTTGTGTTGAGGTCGGGATCGCGCGATGGTTAACACCTACCAACCCTTCCCCTCGGAGTATGCATTTAGCACTTTGTTTCGATTACTAATAAAAACTTTCGCAACAAGTATGTGAGTTCTTCATGACTAATGTGAGTCCATGGTATAGATGCACTTTCACCTTCCACCATTGCTAGCCTCTCTAGTCCCGCGCAATTCTCGCCGGTGCACAAACCCACCAAATTCCTTCCTCAAAATAGCCACCATACCTACCTACTATGGCATTTTCATAGCCATTTCGAGATATATTGCCATGCAACTCCCACCGTTCCATCTCATGACTTGTGCCGTCACTCTCATATTGCCATTGCATGATCGTAAGATAGCTAGCGAGATGTTTCAACGTCATACGCCATGCTAGATCGTTGCACATGCTGGTACACTACCGGAGGCATTTCCTATAGAGTCATCATCGTCCTAAGCTTTGAGCTGTGAGTAAATAAAAGTGTGATGATCATCATTATTAGAGCATTGTCCCATGTGAGGAAAAAAAAGAGGCCAAAGAGCCAAAAAAAAGGAGAAAAAAAGAGGCCTAATAGCCCCAAAAAAATGAGAGAAAAGGAGAGAATGGACAATGCTACTATATTTTTCCACACTTGTGCTTCATGTTAGCACCATGTTCTTCATGATTGAGAGCTTCTTGCTTTGTCACTACCATATGCTAGTGGGAATCTTCATTTTATAACTTGCTTTGTCACCAATGATGGGCTTACTCAAAATTGCCCTAGGTCTTCGTGAGCAAGCAAGTTGGATGCACACCCACTAGTTTTCCTTTTGAGCTTTCACATACTTATAGCTCTAGTGCATCCTCTGTATGGCAATCCCTACTCATTCACATTGATATCTATTAACGGGCATCTCCATAGCCTATTGATACGCCGAGTCAGTGTGACCATCTCCTCCTTTTTGTCTCACAACCACCACCACACTCTATTCCACCAATAGTGCTATATCCATGGCTCGCGCTCATGTATTGCGTGATAGTTATAAAAAGTTTGAGAAAGTAAGAGTGCGAAAACAATTACTTGGCCAATACTGGGGTTGTGCATGATTTACATTAGTTGTGTGAGGATGATGGAGCATAACCAGACTATATGGTTTTGTAGGGATAACTTTCTTTGGCCTTGTTATTTTGAAAGTTCATGATAACTTTGCTAGTATGCTTGAAGTATTATTGCTTTCATGTCAATAGCAAACTATTGTTTCGAATCTTACGGATCTGAACATTATGTCATGTGAAAGAAGTTGCAAAGGACAACTATGCTAGGTAGCATTCCACATCCAAAATTCATTCTTTATCATTTCCCTACTCGAGGACGAGCAGGTGTTAAACTTGGGGATGCTTGATACGTCTCCAACGTATCTATAATTTTTATGGTTCCATGCTATTATCTTGTCAAACTTTGGATGTTTTGCATGCCTTTTATATATTTTTTGGGACTAACTTATTAACTCAGTGCCAAGTGCCAGTTCCTGTTTTTTCCATGTTTTTGACCCCTTTCAGAGGAGATTTTGAAACGGAGTCCGAACGGAAGAAAAATCCCCGAAAAGATTTTTTCTGGAAAATATCAAAAATACCGGAAGAAAAAGAAACGAGAGAAGAGTCCCGAGGAAGCCACAAGCGTGGGGAGCGCCCCACCCCCCTGGCCACGCCCCAAGGGCTTGTGACTTCCTCATGGGTCCCCGTGACTTGTTCTCGATGCCATGTGGTCTTATAAATACGGAAACCTCCAGAAAGAAACCTAGATCGGGAGTTCCGCCGCCGCAAGCCTCTGTAGCCACCAAAAACCAATCTGGAGCCTGTTCTGGCACCCTGCCGGAGGGGGAATCCATCTCCGGTGGCCATCTTCATCATCCCGGCGATCTCCATGACGAGGAGGGAGTAGTTCTCCCTCGGGGTGAGAGTATGTACTAGTAGCTATGTGTTTGATCTCTCTCTCTCTCGTGTTCTTGAGATGTCTTGATCTCGATGTACCATGGGCTTTGCTACTATAGTTGGATCTTATGATGTTCTTTCCCTCTCCCTTCTTGTAATGAATTGAGTTTCCCCTTTGGAGTTATCTTATCGGATTGAGTCTTTGAGAACACTTGATGTATGTCTTGGACGTGTCTATCTGCTGTGATCAACTTGCGGGTTTGTGAAAATTGGGAACCTATGCATATGGGTTGGCACACGTGGATTCATGTGAGTACTCGATGTATGTTTTGGTGATCAACTTGCGGGTTCGTGACATTGGGAACCTATGCATAGGGGTTGGCACACGTTTTGACTCTCCGGTAGAAACTTCAAGGCACTCTTTGAAGTCCTATGTGTTGGTTGAATAGATGATTCTGAGATTGTGTGATGCATATCGTACAATCATTCCCACGGATACTTGAGGTGACAATGGAGTATCTAGGTGACATTAGGGTCTTGGTTGATATGTATCTTAAGCTGTTATTCTAGTACGAACTCTTGAATAGATTGATCAGAAAGAATAACTTTATGGTGGTTTCGTACCCGACAATAATCTCTTTGTTTGTTCTCCGCTATTAGTGACTTTGGAGTGACTCTTTGTTGCATGTTGAGGGCTAGTTATATGATCCAATTATGTTATCTTTGTTGAGAGAACTTCACTAGTGAAAGTATGAACCCTAGGCCTTGTTTCCACGCATTGCAATATCGTTCGTGCTCACTTTTGTTACTAGTTACCTTGTTGTTTTTTTAATTTCAGATTACAAAAACCTATATCTACCATCCATATTACACTTGTATCACCATCTGTTCGCCAAACTAGTGCACCTATACAACTTACCATTGTATTGGGTGTGTTGGGGACAGAAAAGACTCTTTGTTATTTGGTTGCAGGGTTGCTTGAGAGAGACCATCTTCATCCTACGCCTCTCGCGGATTGATAAACCTTAGGTCACCCACTTGAGGGAAAATTTCTACTGTCCTACAAACCTCTGCACTTGGAGGCCCAACAACGTCTACAAGGAGAAGGTTGCGTAGTAGACATCAGGTTGCGACGGTGATGGAGCTCCCCATCTTCGATCGAGCGCATGAGGAGAAATAGGCAGTTGTCGTGGAGCTCGAGGACAGGCTACAGAGGAGGGGGACGGTTGTGGCCGCGGGCTTCACCATGACGCAGCCATTGCAGTGCTCGGCCGAGCTTGATTGCGAGGGGCAAAGGCATAGGGTTTGCGATTGTGAGAGACAGAGCCATGGGGTCTACCTTATCTCTGAGGATGCCGGGGGATGCTATCGTGCGAGGCAATCACCGCTCGAACGGTCGTGCTCGCGCCATGGCCTCCCCTGTGGCAAGAGGTGGAAGGAAAGGCCGGCCTTACTGGGTCGGGCGAGATTGTAGCAACTAAGCCTAAGTGCGTAGTAGGTTTTTCTCTTTTTTTTATTTCTTTTCCTTTTCTGTTTTGGTTTATACTTTCTGTTTTTATTTATTTAATGAGAAAATGCTTTTGTAAAAATATGCCACTTTGCCTAATATTATTATTGCGATATTAGGTAGTGCGAGAAAAGTTTGAGGCCTTGGGACTTTATTTTAAATTTACATAAGTCAAAAAGGGCATTTAATAATTGATTTAGCCTATGTTTTAAATACTTTGAGGCACCAAAACATTTTAGAAAATATGAGTTAAAATTTTATACTTGCTTATGGAATATTTGCAATCCATTCATGATTTTTATTTTCAGGTTTGCAAAACATTTAAATCCACATTTCAAATGAATTTGAATTTCAAAGGAAAATGAATTAGGATTTTATTCCTAAGGTGATTACACATGGATTAGCAAAAATGGATTATCTTTATCGTCATGTTAGTCTAGCTTAATTACATTGATCACTGTAGCATGAGGCCAAGGGTGTCACAACTCTCCCCTACTACAAGAAATTCTCGTCGAGAGAATTAAGAGGTAGAAGGAAAAAAGGTTGGGGTATTCATCACGAAGATGATCCTCGCGTTCTCAAGTGGCCACATCTTCTGACTGATTTGACCACTGCACTTTAAGGAACTTGGTGACCTTTTGCCGAGTCCAACATTCAGTTTGATCGAGAATGCGGATCGAATGCTCTTTATAAGAGAGGTCTTTTTGCAGCTCAAGCATATCACGATCCACTGCTCGGACAGGATCCTTGAAGCACCGACAGAGCTATGACACATGGAAGACATCATGAACCCGAGAAAGGTTCGACAGTAGCTCCAATTGGTAAGCCACTTATCCACGCCTCTCAAGAATGGTGAATGGACCAATATAGCTAGAAGATAGCTTCCCTTGATCCCAAAGCGGTGTGAACCTCTCATTGTTGTGACTCGAAGATAAGTCTTTTTGCCAGGTTGACAGACCATATCATGATGATGACGGTGATACTAACTTTTCTGACGAAACTGAGGAGCCTTCAGATTCTCATGAATAATGTGAACTTGATCTTCGGCGTGTTCGATAATATCTGTACCGAAGAGTGATCGTTCCTAGTTTCTTACCAATTTAAAGGAGTTCACACCATCGTCCATACAACACTTCAAAGGTTCCATCTTCAGACTAGCTTGATAGCTATTGTTGTAGGAGAACTCGGCATACGGGAGAGATTCCTCCCATTTCTTACCGAAAGAAATGACACAAGCCGGAAGCATGTCTTCAAGAATTTGGTTGACTCGTTCAACTTGTCCCTGGGATTGAGGGTGAAAGGTAGTGCTAAAGGACAGATGAGTTCCCATAGCCTTCCATAAACTTTCCCAGAATTTTGAAGTGAACAAGCTTCCACGGTTTGAGCTAACAACCAATGGAATACCATGGAGTGAAACTATTCTGGACATATATAGATCCGCCAGCTGACTAGGAATGATGGTTTCCTTGACGGCCAGAAAATGTGCAACTTTGACAGTGGGTCAATGATGACAATAATAGCATCATTACCTTTCTGCGATGTGGGAAACCGAGTGACAAAGTCCATTTCAACATGGCCCCATTTCCGTTGGGGAATAGAGATAGCTTGCAGAGTTCCAGCAGGCCTTTGATGTTCTGCTTTGATTCGACGACAAATGTCACATTCTGCAACATAGCATGCAATGTCTTGTTTCATGTTTGACCACCAGAATCTTTGACGGATGCCTTGGTACATCTTGGTACTACCCAGTTGAATATACAATGGTGTATCATGAGCTTCTTTCATCACCCTTCCATTCATACTCATGTTTTCCCTCTTACTTGGTACGTATAGACGACCCTTGAAGTACAAGGCGCCATCATCAGCAATAGTGAAGCAAGAGGGTTTAACTTCTACAAGGTAGCCTTTAATATTATTGACTTCATTGTCAAAGAGTTGAATAGTTTTGATGCAGCTCACGAGATCTGGTTCAACAACTAAGTTACTAATGGAACCCACATTAACAACACGGAGGTCCATCTTGCAGAACTCTTCATGAGGGGGAACAAGATAACCCTGAGGAAAAATATGGAGGTTCAGCTTGCTGAATTCTTCTTGAAGATGGGCGTGAACCTTAGGAACCTGGAGGTGGTTGCAGTATAACTTGCGGCTCAAGGCATCAACCATTACATTAGCTTTGCCGGGCATATGAGAAATACCCAAGTTGAAATATGATATGCGCTCCATCCATCGCTATTGATGGAGGTTCAGATCTGTCTAAGTAAACAGGTACTTCAAACTTTGGTGATCGCTGAATATCTCGCAATGGTTACCAAGAAGGTAGTGTCGCCACTCTTTTAGTGAATGTAGTACTGCAGCAAGTTCAAGGTCATGGACTAGATAGTTGTCTTCCTGGGCATGCAACTGACGAGTGGCATAAGCAATCACTTTGTGCTCTTGCATTAGGGCATGATACGTCTCCAACGTATCTATAATTTTTTATGGTTTCATGCTATTATCTTGTCAAACTTTGGACGTTTTGCATGCATTTTATATATTTTTTGGGACTAACTTATTAACTCAGTGCCAAGTGTCAGTTCCTATTTTTCCATGTTTTTTACCCCTTTCACAGGACAATTTTGAACGGAGTCCAAACGGAATGAAACTGCCAAAAAGATTTTCTTCGAAACAGAAAAAAGATTGGGAAGCAGGAGAATCACGGCACGGGGCTTGCAGGGACCCCACAATCCCTCATGGTGCGGTCAGGGGGGGCCCGCGCCTCCCTGGATTGTGGGCTCCCTAGGCCACCTCTGCCCTAGGTTTTGCACCTATATATTCCCTAAAATCCCAGAAAAAATCAGGAGATCGTCGAAAGTACTTTTCCGCCGCCGCAAGCTTCTGTCTCCGCAAGATCCCATCTGGGGCACGTTCTGGTGCCCTGCCGGAGGGGGGATTCGGACACGGAGGGCTTCTTCATCAACACCATGACCTCTCCAATGATGCGTGAGTAGTTCACCATATACCTACGGGTCCATAGCTAGTAGCTAGATGGTTTCTTCTCTCTCTTGGATCTTCAATACAAAGTTCTCCATGATCTTCATGGAGATCTATCCGATGTAATCTTCTTTTGCGGTGTGTTTGTCGAGATCTGATGAATTGTGGATTTATGACCAGATTATCTATGAATCTTGTTTGAGTTTCTTTTGATCTCTTATATTCATGATTTCATATCCTTGTAATTCTCTTCGAGTTGTGGGTTTCGTTTGGCCAACTTGATTTATAATTCTTGCAATGGGAGAAGTTCTTGGTTTTGGGTTCATACCGTGAGGTGACCTCACCCAGTGACAGAAGGGGTAGCGAGGCACGCATCGTGTTGTTGCCATCAAGGGTAAAAATATGGGGTTTTCATCATTGGTTTGAGATTATCCCTCTACATCATGTCATCTTGCTTAAAGCGTTACTCTATTCGTCATGAACTCAATACACTAGATGCATGCTGGATAGCGGTCGATGTGTGGAGTAATAGTAGTAGATGTAGAAAGTATCGGTCTACTTGACTCGGACGTGATGCCTATATGTATGATCATTGGCTTAGATATCGTCATGACTTTGCGCGGTTCTATCAATTGCTCGACAGTAATTTGTTCACCCACCGTTATATTTGCTATTTTGAGAGAAGCCTCTAGTGAACACTATGGCCCCCGGGTCTACTCCACACCATATTTTGAGCCTTACACTTTTTCTTCGTTGCACTTTCCGCCTTCAGATCTCACTTTGCAATCAATCTTGAAGGGATTGACAACCCCTATAAAGTGTTGGGTTCAAGCTCTTTTGTGTTTGCGCACGTACTCTGGACTTGACGAGATTCTCCTACTGGATTGATACCTTGGATCTCAAACTGAGGGAAATACTTATTGCTCTTGTGCTGCATCACCCTTTCCTCTTCAAGGGAAAAACCAACGCAAGCTCAAGAGACGACAGAAGGATCTCTGGCACCATTGCTAGGGAAAGGCTTTTGTTGTCGTAGCAGAAGGATTTCTGGCGCCGTTTTCGGGGAGGATCAAGTCAAGAACTCATCCAAGTAGGTGTCGCAAACTCATCTCTTGCATTTACTTTGTTTGCCAGCTGCCTCTCGTTTTCCTCTCCCCCACTTCACAATTTGCCTTTTTCATTCGCCTTTTCCGTTTGCCTTTTCGTTCGCCCTTTTTCTCGCTTGCTCTTTGTTCGCTTGTGTGCTTGCTTGCTTGCTGAAGTCACCATGAATGAAAACACCAAACTTTGTGACTTCTCTAATATTAATAATAATGATTTTATTAGTACTCCGATTACTCCCGCCACAAGTGCGGAGTCATACGAAATCAATGCCGCTTTGGTGAATCTTGTTATGAAAGAGCAATTCTCTGGCCTTCCTAGTGAAGATGCCGCATCCCATCTCAATACCTTCATTGAGATTTGCGATATGCAAAAGAAGAAAGATGTGGATAATGATGTGATTAAATTGAAGCTCTTTTCTTTCTTGTTGCGAGATCGTGCAAAAACTTGGTTTTCATCTTTGCCCAAAAATGGTATCGATTCTTGGGATAAGTGCAAAGATGCTTATATATCCAAGTATTTTCCGTCGGCTAAGATTATCTCTCTCCGTAATGATATCATGAATTTCAAGCAACTTGATCATGAACATGTTGCACAATCTTGGGAGAGAATGAAATTGATGATTAGAAATTGTCCCGCTCATGGCTTGAGTCTTTGGATGATTATACAAATCTTTTACGATGGCTTGAATTTCGCTTCTAGAAATATCTTGGACTCCGCCTCAGGTGGAACGTTCATGGAAATCACGTTAGGGGAATCCACAAAGCTCCTAGACAATATCATGATGAACTACTCTCAGTGGCACACTGAAAGGTCACCTACTAGTAAGAAGGTACACGCTATAGAAGAAATTAACTCGTTGAGTGCTAAGATGGATGAGTTAATGAATTTGGTTGCTAGTAGAAGTGCTCCTTTAGATCCTAATGATATGCCCTTGTCTTCTTTGATTGAGAGTAGCAACGCTAGCTTGGACGTTAATTTTGTTGGTAGGAATAATTTTGGCAACAATAATGCTTTTAGAGGAAACTATGTTCCTAGGCCTTTTCCTAGTAACTCCTCTAATAACTTTGGCAACTCCTACAACAATACTCATGGAAATTACAATAGGTTACCCTCTGATCTAGAGAGTAATATCGAAGAGTTTATCAACTCGCAAAAGATTTTCAATTCGTCCATAGAGGAATAACTACTCAAAATTGACGATTTGGCTAGGAGCGTTGATAGAATGTCTAGTGATATTGATGCTTTGAAAGTTAGATGTGCTCCACCCAAGATCAATATGGATGAAACTTTGAAAGCTATGCGTGTTTCCATGATTGAGAGCAAAGAAAGAACCGCCCAAATTCGTGCTAGACATGAATGGCTTAAAAAGGCGTGTTCTCGTGACAAGAATCACGAAGATCTTAAAGTGCTTGGTGTGACTCCCATTGAATCTTTGTTTTCTTGTGCCAAACCTAATGACTATGGGGCTGGATATGAATCCACTTTGGTTGAAAAGTGCCCCAATGATTCGGAGTACATCTATCTTGATGTTAGAAGCATTGAAAGTGGAGTAGAAGATATTAGAACTTTGAGTAGTAATGAAATTACTACTTTGGATTTCAAGGAGTTCAATTATGATAGTTGCTCCTTGATTGAATACATTTCCTTGATGCAATCCATGTTAAACTCTCCACACGCTTATAGCCAAAACAAGGCCTTTACCGATCATATCGTCGAAGCCATGATAAAATCTCTTGAAGAGAAACTTGAATTGGAAGTCTCTATCCCTAGAAAGCTTCATGATGAGTGGGAACCTACTATCAAAATCAAAATCAAAAACTATGAATGCAATGCTTTGTGTGATTTGGGTGCTAGTGTTTCCGCGATTCCAAAGTCTTTATGTGATGTTCTGGGTTTTAATGAGATTGAAGAGTGTTCTCTTAATTTGCATCTTGCAGATTCTACTGTCAAGAAACCCATTGGAAGGATCAATGATGTTCTTATTGTTGCAAATAGGAACTGTGTACCCGTGGATTTCATTGTGCTTGACATTGATTGCAATCCTACATGCCCTATTATTCTTGGCAGACCTTTCCTAAGGACTATCGGTGCTATCATCGATATGAAGGAAGGGAATATTAGATTTCAATTTCCTTTAAAGAATGGTATGGAGCACTTTCCTAGAAAGAAAATACGATTGCCTTATGAATCCATGATGAGGGCCACTTACGGTTTGAGCACCAAAGACGACGATACGTGATTCTATCGCTTTTATGCCTAGCTAAGGGCGTTAAACAATCGCGCTTGTTGGGAGGCAACCCAATGAATTTATCTTTTAATTTCTGTTTTGTTGTGTCCACACTTTCATAATTCTATTGTGATTGTGTTTTTTGTGTTTCTTTTTGTGTTTGAGCCAAGCAAAACCTTTATGACTAGTCTTGGTAATGGTTGTTTGATCGTGCTGGAAAAAGACAGAAACTTTTCGCTCACGAGATGATTTTTCATTTTTATTCAGAAAGAGCTTTTGAATTGATTCTTTTTGCTTCTGGTTGATATGCCTTTTTCCCAGGCAGTCGTAATTTTTCAAAAAAATTGAGGTACCACAAGTATACGAAGTATACAGATTGCTACAGACTGGTCTGTTTTTGACAAATTCTGTTTTTGTTGAGTTGGTTGCTTGTTTTGATGAAACTATGGATAGTGTCGGGGGGGTACTAGCCATGGAGAAGTGAGAATACAGTAGCCCAACACCAATATAGATAGAATTCAAGTTTGCTACAGTACCGAAAGAGGTGGTAGTTTGTTTTCTTGTGCAAATGTTATCACGAGTTTCTGTATAAGTTTTGTGTTGTGAAGTTTTTCAAGTTTTGGGTGATGTTCTCATGGAAAAAGAGATAAGGAGTGGAAAGAGCTCAAGCTTGGGGATGCCCAAGGCATCCCAAGCAAAATTCAAGGACACCAAAAGGCCTAAGCTTGGGGATGCCCCTGGAAGGCATCCCCTCTTTCGTCTTCAATCCATCGATAACATTACTTGGAGGTGTATTTTTATTCACCACATGATATGTGTTTTCCTTGGAGCGTCTGGTATCATAGGAGTCTTTTCTTTTTGTTGTGTAACAATCATCCTTGCTGCACACCGTTTTGAGAGAGAGAGACATGCACTCATCGTGATTTTGCTAGAATGCTCATAGTTCTTCACTTATATCTTTTGAGCTAGATAATTTTTCTCTATGTGCTTCACTTATATTTTTTAGAGCACGACGGTGCGTGACTTGGTAGGTGGCTTATGCTATGAAAGTAGTCCCAAAGGTGATAGGTACCCAAATAGGATGCAAAAACCTAAATATTCATGTGCATTGAGTAGAAAGAGAAGTCTTGATTCCCCTCAATTAGTTTTGAGACGTGGATTCGGTAATATTAAGAGTTATGTTAGTAAGGTGTTGTGAATCTAGAAATACTTGTGTTGAAGTTAGTGATACCCGTAGCCTGCACGTATGGTGAACCGCTATGTTAGGAAGTCGGAGCATAATTGATCTATTGATTGTCATCCTTTGTGTTGAGGTCGGGATCACGTGATGGTTAACACCTACCAATCCTTCCCTTAGGAGTATGCGTTTAGCACTTTGTTTCGATTACTAATAAAAACTTTTGCAACAAGTATGTGAGTTCTTCATGACTAATGTGAGTCCATGGTATAGATTCACTTTCACCTTCCACCATTGCTAGCCTCTCTAGTACCGCGCAATTCTTACCGGTGCACAAACCCACCATATGCCTTCCTCAAAACACACACCATACCTACCTACTATGGCATTTCATAGCCATTCCGAGATATATTGCCATGCAACTCCCACCGTTCCGTCTCATGACTTGTGTGGTCACTCTCGTATTGCCACTGCATGATCGTAAGATAGCTAGCGAGATGTTTCAACGTCATACACCAAGCTAGATCGTTGCACATCCCGGTACACTCCCGGAGGCATTTCCTATAGAGTCATTTCTAAGCTTTCAGCTGTGAGTAAATAAAAGTGTGATGATCATCATTATTAGAGCATTGTCCCATGTGAGGGGAAAAAAGAGGCCAAAGTGCCCAAATAAAAAAAAGAGAAAAGAGAAAAAAGAGGCCCAAGAGCCCAAATAAAAAAAAGAGAAAAAGAAAGAAGGGACAATGCTACTATCTTTTTCCACACTTGTGCTTCATAATAGCACCATGTTCTTCATGATTGAGAGCTTCTTGCTTTGTCACTACCATATGCTAGTGGGAATATTTATCATATAACTTGGCTTTTTTATTCCAATGATGGGCTTCCTCGAAATTGCCCTAGGTATTCGTGAGCAAGCAAGTTGGATGCACACCCACTAGTTCTCCTTTTGAGCTTTCACATACTTATAGCTCTAGTGCATCCCTTGTATGGTAATCCCTACTCATTCACATGTATATCTATTAATGGGCATCTCCATAGCCCTTTGATACGCCGAGTCAATGTGACCATCTCCTCCTTTTTTGTCTCACAACCACCACCACACTCTATTCCACCTATAGTGCTATATCCAGGGCTCACGCTCATGTATTGCGTGATAGTTATAAAAAGTTTGAGAAAGTAAGAGTGTGAAAACAATTACTTGGCCAATACCGGGGTTGTGCATGATTTACATTAGTTGTGTGAGGATGATGGAGCATAGCCAGACTATATGATTTTGCAGGGATAACTTTCTTTGGCCTTGTTATTTTGAAAGTTCGTGATTACCTTGCTAGTTTGCTTGAAGTATTATTAGTTTCATGTTAATAGCAAACTATTAGTTTGAATCTTATGAATCTGAACATTCATGTCACGTGAAACAAGTTGCAAAAAACAACTATGCTAGGTAGCATTCCACATCAAAAATTCATTCTTTATCACTTCCCTACTCGAGGATTTTTGATGGTTTCATGCTATTATCTTGTCAAACTTTGGATGTCTTGCATGCCTTTTATATATTTTTTGGGACTAACTTATTAACCGAGTGCCAAGTGCCAGTTCCTGTTTTTTCCATGTTATTGACCCCTTTCAGAGGAGGATTTTGAACGGAGTCCAAACGGAATGAAACTGCCAAAAAGATTTTTTCCGAAACAAAAAAAGATCGGGAAGCCGGAGAATCAGGGCAGGGGGGCTGCAGGGACCCCACAAGCCCTCATGGCACGGCCAGGGGGTCGTGCCTCCCTGGCTTGTGGGCTCCCTAGGCCACCTCTGCCCTAGGTTTTGCGCCTATATATTCCCTAAAATCCCACAAAAAATCAGGAGATCATCGAAAGTACTTTTCCGCTGCCGCAAGCTTCTGTCTCCGCAAGATCCCATCTGGGGCACGTTTTGGTGCCCTGTCGGAGGGGGGATTCAGACAAGGAGGGCTTCTTCATCAACACCATGACCTCTCCGATGATGCGTGAGTAGTTCACCATAGACCTACGGGTCCATAGCTAGTAGCTAGATGGCTTCTTCTCTCTCATGGATCTTCAATACCAAGTTCTCCATGATCTTCATGGAGATCTATCCGATGTAATCTTCTTTTGCGGTGTGTTTGTCGAGATTCGATGAATTGTGGATTTATGATCAGATTATCTATGAATCTTATTTTAGTTTCTTCTGATCTCTCTTATGCATGATTTGATATCCTTGTAATTCTCTTCGAGTTGTGGGTTTTGTTTGTCCAACTAGATCTATGATTCTTGCAATGGGAGAAGTGCTTGGTTTTGGGTTCATACCGTGCGGTGACCTCACCAAGTGACAAAAGGGGTAGCGAGGCACGCATCGTGTTGTTGCCATCAAGGGTAAAAAGATGGGGTTTTCATCATTGGTTTGAGATTATCCCTCTACATCATGTCATCTTGCTTAAAGCGTTACTCTGTTCGTCATGAACTCAATACACTAGATGCATGCTGGATAGTGGTCGATGTGTGGAGTAATAGTAGTAGATGCAGAAAGTATTGGTCTACTTGTCTCGGACGTGATGCCTATATGTATGATCATTGCCTTAGATATCGTCATGACTTTGCGCGGTTCTATCAATTGCTCGACGGTAATTTGTTCACCCACCGTAATATTTGCTATTTCGAGAGAAGCCTCTAGTGAACACTATGGCCCCCGGGTCTACTCCACACCATATTTTCAGCCTTACACTTTTTCTTTGTTGCACTTTCCGCCTTTAGATCTCACTTTGCAATCAATCTAGAAGGGACTGACAACCCCTTTAAAGCGTTGGGTGCAAGCTCTTTTGTGTTTGCGCAGGTACTCTAGACCTGACGAGATTCTCCTACTCGATTGATACCTTGGTTCTCAAACTGAGGGAAATACTTACTGCTCATGTGCTACATCACCCTTTCCTCTTAAAGAGAAAAACCAACACAAGCTCAAGAGACGACAGAAGGATCTCTGGCACCGTAGCAGAAGAATTTTGGCACCGTTGCCGGGGAGGATCAACTTAAGAACTCATCCAAGTAAGTGTCGCAAACTCATCTCTTGCAATTACTTTTTTGCCTCTCGGTTTCCTCTCCCCCACTTCTGAAAAAACCAAAAAATTACAAACAAAATCTTTGCCTTTTTCGTTCGCCCTTTTCTTGCGTTTGCCTTTTCTTTGCTTGTGTGCTATGTGCCTTTAATATGCTTGCATCTTCGCTTGCTGAAAATCAAGTGATATGGATCCAAAACCACTCGCTATTCTCTTTAAGAGATCCAATTATGTTGAACCAATTGCTAGTGAGTTGAGTGCACTTGACTTTCTCTATGGAGTTTTGTTTGAGATGCGTGAATCTGAAAATCGTGATGAAGAAATTTATGAAGTGATTCATGAGGGCTCCTTGAATGAAAAGCATGATTGCAATGGTTTCACTATGATTTCTATTAGTGTCAATCACGCTAAAAATATGCAAAACCCTAAGATTGGGGATGCTAGTTTTGCTATGTCCTCTACTTGTTGCAATAATCATGAATGGGGTGATGATTTTTCTTATGATCTTGAAAATTTGTTTAAACCTCATGATGAATATGGTATTTGCAATATTATTGAAAGTGGGTTTGGAGAAGTCATGACTTTAGTTGATGATAATCCCACTATTTTTGAAGAGCGTCAACTTTGCATGCATGTGGATCATGAAAATAATATCCTATGGGATAGCTATATTGTTGAATTTGAATATGATCCCACATGTAATTGATGTGAGAGAGGAAAATATTGTGGTAGAAACTTTCATGTTACCAAATTACCTCTCGTTATGTTGAGATTGCTATTGTCTCTTTCTTCTTCCTTGCATATGGTAACTATTGGTTGTCTTGACAATCTGTTTTCCTATAAAATGCCCATGCATAGGAAGTATGTTAGACTTAGATGTGATTTTCACATGCTTTATGATGCTCTCGTTGTGCTTCAATTCTTGTCTTTTGTGTGAGCATCATTGAATTATCAATGCCTAGCTAAGGGCGTTAAACAATAGCGCTTGTTGGGAGGCAACCCAATGAATTTATATTTTTCTTTCTGTTTTGTTGCGTCCACACCATCACAATTCTGTTGTGATTGTCTTTTTTGTGTTTCTTTTTGTGTTTGAGCCAAGCAAAACCTTTATGACTAGTCTTGGTGATGGTTATTTGATCCTGCTGGAAATAGACAGAAACTTTTCACTCACGAGATGATTTTTCATTTTTATTCAGAAAGATCTTTTGAGTTGATTCTTTTTGCTGCTGGTTGATATGCCTTTTGCCCAGACAGTCGTAAGTTTTCAGAATTTTTGAGTTACCAAAAGTATACGAAGTATACAGATTGCTACACACTGGTCTGTTTTTGACAGGTTCTGTTTTTGTTGAGTTGGTTGCTTGTTTTGATGAAACTATGGATAGTATCGGGGGGTACTAGCCATGAAAACGTGAGAATACAGTAATCTAACACCAATATAAATAGAAATCAAGATTGCTACAGTACCTAAAGAGGTGGTAGTTTGTTTTCTTGTGCTAATGTTATCACGAGTTTTTGTTTAAGTTTTGTGTTGTGAAGTTTTCATGTTTTGGGTGATGTTCTCATGGACAAAGAGATAGGAGTCGAAAGAGCTCAAGCTTGGGGATGCCCAAGGCATCCCAAGCCAAATTCAAGGACACCAAAAAGCCTAAGCTTGGGGATGCCCCGGGAAGGCATCCCCTCTTTCGTCTTCAATCCATTGGTAACATTACTTGGAGCTATATTTTTATTCGCCACATGATATGTGTTTTGCTTGGAGCGTCTTGCATCGTAGGAGTCTTTTATTTTTGTTGTGTCACAATCATCCTTGCTACACACCTTTAGAGAGAGACATGCACTCATCGTGATTTTGCTAGAATGCTCATAGTGCTTCACTTATATCTTTTGAGCTAGATAATTTTTCTCTATGTGCTTCACTTATATTTTTTAGAGCACGACGGTGCGTGACTTGGTAGGTGGCTTATGCTATGAAAGTAGTCGCAAAGGTGATAGGTACCCAAACAGGATGCAAAAACCTAAATATTCATGTGCATTGAGTAGAAAGAGAAGTCTTGATTCCCCTCAATTAGTTTTGAGACGTGGATTCGGTAATATTAAGAGTTATGTTAGTAAGCTGTTGTGAATCTAGAAATACTTGTGTTGAAGTTAGTGATTCCCGTAGCATGCACGCATGGTGAACCGCTATGTTAGGAGGTCGGAGCATAATTAATCTATTGATTGTCATCCTTTGTGTTGAGGTCCGGATCACGCGATGGTTAACACCTACCAACCCTTCCCCTAGGAGTATGCATTTAGCACCTTGTTTTGATTAATAATAAAAACTTTTGCAACAAGTATGTGAGTTCTTCATGACTAATGTGAGTCTGTGGTATAGATGCACTATCACCTTCCACCATTGCTAGCCTCTCTAGTGCCGCGCAATTCTCGTCGGTGCATAAACCCACCATATGCCTTCCTCAAAACAGCCACCATACCTACCTACTATGGTGTTTTCATAGCCATTCCGAGATATATTGCCATGCAACTCCCACCGTTCCGTCTCATGACTTGTGCCGTCACTCTCATATTACCATTGCATGATCGTAAGATAGCTAGCGATATGTTTCAACGTCATACGCCAAGCTAGATCGTTGCACATCCCGGTACACTGCCGGAGGCATTTCCTATAGAGTCATCATCGTTCTAAGCTTTGAGATGTGAGTAAATAAATGTGTGATGATCATCATTAGAGCATTATCCCATGTGAGGAAAAAAAAGAGGCCAAAGAGCCCAAATAAAAAAAGAAAAAAAAGAGGCCCAAGAGCCCATAAAAAATAAAAAAATAAAGAGAAAAAGAGAGAAGGGACAATGCTACTATCTTTTTCCACACTTGTGCTTCATAATAGCACCATGTTCTTCATGATTGAGAGCCTCTCGTTTCGTCACCACCATATGCTAGTGGGAATCTTCATTATATAACTTGGCTTGTATATTCCAATGATGGCCTTCCTCAAAATTCCCCTAGGTCTTCTGAGTAAGCAAGTTGGATGCACACCCACTAGTTCTCCTTTTGAGCTTTCACATACTTATAGCTCTAGTGCATCCTTTGTATGGCAATCCCTACTCATTCACATTGATATCTATTAATGGGCATCTCCATAGCCCTTTTATACGCCAAGTCAATGTGACCATCTCCTCCTTTTTGTCTCACAACCACCACCACACTCTATTCCACCTATAGTGCTATATCCATGGCTCACGCTCATGTATTGCGTGATAGTTATAAAAAGTTTGAGAAAGTAGGAGTGCGAAAACAATTACTTTGCGAATACCGGGTGTCGTGGTTTTGTCACGGCAGATGTCCTCGTGAAAGGACTTAGAGATGGAGCCATCGCACCTTGGTGGCAACTCGAAGGGGGTGAGCGAAAGCGAGACTCAGATTTACCCAGGTTCGGCCCCTCGTGAGGAGGTAAAAGCCTACGTCCTGCTATATATGGATTGATGGTGGTTTCGATTACAAGGAGGTCGTAACTCGCCTGACCTAGTTCTCGATTCTCTCTAAGTCGCCTGATCTCTCCCTGGGACTCGCCTTTATATACAGGTCGAGGCCCTAGGGTTTACAAAGTCCTGACATTCTACTCTTTGTGACTTTCCTTATCTTTAAGTCGTCGTGTTCCCCACAACCAGGAACTTTCTTGGTAACCCATCATCCGCACGTCCTCTCGAACCGCCATGAGCATGTGGGCCACGGGATGGGCAGCTAATGGAGAGTCGCCCCTTTGGTGACCCGGCCCACTAGGGGCGGGTCACCCATAGGTAATATCCCCAACATTAGGCCCCAGATTGTCTTGAATTCATTCATGTCAATACACTCCCATCAAATTGGGGCGACTCTCCCCATTTCTATCCTTCAACGAATGACAAGTCGCCACCCATTGTCACCTAATCTCAGTCGCCATGGAATACTAGATGATATCACCTCATCCCCTTAGTTCCGGGGTTCTCACCTCTGCAACCCTCAACGGATCTTTCGCTCATAATTACTTATCCCGAAAATCTAGGCGCCATCATCGCAACCTCTGACTTGTCGCCTTGATTTCCGCCTCGACAGCCTCGATTTCCGTTCCTACCCTTTAAATAACAAGGGAAATGGGGGGAGGAAACCCCGTCACCAACCTCCATCTCTCCCTCGTCTTCCTCGCGCACTTCGTCTCCGAGCACCAGCGCCACGGCGTCGTCTCCGGCTCGTGGAGCTTCTCCATCGACCGCGACCTTCCGTGCATCAAGGAACACGAAGCACTGCGCATTCGTCCCCGACACCGATCTCCTACTCTCAGGTACACATATTTCCTCCATTTAGGGTTAGGCCGAGAATGCCATGACTGTAGTCTATTGCGAACTAGCTTCCACAATGCGATGAACACGCTTATACGCTTTAGATCCGTCCCATGCTCTTGTGATTGACCTTAGGAAGTAGCGGCTTCGGCCATTTTAATCATGTCCTTTCTCCAACTTAAACCTACATACTGCAGACCCAACACTGTCGCTGCGTTATGTGCATAGTTCACTATCATTATTCCAGGCAATATCCTTCTATTTTGACCTATTCGTAGATCCACAATTTACTGCCTGTCTTTAGAAACACGTTTGTTCATCTGCTCAGAATATCTCTAAGGAAGAAAACACCTCTGAGAGTCGTTGTTTAGCTCCAGCCTTCATAGCGACTTAGTTTTATTACTATAGCTATGACACCTTCTCTTTCAGTCTGAAGGGCGAGTTAGAATACTTTTGAAGATACACCCATAGATCGCCCAAATAACAGGCTATGATATACGTCAACCATTTGGCGGGTTACCAAATCTTTTACGAACACCGTAGACCCATACCAGCGGGTTAGAACATTTCCTAGTCTTTTACTAAGTCGCCTTGTTCCCCTCTCTTTTGTAGTCATGGCCAATACAAAGTGTGACTGGTTACCAACCAAAGTCGACGACGCCACGCTTGAGAAGTTTGTCAAGGCGGGTCTCCTTGACAGCAAGGAAACCATTGGTTGGAGAACCGCCCCGGGCGAGTTCACTCCCAACCCTGCTCCAGGAGAAGTAGTAATCTTTTCCGATTACCTTGAGCGCGGTTTTAAACCGCCCGGGTCAAAGTTTTTCAGGGACGTCATGCATTTCCTCAACGTCCATCCTCAAGATCTGGGACCCAACTCCATCAGCAACCTATGCCAGTTCCAGGTCTTCTGCGAAGTATATTTGCACAGGGAACCTGTGATCCCCTTATTCTGGAACTTTTTCCATCTAAACCGCTAGACCGAGTTTCCCAATGGTCCCAACCATGAGGTCGGAGGAGTCAACATCCAAAGACACCGCGAACGTAAATTTTTGACAGTTCTTCTTCCCAGCCATCCCAAAGGCTGGGTCGAGTCATGGTTATAATGCCGAGACACTTGTCCACCTGGCGTGAACCCTCTCCCGGGCTTCAGAGCAGACCGCCTGCCCATGGACTTCAAATTTCCCGATAAGCTCACAGAAGAAGAAGAGTCGGAGTTTATCCCAATCTTCTCCGAGTTGAAATCTCTAAACAACAACGGGCTCGTCGGGATCAACGTATTACGTTGCTGGATAGAATGGTACATCCTTCCCCTGAGTCGCCGAGATGGGCTGATGTATGACTATGATGGCACAATAGACCATCCACGGTGCTTCAGTCGCCACAAACTCTCAGAGAGAGAAATTGTCGGAGTCATCAAGAAACAAATCGGCGAAACCTTGGAAGAATGCGCCAAGATTGGTCTTAAGGCCTTCTGCCGCGCCAACCCGGTGCCACCAGTAAGAATCCAAGCTGCCCTTTGTCTCTTTTATGCTTAACAATGTTCTTGGCTTAAGATTTTCCTCTATCCATCAGAAAACCTATGTATTTTGGTGAAGGGGACCCAAAGCGGCCGCCCCAAAGTCCACCAAGCCACCGCCAAAAAAGAAGAAGACGGTGAGCAAAAATAAAACCGCCACCAAAGATTCATCTTTTGTTGGCGACTCACAAGCGGACGAGGCACATTCACACGTAAGGTTTTCCCTTTACTCATCATCTATGTGTTCCGACTTACATTTATACCATGCATCCTTATGTGTAGGGCGAGGACCATGAGAGCAAAAATGATGCAGTCGAGGTAATTTCCATTTCTTCTAACTCACCTTCTCCTTCCCCTAGACCAGCCAGTCGGATCTGCAGAAAGGTGCCCATGTCTCACCCACATACTTATATGGACCCTGATTTCCTTTTGAAGAAAGCAAGATTTACCCCCACGCGCAAGACCCGTAGTCTCTCTGGCGACTTGATCACCGGACTGCCTGAGAAGACAACCGGTCGGAAACGCACCAGCGAGGTACATTCTTGTTTTATCATACCCTTTGTCGTGTAAAATATGACTCGCCACTTTGTCAACCTCAAGCCTTTGTTCTGTCAGACTTCTCCCCCTACATCTGGTGACTCGGCAATATCTGCTCTACCGCCGATGATTCGTGTGCAAGGGTGAGTCTTCTTTGCTAATCCAATTTTTTTCTAAACAATGATATGTGCTTTTAATCTTGGTGCTTTTGTCGCAGGGCACAAGCAAAGAGAAGAAAACCGGTGACTCACCTTCTGCTCCCCGAACATCTGACACCTTAGGCACGAGCACCTCTGTTCCTGAGACTGATGAAGAGCAAACGGCGGCTCAGGATATTCCTGTGGACGATATTCCTGAAACCCGGGATGACTCGCCCGTCATTTTGAAAGAGATCTCTCGTAAGAGTAACCCGCCAAGCCCTCTCAAGGCGACCAACGATCCAGACATCGTGGTCACTGGCATTGGCTACTCCACTCCTCAAACTGTAGTGCTTTCCAAACATACCTCCAAGGCAACTCGCCTTTCTCCTGATGAAGACACAGACACCCTCAAGCTCCCCCAATATGAGAAGCTGGAATTCGACCAACTTTGTTCCGGCTTCACAAGTCATCTAGAAAGGGATTACGAACTGAACAAGAGCTTGATCCATCTTCTGAGGACTAAACAAGAGGTACGTATGTTGATGTATTTTCCTACACCCATTAGCCTTCCAAGGGTCGGCTCATATTTTAAAAGATGAGTCGGGTCTTTGAATAAAAAATCTTCAACCTGTAGTCCCCAAGGGCCGGGTCATCTTTTGGAAGATGAGTCGGGTCTTGTTTTAGAGGAAAAGCTTCAACCTGTAGCCCCCAAGGGTCGGGTCATATTTTGGAAGATGAGTCGGGTCTTGTATTAGAGAAAAAGCTCCAACCTTTAGCCCCCAAGGGCCGGCTCATCTTTTGGAAGATGAGTCGGGTCTTGTATTAGAAAAAATCTCCAACGTGTAGCCCCCAAGGGCCGGGTCATCTTTTCGAAGATGAGCCGGTTTTTTCATACGGTATGATTTTGATAAAAGTCATACATTAGCCCCCAAGTATCAGGAGTATTGCTTGCAGTAATGCTGAAACTTGTCTCCCCAAATTTGATGTGGAGGAGTCTGTGACACAGACTGAGTCAGCGATGGCCGATTTAAAGAAAAATCTGGCTGAACAACAGGATGCCCACTCCGAGTTGGAGACGAAATTCCACTTACTGCAGACTGAGCTGGAGAAGATGAAGGCCGACCGGAAAAAAATTGAGAAGAAAGCCAAGGTCGATCAAGCCGCCATTCCTAAGCGTGATGAGCAGGCTCGCGAGAAATTGGAAGCCGCCTAGCAAGAGCTAACCGGCTTAAAAAAGCATGTGTCCAATATGACAGGCGCCATGTTTGGTAAGCGTTATCCTTTGACTGCTTGATTAACTAATCTGGTATCAAAAATTATCAAATACTGATGTACCCTTTGCAGGTGCACGAGCCGCCAATCTTCCGGACGACTGCTTGCTTAAGTTAAAAGCCATATATACCTTTGCTAAGCAGCTATACACTGGGGGCGTGCTGACAATCAAGGCAGTGATGGGCAACAAGGGACCAGTGATGACCATCAACAGATGCTCGGCTTCCTGTCTACATTGCCTCCTCAGATAGAGGAATTAAAAAGATCAGCCGCCCGAAAGGGAGTGTTGAACACCCTGAGTCGATGCTTAGCGTACGCCCCTGAGCTCAAAACCGAAGAAATAGCCGCCGGCTACCCCAAGCTAAAAGATGACGGGTCAGAATTCACAGAGGTGAACTATCACCGAACCATCGTAGAATCTCGCTATGCGGCGACTCAACTGGCAGCCAGTTTACATCTGAACAAATACCAAGACGCCTATGACGAGAACAAAAAGAAGGTGATGCCTCCTTCATATGAAACTGCTAGCCTCGTTCCTAGTCGGCCCAAGAATCCTTTTGATCTTGACATGGACCAATCTCTCTCCCTTGATGATGAAGATGAGTTCATTGCCTTGTCCAAGTGTAACTGGAAGCTGGGCGATTTACGAATAGAAGGCGGGGAGAGCTCAAGGCAAGGTGACTCGACGGCGGACTGATTCGCCCATGGATCCTTCCTTCACTGGGGGGTGACAACCATTCTGGCCATGAGAGCCATGTAATAGCCTTGTTAGTGTGTGTGAAACACCAAGTATGTCGTATTATTTTTTGATGGAACCACTGGTAGTCCTTGAATCTATGCATGAATCGCCTGCAATTTTTGATAAACCAAGGAATGTCTCAATGTGAGAAACAAATTTTTCCTCGTATGTTAGGAAAAACAGCAGCTGAGTCAGTAAGTGCATGGTCAGGAATAAACCAGCCCCCTAGATCATGGCAAGAAATAAATTAGCCCCCGGGGTATGGCGAGAAATAAATCAGCCCCCGGGTTATGGCGAGAAATACGAGCCGGGGCGAGTTATAATCAAAGCCAGCTCAAAGATATGTTGAGAAACCTGGTGATCTTGTCATCAAGAAGTAAAAAAATTATCGACTCAATGAGTTTCGATAGGATAAGACGAGTTTGCAAAACTCTAGTGTTACCCTTAGTAAGCTTTTGCAAAAAAGCCTTGTTGTTTTAGACCGGCTGATCAGGCGCGAGTCAAGCTTCAGTGAAGCAGGTTCAATAAACCAATCGTTTCTCTATTTCCCATGTGTGACTCTGGTCGGTACCTTTTATGTTTTAACCAAGGCAAGTTCAGGGTCCAAATAACGGATTGACTCGCCTTGAGTACATAGGTCCATGTGGCGACTTGTTCAACACACAGTCCAGTATAACCATTTGTAATGCGGTAATTTTTCACCAGCCAAGAGGGTATTCAGGCTTAACTCAGTGAGTGGAAGCCCCCAAGTGACCTATGATTTAGGAAGAAACCGGGCATAGGGTTACAGAAGCGTATATGCTCTTACTGCAAAGCAACTTGGGGACTAGTAGCCCCCAAGTAAGTTGGCTTAATTCTCAAAACCATATAAGGCGCCTATGTTTGGATCGTGCGACGTGGCAACGTTGGTCCTCTTTGGCTTTTATCAAAGCCTAGTTTTGAAGCAAGTGCAATATGGCGACTTACGCTCTTTGACTTTAATAGCGTCCATGTTTGGGCGACTTATAGAACAATAAAGACTCGTGCTTTCAAAAGCTGAAACGGCAAAGGACCCCAAAGTTCGTGGGTGACGGCTTTATTGCTTCCATAATTCATGGATTACAATTTGCTGAAAACTGATAAAGAAAAAGGTGGGAGCTCATGGCTCTAAGTGTAGTAAGGCCGCAGATGGGCTATGTTCCACGGGCGAGTTGTCTCAACCTCTGTAGTTGGCCGATCTGGGCGAAGATCCATCAGATAGTATAGCCGTTCCGAGGATTCTTGCTGACGACAAACGGTCCTTCCCATGGAGGTGATAGCTTGTGCATACCAGTATGATCTTGAATCAAACGGAGCACCAAGTCGCCTTCTTGGAAAGCTCGGCTCTTGACCCGGCGACTATGATAACATCGCAAGTCCTGTTGGTAACTCGCCGATTGTGACGCGGCCAAGTCACGTTCCTCCTCCAAGGCGTCTATCGAGTCTTGTCGCGCCAACTCGTTGTCCTGCTCCACATAGGCGGCGACTCGTGGGGAACCATGTTTGATGTCACTTGGTAACACCGCTTCTGCCCCATAGACCAGAAAGAAAGGAGTAAAACCCGTGGAGCAGTTTGGAGTTGTCCTGATACTCCACAGTACTTATGGCAACTCCTCGACCCAACATCTTGGTGTGCGTTCCAAAGGCACCATGAGCCGAGGCTTAATCCCCCGTAATATTTCCTGATTCGCCCTTTCTGCCTGTCCATTGGACTGGGGATGTGCAACCGCGGAAACATCAAGCCGGATATGCTCTCGTGAACAGAACTATTGCATTGCACCTTTGGATAGGTTAGTACCATTGTCAGTAATGATACTATGAGGATATCCGAATCTGAAAATCAGTTTCTTCAAGAATTTGACGGTCGTATCAGCGTCACAACTGCTGACAGGTTCCGCTTCCACCCACTTGGTAAATTTGTCAACCGCCACCAATACGTGACTCTTTTTGGTGGAATACATCTTGAAGGGACTGACCATATCAAGCCCCCAGACTGCAAATGGCCAAGTGATTGGTATCATTCACAATTCCTGAGCCGGCACATGCATCTGGCGTCCAAACTTTTGGCAGCCATCACATCGGCGAACGATCTCCTCTGCGTCTGCATGAGCCGTCAGCCAATAAAACCCATGTCTGCAGGCTTTAGAAACCAAGGATCGGGACCCAGCATGATGAACACAGTCGCCCGCGTGAATCTCATTGAGGATGATACATCCTTCTTCAGAAGAGACGCATCTTTAAAATACCCCCGAGGTGCTTCGTTTGTGTAACTCGCCATTGTGTATGACCATGGATTTACACCGACGAACGATTTGGCGAGCTAGCAACTCGTCCGTTGGTAACTCGCCTCTTGTGAGGTACACCATGTAGGGAATCGCCTAGTCTGGAGTAGCATGAAGAGCCGCCACGAGTTGAGACTCGGGGTCCAGTACCTCTAAATCTTCCTCCGAAGACAGTTTCACTGAAGGGTCATGTAATATATCCAAAAAGACATTGGGAGGAACCGGCTTACGCTGCAAACCAAGGCGGGAAAGAGCGTCCGCTGCTTCGTTAAGCCGTCGGTCGATGTGATCCACTTGATAGCCATTGAAGTGACCCGCCACATCTGACACAGCTCGTCTGTAAGCCGTCATCAGAGGGTCTCGTGAATCCCAGGTGCCAAAAACCTGCTGCGCCACCAGATCTGAATCGCCCAAACATCTCACTCGTGTGAGATTCATCTCTTTGGTGAGTCGCAAACCATGGAGCAAAGCTTCGTATTCTGTTGCATTATTGGTAAATGGGAACATGAGCCGAAGGACATAGCAAAACTTGTCACCTTGAGGCGAGGTTATCACCACACCAGCCCCCGAGCCTTCCAACTGTCTGGACCCATCGAAATAGATGGTCCCATACGTAAGATCTGGTCTCTCCTTAGGGATTTGTAACTCGGTCCAATCATTGATGAAGTCCACGAGTGCTTGAGATTTGATGGCTGTCCGAGGCGTATATCGCACCTGATGGGATCCAAGCTCGATGGCCCACTTAGCAATCCGTCACGTAGCCTCTCGGTTCTGTATGATGTCGCCGAGGGGGCAGAGCTGACGACCGTGATCGGGTGTTTCTGGAAGTAATGCTTCAGCTTTCGACTCGCCATGAACACCCCAAAAACCAACTTTTGCCAATGTGGGTAGCGTTGCTTGGAAAGGGTGAGGACCTCGCTGCTGAAATACACCGGTCGCTGGACCGGGTACTCCTTTCCTTCTTCCTTTCGCTTGACAACTACTGCCACGCTGACCGCTTTGGAATTAGATGTAATGTACAGGAGCATAGGTTCCTTGTCTTCCGGAGCCGCCAACACTGGCGGGTTAGCCAATTGTCACTTCAAGGCTTCGAAGGCTTCATTGGCCTCGTCTGTCCATAAAAAACGATTAGTTTTCCTGAGCAGTTGGTAAAGAGGGATGGCCTTCTCCCCAAGGCGACTTATGAAGCGGCTCAAGGCCGCGATACGACCCGCCATACGCTGCACCTGATTAACGTTGGTTGGTTTCCTAAGTGAGGTAATTGCCTCAATCTTGTCCGGGTTGGCCTCAATGCCACGCTCTGATACCAAGAAACCCAATAACTTCCCCGCAGGGACATCAAAAACACACTTGGTGGGGTTAAGCCTCATCTGGTAAACGTGCAGGTTGTCGAAGGTTTCTTTGAGATCCTCCAAGAGCGACTCCTTGCGGTGAGACCTGACCACAATGTCGTCCACATAAGCGTGGACGTTACGGCCTATCTGGTTGTGTAAGCAGTTTTGGATGCAGCGCTGGTCAGTCGCCCCCGCACTCTTGAGCCCAAACGGCATGGACACGTAACAGAAAGCTCCGAATGGGGTTATGAAGGATGTCTTCTCCTGATCTTCCACCGCCATCTTTATCTGATGGTATCCCGAATAAGCGTCCAAGAAACACAGACGTTCGCAACCCGCCGTCGAATCAATAATTTGATCAATGCGAGGAAGGGCGAAAGGATCCTTCGGGCAGGCTCTGTTAAGGTCAGTGTAATCAATGCACATGCAGAAAGTGTTGTTCTTCTTGACCACCAGGACCGGGTTAGCTAGCCATTCAGGATGGAAAACCTCGATGATGAACCCAGCGGCAAGGAGCCGGGCTACTTCATCTCCGATCGCCTTACGGCGTTCTTCATTAAACCTGCGAAGGTACTACCGCACTGGCTTAACTTTAGGGTCAGTATTAAGATGGTGCTCAGTGAATTCTCTCGGTACACCCGGCATGTCAGAAGGTTTCCATGCAAAGATGTCCCGATTCTCACGGATGAATTCGATGAGCGCGCTTTCCTATTTGGAGTCGAGACCCGCCCCAATAGTGAACTGCTTGGTGGAGTCGCCTGGCGTAAAGTCGATAACCTTGGTGTCGTCCATTGGTTTAAACTTGAGAGGCGGCTCAGAATCGATAGTCGGCCTTTTGAGCAGTGTCATGTCCGCCGGTTTGACGTTGGATTGGTGAAATTTGAGCTCCTCGGCCGCGTAAGCCGACTCGGCATAAGCCGTGTCTCCTTCTTCACACTCTTGGGCTATCTTCTTGTCGCCGTGGACGGTAATAGGACCCTTGGGTCCGGGCATCTTGAGCTTGAGATAAACATAGCATGGGCGGGCCATGAACCTGGCGTACGCCGGCCGTCCAATCAACGCATGATAGGGGCTCTTGATTTTGACCACCTCGAACAGGAGGGACTCGCTCCTGTAGTTCGACTCCGTGCCAAAAGCCACGTTAAGTTTAATCCGCCCAATCGGGTACGCTGACTTACCAGGGACAATGCCGTGGAAGACCGTGGATGATGGCATCAGGTCCTTTTCCAAGAGGTTCATCCACCGGAAAGTGTCGAAATACAGGATGTTGATGCTGCTGCCCCCATCCATGAGGACCTTGGAGAGGGTGTATCCCCCGACCTGGGGAGCCACGACCAGGGCTAAGTCGCCAGGGTTGTCCACTCGGGGTGGATGGTCTTCCCTGCTCCATGTTATGGTTTTCTCAGACCAGTGAAGGTATCGGGGGAGCGCCGGCTCAGCTACGAAAGTTCTATGCCTCACCTTATGATCCCGCTTACAGGTGTTGGTGGTGAACACGTGGTACTACTCGTTGTTCAATTGTTTGGGGTTATTTTGGAACCCGCGTCGATCCTCCTGCCGTTGGGGGTCTCCTTGGGGGGGGGGGGTTGTTGGAACACTCCCGGTGGGTGGTACTGCTGGTTATGAACTTGGTATTGGCAAGCATTGGGCTATGACCCGCCCTGTGGTCCTTGGTTAGGAAAAACCCCGAACGTGACCTGGCATGACCCGGACGCGCTCGGTTGTTCTTGTCGCTGGCCCTGCTCGCTGCCTTGACTTCTCCTGAGCGCCTTGGCCCGGAACTCTTGCATCACGTAGCAATCTTCCCACGAGTGAGTCGCCGGTCCTTCGGTCGTGGCGTGCTGCGGGCACGGTCCTTTGAGCATTTCATGGTAATTACGCGGTTTTTCCCACTAAAGCCCCGCTTCTTATGACGTGGGTTTGCGTTGCCGGTATTAGTATTAGCCACAAATTCTGTGGGACCTTCCTATTGCATCTTCTAGCCATGCCCGCCATGGTGGTGATTGACCCGGTTTTAAAACTAGGAATGGCCCTTGTGTAACTCACCCTTCCTGGCGGTACTAATTTTGTGGTTGCCCTCTCGAGGATCCTTGGTGTCGTCCGACTCAGCATATCTGGTAAGGGCGTCCATTAACTCGCCCATGTCCTATACCTTTCGCTTAAGTCTCCCTAGATTCAGTACCAAAGGTTCGTAATGGCAGTTCTTCTCCAGGATCAACACTGCGTGAGCCACCGAAATGCCTTCCGATGAATGAATAACTTCCGCGACCCGCCGGGTCCAATGGTGGGCCGACTCATCCGGTCGCTGGATGCAGTGTTGTAAGTCGACGATAGTCATTGGGTGCTTGCAGGTCCCTCTGAAGTTCTTGATGAAGCGCTCCTTCAGCTCCGCCCAAGTGTTGATGGAGTTGGGCAGCAGGTTTTTCAGTCACATGTGTGCCGTCCCTTCAAGCATCATAGTGAAGTATTTAGCGCAGTCCGCCTCGCTTACGTCAAGCATATCCATCGCGAGTTCGTAGCCCTCGATCCATGACCCGGGTTCGAGATCCAGCGAGTAGTTGGGAACCTTCATGGGCCCTTTGAAGTCCTTCGGCATGCGCTCGTTGCGCAAAACTGGCGCGAGACACGATACCCCAATGTGCTTGCCCCCAACGTCCAGGGGCACGGGAGGTGACGGTATGTAAGCCGGGTAAGCCTGACCCACCATGGCCATTGGCTCCATGTGTCGCGCGGCTCGCGCTGCATCCACAATATCCTGGGCTCGCGTGTCGGGCATCCCGAGCGGGTCGTGTTGGGGCAGTCATCGCGGCCCACTGGTTACTGCGGGGAAGTCCTCATGGCGACTTCTGGTGTGACTTGCCTAAGGCGTGGAGTGTAGCCGATCAAGGCTATGGGAATACTGTTGGGGAACGTCGCATGGGAAACAAAAAATTTCCTACGCGCACGAAGACCTATCATGGTGATGTCCATCTACGAGAGGGGATGAGTGATCTACGTACCCTTGTAGATCGTACAGCAGAAGCGATTAGGGATCGCGGTTGATGTAGTGGAATGTCCTCACGTCCCTCGATCCGCCCCGCGAACAATCCCGCGATCAGTCCCACGATCTAGTACCGAACGGACGGCACCTCCGCGTTCAGCACACGTACAGCTCGACGATGATCTCGGCCTTCTTGATCCAGCAAGAGAGACGGAGAGGTAGAAGAGTTCTCCGGCAGCGTGACGGCGCTCCGGAGGTTGGTGATGATCTTGTCTCAGCAGGGCTCCGCCCGAGCTCCGCAGAAACACGATCTAGAGGAAAAACTATGGAGGTATGTGGTCGGGCAGCCGTGAGAAAGTCGTCTCAAATCTGCCCTAAAAGCCCCATATATATAGGAGGAGGGAGGGGGACCTTGCCTTGGGGTCCAAGGGAACCCCAAGGGGTCGGCCGAGCCAGGGGGGAGGACTCTCCCCCCCCCCAAACCGAGTCCTACTTGGTTTGGTGGGAGGGAGTCCTTCCCCCTTCCCACTTCTTCCTCTTTTTTTTTCTTCCTTTGATTTTTCTTCCTTGGCGCATAGGATTTGATGGGCTGTCCCACCAGCCCACTAAGGGCTGGTGTGACCCCCACAAATACCTATGGGCTTCCCCGGAGTGGGTTGCCCCCCTCCGGTGAACTCCCGGAACCCATTCGTCATTCCCGGTACATTCCCGGCAACTCTGAAAACCTTCCGATAATCAAATGAGGTCATCCTATATATCAATCTTCGTTTCTGGACCATTCCGGAAACCCTCGTGACGTCCGTGATCTCATCCGGGACTCCGAACAACATTCGGTAACCAACCATATAACTCAAATACGCATAAAACAACGTCGAACCTTAAGTGTGCAGACCCTGCGGGTTCGAGAACTATGTAGACATGACCCGAGAGACTCCTCGGTCAATATCCAACAGCGGGACCTGGATGCCCATATTGGATCCTACATATTCTACGAAGATCTTTATCGTTTGAACCTCAGTGCCAAGGATTCGTATAATCCCGTATGTCATTCCCTTTGTCCTTCGGTATGTTACTTGCCCGAGATTCGATCGTCAGTATCCGCATACCTATTTCAATCTCGTTTACCGGCAAGTCTCTTTACTCGTTCCGTAATACAAGATCCCGTAACTTACACTAAGTTACATTGCTTGCAAGGCTTGTGTGTGATGTTGTATTACCGAGTGGGCCCCGAGATACCTCTCCGTCACACGGAGTGACAAATCCCAGTCTTGATCCATACTAACTCACCTAACACCTTCGGAGATACCTGTAGAGCATCATAGTCACCCAGTTACGTTGCGACGTTTGATACACACAAAGCATTCCTTCGGTGTCAGTGAGTTATATGATCTCATGGTCATAGGAATAAATACTTGACACGCAGAAAACAGTAGCAACAAAATGACACGATCAACATGCTACGTCTATTTAGTTTGGGTCTAGTCCATCACGTGATTCTCCCAATGACGTGATCCAGTTATCAAGCAACAACACCTTGTTCATAATCAGAAGACACTGACTATCATCGATCAACTGGCTAGCCAACTAGAGGCATGCTAGGGACGGTGTTTTGTCTATGTATCCACACATGTAAATGAGTCTTCATTCAATACAATTATAGCATGGATAATAAACTATTATCTTGATACAGGAATTATAATAATAACTATACATTTATTATTGCCTCTAGGGCATAATTCCAACAGTCTCCCACTTGCACTAGAGTCAATAATCTAGCCCTCACATCACCATGTGAATTACATTGTAATAAATCTAACACCCATACAGTTCTGGTGTCGATCATGTTTTGGCCGTGGAAGAGGCTTAGTCAGCGGGTCTGCTACATTCAGATCCGTGTGCACTTTGCATATATTTACGTCCTCCTCCTCGACGTAGTCGCGGATGAGGTTGAAGCGTCGTTTGATGTGTCTGGTCTTCTTGTGAAACCTTGGTTCCTTTGCTAAGGCAATGGCACCAGTGTTGTCACAGAACAAGGTTATTGGATCCAGTGCACTTGGCACCACTCCAAGATCCGTCATGAACTGCTTCATCCAGACACCCTCCTTAGCCGCCTCCGAGGCAGCCATGTATTCCGCTTCACATGTAGAATCTGCTACGACGCTTTGCTTGGAACTGCACCAGCTTACTGCACCCCCATTAAGAATAAATACGTATCCGGTTTGCGACTTAGAGTCGTCCGGATCTGTGTCAAAGCTTGCATCGACGTAACCTTTTACGGCGAGCTCTTCGTCACCTCCATACACGAGAAACATCTCCTTAGTACTTTTCAGGTACTTTAGGATATTCTTGACCGCTGTCCAGTGATCCACTCCTGGATTACTCTGGAACCTGCCTGCCATACTTATGGCCAGGCTAACATCCGGTCTAGTGCACAGCATCGCATACATGATAGAGCCTATGGCTGAAGCATAGGGGACGGAGCGCATATGCTCTCTATCTTCATCAGTTGCTGGGCACTGAGTCTTACTCAATCTCGTACCTTGTAACACTGGCAAGAACCCTTTCTTGGACTGTTCCATTTTGAACCTCTTCAAAACTTTATCAAGGTATGTGCTTTGTGAAAGTCCTATCAGGCGTTTTGATCTATCCCTATAGATCTTAATGCCTAGAATGTAAGCAGCTTCTCCTAGGTCCTTCATAGAGAAACTTTTATTCAAGTAACCTTTTATGCTCTCCAAAAGCTCTACGTTGTTTCCAATCAGTAATATGTCATCCACATATAATATTAGAAACGCCACAGAGCTCCCACTCACTTTCTTGTAAATACAAGATTCTCCAACCACTTGTATAAACCCAAATGCTTTGATCACCTCATCAAAGCGTTTGTTCCAACTCCGAGATGCTTGCACCAGTCCATAAATGGATCGCTGGAGCTTGCACACCTTGTCAGCATTTTTAGGATCGACAAAACCTTCGGGTTGCATCATATACAACTCTTCCTTAAGGAAACCGTTAAGGAACGCCGTTTTGACATCCATCTGCCAAATTTCATAATCGAAAAATGCAGCTATTGCTAACATGATTCTGACGGACTTAAGCATCGCTACGGGAGAGAAAGTCTCATCGTAGTCAATTCCTGGAACTTGTGAAAAACCCTTTGCCACAAGTCGAGCTTTATAAACGGTCACATTACCGTCAGCGTCCGTCTTCTTCTTAAAGATCCATTTGTTCTGAATAGCCTTGCGGCCCTCAGGAAGTATCTCCAAAGTCCATACTTTGTTCTCATACATGGATCCTATCTCGGATTTCATGGCTTCTAGCCATTTGTTGGAATCTGGGCCCACCATTGCTTCTTCATAATTTGCAGGTTCATTGTTGTCTAACAACATGATTGTCAAGACGGGATTACCGTACCACTCTGGAGCAGCGCGTGATCTCGTCGACCTGCGTGGTTCAACAGAAACTTGAACTGGAGTTTCATGATCATCATCATTAACTTCCTCCTCAACCGGCGTCGCAATCACAGGGGTTTCCCCTTGCCCTGCGCCACCATCTAGAGGGATGAGAGGTTCGACAACCTCGTCAAGTTCTATCTTCCTCCCACTCAATTCTCTCGAGAGAAACTCCTTCTCGAGAAAAGTTCTATTCTTAGCAACAAACACTTTGCCCTCGGATTTGAGATAGAAGGTGTACCCAACTGTCTCTTTTGGGTAGCCTATGAAGACGCACTTTTCCGCTTTGGGTTCCAGCTTTTCAGGCTGAAGCTTTTTGACATAAGCATCACATCCCCAAACTTTAAGAAACGACAACTTTGGCCTTTTGCCATACCACAGTTCGTATGGTGTCGTCTCAACGGATTTCGATGGTGCCCTATTTAAAGTGAATGCAGCTGTTTCTAATGCATAACCCCAAAACGATGACGGCAAATCAGTAAGAGACATCATAGATCGCACCATTTCTAATAAAGTACGATTACGACGTTCGGACACACCATTACGCTGTGGTGTTCCAGGCGGTGTTAACTGCGAAACAATTCCACATTGTCTTAAGTGAGTACCAAACTCGAAGCTCAGATATTCACCCCCACGATCAGACCGTAGGAACTTGATCTTCTTGTTACGATGATTTTCTACTTCACTCTGAAATTGCTTGAACTTTTCAAATGTTTCAGACTTGTGCTTCATTAAGTAGACATAACCATATCTACTCAAATCGTCAGTGAAGGTGAGAAAATAACGATATCCGCCGCGTGCCTCCACGCTCATCGGACCACACACATCGGTATGTATGATTCCCAATAAGTCACTTGCACGCTCCATTGTTCCGGAGAACGGAGTTTTAGTCATCTTGCCCATGAGGCATGGTTCGCAAGTGTCAAGTGAATCAAAGTCAAGTGACTCCAAAAGTCCATTAGCATGGAGTTTCTTCATGCGCTTTACACCAATATGACCCAAGCGGCAGTGCCACAAAAATATGGCGCTATCATTGTTTACTCTAACTCTTTTGGTCTCAATGTTATGTATATGCGTATCGCTATCGAGATTCAATATGAACAATCCTCTCACATTCGGTGCATGACCATAAAAGATGTTACTCATAGAAATAGAACAACCATTATTCTCAGACTTAAAAGAGTAACCGTCTCGCAATAAACAAGATCCAGATATAATGTTCATGCTCAACGCAGGCACTAAATAACAATGATTTAAGTTCATCACTAATCCCGATGGTAGGTGAAGTGACATGGTGCCGACGGCGATTGCATCAACCTTGGAACCGTTTCCTACGCGCATCGTCACTTCGTCTTTCGCCAGCCTCCGTCTATTCCGCAGTTCCTGCTTCGAGTTGCAAATGTGAGCAACAGAACCGGTATCGAATACCCAGGCACTACTACGAGAGCTGGTTAAGTACACATCAATAACATGTATATCAAATATACCTGATTTTTCTTTGCCCGCCTTCTTATCTGCCAGATACTTGGGGCAATTGCGCTTCCAGTGACCCATACCCTTGCAATAGAAGCACTCTGTTTCAGGCTTAGGTCCAGCCTTGGGTTTCTTCGGCGGATTGGCAACAGGCTTGCCGCTCTTCTTCGAATTGCCCTTCTTGCCTTTGCCGTTTCTCTTGAAACTAGTGGTCTTGCTCACCATCAACACTTGATGTTCTTTACGGAGTTCAGACTCTGCGACTTTCAGCATCGCAAACAACTCGTCGGGAGACTTGTTCATCCCTTGCATGTTGTAGTTCAACACGAAGCTTTTATAGCTTGGCGGCAGTGATTGGAGGATTCTGTCAGTGATAGCTTCTTGCGGGAGTTCAATCCCCAGTTCAGCTAGACGGTTTGAGTACCCAGACATTTTGAGCACATGTTCACTGACAGACGAGTTTTCCTCCATCTTGCAAGCATAGAATTTATCGGAGGTCTCATACCTCTCGATCCGGGCGTTCTTCTGAAAGATGAACTTCAACTCCTGGAACATCTCAAATGCTCCATGACGCTCAAAGCGACGTTGAAGTCCCGGTTCTAAGCCATACAAGACTGCACATTGAACTATTGAGTAGTCCTCCTTACGCGCTAACCAAGCGTTCTTAACATCCTGATCAGCCGTAGCGGGTGGTTCATCTCCTAGCGCAGCATTAAGGACATAATCCTTCTTTCCAGCTTGTAAGATTAGCTTAAGATTACGAGCCCAGTCTACAAAGTTGCTTCCATCATCTTTCAACTTAGCTTTCTCTAGGAACGTATTAAAATTGAGGATGACACTTGCGTGAGCCATGATCTACAACACAAATATATTCAAAGTGGACTTAGACTATGTTCAAGATAATTAGAGTTCAACTTAATCAAATTACATGCTAAACTCCCACTCAAAAAGTACATCTCTCTAGTCATTTGAGTGGTTCATGATCCACCTACACTATCCCAAGTCCGATCATCACGTGAGTCGGGAGTAGTTTTAGTGGTAAGCATCCCTATGCTAATCATATCATCTATATGATTCATGATCGACCTTTCGGTCTCATGTGTTCCGAGGCCATGTCTGCACATGCTAGGCTCGTCAAGCTTAACCCGAGTGTTCCGCTTGCGCGACTGTTTTGCACCCGTTGTATGTGAACGTTGAGTCTATCACACCCGATCATCACGTGGTGTCTCGAAACGACGAACTGTAGCAACGGTGCACAGTCGGGGAGAACACAATTTCGTCTTGAAATTTTAGTGAGAGATCACCTCATAATGCTACCGTCGTTCTAAGCAAAATAAGGTGCATAAAAGGATTAACATCACATGCAATTCATAAGTGACATGATATGGCCATCGTCACGTGCTTCTTGATCTCCATCACCAAAGCACCGGCACGATCTTCTTGTCACCGGCGCCACACCATGATCTCCATCATCATGATCTCCATCAACATGTCGCCATCGGGGTTGTCGTGCTACTTATGCTATCACTACTAAAGCTACATCCTAGCAAAATAGTAAACGCATCTGCAAGCACATATGTTAGTATAAAGACAACCCTATGGCTCCTGCCGGTTGCCGTACCATCGACGTGCAAGTCGATATTTCTATTACAACATGATCATCTCATACATCCAATATATCACATCACATCATTGGCCATATCACATCACAATCATACCCTGCAAAAACAAGTTAGACGTCCTCTAATTTTGTTCTTGCATGTTTTACGTGGTGACCAAGGGTATCTAGTAGGATCGCATCTTACTTACGCAAACACCACAACGGAGATATATGAGTTGCTATTTAACCTCATCCAAGGACCTCCTCGGTCAAATCCGATTCAACTAAAGTTGGAGAAACCGTCACTTGCCAGTCATCTTTGAGCAAAGGGGGTTACTCGTAACGATGAAACCAGTCTCTCGTAAGCGTACGAGTAATGTCGGTCCAAGCCGCTTCAATCCAACAATACCGCGGAATCAAGAAAAGACTAAGGAGGGCAGCAAAACGCACATCACCGCCCACAAAACCTTTTGTGTTCTACTCGAGAAGACATCTACGCATGAACCTAGCTCATGATGCCACTGTTGGGGAACGTCGCATGGGAAACAAAAAATTTCCTACGCGCACGAAGACCTATCATGGTGATGTCCATCTACGAGAGGGGATGAGTGATCTACGTACCCTTGTAGATCATACAGCAGAAGCGATTAGGGATCGCGGTTGATGTAGTGGAACGTCCTCACGTCCCTCGATCCGCCCCGCGAACAATCCCGCGATCAGTCCCACGATCTAGTACCGAACGGACGGCACCTCCGCGTTCAGCACACGTACAGCTCGACGATGATCTCGGCCTTCTTGATCCAGCAAGAGAGACGGAGAGGTAGAAGAGTTCTCCGGCAGCGTGACGGCGCTCCGGAGGTTGGTGATGATCTTGTCTCAGCAGGGCTCCGCCCGAGCTCCGCAGAAACACGATCTAGAGGAAAAACTATGGAGGTATGTGGTCGGGCAGCCGTGAGAAAGTCGTCTCAAATCTGCCCTAAAAGCCCCATATATATAGGAGGAGGGAGGGGGACCTTGCCTTGGGGTCCAAGGGAACCCCAAGGGGTCGGCCGAGCCAGGGGGGAGGACTCTCCCCCCCCCCCCAAACCGAGTCCTACTTGGTTTGGTGGGAGGGAGTCCTTCCCCCTTCCCACTTCTTCCTCTTTTTTTTTCTTCCTTTGATTTTTCTTCCTTGGCGCATAGGATTTGGTGGGCTGTCCCACCAGCCCACTAAGGGCTGGTGTGACCCCCACAAATACCTATGGGCTTCCCCGGAGTGGGTTGCCCCCCTCCGGTGAACTCCCGGAACCCATTCGTCATTCCCGGTACATTCCCGGCAACTCCGAAAACCTTCCGATAATCAAATGAGGTCATCCTATATATCAATCTTCGTTTCCGGACCATTCCGGAAACCCTCGTGACGTCCGTGATCTCATCCGGGACTCCGAACAACATTCGGTAACCAACCATATAACTCAAATACGCATAAAACAACGTCGAACCTTAAGTGTGCAGACCCTGCGGGTTCGAGAACTATGTAGACATGACCCGAGAGACTCCTCGGTCAATATCCAACAGCGGGACCTGGATGCCCATATTGGATCCTACATATTCTACGAAGATCTTTATCGTTTGAACCTCAGTGCCAAGGATTCGTATAATCCCGTATGTCATTCCCTTTGTCCTTCGGTATGTTACTTGCCCGAGATTCGATCGTCAGTATCCGCATACCTATTTCAATCTCGTTTACCGGCAAGTCTCTTTACTCGTTCCGTAATACAAGATCCCGTAACTTACACTAAGTTACATTGCTTGCAAGGCTTGTGTGTGATGTTGTATTACCGAGTGGGCCCCGAGATACCTCTCCGTCACACGGAGTCACAAATCCCAGTCTTGATCCATACTAACTCAGCTAACACCTTCGGAGATACCTGTAGAGCATCATAGTCACCCAGTTACGTTGCGACGTTTGATACACACAAAGCATTCCTCCGGTGTCAGTGAGTTATATGATCTCATGGTCATAGGAATAAATACTTGACACGCAGAAAACAGTAGCAACAAAATGACACGATCAACATGCTACGTCTATTTAGTTTGGGTCTAGTCCATCACGTGATTCTCCCAATGACGTGATCCAGTTATCAAGCAACAACACCTTGTTCATAATCAGAAGACACTAACTATCATCGATCAACTGGCTAGCCAACTAGAGGCATGCTAGGGACGGTGTTTTGTCTATGTATCCACACATGTAAATGAGTCTTCATTCAATACAATTATAGCATGGATAATAAACTATTATCTTGATACAGGAATTATAATAATAACTATACATTTATTATTGCCTCTAGGGCATAATTCCAACAGTCTCCCACTTGCACTAGAGTCAATAATCTAGCCCTCACATCACCATGTGAATTACATTGTAATAAATCTAACACCCATACAGTTCTGGTGTCGATCATGTTTTGGCCGTGGAAGAGGCTTAGTCAGCGGGTCTGCTACATTCAGATCCGTGTGCACTTTGCATATATTTACGTCCTCCTCCTCGACGTAGTCGCGGATGAGGTTGAAGCGTCGTTTGATGTGTCTGGTCTTCTTGTGAAACCTTGGTTCCTTTGCTAAGGCAATGGCACCAGTGTTGTCACAGAACAAGGTTATTGGATCCAGTGCACTTGGCACCACTCCAAGATCCGTCATGAACTGCTTCATCCAGACACCCTCCTTAGCCGCCTCCGAGGCAGCCATGTATTCCGCTTCACATGTAGAATCTGCTACGACGCTTTGCTTGGAACTGCACCAGCTTACTGCACCCCCATTAAGAATAAATACGTATCCGGTTTGCGACTTAGAGTCGTCCGGATCTGTGTCAAAGCTTGCATCGACGTAACCTTTTACGGCGAGCTCTTCGTCACCTCCATACACGAGAAACATCTCCTTAGTACTTTTCAGGTACTTTAGGATATTCTTGACCGCTGTCCAGTGATCCACTCCTGGATTACTCTGGAACCTGCCTGCCATACTTATGGCCAGGCTAACATCCGGTCTAGTGCACAGCATCGCATACATGATAGAGCCTATGGCTGAAGCATAGGGGACGGAGCGCATATGCTCTCTATCTTCATCAGTTGCTGGGCACTGAGTCTTACTCAATCTCGTACCTTGTAACACTGGCAAGAACCCTTTCTTGGACTGTTCCATTTTGAACCTCTTCAAAACTTTATCAAGGTATGTGCTTTGTGAAAGTCCTATCAGGCGTTTTGATCTATCCCTATAGATCTTAATGCCTAGAATGTAAGCAGCTTCTCCTAGGTCCTTCATAGAGAAACTTTTATTCAAGTAACCTTTTATGCTCTCCAAAAGCTCTACGTTGTTTCCAATCAGTAATATGTCATCCACATATAATATTAGAAACGCCACAGAGCTCCCACTCACTTTCTTGTAAATACAAGATTCTCCAACCACTTGTATAAACCCAAATGCTTTGATCACCTCATCAAAGCGTTTGTTCCAACTCCGAGATGCTTGCACCAGTCCATAAATGGATCGCTGGAGCTTGCACACCTTGTCAGCATTTTTAGGATCGACAAAACCTTCGGGTTGCATCATATACAACTCTTCCTTAAGGAAACCGTTAAGGAACGCCGTTTTGACATCCATCTGCCAAATTTCATAATCGAAAAATGCAGCTATTGCTAACATGATTCTGACGGACTTAAGCATCGCTACGGGAGAGAAAGTCTCATCGTAGTCAATTCCTGGAACTTGTGAAAAACCCTTTGCCACAAGTCGAGCTTTATAAACGGTCACATTACCGTCAGCGTCCGTCTTCTTCTTAAAGATCCATTTGTTCTGAATAGCCTTGCGGCCCTCAGGAAGTATCTCCAAAGTCCATACTTTGTTCTCATACATGGATCCTATCTCGGATTTCATGGCTTCTAGCCATTTGTTGGAATCTGGGCCCACCATTGCTTCTTCATAATTTGCAGGTTCATTGTTGTCTAACAACATGATTGTCAAGACGGGATTACCGTACCACTCTGGAGCAGCGCGTGATCTCGTCGACCTGCGTGGTTCAACAGAAACTTGAACTGGAGTTTCATGATCATCATCATTAACTTCCTCCTCAACCGGCGTCGCAATCACAGGGGTTTCCCCTTGCCCTGCGCCACCATCTAGAGGGATGAGAGGTTCGACAACCTCGTCAAGTTCTATCTTCCTCCCACTCAATTCTCTCGAGAGAAACTCCTTCTCGAGAAAAGTTCCGTTCTTAGCAACAAACACTTTGCCCTCGGATTTGAGATAGAAGGTGTACCCAACTGTCTCTTTTGGGTAGCCTATGAAGACGCACTTTTCCGCTTTGGGTTCCAGCTTTTCAGGCTGAAGCTTTTTGACATAAGCATCACATCCCCAAACTTTAAGAAACGACAACTTTGGCCTTTTGCCATACCACAGTTCGTATGGTGTCGTCTCAACGGATTTCGATGGTGCCCTATTTAAAGTGAATGCAGCTGTTTCTAATGCATAACCCCAAAACGATGACGGCAAATCAGTAAGAGACATCATAGATCGCACCATTTCTAATAAAGTACGATTACGACGTTCGGACACACCATTACGCTGTGGTGTTCCAGGCGGTGTTAACTGCGAAACAATTCCACATTGTCTTAAGTGAGTACCAAACTCGAAGCTCAGATATTCACCCCCACGATCAGACCGTAGGAACTTGATCTTCTTGTTACGATGATTTTCTACTTCACTCTGAAATTGCTTGAACTTTTCAAATGTTTCAGACTTGTGCTTCATTAAGTAGACATAACCATATCTACTCAAATCGTCAGTGAAGGTGAGAAAATAACGATATCCGCCGCGTGCCTCCACGCTCATCGGACCACACACATCGGTATGTATGATTCCCAATAAGTCACTTGCACGCTCCATTGTTCCGGAGAACGGAGTTTTAGTCATCTTGCCCATGAGGCATGGTTCGCAAGTGTCAAGTGAATCAAAGTCAAGTGACTCCAAAAGTCCATTAGCATGGAGTTTCTTCATGCGCTTTACACCAATATGACCCAAGCGGCAGTGCCACAAAAATATGGCGCTATCATTGTTTACTCTAACTCTTTTGGTCTCAATGTTATGTATATGCGTATCGCTATCGAGATTCAATATGAACAATCCTCTCACATTCGGTGCATGACCATAAAAGATGTTACTCATAGAAATAGAACAACCATTATTCTCAGACTTAAAAGAGTAACCGTCTCGCAATAAACAAGATCCAGATATAATGTTCATGCTCAACGCAGGCACTAAATAACAATGATTTAAGTTCATCACTAATCCCGATGGTAGGTGAAGTGACATGGTGCCGACGGCGATTGCATCAACCTTGGAACCGTTTCCTACGCGCATCGTCACTTCGTCTTTCGCCAGCCTCCGTCTATTCCGCAGTTCCTGCTTCGAGTTGCAAATGTGAGCAACAGAACCGGTATCGAATACCCAGGCACTACTACGAGAGCTGGTTAAGTACACATCAATAACATGTATATCAAATATACCTGATTTTTCTTTGCCCGCCTTCTTATCTGCCAGATACTTGGGGCAATTGCGCTTCCAGTGACCCATACCCTTGCAATAGAAGCACTCTGTTTCAGGCTTAGGTCCAGCCTTGGGTTTCTTCGGCGGATTGGCAACAGGCTTGCCGCTCTTCTTCGAATTGCCCTTCTTGCCTTTGCCGTTTCTCTTGAAACTAGTGGTCTTGCTCACCATCAACACTTGATGTTCTTTACGGAGTTCAGACTCTGCGACTTTCAGCATCGCAAACAACTCGTCGGGAGACTTGTTCATCCCTTGCATGTTGTAGTTCAACACGAAGCTTTTATAGCTTGGCGGCAGTGATTGGAGGATTCTGTCAGTGATAGCTTCTTGCGGGAGTTCAATCCCCAGTTCAGCTAGACGGTTTGAGTACCCAGACATTTTGAGCACATGTTCACTGACAGACGAGTTTTCCTCCATCTTGCAAGCATAGAATTTATCGGAGGTCTCATACCTCTCGATCCGGGCGTTCTTCTGAAAGATGAACTTCAACTCCTGGAACATCTCAAATGCTCCATGACGCTCAAAGCGACGTTGAAGTCCCGGTTCTAAGCCATACAAGACTGCACATTGAACTATTGAGTAGTCCTCCTTACGCGCTAACCAAGCGTTCTTAACATCCTGATCAGCCGTAGCGGGTGGTTCATCTCCTAGCGCAGCATTAAGGACATAATCCTTCTTTCCAGCTTGTAAGATTAGCTTAAGATTACGAGCCCAGTCTACAAAGTTGCTTCCATCATCTTTCAACTTAGCTTTCTCTAGGAACGTATTAAAATTGAGGATGACACTTGCGTGAGCCATGATCTACAACACAAATATATTCAAAGTGGACTTAGACTATGTTCAAGATAATTAGAGTTCAACTTAATCAAATTACATGCTAAACTCCCACTCAAAAAGTACATCTCTCTAGTCATTTGAGTGGTTCATGATCCACCTACACTATCCCAAGTCCGATCATCACGTGAGTCGGGAGTAGTTTTAGTGGTAAGCATCCCTATGCTAATCATATCATCTATATGATTCATGATCGACCTTTCGGTCTCATGTGTTCCGAGGCCATGTCTGCACATGCTAGGCTCGTCAAGCTTAACCCGAGTGTTCCGCTTGCGCAACTGTTTTGCACCCGTTGTATGTGAACGTTGAGTCTATCACACCCGATCATCACGTGGTGTCTCGAAACAACGAACTGTAGCAACGGTGCACAGTCGGGGAGAACACAATTTCGTCTTGAAATTTTAGTGAGAGATCACCTCATAATGCTACCGTCGTTCTAAGCAAAATAAGGTGCATAAAAGGATTAACATCACATGCAATTCATAAGTGACATGATATGGCCATCGTCACGTGCTTCTTGATCTCCATCACCAAAGCACCGGCACGATCTTCTTGTCACCGGCGCCACACCATGATCTCCATCATCATGATCTCCATCAACATGTCGCCATCGGGGTTGTCGTGCTACTTATGCTATCACTACTAAAGCTACATCCTAGCAAAATAGTAAACGCATCTGCAAGCACATATGTTAGTATAAAGACAACCCTATGGCTCCTGCCGGTTGCCGTACCATCGACGTGCAAGTCGATATTTCTATTACAACATGATCATCTCATACATCCAATATATCACATCACATCATTGGCCATATCACATCACAATCATACCCTGCAAAAACAAGTTAGACGTCCTCTAATTTTGTTCTTGCATGTTTTACGTGGTGACCAAGGGTATCTAGTAGGATCGCATCTTACTTACGCAAACACCACAACGGAGATATATGAGTTGCTATTTAACCTCATCCAAGTACCTCCTCGGTCAAATCCGATTCAACTAAAGTTGGAGAAACCGTCACTTCCCAGTCATCTTTGAGCAAAGGGGGTTACTCGTAACGATGAAACCAGTCTCTCGTAAGCGTACGAGTAATGTCGGTCCAAGCCGCTTCAATCCAACAATACCACGGAATCAAGAAAAGACTAAGGAGGGCAGCAAAACGCACATCACCGCCCACAAAACCTTTTGTGTTCTACTCGAGAAGACATCTACGCATGAACCTAGCTCATGATGCCACTGTTGGGGAACGTCGCATGGGAAACAAAAATTTTCCTACGCGCACGAAGACCTATCATGGTGATGTCCATCTACGAGAGGGGATGAGTGATCTACGTACCCTTGTAGATCATACAGCAGAAGCGATTAGGGATCGCGGTTGATGTAGTGGAACGTCCTCACGTCCCTCGATCCGCCCCGCGAACAATCCCGCGATCAGTCCCACGATCTAGTACCGAACGGACGGCACCTCCGCGTTCAGCACACGTACAGCTCGACGATGATCTCGGCCTTCTTGATCCAGCAAGAGAGACGGAGAGGTGGAAGAGTTCTCCGACAGCGTGACGGCGATCCAGAGGTTGGTGATGATCTTGTCTCAGCAGGGCTCCGCCCGAGCTCCGCAGAAACACGATCTAGAGGAAAAACTATGGAGGTATGTGGTCGGGCAGCCGTGAGAAAGTCGTCTCAAATCTGCCCTAAAAGCCCCATATATATAGGAGGAGGGAGGGGGACCTTGCCTTGGGGTCCAAGGGAACCCCAAGGGGTCGGCCGAGCCAGGGGGGAGGACTCTCCCCCCCCCCCCCCCAAACCGAGTCCTACTTGGTTTGGTGGGAGGGAGTCCTTCCCCCTTCCCACTTCTTCCTCTTTTTTTTCTTCCTTTGATTTTTCTTCCTTGGCGCATAGGATTTGGTGGGCTGTCCCACCAGCCCACTAAGGTCTGGTGTGACCCCCACAAATACCTATGGGCTTCCCCGGAGTGGGTTGCCCCCCTCCGGTGAACTCCTGGAACCCATTCGTCATTCCCGGTACATTCCCGGCAACTCCGAAAACCTTCCGGTAATCAAATGAGGTCATCCTATATATCAATCTTCGTTTCCGGACCATTCCGGAAACCCTCGTGAAGTCCGTGATCTCATCCGGGACTCCGAACAACATTCGGTAACCAACCATATAACTCAAATACGCATAAAACAACGTCGAACCTTAAGTGTGCAGACCCTGCGGGTTCGAGAACTATGTAGACATGACCCGAGAGACTCCTCGGTCAATATCCAACAGCGGGACCTGGATGCCCATATTGGATCCTACATATTCTACGAAGATCTTTATCGTTTGAACCTCAGTGCCAAGGATTCGTATAATCCCGTATGTCATTCCCTTTGTCCTTCGGTATGTTACTTGCCCGAGATTCGATCGTCAGTATCCGCATACCTATTTCAATCTCGTTTACCGGCAAGTCTCTTTACTCGTTCCGTAATACAAGATCCCGTAACTTACACTAAGTTACATTGCTTGCAAGGCTTGTGTGTGATGTTGTATTACCGAGTGGGCCCCGAGATACCTCTCCGTCACACGGAGTGACAAATCCCAGTCTTGATCCATACTAACTCAACTAACACCTTCGGAGATACCTGTAGAGCATCTTTATAGTCACCCAGTTACGTTGCGACGTTTGATACACACAAAGCATTCCTCCGGTGTCAGTGAGTTATATGATCTCATGGTCATAGGAATAAATACTTGACACGCAGAAAACAGTAGCAACAAAATGACACGATCAACATGCTACGTCTATTTAGTTTGGGTCTAGTCCATCACGTGATTCTCCCAATGACGTGATCCAGTTATCAAGCAACAACACCTTGTTCATAATCAGAAGACACTGACTATCATCGATCAACTGGCTAGCCAACTAGAGGCATGCTAGGGACGGTGTTTTGTCTATGTATCCACACATGTAAATGAGTCTTCATTCAATACAATTATAGCATGGATAATAAACTATTATCTTGATACAAGAATTATAATAATAACTATACATTTATTATTGCCTCTAGGGCATAATTCCAACAAATACTGCACGTGCTGAACCACGGCCGTTTTTAGCATCTCGATGGCGTTTCTGGCTTCTATCTCGGTCGGGGTGTTTCCGTAGATCGGAAGGGACTCCAGGTGGCGGGTCGCTGCCAGCACATTGTCGACGGGATTCGAGAAGTGACCCCGCGGCGTCTGGAACCGAGTCACATGGGCATCCATTGGCTGAGTCGACGGTGGATTGGGCGGTGGAACCGCTCCTCCCCTTGGGATTGTTTGTAAAGGGCGATCAGGACCCGCCCCGGGGGTGCGCGGAGTGTCGAAAAGGCAAGCTGGGTGTAAGTCGGTCGGGATGCGCCCATTGTGCCTCCTTTAGTGAACGGCGTTAGACGCGCGTGCTGTATCTCGAGCCGCCAGCCGTCGGTGTTCAGCCGCTCTGTCTCCGCCGCGACCGCGGCTTGCTGCGTCTCAATCCTGGCGGCTTCTACCTCCATGTCCCGCTGTGCCTTGGCCATTGCCTCCCGCAGCTTAGTTAGCTCGGCGTTGGCAGACTCCTGATTTTCAGACGTGATCGTGGTTGCCATGAGGCTGGCGATCTCCGCCGCTAGCTCTGTCATGGTTTGTGCTGGGGGTTTGGATGTTCCCCCGATCTCGTTATTGCGAGTTGGATTCTGCTAAGGCTGCGCTGACCCCGCCATGTAGATGGCGATTTGCCGGCGAGACCTCTCGAAGACCTCGAGATCCATTGCTAACGACAGCCCCCCGAGTTGTCCTTCCTTAAGAGGGTGGATCGATTCCATCTCACCCATGGATGACTCGCCATCAGAATTTACAGGGGTGATCTCTTGGCCCACCACTTCGTCTTGCGCGTCGTCTCCCTGCGTAAAACCGACGAAAACATGGCGACTCTTGTTCCGCCGTGTAATGGGGAGGACGTACCTGGCCGGCTCGACAATGTCGGTGGACATGTCTGGCTCAGGCACAGGCGTCCCGATCATGCCGATGAAGACGTTGATGTTACCGAAGGGGACTCGGCAGCCAGATTTGACGGAATCGGCCTCCGGCTCCCACAGCAAGTTGTCGATGTAGTACTTCCCGCGGTGGCTCTTAGTCATGATGCCGACCGCATAGCTTTCTAACCCTGGTAGGGCTCCCTTCGAGAACTCAACTCCACCATGCGCTAGCCCCACGGTGGGCGCCAACTGTCGTGGTATTGTCACGGCAGATGTCCTCGTCAAAGGACTTAGAGAAGGAGCCATCGCACCTTGGTGGCGACTCGAAGGGGGTGAGCGAAAGCAAGACTCGGATTTACCCAGGTTCGGCCCCTCATGAGGAGGTAAAATCCTACGTCCTGCTATATACGGATTAATGGTGGTTTCGATTACAAGGAGGGCGTAACTCGCCTAACCTAGTTCTCAATTCTCTCTAACTCGCCTGATCTCTCCCTGGGACTCTCCTTTATATACAGGTCGAGGCCCTAGGGTTTGCAAAGTCCTGACATTCAACTCTTTGTGACTTTCCTTATCTTTAAGTCGATGTGTTCCCCACGACCAGCAACTTTCTTGGTAAGCCATCATCCGCACGTCCCCTCGAACCGCCATCAGCATCTGGGCCACAGGACGCGCAGCTAATGGTGAGTCGCCCCTTTGGTGACCCGGCCCACTAGGGGCGGGTCACCCATAGGTAATATCCCCAACACCGGGGTTGTGCATGATTTACATTAGTTGTGTGAGGATGATGGAGCATAGCCAGACTATATGATTTTGGAGGGATAACTTTCTTTGGCATTGTTATTTTGAAAATTCATGATTACCTTGCTAGTTTGCTTGAAGTATTATTGTTTTCATGTCAATAGCAAACTATTGTTTTGAATCTTACGGATCTGAACATTCATGTCACATGAAAGAAGTTCCAAAGGAAAACTATGCTAGGTAGCATTGCACATCAAAAATTTCATTCTTTATCACTTCCCTACTCGAAGACGAGCAGGAGTTAAGCTTGGGGATGCTTGATACGTCTCCAACGTATCTATAATTTTTTATGGTTTCATGCTATTATCTTGTCAAACTTTGGATGTTTTGTACGCCTTTTATATCTTTTTTGGGACTAACTTATTAACTCAGTGCCAAGTGCCAGTTCCTGTTTTTCCATGATTTTTACCCCTTTCAGAGGAGGATTTCAAACGGAGTTCAAATGGAACGAAACTTCCAAAAAGATTTTTTCTGAAACAGAAGAATATCGGGAACCGTGAGAATCAGGGCAGGGGGCCAGCAGGGAGCCCACAAGCCCCCTAGCCGCGGCCAGGGGGCGCGCCTCCCAGGCTTCTGGGCTCCCTCGGCCACCTCTGCCCTAGGTCTTCCGCCTATATATTCCCTAAAATCCCAGAAAAAATCAGGAGATCATCGAAAGTACTTTTCTGCCGCCACAAGCTTCTGTCTCCGCAAGATCCCATCTGGGGCATGTTCTGGTGCCCTGCCGGAGGGGGGGTCTATCTGATGGCTTCTTCTCTCTCTTGGATCTTCAATACAAAGTTCTCCATGATCTTCATGGAGATCTATCTGATGTAATCTTCTTTTGCGGTGTGTTTGTCGAGATCCGATGAATTGTGGATTTATGATCAGATTATCTATGAATCTTATTTGAGTTTCTTCTGATCTCTCTTATGCATGATTTCGTATCCTTGTAATTCTCTTCGAGTTGTGGGTTTTGTTTGGCCAACTAGATCTATGATTCTTGCAATGGGAGAAGTGCTTGGTTTTGGGTTCATACCGTGTGGTGACCTCACCCAGTGACAGAAGGGGTAGCGAGGCACGCATCGTGTTGTTGCCATCAAGGGTAAAAAGATGGGGTTTTCATCATTGGTTTGAGATTATCCCTGTACATCATGTCATCTTGCTTAAGGCGTTACTCTGTTCGTCATGAACTCAATACACTAGATGCATGCTCGATAGTGGTCGATGTGTGGAGTAATAGTAGTAGATGCAGAAATTATCGGTCTACTTGTCTCGGACGTGATGCCTACATGTATGATCATTGCCTTAGATATTGTCATGACTTTGCGCGGTTCTATCAATTGCTCGACAGTAATTTGTTCACCCACCGTAATATTTGCTATTTTGAGACAAGCCTCTAGTGAACACTATGGCCCCCGGTCTACTTCACACCATATTTTCAGCCTTACACTTTTACTTCGTTGCACTTTCCGCCTTCAGATCTCACTTTGCAATCAATCTTGAAGGGATTGATAACCCCTTTATAGCGTTGGGTGCAAGCTCTTTTGTGTTTGTGCAGGTACTCTGGACTTGACGAGATTCTCCTACTGGATTGATACCATGGTTCTCAAACTGAGGGAAATACTTACTGCTCCTGTGCTGCATCGCCCTTTCCTCTTCAAGGGAAAAACCAACGCAAGCTCAAAAGACGACAGAAGATCTCTGTCGTCGTAGTAGACCTCCAACAACAGACCACTCAAGGCCTGGTGGTAGCCGTGTCCTCTATGGGTAGAGGATGTACTCAGGGTGGATCCTCGCACTAACTATTAGTAGCAACTGCGTCATCGAGGTCGACCAAAATGGTCGGGAACCCAGTCGCATCGACAGCCATAGTCACGCATACGAGCTATCTTGCGGGGCGCATCTGAAAAGGACGGAGGACGTCAAATGACAGTGTGTGCAATATATTTTCAAAATAATAGCAGTAGATAATCCAGCTCTCTGGGTTGATGTGATTACAAGAACCTAGTGTTAGAGTTAGCAAAAATCTTCAACCTGAAAGAGAAGAGAGATTAGAACCGAGAGTACAAAAGAGGAGTAAAAGATCCTAATACCACCCGACTGAGATGTGGGCCCATAAGCCACACAACAATGTTAGTAAAAGTTTTTCAAGTACTAGACTCAACTTCGGCCAAGGAGTTGGAGAATGGGCTACCTACACGCAGTCGGCTCTGATACCAACTTGTGACGCCCCCAATTTAATAGTACGCTAATCATATATGCAAATGAGTACGACCAAGATTAGGGACTCACGGTAAGATACGAAAACATAACTCTACACACATAAAGGTCATACAAGCTTCATATTACAAGCCAAGGGCCTCGAGGGCTCGAATACATAAGCTCGGAAACACACGAGTGGAAGTGCGTTATATCGACTAGAGGGGGGTGAATAGGAGATTTTCAGAATTTCATCACTGAGGAAATTCCTTTTGAGGAAATTCCTCACTGATGACTAACTTACAGCGAATACAGTAAAAGATCAGAAGTGCAAAGTTTCACAAGAGCAGTTTTTCAGAGTGAGGAATGTGAAAACAGATTGCACAGTGAGCAAGCACGCAGAAAACAGATGAGGATTAACTAGCGTGAAGAATTTGGGGTTGAGGAATTTTAGAGAAAGTCTTCAGCAAATTCTTCAAACAGTAGTAGTGAAAGTCATCAACACATAATCAGAGGAAAGTAAGGAGTTGAGGAATTAGAACCCGTTTCACAGCGAAGACAGTAGTTGATGACCCAGTTCCAACTATTGTGACAGTCGTACATCTGGTTTGGAGTGGCTTGGTATTGAAACCAAAGGACACACAGTCCCTACCGTGTTCTCCTTGGGCTAACAACACACAGTCCTCGCCCGACACTCGTGGTAAGTCTTCAGGGCAGACTTCCAAACCCTCACAAACTTGGTCACCCGGCGATCCACAATTGACTGCTGGATTGCTCTAGACCATGACGCCTAACCGTCTGGAGGATGCACAGTCCTCAAAGGTAAAAGGCTTCAGTCCCACACAGGAACAACTTCTTCAGTGATGCTCAATCACTTGGTTCTAGGTTTGTGGTTTCGGTGTATGGGGTATTTCCTCACTGATGAATTACTCTCGAAGACTCTGAGGAATTGGGTTGCTCTTATGACAAGTGTCAGTTCCTAATGGAGCAGCCAACCAGCTAATGGTTGTGGGGGCGGCTATTTATAGCCTGGGAGCATCCCGACATGATTTGACACTAATGCCCTTAAATAATATGACTGTTGGTGTGGATAGGACCAATGACTTGGTGTGGCTATCGAAACGGTCGGAACCCTCAACTGTGAGAGTCCTCATGTCACTCGTATTCCTCACTTGAGGCTTTTGGTAGGATTAGGCTTGGGTTGAGCATCATGAGGAAATTCATTCCAAAGTGTAACTTCGACCCCCTTTAACAGTACGATGTTCCTATTACTCAAGTGTGAAGAAAATAAAACAGAAAGAGTAAATCTTCATGCTTCAAAGTCTTCAAGATGATTTTCTTCAGGACACACCGAATTCCTCAATTTCAATATCTTCATGAGGAATATCAATTTCATCGCAGATTCTTCGCGATTCAATTCTTCAGCTTCAGACCAAATTCTTCAACCAAAGATATACATTTTTAGGGGTCAGATATTCATCAAATATCTCAAACTCCTCAGTGACTTATAGATCCTGTGTACACTCATAAACACATTAGATACTTAACCTATAAGTCTTCAAACCACCAAAATCACTAAGGGGCACTAGATGACCTTACAATCTCCCCCTTTTGGTGGTTGATGAAAATTAGGTTAAGTCTTCAAGAGGGATCAAAAATATGAAGTGTAAATACTCATTTGAGGAATTTGAAATCAAGATTCAGAGAGACTCCCCTTGAAGATGTGCATATCTTTAGGATTTTGCTTTTCACAGCAAATGCACATTGATGATTTATATCATGGAGATCTCCCCCTGAGTCTTGTAAATCATGCATACATGTAACATATCGTATGAAGAAAATGAAGATGCATGATGACAAATGGTATCTGACGAATTCCAGCATGCGTGCATTAAAACTTGAGGAATAAGCATGCGAAGAAAAACGTTCAAAAGCGTCAGAGTACCATCGGGCATAAGTTACAACTCATTACATGAAAACTTCAGAAGAGCCAAGAGTTTGTAACTTAAATATAGTTCATAAGCCCCAAAATATCCCGCTTGAAGACTAACTCTCAAGTTTCTCCCCCTTTGTCATCAAGTGACAAAAAGGGACAAACTGGGGACTAACGCCCGTGAAGACTTCACTTCTTGGCGGTTGATGAAGAGGCGTGATGCTTCTTGGGAGTAGTCTTCTTCCTTGGACCAGTGGCAGTGTCGAGCTGTTCTTCATCAGTTTCAGCAGTGCGGAATGAAGAAAAGGAATTGTCTTCAAGGTCTGGAACTGGAATGGGCCTGAACTTCTTCTTGGGAGGCCACGACCAGTCAAAGTCTCGCTCAAAGTCCATTTCTTCATGCTCTATCTGGGTCTTCAGATGAGCAAGTGTAGCCCAGGTGTGATCAAAAACCTCATGCAGATAGTGATGGTTGAGCATCACAGAGTTCTGTGTTTCAGTGAGGGTTTTCACAATGGCGCCAAACTGGCATTTGACCCACTTGTGATTGCGATCCACCTTCTGGTGAAGACTGAGGAGAAGCTCTCTTGTATTCATCACGCGAGGAGGAACGGGGCTTGCCGCGCGAGTCTCAGTATCATCCCATGAAGAATAAGCTTCTGGCTCTCTGAACTGGCCATCAAGGGGCCTACGGCCTTCATCAATCACTGACTTGCCTTTTCCTTCAACTGTCTCGAAAGTCTTCTTGTTGACCCGGATAGGAGGCATATAACCAACATGGTTTTGGAAATCAGCGTGGAAGTTGATGCCTGTCCTTGTCCTGATGATTCTCATGATCCATGGGGCATATATCTTGTGATCAAATGGACACATAGCATTGTCGGCCAAAGTCCTCAAGAAGAAATCATGTATGTTGATAGGAATACCATGGATGATGTTGAAGAGGATATTCTTGATGATGCCTACGACATCTTCTTCATCATCATGGCCTTTGATCGGCGCGAGCACACTGCAGAGGATTCTGTACACAGACCTTGGTGTATATTTGAGCTCGTGGACGAGGAAGGTTTTTCTAGGTGATTGCCCTTCAGCCAAAGGCTTCATGAGGACTTCCATCATCCCGTTGGGCAGCTCACGCTCACCGTAAAGCTTCACAGCCTCCTCTGAGGGGATTGATACGGGCAGTTCACGGAGGAGCTCAGTAGCAGGAGCCTTGTAGTGAGTGTGTTGTGACATCCAGTCAAACACCCAGGTGTTAATGTCTTCAGGGTCGCCAGATATGTGAAGAGTGGCATAAAACTGAAGAATGAGCTCACTGTTCCAATCAGAGATGTCTGAGCACATTGGTAGCAGGCCAGCTTCATGGAGGACATTTAGGACTGGAGCTAGGCACGGTATTGCTTCAAGTTCAACGTGAGGAATATGCCTGTGCTGGAATATGTTGTTTCTTCCACACAGCACAGAGGCATAGTAATTCAGCCGTGTCCTCGTCCAAAACATCAGATGTCTCATTTGAGTCTTATCATAGGGATTCTCTCCAATGAAGTACATGCGTTCTTCAAAGAAGTTCTCCTTTTGAAACTTCGGTTGCTTGGAGAATGGCTGACGCTGCATTGGCTGAAGATTTAGCTGAGGAACAGGAGGGGAGACAACAATTGCAGTCTCGGGGTTGAGCACGACGAAGGCATTGTCTTGATCAGGTGCATTTTCTTCAGCATTGTCCTCAAGGTGAGGAATTTCATCAGCTGGGGCTTCAGGCTGAGGAGCTTTCTCATGTTGTGCATCATGTTGAAGAATGGGATCAGGCTGGGCATCAGGCTGAGGAATGGGTTCATCTTGCTCGGGTGGAGGAGTTGGGTCAGCCTGTTCCTCATCTTGAGGATTTTGCTCAGGACTTTGAATTTCATCAGCTTGAGGAATTTCACTTTGCTCTTCCTCAGCTGGCTTGGTGACAGAGGCAGTTTCATGAGCTGGTGCAGTTGATCCTTGTGCAGTGTCTTTCTAAGGAATGGAGGGCTGAGGAGTGTCGTCAATACGAATTTCTTCGTCAATGTGTTCCTCGGATGCGGCATCCTTTATTTCCTCATCTGTCCCTTTCTCTTGGTCTGCAAGGATGACCATTTCATAAGACGGAGCAACGTTGAGGGGCACAGGGTCCAGTGGAGCATTATCTTCAAGCGCTTTGAGGCGCTTGGCCTCTGTTTCTTCTTCTGCTGAGGAGGCCTTTCTCTTTTTGGCTTCCTTCTCAGCAGCCCTGGTTTTCTTCACGTATGATGCAGACGGAGTCATCTTCTTCACCTTTGAAGCTTTTGGTGAAGGGGTTCTCTCGACAGATTCATCAGCTGGCTTTGAGGAACCAGCTGGAGCGGAGTCATCAGCTTGCTTTGATGAAGCAGCTGGGTCAGGGGCAGTCTCACCAGCTGCAGCAGGTTCATCAGCTGGATTTTCCATGGTGATTTCTTCAATAGCCGTTACATCCACACGGCTTTCTTGAGGTATTTCCTCAGCTTGAGGAGATTCATCGGCTGGCTCTTCAATCAGAGGCTGAGGAGTTGATACTGGAGGGGCAGCCGTCTTGTTGTAGTCATCAACAGCTTTGGTGGCCAATTTGATGAAACTGCTTTTGAGACTCTGACGATCAGATAGCTTTGAGTACTTCTCTGTCAAAGTCTTCAACTCAGCCTGTGTTGACACCAGTGCATCAGGCGTCAAGTTGAGGAGATTCTGCTTGAGGAATTTCAACTTTTTAAGCTTCGCAACCTTGGCCTGCTTGGCTTGCTGTTCTTTCCACTTTGCTTCATTGATGAATGTGGCCACCATGTGGCTGATGCCAGGGGGAAGTTTCAAGTCATCAAGCGGAGTGTTTGGGTCCTCATACCAAATGTTTATGTAGTCCAGGAGGACCTTGGGGTCCATGGCCAGAGGAATGGCGCTACCAGATGCTTGAGCTACCCTTTCCTGCTTGTTTCTGATTATAGCTTGCAGGGTTTGATCATCATATTCATCACTGCCCTCTGATGTAGATGGGACTGTGGTGATCTTGCTGGGGCTTGGTAGTGTTGCTCTTTCAGCAGACACCTGAGTCTTCACAGGAGGTGGTGAAGACTTTGTCTCCGAGCTGGTTGCAGCCGGGAGTGAGGAGCTGGAGGTAGCGGTCAGTGGCTTCATGACCGGCTTTTGTACTGGTATCTCTTGAGGCTTTGGTGGTGGTGCTGAGGATTTTGGAGCTGAGGGTTTTGGCGCTGAGGGTTTTGTAACTGATGCCTGAGAAGATTTCTCTTGAGGCTTTGGAGCCCTTGGTTTTGATGGCACAGACTGTGGTTGAGGAATTGCCGAACCAGAGGTCTCAGCAGCAGAGGAAGTAGCTGCAGTTGAGGCAGCAGCTGAGGATTCATTGAATTTCCTCACTGCAGCATCTGCCTGCTTCTTGAGCTTAGCCAAATGCTTGTCCTTCTCATCCGGATAGTCATCAATGGTCTTGACGCTTGAGGGATGTGCTACTTGATGAGCCTCAAGTGGGGCCCGTTTGCCAGGAGGCTTCAGGGCAAATTTCTTCGCATACTTGGTAGTTACAAATCTGTATTCCGTCCATTCCTTAGCCCATCGGCGTTCTATCTTCTGCAGCTGAATCTTTCACTTGGCCATTGTTTCATTTTCATCAGGTGTGCAATAGTCCAAGTAAATATCCTCAGGGATATCCAAAGCTGTGTTCTGCTCAAGTTTCTTCCCTCCCTTCTACTTTCTATCATCCTCCATTTTCTTTAGCTGAGGATTTTGCTGATGAGATTGAACTCTTGAGGATTCTGATGAGACTTGAAGATTTTCTTCAAGAAACACTGCAAATGAGTTAATGTGATGAGAACCGAGAGATTCATCAACTGACATGTGTGTACCTGTGAACAGAGTATAGTTGCGAGGAATTTGGAGAGGTCATATGTGTTCTCAGATTTGAAGAAAATGAAAAAGTTTGACAGTTGAGGAATTTAACCAGTGGTTGAGGAATTTGCATAAGCATACTGTTCTTGGGTTCCAGAGTTGTACAGATCCGAAAATTCGCACAATTGAGGAATCTCGTGAAAATCTTAGATGCTTAGTGAAGTTCATCAATGGTGTGGTGATAGGCAGTGTTTGAGGAATCAAGTGCATATCGATTCTAGAGGAAAAACAGATTTCACATCGGAGATGTAAAATAGTAGATCTATCTTGCTGTAAAAATGGGGTTTTTATTTACCCTTGAAGGCGCGCACGAAGAACATAGAAAAGTTGTGGAGAGAAGCTCTTCGGTTGCGTGTCCAATGCGCCCTAACCCGGCGGCAGAGGACGTCTACGACGGCGGCGGACGAAGATGATCTGACTCCGGCGTGGTTCCGGCGATGGAGAAGTCGAGGCAGTGAAGCTCTTCTTCACCGGCGACGAGACTTCCAGCGGTGCCGCTAGGGTTCGGTGCTTTTTGCTGTAGCAGGAGAGCGATGGGGCGAAGAAGTGTTTGCCGAGGGGGATAAGGACATATTTATAGCCAGACAGTTATTGTTGGCGCGAAGAATTCGGACCAAACAGCCCCTGCCTCTACGTCTCCGCAGGACACGTGTAGCTCCCGAACAAGGCGGTGGAGATAGTGGAGATCGTGGTTATCCGAACGTGGAAAATGGGGTTCAGTTACTGTGCATTAAAGAAACATTTTTGAAGAGTTGAGGATTTTTTTACATAATCATGAGCTGACAAGGACGCAGTGAGGATTTTGAACAAAGTTTCAAGTAGAACGCGTATGAAGAATCGAATAGACTGGATGAGAATAGCATAGAGGGAAAGTAGGGTCCGATCACATTCACTTAGATGAAATATCAACTTGAAGAAATAGCTATAAGTGAATGCTGTTGAGGACTTGAAATCACAGCCTATCTAGTCAAACGAAAGTCATCAAGTGTTTTTGAAGATTGAGTAACTTGAGGATTTTGTGATAAATCTTCACAATGAAGAACAACTGTTTTGAAAAAAAACACATTTTGAGGAAATGGAACATTGAAGAAAATCAACTTGAGGAATTTCACATTGGGCGGTGGCGTGACCCACCATATAAGAATGTTGATTACAGACGCCGCGTACAATTGTCGTAGGGCCCTGAGAATCAATTTCTTCGTTGATTTCTTCACATTCAGAGTGACATTCTTCATCAGTTGAAGAAAATCGATTCATCATGTGTTGCACATCTAAGTCATCAATTTTGCATAAGTGTTAGGATGTGTGCATGTTTTTACAAAACATTTGAAGATTCTAAGATATTTAGCTCACACCGCAACATGCAAAACCTTTTCTCATCCAAGGGCTTAGTGAAGATATCTGTCAGTTGATCATCAGTCTTCACATGGTCGATGAGGATATTGCCCTTGAGGACATGGTCTCGAAGAAAATGATGACGAATCTGGATGTGCTTAGTCTTCGAGTGTTGTACTGGGTTGTATGAAATCTTGACCGCACTCTCATTGTCTCAGTAGAGAGGCACATTCTTCATGTTGATGCCGTAGTCCTTGAGGGTTTGCTTCATTCATAGTAATTGAGCACAACATGAACCAGGAGCAATGTACTCAGCTTCGGAAGTGGAGAGTGATACGCAGTTCTACTTCTTTGAGGACCAGCAAACTAGTGATCTTCCGAGGAAATGACATGTACCAGAAGTTGACTGGCGATCCACACGATCACCAGCATAGTCAGAATCAAAATATCCTACCAGATGAAGATTGGAGCCCTTGGGATACCATAATCCTAGTGTTGGTGTGTGAGATAAGTATCGAAGAATATGCTTCACAGCCTTATGGTGTGATTCCTTCGGTTTTTCTTGAAAACGTGCACACATGCAAACACTAAGCATTATATCTGGCCTAGATGCACATAGATACAATAAAGATCCAATCATAGAGCGATATACCTGTTGATCAAATTCTTTACCATTTTCATCAGTGCCAAGATGGCCGTTGGTAGGCATTGGAGTCTTGGCACCTTTGCATTCATGCATGTCGAATTTCCTTAGAACATCCTTGAGGTATTTCTCCTATGATATGAAGATTCCATTGCGTTGTTGAGGAATTTGAAGACCTAAGAAGAATTTCAGCTCCCCTATCATAGACATCTGATATTCTTCACTCATCATGTAAGCAAATTCATCACTGTATCGTTTGTCAGTACAGCCAAATATGATATCATCGACATATATTTGGCACACAAATAGCTCATTATCATAGGATTTAGTGAAAAGAGTTGGATCGAGTGAACCAGGTTTGAAGCCTTTCTTCATGAGGAATTCCTTCAATGTATCATACCATGCCCGAGGGGCTTGCTTGAGACCATAGAGAGCCTTTTTGAGTCTGAAGACTTTGTCTGGATTCTTTGGATCCTCAAAACATGGGGGCTGAGCAACATATACTTCTTCCTCAAGCTTACCATTGAGGAATGCACTTTTCACATCCATTTGATATAAGATGATGTTATGATGATTAGCATAAGCAAGTAGTATTCGAATAGCTTCAAGTCTAGCTACAGGTGCAAAAGTTCCATCGAAATATATTCCTTCAACCTGGGTGTAGCCTTGGGCTAGAAGTCGTGCCTTGTTCCTCACCACTTGATCGTCCTCATCTTGCTTGTTTCGGAAAATCCACTTGGTACCAATGATGTTGTGCTTGCGAGGATCTGGTCGTTTGACGAGCTCCCATACGTCATTCAACTTGAATTGAAGAAGTTCGTCTTGCATAGCTTGGATCCACTCCGGTTCCAGGAAAGCCTCAGCAACTTTTGAGGGTTCTGTGATAGATACAAAAGAAAAGTGCCAAGTTAACTAAGTGTGAAGCTTTTGAGCGAGTGAGAGGACCTGGCGCGTTGATGTCGTTCAGGATTTTGTCAAGTTCTACTTCATTTGCAATCCTCGGATGAGTTGGTTGAGGATTTCGTCTGGGCTGAGGAAGTGGTTCTGGTGCAATTTCCTCAGGAGCATCTTCTTGATTTTCATCAGTGATGGGGATCGTTTCTTCATCAACTTCCTCAGTGGGAACAATGTCTTCAGTAGGTTTGAGCTTTATTGCTTCCTCAGGAGACAACTTATCTGGATCAGAAGGCAATTGCTCTCTTGGCGAGCCATTAGTTTCATCGAACCGCACATCTGCCGTCTCCACAACTTTGTTGTGATAGTTGTTGAAGACTCTGTAAGTGTGCGAGTCCTTTCCATAACCGAGCATAAAACCCTGATGTGCCTTAGGTGCAAATTTTGAGCTATGGTGAGGATCTCTAATCCAACATTTTGCACCAAAGACTTTGAAATAACTTACATTGGGTTTCTTATCAGTGAGGAGTTCATATGAGGTTTTCTTGAGGAATTTGTGAAGATATACCCTGTTGATGATATGGCATGCAGTGTTGATTGCGTCAGGCCAAAAGCGACGAGGAGTCTGATATTCTTCAAGCATGGTTCTTGCCATTTCAACCAGAGTCCTGTTCTTCCTTTCGATGACACCATTCTGCTGAGGAGTATAAGGAGCAGATAATTCGTGAGTAATACCAAGTTCATCAAGATAATCATCAAGACCAGTGTTTTTGAACTCTGTTCCATTATCACTCCTGATATGTTTGATCTTGATGCCAAAGTTCGTCGAGGCCCTTGAAGAAAATCGTTTGAAGATTTCCTGCACTTCTGTTGTTATATACTATGATATGCACCCATGTATATCTGGAATAATCATCAACTATGACGAAGCCATATAAAGATGCTGCATTCGTTAGTGTGGCATAGTGAGTAGGTCCAAATAGATCCATATGAAGCAATTCGAATGGACGTGTAGTGGTCATGATAGTCTTTGAGGGATGCTTGGATCTGGTCATTTTCCTAGATTCACATGCACCGCAGAGATGATCCTTGAGGAATTTGACTGGTTCGATGCCGATGACATGCTTCTTCTTCGCGAGCGTGTGCAAATTCCTCATGCCTGCATGACCTAGTCTTCGGTGCCACAGCCATCCTTCTGAGTTTTTTGCTAGTAAGCAAGTGGCTGGTTAAGGACCTGTAGAGAAATCAACAATGTACAAATCCCCTCTTCTTACACCTTCGAAGACTTTGGATCTGTCAGATTCCATGATGACTACACATCTATATCTACCAAAGATAACAATCATATCAAGATCACAAAGCATCGAGACTGACATGAGGTTAAAACCAAGGGATTCAACAAGCATCACTTTGTCCATATGCCTATCCTTGGAAATAGCCACTTTGCCAAGTCCCAATACCTTGCTTTTATCTTTGTCAGCATATGTGATTTGCTTCAGAGGTGATGGAGTTAGTGGCATATTCATCAGCAAGCTTTTATCACCAGTCATGTGATGTGTGCAGCCACTATCAAGAACCCACTCAGTATTCTTGGGTTTACCATCCTGCAGATGAATTAGTACAGCTTACCATCTCATATGCTTCAAATTTGAAGAATATGATATCAATTTTATCAGATAAGAATTTCATCACAACAGAATTATAAGGACGTGTGAAATATTTCTATTTCATCAATATTAGCTTGCGTCCTATCAAGCATTTCCTCAGGTCTCCAGCAAATTCTTCAGATGACGATTTTCATCTGGAGACCTGACCTGCAGAAGTGATTAGTTCGATTTCTTCACCACCCACATGTGAAGGGGTGGTAAAGCATTCATCATCGTGCGAGCACCATATGAGAAAGGTGGCGTTGAAGCTAATGCACTTCTCTTAACAGTAGGGGGGTTAAAGTACTCATATGAATATGCAGAGAACTGGTTTGAGGATTTACGAACATAATGATTTGAAGAGTAACGCTCATATTCATATTCCTTGTAGTTTCCCTGCATGTTAGACGCATTAGCACGGGTACGAGCATAATTTTGACCAGCTGAGGATTTTGATCCTCTTGAAGACTTTGGTCCGCCTGAGGAATTTGATCTGGGGTTCAGATTCTTCATCGGTGGTGTCATGAGGACATTCAGTTGAAGATTTTCAAGACACCTTTTGGGAACCCAGATTTTCCTCAAGGGAGGACCATTCCTGCAGTTAGTTCCAACATATCGAGCAAATACTTCACCAAACTAATTTTTGAACAGTTTATAGTTGGAGTCAAATGACTCATATGAGGAATAGGATAATTCACATGAAAAGCCAGTTAGATTGGATGGATCAAAAGGAGGCCCAGTAGCAGCAACCCATGGGGTTTTGGGATACTGCTCAGGTTTCCAATAAGATCCATCAGCATTGAATTTCCTCTCAAAGGCAATTCCTTCTTTCCCGGGGTTCCTGTTGAAGATCTGCTTTTTGAGCACATCACAAAGGGTTTGATGTCCTTTGAGACTTTTTTATATGCCTGTCACATACAATTCATTCAACCCTGCATTTCCATCAGTAACATTTGTGTTTTCCTCAAGTGAGGAAATAGACACTACAAGTGCAGTTGAAGAATTTGTAGTAATAGAAGCATTTGATGATTCTTGTGAAGAATTAGCACTTTCGCGTTCAATGCATTTAAGCCATGGAGGAATGAATTCAACTTGAGCAGCGCTGGTCTGTTGAGCTAGTAATGAATCATTTTCCATACGAAGATCATCATGAGACATCCTCAGCTTCTCTAGATCAAGCTTCCTTTGAAGAAATTCATAGGAAAGCTTCTCATGATCAGCGAGGAGTGTATCATAACGATCTTGAAGATTATCAAATCTGGACTGAAGACTTTTCACATCTTCAGTGAGGGTTTGGGTAAGGTTCATTTCATCATTCAACAGATCATCACTTCTATCTAGCAGTTTCTGAAGCTTTTCCAGGACAGATTGTTGTTTAGTGGCAATGATAGCAAGTTTACTTTAGCTTGGTTTTTTATAATCATTAGGTTCACAGTCACTTGAATTAGAGGAGGAAGCATCATTCGGTACCTTTGACCTTTTGCCATGAAGCAATAGGTTGGAGCGAAGTCATCAGCATAGTCATCAGTGTGGATGGTGTTATCGTCTTCTTCAAGGTTGAAGATTGACTTGCTGACGAAAGTGGTTGCCAGTGCAAGACTAGCCTGTCCGGATTCTGAGTCTTCATCAGAACCCTCTTCTTCATCACATTCCTCTGATTCTGCCTCGGAATCCATTTCCTTGCCAATAAGTGCCCGAGCCTTTCTGAAACTAGTCTTTTTGTGCGATGAGGGCTTTGAAGATGAGGATTTGAAGATTTATTCTTCTTCTTCGAGTCATCAGAACTGTCATCCTTGTATTTCTTCTTCTTTGATTCCTTTCCCCAACGGGGACAGTCAGGAATGTAATGACTTGATTTCTTGCATTTGTGGCAGGTTCTTTTCTTGTAGTCCTCAGATGAAGATTCTGATTTCCTCATGTCTCTTCTTGAAGATTTACCGAACTGGGCACGTCGTGTAAACCTTTGGAATTTCCTCACGAGCATTGCAAGCTCCTGTCCAAATTCTTCAGGGTCACCAATGCTATCATACGAATCTTCTTCTCTAGATGAGGAAATTGCTCTAGCCTTCAGTGCGCGTGGTCTGGAATAGCTTGGTCCATATAGATCTTTCTTTTCTTCTAGCTAGAATTCATGAGTATTGAGTCTTTCGAGTATATCAGCTGGGTCAAGCATCTTGTAGTCTGGTCTTTCTTGAATCATCAGAACTAAAGTATCAAATGAAGAATCCAAAGATCTCAGTAGTTTCTTCACAACTTCGTGATCAGTAATGTCTCGAGCTCCGAGTACTTGAAGTTCATTTGATATGTCAGTGAGGCGATCAAAGGTGTCTTGGCAGCTTTGATTGTCATGCATCTTAAAGCAATTGAAGAGATTGCGAAGAATATCAACACGAGAGTCACGCTGGGTTGATACTCCTTCATTTACTTTGCACAGTCTCTCCCAGATCAGTGTTGCGGATCCGATGGCCTGGGCTGGGCTGGGCTGGGCTCAGATGGCCACAGATGATATTCTTCGCTTGAGAATCAAGTTGCTTGAATTTCTTCACATCAGCAGCAGAGACACTAGCAGAGATGATGGGGACGCCATGTTCCACAATATACCAGAGATAATTATCGATAGCTTGTAGATGCATTTGCATCTTGTTCTTCTAGAAGGGATAGTTCTTTCCTTCAAAAGTAGGACATGTTGCAGTCACCTTAAACATGCGTGCAGTCGACATAACTAAAACTCGAGGTGGTTAAACCAAAATCACACAGAACAAGGGAGTACCTTGCTCTGATACCAATTGAAAGTGCGTTATATCGACTAGAGGGGGGTGAATAGGAGATTTTTAGAATTTCATCACTGAGAAATTCCTTTTGAGGAAATTCCTCACTGATGACTAACTTACAGGGGAAACAGTAAAGGATGAGAAGTGCAAAGTTTCACAACAGCAGTTTTTCAGAGTGAGGAATGTGAAAACAGATTGCACAGTGAGGAGGCACGCAGAAAACAGATGAGGATTAACTAGCGTGAAGAATTTAGGGTTGAGGAATTTCAGAGAAAGTCTTCAGCAAATTCTTCAAACAGTAGTAGTGAAAGTCATCAACACATAATCAGAGGAAAGTAAGGAGTTGAGGAATTAGAAACCGTTTCACAGCGAAGACAGTAGTTGATGACCCAGTTCCAACTGCTGTGACAGTCGTACATCTGGTTTGGAGCGGCTTGGTATTGAAACCAAAGGACACACAGTCCCGGGACACACAGTCCCTACCGTGTTCTCCTAGGGCTAAGAACACATAATCCTCGCCCAACACTCGTGGTAAGTCTTCAGGGCAGACTTCCAAACCCTCACAAACTTGGTCACCCGGCGATCCACAATTGACTGCTGGATTGCTCTAGACCATGACGCCTAACTGTCTGGAGGATGCACAATCCTCAAAGATAAAAGGCTTCACTCCCACACAGGAACAACTTCTTCAGTGATGCTCAATCACTTGGTTCTAGGTTTGTGGTTTCGGTGTATGGGGTATTTCCTAACTGATGAATTACTCTCGAAGACTCTCAGGAATTGGGTTGCTCTTATGACAGGTGTCAGTTCCTAACGGAGCAGCCAACCAGCTAATGGTTGTGGGGGCGGCTATTTATAGCCTGGGAGCATCCCGACATGATTTGACACTAATGCCCTTAAATAATATAACCGTTGGTGTGGATAAGACCAATGACTTGGCGTGGCTATCGAAACGGTCGGAACCCTCAACTATGAGAGTCCTCATGTCACTCGTATTCCTCACTTGAGGCTTTTGGTAGGATTAGGCTTGGGTTGAGCATCATGAGGAAATTCATTCCAAAGTGTAACTTCGACCCCCTTTAACAGTACGGTGTTCCTATTACTCAAGTGTGAAGAAAATAAAACAGAAAGAGTAAATCTTCATGCTTCAAAGTCTTCAAGATGATTTTCTTCAGGACACATCGAATTCCTCAATTTCAATATCTTCGTGAGGAATATCAATTTCATCGCAGATTCTTCGCGATTCAGTTCTTCAGCTTCAGACCAAATTCTTCAGCCGAAGATATACATTTTTAGGGGTCGATATTCATCAAATATCTCAAACTCCTTAGTGACTTATAGATCATGTGTACACTCATAAACACATTAGATACTTAACCTATAAGTCTTCAAACCACCAGAATCACTAAGGGGCACTAGATGCACTTACAACGAGTCAGTGGAAGCAATAATATCTGAGTACAGACGTAGAAAACAAGTTTTGCCTTAGAGAAGGCTAGCACAAAAAATGCATCGATCGAAAGAGGTGAGGCCTCCTGCCTGGGAACCTCCTAAACTACTCCTGGTCGTTAGTGGCCTCCATGTATTAGTAGACACCATCGGGGTAGTAGTTGTCATCGGTGAGATACGCCATCTCCTGGGCTCCAACATCTAGTCACGACAATCGTAACAGGAGGGAAAGGGGGAGCAAAGCAACGGTGAGTACTCATCCAAAGTACTCGCAAGACTGGCATCAAAACTATGCTAGGTATGCATTAGTATGAAAGGAATCGGGCAATATCTAGACTGACTGCAGCAATGCGAGAATAGAGAGAAGGTCTAGTACTATCGAAGACTAGCATATTCATGGTCTTGTAGCGTTAGAAGAGTGTAGAGCAATAACACATTTATATATTCATATTGTTACAACAAATTTTATTAAGTCATGCCTATTCTTCCTCGACTCCCCATGAGAAAGCAATCTCGGAGCGAATCATTCCAGTTAAGTGACAGTTCTAGTTGTATTAGGTCGGGATAAAACTCCAAGTCGTCCTGTTACCGTGGACACGGCTATTCGAAAAATTAATTTCATCCTTGCAGGGGTGCACCACATTTCCCAACACGCTCGATCAACTCTGGCCAGACCCACTTTCCTACGTCATGCCCGACTTCGAAAGATCAACACGTCGTAGCCCTACCTAGGATCAACACAGAGGCCAGCATGTCGGTCTACATACTAAGCGCGTAGGGTCTTGAGCCAATCTCCCTTTGCGCTCCTACATGTTGCGAGGGTGGTCGAGATCAGTCCTCACACCTATAATACAAGATCAATGCCTACGCGGACCACTCGGGTGCACGCCGCTCAAATCCTGACGTCCGAAGAACTTCGGCTGATACAACGACACTGAGTACCCATAACTTCTCCCACGTGATGGTTAGTGCGAAAGAGGTCAACGACCAACTCAGATCAAATACCCAAATCCCATTAGCATTTTAATTAACTTGAGGCGATGATCAGTAATCCACGATATGTGGTCCGGACGCCTCATCTTGAAGATGTGTGACAAGGGCCAAGAATGCCCGGCCACGCCTCATCACATCCACGTGGGTATGGACCCGCAACACACCTTTCGTCATGTTCCCAGTAGTAAGGTCAAGTAAGCGTGTGGCTATAACAGCAGAGGGATCCGAGGTATCACCCTCGATGGATTCCAATTGATGTAACCTTCAAGGTGGACAGGGAGGAATCACCCTCGATAGTCCACACTTGAGGGGTTGCACGACAGAGTCGTTATCGGAAGTGGTGAAGGAGGAATCACCCTCCGTAAACCACCGCTGGTTAACTATACTATAGAGCTATCATCAGGAGTACACGACGAGGTGTCACCCTGGATACTCGATAGTGGCTTTTGTAGAGTCGTACAACTAGGGGGTGTGAAGTGATGTGACGAGTATTGGCTCGTCGATCAGTTGATCGAGTCTTCGATGATAAAGCAAGGGCAACTGGGACTAAGGGGTCAATGGGGATCACTGTTCCACCTAAACTAAGCATTTAATGTACAATATCATAGAGTAGCAGTTTATCAAAAACATGCTATGCATCGGAATACGAGCTATCTACAAGAGTAGCAAAAACTAATGCAAGCACGAGAGAGAAAGAATGGGTGATATAGGGATGATCAAGGGGGGTTGCTTGCCTTGTTGTTGTGCTGAAAAAGGCTGGTTATCACGAGGGTAGTCGTACCCTACAGCAGTGTCAGCATCAGGGTCTACCGGAGAGAAGAGGGGGAAGAAACAATAAATAAAGGCACACAGATGTATCACGACGCATGACATGGCAATATGTAGTGCTAGGCATGAGCTAACGCGGTACTACACGTCATGGACGGAGGTGGAAAAAATCTGACGACATTTTCTGGGTCTCTAGTTACTACGATACACGTGATCCTAACTCCAAAATGTCTAGGTTAGTTATGCTAGGGGCATGTGAGAGACGAACGAACATCGTATTCGGTTTCGTTGGATTTTTTTGATCAACTTTCATATACAAATTATTTTCATGTGACTTATAGATTATTTTATATTAATTTTCAAAGTTTTATCAATATTCTGAAATTAAGAGAATTGATTTAATTCGGAAATTGCATTTATGACGTGAGTATGACATCATAGTGATGTCACCCGTCAATAGTGGGGCGGACTGGTCAAACCTGACGAGTGAGGCCCATTGCCATAGATTGAGCTTTGAACTAGGGTTTAAATTAATCTAATTAGGTTAATTAATAGGGTGGGTCTCACATGTCAATGACTCATTAATTTAAATTAATTATTTTAAATTAATCTAAATGTGTGATTAACCCTAAATACGCTTGACCCACATGTCATGGGCCATGGGGGAGTTCGTCCACTAGTTAGTGGCTAGGCCGAGCCTAGTGAGCGAGTTGGCTAGGTCAACTAGTCAACTTGGGGCCACAAGCCCACTTGCGAGTGACACTCGGGGGGTGGCCCCGGTCGGCCAGGTCAGCAGCGGTCGGCGGGCGTCGCTGGAGCAACTCCGGTGAGCTCTATAAACTGCAGCACAACTCAGAAATGAAACCCCATGCACCATTTTGAGCTCCAGGACCATCTACGCGACCCTGGTGCTCTCATGCGTCGACCTGTGGTACTGGCATGGGTCAGAAGGCCAGAGTTGGTGTCGGCGTCGAGCTGAGGCGGCGGGCTGTTCGGGCGAACATGGAAATAGCAGTAGCAGCACGAGGGCGGCCTAGCTAGGGGTTGAGGACGACGCATGAGAGGCTCTATAGCATGCTTGTAGCATGCGTGGGTGCTGAAGATCACGCATGGCTCATGCATGGCGGCAATGGAAGCCGGTAGAGATTGGCAACGACGACAGCAAGCTAGTGGGCCTAGGGGAGCACACATAGGGAGGGGCTATGAGAGGGAGCTCACGGCCGTTGTAGAGAAGGTCTGGGGAAGCTCTTGATGTAGTGGAGGTGGTGTTCATCGGAGCCCTAAGAGGAAGAAGCATATGCCGGCGATGGTGATGAAGCTCCCCGGCTTCAATCCACTGCACGATGAGGAAGAGACAGCCGTCGCGGAGCTCTAGGACAGGCTACAGAGGCGGGGGAACGGTTGTGGTCGCGGGCTTCACCATGGTGCAGCCATGGCAATGCTCGGCCGAGCTCGATTTGTGAGGGGCAGAGGCACGGAGGGGGTGTAAGAGCATATTTCTCTGTATGTGGTTTTGGTAATTGATGACAATTTCTATGGACTAATGGTTGCCTTAAGTTATATTTGTAGAATTTGTCCATAGGCACTTCTTGAAGTCCATATGTTGGTTTCAAGGAGTTTATATGATGACCAAGGTGGTATTCAAGGTATTATCCAAAGAATGGTCATAAAAACACAACTTTGATCAATACTAAGTAAAAGAGTAAATCAAGTTGATCAACACACAAAGCGTACAAGATGTACTGAGAGGGATCAAGTGATCCCATGGTATGGTAAGCATTGTCCATTACGCTTTTGTGAACTAACCCATGCTCTTCTTAAGAGTTCTATGTGGTGTTAGGTGTGTTTCCATGGGCTTGCGTCGAGAGGAATATCTCATACAACCCATGGAGGATGTCTTCAAGTGGTGATATCCATGAAGATTGCGGTGTGCAAGTTCAAGTGGAGCATGACAAAGATATCATGCTTGAAGCTTGTCGTCCATTATAGTGGTATAATGGACTAGTGAAGATGTGCTAAAGAGTGGTTCGCCCATAGTGGAGTATGGGGGAGCAATTTACAAGTCTTCATTGAGCCAACGCAATCTAGAAAGGTGGTCCATCTTGAGGAAGTCAAGATCGCCATCATCTAGCTGAAGTGGACTATGTGCAAGGTATAGGCTTGTCCTTGATAGGTTTTCTATTTTAGGATGGATTGTTGTACTGTCAAGGGGGACTCTCAAGTGGATAGCTTGATCGTATCATTCGTTGAGATCTCAAACCATTTGCATCCTTGCATCATCTTTCTTGGTACTTGTTTGGTGGTTCTATTTATGAGTCTTAGAGCTTATGGTCATCTTTATGACAAGCTCGAGTTCATCGAAAACGGAGTTCATGTGCATCTTCTATGATGTTTTTGATGTTGGAGTTTTTGCCACTTCTTCATTCATAGAGGTCTCACATCTCTATATCATTGGCATTTTTAGAACTGTATGATCTTAAGATTTCATTTGCTGTTGGATAGCTCTTGTCGTCCTAAATCCAACAAGCTTGAGTTTGCTCAATTCGGAGCTCATTTGCGCAAGTTATGGCAGTTCTGGTCTTACATGTTTTCTTGATACGGTTGTACCACTCGCTCGTGCCATCCGGTCTAACCACCACTCAAGGAGTGATACCTTGGGGGTGCTTCCATTGAGTGGTCCCTAGCGGTTTGTTCCGCTGCCCCGGGGTGGTTGTACCACCCATAGCTGGGTGACCCAGGGTGGCAGCCCTGGATGGTAGAACCGGCCCAACATCGGGCTTCAACCGGACACGGTTCTGTTGAGCTCCGGTTGTTGGGCGAAGGTCGACCGGTTGTACCGCTATATTAAATAGACTCGTACTACCAGTGTTCCACGCGGTTATACCGCTTGGGACTTTGCCCTGACGAGCGCTCGATTTGAGTGGAACCGCTGGCCAGGTTTCTGTTGTGGTCTGGTGGTTGGGCGATTGTACCGGTCATACCGGCTGTACCGCCCACATCATCGGTTGTACCACCCGTGTGTAATTCTGCACATAACGGACAGATTTGTGGGGACCTATTTAAGGGGGTATTCTTCCCCAATGGTCCCCAACTCTTGAGCTCGTCCCCCCCCATTATTGACCTTCTTTGAGCTTGCTAACTCCCAATCCCTCCAATGATTCTTGCTAGTTCTGGAGGGAAAAGAGAGAGGAGTTCTAGATCCACATTTCCACCAATCACTTTCTCCTCTATGTGAGCGGAACCCCTTGGATCTTAATCTTGGAGTTCTTTGTGAGCTCCTTATTCTTCCTTTCATATTCCTCCATAGCTTTTGTTGTTCTGGAGCGATTTGAGTATGAGGGACTTGACCACTTTGTGTGTTCTTGCCACTCATTTGGTGCATAGATTTGAGTCCTCCATGGTGATAAGTGGAAGTGATGTTTGAGAAGCTTATTACTCTTGGCTGATTGGTACCCTTATACTTGTTCTTCTTGGGTGCTTTGGCGTCCTAGAAGCTTGGTGGTGCATCAGAGCTCAATCATTGTGGTGTAAAGCTCCGAGCAAGCGTCGGGGTCTCTAGTTAGGTTGTGGAGATTGCCCCGAGAATTTGAGGTTACCTCGAAGCCATATTCCATTGTGGTGAAGCTTCATGGTGTTGCTGGGAGCCTCCAATTAAGTTGTGAAGATTGCTCCAACCTTTTTATGGGTTTGGTGACCGCCCTCATGGGTCCCTTAGTGGAATCACGACATCTTGCATTGTGCGAGGGCGTGAGGAGATTACGGTGGCCCAGTGGCTTCTCGGGGAGCATTGTGCCTCCACACCGCTCCAAACAGAGATTAGCATCCACAAGGGGTGTGAACTTCGGGATACATCATCGTCTCCGCGTGCCTCGGTTATCTCTTACCCGAGCCCTTTACTTATGCACTTACTTTGTGATAGCCATATTGTTTCCTGTTATATATCTTGCTATCACTTAGTTGTTTATCTTGCTTAGCATAAGTTGTTGGTGCACATAGGTGAGCCTAGTTGTTTTAGGTTTTGTGCTTGACAAATTAAATGTTAGTTTATTCTGCATTTGTTCAAGCCTAAACCGTAATTATTTTAATGCGCCTATTCACCCCCCTCTAGGCGACATCCGCGTCCTTTCACGGGGCTACTAGGGTCCTAGGGTTTTGCAGGGTGAGAGAGAGAGCCGCGAGGTCGACCTTATCCCTGAGGAGGCCACGAGATGCTCGCGAGCGAGGCAATTGTTTCTCGGACGGTTGTGCTCGCTCCATGGCCTCCCATGTGGCAAGAGATGGAAGGAAAGGCCGACCTTACTCGGTCGGGCCAGCCTATAGCAGCTGGGCCTAAGTGCCGAGTAAGTTTCCTATTTTTTATTTCTTTTCCTTCTGTTTAGTTTTATACTTTCTGTTTTTATTTATTTAGTGAGAAAATGCTTTTGTGTAAATATACCACTTGGCCTAATATTAGTATTGCAATATTAGGTAGTGCCACAAAAGTTTGGGGCCTTGGGAATTTATTTGCAATTTACATAAGTCAAAAATGGCATTTAATAATTGATTTGGCCTCTCTTTTAAATACTTTGAGGCACCAAAACATTTATAAAATATGGGTTACAATTTTATACCTGCTTATGGAATATTTGCAACCGATTCATGATTTTTATTTCCAGGTTAGCAAAAATGTTAAATCCACATTTCAAATGAATTTGAATTGCAAAGGAAAAATGAATTAGGATTTGATTCCTAAGGTGATCACACATGGATTAGCTTAACCCTCATGTTATTGTAGCTTAATTGCATTGATCACTGTAGCATGATTCCAATGGTGTCACATAATGACTTGGTATATGTCAAACAACCCCGAGTATCCAAAGTCCCCCAATCATGTGTGCAAGCTTGATAAGGAACTCTATGTCCTTAAACAAGCCCCACGTGCGTGGTATGAGCACCTTACCGAGTTGTTGGAAGATCGTAGGTTTGAACTTTGGATAATCGATCCCACTATTTTTCTAAGAGGGTTAAAGGGGATTTTTTATATATCCCAACTATATGTTGATGATATTATCTTTGGTTCTCCTAACAAATCTTTCAATGATGAGTTTGGCCCACTTATGACCAAGAAGTTTGAGATGTCTATGATGGGAGAATTTAAGTTCTTCCTTGGCTTATAAGTCAAGCAATGTAGAGAAGCAAACTTCATGAACCAACAAAAATACACTCAAGACACGCTCCAGAGATTCAAGTTGGATGATGTCAAGCAAACTCAAGTGCCAACTTGACATTGATCCCGATGGTAAAGCGGAAGATCAACAGGTATATCGCTCCATGATTGGATCATTGCTTTATCTTTGTGTATCTAGGACGGATATTATGTTGAGTGTGGGAATGTGTGCATGGTCAAGCCGCACCTAAGGAAAGCCACTTTGTGGCGGTCAAGAGAATCTTTCGATATTTGTCTCATACCCCTAACTTTGGCTTTTGTTACCCCAAAGGTGCAAGCTTTGATCCCATGGGATACTCGGACTCGGATTGGGCGGGAGACCATGTGGATTGTAAGTCAACTTCCGGATGGTGCCAATTCCTTGTTCGCTCTTTGATGTGTTGGTCTTCAAAGAAACAAGATTGTGTTTCTCTCTCTACCACCGAGACCGAGTATGTAGCTGCCACAAGCTGTTGCACTCAATTGCTTTAGATGAGGCAAACTTTAAAGGATTACGATGCCACTTGTGAGAAAGTCCCTCTTTTCCGTGACAATGAAAGTGTAATCAAGATCTCCTATAATGTGGTTCAACATTGCAAGATGAAGCATATTGAGATTCGTCATCATTTCATCTCGGAGCATATAAAAGTGTGGAGAGATTGATCTTATATATGTCAACACTCATGAGCAACTACCGAATATTTTCATGAAGCCATTGGATGAAGCAAGATTTTGTGAGTTTAGGCATGAGCTAAATATCATTGATTTGAGCGATGTGGCTTGAAGTAATGCACTTCCCACCACATTCATTATTTTATCTTGTTTTAGATGTAGGCATGGACATAGGGGGAGTATTGTTCTCTCAATGAACTCTCCCTCCCCCTATTATGTGGAAATAAACCAAATCTTGTACGTTAGCCATTTTTAATGGTACTTGTGCTTCAAAGATGAGTTTTGGTCGTGGACCCAAGGTTACAATCTTCGCGGTGCCATACCAATTGACTCATACATAAGTGGCTTATGTCACCGCCCTCTTCCATTTATAGAGATTTGGTTCCCGGTTCTCATTTGTGTTTTGGACTACTCCACATTTGCTCATGTTTCATTTATCTTTTGAACTTTGAGTATTCCTTCTATTTTGGAGGTTTTTCTATTCTCAAACCCAAAGCCAATCTCATACTCAACCCCATTGCATAAGCATCCTCCATTTTGATATTTGAGTTTATGTTTCATGTGGGCGGTACTACTGCTGGTATGGATGGTACTACCACTTATAGGTGGTACTACCGCCCTGGCCACTAGTACTACCGCTTGGAGGGGTACTTTTGGCCTCCTATCATTTCCTAAGTACCCAAGCAGTACTATCGTGGGGTCCTAGATGGTACTACTGCCTCAAGTGGTAATATCACCGTGTGTCGCGGTAGTACCATCTAGGACCCCCTTATGCGTTGAGGGGTAGTTAAGTGCTCGGGAACGGGGAGTTATAACTCCCCATATCCATTTACTCCTTATACCCCATGACTTCTCTCCTTACAAGCAACCAATACTTTCGCGATGGCTGCCCTCGACATGCCATCTCGGTGTCATCTTTCGTGATTCCGACCAGTGGGATCGTTCCCCACCATCTCCTCTCACCATGAACACCGGTACTGCCCCCATTCGTTTTCCTGGGGTTCTCTCGTTTAAATCTAGGCCTCTTTAGGCAATGTCGTGGGTTCCTTCGATTTTTGGCTAAATCGGGGCATGGGTTGGCCATGGAAGACTGCCAGGATAGGAGAGTCGAAGTTGTTTTGGATAAATTTTAGTTTTTCCATCACTAGTACTACCAGATCTTGCCGCAGAAGTACATCCATACTTCCAGCAGTACTACTGCTCCCCTTGGAGTGGTACTGTTGCTTGAAGCGATACTACCTCTTCAAGATGGCGGTACTGCCGCTTGTGATGGCCTACTCAACATTTTTTGAATCTTGATTCTCTCTCGTTTATTTCAACTTCTTGGCTTATGCATTTTTATTTATTTTCTTTCCCCGTGCTTCATTTGTCTCATATAGGTGGTAGTTCCTCCACTCCTCACCAAGCTCGCTGGAAGAATACCGTCGCAAAGTTTCCAAGCGCAATTGCTCAAGTGATGTCCCAATTAGTTCCACTAATCTGGTTAGTCGGCAGCCGAAGAAGAACTTCTAGACAGTGGCTTCCACACCAGCGGTTGCGACCAAGTCCCCTGCAGATATGACAAGCAAGGAGTTTTGCTCATATCATCAGCGCAACCCCTATCGTCATGATTAGGATGCCAGTCTTATTCAACCACCCGTTCTAGAACAGAGATCAGGTCTCAGTGTACAATGACATTCTCAAGTACAAGGAAAACATTTATGTGGTCACCAAGTCTATTGATCGTCACCATATGGAGAGTGACACCGCTTACTTTGGAGAGGCTCTAGATCTATGTGATTAGTTTGACCTCAACAAGATCATGACCTTCAACAAGGACTTTGACCCAGAAGTTGTGGATCGGTTCTATGCCATGGTTCACTTTGGCATGGATGATGCAAGGACTCTTAGTTGGATGACACATGGGAAGGTATTGCCTGCTAGCTCAAAGACCTTCACGAACAGTGTAGGTTACAATGATCAGGGCATGGAGAACTGTCTTGGACTTCGCCCTCACAAGTCGTCTACTGCCACTCACAATTCTTATCCCTTTCCCTACTCCAAAATTAGGAAGACTGCTAATGGTGAGGTGACCGAGTAGGTTCCTTTCCTTGACATTATGCACCATATTTCCAGGAATGCTCTTTTCCGTTGTATTGGCAACCTTGATCACATTCATTCCTATCTGGTGGGCATGCTTATTATGTGTCAGAAGGAAAAGAACAAGACTTTCCCTCTGGATGTTTCTAATGTGATGTACAATGAGCTTCACTCTATTGTCTATGACCGCAAGTGCCCTATCTATGTCTTGTATGTGATGAAGCTTATTGAGTACACCTGGCACATTAGTTCCCTGATGATAATCTTGTGACTGGTGATCTTGTGGACAATAAGGTGGTCAAGTTGAGGCAAAAGGAGCACAGGGGCGCTCCTCGAGCGGTTCATGAGGTTGAGTTTCCTCGTGTGGATTTAGATGAGTCCGATGAGCCTGATTATGTTCCTCCCACTTAGCAGCCATCTTGGTATATTAATCTCAAGAATAAGGTTAAGAAGTTGTTCTATTTCCAGGCTAACATCCACGAGAAGATGTACATGACATATGTGGCATAGAAAGTTACTCATCAGCATCAGGTTCTCATGATGAGGAAGTGATACGTCCATTTTGCATCATGATTTACTATTAATATTTGTGTTAATCTTGTCCATTATCTCTTATTATAATAAATTTTTTATGTTCTTTCTCTCTAAATATGCAAGGTACATCATCGAGAGGGAAACATCTGGAAACTGGAATTCTAGACCGGGAAACCGAGAAAAAGGCAGAAAAATCAACTTGCTCCAAACGACCTAAAATTTTACAGATTTTTTTTGGAATATTTAAAAATTTCTATGACAAAAATATACCATAGAGGGGCCAGTTGTTGGCCACAAGCCAACAGGGCACCCCTCAAGGTAACGCCCTCATGGCTTGTGGAGCCCTTTGTAAGTGCATCTAGTGCCCCTTAGTGATTTTGGTGGTTTAAAGACTTATAGGTTAAGTATCTAATGTGTTCATGATTGTACACAAGATCTATAAGTCACTGAGGAGTTTGAAATATTCGATGAATATCGACCCCAAAAAATATATATCTTTGGCTGAAGAAATTGGTCTTCTGCTGAAGACTTTGATCGCAAAGAAATTGCGATGAAATTGATATTCCTCATGAAGATATTGAAGATGAGGAATTCGGTGTGTCCTGAAGAAAATCAATTCGAAGACTTTGAAGTGTGAAGATTTATTATTTCTGTTTCATTTTCTTCACTCTTGTGTCATAGGAACACCGTACTGTTAAAGGGGGTCAAGGTAACACTTCGGAATGAATTTCCTCATGATGCTCAACCCAAGCCTAATCCTACCAAAAGCCTCAAGTGAAGAATATGAGAGACATGAGGACTCTCACAGTTGAGGGTCCCGACCGTTGCCGCAATTCGCGCCACATCACCGATCTTATCCACACCAATGGTCATATTATTTAAGGGCATTAATGTCAAATCATGTTGGGATGCTCCCAGGCTATAAATAGCCGCCCCCTACAACCATTAGCTGGTTGGCTGCTCCGTTAGAAACTAACACTTGTCATAAGAGCAACCCAAATTCCTCAGAGTCTTCGAGAGTAAATCATGAGTGAGGAAATACCCCAAACACCAAACCACAAACCAAAAAAACAAGTGATTAAGCATCACTGAAGAATTTGTTCCTGTGTGCAACCGAATCCTTTTACCTTTGAGGATTGTGCATCCTCCAGACGGTTAGGCGTCATGGTCTAGAGAAATCCAGCAGTCAATTGTGGATCATCGGGTGACAAAGTTTGTGAGGGTTTGGAAGTCTGCCCCTGAAGACTTACCACGAGTGTTGGGCGAGGACTATGTTTTCTTAGCTCAAGGAGAATATAGTAGGGACTGTGTGTCCCGGGACTGTGTGTATTTTGGTTTCAATACCAAGCTGCTCCAAACCAGATGTACAACTGTCACAATAGTTGGAACTGGGTCATCAACCATTGTCTTCATTGTGAAACGGGTTCTATTTCCTCAACTCTTTCAATTCCTCATGTTGTATGTTGAAGATTTTCATTATCACTGTTTGAAGAATTTGCTGAAGACTTTCTCTGAAATTCCTCAATCCCAAATTCTTCACGCGAGTTAATCCTCACCTGCTTTCTATGTGCCTGCATACTGTGCAAACTGCTTTTCATATTCTTCGCCTTGAAAACTGTTGTAGTGATACTTTGCACCCCTGATCCTTTGCTGTTTCCGCTGCAAGTTAGTCATCAGTGGGGAATTTCCTCAAAAGGAATATCCTCAGTGACGAAATTCTAAAAATCTCCTATTCACCCCCTCTAGTCGATATAACGCACTTTCACCCTTGCAGGCCTCCCGACCCCTCTCTTCTCATATATGGTGTGTTTTACCCTAGAAAAAAAATCATATGTTATCTCCGGGATGAAGTGCCGCCGTCTCGAGGCAGAAACGTGAGCAGAGGCCCTTTTGCTCTCCGGCAGAGCAATTCTGCCGGGGAAACTTCCCCCATGAGGGAGAAATCGAAGCCATCGTCATCACCAATGCTCCCTCCTTCGTGGGAGGACCAATCTTCGTCAATATCTTCCCAATAACCGTCTCATCTCCAACCCTAGTTCATCTCTTGTATTCAATCTTTGTCTCAAAACCTTAGATTGGTACATGTGTGTTACTAGTTGTGTTGATTACATATTGTAGTTGCTGCTTGTTGGATTACTTGGTAGAAGATATTATCTTCAGATCCTTAATTATTATTATTACACCTCTGATCTTGAACATGTTGATGAGGTGTGAGTAGTAACTATTGTTCCCGAGGACATGAGAGGAGTCTTGTTATAAGTAATCATATAAAGTTGGTATTCTCTCGATATTTTTTTGATATGTATGTTGTTACTTCCCTCTATACTGTGATGTGAACACCGACTACATGACACTTCACCATGTTATGGTCCTAAGGGAAGTCATTGTGGAGTAACAAGTACATGATGGGTTGCGAGAGTGACAGAAGCTTAAACCCCAGTTTATGTGTTGCTTCGTAAGGGGCTTATTTGGATCCACATGTTTCATGATATGGTTAGATTTATCTTAATTCTTATTTTGTAGTTGCAGATGCTTGCCAGAGGGGGTAATCATAAGTTTGTTATTTGTTCAAGTAAGAACAACACCTTAGCACCGGTCCACCCACATATCAAATTATCAAAGTAGCAAACGCAAATCAACTCAATGTGATGAACATGACTAGACAGAAATTCACATGTGTCCTCGGGAGCGCTTGCTTTATATAAGAGTACTTTTAGGCATGTCCTTTACTATAAAAAGGATTAGGATACCTTGCTAGTGCACCTTTGTTACTATTGTTACTTGTCACTTGTTATGAATTATCTTGCTACAAAACAATCTATCACTCTTACTTATAGCACTTGCAGAGAATACCTTGCTGAAAACTGCTTATCATTTCCTTCTGCTCCTCGTTGGGTTCGACATCCTACTTATTGAAAGGACTACGATTCATCCCGTATACTTGTGGGTCATCAGGAAGATGGATCCTTTCGATGGACAGTGGTTCTGACAAGCAGGCTGAGACTAGGGAGGAGTGGATCTACAAGCACAACACGTGGACTGATTCTGATCATTCCCCTCGTACTACCTCTACTCGTCAAGATGCTGCAGGCAACAATGAGGACATTGTTGACAATGATCCTGCTGATGATGATGAGGAGTCCGAGGAGTCAGAGGCGTCCATGGATGAGGACTCAGAGGTGATTCTTCCACCTCGGGGCGTATTTGTCACTCTCTACCTTTTTGGGGTCTCGATTCCAAAGGGGGGGAGAGTTTAGGACCGCAGATTTTCTTTCTTAGGGTTGTTTCCTAGTAACAAGATCATTTTATCACCATGTTTTATTGCTTTTGAACTCTTTTATCTTATTTGAGACCTTGTGTGTATCATGTGAGACATACGTTACCCCGTCTATCTTATTATGTTGTTTGTGTTATTTCAATATGTGTTTCCATGCTTAGCATGTGACAGTTTTTGTTCTAACATGCTATACTTGGATCTCTTCTCATTACTCTTATCATGTAGATTGCAAGTATTACATCGTTTATAAAATATTGTGGGAGTGTTGGTCCTAGTGTGTGTCTTGCATTCCACAAACATTCTTGAATGGCGCACACATCTAGGGGGAGCCTGTCTATATTTTATAAACGCTGGGGTTTGCTATTATTTATTTCTATCCATTTTGCAAATCCCATGTTGTCATCAATCAACCAAAAAGGAGGAGATTGTTAAGGAAAATTTCTTCCTCTATAGTTTTGGTGATTAATGACAAGGTACTTTGCGGACTAACCGTGTGCCGTGAATATTTCAGAGATCTCGTCAAATGGGCACAAGACGGTTTATCTCCCCTAGGTGATATGTTGTGAAGACGGATTGTTTCAGCGATTCTTTTTTTGGTGGTATTTGAGTTGTAGGAAATGTGTACTATTAAGTGGGGGTCCGCATGTGAAAGGTTGGGTGGAAACAACACGTACTCATTCTTTATGCACCCGTCTTTTCTTTCGGCAACATGGAGGTCCTCTATTTGTCCTTGGGCTTGTAGTAGCAACCAAGCAGTAGTTCTGTTGTCCGCTGCGGTAGTACTACTTGAGCAGCAGTACCGCGCCTATGAGTGATAGTACCGCCCTAGCGGTACTTCTGCTTCCTATGTTGTGGTCTATACCGTTGGGGTCTGCGTGGACTTTTTTTGCACGCACGATAGTGGGGTGGTAGTAGAACTTGGGTACTCCGCTTTAAATGGTAGTACCACTCCCCAAGGAGTGGTAGTACCGTATGAAGCGGTAGTACCGCCATGTGCAGTACTACCGGCCGCTCTCATGTGCTCCATTGGCCCCTGCCTCCTCTGCCTCCATTTAGAGGTAGCACCGTTTGAGCCGGTACTACCGCCCTGCCCCGCGTACTACCTCTTGATGTCCGGTAGTGCCTTTATAAGCAGTAGTACCGCTTGTATCAGCGGTAGCACTGCATATAAAGTTCTGCTCGCACATAACGGTTGGATTTTCATTACCACTATATAAAGGAGTCTTCTTCCCCAAGAAGAAATCACCTCTTTTCCTCTAAACTCTACTCCTAAGCTCATTTTTGCTCGATCTCTCTCGTAGCCATCAAAACTTGTTGAATTTCTAGGGTTTGGAGGAGAAGGCCTCAATCTACACTTCCACCAAGAGAATTTTCACTCCCCCCCACTAATCCCTTGCGGATCTTGTTACTCTTGGGTGTTTGAGCATGTCAGACGAAAATAGGTCACCTCAAAGCCACAATCCATTGGGATGAAGCTTCGTGGTGGTGTTGGGAGTCTCCAATTAAGTTGTGGATATTGCCCCAACCTTGTGCTACACCCAAGATGCGGTCCTATCCTTATTTTGGCGCGAGGGCCTCGATAGGGATAGAAACGCATCTCGTCGTTTCGCAAGAATGGATATCGTTACAAGTACATGTACTGAAAAGATGAGTATAAGGAGTAGGCTTACACTCGCCACAAGCTACATCAAGATCACATCAGTACAACAATATCCAGTCATCATGAAGAAGAGCAGGGTCCGACTACGGATGAAAACAAACGATAAAAGAACGACGTCCATCCTAGCTATCCTAGGCTGCCAGCCTGGAACCCATCCTAAATCAATGAAGAAGAAGAGGAAGAAACTCCAAATAGCACAATCAGCGCGCTCACGTCAAAGTAACTCTTTAACTGTACCTGCAACTGGTGTTGTAGTAATCTGTGAGCCACAGGGACTCGGCAATCTCATTTCCAAAGGTATCAAGACTAGCAAAGCTGAATGGGTGAGGTATGGTTAAGTGGTGAGGTTGCAGCAAGCGACTAAGAATTTATTTGAGGTGACTAACTTACGAGTACAAGAATAAGAGGGGGGGTGATCTAAGCATAATCGGACGGGTACTAATAATGATCAAATTGTTGGGGAACGTCGCATGGGAAACAAAAAATTTCCTACGCGCACGAAGACCTATCATGGTGATGTCCATCTACGAGAGGGGATTTCCGATCTACGTACCCTTGTAGATCGCATAGCAGAAGCGTTAGTGAACGCGGTTGATGTAGTGGAACGTCCTCATGTCCCTCGATCCGCCCCGCGAACCGTCCCACGAACCGTCCCGCGATCCGTCCCACGATCTAGTGCCGAACGGACGGCACCTCCGCGTTCAGCACACGTACAGCTCGATGATGATCTCGGCCTTCTTGATCCAGCAAGAGAGATGGAGATCTAGATGAGTTCTCCGGCAGCGTGACGACGCTCCGGAGGTTGGTGATGATCTAATCTCGGCAGGTGCTATTCGGAAATACTCCAAATATCTACTCTACTATACGAATCCGTTTCACTACTCATAGTTATTCGGATTAGTGTCAAAGCTTGCATTGACGTAACCCTTTACGACAAACTCTTTAACCACCTCCATAATCGAGAAAAATTCCTTAGTCCATTAGTTACTAAGGATAAATTTCGACCGCTGCTAGTGATTCAATCATGGATCACTCTTTGTACCTCTCAACATACTTTGAGTCAAGGCACACTTCAGGTGCGGTACCCAGCATGGCATACTTCAGATTCTACGGCCAAGGCATAGAAGACGACCTTCGTCTATTCTCTTTATTCTGCCGGGGTAGGGTTTTGAGTCTTACTCAAATTCACACCTCACAACGCAACCAAGAACTCCTTCTTTGCTGATCTATTTTGAACTCCTTCAAAAACTTGTCAAGGCATGGATCTTGTTGAAACTTCCATTAAGCGCTTTCGATCTATCTCAATAGATCTTTGATGCTCAACGTTCAAGTAGCGCAATCCAGGTACTCCTTTGAAAACTCATTTCAAACAACCTTGTATGCTTTACAGAAATTCTACATAACTTCTGATCCACAATATGTCAACCACATATACTTATCAGAAATTCTATAGTGCTCCCACTCACTTCTTTGGAAATACAAGTTTCTCATAAACCTTTTCCAAACCGAAAATCTTTGATCATCTCATCAAAGTGTATATTCCAACTCCGAGATGCTTGCACCAGTCCATTGAAGGATCGCTGGAGCTTGCATACTTGCTAGTATCTTTAGGATCGACAAAACCTCCTGGTTGTATCACATACAATGTTTGCTCAAGGAAACCGTCGAGGAAACAATGTTTTGACATCCTATGTGCAATATTTCATAAATAATGCAACAACTACTAACATAATTCTAACAGACTTTTAGCATCGCTACGAGTGAGAAAGTCTCATCATAGTCAACTGTTAGATCTTGTCGGAAACATCTTTGCGACAAGTCGAGCTGTTCTTAATAGTGACTTATCACCATCATCGTCTGTCTTCCTTTTAAAGATCCATCTTTACTCAACAGTCCTATGACCATCAAGTAGTTCTTCCAAAGTCTACACTTTGTTTTCATACATGGATCCTCTCTCGGATTTCATGGCTTCCAGCCATTTGTCGGAATCCGGGCCCACCATTGCTTTCTCCATAACTCGTAGGTTCACTGTTGCTCAACAACATGACCTCCAAGACAGGGTTACTGTACCACTCTGCAGTAGTATGCGACCTTTTCAACCTACGAGTTTTGTAGTAATTTGATCCGATGCTCGATGATCACCAGCATCAGCTTTCACTTCAATTGGTGTAGGCGCCACAGGAATAACTTCCTGCGCCCTGCTACACACTGGTTGAAGCGATGGTTCAATAACCTCAATAAGTTCTACCACCCTCCCACTCAATTCTTTCGAGAGAAACCTTTCCTCGAGAAAGGATCCATTTCTAGAAACAAACACTTTGCTTTCGGATCTGAGATAGGAGATGTACCCAACTATTTTGGATATCCTATGAAGATGCATTTATCCGCTTTGGGTTTGAGCTTATTCGACTGAAAATTTTTCATACAAGTGTCGAAGCCCCAAACTTTCAAGAAATGACAGTTTAGATTTCTCTAAACCTCAGTCTATACTGTGTCATCTCAACGGAAATACGCGGTGCCCTATTTAAAGTGAATGCGGTTGTCTCTAATGCATAACCCATAAACGATAGTGGTATTTCGATAAGAGACATCATAGCATGCACCATACCAAATAGTGCGTGGCTATGACGTTCAGACACATCATCACACTATGATGTTCCAGGTGGCATGAACTGCGAAACAATTTCCACATTGTCTTCACTGCGTACCAAAACTCGTAACTCAGATATTCATTTCTATGATCATATCGTAGACAGTTTATCCTCTTGTTACGATGAACTTCACTCCGAAACAGAATTGAACTTTTCAATATTTCAAACTTGTGATTCATTAAGTAAATACTCTTGTATCCACTCAAAACGTCATTGAAGTAAGAACATAATGATACCCCCTGCGTGCCTCAGCACCCATTGGAGACTGCATACATCAAAAATGTATCACTTCCAACAAGTTACTATCTTGTTTCATCTCAATGAAAACAAGGCCTTTCTCATGTGGTATGATTTGCATGTCACTAGTGATTCAAAATCAAGTGAGTATAAAGATCCATCAGCATGGAGCCTCTTCATGCAATTTACACCAACATGACTCAAGCGGCAGTGCCACAAGTAAGTGGTACTATCATCATTACCTCGTATCTTTTGGCACCAATATCATGAACATGTGTAACACTACGATCGAGATTCAATAAACCATTGAAGGTGATTATTCAAGAAAATAGAGTAACCATTATTCTCTTTAAATGAATAATCGTATTGCAATAAACACAATCCAATCATGTTCATGCTTAACGCAAGCACCAAATAACAATTATTTCGGTTTACCACCAATCCCGATGGTAGAGGGAGCGTGCGATGTTTGATCATATCAACCTTGGAAACACTTCCAACACGTATCGTCACCTCGCCTTTAGCTAGTCTCCGTTTATGTCGTAGCTTTCATTTCGTGTTACTAATCACTTAGCAACCGAACCGGTATCCAATACCCTCGTGCTACTAGGAGTACTAGTAAAGTACACATCAACATCATGTATATCAAATATACTTCTTTCGACTTTTGCCAGCCTTCTTATCTACCAAGTATCTAGAGTTGCTCCGCCTCACTGACCGTTCCCCTCATAACAGAAGCACTTAGTCCCGGGCTTGGGTTTAATCTGGGTCTCTTCATTAGTGCAACAACTGTTTTGCCGTTTCACGAAGTATCCCTTCTAGCCCTTGACTTTCTTGAAACTTAGTGGTTTTACTAACCATCAACTATTGATGCTCCTTCTTGATTTCTACTTTCGCAGTGTCAAACATCGCGAATCGCTCAAGGATCATTGTATCTATCCTTGATATGTTATAGATCATCACGAAGCTCTCACAGCTTGGTGCCAGTGACTTTGGAGAACCATCACTATCTCATCTGGAAGATTAACTCCCACTTAATTCAAGCGATTGTCGTACTCAGACAATCTGAGCACACGCTCAACGATTGAGCTTTTCTCCTTTACTTTGTGGACAAAGAATCTTGTCGGAGGTCTCGTACCTCTTAACAAGGGCACAAGCATGAAATCACAATTTCATCTCTTTAGAACATCACTTATGTTCCGTGACGTTTCAAAACGTCTTCGGCGCCTTGCTTCTAAGCCATTAAGTATTTTGCACTGAACTATCGTGTAGTCATCAGAAACGTGTATGTCGGATGTTCACAGCATCCACAGACGACGCTCGAGGTGAAGCACACGTGCATTAAGGACATAAGCCTTCTGTGCAGCAACGAGGACAATCCTCTACAAAGTTTGCTACTATCAACTTTCAACTAATTTTTCTCTAGGAACATATAAAAACAGTAGAGCTATAGCGCAAGCTACATCGTAATTCGCAAAGACCATTAGACTATGTTCATGACAATTAGTTCAATTAATCATATTACTTAAGAACTCCCACTCAAAAAGTACATCTCTCTAGTCATTTGAGTGGTACATGATCCAAATCCACTATCTCAAGTCCGATCATCACGTGAGTCGAGAATAGTTTCAGTGGTAAGCATCTCTATGCTAATCATATCAACTATACGATTCATGCTCGACCTTTCGGTCTCATGTGTTCCGAGGCCATGTCTGCACATGCTAGGCTCGTCAAGCTTAACCCGAGTGTTCCGCGTGTGCAACTGTTTTGCACCCGTTGTATGTGAACGTTGAGTCTATCACACCCGATCATCACGTGGTGTCTCGAAACGAAGAACTGTCGCAACGGTGCACAGTCGGGGAGAACACAATTTCGTCTTGAAATTTTAGTGAGAGATCAACTCATAATGCTACCGTCGTTCTAAGCAAGATAAGGTGCATAAAGGATTAACATCACATGCAATTCATAAGTGACATGATATGGCCATCATCATGTGCTTCTTGATTTCCATCACCAAAGCACCGACACGATTTTCTTGTCACCGGCGTTACACCATGATCTCCATCATCATGATCTCCATCAACGTGTCATCATCGGGGTTGTCGTGCTACTCATGCTATTACTACTAAAGCTACGTCTTAGCAATATAGTAAACGCATCTGCAAGCACAAATGTTAGTTTAAAGACAACCCTATGGCTCCTGCCGGTTGCCGTACCATTGACGTGCAAGTCGATATTAACTATTACAACATGATCATCTCATACATCCAATATATCACATCACATCGTTGGCCATATCACATCACAAACATACCCTGCAAAAACAAGTTAGACGTCCTCTAATTGTTGTTGCATGTTTTACGTGGTGACCATGGGTATCTAGTAGGATCGCATCTTACTTACGTAAACACCACAACGGAGATATATGAATTGCTATTTAACCTCATCCAAGGACCTCCTCGGTCAAATCCGATTCAACTAAAGTTGGAGAAACCGACACTCGTCGGTCATCTTTGAGCAACGGAGTTACTCGTAGCGATGAAACCAGTCTCTCGTAAGCGTACGAGTAATGTCGGTTCGAGCCGCTTCGATCCAACAATACCGCGGAATCAAGAAAAGACTAAGCAGGGCAGCAAAACGCACATCACCGCCCACAAAAACTTTTGTGTTCTACTCGAGAAGACATCTACGCATGAACCTAGCTCATGATGCCACTGTTGGGGAACGTCGCATGGAAAACAAAAAATTTCCTACGCGCACGAAGACCTATCATGGTGATGTCCATCTACGAGAGGGGATTTCCGATCTACGTACCCTTGTAGATCGCACAGCAGAAGCGTTAGTGAACGTGGTTGATGTAGTGGAACGTCCTCACGTCCCTCGATCCGCCCTGCGAACCGTCCCACGAACCGTCCCGCGATCCGTCCCACGATCTAGTGCCGAACGGACGGCACCTCCGCGTTCAGCACACGTACAGCTCGACGATGATCTCGGCCTTCTTGATCCAGCAAGAGAGACAGAGAGGTAGATGAGGTCTCCGGCAGCGTGACGGCGCTCCGGAGGTTGGTGATGATCTAATCTCGGCAGGGCTCCGCCCGAGCTCCGCAGAGACGCGATCTAGAGGTAAAACCGTGGAGGTATGTGGTCGGGCTGCCTTGAAAAAGTTGTCTCAAATCAGCCCTAATTGCTCCATATATATAGGAGGAGGGGAGGGGAGGCTTGCCTTGAGGCTCAAGGATCCCCAAGGGCTGCGCCACCAAGGGAGCAGGAGTCCTCCAATCCTAGTCCAACTAGGATTGGAAGGTGGAGTCCTTCTCTCCTTTCCCACGTCCTTTTTTTCTTTTCTCTTTGATTTTCTTCCTATGGCGCATAGGGCCTTCTTGGGCTCTCCCACCAGCCCACAAAGGGCTGGTGCGCCACCCCCAAGGCCTATGGGCTTCCCCGGGGTGGGCTGCCCCCCCCCCCCCCCCGGTGAACACCCGGAACCCATTCGTCATTCCCGGTACATTCCCGGTAACTCCGAAAACCTTCCGGTAATCAAATGAGGTCATCCTATATATCAATCTTCGTTTCCGGACCATTCCGAAAACCCTCGTGACGTCCGTGATCTCATGCGGGACTCCGAACAACATTCGGTAACCAACCATATAACTCAAATACGCATAAAACAACGTCGAACCTTAAGTATGCAGACCCTGCGGGTTCGAGAACTATGTAGACATGACCCGAGTGACTCCTCGGTAAATATCCAATAGCGGGACCTGGATGCCCATATTGGATCCTACATATTCTACGAAGATCTTATCGTTTGAACCTCAGTGCCAAGGATTCATATAATCCCGTATGTCATTCCCTTTGTCCTTCGGTATGTTACTTGCCCGAGATTCGATCGTCAGTATCCGCATACCTATTTCAATCTCGTTTACTGGCAAGTCTCTTTACTCGTTCCGTAACACAAGATCCCGCAACTTACACTAAGTCACATTGCTTGCAAGGCTTGTGTGTGATGTTGTATTACCGAGTGGGCCCCGAGATACCTCTCCGTCACACGGAGTGACAAATCCCAGTCTCGATCCATACTAACTCAACGAACACCTTCGGAGATACCTATAGAGCATCTTTATAGTCACCCAGTTACGTTGCGACGTTTGATACACACAAAGCATTCCTCCGGTGTCAGTGAGTTATATGATCTCATGGTCATAGGAACAAATACTTGACACGCAGAAAACAGTAGCAACAAAATGACAGGATCAACATGCTATGTCTATTAGTTTGGGTCTAGTCCATCACATGATTCTCCTAATGATGTGATCCCGTCATCAAGTGACAGCACTTGCCTATGGTCAGGAAACCTTGACCATCTTTGATCAACGAGCTAGTCAACTAGAGGCTTACTAGGGACAGTGTTTTGTCTATGTATCCACACATGCACTGTGTTTCCAATCAATACAACTCTAGCATGGATAATAAACGATTATCATGAACAAAGAAATATAATAATAACTAATTTATTATTGCCTCTAGGGCATATTTCCAACACAAATGAATGATCCTGAACACCTACTTACGTAAAACATAACCCCACCATGTCCTCTTACGGATATAGAACTCACGAGAAGAGACTGTGACGGTTACGCACATAGTTGGCATATTTTAATTAAGCTTGCTTCAAGTTATCTAGAACAGGATGTTAAACAAAGTTTCCAAGTTTGACACATAACCGCGGGCACGGCTTTCTGAAAGATTTAACCCTGCAGGGGTGCTCCAACTAGTCCATCACAAACTACCACACGCTGCGATGGAATAACCTCGATCAGGGAAAACCCGTGATCTCCTCGGGTTCCTATTGGAAAACCTCAACCTCGAGATAGCCCAAAGTATCCTCAGAATCCCTCGCACAAGACGCTCGAGAAAAGTAAAACAAGTCTAGCAAGGCCGTCTGACGAGTTGACAATCCCGACAGGAGTCGCGTATCTCGTTCTCAGGACACGACGAATGAGCACTACGTACGGTGGCCGGATAGACATCCCCCAAGTTGCCCCGGGTGGCCCCGCAAGTGGCTCTGTTTGGGACCAACACCAACAGCACTGCTCCCCGTATTATGTTGAATTACTCCTCGGGTTCATGACGCCCTATGTTTTCAGTATTAACAGAATTATTATGTTGGGCGAATATAGTACCAACGTTGGGCCTTGCCAGACAAGCTTTATCCCAAAACGGAAGTCAAGGGGGTCCTTATAACAACCCCAAGCATGTTAGGAGCGCTCATTTATGGAACATAATACCTTCCACCTTTTACCAAGTATATAGGTGCATTAAATTAATTAGCAATAATATGGTGATATAACAAGGAACCCATGTTTTCACATGGAAGCAACTGCACCTGCAACTAGCAACACTAACAAAAGGCTGAGCAAGTGGTAACATAGCCAAACAAGGTTTGCTGGGTAGTGGAAAGATTAGAGGTTTTTCATGTCAATGTTGGGAGGCCGATATTTAACAGGTGGTAGGCAACGAGACAACTAGCATGGCAATGATAGTAATGGTATCTAGGGAAATGGTCATCTTGCATGTGATCTTGCTTGGAAGAAGAACGAATCCGTGAAGCAGACGAACCTACGTAGTCGAACGGATCCTCACATTCCAACACGCTTGCGGAACTCTATCGAGACGAAGCAAACAAGAAACAAGAATCAACACACGATATTCACCATGGCACATGCACGATATGATGCACACCCTAATATGATGCATGATCGGTTCAATTATGCAAGACATGGCATGGCAAATCACAACAACCAAACACTACACATTAAGTGAAGCTCAATATGCAACGAGTTGCATATTGACGAAACTCCACATTTGAATTACTTAGTTCACTCCCGTTTAGGTACACGTCAATATTAAATGTTGTTGAACATGGCAAGGGGTGAATAACAAATAAACTACCTAACTAGGTATTTTAAATGAGGCTAGAAATGACATATAGCATTTTCCTAAATGACCCCACGCATTAACTTTGTAATCTGTTCGGATATGTCCTAACCACATTTTATGTTTGTTAAACGGCAAAACAAAGTGGTTCACGTGATTCTACTCGTCGTTCTAGTCCATTTACATATATGGCTCATCTCCAACGAAGCTACAACTAATTAACTACGAACTAAACCGTATTTAACACGTTGTCATGCAAACTGATGCAAACAACATGGCTAACAGTTTTTAATATGCATGGGAGTTGTAAAATATTAATCTACGCAAAATTCTACATGTTTTGCATATCTATGGTTTTTTGCATACGACGCAGGGTTTAAAAGTTACGGGCATTTTAAAATCATGCGATTTGTGAAATCCCTGGTAATTAGATAAAATTGCAGGACCTAAAAAAAACCTATTCGGGCCGAAAACTGCTATGGGCCGAAAACAGAGCATGGGCGCATCATAGCTAGTGTGCACACATGGCGCAAGATAGCACAGGGGTCGCGGTGGAGCTCACCATGGGCTGACTGGGCCGACATGGTGGTGAAGGCCGGCTGGAGCACGCTGAAGCGGGCCGGCGATGTTGCGGCTGGCCCGCGGCTGGCCGAGGCGTGGAGGTGGTCGGGCCCATGCTGGTGGTTGGTGCGGTTAACGCGCCAGAGCGGGCTCCCGTCTCCTGCTCGACCCCGTGCGGCGCAGGACCGACGACTGGCTGCACCGGGGCAAGGGGCGAGGGCGACGATGGTGCCCAGCAGCACGTCAACGAGCGGTTCGGGCGGCCGGCGATGACGGGGGGGTAGGCGGGGTTGGTGGGAATAGGCGTTGGGGCGGCGGCGCATGGCAAGCGGTGCATCCGGATCCGGGCCGGTAGAGCTCCGGCGGCGGCTGCTCCAGCATCGGTCGGCAAGGCGACGAGGGGCACGGGACGGGAGGTCACCGGCCAGGCGGAGCACAGAGGTGGGGCTACTGCACAGGGCGACGGTGGAAGGAGCGGGGCAGATCGGGCTGCTACTCCCCTCGGGGCTGGCGGCGGCGCTGGTGGCCGATCCGGGCCTGCCCGGGCCCGATATGGGCTCAACGGGCGAGCGGGTGGAGGAGAGAGAGGTGGGAGGTGGCGGTTGGTGGTCGGGCATGCAGGGAAATCAAGGCAGCTAGGGTTTGGTCCGAATTTAGGTAGGGATGGCTGTATAAATAGGGTAGGGGCTAGGTTAGGGGGATTTTAACACCGATTTCAACCGTACGATCATGACCGAACGGCCTCGGTTGCACCCTAGAGTTAGTTGTTTGTGTTAGATAGGCTAGGTGGGGAAGAGAGGGAAGTTTGTGGCCCGACACAATATTTTAAACACATAAAAAAAGTCCGACGATAAACCGATGACGGTGCCGCTACGGTTGACCGTTCGAGTATCAAACGGATTCCGTTTGCGACGAAATTTGACAGGCGGTCTACCTACACTATATAAAGACCACACACCAACTTTCGACCCAATCCGAGAATATTTTAAACACACTTTAAAAACAATATTTTATCGATTCCGTGGGCGCATGCGTGTGTGGTTGGGCTCAAAACGGTCAACGATGAACGCACAGAGAACCAGCAACTAATAACAGATACATGTTTTGAAAACTGGCGGCAATGCAATGCAGATGATGAGCATGATGTGATGATGAATGCAACAAACAAATAATCACAGGGCGGCAACGGAATAAAAGGGGAATCTTCTGGAGCGTTGGTCTCGGGATGTTACACCTTGTTTATAAAGGTTCGGTCACCGCCTTCAAGGGCACCACTAGTGGAATCACGAGATCTCACATTGTGTGGGTGCGTGAGGAGAATACGACGGCCTTAGTGTCTTCTTGGGAGCATTGTGCCCCCACACCGCTCCAACAGATATGTGCTTCCCCTTAAAGGGAAGGAACTTTGGTAACATATCCTCGTCTCTGCCGACTCCACTTGTGGTTACTTCTTACCTTTACTTTGTGCAAGATATTATTGTGTTGCATCCTTTGCTTGCTTTTTAGTTGTTGTTGTTAGCATCATATAGGTATTCCACCTAGTTGCATATCTAGACAACCCTTTTGTTGCTAACCCTAATTTTGTTAAAAAGAGATAAAGTTACCAGTTGCCTATTCACCCCCTCTTGTCAACCATATTGATCCTTTCAGCAAGGACCGATGTACACTCCCACCAAGCCAATTCATGTTCCCTGCTTGATTTTTTCATCGACACTTGTTACTATTAGAGATTTGTGTCCTATGTGGTATGAGTCAAGGACCTAAAGATTCCTTGCTTGTGTTGTGCTCTAGGAAGTTTATAAAGGTGTGGTGATAGCCTTCAAGACCAATGGTTTGAGGCTCATCCATTGGGGTGACTTGAAGGAAGAATAAGGTGAGCCGCTTGGTGGCACTCTAGAGATTTGGTTTTGTTACCTCTCGAGCACAGGTTGCCACCACTTAAAGAGTGTAAACTTCGAGATTTGTGCCCACGACCCACTTATGGTTAATACATTCCCGCATCTTTACTTGCTTTATATGCTTGTTGGCTTGCTAAGTACTAGTTTGTTGCATATCATACCTCATTACTTTCTTTCTTGTTGCATATCCAGATAACCTAGTTTATATGCAATGCCCTAACACTATGAAGTTAAGCTTAATATTTGTAGTCTTCTATTCACCCCCCTATAGTCGATCGTTTTGATCCTTTCAAAATATCTCTCCCCAACTTTATGCATCAAAGGAAAACCTTCCTCAACCAGTGTTGAGCTTGGTTTGCTCTTGCCCTTCCTTTTTAATATCTAGTACGCAGGTCTGTCAGGCAGGCCTATGATTCAACAACCATCAGATTTCCGTGGAGACATTGGTGAGGCAGTAACTGGAGTTGCATGCCTGGTCTGGGGCGTTATTTAATGTTGAAGCATGTGCACCAACATGATTCATCGCTTCTTCAGTCTCAACCTCCAGATCCCATATTGTGAGATCAACTGAGGCCCTTTCCCCAATGTTCCTCTTCGCTTGCTGGTGGCAGGTGGTGTGCTAGCTCGACCATGGCGGCTCCACCCTGGCGGCACCGAAGCAACATTTGGGGTGTGTGTGTTACCTTGAATGTGGTGTAGCATTTCTAGAAGGCATTATTCTCCGCGTGGTGTTTTCCTTGGACACAACTTGCCACGTCCTACTCCAGGGTGATATCTCTTTCTGTTTAAAGTTTTTGTATGGCCCATTATATTCCCTAGGGGTGTAACTTTTGTGGGTCATATTTGGACCACAAGTTAGTAAAGAAAGCATAATGTACCCAAAATGTTTTTGTTGACAATAGGGGAGGGGTATTTATTAATTTTGGTTCACGAGTTCATCATGGATTGTGAGGTTGGGGGTGTCATAGGCTCATAGTTCATGGTGAAGTAAACCCTCTCATACTCATTGTATTGCGCTTATCCATTTAGGTCCTACTGTCCAATGGACTTGTGGCTTATTTTTCCACTTGGTCATACTCTCTAATGGAGTTGTTTCATATTTGGTCTTCCTTTGACTTTAAATTTAAACTTCTCACCTTTAACTTGTTCACTGGCCTTCTGTTGAATTGGCTTAACTTTTAGAATTCGCTACATAGATGCCATCAAGACTCACGAGTAGATCTAGTTATTCTCATGACATAATGTTCAATGGTAGATGATACTTTGAAAGAAAAGGACAAGACGAGGTTGTTGCTATGGACAATACACACAACATAACAAAGTGGCCCGATTGTCAAACTTGGTTCTACCCTACTTAGCAGTGAAGACTTAAATTTAGTAGGCTAGTATGTTTTGGAGGCTTCGTCACCATTATGATATGGCTATTTGATGATTTGTTTAAGTGCCTTTTGGATGGCATGTCTTAAAAGGCGTAGGATAGATAAATAGCAACGATTGAAGGATATAATGGTATTTAGGGGATATAGAACATTTACAAAGGGCTCGTTTGTATGACTTAGTCGCGTAGGATAGAAAAATAGCAACGATTGAAGGATATAATGGTATTTAGGGGATGTAGAACATTTACAAAGGGATGTTTGTATGACTTGGTAAAAGAAATGCATGCATTTTGGAGGAATAAAGAAAAGTAATACATAAAAATGGATGAAAAGAGTACGAGGTTTCGGCCATTTGCTCTCGATACATGAATTAAGAGAGGATTTGTGACACACATGTGTGCGTGTGTGGGTGGGTGGGGGAGGGCACTGGCCTCACCTCCTTTTGGCTTTCAGTTTTGAATCTTTTATACCTTTTGAACATTTTTTTTCGAAATCAAGCTTCGTTTATGTTTCTTGTCATGAGGGCTTCAAAATAATATTATTTTAAAATTACACTTAGACGAGTTTATAAAAACTTCATCAAGTTTCATTGAGTTTATAAAAGGGAGCTGCTACTTTTCCCTTTATGGGAGCTACTACGCATCCACCAGTGGATATTTACCAAACATCCGTCACCCGGACAGCCGTTCGATCTAGCGCGTAGCCGTCCGATCCGCTCCTGGACTCAATTCCTGAAATGACGTTCGAGTTGCAGAAACAATCGCTTTGTTGCAAAAAATAAACTTGGGACCCATTAATTCCTGAAACAGCGTCGAGTTTCAGAAACAATTGCTTGTTTCAGAAAAAAAATTGTTCGTCTTTCTGCAAACATATGTACTGTTGCGGAAGAATTTTTTGCAACAAATGTCATGTTTCAGGAAATTTTTGCAGCGGGCTGGGATAGGGCGGCGCTACGGCGGTGCGAGGTGACGGGCAGCGGGGTGGCTGGCCCCCTGGTTGCGGGAGCTCGCCGGCATGGCCGAGAGGAGCTACAGCGGAGCCGAGAGCGGGCTGGGACGCGGCAGCACTCCGGCGGTGTGGGGCGACGGGCGGCTAGCCCCTGGCCGCGTGAGGTGAGGCGGCTGCCCCCTGGTCGCGGGAGCTCGCCGACGGGGCCGAAAGCAGGGCGGGGAAGGCCATGGCAACAGCGGCAGCTCCAGCGAGACTGAGCGGAAACACGGAGGCGGCGGGCGAGATCGCCGGGGCCGAGGCCGAGCCGCGGGGTGGAAAAGTGAGGAGCTTAGCTTCATGACCATTTCCTGAAACAATGATCCAGTTTCAGGAAATGGTTCGCGATCAGATCGAGATCCAAGGGATGAGCGGACGACGAATGGATCGCGCGGGATCAGCCGGTGGGATGTAATCTTTTCCTTTTATAAAAGCGGTTAGATAACTACTCCCTCCGTTCCAAAATATAAGACCTTTTAGAGATTTCACTAGGAGACTACATACAGAGCAAAATGAGTTAATGTACACTCTAAAATATGTCTATATATATTCGTATGTAGTTTATAGTGCAATCTCTAAAAGGTCTTATATTTAGGAACAGGGGAAGTAGTACTTTAACATGCCCTCACGAATCCATCGATTTAACGTATCTCTACTATTAAAGTAGGATGTGCCGTCGTGATGGTTCAACCAGCGATGGTTCAACCTCTCGATCCCACCTTCGATCCCACCTTTCCCGTGCGGTAAAAAAGAGGAGCACCAACCCTCGTTGACCCCGGGCGCAAAAAGATCGCAGGAGCAGCCCACGTTCCCACGTTCCCTCGCAACCTTCCTCCGCACGATTGAAAAAAGGAAACAACCACGACCCAGTCCCGTCCCCCGTCACACGTCCTTTGTCCCGGTCTGCCCCACCTCTCGCTCCCGATCCCTTCTCTCTCTCGATCTCGCCACCGCCGCGCCCACAGTCGTGTTCCACGATGAACTGCCCATCCCATTGCCATCAGACACCCGCCTCGATCGCCGTCACGCGGCCCGTGCACGCCGCCCTTGTACGACCTGCTCGCCTCCACCACCGCAAGAGGCGTCTCTTCCAAGGCGCCGCAGCAGCAACACCATCAGCTGTTCGGCGAGATCGCCGACCAGGCCATCTCCAAGACGCCGCACCAGCAGCACCAGCAGCTGTTCGGCGAGATCCCCGACCGCACCAGCCACGCCCGCTTCCGCCGCGGCCCCATCCAGTCACCGCCGCCGCCGCCTCCTCCAACTCTGGTCGCTCCTCCTCCTTCCCCACCGTGCCCTCTCGCCATCGAGCCGTCCAGGCCGGCTCCTTTGACCGTCGTGGCGCCGGTTTCGATGGCCGCCCCGGTCCCGCAGCCGTAGAGCCTGACGCTGGACCTCACCAAGCCGAACCTGACCATGTTGGGCGCGACGTCCGTGACGTCCACGTCCTTCTTCTCGTCGGTGACCGCCGCCGAGGGGAGCGTGTCAAAGGGCCGCAGCCTGGTGTCCACCGGCAAGCCCCCGCTGTCCGGGCACAAGAGGAAGCCCTGCGCCGGCGCGCACTCGAAGGCCAATACCACGAGCAGCCAATGCCACTGCTCCAAGAGAAGGAAGAACCGCGTGAAGACGACGGTGAGAGTAGCTCGCGTCCATCCAGATCCAGTGAAGCGCCGCCAATGTCTGGGCAGTAGACGAGCGCGAGCTTCGGGGGCCATAGTATCACTGGGGAGGAGGGCAGACAAATGAGAGGGAGGCTGCTCGCCGAGAAGAAAGCCAACCAGCTTCTCACCAGGGTACGTAACTGATTTCCCCTTTGCAATATTAGTTGATCATTGCTTTTGTCATCATATTCCTGAAGTAGAATAGTTTTTTGTGTCCATATACTCCTTTTATTTTACTGCTATGGATTGGATTAAATCTGATTTTTGATATATATCTTGATTTAGTCTGCTTCAGGTTCATGGCCGGTGGATTCGTTCTTCGATGGTGACACTATCCATGTCAAGCAGCGGCATGATAAGAGCTCCGGCGAGGTCGTCATGTGCCTGTGCATCTTCAAGCACATGCTGCCGACTCTGGGTGGTGTGGCTCTATTCCTTCCCCGTCTTGTTTTTCTTCACTCTCCCTTGGTTACTTTTCGCCTTAATCTTGATTTTTTTTGTCGGTTCATGTTGTACGTTAGTTCTTTCTCTGCTGGATGTTCGGCCCGTTGATGCTGCATGGAAGCAAAAAAATGTCACATACCTTCCTGTAAGTGCATTTCTCCATCTTAATTTGGGTTGCTCTCAATGTCTCGCTTATCTATTCTCCTCCGCCCATCGTTCAGTGCAGGGTTGGTTCATGAGATCAGATAATGTGCTGTCATTTAGTTTACCCAACTGCTACATTGAAGATCGAGGAGTACAAGTGTGTATTAATTTGAACACAAAGTGTTACAATCTTCATTCTGAACTTATCTATGCAAGTGGATAAATTGGTCGTATATCAGTCTGCACTTTTAGACCAAAATAAGTTCTACATGGGCTTCTTCGAAGGAAAATGAAACCCCACCTGAACTTTTAGCTCCCCGTATGTGTGTGATCACTTGTTGAGTTTTCCAACGTGATCAGTTTTCTTATGAATTCGTGGGATTTTATATTCTAATCAAGTCCCGCAGTTCTGAGTTTTAATTCATGTGCAATAGTCACAAACAGATCTGCCTTGGATTCAAAATATTGCAGGCTTGAACTTATTTACATTTCAGTCAACTTTTGTTCACCAATGTCAGCCAGTGGGAGAGCCAAGTTTTCCTTCGACTATTCTAAATTTTCCTTGGACTATTCTCAATTTGTAATTTGCAGCTGAATTCTGAGTACATTTATGCCATCTATAGAAATAGATGGCCTGATGTGCCACTGTGCAACATCACGACGACGAACATCACCCAGTGAACACTGAAAAATTCTCGGATCAATACGCATTTGCGACTTGTTGTTCTGTCCTGTTTTAGTAAGGTTGCATCTCTTCTATTCTATAATCTTTTGGTAATTTTGTAGATTAGGAAGTTTAATTCTTTTCTGATGATAGTTTAACTGTAATCAGGATATGGAATCTGCATGTCCATTTTACTGTATGTATCTGTTTTTACACTTCTATTATAGGTCTCGGAGTATTATGCCCGTTCAAGAAGCACAAGACCGAGCCTCTTCAGCAAGATTTTCAATATTAAGGGGGAAATCTTAAGGTGTACAAGTAAACACACAAAGCTCTAGATATATTTAGTAATAAATTTTCTTTGTACCTTGCATTGTAATTACACATGGGAAATAGAGATGAGGTTCTCCATGTCAGCTGCAATCACAGATCTAAGAACCACCTTTTTAATGTAATTGATAAAATGATCAAAGAGTAACCGTGTGACTCACTATGCAGAGAAAGTGTAAGAACGACACACCTATTAACCCTGAATGTTATCAAGTTCAGGTATTACCATTATTGTATATATTCAAGCAGTGTGATGTAGTTACCATGACACATATCTTCACGAGAGAAGTTTTTGTGAAGCTGTAGCATAGGATAGCTTTTCTTCAGCACAGTTCAGATCATCATTGAATGAAATAAGAACATACCCATTACTTGTGTGAAATCTTATAGGATAGGAAAGACGTTTATGCAGACTGAACTTGACATTTTGCGAACTTATGTTGACACAAACTATAGTCCGGGTCTCTGGCTTGGTGCTACCTTTATGGTGTTGTAGGTGCCATTCTTATTGGCCTGCTGGTACATATTCAGTTAATCACGCAGATTTATAGGAATATAGGCAAGACTGGAATGTGTTCATCTGAAAACCTATAGACGCTTAACAATATATTAGTGATCTTGGATGCTATCACCTACATAGACTTTTTCCCGTAATAGTGTGCTTCCAGTTTTTTGGTTCATGGACGATCACACCTAGCTCTTCGAGTATGTTGGTTCATGAACAATCAGAAAGGGGGATCTACCGTCTTCGTGATGGTTCGACCTCGAGCGATCCCCCTCCTACCGCTAGCCTTCTCACCGTTCCACCGATTTTTTTCAATCCCTCCATAAACCAGGCGATAAACCAGCCGATTATAGTTCAATAAAAAACCTACATCGCACCTGGAACCACCACCCTTCGGTTGTTTCTTATGCCATTTTTGTTGTTGTTATTTTTTTATCTTGTTACTGATAGTTATTTTTATGAATAGGTTGGGCCAAAGCAAATATCATCTATGATGTCATAGCAAAGGTTATCTGTCATGTAAGGCTGCTTCTGCCTTTTTTCGTTCTCGAGTAACTCGTTGTTATCCTGATTCCCACACAAGCAAGGATACTAAATTTGGAGCAAAGTACTTAATGCGCAAAATAATTCAGATATCATTATGTTCAATGTACATACTTTACTTCAGATAGATCATGTATTCTTGTAAGTACAAGATGTAGGCACTAGAAAAAGAATGTAATAACATGTAGCCATCTAGAATTATTCGGAGCATTCTAGAATAATATGCCCACTTCCATTATTCAGCTGATTATCTGTTGTGCTTATATAAAGAAAAAATATCCAAGGATTTCAAACAACGGTGGAGAAGGTCGAGGTGATCTAAGACCAGTCAATCCAGTCTTGTTTTGCATACAGATTTGACTATGGTTTGGGTCTGGAATTCAAGATTGAGCATGAACCTATCAGATTTTGTTTCCGTTTTCAAGGGAAGATGTTATATATGTCATGATTGCTGGTATTGGCTCAATTTCTACTACATTTATACAAAAAAGATATGTAAAAATGAGGAAAGTGAGTAAATCACATGCTTTTTGTTACTCAGTTGTTCATATTTAGAACTAGATAGAGGGAAAGAGAGTTGCTAGCTCATACTAGAGTGAAGGTCATTAGGACTTCAATTTTTTGTATAGTACCTTATATGATGGCATGTAGTTTTTGTATATACATATACTTGAGATGTTTCTAGGTAAATCTGGAGCTATGATGAGTTATCACAATAAATTTCGTATATACATATGATGGCATGTAGTTTTCGTATCTACGTATACATGTACTTCTCTTTTTTATCATCTTCCCAAATGTATGTTCTTTTGCCTTACTCCCTTTGATGAGTTATCACAATAAATTCAGGTTTGAAAAATACATGAAGCATTGGTTTGAATTGTTTGGTTAATACAAATTATGAATTTTCAGAAAAACAACTCACCATTCATGAGTGTTATTAATCCATACAAAAAGCAAGAGACACAACATAAATGCGGTAACATATCATGTCATCGTAAATGTTAACATACCATATAAGAGAAACGCACACCTACGCATAGGGTATGATGTCCCGTGGCAACGCACAAGCGATCAACTAGTCATGAAATAATCGTGCAACGGGGCACAGCTGGGAGGTGCGTGCCCCGCAGCCCCTACGAATTTCCGCACATGAATTGGGCTGTGTATGTGTATGAATTGGAATCTTCCAAAGTATGAACACGCTAGTCTAGTTGACGGAAGCCGCTTCTTTAATTTTTCTACTACTACTGTCAGCGTGAAGCGAGGTGGTGTGGTGGTGGGGGGCGGCCGATAGATCTTGACCGACGCCACACGGCCGGACGCCGACAAGCTCCCTACAAATCAGGACACCACCACCTCCTTGCCGGAGTCGTCGGAGCTGGGCAGGGCAGGGCAGGGCAGGGCACCTCCCCTTTCTCACTCCACCACCATCACCACCCCCAGATCCCCTCTTCCTCGCTGCCGACACCCACCCACCAACGAACCAGCCACAGCCCTTCCGCGCGTCCCCGGCGGCGGTCAGACCACAAGCCGCCGCCATGCCGCCGGCCTCCACCTCGCCGTCCACCGCCCCGGCGGCCACCAAGCCGCCCCCGCGCCACCCCCTGGGGCTGGACACCCTCGCCTCCACCAGCCGGTCCCTCTTCGCCGCGGGCCGGCGGTCCCCGGTCACCACGCTCGTCTGCGCCATCGCCCTCCTCGCGCTCATCATGTACGGCGAGGACGCGCGCACCATCGCCGAGCTCTCCATCGACGACTACCTCTACCCGGACGCCGACATCTACAACGTCTCCGGCCTTGCCCCCATCGCGCTGCCCCCGCCCACCTGCGACCTAGCCCACGGCCGCTGGGTCTTCGACAACGAATCCCTCCCCCTCTACCGGGAGAAAGAGTGCACCTTCCTCACCAAGCAGGTCACCTGCCTCGCCAACGGCCGCAACGACGATACATGGCAGTACTGGCAATGGCAGCCCAACAACTGTTCCCTCCCCACGTATGCGCTCGATCGCCTCCTTTCATTTCGTTCCCCACCTTTGCTAGATCTGCAACACGGAAGTGCCAAAGCTTTTGCATCTTCTTTCATGGCTGATCAATTCGATCGTTTGGTTGGTGAATCGTGGATGGATTCAATCAGGTTCGACGCCAGGAGGTTCATGGAGAGGATGAGGGGGAAGCGGCTCATGTTCGTGGGGGACTCGCTGAACAGGAACCAGTGGGAGTCGCTGGTGTGCATGGTGCAGTCCATCCTGAGCAAAGGGAGGAAGAAGATAGTCAAACGGGGATCGCTCACCATCTTCCACGCCAAGGAGTACCGCGCCACTCTCGAATTCTACTGGGCGCCATTCCTTGTCGAGTCCAACTCCGACAACCCCAAGATCCACAGCATCGAGCACCGGATCATACGGCCTGAGAGGATCGAGGGGCACGCCCAGTATTGGAGGGATGTGGACTACCTCATCTTCAACACCTACATCTGGTGGATGAACACCGCCGACATGAAAGTTCGGTCAGTCAGTCGGTCATCTCTGTAAACATTTTATTAGCCACACCATTGTATCTGCTTGAATTGCATGCTAAATGGTAGCTGTTTTGTCTATTCGAATTTTTGCAGGAGACCAGATACAAGGTATTGGTCAGAGCACGACGAGGTGCCGAGGATCGAGGCCTATGGCCGGGTGCTCAAAACATGGTCCGACTGGCTGAACGAGAATATCGATCCGGCGCGGACATCCGTGTTCTTCATGACAATTTCTCCTCTTCACATCAGGTGATTAAAAGTTGCATTTGTGACGATATTTTCCTGCCATATGAGTAATGGTGGTTCATTAGGGTCTTCGGTAAGTTCTTTAGGTCCTAGAGCAATGTTACGACAATGCAACAACTTCATTGCTTTGAACCACTCTCTATGCAATAGGACACCAAACCTAAGCTTAATAATTAAAAATGGTCGTTAAGTCCCAGTCGCGTTCTAGATAAGCAAGCTACCCGCTTTCTAGTATGAATGTCACAATGTCATTGTCCATCAAGTGGAGCTCAGCTGTTAGGTTTGCTCATGACCCACTAGGAACAAAACTGGCCTAATTTCTGTCCCTTATAGTCAGCATGGCAACTGTCAAGTCAATTTCACACTGGACCTTTGAAACCTCCGTATGGTGTTATACTCTTGGTATCATAACATGCTCATGGCACTTAATCTTTAGAACTTTCAAACCTTAATAGTAATGGACCAGATGGATTTGAAAGTTCAGTTTGAAATGTCTCGATGTTCTTCTGGAGGATTGTATGATGATTCACATGCTATCTGAAACCATTAATTAAAGGCAAAGAAACGCCCATATTATTCCTTTAAAGATCCCTACAAATTTCTTGGTGGGTCCGGCTACCAAAGGAGATTAAAAAGCATCATTTGGTACAACAACAAAAGGCAGTCTGTTTCACATGGGTGTGTGGTACAGGGTGTGATGGAAGTGGGTGGCACCTTGTGCACCACACAAGCAACATGCATTACTAGGTTTTGACTTGCGAACACCCTCCAGAAAAGAAAAAAAGAGTTTCCTACTGTATCTGGATTGTCATCTCATTGTTTATTGATGTCCACACATATAAGGTAAGGTATGGTGTATCTCAAGCATGGATGAACTTACGTTGCAGCATTTTAGTTCTTGAAACAGCATATACACAGTAATATGAGGAAATCATATTTCTCCTCGGTAACCTCCACCACCGTAGTAATCTCTTTTTTCAGCCATCGCCGCGGACCTCTGGTGCTCCAGCTTAGGACAGTCAGCAATACGATGCCCAAGGCCACCACATGATGCACATCCCTTTACACCACTCGCCTTAGCGATAGCTTCAGCATCCTCCAGCGGGTCAACGAGCTCAGCAAGTACTGGTGGGATTCTTTGCTTCGCTTCCTTGAGCAAATGCTTCAGGTCAAGAAGCGTAGTCTCTGTCTGGTTCTTGTTGATGAATGTAGTTGCTATTCCAGTTTTTCCACATCGACCAGTTCGACCAATCCTGTGGACATAGTTCTCTATCTCGGCGGGCATATCATAGTTAATCACATGCTGGATATCAGGGAAATCAAGACCCTTTGAGGCAACATCAGTAGCTACCAAAACATCCTTCTTTCCATTCTTGAAGAACTCAATCGCGCCCTGTCTTTCCTCCTGATCTTTTCCTCCATGGATTGCAACTGCTTCAACACCCTTTAGAAGAAGATACTCATGGATGTAGTCAACATCAGCTTTGTTTTCACAAAAGATAAGAGCTGGAGGTGGAGTCTTTTGAAGACATTCAAGGAGGTATATAATTCTGGCATCTTCCTTGACATACTCAACTTCTTGAATGACATCAAGATTTGCTGCTCCAGCTCTTCCAACATTGACAACAACTGGCTTCACGAGGGCGCTCATTGCAAAGTTCTGAATCTTCTTCGGCATAGTGGCAGAAAAAAGAAGGGTTTGCCTTGGTGCCTTGAAATTATCTTTTACCTTGAAATGGTTAAGAACCTCCCGAATATCATCCTCAAATCCAAGATCAACAAGCCTGTCAGCTTCATCTAAAGTTAAATACCTGTACAAATCAAGAAAGCGCTATTAAGAAATTTGAAAGCTGTATGCAGTGCTTTTTAAAGACACACTGGGAGGTTTTACTCCATTTTAAAAAGGTGGTTATCTCCTAGGTAATTGGGGGATATTTAATATATATATCTCTTGGTACTGCAGCATCTAGGATCAGAATGGTGCTACCAAGCCAATCTACTCCCTCCGTCACGGTTTAGAAGGCGTACTTGGAAATTCTCTGGAACCTAGGTGGTTATTGATTGGCTGTGAGATGAGCTAAAAAATAGTATTCACACTACGCATGCATATAGAAGTAGTACAACGGAGTACTAATTAGCTGATAGGAGTAAATGCAACACGCCCTAAACCTTGTCTATTGTGGAAATGCACGTAAATTTAACTGTGCCTTCTAAACCGTGATGGAGGGAGTATCTATTTTCCTACAGAGTTTGATTACTTCCCAATGATGAGGATTAGTTGTTTGATATATCAATTAGGCAAGTTTACATCTAAATTGCTATGTCTGCATAACGATGCCTATTGTAGTCGTACTCGTTGGCATTAACAAAGAAGGACACTGAAATTGTCGTCATTTCATCTAAAATCTTTGTACCCAGTCTATGGTAGCAAGTTTTCATTTAGACTGATCTCGGATCTGGCTGGTGTTCGATAGGAGGGCCTGCAATATAACAATGCCTATTGTAAACTTTGGCATTAACCAAGAGGAAAAACAAAGTCTTAATCTAATCTAAATTATTTTCTACCCATGGTATCATATTCCTCCTACATCCCTCCCCATCAGCCGTATCTTCTGGAAGTCACCCCTACTCTGACGTATAGGTGTACTCTACATCACATTCATGGGATAATTATAGACACGCCAATAATCGCACTCTTAAGTTTTACCCATTGAAAATACACTCACCGGCCCACCCACACTAATGTATCCCTTATTTTTAGTGAAGATCAGAAAAAGACAGTAAGTGTATTTTCTTGAGCTTATTAGAAAACAGGGTTTTCTTCTTGAGAAGCATATCCTGATGTTGCTTTCATATTAGCAATTTAGCGATATCATAGTTTTAGTTCAAACTCAATGATCCGGCTTGACACTAGCGAAATAGTTATATTCTGTTATCTGCCAAAGATATGAAAACACCATATTGATCACAAAACCCAATACATACCTGCAATTGTCAAGGTTCATCTTCTTTTTGGCGAGAAGATCCTTGAGCCGTCCAGGTGTGGCGACCACAATATGTACGCCCTTCTTCACCACATCGAGTTGCGTCCTCATGTCTACACCCCCAATGCAAAGCAACGGTCGTATTTCCGGGAACCCAGCCTGCTTGAGCGGAGTGAGGAACATATCAATGACATCATATGTCTGCTTGGCCAGCTCCCGTGATGGGCAGATGATCATCCCAAAGGGACCCTCCCCAGGCACGATCGGCATCATCATCTCCTCCTGCAGCGCCACCATGATGAGCGGAAGCACGAACACCAGCGTCTTCCCGGAGCCGGTGAAGGCGATGCCAATCATGTCGCGTCCGGAGAGCGCCACGGGGAGCCCCTGCACCTGGATGGGCGTGGGCTGCACGATGCCCTTCTCCCGGAGCATGCGGGAGATGGGCTCGGGGAACCGGAGGTCGCAGAAGTCGCGGGCAGGCGGTGGGATCTCGTCGCCCTCAACGAGGATGTGCCACTTGCGTCGGAGCTCGTCGGCCTTGTGGCGTGGCATGTAGCGGAGCCGCAGCGGCGGCTTCCAGCCGGTGTGGAGCGGCTCAGTGTAGGTGATGTCCTTGGCGATCTCCCCCACGGGCTTGAGCGTGGTGCGGTAGGATGCTTCCTCGTCAATCTTCTGCTCCTCCTGTATCAACCGCTCGGTGGGGGTGATCTCCGGGGCGGCTCGCTTGAGCAGTGTGGACGTGATGAGGAGGCTGGGCTTGGTGGCGGGGGTGGAGTTGTTCGTGGGTGGGGGCGGAGGCGGTGGGAGGGAGACGGGGCAGGGCACGGCGGGCTTGGCAAGGCGCTGGTGGCGGAAGCGATCAGTCTCCATGGCCCTGCGCTTGGCGACGGGGATGTACTCCTCGTAGTTGTCCTCATCATCAGATTTGGCAGCGGCGGCAGCCATGGCTGGGGTTTAGTGGCGGGTCGGGGGTTTTCGTGGGGGACGGGAGGGAGAGGTGGGGTAGCTAAATCGATTAGATCCGGTCCGACCCTGGGAAGAAGACGGGTTCATTTTTATTTATTTTTTTGAGGGGAAGAAGACGGGTTCATTTACCGACTTGGAATCGAGTCGGTTGTTGGGCCCAACAGTGTCAAGTTCCTCTAAAAGAAAAAAGGGAAAATCTAACTAACTGCGCTACATATTGTTATTAGCGTGCGGCGGCTGGCACACTCTTCGTCATGCATGCATGCAGATTTGTTTTGAATGACCGAAATTTAAAAAGTTTTATCTTTCAAACCGTTAATTCGATCGATGATCCGTTTTCGCCACTGATTTTATCGTGTCGAGATCTTCAAAACTAGATCCCATGTCGACATGTTTCGACAACTTTTTTGTTTCTCGTACTTACCACATTTGTTGCACTTACTTGTCATATTAGTAAGCACTTACTTGTGTGATAAAAATAACTTAATTGTCATATTATTTGGAAATTGCGTATAAATATGACATCTCGACATAATCAAATGAGCAAGCACAAACAACTTTTTTTATGCGATCACGCGCAAAAATATGACAACTCAACATATTTAAAACCGATGACCACAAGAAATCTTTTTTGGTCATCGGTTGTAAATATGACAACTTGGCACAGTAAAACTAAGAAGCACACAAAATAGTTTTCTGGCAAATTTATATGTAAATATGACAAGTTGACATATTTAATTTGACAAACACAACCTACTACATGCTTTTTTATATCATGTATGATGAAAACTACTATAAAGCTTTGTACAAAACAATATTAAAAAGTGACAATCAAATTATTTTTTTAGACAAGTAAGTGGTTAATAATATGGCAAGTGAGTCAAAAAATGTGGCAAGTATGAACGAAAAAAAATAGTTGACGGAACATGTCGACATGGGATCTAGTTTCGAAGAACTCGTCGCGAGAAAGTCAATGGTGAAAATGGATCATCGATTGAATTAACGGTTTTGTAGATAAAACTTTTTGAATTTTCAAACATCAAAGTGAATCTTGCATATGGCAGGTCGTGCTTAGTCTGTTGGAGCCCGTTGGAGCCGCCGCACGGCAAGGCTTTCCTGCGGCGCCGCTCCCTAGTCCGGTCCAAGAAAAAAAACAGTGTCAAGTTTCTTTTTTTTAGAAGAAAACAGTGTCAAATTAGAGGCACTATACTACCACAAATTTTAATATTTTTATCTTTCGTTTGTGCTAACCATATCAGCTTTTGAATCAATTTTTTTTAGATAGATCAGTATATGATGATGGCACAAACATTTCCTTACGCATCACTAACAGAAATTTACTGTTGTGATGCTCAGCCCAGATAAATGGGGGAACCCCCACGGGATCAAGTGCGCGAAGGAGACGCTCCCGGTACTCAATTACACGGAGCCCCTGGACCTCAACCACGACATGCGGATGTACGATCTGGTGGCGAGCACGGCCAGGTCCATGAAGAAAGTGCCGGTCACGCTCATCGACATCACCAGGATGTCGGACTACCGGAAGGACGCCCACACGTCCGTCTACTCCGTCCGGCAGGGCTACCTGCTGACCGCGAAGCAGAAGAACGACCCGGAGAAGTTTGCCGACTGCATCCACTGGTGCCTTCCCGGCGTGCCCGACGTCTGGAACACGGTGCTCTACACCAGGATCTTCTCGAAATCAGCCCCTTCTTCGCCGCCGGCCATCGCCCTCCCGCCTCCCCAGTGAGAGAGACGCGGAGCTCCTCCATAGGAAATGTTATTCTTGTTCAATCTTTTTTTTTCTTTCTTTGGTGGTAGTCTGGGTAAAGGCTAGTAGAGGAGAAGAATGGGGTGGGCTGTTTACTGATGGCGTGTCGATTGAACTGTAAATTAGTTTTGACCTAACCAATTGAGCAGGCTTCGTTATACCAGTAGACAGCTGCACTTGTGTTGAATCCATTATAGGCGTCAAACATCAAACTGTGTCGGTATACAAAGGGGACATCACTTATTTTACAAAAGAAGATTGTGACGGCTGATGCAAGTGTGTCCAAGTTTTATTTTATTTTTTGCCCTTTCTCTCTGTTTCTTTTTATACCGGAGTAGAATGTGTAGCTTCTGTCAAGAATTGATGTTTTGATTGTTTACTCCAAGAACAAGGGGGAAACCCTAGCCGTCCTCCTTGAGCCCTCCCGCTTCCCACCATCATCGTTGCCATCGTGGCGCCACCAGGCTAAGCATGTCCGGCAGGATGGCGGCGGGACTTCTTTCCCGTCGAGCATCTCCATCGGCGTGGGACGGCGGGATCACGAGGAGGCGTTGGGTTTATGTGGGGTCCGGCTACGCGGTTGGCAGGCTACCTTTGTTAACGTCAAGCACGGCGATGGCGGCAGGATCCCATCTCGCGGCATGGTGACGATTACGTGGTGGGCTCGGTCAGGTGGTTGCGGGTGCCATCGGGTTCAGATCGGATCTCGATTTGATGTTGGAAGCGGTCGACCGGTGGCGGCAGGATCCCATCTCGTGGCATGGTGACGGTTACTTGATGGGCTCGGTCAGGTGGTTGCGGGTGCCATCGTTTATTATCCATGCTATAATTGTATTGAATGAAAGCATAGATACATGTGTGGATATATAGACAAAACAATGTCCCTAGTAAGCCTCTAGTTGGCTAGCCAATTGATCAAGGATGGTTATGGTTTTTTGACCATATGCAAGTGTTGTCACTTGATGACTGGATCACATCATTAGGAGAATGATGTGATGGACAAGACCCAAACTATGAACGTAGCATGTGATCGTGTCATTTTGTTGCTATTGTTTTCTGCGTGTCAAGTATTCATTCCTATGACCATGAGATCATGTAACTCACTCACACTGGAGGAATACCTTGTGTGTATCAAACGTCACAATGTTACTGGGTGACTATAAAGGTGCTCTACAGGTATCTCCGAATGTGTCCGTTGAGTTAGCATGGATCAAGACTGGGATTTGTCACTCCGTGTGACGGAGAGGTATCTCGGGGCCCACTCGGTAATACAACATCACATACAAGCCTTGCAAGCAATGTGACTAATGTGTTAGTCACGGGATCTTGTATTACGGAACGAGTAAAGAGACTTGCTGGTAACGAGATTGAAATAGGTATAAGGATACCGACGATCAAATCTCGGGCAAGTAACATACCGAAGGACAAAGGGAATGTTATACGGGATTATATGAATCCTTGGCACAAAGATTCAACCGATAAGATCTTCGTAGAATATGTAAGATACAATATGGACATACAGGTCCCGCTATTCGATATTGACCGGGGACTGTCTCAGGTCATGTGTGCATAGTTTTCGAACCCGCAGGGTCTGCACACTTAAGGTTCGGTGACGTTTCGGCATAGTTGAGTTATAGGTGTTGGTGACCGAAGGTTGTTCGGAGTCGCGGATGAGATCACAGAAGTCACGAGGGTTTCCGGAATGGTCCGGAAACGAAGATTGATATATAGGATTGTTTCATTTGGTCTCAAGAAATATTTCAGGCATTACCGACAGTGTATCGGGAGTGACGAATGGGTTCCGGATCTTCACCGGGAGGGGCCCACCCACCCGGGAGTGAGCCTGGTGGCCCAGGGGTGGCGCAGCAGCCCTTAGTGGGATGGTGAGGCCAGCCCAAGTGGGCTATGGCGCTAGGAAGAAAAAACCAAAGAGAAAAGAAAAAAAAAAGAGAAGAGGGAGGTGGGAAGGAAGAGGAGGACTCCTCTTGCCCAAACCGAATTGGAGTTGGAGTCCTCCTCTCCTCCTTGGCCGGCGCACTAGGGGCTCCCTTGAGCCCCAAGGCTAGCCCCTCCCCTCCTCCTATATATACTAGAGGTTTTAGGGTTTTTGAGACACAACTTTTCCACGTGCAACTCAAACCTATACCTCGTAGTTCTTCCTCTAGATCGGCTTTCTGCGGAGCTCGGGCGAGCCCTGCAGGAATAGATCATTGATGTCAGCTGTGCTTCCCTGGCAATGGCGACAGGAATAGTCTTGTCGACGGCACCAGGAATCCTTCTGCTGCGGCTATGCCTTAAGGGACTTCCTAGGCAAATATGCAAAGGATTTCTCCCGTGGCCTTGGAGCCTTGCGTTGGTGTTCCCTCGAAGCGGAAAGGGTGATGTAGCACAGAGGTGGTAAGTATTTCCCTCAGTTTGAGAACCAAGGTATCAATCCAGTGGAGGAGTATCACAAGATCCTACACAAACACAAAAAGCTTTCATGCTACCTAGCATAGATGTCCTTTGTAACTCCTCTTATGTGACGTGAATGTTCTGATCCATTAGATTCAAAACAATAGTTTGCTATTGACGTGGAAACAATAATCATTCAAGTAAACTAGCAAGGTGATCATGAACTTTCAAAATAACAAGGCCAACAGAAAGTTATCCCTACAAAAGCATATAGTCTGGCTATGCTCTATCATCATTGCACAACGAATTTAAATCATGCACAACCCCGGTATTGGCCAAGTAATTGTTTCACACCTTTACTTTCTCAAACCTTTTCAACTCTCACGCAATACATGAGCGCGAGCCATGGTTATAGCACTATAGATGGTGTGGAGTGTGGTGGATGTTGCAAGACAAAAAGGAGAAGATAGTCACATTAACTAGGCATATCAATGAGCTGTGGAGATGCTCATCAATAGATATCAATGTGAATGAGTAGGGATTGCCATACAAATGATGCACTAGAGCTAAGAGTATGTGGAAGCTCTTAAAGAAAACTAGTGGGTGCGCATCCAACTTGCTTGCTCACGAAGACCTAAGGCAATTTTGAGGAAGCCTATCATTGGAATATACAATCCAAGTTGTATAATGAAAATTTCCCACTAGCTATATAGTGGTGACAAAACGAGAGACTCCCAATCATGAAGATCATGGTGCTTAATATGCACAAGTGTGGAAAAAGTGGTAGCATTGTCCCTTCTCTTTTTTTCTCTCATTTTTTGGGTGGGCTCTTTGGCCTCTTTTTTATTTATTTATTTTGGTGGGCTTATTTGGCCTCTTTTATTTCCTCACATGGGACAATGCTCCATTAATGATGATCATCAGACTTTCAACTCAAAACTTAGAGCAACAATGACTCTATATGGGATGCCTTCGGTAGTGTACCGTGACAATGATCTAGCATGGCATAGACATTAATGGAAACATCATACTAGCTATCTTACGATCATGCAATGGCAATGTAGACGTGGTGTCACATGTCATGGTGGTAGTTGCATGGCAATATATCTCGGAATGACTTTGAAAAAGCCATAGTAGGTAGGTATGGTGGCTGTTTTGAGGGAGGCTAATGGTGGGTTTTGTGCACCGGCGAAAGTTGCACGACACTAAGAAGATAGTGATGGTGGCAGGTGAAAGTGCATCTAAACCATGGACTCAACATTAGTCATGAAGAACTCATATACTTGTTGCAAAAAATTTATTAGTAATCGAAACAAAGCATTCAACGCATACTCCTAGGGGAAGGGTTGGTAGGTATAAACCATCGCGCGATCCCGACCGCCACGCAAAGGATGACAATCAATATACTAATCATGCTCAGATTTCATCACATAGCGGTTCACCATACGTGCATGCTACGGGAATCACTAACTTCAACACAAGTATTTCTAGATCCACAACACCTTACTAGCATGACTTCAATATTACCATAACCACAACTCAAAACTAATTGAGATGAATCAAACTTCTCTAACTATTCAATGCACATGAAGGTGGAAGTTTTCGTATCCCTTTGGATAACTACCCCTTTTGAGACTACTTTCAAAGCATAGATCAACTACCAAGCCACGCACCGCTGTGCTCTAAAAGATATAAGTGAAGTACATAGAGCAAAAGTATCTAGCTCAAAAGATATAAGTGAAGCACATGTGAGCTGAATTGTCTACCAAAAGTTATAAGTGAAGCTCGACAAAATCACGGTCAGTGCATGTCTCTCTCTCTAGGTGTGGAGCAAGGATGATTGTGACACAACAAAATAAAATACTCCTACGATACAAGACGCTCCAAGCAAAAACACATAACATGTGGTGAATAAAAATATAGCCCCAAGTAACGTTACCGATGGATTGAAGACGAAAGAGGGGATGCCTTCCCGGGGCATCCCCAAGCTTAGGCTTTTACGACATCCTTGAATCTCTTGGGGTACCTTGGGAATCCCCAAGCTTGAGCTCTTGCCACTCTTTATCTCTTTGTCCATAAGAACTTCACCCAAAACTTGAAAACTTCACAAGACGAAAGTTAAACAGAAACTCGTTATACCATTAGTATGAGAAAGCAAACCACCACTTCCTTAGTTACTGTAGCAAACTTAAATTCTACTTGTGCTAATGTTGGGTTACTGTATTTTCAATCTTCCATGGCTAATACCCCCCGATACTATCCATAGTTTCATCAAAATAAGCAACCAACACAACAAAAACAGAATCTGTTAACAGCAGACCAGTCTGTAGCAATCTGTATATTTCTTATACCTCTGGTACTTCAAAAATTCTGAAACATTACGACAATTTGAAGAATTTGCGTAGCAATCATCAGAAAAAAGAATCAACTCAAAAGCTCTTATAGAAAAAAATGAAAATTCTTTTCGTGAGCAGAAAGTTTCTGTCTTTTCCAGCATGACCAAACGATCATCCCCAAGACTAATCATAACAGTTTTGCTTGGCACAAACGCAAAAAGAAACATAAAAAACACAATCATAACAGAATTATGAAAGTGTGGAAAACACAAAACATAAAGAAAAAAAAGATAGATTCGTTGGGTTGCCTCCCAACAAGCGCTTTTGTTTAATGCCCTTAGCTAGGCATTCAATGATGCTCTCACAAAAGAGAAGAATTGAAGCACAACAAGAGCATCCTAAAGCATGTGAAAATCACATCTAAGTCTAACATACTTCCTATGCATAGGCATTTTATAGGAAAACAAATTGTCAAGACAACCAATAGCTGCCATATGCAAGGAAGAAGAAAAAGACAAGAGCAATCTCAACATCACGAGAGGTGATTTGGTAACATGAAGGTTTCTACCACAATATTTTCCTCTCTCATAGCAATTACATGTGGGATCATATTCAAATTCAACAATATAGCTATCCCATAGGATATTCTTTTCATGATCCACATGCATGAAAAGTTGACGCTCTTCAAAAATGGTGGGATTATCATCAACTAAGTCATGACTTCTCCAATCCCACTTTCAATATTGTTGCAAATATCATATTCATCATGAGGTTTGAACAAATTTTCAAGATCATAAGAAAGATCATCACCCCAATCATGATTATTGCCACAAGTAGTGGACATAGCAAAACTAGCATCCCCAAGCTTAGGGTTTTGCATAATTTTTTGCATGATTATCACTAACAGAATTTATAGTGAAACCATTGCAATCATGCTATTCATCCAAGGAGACCTCGTGAATCACTTCATAAATTTCTTCCTCACAATTTTGAGATTCACGCATCTCAAGCAAAACTCCATAAAGATAGTCAAGTGCCCTCAACTCACTAGCAATTCGTTCCACATAAGTGGGTCTCTTAACGAGATTAGCTAGTGGATGAGGATCCATATCACTAGATTTTCACCAAGCGAAGATGCAAGCATATTGAAGGCACATGGCACACAAGTGAACAGAAAGCAAGCGAGAGAAAAGGGCGAACAAAAAAAAGGCAAACGAAAAAGGCAAATGTGAAGTGGGGGAGAGGAAAACGAGAGGCAACTCGCAAAAAAAGTAAATGCAAGAAATGAGTTTGTGAGACCTACTTGGATAGATCTTGATCTCTCCTCCCCGGCAAAGGCGCCAGAAATACTTCTGATGTCAGCTGTGCTTCCCCGGCAATGGCGACAGGAATAGTCTTGTCGACGGCACCAGGAATCCTTCTGCTGCGGCTACGCCTTAAGGGACTTCCTAGGAAAATATGCAAAGGATTTCCCCCGTGGCCTTGGAGCCTTGCGTTGGTGTTCCCTCAAAGCAGAAAGGGTGATGTAGCACAACGGTGGTAAGTATTTCCCTCAGTTTGAGAACCAAGGTATCAATCCAGTGGAGGAGTATCACAAGATCCTGCACAAACACAAAAAGCTTGCTCCCAACGCTATGAAGGGGTTGTCAACCCCTTATAGATTGTTCGCCAAGTGAGAACTGAAAGAAACAAAGTAACAAAGCAAAGTAAAAGCGGAGGTGTAAACGATGGATGTGAATAGACCTGGGGGCCGTAGTGTTTACTAGTGGCTTCTCTCATGAAAGCAAGTAGACGGTGGGTGAACAAATTATCGTCGAGCAATTGATAGAACCGCGCAAATTTGTGACGATATCTATGGCAATGATTATATCTATAGGCATCACGTCCAAAACAAGTAGACCGATACTTTCTGCATCTACTACTATTACTCCACAGGTCGACCGCTATCCAGCATGCATCTAGTGTATTAAGTCCTAAAGAACAGAGTAACGCCTTAAGCAAGATGACATGATGTAGATGGACAATCTCATATCAACGACAGAGCCCATCTTGTTACCCTTGATGGCAACTACTTAATGTGTGCCTTGCCGCCCTACTGTCACTGGGAAAGGTCACCACATGGTAGAACCCAAAACCAAGCACTTCTCCCATTGCAAGAATCATAGATCTAGTTGTCCAAAAACCCAAGACTTGGAGAGACTTACAAGGATATCAAATCATGCATATAAGAAATCAGCAAAGACTCAAATATATATCGTAGATAATCTGATCACAAATCCACAATTCATCGGATCTCGACAAACACACCGCCAAAGAAGATTACATCGGATAGATCTCCATGAAGATCATGGAGAACTTAGTATTGAAGATCCAAGAGAGAGAAGAAGCCATCTAACTACTAACTACGGACCCGTAGGTGTGAAGTGAACTACTCACGAGTCATTGGAGGGGCGATGATGATGATGAAGAAGCCCTCGAACTCCAAAGTCCCCTCCGCCAGGGCGCCGGTAAGGGTCTCCAGATGAGATCTCGCGGAAACGGAAGCTTGCGGCGGCGGAAAAGTATTTTCGAGGCTCCCCTGATTTTTTGCTGTATTTTAGGGAATATATAGGCCAAAGATCTAGGTCAGGGGGCGGCCAGGGAGGCCACAAGCCCTGCCACCGCCGCCTCCCCTGGTGGCGGAGTGGGGGCTTGTGGGCTCCCAGGAGCCCTCCTGGCTTGGCCCACAGGCCCCCTGATCTTCTTCCGTTCGGGAAAAAATCATTTCGGGGATTTTATTCCGTTTGGACTACGTTCCAAAATCAGATCTGAAAAGAGCCAAAAACACAGAAAAACAGGAACTGGCACTTGGCACTGAATTAATAAGTTAGTCCCAAAAAAGATATAAAAGATACATAAAACATCCAAAGATGACAAGATAACAACATGAAACCATAAAAAATTATAGATACGTTTGAGACGTATCAATCATCACCATCACCGGCGCGCCGTCACGCTGCCGGAGAACTCATCTACTTCCCCGTCTCTCTTGTTGGATCAAGAAGGCGGAGATCGTCATCGAGCTGTACGTGTGCTGAACGTGGAGGTGCTGTCCGTTCGGTGCTAGATCAGGACGGAACGTGGGACGACGTTGATTTAAACCACGAAGCTGTACCACTACATCAACCGCGTTTCTTAACGCTTCCCGCTTAGCGACCTACAAGGGTATGTGGATCCAATCTCCCTCTCGTAGATGAACATCACCATGATAGGTCTTCATGTGCATAGGAAATTTTTTGTTTCCCATGCAACGTTCCCCAATATCAGTATAGCCCTGAAGATGGATTGATGGTAGTTGGCGGAGGCGGCCTGTGAGGCGTCGAACCGGTGTGTGCCCATACCCATCAAGTGGCTTGGTTGAGATCTCGAGTCTTAGATGTTAGGCTTGACTACGAGGTCTATTCGAAATTAGGCCCGGACTATGAGCATGCCGTCATCAACTGGATAGGAGTAGCGATAAATGTTGTCTAGACGGTGGCTTCAGACTTATTGTCGTATTTCTTTGTAAGGCCTTTGATGAATAATTAATAAAATGACTGCATGCATATCCAGATGCAAGGCCGAGGGTATTCCTCCTTTTCTAAAAAAAACTAAGATATTATCTGTCGTTTCTCTTGTGATTTTACTACCGCGTCATGCTCAAGGACAACATTATGCGAGTGATATGGCACAAAAATATTGTTTTCTTTTGATATTACACTTTTGCTCATTACTCCCTCTGATCCATAAATATAAAATGAGTGTATATTCCTCTAAAAAATCTTATATTATGGGAGAGTGAATTGCGAAAAACCATCACATTGAAGCTTGGTTCTGCAGAAAAGACTCTTTTACAAAATCTTTGCAGATAGCTCTGATTTTTGTCCTAATCATTTGCAAAAACCACCTAATCGCCTCTTCGCTCCTTTTAACCTCCATTATGACAGGTGGGGCATGTTTTCTGACGAGCCGGCGTAACGGCTCGAGCTCACGCCGGCTCTGCAAGAGTGTAGAGCTAGTATTGAGCATTCAGAGAGTGTGAGGAGTGCTGACCTCCGGGAGCCAGTACTTGCTGGCGAACATGTCACGGATGGTGTCGTGGGTCCAGGAGAGCTAGAGCAGTTAGGCGTAGAGGATGCCGAGGCCACGTAGGGGGCGGTGATCTCCATGGTGCGCTTAGTCAGCCGCAGCCGTAGCAGCACGAAGAAGACGCCCGTTACGTCTGACCCGTAATGTCCGGACACGCCCGCTACGTGTGACCCGACCACAAATTGGACCAAATTCATCCGCGGATCAGTCGGATCCATTTTCCGTTTCTTCTCTTCTTCCTCCTCGCGCCGTTCATCTTGCAGCTCTACCGTCGCGCACGCTTCGCCGCCGTTCATAGTCTCTGCCCCGCCAGTTCCGTCAAAGGAGTATTTTTTCTCGTCCTCACCTCGGAGGACGTCCTCGCGAGCTCGGAAGACACCACGGTACTGGAAAGGGCATTCGGAGTGATGCAAGCGCGTTGAGGAATTGTTCGTAGGGCTGCACTGATGTGGGAATCAAAAATTTTGTGGCAGCTGATGACATGTTCTGTTATTTTGCACAATATGATTGTCGAGGATGAGGGTGAGTGTGTATCCCAAACCAATGGTTTTGAAGCACGTGGTGAACCAGTTAAAATCCTCGAAGATCAAGATGCGGCTCAACTTATGAACTTTCTGCAGATTCATGAGAATCTTCGAGATCATCACGTGCACGTGTAACTACTAAATGATCTAATGGAGCATATGTGGATCCATAATGAAAACCAAAGAGCAGATGATTGATTGTGCACTTCAAATAAATTTTTGTAAACACTATTTATGTTCGATACCAACATTTATTATTTACCTTTGACAATGGTATGTTTCCATGATGGACGTCCATGGCTTTGAATGGATTAGAGAGTCTGGATATGAGATATATAGATGTGTGGAGCGATTTATGAGGGGTCGTACGGATGCGTTCGGGAGCGTGCACGGGCGCGTCCGCGGACATACAGGTGCCCGGATTTGCCTAGTCCGGCTGTAGATGCTCTAAGAGCATCTACAACGGCAAATGGCGAATTTTCTCTTGCATCTGTTCGCAAACAGGGCAGACTAGTCCTCGGACACGGATGCGAGAGGATGTCATCCAACACTATCTGCATACATCCGATCGTCTTTACTTTTTTGCAGTCCTCTCATTTAAATAGCCGCATATATAGAGTTCAGACGTTTAAATAGTCGTGTACATAGAGTACAACCGTTCAAATAGCTCAATGAATCACTAGTTCAAATTTTAAAAAGTGCAAATTTTACATTCCAACACTGTTGTCCACTTTAACCGCCCATTGATACTCAATAGATCTTCCTTCACCTGCTCGCGAGTTGGTTGATGGCGAATGCTCATGCATTTGAATAAGCTCTTCAAATGTGGCCGGATGTTCTCAAGTCCTAGAGCCGTGGCATCATCCTCAACCTCATCCTCGACGATCATGTTGTGCATGATCACACAACATGTCATCACCTCGCTCAAGGTCTCCAGATCCCATTGTTTATAGGTCCACGAACAACTGTAGAATAGACCTGCAGAACTCCAAATATCATCTCGAATGTGTAGCCGCTTCTTGTCTTTCGGCATAATGAGACTTTTTCTGGCCTTGTGGGTTAGAGATGGTGCTGATAAAGGTAGCAAACAGAGGATAGATACCATCAATCAGATAGTAGCCCATATAGTACTCCTGTCCATTTAGAGTATAGTGGCAAGAATGAGCTTTTTGTTTAGACACCCTAGCAAACAACAGTAATCATTGCAGGACATTGATGTCATTGTGAAACCTAGGCATGCCAAAGAAAGTGTGGCACATTGACATATCATGTGACGCAACTGATTCAAGAATGATAGTGGGCTTCTTAATATGACATCATATTGAATTTGTAAAGCCTTGAGGGAGTTCTTACATTTTCAAAGCATGCAGTCAAGAGATCCAAGCAAAACTGACCACCATTTTGCCGCTGAAATTGCTAAGAGCCTCATGGTGTCTGTCATAGTTGGTTCTCTAAGGTATTGAGGTCCAAACACCCCGACCACGACAGTTGCAAATCTGACCATTGCACCTACGCGTGTGCTCTAAGACATCTGTATGTACTCGTCTCACGAACCAGCAGCCGTGCCATTCGCAAGCATCCGGAGCACGACCATGCACCTATGGTAACTAGAGGAGACAATCACTCCCACGGCGCCCTTCTTCAAGATGAAGAAATCGTCATAAGACCGGACACCATGGTACAAACGATCGAAGACAGTCTTGCTACCCGAAAACACCAATGAGAATGTTCAGCGGAGAGGGCATCCGGCCGGTGTAAAATGGCCGCGCACCTGTGGCAACCTGGCTGAGAGCAACCAGTTTACCTTGTGTTTCCAGCCTAGACTCAAGTCTTCTGGCAACACACAACAACTTGGTGTAGAAAATAACCGCTTTATTGATCTCTTTCAGATACGAGGTTTCAACATTACAGGATAAACGAGGCCAAGCGGCACGCATGGTGAGGCTGCACTTATGTACATTATTTAGTAGACATCTCACGAGCCTCGATGATACGAAATGCAAATACACGGCAACAAAACAACGGGGTAGCGGAACTCCACTCCACAAGGACACTGCTAGGACACGGTACTATATAGCGCCAAACCGATCGACATCAACGCCTTGCACGATTTCTCCTGCATCTGGCATGATATGCGAGGTGAATACTTTGAATGTACTCGCAAGCTCACATCAAACAAAGCAAATATGACAAATAATAACAAGGCATTTAACAGGTTAATGTGTAAATATGAACATGATGCCTTCATGAAGTGCATGTGAACTAAATCTTGGTCCCGAGGACCAGCTTACCATCTCGGGGTTACCTCGTAACCACCGGCAACAACTTACCATCGTGATCCTCAACAATCACCTTGTGCCATCTTAGCGTAACTTAGGTATTATTATTATTGACCCACAGTGTGACCTACTATGAACTATGTCCATGACCGTGGACGCGACTATCGATATATTATACACTAGTGGTTAATACACTGTACCCACACCACGGAACTCATGGCCTCGTGCTTCCATTCGGGTGGACCAATGACATTCCGACAAAACCAATCTATTTCATGACACTCTCTCGGCCATTCCGAGAAACTTCCCTTTGGGCTATGTCATGGGTGACCGAGGCAGTCCTGGATTAAGGGGTCCTCGGGGAGCGGGCCCATGGATCGTATCATTGAAGCCCGAATAGTCGACGGCCTCGTACGCAGGAAGGCTCCGAAGACTAGCGTGGGCTCCAAGATTGTAAAGACTAGGTCAGCTCGCCAACCCCCGACTATAGTCGGTAACTTGTAAACCCTAGGGCTCCTGGTGTCTATATAAATCAGAGATCCCTATCCGTGCAGAGGAGGCTGAATCATCTAGGGTTTAGCATATAAGATCTTGAGGTAGATCTACTCTGTAATCATCTTCATCAATACAATCAAGCAGGACGTAGGGTATTACCTCCATAGGAGGGCCCGAACCTGGGTAAATCGATGTCTCCCCCTCTTCATACAACCCATCGATCCAAGGACCACAGTTCGGGACCCCCTACTCGAGATCTGCCGGTTCTGACACCCAGATTGGTGCTTTCATTGAGTGTTCCACTGCGGGATTGCCATAAGGTTCGATGGCACGTCTGGTGATCAGCGAGGAGGTTCGCAATGGGGACTCGCTCATCCTCGGACGAATCTTCGCGTTCAGAAGCATCGCTCTACACGCCGATCCGTCCGACCACCTCGGTCAGATCCGAAATTTTGCATCCGGTCATGAAGTCAGGTTCGGGAGCCTAGAGTTCACCGCCGACCCTCGGGGAGACCTTATGTTAACAAGGATTTCTGCTCCATTGAAGGAGCGCACGGACTTGGACGCTTTGTCCTCCGAGGTTGTGAATCCAATCGTCAAGATATACTTCATCCCTGATCCGTCCTTAAAGCCCGACATGCTCAGCGCATCTGAACTCGCATCAGCCGAGCTCTCCCCAAGGGTGATCTCAAGTACCGCCGAGGGATCAAAGACACTAGCTGCCCTCGAGCACTCAAGCGGTGCAAGCACCGCCGAAGCCCCAACATTGCATAGGTTACTCGACCAGATCCAAGCTTTGGGCATGGCTAATGGTTAGGGCACGATATATGACCGGATCGGGATCAGACCCGACGATAGGGAAATCCACATCCCGCCCATCACACATCTCGTTAGTACTATTGAATGCCCAGTCGAGTGCTCCTAATACCAATCATCGGAACTAAGAACGGTGCGCATTCCAGTCGCCGACCAACCGGACAACCTCAATGACCTGGAGCGTCTATCCAGCTCCGGGAACGATTCAGGGCCGATGACTGGCTCGGTACGCGGTCCCGTCAAGGACGTAGCAACCGAACTCACGAGAGCACAACCAACGGGAATCCAAAAATTAAACCCAGCACCACCCAACCTGAACATCCCTTGAGGATAGGGTTCGGTTCAAACCCGTCTGCGGTCATTGAAAGACCGGGTAAGTCAGTGCACCACTTTTGGGCGAGATCCCTCCTTCTTCAAAAGAAGGAAGGACACATCGACCACGAGATACTAGGTGCCTTCCGGACACATTGTCGGGACGAGGGCATCCTCATTGCCCTAGCCCGTCGCCAGGTTCAAACCTTCATGGAACTATCAAACCTGGTACTCAAGTACTGTGCCATGGAGAGCACTGATACGTCTCCAACGTATCTATAATTTTTGATGGTTTCATGCTATTATCTTGTCAAACTTTGGATGTTTTGTATGCCTTTTATATCTTGTTTGGGACTAACTTATTAACTCAGTGCCAAGTGCCAGTTCCTGTTTTTTCCGTGTTTTTGACCCCTTTCAGAGGAGGATTTTAAACGGAGTCCAAACGGAACAAAACTGCCAAAAAGATTTTTTCCGAAATAGAAGAAGACCGGGAAGCGTGAGAATCAGGGCAGGGGGCCACCAGGGACCCCACAAGCCCCCTAGCCGTGGCCAGGGGGGCCCGCGCCTCCCAGGCTTGTGGGCTCCCTGGGCCACCTCTGCCCTAGGTCTTTCGCCTATAAATTCCCTAAAATCCTAGAAAAAAAATCAGTAGATCATCGAAAGTACTTTTCCGCCGCCGCAAGCTTCTGTCTCCGCAAGATCCCATCTGGGGCACGTTCTGGCGCCCTGGCGAAGGGTGGATTCGGATACAGAGGGCTTCTTCATCAATACCATGACCTCTCCGATGATGCGTGAGTAGTTCACCATAGACCTACGAGTCCATAGCTAGTAGCTAGATGGCTTCTTTTCTCTCTTGGATCTTCAATACAAAGTTCTGCATGATCTTCATGGAGATCTATCCAGTGTAATCTTCTTTTGCGGTGTGTTTGTTGAGATCCGATGAATTGTGGATTTATGATCAGATTATCTATGAATCTTATTTGAGTTTCTTTTGATCTCTCTTATGCATGATTTCATATCCTTGTAATTATCTTCGAGTTGTGGGTTTTGTTTGGCCAACTAGATCTATGATTCTTGCAATGGGAGAAGTGCTTGGTTTTGGGTTCATACCGTGCGGTGACCTCACCCAGTGACAGAAGGGGTAGCGAGGCACGCATCGTGTTGTTACCATCAAGGGTAAAAAGATGGGGTTTTCATCATTGGTTTGAGATTATCCCTCTACATCATGTCATCTTGCTTAAGGCGTTACTCTGTTTGTCATGAACTCAATACACTAGATGCATGCTGGATAGCGGTCGATGTGTGGAGTAATAGTAGTAGATGCAGAAAGTATCGGTCTACTTGTCTCGAATGTGATGCCTATATGTATGATCATTGCCTTAGATATCGTCATGACTTTGCGCTGTTCTATCAATTGCTCGACAGTAATTTGTTCACCCACCGTAATATTTGCTATTTTGAGAGAAGCCTCCACTATGCCCCCCGGGTCTACTCCACACCATATTTTCAGCCTTACTCTTTTCTTCGTTGCACTTTCTGCCTTGAGATCTCACTTTGCAATCAATCTTTAAGGGATTGACAACCCTTTTATAGCGTTGGGTGCAAGCTCTTTTGTGTTTGCGCAGGTACTCTGGACGCGATTCTCCTACTGGATTGATACCTTGGTTCTCAAACTGAGGGAAATACTTACTGCTCCCGTGCTGCATCACCCTTTCCTCTTCAAGGAAAAAACCAACGCAAGCTCAAGAGACGACAGAAGGATTTAATTCGCCGTAGCAAAAGAATTTCTCGCACCGTTGCCGGGGAGGATCAAGTCAAGAACTCATCCAAGTAAGTGTCGCAAATTCATCTCTTGCATTTACTTTTTTTTTGCCTCTCGTTTTCCTCTCCCCCACTTCTGAAAAACAAAAATTTACAAAAAATCTTTGCCTTTTTCTTTGCCTTTTTCATTCGCCTTTTCATTCGCCCTTTTCTCTCACTTGCTTTCTGTTCGTCTGTGTGGGATAGTCTACCTGTCCTCATGGCTAGATCCACCACTTCAAACGATACTCTCGAGAGCGAAGTTCTCAATTTCAAACAAATTGAGGAAGAAAACTTAAAGGACGCTTGGTATAGGATTTGCAATGCTCAGAGTAGATCTACTCATAAGCAATCCACTACCGTCCCGCTTCGCAGTTTTTATGTGGGTGTTTCTCCTTGGAATAGGTATATTCTTGACACCATCGTAGGTGGAAATTTCTTGGGTAGCCATACCATTGATTCTTACGGAGCTGTAATAAATTTGGTAGGCTCACCCCCACTCATGGTTAAAGGAACTACCTTAACTCTGGAACATGTGATGCGTAGGCTGGACGTCATTGAAAATAAAGTTGCTACAATCGAACTCATTGAGAATTTGAATAAAAAGATCCACAATCAAATCACTTAGTACGGATCCAAGGTGGGAATGGTTTTGAAAAATTTAAAGGAGAAGGAACCCACAGTTAACGAAAAACTAGGTCATGATTCCGCTAGGATTGGCAAACTAGAGGATGTTATAACCAACTTGGGTTCTGCTTTTGCCGCTGTGCAGAATACTCCAAACTTTGCCCACAATAAGGTCACCAAGTCTGTTTTTGTTCCCAAAAATAGTAGTGAATCATCCAGCAAGAAAGATGAAAACTTTAATATGATAAGTGATCACGCTACTGATGGTTTGAGCACCAAAGACGACGATACGTGATTTTATCGCCTTATGCCTAGCTAAGGGCGTTAAACAATAGCGCTTATTGGGAGGGAACCCAATGAGTTTATCTTTTTATTTCTGTTTTGTTGCGTCCACACCATCATAATTCTGTTTTGATTGTGTTTTTTGTGTTTCTTTTTGTGTTTGAGCCAAGCAAAACCTTTATGACTAGTCTTGGTGATGGTTGTTTGATCGTGCTGGAAAAAGACAGAAATTTTTCGCTCACGAGATGATTTTTCATTTTTATTAAGAAAGAGCTTTTCAGTTGATTCTTTTTTCTGCTGGTTAATATGCCTTTTTCCCAGGCAGTCGTAATTTGTCAGAATTTTTTAGGTACAGAAGTATAAGAAGTATATAGATTGCTACAGACTGGTCTATTTTTGACAGATTCTGTTTTTGTTGAGTTGGTTGCTTGTTTTGATGAAACTATGGATAGTATCGGGGGGTACTAGCGATGGAAAAGTGAGTATACAGTAGCCCAACACCAATACAAATAGAAATCAAGATTGCTACAGTACCAAAAGAGGTGGTAGTTTGTTTTCTTGTGCTAATGATATCACGAGTTTCTGTTTAAGTTTTGTGTTGTGAAGTTTTCAAGTTTTGGGTGATGTTCTCATTGATAAAGAGATAAGGAGTTGAAAGACCTCAAGCTTGGGTATGCCCAAGGCACCCCAAGCCAAATTCAAGGACACCAAAAATCCTAAGCTTGGGGATGCCTCGGGAAGGCATCCCCTCTTTCGTCTTCAATCCATCGGTAACATTACTTGGAGTTATATTTTTATTCACCACATGATATGTGTTTTGCTTGGAGCGTCTTGTTGTTAGAGCATATATCTCCATATGTGGTTTTGGTAATTGATGACAATCCCTATGGACTAATGGTTGCCTTAAGTTATGTTTATATGATTTGTCCATAGGCACTTCTTGAAGTCCATCTGTTGGGTTCAAGGAGTTTATATGATGACCAAGATGGTATTCAAGGTATTATCCAAAGAATGGTCATAGAGACACTAGGTTGATCAAGATCTCAGACAAAGAGTAAATCAAGATGATCAACACACAAAGCGTATAAGATGTACCGAGAGGGATCAAGTGATCCCATGGTATGGTAAGCATTTTCCATTACGTGTTTGTATACTAACCCATGGTCTTTGTGAGACTCCTATGTGGGGGTTAGGTGTGCTTCCATGGGCTTGCGTCAAAAGGAAGATCTCATACAACTCATGAAGGATGACGTCAAGTGGAGATCGTCATCAAGATTGTGGTGTGCAAGTTCAAGTGGATCAGCACGAATATATCATTGAAACTATTGTTAATGATCATGTGTTGATAAGGACAAGATCATGTGCTAACAAGGACAAGATCAAGATAAGCATTCCTGAGCACTACATGCTTGATTCTTGTGGATGTTCACATGGTGGGAGAGCTACTTGAAGACTTCATCATGTCTTGCTTTCAACTTGAGCCAAGAAGGAACAACAACATCAAGCTCAAGTCAAAGGGCTAACTCAAAGCTATCAGTTCCTTTGACGTAAGTTGTGTGGAGTGATGATCAGCGAATAAAAGTATACACTCAAGTATGGATCATCAGTACCCCTTTTATGATTCTTGAGTCTTTAGGGATCCCGCACTATTAAGAGGGGATCACAGGTTTTGCGATGAACTTGCTCAAACTACATCTCCACTGTTTTTCTCAGACCACATCTCCACTGCTCTGCTGTTATCTGAAAACAAAACCAGTGCCTCGGACATCCGTCTTCCTCCGGACGTCCGAGGGCCGGACGACCGACTACTTCGAAAATATGGAATCCTATACCAGAGAAATCAGAGCCATATAACTCGGACTTCCGGCTCCCTCCGGACGTCCGAGGCCCGGACGTCCGACCAGCTTCGGAAATCCGGAACTATGCACCAGAGAAACTTGAGTTCTATAACTCGGATTTCCGGCTCCCTCCGGACATCCGAGCGCCGGACGTACGACCAGTTTCGGAAATCCGGAGCCCTGCACCAGAAGATCATAAGCCTTATAACTCGGATTTCCGGCTCCCTCCGGACGTCCGAGGCCCGGACGTCCGTTCCCCTTCGGAAATCTGGAATCACCCACCAGTAGTAGTTGAGTGGAATAACCCGGAATCCCGGTCCTCTCCGGACGTCCGGTCACTGTTCAATACACAGTATTTTCAGTCATATCTACAGGCCTCGAACGACCGACCCCTGTCGGACATCCGACCCCTCGCGGACGCCCGGACGTCCGGCAACTGTCGGACGTCCGGACCCTGTGTGACTTAAAGTGCCCCCAACGGCTCGATTTCACTCCCCACTATATATACTCTTCTCCCACCTCGTGAAAGGCAGTCCAACACAGCCTTATCCTCATAAGAACACACTTCTACCTCACACACATTTGCTCATACCAAATCTTAGATCCCAAGAGCATTTGTGAGCCCCTTTGAGAGTTGTTCCAATCAAAAGATAGATCGTCTCCCTCTCCTCCTCTCAACCCAAGATATTTGAGATTTGAGCAAGTTTTGAGCATTCCCCGTGATCTTGTTACTCTTGGAGGTTGGAGACTCCTAGGCGGTAGGAGTTCTTCGGAGAGGAATCAATCCGTGTGATTACCCCCCGGAAAAGTTTGTGAGGGTTTGGAAGCCACCTCAAAGGCTTACCACTAGTGGTTGAGAAACGCCTTCGTGGTGTTATCTCAAAGGGAGAATAGGGTGAGCCTTCGTGGCGTTGGTGTGCCTTCGTGGTAACATCCACCTCTCTAACGGTGACTAGCTTCCCTCCAAGGAAGTGAACATCGGGATACATCTTCGTCTCAGTGACCTTGGTTATCCTTAACCCTAACTCCTTATTACTTTTGGTTTACTTGTGTTACTTCAACATACATACATTGCATATTGTTTGTGCTCATTATATTGTGTTGGCCATTTCTTGTACAAGATTAATCATTCAAGCATACCCTCTATATCCACACGTTCATACTTGCAGCCCTTGATATATCGTGTGATATAGTGTGATCTAGTATCTTGTGTTGTTCACCTACTTGTCGTGTGATATAGCTCAAGTAAGTTTCTTTAACTTACTTGTGCTTGTTAGTAACTGTATTGTGTCCATCTTGGTAGATCGTGTTGTTGATACACGTTGCAGTGCCTAGTGCATTTAGGATTTGTGCTTGACAAGTACCCTCTTAGTTTATTTCCGCATTAGTTTCGAGCCAAATCTGAAGAAGTTTTTAAATAGCCTATTCACCCCCCTAGGCATCACCGAGGTATTTTCAATTGGTATTAGAGCTAGGTCTCTCTTTAATTAGGTTTCCCGACCTAGAGAGTATCGATGTCGACTATTGGATTAGTGCACAATGGCATCTTTGACTTTGGTGGCACAAATTATACCCTATGGAGAATTCGTATGCTTCATCACTTTCGGGCCACAGGCCCAAATACTTTACGAATTGTTCTTGTAGGGATTGCCGACAAAAGGGATGATGCATCTTTATCTACTAATGAAATGTATCTTGATTGTGAGGCTTTTCTTGCCATTCATCGAACCATAAGTCCTGAAGCGTTTAAGTCTATCTCGACTTGCAAGTCAGCTCATGAAGTTTGGACTAAACTTGAAGATATATATGGTGGGTCCAATCTTGATGAAGACGGTATTATGATGAAGGAGTTGGTGCATGAGCTCTTCACTCTTTTAGATCTTAAAGAGTCCACCACTACTTCCATATCTGATTGCTTGCACACCTCAGCATCTTCAATCTCACAAGGTAATGACATGGTGAGTGAAGAAATATATGTTGATGAAAAATGTCATAGCCTCTATGGACACGAGCATATCTAGCACCACACATAGTGTAAATTATTGTTCTGATAGGTCATGCATTTCACCTAAAGATCCCTCGACAAATGTCTGTGGTGATATGCCTGCTTCCTCGTGTCCTCTTGATCAAAATATCTTGTTTCTCCCTAGTTGCTCTATGACTAATCATTTAGGGGAAATCAAGAAATATGAAGTACTTTTGACTAATGAAGAATCTGATTCACCAAAAGAATCATCATCAACTCCTCCAGTTCACATGTGCCTCATGGCAAGAGGTAATAATGAGGTATCATCTTCCCTGTGCAATAACGATGATATTTGCGATGAGGATGACGATGATGACTTGACTGAAAATATCTATGTGATCAGTAAAATTCTTCATAAAGCTAAAAATAACGCTCTTCAAAGGTTCCAAGATGTTCTTGCTTACTTTGAAAATTGTAATGATTCACTTAATCATGAACAAGCTAAAAGTGAACAACTTGAACATGAACTTGAGAAGAGTCATCAAGCATGTAGAGACTTAAGATCTTCAAAAGGAGAGATTGAAGTTGCTCATGATAAACTTAAAAGGGATTTTGAGGTCCTTCTCCTTGAATGCAAGAATGTCAAGGGAGAGGTTGTCAAAACCTCTAAGATATTTGAGGAGCTTCAATCTACTCATGAGAAGTCTCTAATCGCTACTTACTCCTCTCATATTGTTGATGATACTTGTACATCTAACCCTATCTCTTTTGAAGTATCAACATTGAAGGAGAATGTTGAGCTACGTGCTCAACTTGATTTACTAACTAGCAATTATGGGAAGTTGGAAGCAAACCATGTAATGCTCACAAGCTCTCATGCCGATCTTCTAACATCCCATAATGTGCAAAAGTTAGCTCATGAGGCTATCATCACCAAGGTAACATCAAGTGAGCCTCATGTGGACAATGGCACTACTTCTAGTCAAAGTACTATATTTCCATGTGCTAGTCCTCGTAATTCGTCTACTCATAATGTTGCTACCTCGTGTGATGAATTACTTTCCTTGCCTTGTTGCTCTAACATTGAATCTTACACTTCCTCTAGTATTTGCATTGATACTAACCGTGTAGAGGAAATCAAAGAGCTCAAGGCCCAAGTCACTTCTTTGAAGAAAGACTTGGAACAGTGTCATGAAGGGATGTCCACACTCAACAACGTCCTGTGTGAGCAAACATCTCCGAATGACAAAAATGATGTTGGAGTAAACTCAAACAAGAACAAGAGGGGCCTAGAAAAAGTCAAGAGTTTGGCCAAAATCATTTGCTTCAAGTGCAAAGTTAAAGGGCACCATGTTAGATCTTGCCCTCTGAAGACGAAGTCTCAAAGTCACAAGCAACAAGGGAAGTGGCCACAAACTCAATCACATATTCAACTACAAGTTGAAGGAAGGCCTCTTCCCAATAAGACCCAAGCCAACACTCCCCAAGGTGAGAAATCAACTGGGAAGAAAACAAAGGGTAGATGTTGCTACTTATGTCGTGAGAAGGGTCACGTCGCTTCGTCTTGCACGAGAGGTAACTTATCCAACCCAATCACTATTGATGATACCTATTCCCTTGGGAAGGATAAGGTTGGCAATGTGTTTGCCAAGTTTGTTGGTACTCAAAATGGTGTCAAGAAAAGAACCATTTGGGTTGCCAAGCCTATTGTGATTAACCTCTTAGGACCCAACGTAGTTGGGGACCAACAAGCTCAAACTTGATCAATAGGTGACTATGGAGGACATTAGAGACTTGGATACATAATGAAGAATTAAGGGGTCTTCATCATTCATATTATCTGAAGCCAAGTCATTTGGAGTATCGAGTTTCTATCTTATGTCCAATGTGCCTCCTAACGGTAACTTATACTTAAACTGTTTACATTATTAGGTGCTTGCCCCTTTGCATGTTGTGGATTTGTACCTTGCATGCGTTTGTGTATGTTGTGCTTCCAACTTGCTTATCTTGAGTAATCGAGTATTGGTATGTTGGTTTGCATATCATGTACATGTGAGTCTTGTATTGAGCCTTTTTGCATCTTGTTTATATTTTTTGTTGGATCTTGTGAGAGATTAATGGATTATCCCATTGTGGGGGAGTGATGTGCTTTGCACACCTCACAATCTTATAAATGTGTATACATGGGGAATACCACTTAGTTTTGATACTTCAAGATTATCTAGTTTCTATGTGGTATGTCTTACTCATGAGAAATTCAAATTCTATATGGTCCATTAAGTATCTCTTGTTGGTGTTAATTTGCCACCTGTTAATGTTGTTGGTTTACCACATTATGGGGGAGTAATATGCTATGTGCATATTACAAACTTAGAAAATGTGTACATTTGACGTGTTGCCACTTAGTGTTGATATTGTAAATTATCTTGTTCCTAGGTGGCATGTTAGCTCTACTAGTGTCATTTGCTTGCGTTTTATGGGTAAAGATGATCTTGGATATATTTGTGATCTACCAATGAGTATCACTTCGAAAATACTTATTGTCCTTGACAATTGGTATTCCCATCATGTGATTGGAATTGCTAATCATCTTTACATTGGATTTTGTGTTTCGTTTGTCTTCCTTGCCTCTTATGAATCTATTTTAACATGTTTAGTATTTTTATAGATATAGAGAAAGTGATGATCCCATCGTGTGCGTTTTGTATTCAAATGCAAATTCTATATAATGCACGTCCCTTGGGGGAGCTATCCTATTTTCTTTAGAACACTCTCTTTATTCACCCATCATAAAATCTTTTGATCCCCATCAAGTATGTGTTGATGGGAGGCAAGTCTTGCTCTTTATGATGCTTTGTGCCATCATGAAAGTTTGTCGAGGGCTTGGTTTGTTGGAACCTAGCTCTCTTTTGGAAACTAGATACCTCGTGTTTGTTTTCCTTCAACTGGTTTCTTGTTGTCTTCTATTTGGCATGTGTCAATGGATTTCTCATTCCTTGAGGTATCTTTTAATTGATACCCTTCAAGTGATAGTTCTTTTGTTTTAGGATCTTATTATCACTTGATACCTTGTCTTTTGATGACTTATCAACTTTGTGTTGAGTTGATTCTTGAGAGTCTTGAGCATGCGTATCTAGCTACTATATATAACTTCTTTAGCTTGCTTTCCTTCTTTGACCCAATATATAAGGGAAACTCCACCTTGTCATAAATTGGCTAAAGTGTGCATGAAATTCAAATTCATATCTATATGCACACATGTATGTGGAGTTTGTCCTATGTATTGCTGGTTTTCTAACTCTTTGGTCCCAATGAGTTTGGGCACCATTTTGTTTGTTTTGTTGTTCCAGGAACAAATGGAGATGCATTGGATGCTCGGCTCACCTATAAGGAAGATGTTGAGACCATGTGATTATTGGAGCCAAGTTAGGATGATCAAAGAACAACTATCTACTACATCAATCCAATGTTGTCTCGGTAACAAGTATCCACTTCATGCATTCTTTTCTTGCAAAGGACCCAACCTGTCTTTTCTTTTCCAGGTTGCATCATGGCATGAATCTCTTGATTTGTTCTCGTAGTACTTGTTTGCTTTCTCAAAGCATCCAAACGATGATGTCTTACTACTAGTTGGGATGTCTTTGATGTTCGTATGTTGGAAGTTCATATTGTACAATAAGAAAATATTAGGCCATGTGCTATGCTTCCAAGCAAAAGATCTCATAGATATATTTATGACTTCCTTTTTGGATATCTAGTTTGTTCCTTCTTGTAACCATTTCGTGTGTACATCCTTGTTTGTGGATATATATCATCATGATTGTCTTCTACTTAGAATCTTTTACACATGAGAGAAGTTACATCTCTAATTAATATCCTCTTTTCTTTCACGTCCACCATTGCATTTCCTTTTTCAGTTTTTGGTGGCTTCGTGAAAGGATTTGTTTTGAGTGCGTATCTTATTTTCCTACATCTTGATGCACTCTTTGGCCGTGAAGATTATTTTTCCTCATGCTTGTCTTGATGAGGGTTTTGCCATTTTCAATTAGTATCCCTCCTCTTGACAAGGTTCTTACTTCCTATCCTCACAATGGGTTGTCACAAGCGTTGGTTCTTATTTTGTTTATTAGTAAGCTTGTGAACCCATTTTCTAGTATGTGTGTGTGGGAATGATATGTCTTGCACTTTGTATCTCATTTCATCAAGACTATGTTGATGAGTAATGCTCATCCTTATCTTAGTCTTCTCAAGTGCTTTGCCATGACTCATACACATTACTATGTTTGAGCCTATTCTTAAGTTGCTTCTATTACATGTTGCTCAACCATTTGCTTTGTGCAATTGATATGCTTATTGTCTCATCTATCATCTTGCACTCGTTGTGTGTTTTATAAATTCTGGGGGAGCAACGATCCTATTTTGTGCACCTGTGTCAAATACAAAGATCTCATATTAGTGCACAAATCATGGGGAGCTTATCTAGTTTTTGATAAAGCACTATGTTGCCTTTATCATAATATCTTTTATTCATGTGGTTCGAAGGACCAGATGATTGTTTGTTCCATCTGGAATCTTTTGATTGCTTGCCTCTATCTTTGTATGTCTTTGTGGCATACGATCCTTTTATTTGCACTCTTTGGGTCCTCAATATAGTTTGTTTTCCTCCAACTTCTTATCATCGTATTTGTGTATTTTTCTGCACTCATTTGCTGAGAAGTACACACTTTTTGGAGGACCACCTACTATATTGGCTTTCTAAACTTTTTGTCCATTTTGGCAATCGATGCCAATGGGGGAGAAGTTTAGAGAGTTTACTTTGGATATGTTTAGAGGGTTTTGCTTTTATTGCGTAAGCATTTACATCTTGCACACATGCATTATTACCTTGTATGTGTGCGCTTGGTTATGCTTATTTCCTTATATAAACTCTCTTGAAGTGGTTGTCTTCAATTACCAAAATGGGGGAGATTGTTAGAGCATATATCTCCATATGTGGTTTTGGTAATTGATGAAAATCCCTATGGACTAATGGTTGCCTTAAGTTATGTTTATAGGATTTGTCCATAGGCACTTCTTGAAGTCCATCTGTTGGGTTCAAGGAGTTTATATGATGACCAAGATGGTATTCAAGGTATTACCCAAAGAATGCTCATAGAGACACTAGGTTGATCAAGATCTCATACAAAGAGTAAATCAAGATGATCAACACACAAAGCGTATAAGATGTACCGAGAGGGATCAAGTGATCCCATGTTATGGTAAGCATTGTCCATTACGTGTTTGTATACTAACCCATGGTCTTCGTGAGACTCCTATGTGGGGGTTAGGTGTGCTTCCATGGGCTTGCATCAAAAGGAAGATCTCATACAACTCATGAAGGATGACGTCAAGTGGCGATCGTCATCAAGATTGTGGTGTGCAAGTTCAAGTGGATCAACACGAATATATCATTGAAACTATTGTTAATGATCATGTGTTGTTAAGGACAAGCTCATGTGCTAACAAGGACAAGATCAAGATAAGCATTCCTGAGCACTACATGCTTGATTCTTGTGGATGTTCACATGGTGGACAAATGAAGATGAATACATAAGCTAGGCTTTCCACATTGTGTATGGGAGAGCTACTTTAAGACTTCATCATGTCTTGCTTTCAACTTGAGCCAAGAAGGAACAACAACATCAAGCTCAAGTGAAAGGGCTAACTCAAAGGTATCAGTTCCTTTGACGTAAATTGTGTGGAGCGATGATCAACGAATAAAAGTATACACTCAAGTATGGATCATCAGTACCCCTTTTATGATTCTTGAGTCTTTAGGGATCCCGCACTATTAAGAGGGGATCACAGGTTTTGCGATGAACTTGCTCAAACTACATCTCCACTGTTTTTCTCAGACCACATCTCCACTGCTCTGCTGCTATCTGAAAACAGAACTAGTGCCTCGGACATCCGGCTTCCTCCGGACGTCCGAGGGCCGGACGACCAACTACTTCGGAAATCCGGAATCCTATACCAGAGAAATCAGAACCATATAACTCGGACTTCCGGCTCCCTCCGGACGTCCGAGGCCCGGACGTCCGACCAGCTTCGGAAATACGGAACTATGCACCAGAGAAACTTGAGTTCTATAACTCGGATTTCCGGCTCCCTCCGGACATCCGAGCGCCGGACGTCCGACCAGCTTCGGAAATCCGGAGCCCTGCACGAGAAGATCATAAGCCCTATAACTCGGATTTCCGGCTCCCTTTGGACGTCCGAGGCCCAGACGTCCGTTCCCCTTCGGAAATCCGGAATCACCCACCAGTAGCAGTTGAGTCGAATAACCCGGAATTCCGGTCCTCTCCAGACGTCCGGTCACTGTTCAATACACAGTACTTTCAGTCATATCTACAGGCCTCGGACGACCGACCCCTCGCGGACGCCCGGACGTCCGGCAACTGTCGGACGTCCGGACCCTGTGTGACTTAAAGTGCCCCCAACGGCTGGATTTCACTCCCCACTATATATACTCTTCTCCCACCTCGTGAAAGGCAGTCCAACACAGCCTTATCCTCATAAGAACACACTTCTACCTCACACACATTTGCTCACACCAAATCTTAGATCCCAAGAGCATTTGTGAGCCCCTTTGAGAGTTGTTCCAATCAAAAGATAGATCGTCTCCCTCTCCTCCTCTCAACCCAAGCTATTTGAGATTTGAGCAAGTTTTGAGCATTCCCCGTGATCTTGTTACTCTTGGAGGTTGGAGACTCCTAGGCGGTAGGAGTTCTTCGGAGAGGAATCAATCCGTGTGATTACCCCCCGGAAAAGTTTGTGAGGGTTTGGAAGCCACCTCAAAGGCTTACCACTAGTGGTTGAGAAACGCCTTCGTGGTGTTATCTCAAAGGGAGAATAGGGTGAGCCTTCGTGGCGTTGGTGTGCCTTCGTGGTAACATCCACCTCTCTAACGGTGACTAGCTTCCCTCCAAGGAAGTGAACATCGGGATACATCTTCGTCTCAGTGACCTTGGTTATCCTTAACCCTAACTCCTTATTACTTGTGGTTTACTTGTGTTACTTGAGCATACATACATTGCATATTGTTTGTGCTCATTATATTGTGTTGGCCATTTCTTGTACAAGATTAATCATTCAAGCATACCCTCTATATCCACACGTTCATACTTGCAGCCCTTGATATATCGTGTGATATAGTGTGATCTAGTATCTTGTGTTGTTCACCTACTTGTCGTGTGATATAGCTCAAGTAAGTTTGTGTAACTTACTTGTGCTTGTTAGTAACTGTATTGTGTCCATCTTGGTAGATCGTGTTGTTGATACACGTTGCAGTGCCTAGTGCATTTAGGATTTTTGCTTGACAAGTACCCTCTTAGTTTATTTCCGCATTAGTTTCAAGCCAAATCCGAAGAAGTTTTTAAATAGCCTATTCACCCCCATAGGCGTCATCGAGGTCTTTTCACTTGTATCGTAGGAGTCTTTTCTTTTTGTTGTGTCACAATCATACTTGTTGCACACCTTTAGAAAGAGACATGCACTCATCATGATTTTGCTAGAATGCTCATAGTGCTTCACTTATATCTTTTGAGCTATATAATTTTGCTCTATGTGCTTCACTTAGATCTTTTAGAGCACGGAAGTGCGAGACTTGGTAGTTGGCTTATGCTGTGAAAGTAGTTCCAAAGGTGATATGTACCCAAAGAGGATACAAAAACCTCGATCTTCATGTGCATTGAGTAGAAAGAGAAGTTTTGATTCCTCTCAATTAGTTTTGAGACATGGATTTGGTAATATTAAGAGTTATGTTAGTAGGGTGTTGTGAATCTAGAAATACTTGTGTTGAAGTTAGTGATTCCCGTAGCATGCACGTATGGTGAACCGCTATGTTAGGAAGTCGGAGCATAATTGATCTATTGATTATCATCCTTTGTATTGCGGTCGGGATCGCGCGATGGTTAACACCTACCAACCCTTCCCCTAGGAGTATGCGTTTAGCACTTTGTTTCGATTACTAATAAAAACTTTCGCAACAAGTATGTGAGTTCTTCATGACTTATGTGAGTCCATGGTATAGATGCACTTTCACCTTCCACCATTGCTAGCCTCTCTAGTACCGCGCAACTTTCGCTGGTGCACAAACCCACCATATGCCTTCCTCAAAACAGCCACCATACCTACCCACCATGGCATTTTCATAGACATTCCGAGATATATTTCCATGCAACTACCACCGTTCCGTCTCATGACTTGTGCCGTCACTCTCATATTGCCATTGCATGATCGTAAGATAGCTAGCGATATGTTTCAACGTCATACTCCAAGCTAGATCGTTGCACATCCCGGTACACTGCCGGAGGCATTTCCTATAGAGTCATCATCGTTCTAAGCTTTGAGCTATGAGTAAATAAAAGTGTGATGATCATCATTATTAGAGCATTGTCCCATGTGAGGAAATAAAAAAGAGGCCAAAGAGCCCAAACAAATAAAAAAAGAGAGAAAAAAAGAGAGGCCCAAGAGCCCAAATAAAAAAAGAGAGAAAAAGAGAGAAGGGACAATGCTACTATCTTTTTCCACACTTGTGCTTCATAATAGCACCATGTTCTTCATAATTGAGAGCTTCTTGCTTTGTCACTACCATATGCTAGTGGGAATCTTCATTATATAACTTGGCTTGTATATTCCAAGGATGGGCTTCCTCAAATTGCCCTAGGTCTTCGTAAGCAAGCAAGTTGGATGCACACCCACTAGTTCTCCTTTTGAGCTTTCACATACTTATTGCTCTAGTGCATCCCTTGTATGGCAATCCCTACTCATTCACATTGATATCTATTAATGGACATCTCCATAGCCCTTTGATATGCCGAGTCAATGTGACCATCTCCTCCTTTTTGTCTCACAACCACCACCACACTCTATTCCACCTATAGTGCTATATCCATGGCTCACGCTCATGTATTGCGCGATAGTTATAAAAAGTTTGAGAAAGTAAGAGTGCGAAAACAATTACTTGGCCAATACCGGGGTTGTGCATGATTTACATTAGTTGTGTGAGGATGATGGAGCATAGCCAGACTATATGATTTTGTAGGGATAACTTTCCTTGGCCTTGTTATTTTGAAAGTACATGATTACCTTGCTAGTTTTCTTGAAGTATTATTGTTCTCATGTCAATAGAAAACTATTGTTTTGAATCTCACGGATCTGAACATTCATGTCACATGAAATAAGTTGCAAAGGACAACTATGCTAGGTAGCATTCCACATCAAAAATTCAGTCTTTGTCACTTCCCTACTCGAGGACGAGCAGGAGTTAAGCTTGGGGATGCTTGATATGTCTCCAAGGTATCTATAATTTTTGATGGTTTCATGCTATTATCTTGTCAAACTTTGGATGTTTTGTATGCCTTTTATATCTTTTTTGGGACTAACTTATTAACTCAGTGCCAAGTGCCAGTTCCTGTTTTTTCCGTGTTTTCGACCCCTTTCAGAGGAGGATTTAAAACGGAGTCCAAACGTAACGAAACTGCCAAAAAGATTTTTTCTGAAACATAAGAAGATCGGGAAGCCTGATAATCAGGGCAGGGGGCCACCAGGGACCCCACAAGCCCCCTAGCCATGGCCAGGGGGGCCGCGCCTCCCAGGCTTGTGGGCTCCGTGGGCCACCTCTGCCCTAGGTCTTTCGCCTATAAATTCCCTAAAATCCTAGAAAAAATGAGGAGATCATCGAAAGTACTTTTCCGCCGCCGCAAGCTTCTGTCTCCGCAAGATCCCATCTAGGGCACGTTTTGGTGCCCTGCCGGAGGGGGGATTCGGATACGGAGGGCTTCTTCATCAACACCATGACCTCTCCGATGATGCGTGAGTAGTTCACCATAGACCTATGGGTCCATAGCTTGTAGCTAGATGGCTTCTTCTCTCTCTTGGATCTTCAATACAAAGTTATCCATGATCTTCATGGAGATTTATCCGATGTAATCTTATTTTGTGGTGTGTTTGTCGAGATCCGATGAATTCTGGATTTATGATCAGATTATCTATGAATCTTATTTGAGTTTCTTCTGATCTCTCTTATGCATGATTTCATATCCTTGTAATTCTCTTCGAGTTGTGAGTTTTGTTTGGCCAACTAGATCTATGATTCTTGCAATGGGAGAAGTGCTTGGTTTTGGGTTCATGCCGTGCGGTGACCTCACCCAGTGACAGAAGGGGTAGCGAGGCACACATCATGTTGTTGCCATCAAGGGTAAAAAGATGGGGTTTTCTTCATTGGTTTAAGATTATCCCACTACATCATGTCATCTTGCTTAAGGCGTTACTCTGTTCGCCATGAACTCAATACACTAGATGCATGCTAGATAGCGGTCGATGTGTTGAGTAATAGTAGTAGATGCAGAAAGTATCGGTCTACTTGTCTCGGACGTGATGCCTATATTTATGATCATTGCCTTAGATATCGTCATGACTTTGCGCGGTTCTATCAATTGCTCGATAGTAATTTGTTCACCCACCGTAATATTTGCTATTTTGAGAGAAGCCTCTAGTGAACACTATGGCCCCGGGGTCTACTCCACACCATATTTTCAGCCTTACTCTTTTTCTTCGTTGCACTTTCCGCCTTCAGATCTCACTTTGCAATCAATCTTGAAGGGATTGACAACCCCTTTATAGCGTTGGGTGCAAGCTCTTTTGTGTTTGCGCAGGTACTCTGGATTGACGCGATTATCCTACTGGATTGATACCTTGGTTCTCAAACTAAGGGAAATGCTTACTGCTCCTGTGCTGCATCGCCCTTTCCTCTTCAAGGGAAAAACCAACGCAAGCTCAAGAGACGACAGAAGGATTTCTGTCGCCGTAGCAAGCACCTCGCAAATGCAAAAGATGTGCATCGAGCCTAATTACATCGAGCACAACAGACGAATTTGGATAAGGCAGTCACCCTCATTTACGGGATAGTCTACCTCCGAACACGTGGAAAAGAGAAATAAGTCAAAAACAGGGGACATGTCGATCCTCGACACGCTACTGGGCAAACCATGCCCCATACACTTTGTCCCGCCCGAGACACTTTCCACACATAGCCTTCGAGCCTGTTGGGTTGTCCGACAAGTCGCGGAAAGTGGGGAAATAATCCTCCACACATTAAGGCACGAAGGGCCTGGGGCATCGTCGAGCAATAGTACGGAGATCCTAATGATCTACGAAACATTCTCCTCGGTAAGCCGGCGAAAGAGAGCCTTCCGAGAGCTCAATCAAATCAACCATGTTGTGGAGACAAACCCATGGTCAAACATACCTATTACCTTCGACCAAGATGACGAGCCGGTAACAAACACTGGCGGGACACCTGCCGCCCTAGTTCTGAACCTCATCGTAGACGACTTCAGACCAAGCAAATTACTCATGGATGGGGGCAACGGCCTTAACCTCATTTATGAGGATACGCTGGATAAAATGCAATTCGACTGATCTCGCATCATGAAAAGCTCAACCACCTTCCGAGGCATTGTCCACGGCAAAGAGGCATGCTGCATAAGATGCATAACACTCGACGTCGTGTTCGGTACCCCCGATAACTACCGACCTAAGGAGCTCCTGGTCCACATCGCACCATTCCACAGTGGCTACCACACTCGATTTGGATGGGAGGCCTTCACAAGATTCCTGGCCATACCACACTACGGGTATATGAAGCTGAAGATGCCAGGGCCAAATGGTATAATCACTATAGAAAGTGATCCCCAGACGATGCCCCGAGCCGAAAAAAGACGACATCCCTAGCCTTGGAGGTACTGGCCGAAACCCTTGCCACAAAAGAACTAACAGCCCTACGGGCCGTGGTGGACAAAGATGACGTAGTCCTCGGCAAGCGAACCAAATCTACGTCTTTCAAGCCGGCGGACGAAACCAGCAAATTCCAGGTACATCCAACGGACCCTAATAAAACCCCATTCATTGGAGCCCACCTGGAACCCGCAGTAGACGCAACACTATGCGCCTTCCTATGCGAGAACTAGGATATATTTACCTGGCATCCCTCAGATATGCTACGGATCCCCAGGGGGCTGGCCGAGCACAGCCTAAACATAATAGTAGGTTTTAAGCCGGTTAAACAAACCTCAGGGGGAAGAACTGGACAAGATATTGGAGGCCGGGTTCGTCAGGGACATTAAACACCCTGACTGGTTGGCAAATTTGGTCATGGTACCAAAGAAGGATAAATCCTGGTGGCTATGCGCCAATTTTAAAGACCTTAACAAAGCATGCCCAAAGGACCCTTTTCCTTTACCACGAATAGATCAGATCATTGATGCAATAGCCGGACATGAGTCCCTGTGCTTCCTTGATGCCTACTCTAGATACCATCAGATCAAAATGAAGGAATCTGATCAAACAACAACTGCCTTTGTAACCCCATACGGGCCGTTCTACTTTAACACAATGCCTTTCGGGTTAAAAAATGCAGGCGCCACTTACCAGCGCATAATCTAGACATGTCTGGAAAAGCAAAACCGTGGAGGCATAAGTGGACAACGTAGTCATCAAGACCCGCCACATCAGCCAACTGGTAGATGATCTCAGAGAAACGTTCGCCAGCCTAGGGGCATACGACATACGACTTAATCCACACAAATGCGTCTTCGAAGTCCCAGTCGGCTGATACGTCCCAAACGTATATATAATTTCTTCTTGCTCCATGATTGTTTGCGTGACATTGTTATATGTTTTGCTACACTTTTATATATTTTTACACATATTTGGACTAACCTACTAACTCAGTGGACCCACTGCCAGTTTCTGTCTATTGATGTCTTTTTTGCACGGGCTTTTACCCAATTTTCCGGAGCCCCAAAAATCCTGAGAAAAGTATATAAACATCAGCGTGACGGAAGCTTCCAGATCATCGAAGATGGGCCAGAGGGGGGCCAGGGGCTTCCTAGGCGACCACCCGGCACGGCCTGGCCCTTGGCCGCGCCCACAGGCCGCCTGGGTGGGCCCCACCTCTTATGACGCCCTCGTTTGGCCTATATTTACTCCTCCACGAGGAAACCCTTCCAGCATATCCAGAATCACAAATTTCTCCATCGTTCCACCGCCACAGCGCTTCCAAGACCGGGAGCATCAGGAGACCTCTTCCCGGCACCCTATCGGAGGGAGGATTCACCTCTAGGAGCTTCAACACCGTCATGGACGCTTCCCGGACGTGCCGTGAGTAGTCCTCCTTGGACCATGAGTCCATGACCAGTAGCTATGTGATGTCTTCTCTCCAATCTTGTGCTTCAGTGATTACCCCTTGTGAGGTGCCCTACATGATCAAGGCACCTATGTAATTTTCATGCTATTGCTATGCTCGGTTTTTTGGGATGCGATGGATTATGAGATTATGTTCAGATTGTTATGAGTTATATATTTGATTATCCTTTTATATTATGTTATTTAGTGATTCATGCATGTTCTCTGTTGCTCTTTATTAATTTGGCCGAGTAGTAGATTGTAACTCCAAGAGGGAGCGTTATGCATGATTGTGGGTTCATGCCCCCTGATGTCTAGCTTGAGTGACAGAAACATGAGACTAGGGGATGTGCTGTTTCCACCAGGGAGAAAACAATGGTGCTTGTGACCACAGTTGCAAGGATTGTTTACCTTATGCATAGATCGTTAATGCAATTGCCCGTTGCTTTGAGTTTACACTTTCGATGGGGCTCGCAACTTAATACCAGTGAGATGTTCTGGATAGATATCTCAAGGTGGATGGTTAGTAAGTAGATGCTGATGAATAAACAGCCTAATTGTCTTGGCGTACTTCTCATTACTATTGAGCCTCTAACTTTCAAGTACATAATTAGCATTGCGGTGCGTTTATAATTCTGTCTATTGCCGAACTGTAATTTGTTTACCCAAGCATAGTTGTTTATCGTCTTTTGGGAGAGAGACATCACTAGTGAACATCATGTGGCTCCGGTCCATATCACCACCATTGCTTGCACCTCCATCATTTACTGCTTTCATTTACTTCTCTGTTGCAATCACTATCACTATTCCCGCTTGTGTTTTGATCATTTGCAAACTACAAGGCCGGAGAGATTGACAACCTCTCTGTACTCGTTGGGAGAAAATTTATTTGTGTGTGTGTGTGTGCAGGTCCACGTCTTCTGCTTGCGCCAGGGCAGCGAACACCTACTTGTTGATCCTCGGAGTTCTCCTGGTTCGATAAATCTGACAGTCTCTGTGTAAGGGAAACTTGATGCTAACTACATCTCCACCTTCCGGTTGGGGTAACCCACGAGGGGCGAGAAGTATATTCATCAACTCGTCATCATCGGAAAACTCCTTGGGTTTATAGTGTCATGATGACCCACGAGTATAGGGGATCAATCGTAGTCCTTTCGATAAGTAAGAGTGTCGAAGCCAACGAGGAGCAGAAGGATCTGACAAGTGGTTTTCAGCAAGGAAAAATCTGCAAGCACTGAAATTGTCGGTAACAAGTGATTGTGTGGTGAGATGATTCGTAGCAAGCAACAAGTAACAAAAGTAGCAACGGTGCAGCAAAGTGGCCCAATCCCTTTTGTAGCAAGAGACAAGCCTGGACAAAGTCTTACAAGAGGAAAAACGCTCCTGAGGACACACGGGAATTTCTGTCATGCTAGTTTCATCATGTTCATATGATTCGCTTTCGTTACTTTGATAGTTTGATATGTGGGTGGACCGACGCTTGGGTACTGCCCTTACTTGGACAAGCATCCCACTTATGATTAACCCCTCTCGCAAGCATCCACAACTACGAAAGAATAATTAAGACAAAGTCTAACCATAGCATTAAACTAGTGGATCCAAATCAGCCCCTTACGAAGCAACGCATAAACTAGGGTTTAAGCTTCTGTTACTCTAGCAACCCATCATCTACTTACTACTTCCCAATGCCTTCCTCTAGGCCCAAATAATGGTGAAGTGTTATGTAGTCGACGTTCACATAACACCACTAGAGGAAAAACAACATACAACATATCAAAATACCGAATGAATACCAAATTCACATGACTATTATTAGCATGACTTATCCCATGTCCTCAGGAAAAAAAGTAACTACTCACAAAGCATAATCATAATCATGATCAGAGGTGTAATGAGTAGCATCAAGGATCTGAACATAAACTCTTCCACCAAATAATCCAACTAGCATCAACTACAAAGAGTAATCAACACTACTAGCAACCTTACAAGTACCAATCGGAGTCGCGAGACGGAGATTGGTTACAAGAGATGAACTAGGGTTTGGAGATGAGATGGTGCTGATGAAGATGTTGATGGTGACGAGTCCCCTCCGATGAGAGGAGTGTTGGTGATAACGATGGCGACGATGTCCCCCTCCGGGAGGGAAGTTTCCCCGACATGATCGTCCTGCCGGCGCTCCAGATTGGTTCTGCTCAAGTTCCGCCTCGTGGCGGCGGAGAAACCATGAAAAAGCTCCCTTCTGATTTTTTCCTAGATGAAACCCTCCATATAGCAAAAGAGGGGGGCCAGTGGGCTAGTGGGCTGCCCACAAGCCCCCATGGCGCGGCCTGGGGGGTGGTCGCGCTGTGCAGGCTTGTGGGCACCCCCTGGTGCCCCTCCGGTACTTCTTCGGACCAGTATTTTTTATATATTGGGAAAAAAAATCCCCGTTGATTTTCACGACGTTTGGAGTTGCGCAGAATAGGTATCTCAACTTTGCTCCACTTTCAGGCCAGAATTCCAGTTGCCGGTATTCTCCCTCTTCATGTAAACCTTGCAAAATAAGAGAGAAAAGGCATAAGAATAGTACCGTCAACTGAAATAACAACCAAAGAAGCGATAAATATCAACATGAAAACATGATGCAAAATGGACGTATCAACTCCCGCAAGCTTAGACCTCGCTTGTCCTCAAGCGAAAGCCGAGCTCAATAAATATGTCCACATGTTTAGGGAGAGAGGTGTCGACAAAACAAGATACGAACATGCATGCATCATGATCATGATCAGAACAGCATACCAACATATAATCTCTCATGCTAAAGTGATAATTCCTTCACAAAGTAAAGCATGGATCAAGAACCTTACCGATAAGTAACAACCGATAGCCTTTAGTCATTGAAGCAATTGCAATTTATCACAACATCAGAAAGAGTCAAATAAGAGCTTGTAAAGCAAATCCACATACTTAATCATTCTTTCGTTCTCTACAATTTCTACAACTCACGTGGTACTCATGAGATCAAAGTTTCAGCTGGACACAGAGAAAGATAGGGGCTTACGGTTTTGCCTCCCAACTGCTTACCTCAAGGGTAATGTCAACAATAATAATTCATGAGTGCCTACCTCCAAGTTGACATATGAATATAGATCTTTCCCAAGCATGTGACGGTAGACAAGACTAAGGCAAAATAAGGAATTGGTGAAGATCACCATGACTCTTTCAGGGACAAAAAGTAAAGGTACAAGATAGGCCCTACGCAGAGGGAAGCAGAGGTTGCCATGCGCTTTTGAGGTTTGGATGCGTGTCCTCTTAGTGCGGAGGAACGTCACTTTATACTGCCCCCTGTGATAAAGAACTTTATTATGCAGTCTGTCGCTTTTATATCTTCCTCATCACAGGTTTGTACAAAGCTTATTTTCCACACACTAATAGATCATACATATTAGAGAGCAATTTTTATTGCTTGCATCGATGACAATTTACTTGAGGGATCTTATTCAATCCAAAGGTAGGTATGGTGGACACTCATGGCAAAAGTGGTTTGAAGGTTTATGGATGCACAAGTAGTATCTCTACTTGGTGCGGGAGGTTTTGGCTAATATGAGGTGGAAGCAATCGTCACATGCTAAGGGATCTCTAATCATATAACATTGTTCAGAGCCAAGCAAACACAATCCATTACGTTGTCTTCCTTTTCCAACATCTACTTCTAGGCATGCAATAGCTTGGTGAGTGTTCACAATCATAGATGGTGTAAGAGATGATATATTTATATGTGAACCTCTCCTTCTTTATCACTTCCTATTAATTGCAACAATGACCAAGGTCTACGTTTTCCTACCCTCAACAAGTTTCAATCATCATTCTTTTTATATGTGAAGCCATCACTTCCCATAAGATCATTAGATGATCTTTCATGCTTTTGTTCTATTCTCACTCTTTTGATTATGGCATGAGGCAAAGCCCTTCAACTAAGACACTCTTTGTTATAAGGCTCACGAGCAAGAATACGTCGGGGGTGACACAAAGCAAAACTCAAGACTAAATAACTAAGACTTTAAACTACTAGAGAAAAGAGAAAACTGAAAAGGAAAACTAAAACAAGGGTAAAGGCAAAAGATGTGATGGTGATACGATACCGGGGCAACTCCCCCAAGCTTGGAAAAAGCCAAGGGGATTGCCCATACCAATGCTCAGTTGTCTTCCTTTGGTGGTGATGGTGGACTTGTTGCAATCTTTGACTCCAAGAGGGCCATTAATCTTTGAGTTATGCCTTGGATATCTGCGATATGTTTTTCCAGCAAAACAACTTCACGAGTGAGACAAGTATTGCGAGCACGAGTTGTTTCACAAAACCTCAAGAGTTCAATCAAGGATGGAGACAGTAGGTGTAGGTAGGGTTGGAGGAAATCCACTCCTTCAACTTCTTCCTTGTTGAGCTCAGATTGCACTTCATCCCATGCCTGATCCTTCTCCTTGGCTTTGCCCTTGTTTTCTTTAGGTAGCCTATCTCTAGCCTCCATGACCTCCATCCTTTTCAGACCAGCATGAACTTCCCCATAGATTAGACGGAGGTTGTTCTCCCCCACAGATTCCTCGGACGAGATCTTCGGCAGAAAACAGGCTCGAAACGAAAAACAGAGGAAATCTGCGTGATGCAGGGGTCAGCCAAACAGAAGTATATATAATTATTTTTTCCAGACCAGAAGGAGTTCCCTACACGAAAACAGAGTCCGGGAGGCGCACGAGGTGGCCACAAGCCCTCACGGTGCGGCCAGGGGGTGGGCCCGCACTGTGCAGGCTTGTCGCCTCCTCACGCACTTTCCAGACTACTTCCAATTTTTTTATTTTTTCAATTATTCCAAAACGGAGAAAATTTCCTATTGGAAAAGTTTTGGACTCTGTTTTCTTACCGAATCACATACCTCTTTGTTTTCGGAGTCTGAAACAGGCTGATAAATGTCCCTTAGGTATTCTTTCGGAGTTATGGTATTGATGATATTGCTTTCAACATTTATGGGAGTACCAGAGATATAATGCTTGATTCTCTGCCCATTTACAACTCTCGGACAATTACCTTCCGTGTTGTTGATCTTTATAGCACCGGAACAATATACTTCCTCAACAACATAGGGACCTTCCCGTTTAGAGAGAAGCATGCCTGCAAAGAATCTTAAACGAGAGTTATATAGCAAGAGATAATCACCTACATTAAACTCACGCTTTTGTATCCTCTTATCATGCCACCTCTTAACCTTCTATTTGAAGAGCTTGGCATTCTCATATGATTGAGTTCTCAACTCATCAAGCGAGATAATGTCAAATAACCACTTCTCACCGGCAAGTTTGAAATCAAAGTTGAGCTCTTTGATTGCCCAATAAGCTTTATGCTCTAGCTCAAGAGGTAAGTGACATGCTTTCCCATACACCATTTTTTACGGAGACATGCCCATGGGATTCTTATAGGCAGTTCTATAAGCCCACAGTGTATCATCAAGCTTCTTTGACCAATTCTTTCTAGACCTGTTGACAGTCTTTTGCAGAATCAGTTTAATCTCTCTGTTGCTTAGCTCTACTTGACCACTGGACTAAGGGTGATAGGGAGACGCAATTCTATGGTTGACATCATACTTAGCAAGCGTTTTACGGAAAGCACCATGAATGAAGTGTGAACCACCGTCGGTCATTAGATATCTAGGGACTACAAATCTAGGGAAGAGAACTTCTTTCAGCATCTTGATAGAGGTGTTGTGATCAGCACTACTAGTGGGGATAGCTTCTACCCACTTAGTGACGTAATCAACAGCAACTAAGATGTGAGTATACCCGTTGGATTTTGGAAAAGGTCCCATATAATCAAAGCCCCAAACATCAAATGGTCCAATGACAAGTGAATAGTTCATAGGAATTTCCTGACGTTTGCTAATATTACCTATTCTTTGACATTCGTCACAAGACAAGACAAACTTACGGGCATCCTTGTAGAGAGTGGGCCAATAGAAACCTGATTGCAATACCTTGTGTGCAGTTCTATCTCCTGCATGGTGTCCCCCATAGGCCTCGGAGTGACACATCTCTAGGATATGTCCCCGTTCATGTTGAGGTACACAACGGCTAATAACACCATCTACTCCTTCCTTATAAAGGTGAGGATCATCCCAAAAGTAGTGTCTCAAGTCAGAAGAATTTCTTCTTTTGCTGGTACGTGAAACTAGGTGGTATGTATTTGTCAACGATATAGTTTGCATAATCAGCATACCACGGTGCACTACGTGAAGCATTGATGACATTCAATCGCTCACCGGAAAACCTATCATCAATAGGTTGTGGGTCATCAAGAACGTTCTCCAACCTAGACAAGTTATCCGTTACTGGGTTATCAGCACCCTTTCTGTCAACAACGTGCAAATCAAATTCTTGTAGCAAGAGAACCCATCTGATAAGTCTAGGTTTAGCGTCCTTCTTCTCCATGAGGTACTTAATAGCAACATGATTAGTATGAATAGTGACTTTGGAATCAACTATGTAAGACCTGAACTTTTCACATGCAAACACGACTGCTAAAAATTCCTTCTCCGTAGTAGCATAGTTTCTATGGGCACTGTCTAGAGTTTTACTAGCGTAGTGAATAACATTGAACTTCTTATCAACTCTTTGCCCTAGAACAGCACCAACAGCGTAATCGCTAGCGTCAGACATGATTTCAAAGGGCAAGTTCCAATCAGGTGGTTGAACAATAGGTGCAGTTATCAAAGCCCTCTTAAGTATTTCGAAGGCTTCCTCACAATCATCGTCAAAGACAAAAGGAATATCCTTTTGCAAGAGATTGGTAAGAGGCCTAGAAATCTTAGAGAAGTCTTTAATGAACCTTCTATAGAAACCAGCATGACCAAGGAAACTTCTTATACCTTTGATATCTGTGGGGTATGGTATTTTCTCGATTGCATCAACCTTAGCCTTATCGACTTCAATACCTCTTTCAGAAATTTTATGTCCTAAGACGATGCCTTCATTAACCATAAAGTGGCACTTCTCCCAATTCAAGACAAGATTGGTGTCTTTACATCTCTGCAAGACTCGATCAAGTTTGCTGAGGCAATCACCAAAGGAAGACCCGTAAACAGAGAAGTCATCCATGAAAACCTCAACAATATTTTCACAAAAGTCAGAGAATATAGCCATCATACATCTTTGAAAGGTGGCAGGTGCATTACACAAGCCAAAAGGCATACATCTATAGGCAAAGGTACCGAAAGGGCAGGTGAAAGTGGTTTTCTCCTGATCAGATTGTGCAACTGGTATTTGGGAGAAACCAGAATAACCGTCTAGAAAGCAGAAGTGTGTGTGTTTAGACAGCCTTTCTAGCATTTGGTCGGTAAAAGGCAGAGGGTAATGATCTTTCCTAGTGGCCTTATTCAACTTCCTAAAATCAATCACCATCCTATAGCCAGTAATAATCCTCTGTGGGATCACCTCATCCTTATCAATAGGGACAACGGTGATGCCTCCCTTCTTAGGAACGCAATGCACCGGACTCACCCAATCGCTATGAGTAACAGGATAGATAATACCCGCTTCCAGGAGCTTTAGTATTTCTTTTCGCACTACTTCTTTCATCTTAGGATTCAATCTCCTTTGATGATCAGCAACTGGTTTGAATTCAGGATCAGTTTTAATCTTGTGCTGGCATAGAGTAGGACTAATACCCTTAAGATCATCAAGAGTATATCCTATAGCAGCACGGTGCTTCCTCATTGTTCTTAGTAACTTCTTTTCTTCATGCTCCGAGAGGCTAGCACTAATAATAACATGATATATGTCCTTTTCATCAAGATAGGCATACATAAGAGTATCACGCAACTGTTTAAGCTCGAACACAGGATCACCCTTTGGTGGAGATGGATCCCCAAGCAGTTCAACAGACAAGTTATTCTTAAGGATAGATATTGTTCTAAGACAACTCTATCTAATTCATCCCTTTCATCCATATGCATATCATTTTCATGCTCAAGCAAGTATTGCTCTAAGGGATCAGTAGGGGGCACAGCAATAGTTTCATCCCTACTAGGCAACTCCTTTTCATGAGGTTGTCTACCAAACTTAGAGAAATTGAAGTCATGTGACACACCTTCAAAGCCAACAGTGACAGTTTGCTTCTCACAATCAATATGAGCATTGACAGTATTGAAGAAGGGTCTGCGAAATATGATGGGGCAAATGTTGGAGAACTTCGCATGGGAAACAAAACTTTTCCTACGCGCACGAAGACCTATCATGGTGATGTCCATGTATGAGAGGGGATTTCTGATCTACGTACCCTTGTAGATCGCACAGCAGAAGCGTTAGTGAACGCGGTTGATGTAGTGGAACGTCCTCACGTCCCTCAATCCGCCCCGCGAACCGTCCCATGAACCGTCCCGCGACCCGTCCCACGATCCACCCCGCGAACCGTCCCACGAACCGTCCCGCGATCCGTCCCACGATCCGCTCCGATCTAGTGCCGAACGAACGGCACCTCCGCGTTTAAAACACGTACAGCTCGACGATGATCTCGGCCTTCTTGATCCAGCAAGAGAGACAGAGAGGTAGATGAGTTCTCCGGCAGCGTGACGGCGCTCCAGAAGTTGGTGGTGATCTAATCTCAGAAGGGCTCCGCCCAAGCTCCGCAGAAACATGATCTAGAGGAAAAACCGTGGAGGTATGTGGTCGGGCTGCCGTGGCAAAAGTTGTCTCAAATCAGCCCTAATAGCTCCATATATATAGGAGGAGCGGAGGGGAGGCTTGCCTTGAGGCTCAAGGAGACCCAAGGGCTGCGCCACCAAGGGGAGGAGGAGTCCTCCTCCAATCCTAGTCCAACTAGGATTGGAAGGTGGAGTCCTTCTCTTCTTTCCCACCTTTCCTTTTTTTTCTTTCTCTTCTTTTGGTTTTTATTTCTCTCTTGCGCAAGACAGCCTTGGGCTGACCCCACCTACTTGGTGCGCCACCCCAAGGTCCTTGGGCCCTCCCGGGTGGGTGCCCCCCCTCCCGGTGAAGATCCGGAACCCATTCGTCATTCCCGGTACATTACCGGTAATGCCCGAAAACCTTCCGGTAACCAAATGTAGTCATCCTATATATCAATCTTCGTTTCCAGACCATTCCGGAAACCCTCGTGATGTCCGTGATCTCATCCGGGATTCCGAACAACATTCGGTAAACAACCATATAATTCAAATACGCATAAAACAACGTCGAACCTTAAGTGTGCAGACCCTGCGGGTTCGAGAACTACGTAGACATGACCCGAGTGACTCCTCGGTGAATATCCAATAGCGGTACCTGGATGCCCATATTGGATCCTACATATTCTACGAAGATCTTATCGTTTGAACCTCAATGCCAAGGATTCATATAATCCCGTATGTCATTCCCTTTGTCCTTCGGTATGTTACTTGCCCGAGATTCGATCGTCAGTATCCGCATACCTATTTCAATCTCGTTTACCGGCAAGTCTCTTTACTCGTTCCGTAATACAAGATACCGCAACTTACACTAAGTCACATTGCTTGCAAGGCTTGTGTGTGATGTTGTATTACCGAGTGGGCCCCGAGATACCTATCCGTCACTCGGAGTGACAAATCCTAGTCTCGATCCATACTAACTCAACGGACACCTTCGGAGATACCTGTAGAGCATCTTTATAGTCACCCAGTTACGTTGCGACGTTTGATACACACGAAGCATTGCTCCGGTGTCAGTGAGTTATATGATCTCATGGTCATAGGAACAAATACTTGACACGCAGAAAACAGTAGCAACAAAATGACACGATCAACATGCTACGTCTATTAGTTTGGGTCTAGTCCATCACATGATTCTCCTAATGATGTGATCCCGTTATCAAGTGACAACACTTGCCTATGGTCAGGAAACCTTGACCATCTTTGATCAACGAGCTAGTCAACTAGAGGCTTACTAGGGACAGTGTTTTGTCTATGTATCCACACATGCACTATGTTTCCAATCAATACAATTATAGCATGGATAATAAACGATTATCATGAACAAAGAAATATAATAATAACTAATTTATTATTGCCTCTAGGGCATATTTCCAACAGTCTCCCACTTGCACTAGAGTCAATAATCTAGTTCACATCACCATGTGATTCCAACGAATCCAACACCCATATAGTTATGGGGTCTGATCACGTCTTGCTTATGAGAGAGGTTTTAGTCAACGGTTCTGAAATTTTCAGACCCGTGTGTTCTTTACAAATCTTTATGTCATCTTATAGATGCTGCTACTATGTGCCATTCGGAAATACTTTAAATATCTACTCTACTATACGAATCCGTTTCACTACTCATAGTTATTCGGATTAGTGTCAAAGCTTGCATCGACGTAACCCTTTACGACGAACTTTTTAACCACCTCCATAATCGAGAAAAATTCCTTAGTCCATCAGTTACTAAGGATAAATTTTGACCGCTGCTAGTGATTCAATCATGGATCACTCTCCGTACCTATCAACAGACTTTGAGTCAAGGCACACATCAGGTGCGGTACCCAGCATGGCATACTTCAGATTCTACGGCCAAGGCATAGAATACGACCTTCATCTATTCTCTTTATTCTGCCGGGTTCGGGTTTTGAGTCTTACTCAAATTCACACCTTACAACGCAACCAAGAACTCCTTCTTTGCTGATCTATTTTGAACTCCTTCAAAAACTTGTCAAGGCATGCATCTTGTTGAAACTTCTATTAAGCGCTTTCGATCTATCTCCATAGATCTTTGATGCTCAACGTTCAAGTAGCGCAATCCAGGTACTCCTTTGAAAACTAGTTTCAAACTACCTTGTATGCTTTACAGAAATTCTACATTACTTCTGATCCACATTATGTCAACCACATATACTTATCAGAAATTCTATAGTGCTCCCACTCACTTCTTTGGAAATACAAGTTTCTCATAAACCTTGTACAAACCGAAAATCTTTGATCATCTCATCAAAGTGTATATTCCAACTCCGAGATGCTTGCACCATTCCATTGAAGGATTGCTGGAGCTTGCATACTTGCTAGTATCTTTAGGATCGACAAAACCTCCTGGTTGTATCACATACAATGTTTGCTCAAGGAAACCATCGAGGAAACAATGTTTTGACATCCTATGTGCAATATTTCATAAATAATGCAGCAACTACTAACATAATTCTAACAGACTTTTAGCATCACTACGAGTGAGAAAGTCTCATCATAGTCAACCGTTTGATCTTGTCAGAAACATCTTTGCGACAAGTTGAGCTTTTCTTAATAGTGACTTATCACCATCATCGTCTGTCTTCCTTTTAAAGATCCATCTTTACTCAACAGTCCTATGACCATCAAGTAGTTCTTCCAAAGTCTACACTTTGTTTTCATACATGGATCCTCTCTCGGATTTCATGGCTTCCAGCCATTTGTCGGAATCCGGGCCCACCATTGCTTTCTCCATAACTCGTAGGTTCACTGTTGCTCAACAACATGACCTCCAAGACAGGGTTATCGTACCACTCTGTAGTAGTACGCGACCTTGTCAACCTACGAGGCTTGTAGTAACTTGATCCGATGCTCGATGATCACCATCATCAGCTTTCACTTCAATTGGTGTAGGCGCCACAGGAACAACATCCTGCGCCCTGCTACACACTGGTTGAAGTGATGGTTCAGTAACCTCATCAAGTTCTACCACCCTCCCACTCAATTCTTTCGAGAGAAGCCTTTCCTTGAGAAAGGATCCGTTTCTAGAAACAAACACTTTGCTTTCGGATCTGAGATAGGAGATGTACCCAACTGTTTTGGATATCCTATGAAGATGCATTTATCTGCTTTGGGTTCGAGCTTATCAGACTGAAACTTTTTCACATAAGTGTCAAAGCCCCAAACTTTCAAGAAACGACAGTTTAGATTTCTCTAAAACTCAGTCTATACTGTGTCATCTCAATGGAAATACGCGGTGCCCTATTTAAAGTGAATGCGGTTGTCTCTAATGCATAACCCATAAACGATAGCGGTAATTTGATAAGAGACATCATAGCATGCACCATAGCAAATAGTGCGTGGCTATGACGTTCAGACACATCATCACACTATGATGTTCCAGGTGGCATGAACTGCGAAACAATTTCTACATTGTCTTAACTGCGTACCAAAACTCGTAACTCAGATATTCATTTCTATGATCATATCATAGACAATTTATCCTCTTGTTACGACGAACTTCACTCCGAAATAGAATTGAACTTTTCAATATTTCAGACTTGTGATTCATTAAGTAAATACTCTTGTATATGCTCAAATCTTCATTGAAGTAAGAACATAATGATATCCACTGCGTGCCTCAGCACCCATTGGACTGCATACATCAAAATGTGTCACTTCCAACAAGTTACTATCTTGTTTCATCTCAATGAAAACACGGCCTTGCTCATGTGGTATGATTTGCATGTCACTAGTGATTCAAAATCAAGTGAGTATAAAGATCCATCAGCATGGAGCCTCTTCATGCAATTTATACCAACATGACTCAAGCGGCAGTGCCACAAGTAAGTGGTACTATCATCATTACCTCGTATCTTTTGGCACCAATATCATGAACATGTGTAACACTACGATCGAGATTCAATAAACCATTGAAGGTGATTATTCAAGCAAATAGAGTAACCATTATTCTCTTTAAATGAATAATTGTATTGCAATAAACACGATCCAATATGTTCATGCTTAACGCAAGCACCAAATAACAATTATTTAGGTTTAACACCAATCCCGATGGTAGAGGGAGCGTGCGATGTTTGATCATATCAACCTTGGAAAAACTTCCAACACGTATCGTCACCTCGCCTTTAGCTAGTCTCCGTTTATGCCGTAGCTTTCATTTCGTGTTACTAATCACTTAGCAACCGAACCAGTATCCAATACCCTCGTGCTACTAGGAGTACTAGTAAAGTACACATCAACATCATGTATATCAAATATACTTCTTTCAACTTTTGCCAGCCTTCTTATCTACCAAGTATCTAGAGTTGCTCCGCCTCAGTGACCGTTCCCCTCATAACAGAAGCACTTAGTCCCGGGCTTGGGTTTAATCTGGGGTCTCTTCATTAGTGCATCAACTGCTTTGCCGTTTCACGAAGTATTCCTTCTAGCAGTTGCCTTTCTCGAAACTTAGTGGTTTTTACTAACCATCAACTATTGATGCTCCTTCTTGATTTCTACTTTCGCAGTGTCAAACATCGCGAATCGCTCAAGGATCATTGTATCTATCCTTGATATGTTATAGTTCATCACGAAGCTCTCACAGCTTGGTGGCAGTGACTTTGGAGAACCATCACTATCTTATCTAGAAGATCAACTCCCACTTGATTCAAGTGATTGTCGCACTCAGATAATCTGAGCCCATGCTCAACGATTGAGCTTTTCTCCTTTACTTTGTGGACAATGAAACTTGTCGGAGGTCTCATACCTCTTAACAAGGGCACAAGCAAGAAATCACAATTTCATCTCTTTAGAACATCTCTTATGTTCCGTGACGTTTCAAAACGTCTTCGACACCTTGCTTCTAAGCCATTAAGTATTTTGTACTGAACTATCGTGTAGTCATCAGAAACGTGTATGTCGGATGTTCACAACATCTACAGACGACGCTCGAGGTGCAGCACACCGAGTGGTGCATTAAGGACATAAGCCTTCTGCGCCGCAACGAGGACAATCCTCGGTTTTACAGTCTCAGTCTGCAAAGGTTGCTACTATCAACTTTCAACTAAGTTTTCTCTAGGAACATATAAAAACAGTAGAGCTATAGCGCAAGCTACAACGTAATTCACAAAGACCATTAGACTATGTTCATGACAATTAGTTCAATTAATCATATTACTTAAGAACTCCCACTCAAAAAGTACATCTCTCTAGTCATTTGAGTGGTACATGATCCAAATCCACTATCTCAAGTCCGATCATCACGTGAGTCGAGAATAGTTTCACTGGTAAGCATCTCTATGCTAATCATATCAACTATATGATTCATGCTCGACCTTTCGGTCTCATGTGTTCCGAGGTCATGTCTGCACATGCTAGGCTCGTCAAGCTTAACCCGAGTGTTCCGCATGTGCAACTATTTTGCACCCGTTGTATGTGAACATTGAGTCTATCACACCTGATCATCACGTGGTGCCTCGAAATGAAGAACTGTCGCAACGGTGCACAGTCGGGGAGAACACAATTTCGTCTTGAAATTTTAGTGAGAGATCACCTCATAATGCTACCTTCGTTCTAAGCAAGATAAGGTGCATAAAGGATTAACATCACATGCAATTCATAAGTGACATGATATGGCCATCATCATGCGCTTCTTGATCTCCATCACCAAAGCACAGGCACGATCTTCTTGTCACCGGCGTCACACCATGATCTCCATCAACGTGTCGCCATCGGGGTTGTCGTGCTACTCATGCTATTACTACTAAAGCTACGTCCTAGCAATATAGTAAACGCATCTGCAAGCACAAACGTTAGTTTAAAGACAACCCTATGGCTCCTGCCGGTTGCCGTACCATCGACGTGCAAGTCGATATTAACTATTACAACATGATCATCTCATACATCCAATATATCACATCACATCGTTGGCCATATCACATCACAAGCATACCCTGCAAAAACAAGTTAGACGTCCTCTAATTGTTGTTGCATGTTTTACGTGGTGACCATGGGTATCTAGTAGGATTGCATCTTACTTACACAAACACCACAATGGAGATATATGAATTGCTATTTAACCTCATCCAAGGACCTCCTCGGTCAATTCCGATTCAACTAAAGTTGGAGAAACCGACACCCGCCAATCATCTTTGAGCAACGGAGTTACTCGTAGTGATGAAACCAGTCTGTCGTAAGCGTACGAGTAATGTCGGGCCGAGCCGCTTCGATCCAACAATACCGCGGAATCAAGAAAACACTAAGGAGGGCAGCAAAACGCACAACACCGCCCACAAAAACTTTTGTGTTCTACTCGAGAAGACATCTATGCATGAACCTAGCTCATGATGCCACTGTTGGAGAACTTCACATGGGAAACAAAAATTTTCCTACGCGCACGAAGACCTATCATGGTGATGTCCATCTACGAGAGGGGATTTCCGATCTACGTACCCTTGTAGATCGCACGGCAGAAGTGTTAGTGAACGCGGTTGATGTAGTGGAACGTCCTCACGTCCCTCGATCCGCCCCGCGAACCGTCCCACGAACCGTCCCACGATCCGTCCCACGATCCGCTCCGATCTAGTGCCGAACGGACGGCACCTCCGCGTTCAACACACGTACAGCTCGACGATGATCTCGGCCTTCTTGATCTAGCAAGAGAGACGGAGAGGTAGATGAGTTCTCCGGAAGCGTGACAGTGCTCCGGAGGTTGGTGGTGATCTAATCTCAGCAGGGCTCCGCCCGAGCTCCGCAGAAACGCGATCTAGAGGAAAAACCGTGGAGGTATGTGGTCGGGCTGCCGTGGCAAAAGTTGTCTCAAATCAGCCCTAATAGCTCCATATATATAGGAGGAGGGGAGGGGAGGCTTGCCTTGAGGCTCAAGGAGACCCAAGGGCTGCGCCACCAAGGGGAGGAGGAGTCCTCCTCCAATCCTAGTCCAACTAGGATTGGAAGGTGGAGTCCTTCTATTCTTTCCCACCTTTCCTTTTTTTTCTTTCTCTTCTTTTGGTTTTTCTTCCTCTCTTGCGCAATACAGCCTTGGGCTGACCCCACCTACTTGGTGCGCCACCCCCAAGGTCCTTGGGCCCTCCCGGGTGGGTGGCCCCCCCTCCCGGTGAAGATCCGGAAACCATTCGTCATTCCCGGTACATTACCGGTAATGCCCGAAAACCTTCCGGTAACAAAATGAAGTCATCCTATATATCAATCTTCGTTTCTGGACCATTTCGGAAACCCTCGTGACGTCCGTGATCTCATCCAGGACTCCGAACAACATTCGGTAACCAACCATATAACTCAAATACGCATAAAACAACGTCGAACCTTAAGTGTGCAGACCCTGCGGGTTCGAGAACTATGTAGGCATGACTCGAGTGACTCCTTGGTCAATATCCAATAGCGGGACCTGGATGCCCATATTGGATCCTACATATTCTACGAAGATCTTATCATTTGAACCTCAGTGCCAAGGATTCATATAATCCCGTATGTCCTTCCCTTTGTCCTTCGGTATGTTACTTGCCCGAGATTCGATCGTCAGTATCCGCATACCTATTTCAATATCGTTTACGGGCAAGTCTCTTTACTCGTTCCGTAATACAAGATCCCGCAACTTACACTAAGTCACATTTCTTGCAAGGCTTGTGTGTGATGTTGTATTACCGAGTGGGCCCCGAGATACCTCTCCGTCACACGGAGTGACAAATCCCAGTCTCGATCCATACTAACTCAACGAACACCTTCGGAGATACCTGTAGAGCATCTTTATAGTCACCCACTTACGTTGCGACGTTTGATACATACAAAGCATTCCACCGGTGTCAGTGAGTTATATGATTTCATGGTCACAGGAACAAATACTTGACACGCAGAAAACAGTAGCAACAAAATGACACGATCAACATGCTACGTCTATTAGTTTGGGTCTAGTCCATCACATGATTCTCCTAATGATGTGATCCCGTTATCAAGTGACAACACTTGCCTATGGTCAGGAAACCTTGACCATCTTTGATCAACAAGCTAGTCAACTAGAGGCTTACTAGGGACAGTGTTTTGTCTATGTATCCACACATGCACTATGTTTCCAATCAATACAATTATAGCATGGATAATAAACGACTATCATGAACAAAGAAATATAATAATAACTAATTTATTATTGCCTCTAGGGCATATTTCCAACAACAAAAGCTATCTTGTGCGGTAGCAAGAACGAGGAAATCAGCAGGATACTTCGTTTTACCACACAAGACTTCAACATCCCTAACAATTCCCACATGGCAGATAGTATCTCTATTGGCAAGCTGAATAGTGACATCTATATGTTCTATCTCAACATGTGCAATCTCATCTTTGACTTCATCGTATAAGGATTGAGGTATTGCACTAACACTAGCACCCAAGTCACATAAACCATGATAACAATGATCTCCTATCTTAACAAAAACCACATGCATGCGAACAACAGGCCTATGCTTGTCTCTAGCGTGAGGTTTAGCAATTCTAGCAGCATCTTCACAAAAGTGAATATTATGTCCCTCAACTTCTTCAGACAGAAGATCTTTGATAATAGCAATGCTAGGTTCAACTCCAATTTGCTCAGGGGGTGTAGGTGTTCTAATATAGCCTCTAAGTATCATAGTTGAAGCTTTAGAATGATCCTTTGTCCTAACAGGGAAAGGTGGTTTCTCAATGTAAGCACTGGGAACCACATGATCATTATAGGCAATGACTCTCTCTTCAACTTGAGTGGGTTTAACTACATTGACTTCTAAAGGAGGATGATATTTAAACCACTTCTCTTTGGGGAGATCAATATGAGCAGCAAAGGATTCACACAGTGAAGCTACTATCTCAGAGTCAAGTCCATACTTAGCGCTAAAATCACTAAAGATATTTGTCTCAACAAAGGATTTAACGCAATCAAAAGTGAAATTCATACCTGACTCCTTACCTTCTTCAAGCTCCCAATCTTCAGAGTTGCGTTTAATTCTCTCCAATCAATTCCATTTGAAGTCAGTATCTCTCTTCATAAAAGAACCGGTACAAGAAGTGTCAATCATGGTGCGATCATCATGAGAAAGTCGAGCATAGAAATTCTGAATGATAATTTATCTCGAGAGCTCATGATTGGGGCATGAATATAGCATTGATTTAAGCCTCCCCCAAGCTTGAGCGATGCTTTCTCTGTCATGAGGCCAAAAATTGTAAATATAATTCCGATCACGATGTACTAAATGCATAGGATAAAACTTTTGATGAAATTCCAATTTCAACCGATTGTAGTCCCATGATCCAGTATCATCACATAGACTATACCATGTCAACACCTTATCCTTCAAAGATAAAGGAAAGACCTTCTTCTTGACCTCATCCTCGGGCACACCTGCAAGCCTGGATGTGATGCAAGTCTCATCTACATAGATCAGATGCAAGTCTGGATGTGATGTTCCATCTCCTATAAAAGGATTAGCCAACAGTTTCTCAAGCATACCCGAAGGAAATTCAAAGAAAATATTTTCAGTAGGTGCAGCAACTTGAGGAGCAACTCTTTGTGCTTCCGTTCGAGGTGAAGATACCCCGAACAAGCCCCTCAAAGGATTAGTATCCATAGTGACAAGTGACAACAAATTTCAGCACACTATATGAATGTTTCCTTACCAAGTTCCACTTACCAAAGGCGCTTCACTCCCCGGCAACGGCGCCAGAAAAGAGTCTTGATGACCCACAAGTATAGTGGATCAATCGTAGTCCTTTCAATAAGTAAGAGTGTCGAACCCAATGAGGAGCAGAAGGATCTGACAAGTGGTTTTCAGCAAGGAAAAATCTGCAAGCACTAAAATTGTCGGTAACAAGTGATTGTGTGGTGAGATGATTTGTAGCAAGCAAACAAGTAACAGAAGTAGAAATGGTGCAGCAAAGTGGCCCAATCCCTTTTGTAGAAAGGGACAAGCCTGGACAAAGTCTTACAAGAGGAAAACGCTCCCGAGGACACACGTGAATTTCTGTCATGCTAGTTTCATCATGTTCATATGATTCGTGTTCGTTACTTTGATAGTTTGATATGTGGGTGGACCGGTGCTTGGGTACTTCCCTTACTTGGACAAGCATCCCACTTATGATTAACCCCTCTCGCAAGCATCCACAACTACGAAAGAAGAATTAAGACAAATTCTAACCATAGCATTAAACTAGTGGATCCAAATCAGCCCCTTACGAAGCAACTTATAAACTAGGGTTTAAGCTTATGTCACTCTAGCAACCCATCATCTACTTACTACTTCATAATGCCTTCCTCTAGGCCCAAATAATGGTGAAGTGTTATGTAGTCGACGTTCACATAACACCACTAAAGGAAAAACAACATACAACATATCAAAATACCGAACGAATACCAAATTCACATGACTATTATTAGCATGACTTATCCCATGTCCTCGGGAACAAAAGTAACTACTCACGAAGCATAATCATAATCATGACCAGAGGTGTAATGAGTAGCATCAAGGATCTGAACATAAACTCTTCCACCATATAATCCAACTAGCATCAACTACAAAGAGTAATCAACACTACTAGCAACCTTACAAGTACCAATCGGAGTCACGAGACGGAGATTGGTTACAAGAGATGAACTAGGGTTTGGAGATGAGATGGTGATGATGAAGATGTTGATGGTGACGAGTCCCCTTCGATGAGAGGAGTGTTGGTGATGACGATGGCGATGATTTCCCCCTCCGGGAGGGAAGTTTCCCCGGTAGGATCGTCCTGTCGGAGCTCTAGATTGGTTCTGCTCAAGTTCCGCCTCGTGGCGGCGGAGAAACCACGAAAAAGGTCCCTCCTGATTTTTTCCTGGACGAAGCCCTCCATATAGCAAAAGACGGGGGCCAGTGGGCCAGTGGGCTGCCCACAAGCCCCCATGGCGCCGCCTAGGGTGGGTGGCCACGCCGTGCAGGCTTGTGGGCACCCCCTGGTGCCCCTTTGGTACTTCTCCGGCCCAGTATTTTTTATATATTGGGAAAAAATCCCCGTTGATTTTCACGGCGTTTGGAGTTGCGCAGAATAGGTATCTCAACTTTGCTCCACTTTCAGGCCAGAATTCCAGTTGCCGGTATTCTCCCTCTTCATGTAAACCTTGCAAAATAAGAGAGAAATGGCATAAGAATAGTAGCGTGAAGTGAAATAACAGCCAAAGAAGCAATAAATATCAACATGAAAACGTGATGCAAAGTGGACGTATCATGTCACCACATGAAATCGAGGCCAATCCGGCCAAAATCCGAGCTGTATCCATACTCGCTTTACCAAGAGAGCTACCGCACGTCCAAAAATTGGCAGGATGTGTGGCGGCTTTAAGTCGGTTCATCCCTCATCTCGGCAAGAAGGCCCTCCCTCTCTACAGGTTGTTGAAGAAGTGTAAAAGCTTCAAATGGACTGAGGACGCCACGACGGCCCTGGAGGAAATCAAAACACTACTGGCAGTAACCCTATACTCGATGCACCTTATCCAGGGGAACCGATGCTGCTATACATCGCAACCACTAATCAAGTGGTCAACACAGTCCTCGTCGTAGAACGAGAAGCGGAGGGTCACCAGTTATGGATACAAAGACCTCTCTACTACGTATCCAAGGTGCTTACCCCATGCAAGACCAGATACCCACACCACCATAAAATCGCTTACACAATGTTCATGGCGTCGCGCAAGCTCAGGCACTATTTTCACGAGTGCGTAGTCACGGTGACATCAGAAGTACCCCTCAATGATATAATTAACAACAAGGATGCCACCAGTCGGATTGCTAAGTGGGCCATCGAGCTCCTGCCGTTTGGGATCACCTATAAGCCATGAAGAGCTATCAAATCTCAAGTAGTGGCCAACGTCGTTGCGGAATGGACGGAGGCTGAACTCCCCAAGGAGTATAGTACCTATGCTCATTGGATCATGTACTTTAACGGATCCAAAACCCTTTCCAGTCTAGGAGCCGGGTTAGTCCTCACATCTCCTACCGGGGACAATGTCCGGTACATGCTACAGATTATGTATGCCGACTCTAACAACGCAGCCGTATACGAAGCATTGTTGCATGGTCTTCGGATGGCAGTCTCAATGGGTATACAACGGCTTGAGGTACGAGGAGACTCCTACCTTGCCATATCTCAAATTAACAATAATTTCGATGCCAAAAACCCGAAGATGGCAGCATACAGAGACGTCGTACTCAAGATATTGGCATGATTCGAGGGACTGGAATTCCATCACGTCTCAAGAGACAACAATCAAGTTGCGGATGTCCTTGCCCGCTTAGGCGCGGCAGGCGACCGCGTCCCCAATAACATATACCTGGAAAGGCTCTTTAAGCCATCCGTGGTATGGCAGGATGAGTCTGGGAGCAGAATAGGCGACGGTGTGGAGCGAACCATACCGCCCGCCATAGCCCGGCACGATGATCAAGTCATCGACGGGCCTTCCAATGAGGAAACTGTGACAGCCCGAGACCGACGCTCTAGAAGATTGCCATTTATTCCGTTGTTGCTGTGTTATTTATTGGGTAGTTGCATTATCATTGCATCATGCGCATCATCTGCATTGCATGGGAACTCCGTTGCCGCCAGTTTTCAAAACTTGCATCCGTTATTAGTTGCCGGTTCTCTCTGTTCTTGCCGTTGACTGTTTCGAGTCCAACCGCACACGCACGTGCCCGCGGCATCGTTGAAATCTTGTTTTTAAAAGTGCGTGGAAAATACTCTCGGATTGGGTTGAAACTTTGCGTGCGGTCTTATTTCAATGTAGGTAGGCGGCCTGCCAAATTTCCTCACAATCGGAGTCTGTTTGATACCCGAACGGTCGACCATAGCGGCTCCATCATCGGCTTATCATCGGACGTTTTTCGGGGTTTTAAAATATCGTGCCGGGCTGCAAACTTCCCTCTCTTTTTAGCCACAACCCCCACTACACAGCTACTAAGCCCTAACCTACCCTCCGCTCATGACCGGAGCCGTCCGATCGCGATCGCGTGGTCGAAATCGGATGCAAAATAGATAACCCTAGCCCTATTTGCTATAAATAATAGGCTAACCCCTCCCTATTTTGGCCTCACCTCTCCTCCACCTCGAAAACCGCGCCACCGCCGCTCCCACCTCTCTCTCCTCAGCCGAGCCGCCAGGGCCCGCAGAGCCCTGAGCAGGCCCGTCCGGGCCTGAACCAGATCCGCCGCCGGTTTGCCCCACCTCTGCCCGAGCTACCAGAGCAGCCCCGCTACCCCGATCTCCTCCCGAGGAGCGAGCCACAGACCCGAGCTGCTGCTCCTCCCGCGACCATGCCTCACCGCCGCCTTCCGCCGACACTAGCAGCTCCCCACCGCCGCCACCGGCCGGTGCCTAGCTGGCCCCTGCCTTCTCCTCCGTGCCCGCCAGATCCAGACGCCCCAGACTCACCGCCGCCAGTTCCGCGCCTCCCGGTTGTGCCTTGACCTCACCGGAGCCCGAGGCCCGCTGGACCTGGCTGGATCCGAGGCAGCCTAGCTAGATCCTCCCCCGGCTTGCCTTGTGCCCCGGAGCTCCATGGCGGCGCTCTCGCCGTGCAGCGGCTCCAGTGCCCCGATCGACAGGGGAGTTGACCCACGGATGGGGCGGCCTCGCTCTGTTGGAAGTATTCCCTAGAGGTAATAATAAATTGGTTATTATTATATTCCTTGTTCATGATAATCATTTATTATCCATGCTAGAATTGTATTGATTGGAAACTCAAATACATGTGTGGATACATAGACAACACACTATCCCGAGTGCGCCTCTAGTTGACTAGCTCGTTGATCAAAGATGGTCAAGGTTTCCTCGCGATAGGCCAGTGTTTTCACTTGATAATGGGATCACATCATTAGGAGAATGATGTGATGGACAAGACCCAAACTATAAACGTAGCATATGATTGTGTGAGTTTATTGCTACTGTTTTCTGCATGTCAATGTATCTGTTCCTATGACCATGAGATCATGCAACTCCCGGACACTGGAGGAATAACTTGTGTGTATAAAATGTCCCAACGTAAATGGGTGACTATAAAGGTGCTCTACAGGTATCTCTGAAGGTGTCTGTTGGGCTGGCGTGAACCGAGACTGGGATTTGTCACTCCATACGACGGAGAGGTATCTCGGGGCCCACTCGGTAATACAACATCACAATAAGCCTTACAAGTAATGTGACTAAGGAGTTAGCTACGGGATCTTGTATTACGGAACGAGTAAAGAGACTTGCCGGTAACGAGATTGAATTAGGTATGGAGATACCGATGATCGAATCTCGGGCAAGTAACATACCGAACGACAAAGGGAACATCATACATGATTAACTGAATCCTTGACATAAAGGTTCAACTGATGGAGATCTTCGTAGAATATGTAGGAGCCAATATGGACATCCAGGTCCCGCTATTGGTTATTAACCGGGGAGTGTCTCAGGTCATGTCTGCATTGTTCTCGAACCCATAGGATTTGCACACTTAAGGTTCGGTGACATTTCAGTATTATTGAGTTATGTGTGTTTGGTAACGAAAAGTTTTTCAAAGTCTCGGATGATATCCCAGACATCACGAGGAGCTCTGTAATGGTTCGGAGGTAAAGATTGATATACAGGAAAGTGGGTTTTGAACTCCAGAAAAGTTTCAGGTATTTCCGGTAGTGTACCGGGAGTGACGAATGGGTTCCGGTGGTCCACCAGGTGGCCCCACCCACCACAAAGGGTCTCATGGGCAGTGGGAGGACGTGTACCAGCCCTTAGTGGGCTGACCGAATCCTCCACTAAAGCCCAAGACGGATTGGAGGTGGGAAGGAAAGAAACCCAAAGGTGGAAAAGGTGGAATGGGTTTCCAAGTGGAGAGGAGGAATCATATTCCTAGTAGGATTGGATTAGGACTCCTCCACCTACAATTCCGGCCAAACCTTGAGGGTTTGAGGCTGCCTCCTCCCCTCCCTTCCTCCTATATATACTAGAGGTTTCAGAGGTGAGGGCTAACCCTAATTGCCACGTGCTCCCTCTACTTCTCTCTAGATCTATTTCTCCTCTAGTCTAGTTCGCAGTGCTTAGGCGAAGCTGTGCTGGATTAGTTCACCACCACCACCACATCGCCGTGCTGGAGAACTCATCTACCTCTCCGCCCCTCTTGCTGGATCAAGAAGGTGGGGATTGTCATCGAGCTGTACGTGTGCTGAACACGGAGGTGCCATCCGTTCGGCACTAGATTGGGACAGATCGTGATGGGGTCGCGGGACGGATCGTGATGAGATCATGGGACGGGCTGAGATTTGGATCGTGAAGATGTTCCACTACATCAAACGTGTTATATACGCTTCCGCTTAGCGATCTACGAGGGTATGTAGATTCACTCTCCCCTCTCGTAGATGATCATCACCATGGATAGGTATTCGTGTGCGTAAGAATTTTTTGTTTCCCATGCGACGTTCCCCAACACGCTCCGCGAGGCCCACCGAGCCGGCCTGCACCGCTTTGCTCGGCGGCCCAGAACACCCCCCCGCGGCCCAGCGCCCCTGAAGCCAGGCCGGCCCAGCTCCAATGCCTAACCTGGGCCAGGCGCACTAGGTGAGCGCCGATCTCTTTATTCCCCGCACCGGGCGCAGTTTAGCTATCCCGTGCCATGCCTCTTTTAGGCCTAGTTCAGCCAGATTTGGCCCATAGGTTTTTTTATTATTCCGGCGAATTTATTAATTTGAGAAATACATTGATTTTTAAAAAGCCCGTAGTTTTTAAACCGTGCGTCGGATTGCGACAAGTTATATATGTAACTTGGCTAGAATTTCACGTAGATTAATATTTTCCAACTCTCATGCATATTTAAAGTTGTTTAGCATGCTGTTTGCATTGGTTTGCATGTCGACGTGATAGAAACGGTTTAGGCCGTAGTTAATTAACCGTAGCTCCGTTGGAGATGAGCCATATATGTAAATGGACTAGAACGACGAGTAGAATCACGTGAAAACTTTGTTTTTCCATTTAATAAATGTAAAATGTGATTAGGGCAAATCTGGACAGATTTCAAAAGTAACACATGGGGTCATTTCGGAGATGCTATATGTCATTTCCGACCTCATTTAAAATGCCTAGATAGGTAGTTTAATTTGTGCTTCACCCCCTGCCATGTATAACATTATTTAATATTGCCGTGTACCTAAACGGGAGTGAACTAAATAATTCGTATGTGGAGTTTCATCAATATGCAACTCGTTGTATATTCAGCTTCAGTTAATTTGAAGTGTTTGATTGTTGTGATTGTCGTGTCATGCCTTGCATAATTTAAACTCGACATGCATCATATGTGTTGCATCATATCGTGCATGTGTCGTGTTGATGACCCACAAGTATAGGGGATCAATCGTAGTCCTTTCGATAAGTAAGAGTGTCGAACCCAACGAGGAGCAGAAGGCTCTGATAAACGGATTTCAGCAAGGTAATAAATGCAAGCACTGAAAGTAGTGGTAACAAGTGATTGTGTAACGAGGTGAAACGTAGCAAGCAAAGAGTAACAACTAACAAGTAGTAGCAACGGTGCAGCAAGTGGCCCAATCCCTTTTATAGCAAGGGACAAGCCTGAACAAAGTCTTATAGGAGGAAAATGGCTCCCGAGGACACATGGGAATTTCTGTCATGCTAGTTTCATCATGTTCATATGATTCACGTTCGTTACTTTGATAGTTTGATATGTGGGTGGACCGGCGCTTGGGTACTGCCCATACTTGGACAAGCATCGCACCTATGATTAACCTCTCTCGCAAGCATCCGCAACTACAAAGGAAGAATTAAGACAAAGTCTAACCATAGCATTAAACTAGTGGATCCAAATCAGCCCCTCCCGAAGCAACACATAGACTCGGGTTTAAGCTTCTGTCACTCCAGCAACCCATCATCTACTAAGTACTTCCCAATGCCTTCCTCTAGGCCCAAATATGGTGAAGTGTTATGTAGTCGATGTTCACATAACACCACTAGAGGAAAAACAACACACATCATATCAAAATACCGAACGAATATCAAGTTCACATGACTATTATCAACATGACTTATCCCATGTCCTCAGGAACAAAAGTAAATACTCACAATACATAATCATAATCATGACCAGAGGTGTAATGAATAGCATCAAGGATCTGAACATAAACTCTTCCACCAAATAATCCAACAAGCATCAACTACAAAGAGTAATCAACACTACTAGCAACCTTACAAGTACCAATCGGAGTCGCGAGACGAAGATTGGTTACAAGAGATGAACTAGGGATTGGAGAGGAGATGGTGCTAATGACGATGTTGATGAAGATGCCTCCCCTACGACGAGAGGAGTGTTGGTGATGACGATGGCGATGATTTCCCCCTCCGGAAGGGAAGTTTCCCCGGCAGGATCGTCGTGCCGGAGCTCTAGATTGGATCTGCTCAAGTTCCGCCTCGTGGTGGCGGCGAAACCACGAAAAAGCTCCCTCCTAATTTTTTCCAGACCAGGACGCTTCATATAGCAAAAGAGGGGGGCTAGTGGGCCTTCAGGCAGCGCACAAGCCTGCCCTACGCCACTAGGGGGGGTGGTGGCGGTGGGCAAGCTTGTGGGGCCCTAGTGGCCCCCCTCCGGTAGTTCTTTCGCCCAGTATTTTTAATATATTCCTGAAAAAATCCACGTAAATTTTCAGGGCATTTGGAGATGTGCAGAATAGTGGACTAGGATTTGCTCCTTTTCCAGTCCAGAATTCCAGCTGCCTGAATTCTCCCTCTTCAAATAATGATTGCAAAATAAGAGAGAAAAGGCATAAATATGGTACCACAAGTAATATAACAGCCCAAAAAGCAATAAATATCAACATGAAAGCATGATGCAAAATGGACGTATCATGTGTTGATCCTTGTTTTCCGGTTTGCTTCGTCTCGATAGAGTTCCGCAAGCGTGTCGGACTGTGAGGACCCGTTCGACTATATTAGTTCGTCTACTTCACAGAGTTGTTCTTCGTCCAAGAAGGATCTCAGGCAAGATGATCATTTCCCCAGATATCATTACTATCATTGCCATGCTAGTTGTCTTGTTTATTTCGCTATGTCTCGCTGCCTACCACTTAAATGTCAGCCTTTCAACATTGCCATAAAAACCTTCAACCTGATCACAACCTAGCAAACCACTAATTGGCTATGTTACCGCTTGCTTAACCATGTGTTAGCGTTGCTAGTTGGAGGTGCAGTTGCTTCCATGTGATAACATGGGTTCCTTTGGTATCACCATATTAAATGCTATTTATTTTAATGCACCTATATACTTGGTAAAAGGTGGAAGGCTCGGCCTTTCTAGCCTGGTGTTTTGTTCCACCTTTGCCGCCTTTGTTTCGGCTACCGGTGTTATGTTCCATAACTGAGCGCTCCTAACATGCTTGGGGTTGTTATGGGGACCCCCTAGATTCTCGTTTTGGGATAAAGCTGGTATGGCAAGGCCCAACATTGGTATTATATTTGCCCAACATAATAATACCAATATTAATGTGACGCATCGGGCGTTAGCGCTACCCGAGGAGTAATTCAGCATAATAAACGGGGGCCAGTGCTGATGGTTGGTCCCAAACAGAACAACTTATTAATGCTACCCGGGGAACTTGGCGTCTGGCGTGGTAACCATCGCTCATCCGTTGTGTCCTGAGAACGAGATACGTGGCTCCTATCGGGATGTTGGCATGTCGGGCGGCCTTGCTGGATTTGTTTTACCTTTCTCGAGCGTCTTGTGCGAGGGATTCCAAGGATTCTTTGGGTTATCTCGAGGTTGAGGTTTTCCAATAGGAACCCGAGGAGATCACGGGTCTTCCGTGATCGAGGTCATTTCGTCGCAGCATGTGGTAGTTTGTGATGGACTAGTTGGAGCACCCGTGCAGGGTTAAATCTTTTGGAAAGCCATGCCCGCGGTTATGTGGCAACATGGAAAATTTGTTTAACATCCGATTCTATATAACCCGAAGTAAACTTAATTAAAACTTCCCAATGGAGTGGGTAACCGTGATTGTCTCTTTCGTGAGCTCCTTCTCCGATCGAGGACATGGTGGGGTTATGTCTGACGTAAGTAGGTGTTCAGGATCATTCAGTAGTTCACGTCTGTTATACGTAGATCATCCCCCTCTTATTCTTGTACTCGTAAGTTAGCCAACAAATAAATGCTTAGTCACTTGATGCAGCCTCACCACTTAACCATACCTCACCCATTAAGCTTGGCTAGTCTTGATACCTTTGGAAATGAGATTGTTGAGTCCCCTGTGGCTCATAGATTACTACAACACCAGTTGCAGGTACAGGTAAAGGGTTACTTGACATGAGCGCATTGATTGTTCGATTGGAGTTTCTTCTTCTTATTCTTCTTCGATCTAGGGTGGGTTCCAGGCCGGCAGCCTGGGATAGCAAGGATGGACGTTGTTCTTTTATCGTTTGTTTTTGTCCGTAGACGGACCCTGCTCTTCTTCATGATGATTGTATGTATTGTACTGATGTGACTCTGATGTAGCTTGTGGCCAGTGTAAGCCAACTCCTTATACTCATCTTTTCAGTACATGTACTTGTAACAATATCCATTCTTGTGAAACGACGAGATGCGTTTCTATCCCTGCCGAGGCCCTCACCCCAAAATAAGGATATGACCGCATCTTGGGCTTGACAAAAACACCCTTAGCACATGAGGTCATGGCAGTAATCACTGCATGGACTGAACCATTCCTTGACTATCTATTACACAAGGAACTCCCAGAGGACCAAACTCAGGCACGACGCATTATCCATCGCTCTAAGGCCTATAAGGTCCATGAGGGTGAGCTATATAAAAAGAGCACCACTGGAATACTTCAACGACACATATTCGAAGAAGAAGGGAAGCAATTGTTGGCTGAAGTACACTCACGCATGGGCGGCCATCATGCAGCAGCATGGGCCTTGGTCAGCAAGGCTTTCCGAGCTTGTTTCTTCTGGCCAACAGCTCGAGAAGACGCCCACGCACTTGTTCAACGTTGCACGAGATGCCAACTCTTTGCGAATCAAAGCCATATGCCCCCCACAGCCCTTCGGTCGATTCCAATCACTCGGCCCTTTGTGGTCTGGGGTCTGGACATGGTCGGCCCACTTAAAGGGGGAGGCAAGAAAAAAAAATATCTCCTGGTGATGGTCGACAAATTCACCAAGTGGATTGAGGCAAAGCCGGCCAGTTCCACCAAAGCCAAGCCGGTCATCGTCTTTCATCTCTAGCGTCGTGCACCGTTATGGTGTCCCGCACAGCATAATAGCCGACAATGGATCAAATTTCACCACCTAATTGGTGAAGGATTGGTGTGTAAATATGGGCATAAAACTCAATTACACCTCAGTTACCATCCACAAATCAACAGACAGGTCGAACGAGCTAATGGGCTCATCATGAGTGGTATTAAAACACGTATGGTACACTCTCTCACAAAGTCTGACTGTCATTGGGTGGAGGAACTCGATTCCGTACTATGGGGCTTGCGTACCACCCTGAACCATTCAACCAGATACACACCATTTTCTATGGTATACGGGGCCGAAGCCGTCCTTCCCCGTGATATCATCCACGATGCACCTCGTGTGCATATGTACGAGGAAAAGGAAGCCAAGCTAGATCGGCAGGACGACTTGGACACCTTAGAAGGTGAGCATGACATAGCTCGGGCTTGATCAACCTTTTACCAGCAGCAAGCTCGGCGCTACCAAAGCAGAGAAGTTCAGGCCAAGACATACAATGCGGACAAACTAGTGCTTCGCCTCCCAGAAAAGCAGAAACGTAAAATTCACCCAAAATGAAAAGGCCCCTTCATAATGCACTCCTAACGGGATGAGCTTATCGTTTGCACAATCGAGGAGACAATCACTTGGAGCCAAACCCATGTAACGCAGCTCTCCTTTGGCGTTTCCACGACTAGACCAACATTGTTGCCTTTGTATTTTTCCTTCCTCTTTCTTTTTCGAACATTTTTGTTTCTTCTTTCTTTGTAGGATTTTCCTAGATTATCTCCAGGTGAGTTAAGCTTAACCGAACACTATGTTTTCCCTGAATACTCAGGTAAATTTGAATATTCAAATATAACACCTCGAGGCTTCATAACGAAGCAATCGGATATGTTTGAACATACCTGTCTCGTATAAACCTTGACTCAAAGTAAATTCGCGCCATGATATGCATCAATTGGACTTAAGATATTTGCAAAGCTTGGTTGCCTTGCTCCTGTTCTTACTCTCTACGTTCCCGATCTAATCGTCTAGAAAGTAAAAGGAGCACCTCTTTGATTGATACAACCAATTCTCCTGGACTTGTACCTCAGACGGGTGAAGCCGAAAGCTAGCGTTCTTAATATACAACTTGGTCGGTAGCGAACGAGGTCAATTTAATCGGCAGTCCTCGCCATTGCACATCCATGTTTGTCAGAAATACACTCTCAACAACTACAAACTATGTAGCAACCAGGAAAAAGGAACCCATAAAGGAACTATTTTTTTCCGGAAGATGTTTCTTACGCTTCATCGTAATATAACATAATCCCCTCATATTGTATTTGTTTGGTTGTACCACATGGCTGGATTGCCTTGTTCTCGGAAATTGTTTCCTACTATCATTGGGTATAAAGTATGAAACACTCTCGGGTTATTTAAACACGGGAGGTAGAAGCTGATGGCCGGTTTATGACAAACATTACAAATTTGAAGGGAAGTGTCTTGGTACACAAAATATAACCATGCTTACCCCCTTGGTTGGTCGAGATCATCTATTATAGTATCCAATACACAGTGTTCCTGCGATAGATGGGAAGTTGGCATCACTTGGTCCTACACTAGGTGTAGAGGTATCTCCGCGCCATCACAACGTGCTGGACCAACTTGGCCCATGTGTTCGGGATCAAGACGGGCGAAGTGGGTCTTCACCATGGCCCATGCTTCCCGAGCTCCTTCTCAACGGGCTGAAATATTCCACAGCTCAAAACGGCTCCGTGCTCTTTTGAACACTTCGGATAGTTCAGCCACCCCTTGTGGCGGCACTTGTTCCGGCCATAAAGCTTGGATCATACTCGTGTGACAACCCGAGACCAACGTTCTAGAAGAATCCCCCTTTTATTCCATTTTCGTTGTGTGATTATTTTGTTTGTCGCATCATCATCACATCACGCGCATCATCAATACTGCATCGGCATCCCGTTGCCGCCAGTTTTCAAACTTGCATCCGCTGCTAATTGCCGGTTCTCGTCGTTGTCCGTTCTGAGCCCGACCGCACTCGCACGCGCCCGCGGCATCGTTTAAATCTTGTTTTAAAAAGTGTGTATAAAACTTCCTCTGATTGGGTTGAAACTTGACATGCGGTCTTAATTAGTTGTTGCTAGGCCGCCTGTCAAATTTCGTCGCAATCGGAGTCCATATGGTACCCGAATGGTCGACCGTAGCGGCACCGTATTCGGTCTAACGTCTGACGTTTTATCGGTGTTTTCAAATCGCGTTGCCGCGCCGCACCGGTTCCCTCTATTTCCCCGGCTAGCCTACTCTACACGGTTACTTAGCCGACCCCGCGTTCGAGTTCGTTCAATTACGATCGCGTGGGCGAAAACGGGGCCGAATTCGGATAAACCTAGCCCCTACGTCTATAAATAGGCACCCACTCTCTCTCTCCCTCAAAATCCGTGCCCACCTAACCCTAGCCGCCACCCCCCATAGCCTGCCTTCTCCCTCTTCCAGCCGCCGGCCCGTGGAGCCCGCGTTGGGCCCGCCCATGCCCATCTGGGCCCGAGCTCCCCGTAGCAGCAGCTCTTCCCACGAGAGCTCCTCCCGCGCGGCACTTGCCGTATCCCGCGCCGTCTTCTTGAGCAGCCCGCCGCCGGTCAGTCCCGCGCCCCTCGCCTCTCTCCACCATCGTCCGCCGTTGGCATCGCCACCCCGCCGCCGGTATCCGGCCTCCCGCCGTTTCCGCACGCAGCCGCCGCCCCGCCGGCCCCGCTCCTCTCCATCGTCGCCGCCTTGCGCTGCCAGCCTCCAATGCCGTCGCCCCTCGGCCTTTCGCACCAGTTCCGACCATCTCCAAGTCGCCCTCCTCCGGATCTCGAGCCCTCGTCGCCGGAGATCGGCCTCCGTGCCGTGGTCGCCGCCCCCGTTGAGAGATCGAGCAGGAGGCTCGATCTGCTCGCCCAGTGTTGACCAGCGCGCACTGCCACGTGGGTCGCGGACTGCCAGCCTGTGGCCAGCGCCAGCAGCGCCCAGGGCGCATCGGCCTGCCCCGCTGTCTCCCTGGCCGAGGAGAGCCCGTCGACCAGGCCTCGGCCTGCCTCCCCTCGCTGACATGGGCCAGGGCCGCGCTGGTGAGCGCCCCGTCAACCCCCTATCTTGCCCGTGTGCAACCATATAGTATATTGCGGCCACAGGATTCGGCCCGATAGTATTTTTTTGTTTAGGGTTTTCGAATTATTTAATTTCAGGAATTATTAGATATTTAAAACGCCCGTAGTTCATTAACCGAGCGTCTGATCGAGATGATCTATATATGGATCTCGTGTAGAATTTCGCGTAGATTACGAATTTGCAATTTGCATGCATGTTTGAATTAGTTTGACCCACCGTATGCCTAGTTTTGCATGCTGTCCTAATAGGAGTTCGTCCCGTGTATAATTTTCGTGCGTGTCCGGATTGCCCTAACCCGGTAGATAAAATGCTCATGTTTTTAGGAACCTTTTGCCATGTATTTTAGAGTGGTTGTTGGTATTTTTGCATGTAGGATTCCGATGCTAGTTTGTTATTTCGTGTTTAGGATATATTCGCGCATATACGTGTGGCGTTGTTTTTATTTTGCAACCCCTCATGTTATATCTGTTTTCGGGGTAGAAAAATCCATAGGATTTAACTGTGCATTTAGATTTACCTTTTGAGCAAGTTAGTGTGCGTGATATTTTGCCATGTTGCCCTTTTGTTTATTTTGTGTGATTTAATCCATGCTTGATATGAAGCAGTTGTCAACTAGAGATATGCCCTTGGATGTGTAGACTAGCCCCTGGTAATTTTGGTTACAATAGAAATCCATGTTTAGGTGTGGTTTGCTTGCTCTCAACTTGCTAGGAAATAGTGTTGTTTGGAGATGCTGAAATATTTCTAAGTCTGAAATCTGTTATATGTTGTTGTTGTCTTGTCATGAGTTTATCTGGTGATCTATAACTCTTTTGAGGTTGGTGCAATGGATTTAGTTGTAAACTTTAGGATTGTCTAGCATGCTGTCAATTTTCATGCCATTTGGAGTCCTGTAGCTTATGGTTTTGCTGCTGTCAATATGCCTTTAGATCGAAAACTGCACTTTCATAAACTGTGGTTTTCACTAAGTGTGAAACAGTGTTGTGGATGCCATTTGCACACATATTGCATTCATGCCATCATATCTTGCGATGTTCGTATCTTTTGATTCGTAGCTCCTTTGGAGATGTTCTCTATGTGTAAATTGTATGTTACGATGCGTAGAATCACGTGAACCTATTTTTTTTGCTGTTTAACAAACAATTAAACATGTTAATTCGGATCTGGACAGAATTACAAGTTAACGTATGAGGTCATCTCGGAGATGCTATATGTCATTTCTGACCTCATTTAAAATGCCTAGATAGGTAGATTAATTACGCCTCACCTCTTGCCATGTTTAACAACATTTAATATTGCCGTGTACCTAATCGGGATAGAACTAAATAACCGTATGTGGAGTTCCGTCAATATGCAACTCGTTGCATATTGAACTTCACTTAATATGTAGTGTTTGATTGTTGTGATTTGACATGCCATGTCTTGCACATATCCACCTGATTATGCATCGTATGTGGATTGCATCTTGTCGTGCATGTGCCATGGTGAATATCTGTGTTGATGCTTGTTTCCGGTTTCCTTCGTCTTGATAGAGTTCCGCAAGCGTGTTGGAAAGTGAGGACCCGTTCGACTACATCAGTTCGTCTGCTTCATGGAGTCGTTCTTCTTCCAAGCAGGATCTCAGGCAAGATTACCATTTCCCCAGATACCATTACTATCATTGCCATGCTAGTATTATCGTTTCTGTCGTTATGTCTCGTTGCCTACACCTGTTAAATATCAGCCCCTCAACATTGCCATGAAAACCTTCAACCTGTTCACAACCTAGCAAACCACTGATTGGCTGTGTTACCGCTTGCTTAACCTTGTGTTAGCGTTGCTAGTTGCAGGTGCAGTTGCTTCCATGTGAAAACATGGGTTCCTTGTTATATCACCATATTAAATGCTATTTAATTTAATGCACCTATATACTTGGTAAAAGGTGGAAGGTTTGGCCTTTCTAGCCTGGTGTTTTGTTCCACCTTTGCCCCCTTAGTTTCGGCTACCGGTGTTATGTTCCATAAATGAGCGCTCCTAACACGATCGGGGTTGTTATGGGGACCCCGTTGATAATTCGTTTTATATTAAAGCTGGTCTGGCAAGGCCCAACATTGGTTCTACATTTGCCCAACATAATAATTCTGTTAATACTGAAATGCATAGGGAGTTAGCACTACCCAGGAGTAATTCTACATAATACAGGGGGGCTAGTGCTAATGGTGTTGGTCCCAAACGGTCTGCATGCGAGACCACCGCGAGGAAACTCGGGGTTCAGCACTCGTAGCTAGTTCCATCCGGTCGTGTCCTGAGAACAAGATACACGGCTCCTATCGGGTTCGTCGACACGTCGGGCAGCCTTGCTGGATTAGTTTTACCTTTGACGAATGTCTTGTGCATAGGGATTCCGATGATGCTTTGGGTAATCTCAGAGTTGAGGTTTTACACTATGGAGTCCGACGAGATCGCGGGCTTCGTGATCGAGGATTTCTATGCGGCTTGTGGTAATTTGTGATGGATTAGTTGGAGCACCCCTACAGGGTTAAATCTTTCGGAAAGCCGTGCCCGCGGTTATGTGGCAACGTGGAAACTTTGTTTAACACTGGTTCTAGATAACTTGAAGTTAACTTAATTAAAACTTGCCAACTGAGTGCGTAACCGTGACTGTCTCTTTTGTTAGTTCCTTCTGTGATCGAGGACACAGTGGGGTTATGTCTGACGTATGTAGGTGTTCAGGATCATTCATTTGATCATCAGTAGTTCACGTCCGTTATGCGTAGATCATTCCCCTCTTATTCTTGTACTCGTAAGTTAGCCACCTCATACATTGCTTAGTCGCTTGCTGTAGCCTCACCACTTAACCATACCTCACACATTAAGCTTTGCTAGTCTTGATACCTTTGGAAATGAGATTGCTGAGTCCCCTGGGGCTCACAGATTACTACAACACCAGTTGCTGGTACAGGTAAAGGTTACATGACGCGAGCGCGTTGATTGTTCATTTGGAGTTGCTTCTTCTTATTCTGCTTCATTGATCTAGGATAGGTTCCAGGCCAGCAGCCTGGGATAGCAAGGATGGACGTCGTTCTTCTTTTCTCATTTGTTTTCGTCCGTAGTCGGACCCTCTCTACTTCATGATGATTATGTATTGTACTGATGTGACTCTGATGTAGCTTGTGGCGAGTGTAAGCCAATTCCATATATCTCATATTTTCAGTACATGTGCTTGTAACTATATCCATTCTTGCAAAACGATGAGATGCGCTTCTATCCTTGACGAGGCCCTCGCGCCAAATTAAGGATAGGATCGCATCTTGGGCGTTACAACTCCGCATGGCTTTTCGAGCCCGATCATGAACAACGGAAAGCTCTTGTAGCAAATCCCCCCAAAAGAATTGGCTTCTGTCATGGGATGTCCAGTCAAGAGACCTTTTCAGAAACAAAGAACGACGGAAGTCTTTTAGTATACCATTGTCACACAGTGATTTATCAAACAAAGAGGTCAGGGATTTTTACTTACAATATAAACCGCTCTCTAAATGTTGATTCTCTTCGTTGCTACGCGCTCATTGAGATTTTAACGCTTCAATCTCTTCAGCCTGATTTTTCTTCTCCTCCTTGAGCTGGTTGTTTTCTTCGCGACATCTTTCCAATATGTGATGACCGGCTTCAAGTTGGGTTTCAGCGTACGTGTGAGAACCACGAGCTGAGTCTAGATCCTTCTGCGTATGGCTAATGGATTCACGTGCTATATCGAAAAAATCTTTTGATGAGTAAGTGGCCTATGTAATTCGCCACGCCATCAATCGAATTACCCTTACAATGAGCTTCCCTAGTAAAACATTTCACATCCTCGAGCTCTGCTTTGGTGGCTTGGAGTTTGGTTTTTATTCGTTGCACCTCCTCAGACAATTTGTTATTCTCCTGCCTCAAAGCCTGGAAAAGCAAAATGAATGGTTAGGTAGAGCCTTAACATGTCCGTTCCGACCAAATTAAGGCTTGGGGGCTACTAGGACTGAACTTTGGTTCAATAACCAAGATGCCAATGAATACTTGTAGTTTGGCTAACGTGTGCAAGGACACTTATTTGAGGTTGTGCCGTGCAACACCAAGATAGGCATGGGTCGAGTTTAGAGCATTAAACGCTTGCTCAGAGAAGATAGGGTGTCATAAGGACTCCTTGTGCTGTTGATGATTCATGGCGCTCTCAATTTCAGAGTTCATCGTTGAAATGTCCTCGGCAGGGCTGAGCGCCGCGTTGGCCGGATACTGTAGGTTGGGATGGCTTTCCAAAACCTCGGCCATGTTTTCGGACGAAGAGGGTCACACTCGTTTTCTATGACTATCGGCAAAGGGGTTGTAAATATACCAAAGAAATCGTTGTTATCATAAAGACAAATGGTGGGTGCGTGTACCTGGCTAATAGGATGGTAGAGGTATTGTGTGCCAGCTCCTGTTCGGGCACTTGTTCCTCAGTCAATGTAACCCCGGCCAGGGGAGCACGGGACGTTGTTTGGCGCACGTTCCGACGATGTTTCGGAACAGTCCCGCGATGAGCGGCCACCTTCCTCTTGCTTGCCGGAGATGGGAGGGACCTAGGTTATCGGCCAGAAGGGCCACCACTTGTCCGTCAAGGCTCTCCTACTAAAATACCCCATCCTCAAAGATAATGAAAATTTTCGGATCCTCGTGAAATCGAGGGTCGTCGTCACGAGCAAAGTTCTTGGGCTGGGGAGTGGGGGAGTTACTATCTCGGTCCAACGCCTCCAATCCAACAAGCAATGGATCAAAGGGTTCACGTCTATCGATAACCTTATTGAACGAGATGACTACAAAGGTGCCCATACTTACCCACGGAATAGGGTTATACGATGCAAAGCATTCCCTGAAGGCGAGACGAGTGAAATCTTCCTTCCCCCCTTGAAAAGATCAGTCAGAATAACTGCTAAGGCTTCTCGGGTGTCTGATCCTTGCTTCTTGGAGCGTGTCGAGTCATTCGTCCCTCTGTAATTCCACAAAGTGTGTATGCGCTGCTGAAGCGGTTGGACGTACCTGGTGATTACAGTGCCATCACTTGTACGATGGTCAGACCACCGTGAGCCAACATTTTTACCTTGGCGGCTAGGCGCTTCACTTTCGGGCTGTGCTCTTCAAACGTACTCTTCAGAGGCCAACATAATCGTTTCTTCAAAGGAGCCACAGCGTACTCGGGAAGGCCTCGCTGAACTAGCTCAAATAAAGGAACATCGTTGATATAAAACCATTTTGAAGACCATTCGTCGGTGTCCTCACTCAGTGTACCGACTGGGTATCCGATGGCTGCTATACGACACACCTCGGCCCGGCCTACTTCCCGAATGGATGTTCCATCAGCCTGGGGGACAATACAGACGTATTTTCTCGACAAATCAAAGTGAGGTTTGCAGCCTAGAAACATCTCGCACAAGGCTACAAAGCCCGAGATGTGGAGAATCGAACCTAGGGTCCGATTATGGAGCTGCAACCTGTAAAACTCCAGCAGACCCCTCAGAAATGTGTGAATGGGAATACCAGCCCGCGTAGTAGGAAAGAAGTGAAACAGATCCTTTCGCCTCTTTGCGGGGCTGGAGATTTTTCTATGAGGGCTTCACCATTGAAGGAGGTTAGGCCGTCGTGCGTGGGCGCAAGATCAGACGAGGAAAGATACCCTTGGACTTCGAGGTCTCACAACCGAAGCTGGGAGACTGAGCAAGTGGCCCAATCTCCTGGTTGAGGGCCAAAGGGACGAGAAGAGGAGCCCGCCATGGAGCTAGGTGCTGGGACTCTAGGGTTTCTTTGTAGCGCTTACGGAGGGGGAGTGGCGATAAAGCCTTAGACCTAAATCCTTGTTTATTTATAAGAGAGGTCGCCTCCCCCCACATCTGTAAGAGACGGTTCCGTTGAATTGTATGGACGTGTGTTTAATTTAAAGTGCATGTCGTTCAATGATTATAATTAAAATATTGAAGGCGGGATTAAAAGTCATGGGTCCTGCGACGCTTCCGTACTCATGGATTCACCAAAGACTAGTTTGTCAGGTCACAAATCGGGGGAGGAACTCGCCCTTCAAGCCGACTACCAGGGACACATGGAGCTGCCAAAGACTATACACAATGGCGTTGAAGGCTAGTTCGGGGGCTACTGAGGGAGTCTTGGATTAAGGGGTCCTTGGGGAGTGGGCCCATGGATTGTATCATCGAAGCCGGAGAGTCGATGACCTCGTACGCAGTAAGGAAGGCTCCGAAGACTGACGTGGGCTCCAACCTTGTAAAGACTAGGTCGGCTCATCCACCCCTGACTATAGTCGGTAACTTGTAAACCCTAGGGCTCCTAGTGTCTATATAAATGAGAGATCCCTATCCATGTAGAGGAGGCTGAATCATCTAGGGCTTAGCATATATGATCTTGAGGTAGATCTACACTGTAATCATCTTCATCAATACAATCAAGCAGGATGTAGTGTATTACCTTCATAGGAGGGCCCAAACCTGGGTAAACCGATGTCTACCCCTCTTCCTACAACCCATCGATCCAAGGTCCACAGTTCGGGACCCCCTACCCGAGATCTGTCGGTTTTGACACCAACAGTGACCCCGATGACAATTCATGACATCCGCCGCCTTTGTGGCCGCCATCGTCATGGCAAAACAAACTCGTCCCAAACAGGGATATCGATACCATACAACTACGGGTACACAAGGTTATGGCTGCCCACAGGGCCAGTGTAGTGCAAGCGCACAACCTTTCCTCACAGGAGGTGATACGTCCTAGACATATCTATAATTTCTTCTTGTTCCATGATCTTTTGGGTGACACTGTTATCTGTTTTGCTACACTTTTATATCTTTTTACACATATTTGGACTAACCTACTAACTCAGTGCACCCAATGCCAGCTTTTGTCTGTTGATGTCTTTTTTGCACGGACTTTTACCCAAATTTCCAGAGTCCCAAAAATCCCGAGAAAAAAAAATATAAAAATGAGCGTGACAGAAGTTTCACGAAGCACGAAGATGGGCCAGAGGGGAGCCAGGGCCTGCCTAGGTGTCCTCCCTACGCGGCATGCCCCCTACCGCGCACACAGGTCGCCTGGGTGGGGCCCACCTCCTCTAGTGCCCTCCTTCAGCCTATATACCTCTTTGAGAGGAAACCCTTCCGGATTATCCAGAATCGCAAATTTCTTCATCGTTCCGCCGCCGCAGCGCTTCCAAGGTCGGGAGCGTGAGGAGACTTCTTCCTGGCACCCTGCCGGAGGGAGGATTGACCTCCGGGAGCTTCTCCACCACCATGGACGCATCCCAGATGTGTCATGAGTAGTCCTCCTTGGACCATGACTCCATGACCAGTAGCTATGTGATGTCTTCTCTCCAATCTTGTGCTTCCATGATTAGCCCTTGTGAGATGCCCTACATGATCAAGGCATCTATGTAATTTTCCTGCTATTGCTATGCTCGGTTTGCTAGGATCCAATGGATTATGAGATTATGTTCAGATTGTGATGAGTTATATATTTTATTATCCTTTTATATTGTCTTCTTAGGTAATTCATGCATGTTCTCCGTTGCTTTTTATTGCTTTGGTCGAGTAGTAGATTGTAACTCCAAGAAGGAGCGTTATGCATCATTGTGGGTTGATGCCCCCTGATGTCTAGCTTGAGTGAAAGAAACATGAGACTAGGGGATGTGCTATTGCCACCAGGGAGAAAATAATGGTGCTTGTGACCACGGTTGCAAGGATTGTTTACCTTACGCAAAGTTCGTTAATGCAGTTGTCCATTGCTTTGAGTTTACACTTTGGGTGGGGCTCGCAACTTAATACCAGCGAGATGTTCTGGATAGATATCTCAAGATGGATGATTAGTAAGTAGATGATGATGAATAAATGGTCTACTTGTCTTCGCGTACTGCCCATTAGTTTTGAGCCTCTAACTTTCTAGTAGCATGATTAGCATTGTGTTGCGTTTATAATTCTGTCAATTGCCCAACTGTAATTTGTTTACCCAAGCATAGTTGTTTATCGTCTTTTGGGGGAGAGACATCACTAGTGAACATCATGTGACTCAGGTCCATATTACCACCATTGTTTACACCTCCATCATTTACTGCTTTATTTACTTTTCCGTTGCAATCACTATCACTTTTCCCGCTTGTGATTTGATCCTTTGCAAACTATAAGGCCGGAGAGATTGACAACCTCTCTGTACTCGTTGGGAGCAAAGTTATTTGTTGTGTGTGCAAGTCCACGTCTTCTGCTAGCGCGAGAGCAGCGGACACCTACTTGTTGATCCTTGGAGTCCTCCTGGTTCAATAAACCTTACCGTCCCCGTGTAAGGGAAATCTGCTGCCGACTACATCTCCACCTTCCATTTCGGGTAACCAATGAGGGGCGACAAGTATATCCATCAACTCGTCATCAGGAGGCACCGGCGAGAGGCGTGACAGTAGACCGCATTAGGGCCTCCCATCCACACATGTGTGGTTGCACTAGTGAGCTCAATTTGGTGGCACCATGACTCGATCAACAGATTGTTCAAGTTGAATTATCATCAGGTTTAACTTGAAAATAAAATGGTTTGAGTCATAGAATGAAGTGAGGTTCATGGATCATGATGAAAATGCAACAATATGCATCACAACAATATGAGCATAAGAAACTATTGCACCAATGTAACCATGGCATGGATCATGACTTTCATGAGTACTATATGATTAGCGTACTAGAATGGCATGAAATGAGTGAATCATATTTCACATAATATAATAGGTTATTTAGTAATTATGCATATGGAATGATATTTTAATTCAAATAAACCATTGCCATTGCAATGCCATCCTTGCAAACGAATGTTGTGGCTTGCCTTAGTTTAGAGGAGTGTCACAATACTCTTGGTCCTCCAAGGCAATTATTTTCTTCTGAAAATAATTTAAACATAAAAATATAATGTCACATAAAGCTTTTTATTACACCAGAAATTCTACACAACAAGGAAAATTCTCAAATTTTGTAGGCAAAAAGGTTAGACCAATACAAAACTAATGCAAAAAGTATCAACTCAATTGGACATATGGTTTAAAAGTTAGAGCTGGTCAAAGTCTGGTAAAAATATTTGAATTTAAACAAAAAATAAGAAATTCCAGAGGAGGCCATGTCGAAGGCGTATTTTTGTCGGGCTCCTCCACTTATACCGCTTCTGGCGCGGGACAGAGAGAGAGGGAGAGAGGCTGTCAGTGAGGTCCCACCGTGAGAGAGAGAGAGAGAGAGAGCATTACGGCTCTGTCATCGGTGGTTCTCCAACTAGGAGGCCACGACGATCACCAGGAAGAGGGTGAATGGGTCCAGCATGTCACGACGGTCATGCATATACCCAAAAGGGTGGCTGAGGTGGATGGACGGCGTCAGAATGGAGCTCTCCAGAGACGACGGGTGGTGGAGCTCACCGGAGTTGAGGAAGAAGGTGTCAATCCGTCGAGCTAGCAGCTCCGTTGTGCCGAGGAGATCACCAGGAGCTCGTCTGAGGAGGAGAGAGACGACAAAGAGCACCAGAGCGGGTGGGTGGTCGTGGTGGATCTGCGGCCAACTCCGATGAGGTCCGAAGGTTGGAGGCCCTCTCGGCCTGGACCCGAGCTATGCAGGTCGATTTGAGGCCACGTGAGGAGTTGTGGCTGACTAGAACAGCCCGGGAGCATATCTATTTATAGGGAATGAAGTGATTGATCTCTAGTTCCGTTGGGGATGAGATGCAGGAGGGAGGAGGGGGGAGAGGGCTCGAGCATAGCTTGGAGACGTCAAGAGCGATGCAAAGTATAGTGCCATCTTGCGTGCAAAGCTGCAGCGCACTAGAGGAGGCAGGCGACGCGTGTGCGCACACTGTTCCACCCAATAGTGCTTCAACCGTGTTCGGTGTGCGTCCTACTGACGTCGGTGAAGGTCAAGAAGGTGCTAGGTGGCTGTGAGGGAGGGTGCTGAGTGGCACGGACGAGCTGCGGTGGCGCGAGGAGGGCGAATGGGCAGTGACAGAGGGTCCCGGTGTCCAGAGCACGCCATTTGCAATTCAAACACCTCGCTTCTGCGTGTTCACCGCATGCACTGGCACACGCGTGACTTTTAGTCTTGCCAGACCGTGTCTAGGGTGTAGTCCCTTCAACGCAGTGATGTATGATGCCCTCAGCTTGACACCTAGCCCCAAGGACAAGACATGAGCAAGCTCGAAAGTTTCTGGACAGGAACTTGTAGAGCAAGATGGGAAAATTTACTGGTTGATAAGTGGTGGAATGTGGTGGTTAAGCATCTCCAAGGAAGGTAGTCATATGGTAAAAATTTCAGCTCAAGCAGATCAAGGAAAAATATACTTGCTTCACAAAGTGCCATTTGTGACCAGAAGAAAAAATAATTTCCTCAGCTGAAATTTTCCAAATGGCCATGGGATGTTTTTGCATGGGGAGGTGAGACACGATCCAAAGAATATTAGGGAATTTTCTGAGAAAGATAAATGAAGGTTGCTTCATAGCATAGAAAGAAAATGCTCATTTTCAAAGAGAAAATGTATATTTTCCTATTATGAAAATTTACGCCATTGCAAGATTTTGGATAGAGATGAAGCTTTGGAGAATTGCCAAGGTGCTGGAGTTTACTTGGAAGAAAATAAAAACTAAACCCAAGTGACAAGTCCAAAAGGGTTGTCAGAAAATCCACTTTCGAATAAAAATCATTTTAATAAAAAGAAAATTAAAACGAGGGTGTTACAAACCTCCCCCTTAGGATGATCACAAACCTCCCCCTTAGGATTAATTTCATCCTCGAGATCCGGTTCTTGAGAAAACAAATATGGATATGCGGTCCTTACAAAATCCTCTCTTTCCCACATGGCTTCATCCTGAGTGTGACATTCCCACTTTACTTTGTAAAACTTTATAGCCTTGATACAGGTGACCCTATCCATTTCATCCAAGATCCTTAAGGGCCTCTCTACAGAAGTCAAATCTTTGGCGAGTCCCATTCTTGTCATATTTGTCTATTTTGAGGGTGGTGTGATGCATTTGCGTAAGTGAGATACGTGAAAGGCATCATGCATCTCGGATAGTTCTCACGGTAGCTCTAGCTGATATGCCACTTGACCAACTCTTCTCATAACTAGAAAAGGACCGATGTATCGTGGTGCTAGCTTTTCCCGAGTGTGAAACCTCTTAAGTCCTTCATTGGGGTGACTTGGAGATAAGCGTATTCACCGGGTTCAAAATGGATTTGCATGTGCTTTGGGTCATAGTGGCTTTTCTGACGGGATTTGGCTGCCTATAACGTGTCGTGAATTTCCTTAACTTGGCATTCTTCTTCCATCATCAGATCGGTTCCAAAGATTTGACTATCTCATGTTTGAGACCAATTGAGGGGAGCGCAACACTTTCGTCCATAGAGTGCCTCGAAAGGTGACATCTTGAGACTAGTTTGATAGCCATTGTTGTAGGAAAACTCTGCGTAGGGTAGGCTGTCTTCCCATTTGGGTCCATAGACCAGAACACGGTATTGCGACATATCCTCCAAGATTTGGTTAACCCTCTAGGTCAGCCCATCGGTTTGCGGGTGATATGTGGTGTTGTGCTTTAAGGCAGTCCCCAAGGCTTTGTGAAGTTGCAACCAGAATGTTTAGGTAAACAAAGATCCTTGGTCTGAAGTGAGGTCTTGAGTACTCCATGTAGACTCACAATCCTGGTTATATATAGGTGAGCAAGTTGGTTGGCACGGTATGTGGTCTTTACGGGAATGAAGTGAGCCATCTTTCTCAACATGTCGACTACGACCCATATAGCATCGTTCCCTCATGCCGTTTTAGGAAATCCCATGATGAAGTACATAAAGATGTCATCCCATTTGAATTGTGGAACTGACAAAGGTTGGAGTATGCCGACTGGTTTCTGATGTTCGACTTTTACCTTGTTGCATATATCGCAACAAGCAACGTAATATGATATATCATGTTTCATAACCTTTCACCAGAATGTCTACTTCATATCCAGGTACATTTTAGTGGCTCCAGGATGAATAGAGTACGCAAATTCATGATCTTACTATAGAATGCGTTGCTTGAGCTCCTCATAGCTAGGCACACATAGACGATCTTGAAATCAAAGGGTACCGTGAGCATCTACGTTGTTCTCTGGTGCCTTCCCTTCTCGCACTTTGGCCATTATATGCAGTAATGATGTGTCATCACGTTGAGCTTACCGAATATCATATTCTAGTGCGGGGATGACTTCCAAAGTGGTCGAGGTCTCATAGATGACTATGTTGAGTTGAGCTATCTCCTCTTGAAGGGACGAGTGGAAGGATTCAATCAAAGAGTTCATGGTAGCCGGTTTGCGACTAAGAGCGTCGGCGACCATGGTAGCTTTCCCTGGGTGATAGTTAATGCCAACATCATAGTCCTTGACTAACTCCAACCATCCCCTTTGTTGGAGATTTAAGTCTGGTTGAGTGAAAATATACTTGAGACCCTTGTGGTCGGCATAGATTTGGCATCTCCTCCCAGTGATGTAATGTCTCCATATCTTTAGAGCATGCACTACGGCTACCATTTGCATGTCATTTGTTGGATAGTTCTCCTTGTATGGCCTTAGTTGTCTACATGCATAGGCCACGACCTTTCTGTCTTGCATAAGTACACAACCGAGACCATGTCTGGATGCATCAGAATAGATGTTGAAGCTCCGGTAGATATCTAGCAGGATCAATACTGGAGCGATGGTCAACCGAATCTTCAGCTCATTGAAATTGTTCTCACATGCTTCCATCCATATAAAATTTTGCTTCTTCTTAAGCAATTCATTCATTGGCTTGGCAATCTTTGAGAAACTTTCAATGAATCAATGATAATATCTTGCGAGACCCAAGAAACTTCGGATTTCTCACACAGAGGTAGGTACCTTCCATTTCAATACTTGTGTGAACTTCTTTTGGGCCACGACCACTCCTTGAGCTGAGAGTATATGCCCAAGGAATCCCACTTCCTTAAGCCAAAATTCACACTTACTAAACTTGGCATAAAGTTGATGAGCTCGCAATCGCTCCAATACTGCATGAAGGTGATGCTTGTATTGTTCCTCGTTTTTGGAATATATGAGGATATCATAAATGAACACTACCACAAACTTGTCCAAGAAGTCCATGAACACCTTGTTCATCATGTGCATGAAGAAGGCGGGGGCATTAGTCTGTCCAAATGACATGACGGTACATTCTTACAACCAATATTGGATGGTGAAGGATGTCTTGGGGACATCTTCTCTTATTTTCAGCTGGTGATATTGGGTTATCAAATCAATTTTGGAGAACACCTCAGCTCCACTGAATTGATCCAATAGGTCATCGATCCTGGGAAGGGGGTATTTATTCTTAACTTTGACCTCGTTGATAGCACGGTAATAAACACACATTCGGAGACTGCAATCTTTCTTGCCCACGAATGGCGGGGGTACCCCAAGGAGACGAATCGAGACGAATATATCCCTTTTGAAGCATTTCATCCAACTGTTTCTTCATTTCCACAAGTTCTTTTGAAGGCATATGATAGTATTTCTTGTAAATCGGTGTTGTTCCGGGCACAAGTACAATAGAAAACTCCAGCTCTCAGTCGGGTGGCATGCCTGGCAATTCTTCTAGAAACACATCCTGGAACTCACAGACCACTGGAATTAAATTCCTATCCTTAGCAATTGATGCATAAACCACCCCTTTCTTCGGTGTGGCTTTTTCGGCAAAGAACCGAGCTGGCTCTCCCTTGGATTTATCAAAGTGACTTCTCTGGTTGCGCAGTTGATACAGACTTGGTGCTTTGTCAACCAATCCATTCCCAAAATGACATCCAATTTTGCGGATTCAATGGATACCACACATGCAAGAAAAAATGTCCCATTGATGGATATTTCCAAGCCTTGGCATACAATATTTGTTTTGAGCATGGATCCATGGGATTGTACCACCATAATTTTGTCCAGAAGAGTATAGGAAAGCTGATGTTGGGAAACAAAACTCCACGAAATGAAAGAATGGGAAGCGTCAAAATAAAATAAGATAGTTGTAGGTATGTTATTAACAGACAACATACAATGACCACGTCGGGTGCTTCCTCGACTTCTTCCGCAGAGATATGATGAAATTGTCGTTGAAAATACTTTGGACCCACATGATTAACTTGAGGTTTCAAGTTCGACCACACGAATAGCATGGATATGATGAAATTGTCTTCCCATTCTTGGGAAACTGTCTGGCATAGTGCCCAGTTTGACCACACGAATAGCATGCCTTGTTACACCGACAGTCTTCCTTCACTGGTTTTGCAACTGTAGTGTGGAATTTATTCTCCATCTTGGTGTTCCCTTGTTGCCATGTTGGCTCAAATTTGAATTGCGGTTACTTCCAAGTGTGAATCTTATGATAAGGTTGCACTTCCTTCTTGGGTTCAAACTTGTGTTTATGGTCATCATATGCAGACTTTTGATCATTAGCAAGCTTGTGCTCTCTTTCTAGAATGAGTGCCTTATTCACCAAAGTTTGGAAGTCGTGGAAATCCAGCATACTGAGCGTGCATAGGAGGGTATGATTAAGTCCTCCGAGGAAACGAACTATCTTCCATTCTTCGGTGGCTACATCATGAGTTGAATATCCGGCCAAGTGAATGAACTTGTTCAGATACTCACTTATAGTGGAGTTCCCTTAAGTAAGAGAAAGGAACTCCCGTTTCTCGACCTTCATAATACCAGCGATAATGTAATACTTGCGTAATTCGTCCTTCAAATTATCCCATGTAATTTGATCGTCGGCAGGCTACATGATTTTAGTATTTTCCCACCATATATAAGCTGGCCCTTCCAGATACTGGGTAGTAAATGACACCTTGTGTTCTTCTTCAGTACGCGCAATTTCCAGCTTCTTTTCAATGGTTCTTATCCAGTCATCACCTTCCGTCGGATCAACTTATTGACTGAAACTTGGTGGCTTGGTCCGCTGAAAATCTGACAACTTAGAGTGAGAACAGTTACGACTGTGATTGTTTTGCCAAACCATATTCTGCATGCTTCTAAGGAATTCCATCATATCTTGGTTTCTCTTTTCTTCAAACATATGCATGATCTGCTGTGTTGTGGGTGCTTGAGGTCAAGGAGGGGGTGGCTGATATGGTTGTGGGGAATAACCTGCTTGTCTATCGGATTGATGAACTGGGTATCGTCACCACCATGACTGTTGCTGCCACACCTGGTCATCCTATATTTGTTTCCCAATATGAAGCATCGAGATGAGCAACATCCATAAGGAAAAAGAAGGCAAAGCAATAATCTTGAAAAGGGAAAACAAGGAAACACCAAGGCAAAGAGAAGATAGCAGCATAATTATACATGACATCACACATCATACATAAAAGTACTACATCAAGGATAGAACTACTCTACTACACGCATACATCCACACATCAACGTCATACTCATCTACTCAAGGCTGCATGCATCACACTGAGAATCTAAAGGTCCTAGTGGTATCTCTCCGAACTTTAACTCAGACTCTGAAGTGATGACATTAATCGAGACCTCCTAGGAAAATAAACACGATGGCACTAACGGGATGGCTCTCCCTCGGGGTATGGAGCAGGATGACTGCGAAGCATGGGAGTGGATGGAGTAGAAAGGAGCATGGTCCACTCAGCGACAGACTCGTGAGGGGTTAACGTTGAGGTATTTGAGTTACTCTAGGTGGATGTGGGGGTAATATGTGTTTGTAGAGGAATGGTGAATGGGGTAACAAGTGGTATGTAGGAAAACAAAGGTGGGGATAATGTAGATCAGCCGGTTTCAAGTGCCTCCCGAGTGCAGTTCAGCTCCATAGATAGGTTGTGGATGCAAAGGTACCTAGCCATTATGTATCAAGACATATGACTGGCTGAATGATCACACTCCAGATTAATGACAAGAAAGCGGACCCTCCCCGTGTCTTACAGGGACCGGTAGAAATAGAAACTTGGGTGAGTCTGCATCTAAATCTCATTGTAGCGCAAGTCCGTGAGTGCCTCGAATGCAACAAACTAGATCGCGTGGTTAGGAGTAGAAACCATACCGCCCTTAGTGGAGCGAGTATAGGTGCCCAGTAAGGTGCCATTGTGCATAATGACCTCTGCACGATACTCATACACACCATCTGCAAGGTGCTCTCAGCACACCTGAAAGACTAGGTCATCACCGTCGGGGTAGAGTCGGTGCCACATGTTGGGAAGCACGTGCAGAAAAGTCACAGGTGCTGGCTCTGACTGATACGAGTATGGAACTGGTGCCATCTACAATCACCATGTTAACGGGTTAGCCATAAAACATATGATATGCATGCAATGCACCACCAAATGCATAAGCATCACCATGATCATAATCTACCGCTTTCTAATGCATCAGCTACCTAGCGCGTCCAACAGTCAGTGCGACTCCCATAACAAGCGGTGTGGCACTCCGGATCAAAGTAACCGGTTTGCCTTGCGCTCCCAGCCCAGCGATCATGTCTTCTGCCAACACACAATAACTTGGTGTAGAAAATAACCATTTGTTGATCTCTTGCGAATTCAAGGTTTCAACATTACAAAATAAATGAGGCCAAGCGGCACATACGATGCGGCTGCACTTATCTACATTATTTAGTAGACATCTCATGGGCCTATATGATACGAAATGTAACTACGCGACATCGGAATAACGCGGTAGTGGAACTCCACTCCACAAGGACACTTCTGGGACACGATACTAGATAACGCCAAACTGATTGACATCGATGCCTTGCATGACTTCTCGTGCATCTGTCATGATAAGCGAGGTAAGTACTTTGAATGTACTCGCAAGCTCACAACAAACAAAGAAAATATGACAAACAATAACAAGACATTTAACAGATTAATGCGAAATATGAAAATGATGCCTTCATGAAGTGTATGTGAAATAAATCATGGTCACGAGGACCAGGTTACCATCTCGGGTTACCTCGTAACCACCGCCAACAACTTTCAACCTTGATCCTCATTGCTCACCTTGTGCCATCTTAGTGTAACTTAACTGTGTCGGTTATTTATTACTATTGACCCACAATGTGACCTACTATGAACTGTGTCCATGACCGAGGACGCGGCTATCGATAGATTATACACTCTTGAGAGGTTAGTACACTGTACCCATACCAAGGAACTCATGGATTCGTGCTCCCATTCGGGTGGAACAATGACATTCTGTCAAAACCAATCTATTGCAACACTCTCTCGGCCACTCCAACAAACTGACCTTTGGGATATGTCATGGGTGACCCTGATGTCAACTCATGACATCCGCCACCTTTGTAGCGGCGACCGTAGTGGCAAAACAAACTCGTCCCAAATGGGGACATCAGTACCGTACAACTACGGGTATAGAAGGTTATGCTTGCCCATCGGGCCAGGGTAGCGCAAACGCACAACGTTCCCTCATTGGAGGCACGAGCAAGAGGCATGACAATAAACCGCATTAGGGCCTCCCATCCACACATGCGTGGTTGCACTGGTGAGCTCGATTCAGTGGCATCATGACTCGATCAACAAATTGTTCAAGTTGAATTATCATCGGGTTTAACTTGAAAATAAAATGATTTGAGTCATAGCATGAAGTGAGGTGCACATGTCATGATGAAAATGCAACCATATGCATTATGACAATATGAGCATAAGCAACTATTGCATCAGTGTAACCATGGTATGGATCATAAGTACTATATGATTAGCATACTAGAATGGCATGAAATGAGTGAATCATATTTAGCATAATATAATTGGTTATTTAATAATTATGCATATGGAATGGTATTTTTATTCAAATAAACCATTGCCATTGCAATGCCATCCTTGGCAATGAATGTTGTGGCTTGCCTTAGTTGAGAGGAGTGTCACACTACTCCTGGTCCTCTTCAAGGGAATTATTTTCTTGTGAAAATAATTTAAATATAAAAGGGAAATGTCACATAAAGCAATTTATTACACCAGAATTTCTACACAACAAGGAACATTCTCAAATTTTATAGGCAGAAAGTTAGGTCAGTACAAAACTAATGCAAAAAGTATCAACACAATTGGACTTATGTTTTAAAAATTACAGTTGGTCAAAGTCTGATTAAAATATTTGAATTTAAACATCAACCAAAAAATTCTAGAGGAGGCCACGTCGAAGGCGTATTTTTGCTTGGCACCTCTACTTATTCCGCTTCGGGTGAGATAGGGAAAGAGAGAGAGGCTGAGTGCCATTGTCAAAGTTAAAGAGAGAGAGAGAGAGAGAGAGAGAGAGAGAGAGAAAGTGGGAGTTCAGAGAGCGACTACTCTGTCACCGGTGGTTCTCCGGCGAGGAGCCCACAACGATCACCGAAGAGAGAGGGAATGGATCCAGAATGTCCTCACGGTCACTCACGTACCCAAAAGTCTAGGTGAGGTGGACGGACGATGTCGGAATGGAGCTCTCGAGAGAAGGCATGCGACGAGCTCGCCGGAGTTGAGGAAGAAAGTGTTAATCTGTTGAGCTAGAGGCTCCTTCGAGCTCAAGAGATCACCAAGAGCTCGTATGAGGAGGAGAGCAACGACGAAGAGCACCAGAGCGAGTGGGCAACCGTGGGGGATCCGCGGCTAACTCAGATTAGGGCTCGATGCTTGAGCCCTCCCGGCATAGCCCCGAGCTATGGTAGTCGATTCGTGGCTAAATGAGGAGTTGTGGATAACTAGATTAACTCGGGAGCATCTATATTTATAGGGAATGAAGTGACCGAGCTCGGGCACCGCCAGAAAAGAGCTACATGAGTGAGGAGGCGGAGAGAGGGCTCGGGCATTGCTTTGAGATGACGATAGCCATGCCCAACATAGTGCAAGCACGCGAGCAAAGCTGCGATGCACTAGCGGAGGCACGCGACGCATGCACATGCACTATTCTGCTCAGTAGCACTTTGGGTGCGTCTCGCGTGCGGCCTACCAGCTTTGGGGAAGGTCAGGAAGGTGCTAGGTGGCTGCGAGGGAGGGTGTTGAGTGGAACGGATGAGCTGCGGTGGCGTGTGAAGGGCGAATGGGTGGTGAGAGAGGGTCCCGACGTCCAGAGCACGTCATTTGCATGTTAAACACCTCACTTCTGCGTGTTCACCGCATGCACTGTCACACGCGTGACTTTTGGTTATGCTAGACCGTGTCTAGGGTGTAGTCCCTTCAACATGGTGATGTATGATGCCCTCAGCTTGACACCTAGCCCCAAGGACAAGACATGAGCAAGCTGGGAAAAATTTGTTGGGAGATAAGTGGTGAAATGTGGTGGTTAAGCATCTCCTAGGAAGGTAGCCATGTGGTAAAAATTTCAGCTCAAGCAGATCAAGGAAAAATATACTTGCTTCACAAAGTGCCATTTTTGACCAAAAGCAAAAATAATTTCCTTAGCTGAAATTTTCCAAATGGCCATGGGATATTTTTGCATGGGGATGAGAGGCATGATCCAAAGAATATTAGGGAGTTTATAGGAATTTTATGAGCAAGATAAATGAAGGTTTCTTCGTAGGATAAAGAGAAAATGCTCATTTTCAAAGAGAAAATGAATATTTTCCTATTATGAAAATTTATGCCATGCCAAGATTTGGGAGAGATATGAGGTTTTGGAGAATTGCCAAGGTGCTAGAGTTCACTTGGAAGAAAACTAAAACTAAACCCAGGTGACAAGTGCAAAAGGGTTGTTAGAAAATCCAATTTCAAATAAAAAACTTTTAATAAGTCTAACCAAAAAGAAAATGAAAACGAGGGTGTCACAACACCTTGTTGCAATCAAGCACTTGATGACCCTTGATCGATCCCTTGAAATTAAAAACATGCTCCACGTCTTCATGGACCACCTATATCTGTAAGTGCATCTAGTGCCCCTTAGTGATTTTGGTGGATCGAAGACTTATAGGTTGAGAGACTAATGTGTTTGTGAGTGTACACATGCTCTATAAGTCACTGAGGAGTTTTAGTTATTCAAAGAATATCAACCCCTAAATATGTATGTCTTTGGGGGAAGACTTTGGTGATTACTTGAAGACTTTGATAGCGAAGAAATTGCTATTCCTCATGAAGACTTTGAAAATTAGGAATTTGGTGTATCTTGATAAAAATGCTCTGGTGACTTTGAAGCTTGAAGATTTACTCTTTCTGTTTCATTTCCTTATTTCTTGAGTCATAGGAACACCATATTGTTAAAGGGGGTCAAGGTAAAACTAAGGAAAAGTTTCCTCATGATGCTCAACTCAAGTTAAGATCAAAATCCTCAGTGAGAAATTCACAAGCTATCACGCCGAAAGGAAATGAGCCAAAGTAAGATTCGTCAAGGTTGTTACCAAAGCCGTAGCAGAGTATAACAACAGGGTTGCATACCCAACGCAACCAGCAATTCCTCACGCTAGCTACACTCTTCAACCGCCTGATGACTCTGATGAAGAACCTACTACTAATGAACCTGCCAGGCCAGCTCAAGAACATGATGTGCGTGAAGTAACCGATCCTACGAGGACGACTGCATCAGCCGTGCGTGAAGAAAGTGCTCCTTCGCCAAAGTCTTCAACAGTGGAGAAAATCACTCTTCCTTCCGCATCAGAAGTGAAGAAAACCAAAGCGGCTGAAAAATAAGCCAAGAAGAGAAAGGCATCAACAACTTCAGAGTCCTCACAGGCAAAACGCTTGAGGACTTTGACAACTTCTTCAAATGCTCCAATCGATGCAACCACTCTCAAAGTTGCACCTGCCTATATGATGGTGCCCTTTGGTGTGGAGCATGTCATCCAAGAAGGGGATGAAGAAATGGAAGAAAATCCCTCTCCTGCCTCCACACCTATTGATGAGGAAATTGAAGCTGATCAAATTCCTGAAGCCTCAACTCCTCCTCGAAACATAGAGGTGACTGCTGAAGAAAAGGATGAAGATGTGGACATTGGTTGCAACACAGCAATGATACATGATGAATTTTGGGAAAAGGCTCATCCAAATTCGCCATTGGCCACACCAATTCCTCAAAAACACGAGTCCCGTGCAGCCACAGAAGTTCTGACTGGATCAGAAGAAAAGAGCTCTCCGGTGAAGTGTGTCCCGAAACAAGCATCAGCTACATCAGCTGATGAAACTGAATAGGTTGAAGAAACTGCTGCGCTAGAAACTGATACGTCTGCTCAACATATTCCTCAGACTGAAGAAAATGTGCCTGAAGAAACTGCACCTGCACAAAGTGAATAATCCGCTACTGAACCACTTGTTGCAAATCCTCAGACAGCTGTTGTGGTAGCTCAAATTCCTCAGGATGATGTAAATCTTCACCTAAATCGTCAACCAAAGCCTCGTCAGCCTTACTCCAAAAGGCCAAAGTTCAGAAGGAACTATTCTATGATGTGCATCACTTCTTCACTGGTGCCAATCCATATGACAAACTTTGTATCAGGCACAAGAGGTTTTGGACAAGCACGCAACTCAACTACTATAGTGCGGTGCTCGTTGACAAGAACAAGATCTTCCACCATCGACATATCATTCATGGAGATATGGAAAACATTCCATTCTTTACCCCATTTCTAAATGTTCTTCATGATGCATAGTTACTTCAATTCTGCACCGACCTCTGTGACTGGAATGGAGAGCTTATTGTTCAATTCTATGCCACCCTGCATATCTCGGGTGACCCCAAAAACATCAACTCTTGGGTCTTGGACTGGATGACTAAAACTACTCGTTTTACTGCTCCAGCCACAGAATTACTTCGAGCTCTGCCAGTTCCAATTCCTTGAGAAGGGGCAAGGTTTTTATATGATGAAAAAGAGCTTCCCGATCATTTAACGAAAGTACTCATGAAGCCATTGGCTCCTGGCAAGCCTCCAAGGACTCAATTCCTAGTGAAGGAATTGAAATATGTGCCCAGGACGGTCTACAAGATCTTGGTCCAAACCTTCACTCCTATCAAATGTCATGACTCTGAAGAAGATGTTGTGGGGATCATGAAGAGCATGCTCTTTAACATCATTCATGGAATCCAGATAAATCTTCATGATTTCTTCATGAGGACCTTGGCCACAAACGCATTGTCACCATTTGGCCTCAGACCATGAAGATATATGCGCCATGGATAATGAGATTCATCAGGACCAAATCTTCCATACACTATCGGGCTGATTATCTGAATCACCTCAGCTACTTGACTCCTCTTAAAGTCCTCAGGAAATATTTTGAACTGATTGAAGGCAAAGGAAAATCTATGATGGATGAAGGAACTCTGCCACTGGATGGTCAATTTCGTGAGGCTGCATCCTATTCTACCAATGACGACACTACATCACACGGGTCTGATGGTAAGGCAAAAGCTTCAAACCTAACTATCCCATGGGTGATGACTGACCGAGAGCTTCTCCTCAGTCTTCATGAGAAAGTTGATCGAAACCATACGTGGGTTAAGTGTTTGTTTGGTTCCATTGTGAAAACCCTCAACGCAACTCAGAATGATGTGAAGAAAAACCACCACTATCTTCACGAAGTATTTAATCGCACTTGGGACATACTGTCACATCTCAAGACTCCTGAGGAACTTAAAGAAATGGAGTTCACTCAAGACTTTGACTCGTCATGGCCACCAAAGAAGAAATTCAAGAAGATCCAAGTTCCTGGTTGGGCGGGCAGTTTATTTTCCTCATTTTTCTCTACCGATGAAGATGAATATCTTGATGACACAGTTGTTGGTCCAACCAGGCAGATTGACCCGAAGAATACTAATGCTCCTCCTCCATCAACAAGTTGATATTCTTCACGGGCGTTAGTCCTCAGTTTTTGTCCCTTTCCGTCACTTGATGACAGAGGGGGGAGAAATCTGAGTTAGTCTTCAAGCGATCTACTTTATGGGATATTATAAACTTTGCTAAGTTACATCTCTCGTTCTTCTGAAGTTTTTGCTATAATGAGTTGTAACTTAAGCCCGATGGTGGTCTGACACTTTTTGAACATTTTCCCTTGCATGCGTATTCCTCAAGTTGATTAAATGCATGCATGCTGAAATTCGTCAAACACCATTTTTCATCATGCATTTCAAATTCCTCATACTATATGTTAAATGTGTGTATTAATTATAAGATATAGGGGGGAATCTCCATGGTATAAATCCTCAATGTGCATTTGCATTCCAAAGCAAATTCCTCAAGTATGCACATCTTCCGGGGGAGTTTCTCTATATCTTGTTTTCAAATTCCTCAAACTCTGTACTTACACTTCATATTTATATCCCTGTTGAAAACCTAACCTATTTGTCATCAATGACCAAAAAGGGGGAGATTGAAAGTGCATCCAGTGACCCTTAGTGATTTTGGTGGATTGAAGACTTATAGGTTGAGAGACTAATGTGTTTGTGAGTGTAGACACGCTCTATAAGTTGCCGAGGAGTTTGAGTTATTCGAAGAATATCGACATCTAAAAATGTATGTATTTGGGTGAAGACTTTGGTCATTCCTTGAAGACTTTGATAGCGAAGAAATTGCTATTCCTCATGAAGACTTTGAAAATGAGGAATTTGGTGTATCCCGAAGAAAATGCTCTGAAGACTTTGAAGCTTGAATATTTACTCTTTCTATTTCATTTTCTTCTTTCTTCAGTCATAGTAACACCGTACTGTTAAAGGGGTCGAGGTAATACTAAGGAAAAGTTTCCTCATGATGCTCAACTCAAAGCCTACAAATACCAAATCCTTCGAGTGAAGACTTTAAAAATATCTCACAGCTTAGTCAAAGTCTTCAGTGATAGAGACGAAGTTCTTCTGGTCGCTGAAGAAATTGCACTAACTGATTAGGTAGGATTTCACCAGTGCGAACTGCCTATAAGTGAGGAACATGAGAGACATAAGGACTTTCACAGTTGAAAGATCCGACTGTTGTCGCACCGCGCGCCACCTGTCCCCAATCTTATCCACCCAACGATCATATCATTGGGGGCATTAATGTCAAATCATGTCGGGATGCTCCCCGGCTATAAATAGCCACTCCCTACAACCACTAGTTGGTTGGGTGGTCTGAGAGAAACTGACACTAGTCATTTAGAGCAACCCAATCCTCGAGGACTTTGAGCGAAAATCATCAAGTGAGGAAAAAGCCCAAACACCCAAACCAAAACCCACAAACCCCAAAGTGATTGAGCATCACTGAAGAGATTGTTCTTGTGTGGAACCAACGCTTGTTACATTTGAGGACTGTGCATCCTCCACACGGTTAGGCGTCATGGTCTAAAGCATCCATGAGTCAATTGTGGATCGTCGGGTGACTGATTTTGTGAGGATTTTGAAGTCTGCCCAGAAGACTTACCACGAGTGTAAGGCGAGGACTGTGTGTCCTTAGCTCAAGGAGAACACGGTAGGGACTCCGTGTCCCGGGACTGTGTGTCCTTTGGTTTGAATATCAAGCCGCTCCAAACCAGACATACGACTGTCACAACAGTTGGAACTGGGTCATCAAACCATTGTCTTCATCGAGCTACGAGTTCTATTTCTTCAACTGTTTGAAGAATTTGACTGAAGACTTTCTCTAAATCCTCACCTCAAATTCTTCACTTAAGTTATTCATCACCTACTTATCCTGATCACGCGATCCGTGCAACCTGAACATTTGACCTCACTCTGAGGACTAAGCTATAGCCGCTTTTGCACATCTGTTTGAGTACTTATTCCGTTGCACTCAGTTCATGACTCAGGGCTTTCCTCACTAGGAATTTTCTCAGTAATGAATTTATAAAAATCGCCTATTCACCCCCCTCTAGTCGATATAACACACTTTCAATATCATCGTCATCTCATCCTTGTAGCCCTTCTCGTTGGACGAGCCATAAGATGACTCAACATAGTGCTTGTATATGTACTCCAAACCGAAATCCATCGCTAGAAAGAAGAAGGGAAATTTTTTAGCTCCGACAATTCATCGAACATTTGTCAGGCATGGTAAGTATAGCACTAGTAGATGGTACTTGGCGGGGTGGTTGGAGGAGAGGGGTTGAACAACGACGAAGTCGAAGCGGGATAGAGCGAGGTTAAAAAGATGGAGGTGACAGAGATTTAGAGTTCGGACATGGGTGTGTAGTGGCAGCTGGGGTGGTGGAGCACCAAGAAAGGCGAAAGAGAAAGAAGGAATGAGAGGAAATGGGGAGGATGAAGACGTAGGGTACGGAAAGGGTTTGGGTGGGCCGGCGGTGTCAAAGTCCTACGTATTTGCCGGCCGGACTCCCGCAAAGCCCCCCCCCACACACACATTGTTCTCGGGGTTTCAGGAAAAAGTAGGCACGGACCGCTCGACGGACCGATATAGGCCCGTGTTGGATGCCTTTTGGGGTCCGAACAACATGATTCAAACAGATGCAACCATTCTATGGGTATGTCTTGAAGATGCCCTAACATACGAGTGATATGCACCCGAGTCGTGAGTTATAACATCCTTATGTCAATAGATGGAGCTTTGGAAATGTACATGGTCACCAATACAACTTTGATCGTAAATACTACACGGCTGTTTGGTTCCATGCCTTGGATTGTCATATTTTTCCAAACATTTTTTCCAAATTTACCTAAGGTTAGTTTAATAAAACAAGAGCCGCAAATTGACAATCCCAAGAGAATTTGCCACATTTCTCATGTGTATGTAATATGGGGGCATAGTGTGGCTTGCTGATACGTCCATTTTGCATCATGCTTTCATGTTGATATTTATTGCTTTTTGGGCTGTTGTATTACTTGTGGTACCATATTTATGCCTTTTCTCTCTTATTTTGCAAGGTTTATTTGAAGAGGGAGAATTCAGGCAGCTGGAGTTCTGGAGTGGAAAAGGAGCAAATCCTAGTCCACTATTCTGCACATCTCCAAATGCCCTGAAAAGTTACGTGGATTTTTTTGGGATTATATAAAAAATACTGGGCGAAAGAACTACCGGATAGGGGCTGCCAGGGCGCCACAAGCCCTGACACCGCCACCCCCTGGTGGCGGAGTGGGGGCTTGTGGGCTCCCTGACGGCCCACTAGCCCCCCTCTTTTGCTATATGAAGCGTCCTGGTCCAGAAAAAATCAAGAGGGAGCTTTTTCGTGGTTTCGCCGCCGCCACGAGCGGAACTTGAACAGATCCAATCTAGAGCTCCGGCAGGATGATCCTGCCGGGGAAACTTCCCTCGCGGAGGGGGAAATCGTCGCCATCGTCATCACCAACACTCCTCTCGTCGGAGGAGAGGCATCTTCTTCAACATCTTCATCAACACCATCTCCTCTCCAATCCCTAGTTCATCTCTTGTAACCAATCTCCGTCTCACGACTCTGATTGGTACTTGTAAGGTTGCTAGTAGTGTTGATTACTCTTTGTAGTTGATGCTAGTTGGATTACTTGGTGGAAGAGTTTATGTTCAGATCCTTGATGCTATTCATTACACCTCTGATCATGATTATGATTATGCTTTGTGAGTAGTTACTTTTGTTCCCAAGGACATGGGATAAGTCATGCTGATAATAGTCATGTGAATTTGATATTCGTTCGGTATTTTGATATGCTGTATGTTGTCTTTTCCTCTAGTGGTGTTATGTGAACGTCGACTACATAACACTTCACCATATTTGGGCATAGAGGAAGGCATTGGGAAGTAGTAAGTAGATGATGGGTTGCTGGAGTGACAAAAGCTTAAACCCCAGTCTATGCGTTGCTTCATGAGGGGCTGATTTGGATCCACTAGTTTAATGCTATGGTTAGACTTTGTCTTAATTCTTCTTTTGTAGTTGCGGATGCTTGCGAGAGAGGTTAATCATAAGTGGGATGCTTGTCCAAGTAAGGGAAGTACCCAAGCGCCGGTCCACCCACATATCAAACTATCAAAGTAACGAACGCGAATCATATGAACATGATGAAACTAGCATGACAGAAATTCCCGTGTGTCCTCGGGAGCATTTTTCCTCCTATAAGACTTTGTTCAGGCTTGTCCCCTCCTACAAAAGGGATTGGGCCACTTGCTGCACCATTACTACTACTTGTTACTTGTTACTCTTTGCTTGCTACGTTTCACCTCGCTACACAATCACTTGTTACCGCTACTTTTAGTGCTTGCAGTTATTACCTTGCTGACTTCCGTTTATCAGAGCCTTCTGCTCCTCGTTGGGTTCAACACTCTTACTTATCTAAAGGACTACGATTGATCCCCTATACTTGTGGGTCATCAAGACTCTTTTCTGGCGCCGTTGCCAGGGAGTGAAGTGCCTTTGGTAAGTGGAAATTGGTAGGGAAACATTTATATACTGTGCTCAAATTTATTGTCACTTGTCACTATGGAAATTGTTCCTTTGAGGAGTTTGCTCGGGGTATCTTCACCATGAATAGAAGCACGAGGAGTTGCTCCTCAACCTGAGGTACCTACTGAAAATATCTTTTACGAAATTCCTTCGGGTATGCTTGAGAAACTGCTGGCTAATCCTTTCACAGGAGATGGATCTTCACATCCACACTTGCATCTGATCTATGTAGATGAAGTTTGTGGTTTATTTAAGCTTGCAGGTTTGCCCGAGGATGAGGTAAAGAATAAAGTCTTTCCTTTATCTTTGAAGGATAAGGCGTTGACATGGTATAGGCTATGTGATGATACTGGATCATGGGGCTACAATCGGTTGAAATTGGAATTTCACCAAAAGTTCTATCCTATGCATTTAGTACATCGTGATCGGAACTTTCTTTATAACTTTTGGCCTCATGACAGGGAAAGCATAGCTCAAGCTTGGGGGAGGCTTAAACCAATGTTATATTCATGCCCCAATCATGAGCTCTCGAGAGAAATCATCACTCAAAACTTTTATGCTCGGCTTTCCCATGAAGATCGTACCATGCTTGACACTTCTTGTATCGGTTCTTTTATGAAGAAGGATATTGATCACAAGTGGAATTTATTGGAGAGAATCAAACGCAACTCTGAAGATTGGGAGCTGGAGGAAGGTAAGGAGTCAGGTATGAATTTCCAGTTTGATTGCGTTAAATCTTTTGTTGAGACAAACACTTCTAAAGATTTTAGCGCTAAGTATGGACTTGACTCTGAGATAGTAGCTTCTCTATGTGAATCTTTTGCTGCTCATGTTGATCTTCCCAAAGAGAAGTGGTTTAAATATCATCCTCTTGTAGAAAGCAGCATAGCCAAAACCAATCTAGTTGAGGAGAAAGTCATTGCTTTTAGTGATCCTGTTGTTCCTTGTGCTTACATTGAGAAACCACCATACCCTGCTAGGATAAAGGATTATTCTAAAGCTCCAACTGTGATACGTAGGGGTTACATTAAACCACTTGCACCCCCTGAGGAAATTAGAGTTGAACCTAGTGTTGCTGTTATGAAAGATCTCTTAGCCGAAGACATAGATGGGCATGTTATCAAATTCTGTGAGGACTCCGCTAGAATTGCTAAACCTCACGCGAAAGACAAATACGGACCTATAGTTGGCCTCCCCGTTGTTTCTGTCAAGATAGGAGATCACTGTTACCATGGTTTATGTGATATGGGAGCTAGTGTTAGTGCAATACCCCGTTCTCTATATGATGAAATCAAAGATGAGATTGCACCTGCTGAGTTAGAACCCATTGATGTCACTATTACGCTAGCTAATAGAGATACTATTTGCCCTCTGGGAATTGTGAGAGACGTAGAAGTCCTGTGTGGTAAGACGAAGTATCCTACTGATTTCCTCGTCCTTGGTACTGCACAAGATAGCTTTTGTCCCATCATATTCGGTAGACCCTTTCTCACCACTGTCAATGCTTACATTGATTGCATTAAGCAGACCGTCACAGTTAGTTTCGAGGGTGTGTCTCATGAATTTAACTTCTCCAAGTTTGGAAGACAACCCCATGAAAAAGAGTCGTCTGGTAGGGATAAATCATTGCTCTTGCCTCTATTACCGTACCTCCTACGGATCCTTTAGAGAAATATGTGCTTGAGCATGAAAATGATATGCATATGGAGGAGAGAGATGAGATAGATAAAATTGTCTTAGAACAATATCCTATTCTCAAGAATAATCTTCCTGTTGAACTGCTTGGGGATCCTCCCCCACCAAAGGGTGATCCTGTGTTCGAGCTTAAACAGTTGCCTGATACTCTTAAGTATGCCTATCTTGATGAGAAGGAGATATATCCTGTCATTATTAGTGCTCTCCTCTCAGAGCGCGAAGAGAAGAAGTTACTAAAAACTCTGAGGAAGCACCGCGCTTCTATTGGATATACTCTCGATGATCTTAAGGGTATTAGTCCTACTCTATGTCAGCACAAGATTAAAACTGATCCTGACTTTAAACCAGTTGCTGATCATCAAAGGAGATTAAACCCTAAGATGAAAGAGGTCGATAGAAAAGAAATATTAAAGCTTCTGGAAGCATGAATCATTTATCCTGTTGCTCATAGTGATTGGGTAAGTCCAGTACATTGCGTACCTAAGAAGGGAGGTATCACCGTCGTTCCTAATGATAAGGATGAACTAATCCCACAAAGGATTATTACCGGCTATAGAATGGTGATAGACTTCCGGAAACTGAACAAGGCAACCAGGAAAGATCATTATCCTTTGTCGTTCATCGACCAAATGCTAGAAAGGCTATCGAAACACACACACTTCTGCTTTCTAGACGGTTATTCAGGTTTCTCGCAAATACCTGTTGCACAATCTGATCAAGAGAAAACCACTTTCACCTGCCCTTTTGGTACCTTTGCCTATAGACGTATGCCTTTTGGCTTATGTAATGCACCTGCCACCTTTGAAAGATGTATGATGGCTATATTCTCTGACTTTTGTGAAATGATTGTCGAGGTTTTCATGGATGACTTCTCCGTTTACGGGTCTTCCTTTGATGATTGCCTCAACAAACTTGATCGAGTCTTACAGAGATGCGAAGAAACCAACCTCGTCTTGAATTGGGAGAAGTGCCACTTTATGGTTAATGAAGGTATCATCTTAGGACACAAAATCTCTGAAAGAGGCATTGAAGTTGATAAGGCTAAGGTTGATGCAATTGAGAAAATGCCTTGCCCCACAGATATCAGAGGTATACGAAGTTTCCTAGGTCATGCTGGTTTCTATAGAAGGTTCATTAAAGACTTCTCTAAGATTTCTAGGCCTCTTACCAACCTCTTGCAGATTGATGTTCCTTTTGTTTTTGATGAGGATTGTGAGGAAGCCTTTGAAATACTTAAGAATGCTTTGATAACCGCACCTATTGTTCAACCACCTGACTAGAATTTGCCCTTTGAAATCATGTGTGACTCTAGTGATTATGCTGTTGGTGCTGTTCTAGGACAAAGAGTTGACAAGAAGTTGAATGTCATTCACTACGCGAGTAAAACTCTAGACACTGCCCAAAGAAACTATGCCACTACGGAGAAGGAATTTTTAGCAGTCGTGTTTGCATGTGAAAAGTTCAGATATTACATAGTTGACTCCAAAGACACTATTCACTCTGATCATGGTGCTATTAAGTACCTTATGGAGAAGAAGGACGCTAAGCCTAGGCTGATCAGATGGGTTCTCCTGCTACATGAATTTGATTTGCCCGTCGTTGACCGAAAGGGTGCTGATAACCCTGTAGCAGATAACTTGTCTAGGCTAGAGAATGTTCTTGATGACCCACTACCTATTGATGACAACTTTCCTGATGAGCAATTAAATGTCATCCGCACTTCACATAGTGCACCGTGGTATGACAATTATGCAAACTATATCGTAGCGAAATACATACCACCCAGTTTCACCTATCAACAAAAGAAGAAATTCTTCTTTGATTTGAGACACTACTTTTGGGATGATCCTCACCTTTATAAGGAAGGAGTAGATGGTGTTATTAGACGTTGTGTGCCTGAACATGAACAGGGACAGATCTTGCAGAAGTGTCATTCCGTAGCCTACGGAGGACACCACGCTGGAGATAGAACTGCCCATAAGGTATTGCAATTAGGTTTCTATTGGCCCACTCTCTTCAAGGATGCCCGTAAGTTTGTCTTGTCTTGTGACGAACGCCAAAGAATAGGGAACATCAGTAAGCATCAGTAAATGCCTATGAACTATTTACTTGTCATTGAACCATTTGATGTCTGGGGCTTTGATTATATGGGACCCTTCCCAAGTTCCAATGGGTATACTCACATCTTAGTTGCTGTGGATTACGTTACTAAGTGGGTAGAAGCTATCCCCACTAAAAATGCTGATCACCACACCTCTATTAAGATGCTTAAAGAAGTCATATTCCCAAGATTTGGAGTCCCTAGACACTTGATGACTGATGGCGGTTCACACTTCATTCATGGTGTTTTCCGCAAGATGCTAGCTAAGTATGATGTCAACCATAGAGTTTTATCTCCTTATAATCCTCAGTCTAGTGGTCAAGTGGAGTTGAGTAATAGGGAGATCAAGTTGATCCTACAAAAGACCGTCAATAGATCTTGAAAGAACTGGTCTAGCAAACTTGACGATGCACTATGGGCTTATAGGACTGCTTATAAGAATCCCATGGGCATGTCACCGTATAAAATGGTTTACGATAAGGCATGTCATTTACCTCTTATGCTGGAACACAAAGCTTATTGGGCAATCAAAGAGCTCAACTTTGATTTCAAACTTGCCGGTGAGAAGCGGTTGTTTGATATCAGCTCGTTAGATGAATGGAGAACCCAGGCATACAAGAATGCCAAGTTGTTCAAGGAAAAGGTTAAGAGATGGCACGACAAACGAATACAGAAACGAGAGTTCAATGTAGGTGATTATGTCCTGCTATACAATTCTCGTTTGAGATTCTTTGCAGGCAAGCTTCTCTCTAAATGGGAAGGTCCCTATGTTATCGAGGAAGTATATCGTTCCGGTGCCATCAAAATCAATAACACGGAAGGAAATTTTCCTAGAGTGGTAAATGGCAAAGAATAAAGCATTACATCTCTGGTACTCCCATAAATGTTGAGACCAATATCATCAATGTCATAACTCTAGAGGAGTACATAAGGGATGTTTATCAGCCTGTTTCAGACCCTGAAAACGAAGAGGTGTCTGTTTCGGTAAGAAATTGGACTCCGATGCTTTTCCAATAGGAAATTTCCTCCGTTTTGGAATTTTTGGAAAATTAGAAAAATAAAAAGCAGTCCGGAGAGCGAACGAGGCGGCCACAAGCCCTGCAACCGCCCCCTACTGTTGGGGAACGTCGCATGGGAAACAAAAAAATTCCTACGCGCACGAAGACCTATCATGGTGATGTCCATCTACGAGAGGGGATGTGTGATCTACGTACCCTTATAGACCGTACAGCAGAAGTGTTAGTGAACGCGGTTGATGTAGTGGAACGTCCTCACGTCCCTCGATCCGCCCCGCGAACAATCCCACGAACCGTCCCGCGATCCGTCCCACGATCTAGTGCCGAACGGACGGCACCTCCGCGTTCAGCACACGTACAACTCGATGATGATCTCGGCCTTCTTGATCCAGCAAGAGAGACGGAGAGGTAGATGAGTTCTCCGGCAGCGTGACGGCGCTCCGGAGGTTGGTGGTGATCTAATCTCAGCAGGGCTCCGCCCGAGCTCCGCAGAAACGCGGTCCAGAGGAAAAACCGTGGAGGTATGTGGTCGGACTGCCGTGGCAAAAGTTGTCTCAAATCAGCCCTAATACCTCAGTATATATAGGAGGGAGGGGGAGGGAAGAGGCAGCCTCAAACCCTCAAGGGTTGGCCGAAATTGGAGGTGGAGGAGTCCTACTCCAATCCTACTTGGAGTAGGATTCCACCTTCCCACTTGGAAACTCTTTCCACCTTGTGTTTTTTCCTTCTCAAACCTTATGGGCCTTAGTGGGAACTTATTCCAGCCCACTAGGGGCTGGTTTATCTCTTCCCATAGCCCATGAGACCCCTTGGGGCGTGACACCCCTCCCGATGGTCCCCGACACCCCTCCCGGCACTCCCTGTACACTACCGATGAGCCCGAAACTTTTCCGGTGACCAAAACAGGACTTCCTATATATCAATCTTTACCTCCGGACCATTCCGGAGCTCCTCGTGACGTCCTGGATCTCATCTGGGACTCCGAACAACATTCGGTAACCAACCATATAACTCAAATACGCATAAAACAACGTCGAACCTTAAGTGTGCAGACCCTGCGGGTTCGAGAACTATGTAGACATGACCCGAGAGACTCCTCGGTCAATATCCAATAGCGGGACCTGGATGCCCATATTGGATCCTACACATTCTACGAAGATCTTATCATTTGAACCTCAGTGCCAAGGATTCATATAATCCCGTAGGTCATTCCCTTTGTCCTTCGGTCTGTTACTTGCCCGAGATTCGATCGTCAGTATCCGCATACCTATTTCAATCTCGTTTACCGGCAAGTCTCTTTACTCGTTCCGTAATACAAGATCCCGCAACTTACGCTAAGTCACATTGCTTGCAAGGCTTGTGTGTGATGTTGTATTACCGAGTGGGCCCCGAGATACCTCTCCGTCACACGGAGTGACAAATCCCAGTCTTGATCCATACTAACTCAACTAACACCTTCGGAGATACCTGTAGAGCATCTTTATAGTCACCCAGTTACGTTGCGACGTTTGATACACACAAAGCATTCCTCCGGTGTTAGTGAATTATATGATCTCATGGTCATAGGAATAAATACTTGACACGCAGAAAACAGTAGCAACAAAATGACACGATCAACATGCTACGTCTATTAGTTTGGGTCTAGTCCATCACATGATTCTCCTAATGATGTGATCCCGTTATCAAGTGACAACACTTGCCTATGGCCAGGAAACCTTGACCATCTTTGATCAACGAGCTAGTCAACTAGAGGCTTACTAGGGACAGTGTTTTGTCTATGTATCCACACAAGTATTGTGTTTCCAATCAATACAATTATAGCATGGATAATAAACGATTATCATGAACTAAGAAATATAATTATAACTAATTTATTATTGCCTCTAGGGCATATTTCCAACAGTCTCCCACTTGCACTAGAGTCAATAATCTAGTTCACATCACCATGTGATTCCAACGAATCGAACACCCATATAGTTATGGGGTCTGATCACGTCTTGCTCGTGAGAGAGGTTTTAGTCAACGGTTCTGAAACTTTCAGATCCGTGCGTTCTTTACAAATCTTTATGTCATCTTATAGATGCTGCTACTACGTGCTATTCGGAAATGCTCCAAATATCTACTCTACTATACGAATCCGTTTCACTACTCATAGTTATTCAGATTAGTGTCAAAGCTTGCATCGTCGTAACCCTTTACGACGAACTCTTTAACCACCTCCATAATCGAGAAAAATTCCTTAGTCCATCAGTTACTAAGGATAAATTTTGACCGTTGCTAGGGATTCAACCATGGATCACTCTCTGTACCTCTCAACAGACTTGCTGCAAGGCACACATCAGGTGCGGTACTCAGCATGGCATACTTTAGAGTCTACGGCTAAGGCATAGAAGACGACCTTCGTCTATTCTCTTTATTCAGCCGGGGTCGGGTTTTGAGTCTTACTCAAATTCACACCTCACAACGCAACCAAGAACTCCTTCTTTGCTGATCTATTTTGAACTCCTTCAAAAACTTGTCAAGGCATGCATCTTGTTGAAACTTCCATTAAGCGCTTTCGATCTATCTCCATAGACCTTTGATGCTCAACGATCAAGTAGCGCAATCCAGGTATTCCTTTGAAAACTCCTTTCAAACAACCTTGTATGCTTTACAGAAATTCTACATTACTTTTGATCCACAATATGTCACCCACATATACTTATCAGAAATTCTATAGTGCTCCCACTCACTTCTTTGGAAATACAAGTTTCTCATAAACTTTGTACAAACCCAAAATCTTTGATCATCTCATCAAAGTGTATATTCCAACTCCGAGATGCTTGCACCAGTCCATTGAAGGATCACTGGAGCTTGCATACTTGCTAGTATCTTTAGGATCGACAAAACCTCATGGTTGTATCTCATACAATGTTTCCTCAAGGAAACCGTCGAGGAAACAATGTTTTGACATCCTACATGCAATATTTCATAAATAATGCAGCAACTACTAACATAATTCTAACAGACTTTCAGCATCGCTACGAGTGAGAAAGTCTCATCATAGTCAACTGTTTGATCTTGTCGGAAACATCTTTGCGACAAGTCGAGCTTTTCTTCATAGTGACTTATCACTATCATCGTCTGTCTTCCTTTTAAAGATCCATCCTTACTCTATAGTCCTATGACCATCAAGTAGTTCTTCCAAAGTCTACACTTTGTTTTCATACATGGATCCTCTCTCGGATTTCATGGCTTCCAGCCATTTGTCGGAATCTGGGCCCACCATTGCTTTCTCCATAACTCGTAGGTTCACTGTTGCTCAACAACATGACCTCCAAGACAGGGTTACCGTACCACTCTGTAGTAGTACGCGACCTTTGTCAACCTACGAGGCTTGTAGTAACTTGATCCGATGCTCGATGATCACCATCATCAGCTTTCACTTCAATTGGTGTAGGCGCCACAGGAACAACTTCTTGCGCCCTGCTCCACACTGGTCGAAGTGATGGTTCAATAACCTCATCAAGTTCTACCACCCTCCCACTCAATTCTTTCGAGAGAAACCTTTCCTCGAGAAAGGATCCGTTTCTAGAAACAAACACTTTGCTTTCGGATCTTTGATAGGAGATGTACCCAACTGTTTTGGATATCCTATGAAGATGCATTTATCCGCTTTCCGTTCGAGCTTATCAGACTGAAACTTTTTCACATAAGTGTCGAAACCCCAAACTTTCAGTAAACGACAGTTTGGATTTCTCTAAACCTCAGTCTATACTGTGTCATCTCAACGGAAATACGTAGTGCCCTATTTAAAGTGAATGCGGTTGTCTCTAATGCTTAACCCATAAACGATAGTGGTAATTCGATAAGAGACATCATAGCATGCACCATACCAAATAGTGTGTGGCTATGACGTTCAGACACATCATCACACTATGATGTTCTAGGTGGCATGAACTGCGAAACAATTTCTACACTGTCTTAACTACGTACCAAAACTCATAACTCAGATATTCATTTCTATGATCATATCGTAGACAGTTTAACCTCTTGTTACGACGAACTTCACTCCGAAACAGAATTGAACTTTTCAATATTTCAGACTTGTGATTCATTAAGCAAATACTCTAGTATCTACTCAAATCGTCATTGAAGTGAGAACATAGTGATATCCACTGCGTGCCTCAGCACCGATTGGACTGCATACATCAAAATGCATCACTTCCAACAAGTTACTATCTTATTTCATCTCAATGAAAACAAGGCCTTGCTCATGTGGTATGATTTGCATGTCACTAGTGATTCAAAATCAAGTGAGTATAAAGATCCATCAGCATGGAGCCTCTTCATGCATTTTATACCAACATGACTCAAGTGGTAGTGCCACAAGTAAGTGGTACTATCATCATTACCTCGTATCTTTTGGCACCAATATCATGAACATGTGTAACACTACGCTCGAGATTCGATAAACCATTGAAGGTGATTATTCTAGAAAATAGAGTAACCATTATTCTCTTTAAATGAATAATCGTATTGCAATAAACACGATCCAATCATGTTCATGCTTAACGCAAGCACCAAATAACAATTATTTAGGTTTAACACCAATCCCGATGGTAGAGGGAGCGTGCGACGTTTGATCATATCAACCTTGGAAACACTTCCAACACGTATCGTCACCTCGTCTTTAGCGAGTCTCCGTTTATGCCGTAGCTTTCATTTCATGTTACTAATCACTTAGCAACCGAACCGGTATCCAATACCCTCATGCTACTAGGAGTACTAGTAAAGTACACATCAACATCATGTATATCAAATATACCTCTTTCGACTTTTGCCAGCCTTCTTATCTACCAAGTATCTAGAGTTGCTCCGCCTTAGTGACTGTTCCCCTCATTACAGAAGCACTTAGTCTCGGGTTTGGGTTTAATCTTGGGTCTCTTCATTAGTGCAGCAACTGTTTTGCCGTTTCACGAAGTATCCCTTCTAGCCCTTGCCTTTCTTGAAACTTAGTGGTTTTACAAACCATCAACTATTGATGCTCCTTCTTGATTTCTACTTTCGCAGTGTCAAACATCGCGAATCGCTCAAGGATCATTGTATCTATCCTTGATATGTTATAGTTCATCACGAAGCTCTCACAGCTTGGTGGCAGTGACTTTGGAGAACCATCACTATCTTATCTGGAAGATTAACTCCCACTTGATTCAAGTGATTGTCGTACTCAGACAATCTGAGCACACGCTCAATGATTGAGCTTTTCTCCTTGATTTTGTGGACAAAGAATCTTGTCGGAGATCTCGTACCTCTCAACAAGGGCACGAGCATGAAATCACAATTTCATCTCTTTAGAACATCACTTATGTTCCGTGACGTTTCAAAACATCTTCGGTGCCTTGCTTCTAAGCCATTAAGTATTTTGCACTGAACTATCGTGTAGTCATCAGAAACGTGTATGTCGGATGTTCACAGCATCCGCAGACGATGCTCGAGGTGCAGCACACCAAGTGGTGCATTAAGGACATAAGCCTTCTGCGCAGCAATGAGGACAATCCTCTTCAAAGTTTGCTACAATCAACTTTCAACTAAATTTTCTCTAGGAACATATAAAAACAGTAGAGCTATAGCGCAAGCTACATCATAATTCGCAAAGACCATTAGACTATGTTCATGACAATTAGTTCAATAAATCATATTACTTAAGAACTCCCACTCAAAAAGTACATCTCTCTAGTCATTTGAGTGGTACATGATCCAAATCCACTATCTCAAGTCCGATCATCACGTGAGTCGAGAATAGTTTCAGTGGTAAGCATCTCTATGCTAATCATATCAACTATACGATTCAGGCTCGACCTTTCGGTCTCATGTGTTCCGAGGCCATGTCTGCACATGCTAGGCTCGTCAAGCTTAACCCGAGTGTTCCGCGTGCGCAACTGTTTTGCACCCGTTGTATGTGAACGTTGAGTCTATCACACCCGATCATCACGTGGTGTCTCGAAACGACGAACTGTAGCAACGGTGCACAGTCGGGGAGAACACAATTTCGTCTTGAAATTTTAGTGAGAGATCACCTCATAATGCTACCGTCGTTCTAAGCAAAATAAGGTGCATAAAAGGATTAACATCACATGCAATTCATAAGTGACATGATATGGCCATCATCTTGTGCTTCTTGATCTCCATCACCAAAGCACCGGCACGATCTTCTTGTCACCGGCGTCACACCATGATCTGCATCATCATGATCTCCATCAACTGTTCGCCATCGGGGTTGTCATGCTACTCATGCTATTACTACTAAAGCTACATCCTAGCAAAATAGTAAACGCATCTGCAAGCACAAACGTTAGTTATAAAGACAACCCTATGGCTCCTGCCGGTTGCCGTACCATCGACGTGCAAGTCGATATTTTCTATTACAACATGATCATCTCATACATCCAATATATCACATCACATCGTTGGGCCATATCACATCACAAGCATACCCTGCAAAAACAAGTTAGACGTCCTCTAATTTTGTTGTTGCATGTTTTACGTGGTGACCATGGGTATCTAGTAGGATCGCATCTTACTTACGCAAACACCACAACGGAGATATATGAGTTGCTATTTAACCTCATCCAAGGACCTCCTCGGTCAAATCCGATTCAACTAAAGTTGGAGAAACTGACACCCGCCAGTCATCTTTGAGCAACGGAGTTACTCGTAGCGATGAAACCAGTCTCTCGTAAGCGTACGAGTAATGTCGGTCCGAGCCGCTTCGATCCAACAATACCGCGGAATCAAGAAAAGACTAAGGAGGGCAGTAAAACACACATCACCGCCCAAAAAAACTTTTGTGTTCTACTCGAGAAGACATCTACGCATGAACCTAGCTCATGATGCCACTGTTGGGGAACGTCGCATGGGAAACAAAAAATTTCCTACGCGCACGAAGACCTATCATGGTGATGTCCATCTACGAGAGGGGATGTGTGATCTACGTACCCTTATAGACCGTACAGCAGAAGCGTTAGTGAACGCGGTTGATGTAGTGGAACGTCCTCACGTCCCTCGATCCGCCCCGCGAACAATCCCACGAACCGTCCCGCGATCCGTCCCACGATCTAGTGCCGAACGGACGGCACCTCCGCGTTCAGCACACGTACAGCTCAACGATGATCTCGGCCTTCTTGATCCAGCAAGAGAGACGGAGAGGTAGATGAGTTCTCCGGCAGCGTGACGGCGCTCCGGAGGTTGGTGGTGATCTAATCTCAGCAGGGCTCCGCCCGAGCTCCGCAGAAACGCGATCTAGAGGAAAAACCGTGGAGGTATGTGGTCGGACTGCCGTGGCAAAAGTTGTCTCAAATCAGCCCTAATACCTCAGTATATATAGGAGGGAGGGGGAGGGAAGAGGCAGCCTCAAACCCTCAAGGGTTGGCCGAAATTGGAGGTGGAGGAGTCCTACTCCAATCCTACTTGGAGTAGGATTCCACCTTCCCACTTGGAAACTCTTTCCACCTTGTGTTTTTTCCTTCTCAAACCTTATGGGCCTTAGTGGGAACTTATTCCAGCCCACTAGGGGCTGGTTTATCTCTTCCCATAGCCCATGAGACCCCTTGGGGCGTGACACCCCTCCCGATGGTCCCCGACACCCCTCCCGGCACTCCCGGTACACTACCGATGAGCCCGAAACTTTTCCGGTGACCAAAACAGGACTTCCTATATATCAATCTTTACCTCCGGACCATTCCGGAGCTCCTCGTGACATCCTGGATCTCATCAGGGACTCCGAACAACATTCAGTAACCAACCATATAACTCAAATACGCATAAAACAACGTCGAACCTTAAGTGTGCAGACCCTGCGGCTTCGAGAACTATGTAGACATGACCCGAGAGACTCCTCGGTCAATATCCAATAGCGGGACCTGGATGCCCATATTGGATCCTACACATTCTACGAAGATCTTATCGTTTGAACCTCAGTGCCAAGGATTCATATAATCCCGTAGGTCATTCCCTTTGTCCTTCGGTATGTTACTTGCCCGAGATTCGATCGTCAGTGTCCGCATACCTATCTCAATCTCGTTACCGGCAAGTCTCTTTACTCGTTCCGTAATACAAGATCCCGCAACTTACGCTAAGTCACATTGCTTGCAAGGCTTGTGTGTGATGTTGTATTACCGAGTGGGCCCCGAGATACCTCTCCGTCACACGGAGTGACAAATCCCAGTCTTGATCCATACTAACTCAACTAACACCTTCGGAGATACCTGTAGAGCATCTTTATAGTCACCCAGTTACGTTGCGACGTTTGATACACACAAAGCATTCCTCCGGTGTTAGTGAATTATATGATCTCATGGTCATAGGAATAAATACTTGACACGCAGAAAACAGTAGCAACAAAATGACACGATCAACATGCTACGTCTATTAGTTTGGGTCTAGTCCATCACATGATTCTTCTAATGATGTGATCCCGTTATCAAGTGACAACACTTGCCTATGGCCAGGAAACCTTGACCATCTTTGATCAACGTGCTAGTCAACTAGAGGCTTACTAGGGACAGTGTTTTGTCTATGTATCCACACAAGTATTGTGTTTCCAATCAATACAATTATAGCATGGATAATAAACGATTATCATGAACTAAGAAATATAATAATAACTAATTTATTATTGCCTCTAGGGCATATTTCCAACACCTAGCCCCTGGTGGCGGAGGGCAAGCATGTGGGCACCTCGTGTGCCTCCCGGACTTCGTTTTCTTGCGGAGGACTCCTTCTGGCCCAGAAAAATCAATATATAGTCGCCCGAAGGTTTTGATCTCCGTATCGCGCAGTTTTCCTGTGTTATCGTTTCGAGCTTGTTTTCTGCCGCATATTTAGAGAAAAGATGTCTCAGGAATCTGTTGGGGAGAATGATCTTCACCAAGTTCATGAGGAAGTAGATGCTGATCTGAAAAGAGTAGAAGTCACGGAAGCCAGGGACCAAGTTAAGGAGAAAACCCAAGCTAGGGAGGAAGTACAACCTATGCTCAACATTGAAGACGTTGAAGGAGTAGATTTTCTCCAACCCTTCCTCCACGTGCTGTCTCCATCCTTGATTGAACTCTTGAGGTTTTGCGAAACAACTCGTGCTCGCAATATTTCTCTTTCTCGTGAAGTTGTTTTGCTGGAAAACCATGTCACAGATCTGAAAGGTATAAATCAAAGATTGATAGCTCTCTTGGAATAAAAGGCGACAACAACACCACCATCACCACCGAAGGAAGACACCTAAGCATTGGTATGGGCAATCCCCTTGGCTTCTGCCAAGCTTGGGGGAGTTGCCCTGGTATCGTATCACCTTTATATCTTTTGCTTTTACCTTTGTTTTAGTTCTTTCATTTTCAGTTTTTATTTCTTCTCTTAGAGGAATAAGTCTTTAGACTTCAGTTTGAGTCTTTTGCTTTTGTCTCTCCCCCGATGTATTCAAGCTTACGAGCTATATAATAAAGGGTATCTCAGTTAAGGGCTTTGCTTTGTGCCATGATCAAAAGTATGAAAAGAACGATAGCATGAAAGATCATGAGACGATCTTATGGAAAGTGATAACTTCACTTATGACACGTATGATGATTGAAACTTGTTGATAATAAATCAGGATAGACCTCAGTCATTGTTGCAATTAATAAGAAGTAATAAGGAAAGAGAGGTTCACATATAAATATATCATCTTAGACACTTTTTGCAATTATGAGCACTCACCAAACTATTACATGCCTAGGAGTAGATGTTGGACAAGGAAGACAACATAATGAATTGTGTTTGCTTGGTTCCAAACAATGTTATATGATTAGAGATCCCTTAGCATGTGACGATTGCTTCCACCTCATATTAGCCAAAACTCCCGCACCAAGTAGAGATACTACTTGTGCATCCATAAACCTCCAACCCAGTTTTGCCATGAGAGTCCACCATACCTACCTATGGATTGAATAAGATCCTTCAAGTAAGTTGTCATCGGTGCAAGCAATAAAAATTGCTCTCTAATATGTATGATCTATTAGTGTGTGGAAAATAAACTTTGTATGAACCTGTGATGAGGAAGACATAAAAGCGACAGACTGCATAATAAAGTTCTTTATCACAGGAGGCAATATAAAGTGACGTTCCTCCGCACTAAGAGGACACGCATTCAAACCTCAAAAGCGCATGACAACCTCTGCTTCCCTCTGCGAAGGGCCTATATTGTACCTTTACTTTTTACCCTTGTAAGAGTCATGGTGATCTTCACCAATTCCCTTTTTGCCTTTATCTTGGCTACCGTCACATGTTTGGGAAAGATCTATATTCATATATCAACTTGGAGTTGAGTACTTATGCTTTATTGTTGTTGACTTTACCCTTGAGGTAAATAGTTGGGAGGCAAAACTATAAGCCCCTATCTTCCTCAATGTCCAGCTGAAACTTTGAAACCATGAGTACCACGTGAGTTGTAACAATTGTGGAAAACAAAAGAGATGATTGAGTACGTGGGTTTGCCTTACAAGCTCTTATTTGACTCTTTCTGATGTTGTGATAAATTGCAATTGCTTCAGTGACTATGGACTATTATTGGTTACTTCTCGGTAAGGTTTTTTGCTTCATGCTTTGCTTTGTGAAGGAATTGTTACTTTCCCATAAGAATCTTTATGATGTATTGCTTTTCTATGTGTGATCATGATGCCCTCATGTCCGTATTATGTTTTATCGACACCTTCGTCCCTCAACATGTGGACATGTTTATGGAACTTGGTTTTCGCTTGAGGACAAGCGAGGTCTAACCTTGGGGGAGTTGATACGTCCATTTTGCATAATACTTTCATGTTGATATTTATTGCTTTTTGGGCTGTTATATTGCTTGTGGTACCATATTTATGCCTTTTCTCTCTTATTTTGCAAGGTTTATTTGAAGAGGGAGAATTCAGGCAGTTGGAATTCTGGACTAGAAAGGAGCAAATCCAAGTCCACTATTCTGCACATCTCCAAATGCCTTGAAAAGTTACGTGAATTTTTTTGGGATTATATAAAAAATACTGGGCGAAAGAACTACCGGAGGGGGGCTGCCAGGGCGCCACAAGCCGTGACACCGCCACCCCCAGGTGGCGGAGTTGGGGCTTGTGGGCTCCCTGACGGCCCACTAGCCCCCCTCTTTTGCTATATGAAGCGTCCTGGTCCAGAAAAAATCAAGAGGGAGCTTTTTCGTGGTTTCGCCGTCGCCACGAGGCGGAAATTGAGCAGATCCAATCTAGAGCTCCGGCAGGACGATCCTGCCAGGGAAACTTCCCTCCCGGAGGGGGAAATCGCCGCCATCGTCATCACCAACACTCCTCTCGTCGGAGGGGAGGCATCTTCATCAACATCTTCATCAACACCATCTCCTCTCCAATCCCTAGTTCATCTCTTGTAACCAATCTCCATCTCACGACTCCGATTGGTACTTGTAAGGTTGCTAGTAGTGTTGATTACTCTTTGTAGTTGATGCTAGTTGGATTACTTGGTGGAAGAGTTTATGTTCAGATCCTTGATGCTATTCATTACACCTCTGATCATGATTATGATTATGCTTTGTGAGTAGTTACTTTTGTTCCCGAGGACATGGGATAAGTCATGCTGATAATAGTCATGTGAATTTGATATTCGTTCGGTATTTTGATATGCTGTATGTTGTCTTTTCCTCTAGTGGTGTTATGTGAACGTTGACTACATAACACTTCACCATATTTGGGCCTAGAGGAAGGAATTGGGAAGTATTAAGTAGATGATGGGTTGCTGGAGTGAGAGAAGCTTAAACCCCAGTCTATGCGTTGCTTCGTGAGGGGCTCATTTGGATCCACTAGTTTAATGTTATGGTTAGACTTTGTCTTAATTCTTCTTTTGTAGTTGCGGATGCTTGCGAGAGAGGTTAATCATAAGTGGGATGCTTGTCCAAGTAAGGGCAGTACCCAAGCGCCGGTCCACCCACATATCAAACTATCAAAGTAACGAACGTGAATCATATGAACAGGATGAAACTAGCATGACAGAAATTCCCGTGTGTCCTCGGGAGCGTTTTTCCTCCTATAAGACTTTGTTCAGGCTTGTCCCTTGCTAAAAAAGGGATTGGGCCACTTGCTGCACCATTGCTACTACTTGTTACTTGTTACTCTTTGCTTGCTACGTTTCACCTCGCTACACAATCACTTGTTACCGCTACTTTCAGTGCTTGCAGTTATTACCTTGCTGAATTCCGTTTATCAGAGCCTTCCGCTCCTCGTTGGGTTCGACACTCTTACTTATCAAAAGGACTACGACTGATCCCCTATACTCGTGGGTCATCACTTGCCTAAGGTATGTCTTGAAGCAAACACACACCTAAGAGAAACTCTAGCACACCGCTTACATCGCGTTGGCCCGCAAAATAATCGTCAGTTTACGGTTTCACGCTAAAAAAGTAACCCAAAAAAACCTCAAGTTGGACTACGAAATTTAAAGAAAATTGTGGCGCGCGGTGAAACTTCACCCTAAACCATCATATTCATGGGTTGGGAGGGCAACCTGAGCATGACCCCTGTCGGCTACGATTTTTGGCGGGAGGGACATTTCCTACCGGCCGTTCCTGCTCCCCCTTCCCTCCGTCGTCATTGACACCCCTGTAATGCCCCAGATGTAACCCTTGACATATTTGGAAACCTTTCCTATTTGGATCCATTTTGTCAATGCGTAAGAGTTAACATTTCATGTGTTCTTATGTGGTGTCATCACCTTTGCATCATGGAATCCATGGCATCCATGTCTCTCATTTGTGTTGTTGTTGTTGTTGGTTCCATGATGAGTGCATGTGGTATGTGGTGTGATGATGTGGTGATTGCAAAGCTTGGGTTTCAAACTTTGATAGTTTCCAAATTACGTTTCAAACCCCTTCTTCTTTATTTTTTTGAGCTCATGTTTAACTTGCTCAAAATCTGTTTTAAAATTGTTGTTCATTTTGTAGTTTTACCTTGTGGTTGAGGGGTAATGTTTTGGGTTTTTAAAACTAAGTGAATTGGGGATTTTATCTACAAAACAACATAGGATATTCTGTTTTGCATTTAAATTAGTTGCTCCAAAAATTCTGTTTTATATTTTATTTAAACAGGGCATAATTTCCTTATGCCCGAGATATTTTTATTTTTCCTTTTAGAGCCGTGAGTTGCTCTCGTTTATTTTGTTTGTTGTTTGGTTTTATTTTTAAAGAAGAAAACCTTTTGTTTTCTTCTCTGTCTATCTGGCGCCAGTGGGTGGGCTCCCTCCTCCCCAGGCCCAGTACCTTTCTCTCGCGCGAGCCCATCTCCCCGTCCCTCTCTTCTTCCCTGACAGCGTTCCTCTCCTCCCTACTTTCCGTCAGTGTCTTTGAGAGAGCCCGCGCGACCGCCGCCTCATGGACGTCGAGGTGTTCCCTCCTCCCTCTTATAAAGCGGGCCTCGGCATGCGAGCCCTAGGGTTCCTCCTCGCCGCTGCCACCATCGTTCCTCTCTCTCTCCCCTTCCCCGGAGGTTAGATTCAGAGTGACACCATCGGGTTCAGAGAGACACAGCTCCTCGTCGCCGGCTTCCCCTCCTCGTCGTCGGCCGATCCCCGTGGAGACCAAGATGGGGACGAGGATGCAGGAGGCATCCCAGTTCCATTCCCGTCGCTAGCAGGGCGTTTCCCCCTCTCCGGCGTCCTCACCGCGACGCTACTGTCGGAGCAGAGCTTCGGGTGCCGCGGGCGACAACCTCCCCTTCCTCCTCCTCGTCCTCCTCGTCGGGACTTCCTCCTCTCCTCGACGCGCAGGGTGAGCGTCTCCCTTTCCCCTCCTTTCCCTCTTCTAGCCGTAGGTCTCCGGTCGCTGTTTCTGTCCCCGTTGCCGCTGTGATGAGGTGCTCAGGTGCGCCGCAATAGCGGGCCTCCTCCTGTTGCGGTTGGCACGGGAATGGGTCCCCTGATGACCCCTCTTCCTCCCTGCGCGCTAGCGCCGCCGTACCGATTAGGTGTCGTAGAGTCGCCGGAGGTGCTCCCCTATTTCGGCCGCCGTTGTTCTGCAGTAGGTGCAGAGGGGGATGCTCAAAAGAGCAACGCCCCCCTCTCTGTTAAGTGTCGCGACATAGTGTAGAGTTAGTGGGGTGGTTTTGCGACACGGTGATCGCGGGTTCGAATCCCCGACGACCCCCCTTTTTGTTGTTTCTTTTATTTTAGTGGAGCATCGACATGTGATAGCTTACCTGTTCTGCTGCTCCTTCTAGAGCAGTAGTCGAGCACTAGCGTAGTGGTGGTGCTGTGGTTCTATAGACCAGGGGGTATTGGGTTCGATCCAAGTGAACTCCCATTTTTTTTTGCTGCCATGTATTTTATTTTTTTCCTATTCCTTACTAGGGAAACAAGTAGGCCTTGGGTTTTTAGCAAAACCAGTGGCATGTGTGCATGTGTGTTCACTTGTGAGTGTGTGTGTGTAGCTGGATATGTGTGTGTGTGTTACACACGCACATACTTGTGCAAGTTTGCACAAAGACATGACTGTGTGTTTGTGTATTGTGTATGTGCTCATATAGTGTGTGTATGTGCTTTAGTGTGTATTTGAGATGGTGTAGATATGCATTTGTGTGTGTGTGTGTGTGCATGTGGCTGCACCCATGTACATGTGCATGAGGGTCTACCCCCTCATGAGGCCATACTTGTGCGAGTGTGAAAGTGTACTTATGCACTTGTGCATGAGGGCTATCCCCTCATGCTTGCCTCTATGGATTGTGATGAGAGTGGGCTTGTGTTGAGCATGTGTAGGTGATGCTAGGTTGACTTGCACCTGTGATATTGTCTCATATGATTATAGGATTCCATGTTGTTTTTCGAGCTAGCTTTGTGCCTACATGTTACATGCAAGTACCCATGTATTATATATGATTTTGGGGTAGAATCATCCCAGGAATCCACTGGTAGAATCATATTTCACTTTAGAGCAACTTCATAAACTGTCATTTTTCTGTCTTGATGCCATGTGTAGAGCTTTGTATTGTGTAGTTCTTTGACCCTATGAGGATGAATCCTTGATGTGGCAGTAGTGGGTGAACCCCTGTACAACATGGGGTCTTTGTTTTATTCATAGGAGTTTGCATGCACTTGTTGTGCCTTCTCAAAGTTGACACTTGGCTGAAACAGACAGCTTGGTGAAAATCTGTGATATTCACTAAGTCTGAGAATCTGCTGTTATTTTCTTCCCTTGTTGATTTGGTTGCACAAGCTCATGTGTTGGGAATCAGCCCATGCAACAAACTAAGGTTTCTGAGCTTTTGTCTTTGTCTATCTCCATGTTAAATTTCATGCTCTTTCACTTCCTGTAGATATCATTTTGGAGGCTGCCAAAATGCTTCAGATTATAAGCAGCTGGTGAAAATATGACATTTTCACGAAGTCCCAGAATCTGTTATTTTTGTCCAAGTTAGTTCGTGTAGACATTCTCATGTGTGATGCCTTTGCAGTAGCTTCCTTCTCAGGCTTGTAGAGCTTTTGAATGGCTTTTTCCTCATATCTTGTTTGGCTAATTTGGGTGGCTGTAGGTACTTTGAATGTTGTAGACAATCTGCTATGATGCTGTTAAAAACAGATTGCATGTTTTAGTTGTTTTGAAGCTTGTGTGGGCATAGTTGATGGTGTGGTGTGTTTCCATGCACCACCCCACTTATAATTGATTGTTTGATCTTGTGGCAACCTGGTAACACCAGGAGAGTGCCATTGGAGTGCGCTTGTGGTTGATTTGAACCGTAGGACTCCATATCTTGTTTTGTAGTTTCCGGTTGATCCGTAGCTCCGTTCTCTATGTTCTTTATATGTTTTTGCTTCGTTTTCTCGTGATGCACATGTTCATGCCATCATCACGCATGTCAAGATAACTTAGTATGAAGTTCTGTCCAGAAGTTTATCAATTCATCTCATGCATCATATTGTTTGTTGCATCATGTTGTGTTGGTGTTCATTGGCTGTTATTTTACCTTGGGTAGCATCGGGATCGGAGAGCGAGTACGTGGATTCGGCAGAGTACGTGCTGGAAGATCCAGAGTTATTCCAAGCTGAAGACATCACTGGCAAGATGACCATGACCTTGATACCGTATCTAGCTTTGTTATGCTCAGAATCACATTTCCTTCGATATATGCTCGCTGCCTACCACTTGATATAAATGCCTCCTTACATTGCCATGAAACCCAAACACCTTCCCCTCCTAGCTAATGATGTTTGGATAAGTAGGCTTGCTCAACTTCTAATGAATAGCTTTGCTAGTTGTAGGTGTCAGCTGTCTCATGTGATAACATGAGTATTTTTGATATCATTATGTTTAACTGCTATTTAATTAATGCACCTATATACTTGGTAGATGACAGAAGGCGTAGCCTTTTGCCGGGTGATTTGTTCCGTTATTGCCGCCTTAGTTTCGGTTACCGGTGTTTGTTTCCATAACTGATCGCTCCTAACATGTTCGGGGTTGTTATGGGGACCCCCTTGATAAATCGTGTAGTGTTAAGACTTGTCCGGCACGACCCAACATTGGTTTTAATTTGCTAATCACCTAATAATAATTTAAATAGGGAATAGCTACCCCGAGGATTTAATCAACAACCCGGGCCAGTGCTCCACATGAGCGTTGGTCCAAAATTAGAGCCACTTGCGAGGCCACCCGGGGCAACTCGAGGGATGTCTATCCGGCCACCATACGTAGTGCTCATCCGTCGTGTCGTGAGACTGAGATATGCGGCTCTTATCGGGGTCGTCGACACGAGGGAGGTCCTTCTAGAGTTGTCTTCCCTTAGCGATATATCTTGCGTATAGGAATCCCGGTGAAACTTTGGGTCTCCTCAAAGTTGAGGTTTTCCTCTAAGGAATCCGACGAGATCACGAGATTCGTGATAGAGGATTACTTTGCGGCCCGTGGCAATTTGTGATGGACTAGTTGGAGCACCCCTGCAGGGTATAATCTTTCGGAAAGTCGTGCCCGCGGTTATGTGGCAACATGGATAATTTGTTAACATCCGGTTCTAGACAACTTAAAGTAACTCTAATAAAACTGCCAACTGCGTGCGTAACCGTGACTCTCTCCTTCGAAGACCTCTCTTCGATCGGGAACACGGTGGCGTTATGTTTGACGTAAGTAGGTGTTCAGGATCACTTAGTGATCATCTAGTCTTCGACCGCTCGCGTAGACCACCATATCAATTATTCTGATCATCGTAAGTTAGCCACCAAATATGCTTAGGTTGCTGCAAACCTATACACCAAACCTTCCTCACCTAATAACTTGACTAGATTCGATACCAAGGTCATTCGATTGCTGAGTCCCCGTGGCTCACAGTTTACTACAACACCCCTAACAGGTACAGGTACGCCCGATGCAGGAGATCCTGATGGCACCCATCTGGCGTGGCAGTACGATGAGGAGTCTGACCGACTGTACGTGAACTATCTGGAAAACTGAGGCCGTGCTCGTGATTGTGGGTCAGCATGCGGGATGTCATAGCTCTTTTACTTGTTTCATGTTGTTCGTAGCAGGACTAAACTTGTTCTGAATAATTGTGTGGCTGTAAACCTTATGTTATACTATGTCAGATGGCAAGTGTATGCCCTACTTGTCATTCTTTAGATATGTAATGTTATGATTATCTCGCTTGTGAAACGTTTAGATGCGCCTCTTTCCCTTTTGGGGCGTCACCCCCAAAATAGGAAAGGGTTGTATCTTAGTCTTTACAAGTTGGTAATCAGAGCCTTACGACCATAGGAGCCTTGGTGTGACCGAACATGGCCGAGTCGAGTCTAGTAAAATGTTTTGAGTCTTAGTTATATCGGAGAGTAGGCTTCTTTTTTCTCCTCTTCTATGCTGTGGTGAGGTTCTTGACTTAGAAAATCTTAATTCTACTCCTCTTCTCGCTCATTTTTTTAGGATCATGTGGGTATTTTGAAATCTATATGATATCGATATGACGGAGTTCTGTCTTGGTACCTCCTGTGTGAATTAATTTCTTCCGGGGAGTTGAGCTGCACGGGATTCTTGTGCACATCGCCATCGTTCAGATTTCTTAGTATCTTAGGTCGGAGGATGTTCGTAATTGCTTCAATACTAGTTGTGACGAGAGGAGTCCGACTTCCCAGTACTGGTGCAGAGAGTTTCGGATGTATCGACACACTTTGTATCGTTGTGATCACGTGGGTATGTATTAGATGAAGGTCCGAGATTCTAGTTATGTGTTGACGGATGTGATACACTGGACGGGATAGTATAGGAGTTGTGTGAAATATTACTCCTTGTATCCGTATACCAGATTGCATGACCAGATATTTCGGGAATTCATAGGTGGGATATCAAGTAGTGACTTATAGGACAATCTTCCTACAAATGCATGATGTGAGGTTGGAATTCGACATTCAGTGGGTAAGTTTGTTCACGGTCGTCTTACAGTGGTTCTCGTTGTGTATTAAAGAGTCCTTGTAGCTTGCTACGACTCGTGGATGCTACGTAAGTCGTGTGCACTGCCTTGCACAGGATGGCTACTGTAAATTCGAGCCCGTGCGATCATATCCAAGAAGATATCGGATGAAATCTCGATCATACGTTTGTTCCGAGCAGTTCTAGCTCATACTTGGTTTGCAAGTGGTCTTTAATCAGATTTTGTCGACAGTCACTTTGAGGAAGCATTCTTACTATTTTGTTCGAGTGCAATTGCTAATATTCTTGTTCAGATATTCCTACCTTTTGATTCAGTTTTACCCTCAATATTATTCTCTGGGCTAATGTGTTGTCCGTCTTCAGGATGGCCCCACCAAATCATCAGAATCCGGGTTGTGAGGGTGCTGAAATGCCGCCACAACCCCCTCCGCCTCCTCCTTCTCCGCCGCCTCCTCCTGCAGAGGCTTGGCAAGCGGTAATGGCTGCAACAAATGCTAACACTCATATGTTGATCCAGCTGTTGGAAGAGAGGACTAATCAGCAGCAGGGCAATTTCAACCATGGTGGTAATTAGTTTGCATCTCTGAGTCAATTCCTCGCAAACCAGCCAAAGACCTTCACGTCTTGTGATCAACCATTTGACGCTGAGGACTGGATTCGGGACATGAACAAACACTTTGAGTGCAGCAATGTCCGTCCAGAGGACTTCGTCAAGTTTGTAACATTCCAGCTCAAGGGGTAGGCAGCAGTTTGGTGGCAGCAGTTGAAGGACTCCAGGGGTGCCAGATTGATTAGTTGGGATGAGTTCTGCAGAGATTTCAGGTCCCACTATATCCCGTCTAGCTTTGTGGAGGAGATGCGTGAGAAGTTCAGGCACTTGAAGCAAGGTGGTTCCTCCGTGTACAAGTACAACGTCGAGTTCCATGAGCTGGACCGATATGCCTTGCAGGACATACCAGATCAGAAGAGCAAGATCTATCAGTTCAGAGGTGGTCTGAAAGAGGAGTTGCAGCTGGCCCTCGCCTTGCACGATCCTGATGAGTTTGATAAGTTCTATAACTTGGCTCTCAGGGCTGAGGCAACTTTGCTCAGGGTGGAGAATTCAAAGAAGCGTTTCAGAGAGTCCAGTTCGTCGTCCTCTACTCAGGTGGTTCAGAAGCAGCAGAAATATTGGGTGTCTCCTCCTCCTCCTCGGCACACTCAGCAGTTCAAGCAAGCAGGTGGTCGTGGTTCTTCCCACCCACCCAACCCAGCTTTCTAGCAGAGGTTTCAGCAGGAGAAGCAAGGGAATCCTCAGACGCAGTTCCGTCAGCCGGGAGATGTTACTTGTCACAAGTGTGGGAAGAAGGGTCACTATGCCAACAAGTGCACCTCTCAGCTGCGTCTTCCGCCTCCTCCTCCACGCAAGCCTCCAAGCAATGCTATAGTGAAGTTCAACCCCAGGTCTGCGAGAGTCAATATGGTGAATGCAGCTGAAGCAGAGAAGTCCTCACACGTGATTATGGGTAATCTCTCAGTTAATGATATTCCTGCTAAGGTTTTACTTGATTCTGGTGCATCGCATTCATTCATTTCAAAGCCTTCTATTGCAAAGCATGATTTCGTGACAGCAGACACTCCTAGGCCGTTAGAAATCATTTCTCCGGGAATGCAAATGACATCGAATGGGTTTGTTCCGGATGTCACTGTCAAGATGGGTAAATATGTTTTTCTAGCTTCTCCTATTGTCCTTGGCAACTCCGATATTCATTTGATCCTTGGGATGGACTGGTTGGCCATGAACAAGGCGTCTATTGATTGTGAAGCTAAAGAAGTGAAGCTAACTCATTCTTCGGAGGACGTGATTATCTTCGCAGCGCGTGATGACACGGTCCGTTTGTTTTCTTTGAATGAGAAGGGTGAGATCTCTCCAATTTCGCAAGTCCCAGTGGTCTGCGAGTATGAAGATGTTTTTCCGGAAGAAATGCCAGGAATGCCTCTGCACTGAGCAGTTGAGTTCGTAATTGAGCTTGAACCGGGTACTGAGCATGTGTGCAAACGGCCGTACAAACTAGGTCCAGAAGAGTTGAAGGAGCTGAAGAAACAACTTGATGAGCAAGAGCGTCTGGGCCTGATCGGACCAAGCTTATCTCCTTGGGGCTGTGGAGTTCTTTTCGTCAAGAATAAGGATGGTACGAAATAACTCTGTGTCGATTACCGCCCATTGAATAAGAAGACGATTAAAAACAAGTATCCACTTCCTAACATCAATGAGTTGTTTGAGCAATTGAAAGGGGCTAAGATCTTCTCAAAGCTTGATCTCAGGATGGGTTATCATCAGATTCGCATTCGCGAAGAGGACATTCCAAAGACTGCTTTCAGGACAAGCTTTGGCTCGTATGAGTATACAGTGATGTCTTTCGGTCTGGCAAATGCTCCACCGACCTTCTGTCGAATGATGAATTATATCTTCTCCCCATTCAAGAATGAATTCGTCTTGTTGTATCTTGATGATATTCTGGTGTTTTCGGAAACTGAGGAAGAGCATGATGAACATCTCAGGCTGGTGCTTGATAAGCTAAGAGAGCATAAGTTCTATGCTAAGTTTTCCAAATGTGAGTTCTGGTTGAAAGAAGTTGTCTACCTTGGGCACATCATCTCTGCCGATGGCATCAAAGTTGATCTATCGAAGGTGCAGGCCATTGTTGAGTGGGAGCCTCCACAAAATGTGAAGCAGCTTCGAAGCTTTCTCGGGCTTGCAAGCTATTGTAGAAGATTCGTTGAGAATTTCTCCAAGATTGCTAAGCCTCTCTCAAGTCTTCTTCAGAAGGGTGTGAAGTATGTATGGTCTCCAGAGTGTCAGTTGGCTTTCGACACACTCAAAGAGAAGCACACTTCTACTCCAGTCTTGGTTCCTCCTGATGACTCCACACCTTATCAAGTGTTCTGCGACGCCTCTCTTCAAGGTCTTGGTGCAATGTTGATGCAAGACAAGAAAGTGGTAGCTTATACCTTGAGGCAGTTAAAGCCAAGTGAGAAGAATTACCCCACTCATGATCTTGAGTTGGCGGCAGTGGTACATGCTCTGATGACTTGGAGACATCTCTTGTTGGAACGAAAGGTTGAAGTGTTCACTGATCATAAGAGTCTCAAGTACATCTTCACCCAGCCTAACCTCAATCTTCGGCAAACTCGTTGGGTGGAAATGCTCCAAGATTTTAATCCGAGCGTTGAGTACACTCCAGGCAAAGCTAATGTCGTGGTAGATGCTTTGAGCAGGAAGGCTTACTGCAACAGCCTCATTCTGAAGCCTCTACAGCCTGACCTTTGCGAATCTTTCAGAAAGCTCAACCTTCAGTTAGTACCTCAGGGATTTCTTGCAAATCTTCAAATTTCTCCTACCTTGGAAGACCAGGTCCGACAAGCTCAACTTCTTGATGCAATGGTGAAGAAAGTTAAGATTGGCTTGGCAAAGGGAATATAAGTGCTTCAGTGTTGATGCGAGAGATACATTATTCTTTGAGGATCGTCTTGTCGTTCCGAAAGGGGATCTCAGAAAGGTTATCATGGAAGAAGCTCATAACTCTCTTCTCTCCATACATCCAGGAAGTTCCAAGATGTATCAGGATTTGAAACAGACCTTCTGGTGGACTCGCATGAAGCGTGAGATTGCTCAGTTTGTAAATGAATGTGATGTATGTCGAAGGGTGAAAGCAGAGCATCAACGTCCAGCAGGTATTTTGCATCCATTGCCCATTCCCGAGTGGAAGTTCGACCATATTGAGATGGATTTCGTCACCGGGTTTCCGAAGTCCAAGAAGGGTAACGATGCCATCTTCGTCGTCATCGACAAGTTGAGCAAAGTAGCTCATTTCCTTCCAGTCAAGGAGTCTATCTCGGCAGCTCAGCTTGCGGAGTTGTACACTTCGAGGATAGTCTCTTTGCACGGCGTGCCAATGCTGATTTCTTCGGATCGCGGAAGCATCTTCATTTCCAAGTTCTGGGACTCATTTCAGTATGCGATGGGTACTAAGATTCGATTCAGCACAACCTTTCATCCTCAGACTAGTGGGCAAGTGGAGAGAGTCAATCAGGTCCTCGAGGATATGCTAAGAGCCTGTGTCATTTCCTTTGGCATGAAGTGGGAAGACTCCGTACCTTTTGCTGAGTTTTCTTATAACAACAGCTATCAGGCAAGTTCAGGCAAAGCTCCGTTTGAGATTCTCTATGGCAGGAAGTGCCGTACCCCGCTCAACTGGTCAAAGACTGGCGAGCGTCAGATTCTTGGGAATGACTTGATTGAAGAAGCAGAAGAGATGTGTCGGGTCATTCGGGATAATCTCAAAGCAGCGCAGTCCCGTCAGAAGATCTACTATGATAGCAAGCATCGTGACATGTCATATGAGCTCGATGACTTCGTCTATCTCAAAGTGTCTCCTATGAAGAGCACTCAGCGTTTTGGCGTCAAAGGCAAGCTTGCTCCTCGTTTCGTTGGACCTTTCAGAGTTGTTGGCAAGAGAGGTGACCTTGCTTATCAACTTGAGCTCCCTTCGAACTTCGCAAATGTGCATGACGTGTTCCATGTCTCTCAGCTCTGGGGATGCTTCAAGACTCCCGAGCGCACAGTTGATCTTCAGGATATCGACCTTCAACCCGACCTATCCTATCGTGAGCATCCAGTTGCAGTTCTTGAGACGACTCAGCGCAAGACCCGCAATAATTCAATCAAGTTTCTCAAGGTGCAGTGGTCACATCATTCCGATAAAGAGGCCACTCGGGAGTGCGAGGATCACCTCCGTTCTGAATTCCCAGAGTTCTTTCAGTCCTAGATCTCGGGTCGAGATCTTCTTGTAGTGTGGGAGAGTTTGTAATGCCCCAGATATAACCCTTGCCATATTTGGAAACCTTTCCTATTTGGATCCATTTTGTCAATGCATAAGAGTTATCATTTCATGTGTTCTTATCTGGTGTCATCACCTTTGCATCATGGCACCAATGGCATCCATGTCTCTCCTTTGTGTTGTTGTTGTTGTTGGTTCCATGATGAGTGCATGTGGTATGTGGTGTGATGATGTGGTGATTGCAAAGCTTGGGTTTCAAACTTTGATAGTTTTCAAATTAGGTTTCAAACCCCTTCTTTATTTATTTTTGAGCTCATGTTTAACTTTCTCAAAGTCTGTTTTAAAATTGTTGTTCATTTTGTAGTTTTACCTTGTGGTTGAGGGGTAATGTTTTGGGTTTTTAAAACTAAGTGAATTGGGGCTTTTATCTACAAAACAACATAGGATATTCGGTTTTGCATTTAAATTAGTTGCTCCAAAAATTCTGTTTTATATTTTATTTAAACGGGGCATAATTTCCTTATGCCCGAAATATTTTTATTTTTCCTTTTAGAGCCATGAGTTGCTCTGGTTTATTCTGTTTGTTGTTTGGTTTTATTTTTAAAGAAGAAAACCTTTTGTTTTCTTCTCTGGCTAGCTGGCGCCAGTGGGTGGGCTCCCTCCTCCCCAGGCCTAGTACATTTTTCTCGCACGCGCCCATCTCCTCGTCCCTCTCTTCTTCCCTGACGGCGTTCCTCTCCTCCCTGCTTTTCGTCAGTGTTTGTGAGAGAGCGCGGGCGACCGCCCCCTCACGAACGTCAAGGCGTTCCCTCCTCCCTCCTTATAAAGCGGGCCTCGGCGTGCGAGCCCTAGGGTTCCTCCTCGCTGCCGCACCCTCGTTCCTCTCTCTCTCCCCTTCCCCACAGGTAAGATTTAGAGTGACATCGTCGGGTTCAGAGAGAGACAGCAACTCGTCGCCGGCTTCCCCCTCGTCGCCAGCCGATCCCCGTGGAGACCAAGATGGGGACGAGGATGCAGGAGGCATCCCCGTTCCGTTCCCGTCGCTAGCAGGGCATTTCCGCCTCTCCGGCGTCCTCTCCGTGACGCTACCATCGGAGAAGAGCTTCGGGTGCCGCGGGCGACAACCTCCCCTTCCTCCTCGTTGTCCTCCTCATCGGAACTTCCTCCTCTCCTCGACGCACGGGGTGAGCGTCTCCCTTTCCCCTCCTTTCCCTCTCCTAGCCATAGGTCTCCGGTTGTCGTTTCTGTCGCCGTCGCCGCCATGATGAGGTACTCAGGTGCGCCGCCGTAGTGGGCCTCCTCCTGCTATGGTTGGCACGGGAATGGGTCCCCTGATGACCCCTCTTCCTCCCCGCTAGCGCCGCCGTGCCGATTAGGTGCCGTAGAGTCGCCAGAGGTGCTCCCCTGTTCCGGCCGCTGTTGTTCTGCAGTAGGTGCAAAGGGGGATGCTCAAAAGAGCAACGCCCCCCTCTCTGTTAAGTGTCGCGTCGTAGTGTAGTGGTAGTGGGGTGGTTTTGCGACAGGGTGATCGCGGGTTCGAATCCCCGACGCCCCCCCTTTTTTGCTGTTTCTTTTATTTCACTGGAGCATTGACACCTGATAGCTTACCTCTTCTGCTGCTCCTTCTAGAGCAGTAGTCGAGCGCTAGCGTAGTGGTGGTGCTGTGGTTCTGTAGACCAGGGGGTCCTGGGTTCGATCCGAGTGAACTCCCTTTCGATTTCTTTGGTGCCATGTATTTTATTTTTTTCCTATTCCTTACTGGGGCAGCAAGTAGGCCTTGGGTTTTTAGCAAAACCAGTAGCATGTGTCCATGTGTGTTCACTTGTGAGTGTGTGTGTGTGTGTTACACACACATACTTGTGCAAGTTTGCACAAACACATGAGTTTGTGTTTGTGTATTGTGTATGTGCCCATATAGTGTGTGTGTATGTGCTTTAGTGTGTATGTGAGATGGTGTGGATATGCATTTGTGTGTGTGTGTGTGTGTGTGCATGTGGGTGCACCCATGTACATGTGCATGAGGGTCTACCCCCTCATGAGGCCATTCTTGTGTGAGTGTGCAAGTGTACTTATGCACTTGTGCATGAGGGATATCCCCTCATGCTTGCGTATATGGAGTTCTGATGAGAGTGGGCTTGTGTAGAGCATGTGTAGGTGATGCTAGGTTGACTTGCACATGTGATATTGTCTCATATGATCTTATAGGATGCCATGTTGTTTTTCGAGCTAGCTTTGTGCCTACATTTTACATGCAAGTACCCATGTATTATATATGCTTTTGGGGTAGAATCATCCCAGGAATCCACTGGTGGAATCAGATTTCACTTCAGAGCAACTTCATAAACTGTCATTTTTCTGTCTTGATGCCATGTGTAGAGCTTTGTATTGTGTAGTGCTTTGACCCTATGAGGATGAATCCGTGATGTGGAAGTAGTCGGTGAACCCCTCTACAACATGATTTCTTTGTTTTATTCATAGGAGTTTGGATGCACTTGTTGTGCCTTGTCAAAGTTGACACTTGGCTGAAACTGACAGCTTGGTAAAAATCAGTGATTTTCACTAAGTCTGACAATCTGTTGTTATTTTCTTCCCTTGTTGATTTGGTTGCACAAGCTCATGTGTTGGGAATCAGCCCATTCAACAAACTAAGGTTTGTGAGATTTTGTGTTCGTATAGCTCGCTGTTAAATTTCATGCTCTTTCACTTCTTGTATATATCATTTTGGAGGCTGCCAAAATGCTTCAGAGCATAAGCTGCTGGTGATAATCTGAGATTTTCACTAAGTCCCAGGATCTATTATTTTTGTCCAAGTTAGTGCGTGTAGATCTTATCATGTGTGATGCCTTTGCAGTAGCTTCTGGCTCAGGCTTGTAGAGCTTTTGAATGGCTTTTGCCTCGTATCTTGTTTGGCTCATTTGGGTGGCTGTAGGTACTTTGAATGTTGTAGCCAAACTGCTATGATGCTGTTAAAAACAGATTGCATGTTTTAGTTGTTTTGAAGCTTGCGTGGGCATAGTTGATGTTGTGGTGTGTTTCCATGCACCACCCCACTTATAATTGATTGTTTGATCTTGTGGCAACCTGGTAACACCAGGAGAGTGCCATTGGAGTGTGCTTGTGGTTGATTTGAACCGTAGGACTCCATATCTTGTTTTGTAGTTTCCGGTTGATCCGTAGTTCCGTTCTCTATGTTCTTTATATGTTTTTGCTTCGTTTTCTCGTGATGCACATGTTCATGCCATCATCATGCATGTCAAGATAACTTAGTATGAAGTTCTGTCCAGAAGTTTATCAATTCATCTCATGCATCATATTGTTTGTTGCATCATGTTGTGTTGGTGTTCATTGGCTGTTATTTTACATTGGGTCGCATCAGGATCGGAGAGCGAGTACGTGGATTCGGGAGAGTACGTGCAGGAAGATCAAGAGATGTTCCAAGCTGAAGACATCATAGGCAAGATGACCGTGACCTTGATACCGTATCTAGCTTTGTTATGCTTAGAATCACGTTTCCTTCGATATATCATGAGTATTTTTTATATCATTATATTTAACTGCTATTTAATTAATGCACCTATGTACTTGGTAGATGACGAAAGGCCTAGCCTTTTGCCGGGTGATTTGTTTCGTTATTGCCTCCTTAATTTCGGTTACCTGTGTTTGTTTCCATAACTGATCGCTCCTAACACGTTCGGGGTTGTTATGGGGCCCCCCTTGATAAATCGTGTAGTGTTAAGACTTGTCCGACAGGACCCAACATTGGTTTTAATTTTCTAATCACGTAATAATAATTTGCATAGGGAATAGCTACCCCGAGGATTTAATCAACAACTCGGGCCAGTGCTCCGCATGAGCGTTGGTCCAAAACAAGAGCCACTTGCGGGGCCACCCGGGGCAACTCGGGGGATGTCTATCCGGCCACCGTACGTAGTGCTCATCGGTCGTGTCCTGAGACTGAGATACGCGGCTCTTATCGGGGTCGTCGACACGACGGGAGGTCCTGCTAGAGTTGTCTTGCCTTAGCGGTATATCTTGCGTATAGGAATCCCGGTGAAACTTTGGGTCTCCTCAAAGTTGAGGTTTTCCTCTAAGGAATTCGATGAGATCACGAGATTCGTGATAGAGGATTACTTTGCGGCCCGTGGCAGTTTGTGATGAACTAGTTGGAGCACCCCTGCAGGGTATAATCTTTCGGAAAGCCGTGCCCGCGGTTATGTGGCAACATGGATAATTTGTTAACATCCGGTTCTAGACAACTTAAAGTAACTCTAATAAAACTGCCAACTGCGTGCGTAACCGTGACTGTCTCCTTCGAAGACCTCTCTTCGATCGGGAACATGGTGGGGTTATGTTTGACGTAAGTAGGTGTTCAGGATCACTTAGTGATCATCTAGTCTTCGACAGCTCGTGTAGACCACCATATCAATTACTCCGATCATCATAAGTTAGCCACCAAATATGCTTAGGTTGTTGCAAACCTATACACCAAACCTTCCTCACCTAATAACTTGACTAGATTTGATACCAAGGTCATCCGATTGCTGAGTCCCCGTGGCTCACAGTTTACTACAACTCCCCCAACAGGTATAGGTATGCCCGACGCAGGAGATCCTGATGGCACCCAGCTGGTGTGGCAGTACGATGAGGAGTCTGACCGACTGTACGTGAACTATACGGAAAACTAAGGCTGTGGTCATGATCGTGGGTCAGCATGCGGGATGTCATAGCTCTTTTACTTGTTTCATGTTGTCTCTAGCGGGACTAAACTTGTTCTGAATAATTGTGTGGCTGTAAACCTTATGTTATACTATGTCGGATGGCAAGTGTATGCCCTACTTGTCATTCTTCAGATATGTAATGTTATGATTATCTCGCTTGTGAAACGTTTAGATGCGCATGTTTCCCTTTTGGGGCATCGTCCCCAAAATAGGAAAGGGCCGCATCTTAGTCGTTATACCCCCCTCCGCTCACTCCAGACCACCATCTGCGGCCGCCCGTCGCCGCCATGGAAGCCTCCGATCCATTGACCGTCACTGTTGAAGTAATCCACACGCCAATCCCTCTGCCAGATCTCGTTGCCGGCCATGTCGCACCCGCCGTCGTTCATCCCTCCACAGCTCAACCCCGCAAGCGGCAAGGTAATGTCGTCGTCCAGGGCGGCACTTCCTCAGCCGTCATCGGGAAGGCACGCACGCCGGCTGCCGTCGCTTCTGCGAATTCGGGCCAACCGACGTCAACCCAGAAAGGCAAGGTGACAGGTGTGAAACATGATAAGGTAGCCACAAGGGCTAACCCGCCAATAGCTCACCTAATTCCACCGGCAAGAGCAACCCTGAGGATGCCAGCCGACGACTATGTCGCCGCCGTCTCCAACATGTTCGATGAAATGGGCATAAGGTATGAAACTTTGATTTCTTTATTTGTTTCTTTATTCGCCACTGCACTTGTTCTCGACTTATTGAACGTAATTGTAGCTACTGCTTGCACAATTCCACTGCCGAGTTTGTTCACTTTTTGGACGGCAACACTGTCAACATCGATCAAGCCCCAATCGGTGACTACAGTTACAACGAGTTGGATGGTGGCATGCACGATCACGGTGAGGAAGAAGATGGTGTAGAGGAGGTTGACAGGGGGTGGTACAAGGACATGGGAGCATTTTGTGGTAGGTCATTCAACCTAGAGCATTGTTGGAAATTGCTTCAACATAGCCAAAAGTGGGAGTTGATTGGTAAAGAATCCCCACCGAAGAGAGGTTCACTCACCGAGGTGGATGATGATGATGAAGATGATGATCGCCCAAGAAACAAAACAAGACATATGAAAACAAGAAGGCCAAGGACAAGATCAAGAGGGAATCACAGGCATCAAGCTTGCGTGACAAGATAGATGCCATGGTGCAGTCAAATGAGTTGATGGTGGCCAAGACATTGGACGCAAAGAAGGAGTTGACCGAGAAGAAAGCACAAGAGAAGCAAGAAAAGTGGCAATTACTCAAGGAAGAGGGGTTGTGCAAGGAGAACAAGGCCTTGGTCGAGCTTCTTGCGGAGGAGAACAAGATCATGAGTATGAACCGCAATGAAATGGATGACATCACAAAAGAATGACATGATATGGCAAGGAAAGAGATCTTGAAAACAAGGATGGTAGCTACAAGGTCTGATGGCTTCGGTGCCGGTGGGGGAATGGCTCGCGGTGGTGAAGAGTGGTGATGTTGATGATGATGGTCACAAAGGTGATGGTGGATTTTGCATGAGGTTCTTTTGCGGTGGTGGAGAGCGATTACGATGATGAAGACGGTGATGGTTGCTTTTGCATGACGTTCTTTTGTGTCTTAATTGAAAACTATGGTTAATTTGTGCACAAACTATGTTTGATTTTATAAATTCAAAGCCAACCGTCGGAATTGATGTCAAATTGTTAAATTTGATTTTTTTTCCAATTTGTGGGCTGATGCGGGCTGCTTCCGAGCGGACCCCGCATCAGGAAGTGTAAAACAGAATAAACAAAACCTGCATCAGGAACGATAAAACATAGGAAAAGTCTTACCTTCGACCGGCTGATCTGCGTGATCCATCCGCCGGCCGTTCGTCCGTTGGATCTCGCCACGACCTAATAACCGTTTTCTGAAACTGGACCGTTGTTTCAGAAACTGGGCAGTTGTTTCACAAACTGAAACAGCGTCTAATCGCGAACCGTTTCCTGAAACTGGATCGTTGTTTCAGAAACTGGGCGATTGTTTCAGAAACTGGAACAGTGTGGTGACCAGCTTTCCAGAGGCCGGGAGGCGACGGAGGTCGGCGGGGGAGAGGTACTCGAGGAGGACGTGGTAGCGGAGCACGTCGGCGAGGTCAGGCCCCGTGGAGGCGGCGAACGCCGAGGGCGACTGCGGAAGGTCATTGTTGGGCACGGCGAGCAGCGTCAGCAAGGACCGTCTGGACGTTGATGGTAGCGGCCGAAGGCGGGAGGAGCGCCAGCAGCAGCAGCCCCGCCAGCGCGAGGAGGACGAGGCACCGCGAGATCTGTCCCCGCATCTATTGTTTTCGCAACGCGGCTATTGTTTCTGCAACTCGACCTCTGCTTCACGAACAATTGGGTGCGGGGACGTAGATCGGACGGCTGCCCGATACATCCAATGGTCGTTGAGGTGACGAAACATCCGCCGGTGGACGCGTAGCAGCCCCTAAAACATATTATGTTTTACAGTTTCCGATGCGGGGTCTATTCGGCTACAACCCGTGCCAACCCGCAAAACGTGTTCTTTGCAAATTGTAAACGTATTATAAGAATCTACTCCCTCGGTCTTAAAATAACTGTCTTAACTTTGTACTAGCTCTAGTATAAATTTGTACTAAGCTTAAGACACTTATTTTGGGACGAAGGGAGTACAATATAAGAGGTATGCTAGAGATGCTCTAAGTTAATTAATTTTACCTAATCTTAAATGTGACAATCTTTATCAAACTTAGTCGCAAATCAAACAACCCGTACACAGTGACGAGTGCAGCGTATGTAGTATGTTGGTAGAAAAATGCAAAACGATAATAGTACTATGAAATTATTATAATGACAGATCCAGTGACACTATTTTCGCCTGACACCGACTCAAAATTATATTACGTACCAATAAAATAAGGACGAAGACTCTTTGTCTACCTACCGTAGCACAAGCAGCACAAGCAGCATATACGCATGTTTCTTTCCAGCTCAGATCCAGGCCTAGCTCACATGAAGTTAGCTAGGGGATCTAAGCGCCAGTGCTTTATATAATACTCAAGTGGTAAGTGATAACCAATATGTTGGTCCAGTCATTCATCTCGTGCTGTCCCAAGTAGCCAGCCAGCTTTAGTTTCAAGAAATTTCACAAAGGAGCGCCCTTGGAATTATATATATGGAAGTAGACGCCTAGTGGTTCTTCCATGTCGGTCCAACGTACACGGTTGGTACAGCAATAATGAACAAAAACACTTTTTTATTGCCTCGAGGGAAAACTAGCATGCTACACATAAAACTCTTTTTTTTCAGGAACTCCACATATAACTCTTTTTTGTCTTCTTTTTTTGCCAAAACTCCACATAGAACTTATATATACAAATAATAATAACTAGAAGGGTTGGACACGCTTTGCTGCCCCGGCGATGTTGTTGGCTTCTTAAAAACTTACTCAGTCTGTTTCAACATATAAGATGTGTTATTTTTTGAAAAGTCAAACCTTCTAGTTTAATCAATTTTACAGAGAAATATGTCAAAATTCATAATATCAATCGTTATGATTAGATTCATCATGAAATGAGTTTTCGTACTTCTTTTGTTTAAAATGTTGGATGTCGATTTGTTTTTGCTCTGAATTTGGTCCAAGTTATAGAATTTGACTTTTTAAAAAACTAATACCCTTATATTTTGGAACGATGGGATATTTAGTTCGACGGGTGGCAAGGATGATGAGTGTGTTTTATATTTGTTGATAATGCAGTGATTTGGGCCTTTCGTGGTGTGATTCTATGTTATTTGCTATCAACTTATATTTATGTGGGGAATTTTTTATGTCGGTGACTGCATGTATTTTATTGGTGCTAAAGTGTCACATGGTGGCAGTTCTTTTTCTAGGTGGTGGAGGGTGCGCAAGATTGATATGTTTCAATAGGCCGATTGCTGATTGATTTGGAAAATAGTTGGTCCGATCAAAATCACAAACCAAATTCAAAATTGAATACTCCCGTTAAATGGAAGAGCTTTAAAATTAGGGAACATAGTAAATTATTAAAGTTAAATGACAGAGCTCCATAAAAATTTGTTAATCCGGTCAAAATCGAGTGACCCAGTTATAAATTTAAGATCCCAATTAATTGTGGGGCCTTAAAAATTAGGAAGCATAGTGTATAGTATAAAAGAATTGAATGAAAGAGCTTTAAGAAATTGTTGATCCGGTCAAAATCGGGTGACGCAATTTTAATTGGAGGCCTCAATTGAACGTGTGATCTTTAAAACAAGGGAGTATGCGTTATACATGATGTGTTTTTGTGTTTATTTTTCAGTTGCCACTTGCAACATTTGTTGGTTCAAATGTTTGTATATTACCATAAATAAAAAGATACACGGTGCACAAATTTAATTTTTTGTTTCGTGACTATGCATCTCCTTGGGCAAAGTTATGTCAAAAAAAATTTAGGTGCTTAACATCTTGGCTCTGCACCGATGAGTTGGAGGTAAAGAAGGATAACGAATGTGGAGCACAAAGCAACAGAAAAAAATTAGGTGCTTAACATCTTGGCTCTGCACCGATGAGTTGGAGGTAAAGAAGGATAATGAATGTGGAGCACAAAGCAACAGAATGGTATCGAGGATAATATCCAGAGTAACCAACCTCTTTCCGGGTGTCTGTGGTAGCATATGAAGTTAATACAGTGGCTTCAAGCACATCCATATAACAATGATCTAACATAAGTTCACATAATCATGAGAAATGACTATAATGCTATATCACATACGTTTTCAGATGTTTCTGGCATGTGGTTGTGCGCTCAAGCGCCTAGAGGCTCGTGACATTCCAATGAATCAAATAATATAGAATGATTTATTATATTTGTCGATCGTTATCATTACATAAAGTATTCACATGCAAATAATGGTCTCATCAATTGTGAAATGCAAGAATAACAAAAATGGGACGACAAAATATTACTTTTTTAATAAATCATAAGCTTTATTCATTTGGAATAATCATTATAGAATTTATGAGGATTCGTACAATTTCATTTAAAGGCTCCTCAAACCAATCATAAGTTGAAAAAAATCTAGCCAAGCTATCAAGCTCGTGAGCAACTTTATTTGTTTTTCGACTACAATGCTCGAAATTAGAATTAGGAAAATCACAAACAAAATGAAAAAAATCATAAAAAAACGTCGATGCACCCATCGACCTACCTCCATCCTTCATGACATAAATCACCTTCAGATTATCTGAAATAATAATAAGACGATTCATATCCTGTGCCCAAGTGATACACCAAATTTGAGGGAGAGAACCTCAGTTGTCAAGATGTCTGAAAGTGCAATTGTCACTCAATTATGATTTTGATGATTGATCACAATATGATTTGCGAGGACTAATGTCGGTTGTCAAGTTTGTTTCAGGATTTTGCCTTCTCTACTTGTTTACGGACGTCGGTAGCCCCATTGATACAAAAAGGGAAAAAGAAGATGTTCATGAGTGTCTTAGAAAGTTTTTGATTTTGTTCTTGGGTCCAATGAAGATTCATACTATTAAGAGGGTTACTATGATTTCAAAGTTGGGGAACTCAAAACTTTTCCATACACTTTTCTCCCATTCCGTTTTAGGTTTTGTTGGACGAAAATCTCACCGATGTATTTCTCTCTCTTAGGACTTTGGGTGCTCGGACCTCTTTTTGCTCGGGTGCCGAGAGGCATTAGTATGTTGGCTGCCGGGTTAGGCCGGGTCTCGGTGCACGGACCTTCTTATGCGTGCCTCCCTTGGGTGCCCGTGCCCCTTCTCTTTGTGGGGCATTTTCTCTGGCAAGTCTATTTTCTCGGACCCCTTTAGTCCGGGTGCCCGGGATGGTGGCTGCACAACGGCCACATTTCTCTTGGGGTATTTATACCCCCCCCCTCCTTTTTGTACCTCCTAACCCTGACGCTTGCCCAAGCTTTTCTCCTCCATTCCCAAACCACCAAAATCTTGATATCTCCGTCCCATACCACCCAAACTCCACAATACTTTGGGGATTGGAGGAGGTTCGCCCGATCTACACTTCCACCAAACCATTTTGCGTTCCCCGACTTCTACATCATCTTCAACTTGTTACTCTTGGGTGTTTAGGCACCCTAGACAGAAGAGGTCACCACGAAGCCACAATCCATAGTGGTGAAGCTCCATGAGTGTGTTGGGAGCCTCCAATTAAGTTATGGAGAGAGCCCCGACCTTGTTTGTAAAGGTCTGTTTGCTCCCTTCAAGTGCATGGCTAGTGGAATCATGACATATTGCATTGTGCGAGAGCGTGATAAGAATATGCTGTCCCTAGTGGCTTATTGGGGAGCATTATGCCTCCACATCGCTCCAACAAAGGCGTGCCTCCTCCAAAAGGAGGGAACTTCGGTAACACATCCCCGTCTCCACCGACTCCACTTGCGGTTATATCTTACCTTAATTTTATGCAATCTTGTATTGTGTTTCTATCTTGTGCTTCAATTTTTGTTGTTGTTGTTGTTGTTGTTGTTATTGTTGTTGTTTCTGTTGTTTTTTGTTGTTGTTGTTGTTGTTGTTGTTGTTGTTGTTGTTGTTGTTGTTGTTGTTGTTGTTGTTGTTGCTGCTGCTTCTGTTGTTGTTGTTGTTGCTATTGTAACACGATCTACTTCACAAGCTTTACAAATAATATCATACACCCCCAACCTTCTTCAAACCTCCCTTACTTTATTATAGAGGAATAACATATGATTCGTGTCTTATATACCAAAGAATCAAGTGGGATAGGTGAGCGAGACTTCGACATGTCTATTAGCAAGTGTGGCATGACATGAGAGTGTCAAACTGAAAGCACATCCACCCCTTTGATGTTTTTGTAATTCATTTTTACATACATATTGTTGTACAGATGTCTTCCTTGAGTATGTTTCATGATAAGTTCAACTTAGGCACAACTTTGGGTTTGACCGAGTAGTTTCATCTGGTCTCATCGAAAAATGCATAAATGTGTGTAACAGTTGGATTTTCGGTGTTGCCTATATACCCCACCCACTCCATCAAACACTCATAGAGTAAATAGAGCAAAACGTACTCATTTATACCCATATTTCCGAGAGAGAGCTCCCCATCCATGTGTTGATTTCAAATGGATTCCACTCCATTACCTCTCATATCCCAAAGCCAAAATCAGTGAGAGAGTGTTTGAGTGTTGAGGAGATTATAGCTTTAAGCACAAGAGCAAGAAGTTCATCATCAACAACCCCAACTACTATATTTTGGAGAGTGGTACCTCCTAGATTGGTTAGATGTGCTTGGGAGTCTCCAAATCATGTGAAGAAACCAAGAAGTTTGTGAGGGCATGAAGATCGCCTACTTCATGAAGATCTTCCATGAGTGAGGCTAGTCCTTCTTTGGTGTATGCCATGGTGGGATAGGTAAGGTTGCTTCTTCATGGACCCTTTGTAGGTAGGGCCCTCCGTTGAATCTTGCAACTGTTATCCTTGTGATCATTGATCCATCTGGTTGAAGCCTCCATCAACGTGGACGTACGATAACACCACTATTGGAACCACGGGTCAAAATAATTTTGTGTCAACCATTATTTGTGAATCTCTCAAACTCTAGCTTGTACTAAAATTCTCCTACAAGTCAAAGATAGATTAAAATTGCTAGCTGGGCCTTGCTAGTGTGTATTCACCCTCCCTCTAGATGCTGCTTTTGATCCTATACAAACAAATATGGGGACATGGATACAAAAACATATGTATATACACCGTTATGCTAAAGGGTGACAAGAAATAAGAGTATATACATTGTGATCATGAAATATGACATACATTGCTAGAAAGACTTGTTGGATGAGTGACCCGCCATATGAACAAAACTATATTTTTGGCGGGGGTTCAGTAGACCTATGCTAACAAATTAGTTCCTTTTTGGTCAAGTGTTCTTAACACTTATGACCATATATCATGAACTCGTGTCGGTATTTTCGGACAAGGCGATGCATGAAATGCGACCTCTTACTTTTTTACTACAAATGGGATGTTGGTGCTTGCAATCTTCCATCTCACATCCCCCTTCTCTCCCTACATGTCACCTTGTATGAGGCCTTTTACCTTAATTTCTTATAATGTAATGAACCCTGCACACCAAATGCCATAATAAAGGGCCCTACATTGTGCACATTTGAGAAAATCAATTTTGAGTTTATTATAGCTACTTCTTGCACATATAAATAGCAAAAGGGAGATGACAACCTTTATCTTCGTCAAGGTCGAAAAGGTGATGTAAAGGAAATCCTTTTGGGTTTTCTTTTAATACTACATCTAATTGAATGGACAAGAAAAAACAAAAAGAAGCGATAAATATTTTTGGATTTTCTAAGGTTTTTCGAACACACAAAAAGAAAGCGGAAAAATAAAGCAAACATAGATATACAATGAAAGAGGATGAACACTGACAATTTATATGAAGTGCATGAACATGAATGTAATGTCGGTGAGGAATGCGTACTCCCCCAAGCTTAGGCTTTTGCCTAGCTTGGTAATCACCACTCGTAGTCTTGGATGTGGTTGAGATGGTAGCTTGTTGGGGCATTCCTGGCTGCCTCTTCCACCACGCGAGCAACCTCTACTGCAGCATTGTACTCCCACACTTGGTTCTAAAGAATGTAGTATCTCTAGCGAGCCTGTAAATTAAAGAGGGCGGGCATAGGCAAAGTAACATGCAATGACATGTATTTCTCAAAAATTAAGTTATAGTCATATCCTCTAGCCTGATTTACAATAAACTCATGAGAACGCATAGCTTCATAATCTGAATATCTATCAAGGAAAATAGTGCCATTAGGTTGAGGTGACGCTCCCAATTATGCAGCTATACGGGTGGCATATATTCCTCGATACAATTCTCCGTTGCTAGAGTTGGAATGCAATCTTCGAGCAACAATTGCACCAAGGTTATAGAGTTGTTCACCAGTCACAGCAGTGTGAATAAGGCTCAACTCAGGTGCACATAACGCACTACAATCTTGCTTTCCTACTATGCATTTCCCATTAAATAACACAAAGTAACGAATAGAGGGAAACTAGATGCTTTTAATTCTAGCATGCTTATACGTCTCCAAGGTATCTATAATTTTTGATTGTTCCATGTTGTTATATTACCATTCTTATATGTTTTATGATCATTTTATAGAAACTTTATATCATTTTTTGGGACTAACCTATTGACATAGTTTCTAGTGCTCGTTGCTATTTTTTGCTGTTTTTTCCTTCGCAGAAAATCAATATCAACTGACGTCCAATTGGCATGAAACTTTATGAAGATATTTTCTGGACCAGAAGGAAACTTGGGAACCAAGAATGAGCAGCTGACGAGGCCCACGGGGGCTACAAGACATCAGGGCGTGCTAGAGAGCCCTGGCGCGGCCTCGTGTCTTTTGGGGCCCTCGGGCACCTCCTCCACCGCCTCCGAGCTCTATAAATACACCAATATTCACAAAACCCTAGAGGAGTCGACGAAAAATCTTTTCAACCACCGCAAGTTCTAGAAGGCATGAAATCCAATCTAGAGCCCGTTCCCAAGAGGAACACGATCACGGAGGGGTTCACCATCCTAATTGGTGCTCCTCTAATGATGCATGAGTAGTTCACATCAGACCTACGGGTCCATAGGCAGTAGCTAGATGGCTTTCTCTCTCGTTTTGTTTCTCAGTACAATGGTCTCTTGGAGATCCATATGATGTAACTCTTTCTTTTGCGGTGTGCTTGTTGGGATCCGAAGAATTGTGAGTTTATGATGAGATCTATGAAAACATATTCATGCTTGATTATTATAGCCCCGTATTTCTTCTCCGATATTTTTTTTGTCTGACCAACTTGATATTTTGTCTTGCAATGGGAAGGGGTGCTTTGTGATGGGTTCGATCTTGTGGTGCTCAATATGAGTGACAAAAAGAGACATGACACGCATGTATCGTTTCTATCAAGGATAAAACAATGGGGTCTATTCCTACATGAATAGATCTTGTCAACATCATGTCATTGTTCTTAAGGCATTACTCCATTTCTCCATGAACTCAGTACAGTAGATGCATGCTCGATAGCGGTCGATGTGTGGAGTAATAGAAGTAGATGCAGGCAAAAGTCGCTCTACTTATCTTGGACGTGATGCCTATATACATGGTCATTGTCTTGAATATCGCCATAATTATTTGCTCTTCTATTAATTTCCCAATAGTAATTTGTCTACCCACCATTTTCTATTTCTCGAGAGAAACCACTAGTGAAACCTACGGCCCCGGGGTCTACTTCACATCATCTATTTACAATCTCTACTTTGCTATTTGCATTTTCACTTTATTTGCTCTCTTTTTCTGATCTATCAAAAAACCCAAAAATACCTTGTTGCATTCTATTTTCTATCACTCTTATTCGCATCTATCAATCTATTCTTACTTTACCAACAAGGGATTGACAACCCCTTCACGCGTTGGGTTGCGAGGTTTTGCTATTTGTGTGCAGGTGCTGCTTACATAGTCTTGTGGATCTTCCTACTGGATTAATACCTTGGTATCTTAACTAAGGGAACTACTTGTCGTCGTTGTGCTACATCACCCTTTAATCTTGGAGGGAAACCAACACATAAGCGAGACTAAGCAAGATTTCTCGCGCCGTTGCCGGGGAATATCAAGTCAAGATCTATGAGGTTCCTAGACACAAATCTCATCTCCTTGCAATTACATTATTTTCCATTTGCCTCTCATTTTCCTCTCCCCCACTTCACAATTTTTTTGCCTTTTTATTTGTCATCTTTCCTTTGCCGTTTTCTTGTCGGATCTCTTGTTTGCTTGTGTTCTTGCTTGCGTAGACATGATGCCTCAAAGGAAGTATTATGATGTTCCATATCCAAACATTTTGTTAGAAATTGAGAAAAGTACCAAGGAGTACATGATTATGCAATTTGAGAAAAATATTTTTTTTTACCAAAGAACTTAAGGAACATTCTATTTTGCTCGATGCTATAATAACAAAACAACTTGATCATGTTAGTAAAGAAGTTGGTAATCTCCAATCTCAGTATGCTCTTACCAAAAATCTGCTAGGAAAGATATCTGATGCGCAAGCTACGTTAGTGAATCAAATGGCGGCTAAGCCTGAATCTTCAGAGGATAAAAATTATGAGGGGATTATAATGATTGGCGTTTCTTCTATTGATTCCCTATTTAATAATGTTAAAATTAGTGATGAGGTAACTGAAGAAGTGTCAACTTTAGCTAGAAGGCGTTCCCATGATTTGGAGGTCAAAACTTTAGCTAGTGATGCACCCACTATTTCGGATTGCAAAAGTTTTAATTTTGATAGCTGCTCTTTGATTGGGTGTATTTCTATGTTGCAATCGATGATAAATTCACCCAATGCCTATGAACGAAATAAAGCTTTTACTAAACATATTTCAGATGTGGTAAAAAAGCTTTGGAAGAAAAGTTAGAGCTAGAGATTTCAATTCCTAGAAAATTACATGATGAATGGGAACCCACCATTAAGATCAAAATTAAGAATTTTTTAGTGCTATGCTTTATGTGATTTGGGTGCTAGTGTTTCCACAATTTCGAAATCTCTTTGGGTGTGCTTGGTCTCACCAATATTGAAGAATGTTCTCTCAATTTGCACTTGGCGGATTCTACTATTAAAAAGCTATGGGAATAATTAATTATGTTCTTATTCTTATAAATAGGAATTATGTGCCCATAGATTTTATTGTTCTTGATAATGAGTGCAATCCGTCTTGTCCAATAATTCTTAGTAGACCGTTCTTGCGTACTATAGGGGTCGTGATTGATATGAAAGAAGGTAATATTGAATTTCAGTTTCCATTAAGAAAAGGCATGGAACACTTCCCTTGAATTAAAATTAAATTACCATATGAATCAATCATGAGGCCAACCTATGGATCAATTGCTAAGGATGACATCACTTAAAATCTATGATATATGCCTAGGTAAGGGCGTAAAATGATAGCGCTTGTTGGGAGGCAACCCAATGAATAAAATTTATTTTACTTTCTCTTTGTGTTGTTGAGTGTTTTCACAATTGTGCTACTATTATAATTGTGTGTTTTGTGTTTTATTTAGTGTTTGTACCAAGTAAAGCCTTTGGGATCATGTGGGTTGTTAGTTGCTTTCATCCGGTTGAAAAACAGAAACTTTTGCCTGCAGTAGAAAAAATAATAAAAATCACAGAAACATCAAAAGTGTCTGAATTTTTAACACAATATTAATATAATAATTCCCTATGTTTACTATTTTTCAGAATTTTGGAGTTATAGAAGTTTAAGTAATTTCAAATCCTTACAAACTGTTCTGTTCTTAACAGATTATGTTTTCTTTGTGTTATGTGCTTATTTTAATGATTCTATGGTTTATAACGGGGGGGGCATAAGCCATGGTAAGTTAAAATATAATAGGTATAATGCAAAAAAACTGGAATTGGTTTTCAACAATACCTATAGTAGAGTTTGGTTTTCTTATACTAACGAATCTCACGAAATTTTTGTTGAGTTTTGTGTGATTGAAGTTTTCAAGTTTTGAGTGAGATCATGATGGATGAAAGAGTAAAGAGTGATAAAATCCTAAGCTTGGGGATGCCCCATGGAACCCCAAGGAAATATCTAAGGAGTACCAATTATCTAAGCTTGGGGATGCCCCGGAAGTAGGGATGGCACCCGCAGGGTATGGGTACTGGTGGAGCCTCCCCATACCCTTACCCGCCCCGTCTGATATTACCCATCACCCTTACCCATACCCGTCAACGGATACAATTTTTTCCCATACCCGTTACCCGACAGGGTAGATGGGTACCCACGGGTAAAATTACCCATATTTGCAAAACAACAATTAAAAAAACTTATAGTTATAAACTGCATTGTATCATATAGTTTACAAAGATAAATTATAACTACAACACATACTTATTAAACAACATCATATAGTCATAAACAACAACACATAGGCATACACTTTCAATTCATAAATTATTGACATCGTGTAGATTGTAGAGATAGTTTTGAGTTTATATAGATTTTACATGGGTACATGGGTATATGGGTATGGGTTATATGATCCCATACCCATACCCGCTCTACCCGATGGGTTTCAGATTTTTCCTATTTATATACCCATGGGTAAATTTTTGTCCCATACCCTTACCCTCATAGGGTTTTTACCCGCAGGGTACGTGGGTAATGGATACCCATTGCCATCCCTACCCGGAAGGCATCCCCTCTTTCTTCTAAAAGTCATCGGTAATTTTACTTGGAGCTATAATTGTATTCATCACATATCATGAGATTTTCTTAGAGTGTCTTGTATCATTTGTGTCTTTGCTTTCTTTGTTGGTTAGTTTGTCAGAATAAACTTTGCTGGACATACCCAATTGAGAGAGCTAAATTATGCTATGATTTGTTAGGATTGATCTCTATGCTTTACTTAATTTTTTTGAGCCATGGAATTGCTCAAGTGCTTCACTTATATCTTTTTGAGCGTGGTCGTGCTACTATTTTGAAGAAATTTGCTCTCAAGATTCACTAAGATTATTTCCAGAGTTGCTGAAATTCTGAAGAAATCCTCTCTTGCTTCACTTATATAATTTTGAGAGTTTAAAATTTTAAAAGAAACTTGTGCTCCCTTTCTTCACTTATATTTGTTTGAGAGCTTGTTATTTGCATTGACAATTTGCATGAAATGAAAATTAGTCCCAAAGTGATGAGTGTCCACGAAAGATATAATAAAAACTTTCATGAAGATCATTGGATATTAAGCTTGATTCTTTGCAATAGTTTTGCGATATGAAGATAGTGATATGTGAGTTATGTTGATGAGTAATTATGCTCTAGTAAGGATATTGGTGTTAAGGTTTGTGATTCCCTATGCGTGCACATAAAGGCTATAATTATGCTATGAAATTACATCCTACTTGTGTTGCATTATTCGGTGTTAGTTATGTTTAATGTTCACTTATGATGATTTTTGTTCCTTGGTTGGGTGCTTCTCAATCTATTTGCTAGCCTTCACTTGTACTAAGCGGGAATACTCCTTGTGCATCCAAATCCTAAACCCAAAATTGTGCCAACTGAGTCCACCATACCCACCTATATGTGGTATTTCAATGTCGTTCCAAGTAAATTTGCAAGTACCAACTCTAATGTTCAAAATAAATTTCTGTTTTATGTGCATGTACCGCTCATGAAGCGGCGAGGGGTGGTCGGTATCTTCCATGTTAAATATGTTATTCTCAGGATGACTGTTTATTCACTTGGCATTGCATGAGAGTATGGCGGTAATAGGATGCTGATAACCCACAAGTATAGCGGATCAATTGTAGCCTTTCTCGATAAGTAAGAGTGTCGAACCCAATGAGGAGCTAAAGGCAGGACAAATATTCCCTCAAGTTCTATCGACCACCGATACAACTCTACACACACTTTACGTTCGCTTTACCTAAAACAAGTATGAAACTAGAAGTACTTTGTAGGAGTGATAGGATAGGCTTGCAAGAAAGTAAAGAACACGTAAATAAAACTAGGGGCTGGTTAGATAAAGAAACAACTACGAGTGTCTAACGAGTGTGGAAAAGTGGTGGTAGGAGTTGTGGAATTGTCCCTAAGCAATTGACTACGTTACTAGATCGATAGCAAGTATTATGTGGGAGAGGCCTCTGCTAGCATGTCATCCCTTACTTGGAATTCTATGCACTTATGATTGGAACTATTAGCAAGCGTCCACAACTACTAACGTTTATTAAGGTAAAACCCAACCATAGCAATAAGATATATTGGTCCCCCTTCAATCCCATATACATCATTTTCTATGCTAAGTTTGAAGCTTCTGTCACTCTAGCCTGCCAATACATAGTCCTATCAACATACAACTAACCCTATGGTGTGATCCACGCGCGCGATCATATGATGGGCACCAAAGGATAGCAACATAACCACAAGCAAATTAAACCAATCATAGCAATTCATCAATCACTGATAGGACAACGATAATCTACTTAGACATCATAGGATAGCAACACATCATTGGATAATAATATGTAGCATAAAGCACCATGTTCAAGTAGAGGGTACAGCGGGTTGCGGGAGAGTGAACCGCTGAATATAGATGGGGGAAGATGATGGAGATGTTGGTGAAGATGACGGAGGTGTTGGTGTAGATCGCCGTCACACGATGATGTCTCGGGCGGCGTTCCGGCGCCGCCGGGAGAGAGGGGGAGACAGCCCCCCTCCTTCTTCTTCTTCCTTGATCTCCTCCCTAGATGGGGAAGGGTTTCCCCTCTAGTTCATGGTCTCCATGGCGGCGGAGGGGCGAGATCCCCTCCGAGATTGGATCTCTCTCTTTGTGTCCTTCTGTTTCTGCGCTCCCAGATTCTGCGTTTCACCGTTTCTTAAATTCCCGGAGATCCCAAACTCCGATTGGGCTGAAATTTTAACACGATTTTCTTCCGGATATTATATTTCTTGTGGCGAAAGAAGGGCTCCAACCGCCTTAAGGAGTGTCCACAAGCCTGCCTGCCGCGGGCCCACCCTCTGGTCGCGGCGACAGGGCTTGTGTGCACTCCGTGCATCGCCTCGCGTTGATTCTTCTTCCCAAAAATCATAAATGTTACAAAACAAATCCCCATAAGTTTTTATTACGTTTGGACCTTGTTTGGTATGTATATTCTGCGAAACAAAAAACATGCAACAAACAGGAATTGACACTGGGCACTAGATCAATATGTTAGTCCCAAAAATAGTATAAAAAGTTGCCAAAAGTATATGAAAGTTGTAGAATATTGGCATGAAACAATCAAAAATTATAGATATGATGGAGACGTATCAGCATCCCCAAGCTTAATTCCTGCTCGTCCTCTAGTAGGTAAATGATAAAAAAGATAATTTTTGATGTGGAATGCTACCTAGCATAATCTACATCATATAATCTAATCAAGGCATGAATACTAAAACACGAGTGATTCGAAGCAATAGTCTATCATTTGACATAAAGACAATAATATTTCAAGCATACTAACAAAGCATTCATGTCTTCTCAAAATATCATGGCCAAAGAAAGTTATCCCTACAAAATCATCTAGTCTGGCTATGCTCCATCTTCCCCACACAACGTATTTAAATCATGCACAACCCCGGTTTTACCCAAGAAATTGTTTCATACTTTAGTGCTCTCAAACTTTTTCAACTTTCACGCAATACATGAGCGTGAGCCATGGACATAGCACTATAGGTGGAATAGAATATGGTGGTTGTGGAGAAGACAAAAAGGAGGAGATAGTCTCACATCAACTAGGTGTATCAATGGGCTATGGAGATGCCCATCAATAGATATCAATGTGAGTGAGTAGGGATTGCCATGCAACGGATGCACATGAAAATCATAGTGATATTTGAAGCACAAGTGTGGAAAGAGGATAGTAGCAATTGTCCCTTCTCTCTTTTCTCTCATTTTTTTGTGGGCTCTTTGGCCTCTTTTTTATTTTTTATTTTTTTATTTTGGTGGGCATCTTTGGCCTCTTGTTTTTAAATGGGCTTCGCTAGCCTCTTTTATTTCCTCACATGGGACAATGCTCTATTAATGATGATCATCACACTTACAACTCAATACTTAGAGCAATGATGAATCCATATGAAATGCCTTCGGTAGTGTACCGTGACAATGATTTAGCATAGCAATGACATCAAAAAATGGACAAGCCATGGAAACATCATGCTAGCTATCTTACGATCATGCAATGGCAATATGGAAGTGGTGGCACATGTCATGAGACGGAACGGTGGTAGTTCATGGCAATATATCTCGGAGTGGCTATGAAAATGCCATAATAGGTAGGTATGGTGGATGTTTTGAGGAAGGCTATATGGTGGGTGTAATGCACCGGTGAAAGTTGCGCGGTACTAGAGAGGCTAGCAATGGTGGAAGGGTGAGAGTGCGTATAATACATGGACTCAACATTAGTCATAAAGAACTCACATACTTATTGCAAAAGTCTATTAGTCATTGAAACAAGGTACTACACGCATGCTCCTAGGGGAAAGGTTGGTAGGAGTTAACCATCGCGTGATCCTGACCTCCACACAAAGGATGACAAACAATAAATAAATCATGCTCCGACTTCATCACATAACGGTTCACCATACGTGCATGCTACGGGAATCACAAACCTTAACACAAGTATTTCTACGAATACACAATTACTCACTAGCATGACTCTAATATCACATATTCATGTCGCAAAACTATTGCAAGAAATCAAACATATCATATTCAGTGATCTACAAGTTTTATGTAGGATTTTATGACTAACCATGTGAATGGCCAACTCCTGTTAACTCTCTAAATAGGTATCAGTGAAGCATGAGAGTTTAATTCTTTCTACAAAATATATGCCCCGCTCTAACAAATATAAGTGAAGCAAAAGAGCATTCTACAAATGGCGGTTTTCTATGTGTAGGGAAACAGGCAATCCAAACTTCAAATGATATAAGTGAAGCACATGAAGCATTCTATAAAGCCAACCAAGGACTATCTCATACCAGCATGGTGCATAAAAGAAAACGGAAAAATAAACACAAAAGACGCTCCAAGCATTTGCACATATCATGTGACGAATTAAAATATAGCTCCGAGTAAAATTACCGATAGATTGTAGACGAAAGAGGGGATGCCTTCCGGGGAATCCCCAAGCTTAGACGCTTGATTCTTCCTTGAATATTACGTTGGGGTGCCTCGGGCATCCCCAAGATTAGGCTCTTGCCTCTCCTTATTCCTTCATCCATCGTGCTCTCAGCCAAAACTTGAAAACTTCAATCACACAAAACTCAACAAAACTTCGTGAGATCCGTTAGTATAGTAAAATAAATCACCACTTCAAGTATTGTTGTGAACTCATTCTAAATTCATATTATCATTATATCTACTGTAATCCAACTTCACCATGGTTCATACCCCCGATACTACCCATAGATTCATCAAAATAAGAGAACAATGCATAGAAAAACAGAATCTGTCAAAACAGAACAGTCTGTAGCTATCTGTATATTCCGTATACTTCTGAAATCTCAAAAAATCTGAAAAATTACGAACGTCTGGAAAATTTGCATATAAATCAGTAGAAAAACGAATCAACTCAAAAGCTCTTCCAGAATAAAAATGAAAATTATTTTTGTGAGCAGAAAGTTTCTGTCTTTTCTCAGCGTGATCAAACAACTATCACCCAAACTAATCGTAAAGGCTATACTTGGCACATTACTTTTAAAAACACAAAGGAATTGTACAAGGGGATAATTATTTTTGTGAGAAACTTACATGAAAAATTCTACATTGTTTCCATGAGCATGAACACAAGTGTTCAAGGTCGACCCTCACTTCCGCAATGCATAACCTTTCAATCGCTTCTCTTTTTGAAAAAGTTTTAAGTTCCCCTCTATATTTTTTTGTTTTTAAAATAAATAAAAGCACTCAACAGAAATAAATGACTCTCTAAAACTTCAGGGTTGTCTCCCAGGCAGAGCTTTCTTTAAAGCCATTAAGCTAGGCATAAAGTGCTCAAGTAATGGATCCACCCGGATCCCAAGGTATATCAAAGCCAATTTTAATTAGCAATGATTTGAAATTTCGTAGTGAGCACAAGGTAACATATATCAAGCAATGATGAAGTCTAACTCTCTTCCTATGCATTGGCATGTCATAAAAGAACAATTCATGCACACCAAGTAAAGGCCAATACATAGCATAAACAGTTTTTTGCAATCTTATCGTATTGGAAACATAGAGAGGTGGAGATGTAGTTCCTCTCTCATAATAATTGCAAGTAGGAGCAGCAAGCACATGCATATTATATTCATCAAAATCATAATGTGTAACATGAGGAACTATAGCTAGCTCATCTTCATAAGCATCATTCATATAGGCATCGTGGCCACAAGCATAGCAAGCATCAAGTTCATCAAAAAGGGATATTTCAAACGAATCCAAGGGATCATAGCAATCATCATAGCATTCATCCTTCGGTAAGAACGAAGGGAAATTAAACAATGTATGAGTTGAAGAATTACTCTCATTAGAAGGTGGGCACGTGTAGCTAGTCCGTTCTTCCTCCTTTTGTTCTTCGCTCTCCTCGTCATCTTTTTCATCTAGTGAGCTCACAATTTCAGCATTTTCTTCTTCCATAGTTTCATGCAAAATAATAGTCTCTTCTTGGGCAGCATAGGATTTCTCCTTAAATCGTTCAATATGGGCATTATATTCATAATTAGTATAACAATAACGAAGCATAGCCAAATTTTCAGATCGGTAAGGAGCATCATCATTATCATCACACTTTTTAAACAGAGCCTCAATTTCATAAGCACCCATAAAAGCAACAAACTCTTCTATTTGATCCACATCATAGTAATCATATATACGATTAGCATAAGAAGCCAAGATTCTATGATCATTAAATTCACAAGAAAAGGGAAGGTGTGGAGCCTTCATCCTAGAGCAACAAGTAACACCATATCTCCTGCATAGTTCCCAAGCATACCATTTCAACAAATGAATTTGATCCCATAAAAGTTTCCCTTTTTGAGTCAAGCGATAATCCCTAAAGTATTCACGTTGATCCAACGTGTATCCCATTATATAATTGAATGGGGCTTTCTCAGGATTATTAAAGAAGTAAATAATATTTTCCACATAACGTGCCTCGAGGGTTTTAGGAGGTTCCCCATCTCCATGAGTAGCAAGTACACCTAATTTTTTTGGTATTTCGTGTTCCATATCCATAACTAAAGATAGAGAACAACTTAGAACAGCAAATAAATCTACTTAGTGATAAAGCAAACAAGCACACACGAGGATATTCACCCCACACTATCTCTCCCCGGCAACGGCGCCAAAAAAAGGTCTTGATAACCCACAAGTATAGGGGATCAATTGTAGCCTTTCTCGATAAGTAAGAGTGTCAAACCCAACGAGGAGCTAAAGGAAGGATAAATATTCCCTCAAGTTCTATCGACCACCGATACAACTCTACGCACACTTTACGTTCGCTTTACCTAGAACAAGTATGAAACTAGAAGTACTTTGTAGGAGTGATAGGATAGGCTTGCAAGAAAGTAAAGAACACATAAATAAAACTAGGGGCTGGTTAGATAAAGAAACAACTACGAGTGTCTAACGAGTGTGGAAAAGTGGTGGTAGGAGTTGCGGAATTGTCCCTAAGCAATTGACTACGTTACTAGATCGATAGCAAGTATTATGTCGGAGAGACCTCTGCTAGCATGTCATCCCTTACTTGGAATTCTATGCACTTATGATTGGAACTATTAGCAAGTGTCCGCAACTACTAATGATCATTAAGGTAAAACCCAACCATAGCAATAAGATATATTGGTCCCCCTTCAATCCCATATGCATCAATTTCTATGCTAGGTTTGAAGCTTCTATCACTCTAGCCTCCCAATACATAGTCCTATCAACATACAACTAACCCTATGGTGTGATCCATGTGCGCGATCATATGATGGGCACCAAAGGACAGCAACATAACCACAAGCAAATTAAACCAATCATAGCAATTCATCAATCATCGATAGGACAACAATAATCTACTCAGACATCATAGGATAGCAACACATCATTGGATAATAATATGTAGCATAAAGCACCGTGTTCAAGTAGAGGGTACAGCGGGTTACGGGAGAGTGAAACGCTGAATATAGATGGGGGAAGATGATGGAGATGTTGGTGAAGATGACGGAGGTGTTGGTGTAGATCGTCGTCACACGATGATGTCCCGGGCGGCGTTCCGGCGCCGCCGAGAGAGAGGGGGAGAGAGCCCCCCCTCCTTCTTATTCTTCCTTGACCTCCTCCCTAGATGGGAGAAGGGTTTCCCCCCTGGTCCATGGTCTCCATGGTGGCGGAGGCGCGAGAGCCCCTCCGAGATTGGATCTCTCTCTGTGTGTCCTTCTGTTTGTGCGCTCCCAGATTCTGCGTTTCACCGTTTGTTAAACTTCCGGAGATCCGTACCTCCGATTGGGCTGAAAGTTTAACACGATTTTATTCCAGATATTATCTTTCTTACGGCGAAAGAAGGGCTCCAACCGCCTGAAGGAGTGGCCACAAGCCTGCGTGCCGCGGGCCTACCCCCTGGCCGCGGCGACAGGGCTTGTGGGCACTCCGTGCATCGCCTCGCGTTGATTCTTCTTCCCAAAAATCATAAATATTCCAAAAAAAAATCCCCGTAAGTTTTTATTACGTTTGGACATCGTTTGGTATGGATATTCTGCGAAACAAAAAACATGCAACAAAAAGGAACTGACACTAGGCACTGGATCAATATGTTAGTCCCAATAATAGTATAAAAAGTTGCCAAAAGTATATGAAAGTTGTAGAATATTGGCATGAAACAATCAAAAATTATAGAAACGACGGAGACGTATTAGATGCCCAGTCTCAAAATGCAAAAAAAGTATTTTGTGTTGTCAAATAATAAATTCCTTCGAACGTGTTGGTATGGACAGTACTCGTGGATACGGCTAGCCGTGGAATGTGAAAGAACGGTGGAAAAAGGAATAAACTTTATTTTTAGTTCGGGAACTTCCTAAACTTTGTTTAGCATGGAGGATATTGGAAAATCTTAGTCGTTCTCGTTGACAGGAAAAACATGCCACCTAAAAAAAGTATCTCCAAGTTTTTCACTTCGAGCTCTGACACCTCTACAAATCCCTGCTTCCATGTGCGAAGGGCTGATACGTCCATTTTGCATCATGCTTTCATGTTGATATTTATCGTTTTTTGGACTGTTATTATACTTTGTGGTGCCATACTTATGCCTTTTCTCTCTTATTTTGCAAGGTTTATTTGAAGAGGGAGAATACCCGCAGCTGGAATTCTGGACTGGAAAAGGATCAAGTCTGAGTCCTCTATTCTACACAACTCCAAATGCCCTGAAAATCAACGTGGAATTTTTTGGGAATATATAAAAAATATTGGGCGAAAGAAGTGCCAGAGGGGAGCTGCCAGGGGCCCACAAGCCTGGTGGCCGCGGCCTACCCCCCTGGCCGCGGCAACAGGGCTTGTGGGCACCCTGGTGGCCCACTGGCCCCCCTCTTTTGCTATATGAAGGGTTTCCTCCGGAAAAAATTCAGGGTGGAGCTTTTTCCTAGATTCTCCGCCACCACGAGGCGGAACTTGAGCAGAACCAATCTAGAGCTCCGGCAGGACGATCCTGCTAGGGAAACTTCCCTCCCGGTGGGGGAAATCGTCGCCGTCGCCATCACCAACACTCCTCTCGTCGGAGGCGAGTCATCTCAGTCAACATCTTCATCAGCACCATATCCTCTCCAAACCCTAGTTCATCTCTTGTCACCAATCTCCGTCTCCCGACTCCGATTGGTACTTGTAAGGTTGCTAGTAGTGTTGATTACTCTTTGTAGTTGATGCTAGTTGGATTACATGGTGGAAGAGTTTATGTTCAGTTCCTTGATGCTACTCATTACACCTCTGATCATGATTATGATTATGCCTTGTGAGTAGTTACTTTTGTTCCTGAGGACATGGGATAAGTCATGCTATTAATAGTCATGTGAATTTGGTATTCGTTCGGTATTTTGATATGTTGTATGTTGTCTTTTCCTCAAGTGGTGTTATGTGAACGTCGACTACATAACACTTCACCATTATTTGGGCCTAGAGGAAGTCATTGGGGAGTAGTAAGTAGATGATGGGTTGCTAGAGTGACAGAAGCTTAAACCCCAGTCTATGTGTTGCTTCGTAAGGGGCTGATTTGGATCCACTAGTTTAGTGCTATGGTTAGACATTGTCTTAATTCTTCTTTCGTAGTTGTGGATGCTTGCGAGAGGGGTTAATCATAAGTGGGATGCTTGTCCAAGTAAGGGCGGTACCCAAGCGCCGGTCCACCCACATATCAAACTATCAAAGTAACGAACGTGACTCATATGAACATGATGAAACTAGCATGACAGAAATTCCCGTGTGTCCTCGGGACCGTTTTTCCTCTTATAAGACTTTGTTCAGGCTTGTCCCTTGCTACAAAAGGGATTGGGCCACTTTGTTGCACCGTTGCTACTACTTTTTACTTGTTACTTTTCACATGTTACTTTTCACCTCACTACACCATCACTTGTTACCGCTACTTTTAGTGCTTGCAGTTATTACCTTGCTGAAAACCGTTTATCAGAGCCTTCTGCTCCTCCTTGGGTTCGACACTCTTGCTTATCGAAAGGACTATGATTGATCCCCTATGATTGTGGGTCATCAAGACACTTTTCTGGCGTTGTTGCCGGGGAGTGAAGCACCTTTGGTAAGTGGAATTTGGTAAGGAAACATTTATATATTGTGCTGAAATTTATTGTCACTTGTCACTATGGAAACTGTTCCTTTGAGGAATTTGTTTGGGGTATCTTCACCACGAACGGAAGTACGATGGGTTTCTCCTCAACATGAGGTACCTACTGAAAATATCTTTTACGAAATTCCTTTGGGTATGCTTGAGAAACTGTTGGCTTATCCTCTTACAGGAGATGGATCATCACATCCAGACTTGCATCTAATCCATGTAGATGAAGTTTGTGGTTTATTTAAGCTTGCAGGTTTGCCCGAGGATGAGGTAAATAAGAAATTATTTCCTTTATCTTTGAAGGATAAGGCGTTGACATGGTATAGGCTATGTGATGATACTGGATCCTGGGACTACAATCGTTTGAAATTGGAATTTCATCAAAAGTTTTATCCTATGCATTTAGTACATCGTGATCGGAATTGTATTTATAACTTTTGGCCTCGTGACAGGGAAAGCATAGATCAAGCTTGGGGGAGGCTTAAATCAATGTTATATTCATGCCCCAATCATGAGCTCTCGAGAGAAATTATCACTCAAAACTTTTATGCTCGGCTTTCTCATGAAGATCGTACCATGCTTGACACTTCTTGTACCGGTTCTTTTATGAATAAGGATATTGACCACAAGTGGAATTTATTGGAAAGAATCAAACATAACACTGAAGATTGGGAGCTTGAAGAAGGTAAGGAGTCAGGTATGAATTTCCAGTTTGATTGCGTTAAATCTTTTGTTGAAACAAACACTTCTAGAGATTTTAGCGCTAAGTATGGACTTGACCCTGAGATAGTAGCTTCTCTATGTGAATCTTTTGCTGCTCATGTTGAACTTCCCAAAGAGAAGTGGTTTAAGTATCATCCCCCTGTAGAAGTCAACATAGTTAAACCCAATCTAGTTGAAGAGAAAGTCATTGCCTCTAATGATCCTATTGTTCCTTGTGCCTACACTGAGAAACCACCTTACCCTGCTAGGAAAAAGGATTATTCTAAAGCTCCAACTGTGATACGTAGGGGTTGCATTAGACCACTTGCACCCCCTGAGGAAATTAGAGTTGAACCTAGTGTTGCTATTATCAAAGATCTCTTAACCGAATACATAGACGGGCATGTTATCAAATTCTGTGAGGACTCTGCTAGAATTGCTAAACCTCACGCGAAAGACAAATACGGACATGTAGTTGGCCTGCCCGTTATTTCTTTCAAGATAGGAGATCACTGTTATCATGGTTTATGTGATATGGGCGCTAGTGTTAGTGCAATACCCCGGTCCCTTTATGATGAAATCAAAGATGAGATTGCACCTGCTGAGTCAGAACCCATTGATGTCACTATTACGCTAGCTAATAGAGACACTATCTACCCTGTGGGAATTGTGAGAGACGTAGAAGTCCTCTGTGGTAAGACAAAGTATCCTACTGATATCCTCGTCCTTGCTACTGCACAAGATAGCTTTTGTCCCATCATATTTGGTAGAACCTTTCTCAACACTGTCAATGCTCATATTGATTGCCTTAAACAGACTGTCACTGTTAGTTTCGAGGGTGTGTCTCATGAATTTAACTTCTCCAAGTTTGGAAGACAACCTCATGAAAAAGAGTCGTATGGTAGGGATGAAATCATTGCTCTTGCCTTTATTGTCGTACCTCCTACGGATCCTTTAGAGCAATATGTGCTTGAGCATGAGAATGATATGCATATGGATGAAAGAGATGAGATAGATAAAATTGTTTTAGAACAATATCCTATTCTCAAGAATAATCTGCCTGTTGAACTGCTTGGGGATCCTCCCCCACCAAAGGGTGATCATGTGTTCGAGCTAAAACAGTGACTAGATACACTTAAGTATGCCTATCTTGATGAGAAGGAGATATATCCTGTTATTATTAGTGCTCACCTCTCGAATCACGAAGAGAAGAAGTTGTTAAAAACTCTGAGGAAGCAACGTGCTGCTATTGGATATACTCTTGATGATCTTAAGGGTATTAGTCCCACTCTATGTCAGCACAAGATTAAAACCGATCCTGATTCTAAGACAGTTGCTGATCATCGATGGAGATTAAATCCGAGAAATATTAAAGCTTCTGGAAGCAGGAATCATTTATCCTGTTGCTCATAGTGATTGGGTAAGTCCATTACATTGCATACCTAAGAAGGGAGGTATCACTGTCGTTCCTAATGATAAGAATGAACTAATCCCACAGAGCATTATTACTGGCTATAGGATGGTGATAGACTTCCGGAAACTAAACAAGGCAACCAGGAAAGACCATTATCCTTTGTCGTTTATCGACCAAATGCTAGAAAGGCTATCTAAACACACACACTTCTGCTTTCTAGACGGTTATTCAGGTTTCTCGCAAATACCTGTTGCACAATCTGATCAGGAGAAAACCACTTTCACCTGCCCCTTCAGTACCTTTGCTTATAGACGTATGCCTTTTGGCTTATGAAATGCACCTGCCACCTTTCAAAGATGTATGATGGCAATATTCTCTGACTTTTGTGAAAAGATTGTTGAGGTTTTCATGGATGATTTCTCCATTTACGGTTCTTCCTTTGACGATTGCCTCAGCAACCTTGATCGAGTCTTACAGAGATGCAAAGATACCAACCTCGTCTTGAACTGGGAGAAGTGCCACTTCATGGTTAATGAAGGGATCGTCTTAGGACACAAAATCTGTGAGAAAGGTATTGAAGTTCATAAAGCTAAGGTTGATGCAATTGAGAAAATGCCTTGCCCCATAGATATCAGAGGTATACGAAGTTTCCTAGGTCATGCTGGTTTCTATAGAAGGTTCATTAAAGACTTCTCTAAGATTTCTAGACCTCTTACCAACCTCTTGCAGAAGGATGTTCCATTTGTTTTTTATGAGGATTGTGAGGAAGCTTTCGAAATACTTAAGAAGGCCTTGATAACCGCACATATTGTTCAACCACCTGATTGGAACTTGCCCTTTGAAATCATGTGCGATGCTAGTGATTGTGTTGTTGGTGTTGTTCTAGGACAAAGAGTTGACAAGAAGTTGAATGTCATTCACTACGCTGGTAAAACTCTAGACAGTGCCCAAAGAAACTATGCCACTACGGAGAAGGAATTTTTAGCACTCGTGTTTGCATGTGAAAAGTTCACATCTTATATAGTTGACTCCAAAGTCATTATTCACTCTGATCACGCTGTTATTAAGTACCTCATGGAGAAGAAGGACGTTAAACCTAGGCTAATTAGATGGGTTATCCTGCTACAGGAATTTGATTTGCACGTTGTTGACCGAAAGGGTGCTGATAACCCTGTAGCAGATAACTTGTCTAGGCTAGAGAATGTCCTTGATGACCCATGACCTATTGATGACAGCTTTCCTCATGAGCAATTGAATGTCATCCGTACTTCACATACGCTACTGGAATCAGAAAATTTGCCATATGTTGCTTCTTTGCCGTCTGCTGGCTGATGGCAAAGACACTCTTTGCCATCAGCTATCCAAAACCTGACGGCAAAGAGCAGGCTGATGGAAAACATCCTCTTTGCCATAAGTGTACTCTTTGCCGTCTGCCAGCTGACGGCAGAGCACATGCACGCAGACAGCAAAGAACCCACCCCACACCACCCTCTAACCCATAACGGTCCAAAACTTTGCCGTCAACCTATTACCACTTTGTCGTTGGGTGCAGACGGCAAAGAGGCAACTAGACCTAACGTCGTCAACCCCCACCCCACCCCCTCTCTCTCCCCCATAACGGTTCACCACAGCCCCCTTCTCTCTCCCCGCGCCGCCGCTGGAGCTCGTCTTCCCTTCTCCCCGTGACCCGACACCGGAGCTCGCCCCCTCCTCCTCCCTGCGACCCCCTCCTCCACCACCGTGCCCCTGCTCCACCATCGCCCCCTCCTCTCCGTGCCCCTGCTCCACCACCGCCCTGGTGCCCACTTCCCCGCGACCCCCTCTCATCCACCATTGCGCCACCCCTCGCCCTGGTGCCCTCTCCTCCCCGCGACCCCCTCCTCCACCAGCTCCGACCAGGTCACCCACCGCCCGGACCGTCACCGCCCCGGCTGCCCACTACTAAGCAAGTAGATTTTTTTTCTTTTTTTGCTAATTAATAGATTTAGTGGTATATATAGTTTAGTTGGTAGGTTAGTTAATTAGTAGATTTAGTGGTAGTTTAGTTAGTTGGTAGATTATCTTTAGTTAGTTGGTAGATTTAGTTAGTTAACTAGTAGATTTAGTAGGTAGTTTAGTGGTAGTCTGTTTTGTTAATTAGTGGTAGCTAGATTCTTTTTTAGTTACTTAGTGGTAGATTATGTTTTTGTTATTTTTTTGCTGTTTAGTGTTGTATAGGTTTAGCGATAGGTTTAGTTAGCTTGGTTAGTTAGGTTAGTTAGTTAGTTGACTTAATAGAAAGAAGAGGAAGAAGTAGAAGAACAGGAGGAGGAGAAGAGGAGAGGAGGAGGAGGAGGAGAAGAAGAAGAAGAAGAAGAAGAAGAGGAGAAGAAAAAAACAAGAAGGAGAAGAAGAGAAGAAGAAGAAGAGAAGAAGAGAAGAAGACATAATTAGCCCATTTAGCTCCAAAATGCCATAATAAGTCCAAAATGGCATAAGAACCTTGGTTAGCTCATGAATATTATATTCTTAGCTTGTTTTCCTCTAAAATGACATAATTAGCCCTTATAGCTCCAAAAAGACATAATTAGATAATTTAGCTCCAACAAGAGGAGAAGAGGAGAAGAAATAGGAAAAATGAAAAGAAAGAAGAAGAAGAAGAAGAAGAAGAAGAAGAAGAAGAGAAGAAAAATACCTTCTCCTTCTTCTCCTCCTCCTCCTTCTCCTTCTTCTTGATTTCTTCTTCTTCTCCTCCTCCTCCTCTTTCTTGTCCTCTTTCTTATTCTCCTTACCTTATTTTCCCAAACAATGAGATAATTAGCCCATTTAGCTACAAAATGTCATAAAAACCTTGGTTAGCTCATGAATATTATATTCTTAACTTGTTTTCCTCTGAAATGACATAATTAGCATATTTGTGTTGATCGGGTGGATTTACATGTGATAGTTGTCTCGTCGCTGTGAGGTATGCTATGCAAAGACCTCCCCGTGCGTTGTACGAGCTCCGCCCCTGCATTCGTGGGTCAGTACAAATTTCATCTCCTCCCCGCCCCTTCATTTACTGTGGCTCGGTTTTCGGATGAAACTTTCTAGATTTAGGTAACTAAATTAATTTATCAGTATGCGTGACCAGTATGCGTCTCCCATTCGAAAGGGCGACATCTATAAATATGCATGTCTTTGCATATTTATAACCGCCATCCTTTCGAATGGTCCAACATTATCCATGGACAGCCCGAGTATGTGTAGATTGGGTTCGTTTTCCCGTATATTGTGCTCTGGATCCGATGCGGAATTTCGTCAGTGCCTCCCTGTTGTTCTCCGGATGGACATCCTCTCTGTTTATTGCGGAGACGTGTATCAGGAGAATAGCGGGGAGGTGCTGCCGAAATTTTGCGTTGGATCTGGAGCGGAGCATGGGAAAATGAACCCAATCTACACATACTCGGGTGGGATTAGGACCTATCTTTACCTATTAGCGTGTAGGTTGCCTGGACATAATAAAAATGGCGAACCTGATTAACCGATGAATATAAATGCTAAATTATATATAAATATATTTCTTCTGTCTTTAGTAGCTAGGCAAGATGAGTGATCCTGCGTGGATGTATACCGGTCACCCTAGTCAGAAAGAGATGACGAAAGAATGGTTTGTAAAAACAAAGGAATTTGTGAAAGCCGCATTCGCAAATGGCCAGGAAAGAAACTATTGCCCATGTCCTGGATGCGACAACTATAAAAAGACGACAGAGGCTGTAATGATTAAACACCTGCAGAGGAGGGGTTTTAAGCCTAATTATACGGTGTGGACATTTCATGGTGAGTCTATACAACGCACAAGAGCTGAGGTGGTCCGTCGTCGCACCGACGAGCATGGTACCAGGACCGAAGACATGGTGCAAGACTTTGATGATGCTCGGGATTCGGAAGATGAGATGGGGGAATCTGCAAAGGCCTTTTATGAAATGTTGGAGTCTTCAAAACATCCTCTCCATGAGCACATTGAGCTCTGTCAGCTGGATGCAATTGTACAAGTAATGGCTCTGAAGGCTCAGTTCAACTTGGGAAGAGAATGCTACGACGCGATGATTACACTATTTGGACGCTTCCTACCCAAAGGCCATGTCATGACTGCAAACATGTACCAGTCGGACAAAATACTTCGTGTACTTAAGATGCCCTATGAGAAGATAGATGCATGTGAGAAAGGATGTGTCTTATTTAGGAAGGAGTATGCACACTTGGACTATTGTCCCAATTGCGAGTCTTGCAGGTATATTGTGGTAGACAACGGTATAGGTGAGAAGAGGTAGACCAAAATCACAGTTAGTGTTCTTCGGTATATGCCAATCGTACCAAGACTTCAACGTCTTTTCATGGTCGAAGAGACAGCCAGACAGATGACATGGCACAAATTGGGCAAAAGAACCGAACTAGATGCGGATGGGAATAAGATGGTGGTACACACATCGGATGGGGAAGCGTGGAAACATTTTGATGGATTGCATCAGGATAAAGCGGCAGATCCAAGGAATCCTCGAGTCTGCATCGCCACAGATGGTTTTAATCCCTTCGGCATGACGGCAACCAAATATAGCTGTTGGCCTGTATTTGTCATTCCACTCAATCTCCCCCCCGGACAGATTATGCAAAGAAAGAACATATTTCTGACGTTGATAATTCCAGGTCCAATTATCCGGGGAAGAATATGAATGTGTACCTGCAGCCGCTTAAGGATGAATTGGAAGAAGCTTGGGATAATGGGGTCAAGACATACAATGCCGCTAGAAAACAAAACTTCAAAATGCATGTGTGGTACATGTACTCTATGCATGACTTGCCGGCGTATGCACTATTCTCTGGATGGTGTGTGGATGGAAGGTTCCCGTGCCCCAATGCAAGGCAGCTCTTCAGTTTCATTGGTTGCAGTAGGGTCGGAAGTATTCTTGCTTTGACTTGCATAGACAGTTCATGGATCCTGACCATCAGTTCAGAAAAGACAAGAAGAACTTTACCAAAGGTAAAGTTGTCAAAAACTTGGCACCACCTGCGTTGATAGGCCAACAGATCCTGGATTAGTTAAACGCCCTCGAGCCTGATCCAGAGCATCCAGGGTATTTCAAGGGGTATAATTCAAAACACGCATGGACTCAGAAGCCATCTTCTGGGATCTGCCTTACTTCAAAGACCTCCTTCTTCCACACAATCTCGACAAGATGCACACTGAAAAGAATATCGGAGAGGCTATTTTTGGTACATTGTTCGACATAGATGGGAAGACAAAGGATAATACTAAAGCTAGACTCGATCAAGAGACACTATGTCATAGACCGTTACAAAACATGCGAGAAGGCAAAGGAAAGCAGAAGTGGTCGAAGCCAAAGGCCTGGTTCAATCTTGGAAGGCTAGCTATGAGGGAAATTATCTTGTGGGTCAAAATGCACTTGATGTTCCCCGATGGGTATGCAGCGAATCTAAAGAGGGGAGCGAGTCTTGAAAAATTAAAAATCTTTGGTCTCAAGAGTCATGATTGGAACATATGGCTAGAGCGGGTAATGCCGGTGATGTTACGTGGCTTTATTCCTGAGGATGAATGGCTAGTACTGGTGGAGCTGGGCTATTTCTTCCGTGTTCTTTTTGCGAAATAATTGTCGCCTGGCGTGGTAGAAGACATGGAGGAGTTTGCACCAGAGTTGTTGTGCAAGTTAGAGAAGATCTTTCCACCGGGCTTCTTTAATCCAATGCAGCATTTGATTTTACATCTACCGACCGAGGCAAGATTGGGTGGGCCCGTGCAAGATCATTGGTGCTATGCAACTGAGAGGATGCAGAAGACCCTTCGAGCTAAATGTAAAAATAAGCGTAGAATTGAAGCATCGATGGCTGAGGCATTCATTACTGAGGAGGTGGCAAACTTTGTGACAGCACACTACGAAGCTAAAAATTATCATTTGCATAATCCAAAGCCTCGGCACAATGATGCAGACCCTAAAAAAGGTGGGTCCAACCTCAGCCTATTCAAAGGGAAGCTCGCACCAGCCGGTGCTTCGAAACCAATAACGTTGGATGTCGAAGAATGGCGGAACATTTCGTTCTATATCTTCAACAACCTAACAGAAGTGTGGCCGTACATCGAGTGAGTTCTCGGCACATTTTCCCGTAACTTCTAATTCCTTTGAACTGCTCTTATTCCCTGATATTTGAAACAGCCATTACGTCGCCAAATTCTCGGACGGAGCGGTGATTGAAAATGATTCCGTCGAAGAGTATGAGCTTCTATCAAAGACAGGAGGCGGCTATCCCGGTTTCATCTCTTGGTTCAAACAAACGGTAATTATCAATAATGGACCATTTCATTTCTTGGTCTAACTTGCGGCTAATGCAACAATCGTTTCGTATTAAACTTGTAGGCTAATTCAGAGTCTATGGACACCGAATTGAGACAAGTCGCTAATGGTTTTGACTATAAGGTCCGTTCATTTGAGAAATACAACATCAACGGGTATCTCTTTCGTACCTTTGGCAAAGAGCTATCTATGCCCGACCGGAAATGTACAAATTGTGGTGTCTCTGCTATCGACGAAGGTGTTATCGAGTATTATGGAAGAGTTGAAGCAATTTATGAACTTCAATTCTATGGTGAAAACCCACCAAACGTTGTAGTCTGCAAATGTTATTGGTTCCAGCTGAAGGAGACTAGAAGGACTCATGAACATATAGGACTAGTCGAAATCAATCCAAACACCCATTTAGATGTTCCCGATGTCTATATTACGGCTCAACAGGTGACCCAAGTTTTCTAGCTACCGTGGGCATGCCAAACGGATAAGAATCTGGAAGGTTGGTATGTTGTTTATGAAGTGCCGCCACATGTCAGACCACCTCTCCCAAATGAACGGGATTATGAACCTCACATTAACCCAGACACATATGATGGAGAATTCTTCCAAGAAACACGTCTTTCCAAGAAACGTTTCAAGAACTGCCGTGCTTCACCCAAGAACATGGAAGTAGACAGCGACAATGAATCCGACTTCACCCCTGAGCCGGAACCAGAAGACCTGGAACTCGTAGAGGTTACTGATGCAGATGACCTGTCAATGCTTCACCGATTATAGAAAGGACTTTCACAACTTCACGTCGTTGAACCCGACGAGGACGTCATTCATGAAGACATGCGTGATAGTGATGATGATGATGCATTTATTGATGATGATTATTAGTTTGTAAGATTCACAACTTAAATTATATATATTTTAATCTTTATTATTCATGTACATATTATTATTCATGTCAGTTATTCAATTGTTTTATGTTGTACTAATTTCTTTTAATCTTTATCATGGCAGGTCACCAGGTGTTGAAAGATGGTGGGCGCTGGTCCAGATCGCTCGACGGGTTCTTCCCAGGCGCCCCGCACAAGGGCTGGTACTTCCCTTCCACCCCTATCCCTCCGTAGAGCCTTGGCAGACAGTCTGTCGACACCACCCGTGGGTTCTTCTTCGTCGGCGGCATTGCCCACTGGGAGAGGTGCTGGTCGGGTAGGGAAGAAGGGGAAGGGTACAAGGAGAGGTGGTGGCCGCGGAAGATCCAGGAGGACTGTTGAACCGTCCTCGCCACCACCACCAGCTCATTCACCCGAGCATAGGACTACTATGGTCGACCCGTTTGCGGAGGAGGCTACGGGGACTGCTGTCCAGGAGCTTGGTGTTGACGGGCATTCGTCCCATGAGACTCCGGTCCAGGATCAACCTCGGGTTGAGGTGCATTCGGCCCACGAGACTACGGTTCCGGAGGCTTCACCCGACGTGGAGAGGCTCGGATGGGATGCCTGGCCAGATCGGACTGAGTTGCCGGATTGGACCGAGGGTCCGGGTGGCTCAGGGGGCGGGGATGGCGGGGATGAGTTTACGGATAGTGAGGGCGATGTGCAGGTGGACGGGGCCACCGTGTACAAGTGTGGTAATACACGTCTCTCGGTCGTGCCATCTACCCGCGAGCAGAGGCCGGTGATTAAACCTGAAGGAGATAGGTAAGTACATTTACTCTTTCTTTAGCTTTTGCCTTCAAGTTTGTTCAAATATCTAATGCGTTGACCTTATCATACTGCAGGGGATGGGCACACCCTCGTGGAGTCCGCAAGCCGAACAACGTCCTTGGTGTGCTTTGCCGGACAAATTTCCCGGGGTTTGTCACGTTGCCTAGTGAGGGTCAGGTTCCTACACTAGGATTTTCCTGGGAGCACTACCAAGCTGCGCAGGCCCCGCCGGAGGAGATTATAGATGGTGTCTTGTGCCACACGAGGGCCGAGATGGTGATCAAGAGATTTTGGGTAAATTATCCTTTTACACAATCTAAAATTAATAATACAGCTAATTATTGTATTAATTGGTGTTTTCACGTTTGATTGCAGACCTTCTATAGGTGTGAGGATGGATATGAGGAGGAGGCGGCCAAGGTTCTCGAGGCCGGGTGTAGGCGGTTACTACAGAACTTATGCCACGAGGCTCGGCCGCAGGCTATTCGAGACTACTACACCACGCGTGGTATTAAGAAGTAGAAGAAGGATTGCCGTGGAAAGTTTCTGAAGAAGGAGCAATACATGAAGGTAATTACCTATTCTTAAGTCCTTCTATGTAGTTTTCTTGATTTCATTCATAGGCGTAGCGCTCAAAATTCCTTCTAATAACTTACAGGTGCCCCCGAGATGGTGTGCGGATAAGATGGATTGTTGGGAGGCGTTGGTTGATGAGTGGTGCACAGGCAACTGGCGAGCCGTCCACGACAATGCGAAGGATCGGCGTAGCCAAATGGTTGGTGTGCCACACCATCAAGGCAGCGCCAACTTACTTCAGTTCAGACGAAACTGGGTATGTGATTTGCTTCATGATTCATGCAATTCATTCTTCATGCTAATATTTTGTTCCTCTCTTTTAGGCGCATCACAATAAGACGGAGATGCCACACTTGTACGACCTTTATGGCATGGCCCATACTACCTCGTACAAGAAGGCGAAGGCATTCTCTGAGTCTGACGTGGATGATCCAAATAACTTCACCAACATATCATCCCACCACAAGCTCATGACATACAGGGACACGGGGAAGGCTACGAAAGGGGATGACTTTAACCCGAGCCAGGAACCTTTGGATCCAGAGCTGGTGATGATATCTGGTGGCAGGAGGCCCCATGGCTCGATAGCCATTGGAGATGGGATAATACGTTATCCAGTCACTCTCTCGGAGATCAAGGCGCGCCAGTCGAGCAGCTGTCCTGAGATAATGCGTCGTCCACGGCCAGTCGATCTTGCCATTGAGGATAGTTTTACGAACTCAGAAAACTTTCATCCATTTCATTATGTGTGTCACCATAGATCATTACTGTGGTAACGAAAAATGGTGTTTTAGGCTGCTCTTCAGAAAGAGAGAGCGGCAAACCAGGCTACTCTTGAGAAAGAGAGATTGGCAAGCCAGGCTGCTCTTCACGCTGCTCTTGATGAGAGGGACCAGACCACGGCACGATTGATTGAGGAGGAGAGGGCCCAGAATGAGGCGGGTCAACGGGCACTGTACGAGCTTTTTGTGGTAAGTTTTTTTTCACATTAGCCAAATCATGTGTGTAATGTCTGTTTCATTACTAACTAATATGACCCACTCTTCACGGTCTATGCGAGAAGAGCGGTCAAGTCCCTCCGTCGATGCCCGTCTTCTCTTCGATTGGCACGGTGAGTTTCATTATAAACTAGTATTAATAATTGAGTGTCATCATGCTAACTGAGACATTGCAAAATATCTTTTCTGTAGAATAACTCCAGAGCGGCATCGCACGACCCTTCTCCAGGGTAACCGTCTCCAGACGAAGCCGCCGCGAGCAACCGTGGTGTTTCTCCTCCTTGATGACCACTACGGTAAGTTTCTCTTCTCCTCTTTCATATTCTCCTTGCCTTAATTTCCCGAACAATGACATAATTAGCCCATTTAGCTCCAAAATGCCATAGTAACCTCAAAATGACATAAGAACCTTGGTTAGCTCATGAATATTATATTCTTAGCTTGTTTTCCTCTAAAATGGCATAATTAGCCCATATAGCTCCAAAAAGACCTAATTAGCTAATTGAGCTCCAACAAGAGGAGAAGAGGAGAAGAAATAGGAAAAATGAAAAGAAAGAAGAAGAAGAAGAAGAAGAAGAAGAAGAAGAAGAAGAAGAAGAAGAAGAGAAGAAGGAGAAGGAGGAGGAGGAGGAGGAGGAGAAGGCCAAGGACCTTCTAGTCCTTCTCCTCCTCCTCTTTCTTCTCCTCTTTCATATTCTCCTTGCCTTAATTTCCCCAACAATGACATAATTAGACCATTTAGCTCCGAAAAGACATTATAAGCTCAAAATGGCATAAGAACATTGGTTAGCTCATTAATATTATATACTTAGCTTGTTTTCCTCTAAAATGGGATAATTAGCCCATTTAGCTCCAAAAAGACATAGTTAGCTAATTTAGCTCCAAGAAGAGGAGAAGAGGAGAAATGAAAAGGAAGAACAAAAAGAAGAAGAGAAAGAGAAGAGAAGGAGAAGGAGAAGAAGGATGAGGAGAAGAAGAAGAGAAGAAGGAGAAGGAGGAGGAGGAGGAGGAGGAGGAGGAGAAGGAGGAGAAGGCCAAGGACCTTGTAGTCCTTCTCCTCCTCCTCCTCCTCCTCCTCCTTCTCCTTCTCCTCCTTCTTCTTTATTTCTTCTTCTTCTTCTCCTCCTCCTCTTTCTTCTCCTCTTTCATATTATCCTTGCCTTAATTTCCCCAACAATGACATAATTAGCCCATTTCGCTCCAAAAAGACATTATAAGCTCAAAATGGCATAAGAACCTAGGTTAGCTCATTAATATTATATACTTAGCTTGTTTTCCTCTAAAATGGGATAATTAGCCCATTTAGCTCCAAAAAGACATAGTTAACTAATTTAGCTCCAAGAAGAGGAGAAGAGGAGAAATGAAAAGGAAGAACAAAAAGAAGAAGAGAAAGAGAAGAGAAGGAGAAGGAGAAGAAGGAGGAGGAGAAGAAGAAGAGAAGAAGGAGAAGGAGGAGGAGGAGGAGGAGGAGAAGGAGGAGAAGGCCAAGGACCTTCTAGTCCTTATCCTCCTCCTCCTCCTTCTCCAACTTCTTCTTTATTTCTTCTTCTTCTCCTCCTCCTCCTCTTTCTTCTCCTATTTCATATTCTCCTTGCCATAATTTCCCCAAAAATGACATAATTAGCCCATTTAGCTCCAAAAAGACATTATAAGCTCAAAATGGCATAAGAACCTTAGTTAGCTCATTAATATTATATACTTAGCTTGTTTTCCTCTGAAATGGGACAATTAGCCCATTTAGCTCCAAAAAGACATAGTTAGCTAATTTAGCTCCAAGAAGAGGAGAAGAGGAGAAATGAAAAGGAAGAACAAAAATAAGAAGAGAAAGAGAAGAGAAGGAGAAGGAGAAGAAGGAGGAGGAGAAGAAGAAGAGAAGAATGAGAAGGAGGAGGAGGAGAAGGCCAAGGACCTTCTAGTCCTTCTCCTCCTCCTCCTCCTTCTCCTCCTTCTTCTTTAATTCTTCTTCTTCTCCTCCTCCTCCTCTTTCTTCTCCTCTTTCATATTCTGCTTACCTTAATTTCCCCAACAATGACATAATTAGTCCATTTAGCTCCAAAAAGACATTATAAGCTCAAAATGGCATAAGAACCTTGGTTAGCTCATTAATATTATATACTTAGCTTGTTTTCCTCTATAATGACATAATTAGCCCATTTAGCTCCAAAAAGACATAGTTAGATAATTTAGCTCCAAGAAGAGGAGAAGAGGAGAAATGAAAAGGAAGAACAAAAAGAAGAAGAGAAAGAGAAGAGAAGGAGAATGAGAAGAAGGAGGAGGAGAAGAAGAAGAGAAGAAGGAGAAGGAGGAGGAGGAGAAGGCCAAGGACCTTCTAGTCCTTCTCCTCCTCCTCATCCTTCTCCTCCTTCTTATTTATTTCTTCTTCTCCTCCTCCTCCTCTTTATTCTCCTCTTTCATATTCTCCTTGCCTTAATTTCCCCAGCAATGACATAATTAGCTTATTTAGCTCCAAAAAGACATTATAAGCTCAAAATGGCATAAGAACCTTGGTTAGCTCATTAATATTATATACTTAGCTTGTTTTCCTCTATAATGACATAATTAGCCCATTTAGCTCCAAAAAGACATAGTTAGCTAATTTAGCTCCAAGAAGAGGAGAAGAGGAGAAATGAAAAGGAAGAACAAAAAGAAGAAGAGAAAGAGAAGAGAAGGAGAAGGAGAAGAAGGAGGAGGAGAAGAAGAAGAGAAGAAGGAGAAGGAGGAGGAGGAGAAGGAGGAGAAGGCCAAGGACCTTCTAGTCCTTCTGCTCCTCCTCCTCCTTCTCCTCCTTCTTCTTTATTTCTTCTTCTTCTCCTCCTCCTCCTCCTCTTTCTTCTCCTCTTTCATATTCTCCTTGCCTTAATTTCCCCAACAATTACATAATTAGCCCATTTAGCTCCAAAAAGACATTATAAGCTCAAAATGGCATAAGAACCTTGGTTAGCTCATTAATATTGTATACTTAGCTTGTTTTCCTCTATAATGGCATAATTAGCCCACTTAGCTCCAAAAAGACATATCTAGCTAATTTAGCTCCAAGAAGAGGAGAAGAGGAGAAATGAAAAGGAAGAACAAAAAGAATAATAGAAAGAGAAGAGAAGGAGAAGGAGAAGAAGGAGGAGGATAAGAAGAAGAAGGAGAAGGAGAAGGAGGAGAAGGAGCCCTCCTTATTCTCCTTCTTCTTCCCTCCTTCTTCTCCTCTTCTTCTCCTTCTTCTTCTCATATTCTCCTCCTCCTTCTCCTTCTCCTTCTCCTCATCCTCCTCCTCCTCCTCCTTATTCTTGTTTTTTCTTCTCCTTCTTCTCTTCTTGCTTCTTCTCTTTTTTCTTCAATTTAGCTTATTTGTCATATATATGTTGTTGTTCTTCTTCTTTTGACTTTCTTATTCCCATTTTGCAGATTGGATGTACTACATGCATGGAAGCTGGCATTGGAGTGCTTTAGTTCCCGTTTTTATTTGAGTTGATGAACAATGTGGAACTATATGTATATGTATATATGGATGAGCAATATATGTGCAACTATATGTATGTATATATGGATGAAACTTTGTATGTGTTGGTTCTTTTGATATATGGGATGTACGTTGATGAACAAATGGCATTGATGAGCTCTATATGTATATAATATATGTGTTGTGACCTATTTATCATATATGTGCTATGAATTATACATATGTGTTGTGAAATAGAAAAAATAAACAAAAATGTGACAATATAGGCTCTTTGTCGTCTGCCAGCTGATGGCAAAGGCCTTTGCCATCAGCTGACCGATGGCAAAGGTGCCACATGGCACCCAGCTGTGCTCCCTGGGTGTCCATATAGTCTCTTTGTCGTCTGCTTCCTGGGGGGCAGACGACAAAGAAGAGGGCACAGAGGGGGGGAGGAGGGGTAGGCAGACGGCAAAGAGTGGAGGGGGAGGAGGTGGAGGCAGACGGCAAAGAGTGGAGGTGGAGGCAGACGACAAAGAGTGGAGGGGGGAGGAGGTAGAGGCAGACGGCAAATAAGAGGGCGAGGCAGATGGCAAAGCCTCCGTCAGCCCCTAACGGAGGCAACGCATGTCGGCTGCCGTCTCGACCTCTTTGCCGACTGCTCTTATGAAAAGCTGACGGCAAAGCTCTTTGCCATCCGCTTCGGTGAGGCTGACGGCAAAGAAGCTACAATGCCGTCGTAGGCTGACGCAGAATTTTTGCTGACAGGAGTTTTCTTTGTCGTCTGTGTATTACTCTTTGCCGTCTGTGATGGCAGACGGCAAAGAAGCCGATTCCTGTAGTGATAGTGCACCTTGGTATGCTGATTACGCAAACTATATCGTAGCCAAATACATACCACCCAGTTTCACCTACCAGCAAAGGAAGAAATTCTTCTTTGATTTGAGACACTACTTTTGGGATGATCCTCACCTTTATAAGGAAGGAGTAGATGGTGTTATTGGACGTTGTGTGCCTGAACATGAACAGGGACAGATCCTGCAGAAGTGTCATTCCGAGGCCTACGGAGGACACCATGCTGGAGACAGAACTGCTCATAAGGTATTGCAATCAGGTTTCTGTTGTCCCACTCTCTTCAAGGATGCCCGTAAGTTTGTCTTGTCTTGTGACGAATGCCAAAGAATAGGGAACATCAGTAAGCGTCAGGAAATGCCTATGAACTATTCACTTGTCATTGAACCATTTGATGTCTGGGGCTTTGATTATATGGGACCTTTCCCGAGTTCCAATGGGTACACTCACATCTTAGTTGCTATGGATTACGTCACTAAGTGGGTAGAAGCTATCCCCACTAGAAATGTTGATCACCACACTTCTATTAAGATGCTTAAAGAAGTCATTTTCCCAAGATTTGGAGTCCCTAGATATTTGATGACTGATGGAGGTTCACACTTCATTCATGGTGTTTTCTGCAAGATGATCGCTAAGTATGATGTCAACCATAGAGTTGCATCTCCTTATAATCCTCAGTCTAGTGGTCAAGTGGAGTTGAGTAATAGGGAGATCAAATTGATCTTACAAAAGACTGTCAATAGATCTCGAAAGAATTGGTCTAGCAAACTTGACGATGCACTATGGGCTTATAGGACTGCTTATAAGAATCCCATGGGCATGTCGCCGCATAAAATGGTTTACGGTAAGGCATGTCATTTACCTCTTGAGCTGGAACACAAAGCTTATTGGGCAATCAAAGAGCTCAACTTCGATTTCAAACTTGCCGGTGAGACGCGGTTGTTTTATATTAGCTCATTAGATGAATAGAGGGGTCAGGCATATGAGAATGCCAAGTTGTTCAAGGAAAAGGTTAAGAAATGGCACGATAAAAGAATACAAAAACGAGAGTTCAATGTAGGTGATTATGTCCTGCTATACAATTCTCGCCTAAGATTCTTTGCAGGCAAGCTTCTCTCTAAATGGGAAGGTCCCTACGTTGTCGAGGAAGTATATCGTTCCGGTGCCATCAAAATCAATAACACGGAAGGTAATTTTCCTAGAGTGGTAAAAGGGCAAAGAATCTAGCATTATATCTCTGGTACTCCCATAAATGTTGAGACCAATATCATCAATATCATAACTCGAGAGGAGTACATAAGGGATGTCTATCAGCCTGTTTCAGACCCTGAAAACGAAGAGGTATGTGTTTCGGTAAGAAATTGGACTCCGAAACTTTTCCAGTAGGAAATTTTCTCCGTTTTGGAATTTATGGAAAAATATAAAAATAAAAAGCAGTCCGGAGAGCGCACGAGGCGGCCACAAGCTTGGTCGTCGCGGCCTCCCCCCTGACCGCGGCAACAGGGCTTGTGGGCACCTTGTGTGCCTCCCGGACTCCGTTTTCTTGCACAGCACTCCTTCTGGTCCAGAAAAAATCATTATATATACGCCCGTGGGTTTTGATCTCCGTATCATGCAGTTTTCCTCTGTTTTCGTTTCGAGCATGTTTCTGTTACAGATCTAGATCGTCATGACTTTCCCAAAAGCTCCTAAGGACAAGATCTTCGAGAAGGTCATCAATCCTTACCTCGCGGAAGTGTTGCAGCACCCTCAGTCTATCAAGATGAGTGAGGGGATGTTGCACATCCGTGATGTTGAGGGGCCTAAGAAGACCGGAAGCATGGAGACGAGGCTCAAAGCAATGGAGCAACAAGTCTTCAAGTGCCAAGGGATGGTGGAGCGTGGACTCAACGCCAACCACATGATGATCACGGAGTTCACCAATAATCACAAGATGGATTCCATTGACATTGGGAAGCACCTCTCCAGGCTCTATGACAGGGTTGATCAACTCCAGGGCCAGATCTATGACCTGCAGAACCAAAACTGTGAGTATGAGTATAGATTTAAATCAATACGGTTGGGTGCAAATTTGAGGATTTCGGCGACTCGTTCATCCTGCCATGATGGAGCACCTATGCCTTGGAAGACGGAGGATCAAACTCATGTTGCAACTCCACCACCATCACCACCAAAGGAAGACAACTAAGCATTGGTATGGGCAATCCCCTTGGCTTATGCCAAGCTTGGGGGAGTTGCCCTGGTATCGTATCACCTTTATATCTTTTGCTTTTACCTTTGTTTAGTTCTTTCCTTTTCTGTTTTTATTTCTTCTCTTAGTGGAATAAGTCTTTAGTGTTTAGTTTGTGTCTTTCGCCTTGTGTCTCCCCCGATGTATTCAAGCTTGCGAGCTATATAATAAAAAGTATCTTAGTCAAGGGCTTTGTTTTGTGTCGTGATCAAAAGTATGAAAAGAACGATAGCATGAAAGATCATGAGATGATCTTATGGAAAGTGATAGCTTCACATATGACAAGTATGATGATTGAAACTTGTTGAGAATAGACCAACATAGACCCCAGTCATTGTTGCAATTAATAAGATGTAATAAGGAAAGAGAGGTTCACATATAAATATACCATCTTAGACACTTTCTATAATTTCGAGCACTCACCAAACTATTACATGCTTAGAAGTAGATGTTGGACAGGGAAGACAACATAATGAATTATGTTTGCTTGATTCCAAATAATGCTATATGAATAGAGATCCCTTAGCATGTGACGATTGCTTCCACCTCATATTAGCCAAAACTTCCGTACTAAGTAGAAATACTACTTGTGCATCCATAAACCTCCAACCCAGTTTTGCCATGAGTGTCCACCATACCTACCTATGGATTGAATAAGATCCCTCAAGTAAGTTGTCATCGGTATAAGCAATAAAAATTTCTCTCTAATATGTATGATCTATTAGTGTGTGGAAAATAAGCTTTATACGAACCTGTGATGAGGAAGACATAAAAGCGACAGACTGCATAATAAAGTTCTTTATCACAGGAGGCAATATAAAGTGACGTTCCTCCGCACTAAGAGGACACGCATCCAAACCTCAAAAGCGCATGACAACCTCTTTGCCCTTGAAAGAGTCATGGTGGTCTACACCAATTACCTATTCCGTCTTCATCTTGGTGAACGCCATATGCTTTGGAAAGATCTATATTCATATACAAACTCGGAGATGAGTACTTATGCTTTATTATTGTTGACTTTACCCTTGAGGTAAATGGTTGGGAGGCAAAACTATAAGCCCCTATCTTTCTCTGTGTCCAACTGAAACTTTGATACCATGAGTACCACGCGAGTTGTAACAATTGTGGAAAACAAAAGTGATGATTGAGTATGTGGATTTGCTTTACAAGCTCTTATTTGACTCTTTCTGATGATATGATAAATTGCAATTGCTTCAATGACTATGGACTGTTGTTGGCTACTTCACGGTAAGGCTTTTGTTTCATACTTTGCTTTGTGAAGGAATTGTTACTTTCCCATAAGAATCTTTATGATGTACTGTTGTTCTATGTGTGATCATGATGCCCTCATGTCCGTATTATGTTTTATCGACACCTTCATCCCTAAACATGTGGACATGTTATGGGACTTGGTTTTCGCTTGAGGACAAGCGAGGTCTAAGCTTGGGGGAGTTGATACGTCCATTTTGCATCATGCTTTCATGTTGATATTTATCGATTTTTGGACTGTTATTATACTTTGTGGTGTCATACTTATGCCTTTTCTCTCTTATTTTGCAAGGTTTATTTGAAGAGGGAGAATACCGGCAGCTGGAATTCTGGACTGGAAAAGGAGAAAGTCTGAATCCTCTATTCTGCGCAACTCCAAATGCCTTGAAAATCAATGTGGAATTTTTTGGGAATATATAAAAAATATTGGGCGAAAGAAGTGCCACAAGGGAGCTGCCAGGGCCCACAAGCCTGGTGGCCGCGGCCTACCCCCTGGCCGCGGCAACAGGGCTTGTGGGCACCCTGGTGGCCCACTGGCCCCCCTCTTTTACTATATGAAGGGTTTTGTCCGGAAAAAAAATCAGGGTGGAGCTTTTTCGTGGATTATACGCCGCCACGAGGCGGAACTTGAGCAGAACCAATCTAGAGCTCCGGCAGGACGATCCTGCCGGGGAAACTTCCCTCCAGAGGGGGAAATCGTCGCCATCGTCATCACCAACACTCCTCTCGTCAGAGGGGAGTCATCTCCATCAACATCTTCATCAGCACCATCTCCTCTCCAAACCCTAGTTCATCTCTTGTAACCAACCTCCGTCTAGCGACTCCGATTGGTACTTGTAAGGTTGCTAGTAGTGTTGATCACTCTTTGTAGTTGATGCTAGTTGGATTACTTGGTGGAAGAGTTTATGTTCAGATCCTTGATGCTACTCATTACACCTCTGATCATGATTATGATTATGCTTTGTGAGTAGTTACTTTTGTTCGTGAGGACATGGGATAAGTCATGCTAATAATAGTCATGTCAATTTGGTATTTGTTCGGTATTTTGATATGTTGTATGTTGTTTTTCCTCTAGTCGTGTTATGTGAATGTCGACTACATAACAATTCACCATATTTGGGCCTAGAGGAAGGCATTGGGGAGTAGTAAGTAGATGATGGGTCGCTAGAGTGACAGAAGGTTAAACCCCAGTCTATGCGTTGCTTCGTAAGGGGCTAATTTGGATCCACTAGTTTAATGCTATGGTTAGATGTTGTCTTAATTCTTCTTTTGTAGTTCCGGATGCTTGCGAGAGGGGTTAATCATAAGTGGGATGCTTGTCCAAGTAAGGGCAGTACCCAAGCGCCGGTCCACCCACATATCAAACTATCAAAGTAACGAACGCGAATCATATGAACATGATGAAACTAGCATGACAGAAATTCCCGTGTGTCCTCGGGAGCGTTTTTCCTCCTATAAGACTTTGTTCAGGCTTGTACCTTGCTAGAAAAGGGATTGGGCCACTTTGCTGCACCGTTGCTACTACTTGTTACTTGTTACTTTTCACCTACTACTTTTCACCTACTTTTAGTGCTTGCAGTTATTACCTTGCTGAAAACCGTTTATCAGAGCCTTCTGCTCCTCGTTGGGTTCGACACTCTTACTTATCGAAAGGACTACGATGATCCCCTATACTTGATGACCCACAAGTATCGGATTGGAAAGTGGAGTCCTTCTCTTCCTTCCCACCTCCCCTTTTTTTTCTTTCTCTTTGGTTTTCTTCTCTTGGTGCCAAGGCCATCTTGGGCTGTCCCACCAGCCCACTAAGGGCTGGTGCGCCACCCCTAAGGACATTGGTCTTCCTCCGGGTGGGTTGCCCCCCTCCCAGTGAACTTCTGGAAGCCATTCGTCGATCCCGGTACAATGTCGGTAATGCCCGAAAACCTTCCGGTAACCAAATGAAACCATCCTACATATCAATCTTCATTTACGGACCATTCCGGAAACCCTCGTGACGTCTGTGATCTCATCCGGGACTCCGAACAACATTTGGTAACCACACATATAACTCAACTATACTAAAACATCATCAAACCTTAAGTGTGCAGACCCTGCGGGTTCGAGAACTATGTAGACATGCCCCGAGGCACTCCTCGGTCAATACTCAATAGCGGGACTTGGATGCCCATATTGGATCCTACATATTCTCCGAAGATCTTATCGGTTGAACCTCAGTGTCAAGGATTCATATTATCACGTATGTCATTCCCTTTGTCCTTCGGTATATTACTTGCCCGAGGTTTGATCATCGGTATCCGCATATCTATTTCAATCTCGTTATCGGCAAGTCTCTTTACTCGTTCTATAATACAAGATCCCGTGACTTACACTTAGTCACATTGCTTGCAAGGCTTGTGTGTGATGTTGTATTATCGAGTGGGCACCGAGATACCTCTCCGTCACATGGAGTGACAAATCCCAAATCCATACTAACTCAACGGACACCTTCAGAGATACCTGTAGAACACATTTATAGTCACCCAGTTCCGTTGTGACGTTTGATGCACACAAGGTATTCATTCGGTGCCGGTGAGTTATATGATCTCATGGTCATAGGAACAAATACTTGACACGGAGAAAACAATAGCAATAAAACGACACGATCAATATGCTACCTTCATAGTTTGGGTCTAGTCCATCACATGATTCTCCTAATAATGTGATCCAATTATCAAGTGACAACACTTGCATATAGTCAGAAAACCTTGACTATCATTGATCAACTGGCTAGCCAACTAGAGGCTTTCTAGGGACATTGTTTTGTCTATGTATCCACACATGTATCTATTTTTTCATTCAATACAATTATAGCATGGATAATAAATGATTATCTTTAAGCAGGAAATATAATAATAACTATTTAACATTGCCTCTAGGGCATATTTCCAACAGTCTCCCACTTGTACTAGAGTCAATCATCTAGTCCTCACATGGCCATGCGATTTACATTGTAATAAATCGAACACCCATACAGTTCTTGTGTTGATCATGTTTTGCCCGTGGAGGAGGTTTAGTCAGCGGGTCTCCTGCATTTAGATCCATGTGCACTTTGCAAATATTCACGTCCTCTCCTTCGACATAGTCGCAGATGAGGTTGAAGCATCGTTTGATGTGTCTGGTCTTCTTGTGAAACCTTAGTTCCTTTGCTAAGGCAATGGCACCAGTGTTGTCACATAACAGAGTTATTGGATTTCGTGCGCTCGGCACAACTCCAACATCTGTCATGAACTGCTTCATCCAGACACCCTCCTTTGCTACCTCTAAGGCAGCCATGTACTCCGCTTCACATGTAGAATCTGCTACGACGCTCTGCTCCCTCTAGATGGTGGCGCGGGGCAGAGGGAAACCTCTGTCGAGGCAACACCGGTTGAGGAGGAAACTAATGATGATGATCATGAAGCTTCGGATCAAGTTACTATCGGACCTCACAGGTCGACAAGACCACGTACTGCTCCTGAGTGGTACGGGAATTCTGTCTTATCTATAATGTTGCTAGACAACAATGAACCTGCGAATTATGAAGAAGCAATTGTGGGCCCGCATTCCAACAAATGGTTAGAGGCCATGAAGTCCGAGATAGGATCTATGTATGAAAACAAAGTGTGGACTTTGGAATTATTACCTGAAGGTCGCAAGGCTATTCAGAACAAATGGATCTTTAAGAAGAAGACGGACGCGGACGGTAATGTGACCGTTTATAAACCTCGACTTGTGGAAAAGGGTTTTTCTCAAGTTCAAGGAGTTGACTACGATGAGACTTTCTCGCTGGTAGCGATGCTTAAGTCCGTCCAAATCATGTTAGCAATAGCTGCATTTTTCGATTATAAAATCTGGCAGATGGATGTCAAAACGGCGTTCCTTAATGGTTTTCTTAAGGAAGAGTTGTATAGGATGCAACCCGAAGGTTTTGTCGATCCGAAGAATGCTAACAAAGTATGCAAGCTCCAGCGATCCATTTATAGACTGGTGCAAGCATCTCGGAGTTGGAATAAGCGCTTTGATGAGGTGATCAAAGAATTTGGGTCTATACAAGTTGTTGGAGAATCTTGTATTTACAAGAAAGTGAGTGGGAGCTCTGTAGCGTTTCTAATATTATATGTGGATGACATATTGCTGATTGGAAACAATGTGGAGTTTTTAGAGAGCGTAAAAGATTACTTGAACAAATGTTTTTCAATGAAAGACCTAGGAGAAGTTGCTTACATATTAGGCATTAAGATCTATAGGGATAGATCGAGGCGCCTAATAGGACTTTCAAAAAGCACATACCTTGATAAAGTTTTGAAGAAGTTCAAAAAGGAGCAGTCCAAGAAGGGGTTCTTGCCAGTGTTACAAGGTATAAAGTTGAGTAAGACTCAGTGTCCAGTAACTACGGAAGATAGAGAAAAGATGAGTACTGTCCCCTATGCTTCAGCCATAGGGTCTATCATGTATGCAATGTTGTGCACAAGACTGGATGTCAGCCTGGCCATAAGTATGACAGGCAGGCTTCAAAGTAATCCAGGAGTGGATCACTGGACGGCGGTCAAGAATATTCTGAAGTACCTGAAAAGGACTAAGGAAATGTTTATCATTTATGGAGGTGACAAAGAGCTCGTCGTAAAGGGTTACGTTGATGCAAGCTTTGACACTGATCCGGATGACTCTAAGTCTCAAACCGGATACGTATTTATTCTTAATGGGGGTGCGGTAAGCTGGTGCAGTTCCAAGAAAAGCGTCGTAGCAGATTCTACATGTGAAGCGGAGTACAGGGCTGCCTCGGAGGCAGCTAAGGAGGGTGTCTCGATGAAGCAGTTCATGACGGATCTTGGAGTTGTGCCGAGCGCACTAAATCCAATAACGTTGTTTTGTGACAACACTAGTGCCATTGCTTTAGCAAAGGAACCAAGGTTTCACAAGAAGACCAGACACATCAAACGACGCATCAACCTCATCCGCGACTATGTCGAAGGAGAGGACGTAAATATTTGCAAAGTGCACACGGATCTGAATGTTGTAGATCCGCTGACTAAACCTCTTCCATGAGCGAAGCATGATCAACACCAGAACTGTATGGGTGTTAGATTCATTCCAATATAAATCGCATAGCGATGTGAGACTAGATTATTGACTCTAGTGCAAGTGGGAGACTGTTGGAAATATGCCCTGGAGTCAATGATAAAATAGTTATTATTATATTTCCTGTTTCAAGATAATCGTTTATTATCCATGCTATAATTGTATTGAATGAAAGCATAGATACATGTGTGGATATATAGACAAAACAATGTCCCTAGTAAGCCTCTATTTGACTAGCCAGTTGATAAAGGATGGTTAAGGTTTTCTGACCATATGCAAGTGTTGTCACTTGATAACTGGATCACATCATTAGGAGAATGATGTGATGGATAAGACCCAAACTATGAACGTAGCATGTGATCGTGTCATTTTGTTGCTATTGTTTTCTATGTGTCAAGTATTCATTCCTATGACCATGAGATCATATAACTCACTGACACCGGAAGAATACCTTGTGTGTATCAAACGTCACAACGTTACTAGGTGTCTATAAAGGTGCTCTACAGGTATCTCCGAAGGTGTCCATTGAGTTAGCATGGATCAAGACTGGGATTTGTCACTCCGTGTGACGGAGAGGTATCTCGGGGCCCACTCGATAATACAACATCACATATAAGCCTTGCAAGCAGTGTGACTCAAGTGTTAGTCACGGGATCTTGTATTACGAAACGAGTAAAGAACTTGCCGGTGACGAGATTGAAATAGGTATAGGATACCGACGATCAAATCTTGGGCAAGTAACATACCGAAGGACAAAGGGAATGTTATACGGGATTATATGAATCCTTGGCACAGAGGTTCAACCGATAAGATCTTCGTAGAATATGTAGGATCCAATATGTACATCCAGGTCCCGCTGTTGGATATTGACCCCGGAGTGTCTCAGGTCGTGTCTGCATAGTTCTCGAACCCACAGGGTCTGCACACTTAAGGTTCGATGACGTTTTGGTATAGTTGAGTTATAGGTGTTGGTGGCCGAAGGTTGATCGGAGTCCCAGATGAGATCACGTACGTCACGAGGGTTTCCGGAATGGTCCGGAAACAAAGATTGATATATAGGATGGTTTCATTTGGTCTCCGGAAAGATTTTGGGCATTACCGGCAGTGTACCGGGAGTGACGAATGGGTTCCGAGTTTTCACCGGGAGGGTCCCACCCACCCGGGAGAGAGCCTAATAGCCCAAGGGTGGCGCACCAGCCCTTAGTGGGCTGGTGAGGCCATCCCAAATGGGCTATGTCGGCTAAGAATAAAAAACCAAAGAGAAAGAAAAAAAAAAAGAGGGAGGTAGGAAGGAAGGAGGGGACTCCTCCTCCTCCAAACCGAATTGGAGTTGGAGTCCTCCTCCTCCTCTCTTGGCCGGCGCCCTTGGGGCTCCTTTGATCCCCAAGGCTAGCCCCTTCCCTCCTCCTATATATACTAGAGGTTTTAGGGTTTTTGAGACACAACTTTGCCACGTGCAACTCAAACCTCTACTTCGTAGTTCTTCCTCTAGATCGGTTTCGTGTGGAGCTCGGGCGTAGCCCTGCAGGAATATATCATCAACATCATCGGCACGCCGTCACGCTGTCGTAGAACTCGTCTACTTCCCCGCCTCTCTTGCTGGATCAAGAAGGCGGAGATCGTCATCAAGCTCTACGTGTGTTGAACGCGGAGGTGCCGTCCGTTTGGCGCTAGATCAGAACGAATCGTGGGACAACGGTGATTTGAATCACGAAGTTGTTCCACTATGTCAACCGCGTTTCTTAAGGCTTCCCGCTTAGCGATCTACAAGGGTATGTGGATCCGATCTCCCTCTCGTAGATGAACATCACCGCAATAGGTCTTCATGTGCGTAGGAAAAATTTTGTTTCCCATGCAACGTTCCCCAACAATCTTGGGGAGGTCAATGTTCATCAACATCTTCAACAACACCATCTCCTCTCAAAACCCTAGTTCATCTCTTGTGCTCAATCTTGTATCGGAACCTCAGATTGGTACCTTGGGTGTGACTAGTAGTGTTGATTACATCTTGTAGTTGATACTTTATGGTTTATTTTGGTTGAAGATCATATATTCAGTCCAATATTGTAAGTGCATCTAGTGCCCCTTAGTGATTTTGGTGGTTTGAAGACTTATAGGTTAAGTATCTAATGTGTTCATGAGTGTACACAGGATCTATAAGTCACTGAGGAGTTTGAGATATTTGAAGAATATCGACCCCTAAAAATGTATATCTTCGGCTAAAGAAATTGGTCCGAAGCTGAAGAATTGAATCGCGAAGAATTTGCGATGAAATTGATATTCCTCATGAAGATATTGCAATTGAGGAATTCGGTGTGTCCTGAAGAAAATCAATCTGAAAACTTTGAAGCATGAAGATTTATCCTTTCTGTTTTATTTTCTTCACACTTGAGTAATAGGAACACCGTACTGTGAAAGGGGGTCGAGGTAACACATTGGAATGACTTTCCTCATGATGCTCAACCCAAGCCTAATCCTACCAAAACCCTCAAGTGAGGAATATGAGAGACATGAGGACTCTCACAGTTGAGGGTCCCGACCGTTATCGATAGCCACGCCACATCATTGGTCTTATCCACACCAAGGGTCATATTATTTAAGGGCATTAATCTCAAATCATGTCAGGATGCTCCCAGGCTATAAATAGCCGCCCCCACAACCATAAGTTGGTTGGCTGCTCCGTTAGAAACTGACACTTGTCATAAGAGCAACCCAAATTCCTCAGAGTCTTCGAGAGTAATTCATCAGTGAGGAAATACCTCAAACACCAAACCACAAACTGAAACCAGGTGATTGAGCATCACTAAAGAAGTTGTTCCTGTGTGGGATTGAAGCCTTTTACCTTTGAGGACTGTGCATCCTCCAGACGGTTAGGCGTCATGGTCTAGAGCAATCCAGCAGTCAATTGTGGATCGCCAGGTGACCAAGTTTGTGAGGGTTTGGAAGTCTGCCCTAAAGACTTACCACGAGTGTTGGGCGAGGACTGTGTGTTCTTAGCCCAAGGAGAATACGGTAGGGACTGTTTGTCCCGGGACTGTGTGTCCTTTGTTTTCAATACCAAGCCGCTCCAAACCAGATGTACAACTGTCACAGCAGTTGGAACTGGGTCATCAACCACTGTCTTCACTGTGAAACGGGTTCTATTTCCTCAACTCTTTATATTCCTCAGATTGTGTGTTGATTATTTTCACTGTCACTGTTTGAAGAATTTGCTGAAGACTTTCTCTGAAATTCCTCAACCCCAAATTCTTCAGGCAAGTTAATCCTCATCTCTTTTGTGCGTGCCTGCATACTGTGCAAACTGTTTTCATATTCTTCATCCTGAAAAATTGTTGTAGTGAAACTTTGACTCCTGATCTTTACTGTTTCCGCTTTAAGTTAGTCATGAGTGAGGAATTTCCTCAATAGTTATTTCCTCAATGATGAAATTCTAAAAATCTCCTATTCACCCCCCCCCTCTAGTCGATATAACGCACTTTCAATTGGTATTAGAGCAAGGTACCCCTTGTTCTGTGTGATTTTGGTTTAACCACCTGGAGTTTTAGTTATGTCGACTGCAGGCATGATTAAGGTTACTGCAGCATGTCCTACTTTCAAAGCAAAGGACTTTCCCTTCTGGAAGACCAAGATGCAGATGCATCTACAAGCTATTGACAATGATCTCTGGTATATTGTGGAACATGGCGTCCCCATCATCTCTGCTTCTATCTCTGCTGGTGATGTGAAGAAATTCAAGCAACTTGATTCTCAAGCGAAGAATATAATTTTGGCCATCTGAGCAAAGGCCAATATGGCAGAGTGAGTGCTTTGGGCTCAGCGAAACTTATCTGGCAAAGGTTGTCCAAAGTTAATGAAGGAGTATCAACCCAGCATGATTCTCGTGTTGATGTTCTTCGCAATCTCTTCAATCGCTTCAAGAGGTTTGACAATGAAAGCTGCCAAGATACCTTTGATCGCCTCACTGACATATCAAATGAACTGCAAGTAGTGGGAGCTCGAGACATTACTGACCACGAAGTTGTGAAGAAACTGCTAAGATCTTTAGATTCTTCATTTGATACTTTAGTTCTGATGATTCAAGAAAGACCAGACTACAAGATGCTTGATCCAGCTGATATACTCGAAAGACTCAATACTCATGAATTCCAGCAAGAAGAAAAGAGAGATCTATATGGAACAAGCTATTCTAGACCACGTGCACTGAAGTCCAAAGCAATTTCCTCATCTGAAGAAGAAGACTCGGATGGTAGCATTGGTGATCCTGAAGAATTTGGACAGGAGCTTGCAATGCTCGTGAGGAAATTCCAGAGGTTTACACGATGTGGCCAGTTCGACAAATCTTCAAGAAGAGATATGAGGAAATCAGAATCTTCGTCTGAGGACTACAAGAAAAGAACCTGCCACAAATGCAAGAAATCAGGTCACTACATTGCTAATTGTCCTCGTTGGGGAAAGGAATCAAAGAAGAAGAAATACAAGGATGAAAGTTCTGATGACTCGAAGAAAAAGAAGAAACCTTCAAAATCCTCATCATCAAAGTCCTCATCGCACAAGAAGACTAGTTTCAGAAAGGCTCGGGCACTTATTGGCAGGGAAATGGATTCCGAGGCAGAATCCGAGGAATGTGATGAAGAGGAGGGTTCTGATGAAGACTCGGAATCCGGATAGGCTAGTCTTGCATTTGCAACCACATTCGTCAGCAAGTCAATCTTCAACCTTGAAGAAAATACTAACACCATCCACACTGATGACTATGCTGATGACTTCGCTCCAACCTATTGCTTCATGGCAAAAGGTTCAAAGGTACCGAATGATGCTTCCTCCTCTGATTCAAGTGACTGTGAACCTGATGATTATAAAAAACCCAGTTACAGTAAACTTGCTCTCATTGCCACTAAACAACAAATTGCCTTGGAAAAGCTTCAAAAACTGCTAGATAGAAGCGATGATCTGTTGAATGATGAAATGAATCTTACCCAAATCCTCACTGAAGATTTGAAAAGTATTAAGTCTAGATTTGATAATCTTCAAGATCGTCATGATACACTCCTCGCTGATCATGAGAAACTTTCCTATGAATTTCTTCAAAGGAAGCTTGATCTAAAGAAGTTGAGGATTTCTCATGATGATCTTCGTATGGAAAATGATTCATTACTAGCTCAACATATCAGTGCTGCTCAAGCTGAATTCATTCCTCCATGTCTTAAATGCATTGAACATGAAACTACTAATTCTTCACCAGAATCATCAAATGCTTCAATTGCTACAAATTCTTCAACTGCTCATGTAGTGTCAAATTCCTCACTTGAGGAAAACACAAATGTCACTCATGAAAATGCAGGGTTGAAGGAATTGTATGTGACAGGCATATACAAAAGTCTCAAAAGACATCAAACCCTTTGTGATGTGCTCGAAAAGCAGATCTTGAACATGAACCCGAGGAAAGAAGGAATTGCCTTTGAGAGGAAATTGAATGCTGATGGATCTTATTGGAAACCTGAGAAGTATCCCAAAACCTCATGGGTTGCTGCTACTGGGCCTCCTTTTGATCCATCCAATCTAACTGGCTTTTCATGTGAATTATCCTATTCCTCAGATGAGTCATTTGACTCCAACTATAAACTGTTCAAAAATCAATCTGGTGAAGTATTTGCTCGATATGTTGGAACTAACTGCAGGAATGGCCCTCCCCTGAGGAAAATCTAGGTTCCCAAAAGTTGTCTTGAAAATCTTCAGGTGAATGTCCTCATGACACCACCGAAGGATTGAACCCCAGATCAAAGTCCTCAGGAGGACCAAAGTCTTCAAGAAGATCAAAATCCTCAACTGGTCAAAACTATGCTCGTACCCGTGCTAATGATTCTAACATGCAGGGAAACTACAAGGAATATGAATATGAGCGTTATTCTTCAAATCATTATGTTCATAAATCCGCAAACCAGTTCTCTGCATATGAATATAAGTACTTTAATGTGACAGCCCGATGCCGACGCCCCAGAAGATTCCCCTTTTCTTTCCGTTTTCGTCGTGTGTCTATTTTCTTTTGTCGCATCATCATCGCATCATGCGCATCATCAGCATTGCATCGGCATCTCCGTGCCGCCAGTTTTCAAACTTGCATCCGTTGTTAGTTGTCGGTTCGCGTCGTTGTCCGTTCCGAGCCCGACCGCACACGCACGCGCCCGCGGCATCGTCGAAACCCTGTTTTTAAAATGCATTTAAAACTTTCTCTGATCAGGGTGAAACTTGTCATGCGGTCGTAGTTAGTTATAGCCAGGCCGCCTGTCGAATTTCGTCGCGATCGGAGACCGTCTGGTACCCGAACGGTCGATCGTAGCGGCACCGTATTCGGTCTACCATCGGACGTCTGTCGGTGTTTTAAAATTCGTTGCCGCACCGCCCGTTCTCCCTCTCGTCTCCGGATATCCCTTCTACATGGCCTCGTAACCATTCCCGCGTTCGGAATCGTCCGAATCCGACCGCACGGTTGAAACCGGGGCAAAAAACTGCTAAACCTAGCCCCCTCTTTGCCTATAAATAGACCCACCTGTGCATTTTTAGTCAGCCTCTCCCTAATCCCTCCTCGTTTTCCGCGCCACCCCACCAAACCCTAGCCTCCCTGCCTCCCTCCTCCAGCCGTCGGCCCGCCCGGGCCCGAACCAAGCCCGTCGAAGCCCATCTGGGCCCGACCCCGAGTTCCCCGGCTGCACCTCCCATGGCAGCCTCGAGCTCGCCCCGGCACTCCTCTTGCAGAGCTCTCCCTCTTCCCCGGGCACGAGCCCCTGCCTTCCTCGCCGGCCGCCGCATCTCCGCGCGCCAGAGCCGGCCGCCCTCGGAGCCGCACCGCCCCGCCTGCGCGCCTGCCAGGATTCGCCGACCGCCATCTCCAGCGAGCCTTCCCCTGCCCGCGCCCCGCCGCCGATCTCCCTGGCCGACCGCCGCCTCGAGCCGCCACCACCGGGAACGGAGCCCCGGTGGCCGGATCCATCAGCCGTCGCCCATCCCTCGCAGATCCCCCTCGCCTGCTGAGCCCCTTTGCCGGCGACCTTCCCGGCCGCCACCAGCAGCTCCCGGTTGGGAGGAGCACGACGAGCAGGGGGCTCGCTCGCCAACCGCCCCGCGTTGACCGCTGCGGCCCAGGGCGCCCAGCAGCCGGCCCAGGCCGCTCCTCCCACGCGGCCCACCTCTCCGGCCTGCCTCGCCCTCTCCCACGTGGGCCACTCCACAACAACCTCCAACCGGCCCAAGTAGCTTCCACCCCGAGGTGAGGTCTTTTCCTCGCCCTGTTTTTTTTCCTGTTGCGCCTCAGGTTCGGCCCGATAGAGCTTAATAGATTTTGTTTTCGTTTAGTTGCATTTCAGGAAAAAAAAACGTATATATAAACGCCCGTAGTTTAATAACCGTAAGTCGGAACGACGCGTATTATATATGGTTTTGTGGTAGTTTCGCGCGTAGAATACGAATTTGAAACATGCATAATTATTTGACATAGTTTTACGTGTCAAACACCTAGTTTAACGTGTTGTCCTATAATGTTTGTGTCCCGTATTATTTTTTCCGCGCGTGTTTGAATAGCCCGTATGCCGTAGCATAAATGCCCATGTTTTAGGAATCATTTTTGCATGTATTTTAGAGCGGTCATAGGTATTTTTGCATGAATGGATTGCCGGTAGTTTATTTTCCTGTATATAGGTTTTTCCCGCATTTATGTGTGGCTATATTTTGTTGGGCAACCCCACACATTTTATATGTTTCCGGGGTAGAAAAATCCCATGGATTTTTCTGTGCAATTAGTTTTAGCATTAGAACAAGTTAGTTCGCGCGATATTTTGCCGTGATGCCCTTTTGTTTAATTCGTAGGATTTGTTCCGTGCTCCGTTTGATTAAGTTGTCAACTAGAGATTTGATCTTGGATGTTTTGTCTAGCCTCTGGTATTTTTAGTTGCAATAGAAATGCATGTTTAGGTGTGTTTTGCTTGCTCTCAAGTTGCTAGAAATAGTGCTGTTTTAGAGGAGCTGAAATATGTCTAAGTCTGGAATCTGATATATTTTGTTGCTGTCTTGTCTTGCTTGCATCTTGTGATATGTAGCTCTTTTGAGGTTGGTCCAATGGAGTTAGTTGTACACCTTGTGTTTCTCTAGCATGCTGTCGATTTTCACGCCATTTGGAGTCCTGTAGCTATAGGTTTTGCTGCTGTCAATATTGCTTCAGATCAAAAACTGCACTTTCATGAGGTGTAATTTTCACTAAGTCTGAAATAGAGTGTGAGATGCCATTTTGTGTCTTCTTTCCCTAGTGATCCATGATGCCATGCTAGTTGTTGTTAGTTGTTCGTAGTAGTGCTTCTTGCCCTCTTTCGTGTCATGCCTTGGTTGATTATATCGGAGTTGTGTAGCTCGTAGTTGTGGGGCATAGAAAATGCTATGTGGCTGATTTTGGCAGATTGTGTAGATTTCTTGTTTTGCTCGTAGTTGTTGAACCGTAGCTCCGATTTGATCGTGTCATACATGAAACTTGCTTAGAATCTCGTGTAGTTTCATTTTATCTTGCTGGTTGTATGTTTTGAAGTGCTCGTGACCGTCGTTGCACACATATTGCATTCATGCCATCATATCTTGCGGTGCTTGTATCTTTTGTTCCGTAGCTCCGTTGGAGATGTTCTTAATGTCTAGTTTGCTTTCCATGACGCGTAGAACCACGTGAACCTATTTATTTTGCTGTTTAATAACTAATTAAATGCATTAGTTCAGATCTGGACAGAATTGTAAATTAACATGTGAGGTCGTCTCGGAGATGCTATATGTCATTTCCGGCCTCATTTAAAATTTCTAGACAGGTAGTTTAATTTCCGCTTCACCTCTTGCATGTTTGACAACATTAATATTGCCGTGTAAATAACCAGGAGTGAACTAAATAATTCATATGTGGAGTTTCGTCAATATGCAACTCGTTGCATATTGAACTTCACTTAATGTGTAGTGTTTGTTTGTCGTGAATTGTCATGCCATGCCTTGCATGTTTTCAGCTTCTCATGCATCATTTGTGTTGTGCATCGTGTGGTGAATTCCGTGTGTTGATTTGTGTTTCCGGTTTGCTTCGTCTCGATAGAGTTCCGCAGCGTGCCGGATTGTGAGGACCCGTTCGACTACGTCGGTTCGTCTGCTTCACGGAGTCATTCTTCTTCCAAGCGGGATCTCAGGCAAGATGACCATTTCCCCAGATACCATTACTATCATTGCCATGCTAGTTTTACCATTTCTACTGATTATGTCTCGTTGCCTACCACATGTTAAATATCAGCCTCTCAACAATGCCATGAAACCTTCAACCTGTTCAACCTAACAAACCACTCATTGGCTATGTTACCGCTTGCTTAACCCTGTGTTAGCGTTGCTAGTTGCAGGTGCAGTTGCTTCCATGTGATAACATGGGTTCCTTGTTATATCACCCTATTAATGCTACTTAATTTAATGCACCTATATACTTGGTAAAAGGTGGAAGGCTCGGCCTTTCTAGCCTGGTGTTTTCTTCCACCTTTGCCCCCTTAGTTTCGGCTACCGGTGTTATGTTCCATAAACGAGCGCTCCTAACACGATCGGGGTTGTTATGGGGACCCCCTTGATAATTCGTTTTAGATTAAGGCTGGTCTGGCAAGGCCCAACATTGGTTTTACATTTTCCCGACATAATAATTTGATAATACTGAAATGCATAGGGAGTTAGCGCTACCCGAGGAGTAATTTTACATAAACAGGAGGGACCAGTGCTGATGGTGTTGGTCCCAAACGGTCTGCCTGCGGGGCCACCGCGAGGAAACTCGAGGTTTGGCACTCATAGCTAGTTCCATCCGTCATGTCCTAAGAACGAGATACGCGGCTCCTATCGGGTTCGTCGACACGTCGGGCGGCCTTGCTGGATTAGTTTTACCTTTGACGAGATATCTTGTGCATCGGGATTCCGGTGATGCTTTGGGTAATCTCAGAGTTGAGGTTTTCCACTAGGAAATCCGACGAGATCGCGAGCTTCGTGATTGAGGATTTCTATGCGGCTTGTGGTAATTTGTGATGCACTAGTTGGAGCACCCCTGCAGGGTTAAATCTTTCGGAAAGCTGTGCCCGCGGTTATGTGGCAACGTGGAAGCTTTGTTTAACACTGGTTCTAGATAACTGAAGTTAACTTAATTAAAACTTGCCAACTGCGTGCGTAACCGTGACTGTCTCTTTCGTGAGTTCCTTCTCCGATCGAGGACACGGTGGGGTTATGTCTGACGTAGGTATGTGTTCAGGATCATTCATTTGATCATCAGTAGTCACGTCCGTTATGCGTAGATCTTCCTCCTCTAATTCTTGTACTCGTAAGTTTAGCCACCAAATATATGCTTAGCCGCTGCTGCAACCTCACCACTTAACCATGCCTCACCCATTAAGCTTTGCTAGTCTTGATACCTTTGGAAATGAGATTGTTGAGTCCCCTGTGGCTCACAGATTACTACAACACCAGTTGCAGGTACAGGTAAAGGTTACTTGACGTGAGCGCGTTGATTGTACATTTGGAGTTGATTCTTATTCTTCTTCTTCTTCATCGATCTAGGATGGGTTCCAGGCCGGCAGCCTGGGATAGCAAGGATGGACGTCGTTCTTCTTTTGTCGTTTGTTTTCGTCCGTAGTCGGACCCTGCTCTTACTCTTGATGATTATGTAATGTACTGATGTGACTCTGATGTAGCTTGTGGCGAGTGTAAGCCAATTCTATTATATATCTCTTCTTTTCAGTACATGTACTTGTAACGATATCCATTCTTGCGACACGATGAGATGCGCTTCTATCCTTGACGAGGCCTTCGTTCCAAATTGAGGATAGGGTCGCATATTGGGCGTGACATTTAACCCCCCTACTGTTAAGAGAAGTGAATTAGCTTCAATGCCCCCCTTCTCATATGGTGCTTGCAGGATGATGAATGCTTTACCACCCCTTCAGATGTGGGTGGTGAAGAAATTGAACTAATCACTTCTGCAGGTCAGGTCTCCAGATGAAAATCATCATCTGAAGAATTTGCTGGAGACCTGAGGAAAATGCTTGATAGGACGCAAGCTAATATTGATGAAATAGAAATATTTCACACATCCTTATAATTCTGTTATGATGAAATTCCTATCTGATGAAATTGATATCATATTCTTCAAGTCTGAAGCATATGAGATGGTAAGCTGTACTAATTCATCTGCAGGATGACAAACCCAAGAGTACTGAGTGGGTTCTTGATAGTGGCTGCACACGTCACATGACTAGTGATAAAAGCTTGCTGATGAATATGCCACTAACTCCATCACCCCTGAAGCAAATCACATATGCTGACAAAGATAAAAGCAAGGTATTTGGAGTTGGCAAAGTGGCTATTTACAAGGATAGGCATATGGACAAAGTGATGCTTGTTGAATCGCTTGGATTTAACCTCATGTCAGTCTCGATGCTTTGTGATCTTGATATGATTGTTATCTTTGGTAGATATAGATGTGTTGTCATCATGGAATCTGACAGATCCAAAGTCTTCGAAGGTGTCAGAAGAGGGGATTTGTACATTGTTGATTTCTCTACAGGTCCTCAACCAGCCACTTGCTTACTAGCAAAAACCTCAAAAGTGTAGCTCAACCTTCTGGCAGCTCCATTCCTCTGGCCATGGACCCAAAAGTCCTCCTCGACTACATCAACATCTGGTATGAGGACCCCAACACTCCACTTGATGATTTGAAGCTTCCCCCAGGCATCAGTCATATGGTGGCCACATTGATCAACGAGGCCAAGTGGAAGGAGCAACAAGCCAAACAGGCCAATGTTGCCAAGCTCAAAAAGGAGAAATTCCTCAGGCAGAATCTCCTCAACCTGACGCCTGATGCACTTGTGTCAACACACGCTGAGTTGAAGACTTTGACAGATAAGTACTCTAAGCTCTCTGACCGTCAAAGTCTCAAAAGAAATTTCATCAAATTTGCCACTAAAGCTATTGACGACTACAACAAGAAGGCTGCCCCTCTTGTACCAACTCCTCAGCCTCTGATTGAAGAACCAGCTGATGAAACTGCTCACGCTGAGGAAATCCCTCAAGGAAGTCGTGCGGATGAACCGGCAATTGAGGAAATCCCCAAGGAAAATCCAGCTGATGACTCTGCTACAGCTGGTGAGACTGACCCTGCTCCAGCTGTTGCTTCAAAGCCAGCTGATGACTCTGCTCCAGGTGGTGCTTCAAAGGCAGCTGATGAAAATGTCTCTGCTGAGAAAACACCTTCACCAAAAGCTTCAAAGGTGAAGAAAATGACTTTGTCTGCATCAGACGTGAAAAAGAACAGGGCTACTAAAAAGGAAGCCAAGAAAAGAAAAGCTTCATCAGTAGAAGAATCCACTGAGGCCAAGCGCCTCAAAGCACTTGAAGAAAATGCTCCTCTGGATCTTGTGCCTCTTAACAGCGCTCCATCTTATGAGATGATTCCCTTCGCAAGCGAAGACCAGGAGCAAGGGGCAGATGAGGAAATGAAGAATGCTGAATCTGACAAACATACTAATGAGGAAATTTGCATTGATGACAGCCCTCAGCCCTCCATTCCTCACGAAGAAACTGTACAAGGATCAGTTGTACCAGCTAATGAATCTGGCTCCGTCACCAAGAAAGTTGAGGAAGAACAAAGTGAAAATCCTCAGCGTGATGAAAGTCGCATTCCTGAGCAACATCCTCAACCTGAGGATCAGGCTGATCCAACTCCTCCTCCCCCTAAGCAAAACCCTCAAGCTGAGGCTCAGGATGAACCTATTCCTCCTCCTAAGCAAAACCCCCAACAGGATGCTCCGGTTGACGACATTCCTCAGCCTGAAGCTCAACAAGAGCACATTCCTCAGCATGAAGCTCAACCAGAGCATGTTCCTCAGCCTGAAGCTCAAGCTGATGAAATTCCTCACCATGAGGACCATGCTGAGGAAAATGCACCAGACCCATACAATGCCTTCGTCGTCCTCAACCCAGAGTCTGCAATAGTTGTCTCCCCTCAAGTCCAGCCGCAAAATCTTCAGCCAATGCAGCGTCAGCCGTTCTCCAAGCGGCCAAAGTTTCAAAAGGAGTCCTTCTTTGAAGAACGCATGTTCTTCATCGGAGAAAATCCCTATGACAAGCCTCGCATCAGGCATCTGAAGTTTTGGACAAGGACACAACACAACTACTATGCCTCTGTGCTGTGTGGAAGAAACAAGATTTTCCAGCACAAGCATATTCCTCACGTTGAGCTTGAAGGAATACCATGCTTTGCTCCAGTCCTCAACGTCCTTTTTGAAGCTGGACTCCTCCCAATGTGCTCGGATATCTGTGATTGGAATAGTGAGCTTATTCTTCAATTTTATGCAACTCTTCACATATCAGGAGATCCAACAGACATCAACACATGGGTGCTAGATTGGATGACGCAAACCACACACTTCAAGGCTCCTGCCATTGAGCTACTGCGTGAACTACCAGTATCAATTCCCTCAGAGCAGGCCGTGAGGCTTTATGATGAATGTGAGCTGCCTAACAAGCTGATGGATGTCCTCATGAAGCCTTTGGCTAAGGAGCAACCACCAAGAACAACCTTCCTGATCCATGAGCTCAAATATGAACCCAGAACGGTTTACAGAATCCTCTGTAGCGTTCTTGCGCCAATCAAGGGCCATGATGATGAAGAAGATGTCGTAGGCATCATGAAGAATATCCTCTTCAACATCATACATGGTATTCCCATCAACATTCATGATTTCTTCTTGAGGACTTTGGCCGAGAATGCAATGTCTCCTTTTGACCACAAGATATATGCTCCATTGATCATGAGATTCATCAGAACAAGGTCAGGCATCAATTATCACGCTGATTTCAACAACCATGTCGGTTATATGCCTCCTATAAGGGTCAACAAGAAGACTTTCGAGCCTGTTGAAGGAAAAGGCAAGTCCGTTATTGATGAAGGCAGTCGGCCCCTTGATGGCCAGTTCAGAGAGACCAAAGCTTATTCTTCATGGGATGATACTGAAACCCATCCTCCAACTCATGTTGCTCCTAGGGTGATGAATACCAGAGAGCTTCTTCTCAGTCTTCACCAGAAGGTGGATCGGAATCACAAGTGGGTCAAACGCCAGTTTGGCGCCATTGTGAAAACCCTCAATGAAACGCAGAATGTTGTGAAGCTTCACCATTATTATCTTCATGAGGTTTTCGATCGCACCTGGGCTACACTAGCTCATCTAAAGACTCCGGCAGAACTTGAAGAACTGGAGTTTGTGCGGGACTTCGACTGGTCGTGGCCACCAAAGAAGAAATCCAGGCCAATTCCAGTTCCAGACCTTGAGGACAATTCTTTTTCTTCATTCCGCACTGCCGAATCTGATGAAGAACAACAAGACGCTGCCACCGGTCCAAGAAGGAAGACTGCTCCCAAGAATCCTCACGCGTCTTCATGAACCGCCAAGGAGTGAAAGTCTTCACGGGCGTTAGTCCTCAGTTTGTCCCTTTTTGTCACTTGATGACAAAGGGGGAGAAATTTGAGAGTTAGTCTTCACGTGGGATATTTTGGGGGCTTATAAACTTTATTTAAGTTACAAACTCTTGGCTCTTCTGAAGTGTTTTATGTAATGAGTTGTAACTTAAGCCCGATGGTACTCTGACGCTTTTGAATGTTTTTCTTCACATGCTTATTCCTCAAAATTTTAATGCATGCATGCTGGAATTCGTCAGATACCATTTGTCATCATGCATCCTCAATTTCTTCATACTATATGTCGTATGTATGCATGATTTACAAGACTCAGGGGGACATCTCCATGATATAAATCATCAATGTGCATTTGCTGTGAAAAGCAAAATCCTCAAGATATGCACATCTTCAGGGGGAGTCTCTGTGAATCATGATTTCAAATTCCTCAAATGAGTATTTACACTTCATATTTTTATCCCTGTTGAAGACTTAACCTAATTGTCATCAACCACCAAAAGGGGGAGATTGTAAGTGCATCTAGTGCCACTTAGTGATTTTGAAGGTTTGAAGACTTATAGGTTAAGTATCTAATGTGTTCATGAGTGTACACAGGATCTATAAGTCGCTGAGGAGTTTGAGATATTTGAAGAATATCGACCCCTAAAAATGTATATCTTCGGCTGAAGAAATTGGACTGAAGTTGAAGAATTGAATCGCGAAATGAAATTGATATTCCTCATGAAGATATTGAAATTGAGGAATTCGGTGTGTCCTGAAGAAAATCAATCTGAAGACTTTGAAGCATGAAGATTTATCCTTTCTGTTTTATTTTCTTCACACTTGAGTAATAGGAACACCGTACTGTGAAAGGGGGTCGAGGTAACACATTGGAATGAATTTCCTCATGATGCTCAACCCAAGCCTAATCCTACCAAAAGCCTCAAGTGAGGAATATGGGAGACATGAGGACTCTCATAGTTGAGGGTCCCGACCGTTATCGATAGCCACGCCACATCATTGGTCTTATCCACACCAACGGTCATATTATTTAAGGGCATTAATGTCAAATCATGTCGAGATGCTCCCAGGCTATAAATAGCCGCCTTCCACAACCATTAGCTGGTTGGCTGCTCGGTTAGAAACTGACACTTGTCATAAGAGCAACCCAAATTCCTCAGAGTCTTTGAGAGTAATTCATAAGTGAGGAAATACCCCCAAACACCAAACCACAAACTGAAACCAAGTGATTGAGCATCACTGAAGAAATTGTTCCTGTGTGGGACTGAAGCCTTTTACCTTTGAGGACTGTGCATCCTCCAGACGGTTAGGCGTCATGGTCTAGAGCAATCCAGCAGTCAATTGTGGATCGCCAGGTGACCAAGTTTGTGAGGGTTTGGAAGTCTGCCCTGAAGACTTACCACGAGTATTGGGCGAGGACAGTGTGTTCTTAGCCCAAGGAGAATACGGTAGGGACTGTGTGTCCCGGAACTGTGTGTCCTTTGGTTTCAATACCAAGCCACTCCAAACCAGATGTACAACTGTCACAGCAGTTGGAACTGGGTCATGAACCACTGTCTTCACTGTGAAACGGGTTCTATTTCCTCAACTCTTTATATTCCTCAGATTGTGTGTTGATGATTTTCACTGTCACTGTTTGAAGAATTTGCTGAAGACTTTCTCTGAAATTCCTCAACCCCAAATTCTTCATGCAAGTTAATCCTCATCTGTTTTCTGCGTGCCTGCATACTGTGCAAACTGTTTTCATATTCTTCATCCTGAAAAATTGGTGTAGTGAAACTTTGCACTCCTGATCCTTTACTGTTCCCGCTGTAAGTTAGTCATCAGTGAGGAATTTCCTCAATAGGAATTTCCTCAGTGATGAAATTCTAAAAATCTCCTATTCACCCCCCCTCTAGTCGATATAACGCACTTTCAAATATGATATGTAATACCTCTCTGATCATGAGCATTTTTATCACTTGTGAGTAGTTACTTTTGTTCTTGAGGCCATGGCAGAAGTCATGTTGCAATTAGTCATGTGAAGTTGACATTCGTTCGATATTTTGATGATATGAACGGTGTGATTCCCTTAGTGGTTTTATGTGAACGTTGATACGTCTCCGTCGTATCTATAATTTTTGATTGTTTCATGCTAGTATTCTACAACTTTCATATACTTTTGGCAACTTTTTATACTATTTTTGGGACTAACATATTGATCCAGTGCCCAGTGCCAGTTCCTGTATGTAGCATGTTTTTTGTTTCGTAGAATATCCATACCAAACAAAGTCCAAACGTAATAAAAACTTACGCGGATTTTTTTTGAAATATTTATGATTTTTGGGAAGAAGAATCAACGCGAGGCGATGCACGGAGTGCCCACAAGCCGTGTCGCCGCGGCAAGGGGGTGGGCCCGCGGCAGCCAGGCTTGTGGCCACTCCTTAAGGAAGTTGGAGCCCTTATTTCTCCGCAAGAAAGATAATATCCGGAAGAAAATCGTGTTAAAATTTCAGCCCAATCGGAGTTATGGATCTCCGGGAATTTAAGAAACGGTGAAACGCAGAATCTGGGAGCGCGGAAACAGAAGGACACAGAGAGAGAGATCCAATCTCGGAGGGGCTCTCGCCCCTCCGCCGCCATGGAGACCATGGACCAGAGGGGAAACCCTTCTCCCATCTAGGGAGGAGGTCAAGGAAGAATAAGAAGTAGGGGAGCTCTCTCCCCCTCTCTCCCGGCGGCGCCGGAATGCTGCCCGGGACATCATCGTGTGACGGCGATCTACACCAACACCTCCGTCATCTTCACCAACATCTCCATCATCTCCCCCCATCTATATTCAGCGGTTCACTCTCTCGCAACCTGTTGTACCCTCTACTTGAACATGGTGCTTTATGCTACATATTATTATCCAATGATGTGTTGCTATCCTATGATGTCTGAGTAGATTATCGTTGTCCTATCGGTGATTGATGAATTGCTATGATTGGTTTAATCTGCTTGTGGTTATGTTGTTGTCCTTTGGTGCCCATCGTATGATCGCGCGCGTGGATCACACCATAGAGTTAGTTGTATGTTGATAGGACTATGTATTGGCAGGCTAGAGTGACAGAAGCTCCAAACCTAGCATAGAAATTGATGCATATGGGATTGAAGGGGGACCAATATATCTTATTGCTATGGTTGGGTTTTACCTTAATGAACGTTAGTAGTTGCGGACGCTTGCTAATAGTTCCAGTCATAAGTGCATAGAATTCCAAGTAAGGTATGGCATGCTAGCAGAGGCCTCTCCCACATGATACTTGTTATCGATCGACTAACGTAGTCAATTGCTTAGGGACAATTCTGCAACTCCTACCACCACTTTTCCACACTCGTTAGACACTCGTAGTTGTTTCTTTATCTAACCAGCCCCTAGTTTTATTTACGTGTTCTTTACTTTCTTGCAAGCCTATCCTATCACTCCTACAAAGTACTTCTAGTTTCATACTTGTTCTAGGTAAAGCGAACGTAAAGTGTGTGTAGAGTTGTATCGGTGGTCGATAGAACTTGAGGGAATATTTGTTCTACCTTTAGCTCCTCGTTGGGTTCGACACTCTTACTTATCGAGAAAGGCTACAATTGATCCCCTATACTTGTGGGTTATCAAACGTCGACTTCAAAACACTTCACCATCTTTGGGCCTAAGGGAACTCATTGTGGAGTAGTAATTATATGGTGGGTTGCGAGAGCGACAGAAATTTAAACCCGTGTTTATGCGTTATTTTGTAAGGGGCTGATTTGGATCCCTATGTTTAATGCTATGGTTAGAATTTATTCTTGATACTTTTCTCATAGTTGTGGATGCTTACAGGAGGGTTAATCATAAGTGGGAACCTTGTTCAAGTAAGAACAACACCCAAGCACCGGTCCACCCACATATCAAATTATCAAAGTACTGAACGTGAATTAACCCGACATGACGAAAGTGACTAGATGAAATTCCCGTGTTCCCTCAAGAACTCTTTGCCTATTATAAGAAAATGTTCCCGCCTGTCCTTTGACACAAAAGTATTGGGCTACCTTGCTACACCTATTGTTACTATTGCTACTTGTTACTTACTAGAGTTATCTTGCTGTCAAACAACTTGTTACCGCTATTCAAGTGCTTGCGGGAATTACCTTGCTCAAAACCGCTTGTCATTTCCTTTTGCTCCTCATTGGGTTAGACACTATTATTATCGAAACGACTACAATTAATCCCATATACTTGTGGGTCATCACATGTCATGCTAGATCTTTGCACATCCTGGTACATGATACATCTCGAGCGTATTGATAATTTATGAAGTATGCATGCCATGTTTGCCTATGTTTACAATACTTTTATATGGTTTTGATGCACTTTATATGATAGCTCATTTTTATTGTTCCATGCTATTATATTATCATTCTTGGATGTTTTACGATAATGTTATAGCAACTTTATATCATTTTGTGGGACTAACCTATTGACAAAGTGCCTAGTGCCAGGTGTTGTTTTTTTCCTCCACAAAAAATCCATATCAGATGAGGTCCAATTGCCACGAAACTTTACAGAGATTTTTTTTTTGCACCAGAAGGAAACTTGGAAGCCAAGAATGAGCACCAGACGAGGCCCGTGGGGGCACTAGACATCAGGGCGCGTCAAAGGGCCCTGGCGCGACCTGGTGTCTAGTGGGGCCCTCGGGCACCTCCTCCACCGCCACTGAGCTCTATAAATACCCCAATATTCAGAACACCCTAGAGGAGTCAACGAAAAATCGTTTCAGCCGCCGCAAGTTCCAGAGCCACAAAATCTAATCTAGAGCCCATTCTGGAGAGGAACACGGTCAAGGAGGGGTTCACCATCCTCATTGGTCCTCCTCTAACGATGTGTGAGTAGTTCATATCGGACCTACGGGTCCGTAGGCAGTATCTAAATGGCTTTCTCTCTCATTTTCTTTCTCAATACAATGGTCTATTGGAGATCCATATGATGTAACTCTTTCTTTTGCGGTGTGTTTGTTGGAATCCGATGAATTGTGTGTTTATGATCAGATCTATGAAAATATATTCATGCTTGATTTTTATAGCCTCATATTTCTTCTCCGATATTTGGTTTTTGTGTGGCCAACTTGATAATTTATCTTGCAATGGGAAGAGGTGCTTTGTGATGGGTTCAATCTTGTGGTGCTCAATCTGAGTGACAGAAAGAGACATGACACACATGTATCGTTGCTATCAAGAATAAAACGATGGGGTATATTCCTACATGAATAGATCTTGTCTGCATCATGTCATCGTTATTAAGGCATTACTCCGTTTATCCATAAACTCAATACACTAGATGCATGCTGGATAACGGTCGATGTGTGGAGTAATAGAATTAGATTCGGGCAAAAGTCGGTCTACTTATCTTGGACGTGATGCCTATATACATGATCACTAGACCATGAAGGCGCGCGTTGTTGCGCCCATCTTTTTTTCAATAAAATGGTACATAAAACATGAAAGTAACTTGTAAGAGGGGGTTTGGCAAAATCAAATGCAATAGTTAGGTGCAAAGGTTCTAAAGAAGGAAAAGCATGTACAACATGATGAACTATCTAACAAAAAAATAATTCTAGCGGCAGGACCAACCATTTGTACCAAATCCTCCACTGCCTAAAAGATAGCCATACAATGAACAATACTTAGCAATTAACTAAATCAAGAAACTTTATGTGTCTCAATGAAATGAATATATAATAAATTGCTTCAAAACACTGTTTTATAAGTCAACATCCCCATATACTCCCTACGTTCCTAAATACAAGACCTTTTAGAGATTTCAATATGAACTACATACGGATGTCTATAGATAGATTTTAGAGTGTAGGTTCTCTCATTTGGCTCCGTATCTAGTCCATAGTAAAATCTCTAAAAGGTATTATATTTAGGAACGGAGGGAGTACTACATTACTCACATCTGTATGAAGAATTAACTCCTATCTAAATAGGAAAAAATGAATTCACAACTCTCATCATCTAATTGATCGGTATAATTCAAAGCAACCATATAATCTACCCTCAAAGAAAGAGCAAGATCTGCACCTATGTGAAGAGTTTACTGATTGTTACTACAACCCTAAAGTTCATAATACAACACTACTATGAGGAAGTTCTCACTTGATAAATCATGGACATGACAATGTAATATTGCATAGATGGTACAACCCTAAAGTTCATTACCTCTTTCCCACATTGAAAACTTATGTAACAACAGTGTTGAAAATAAGGCCAAGTCATGCGGCCGGGTACGAACACTTGCGGGGAATGGAAATAAATATTGTACACTTAAAAGAATGTAATATATGCATACATTTTCAAATGTATGCAAATGTATGAGAGTATCAACCGAAACATATGCGATGATTGGAGGAAATTTCACATGAAGTGCCATTTGCAAAAAAATAGTATGTTGGCTGTATAAAAAGTACAACCGTTGATTATGAAGTGCATAGGAAGGCTTCAAATAAGCAAAGAACAACGTGTAAATTCAGTGGTCAACCAATATAGATGGAAATTAAAAACAAAATGAGTAAAATTCAAGCAAGCAAAATCTCCATATTTGCAACATGGCAGGCTAGTTGTTGTTCCACAACCTTATATCTAGATATGTGATTCATCCTTCTTGGACAAATAAAAAATTGATCAAGCAAAAGCCGTAAGATACTCAACATCAGTTTTAACAACAATAAAAGTGAAAAAATAGACTCCACAGGGTTGAGCCTAACTGTCGTGAATTCATATCCTTCTTTAGTTCTCAATTTTTATTTCATATGCCTCACGATTTTCAGTTCCGTTTCATAGGTGAACTGGATTAGATCAAAATTAACCTCCACATATAGACATTTTAGTTGCACGATTCTTCGTAAATCTCCAGAGATCTTATGATTCTTCGTAAGAGTTGGCCAAGGAAATAAATCAAATTTGCAGAATAATCCAAAGAAATTAGCAATAGCAATTTCAATCAAAATCTTATTTGGCAGTACATAACAAGTTCTCTCATATTCTTGGCGAGCTATAGAATTTTTTCATCGGTGTAGATCCTAAGCATGAAAAGGAGATGTTACATGCTAGTCGCTTGAATATGCAAACTAAATAGATATTGCTCAATAGAGCAAACGAACAGGTTATACTTCTTTCTTATACTGTAAATCACACAGTAATAAAAAGTTAAAACAATCACTTGCAGGAAATATACACAAAGCTGGATATCGAAACAGGATTCCGCCCCACTTTATTATTATATATAAAGCATTATTACAGTACAATACACAGCCGAACAGTACAAATCATTTGCAAGAAAGTCTCAGCCAAGTTTATTTGAGACATAATAATCATTCAAGAGTCAAGACACATACTATACATCTGCAACCTGTAAGAACACACTCGAGTTGATGGAATATAAAAATACCCATTATGAAGGTGAATTGCATATCTTCAATCTGAACAAAAATAATTTCCCTAGAGGATAAACTGAGGAAAGTACATGGAGTATGGAGTATGGACAAAGGTTTATGTGTGAGCAACTCTTCATATGTATGTAGGAAAGAGAAAAAAATCCTTCATTACGCTTTCGGCTTGTGGTAAAAAAAACTATTGATCAATGCCCATTTTGATACTCGTGTTTGTCTAGCATGGCATTAAATCACTCCATGAGTAATGAGTAACATCCAAATCGCATATTTGTTTGAATAGAGAAGGTATTATAGCCAGGAAAGACTAAGTTATCAAGTATGTCATGGAGTTCTATATAGGGCTAACCGATCATACGACATTTCATAATCTTACTTCAAAGACAACTTATCTTGGCTCGGCACATGCGACATTTACACATAACAGCTCATTGGCATGAACTGCTTACTCCTAAAACAAAAGAACATGAACCATCACATCAACTCCATTAGGAGATGGAAACCTTGCCTGACGACGTACTGTTGCTGACTACTGAACGGGCTTACTGAGGCGACCAAAGACGCAAAGCGCCTCCAAAAAATTGACTAACAGCATCAGCAACAATTTTAGAGAAAAACACCAACATTAGATGGAATACGAACCATGTAGGGGAAGTATATGTAGCCATACAAAAAAACTGCAATAGGGAAGAAGACATAGCATCAAACTAGGCAAGCGGAGCATATATAGGAGCATCTAGGCATGGCCCAAAGGGGAGGAGGCAGCAAGATTATAACTCACATCCACCGTCAGCATCAGCGACTATCATGCCTCTAGCCGCCACAACAACACCCTTCGCATTGCCCGCTGAATCCTTCATCGCCTGGGCATGGGTTCACATCGCCCAAGTGCAGACTTCTGTTGTTTCCCAGTAGACCCAGTTGAACAGAAGGTCGATGATTTTGTGACCAATCGCTCGCCCTCATGATTATGGATGTTGGATATTTGCGGCCGCCGGACAAACTCTTGAGTCAATCCAGTATTGACCAACAAGAAGGACAAAACATGGGGCTTCCCACCAGAAGATCCTGAAGCGAAGAAGAACATGGAAGTTTGGTTTCAAAGAGGATTCAAATTTCTAAACTGGGTAAAGTAGGAGGGTTAGGATTTACCTTGTTGATGTGAACCAATATGGTTAGCATCACCATGTGCGCCGCCGAGGGCGATGAAAGTAGAGGCGCGAGAAAAGGGGGTCCAGCCAGAGCACAGCTCATAAGATTAGTTGGCGTACGTCGTAGTCCTCGCTCACCATCGTGTGCCTTCCTTTGGGAGGGGCACATGTCGATCTACTCCAATCCACCGTTGACATTGTCCTCTCTCTCTCTCTCTCCGTGTGTGTGTGTGTTTAGAGGCGACGGCAGGTGGCTGTGGACCTAGGCCTGCCCTAGCGACTCTATCGGGATCGGATTTTTCTTTGGATGGATTTCACGCAGTCACTCTTATGCCTCGCGAGCCCAGCAATGGACCTCCTTTTAGGCCAACGGCTGGCGGATGGCCCAATGCATGAGAAGCCTTCGTTCCGGCCTCCAGAGCAGCAACCCACAGGATAGCTGGGTCAAATTTTACATAGTACCGACCAGGTTGCTCTTCACACGAGATCTGACGGACAGAAATGTCCAGAACGCGAAAACGGACGGCCGAAAAGGCAAATCGCTGAGAGACCTTAGTTTAGGTGCAGTTTCACTGTCCTTAATTATCTTGAATATCATCATAATTATTTTCTCTTCTATCAATTGCCCAACAGTAATTTGTCTACCCACCGTTTTCTATTTCTCGAGAGAAGCCACTAGGGAAACCTACGGCCCGCGGGTCTACTTCACATAACCTGTTTGCAATCTCTACTTTGTTATTTGTGTTTCTACTTTATTTGCTCTTTTGTTTTCAGATCTATATTATCAAAAAAAACTTGTTGCATTCTATTTGCTATCACTCTTATTTGCATCTATCAATCTATCCTTAATTTACCCACGAGGGATTGATAACCCCTTCACGTGTTGGGTTGCGAGGATTTGCTATTTGTGTACAGGTGTTGCTTACATAGTCTTGTGGATCTTCCTACTAGATTGATACCTTGGTTTCTTAACTGAGGGAAATACTTGTCGTCGTTGTGCTACATCACCCTTTAAGCTTAGAGGGAAACCAATGCATAAGTGAGACTAAGCAATCCACATGATGTAATTCATTTTGTGTGGTGCTTTTGTTCGGATCCAATGAATTGCGGGTTTATGTTCAGAATATTCCTGAAAAATATATGAGTCTTTTTTGAATACTAATATGATTCTTATGTGCATTATTATGATAGCTTCGCAGTTCTCTCTGATCTATTAAAATAGTTTGGCCAACTAGATAGATATTTCTTCGATGAGAGGGGTGCGTTGTAGTAGGTTCAACCAGGCGAATTTCTATATCCCATTGAAAGAAGGGGACAAGATGCGTCTTTCTGTTGCTGCTACTAAGGATAAAACGACGGGGTTTATTCATATTGCTTGAGTTTACTTTTTCTACATCATGTCATCGTTCTCCATGCATTACTCTGTTTTACTTAATATTCTAGATGTATGTGATACGTCCCAAACGTATCTATAATTTATGCTTGTTCCATGATCTTTTGGGTGACATTGTTATATGTTTTGCTACACTTTTATATCATTTTACACATATTTGGACTAACCTATTAACTCAGTGCACCCAGTGCCAGTTTCTGTGTGTCGATGTCTATTTTGCATGGGCTTTTACCCAATTTTCCGAAGCCCGAAAAATTCCAGGAAAAATATATAAAAAACCAGTGAAACAGAAGCTTCCAGATCACCGAAGATGGGCCACACGAGGGCCAGGGGCCGTCCAGGCAACCTGCTGGCACGGCCAGGCCCTAGGCCCTGCCAGGAGGCCGCCTGGGTGGGCCCCACCTCCTCCGATGCCCTCTTTGGCCTATATTTAGTCCTCCAAGAGGAAACCCTTCCACAACTTCCAGAATCGTGAATTTCTCCATCGTTTCGCCGCCGCAGCGCTTCCGAGATCGGGAGCGTCAGGAGACCTCTTCCCGGCACCCTGTCGGAGGGAGGATTGACCTCCGGGAGCTTCTCCACCGCCATGGATGCTTCCCGGACGTGCCGTGAGTAGTCCTCCTTGGACCATGAGTCCATGACTAGTAGCAATGTGATGTCTTATCTCCAATCTTGTGCTTCCATGGTTAGTTCTTGTGAGCTTCCCTACATGATCAAGGCATCTATGTAATTCTCTTGCTATTGCTATGCTCGGTTTGTTGGGATCCGATGGATTATGAGATTTTGTTCAGATTGTTACGAGTTATATATTTGATTATCCTTTTATATTATGTTCCTTAGTGATTCATGCATGTTCTCCGTTGCTATTTATTGCTTTGGCCGAGTAGTAGATTGTAACTCCAAGAGGGAGCGTTATGCATGATTTTGGGTTCATGCCCCTTGATGTCTAGCTTGAGTGACAGAAACATGAGACTAGGGGATGTGATGTTGCCACCAGGGAGAAAACAACGGTGCTTGTGACCATGGTTGCAAGGATTATTTACCTTACACATAGTTCGTTAATGCAGTTGTCCGTTGCTTTGAGTTTACACTTTGGGTGGGGCTCGCAACTTAATACTGGCGAGATGTTCTGGATAGATATCTCAAGGTGGATGATTAGTAAGTAGATGCTGATGAATAAACGGTCTACTTGTCTTGGCATGCTGCCCATTACTATTGAACCTCTAACTATCAAGTAGCATAATTAGCATTGCGGTGCGTTCATAATTCTGTCAATTGCACAACTGTGATTTGTTTACCCAAGCATAGTTGTTTATCGTCTTTTGGGAGAGAGACATCACTAGTGAATATCATGTGACTCCGGTCCATATCACCATCATTGTTTACACCTCCATCATTTACCGTTTTCATTTACTTTTCTGTCGCAATCACTATTACTTTCCCGCTTGTATTTTGATCATTTGCAAACTACAAGGCCGGAGACATTGTCAACCTTTGTGTACTCGTTGGGAGCAAAGCTATTTGTTGTGTCTGCAAGTCCACGTCTTCTGCTAGCGCTAGGGTGGAAGACACCTACTTGTTGAGCCTAGGAGTCCTCCTGGTTCGATAAACCTTACAGTCTCTATGTGAGGGAAAACTTGCTGCTGAGTACATCTCAACCTTCCACTTGGGGTAACCAACGGGGTGCGAGAAGTTTATACATCATCTCGTGATCAAGAAAAGTTTTCTGGCCGTTGCCGGGGACTCCAGTCTTCAAGATAGGGGAGTTGCACGCTATCCTTTACCTTTGCTTTTTAGTCTTGTTAGTTTGCTTTTTAGTTTTTCCTTTAGAGTCTTATACCAAAAACCCCAAAAAATAGTTGCTTTGCTCTTGCTTGTTGCCGTTGCTATGGGTTCCACTGAAAACACCAAGTTGTGTGACTTCACTAGTCACAACAACAATGACTTTATCTACACTCCTATTGCTTCTCCCGCCACTGGTGCCACGTCCTATGAGATTAAACCTGCTTTACTGAACCTTGTTATGGAAGATCAATTCTCCGGTGTTGGAGATGATGCTGCCTTGCACTTGAACAATTTTGTTGAGCTCTATGATATGCAGAAATATAAAGAAGTAGATGGTGATATTGTTAAACTTAAGCTTTTTTCCTTTCTCTTTGATAGGAGGAACTAAAGTGTGGCTTCAATCTTTGCCTAGGAATAGCATAGATTCTTGGAATAAGTGCAAAGATGCTTTTATTGGGAAGTATTACCCGCCTGCTAAGATTATCCAGTTGAGGAGTAACATTATGAATTTTAGACCATTGGATAATGAACATGTTGCTCAAGCTTGGGAACGTATGAAATCTCTTATTAAGAAACTTTTTATGCAGGATTGAACTTTACCTCGCGGAATCTATTAGACTCGGCCGCGGGAGGAACCTTTATGTCAACTACACCTGGTGCTGCCACAAAGCTATTGGATGAGATGATGACAAATTATTCTCAATGACACACCGAGAGAGCTCCAACAGGTAGGAAGGTAAACTCTATTGAGGAGATCTCCTCCCTTAATAATAAGGTTGACATGATCATGACTCTACTCACTAAGCAAGCTCCTATTGATCTTCATGATGTTCCTTTAAATTCTTTGGTTGCTCAATAAAGAGAGAAAGTTGATGTTAATTTTATCTCTAGGAACAACTTTAATAACAATGCTTATAGGAGTAATTTTGGTAGCAATCCTAGAATGTTCCCATCCAACAACTATGGGAACAACAACAATTATCCTAGCACCAAAAACTCCACTCCTCAATTAGAGAGCATGCTTAATAATTTTATCACTTCTCAAAAAGCCTTTAACAAGAGAGTATAAGAGAAACTAGAAAAAAATAGATAGTCTCTCTTTGAAGGTGGACAACATAGCTCATGATGTAGAGATGCTTAAAATTAGAACTTCCCCCTTGAGGAAAGGAACACCGCACCCATGAATGCTATCCAAGTCCAAATTAATGAGAACATAAGAATGCTATCCAAAATTAAAGAGAGATGGGCTAGATAAAAATAAGAGGAAGAGAGAATTAAGAGCCTTCCCACACACACTACCATTGCTACTATACAAGTTGTTGAGGACCTCAAAACTTTTAGCACCCATCACACTCCTAGCCCCAATGGACCTATTAATGGTGATGCTAATGCCTCAACTATAGGACAAGAAAGTCCTTTGAATTTAGAGACTACCAAAAGAATGAGCTTAGATGACATTACTACCATAGTAACCTTGATTTTGACAATTGTAGTCTCTTCGAAGTTATCACCTTTTTGCAAAGAATGGCTAAAGACCCCCCACACTAGTACACTCAATATTGCCTTCACCGAGCATATTACTAATGCTCTTATCAAAGCTAGGGAGGATAAGCTCAAGCTAGAGACTTCTATTCCTAGAAAACTAGAAGATGGTTGGGATCCTATGGTCAAAATTAAATTGAATAATATATCTTGCTTTGCATTGTGTGATGTTGGAGCTAGTGCCTCCGTTATGCCCAAAAGAATGTATGATATGCTTGATTGGAAACCTTATGATCCATGTTCTTTTGGTGTTTGTCTTGTTGATTCTTCCATAAAGAAACCTTTAGGGAGAATTGATGATGTGCTTATCGTTGTCAATGATAATTACATGTCCATTGATTTTCTTATTATGGACATTGAATGTGATCCTTCATGTCCAATTATTTTGGGATGTCCTTTTCTCCGCTTCGTTGGTGCTATCATTGACATGAAATAGGGAATTATTAAATTCCAATTTCCTCTTAAAAATGGAATGGAACACTTACCTAGAAATAAGATTAAGTTACCTTATGAGTTCATTACTCGGGAAAGTTATTCTTTTGGAGTTGATAACACTTGATCTTCTTGCATTATGCCTAGCTCAAAGGCATAAAAGAAAGCGCTTGTTGGGAGGCAACCCAATTTGTTTTAATTTCTATTTTAGTGGTATTGATGCTGTTACTACTGTAGAAACATCATTGTATCTTTATTTTAAGCTTTGTGCCAAGTTATAGCCTGTGATTGCAAGAAAGTTCAAAAATAGTGACATGTTGTTGAGAAACAGATTATGTCTGCTTGACGGAACAATTCGCCAAAAATCACCAGATCATCTTTTTATCTGCATTTTTTCGACAGCATGCTCTATATAATTGCCTTTCTGGCATCTGTTCTGAGGTTTTTTTATTTGAGTTGCACAAGTGCCCCGAATAAATTATTTACTACCTGATGTTCTGTTTTTCACAGATTCTGCCATGTTTGGCGTTTTCATTGTTTTGCAAATCCTAAGCTTACTTTTTATTTGCAAAAACCTTTTGTAAATCATGAGAAGCAGTAGGTTTTCATGAAAATCTTTATTTCCAGCAGGTAATGAATTATTTTATTAACGGTACTAACCACATTGAACAGCTTATGATGAGTTTCGTATGAAGGGAGTTTTCAAGTATGCGATGGGAGATGATGAGAGAAGATACATGAGTGTCAAGCGCTCAAGCTTGGGGATGCCCCCATGCACACCAAGAAATATTCAAGGAGACTCAAGAGTCTAAGCTTGGGGATGCCCCCGTGCATCCCCTTCTCTATCAACAATCATGAGTTCGTCCATCTCCATGCTATATTTTTATCACTTCATATGTTATGTGCTATGCTTGGAGCGTCCCGCTCTTTACCTTTTAGTTTGTTTTAGTTTTTCTTGCTGTTCATAACAAGTTGGAACCTAGCCTACCTTGTTTGGGAGAGAAACACGCTCCATTTCACTCTAGAACACAACATAGGTTTTCATGCTTATGTTTTTGTGTGTTCTCTATCTTTTCGTAGCTACTGTCATGCTTAGCTCTTAGTTTTCATGCTTATCTTTTTAAGAGCTTTTATTTAGGTTGCTTTGGAACTCTCTTGAGTTATCGTGCTTATCTTGTTTAGAGAGTTGGCTCGTTGCACTAAGTTGTGTGTCTTGCATGAGTAGGTAATTGAGATTGCTATTTAAGTATAGTAGTAACTTGCAATAGTTTTGAGGTATTGGATTGAGTAATGTTTGGACTATTGGTGCCAAGATCTTGAGCCTATTAGTGATAGGTGTCGTATTTTGGGAAATTCGTGTGTTTTTCAAAAACTAAAAATTAGTTGAGAACTCTAGCTACTAAAATTGATCGCTAACCTGTGGAGGGGTCGGAATATATAGAGTACCCTCGCGTTACCATGAGTTGAGGATGCGCAAGGATAACCAAACCCCCAAACACTCCTCCTCGGGGTACTTGTATCTTTGTGAAACTCCTAACTAGATAGATAGATACCGATAATAAGTGTATGAGTTCTTCGGACTAATGTGAGCATTCGGTTGTTGGCACTTCCACCATCCATATTTTGCTAGCCTCTTCGCTACCGTGCATTGCCCTTTCTCACATTGAGAGTTGGTGCAAACTCGGTCGGTGCATCCAAACCTGTGACATGATACACTCTGTCATACATAAGCCTCATTATACCTTTCCTCAAAACAGCCACCATACCTACCTATTATGGCATTTCCATAGCCTTTCCAAGATACATTGTCATGCAACATCCACCATCTCATGACTTGATCTTCATGTCATACATGTTTTTGCTTGATCGTAGAGCCACATGATAGTTGGGCCTTGACCCAATTATTGCTACATGATGCGCTAGTATCATTGCATATCCTGCTACACTGGCAGTGGCATACATTTGCATACATCATGATAGTTTTCACTTGTCTTTATGTTGAGTACTTCTTATAAAGTGTGATGATCTTGTTTTTATTCATGTAAAACATAGAGTGTTGCTCTTAAATGAGGAAAAGATCTCAAAGAGGACAAAAAAAGATCCCAAAGAGGACAAACAAAATATCCCAAAGAGGACAAATGAGAGATAAAAAGAAAGAGCCAAAGAGGCCACAAAAAAATAAAAATAAAAAGAGGAAAAAGAAATAAAAAGAGAGAAGGGGGCAACACTACTATTCCTTTTGAAAGATCCACACTCATACTCCATTGCTATATTTGTACTACATAGAGATTATCATTCATGCATAACTATGTGGGGACCCTTACACTATAGAACTTGGTTTGCATATTCCAATGATGAGCCTCCTCAAATGAGCTCTAGGTCTTCATGAGCAAACAAGTTGGATGCACCCCCCCCCCCACTAGTTCCATTCGAGATCTTACCTTAGCTCATATGTGCATCCGTTACATGGCAATCCGTACTCCTCACGTCATATCTATCATTCGGCTTTCTCTCGCCTATGGTTGTCCTCATTGATGTGAGACTTTCACACCTTTTTGTCTTCCTTCCCCATCATTATTTTATTTGCCATCCTAAGTGCCAACATATCTTGCTTACGCTCATCCATTGCATGAGTGCTCAAAGTCGAAAGGGAGAGGATCATTTTGACTTGTGCGTGACTAGTAGTCTGGGGATGAGTCAAAATAAGATTCCGAAGAACACCAAGTGTGAAGGTTTAGTAGATTGAGTTCTCAATTAAAAATATATTTTATGATATCAACCCATCTCCCACTTCTTGCACGCAAACACCATTTGGACACATTCGAGTCACGGACAGCGAGAGCTCTTGCACCTTTATGTTCTTACTTTGCTAAACTCAATACTAGATATAGACTCCTGCTTGTTATTATCTTGACTTGAATTGCATATCTCACTTGCTTTACTTTGAAGTTCTTATATGAGTGTTAGCATGTCACCACAGAAATTATTGTGTTATCATTTATCTACTCGAGGACGAACAGAAATTAAGCTCGAGGATGTTGATACGTCCCAAACGTATCTATAATTTATGTTTGTTCCATGATCTTTTGGGTGACATTGTTATATGTTTTGCTACACTTTTATATCATTTTACACATATTTGGACAAACCTATTAACTCACTACACTCAGTGCCAGTTTCTGTGTGTTGATGTCTATTTTGCACGGACTTTTACCCAATTTTCTGAAGCCCGAAAAATTCCAGCAAAAATATATAAAAAATCGGCGCAACAGAAGCTTCCAGATCACCGAAGATGGGCCATAGGGGGGCCATGGGCTGTCCAGGCAACCTGCTGGCGCGGCCAGGCCCTAGGCCGCGCCAGGAGGCCACCTGGGTGGGCCCCACCTCCTCTGGTGCCCTCCTTTGCCATATATTTAGTCCTCCGAGAGGAAACCCTTCCACAACTTCCATAATCGTGAATTTCTCCATCGTTCCGCCGCGGCAACGCTTCCGAGATCGTGAGTGTCAGGAGACCTCTTCCCGGCACCCTGTCGGAGGGAGGATTGACCTCCGGGAGCTTCTCCACCGCCATGGATGCTTCCCGAACGTGTCATGAGTAGTCCTCCTTGGACCATGAGTCCATGACCAGAGCTATGTGATGTCGTCTCTCCAATCTTGTGCTTCAATGGTTAGTCCTTGTGAACTGCCCTACATGATCAAGGCATCTACATAATTCTCTTGTTATTGCTATGCTCGGTTTGTTGGGATCCGATGGATTATGAGATTATGTTCAGATTGTTATAAATTATATATTTGATTACCCTTTTATATTATGTTCCTTAGAGATTCATGCATGTTCTCCATTGCTATTTATTGCTTTGGCCGAGTAGTAGATTGTAACTCCAAGAGGGAGCGTTATGCATGATTGTGGGTTCAAGCCCCTCGATGTCTAGCTTGAGTGACATAAACATGAGATTAGGGGATGTGTTGTTGCCACCAGGGAGAAAACAACGGTGCTTGTGACCACGTTTGCAAGGATTGTTTACCTTACGCATAGTTCGTTAATGCAGTTGTCCGTTGCTTTGAGTTTACACTTTGGGTGGGGCTCGCAACTTAATACTCGCGAGATGTTCCGGATAGATATCTCAAGGTGGATGATTAGTAAGTAGATGCTGATAAATAAACGGTCTACTTGTCTTGGCGTACTGCCATTACTATTGAACCTCTAACTATCAAGTAGCATAATTAGCATTGCGGTGCGTTCATAATTCTGTCAATTGCCCAACTGTGATTTGTTTACCCAAGCATAGTTGTTTATCGTCTTTTGGGAGAGAGACACACTAGTGAACATCATGTGACTCCGGTCCATATCACCATCATTGTTTACACCTCCATCATTTACCGTCTTCATTTACTTTTCCGTTGCAATCACTATTACTTTCCCGCTTGTGTTTTGATCCTTTGCAAACTACAAGGCCGGAGAGATTGACAACCTCTCTGTACTCGTTGGGAGCAAAGTTATTTGTTGTGTGTGCATGTCCATGTCTTCTGCTAGTGCCAGGGTGGAAGACACCTACTTGTTCAGCCTAGGAGTCCTCCTGGTTCAATAAACCTTACAGTCTCTGTGTGAGGGAATACTTGCTGCCGACTACATCTCAACCTTCCACTTGGGGTAACCAACGGGGTGCAAGAAGTATATACATCATCTCGTCATCAGCATGCTGGATAGCGGTCGATGAGTGGAGTAATAGTAATAGGTGCAGGCAGGAGTCGACCTATTTGTTTATGGATGTGATGCATATATACACATGATCATTGCCATGGATATCACATAACTATCTGCTTTTCTATCAGTTGCCCAACAATTATTTGTTTACTCATCGTATGTTGTTTTTCATGAGAGATGACATTAGGGAAAACTATGGGGCCCGGGTCTATTCACCATATATTTACAAAACCTTCAATACCTTGCTGCCATTTACTTGTTTTTATTTTATTTCGCAATTTAAAATTATCTATAATTATCTACACACCTCACTTGCTTGCAAATAACAAGATCCAGGGGATTAACAACCCTCTTACCCGCATTGCGACCACAAAGCATGAAGGGGTTAACGACAACCTTTCATACGAGCAGTCGTATGTCACCCTCGCGACCACAAAGAAGGAAGGAGTTAAATTACCCCATCTCTTTCTTTTCTTCTTATTCTTCTTCCTCCAAACCTCTCCAAACCCTAGCGAAACTTTGCCCGATCTCCCTACACGTTCATTTTTAGTTGAAATCCTTCCATCTGATCGATCTACGGTCTGTTTATCCTCCGATGCCCAGTTATTTTTCGTGAATCCATGTGATACATGCCTAGCATTGCCATGCTTAGGAATTGCAAATTTGTATCCAAATTTGAGTTTGGCTTGGATTCGTTGATGTTTTTAGAGGAGTATGATGTTGTAACTACCATAGGATCAATATTGTTTAATCATATTGGACCAAAAAATGTTTTGTACATGTTTATGATGAGGTCCACTCGCACACGCAATTCTTGGAGTTCGTAAACCACGCAAACGCAACAAGTTTTCACTCAGGGGGCGTATTTATCGGTCGTGAGGCCAAGAAGAAGTTTCAAAAACTTAGTAGAAAGAAGATCAAGGCAACCAAGCGGGCTTTTGAGTCAAGACTCACTAAGATAGTGAAAGGACGTGGATGTCGCTGATGTATGCTAGAACTACGTCGGTATTTCCCCAAAGAGGAAGGGATGATGCAGTATAGCGATGTTAGGTATTTTCCTCAGTGATGAGACCAAGGTTATCGAACCAGTAGGAGAACCTCGTCACACCACGTAAACAGCACCTGCACACAAATAACAAATACTCGCAACCCGACATGTTAAAGGGGTTGTCAATCCCTCCCCGACAACGATGCCAGAAATTGGCACGTTGGCGGGAGACTATCTTGACTTGATCTTCCCCGGCAATGGCGTCGGAAATTCCTTTCGGGTACGGCGCCTCAAGATAGGCAAATAACATGAGGTAAAAGTGGTAGATATGATAAATAGATCACGGAACAAATAAATTGCAGCAATGTATTTTTGTATTTTTGGTTTAATAGATCTGAAAATAAAAGCAAAGGAAAATAGATCGCAAAGGCAAATATGATGAAAAGAGACCCGGGGGCCGTAGGTTTCACTAGTGGCTTCTCTCAAGAAAAATAGCAAACGGTGGGAAAACAATTACTGTTGGGCAATTGATAGAACTTAAAATAATCATGACAATATCCAGGCAATGATCATTGTATAGGCATCACGTCCAAGATTAGTAGACCGACTCCTGCCTGCATCTACTATTATTACTCCACACATCGACCGCTATCCAGCATGCATCTAGTGTATTAAGTTCATGGAAAAATGGAGTAATGCAATAAGAACGATGACATGATGTAGACAAGATCTATTTATGTACAAATAGACCCCATCTTGTTATCCTTAATAGCAACGATACATACGTGTCGTTTCCCTTTCTGTCACTCGGATCAAGCACTGTAAGATCGAACACATCACAAAGCACATCTTCGCATTGCAAGATAAATAGATCAAGTTGGCCAAACAAAACCCAAATATCGGAGAAAAAATACGAGGCTATAATCAATCACACATATAAGAGATCAAATAAGACTCAAATAACTTTCATGGATAAAAACATAGATTTGATCATAAACTCAAAGTTCATCGGATCCCAACAAACACAAGGCAAAAAGACTTACATCATATGGATCTCCAAGAGACCATTGTATTGATAATCAAGAGAGAGAGAGGAAGCCATCTAGCTACTAACTACGGACCCGTACGTCTACAAAGAACTACTCACGCATCAACGGATAGGCACAAATGGACATGATGAACCCCTCCGTGATGGTGTCTAGATTGGATCCGGTGTTTCTAGACTCTGCGGCGGATGGAATTGATTTTCGTCCCCCTCCTTAGGGTTTCTGGAATATTGGGGTATTTATAGAGCAAAGAGGGGGTGCGGGAGGCCAACGAGGAGGGAACAACCCACCGTGGCGCGCATGGGCCCCCAGGCACGCCCTGGTGGGTTGTGCTCCCATCGGAGCTCCCCTCAGGTGCGTTCCTGGCCCACTGGATGTCTTTTGGCCCAAAAAAATCGCTGCGTTTGGACTCCATTTGGTATTGATTTCCTGTGATGTAAAAAACATGCAGAAAACAGCAAGTGGCACTGGGCACTATGTTAATAGGTTAGTAGCAAAAAATGATATAAAAATGACTATAAAATGATTGTAAAACATCTAAGAATGATAATATAACAGCATGGAACAATCAAAATTTATAGATACATTGGAGACGTATCAGCATCCCCGAGCTTAATTCCTTCACGTCCTTGAGTAGGTACTAGTAAAAATGTCTGTGCGTTGCAACGGGAAAAACAAACTCTCGCACATCTCCAATGATCCATCCGTGTTGCCACTATTTCTCTGTGTATCATCATAGATGGTGGTGACATGTCCATCTATGTGTTGCCACTTTTTCTCTTTGTATCATTGTAGATGATGGTGACATGTCCATCTATTTTACGATAAACATGACCGGTCTCAAGGCGGTGAGATTGGCCATCACAGTATAACATGCCATGTTCTAGCTACCACGGGCAAATTTAAGAAGGTGGAAAATCTTTGAGGCCCACGCTGCACAAACTTTTAATTCATTGTACTTTTTTACTTTGTTAAGAAATGAAATATGTAGGCAGTTGGCAAGCTCCTCTACCAACTTGTATTAATACGTTTTCAAAAAAAACTTGTATTAATACAGATAGGCGGGCCAAAAATCAAACTTTTATGCATGAGGTTCACCGTTCATAACAGCGAATAATTTATTTCCTTCTAATTTATTTGTTCTTTTGATTTCAAATCCTTTCCTTCCTGGGTTAGGACAGCGCAACTTTTTATTTCCTTCATGGATGAAATTTATTCCTTCTCTTGTTTCCTTCTTGGTCTCAAGAATTATCTCTTGTCTCCGAATTATTTCTTTTTAATTTCAATTGCTTTCCTTCATGGGTGGAATTTTTTTCTTTTCCTTTTCTCCAAAGCTATCCATATTTTAATTCCTTTCCTTCTTGGGCAGAATTTTCCCCTTTCTTATGCTCAAATAAGAGCAAAATTTACTCCTTTCCTTCTTAACTCGTTTTCGTTTTGGGCCCAAGAATTTATTCCTTTCCTTATTTTCGTTTTGTAGAAGGAAAGGGGATCCACACCTCGCTCTTAAGGTGGCTTATTGACTTAAAATCATAGTCGTCTATAAATTGATGGGCTGGAGTATAAATAAGCGACATGGGACTACTGAAAACCCAAACGAATAATTTTTTAATCAAAACTACGAGGTAGCTCGATTGAATTTGGCCTTTATAACTACACCAAAGGTCGTACATTTGATCCTCGTATCATGGCCTATCTTTACAGTTGTTTTGTTAATTTATTACTAATGACAGTGAACGGACAAAAGTAATTCATAATTTATTGTTATAATTAAACATGTATATGTGTTGCAACGTAAGAACAAAAGTTGACGTGCTTCGCTGCAAAACAAACGTTAATTATCACTACTTAGGTCCTGTTTGAAACCACAATAGATTATAATAATCTGGATTATGAAGATAGATTATATAATCTGGTTTATAAAAACAATCTAGGTGGGCATGTTTGGAGACCAGATTATATAAACTGTAATCCAGGTTTTATATCGTACAATGACATGTTTGTCTTTAGTTTTTTAGCTGCAAAGGTAATAATCTAAGTGGACATGTTTGGAGGATGGTGGCGGTGGCAGTAGGTAATTATCTCCAAGTTTCAAAGGGTAATGGGTCATTACTAATCCATAATCTGATTTTAGCTGGGGTAGAGTAGATTATGAGTTTTTAATAATCTGGTCATCTAGTTTTTATAAAATGCAATATAATCTGTCATGTTTGGAGACATAATAGATTATAAAAACTGGATTATATAATTTGGGTGGTTCCAAACAGGGCCTTAAGCTCGACAGATAGGGGATAAGTTTGACGATAATAAAGAATCAATTAACAATAAGATTTCTTGGACCGCTAGTTGGAAGCTTGGGACATGAATCCTAGTCAACTAATTGAATGAACAACCTTCTCTTTAGATTACCATAGTGATAAGAAAAATATCATACATGTAATGCTTCTTTTGAGTTACTCACATTAGACAATAAAAATGTGGTATACTTCATGTGACGTCCAGGCATGCATAATTTTGTCATGTGTGCTAACCGTGATGTCATTGTCGTATAGATGTTCCGACTTCATGTTTTGTTTAATCTCTTGCGCCTCAATTCATAGCTAGATGTAGTTTTCTAAGTATATATGTTTTTGTCGTGTGTCCCCTAACAAGTTTAGATATGTTAGCCCAACAGTGATATTCTTAGCCCATCAGGGTTCAAGTCTTGGGGCTCGTATTATTACTGAATTTATTTCAGAATTTCATATGATGCATATTCAGTGGGAGGAGACGATGAAGTGTTTATGATGACTTTGTAAATCTCAAGATGATATGTCGATTCAGACTCTCAGAGGTGCTTATAGGGATGCACATTCAGTGAGGAGAGATGTTTCACTCGACTACGAGGTGTTTATGATGACTTCGTAAATCTCAAGATAATATATCGGCTTATTCCTTCGAAGATGCTCATAGAAATAGGATATATGTATGTGCGTTCATAAGGTGAGTGTATACGTGTTTATATAAGTGTTTACATCTATACCGTGTTAAAAAAATTGGGTAAGGGAATAAGCACGCTAACACGTCTCGGAGATATTCGCCAAACTTGCACCTTTATTAAAAGAAGGAAAACTGAAGACGTGCATGCCAACAAAGGTGGGAGAAACAAGTTGGCTATCTGGTAATCGCCATCGATAGATCCTCGCGCACCTGTGCACCGCTGAATCCCCTGATCCCAAGCGTCATCACCATGGGACCCCCCTTGCTCCCCCGCACGTCGTGGGGATCTGGGAGTCTGACAGCGGCCATGGCTCCTCCGTCAGGATCCCCCAAGCTACACATATGTGCGTTTCTGGGAGTCCGACGGCTGTGCCATGGCTCCCCGGCCCCAGCTCCATCCGCGCGCTGCCAAGAATCAGTCGCTCCAGCACCGACGGCTCTCCTCCCGTGTTCTCGCTCGTTGCTCAAATCTTAGCATGTAAGGTTGGGCATACCTTTTATCATCGAGGGGCTACTGAATGTGATGGATGGCATCTTTCTTCACATCTCTAGGATAAACATGGCCTCATATCTCACCCCTTTATTTGTTGGCTTGTTGATTCTGGCAATTCCAAACATATATAAGTTGTTATAATTTGATGTAAACGAACAGTGTGGGACTATTTTTAATTAGAGGAAGGCAGCTCGTGCGGTTGAAGTTTGTTTCCGGACCATAACAAAATTATGGCCCATTGACACGTGAAATCATAGAGACATACGAACTGGAACGTTTTAGGCTTTTAGGATGGATGAAATTTTAGTACCACCTCAGTTAAAAAAAATCTACGCGGGACGAAACCAAGAATATCACCTTGCTTTATTAGTAGGTATAGAAATGATAAAAACAGAATTTTTGATGTGGAATATTGCCTAACATGTTCATCACATTTATTTTCTTTATAGCATGGACATTTGGACTTTTATATGGTTCAAAGCAATAGTCTAGTTTTGACATGAAGACTTTAATACTCAAGCATACCAACAAGCAACCATGTCTTTCAAAATATCAACACTAAAGCAAGTTATCCCTAGCCCATTATGCTCAATCATTGATCCATTCATGAAACACACTCGAATATTAGCTACACCCAATGCTCAAATATGATCATAGTGCCCCTTAGTTGGTGCTTTATGAGAGCATATGGAGTCTCAAATTCAAAATAAAAATTGCATAAGTAAAAGAATGGCCCTTCGCAGAGGGAAGTATGGATTTGTAGAGGTGCTAGAGGTCAAAGCAAAAATTGAGAGATAAATTTTTTTTGGGAGGCATACTTTTCCCACCAACGAAAACGACTTAGAGCTCCCAAGACTTTCCATGCTAGATACATCATAGGCGGTTCCCAAACAGAAAATAAAGTTTATTCCTTTTTCCACCATTACTTTCACTTTCCATCGCTTGTTCGTATCCACGGGTGCCCTGCATACCAACACTTTCCAAGGAATTTATTATTTGACAACAAAAAGTAAATTCATTTTTTCATTTTGGGACTGGGCATCCCTAATACCTTTGTCGTACTCTCGTGCAATGACAAGTGAATAAACACTCATCGTGAGAATAACACATCTAGCATGGAAAGTATTGTCCACCCTTCACTGCCTCGCGAGTGGTAGAGCACACAAAAGAGAAATTTATTTTGAAAATTAGAGATGGCACATGCAAATTTGCTTAGAACGGCACGAAAATACCGCATATAGGTAGGTATAGTGTACTCATATGGCAAAACTGGTTTGAATGGTTTTGGACGCACAAGTAGTGATCATACTTAGTGCAAAATGAAGGCTAGCAAAAAGATTGAGAAGCGACCAACCAAGAAACAAAAAATATCGTACCCAAGCATTAAGCATAAGTAACACCGAATAATGCACCACAAGTAGGATATAAATTTCATTGCATAATTATTGACTTTCGTGCTTGCATAAGGAATCACAAACCTTGACATCAATATTCTCCCTAAAGCACAATTACTCATCAACATGACTCACATATCATATCATCATATCTCAAAACCATTACTAAGAATCAAGTTTATTTTGTACAATGATCTTCATGAAAGTTTTTATTATACACTCCTTGGATATCTATCACTTTGGGACTATTTTCACATGTTGCTTTTGATAAGCTCAAACAAATTTAAGTGAAGAACATGAGCATATTTTTTCTTTCTCTCAAAATAATCTAAATGAAGCAAGAGAGAATTTCTTTAAAAAATACTAACTCCCAAATAAATCTAAGTGAAGCATGAGAGCATTTCTTCAAAAATAACAAAGCACACCGTGCTCAAAAAGATATAAGTGAAGTACTAGAGCAAATCCATGGTTCTAAAAATTTAAGTGAAGCATAGGAGCAAGCATAGCATAATACCTGACTCTCTCAAAAAGATGTGTCCAGCAAGGATTCAAGAATTATAACACAAAGAAAAACAAGTAAAGACTCATATCATACAATACGCTCCAAGCAAAACTCATAATATGTGACGAATAAAAATATAGTTTCAAGTAAAATACCAATGGTTGTTAGAAGAAAGAGGGGATGCCACTCGGGGGCATTCCCAAGCTTAGTTGCTTGCTACTTCTTGAATATTATCTTGGGGTGTCTCTAGCATACCCAAGCTTAGCTTTTTTATAGTCCTTATTCCTTCATCCATCATAAGATCACCCAAAACTTGAAAACTTCAATCACACAAAACTCAACAAAACCTTCGTGAGATCCGTTAGTATAAGAAAGCAAACCACTACTATAAGTATTGTTGCAAACCTATTAATATTTTATTTTTGAATTATATCTTATTTATTCAAACTTTTCTATGGCAAAAACTCATCAAAGAAAACCATAGAATCATCAAAACAAGCACACAATGTAAAGAAAACAGAATCTGTCAAAAACAGAATAGTCTGTAGCAATCTGACTACTTCAAATACTTCTGTAATTCCAAAACTTCTGAAATATTAGGACGACGTGAATAATTTGTTTATTAATCTTCTTCAAAAAGAATCAACTCAAAATCCCTCTTCTGTTAGAAACTAAAAATAATTTCGTGAGCGCAAAAGTTTCTGTTTTTCAGCAAGATCAAATCAACTTTCACCCAAATCATCCCAAAGGCCTTGCTTGGCAAAAACACTAATTTAAACCACAAAAACACATATAAACAGAGGTATAGTTGTGTATTTCATTGAAAACATCAAGAAAACAAAAAAGCAAAAAAGATACAGGTTGGGTTCCCTCCCAACAAGCGCTATTGTTTTACGCCCCTAGCTAGGCATAACGCGTAGGATCTAAGTGTTGTCATCTTTGTTCCTAGATACATATGATGCCCTCATGATTGATTCATATGGTGACCTAATTATTGTTCTAGGGAAGTGTTCCATTCCCTTCCTTAGTGGAAATTGAAATTTAATATTGCCTTCTTTCATATCAATCACGACACCAATAGTACGTAAAAACGGTCTACCAAGTATAATTGGACAAGACGGGTTGCAATCAATATCAAGAACAATAAAATCTATGGGCACATAATTACTATTTGCAAGAATAAGAACATCATTAATTCTTCCCATAGGCTTTTTAATATTAGAATCCGCCAAGTGCAAATTTAAAGAGCATTCTTTAATATTGGTAAGACCAAGCACATCACATAAAGATTTCGGAATTGTAGAAACACTAGCACCCAAGTCACATAAATAAAAACACTCATAATTTTTAATCTTGACTTTGATAGTAGGTTCCCACTCATCATGCAATTTTCTAGGAATTGAAACTTCTAATTCCATTTTTCTTCAAAAGCTTTCATCATAGCATCAAAAATATGTTTAGTAAAAGCTTTATTTTGTTCATAAGCATGGGGTGAATTTATCATGGATTGCAACAAATAAATACAATCAACCAAAGAGAAACTATCATAATTAAAGTCTTTGTAATCCAAAATAGTGGGCACATCACTAGTTAAAGTCTTGACCTCTTAAAACCCACTTTTATAAATTTTCTCAACAAGATTTTCACCCTCCGAATCATAGGGACGCCTTCCAACTAAAGTTGACTCTTCTTGAGTCCTTTTTCATCAATCTTAATTTTACTAAACAAAGAACCAATAGAAGAAACACCAATCATTTTAAGAGCTTCATCACTTTTATGAAAGTAATCACTAGAAAACGCTCTTTCTAAAAATTCTCTTTTAACTATAAGCATAGCGGTTCTTTTCTTACTTTCATCCATAGAAACATAAAGAGCTTTAATTGATTCTTAAACTTCAGGCACAAATTTTTTCATCTTGAGGGTTTTTACATCATGAGAAATTCTATCAATACTTCTAGACAAATCATCAACTTTATTCAACTTTTCTTCTATCGAAGTATTGAAAGCTTTTTGAGTATTGATAAATTCTTTAATATTGTTCTCAAGATCATAGGTGTTTCTATTATTATTATAAGTAGGATTAACATAGGAATGACCATAATTATTAGAGTTATTACTAGGAAAAGGCCTAGGAGTAAAATTACCTCTATAAGCAATGTTATTGAAATTGTTTCACGAAATAAAATTCACATCTATGGCATCACTATTTTGCTCAATCAAAGTAGACAAAGTCATATCATTAAAATCAATAGGAGAACTTTTATTAGCAACCAACATCATAAGAGCATCAACTTTTTCACTCAAAGAATTTATTTCTTCTACAGAATTGACCTTTTTACTAGTAGGAGCTCTTTCGGTATGCCATTGTGAGTAATTGGCCATAATATTGTCTAGCAACTTAGTAGCTTCACCCAAAGTAATTTCCATAAAAGTACCCCCTGTGGCGGAATCCAAAAGATTACGAGAAACAAAATTCAACTCCGCATAAAAAATTTGTATGATCATCCAAAGATTTAACCCATGAGTTGGGCAATTCCTTAGCATCAATTTCATCCTTTCCCAAGATTGTGCAACATGCTCATGTTCAAGTTGCTTGAAATTCATGATCTGGGTTCTAAGGGAAATATTTTTTGCGGGCGGAAAATAATTAGTAATAAAAACACCCTTCACTTGTTCCAAGAATCAACACTACTGCGAGACAAAGAAGAAAACCAAATTTTTGCACGATATCGCAAAGAAAACGAAAATAATTTCAACTTCACAACATCATTGTCCACATCTTTTTTCTTTTGCATATCGCATAAATCCACGAATGTGTTAAGATGGGACACGAGATCCTCATTAGGAGTACCGGCAAATTGATCTTTCATAACAAGATTCAACAAGGCAACATTAATATCACAAGACTCCACACTAGTGGCGGGAGGAGCAATCACAGTGCTGATAAAATCATTGTTGTTGGTATTTGAGAAATCACACAACTTGGTGTTCTCTTGAGTCATGATGACTTCACAACAAGATTGCACTCAAAACTGATCTGACGAGAAAATGGTGAACGAAAACGAGAGCGAATAAAACGGCAAATTTTTGTGAAGTCGGAGAGAGGGAAACGAGAGGCAAATGGCAAATAATGTAAATTGCGAGGAGATGAGATTTGTGATTAGGAACCTGGTTGATGTTGAAGATCCCCCCCGGCAACAGCGCCTTTTGATGTCTGCTAGAACTACGTCGGTATTTCCCCAAAGAGGAAGGGATGATGCAGTATAGCTACGATAGGTATTTCCCTCAATGATGAGACCAAGGTTATCAAACCAGAAGGAGAACCTCCAAACACCACGTAAAAAATACCTGCACACAAATAACAAATACTCGCAACCTGGCGTGTTAAAGGGATGGTCAATCCCTCCCCGGCAATGGTGCCAGAAATTGGCACGTTGGCGGGAGACTATCTTGACTTGATCTTCCCCGACAATGGCGTCAGAATTTCCTTTCGGGGACGACGCCTCAAGATAGGCAAATAACGTGAGGTAAAAAGTGGAAGATAGGATAAATAGATCGTGAAACAAATAAATTGCAACAAGGTATTTTTGTTTTTTGATTTAATAGATCTGAAAATAAAAGCAAAGGAAAATAGATCGCAAAGGCAAATATGATGAAAAGAGACCCGGGGGCTGTAAGTTTCACTAGTGGCTTCTCTCGAGAAAAATAACAAACGGTGGGAAAACAATTACTGTTGGGCAATGGATAGAACTTCAAATAATCATGACAATATCCAGGCAATGATCATTGTATAGGCATCACGTCCAAGATTAGTAGACCGACTCCTACCTGCATCTACTACTATTACTCCACACATCGACCGCTATCCAGCATGCATCTAGTGTATTAAGTTCATGGAAAAATGGAATAATGCAATAAGAACGATGACATGATGTAGACAAGATCTATTTATGTACAAATAGACCCCATCTTATTATCCTTAATAGCAACGATACATACGTGTCGTTTCCCTTTCTGTCACTCGGATCAAGCACTGTAAGATCGAACACATCACAAAGCACCTCTTCGCATTGCAAGATAAATAGATCAAGTTGGCCAAACAAAACCCAAATATCGGAGAAAAAATACGAGGCTATAATCAATCACGCATATAAGAGATCAAATAAGACTCAAATAACTTTCATGGATAAAAACATAGATTTGATCATAAACTCAAAGTTCATCGGATCCCAACAAACACACGGCAAAAAGACTTACATCATATGGATCTCCAAGAGACCATTGTATTGATAATCAAGAGAGAGAGAGAGAGGAAGCCATCTAGCTACTAACTACGGACCCGTACGTCTACAAAGAACTACTCACGCATCAACGGATAGGCACAAATGGACATGATGAACCCCTCCGTGATGGTGTCTAGATTGGATCCGGTGTTTCTAGACTCTGCGGCGGATGGAATTGATTTTCGTCCCCCTCCGTGATGGTGTCTAGATTGGATCCGGTGTTTCTAGACTCTGCGGCGGATGGAATTGATTTTCGTCCCCCTCCTTAGGGTTTCTGGAATATTGGGGTATTTATAGAGCAAAGAGGGGGTGCGGGAGGCCAACGAGGAGGGCACAACCCACCGGGGCGCGCCTGGGGACCTCGTGGGTTGTGCTCCCATCGGAGCTCCCCTCGGGTGCGTTCCTGGCCCACTGGATGTCTTCTAACCCAAAAAAATCCACAAAAAGTTTCGCTGTGTTTGGACTCCGTTTGGTATTGATTTTCTGCGATGTAAAAAACATGCAGAAAACACCAACTAGCACTGGGCACTTTGTTAATAGGGGTTAGTACCAAAAAATGATATAAAATGATTGTAAAACATCCAAGAATGATAATATAGCACCTTGGAACAATAAAAATTTATAGATACGATGGAGACGTATGAGTCGCCTAGAGGGGGGTGAATAGGCGCTTTAAAATAATTATGGTTTAGGCTTAAGCAAATGCAGAGTAAAACTAACGTTTAATTTTCCAAGCACCAAACCTAAAACAACTAGGCTCACCTATGTGCACCAACAACTTATGCTAAGCAAGATAAACAACTAAGTGATAGGAAGATATATGACAGGAAACAATATGGCTATCACAAAGTAAAGTGCATAAGTAAAGGGTTCGGGTAAGAGATAACTGAGGCACACGGAGACGATGATGTATCCCGAAGTTCACACCCTTGCGGATGCTAATCTCCGTTTGGAATGGTGTGGAGGCACAATGCTCCCCAAGATGCCACTAAGGCCACGGTAATCTCCTCATGCCCTCGCACAATGCAACATGTCGTGATTCCACTAAGTGACCCTTGAGGGCGGTCACCGAACCCGTACAAACAAGGTTGGCGCAATCTCCACAACTTAATTGGAGGCTCCCAACAACACCACGAAGCTTCACCACAATGGCATATGGCTTCAAGGTGACCACAAATGCTCGGGGCAATCTTCACAACTTAATTGGGGACCCCGACACTTGTCCGGAGCTTTACACCATAATGATTGACCTCTGAGGCACCACCAAGCTTCTACGATGCCAAAGCATCCACAAAGAACAATCTCTAGAGGTACCAAGTACCCAAGGGTAATAAGCTTCTCAACTTCTCACTTCCACGTATCACCGTGGAGAACTCAAACCGATGCAACTAATGCAATGGAAAGATCACACGAAGTAGTCAAGTCCGTCACATTCAAATCCCTCCACAACAACAAAAGCTATGGAGAAATATGAGAGGAAGAACAAGGAGCTCACAAATAACTCCAAAATCAAGATCCAAGGGGTTCCCCTAACATAGAGGATAAAGTGATTGGTGGAGATGTGGATCTAGATCTCCTCACTCTTTTCCCTCAAGAACTAGCAAGAAACATTGGAGCGATTGAGAGTTAGCACGCTCTAAGAAGGTCAACAATGGGGGAAGAACACGAGCTCAACAGATGGATCGGGTACAATGGGGAAGAAGACCCCCTTTATATAGTGGGGGACAGAATCCAACCGTTACCCCCACTCACAGCCTGAGGAGAGCGGTACTACCGCTGGTAGGAGCGGTACTACCGCACGGTAGGTTCACCCACCACGGTAGTAAAAGTTACTTTCGTGCCTACCACCGCTGAGGCTACGGTTGAGTAAAAGTCCAACAGCACGGTAGTACCGGACGATACTACCGCCAGAGAGCCGTAGTAAAAAATTACTACCGATCCTAGAGCAGTACTACCGCTAGCACCTGCGGTGCTACCGCTGGCCACTGAAACTGCCATAACTTTCGCATACGAGCTCCGAATGAGAAAACTCAAACTTGTTGGATTGAGGACGGCAAGAGCTATCCAAACATCAAAAATGCCAATGATACAGAGATGTGAGACCTCTATGAATGAAGAACCGGCAAAAACTTCCAACATTGAAAACATCATACAAGATGCATATGGACTTCGTTTTCAATGAACTCGAGCTGGTCATGAAGATGACCATAAGCTCTAAAACTCACAAAGAGAAACACCAAAATAAGAACCAAGAAATATGATGCAAGGATGCAAATGGTTTGAGCTCTCAACGAACGATACGATCAAGCTACTCACTTGAGAGCCCCCCTTGATAGTATGACAATCTATCCTAAAATAGAAAAACCCTATCAAGGGCAAACCTATACCTTGCACCTAGTCCTCTTGAGCTATATGACGGTGATCTTGGCTTCCTCAAGACGGACCACCTTTCTTGACTGTGTTGGTTTGGTGAAGACCAGTTGATTTCTCCCCCATACTCACTATTGGTGAGCACTCTTCAGCATGTCGTCACAAGTCCATTGCCACCACAAAGGACGGCAAGCTTCAAGCATGATATCTTCGTGATGCTCCACTTGAACTTGCACACCGCAATCTTGATGACGATCAACACTTGATGTCATCCTTCATAGGTTGAATGAGATCTTCCTCTTGACGCAAACCCATGGAAACACACCTAACCCCACATACAACTCCCACGAAGACCATGGGTTAGTACACAAAAGTGTTATGGACAATGCTTACCATACCATGGGATCACTTGATCCCTCTCAGTACATCTTGTACACTTTGTGTGTTGATCATCTTGATTTACTCTTTGCTTAGTCTTGATCAACCTCGTGTCTTTATGAACAATCTTTGGATATTACTTTGAATACCACCTTGCTCATCATATAAACTCCTTGAAACCAACAGATGGACTTCAAGAAGTGCCTATGGACAAATCCTTTGAATATAACTTAAGGCAACCATTAGTCCATAGGGTTTGTCATCAATTACCAAAACCACATACGAAGAAATATGCTCTAACTACAAATGATTTCAATTTGCTTTGTGATAATGTCGGGTTGCATCATTTTGTCTAGCAAGGATGTGAGACCTATGAAAGCATGACACTTGAGTTTCTTAACATTCTCTTGCATAATGTTGATGTCATGCTAAATGCTTATGAGGAGGAGCGGATTACTTTCCATCTCTTGGAACAAGACTTCAACATCACTCTGGATTAGTGGTGTAACCACTTTGGCTTCCCCAACAACGATAATGATCTTTGGTATGTTTATGATTTCACTAATCCACACCCGAGGCAATCCTTCTACCATATGAGTATCCATGGCTCTAGGAAAAGAGCTAGTTGCATTGAAAGTCCTGCTATACGTTATTCCTATTATATTATCACTAACTCATTGCACGCACGAGGAGAAGTTTCTAAGGTGAATGATGAGAACATGCCAGTTCTGAGGAAATCAACAAACCTTGACGTTAGTTATTTGCCAAACTCAGAGGCAATACTTTTGCTACACATCGAGCATCAATCAAATCATGCACAAGGAGATATGGTATGTGCAGGAATGATCACCATGTTGGCCAACTCCCTTGGTCTCAACTACAACCACCTTCGCCCCATTGGCGGTAACACCCTTGTTAATATTCGTGTTCTTACTAGCGTTGGAATGGTAGTAGTTAGCCATGGTCGTTGTTGCATCAAAATTCATGGAGTGGCACACTTGTTGCCTACTCCCATGCCTAACTGTTTCCTCCATACAACACATGCAATTTCATTATATGCCACCGGATGGAGATGCAACTTTTGACCAGCAAGGCCCATGACGTGAACATGTAGATGAAGAAGAACTCATTGTTGAGAAAGAAGAGAAGTAGCCCCAAGGGCAGCCAAAACATGAAGACTACACCACCTACGCAGACATCCACAATCTCCAAGGCTCCATCAATGATATGAGCAACTCTCCGAGTCCCTTCAAAACATGTCCGCTTACATGAGTTCGAGCTTCTCCAACTAGAGCCAAGGATGGGCTCTGATAACCCACAAGTATAGGGGATCGCAACAGTTTTCGAGGGTAGAGTATTCAACCCAAATTTATTGTTTCAACTCAAGGGGAAGCCAAAGAATATTCTCAAGTATTAGCAGTTCAGTTTTCAATTCAACCACACCTGAAAGATTTAGTATCTGCAGCAAAGTATCAGTAGCAAAGTAGTATGATAGCAATAGTAGCAACAGTAACCAGTAGCAGCAGAGTAACAGCAGTAGCAGCAAAGTAACAGAAGTAGCAGTGACAACAGTAGCAACAGAGTAACAGTAGCAGCAGCAAAGTAACATAGCAAGGAGCAGTAGTAAAAGACTCGTAGGCATTGGATCGGTGATGGATGATTATGCCGGATGCTATTTATCATGCAACAGTTATAACATGGAGAGATATGTAACTAGCTCCAGTTCGTCAATGTAATGTAGGCATGTATTTCCTATGTAGTCATACGTGCTTAGGGAAAAGAACTTGCATGACATCTATTGTCCATCCCTCCCATGGCAGCGGGGTCCTAATAGAAACTACGGGATATTAAGGTTCTCCTTTTAATAAAGAACCGGACCAACGCATTAACACTTGGTGAATACATGAACTCCTCATACTATGGTCATCTCCGGGAGTGGTTCCGGCTATTGTCACTCCAGGGTTGCCGGGACATAACACATAGTAGGTGACTACAACTTGCAAGATAGGATCAAGAACACACATATATTGGCGACAACATAATAGGTTCACATCTGAAATCATGGCACTCGAGCCCTAGTGACAAAAATTAAGCATCGCAAAGTAGTAGCAACATCAATCTCAGAACATAATGGACACTAGGGATCAATCCCCGTCAAAACTAACTCAATTACATGATAGATCTCATCCAACCCATCACCGTCGAGCAAGCCTACGATGAGATTACTCACGAACGGTGAAGAGCATCATGGAATTGGCGATGAAGGAAGGTTGATGATAAAGATGGCAACGATTTCCCCTCTCCGGAGCCCAGAACAAACTCCAGATCTGCCCTCCAGAGGAAGAACAGGATGTGGCGGCGCCTCCGTATCGTAAAATGCGATGAACTCTTCTCCTTGATCTTTTTTCGGACGAAAGAGGCTAAATAGAGCTGAGATTGGAGGCGGTGGAGTTTTGTGGGGCCCACAAGCCTACCAGGCGCGGCCATGGGGGGCCCGCGCCTAGTGGGTGATACGTCTCCATCGTATCTACTTTTCCAAACTCTTTTTCCCTTGTTTTGGACTCTAATTTGCATGATTTGAATGGAACTAACCCGGACTGACGCTGTTTTCAGTAGAATTGCCATGGTGTTGTTTTTGTGCAGAAATGAAAGTTCTCGGAACGTCCTGAATATTTACGGAGAATATTTCTGGAAAATATGAAAAATACATGCACAAAGATCCACCGAACGGGACGGGCCAGTGGGCCACAAGCCTTGTAGCCGCGGCCTCCCCCCTGGCCGCGGCTACCAAGCTTGTGGGTCCCACGTGGCTCTGTCGCCCCCAATTCCAGCACTATTTATTCCCTTTCGTACCGGAAAAAATCAGGAGAGAAGAATTCATCACGTTTCACGATCCACAGGCGCCGCCACATCCCGTTCTTGCCCTGGAGGGCAGATCTGGAGTCCGTTTTGGGCTCCGGATCAAGGAGATCGTCTCCATCGTCATCATCAACCTTCTTCCCTCTCCAATTCCATGAAGCTCCTCATCGTTCGTGAGTAATCTATTTGTAGGCTCGCTGGGCGGTGATGAGTAGGATGAGATCTATCATGTAATCGAGTTAGTTTTGATGGCGATTGATCCCTAGTATCCACTATGTTGTGAGATTGATGTTGCTACTACTTTGCCATGCTTAATGCTTGTCACTAGGGCCCGAGTGCCATGATTTCAGATCTGAAATTATTATGTCGTCACCAATATATGTGTGTTTTAGATCGATCTTGCAAGCTGTAGTTACCTACTATGTGTTATGATCCGGCAACCCTGGAGTGATAATAACCGGAACCACTCCCGGTGATGACCATCGTTTGAGGAGTTCATGTGTTCACCAAGTGCTAATGTGTTGGTCCAGTTCTTTATTAAAAGGAGAACCTTAATATCCCGTAGTATCCATTTGGATCCCGCTGCCATGGGAGGGATGGACAATAGATGTCATACAAGTTCTTTTCCCTAAGCACGTATGACTACACACGGAATGCATGCCTACATCACATTGACGAACGAGAGCTAGCCACATATCTCTCCGTGTTATAAGTGTTGCATGATGAATGTCATCCAACAGATCACCGATCCATTGCCTACGAGTTTGTCCCACTGCCACTGTTACTTGCTTTGCTCTGCTGTTGTTACTACTGTTGCTGCTACTGTTACTTGCTGCCCCTGTTACTTGCTTTGCTGCTACTGTTGTTACTACTGTTGCTGCTACTGTTACTAGCTGCTACTGTTACTTGCTTTGTCCTGCTGCTTCTGCCACTACTGTTGCTACTACTGTTACTTGATGCTGCTGTTACTTGCTACTGCTGCTACTTGCTACTGCTGTCACTATTGATATTCATTGCCACTGCTGTTACTCGTTATACTACTACTACCTGCTACAATACTTTTCTAGCGCCATTAATACTTTAGTTAGGAATAATCTGCCGTCAAGAGATTCTTTCCTAGCACCATTGCTATCATACTACCTTTGCTGCTTATATCCTGCTTGCAGATACTAATCTTTCAGGTGTGGTTGAGCCGACAACTCAACTGCTAATACCGGAGAATATCCTTTCACTCCCATCATGTCGAACCAACAAATTTGGGTTGAATACTCTACCCTCGAAAACTGCCACGATCCCACACACTGGTGGGCGATTGCAAGACAATTTGGGTTGAGCAACTGGAAGCAGCTCTTTTCTGGCGCCGTTGCCGGGAGAGATAGCTATATTCTCTGAGTCACTTGGGATTTTTATCTGCTGATCACTATGAAGAATGTGAAAGATCCAAGAACCAAAGTCTTGCCCTCAACTACGAGGGGAGGTAAGGAACTGCCATCTAGCTCTGCACTTGATTCACCTTCAGTTATGAGTAAGTTTGCGACACCACCTCCTGCTAGAAATCTTGATATGTCGCATGTGCTTGATGATGCTTATGATGCTACTATGCCTGATACTGCTAGAGATGCTATGCTTGATACTGCTAGAGATGCTATGCTTGATACTGCCTTGCCTGATGATGCTATGCTTGATACTGCCTTGCCTGATGATGCTAGAGATGTAATTTTGCCTAATGATGCCTAGCCTGATATGCCATTAGGGATATTCCTTGATGCTCGTATTGCTAGAGTTACTGCCAATGCTCGTGATGCTTCTGAAACTGCCGATACTAATGAGATAGAACCTGCTTTTGCTCCTGCTAGATCTAGCTCTCCTAGATATGAATTGCCTGATATACCTGAGGGTTATGTTATGGAGGGAGAGATAGTTGAGGATTTTCTTGCGTGTAAGGATGCCTATGACGCTGAGAAATTACTTCTCAAGTGGAAGGAAAAATCTCTGGAAGCTAGGATGAAATACGACCCGAAGTTTGCCACTTCACCTATCTTTATCGCCGATGAGGATTATGAATTCTCTGTCGACCCTGAGATAATCTCTCTAGTCGAATCTGATCCTTTCCACAGTTATGAGTCTGAGACGGTCGTAGCCCATCTTACCAAGCTACACGATATAGCCACCCTTTTCACTAGTGAGGAGAAGATCCGCTACTACTATATCCTTAAGTTGTTTCCTTTCTCTCTAAAGGATGACGCTAAAGCCTGGTTCACTTCTCTTGCTCCTGGATGTGAGTAGTCCCCAGGATATGGTCTATTACTTATGTGAGAAGTATTTCCCTGCCCATAAGAAGCAAGCTGCCTTGCAGGAAATATACAACTTTGCTCAACTCAAAGAAGAGAGTCTCCCACAAGCTTGGGGAGGCTCATCCAGCTACAGAATGCTTTGCCTGATCACCCTCTTAAGAAGAACGAGATACTTGATATCTTCTATAACGGACTTACCGATGCTTCTAGAGACCACCTAGATAGTTGTGTCGATTGTGTTTTTAGGGAACGAACTATAGAACAAGTTGAGATCCTACTGAATAACATCTTGATCAACGATAATGCTTGGACTATCCCCGAACCACCTCCTAAGCCAACTCCTAAGAAAAGAGGTATTCTATTCCTCAGTCCCGAAGATATGCAAGAAGCCAAGAAATCTATGCAAGAGAAAGGCATTAGATCTGAAGAAGTCAAAAATCTACCGCCCATCGAAGAGATCCATGGTCTCGATAACCCGATACAAGTAGTAGAGGTGAATTCTCTGCGTAGATTCAATGAGAGTGATATTCCTTTTGACAAACCTGCTAGCCTATGCTTTGATGAAGTTGACAACTTTGTTGCCAAACAACAGAGTTTCAGTGATTATGTTAGCACACAATTGGAACAAAGTACTCGTATGCTTAGTCATTTAAGTGCTTGTGTAGACAGAAATATCAATGATCTTAAGCTTCTGAGTAAACATGCCTCTATGATTACTACCCAGGTAGAACAAGTACTTAAAGCTCAAAATGACTTGCTCAATGAATTAAATGACAACTCTGTCAGAGTCATTACTAGAGGAGGCAAAATGACTCAGGAACCTTTGTATCCTGAAGGCCATCCTAAGAGAATTGATCAAGATTCTCAAGGAATTAATGCTGATACACCCAGTCATCCTAAGAAGAAGAAGGATGATAGAAACCTACATGTCAGTTCACCAAATATTGTCACACCTGAAGAACCAAATGATATTTCTGCGTCTGATGCAGAAACACAATCTGGTGATGAACATGAACCTGGTGACAATATGGACATCGATGTTCATAATAATGCTCAACCTAGCAATGATAAGGATGTGGAGATTGAACCTACTGTTAATCCTGATAACCCACAACCTAAGAGATACGATAAGAATGACTTCACTGCTAGGAAGCATGGTAAACAAAGGGAGCCATGGGTTCAGAGACCCATGCCCTTTCCTCCTAAGCCATCCAAGAAAAAGGATGACGAGGATTTTGAGCGCTTTATTGAAATGTTGAGACCCGTCTTTCTGCAGATGCGGTTAATTGATATGCTCAAAATGTCTCCATATGCCAAGTACATGAAAGATATCGTGACTAATAAACGGAAGATACCAGATCTTGAAATCTCCACCATGCTTGCCGATTACACTTTCAAAGGTGGAACTCCTAGGAAACTTGGTGATCCCGGAGTGCCCACTATACCTTGATCCATTAAAGGAAACTACGTAAGAACTGCCTTATGTGACCTTGGAGCCGGTGTTAGTGTTATGCCTCTCTCTCTTTATCGTAGACTTGAACTGGATAAGTTAACACCCACTGAAATTTCTCTGCAAATGGCCGACAAATCAACTGCTTTCCCTGTCGGCATTTGCGAGGATGTGCTTGTTGTGGTTGCTAAAGTCACTATCTTAACGGACTTTGTTATCCTGGATATTCCTGAGGATGATGCCATGGCGATCATTCTTGGAAGACCATTCTTAAACACCGCAAGGGTTGTTATAGATTGCAGCAAGGGCAATGTCACCTTCCATGTCAACGGTAATGAGCATACAGTGCACTTTTCGAAGAAACGATATCAAGTACATTGCATCAATGCTATCGAAAAAACTTCATCGATTCTTATTGGGGGCTTTGAATGCCCTATTCCTCGTGTTAAGATGAAGTATGATTTGCGTGTTGGGGAGATTCATATCCCCATTGAGGTGACTTAGTGGCTATTCGATAATTCTCCGTTTCGTCTTGCGATTCGAAAAGGTTTTGTCATGAGGATTTGATCAATCCCATTGATGGATTTCTTTCGATGACCATGAAATGGATGAATCAAGGAGTCACATACCTCTGTTTTAAGCTTTCACTTTATGTTGCTTAGAAGGAAAATGATAGATTTAGTTTAGTTCTTCCTGTTTTCTGTTTTAGCGTCCCGGAGAAAAGTACCCGGAAAATAAAAGTTCTTCGATGGTCCTGAAAATCAAATATGATTTTTTCTGGATTTTTTGAAAAATACTGGGACTGAGAGCTGGCCTGGGGGGCCACACTAGTGGGCCACAAGCCCTGTAGCCGTGGCCTCCCCCCTGGCCGCGGATACCAAGCTTGTGGGGCCCACAGGGACCCCCTCCACTCATTCAAGCTCCCATCCTCTTCTTCTACCTCCAGAAAAAATCTTTTCGCAGCTCAAACCCGTGTTCTTGCTCATTTGGCTGTGATTTTCGATCTCCTTGCTCAAAGCACCATTCTCCGAACCGTTTTGGGGAAATTAATCCTTGATAAGTGACTCCTCCATTGGTCCAATTAGTTTCTACTCCAGTGCTTTATCCTTCGTGTATTCTTGCTACCTTGGTGACCCTGTTCTTGAGCTTGAAATGTTGATTTTAGCTGGTCCCAAGTAGTTTTAGTGCGTGATATGGTCTCTAGGCACTAGTAGGAGTAGTTGCTTCGAGTTGGGTTAATCCTTACTCACTTTTCTTTCGAAGTCTCTAAAAATTTCAGAATTTTTCAGAGTTAGAAAAAGGAAAAGATGAGGAGGTTCTTGATAGGCTCTTCAAGCCGTAACCCCAAGGAGGATGAGAAGAACCACCCCAAGTACTTGGTTCCTCGAGTCACATAAGTTCGAGCGTGCGAGTGGCCAAGTGATGAATTTTTGCACGCCGCTGGGCTTTATGAAGACTTTTATTACTTGGTGGAGAACGCAGGTCTTACCGCGTTCGTTGAAGATAAGTGCCCACAATACCTCCTCCTCGCCAACATCTTCGTTCAAAGCTTCAACTTTTATCCGAGGAAGAATCCTCCTATGGTTGAGTTCATGTTATACGATATCCCCCAGCGCATGACACTACAGGATTTTTGCAATGTGTGCAAATTACCTTATGTTGGGGATATTCATGATCCTCGTCCACGGGACTTGGAGGCTTTCATAGATACTATTGCAGTTGGAGAGGAGAGAGCAGTGTCTCGCGCTAGAATTGCTAGCATACATTTTCCTGTGCTTCGGTACTTCTCATTATTTGTGGGAAAATGTTTGATTGGCCGTGGGGAAGCTGGATCACTTAGCTCTCCAGACCTTGTGGTTTTGCACGAAGGCCTTTATAACAATAAGACTTATAGCCTAGGTGCTATAGTAGCTCAGCGGTTGAACACAAACCGTTCCAAAGGTGTCGTCTATGGAGGTATCTATGCTACCCGTCTTGCCAGACACTTTGAGATACCCATTAGACTAGAGGAGGAAGAAGAAATGCTTCTTCCTGAGAAATATCTGGATTATGACAGCATGGTTCGCCATGATTTTCTGGATAGAGATGCTAGTAGACTGATGATTTATAACTTGGTATTTACTCAGGGTACTCGAGAGACTGTTACTTTGCCTGCTCCTTCTTTGTTCAACCTTTATGCAGGCAGGTACATTATTATGCCCTCGGACATCTACGCATATTGGGGCTTGGCCCAACCACAGGTGCCCGTGCACGAGCCGCCAGTCGAGTACCAGTCGCCAGTTTCTTAGTGGGATCCAGAGGAGCTCACACAGCAGTGGCGTCCACAGTCCACTCCGGAGTATCCCGGAGCTGGCTATTTCCCTCCTTGGGAGTAGACCAAGCTAAGCCAAAAGCCTAAGCTTGGGGGAGTACGTGTTTGCACCAACTTTACATCTTTGTTAGTCGGTGTTTACACTTTGCCACTGTATTATCCATGCTAGTTTATTTTCGTTTTCTTGTCTTCTTGTTTTGTGTCCTTTTGAGAAAACCCAAAAAGATTTTCCTTTCTTCTTTTTCTTGTTGGGAGCTTTCCCGTGTAAATAGTTTTCTTTTTCTTTGAGTCGAGGTAGAAGACCATGGTTACAATGTTTAGTGGCTCTCGCATGCATACTTGTTCATTTGTTAAAGAGCCATATTACTTTGTCTTCTCCTTTGTATTTGCCTGCAGATTCAGCTTAGTCCAATGCACGAGCACTCTTATTATTGTTCACATCGTTCGATCGTGCAAGTGAAAGGCAATAATGATGATATATGATGAAGTGACTGAGACTCGAAAAGCTGGTATGAACTCTATCTATTTTGTTTTTGTAAATATGACTAGCTTGTCGTCCCAGATTCAACTTTGTTGAGAGAGAACCATGTTTGCAATGACAACTTAGAGATCATAGTTTCTGATGCCATGCTTAATTAGCTAGGAGCTTATAATGGTCTGTCTTGAATGCCAACATAGATTTTGAGATGACTATGATGTAGTATGATAGGATGGTATTCTCCTTCGAATGATTCAAGTGGCTTGACTTGGCGCATGTCCATGCATGTAGTTGAAACAAAATCAGCATATCCTCTATGATGTTCGTGTTCATAGTGATTTATATCCTGCTCATGCTTTCACTCAATGTTAGTCAAACTCTTTGCATCTTGATGACTGTTGTAACTCTCTAGTTGGTCGCTTCCCAGTCTTTTGCTAGCCTTCACTTGTACTAAGCAGAATACTGCTTGTGCATCCACTTCCATAAACCCAAAAGTTTTTCCATGAGAGTCCACCATACCTACCTATTTGCGGTATCTACCTGCCGTTCCAAGTAAATTTGCATGTGCCATTCTCTAAACCTTCAAGAAATAATCTGTTTTGCATGCCCGAACCGCTCATGTGGTGACAAGGGGCTATTGAGATCTTCCATGTTAGGCATGTTATCCTCGACATGTGTTTATTCACTGTCATTCATGAGAAAGGGGCCGGTAATTGGAATGCCCAGTTCCACGCTTAAATCGAAAACATAACTGTAAAACAAGACTCCCCCCGGATTGATGTTAGCATGGACGGTACCCGAGGACTCGGCTAGCCGTGGAGTGTGATTGATTGGTGGTGGGGAAGTTAAAATTTTACTTCTCTGTTTGGGAACCGCCTATAGCATGAGTAGCATTGAAGATATTGAGAACTCTTGGTCATTGCGTTGACAATGAAAGCATGCCACCCAAAATTATTATCTCTCTTTTCAAAGCTTGAGCTCTGGCACCTCTGCGAATCAATGCTTCCCTCTGCGAAGGGTATGTCTATTTATTTTCTGGTTGGGTCATACTCTTCTTATATAAGCACCAATTAGAGAGCACCTCTGTCATTTTTATGCTTTGCTTTTGATTGATATTGAGTATGACTATGACTGGATCTTCGTTGCTATGAATTACAATGTTTAGTGAGCCCTTGATATTTGAAAGTGCTGTGCATTTATGTTTTGCGGTCTCAGAAAGAGCTAGCGAGATACCACCTATTCATATTGATTCATGCTTGTTTTGATTGAATTGTTGGTATCTGAAACTGATTATTATTTGCTCGCTAGCTCATTATGCCATTGATATTAGTTTACCATGAGACCTATGTGTCACTTGCTTATGTGGTTAACTTGCGATCTTGCTGAAATTCCGGTTATGAGTTAGACATAGTTGCAACAACAAGATCAAATAGAGTTTGTCAAAGTTCTTATTTCTCTTTCAGTTTGTCAACTGAGTTGCTTGAGGAGAAGCAAGGTTTTAAGCTTGGGGGAGTTGATACGTCTCCATCGTATCTACTTTTCCAAACTCTTTTGCCCTTGTTTTGGACTCTAATTTGCATGATTCGAATGGAACTGACCCGGACTGACGTTATTTTCAGTAGAATTGCCATGGTGTTGTTTTTGTGCAGAAATGAAAGTTCTCGAAACGTCCTGAAAATTTACGGAGAATATTTCTGGAAAATGTGAAAAATACCTGCGCAAAGATCCACCGGAGGGGACGGGCCAGTGGGCCACAAGCCCTGTAGCCGCGGCCTCCCCCCTAGTCGTGGCTACCAAGCTTGTGGGGCCCACGTGGCTCTGCCGCCCCCAATTCCAGCACTATTTATTCCCTTTCGTCCCGGAAAAAATCAGGAGAGAAGAATTCATCGCGTTTCACGATCCAGAGGTGCCGCCACATCCCGTTCTTGCCCTGGAGGGCAGATCTGGAGTCTGTTTTGGGCTCCGGATCAAGGAGATCGTCTCCATCGTCATCATCAACCTTCTTCCCTCTCCAATTCCATGAAGCTCTTCATCGTTCGTGAGTAATCTATTCGTAGGATCGCTGGGCGGTGATGAGTAGGATGGGATCTATCATGTAATCGAGTTAGTTTTGACGGGGATTGATCCCTAGTATCCACTATGTTCTGAGATTGATGTTGCTACTACTTTGCCATGCTTAATGCTTGTCACTAGGGCCCGAGTGCCATGATTTGAGATCTGAAATTATTATGTTGTCACCAATATATGTGTGTTTTAGATCCGATCTTGCAAGTTGTAGTTACCTACTATGTGTTATGATCCGGCAACCCCGGAGTGACAATAACCGGAACCACTCCCGGTGATGACCATAGTTTGAGGAGTTCATGTGTTCACCAAGTGCTAATGCGTTGGTCCGGTTCTTTATTAAAAGGAGAACCTTAATATCCCGTATTATCCATTTGGACCCCGCTGCCACGGGAGGGATGGACAATAGATGTCATACAAGTTCTTTTCCCTAAGCACGTATGACTACACACGGAATGCATGCCTGCAACACATTGACGAACGGGAGCTAGCCACGTATCTCTCCGTGTTATAATTGTTGCATGATGAATGTCATCCAACAAATCACCGATCCATTGCCTACGAGTTTGTCTCACTACCACTGTTACTTGCTTTGCTCTGCTGCTGTTACTACTGTTGCTGCTACTGTTACTTGGTGCCACTGTTACTTGCTCTGCTGTTACTACTATTGCTGCTACTGTTACTTGCTTTGTCCTGCTGCTGCTGCCACTACTGTTGCTACTACTGCCACTACTGTTGCTACTACTCTTACTTGCTGCTGCTGTTACTTGCTACTGCTGCTACTTGCTACTGCTGTCACTATTGATGTTCCTTGCCACTGATGTTACTCGTTACACTGCTACTACCTGCTACAATACTTTTCTGGCGCCATTGATACTTCAGTTAGGAATAGTATGCCGTTAGCAGATTCTTTCCTAGCACCGTTGCTATCATACTACCTTTGCTGCTTATATCCTGCTTGTAGATACTAATCTTTCAGGTGTGGTTGAGCCGACAACTCAACTGCTAATACTGGAGAATATCCTTTCACTCCCATCGTGTCGAACCAACAAATTTGGGTTGAATACTCTACCCTCGAAAATTGACGCGATCCCACATGCTGGTGGGCCATTGCAAGACAATTGCTAATTGTTGAGCAACTGGAAGCAGTGGGCTTGCGGGCTCCACGCTCCACTTCCTCCGTTGATTCTTGCGCCAGTATTTTTTATATATTTCACAAAAATTCTCCGTAAATTTTTAGGTCATTCCGAGAACTTTTATTTCTGCGCAAAAACAACACCATGGCAATTCTGCTCAAAACAGCGTTAGTCCGGGTTAGTTCCATTCAAATCATGCAAATTAGAGTCCAAAACAAGGGCAAAAAAGTTTGGAAAAGTAGATACGATGGAGACGTATCAACTCCCTGAAGCTTAAAACCTTGCTTGTCCTCAAGCAATTCAGTTGACAAACTGAAAGAGACAAAAGAAAAACTTTTACGAACTCTTTTTGATCTTGTTGTTGCAACTATGTCTAATTCATATCCAGAATTTCATCAAGATCACAAGCAAACCACATAAGCAAATGACATCTGGGTCTCACGGTAAACTCATATCAATGGCATAATCAACTAGCGAGCAAATAATAATAAGTATCAAACGTCAACACTTCAATCAAAATAATCATGAAGCGGTACGAACAGATGGTATCTCGCTAGCTCTTTCTGAGACCGCAAAACATAAATGCAAAGCAGCTTCAAAGACCAAGGGCTGACTAAACATTGTAATTCATGGCAAAGAAGATCCAGTCACAGTCATACTCAATCACAGTTAAAAGCAAAGCCTAGAAATGACGAAGGTTCTCTCTAATTGGTGCTTTTATAAGAAGAGGATGACTCAATAGAAACATAAATAGATAGGCCCTTCGCAGAGGGAAGCATTGATTTGCAGAGGTGCCAGAGCTCAAGCTTTGAAAACAGAGATAATAATTTTGGGTGGCATGCTTTCATTGTCAACGCAATGACCAAGAGTTTTCACCATCTTCCACACTACACATGCTATAGGCGGTTCCCAAACAGAAAAGTAAAGTTTTGACTCCCCCACCACCGATCAATCACACTCCACGACTAGCCGAATACTCGGGTGCCGTCCATACCAACATCAATCCAGTGGGAGTTTTGTTTGCAATTATCTTTTCGATTTGAGCATGGAACTGGCCATTCCAATTACCGGCCCTTTCTCGTGAATGATAGTGAATAAACACATATCGAGGATAACAAGCCTAGCATGGAAGATACTGATAGCCCCCTGTCACCACATGAGCGGTTCGGGCATGCAAAACATATTTATTTCTTGAAGGTTTAGAGAGTGGCACATGCAAATTTACTTGGAACGGCAGGTAGATACCGCATATAGGTAGGTACGGTGGACTCATATGGAACAACTTTGGGTTTATGTAAGTGGATGCACAAGCAGTATACAAGTGAAGGCTAGCAAAAGACTGGGAAGCGACCAACTAGAGAGCGACAACAGTCATCAAAATGCATTGAGATTAACTAACATTGAGTGCAAGCATGAGTAGGACATAAATCACCATGAACATGAATATCATAGAGGCTATGTTGATTTTGTTTCAACTACATGCGTGAACATGCACCAAGTCAAGCCACTTGAATCATTCAAAGGAGGATACCATCCTATCATACTACATCATAGTCATCTCAAAATTCATGTTGGCATCCAAGGCAACCCATTATAAGCTCCTAGCTAATTAAGAATGGCATCAGAAACTATGATCTATAAGTTGTCATTGCAAACATGTTTATCTCACAACAAAGCTAAATTAGGAACGATGAGCTAGTCATATTTACAAAAACAAAATAGATCGAGTTCATACCAACTTTTCCAGGCTCAGTCACTTCATCATATATCGTCATTATTGCCTTTCACTTGCACGACCGAACGACGTGAACAATAATAAGAGTGCTCATGCATAGGACTAAAGCTGGAATCTACAAGCAAACACAAAGGAGAAGACAAAGTAATATGGCTCTTTGACAGATAAACAGATATGCATGCGAGAGCCACTAAACATTGTAACCATGGTCTTCTACCTTGGCCCAAAGAAAAAGAAAACTATTTACACTGCAAAGCTCCCAACAAGAAAAGGAAGAACAATAAAATCTTTTGGGGTTTTCTCAAACTAGAAAAACACACGAAAAGAAAACAAGAAAAAGAAATAAACTAGCATGGATGATACAGTGGCAAAGTGTGAACACCGACTAACAAAGTGAAAGCGTAAGCAAGAATATGAAGTCGGTGAGAAAGACGTACTCCCCAAGCTTAGGCTTTTGGCCTAAGTTGGTCTACTCCCATGGATGGTCCGGGCGATACCCAAAATCATAATGAGGGTTGTACGGGAGCGCTGCAGCCACTGCCTGAATAGCTACCTCATGGAGACGAGCAGCCTTTGCCTCCCTCTCATACTTCTCTGCCTCTCCTCTGGTTATGTAATATCTCCTTTTTACCTAAAAGTCAAAGAAGGCAGGAGCAGGAAGGGTAATATGGAAAACACGTTGTCGGTTAAATATTAACCGCTATAGTAGGGATTCATCATCCCTCTCAAGGAACTGATAGCGTGTCAAAGCGGTGCGATCAAGGAAAGCTGTATGGAGCGGGGGATCTCCTTCGCGGATGGGTACACTCAGAAAATTTTCTATGCGAGTGGCATAGATCCCACCAAAGAAATCCCCTTCGTTACCATTATAATTCAGCCTCCTTGCTATTATAGGTCCCATGTTGAAACTTCTATCACCCGTAACTGTGCTCTTAAGAATACTAAGGTCGGGTGCGCATAGGTGGCAATGCTCAATCTTGCCATTAATGCATCTACCTATGAAGAGGGCAAAGTAATGCAAGGTAGGAAAATGAATGCTCCCCATGGTAGCGTGTGTAATATCGCTAGTTTCTCCAACAGTTATACTATAGAAAAAAATCTCTAACCGAAGATTTAGGAGGATCATTGAGACTACCCCAACAGGTATCTTGCAAATTCTATTGAAATCCTCTAAATCCATGGTATACGATTTGCCATAGAGATCAAACAGTACAGATGTGTCACGGCCGACTGAAAATTTGAATCTACGAACAAAAGAGGCAGTGAGAGTAACATATTGTTCACATTTATCGGAGATGAATTCTTCGAGTCTGACATTGTGAACAAGTGTATCAAACTCGTCTTTGAAACCTGCCTCAATCATGAATTCATCAGAAGGCCATTCACATGGTTGTACCTGTGCGTTCCTCGGTTGGTAAGGATCGGGCTCCCGAATTGCAAGACGGGAACCTTTCTTGCTTGAGGAACCACCATGATAGTTTCTCCTGAACATCTTCCTTTTCTGAAATTTTCAGTGACCCAAAGGAAAAGTGAACAAGGCTCAACTAAACTTGTAGCAACTACTCCCACAAGTGCCTAGAGGCCATATCACGCATCAAAACTACTTGGGACCAGCTAAAATTAGCATGCAAAGCTCAAGAACAGGGTCACCAAGGCAGAAAAAATACACGAAGTATAAGGCACTAGAGCAAAAACTAATTGGACCAATGGAGGAGTCACTTACCAAGGAGCAATTTCCCCAAAATAGCTTGGTGAATGGTGCTTTGCACAAGGAGATCGAAAATCCCAGCAAGAAGAGCAAGAACACGGGTTTGAGCTGCGAAACGATTTTTTCTAGAGGTAGGAGAAGCAGATGGGAGCTAGAATGAGTGGAGGGGGTGCACGTGGGCCGCACAAGCCTGGTAGGCATGGCCAGGGGGGTGCCCGTGCCTCCAGGGCTTGTGGCCCACTCGTGCAGCCCCCTGACTAGCTCTTCGTCTCAGTATTTTTCAAAAATTCCAGAAAAAATCATACTTGATTTTTAGGACGTTCGGAGAACTTTTATTTTCGGGGTACTTTTCTACGGGATGCTAAAACAAAAAACAGGGAAAACTAAACTAAATCTATCATTTTTATTCTAAGCAACCGAAGGTGAAAGCTTGGAACAGAGGTTTGTGACTCCTCGATTCATCCATCTCATGGTCATCGAAAGAAATCCGTCAATGAGGTTGATCAATTCTCCTTGACAAACTATTTAGAATCGCAAAAGGAAACGGAGAATTTTCGAATAGTCACTAGGTTACCTCAATGGGGATGTGAATATCCCCAACAAGCAAATCATACTTCATCTTAACAGGAGGAATAGGGCATTCAAAGCTCCCAATAAGAATCGATGAAGTTTTTTCGATGGCATTGATGCAATGTACTCGATATTGTTTCTTCGGAAAGTGCACTGTATGCTCATTACCGTTGACATGTGCTACGGCAACAGACAACGGCGCTAGAAAATGACACGTTGACGGAGACTGGGCTTGCGTTGGTTTTTCCCTTGAAGAGGAAAGGGTGATGCAACACAGGAGCAGTAAGTATTTTCCTCAGTTTGAGAACCAAGGTATCAATCCAGTAGGAGAATCTCTTCAAGTCCAGAGTACCTGCGCAAACACAAAAGAGCTTGCACCCAACGCTTTAAAGGGGTTGTCAATCCCTTCAAGATTGATTGCAAAGTGAGATCTGAAGGCGGAAAGTGCAACGAAGTAAAAAGTGTAAGGCTGGAAATATGGTGTGGAGTAGACCCGGGGGCCATAGTGTTCACTAGAGGCTTCACTCAAAATAACAAGTATTACGGTGGGAGAACAAATTACTGTCGAGCAATTGATAGAACCGTGCAAAGTCATGACGATATCTAAGGCAATGATCATACATATAGGCATCATGTCCGAGACAAGTAGACCGATACTTTCTGCATCTACTACTATTACTCCACACATCGACCGCTATCCAGCATGCATCTAGTGTATTGAGTTCATGACGAACAAAGTAACGCTTTAAGCAAGATGACATGATGTAGAGGGATAATCTCAAACCAATGATGAAAACCCCATCTTTTTACCCTTGATGGCAACAACACGATGCGTGCCTCGCTGCCCCTTCTGTCACTGGGTGAGAACACCGCACGGTATGAACCCAAAACCAAGCACTTCTCCCACTGCAAGAATCATAGATCTAGTTGGCCAAACAAAACCCACAACTCGAAGAGAATTACAAGGATATGAAATCATGCATAAGAGCGATCAGAAGAAACTCAAATAAGATTCATAGATAATCTGATCATAAATCCACAATTCATCGAATCTCGACAAACACACCGCAAAAGAAGATTACATCGGATAGATCTCCATGAAGATCATGGAGAACTTCGTATTGAAGATCCAAGAGAGAGAAGAAGCCATCTAGATACTAGCCATGGACCCGTAGGTCTATGGTGAACTATTCACGCATCATCGGAGAGGTCATGGTGTTGATGAAGAAGCCCTCCGTGTCCGAATCCCCCCTCCGGCAGGGCACCCGAACGTGCCCGAGATGGGATCTTGCGGAGACAGAAGCTTGCGGCGGCGGAAAAGTACTTTCGATGATCTCCTGATTTTTTCTAGGATTTTAGGGAATATATAGGCGCAAAACCTAGGGCAAAGGTGGCCCAGGGAGCCCCCAAGCCAGGGTGGCGCGGGCCCCCCTGGCCGCGCCATGAGGGCTTGTGGGGTCCTTGTAGGCCCCCTGCCCTGATTCTCCAGCTTCCCGATCTTTTTCTGTTTCAGAAAAAATCTTTTTGGCAGTTTCATTCCGTTTGGACTCCGTTCAAAATCCTCCTCTGAAAGGGGTCAAAAACATGGAAAAAACAGGAACTGGCACTTGGCACTGAGTTAATAAGTTAGTCCCAAAAAATATATAAAAGGCATACAAAACATCCAAAGTTTGACAAGATAATAGCATGAAACCATCAAAAATTATAGATACGTTGGAGACGTATCAAGCATCCCCAAGCTTAACTCCTGCTCGTCCTCGAGTAGGGAAGTGATAAAGAATGAATTTTTGATGTGGAATGCTACCTAGCATAGTTGTCCTTTGCAACTTCTTTCACGTGACATGAATGTTCAGATCCGTAAGATTCAAAACAATAGTTTGCTATTGACATGGAAACAATAATACTTCAAGCAAACTAGCAAGGTAATCATGAACTTTCAAAATAACAAGGCCAAGGAAAGTTATCCCTACAAAATCATATAGTCTGGCTATGCTCCATCATCCTCACACAACTAATGTAAATCATGCACAACCCCGGTGTTGGCCAAGTAATTGTTTTCGCACTCTTACTTTCTCAAAAAAATTATAACTATCACGCAATACATGAGCGTGAGCCATGGATATAGCACTATAGGTGGAATAGAGTGTGTGGTGGTTGTGAGACAAAAAAGGAGGATATGGTCACATTGACTCAGCGTATCAAAGGGCTATGGAGATGCCATTAATAGATATCAATGTGAATGAGTAGGGATTGCCATACAAGGGATGCACTAGAGCTATAAGTATGTGAAAGCTCAAAAGTAGAACTAGTGGGTGTGCATCCAACTTGCTTGCTCACGAAGACCTAGGGCAATTTTGAGGAAGCCCATCATTGGAATATACAAGCCAAGTTATATAATAAAGATTCCCACTAGCATATGGTAGTGACAAAGCAAGAAGCTCTCAATCATGAAGAACATGGTGCTATTATGAAGCACAAGTGTGGAAAAAGATACTAGCATTGTCCCTTCTCTCTTTTTTTTATTTGGGCTCTTAGGCCTTTTTTTCTCTTTTCTCCTTTTTTTGGGCACTTTGGCCTCTCTTTTTTTATTTCCTCGCATGGGACAATGCTCTAATAATGATGATCATCACACTTTTATTTACTCACAGCTCAAAGCTTAGAAATGACTCTATAGGAAATGCCTCCGGCAGTGTACCGGAATGTGCAACGATCTAGCTTGGCGTATGATGTTGAAACATCTCGCTAGCTATCTTACGATCATGAAATGGCAATATGAGAGTGACGGCACAAGTCATGAGACGGAATGGTGGGAGTTGCATGGCAATATATCTTGGAATGGCTATAAAAATGCCAGAGTAGGTAGGTATGGTGGCTGTTTTGAGGAAGGTATATGGTGGGTTTGTGCACCGGCGAAAGTTGCACGGTACTAGAGAGACTAGCAATGGTGGAAGGTGAAAGTGCATCTATACCATGGACTCACATTAGTCATGAAGAACTCACATACTTGTTGCGAAAGTTTTTATTAGTGATTGAAACAAAGTGCTAAACGCATACTCCTAGCGGAAGGGTTGGCAGGTGTTAACCTGTGACAGCCCGATGCGTACGTTCCAGAAGATTCCCCCCCCCCCTTCTTTCCGTTTTCGTCGTGTGCCTATTTTCTTTTGTCGCATCATCATCGCATCATGCGCATCATCAGCATTGCATCGGCATCCCGTTGCCGCCAGTTTTCAAAACTTGCCTCCGTTAGTAGTTGCCGGTTCTCGTCGTTGTCCGTTCTGAGCCCGACCACACTCGCACGCGCCCGCGGCATCGTCAAAACCCTGTTTTAAAAGTGTGTTGAAAACTTCTTCTGATCGAGGTGAAACTTGGTGTTAGAGCATATATCTCCATATGTGGTTTTGGTAATTGATGACAATTCCTATGGACTAATGGTTGCCTTAAGTTACATTTATAGGATTTGTCCATAGGCACTTCTTGAAGTCCATCTGTTGGGTTCAAGGAGTTTATATGATGACCAAGATGGTATTCAAGGTATTATCCAAATAATGGTCATAGAGACACATGGTTGATCAAGATCTCAGACAAAGAGTAAATCAAGATGATCAACACACAAAGCGTACAAGATGTACCGAGAGGGATCAAGTGATCCCATGGTATGGTAAGCATTGTCCATTACGTATTTGTGTACTAACCCATGGTCTTCGTGAGAGTTCTATGTGGGGGTTAGGTGTGTTTCCATGGGCTTGCGTCAAAGGGAAGATCTCATACAACCCATGAGCAAATCAATATGATCAACACACAAAGCGTACAAGATGTACCGAGAGGGATCAAGTGATCCCATGGTATGGTAAGCATTGTCCATTACGTATTTGTGTACTAACCCATGGTCTTCGTGAGAGTTCTATGTGGGGGTTAGGTGTGTTTCCATGGGCTTGCGTCAAAGGGAAGATCTCATACAACCCATGAAGTATGACGTTAAGTTGTGATCGTCATCAAGATTGCGATGTGCAAGTTCAAGTGGATCAGCACGAAGATATCATGCTTGAAGCTTGCTGTACATTGTGGTGGCAATGGACTTGTGAAGATATGTTGAAGAGTGGCCCACCCATAGTGAGTATGGGGGAGCAATCAACTAGTCTTCATCAAGCCAACACAATCAAGAAAGGTGGTCCATCTTGAGGAAGCCAAGATCATCATCATCTAGCTCAAGAGGACGAGGTGCAAGGTATAGGTTTGCCCTTGATAGGTTTTCTGTTTAGGATAGATTGTTGTACTATCAAGGGGGCTCTCAAGTGAGTAGCTTGATCGTATCATTCGTTGAGAGCTCAAACCATTTGCATCCTTGCATCATACTTCTTGGTTCTTGTTTTGTGTTTCTCTTTGTGAGTTTTAGAGCTTATGGTCATCTTCGTGACAAGCTCGAGTTCATCGAAAACGGAGTCCATATGCATCTACTATGATGTTTTCGATGTTGGAGTTTTTGCCGGTTCTTCATTAATAGAGGACTCACATCTCTATATCTTTGGCATTTTCATAACCGCATGGTCTTAAGATTTCCCTTGTCGTCCTGAATCCAACAAGCTTGGGTTTGCTTGATTCGGAGCTCGTATGCGAAAGTTATTGCTGTTTCAGTGGCGAGCGGTAGTACCGCTGGACCTAGCGGTAGTACCGCTAGAGTTGGCGGTAGTACCGCTGGCCCTAGCGGTAGTACCGCTGGCTGGTGGTAGTACCGCCCCTGGACAGCGGTAGTACCGCTCCAGGAGCATAGTACCGCCTGCCTAGCGGTTGTTCATGGACGGACCTTTTTGCGAAGACTTTCTTGGCGGTGGTAGTGCCGTTTCACTACCAGGGGCCCAGCGGTAGTACCGCTGGAGTGTCAGCGGTAGTACCGCTGCAACCAGCAGTAGTACCGCTGGAGCTCGGGCAGAAAGTGGGGGTAACGGTCTGATTTCTTCCCCCACTATATAAAGGGGGTCTTCTTCCCCCTTGGTCCAATCTATCCGTTGGGCTCTTGTTCTACCTCCATTGTTGACATTCTTAGAGCTTGATTACTCTCTATCCCTCCAATGATTCTTGCTTGTTCTTGAGGGAAAAGAGAGAGGAGATCTAGATCCACATCTCCACCAATCACTTTCTCCTCTATGTGAGGGGAACCCCTTGGATCTTGATCTTGGAGTTCTTTGTGAGCTCCTTGTTCTTCCTCTCATATTTCTCCATAGCTTGTGTTGTTGTGGAGGGATTTGAGTGTGAGGGACTTGACCACTTCGTGTGTTCTTGCCATTGCATTAGTTGCATCGGTTTGAGTTCTCCACGGTGATACGTGGAAGTGAGAAGTTGAGAAGCTTACTACCTTTGGTACTTAGTACCCTTGATATTGTTCTTCGTGGATGCTTTGGCGTCCTAGAAGCTTGGTGGTGTCTCGGAGCTCAATCATTGTGGTGTGAAGCTCCGGGAAGCGTCGGGGTCTCCAATTAGGTTTTGGAGATTGCCCCGAGCAATTTGTACGGGTACCGGTAACCGCCCCCAAGGGTTGCCACGTGTACGGGTTCGGTGACCGCCCCCAAGGGTTGCCATTTGTACGGGTTCGGTGACCGCCCTCAAGGGTCCCTTAGTGGAATCACGGCATCTTGCATTGTGCGAGGGCGTGAGGAGATTACGGTGGCCTTAGTGGCATCTTGGGGAGCATTGTGCCTCCACACCGCTCTAACGGAGATTAGCATCCGCAAGGGTGTGAACTTCGGGATACATCATCGTCTCCCCGTGCCTCGGTTATCTCTTACCCGAACCCTTTATTATGCACTTTACTTTGTGATAGACATATTGTTTATTGTAATATATCTTGCTATCACTTAGTTGTTTATCTTGCTTAGCATAAGTTGTTGGTGCACATAGGTGAGCCTAGTTGTTTGTAGGTTTTGTGCTTGACATATTAAACGTTAGTTTTATTCCGCATTTGTTCAAGCCTAAACCTTAACTATTTTAAAGCGCCTATTCACCCCCCCCCCCCCTCTAGGCGACATCCACGTCCTTTTCACTTGGCATGCGGTCGTAATTAGTTATAGCTAGGCCGCTTGTCGAATTTCGTCGCGATCGGAGTCCGTCTGGTACCCGAACGGACGACCGTAGCGGCATCGTATTCGGTCTACCGTCGGACGTCTGTCGGTGTTTTAAAATTCGTTGCCGCGCCGCCCGTTCTCCCTCTTGTCTCCGGATATCCACTCTACACGGCCACGTACCCATTCCCGCGTGCGGAATCGTTTGAATCCGACCCCACGGTTGGATCCGGAACGAAATTTCGGCTAACCTAGCCCCCCCCCCCCCGTTTGTCTATATATAGACCCCCATGCCATTATTTAGACAGCCCCTCTCCCCTGCCTCGAAATCCGTGCCTACCCCCAGCCGCCGCATTCTCTCTCCGAGCCCGCCGGGCCTGCCGAGCCCTCAACCGGCCCGCCGAGCCCATCTGGCGAGCCACAGCCCGAGCCGGCTCCCTCCTCCTCCTGATCTGCAGCTCCCGTGTTGCCCGAGCCGCCGTCGCGCGCCGCCGCCTCGCCTCCTGCAAGCCTCGCCACCGGCAGCCCGGATCCGGTGCCCCTCGCAGCCCCTGCCCGAGCTCCCCTTCGCCTCGCCGCCTTGGGGCCTCGCCGGAGCACCGTCGTCAAGCCGCGCGCACGAACGTCGGCCGACCCCGCCGCGCCAGATCTCGCCGCTCGCCGGCCTCCGTCGCCAGATCCCGCTGGATCCCGCCTCCCTCGACGCCCCTGGCTCGTCCCGAGAGGAACCGTCGCGAGGAGCACGACGTTGTGGCCAGCGCTGCCTCCCCATGCGGCCTAGGTGGCGCCCGAGCCAGGCCCAGCTGGCCACTGCGTTGCCTCCCCCCGGGCCCAGGAACCTCCTCGGCCCACTTCCTCCTCGACGGCCCAAGGTGAGCCGAGAACAATCCCTCGCCCGCGTGCATTTTTATTATGTAACGCCCTTGCCTCTGTAGCCCATTAGGAAAGGATTTTGGCCCGGTAGTAATTTTTATTTTAGGTTATTTTCGGAATTTAATAAAATTCCAGTAAATAGACGATATTTAGATGATCGTAACTTTAAAACCGTAAATCGGATCTACACGTGTAATATATGGTTTTGGCGTGGAATTTCGTGTAGTATCCGTTTTTGCAACTTGCATAAATGTTTGATGTGGTTTGACCCACTGTTTTCCTAGAAATGTGTGTTGTCCTAATAGGTTTGCGTCCCGTATTTATTTTTCACGCGTGTCCGGTTTGCCCGAATGCCTTAGATAAATGTACATGTTTTAGGAACCTATTTTTCATGTATTTTAGAGTAGTCATTCGTATTTTTGCGTGTAGGGAATTGCCGCTAATTTATTTTTCTGTGTATAGGTTATTTTCTTGCATTTATGTGTGGCATTTTTCTGTGATGCAACCCCACATATTTTATATGTTTTTGGGGTAGAATTTTTATTTCTGTGTATTTAGTTTTAGCTTTTGAGCAAGTTAGTTCGCGCGTTATTTTGCTATGTTGCCCTTTTGTTTATTTCATAGGATTTATTCCGTGCGTCGTTTGACGGAGTTGTCAACTAGGAAGTTGTTCTTGGGTGTTTAGACTAGCCCCTGGTATTTTTAGTTGCAATAGAAATGCATGTTTAGGTGTGGTTTGATTGCCCTCAAGTTGCTGGAAATAGTGCTGATTTGGAGGTGCTGAAATATTTCTATGTCTGGAATCTGTTATATTTTGTTGTTGTCTTGTCTTGCTTGTATCTTTTGATCTGTAGCTCTTCTGAGGTTGGTCCAATGGAGTAAGTTGTAGTCCTTGTGTTTCTCTAGCATGCTATGACTTTTCATTCCTTTTGGAGTCCTATAGCTATAGATTTTGCTGCTGTCAATATCGCTTCAGATAGAAAACTGCACTTTCATGAGGTGTAATTTTCACTAAGTCTGAAATAGTGTGTGGGAAGCCATTTTGTGACTTCTTTTCCTAGTGTTCCTTGCTGCCATGCTAGTTTTTGTTAGTTGTTTGTAGTAGTGCTTCTTGCCCTCTTTCGTGTCATGCCTTGCTTGAGTTTATTTGACTTGAGTAGCTCGTAGTTGTAGGGTGTAGAAGATGCTATGTGGTTAATTTTGGCAGATTGTAGTGATATCTTGTTTTGCTTGTATTTTTTGAACCGTAGCTCTGATTTGATCGTGTCCTACATGAAACTTGCTTAGAATCTCGTGTAGTTTCTTTTTCTCTTGATGTTTGTATGTGTTGAAGTGCTCGTAGCCGTCGTTGCACACATATTGCATTCATGCCATCATATCTTGCGGTGCTTGTAACTTTTGATTCGTAGCTCCGTTGAAGATGTTCTCTATGTGTAAATTGCTTGAAATGACGCGTAGAATCACGTGAACCTATTTGTTTTGATGTTTAACAACTAATTAAATGTGTTTATTCAGATCTGGACAGAATTGTAAATTAACATGTGAGGTCGTCTCGGAGGTGCTATATGTCATTTCCGACCTCATTTAAAATGTCTAGATAGGTAGTTTAATTTCCGCTTCACCTCTTGCATGTTTGACAACATTAATATTGCCGTGTATCTAATCGGGATAGAGCTAAGTAATTAAACATGGAGTTTCGTCAATATGCAACTCGTTGCATATTGAACTTCACTTAATGTGTAGTGTTTGAGTGTGTGAATTGTCATGCCGTGTCTTGCATGTTTTCAGCTGCTCATGCATCATTTGTGTTGTGCATCGTGTGGTGAATTCCGTGTGTTGATTTGTGTTTCCGGTTTGCTTCATCTCGATAGAGTTCCGCAACGTGCCGGATTGTGAGGACCCGTTCGACTATGTCGGTTCGTCTGCTTCACGAAGGCATTCTTCTCCAAGCGGGATCTCAGGCAAGATGACCATTTCCCCAGATACCATTACTATCATTGCCATGCTAGTTTTATCGATTCTATCGAGTATGTCTCGTTGCCTACCACATGTTAAATATCAGCCTCTCAACAATGCCATGAAAACCTTCAACCTGTTCAACCTAGCAAACCACTGATTGGCTATGTTACTGCTTGCTTAACCATGTTGTTAGCGTTGCTAGTTGCAGGTGCAGTTGCTTCCATGTGATTACATGGGTTCCTTGTCATATCACCTTATTAAATGCTATTTAATTTAATGCACCTAAATACTTGGTAAAAGGTGGAAGGCTCGGCCTTTCTAGCCTGGTGTTTTGTTCCACCTTTGCCCCCTTAGTTTCGGCTACCGGTGTTATGTTCCATAAACGAGCGCTCCTAACACGATCGGGGTTGTTATGGGGACCCCCTTGATAATTCGTTTTAGATTAAAGCTGGTCTGGCAAGGCCCAACATTGGTACTACATTTTCCCAACATAATAATTCTGTTAAACTGAAATGCATAGGGAGTTAGCGCTACCCGAGGAGTAATTCTACATAATACAGGGAAGGCCAGTGTTGATGGTGCTGGTCCAAAACAGAGCACCGTGCGGGGCCAACCCGGGGCAACTCGGGAGATTTCTCTCAGGCCACCGTACGCTTCGCTTATCCGTCGTGTCCTGAGAACGAGATACACAGCTCCTATCGGGATCGTCGACACGTCGGGCGGCCTTGCTGGATTAGTTTTACCTTTGACGAGATATCTTGTGCATCGGGATTCCGGTGATGCTTTGGGTAATCTCAGAGTTGAGGGTTTCCACTAGGGAATCCGACGAGATCGTGAGCTTCGTGATTGAGGATTTCTATGCGGCTTGTGGTAATTTGTGATGGACTAGTTGGAGCACCCCTGCAGGGTTAAATCTTTTCGGAAAGTCGTGCCCGCGGTTATGTGGCAACGTCGAAACTTTGTTTAACACTGGTTCTAGATAACTTGAAGTTAACTTAATTAAAACTTGCCAACTGTGTGCGTAACCGTGACTGTCTCTTTCGTGAGTTCCTTCTCTGATCGAGAACACGGTGGGGTTATGTCTAACGTAGGTAGGTGTTCAGGATCATTCATTTGATCATCAGTAGTTCACGTCCGCTATGCGTAGATCTTCCCCCTCTTATTTCTTGTACTCATAAGTTAGCCACCAAATATGTGCTTAGCCGCTGCTGCTGTTGGAATTATGCCCTAGAGGCAATAATAAATGTATAGTTATTATTATAATTCCTGTATCAAGATAATAGTTTATTATCCATGCTATAATTGTATTGAATGAAGACTCATTTACATGTGTGGATACATAGACAAAACACCGTCCCTAGCATGCCTCTAGTTGGCTAGCCAGTTGATCGATGATAGTCAGTGTCTTCTGATTATGAACAAGGTGTTGTTGCTTGATAACTGGATCACGTCATTGGGAGAATCACGTGATGGACTAGACCCAAACTAAATAGACGTAGCATGTTGATCGTGTCATTTTGTTGCTACTGTTTTCTGCGTGTCAAGTATTTATTCCTATGACCATGAGATCATATAACTCACTGACACCGGAGGAATGCTTTGTGTGTATCAAACGTCGCAACGTAACTGGGTGACTATAAAGATGCTCTACAGGTATCTCCGAAGGTGTTAGTTGAGTTAGTATGGATCAAGACTGGGATTTGTCACTCCGTGTGACGGAGAGGTATCTCGGGGCCCACTCGGTAATACAACATCACACACAAGCCTTGCAAGCAATGTAACTTAGTGTAAGTTACGGGATCTTGTATTACGGAACGAGTAAAGAGACTTGCCGGTAAACGAGATTGAAATAGGTATGCGGATACTGACGATCGAATCTCGGGCAAGTAACATACTGAAGGACAAAGGGAATGACATACGGGATTATACGAATCCTTGGCACTGAGGTTCAAACGATAAAGATCTTCGTAGAATATGTAGGATCCAATATGGGCATCCAGGTCCCGCTGTTGGATATTGACCGAGGAGTCTCTCGGGTCATGTCTACATAGTTCTCGAACCCGCAGGGTCTGCACACTTAAGGTTCGACGTTGTTTTATGCGTATTTGAGTTATATGGTTGGTTACCGAATGTTGTTCGGAGTCCCGGATGAGATCACGGACGTCACGAGGGTTTCCGGAATGGTCCGGAAACGAAGATTGATATATAGGATGACCTCATTTGATTACCGGAAGGTTTTCGGAGTTGCCGGGAATGTACCGGGAATGACGAATGGGTTCCGGGAGTTCACCGGAGGGGGGCAACCCACTCCGGGGAAGCCCATAGGTATTTGTGGGGGTCACACCAGCCCTTAGTGGGCTGGTGGGACAGCCCACCAAATCCTATGCGCCAAGGAAGAAAAATCAAAGGAAGAAAAAAAAAAAGAGGAAGAAGTGGGAAGGGGGAAGGACTCCCTCCCACCAAACCAAATAGGACTCGGTTTGGGGGGGGGAGAGTCCTCCCCCCTGGCTCGGCCGACCCCTTGGGGTTCCCTTGGACCCCAAGGCAAGGTCCCCCTCCCTCCTCCTATATATATGGGGCTTTTAGGGCAGATTTGAGACGACTTTTCTCACGGCTGCCCGACCACATACCTCCATAGTTTTTCCTCTAGATCGTGTTTCTGCGGAGCTCGGGCGGAGCCCTGCTGAGACAAGATCATCACCAACCTCCGGAGCGCCGTCACGCTGCCGGAGAACTCTTCTACCTCTCCGTCTCTCTTGCTGGATCAAGAAGGCCGAGATCATCGTCGAGCTGTACGTGTGCTGAACGCGGAGGTGCCGTCCGTTCGGTACTAGATCGTGGGACTGATCGCGGGATTGTTCGCGGGGCGGATCGAGGGACGTGAGGACGTTCCACTACATCAACCGCGATCTCTAATCGCTTCTGCTGTACGATCTACAAGGGTACGTAGATCACTCATCCCCTCTCGTAGATGGACATCACCATGATAGGTCTTCGTGCGCGTAGGAAAATTTTTGTTTCCCATGCGACGTTCCCCAACAGCTGCAACCTCACCACTTAACCATGCCTCACCCATTAAGTAAGATGCGATCCTACTAGATACCCTTGGTCACCACGTAAAACATGCAAGAACAAAATTAGAGGACGTCTAACTTGTTTTTGCAGGGTATGATTGTGATGTGATATGGCCAATGATGTGATGTGATATATTGGATGTATGAGATGATCATGTTGTAATAGAAATATCGACTTGCACGTCGATGGTACGGCAACCGGCAGGAGCCATAGGGTTGTCTTTATACAAACATATGTGCTTGCAGATGGGTTTACTATTTTGCTAGGATGTAGCTTTAGTAGTGATAGCATAAGTAGCACGACAACCCCGATGGCGACATGTTGATGGAGATCATGATGATGGAGATCATGGTGTGGCGCCGGTGACAAGAAGATCGTGCCGGTGCTTTGGTGATGGAGATCAAGAAGCACGTGACGATGGCCATATCATGTCACTTATGAATTGCATGTGATGTTAATCCTTTTATGCACCTTATTTTGCTTAGAACGACGGTAGCATTATGAGGTGATCTCTCACTAAAATTTCAAGACAAAATTGTGTTCTCCCCGACTGTGCACCGTTGCTACAGTTCGTCGTTTCGAGACACCACATGATGATCGGGTGTGATAGACTCAACGTTCACATACAACGGGTGCAAAACAGTTGCGCACGCGGAACACTCGGGTTAAGCTTGACGAGCCTAGCATGTGCAGACATGGCCTCGGAACACATGAGACCGAAAGGTCGATCATGAATCATATAGATGATATGATTAGCATAGGGATGCTTACCACTAAAACTACTCCCGACTCACGTGATGATCGGACTTGGGATAGTGTAGGTGGATCATGAACCACTCAAATGACTAGAGAGATGTACTTTTTGAGTGGGAGTTTAGCATGTAATTTGATTAAGTTGAACTCTAATTATCTTGAACATAGTCTAAGTCCACTTTGAATATATTTGTGTTGTAGATCATCGCTCACGCAAGTGTCATCCTCAATTTTAATACGTTCCTAGAGAAAGCTAAGTTGAAAGATGATGGAAGCAACTTTGTAGACTGGGCTCGTAATCTTAAGCTAATCTTACAAGCTGGAAAGAAGGATTATGTCCTTAATGCTGCGCTAGGAGATGAACCACCCGCTACGGCTGATCAGGATGTTAAGAACGCTTGGTTAGCGCGTAAGGAGGACTACTCAATAGTTCAATGTGCAGTCTTGTATGGCTTAGAACCGGGACTTCAATGTCGCTTTGAGCGTCATGGAGCATTTGAGATGTTCCAGGAGTTGAAGTTCATCTTTCAGAAGAACGCCCGGATCGAGAGGTATGAGACCTCCGATAAATTATATGCTTGCAAGATGGAGGAAAACTCGTCTGTCAGTGAACATGTGCTCAAAATGTCTGGGTACTCAAACCATCTAGCTGAACTGGGGATTGAACTCCCGCAAGAAGCTATCACTGACAGAATCCTCCAATCACTGCCGCCAAGCTATAAAAGCTTCGTGTTGAACTACAACATGCAAGGGATGAACAAGTCTCCCGGCGAGTTGTTTGCGATGCTGAAAGTCGTAGAGTCTGAACTCCGTAAAGAACATCAAGTGTTGATGGTGAGCAAGACCACTAGTTTCAAGAGAAACGGCAAAGGCAAGAAGGGCAATTCGAAGAAGAGCGGCAAGCCTGTTGCCAATCCGCCGAAGAAACCCAAGGCTGGACCTAAGCCTGAAACAGAGTGCTTCTATTGCAAGGGTATGGGTCACTGGAAGCGCAATTGCCCCAAGTATCTGGAAGATAAGAAGGCGGGCAAAGAAAAATCAGGTATATTTGATATACATGTTATTGATGTGTACTTAACCAGCTCTCGTAGTAGTGCCTGGGTATTCGATACCGGTTCTGTTGCTCACATTTGCAACTCGAAGCAGGAACTGCGGAATAGACGGAGGCTGGCGAAAGACGAAGTGACGATGCGCGTAGGAAACGGTTCCAAGGTTGATGCAATCGCCGTCGGCACCATGTCACTTCAACTACCATCGGGATTAGTGATGAACTTAAATCATTGTTATTTAGTGCCTGCGTTGAGCATGAACATTATATCTGGATCTTGTTTATTGCGAGACGGTTACTCTTTTAAGTCTGAGAATAATGGTTGTTCTATTTCTATGAGTAACATCTTTTATGGTCATGCACCGAATGTGAGAGGATTGTTCATATTGAATCTCGATAGCGATACGCATATACATAACACTGAGACCAAAAGAGTTAGAGTAAACAATGATAGCGCCATATTTTTGTGGCACTGCCGCTTGGGTCATATTGATGTAAAGCGCATGAAGAAACTCCATGCTAATGGACTTTTGGAGTCACTTGACTTTGATTCACTTGACACTTGCGAACCATGCCTCATGGGCAAGATGACTAAAACTCCGTTCTCCGGAACAATGGAGCGTGCAAGTGACTTATTGGAAATCGTACATACCGATGTGTGTGGTCCGATGAGCGTGGAGGCACGCGGCGGATATCGTTATTTTCTCACCTTCACTGACGATTTGAGTAGATATGGTTATGTCTACTTAATGAAGCACAAGTCTGAAACATTTGAAAAGTTCAAGCAATTTCAGAATGAAGTAGAAAATCATCGTAACAAGAAGATCAAGTTCCTACGGTCTGATCGTGGGGGTGAATATCTGAGTTTCGAGTTTGGTACTCACTTAAGACAATGTGGAATTGTTTCGCAGTTAACACCGCCTGGAACACCACAGCGTAATGGTGTGTCCGAACGTCGTAATCGTACTTTATTAGAAATGGTGCGATCTATGATGTCTCTTACTGATTTGCCGTTATCGTTTTGGGGTTATGCATTAGAAACAGCTGCATTCACTTTAAATAGGGCACCATCGAAATCCGTTGAGACGACACCATACGAACTGTGGTATGGCAAAAGGCCAAAGTTGTCGTTTCTTAAAGTTTGGGGATGTGATGCTTATGTCAAAAAGCTTCAGCCTGAAAAGCTGGAACCCAAAGCGGAAAAGTGCGTCTTCATAGGCTACCCAAAAGAGACAGTTGGGTACACCTTCTATCTCAAATCCGAGGGCAAAGTGTTTGTTGCTAAGAACGGAACTTTTCTCGAGAAGGAGTTTCTCTCGAGAGAATTGAGTGGGAGGAAGATAGAACTTGACGAGGTTGTCGAACCTCTCATCCCTCTAGATGGTGGCGCAGGGCAAGGGGAAACCCCTGTGATTGCGACGCCGGTTGAGGAGGAAGTTAATGATGATGATCATGAAACTCCAGTTCAAGTTTCTGTTGAACCACGCAGGTCGACGAGATCACGCGCTGCTCCAGAGTGGTACGGTAATCCCGTCTTGACAATCATGTTGTTAGACAACAATGAACCTGCAAATTATGAAGAAGCAATGGTGGGCCCAGATTCCAACAAATGGCTAGAAGCCATGAAATCCGAGATAGGATCCATGTATGAGAACAAAGTATGGACTTTGGAGATACTTCCTGAGGGCCGCAAGGCTATTCAGAACAAATGGATCTTTAAGAAGAAGACGGACGCTGACGGTAATGTGACCGTTTATAAAGCTCGACTTGTGGCAAAGGGTTTTTCACAAGTTCCAGGAATTGACTACGATGAGACTTTCTCTCCCGTAGCGATGCTTAAGTCCGTCAGAATCATGTTAGCAATAGCTGCATTTTTCGATTATGAAATTTGGCAGATGGATGTCAAAACGGCGTTCCTTAACGGTTTCCTTAAGGAAGAGTTGTATATGATGCAACCCGAAGGTTTTGTCGATCCTAAAAATGCTGACAAGGTGTGCAAGCTCCAGCGATCCATTTATGGACTGGTGCAAGCATCTCGGAGTTGGAACAAACGCTTTGATGAGGTGATCAAAGCATTTGGGTTTATACAAGTGGTTGGAGAATCTTGTATTTACAAGAAAGTGAGTGGGAGCTCTGTGGCGTTTCTAATATTATATGTGGATGACATATTACTGATTGGAAACAACGTAGAGCTTTTGGAGAGCATAAAAGGTTACTTGAATAAAAGTTTCTCTATGAAGGACCTAGGAGAAGCTGCTTACATTCTAGGCATTAAGATCTATAGGGATAGATCAAAACGCCTGATAGGACTTTCACAAAGCACATACCTTGATAAAGTTTTGAAGAGGTTCAAAATGGAACAGTCCAAGAAAGGGTTCTTGCCAGTGTTACAAGGTACGAGATTGAGTAAGACTCAGTGCCCAGCAACTGATGAAGATAGAGAGCATATGCGCTCCGTCCCCTATGCTTCAGCCATAGGCTCTATCATGTATGCGATGCTGTGCACTAGACCGGATGTTAGCCTGGCCATAAGTATGGCAGGCAGGTTCCAGAGTAATCCAGGAGTGGATCACTGGACAGCGGTCAAGAATATCCTAAAGTACCTGAAAAGGACTAAGGAGATGTTTCTCGTGTATGGAGGTGACGAAGAGCTCGCCGTAAAAGGTTACGTCGATGCAAGCTTTGACACAGATCCGGACGACTCTAAGTCGCAAACCGGATACGTATTTATTCTTAATGGGGGTGCAGTAAGCTGGTGCAGTTCCAAGCAAAGCGTCGTAGCAGATTCTACATGTGAAGCGGAATACATGGCTCCCTCGGAGGCGGCTAAGGAGGGTGTCTGGATGAAGCAGTTCATGACGGATCTTGGAGTGGTGCCAAGTGCACTGGATCCAATAACCTTGTTCTGTGACAACACTGGTGCCATTGCCTTAGCAAAGGAACCAAGGTTTCACAAGAAGACCAGACACATCAAACGACGCTTCAACCTCATCCGCGACTACGTCGAGGAGGAGGACGTAAATATATGCAAAGTGCACACGGATCTGAATGTAGCAGACCCGCTGACTATGCCTCTTCCACGGCCAAAACATGATCGACACCAGAACTGTATGGGTGTTAGATTTATTACAATGTAATTCACATGGTGATGTGAGGGCTAGATTATTGACTCTAGTGCAAGTGGGAGACTGTTGGAATTATGCCCTAGAGGCAATAATAAATGTATAGTTATTATTATAATTCCTGTATGAAGATAATAGTTTATTATCCATGCTATAATTGTATTGAATGAAGACTCATTTACATGTGTGGATACATAGACAAAACACCGTCCCTAGCATGCCTCTAGTTGGCTAGCCAGTTGATCGATGATAGTCAGTGTCTTCTGATTATGAACAAGGTGTTGTTGCTTGATAACTGGATCACGTCATTGGGAGAATCACGTGATGGACTAGACCCAAACTAAATAGACGTAGCATGTTGATCGTGTCATTTTGTTGCTACTGTTTTCTGCGTGTCAAGTATTTATTCCTATGACCATGAGATCATATAACTCACTGACACCGGAGGAATGCTTTGTGTGTATCAAACGTCGCAACGTAACTGGGTGACTATAAAGATGCTCTACAGGTATCTCCGAAGGTGTTAGTTGAGTTAGTATGGATCAAGACTGGGATTTGTCACTCCGTGTGACGGAGAGGTATCTCGGGGCCCACTCGGTAATACAACATCACACACAAGCCTTGCAAGCAATGTAACTTAGTGTAAGTTACGGGATCTTGTATTACGGAACGAGTAAAGAGACTTGCCGGTAAACGAGATTGAAATAGGTATGCGGATACTGACGATCGAATCTCGGGCAAGTAACATACCGAAGGACAAAGGGAATGACATACGGGATTATACGAATCCTTGGCACTGAGGTTCAAACGACAAAGATCTTCGTAGAATATGTAGGATCCAATATGGGCATCCAGGTCCCGCTGTTGGATATTGACCGAGGAGTCTCTCGGGTCATGTCTACATAGTTCTCGAACCCGCAGGGTCTGCACACTTAAGGTTCGACGTTGTTTTATGCGTATTTGAGTTATATGGTTGGTTACCGAATGTTGTTCGGAGTCCCGGATGAGATCACGGACGTCACGAGGGTTTCCGGAATGGTCCGGAAACGAAGATTGATATATAGGATGACCTCATTTGATTACCGGAAGGTTTTCAGAGTTGCCGGGAATGTACCGGGAATGACGAATGGGTTCCGGGAGTTCACCGGAGGGGGGCAACCCACTCCGGGGAAGCCCATAGGTATTTGTGGGGGTCACACCAGCCCTTAGTGGGCTGGTGGGACAGCCCACCAAATCCTATGCGCCAAGGAAGAAAAATCAAAGGAAGAAAAAAAAAGAGGAAGAAGTGGGAAGGGGGAAGGACTCCCTCCCACCAAACCAAGTAGGACTCGGTTTGGGGGGGGAGAGTCCTCCCCCCTGGCTCGGCCGACCCCTTGGGGTTCCCTTGGACCCCAAGGCAAGGTCCCCCTCCCTCCTCCTATATATATGGGGCTTTTAGGGCAGATTTGAGACGACTTTTCTCACGGCTGCCCGACCACATACCTCCATAGTTTTTCCTCTAGATCGTGTTTCTGCGGAGCTCGGGCGGAGCCCTGCTGAGACAAGATCATCACCAACCTCCGGAGCGCCGTCACGCTGCCGGAGAACTCTTCTACCTCTCCGTCTCTCTTGCTGGATCAAGAAGGCCGAGATCATCGTCGAGCTGTACGTGTGCTGAATGCGGAGGTGCCGTCCGTTCGGTACTAGATCGTGGGACTGATCGCGGGATTGTTCGCGGGGCGGATCGAGGGACGTGAGGACGTTCCACTACATCAACCGCGATCTCTAATCGCTTCTGCTGTACGATCTACAAGGGTACGTAGATCACTCATCCCCTCTCGTAGATGGACATCACCATGATAGGTCTTCGTGCGCGTAGGAAAATTTTTGTTTCCCATGCGACGTTCCCCAACAGCTGCAACCTCACCACTTAACCATGCCTCACCCATTAAGCTTTGCTAGTCTTGATACCTTTGGAAATGAGATTGTTGAGTCCCATGTGGCTCACAGATTACTACAACACCAGTTGCAGGTACACGTAAAGGTTATTTGACGCGAGCGCGTTGATTGTTCATTTGGAGTTGCTTCTTCTTCTTCTTCATCATCGATCTAGGATGGGTTCCAGGCCGGCAGCCTGGGATAGCAAGGATGGACGTCGTTCTTCTTTTCTCGTTTGTTTTCGTCCGTAGTCGGACCCTGCTCTTACTCTTGATGATTATGTAATGTACTGATATGACTCTGTTGTAGCTTGTGGCGAGTGTAAGCCAATTCTATATATATATATATATATATATATATATATATCTTCTTTTCAGTACATGTATCCCTAACGAGGCCTTCGTGCCAAATTGAGGATAGGGTCGCATCTTGGGCGTGACATAACCATCGCGCGATCCCGACCTCAACACAAAGGATGGCAATCAATAGATCAATTATGCTCCGACTTCCTAACATAGCGGTTCACCATACGTGCATGCTACGGGAATCACTAACTTCAACACAAGTATTTCTAGATTCACAACACCCTACTAACATAACTCTTAATATTACCAAATCCACGTCTCAAAACTAATTGAGAGGAATCAAGACTTCTCTTTCTACTCAATGCACATGAAGATGGAGGTTTTTGTATCCTCTTTGGGTACCTATCACCTTTTGGACTACTTTCATAGCATGAGCCAACTACCAAGTCACGCACCGTCGTGCTCTAAAAGATATAAGTGAAGCACATAGAGCAAAATTATCTAGCTCAAAACATATAAGTGAAGCACTATGAGTGAAAAGACCTCGATGACGCCTAGAGGGGGGGTGAATAGGCTATTTAAAAACTTCTTCGGATTTGGCTTAAACCTAATGCGGAAATAAACTAAGGGGATACTTGTCAAGCCCAAATCCTAAATGCACTAGGCACTGCAACGTGTATCAACAACACGATCTACCAAGATGGACACAATACAGTTACTAACAAGCACAAGTAAGTTACACAAACTAACTTGAGCTATATCACATGACAAGTAGGTGAACGACACAAGATACTAGATCACACTATAGCACATGATATATCAAAAGCTGTAAGTGTGAACGTGTGGATATAGAGGGTATGCTTGAATGATCAATCTTGTACAAGAAGTAGCCAACACAATATAATGAGCACAAACAATATGCAATGTATGTATGCTCAAGTAACACAAGTAAACCACAAGTAAGGAGTTAGGGTTAAGGATAACCAAGGTCACTGAGACGAAGATGTATCCCGATGTTCACTTCCTTGGAGGGAAGCTAGTCACCGTTAGAGAGGTGGATGTTACCACGAAGGCACACCAACGCCACGAAGGCTCACCCTATTCTCCCATTGAGATAACACCACGAAGGCGCTTCTCAACCACTAGTGGTAAGCCTTTGAGGTGGCTTCCAAACCCTCACAAACTTTTCTGGGGGTAATCACACGGATTGATTCCTCTTCGAAGAACTCCTACCACCTAGGAGTCTCCAACCTCCAAGAGTAACAAGATCACGGGGAATGCTCAAAACTTGCTCAAATCTCAAATAGCTTGGGTTGAGAGAAGGAGAGGGAGACGATCTATCTTTTGATTGGAACAACTCTCAAAGGGGCTCATAAATGCTCTTGGGATCTAAGATTTGGTGTAAGCAAATGTGTGTGAGGTAGAAATGTGTTATTATGAGGATATGGCTGTGTTGGGCACCCTATCATGAAGTGGGAGGGGGTATATATAGTGGGGAGAGTAAAACAGCCGTTGGGGGCACTTAAGTCTGGCAGTGGTCGGACATCCGGCAGTTTCTCGGATGTCCGGACGCCCCCAAGGTGTCGGACATCCGACAGTGGTCGGTCGTCCGAGAGATGTATATAAATCTGGAATCACTGTGTAGTTGAACAGGAACCGGACGTCCGGAGGAGGCCGGAAGTTCGAGTTATATGGCTCAAGTTTCTGTGGTGCAAAGTTCCGGATTTCCGAAGCTGGTCGGACGTCCGGCCCTCGGACGTCCGGAGGGAGCCGGAAGTCCGAGTTATATGGCTCAAGTTTCTCTGGTGCATAGTTCCGGATTTCCGAAGCTGGTCGGACGTCCGGAGGGAGCCGTAAGTCCGAGTTATATGGCTCTAATTTCTCTGGTATAGGATTCCGGATTTCCGAAGCAGTCGGTCGTCCGGCCCTCGGACGTCCGGAGGAAGCCGGATGTCCGAGGCACTGGTTCTGTTTTCTGATAACAGTAGAGCAGTGGAGATGTGGTATGAGCAGAACAGTGGATATCTAATTTGAGCAAGTTCATCACAAAACCTGTGATCCCCTCTTAATAGTGCGGGATCCCTAAAGACTCAAGAATTGTAAAAGGGTACCGATGATCCATACTTGAGTGTATACTTTTATTCGTTGATCATCACTCCGCACCACTAACGTCAAAGGGACTGATACCTTTGAGTTAGCCCTTTCACTTGAGCTTGATGTTGTTGTTCCTTCTTGGCTCAATGTTGAAAGCAAGACATGATGAAGTCTTCAAGTAGCTCTCGCATACACAATGTGGAAAGCCTAGCTTATATATTCATCTTCATTTGTCCACCATGTGAACACCCACAAGGATCAAGCATGTAGTGCTCAGGAATGCTTATCTTGATCTTGTCCTTGTTAGCACATGAGCTTGTCCTTATTAACACATGATCATTCACAATAGCTTAGAGGGGATTAGTGATTAATTATCTATATGTGTGTTGTCAGCAACACCAAAACACGATTAAGGGCATGACTGCACTTTCAGTCTCCCCCTTTTTGGTAGTTGATGACAACATACATATAGCTCTCAAAAATAGTAATAAACATGTGTGGCTTAGGAGAGATTTGCTACGATGCTTATGAAGCTCCCCCTGATTATATGCATAGTAAAATAGGTAAGTGCGGGAGCTCCCCCTTAATGTGTGCTTTGAAGATAATAGCATGATATAACATTACACCATAATAGTTCAACAATACATAGCATATCATAAGACTCACTCATTCATAGCATATCATATGAATCAATAGAATAGCATAAAACTCATCATCATATGACACAACGATAATATCATGATATCTCATCACCACATGATAGTTTAACAATACGTCATCCATAAGTGATGGCATAGCACATCATCCATAAGTATCGTTACATGATTACACATCATTAAGTTCGACATAATACATCATACCATACATTATGAGAGAGACTAAAATCGAAACTAAAATAGGATAATGTCCTCCCCCTTTGGCATCAAGGACCAAAAAGGAAGGAACCCAGCAATCGCTACCACATACTCAGATAACACCCTCATCAACATCATCATCATCAGACATCATCCTCATCATCATCATCCTCATCGTCACGCAAACCACTACCACCAGCCTCATCAAGAAAATCAGCCCACTCAGGACCAAATGGGAAGCCAAAGTCAGAAGGAGGAGCAGAAGGAAGGTCCTCATCATCACTCACATCAAGAGCACCCGAGTCTCTCAGACGAGCCTTGAGGGCATTCTTGGAGGAGACGAGGCGAGAAACCACATGATGAGTTTGACCGCACTGGAAAGAGAAGGCCTTCATCATAGCAGAATGTGCCTTGCCAATGAATTTGGCAAAGCGACCGAGAGGAGCTGAGCTGGATGAAGGGGTTGCTGTCCGGGCAGCACTGCGGCGAGTGGAGGTGGATGGTGGGGTTTTCTTGGGAGCATAGTTATCCGCCATGTGAGTGGGAATGACCCACTTGTGATGCGTGTGAGTGGGAGCAACAGTGAATTCAGCAACACGGTTAATAAAAGCCTGGATGAAGGGGCATGAGGGAAGGCTCGCTTGTATTGAAAACTAGCGAGCCGAATCTCATGCGATAGAAAGTGAGGCACATTAATTTTGCGCTTGGGGTTCTCGTGCAAATGCGACATGATGTCAATACAGTAGCCACTGCAGGATCCCCTATCACCCATCTTGGGATAGATGGTGCGGATAAGACACTGAAAGATGATAAAGTAGGGAGAGCGCCAGATGGATACTTGGTTAAGATCCTTCATCCGTTCGTCTGCATCAAGTTCACGGAGTGGTTTGAGGAGAAACCACGCCTCAATTGGCTGATGTGCATGGTTAGGATCATTCTTATGGATTTTGAAGCCGGAGTCGGGGAAACTGAGTGCGGCAACAAACTCATCATAAGAGGCTGAGAACTGAACGTCAGAGGTCATCCAGCTAACAGTGTTGTTTGGCCCAAAGAAACATGTGGCATAAAATTGGTGAATAGCAGCACCGTTAAAATCGCACCGAAAAGCAAAGGGGGCAGCAAGCCCCGATGACTCAATGAGCTCAATGGCACCCGGGTATTTTGCTGGGTGCGTGCGAATATGCTCAAGATCAATAAAGTGATGGACAGAGAGACCCCTAGGAACAATGACAGTAGTAATGATGTCCGCTTGGACGTTTGTGCGGAAACGTGAGTCCATAGAGTCACGTACGGAGGAAAATTGGTCAACGTTGCGGCGGAAAGTGAAGTAGGAAGACTTAGGAACCGTGGTGAAGTCCTTGACTTCACGACCTAAAGTAGGAGGAGGTTCAAGAGAGATGCGACGAGCTTCACCTTCGGGCTGTTCAGGAGGAGGCGGTGGCATATAGGAGGGCCTGCGAGTCCCAGGCTTCGGCATAGTCTTCCGAACAGCGACGTATTCAGTGTGTTCCTCATCTGCAAGCTCATCCTCGAAATCAGAGCCATCAGACGAGGAGTGGGGCTGACGAGGAGGACACCGGGCGACCCGTTTGAAGGAACGGCGTTGCCCCTCGGGGTCATGCGACCCCATGCCAGTAGGGGCACGAGAGGATGAGCCAGCAGTGTTCTTCCGGGCGGTGTGCTTAATCTTGGGCATGATGAACAAGGCCTACACGGTTGGAAACCCAATGGGGAACGGTCACGGTCAAACCACATGAACGAACACATGAATCTTGGGAGAAAGGGGAACCAAACGTGAGTGAGACCGAGGGGATACCTGCAGATCGAGAGAGGAGAGGAAGGGAAGACGGATCCCGCGGAGGAGATCGGATCTCGTTGAGGAGATCGGTCAGATCCCGGAGCAGGGCCCCTGGTGGCGGCGCCGACGAGCACCTCTGGCGCAGGCGGCGGCGGCTGTGGTGGCGGCTGAGAGAAAAGGAGGCGGGTGGCGGCTAGGGCAAGGCCTAGCCCGCGCCCTTCTATTTATAGAACTCCCGAAGTGTCGGACGTCCGGAGAGTATTTACCCGTCGGACGACCGACATGGGCCGGACGTCCGGAGTGAGTTTAGCCGTCAGACGTCCGAGACTCGTCGGACGACCAAGAGAGGAGTAGGCAATTTCTGGGATTTGGATGATGAGGTGATAAGGAGTATTCTCGCATGTGTAGCAACCAAAGGGGCCTCTCAACTAACATATTTTGGACATGGTATGATGTAAATCTTTTAATTCGATTACTATGATAAGTGTTGGTCCAAAATACCGTCAAACGCATGAGTGCATAGGATCATGCACAAGTTTTCCTATTATAAGAGCAAGGCACATGACACAAGGGCCATGGCACAAATTTGTCTCATTCATATGACCATGAAGCGCTAAGAGAACACAAACACTAAGCATTTCATCAATGTGATTGACAAGGACATGCAGGAAATTACAAAGTGGAAAAAGTATTATGTTCATGCCATGATGCAACCTACACAAGGTTGACTCTAATGTTGTACATGCATGTAGTAAATACTTGTTACCAAAAAGCATTGGTATGGCGTAGAAGTAGTCGAGTCCTGTCTTGACTCTAATTTCTTCGTGACCAGCACCATCTTCTACTGAGAATAAGTCAAGATAGCAATGCTTCTCCAAAGTACCTAAACCACCAATGAAGCACAATATGGTCCCCAACCTTATTGGGTCTGAAGTAGTTAGTCCAACTACAATATATATAGGGTAAGATTACTTAATTATGTGCATATAGATATAAGTTTTACTTTCAAGCACACCTTAACCTTTTAATGGATACGTCTGGTTTACCATATACATATATTGGATCAAAGGTACGATAGACACGACATGTGCATCTACACACAGTAGATATGCCTACACAAGCCTATCAAAATCCAAGGATATACAATTTGGACAAATGAACACATAATTTTTCAATTACAGAACATTCATGTCGTCCAAAATGGATCAGGGTGACAAATCAACATATGGTAGCGCCCCAAGTTCAACACATGAACCGGTCAAGGCATCAAACCATCTAAGGTATGCATTTTGCACAACCTTACATGCATGTCTCACCCCAGAAGATGTATAAGTGTAGGTAATATGATTATAACTCCCACAACATTATGAAATAAATAGTGCGAGTTCAAAGACATGCATGGGAGATTACTGGGAGACACATGAATTTCTCGGCACGTTATGTAGGTCAACTGAAGATAAAGCCGAAATAAAATGACCATGAAAAACACTACCAAACCAAAGATACCATGTGTGAGAGAACACAATGGCATTTAGAGTTATCAGTGGTGGTAGGTGCCAAATGAGCATAAAGATCGTTTTATACTCAAACAAGTGTGATATGGGAGTTCAGTCATAAGCATAATGTTTAGATGTCATACGTTAACATCCCAATTAGTTAGATCATAGGCATGCATCAACTATGCCCTTCTTTTAGATACGATCTAGCGGCTAAGCCATGAGTATTGGTGTAGTAGGACGTTATACTCATGCACATCTAAGGGATTTAGATACCAACAGGGCTATTATGTGAATTAAGATATGTGGAGCATGACACGCCACACAGTTATAGGATAACCCCATGTGGTAGATTCTGAGTGGCATACATCGGATGTTTTATCTTACCACGGGATGTGACATGCACAAAGCATATCATACTCCCATAATGTGATAATCCATGTATTTATCATACAAGGCAATCAATCATCCAACTAAGGTGATAAGTGGATGCCAATTTGAACTTCAGATGGCTTTGACATCAAACTAATTGATTGGATAATCTTGCACCGTGAATACTACATGGAGTCCAATACATATATACACATTTTGGGTTAGTGATGTGCGTAGAGCAGAACACTCCCCCTTAATGTGATGAGCTATTAACGTCTCAAAAGACCCACACAACGGTACAACTAGGATGCAAGTAATGATCAGGACTACACACAACTATATGACATACATAACGACCTACACATGATAGATAACATATAACAATCATACTAGTAGGCGCAACATGTCAAAGTACATGCTAGGTACCAAACCTAGACATGAGAAGGAGTGGGGCAGGCAACTTTCAATGTAAACAATTTAAGTACAAGTCACCGCAAAGAGGCACATTGGATATGGGATATGGGCTCGATAATCCAAGTGACTTGGCTTGAGATGATACGAATTATGAAGAGTCCTCAAATCTTCATTGTGTATCCAAGTCTCCAATGTCCTCCAAAGTCACCTATTGATCAAGTTTGAGCTTGTTGGTCCCCAACCACGTTGGGTCCTAAGAGGTTAGTCACAATAGGCTTGGCAACCCAAATGGTTCTTTTCTTGACACCATTTTGAGTACCAACAAACTTGGCAAACACATTGCCAAGCTTATCCTTCCCAAGGGAATAGCTATCATCAATAGTGATTGGGTTGGATAAGTTACCTCTCGTGCAAGATGAAGCGACGTGACCGTTCTCATGACATAAGTAGCAACATCTACCCTTTGTTTTCTTCCTAGTTGATTTCTCACCTCGGGGAGTGTTGGCTTGGGTCTTATTGGGAAGAGGCCATCCTTCAACTTGTAGCTGAGTGTGTGATTGAGTTTGTGGCCGCTTCCCTTGTTGCTTGTGACTTTGAGACTTCGTCTTCAGAGGGCAAGATCTAACATGGTGCCCTTTAACTTTGCACTTGAAGCAAATGATTTTGGCCGAATTCTTAACTTGTTCTAGGCCACTCTTGTTCTTGTTTGAGTTTACTCCAACATCATTTTTGTCATTCGGAGATGTTTGCTCACACAGGACGTTGTTGAGTGTGGACATCCCTTCATGACACTGTTCCAAGTCTTTCTTCAAAGAAGTGACTTGGGCCTTGACCTCTTCGATTTCCTATGCACGGTTAGTGTCAATGCAAGTACTAGAGGAAGTGTAAGCTTCAATGTTAGAGCAACAAGGCAAGGAAAGTAATTCATCACACGAGCTAGCAACATTATGAGTAGACGAATTACGAGGACTAGCACATGGAAATATAGTACTTTGATTAGAAGTGGTGCCATTGTCCACATGAGGCTCACTTGATGTTACCTTGGTGATGATAGCCTCATGAGCTAACTTTTGCACATTATGGGATGTTAGAAGATCGGCATGAGAGCTTGTGAGCATTACATGGTTTTCTTCCAACTTCCCATAATTGCTAGTTAGTAAATCAAGTTGAGCACGTAGCTCAACATTCTCCTTCAATGTTGATACTTCAAAAGAGATAGGGTTAGATGTACAAGTATCATCAACAATATGAGAGGAGTAAGTAGCGATTAGAGACTTCTCATGAGTAGATTGAAGCTCATCATAGATCTTAGAGGTTTTGATGAGCTCTCCCTTGACATTCTTGCATTCAAGGAGAAGGACCTCAAAATCCTTTTTAAGTTTATCATGAGCAACTTCAATCTCTCCTTTTGAAGATCTTAAGTCTCTACATGCTTGATGACTCTTCTCAAGTTCATGTTCAAGTTGTTCACTTTTAGCTTGTTCATGATTAAGTGAATCATTACAGTTTTCAAAGTAAGCAAGAACATCTTGGAATCTTTGAACAGCGTTATTTTTAGCTTTATGAAGAATTTTACTGATCACATAGATATTTTCAGTCAAGTCATCATCATCATCCTCATCACAAATATCATCGTTATTGCACGGGGAAGATGATACCTCATTATTACCTCTTGCCATGAGGCACATGTGAACTGGAGGAGTTGATGATGATTCTTTTGGTGAATCAGATTCTTCATTAGTCAAAGGTACTTCATATTTCTTGATTTCCCCTAAATGATTAGTCATAGAACAACTAGGGAGAAACAAGATATTTTGATCAAGAGGACACGGGAAAGCAGGCATATCACCACAGACATTTGTCGAGGGATCTTTAGGTGAAATGCATGACCTATCAGCACAATAATTTACACTACGTGTGGTGCTAGATATGCTCGTCTCCATAGAGGCTATGACATTTTCATCAACATATATTTCTTCACTCACCATGTCATTACCTTGTGAGATTGAAGATGCTGAGGTGTGCAAGCAATCGGATATGGAAGTGGTGGTGGACTCTTTATGATCGAAAAGAGTGAAGAGCTCATGCACCAACTCCATCATAATATCGTCTTCATCAAGATTGGACCCACCATATATATCTTCAAGTTTAGTCCAAACTTCATGAGCTGACTTGCAAGTCGAGATAGACTTAAACACTTCAGGACTTATGGTTCGATGAATGGCAAGAAAAGCCTCACAATCAAGATACATTTCATTAGTAGATGAAGATGCATCATCCTTTTTGTCGGCAATCCCTACAAGAACAATTCATAAAGTATTTGGGCCCATGGCCCGAAAGTGATGAAGCATACGAATTCACCATAGGGTATAATTTGTGCCATCAAAGTCAAAGGTGTCATTGTGCACTAATCCAATAGTGGACATCGATACTCTCTAGGTCGTGAAACCTAATTAAAGAGAGACCTTGCTCTGATACAAATTGAAAAGACCTCGATGACGCCTAGAGGGGGTGAATAGGCTATTTCAAAACTTCTTCGGATTTGGCTTAAACCTAATGCGGAAATAAACTAAGGGGATATTTGTCAAGCCCAAATCCTAAATGCACTAGGAACTGCAACATGTATCAACAACACGATCTACCAAGATGGACACAATACAGTTACTAACAAGCACAAGTAAGTTACACAAACTTACTTGAGCTATATCACACGACAAGTAGGTGAACGACACAAGATACTAGATCACACTATAGCACACGATATATCAAAAGCTGTAAGTGTGAACGTGTGGATATAGAGGGTATGCTTGAATGATTAATCTTGTACAAGAAGTAGCCAACACAATATAATGAGCACAAACAATATGCAATGTATGTATGCTCAAGTAACACAAGTAAACCACAAGTAAGGAGTTAGGGTTAAGGATAACCAAGGTCACTGAGACGAAGATGTATCCCGATGTTCACTTCCTTGGAGGGAAGCTAGTCACCGTTAGAGAGGTGGATGTTACCACGAAGGCACACCAACGCCACGAAGGCTCGCCCTATTCTCCCTTTGAGGTAACACCACAAAGGCGTTTCTCAACCACTAGTGGTAAGCCTTTGAGGTGGCTTCCAAACCCTCACAAACTTTTCCGGGGGGTAATCACACAGATTGATTCCTCTTCGAAGAACTCCTACCGCCTAGGAGTCTCCAACCTCCAAGAGTAACAAGATCACGGGGAATGCTCAGAACTTGCTCAAATCTCAAATAGCTTGGGTTGAGAGAAGGAGAGGGAGACGATCTATCTTTTGATTGGAACAACTCTCAAAGGGGCTCACAAATGCTCTTGGGATCTAAGATTTGGTGTAAGCAAATGTGTGTGAGGTAGAAATGTGTTCTTATGAGGATATGGCTGTGTTGGGCACCATCTCACGAAGTGGGAGGGGGTATATATAGTGGGGAGAGTAAAACAGCCGTTGGGGGCACTTAAGTCTGGCAGTGGTCGGACATCCCATAGTTTCTCGGATGTCCGGACGCCCCCAAGGTGTTGGACGTCCGACAGTGGTCAGTCGTCCGAGAGATGTATATAAATCTAGAATCACTGTGTAGTTGAACAAGAATCGGACGTCCGGAGGAGGCCAGAAGTCCAAGTTATATGTCTCAAGTTTCTGTGGTGCAAAGTTCCGGATTTCTGAAGCTGGTCGGACGTCCGGCCCTCGGACGTCCGGAGGGAGCCGGAAGTTCGAGTTATATGGCTCAAGTTTCTCTGGTGCATAGTTCCGGATTTTCGAAGCTGGTCGGACGTCCGGGCCTTGGACGTCCGGAGGGAGCCGGAAGTCCGAGTTATATGGCTCTGATTTCTCTCGTATAGGATTCCGGATTTCCGAAGCAGTCGGTCATCCGGCCCTTGGACGTCCGGAGGAAGCCGGATGTCCGAGGCACTGGTTCTGTTTTCTGATAACAGCAGAGCAATGGAGATGTGGTATGAGCAGAACAGTGGATATCTAGTTTGAGCAAGTACATCACAAAACCTGTGATCCTGTAAGTGCATCTAGTGCCCCTTAGTGATTTTGGTGGTTTGAAGACTTATAGGTTGAGTATCTAATGTGTTTATGAGTGTACACGGGATCTATAAGTCATTGAGGAGTTTGAGATATTTGAAGAATATCGACCCCTAAAAATGTATATCTTCGGTTGAAGAAATTGGTGTGAAGCTGAAGAAATGAATCGCGAGGAATCTGCGATGAAATTGATATTCCTCATGAAGATACTGAAATTGAGGAATTCGGTGTGTCCTGAAGAAAATCACTTTGAAGAATTTGAAGCATGAAGATTTACTCTTTCTGTTTTATTTTCTTCACATTTGAGTAATAGGAACACCGTACTATTAAAGGGGGTCGAAGTTACACTTTGGAATGAATTTCCTCATGATGCTCAACCCAAGCCTAATCCTACCAAAATCCTCAAGTGAGGAATACGAGTGACATGAGGACTCTCACAGTTGAGGGTTCCGACCGTTTCGATAGCCACGCCAAGTCATTGGTCTTATCCACTCCAACGGTCATATTACTTAAGGGCATTAGTGTCAAATCATGTCGGGATGCTCCGAGGCTATAAATAGCCACACCCCCCCCCACAACCATTAGTTGGTTGGCTGCTCCGTTAGAAACTGACACTTGTCATAAGAGCAACCCAATTCCTCAGAGTCTTCGAGAGTAATTCATCAGTGAGGAAATACCCCATACACCGAAACCACAAACCAAACCTAGTGATTGAGCATCACTGAAGAAGTTGTTCCTATGTGGGACTGAAGCCTTTTACCTTTGAGGACTGTGCATCCTCGAGACGGTTAGACGTCCTGGTCTAGAGCTTTCCAGCAGTCAATTGTGGATCGCCAGGTGATCAAGTTTGTGGGGGTTTGTAAGTCTGCCCTGAAGACTTACCACGAGTGTTGGGCGAGGACTGTGTGTTCTTAGCCCAAGGAGAACACGGTAGGGACTGTGTGTCCTTTGGTTTCAATACCAAGCCGCTCCAAACCAGGTGTACGACTGTCACAGCAGTTGGAACTGGGTCATCAACGACTGTCTTCACTGAGAAACGGGTTCTAATTCCTCAACTCCTTACTTTCCTCGTGTTATGTGTTGATGACTTTCACTGCTATTGTTTGAAGAATTTGCCGAAGACTTTCTCTGAATTTCCTCAACCCCAAATTCTTCACGTCAATTAATCCTCATCTGTATTCTGCGTGCCTGCTCACTGTGCAATCTGTTTTCACATTCCTCACTCTGAAAAACTGCTATTGTGAAACTTTGCACTTCTGATCCTTTACGGTTTCCGCTGTGAGTTAGTCATCAGTGAGGAATTTCCTCAAAAGTAATTTCCTCAGTGATGAAATTCTAAAAATCTCCTATTCACCCCCCCCTCTAGTCGATATAACGCACTTTCAATTGGTATCAGAGCAAGGTACTCCCTTGTTCTGTGTGATTTTGGTTTAACCACCTGGAGTTTTAGTTATGTCGACTGCAGGCATGTTTAAGGTGACTGCCGCATGTCCTACCTTCGAAGGAAAGAACTTTCCCTTCTAGAAGAACAAAATGCAAATGCATCTACAAGCTATTGATAATGATCTCTAGTATATTGTGGAACATGGCGTCCCCATCATCTCTGCCAGTGTCTGTGCTGCTGATGTGAAGAAATTCAAGCAACTCGATTCTCAAGCGAAGAATGTCATATGTGGCCATCTGAGCCCAGGCCAGTTTGGAAGAGTAAGTGCTTTGGGCTCTGCAACACTGATCTGGGAGAGACTGTGCAAGGTAAATGAAGGAGTATCAACCCAGCGTGACTCTCATGTTGATATTCTTCGCAATCTCTTCAATCGCTTCAAGAGACATGACAATGAAAGCTGCCAAGACACCTTTGATCGCCTCACTGACATATCAAATGAACTGCAAGCACTGGGAGCTCGAGACATCACTGATCACGAAGTTGTGAAGAAACTGTTGAGATCTTTGGATTCTTCATTTGATACTTTAGTTCTGATGATTCAAGAAAGACCAGACTACAAGATGCTTGATCCAGCCGATATACTCGAAAGGCTAAATACTCATGAATTCCAGCTAGAAGAAAAGAAAGATCTATATGGACCAAGCTATTCCAGACCACGTGCACTCAAGGCTAGAGCAATTTCCTCATCTGCAGAAGAAGACACAGATGACAACATTGGTGACCCTGAAGAATTTGGACAGGAGCTTGCAATGCTCGTGAGGAGATTCCAGAGATTTACACGACGTGGCCAGTTCGGTAAATCTTCAAGAAGAGATATGAGGAAATCAGAATCTTCATGTGAGGACTACAAGAAACGAACCTGCCACAAGTGCAAGAAATCAGGTCATTACATTGCTGATTGTCCCCGTTGGGGAAAGGAATCAAAGAAGAAGAAATACAAGGATGACAGTTCTGATGACTCGAAGAAGAAGAAGAAATCTTCAAAATCCTCATCTTCAAAGCCCTCATCGCACAAGAAGACTAGTTTCAGAAAGGCTCGGGCACTTATTGGCAAGGAAATGGACTCAGAGGCAGAATCAGAGGAAGGTGATGAAGAAGAGGGTGCTGATGAAGACTCAGAATCCGGACAGGCTAGTCTTGCACTGGCAGCCACTTTCGTCAGCAAGTCAATCTTCAATCTTGAAGAAAATGATAGCACCATCCATACTGATGACTATGCTGATGACTTCGCTCCAACCTATTGCTTCATGGCAAAAGTTTCAAAGGTACCAAATAATGCCTCCTCCTCTGATTCAAGTGACTGTGCACCTGATGATTATAAGAAACCCAGTTACAGTAAACTTGTTATCATTGCCACTAAACAACAAACTGCCCTCGAAAAGCTTCAGAAACTTCTAGATAAAAGTGATGATCTGTTGAATGATGAAATGAATCTTACCCAAATCCTCACTAAAGATGTGAAAAGTCTTCAGTCTAGATTTGATAATCTTCAGGATTGTTATGATGCACTCCTCACTAATCATGAGAAGCTTTCCTATGAATTTCTTCAAAGGAAGCTTGATCTCGAGAAGCTGAGGATGTCTCATGATGATCTTCGTATGGAAAATGATTCATTACTAGCTCAACAGATTAGCGCTGGTCAAGTTGATTTCATTCCTCCATGTCTTAAATGCATTGAACGTGAAACTACTAATTCCTCACCAAAATCATCAAATGCTACCATTGCTACAAATTCTTCAACTGCACCTGTTGTGTCTATTTCCTCACTTGAGGAAAACACAAATGTTACTGATGAAAATGCAGGGTTGAAGGAATTGTACGTGACAGGCATATACAAAAGCCTCAAAGGACATCAAACCCTTTGTGATGTGCTCAAAAAGCAGATCTTGAACAGGAACCCGAGGAAAGAAGGAATTGCCTTTGAGAGGAAATTAAATGCTGATGGATCTTATTGGAAACCTGAGCAGTATCCCAAAACCTCATGGGTTGCTGCTACTGGGCCTCCTTTTGATCCATCTAATCTAACTGGTTTTTCATGTGAATTATCCTATTCCTCAGATGAGTCATTTGACTCCAACTATAAACTGTTCAAAAATCAATCTGGTGAAGTATTTGCTCGATATGTTGGAACTAACTGCAGAAATGGCCCTCCCTTGAGGAAAATCTGGGTTCCCAAAAGTTGTCTTGAAAATCTTCAGGTGAATGTCCTCATGACACCAGCACTGAAGAATCTGAACCCCAGATCAAATTCCTCAGGAGGACCAAAGTCTTCAAGAGGATCAAAATCCTCAACTGGTCAAAACTATGCTCGTACCCGTGCTAATGCGTCTAACATGCATGGAAACTACAAGGAATATGAATATGAGCGTTACTCCTCAAATCATTATGTTCATAAATCCTCAAACGAGTTCTCTGCATATTCATATGAGTACTTTAACCCCCCTACTGTTAAGAGAAGCGCATTGGCCTCAATGCCACCTTTCTCATATGGTGCTCGCAGGATGATGAATGCTTTGGCACCCCTTCAGATGTGGGTGGTGAAGAAATCGAACTAATCACTTCTGCAGGTCAGGTCTCCAGATGAAAATCATCATGTGAAGAATGTGCTGGAGACCTGAGGAAATGCTTGATAGGACGCAAGCTAATGATTGATGAATTAGAAATATTTCACACGTCCTTATATCTCTGTTATGATGAAATTCTTATCTCATGAAATTAATACCATATTCTTCAAATCTGAAGCATATGAGATGGTAAGCTGTACTAATTCATATGCAGGATGACAAACCCAAGAATACTGAGTGGGTTCTTGATAGTGGCTGCACACATCACATGACTGGTGATAAAAGCTTACTGATGAATATGCCACTAACTCCATCACCTCTGAAGCAAATCACATATGTTGACAAAGGTAAAAGCAAGGTATTGGGACTTGGCAAAGTGGCTATTTCCAAGGATAGGCATATGGACAAAGTGATGCTTGTTGAATCCCTTGGTTTTAACCTCATGTCAGTCTTGATGCTTTGTGATCTTGATATGATTGTTATCTTTGGTAGATATAGATGTGTAGTCATCATGGAATCTGACAGATCCAAAGTCTTTGAAGGTGTAAGAAGAGGGGATTTGTACATTGTTGATTTCTCTACAGGTCCTCAACCAGCCACTTGCTTACTAGCAAAAATCTCAGAAGGATGGTTGTGGCACCGAAGACTAGGTCATGCAGGCATGAGGAATTTGCACACGCTCGCGAAGAAGAAGCATGTCATCGGCATCGAATCAGTCAAATTCCTCAAGGATTATCTCTGCGATGCTTGTGAATCTGGGAAAATGACCAGATCCAAGCATCCCTCGAAGACTATCATGACCATTACACGTCCATTCGAATTGCTTCATATGGATTTATTTGGACCTACTCACTATGCCACACTAACCAATGCAGCATCTTTATATGGCTTCGTCATAGTTGATGATTATTCCAGATATACATGGGTGCATATCATAGTGTATAAAACTGAAGTGCAGGAAATCTTCAAACGATTTTCTTCAAGGGCCTCGACGAACTTTGGCATCAAGATCAAACATATCAGGAGTGATAATGGAACCGAGTTCAAAAACACTGGTCTTGACGATTATCTTGATGAACTTGGTATTACTCACGAATTATCTGCTCCTTATACTCTTCAGCAGAATGGTGTCGTCGAAAGGAAGAACAGGACTTTGGTTGAAATGGCAAGAACTATGCTTGAAGAATATCAAACTCCTCGTCGCTTTTGGCCTGAAGCAAACAACACTGCATGCCATATCATCAACAGGGTATATCTTCACAAATTCCTCAAGAAAACCTCATATGAACTCCTCACTGACAAGAAACCCAATGTAAGTTATTTCAAAGTCTTCGGTGCAAAATGTTGGATTAGGGATCCTCACCATAGCTCAAAATTTGCACCTAAGGCACATGAAGGTTTTATGCTCGGTTATGGAAAGGACTCGCACACTTACAGAGTCTTCAACAACTATCACAACAAAGTTGTTGAGACTGTAGATGTGCGGTTCGATGAAACTAATGGCTCACAAAGAGAGCAATTGCCTTCTGATCCAGATAAGTTGTCTCCTGAGGAAGCAATAAAGCTCAAACCTACTGAAGACATTGTCCCCACTGAGGAAATTGGTGAAGAAACGATTCCCATCACTGATGAAAATCAAGAAGATGCTCCTGAGGAAATTGCACCTGAACCACTTCCTCAGCCCAGACGAAATCCTCAACCAGCTCATCCGAGGATTGCAAATGAAGTAGAACTTGACAAAATCCTCAACGACATCAACGCGCCAGGTCCTCTCACTCACTCAAAAGCTTCACACTTAGTTAACTTTTGTGGGCATTTTTCCTTTGTATCCATCACAGAACCCTCAAAAGTTGCTGAGGCTTTTCTGGAACTGGAGTGGATCCAAGGTATGCAAGACGAACTTCTTCAATTCAAGCTGAATGACGTATGGGAGATCGTCAAACGACCAGATCCTCGCAAGCACAACATCATCGGCACCAAGTGGATTTTCCGAAACAAGCAAGATGAGGACGGTCAAGTGGTGAGGAACAAGGCACGACTTGTAGCCCAAGGCTACACCCAGGTTGAAGGAATAGATTTCGATGAAACTTTTGCACCTGTTGCTAGACTTGAAACTATTCGAATACTACTTGCTTATGCTAATCATCATAACATCATCTTATATCAAATGGATGTGAAAAGTGCATTCCTCAATGGTAAGCTTGAGGAAGAAGTATATGTTGCTCAGCCCCCAGGTTTTGAGGATCCAAAGAATCCAGACAAAGTCTTCAGACTCAAAAAGGCTCTTTATGGTCTCAAGCAAGCCCCTCGGGCATGGTATGATACATTGAAGGAATTCCTCATGAAGAAAGGCTTCAAACCTGCTTCACTCGATCCAACTCTTTTCACTAAATCCTATGCTAATGAGTTATTTGTGTGTCAAATATATGTCAATGATATCATATTTGGTTGTGTTGACAAACGATACAGTGATGAAATTGCCTACATGATGAGTGAAGAATATCAGATGTCCATGATGGGGGAGCTGAAATTCTTCTTAGGTCTTCAAATTCGTCAACAAAGCAATGGAATCTTCATATCACAGGAGAAATACCTCAAGGATGTTCTGAGGAAATTCGACATGCATGAATGCAAAGGTGCCAAGACTCCAATGCCTACCAACGGCCACCTCGGCACTGATGAAAATGGTAAAGATTTTAATCAGCAGGTATATCGTTCTATGATTGGTTCTTTATTGTATCTATGTGCATCTAGGCCAGATATAATGCTTAGTGTTTGCATGTGTGCACGTTTTCAAGCAAAACCGAAGGAATCACACCATAAGGCTGTGAAGCATATTCTTCGATACTTAGCTCACACACCAACACTAGGATTATGGTATCCCAAGGGCTCAAATCTTCATCTGGTAGGGTATTCTGATTCTGACTATGATGGTGACCGTGTGGATCGCAAGTCAACTTCTGGCACATGCCATTTCCTCGGAAGATCACTAGTTTGCTGGTCCTCAAAGAAGCAGAACTGTGTATCACTCTCCACTGCCGAAGCTGAGTACATTGCTGCTCGTTCATGTTGTGCTTAATTACTATGGATGAAGCAAACCCTCAAGGACTACGGCATCAACATAAAGAATGTGCCTCTCTACTGTGACAATGAGAGTGCAATCAAGATTGCATGCAACCCAGTACAACACTCAAAGACCAAGCACATCCAGATTCTTCATCATTTTCTTCGGGACCATGTCCTCAAGGGAAATATCCTCATCGACCATGTGAAGACTGATGATCAACTGGCAGATATCTTCACTAAGCCCTTGGATGAGAAAAGGTTTTGCAAGTTGCGGTGTGAGCTAAATATCTTAGAATCTTCAAATGTTTTGTAAAAACATGCACACATCCTAACACTTATGCAAAATTGATGACTTAGATGTGCAACACATGATGAATCGATTTTCTTCAACTCATGAAGAATGTCACTCTGAATGTGAAGAAATCAACGAAGAAATTGATTCTCAGGGCCCTACGACAATTGTACGCGGCGTCTGTAATCAACACTCTTATATGGTGGGTCACGCCACCGCCCAATGTGAAATTCCTCAAGTTGATTTTCTTCAAATGTTCCATTTCCTCAAATTGTGTTTTTCTTCAAAATAGCTGTTCTTCATTGTGACAATTCATCACAAAATCTTCAAACACACTTGATGGCTTTCATTTGACTAGATAGACTGTGATTTCAAGTCCTCAACAGCATTCACTTATAGCTATTTCTTCAAGTTGATATTTCTACTAAGTGAATGTGATCGGACCCTACTTTCCCTCTATGCTATACTCATCCAGTCTATTCAATTCTTCATATGCGTACTACTTGAAACTTTGTTCAAAATCCTCACTGCGTCCTTGTCAGCTGATGATTTTGTAAAGAAAATCCTCAAATCTTCAAAAATTGTTTCTTTAATGCACAATAACTGAACCCCACTTTCCACGATCGGATAACCACGATATCCACTATCTCCACCGCCTTGTTCGGGAACTACACGTGTCCTGCGGAGACATAGAGGCAGGGGTTGTTTGGTCCGAAATCTTCGCGCCAACAGTAATTGTCTGACTATAAATATGTCCTTATCCCCCTCGGCAAACTCTTCTTCGCTCCATCACTCTCCTGCTACAGCAAACACCACCGAACCCTAGCGCCATCGCTGGTAGTCTCGTCGCCGGTGAGGAAGAGCTTCACTGCCTCGACTTCTCCGTCGCCGGAACCACGCTGGAGTCGGACCATCTTCGTTCGCCGCCGCCGTAGACGTCCTCTGTCGCCGGGTTAGGGTGCATTGGACACGCGACCGAAGAGCCTCTTTACACAACTTCTCTGTGTTCTTCGTCTGCTCCTTCAAGGGTAAATAAAGTCCCATTTTTACCGCAAGTTAGATCTACAATTTTACATCTTCTATGTGAAATCTGTTTTTCCCTCAAGAATCGATAAGCACTTGATTCCTCAAACACTGCCTATCACCGCATCATTGATGAACTATGCTAAGCATCTAAGATTTCCACGAGATTCCTCAATTGTGCGAATTTTCGGATCTGTACAACTCTGGAACCCAAGAACAATATGCTTAGGCAAATTCCTCAACCACTGGTTATATTCCTCAACTGTCAAACTTTTTCATTTTCTTCAAATCTGAGAACGCATATGACCTCTCAAAATTCCTCGCAACTATACTCTGTTCACAGGTACACACATGTCAGCTGATGAATCTCTCGATTCTCATCACATTAACTCATTTGCAGCGTTTCTGGAAGAAAATCTTCAAGTCTCATCAGAATCCTCAAGAGTTCAATCTCATCAGCAAAATCCTCAGTTGAAGAAAATGGAGGATGACGGAAAACAGAAGGGAGGAAAGAAACTAGAGCAAAACACAGTTGTGGATATCCCTTAGGATATTTACTTGGACTATTGCACACATGATGAAAATGAGACAATGGCCAAGAGAAAAATACGGCTGCAGAAGATAGAACGCCGATGGGTGAAGGAATGGAAGGAATACAGGTTTGTGATTGCCAAGTATGCGAAGAAATTCGCTCTGAAGCCCTCTGGCAGACGGGCCCCACTTGAGGATCATCAAGTAGCACATCCCTCAAGCCTCAAGACCATTGATGACTATCCAGATGAGAAGGAAAAGCATCTGGCTAAGCTCAAGAAGCAGGCAGAAACTGCAGTGAGGAAATTCAATGAATCCTTAGCTGCTGCCTCAGCTGCTGCTACTTCCTTTGCCGCTGAGACCTCTGGCTCAGAAATTCCTCAAATGCAGTCTGCGCCATGAAAGCCAAGGGCTCCAAAGCCTCAAGAGAAGTCTGCTCATGCATTAGTTACAAAACCCTCAACACCAAAACCATCAGCACCAAAACCCTCAGTGCCAATCTCCTCAGCTCCAAAATCCTCAGCACCACCACCAAAGCCTCAAGAGAAACCAGTACAGAAGCAAGTCATGAAGCCTATGACCGTCAGCTCCAGCTCCTCACTCCCAGCTGCAACCAGCTCGGAGACAAAGTCTTCACCCCCTCTTGCAAAGACTCAGGTGTCTGCTGAACGTGCAACTCTGCCAAGCCCCAGCAAAATCATCACCGCCCCGTCTGCATCAGAGGGCAGTGATGAATATGATGATCAAACACTGCAAACCATCATCAGAAACAAGCAGGAAAGAGTAGCTCAAGCATCAGGCAGTGCCATTCCTCTCGCAATGAACCCCAAGGTCCTCCTTGACTACATCAACATCTGGTATGAGGACCCAAACACTCCGCTTGATGATTTCAAACTTCCCCTGGCATCAGCCACATGGTGGCCACTTTCATCAATGAAGCCAAGTGGAAAGAACAGCAGGCCAAGCAGGCCAAAGTTGCAAAGCTTAAAAAGGAGAAATTCCTCAAGCAGAATCTCCTCAACTTGACTCCTGATGCACTGGTATCAACACAGGCAGAGCTGAAGAAATTGACTGACAAGTACTCCAAGCTGTTAGATCGTAAGAGTCTCAAGAGCAATTTCATCAAGCTGGCCACTAGAGCTGTTGATGACTACAATAAGAAGGCTGCACCCCCAACACCAACTTCTCAGCCCTTGATTGAGGAGCCAGCAGACGAATCTCCTCATGATGAGGAAACTCCTCAAGCTGAGGAAGTACACCAAGAAAGACGTGCAGATGTACCGGCTATTGAAGAAATCATCATGGAAGCTCCAGCTGATGAATTTGCTGCAGCTGATGAGACTGCCCCTGACCCAGCTGCTTCATCAAAGCAAGCTGATGACTCTGTTCCAGCAGGTTCCTCAATACCAGCTGAAGAATCTGTCGAGAGAACCCCTTCACCAAAAGCTTCAAAGGTGAAGAAGATGACTCCGTCTGCATCAAACGCGAAGAAAACCAGGGCTGCTGAGAAGGAAGCCAAAAAGAGAAAGGCCTCCTCAGCAGAAGAAGAAACCGAGGCCAAGCGTCTCAAAGCACTTGAAGAAACTGCTCCTCTGGACCCTGTGCCTTTAAATGTCGCTCCGTCTTATGAAATGGTCATCATTGATGATCAAGCGAAAAAGGCAGATGAGGAAATGAAGGATGCCGCCTCTGAGGAACACACCAACGAAGAAATTCATATAGACGGCAGTCCTCAGCCCTTCATTCCTCAGAAAGACACTGCTCAAGGATCAGCTACACCAGCTGATGAAACTGCCTCTGCCACCAAGCCAGCCGAGGAAGAACAAACTGAAAATCCTCAAGCTGATGAAATTCAACGCTCTGAGCAAAATCCTCAAGATGAGGAACAGGCTGACCCAACTCCTCCAACTGAGCAAGATGAAACTATTCCTCAGCCTGATGCACAGCCAGAACAAGTCCCTCAGCCTGACGCCCAGCCAGAACCATCTCCTCAGCCTGAAGTACCAGCTGCTGAAATTCCTCAACCTGAGGAAAATGCTGAGGAAAATGCACCTGACCAAGACAATGCATTCATCGTGCTCAACCCAAAGACTGCCATTGTTGTCTCCCCTCCTGTTCCTCAGCAAAATCTTCAGTCAGTTCAGCGTCAGCCATTCTCCAAGCGTCCAAAGTTTCAAAAAGAAATTTTCTTTCAAGAACGCATGTACTTCATTGGAGAGAACCCCTATGACAAGCCTCAAATGAGGCATCTGAAGTTTTGGACTAGGACACAGATGAATTGCTATGCCTCTGTGCTATGTGGACGAAACAAGATATTCCAGCACAGGCATATTCCTCACGTTGAACTTGAAGCTATACCGTGCCTCGAGCCAGTCCTCAGTGTACTCCATGATGTTGGTTTGCTACCAATGTGCTCCGACATCTCTGACTAGAACAGCGAGCTAATTCTTCAGTTCTATGCCACTCTTCACATATCCGGCAACCCTGAAGACATTAACACTTGGGTGTTTGACTGGATGACACAAAACACTCACTACAAGGCTCCTGCTACTGAACTCCTCCGTGAACTGCCTGTACCAATTCCCTCAGATGAGGCTGTGAAGCTTTATGGTGAGCGTGAGCTGCCCAATGGGATGATGGAAGTCCTCATGAAGCCTTTGGCTGAAGGAAAACCTCCAAGAATAACCTTCCTCGTCCACGAGCTCAAGTACACACCCAGATCTGTTTACAGAATCCTCTGCAGTGTGCTCGCGCTGATCAAAGGCCATGATGATGAAGAAGATGTCGTAGGCCTGATGAAGAATATCCTCTTCAACATCATTCATGGTATTCCTATCAACATCCATGATTTCTTCTTGAGGACTTTGGCCGACAATGCTATGTGTCCTTTTGATCACAAGATATATGCCCCGTGGATTATGAGATTATGAGATTTCCAAAACCATGTTGGTTATATGCCTCCTATCCGGGTCAACAAGAAGACTTTCGAGCCCATTGAAGGAAAAGGCAAATCAGTGATTGAAGAAGGCAGTAGGCCCCTTGATGGCCAGTTCAGAGAGCCAGAAGCTTATTCTTCATGGGATGATACTGAGACTCGTCCGGCAAGCCCCGTTCCTCCTCGCGTGATGAATACAAGAGAGCTCCTCCTCAGTCTTCACCAGAAGGTGGATCGCAATCACAAGTGGGTCAAACGCCAGTTTGGCGCCATTGTGAAAACCCTCACTGAAACACAGAACTCTGTGAAGCTCAACCATCACTATCTGCATGAGGTTTTTGATCGCACCTGGGCTACACTTGCACATCTAAAGACCCGGACTGAACTTGAATAAATGGACTTTGAGCGAGACTTTGAATGGTCGTGGCCTCCCAAGAAGAAGTTCAGGCCTATTCCAGTTCCAAACCTTGAAGACAGCTCCTTTTCTTCATTCCGCACTGCTGAAACTGATGAAGAACAGCTCGGCACTGCTACCGGTCCAAGGAAGAAGACTACTACCAAGAAGCATCACGGCTCTTCCTCAACCGCCAAGAAGTGAAGTCTTCACGGGCGCTAGTCCTCAGTTTGTCCCTTTTTGTCACTTGATGACAAAGGGGGAGAAACTTGAGAGTTAGTCTTCAAGCGGTATATTTTTAGGGCTTATGAACTATACTTAAGTTACAAACTCTTGGCTCTTCTGAAGTTTTTATGTAACGAGTTGTAACTTAAGCCCGATGGTACTCTGACGCTTTTGAACGTTTTTCTTCGCATGCTTATTCCTCAAGTTTTAATGCACGCATGCTGGAATTCGTCAGATACCATTTGTCATCATGCATTTTCATTCTCTTCATATGATATGTTACATGTATTCATGATTTACAAGACTCAGGGGGAGATCTCCATGATTTAAATCATCAATGTGCATTTGCTGTGAAAAGCAAAATCCTCAAGATATGCACATCTTCAGGGGGAGTCTCTCTGAATCTTGATTTCAAATTCCTCAAATGAGTATTTACACTTCATATTTTTGATCCCTGTTGAAGACTTAACCTAATTGTCATCAACCACCAAAAAGGGGGAGGTTGTAAGTGCATCTAGTGCCCCTTAGTGATTTTGGTGGTTTGAAGACTTATAGGTTAAGTATCTAATATGTTTATGAGTGTACACAGGATCTATAAGTCATTGAGGAGTTTGAGATATTTGAAGAATATCGACCCCTAAAAATGTATATCTTCGGTTGAAGAAATTGGTCTGAAGCTGAAGAAATGAATCGCGAGGAATCTGCGATGAAATTGATATTCCTCATGAAGATACTGAAATTGAGGAATTCGGTGTGTCCTGAAGAAAATCACTTTGAAGAATTTGAAGCATGAAGATTTACTCTTTCTGTTTTATTTTCTTCACATTTGAGTAATAGGAACACCGTACTGTTAAAGGGGGTCGAAGTTACACTTTGGAATGAATTTCCTCATGATGCTCAACCCAAGCCTAATCCTACCAAAAGCCTCAAGTGAGGAATGCGAGTGACATGAGGACTCTCACAGTTGAGGGTTCCGACCGTTTCGATAGCCACGCCAAGTCATTGGTCTTATCCACTCCAACGGTCATATTACATAAGGGCATTAGTGTCAAATCATGTCGGGATGCTCCCATGCTATAAATAGCCAACCCCCCCCCCCCACAACCATTAGCTGGTTGGCTGCTCCGTTAGAAACTGACACTTGTCATAAGAGCAACCCAATTCCTCAGAGTCTTCGAGAGTAATTCATCAGTGAGGAAATACCCCACACTGAAACCACAAACCAAACCTAGTGATTGAGCATCACTGAAGAAGTTGTTCCTGTGTGGGACTGAAGCCTTTTACCTTTGAGGACTGTGCATCCTCCAAACGGTTAGGCGTCCTGGTCTAGAGCTTTCCAGCAGTCAACTGTGGATCGTCGGGTGATCAAGTTTGTGAGGGTTTGGAAGTCTGCCCTGAAGACTTACCACGAGTGTTGGGCGAGGACTGTGTGTTCTTAGCCCAAGGAGAACACAGTAGGGACTGTGTGTCCCGAGACTGTGTGTCCTTTGATTTCAATACCAAGCCGCTCCAAACCAGATGTACGACTGTCACAACAGTTGGAACTGGGTCACCAACGACTGTCTTCACTGAGAAACGGGTTCTAATTCCTCAACTCCTTACTTTCCTCGTATTATGTGTTGATGACTTTCACTGCTACTGTTTGAAGAATTTGCTGAAGACTTTCTCTGAATTTCCTCAACCCCAAATTCTTCACGTCAGTTAATCCTCATCTGTATTCTGCGTACCTGCTCATTGTGCAATCTGTTTTCACATTCCTCACTCTCAAAAACTGTTGTTGTGAAACTTTGCACTTCTGATCCTTTACTGTTTCCGCTTTGAGTTAGTCATTAGTGAGGAACTTCCTCAAAAGGAATTTCCTCAGTGATGAAATTCTAAAAATCTCCTATTCACCCCCCCTCTAGTCGATATAACGCACTTTCAGATCCCCTCTTAATAGTGCGGGATCCCTAAAGACTCAAGAATTGTAAAAGGGTACCGATGATCCATACTTGAGTAAATACTTTTATTCGTTGATCATCACTCTGCACCACTAACGTCAAAGGGACTGATACCTTTGAGTTAGCCCTTTCACTTGAGCTTGATGTTGTTGTTCCTTCTTGGCTCAATATTGAAAGCAAGACATGATGAAGTCTTCAAGTAGCTCTCCCATACACAATGTGGAAAGCCTAGCTTATATATTCATGTTCATTTGTCCACCATGTGAACATCCACAAGGATCAAGCATGTAGTGCTCAGGAATGCTTATCTTGATCTTGTCCTTGTTAGCACATGAGCTTGTCCTTATCAACACATGATCATTCACAATAGCTTAAAGGGGATTAGTGATTAATTATCTATATGTGTGTTGTCAGCAACACCAAAACACGATTAAGGGCATGACTGCACTTTCAATGAGCATTCTAGAAAAATCACGATGAGTGCATGTCTTTCTCTCTCAAAAAGGTGTGCAGCAAGGATGATTGTGACACAACAAAAAGAAAAGACTCCTACGATACAAGACGCTGCAAGAAAAACACATATCATGTGGTGAATAAAAATATAGCTCCAAGTAATGTTACCGATGGATTGAAGACGAAAGAGGGGATGCCTTCCCGGGGCATCCCCAAGCTTAGGCTTTTTGGTGTCCTTGAATTTGGATTGGGGTGCCTTGGGAATCCCCAAGCTTGAGCTCTTTCCACTCCTTATCTCTTTGTCCATGAGAGCATCACCCAAAACTTGAAAACTTCACAACACAAAACTTAAACAGAAACTCGTGATATCATTAGCACAAGAAAACAAACTACCACCTATTTAGGTACTGTAGCAATCTTGATTTCTATTTATATTGGTGTTGGGATACTGTATTCTCACTTTTCCATGGCTAGTACCCCCCCCCCGATACTATCCATAGTTTCATCAAAACAAGCAACCAACTCAACAAAAACAGAATCTGTCAAAAACAGACCAGTGTGTAGCAATCTGTATACTTCGTATACTTCTGGTACCTGAAAAATTCTGAAAACTTACGACTGTCTGGGCAAAAGGCATATCAACCAGCAGCAAAAAGAATCAACTCAAAAGATCTTTCTGAATAAAAATGAAAAATCATCCCGTGAGTGAAAAGTTTCTGTCTTTTTCCAGCAGGATCAAATAACCATCACCAAGACTAGTCATAAAGGTTTTGCATGGCTCAAACACAAAAAGAAACACAAAAAACACAATCACAACAGAATTATGATGGTGTGGACGCAACAAAACAGAAAGAAAAATATAAATTCATTGGGTTGCCTCCCAACAAGCGCTATTGTTTAACGCTCTTAGCTAGGCATTGATAATTCAATGATGCTCACACAAAAGACAAGAATTGAAGCACAACGAGAGCATCATAAAGCATGTGAAAATCACATCTAAGTCTAACATACTCTCTATTCATAAGCATTTCATAGGAAAACAAATTGGCAATACAACCAATAGTTACCAAATGCAAGGAAGAAGAAAGAGACAATAGCAATCTCAACGTAACGAGAGGTAATTTGGTAACATGAAAGTTTCTACCATAATATTTTCCTCTCTCATAGCAATTACATGTGGGATCATAATCAAATTCAACAATATAGCTATCACAAAGGATATTCTTTTCATGATCCACATGCATGCAAAGTTGACGCTCTTCAAAAATAGTGGTAGTGGACATAGCAAAACTAGTATCGCCAAGCTTAGGGTTTTGCATATTTTCAGTATGATTGTCACTAATAGAATTTATAGTGAAATCATTGCGATCATGCTTTTCATTCAAGGAACCCTCGTGAATCAATTCATAAATTTCTTCGTCACGATTTTCAGATTCACGCATCTCAAGCAAAACTCCATAGAGAAAGTCAAGTGCACTCAGCTCACTAGCAATTGGTTCAACATAATTGGATCTCTTAAAGAGATTAGCAAGTGGATGAGGATCCATATCACTAGATTTTCAGCAAGCGAAGATGCAAGCATATTGAAGGCACATGGCAACACAAGCAAACAGAAAGCAAGCGAAAGAAAAGGGCAAACGAAAAAGGCAAACGAAAAAGGGAAATTGGTGAAGCGGGGGAGAGGAAAACGAGAGGCAACTGGCGAACAAAGTAAATGCAAGAGATGAGTTTGTGACACTTACTTGGATGAGTTCTTGACTTGATCCTCCCCGGCAACGGCACCAGAAATTCTTCTGCTACGGCAACAGACAACAGCGCCAAAAATTGACACGTTGACGGAGACTGGGCTTGCGTTGGCTTTTCCCTTGAAGAGGAAAGGGTGATGTAGCACAGGAGCAGTAAGTATTTCCCTCAGATTGAGAACCAAGGTATCAATCCAGCAGGAGAATCTCGTCAAGTCCAGAGTATCTGCGCAAACACAAAAGAGCTTGCACCCAACGCTTTAAAGGGGTTGTCAATCCCTTCAAGATTGATTGCAAAGTGAGATCTCAAGGCGGAAAGTGCAAGGCTGAAAATATGGTGTGGAGTAGACCCGGGGGCCATAGTGTTCACTAGAGACTTCTCTCAAAATAGCAAGTATTACGGTGGGTGAACAAATTACTATCGAGCAATTGATAGAACCGCGCAAAGTCATTACGATATCTAAGGCAATGATCATACATATAGGCATCATGTCCGAGACAAGTAGACCGATACTTTCTGCATCTACTACTATTACTCCACACATCTTTTTGGCAGTTTCATTCCGTTTGGACTCCGTTCAAAATCCTCCTCTGAAAGGGGTAAAAAACATGGAAAAAACAGGAACTGGCACTTGGCACTGAGTTAATAAGTTAGTCCCAAAAAATATATAAAATACATACAAAACATTCAAAGTTTGACAAGATAATAGCATGAAACCATCAAAAATTATAGATATGTTGGAGACATATCAACATGGAAAGTGACATTGCCTTTGTTGCAATCTATAACAGCCCCTGCAGTGTTTAAAAAGGGTCTTCCAAGGATGACTGCCATGGCATCGTCCTCGGGAATATCCAGAATAACAAAGTCTGTTAAGATAGTGACGTTAGCAACCACAACAGGCACATCCTCGCAAATGCCGATAGGGAAAGCAGTTGATTTGTCGGCCATTTGCAGAGAAATTTCAGTGGGTGTCAACTTATCCGGTTCAAGCCTACGATAAAGAGAGAGAGGCATAACACTAACACCGGCTCCAAGGTCGCATAAAGCAGTTCTAACATAGTTGCCTTTAATGGAGCAAGGTATAGTGGGCACTCTGGGATCACCTAGTTTCTCAGGAGTTCCACCCTTGAAGGTATAATTAGCAATATCCTTCATGTACTTATCATACGGAGACATTTTGAGCATATATGTCAAACACATTTGCAGAAAGACAGGTATAATCTTTTCAACAAATCGCTCCAAATCTTCATCATCCTTTTTCTTGGATGGTTTGGGAGGAAAGGGCATGGGTTTCTGGACCCATGGTTCCCTTTCTTTACCATGCTTCCTAGCAGCGAAGTCATTCTTATCGTATCTCTTATTCTTAGGCTGTGGGTTATCAAGATCAGGTTCAATCTCCACATCCTTATCATTGCTAGGTTGAGCATCATCCTGAACATCACTATTGATATTATCATTAGGCTCATGTTCATCACCAGATTGTGTTTCACCATCAGAGACAGAGACATCGTTTGGACTATCAGGTGTAGCAGCAACAGGGTTGCTAGCGTGCAAGTTCCCATCATCTTTCTTCTTCTTCCTAGGATGACTAGGTGCATCAGTGCTAACTCCTTGAGAATCCTGATCAATTCCCTTCGGATGACCCTCGGGAAACAAAGGTTCCTGGGTCATTCTACCGCCTCTAGTGACGACTCTGACAGAATTGTCATTCAACTCATTGAGCAAGTCATTCTGAGCTTTAAGTACTTGTTCTACCTGAGTAGTAACCATAGAGGCATGTTTACTCAAGAGCTTAGAATCATTGACGTTTCTGTCCACACAAGCACTTAAATGAGTAAGCATGCGAGCATTCTGTTCCAATTGTTTGCTAACATAATCATTGAAACTCTGTTGTTTGGCAACAAAGTTATCAAATTCATCCAGGCATAGGCTAGCAGGTTTATCAAAAGTAATATCACTCTCATCGAATCTACGAAGAGAATTTACCTCTACTACCTGTATCGGGTTATCAAGACCATGGATCTCTTCGATAGGTGGTAGATTTTTGACATCTTCAGATTTAATGCCTTTCGATTTCATAGATTTCTTAGCTTATTGCATATCTTCGGGACTGAGGAATAGAATACCTCTTCTCTTCGGAGTTGGCTTAGGAGGTGGTTCGGGAATAGTCCAAGCATTCTCATTGCACAAGATATTGTTCAATAGGATCTCAGCTTGTTCTACGGTTCGTTCCCTAAAAACACAACCGACACAACTATCTAGGTGGTCCTTAGAAGCATCGGTTAGTCCATTATAGAAGATATCAAGTATTTCATTCTTCTCAAGAGGGTGATCAGGAAAAGCATTCAGTAGCTGGACGAGCCTCCCCCAAGCTTGTGAGAGACTCTCTTCTTCAACTTGCACAAAGTTGTATATTTCCTGCAAGGCAGCTTGCTTCTTATGGGCAGGGAAATATTTATTAGAGAAGTAGTAGATCATATCCTGGGGGCTAAGCACACAACCAGGAGCAAGAAAAGTGAACCAAGTCTTAGCATCATCCTTTAGCAAGAAAGAAAACAGCTTAAGGATATAGTAGTGGCGGATCTTTTCCTCACAAATGAATAGGGTGGCTATATCATGTAGTTTGGTAAGATGGGCTACAACCATTTGAGACTCATAACCGTGAAAAGGATTAGATTCGACCAGAGTGATTAACTCAGGGTCGACAGAGAATTCATAATCCTTATCGGTCACAAAGATAGGCGAAGTAGCAAACTTCGGGTCGTATTTCATCCTAGCGTTCATAGATTTTTCTTTCCACTTGCGCAATAATTTCTCAACATCATATCTATCCTTATAAGCAAGAAAGACCTCAGCTATCTCTCCCTCCATAACATAACGCTCAGGCATATCAGACAATTCATATCTAGGAGAGCTAGTTCTAGCAGGCAAAATAGCAGGTTCTACTTTAATAGTATCAGCAGTTTCAGAAGTATCAGCACATCTAGCAGCAACTCTAGCAATTTGTGTTGGGGAACGTCGCATGGGAAACAAAAAATTTCCTACGCGCACGAAGACCTATCATGGTGATGTCCATCTACGAGAGGGAATGTGAGATCTACGTACCCTTGCAGACCATACAGCAGAAGCGTTAGTGAACACGGTTGATGTAGTGGAACGTCCTCACGTCCCTCGATCCGCCCCGCAAACCGTCCCGCGATCAGTCCCACGATCTAGTACCGAACGGACGGCACCTCCGCGTTCAGTACACGTACAGCTCAACGATGATCTCGGCCTTCTTGATCCATCAAGAGAGACGGAGAGGTAGAAGAGTTCTCCGGCAGCGTGACGGTGCTCCGGAGGTTGGTGATGATCTTATCTCAGCAGGGCTCCGCCCGAGCTCCGCAGAAACGCGATCTAGAGGAAAAACCGTGGAGGTATGTTGTCGGGCTGCCGTGGAAAAGTCGTCTCAAATGAGCCCTAAAACCTCCGTATACATAGGTGGGAGAGGGGGAGCCTTGCCTTGGGGCTCAAGGAGCCCCAAGGGGGTCGGCCGAGCCAAGGGGGGAAGGTCTCCCCCCCCCCAAACCGAGTCCTACTTGGTTTGGTGGGTGGAGTCCTTCTTTCCTTTCCCACCTCCTCCTTTTTTTTCTCTTTGATTTTCTTCCTATGGCGCATAGGGCATTCTTGGGCTGTCCCACCAGCCCAGTAAGGGCTGGTGTGCCACCCCCAAGGCCTATGGGCTTCCCCGGGGTGGGTTTCCCCCCCCCCCCCGGTGAACTCCCGGAACCCATTCGTCATTCCCGGTAACTCCGAAAACCTTCCGGTAATCAAATGAGGTCATCCTATATATCAATCTTCGTTTCCAGACCATTCCGGAAACCCTCGTGACGTCCGTGATCTCATCCGGGACTCCGAACAACATTCGGTAACCAACCATATAACTCAAATACGCATAAAACAACGTCGAACCTTAAGTGTGCAGACCCTGCGAGTTCGAGAACTATGTAGACATGACCCGAGAGACTCCTCGGTCAATATCTAATAGCGGGACCTGGATACCCATATTGGATCCTACATATTCTACGAAGATCTTATTGTTTGAAGCTCAGTGCCAAGGATTCATATAATCCCGTATGTCATCCCCTTTGTCCTTCGGTATGTTACTTGCCCGAGATTCGATCGTCAGTATCCGCATACCTATTTCAATCTCGTTTACCGGCAAGTCTCTTTACTCGTTCCGTAATACAAGATCCCGCAACTTACATTAAGTTACATTGCTTGCAAGGCTTGTGTGTGATGTTGTATTACCGAGTGGGCCCCGAGATACCTCTCCGTCACACGGAGTGACAAATCCTAGTCTTGATCCATACTAACTCGACGAACACCTTCGGAGATACATGTAGAGCATCTTTATAGTCACCCAGTTACGTTGTGAAGTTTGATACACACAAAGTATTCCTTCGGTGTTAGTGAGTTATATGATCTCATGGTCATAGGAACAAATACTTGACACGCAGAAAAAACAGTAGCAACAAAATGACACGATCAACATTTTATGTCTATTAGTTTGGGTCTAGTCCATCACGTGATTCTCCTAATGACGTGATCCAGTTATCAAGCAACAACACCTTGTTCATAATCAGAAGACACTGACTATCATTGATCAACTGGCTAGCCAACTAGAGGCTTGCTAGGGACAGTGTTTTGTCTATGTATCCACACATGTAAATGAGTCTTCATTCAATACAATTATAGCATGGATAATAAACGATTATCTTGATACAAGAATTATAATAATAACTATATTTATTATTGCCTCTAGGGCATAATTCCAACAGTCTCCCACTTGCACTAGAGTCAATAATCTAGCCCTCACATCATCATGCGAATTACATTGTAATAAATCTAACACCCATACAGTTTTGGTGTTGATCATGCTTTGCCCGTGGAAGAGGTTTAGTCAGCGGGTGTGCTACATTCAGATCTGTGTGCACCTTGCATATATTTACGTCCTCCCCTTCGACGTAGTCGCGGATGAGGTTGAAGCGTCATTTGATGTGTCTGGACTTCTTGTGAAACCGTGGTTCCTTTGCTAAGGCAATGGCACCCGTGTTGTCACAGAACAAGGTTATTGGATTCAGTGCGCTTGGCACCACTCCAAGATCCGTCATGAATTGCTTCATCCAGACACCCTCCTTAGCCGCCTCCGAGGCAGCCATGTACTCCGCTTCACATGTAGAATCTGCTATGACGCTTTGCTTGGAACTGCACCAGCTTACCGCACCCCCATTAAGAATAAATACGTATCCGGTTTGCGACTTAGAGTCGTCCGGATCTGTGTCAAAGCTTGCATCGACGTAACCTTTTACGGCAAGCTCTTTGTCACCTCCATACACGAGAAACATCTCCTTAGTCCTTTTCAGGTACTTCAGGATATTCTTGACCGCCATCTAGTGATCCACTCCTGGATTACTCTGGAACCTACCTGCCATACTTATGGCCAGGCTAACGTCCGGTCTAGTGCACAGCATTGCATACATGATAGAACCTATGGCTGAAGCATAGGGGACGGCGCGCATATGCTCTCTATCCTCATCAGTTGCTGGGCACTGAGTCTTACTCAATCTCGTACCTTGTAAAACTGGCAAGAACCCCTTCTTGGACTGTTCCATTTTGAACCTCTTCAAAACTTTATCAAGGTATGTGCTTTGTGAAAGTCCTATCAGGCGTTTTGATCTATCCCTATAGATCTTAATGCCTAGAATGTAAGCAGCTTCTCCTAGGTCCTTCATAGAGAAACTATTATTTAAGTAATCCTTTATGCTCTCCAAAAACTCTACGTTGTTTCCAATCAACAATATGTCATCCACATATAATATTAGAAACGCCACAGAGCTCCCACTCACTTTCTTGTAAATACAAGATTCTCCAATCACTTGTATAAACCCAAATGCCTTGATCACCTCATCAAAGCGTTTGTTCCAACTCCGAGATGCTTGCAGCAGTCCATAAATGGATCGCTGGAGCTTGCACACCTTGTTAGCATTCTTAGGATCGACAAAACCTTCGGGTTGCATCATATACAATTCTTCCTTAAGGAAACCGTTAAGGAACGCCATTTTGACATCCATCTGCCAGATTTCATAATCGAAAAATGCAGCTATTGCTAACATGATTCTGACGGACTTAAGCATTGCTACGGGTGAGAATGTCTCATCGTAGTCAACTCCTTGAACTTGTGAAAAACCCTTTGCCACAAGTCGAGCTTTATAAACGGTCACATTGCCATCAGCGTCCGTCTTTCTCTTAAAGATCCATTTGTTCTGAATAGCCTTGTGGCCCTCAGGCAGTACCTCCAAAGTCCACACTTTGTTCTCATACATGGATCCTATCTCGGACTTCATGGCTTCTAGCCATTTGTTGGAATCTAGGCCCACCATTGCTTCTTCATAATTTGCAGGTTCATTGTTTTCCAACGACATGATTGATAAGACGGGATTACCGTACCACTCTGGAGCAGCACGTGGTCTCGTCGACCTGCGTGGTTCGACAGAAACTTGAACCGGAGTTTCATGATCATTATCATTAACTTCCTCCTCTACCGGCATTGCAATGATAGAGGTTTCCCCTTGCCCTGCGCCACCATCTAGAGGGGTGAGAGGTTCGACAACCTCGTCAAGTTCTATCTTCCTCCCACTCAATTCTCTCGAGAGAAACTCTTTCTCGAGAAAAGCTCCATTTTTAGAAACAAACACTTTGCCCTCGGATTTGAGATAGAAGGTGTACCCAATTGTCTCTTTTGGGTAACCTATGAAGACGCACCTTTCCGCTTTGGGTTCCAGCTTTTCAGGCTGAAGCTTTTTGACATAAGCATCACATCCCCAAACTTTAAGAAACGACGACTTTGGCCTTTTGCCATACCAGAGTTCGTATGGTGTCGTCTCAACGGATTTTGATGGTTCCCTATTTAAAGTGAATGCAGTTGTTTCTAATGCATAACCCCAAAACGATAACGGCAAATCGATAAGAGACATCATAGATCGCACCATCTATAATAAAGTACGATTACGACGTTCGGACACATCATTACGTTGTGGTGTTCCAGGCGGTGTCAACTGTGAAACAATTCCACATTGTCTTAAGTGAGCACCAAACTCGAAACTCAGATATTCACCCCCACGATCAGACTGTAGGAACTTGATCTGCTTGTTACGATGATTTTCAACTTCACTCTGAAATTGCTTGAACTTTTCAAATGTTTCAGACTTGTGCTTCATTAAGTAGACATAACCATATCTACTCAAATCGTCAGTGAAGGTGAGAAAATAACGATATCCGCCGCGTGCCTCTACGCTCATCGGACCACACACATCGGTATGTATGATTTCCAACAAGTTACTTGCACGCTCCATTGTTCCGGAGAACGGAGTTTTAGTCATCTTGCCCATAAGGCATGGTTCACACGTGTCAAGTGAATCAAAGTCAAGTGACTCCAAAAGTCCATCGGCATAGAGTTTCTTCATGCGCTTTACACCAATATGACCTAAGCGGCAGTGCCACAAAAATATGGCGCCATCATTGTTAACTCTAACTCTTTTGGTCTCAATGTTATGTATGTGTGTATTGCTATCAAGATTCAATATGAACAATCCTCTCACATTGGGTGCATGACCATAAAAGATGTTACTCATAGAAATAGAACAACCATTATTCTCTGACTTAAAAGAGTAACCGTCTCGCAATAAACAAGATCCAGATATAATGTTCATGCTCAACGCAGGCACTAAATAACAATGATTCAAGTTCATAACTAATACTGATGGTAACTGAAGTGAAACTGTGCCGACGGCGATTGCATCAACCTTGGAACCATTTCCTACACACATCGTCACTTCATCTTTCGCCAGCCTTCGTCTATTCCGCAGTTCCTGTTTCGAGTTGCAAATATGAGCAACAGAACCGGTATCGAATACCCAGGCACTACTACGAGAGCCGGTTAAGTACACATCAATAACATGTATATCAAATATACCTGATTTTTATTTGGCCGCCTTCTTATCTGCTAGATACTTGGGGCAATTGCGCTTCCAGTGACCCATACCCTTGCAATAGTAACACTCTGTTTCAGGCTTAGGTCCAGCTTTGGGTTTCTTCGTCGGATTGGCAACAGGCTTGCCGCTCTTCTTTGAATTACCCTTCTTGCCTTTGCCGTTTCTCTTGAAACTAGTGGTCTTATTCACCATCAACACTTGATGCTCTTTACGGAGTTCAGACTCTGCGACTTTCATCATCGCAAACAACTCGCCGGGAGACTTGTTCATCCCTTGCATGTTGTAGTTCAACACAAAGCCTTTATAGCTTGGCGGCAGTGATTGAAGGATTCTGTCAGTGATAGCCTCTTGCGGGAGTTCAATCCCTAGCTCAGCTAGACGATTTGAGTACCCAGACATTTTGAGCACATGTTCACTAACACACGAGTTCTCCTCCATCTTGCAAGCATAGAATTTATCGGAGGTCTCATACCTCTCGATCCGGGCGTTCTTCTGAAAGATAAACTTCAACTCCTGGAACATCTCAAATGCTCCATGATGCTCAAAGCGACGTTGAAGTCCCGGTTCTAAGCCATACAAGACTGCACATTGAACTATTGAGTAGTCCTCCTTACGTGCTAACCAAGCGTTCTTAACATCTTGATCAGCCGTAGCGGGTGGTTCATCTCCTAGCGAAGCATTAAGGACATAATCCTTCTTCCCAGCTTGTAATATTAGCTTAAGATTACGAGCCCAGTCTACAAAGTTGCTTCCATCATCTTTCAACTTAGCTTTCTCTAGGAACGTATTAAAATTCAGGGTGACTGTCGCGTGAGCCATGATCTACAACACAAATATATTCAAAGTGGACTTAGACTATGTTCAAGATAATTAGAGTTTAACTTAATCAAATTATTCGCTAAACTCCCACTCAAAAAGTACATCTCTCTAGTCATTTGAGTGGTTCATGATCCACTTACGCTAGCTCAAGTCCGATCATCACGTGAGTTGAGTATAGTTTCAGTGGTAAGCATCCCTATGCTAAACATATCATCTATATGATTCATGATCAACCTTTCGGTCTCATGTGTTCCGAGGCCATGTCTGCACATGCTAGGCTCGTCAAGCTTAACCCGAGTGTTCCGCGTGCGCAACTGTTTTGCACCTGTTGTATGTGAACGTTGAGTCTATCACACCCGATCATCACGTGGTGTCTCGAAACGACGAACTGTAGCAACGGTGCACAGTCGGGGAGAACACAATTTCGTCTTGAAATTTTAGTGAGAGATCACCTCATAATGCTACCGTCGTTCTAAGCAAAATAAGGTGCATAAAAGGATTAACATCACATGCAATTCATAAGTGACATGATATGGCCATCATCACGTGCTCCTTGATCTCCATCACCAAAGCACCGGCACGATCTTCTTGTCACCGGCACCGCACCATGATCTCCATCAACGTGTCGCCATCGGGGTTGTCGTGCTACTCATGCTATTACTACTAAAGCTACATCCTAGCAAAATAGTAAACGCATCTGCAAGCACAAACATTAGTATAAAGACAATCCTATGGCTCCTGCCGGTTGCCGTACCATCGACGTGCAAGTCGATATTATCTATTACAACATGATCATCTCATACATCCAATATATCACATCACATCGTTGGCCATATCACATCACAAGCATACCCTGCAAAAACAAGTTAGACGTCCTCTAATTTTGTTGTTGCATGTTTTACGTGGTGACCATGGGTATCTAGTAGGATCGCATCTTACTTACGCAAACACCACAACGGAGATATATGAGTTGCTATTTAACCTCATCCAAGGACCTCCTCGGTCAAACCCGATTCAACTAAAGTTGGAGAAACTGACACTTGCCAGTCATCTTTGAGCAACCGGGTTACTCGTAGCGATGAAACCAGTCTCTCGTAAGCGTACGAGTAATGTCGGTCCAAGCCGCTTCAATCCAACAATACCGCGGAATCAAGAAAAGACTAAGGAGGGCAGCAAAACGCACATCACCGCCCACAAAAACTTTTGTGTTCTACTTGAGAAGACATCTACGCATGAACCTAGCTCTGATACCACTGTTGGGGAACGTCGCATGGGAAACAAAAAATTTCCTACGCGCACGAAGACCTATCATGGTGATGTCCATCTACGAGAGGGGATGTGAGATCTACGTACCCTTGTAGACCGTATAGCAGAAGCGTTAGTGAACGCGGTTGATGTAGTGGAACTCCTCACGTCGAGGCCCTCGATCCGCCCCGCGAACCGTCCCGCGATCAGTCCCACGATCTAGTACCGAACGGACGGCACCTCCACGTTCAGCACACGTACAGCTCGACGATGATCTCGGCCTTCTTGATCCAGCAAGAGAGACAGAGAGGTAGAAGAGTTCTCCGGCAGCGTGACGGCGCTCCGGAGGTTGGTGATGATCTTATCTCAGCAGGGCTCCGCCCGAGCTCCGCAGAAACGCGATCTAGAGGAAAAACCGTGGAGGTATGTGGTCGGGCTGTCGTGGAAAAGTCGTCTCAAATCAGCCCTAAAACCTCCGTATATATAGGTGGGAGAGGGGGAGCCTTGACTTGGGGCTCAAGGAGCCCCAAGGGGGTCGGCCGAGCCAAGGGGGGAAGGTCTCCCCCCCCCCCAAACCGAGTCCTACTTGGTTTGGTGGGTGGAGTCCTTCTTTCCTTTCCCACCTCCTCCATTTTTTTATTTTCTCTTTGATTTTCTTCCTATGGCGCATAGGGCCTTCTTGGGCTGTCCCACCAGCCCACTAAGGGCTGGTGTGCCACCCCCAAGGCCTATGGGCTTCCCCGGGGTGGGTTTCCCCCCCGGTGAACTCCCGGAACCCATTCGTCATTCCCGGTACATTCCCGGTAACTCTGAAAACCTTCCGGTAATCAAATGAGGTCATCCTATATATCAATCTTCGTTTCCGGACCATTCTGGAAACCCTCGTGATGTCCATGATCTCATCCGGGACTCCGAACAACATTCGGTAACCAACCATATAACTCAAATACGCATAAAACAACGTCGAACCTTAAGTGTGCAGACCGTGCGGGTTCGAGAACTATGTAGACATGACCCGAGAGACTCCTCGGTCAATATCCAATAGCGGGACCTGGATGCCCATATTGGATCCTACATATTCTACGAAGATCTTATCATTTGAACCTCAGTGCCAAGGATTCATATAATCCCGTATGTCATTCCCTTTGTCCTTCGGTATGTTACTTGCCCGAGATTCGATCGTCAGTATCCGCATACCTATTTCAATCTCGTTTACTCGCAAGTCTCTTTACTCGTTCCGTAATACAAGATCCCGCAACTTACATTAAGTTATATTGCTTGCAAGGCTTGTGTGTGATGTTGTATTATCGAGTGGGCCCCAAGATACCTCTCCGTCACACGGAGTGACAAATCCCAGTCTTGATCCATACTAACTCAACGAACACCTTCGGAGATACCTGTAGAGCATCTTTATAGTCACCCAGTTACGTTGCGACGTTTGATACACACAAATAATTCCTCCGGTGTTAGTGAGTTATATGATCTCATGGTCATAGGAACAAATACTTGACACGCAGAAAAAACAGTAGCAACAAAATGACACGATCAACATGCTATGTCTATTAGTTTGGGTCTAGTCCATCACGTGATTCTCCTAATGACGTGATCCAGTTATCAAGCAACAACACCTTGTTCATAATCAGAAGACACTGACTATCATTGATCAACTGGCTAGCCAACTAGAGGCTTGCTAGGGACAGTGTTTTGTCTATGTATCCACACATGTAAATGAGTCTTCATTCAATACAATTATAGCATGGATAATAAACGATTATCTTGATACAAGAATTATAATAATAACTATATTTATTATTGCCTCTAGGGCATAATTCCAACAATTTGTGCATCAAGGAATGCACCAAGTGGCAAAGCAGTATCAAGCATAGCGTCATCATAAGCATCATGGGCAGCAGAAGTAGCATCATCAAGCACATGCGACATATCAAGATTTCTAGTAGGAGGTGGTGTCGCAAACTTACTCATAACTGAAGGTGAATCAAGTGCAGAGCTAGATGACAGTTCCTTACCTGTCCTCGTAGTTGAGGGCCATACTTTAGCTCTTGGATCTTTTGGATTCCTCATAGTGACCAGCAGACGTAAATCCCAAGTGACTCGAAGAATATAGTTGTGCTTTACCAGCAACGGCGCTAGAAAAAGGTCTTGATAACCCACAAGTATAGGGGATCGCAACAGTTTTCGAGGGTAGAGTATTCGACCCAAATTTATTGATTCGACTCAAGGGGAAGTCAAAGAATATTCTCAAGTATTAGCAGTTGAGTTGTCAATTCAACCACACCGGAAAGATTTAGTATCTGCAGCAAAGTATCAGTAGCAAAGTAGTATGATAGCAACAGTAGCAACAGTAACCAGTAGCAGCAGAGTAACAGCAGTAGCACCAAAGTAACATCAGTAGCAGTGACATCAGTAGCAACAGAGTAATAGTAGCAGCATCAAAGTAACATAGCAAGGACCAGTAGTAAAAGACTCGTAGGCATTGGATCGATGATGGATGATTATGCCGGATGCTATTCATCATGCAATAGTTATAACACAGAGAGATATGTAACTAGCTCTAGTTCGTCAATGTAATGTAGGCATGTATTCCGTATGTAGTCATACGTGCGTAAGGAAAAGAACTTGCATGACATCTATTGTCCATCCCTCCCGTGGAAGCGGGGTCCTAATGGAAACTACGGGATATTAAGGTTCTCCTTTTAATAAAGAACCGGACCAACGCATTAACACTTGGTGAATACATGAACTCCTCATACTGTGGTCATCTCCGGGAGTGGTTCCGGCTATTGTCACTCCGGGGTTGCCGGGTCATAACACATAGTAGGTGACTACAACTTGCAAGATAGGATCAAGAACACACATATATTGGCGACAACATAATAGGTTCAGATCTGAAATCATGGCACTCGGGCCCTAGTGACAAGCATTAAGCATGGCAAAGTAGTAGCAACATCAATCTCAGAACATAGTGGATACTAGGGATCAATCCCCGTCAAAACTAACTTGATTACATGATATATCTCATCCAACCCATCACCGTCCAGCAAGCCTATGATGAGATTACTCACGAATGGTGAAGAGCATCATGGAATTGGCGATGAAGGAAGGTTGATGATGATGATGGCGACGATTTCCCCTCTCCGGAGCCCAGAACGGACTCCAGATCTGCCCTCTAGAGGAAGAACAAGAGGTGGCGGCGCCTCCGTATCGTAAAACGCGATGAACTCTTCTCCTTGATTTTTTCGGACGAAAGAGGCTAAATAGAGCTGAGATTGGAGGCGGTGGAGTTTTGTGTGCCCCACAAGCCTACCAGGCGCGGCCAGGGGGGCCCGCGCCTGGTGGGCTTGTGGGCTCCACGCTCCACTTCTTTCGTTGATTCTTGCGCCAGTATTTTTTATATATTCCACAAAAATTCTCCCTAAATTTTCAGGTCATTCCGAGAACTTTTATTTCTGCGCAAAAACAACACCATGGCAATTCTGCTGAAAACGGCGTTAGTCCGGGTTAGTTCCATTCAAATCATGCAAATTAGAGTCCAAAACAAGGGCAAAAGAGTTCGGAAAAGTAGATACGATGGAGACGTATCAGGCTCCTGACTAGCCGCCATGATGATCACGCCGGTTTGGGCTTGCAAAATATTATGCTTGGGGAGGTCACTACCACAACTCCATCAAGATGTGGTGATATTTGAATAAATTGTAACAAGATTGTACTTAAGCTCAAGGATCTTCAAAACACTCGCGTTGGTTTGTTCAAACGCTTTGCCTTTTTATTTGCTTTTATTTTTCTTTTTTCCTTTATGAATTTTCCCGTTTGTAAGTTAGTTTCTGAAAACCCAAAAAATAGAATAAGCTTTGCTTTGTTCTTATCCTTTTTGCCCCTTGGAGTTTGTTTGCATTTTGTTTTCATAGGAGTTGATCTACGCCGAACAATGAGGAATGCAAGAATAAGGAAGATAAGTGTGTAAATTCATGACCATGAAGGTATGTCCTAAGGCTCCCGTCTTTTGGACTTTAAATACTTAGAGTAGATGTAGTAGTAGTATGTGTGATGTGTGGAAGAGGGAGTAAGTCTTGAAAATTAAAACAAAGGTTTTGTTCTAGTAGCTGAAATAATTATGTAGCCTTTGTTCCGTTTAATCTTGATAACCAATACTTGCCCCGTGACTGCTTTTAAATGAAATGGTCTTAATTAAGAATAACCGTGCACAAGAGGAAGTCTTAAAATACTTGGGAGTTTAAATAATTTAAGGGAAGATGATGCTTGAAATGCTCAGCCCCATGTTGTTAATTTCAATAGACTTGATAGCGCTTGTGAATTAAATTTTCAAGATGAACTTAGTTGAAGAGTGAATGAGATTATGCCAAAAATATGTGTTGTATCACTTACATGGTGTCACACCTTCTCATTGGTGCCACGTCACTTGCTGGTATATGTACGTGTACGCGTGTAAATGTGGCTTCGTTACCTTTCTTGATGTTATGCTCAGGACTCCGCTAGCTAATGTCAGAGCTACAACTCGAATTTCAGCTATGAGTTTGTTACCATACATAATGGCAACACTACAAACATATATTATTGGGCCAATTCCGTTTTTACCCCCAACTTTGTCCCGAGCTCATCTTTACCCCTAAAATAAAATGGTGCTCAAATATACCCCTCTTCCATTAGATGGCGTTATGGAAATACCCCTCCGCACCATTTCCGTCCAGTCAAAGGAGTTTGACTGTCTTCGGGACTTTTTCTGGACAAGTATGCCCCTCCTTACAAGTGGGACCTGACCGAACAGTTATCTATCTCACTCGTCTTCTTCAACCTCCCGACGACCATAGGAGACAGGAAGGCGGCAAATCACCGGTGATTTGGAGCTCCGGGAGGGAGGCACGACTCGGGCCCGTCCATGTGTACGTCCGCAATGTCGTCTGCAAGCTCCTCCGCAGACAGTGAGGTAAGTCGATTTGGATTTTCGATCGACATTGTATTTGGGGATTTCTCATCTAGGGTTTCGCGGGATGGGCCGTGATATGCGCCTTTTTGGCTCGTAGGTGGATGGCTGCGCGATTGTGCAGTTCCAATCTGAGTTTTTCATTCCCAATCCAAGTTTCTACGGCCTTGAGGAGCGCTCGAAGCACCTTAGCCCGGGGCATGGGCTAATTCCTGCTCGCCGTGTTTCTTGGGGTGGAGCAAGCACGGGAAGAAGGTTTTTGGGTTGTCCACTCAATGTAATTGATCTAACCTCAAAACATCATTTGGTACTCTGTTTTCGTCGATTTATTGCAATGTTATGAATTTCACCTAATTATGTGAACTCTGACTTAACAGCTTCCGGATGAGTGTGATTGGGTTGTTTGGACTGACCCCCTCCCACTGAGCTAGTGGGGCAAGCTTTTGAGGAGCTCCATGGTGGCCTTGAACGTAGTTGGATCAAAGCTAGTAGGATGGAGAGGAAGGTTATGGATCTGAACAATGAAAACAAGAAAATGCAATTGAAGTTGAAGAAAAGGAATGAGATCATGGAAACAATGGGTTTTCTCTTTGTTCTTGGCATCAACATTGTGGCTATTTTAGTTTCTATTTGGTCTAAGCAAGCCAAATAAGTGGCAGTGTGTGTGCTATGTTTCTGCTAGTGTGTTGTGCCCTAGATGTAATGTTGTGAACTTGAGCATATGTAATTCTATCATTTGTGCACTGTTGGAGCTACTTTCTCTTGGTAATACAAAACTTGAACAGAATAGATTCCACAACATGCTCAATTCATCTAACATTAAACAACAGCTGACACTCCAGCATTAAACATCAGTTCACACTCCAGCATTACAAACCAACAGTTGTTTGACAACATCTAACATTAAACAGAATAGATTCTACAACATGATCAATTCAGTTTGCCCATCTTGCTCCTTGTGTTGGCTGCATGATTAGCAGCCTTGCTCCTTGTGCTTACAGTTGGTTGCATGCCGCTTTTCGCCTTCTTCTGTGGTGAACCCCGCTTTGTACCTCTTGTAGCTGACCTTTTGAAATTCTTCCTTGGGCTGAGAAACATGAACACAATCAAGATCAGTCAGCAAAAAAAATAGCTACATAATTAATGCATGTACATGCAGTACAATATATTGCATACCTAGCAAGATCAGTATATACAGCCTTAGAGGAAGTAGCAGGTGGAGGAGAGCCAGGAGCAGCAGGAGAGCTAGTAGAAGGTGGAGGAGAACTAGCAACAGCAGGAGAGCTAGTAGCAGTTGGAGGAGAGTTAGGAGCTTCAGCTTGGGCAGTTGCTTGAGCACATTCTGGAGCTTCTGTACGAGCATTATCAGCACCCCAATGCTCATCTTCTCCAAAAGCAGGATCAATTGACTCTTTGCAGTGGGTCCCACGGTGTCCTAGTCTTCCACATCGAGAGCACTTCTTTCTCCTGCCTCCTAGGCCTTTTCCTCCAGATTGTGCCCTTATCCTAGTCTTACTTTGTCTGCCAGGAGCTCTGTGCTGCACAGGTGCAGAGAGTTTAAACCCAGGGTCAACAATGTCCCACTGCTGTTTTCCCTCCATTGTAGGCAAATTTTCAGCATAAGTGAGATTGAATCTTTTAACTGAGTAAAATTCATGCACATACTGATCTATCTCACTTACTCGACCTCTCATTGAAGTAACAAAATAGAGAGCATGTATGCAAGGTTGTCCAGTATTTTGCCACTTTCTACAACTACATGTCATTGCTTGCAGATCCACAGGATACCTCCACTCCCTCTTCTCTTTGTCAATTGCAGTTACCTCTCCCTGAAATGTACTTCTCTTCACAATATTCAGGTCCAAATTCTTGGACTTTAGCAGTAGCATTTTCATCACTTTAGGGACTATGATGTGCCCTACATAAGTAGCAGCACCAATGCTCTACCTCAGGTCAAATTTTTCCATAAAATATTGCCTGATCTTGTAAAAAAGATCTACAATGTGCAATCCTTTCCATTTTCTTATCTTGGAATTAAATGACTTTGTAAGGTTATTGTTCACATAATCTAACTTGCAGAACTCATTGAAAAGTGCCCTGGCCCATATCTTGGTGTGATGCTCATCTAAATACTCTTTCACACCAGGCTTGCTATACAACTGCCTCAGATGGTAGTTATGCTTTTTACTACTATAAGTTAGGGAACAGGGCCACAAGTTCTCATCAAAAAAAATCCCCTTAAACTTCTTGGATAAGTTAGCAGCAAGGTGCCTCATACACTCCCTATGCTATACTCCTTGGAACACATCATCTACAGCTGATTCAAGTCCTTTACATGCATCAGTGTGTATGACAAGCCCTTCTGGGTGCCCTATGAGGTCCTTCAAGTGCTGGAAAAACCATGTCCAACTCTCTATGCTCTCTACCTCTAGCACACCATAAGCAACTGGAAAGATCCAGTTGTTTGCATCTACAGCACAAGCACTTACAAGTTGTCCTCTATACCTCCCATTCAGAGCAGTGGCATCTACTGCCAGATATGGCCTACACCCAGCTAGAAACCCTTTCCAGCAGGCCTTAAATGACACAAAGGCTCTCCTAAAACACTCCTTGGACCTTCTCTGACCATTTTTTTCAAACTCCACTGTGTGCTTATCAATGTGAACTACACTACCTCGTGATGCCTTCTCAACCTCAACTTTGAATGTATAAAGCAAATGAAAACTTTCAGTCCACTTACCATATACGTTGTCAATGGCCATTTGCTTACCATAGAAAACTCTCATGTATGGCAGTTCAACCCCATACTTCTTCTTCAGATCAGTTAGAAGCTGTGTCACAGAAATATTTGATTTTTCTCTGACCCACTTCTTAACTGCATCTGCAACCCATCTGCATTTTCCTGACCTCAACCTTTGCCTTCTTGTCACACTAGGGCATGTGTGAGGATGTCTGTTAACTTTCACCTGCAATTACAATTAACAAGCAAGTCAGACAAACAAACGAGCATAGAAATTCTACAGTTGTATGTGCTGAAACAACAAGGTCCCAAACAACAAATAAGATGCAATTAGTATTGTTATTTCCTCTTGCTAGTACCTGAAATAATTTTCTATTTCTCATTAAGGAGGCATGCATCCTCTACTTACACCTTGGATATGCACAGTGAACTGTCAATCTACCTGACTCACTTTTGTCAATTTTGAACTCACTTTGTGTCTTGATTGAGAAAGTTGTTAGTGCATTTCTGCATTCTATCACATCAGAGAATATAGTTCCTTCTACCAAAGAAGGATCATCTCTGTTAAATTGCACTTCTACCCTATTCTCATAAGAACTCTCAGAATAAGCCATGTCATAATCCTCCTCTCTATCATCTGAATCCGTCTCTTCAAATTGAGGGAGGGGGATAGCATCTTCATCTTCTGGAACTGCCTCTTTCCCCTTGGGAACTTTCCCAATTACAAATTCTGGATGCAAGATTTCATCCTCATCATTTGTGGGAACATCATCAGGAGCTTCCTCTTCTATGATAGGAGCAACATCTGATTGTTTGCTACTGCTAGGACCAGCTCCGGTTGGTTCATGTACTGAACTAGCCTCTGAATTTACTGCATTCCTACCACCAGAACTACCTCTGCCACCAGAACTACCTCTCCCTCTTGTGTGGCTGCACCTAGCTTGAGAACTTTTAGCTTGTGATCTAGTAGTTCTCCTCTCAATCTCTCCTCTGATTCTTTGTATTACATTGATTTCAATCTCCGCTGACTTACTTTCTGAATATGTTCCAAACATGATAGCTAGCTCATCATCACAATGGACAGGCACCCAAGCAGTATTTGCCATGTCCCAATACCTAATTTCAACAACATCATATAACCCCCATGGATATTTCTCTGATATAGCACTTCTAAACTTGATAAAAGTTGATGTACAATCAACAACCAATGGGAAAGAAAACCCTGTGCCAGATCCTTTGGTACCAGAACTGCCTAACACACTTGTTTCCATTCTACAGTTCAGATTAAACGCTCTACTGAGTCCATCCTACGACAAATATTCAAAAAGAAAAAGTAAGTTCATGAACAGAGCACAAACGCGGGAGCCCTTGACGAAATTACCCTAAACAAGCGCGCATGCAAGCAAATGATGAGTGCGCATAGAGACATACCCTCTTGGAACCGCCCTTGTAGTCGTCGCCGTGCTGCCCCTGCCGCTACCATGAACAGCGGCCATTCCGTCTGGTCGCCGCCGCTCCTACCACTTCTAAAGACCGACGATGAGCAGGGCAATCAGATCCACCGCCTCCACATCTGGATCCACGAGCTCGCCCTCGGCAACCGTCGCGATAGGGGAAATCGATGAACTAGGGTTAGGGTTTGTGTCGCGAGAGAGAACAGAAGAGAAGAGAAGGGGGAAATGAGATGGGGCTGGAGAGATGCGTGCATGCCCCACATGTAAGAAGGAAGGGGCAAAGATGTCTAGAATAACCACCTAACGTGGTCAAAGCACTTTGACCAGACGAAAAGGGTACAAAGGGGTATTTTCATTAGCGTCATAGACGGAAGAGGGGTATAGTTGAGCACCGATTTATTTTAGGGGTAAAGATGAGGTCGGGGCGAAGTTAGGAAAAAAATGTAAATGTCCCTATATTATTCTGCTTTCCCTTGAATAAGTGTGTATGTGGCAAATGCCTAGAGCTGATCATAAGAGCTCAGAGAGACATTTATTGAAGATCCATAGTTCCTAAAATTAAGCCACAATGAAACTATATACATGATCACTATTTGGCATAATCCCCTTCACGTGAGAACCAAAATTCCAGCAAACAATGATTGAAATGAAGTTCTTGGGAGCCTTAAGGGGAGGTATAAGTGTAGGTATGTTCACGAGCACTAAAGCATCATGTTTTCTACATGCCTTTCACTCCCTAATCTACGTTGTCTCTATCAAACAAAACTCTTCCATGCATTTCCAACAAGCAAGTGTTGTTTAAAAAAAATAGAATCGAGTGTTGCAAAGTTGTTTTATCTAGTTGATCAAAAACTTTGTGTTGAATATTTTTTCTTAACTAACACTTGCATAATAAACCATGCCACAGCCACAACTATGCTAAGTTTTCACGTCAAGAAGCATAAGTCTATCTAGGCATACCGATCGTAAGTGAACCAAAAGCTTCTCGTTATTTTGGTTTAAACAATTGAGTTCCTTATGATCCATATTTCTCCTTATGTTGCTCAAAGATGATCTAGTTTAATCTTTGGGGAGTTGATGAGTGATATTTTTACACTCATTCACCCTTTGTTTAAACCGAGACATTTCACCAAAACCGATATATTCGCTCTGGTATTGGTACTAATGACTAATGAATGCAAATGATTCCATAAATCATCTCTTTGATGTGTTTCCATAAGAAATTGGCTAGAAAGGAAAGACATCATGTAGGAACATGGAAATGAGGAACAGTGGAGATAGAGTAAATCAGGAGTAGGCGCACCACAAGCCAGAGAGCAAAAGACAACGTTACATACGACCGTGACCGGTCGTATGGTGTGGATTCTGAGGCTCCTCGTCCACCTAAACAACTTTTGTAAAGGGTTTGAGCCATAACAAAATCATCTTCATCCCCTTCCATCAACCATATCCGTCGCAGTTTCCATCTCTGTAGCCACCATCACCACATAGTCCATCTTCCTCTAATTCATACTTGTAATCGTGCATCGCATAAGGCAACCATTGTAATACATATTACAATAAATCAATCTTAAAGATGCGTTCTTTAATGTTTTCGTCATGTGATCTGAACTCCATGTGTGAGTAGTTCAGTAAAGTATTGGTTGAGAGATAGGCCTTACAACCCTGTGTATTTGTTGTGAGGATCAATGGAAGAGCTTTGAATTATGGTCATGTACGTGTGACTTCTTTTTCCATATATGTCTTTTGCCTTGTCCGTGTTCTTCATCCCTGCATGTACCCAGGATCATAGAGAGCGAGTCACATAAATGATAAGGATAGGGAGAACGTGAACTGTTATTCTGAACACCACATGACAGAAAGGTTTAGTATGGTAACATGGATCAAATCCCTGGGATTCATGAGGTGTAGTTGTTAAAAATCAAAAGCTCTTGTCTGATTATTATAATCTGAATTATCGAGGCAACCCTGCTCGACGAATAGGGCCTTCAGTAGCACAATTGATTCTTGATGCATGACTCATGCCGGTCAAAATGTTATTTGGACACATCCCCCACTTCGGTTTGTAACAAGCACATCTCAGTGGGTGACTTCCAGCGCACAAATTATGAAACTATTTGGTCCCAATACAAATAAATGATTGTAAGCATTAAAACACCTCATACACGTACTCCCTCCGTCACGGTTTAGAAGGCGTGCATGCAAATTCTCTAGGACCTAGGTGGTTATTGATTGGCTGTGAAATGAGTTAAAAAATAGCATTCACACTATACATGCATATAGAAGTAGTACCACGGAGTACTAGTTAGCTGCTAGGAGTAAATGCAACGTGCCTTAATCTTTGTCTATTTTGGAAACGCACGCAAGTCTAACCGTGCCTTCTAAACCGTGACGAAGGAAGTACCTCTTTTCATTATAAGTATTTCATCACCATTTACTTGATTGATTCAGTCAAAAGATGGAATTACTCCATACTATTGCTTGCTAGTGACCGCTTCAAGGGAACTCGATAATCCAGGGTCACTTTTTTGGGGGAATAGGCGTGGGGTACTTTCTGTTCCGTTATCGGATCACACAAACAGAAAGTATCACTTGACAACTTGAGGATGGTAGAAATAATAGTCTGCTACGAGGCCGGAACCCTCTATCATATGCAACACGAGAAGGCGTGCGAGCTGGATGATGATGGGACTACATATGGGGTATTTGAACACATTTTCTTTCGGGTTTGTAGCTTGATGGAGTGCAAGGTAATGATGAGCGATGAAATATGTGTCGTGCGGAGCCGTTTCATATGCATTTGTGGCTACATTGTGGTCGATTTAGAGTGGTAGCGGGATGTGAGTTAATGCACATTTGTGGCCGAGGAATTGTCGGTCGTGGCAACGATAGTAGGAGGAGGAACGCCAACCGCAACTGGTGTCCGGGAGAGCTTCTAACATGACGATGGCTAACTCAGAGATTGTCAAGGAAGCGTCCGACGGCTGGCCGAGGTACTGGCTGGGGAGCATAGTATCAAAGTCGGCGATTCGTTGTTGGACTGCGCGGAGACCGGCGGAGAGCGACGACGACCGGATAGGGCAACATAGGGCGTGCACGGGAAAGATGGATACACAATAAAGAATGGGCTTAGAACATACATAACATTTGAAACTCTCACTCGGACAACCCATGAACAAAGTGGCTAGCTCTATAGTACATCAGGAAACTTTTAAAACTCTCGCTCCGATAGGTGAGTACAAAAAAATCATCAAGTCGGAGACACACGACAATAGTTTGAAAAAAGATGACAACGTGGACACATAAATAGTTATTTTCACTTAACGGTGCCAACACTTTGTAAATGTGAAAACCGAACGCTTATGTGACATCATTGTTGATGCGAACGATGTGCATGTTAAGAGAATTGCTAGTTTTTTTAAAAAAAATTGTAAGATGTATTCCTTCTATACCGAATTACTTGTAGTTGGGGAGAGCTAGACTAGTTTCCTCCAACTATAATTATTTTGATACACAAGGAGTAAGATGTAAGATAAGGCGATGCATGAAGTGTGAGCTCTTAAATGTTGATTAACTTTATCCATTTCTTTGACAGGAGATCTAAAAGCATATTAATTCTAAATTCTTTCGCACTTTTGGTAATTAGATACTCAAACAAACATGCTGTACTTGGTAGCTTAGCGTGCACCGCTATCATTACGGAGACACTGGAGGGCAAATGTGCAAAAGACTTCCAACAGACACCCCACTACTAAAAATTCCACCCATCTTCTCTGCCCCGTTGGTTCCTCCTCCTCCCGTCCTCAGATCAGATCCGATCTCTCGCTCGCTCGCTCGCACCGGCCGGGCGAGACGACGCACGACCGACCCCCCTCCCCTCCCCTCCGACTGCGTCCTCTCGCCACCGCCGTCTGCCGCCATGGCGGCGGCCAACGCCCCCATCGCCATGCGCGAGGCCCTCACGGTAACACGCGCGCGCATCCTGCTGTCCGCTTCCGCACCCCCCTCCGGGAGTCAGATCAGATCTCCCGGCAGGGGCCGGAGCTCGCGGCCGACCGACTCGACTGACTGACTGAACCGTCGTCCATGCTGTTGTTGCTTGCAGCTCACGAGCCTGGGGATCGCGCCGCAGTTCATCACCTTCACCCATGTCACCATGGAGTCGGACAGGTACATCTGCGTGCGGGAGACCTCGCCGCAGAATAGCGTCGTCATCATCGACATGGCCATGCCTAGCCAGCCCCTCCGCAGGCCCATTACCGCCGACTCCGCGCTCATGAACCCCAACACCAGGATCCTCGCGCTCAAAGGTAGATCTCGCCGACCCCTCTGCCTTTGGGATCTCGTTTCCGTACGTGCCGCGGCTTCCATCCTAGTCTGCCGCAGGATCTGTCAGAATTGGGCGGTGATCTCATCCTGTAGCTCCGTACTTAGTACAATGTGCAAATGGTCCAGTGGCTATTAATTTGCATAGAAGCCCACGATCAAGTTCCAGCTGGGGATCTGATAGTTTAGAGTGGCGATTGACAATTTAGTTACATACTTGTAATGACAAATAGCACAGTATCTCAGTGACGAATATGCTTGATCTTTTTCAAGCTACGAGCCCTAAGGTGCACTAATGGCTTGTCATCTTTTGCATATATAGATAATTCCGTTATAATAATATGCCAATGTCAGAAAGACAGCTTGGTGATCTAATATCTTAAACTTGCCGTTGAATTGCGATGAATACATATGTTCTAGAATTTGAAAAGTGAATGCTCCAATGAAAGGTCACATACATCCTTTCTAGCTTGTGCTGATGTGTACTGAAATCCTACACTTTAAATGCGTATGATAGCTGCTTATTGGTTGTGCTCTGAGATCAGAGTTCCCATGGATTGCATGGCGTCTATTTTGTCTATACTGTAACCATGACCACAACGTAGATTCCCTATAGTTGAGCTTAGCTTGGACTTTGGATGGGTCATCGTATATAGGAGTTAATATATGAACTTGTGCAAGTACTTGTATGCTGTTGTTCTCATTGAATTGATGACTTCTCCACGAACTGGATCTGCTTGTATTGTTTACGGTCTATTTTTGTCAAGGAAAATGCTACCTTAGTTTTGAGAGAAAACTGTAGGGTGCGGTCCAACGGTATGAATAGTATTAACAACTAAAACGAAATATGCACAAGATATGGACATGGGGGAACATGCAAATTACGTACACTGCTAGGCCTAAATGGGATGTACAATGGAATTACCCCAGGCACAGAGCTTCTATACCCTGTTGAGCTTAAACTATGGGAGAAGGGCCTTCCTTCTAAATGGTGGAGCCCACCAAGGCCTGTGTTAATATTTTCAAAGATTTTGGTTTCCACCGCTTCCTAATGTGCTATGAAGAGGCTTTCTGTCTATTCTTTTTTAAATTGAATGCTCCCTTATTACCAGTCCTCTTTGTTTTGGCTAGTTAGTTATGATAAAGTAGAACTTGCATGTAAAACCCTATTTTATGTGATAATTTTTTTACGTTGCTTTCTACATACAAATAGAATAGTGATACCGGTTCTGCAAATAAACGGACATCTGCCATGTGATGTTCTTGCAGAATCAGAATTGCCCATCTTAAATCGCATAAAGTTAAAATGACTGGTTCCTTTTTGCAAATATAAAATAAAAGGATAGTGTCTGCCTGTCTGGCTACTGCATAGTTGCCCGGGTTCATTTTTTTTCTTTTGTAGAAACCGCATATTCATACATACCGTCTGTGTACTTTGATCTATGTATTTCAGGAGTTCACCAATAGACATGATAAAATCCCACCTTTTTCTTTGCAGCTCAAATACCTGGAACCACGCAGGATCACCTGCAAATCTTTAATATTGAAGCTAAAACTAAAATTAAGTCACACCAGATGCCTGAGCAGGTGAATGTTTTAAATTGTTTTCAAGTGTTCTTGCTCCTTCAGTTTAAATGCTAATGTGTAATCTTACTTGATAGTTGATACATCTTGCATATCTCCTTCTACATTCACAGGTTGTGTTTTGGAAATGGATCACCCCAAAGTTGCTGGGGTTGGTAACACAGGCATCAGTGTATCACTGGTCAATTGAAGGTCACCCCTCCGACAGATCACATTTATTATCGGTTATATACTTCCAGATTTGCATGATTTGGCTACTACATATACAAAACCAAAATAATCATCGCTTGCTATCGCTGGAATGCAGGAGATTCTGAGCCCACTAAGATGTTTGATAGGACAGCTAATCTGGCTAATAATCAGATTATCAACTATCGTTGTGATCCAGCGGAGAAGTGGCTCGTGCTTATTGGAATTGCACCTGGTGCCCCAGAGGTATGATTAACAGACATTCTTAATATGTGTTATCATAACGTAGTGCACCACTGTCTTCCCAATTGAACACGATATGAAGACTACAATTGCTTTTGCTTCTCTTCCTGACATTTCCATCTCGATGATTTTGGCCCCTCTTGCTGTGTAAGAATATAACTTGTAGTTTTCCAGAATTAAAAGCAAATCTACCACAGTGAGCTAGCAGAGCAGTTGTTGTAGGCACTTCTTAAATGATATGCTTTGTCATATGTGCTTCTCACATTGATGAGCTTTCCTTTTCACCTATCAGAGGCCACAGCTGGTAAAGGGAAATATGCAACTTTTTTCTGTGGATCAGCAGCGTAGCCAAGCTCTTGAAGCCCATGCTGCTTCATTTGCAACATTCAAGGTACTATTCAGTTATTTAGTGCTGCTTATATAATTTTGTTTATCTTCTAGTGTTTAACGACTGCTTGGTTTTCCTAACCAGGTTCCTGGCAACGAGAACCCATCCACCCTCATCTGTTTTGCTTCTAAGGCATCTAATGCTGGAACACTTACTTCTAAGTTGCATATTATTGAATTGGGCGCCCAGCCAGGTTTGCATTTAGAACCCTGAAGTTCTACTTTTATTTCTGCATTCAAATTCTTAGTCGAGAAAACTTCAGGCACCTATCATGTTGTAGACACAACTGAATTTCTTTATCCACCATACACTTGCCATTAGATGTAGCCATTGAAAGATTGCTCTGTACATTTTATCCTGTATTTCCCTTGTAGGGTTTTCCCCAAAAGTGTCTTGCATGGTCATTAAAATTTTGCTTTTATTTTGTTTAAATTAAGTTCATTCCTCTGTTTTTACTTTTGTTGTCGGTTCGTTTCATGCAGGGAAACCTGGCTTTTCCAAGAAACAAGCCGATCTCTTCTTCCCACCAGATTTCCAGGATGACTTTCCTGTAGCCATGCAGGTATCGTTTTAAGTCCCATAAGATGTATACCCTATTAGGTACCACATAGATCTAATTCATTTTGTTCTTTTGATTACAGATCTCTCAAAAGTATGGCCTTGTCTACGTAATCACGAAGCTTGGTCTGCTGTTTGTATATGACCTGGAAACTGCTGCGGCAGTTTATAGAAATAGAATCAGTCCAGACCCCATATTCTTGACTGCAGAGTCTTCTACAACTGGTGGATTTTATGCCATTAATAGAAGAGGGCAGGTTTTGCATGCCACAGTTAACGATGCAACTGTTGTGCCTTTTGTCAGTGGTCAAGTATGTTGTTTTACTTTCTTTGATCCCTTGGCGATGCGTATGTTAGTTAATCCTTTCAAAGTTTTAACACATTCTGGTGCATGCAGTTAAACAATCTTGAACTTGCCGTGAATCTTGCCAAAAGAGCCAATCTTCCTGGTGCAGAGAACTTGGTATGCTTTTTTTTTCTGTGTATGATGATTTTACATTCACGTCACTTCTCTTTTTACCTATGCTTGTATTTCTGCATAATTAATTGGTGCGAGTTTTGCTCGTCAGTAGATTTTTGCTAAATTATTGAGCTATTCGTTGCTAATTTTCTTGTATTCCATTGAAAATTGTGTAGCTGACATGTTTTTCACTCTGCTACATTTAGCACTTAGATTCTTGCTGAATGATCACTTCTGTCTTGTCAAGCTGTTAACGTAACCATTTACCATAATTCTACTTCTAATTATTTTGGCAGTTATCACTAATTGTTCCCTAGATGGCACTAATCATTTCTGCCTATACTTCGTTACAGTAACTGTTTTGTGTAAGTGGCAATGGGGTGCTTATTCTTTTCTCTGTGAGTGCTTATTGGTTGACACTGGAGTGCTTGCCCTTGCAGTCAACTGGTCATGTAGTTAAGCTCTATGCGTACAGTAGAATCTGAGATGTTTATCTTATCCTTCCCACCACATTTGATGTGTAGATACTAAGTTTTGAAGTTTCTGAATTGCAGGTTGTGCAAAGATTCCAGGAACTGTTTGCACAGACAAAATACAAGGAAGCAGCAGAGTTGGCTGCAGAATCCCCTCAGGGTCTTCTACGAACTCCAGAGACTGTTGCCAAATTCCAGGTTCCTTTCTTTTCATTCTGCCTTTGAAGCTCTTAATGCTTATTTACCTCCTTTCCACTGCTTGGTTGCCACCTTCATATTCCTTCTTAACGAGCCAGTCATTCTTCAGACTGAACTGCTTGACTTATGAAGTGTGCTTACCGTATAAATTTTCAGCAAAGGGATTAGTACTGTGCAATATATATATATATACATATATAGGCTTTGTTATTTTTTTGTTATCACTTCCTGGAAGTATTATTTTGTTAACTAAGAAATGTACGCGTACAAAGACATTATCTTCTTACATATACAGAGTTAATCTGCTTGTAGTGTTAACATTTATATTCTTTACTTGAAAGTATTATTTGTGAAGCTAAACACAATTGCCAAAAAGTGTCATCTTATTTTAGATTTTACCCTTTTATAATCTGCTTTAAGTGTAGGTTCTTTTGCTTGGCTGACTTGCTGTTTTTGTGCTTCAAATGCAGAGTGTTCCTGTTCAAGCTGGGCAAACACCTCCACTCTTGCAGTACTTTGGCACATTGCTTACTCGAGGCAAGCTCAATGCTTACGAATCCCTCGAATTATCTCGACTTGTTGTCAATCAGAACAAGAAGAACCTTTTGGAAAATTGGTTGGCAGAAGACAAGTTGGAGTGCAGTGAAGAGCTTGGAGATCTTGTAAAGGTAAAATAGTGTTCTGCCATGTTTCTTAATTGCATAGATATCGCCGTGCTTCCATTAATTTTGTTCTCTTATTGTGTTTGGAATGTTCACTCAATGGTATGTTATTGCAGACGGTGGACAATGATCTTGCGCTGAAAATATACATAAAGGCTAGGGCAACCCCTAAAGTTGTCGCTGCTTTTGCTGAGAGGAGGGAGTTTGACAAGATCCTTATATACTCAAAGCAGGTATAGTGCTTTGGTAGTGTTAAATTCTTGTTTTCAGTTGTTATGCCTGAGTTCAGCTTAGACTTTAACTGTTGACCTAACACTTTTGCTATTCCAGGTTGGATACACTCCTGACTACCTCTTCCTCCTCCAGACCATCTTACGTACGGATCCACAGGTAATAGTTTGTTTAAGAACTGTGCCATGGTGAAACATTTTATACTTGTTGTGGGGTTCTTTGATCTGCATAAATTTTCTAACTGTAATCCTGTGTATTTCTGATTAGGGAGCTGTCAACTTTGCTCTCATGATGTCACAAATGGAGGGGGGTTGCCCACTGGATTATAATACCATAACTGATCTCTTCCTTCAGGTAGCCTTTCTGTCCATATAAAGGCTTATGCTTTGCTGTTTTGTGATATTCTTTTTGCACCTTCTACTATGAATTTTGGCTGTAATTCTTTGCCCTATGCATCTTTTTTGACAGAGAAATATGATACGAGAAGCAACAGCTTTTCTGTTGGATGTTCTGAAACCAAATTTGGAAGAACATGCTTTTCTTCAGACCAAGGTTAGCATTTACGTTTTCTTTTGAATGTAGAAGGGTACCAATGTACCATACATGTTTCATTACTCAGTAGCTGCTGTCTGAATCCATTGTAGGTCTTGGAGATCAACTTGGTAACTTACCCAAATGTTGCTGATGCCATCCTTGCTAATGGTATGTTCAGTCACTACGACCGCCCTCGTATTGCTCAGCTGTGTGAAAAGGCTGGCTTGTACTTGCGGGCTCTCCAAGTGAGTATTTTTGCATGGCTTCAGTTTTGGTTCTTTCTCTTTGGCTCGCTGTCTAATTATTCTTATACTGCAACGCAGCACTATGCAGAGTTACCTGATATTAAGCGTGTTATCGTGAATACCCATGCTATTGAGCCGCAGGTCTGTTCTCTTCAGTTAGCATTGACCATCAGTCTATTCTTTTACGGTTCACTGACAACTTTCTTGCACAGGCACTTGTTGAGTTCTTCGGAACTCTTTCTAAAGAATGGGCATTAGAATGCATGAAGGACCTTCTACTGGTCAACCTGAGAGGGAATCTTCAAATTGTTGTGCAGGTAACCTACACAGTTGCCTTTTCTTTCTCATCGCTGCCCCCCCACCCCATCCCTCTTGTTCTAATTATCAGAATACATCTGTAGGCTGCCAAAGAATACTGCGAGCAGCTTGGAGTTGACGCTTGTATTAAACTATTTGAACAATTTAAATCATACGAAGGGCTCTACTTCTTCTTAGGGTCCTATTTGAGCTCCAGGTACTTATGCCTGATGTCAATAACTTGATCCGTTTGCCCTTCTCTTACTGTGTCGCACTTTAATATTTGACTTCATCACATGGAACAGTGAGGATCCAGATATCCATTTCAAATATATAGAATCAGCTGCAAGGACTGGACAGATTAAAGAAGTTGAGCGAGTCACAAGAGAGTCTAATTTTTACGATGCTGAGAAGACAAAGAACTTTCTGATGGAAGCAAAACTACCTGATGCCCGTCCACTCATAAATGTCTGCGACCGCTTTGGCTTTGTTCCAGATCTTACTCACTATCTGTACACAAACAATATGCTCCGATACATCGAAGGCTATGTACAGAAGGTATGTAACTCATGAATTTAGTTTTATCTGAGTATCATTCTTCTACCATGTCGATATATGAATGGCTATTTATGTTTTCCTCTGTATTGTAGGTGAACCCTGGAAATGCTCCGTTGGTAGTGGGGCAGTTACTTGATGACGAGTGCCCGGAAGATTTCATTAAGGGTTTGATTTTGTCTGTTCGATCTCTTCTTCCTGTCGAGCCACTGGTTGATGAATGCGAGAAGAGGTTTGATTCTTAGCTCTTATCCTGTACACACATGCGCACCTGCCTTTTCTTTTGGTCTTACTTTTTTAATATTTTTAATCAGGAACCGTCTACGTTTGCTGACACAATTCTTGGAGCACTTAGTGAGCGAGGGTACCCAAGATGTGCATGTCCACAATGCTCTTGGGAAAATTATCATTGACAGCAACAACAATCCTGAGCATTTCCTTACTACCAACCCATTCTATGACTCCCGTGTGGTGGGTAAATACTGTGAAAAGAGGGATCCTACTCTTGCTGTTGTTGCTTACAGACGTGGACAGTGCGATGAAGAACTTATCAATGTTACCAACAAAAACTCGCTGTTCAAGCTGCAAGCTAGGTATGTAATTTTTTTTTGTCCTTCTGATGCCATGTTGATGTTCTGAATCTTTATATCCATTGGGTGTCTGCTTACATGCTCAATTCATGTGATTTAAATTTTCAGGTATGTGGTTGAAAGAATGGACGGTGATCTGTGGGATAAAGTTCTACAGCCTGATAACGAATATAGAAGGCAATTCATTGACCAAGTGGTTTCTACTGCATTGCCCGAAAGCAAGAGTCCTGAGCAAGTTTCAGCTGCTGTTAAGGCTTTCATGACAGCTGACCTCCCTCATGAACTGATTGAACTTCTTGAGAAGATTGTCCTTCAGAATTCCGCGTTCAGTGGAAACTTCAATCTTCAGAATCTGCTCATCTTGACAGCCATCAAGGCGGACTCATCTAGGGTCATGGACTATGTTAACAGACTAGACAACTTTGATGGTCCTGCCGTCGGAGAAGTTGCAGTTGAAGCACAACTTTATGAGGAGGCTTTTGCCATATTCAAGAAGTTCAACTTAAATGTGCAGGCTGTCGATGTTCTGTTGGATAACATCCGAAGCATAGAAAGGGCGGAAGAGTTTGCATTCCGTGTTGAAGAAGATGCTGTCTGGAGCCAGGTTGCCAAGGCCCAGTTGCGTGAAGGTTTAGTCAGCGAAGCAATCGAGTCCTTCATTCGTGCCGATGATGTGACACATTTCCTTGATGTCATCCGTGCTGCTGAGGAAGCCAATGTATACCATGATTTGGTCAAGTACTTGCTGATGGTTAGGCAAAAGGCAAGGGAGCCCAAAGTTGACAGCGAACTCATCTTTGCATATGCTAAGATTGATAGACTCAATGACATTGAAGAGTTTATTCTGATGCCGAATGTTGCCAATCTCCAAAATGTTGGTGACCGTCTGTATGACGAAGAACTCTATGAAGCTGCAAAGATCATCTATGCCTTCATTTCAAACTGGGCTAAGCTGGCTGTCACCTTGGTCAAGCTGAAGCAGTTCCAAGGTGCTGTAGATGCTGCTCGCAAGGCTAACAGCGCTAAAACATGGAAGGAGGTCTGCTTTGCTTGTGTTGATGCTGAGGAGTTCCGTCTGGCACAAATCTGTGGTCTCAACATTATCGTTCAGGTATATAAGCAGGAACATCCTTTTGAGCTTAGTATATGTTCCTTTCCGAGGACCTTTTCATCTTGTCCTTCCTGACATGGCCTTCTTTTTTGTCTAGGTTGATGACTTGGAGGAAGTGAGTGAATACTACCAGAACAGAGGATGTTTCAGTGAACTTATTTCCCTCATGGAGAGTGGGCTTGGACTTGAGCGGGCACACATGGGCATCTTTACTGAATTGGGAGTTCTCTATGCTAGATACCGCCCTGAGAAGCTCATGGAACACATCAAACTCTTCTCCACCCGTCTCAACATTCCTAAGCTCATCCGTGCTTGTGATGAACAACTGCACTGGAAAGAGCTTACATACCTATACATTCAGTATGATGAATTTGACAATGCTGCTACCACTATCATGAACCATTCTCCAGATGCATGGGATCACATGCAATTTAAGGATGTTTGTGTTAAAGTTGCAAATGTTGAGATTTATTACAAGGCTGTGCATTTCTATTTGCAAGAGCACCCTGATCTCATCAATGATCTTCTCAATGTGCTTGCACTTCGTTTGGATCATACCAGAGTTGTAGATATAATGCGCAAGGTTTGTACCTAATTGAAGCTGTTGGTGTCATAGACTTGTATACCATCCTAAAACTTTGAACTGTTCTGTTATTGTTATGCAGGCTGGTCAGTTGCATCTTGTGAAACCATACATGGTTGCAGTTCAGAGCAACAATGTCTCTGCCGTCAATGAAGCTTTGAATGAGCTTTATGTCGAAGAGGAAGACTACGAGAGGCTCCGTGAATCTGTTGACATGCATGATAACTTTGATCAGATAGGTCTTGCTCAGAAGGTAAGAGAACTAGACTAATAAGGAATGCTTGTTGATGTTGTTACTGTTTTATAACCAGTGCCTGCTCTTCTTGACCAGCTTGAGAAGCATGAGTTGCTTGAGATGAGAAGGATTGCTGCCTACATTTACAAGAAGGCTGGCAGATGGAAGCAATCTATTGCCCTCTCGAAGAAAGACAACATGTACAAGGATTGCATGGAGACATGCTCACAGTCTGGTGACCGTGAGCTCTCAGAGGACTTGCTTGTCTATTTCATCGAACAGGTCTGTATTCTATGCGAATTGAGTTATGCCTTCCCTTGTGCTGATTTAGAAGCATGAATTTTCTATTGTAATTTTTTGAACTTCAGTTCTCTGTGGCATGAAATCTGCCTCCCGTATCCTGTAGGATATTGCATTTCTTATCACTAAAGATGTCTGGTTTTCTTGCAGGGAAAGAAAGAATGTTTTGCTTCTTGCCTCTTCATTTGCTACGACTTGATTCGTGCGGATGTTGCTCTTGAGCTTGCATGGACGAATAACATGCTGGATTTCGCGTTCCCCTATCTATTACAGGTATATATCTTTCCATGTGAATGTTTGGAATTGGAAATGTCTATATGTACAATTTTGCTATAATGGCGTTGTTGCTGTCCATGCAGTTCATCCGTGAGTACACAAGCAAGGTAGATGATTTGGTGAAGGACAGGATAGAATCGCAGAAGGAAGAGAAAGCTAAAGATAACGAAGAGAAGGAACTAGTTGCGCAGCAGGTAATCTTAAAGTGCCCCTTGGTTTTGGTTGAACGACCTACTATTTTTCATGCTTAAGGAGCTCGTCATGACAAGCTGCATTCTTTTGTCAGAACATGTACGCTCAATTGCTTCCTCTGGCCTTGCCTGCTCCGCCTGGTATGATGGGCGGTCCGCCACCTCCGATGGGCGGAATGGGCATGCCGCCAATGGGCGGGATGGGTATGCCTCCGATGGGTCCCGGTCCAATGCCAGCATACGGGATGCCTCCAATGGGAAGCTACTGAGTCAACCAACCTCTGTTGTATGAATTTGAAGAGTACAGATGATGTGAAATATCTCAGCTGACGCGGAGGGAGGAAATCATGAGAATGTATCCCAGAGAGGTATCTTCCAAGGTGTATATCTGCGTCATTGGTTGTGTTCCAGTTAATATTCTTTTGGTACCAGGACAATTTTGGCAAGTGAAATCTCTAGCCGAGTTTGAGTTAATTACAGGATGCTATATTATATATATTACGGTCGGATAGGATGAGCAGCAGCATGACTGGTTAGGCCCCTGGTACCATTTGTATAGGTGTTATATTGAAAGTTTGTAGACATTCTGCATGTACACTTGTCGGTGTTGGTGTTGCCGCCAGCCATAAACACAAATACTGTCTGTATGTTAATTACCGGTTTCGATCTCTTTTGTCCAGTGCTTAGATTTTTGTAGCTGAATGAACGCTTTCTTTGAACAACAGTATATTCTTTAGTTGCTGACTGTCTTGAGGTTTTTCTGTGCCTTGAAGTAGTACTCAAATTTGATAGAATCTGCACCTCTTTTCCTCTACTCGTTGATGGCTGTTTTCGACTGCCCAAAGCCAATTCCTTGAGGACAAGGTCGCAAGCAAGTTGCTCACCTATGAGGGCAATAACATCACTCTTGCGTGCGGTCTAACATCGTGGACAAAATGCAAATTGAAGTGGGAGATTGTTTGTCGTCCGCATGAACGAAAAAGTTTGTGCGAGGCTTACGCTTGAAAAATATTGATAGGGATGGGGAATCCGTGTAATAAGGAGGACCTACATTTTTTATGCCTCCACAACCAAATAAGGAGGACCTACATTGCTTTTATGCCTCCACAACTATCACAATTGGGAACGGTGCAAGAAGCCCATTTTGGAACGCTCCGTGGTCGTAAGCCAAAAGAAATTGCTCCGCTCATCTTTGAGGCATCCTCGAGGAAGAATTGAATGGTGCGGGACGCCCTAAAGAACAAAGCATGGATGCTAAAGATTATATCTCTCACTGTTATCTCCATTGAGCACATCCGACAATTCTTCACCCTATGGAGTTTAGTGCACGGTACACAACTTGACGAGGGTGTCCAAGATGACATTGTATGGAAGTTGATAGAGGTAAAATTGTCCCCGTCTTTCGATGAGATTATCGTTTCTGGTGGAGTTGTCTTTGACGACCCGACTACGAACGTATGACGATGTCGCACCTTAGCAATCGTAAATTCAATATGAGACAAGCATTCTTTCCACATTTTCAGGTTCTTTAAAACAGACCTAAGCATAGTAGACAATGATCTATTGACTACTTCAGTTTGTCCATCAGTTTGGGGTGACATGTAGTACTAAAAAAGTAAATTTGTCCCCCAATTTAGCCCATAAACATCTTCAAAAGTGGCTAAGAAATTTAGTATCACGATCTGAAACAATCGTATTGGACAGACCATGCAAGCGAATAATTTCCCGAAAGAACAAATCAACCACATTAGCAGCATCATCACTTTTATGACATGGTATAAAGTGTGCCATTTTTAAAAATCTGTTCACGACAACAAATATGCCATCCCTCCCCTTCTTTGTTCGAGGTAAATCTAAAACAAAGTTCATAGATATATCCTCCCAAAGAACACTAGGCACAGACAAAGGCATATATAAACCATGAGGACTGAGTCGTGACTTAGCTTTTTGACATGTCATGCAACGAGCGACAAAACGCTCAACATACCAACAAGATGCAAAGAGGCTCAACACATGACTTACATGTACATGATGTGCAAATCAATATACACATACTTGATTACTCAAGATAAGGAAGTTGAAAGCACAACATATACCAACACATGCAAGGTACAAAACCACAACACGCCAAAGGGAAAGTAACTAACAATGTAAGCAATTTAAGTACAAGTTACTGTAATGAGGCACAGTGGATATAAGATAGAAACTCGATAATCCAAAGGACTTGGCTTGAGATAATATGAATGATGAATAACCCTGAATTCTTCATGATTTTGCCAAGTCTCCAATGCCCTCCAACATCACCTATTGATCAAGTTTGAGCTTGTTGGGCCCCAACCAAGTTCGGTCCTAAGAGGTTAGTCATAATAGGCTTGGCAACCCAAATGGTACTTTTCTTGACACCACTTTTAATCGGATTTCGGGCTCCGCAAAACCCTAAGGATTCAAACTCAGGGGCATGAACGAATATCTCTCACTCGCTCGCCTCACCTAGCTCACTACTCGTTGAGAATGACAAGGAACTCACTCGATGGTGAGGAAGACACAGAACACGGCAATTTACCCAGGTTCGGGCCGTTGAGAAGCGTAATACCCTACTCCTGCTTTGGTGGATTGCCTCTATTGGAGGTGGGTGGATGAACTAATACAGTGTTCGGGAGCCTCCAGAGGCTGGATGGCTTTGCGTGGTGCTAGTGGGTGAATGAATCTCCCTCCTACGAAGTAAACTATCCTCTATATATAGTGGTGGGCCCGGTCCTCTTCCCTTATCGTTTCAGCGAGAAGGGATCCCACATCGGCCAATTTGAAGGGGAACAGGGGAACATGCTCCCCTGCCCAAAGGTGGTCTTCGCGTGCAAAGTGGCTGCCTGCGCTGTAGGGACCGGCCCGGGGATGTCGTCTGTCCTGCTGGCGGGCGGCGACGACCTTATTGCACCAGAAAGGAAACCTTTGGAAGATGCTTTGGGAACCCTGGTACGTCCTTGCCCCCTTTGCACTAAAGGGGAAACTACACCGCCTTGCTATCCGCTGCTCGCCCGACCTTCCTCTGCGTCATCGTTGACTCCTGAGGTCGAGCCTCGCCTCGGAATATCCTTCGCTCCGGAGGGGTCCTAAGGAGGCCCCTTACGGGTCTCGATGCTGTTCCTCCTCGCGAGGCTTGGTCCCTCGCGAGGGCCTTGTCTTGGGTGGTGCCGGGCCCGTTGGTTTGCTTGATGAAGTGGGCCACCCCTAGGTCACAGGCAGGCAGGTCTGGGTACCCCCATTCCCAGAACGCCGACAGTAGCCCCTGGGTCCACGACGTGCTCGGGTTGGCTTCTGGGCGAAGCCTCAGGGGCGGCCTGAGGCGCCGTGGGCCCTAAATGCCTATGGGCCAGGCTGGTGCGCGTCACGAGACTCATGTTGGGTCTTCCTTGTCTTCTGTCTTTGCCCGAGTTATTAGGAGCCTGGCTCATTGCATCAGTGCATTATTGCTTTCCTCCTCCCACACTTTCTCTTCCTCCCCGGTCTTCAACTCCAACCGGTGTCTCCCAGATCCAACGCCGCGCCGCTCCCTTGCCAGTCCAGCTATGGCGCCCGCCGGTAAGCAGAAGCCAGAGGCGCAAGGTCCTGCCTCGGCTCCTCCGCTCTTGGAGTGCGCCCTTTCCAAGGACTTGGATCTCGTCCCCGTGCTTCCATGGACTGCGGCCGAGTCCAACGAGCACGGGCGGACCCCGATCTGGCCTGGCGCCATAGAGAAGCAGCCCGCGTCGAAGGCGGTATACCCCTTCTTCCTCCACAGCGTCTACGCCGGGCTGGTGCCGCCTTTCTTCCGGTTCTTCATCGCCATCTTGAACCACTATGGGATCCATGCTCTTCACCTCCAGCCCAACTCTGTCTTGCTCCTATCCGTCTTCGCTTTCTACTGCCAGGCCTTCGTAGGCGTGCGAACTTCAGTGGCCCTCTTCTGCCATTTCTTCAGCCTGCGCCTGCATGACGATGCCCATTTGTCGGCATGTGTCTCCTTCGTGGTGGCCTAGAGCGGCAATCTTCTCCTAAAGGCCGGGAAGAAGTTGGAAAACTTCAGGTACCGTTGGGTTTTCATGAGCCTCAAGGACGCCAACCCTTGCGTGGAGGAGCCGAAGGGTTTGCCGGAGAGGACTTCTGTGTGGAGCTCAACGAAGCTCTCCGACCCTCGGGGCATGCTCGTACTGGAGCACTTCTCCCGCAACATCAGCACCAAGAGGCTGACCAGTGGGATGATAGTGAAGGAATTCTTGGCGTAGCGTCTGGCGCCCCTTCAGGTCCATTCCAGGCCCCTGTGGGACTACCGGGTTGGTGACGACGAGCTTAGGCTCCGGTCCATTGACCTTCTCGCCGAGGAGCCGAGCAGAGTCATGGAGATCTTGCTAGGCGGCAAACCCGGTGACCTGCCCGAGGCTCTGGGCCCGTTGTACCATCTCGACGACCGGGCCGACCTGGTCGCTGTGATGTCCGTCTTCGATGAGCGGGGGATCCTCCCGTCCGAGGGTTCTGGTCCGGTAGAGGTGTCATCTGGCGACACCTCCGGTGAGGGGGACTCGGAGAAGACCGTTGACAACTTCCCGGCGAGCGCGCCTCTCCCGTCATAGGCCGTCTTTCTACGTGAGCTTGAAGATGATGATGCCACCGGCGAGGCCTCCATGGGGACCTCCTCACGCCCGACGAGGACCTCCAGGGGACCCGCATCGACCCCGCGCGCTACGCATTCTGCGTGCGTGCTCGCCTCCTAGAAGCTCGGGGCTGAGCCGTCCGCGGCGCATCCCGCCTCTGCCGGAGGGAGATCCGAGGCGCCGGGCTCACACCCTCCGTGGGGGGTCCTGTTGCCTCTGTCGTCGCCGGGGTGGAGAGGAAGAAGAGATGGCGCGATGTCGAAGAGTAAGTTACTTCTCTTGGCACACCTTGCGCGTCCGTCGTCCACGCTCGGCTGATTCCCTTTTTTGCCTGATGTCCAGGGGCGTCGTCTCGCCGGGGGCGAAGAGGAAGAAGTCAGGCGTCAAGTCGAAGGCGACTCCCGATGCACCGCCGACCCTTTCCAATGCGTCGCCGCCCGCCGATGGAGAAGAGGTGGCTCGCGGGGTGATACTTCTCCAACGTATCTATAATTTTTGATTGTTCCATGCTATTATATTATCATCTTGGGATGTCTTATATGCATTTATATGCCATTTTATATCATTTTTGGGACTAACCTATTAACTCAGTGTCTAGTGTTAGTTTCTGTTTTTTCCGTGTTTTTGACCTTTTTAGAAAAGAATATTAAACGGAGTCCAAACAGAATAAAACCTGCGGGATGATTTTTTCCATAACAGAAGATACGCAGAGGACTTGAGAACCAAGGCAGGAGGTCTCGTGGGAGGTCACGAGCCCCCTAGGCACGCCCTAGGGGGGGCCGCGCCTAGCAGGCTCGTGGGCCCCCCGTGGCTCCTCTGCCCTACCTCTTTCGCCTATAAATTCCCCAAAATCCCGAAACCTCCAGAGAGAGCCACGAAAATACTTTTCCGCCGCCGCAAGCTTCTGTCTCCGCGAGATCCCATCTGGGGACCATTCTGGTGCCCTGCCGGAGGGGGATTTGGACACGGAGGGCTTCTTCATCAACACCATTGCCTCTCCGATGATGCGTGAGTAGTTCACAACAGACCTTCGGGTCCATAGCTAGTAGCTAGATGGCTTCTTCTCTCTCTTGGATCTTCAATACAAAGTTCTCCATGATCTTCATGGAGATCTATCCGATGTAACTTTCTTTTGCGGTGTGTTTGTCGAGATCCGATGAATTGTGGATTTATGATCAGATTATCTATGAATATTATTCGAGTCTCCTCTGATTTCTTATATGCATGATTTCGTATCCTTGTAATTCTCTTCGAGTTATGGGTTTCGTTTGGCCAACTTGTTCTATAATTCTTGCAATGGGAGAAGTGCTTGGTTTTGGGTTCATACCGTGCGGTGGCCTCACCTAGTGACAGAAGGGGTAGCGAGGCACGCATCATGTTGTTGCCATCAAGGGTAAAAAGATGGGGTTTATATCATATTGCATGAATTTATCTCTCTACATCATGTCATCTTGCTTAAGGCGTTACTCCGTTTGTTATGAACTTAATACACTAGATGCATGCTGGATAGCGGTCGATGTGTGGAGTAATAGTAGTAGATGCAGAAAGTATCGAACTACTTGTCTCGGACGTGATGCCTATATGTATGATCATTGCCTTAGATATCGTCATGACTTTGCGCGATTCTATCAATTGCTCGACAGTAATTCGTTCACCCACCGTAATACTTGCTATCATGAGAGAAGCCTCTAGTGAACACTATGTCCCGCGGGTCTATTTTACACATCATATATTCAGATCTACATACAAAAATACCAAAAATACCTTGCTGCACTTTTATTTCTTTTTACCTTTTATCACCTTCAGATCTCACCTTGCAAGTAATCGTGAAGGGATTGACAACCCCTTTATCGCGTTGGGTGCAAGTTTGTTTGCTTTTGCGTAGGTTCATTGGTGCCTCATCTTGATACTCCTACTGGATTGATACCTTGGTTCTCAAACTGAGGGCAATACTTATCTCTACTTTGCTGCATCACCCTTTCCTCTTCAAGGGAAAAACCAACGCAAGCTCAAGAAGTAGCACGGGGCGACATCTCATTCCTTGGTCGCCGAGCCCCCCCGAGCCCGTGAAGCGTCTTGAGGCGGTCGTGGTGGCACCGTTGCTCGAGAGGCAGGCTCTTGAGGGCCTTCAGCCCACCAATGCGCCAACGCTCGCAACCTCCGGGTAGCCTTCGAAGCCCCCGGTCCTCCATGACGACGCCTCCCTGACGGCACCGCCCGCGACAGCGCTAGGGGCTTCTCAGGAGGAGGTCCTGAAGACTTCGGTATTCACCCAGGACGTCCTGAACGGGGCCTTTTGCGCTCTGGACAAGGTCGCGGTATTGATGACGAATGGCGAGAAGGAGGCCAAGTCCGCTCGCGCCGCGTGCGAGGAGGCGATAGAAGGAGCCACTACGGCCACCAAACACTGCGAAGAAGCGGAGACTCGCCTGAAGGCCCTCCAAGAAGAACAAGCCAAGCTAGCCGAGCAGCGTCGCCTGCGGACGAAAGAACTCTCGTCCCGCGATGCCAAGCTTGCCGCCGAAGAAGAAGAGCTGTCCCGGTAGGAGAGTCGCCTGGGCGCCAAGCACTCGCGCTTGGACGAGCAGGCGAAGGAGGTTGCCTCGAGGAAGGGCCTCCTCGATGCCAAGGGGAAGCCCTCGCCGCGGCCGAGAGGAAGAAGGCCGCAGAGCTGGTCGGCTTCCCTGATGTTGAGCTCAGGCTTCGTGCGGCACTCCGCTCCCTTTGCCGGGACAGGTTCGACGAGCCTATGGCCACCCCAGAGAGTGGCTTTGCCGCGCTTGCGGCGGAGCTCGTCGTGGCGTTGGAGGACGCCGTCGTCCATGTGGACAAGATCTTGGATAGCGAGTGTCGTGACCTCTTCTTTGAGGCCGCGACACGCGTCTTCAGTCACCTTCATCTTCGCGAGCCGGGATTCGACTTCGGCTCCGTGATCCTGTCGGTCCCCACCGAGGCCCGCCACAGCGCCGCTGAGGCGGTGAAGGGCCCTGTAGAGGCGTTGGTGAAGAGGTTCGCCCGCGTCGCTTCTCCTTCATCTCCGGATGCCGCTGAAGCCGATGACGGGCAAGACGACGCTTCTGACACCGAGGACAAGCCCCCTGAAGACGGGGCGAACAGCGGTGACTCCTCCTCCTAATTTCTTCTCCGTGTTTTTCCTGCATTGCACATCGTGCCTCGTGGAGGCGTCAAACTCATTTGCGTTTTCATGAACTTGTTAAGGCTTGTAATAACTGGCTAAATGCTTGAATGGTTTCTTCACCTCGTTTCTTTCATGTTTGCTGTGATACTCTGCGTTGGCAGGGCCCGCCTAGCGCGCACCTCCGCTGCAGTGAACCGACCAGAAACCAGGACGACCCAAAGGGGGGGCTACGAGCATAGTTAGGCCCCTGAGTCGCGATGCTCAGGGGTCCCCCTTGACGTGCGAGTAGCCCTCATGAGGGGAACGTGGCGAGGATTTTGAAACTTCAGAACACTTTTAGCACTCTGTGTCGGCAGGGCCCGCCCCACGCGTACCTCCCCACGATTGAACCGACCGAAAACCAAGGACGGCCCAAAGGGAGAAGGGGCTACGAGCATAGTTTGGCCCCTGAGTCGCGATGCTCAGGGGTCCCCCTTGACGTGCAAGCGACTCCAATGTCCCTCCTAAGAAGCTGACAATTTGAGACTCTCGAACTCCTTCGGCACTCCGCATCGGCAGGGCCCACCCCGCGCGTACCTCCGCCGCGATTGGACCGACCGAAAACCAAGGACGGCCCAAAAGGGGAAGGGGCTACAGGGGTAGTTCAGGCTCCCGAGTTGTGATGCTCAGGAGTCCCCCTTAACGTACGAGCGACTCCGCCGTTCTCCCTAAGAGATTTGAAGTGGCTTGTCGAGCGCACTAGGCTCTGCGTCGGCAGGGCCCGCCCCGTGCGTACCTCCCCGCAATTGAACCGACCAAAAACCAAGGACAACCCAAAGGGGGAAGGGGCTACGGGCGCAGTTAGGCCCCTGAGTCGCGATGCTCAGGGGTCCCCCTTGACGTATGAGTGGCTTCGTACCTCCAGTTGTGTGTCCCCTGCAATGGGCGTGGGCGTAGTCGTAGGTGGATTGGGTTGATTTTCTGGCCAGCTGTGGTCGTAGTCATCGGTGGACTGTGTTGATTTCCTGGCCAGCTGTGGGCTTAGTCATTGGTGGAATGTGTTGGTTTCCTGGCTAGCTGTGGGCTTAGTCATTGGTGGACTGTGTTGATTTCCTTCATCTTCTCCCCAGTGCAGAGCATAGGGCTGCCACTAGGCGTGGGATGGACCCCTCCGCGTCCTTGGGGCCCCCTGGGCGTATACAACCTTGGCTCATTATTACGTGAGAGTGTCACGGTGGGGGTGTATCTGGGAGGTCGCGAGGATGCTTTGGCCTCGCGAGTGTCCCTACCCCCGAGGCATTAGGCGCCTGATTCCGAAAGTCATTGGTGGACTGTGTTGATTACCTCCATCTTCTCCCGAGCGCGGAGCGTAGGGCTTCCATTAGGCATGGGATGGACCCCTCCACGTCCTCGGGGGGACCTGGGGTATACAGCCTCAACTCATTATTACGTGAGAGTGTCACAGTGGGGGTGTATATGGGAGGTCGCGAGGACGCTTTGGCCTCGCGAGTGTCCCTACCCCCGAGTCATTGGTGGACTGAGTTGATTTCGTTCGGGTTATTGGTGAACCCTGCTGACTTCTTCTTTGAGAGTGGGGCAGGATATCTGCTGCCTCGGGAGGCCTGCAAGGATAAGCTTCGACCGGAGCCCCCAAGCGGGGGGCCGACCGCCCAAAAATACAAGCAAGGTAGAATGTTAGGGTTTGAAATGGGTGAGATAGAAACAACTGAAGGATGCGTAAATGAAAGTAGCGGATGGGGACTGCCCTGAGCTCCTAGAGGCCGCATGGCCCTGGGGGCGCCCTCGGGCAGGGTGTGCAAAAAAGTTACCTGGGAGCAACCAACAAAAAGTCACCTGGCGGCCATGCCACTGAAGTGCCGAAGGCGCCGTTGCCGCCTGATCTCCTGCTTCCACAGTCGTGACCCTCAAGGGTCCGCCGTCTCCCGAGGCTCGGGGCCTTCACTCGGCCCGAGCATCTCCTTCTCTTCCTCGCCATGCTCCAGCAGGCAAGGCATGAGCATGGCCCGCTGGAGCCGCTGGTAGGTGACAGCCGTGTTCCCTAGCCCGATGTGCATGAGGGCGCCGATGCCCGGGTACACCCACTGATGGTGAGTTAGCGCGGGCCAGAAGGGGCCTTGAGCCGCGACTCTGTCGGTTGCAAGCGCGTTGATGCACATGTAGGGCCGGTCGACCGTGCCGCCGACGACGACTACGATTGGTGGTGCAGGGCAGTCCCCGCCTCGCACGGCCTGGGCCTCTCGAAGTTCTCGGATTGCTCCGGTGACGGCCTCATGGGAGCTGGGCGGACACGCGCGGGAGCTCGCCCTCGGGTTTTGCTCGAGCGCCACCCTTGCCTCACCGGTCAGGCCCGGAACCTCCCCGATGGGAGCCCCCAGCCCTGACCCAAGGGGGGCACTGAGTGCGCCTTCCTATGCGATGGGAGGCATGGCCTCGTCCCCCGGCACGGAGCCCGAAGCCACAGGGTGCTCCGTGGGGAGGAGCTCCTTCTTCTTCTTGTGTGGGTCCTCGCGAGGCGGCTCGCCTTCTTCATCGTCTGAGCGCTCCGCCGCCGCTGCACGGTAGGTGTGCTCGAGTGTACGAACGACATTCTTTTGGTCGCATGCGATGGTGATGACGCTGCCGCTCCGTGGCATTTTGAGGACGTTGTAGCCATGGTGGGTAAGTGCCATGAACTTGGCAAGATCCGGGTACCCAAGGATCACATTGTATGGCAGGTGGATGTGTGTGACGTCGAAGACGATGATCTTAGTGTGGTAGTTCTTGCGCTCACCGAAGGTGATTAGAAGATGCAACTGCCCAATGGGCACGATGGACCCCTCCGTGACTCCTGAGAAGGGCTTGGTCAACATGAGCTATTCGTATGACAGCTGTAGTTTCTAGAAGGTCTCGACCGAGAGGACGTTGAGCCCTGATTCAATGTCGATAAGGGTCTTGGTGATGAGGACGTTGCTGATGGTCGGGGTGCACATCATTGGGAGTTTGCCGGCCATGAACGAACACCTGAGCTGGTCACTTGGGTCGAAGGTGATGGTGGTTTGGGACTAGTTGGGGGGGGGGGGCGCATCGCTTCAGGCTTTGGGAGGGCGGCATTCACCTCCCGTGCGAACCGCTTGATGGCACGGTTGGAGGCTCGGGTCTGGGCGCCGCCCAGGATGGAGGCCATCGCCTTGACCTCCTGGAAGCCCCGAGCACCATTGTCCTGCCTGTATTCGTCCCTCCTTCTGGGTTGCGGAGGGAGCGGGGGCAGCCCAGCCTCACGTGGGCGAGCCTCACGAGGTTGATCGCATCATTGCCCCTCGTGAGGGTTGTGAAAGTGCGTTATATCGACTAGTGGGGGGGTGGTGGTGAATAGGAGATTTTTAGAATTTCACCACCGAGGAAATTCCTTTTGAGGAAATTCCTCACTGATGACTAACTTGCAGCAGAAACAGCAAAGGATCAGGAGTGCAAAGTATCACTACAACAGTTTTTCAGGGTGAAGAATATGAAAAACAATTTGCATAGTACGCAGGCACGGAGAAAACAGATGTGGATTAACTCGCGTGAAGAATTGGGGGTTGAGGAATTTCAGAGAAAGTCTTCAGCAAATTCTTCAAACAGTGACAGTGAAAATCATCAACATACAGTTTAAGGAATGTAAAGAGTTGAAGAAATAGAACCCGTTTCACTGTGAAGACAGTGGTTGATGACCCAGTTTCAACTGCTGTGATAGTTGTACATCTCGTTTGGAGCGGCTTGGTATTGAAACCAAAAGACACATAGTCCTGGGGCACACAGTCCCTACCGTATTCTCCTTGGGCTAAGAACACACAGTCCTCGCCCAACACTCGTGGTAAGTCTTCAGGGCAGACTTCCAAACCCTCACAAACTTGGTCACCTGACGATCCACAATTGACTGCTGGATTGCTCTAGACCATGACGCCTAACCGTCTGAAGGATGCACAATCCTCAAAGTAAAAGGCTTCAGTCCCACATAGGAACAACTTCTTCAGTGATGCTCAATCACTTGGTTTTCGGTTTGTGGTTTGGTGTTTGGGTTATTTCCTCACTGATGAATTACTCTCGAAGACTCTAAGGAATTTGGATGCTCTTATGACAAGTTTCAGTTTCCAACGGAGCAGCCAACCAACTAATGGTTGTGGGGGGCGGCTATTTATAGCCTGGGAGCATCCCAACATGATTTGACATTAATGCCCTTAAATAATATGATCGTTGGTGTGGATAAGACCAATGATGTGGTGCGACTTGCGGTAACGGTCAGGACCCTCGACTGTAAGAGTCCTCATGTCTCTCATATTCCTCACTTGAGGCTTTTGATAGGATTAGGCTTGGGTTGCGCATCATGGGGAAATTCATTCCGACGTGTTACTTTGACCCCCTTTAACAGTACGGTGTTCCTATGACTCAAAGATGAAGAAAATAAAACAAACAAAATAAATCTTCATGCTTCAAAATCTTTAGATTGATTTTCTTCAGGACACACCGAATTCCTCATCTTCAATTTCTTCATTAGGAATATCAATTTCATCGTAATTTCTTCGCGATTCAATTCTTCAGCTTCAGACCAATTTCTTTAGCCGAAGATATATACATTTTTAGGGGTCGATATTCATCGAATATTTCAAACTCCTCAGCGAATTATAGATCCTGTGTACACTCATCAACACATTAGATACTTAACCTATAAGTCTTCAAACCACCAAAATCACCAAGGGGCACTAGATGCACTTACAATCTCCCCCTTTTTGGTGGTTGATGACAATTTGGTTAAGTCTTCAACGGGGATAAAAATATGAAGTGTAAATACTCATTTGATGAATTTGAAATCAACATTCAGAGAGACTCCCCCTGAAGATGTGCATATCTTGAGGATTTTGCTTTTCACAGCAAATGCACATTGATGATTTATATCATGGAGATCTCCCACTGAGTCTTGTAAATCATGCATACATACGACATATAGTATGAAGAAATTGAGGATGCATGATGACAAATGGTATCTGACGAATTCCAGCATGCGTGCATTAATATTTTAAGGAATAAGCATGCGAAGAAAAACGTTCAAAAGCGTTAGAGTACCATCGGGCTTAAGTTACAACTCATTACATAAAACACTTCAGAAGAGCCAAGAGTTTGTAACTTAAATAAAGTTTTATAAGCCCCCAAAATATATCCCGCGTGAAGACTAACTCTCAGATTTCTCCCCCTTTGTCATCAAGTGACAAAAAGGGACAAACTGAGGACTAACGCCCCATGAAGACTTTCACTTCTTGGCAGTTGAGGAAGACGCGTGAAGATTCTTGGGAGTAGACTTCCTCCTTGGACCAGTGGCAGTATCTTGTTGGCCTTCATTTGATTTAGCAAAACGAACTGTCCTCAAGGTCTGGAACTGGAATTGGCCTGAATTTCTTCTTTGGTGGCCACGACCAGTCGAAGTCCTGTGCAAACTCCAATTCTTCAAGTTCTGCTGGAGTCTTCAAATAAGCCAGTGTGGCCCATGTGCGATAAAAGACCTCATGAATATAATGATGATTAAGCTTCACGGCATTATGAGTTTCATTGAGGGTTTTCACAATGGCGCCGATCTGGCGTTTGTCCCACTTGTGATTCCGATCAAACTTTTGGTCAAGAGTGAGAATAAGCTCTCTGGTATTCATCACCCTTGGAGCAACAAGACTTGGTGGATGGGTTTCAGTGTCATCCCATGAGGAATATGCATCTGGCTCTCGGAACTGGCCATCAAGGGGCCGACTGCCTTCATCAATATCAGACTTGCCTTTTCCTTCAACAGGCTCGAAAGTCTTCTTATTGACCCGTAGGGGAGGCATATATCCTTGACGATTATTGAAATCAGCATGATAATTGATGCCTGACCCTCGTCTGATGAATCTCATGATCCATGGAGTGTAAATCTTCAGGTCAAAAGGGGACATAACATTTTCGGCCAGAGTCCTCAAGAGGAAATCATGAATGTTGATGGGAATGCCATGGATGATGTTGAAAAGGATATTCTTCATGATGCCTACGACGTCTTCTTCATCATAATGACCCTTGATAGGCGCAAGAACACTGCAGAGGATTCTGTAAATAGTCCTGGGTTCATACTTCAGCTCATGGACCAGGAAGGTTGTTCTTGGTGGTTGCCTCTTGGCCAAAGGCTTCATGAGGACTTCCATCAGCTTATTTGGCAGCTCCCGTTTATCATACAACTTCATTGCCTGCTATGAGGGAATTGGCACGGGAAGTTCTCGCAGAAGCTCATTGGCAGGAGCCTTGAAGTGTGTGTGCTGCATCATCCAATCCAGCACTCAAGTGTTGATATCTATTGGATCTCCAGAGATGTGCAGAGTTGCATAGAATTGAAAAACAATGTTGCTGTTCCAATCGCGAATATCAGAGCACATGGGGAGCAGTCCTGCTTCATGAAGAACGTTGAGGACTGGAGAAAAACATGGAATTTCTTCAAGCTCAAGATGAGGAATATGCCTGTGCTGGAAAATCTTGTTTCTTCCACACAACACAGATGAATAGTAGTTGAGCTGAGTCCTGGTCCAAAACTTCAGGTGCCTGATGCGAGGCTTGTCATAGGGATTTTCTCCGATGAAGTACATGCATTCTTCAAAGAAGGATTCCTTTTGAAACTTTGGCCGCTTGGAGAACGGCTGACGCTGCATCGGCTGAAGGTTTTGCTTGTTCCCTTGAGGGGAGACAATCATCGCAGTTTCTGGATTGATGATGACTAGAGCATTCTCTGGATTTGGTGCAGGGGCATTTTCCTCAGCATATTCCTCAGTATGAGGAATTTCATCTGCTTGTGCTTCAGGCTGAGGAGCTTGCTCTGGTTAAGGAATGTCAACAACTGGAGCCTCTGGTTGAGGATTTTCCGCAGGAGGAGGAATTTCTTCATCCTGAGCCTCAGGTTGAGGATTTTGCTCAGGATTTGGATTTTCTTCAGGCTGAGGGTTTTCTCCTTGATTTTCCTTAGCTTGAGGGGTTTGCTTGGTGGAGGAGCAAAATTCATTAGCTGGTTTAGCTGATCCTTGAGCAGGTTCTTCAGGAGGAATGAAGGTCTGAGGACTATCATCAATCCGAATTTCCTCATCAGTGTGTTCCTCAGACGCAACATTCTTCATTTCCTCATCAGTCAAGTGCTCCTTGTCTTCGCTTTTGAAGGGAGTCATCTTATAAGATGGAGCAATGTTGAGAGGCACAAGATCCATAGGTGCATTTTCATGAAGAGATTTGAGGCGCTTGGCCTCAGTTGATTCTTCTGTTGTGGAAGCTTTTCTCTTCTTGGCTTCCTTTCATCTTCCATTTTCTTCAGCTGAGGCTTTTGCTGAGGAAATTGAACTCTTGAGGATTCTGATGAAACTTGCAGATTTTCTTCAAGAAACGCTGCAAATGAGTTAAGTTGATGAGAACCTAGAGATTCATCAGCTGGCATTTTTGTACCTTGAACAAAGTATAGTTGCGAGGAATTTGGAGAGGTCATATGCATTCTCAGATTTTATGAAATGAATTTTTTAAAGTTGAGGAATTTGACGAGTGGGTTGAGGAATTTGTCTAAGCTTTCTGATCTTGGGTTCCAGAGTTGTACAGATTCGAAAATTTGCACAATTGAGGAATCTAGTGAAGACTTTTAGATGCTTAGTGAAATTCATCAATACTTTGAGGAATAAGCAGTGTTTGAGGAATAGAGACTGATAGACACGTGAGGAACAGTAGATTTCACACATCTACGGTAAAATAGTAGATCGAAAGAGCTGTGAAAATAGGGTTTTTATTTACCCTATAAATCGCGCACGAAGAGCAGAGAAGGAGTAGCAGTAGATGCTCTTAGGTGCGAGTCCACTGCGCCCTAACTCAGCAACAGAGGACAGCTACGACGGCGACGAACGAAGATGATCCGGTTCCGGCGTGATTTCGGTGATGGAGAGGTCGAGGCAGTCAAGCTTTTCCTCGTCGGCGACGAGACTTCTAGCGGTGGCGCTAGGGCTTTGAGCTTTGCTGTAGGAGGAGGGCGATGGGACGAAGAAGATTTTACTGAAGGGGGATGGGGACATATTTATAGCCAGGTGGTAACTATTGGCGCAAAAGTATCGGACCAAATAGCCCCTGTCTCTACGTCTCTGCAAGACACGTGTAGCCCACGACCTAAGCGGTGGAGATCGTGGTTATCTGAACATGGGAATTGGGGTTCAGTTACTGTGTAAAAATATAAAAATCATTTTTGAAGATTTGAGGATTTTGTTACAAAATCATCAACTGACAAGGACGCAATGAGGATTTTGAACAAAGTTTCAAGTAGAAGGCATATGAAGAATTGAATAGACTGGGTGAGAGTAGCATAGAGGGAAAGTAGGGTCCGATGACATTCACTTAGATGAAATATCAAATTAAAGAAATAGCTATAAGTGAATGCTGTTGAGGACTTTGAAATCACAGTATCCAGGCAAACGAAAATCATCAAGTGTTTTTGAAGATTTTAATTAACTTGAGGATTTTGTGACAAAGCGTCATGATGATGAATTTCAGTTTTGAAGAAAAACAAGTTTGAAGAACAACTGTTTTGAAGAAAATCAACTTTTGAAGAAATTTAGCTTTGAAGAAATTCAACTTGAGGAATTTCAAGTTGGGTGGTGGCGTGACCCACCATATAAAAATGTTGATTTCATACGCCGAGTACAATTGTCGTAGGGCCCTGAGAATCAATTTCTTCGTTGATATCCGCACACTAAGAGTGATATTCTTCATTGGTTGAAGAAAATTGATTCTTCGTGTGTTGCACATCTAAGTCATCAATTTTGCATAAGTGTTAGGATGTGTGCATGTTTTTACAAAACATTTGAAGATTGTAAGATATTTAGCTCACACCGCAACTTGCAAAACCTTTTCTCATCCAAGGGCTTAGTGAAGATATCTGCCAGTTGATCGTCAGTCTTCACATGGTCGATGAGGATATTGCCCTTGAGGACATGGTCCCGAAGAAAATGGTGATGAATCTGGATGTGTTTAGTCTTCGAGTGCTATACTGGGTTGTATGCAATATTGATTGCACTCTCATTGTCGCAGTAGAGAGGCACATTCTTGATGTTGATGCCGTAGTCCTTGAGGGTTTGCTTCATCCATAGCAGTTGAGCACAACATGAGCCAACATCAATGTACTCAGCTTCGGCAGTGGAGAGTGAAATGCAGTTCTGCTTCTTTGAGGACCAGCAGACTAGTGGTCTTCCGAGGAAATGACATGTGCTAGAGGTTGACTTGTGATCCACACGGTCACCAGCATAGTGAGAATCAGAATATCCCACAAGATGAAGATTTGAGCCCTTGGGGTACCATAATCCTAGTGTTGGTGTGTGAGCTAAGTATCGAAGAATATGCTTCACAGCCTTATGGTGTGATTCCTTCGGTTTTGCTTGAAAACGTGCACACATGCAAACACTAAGCATTATATCTGGCCTAGATGCACACAAATACAATAAGGAGCAAATCATGGAGCGATATAATTGCTGATCAAATTCTTTACCATTTTCGTGAGTGCAGAGGTGGCCGTTGGTAGGCATTGGAGTCTTGGCACCTTTGCATTCATGCATGTCGAATTTCCTCAGAACATCCTTGAGGTATTTCTCCTATGATATGAAGATTCCATTGCGTTGTTGACGAATTTGAAGACCTAAGAAGAATTTCAGCTCCCCCATCATAGACATATGATATTCTTCACTCATCATGTAAGAAAAGTCATCACTGGAACGTTTGTCAGTACAACCAAATATGATGTTATCGACATATATCTGGCACACAAATAGTTCATTATCATAGGATTTAGTGAAAAGAGTCGGATCAAGTGAACCAGGTTTGAAGCCTTTCTTCATGAGGAATTCCCTCAATGTATCATACCACGCCCGAGGGGCTTGCTTGAGACCATAGAGCGCTTTTTTGAGTCTGAAGACTTTGTCTGGATTCTTTGGATCCTCAAAACCTGGGGGCTGAGCAACATATACTTCTTCCTCAAGCTTACCATTGAGGAATGCACTTTTTACATCCATTTGATATAAGATAATGTTATGATGATTTGCATAAGCAAGTAGTATTAGAATAGCTTCAAGTCTAGCAACAGGTGCAAAAGTTTCATCGAAATCTATTCCTTCAACCTCTGTGTAGCCTTGGGCTACAAGTCGTGCCTTATTCCTCACCACTTGACCGTCCTCATCTTGCTTGTTTCATAAAATCCACTTGGTGCCGATGATATTGTGCTTGCGAGGATCTGGTCGTTTGATGAGCTCCCATACGTCATTCAGCTTGAATTGAAGAAGTTCGTCTTGCATTGCTTGGATCCACTCCGGTTCCATGAAAGCCTCAGCAACTTTTGAAGGTTCTGTGATAGACACAAAGGAGAAATGCTCACAAAAGTTAACTAAGTGTGAAGCTTTTGAGCGAGTGAGAGGAATTGGCGTGTTGATGTCATTGAGGATTTTGTCAAGTTCCACTTCATTTGCAAACCTCGGATGAGCTGGTTGAGGATTTCATCTGGGCTGAGGAATTGGTTCTGGAGTAATTTCCTCAGGAGAATCTTCTTGATTTTCATCAGTGCTGGGAATGATTTCTTCATCAATTTCCTCAGTGGGAACAATGTCTTCAGTAGCTTTGAGCTTTATTGCTTCCTCAGGAGACAATTTATCTCGATCAGGAGGCAATTGCTCCCTTTGCGATCCATTAGTTTCATCGAACCGCACATCTACAGTCTCAACAACCTTGTTGTGATAGGTGTTGAAGACTCTGTAGGTGTGCGAGTCCTTTCCATAACCGAGCATAAAACCCTCATGTGCCTTAGGTGCAAACTTTGAGCTATGGTGAGGATCTCTAATCCAACATTTTGCACCGAAGAATTTGAAATAACTTACATTGGGTTTCTTGTCTTTGAGGAGTTCATATGAGGTTTTCTTGAGGAATTTGTGAAGATATACCCTATTGATGATATGTCATGTAGTGTTAATTGCTTCAGGCCAAAAGCGATGAGGAGTCTGATATTCTTCAAGCATGGTTCTTGCCATCTCAACCAGAGTCCTGTTCTTCCTTTCGATGACACCATTCTATTGAGGAGTATAAGGAGCATACAATTCGTGAGTAATACCAAGTTCATCAAGATAATTATCAAGACCAGTGTTTTTGAACTCTGTTCCATTATCACTCCTGATGTGTTTGATCTTGACGCCGAAGTTCGCCGAGGCCCTTGAAGAAAATCGTTTGAAGACTTCCTGCACTTCAGTTTTATACAAAATGATATGCACCCATGTGTATCTGGAATAATCATCAACTATGACAAAGCCATATAAAGATGCTGCATTTGTTAGTGTGGCATAATGAGTAGGTCCAAATAGATCCATGTGAAGCAATTCAAATGGACGAGTAGTGGTCATGATGGTCTTCGAGGGGTGCTTGGACCTGGTCATTTTCCCAGACTCACAAGCACCGCAGAGGTGGTCCTTGAGGAATTTGACTGATTCGATGCCGATGACATGCTTCTTCTTCGCGAGCGTGTGCAAATTCCTCATGCCCGCATGACCAAGTCTTCGATGCCACAGCCACCCTTCTGAGGTTTTTGCTAGTAAGCAAGTGGCTGGTTGAGGACCTGTAGAGAAATCAACAATGTACAAATCCCCTCTTCTAACACCTTCGAAGACTTTGGATCTGTCAGATTCCATGATGACAACACATCTATATCTTCCAAAGATAACAATCATATCAAGATCACAAAGCATTGAGACTGACATGAGGTTAAACCCAAGGGATTCAACAAGCATCACTTTGTCCATGTGCCTGTCCTTGGAAATAGTCACTTTGCCAAGTCCCAATACCTTGCTTTTACCTTTGTCAACATATGTGATTTGCTTCAGGGGTGATGGAGTTAGTGGCATATTCATCAGCAAGCTTTTGTCACCAGTCATGTGATGTGTGCAGCCACTATCAAGAACCCACTCAGTACTCTTGGGTTTGTCATCCTGCAGATGAATTAGTACAACTTACCATCTCATATGCTTCAGCTTTGAAGAATATGATATCAATTTCATCAGATAGGAATTTCATCATAAACAGAATTATAAGGACGTGTGAAATATTTCTATTTCATCAATATAAGCTTGCGTCCTATCAAGCATTTTTCTCAGGTCTCCAGCAAATTCTTCAGATGACGATTTTCATCTGGAGACCTGACCTGCACAAGTGATTAGTTCAATTTCTTCACCACCCACATCTAAAGGGGTGGTAAAGCATTCATCATCCTGCGAGCACCATATGAGAAAGGGGGCACTGAAGCTAATGCACTTCTCTTAATAGTAGGGGGGGTTAAAGTACTCAAATGAATATGCAGAGAACTCATTTGAGGATTTATGAACATAATGATTTGAAGAATAACGCTCATATTCATATTCCTTGTAATTTCCCTGCATGTTAGGAACATTAGCACGGGTACGAGCATAGTTTCGACCAGTTGAGAATTTTGATCCTCTTGAAGACTTTGGTCTTCCTGAGGAATTTGATCTGGGGTTCAAATTCTTCATAGGTGGTGTCATGAGGACATTCACCTGAAGATTTTCAAGGCAACTTTTGGGAACCCAGATCTTCCTCAGGGGAGATCCATTCCTACAGTTAGTTTCAACATATCATGCAAATACTTCACCAGATTGATTCTTGAACAATTTATAATTGGAGTCAAATGACTCATCTGAGGCACATGATAATTCACATGAAAAGCCTGTTAGATTGGATGGATCAAAAGGAGGCCCAGTAGCAGCAACCCATGAGGTTTTGGGATACTGCCTAGGTTTCCAATATGATCCATCAGCATTCAATTTCCTCTCAAAGGCAATCCCTTCTTTCCTCGGGTTCCTATTCAAGATCTGCTTTTTGAGCACATCACAAAGGGTTTGGTGTCTTTGAGACTTTTGTATATGCCTGTCACATACAATTCCTTCAGCCCTGCATTTTCATCACTGACATTTGTGGTTTCCTCAGGTGAGGAATTTGACACTACAGGAGCAGTTGAAGAATTTGTAGTAATAGAAGCATTTGATGATTCTGGTGAAGAATTAGCAGTTCCACGTTCGATGCATTTAAGACATGGAGGAATGAATTCAGCTTGAGCAGCACTGATCTGTTGAGCTAGTAATGAATCATTTTCCATACGAAGATCGTCATGAGAAATCCTCAGCTTCTCAAGATCAAGCTTCCTTTGAAGAAATTCACAGGAAAGTTTCTCATGATTAGCGAGGAGTGTAACATGATGATCTTGAAGATTATCAAATCTGGACTGAAGACTTTTCATATCTTCAGTGAGGATTTGGGTAAGATTCATTTCATCATTCAACAGATCATCACTTCTGTCTAGCAGTTTCTGAAGCTTTTCCAGGGCAGTTTGTTGTTTAGTGGCAATGATAGCAAGTTTACTGTAACTGGGTTTTTTATAATCATCAGGTTCACAGTCACTTGAATCAGAAGAGAAAGCATCATTCGGTACCTTTGAACCTTTTGCCATGAAGCAATAGGTTGGAGCGAAGTCATTAGCATAGTCATCAGTGTGGATGGTGTGATCATTTTCTTCAAGGTTGAAGATTGACTTGCTGACGGATGTGATTGCAAGTGCAAGGCTAGCCTGTCCATATTCTGAGTCTTCATTAGAACCCTCCTCTTCATCACATTCCTCAAATTCTGCCTCGGATTCCATTTCCTTGCCAATAAGTGCCCGAGCCTTTCTGAAACTAGTCTTCTTGTGCGAAGAGGACTTTGAAGATGAGGATTTTGAAGATTTCTTCTTTTTCTTCGAATCATCAGAACTTTCATCCTTGTATTTCTTCTTCTTTGATTCCTTTCCCCAACGAGGACAATCAACAATGTAGTGGCCTGTTATCTTGCATTCGTGGCAGGTTCTTTTCTTGTAGTCCTCAGATGAAGATTCTGATGTCCTCATATCTCTTCTTGAAGATTTACCAAACTGGCCACATCGTGTAAAGTTCTGGAATTTCCTCACGAGCATTGCAAGCTCCTGTCCAAATTCTTCAGGATCACCAATGCTACCATCCGAGTCTTCTTCTTCAGATGAGGAAATTGCTTTGGCCTTCAGTGCACGTGGTCTAGAATAGCTTGGTCCATATAGATCTCTCTTTTCTTCTTGTTGGAATTCATGAGTATTGAGTCTTTCGAGTATATCAGTTGGATCAAGCATCTTGTAGTCTGGTCTTTCTTGAATCATCAGAACTAAAGTATCAAATGAAGAATCCAAAGATCTTAGCAGTTTCTTCACAACTTCATGATCACTAATGTCTCGAGTTCCCAGTGCTTGCAGTTCATTCGATATGTCAGTGGGGCGATCAAAGGTATCTTGGCAGCTTTCATTGTCAAGCCTCTTGAAGCGATTGAAGAAATTGCGAAGAACATCAACACGAGAATCACGCTGGGTTGATACTCCTTCATTAACTTTGGACAACCTTTCCTAGATAAGTTTTGCTGAGCCCAAAGCACTCACTCTGCCAAACCGGCCCTTGCTCAGATGGCCACATATGATATTCTTCGCTTGGGAATCAAGTTGCTTGAATTTATTCAGATCAACGGCATAGACAGTAGCAGTGACGATAGGGACGCCATGTTCCACAATATACCAGAGATCGTTATCAATAGCTTGTAGATGCATCTACATCTTGGTCTTCCAGAAGGGAAAGTCCTTTCCTTCGAAAGTAGGACATCCTGCAGTAACCTTGATCATGCCTGCAGTCGACATAAGTAAAACTCCAGGTGGTTAAACCAAAATCACACAGAACAAGGGAGTACCTTGCTCTGATACCAATTGAAAGTGCGTTATATCGACTAGAGGGGGGGGGGGGGTGAATAGGAGATTTTTAGAATTTCATCACTGAGGAAATTCCTTTTGAGGAAATTCATCACTGATGACTAACTTGCAGCGGAAGCATCAAAGGATCAGGAGTGCAAAGTATCACTACATCAGTTTTTCAGGGTGAAGAATATGAAAAACAATTTGCACAGTACGCAGGCACGGAGAAAACAGATGAGGATTAACTCGCGTGAAGAATTTGGGGTTGAGGAATTTCAGAGAAAGTCTTCAACAAATTCTTCAAATAGTGGCTGTGAAAATCATCAACATACAGTCTGAGGATTGTAAAGAGTTGAAGAAATAGAACCTGTTTCACTGTGAAGACAGTGGTTGATGACCGAGTTCCAACTGCCGTGACAGTTGTACATCTGGTTTGGAGCGGCTTGGTATTGAAACCAAAAGACACACAGTCCCGGGACACACAGTCCCTACCGTATTCTCCTTGGGCTAAGAACACACAGTCCTCGGCCAACACTCGTGGTAAGTCTTCAGGGTAGACTTCCAAACCCTCACAAACTTGGTCACCTGACGATCCACAATTGACTGCTGGATTGCTCTAGACCATGATGCCTAACCGTCTGGAGGATGCATAGTCCTCAAAGGTAAAAGGCTTCAGTCCCACACAGGAACAACTTATTCAGTGATGCTCAATCACTTGGTTTTCGGTTTGTGGTTTGGTGTTTGGGTTATTTCCTCACTGATGAATTACTCTCGAAGACTCTGAGGAATTTGGATTGCTCTTATGACAAGTGTCAGTTTCCAATGGAGTAGCCAACCAGCTAATGGTGTGGGGGGCGGCTATTTATAGCCTGGGAGCATCCCAACATGATTTGACATTAATGCCCTGAAATAATATGATCGATGGTGTGGATAAGACCAATGATGTGGCGCGACTTGCGGTAACGGTCGGGACCCTCAACTGTGAGAGTCCTCATGTCTCTCATATTCCTCACTATAGGCTTTTGGTAGGACTAGCACAAATGCCCGTGTGTTGCAACGGGAGAGAACACCACTCCCTATGAATCATGGTTGGTCGAGTGGAGAAACTGTGTCGCGGGATAATGGTCGCTCTTGGGAGAAAAGATGAATCGTTTGTGGATCATGACTTGAGCTCACGACATGGGGTATCTTAATTATTGCTGATTTAGTATAACATTTGTATCGGAGGGAGTATCTTCTTTGTTAAATACAACTTCACCAAGCAAACGTCATTGACTCCATATGGAATCAAACTGCGTATGTCCGGGAATTTTAATGGGGGTGAATGGAATGGGGACTCTAGGAACATCAAAAATCAATTAGAGTCAAAAGAGTAGTGCGTTGATGGCATGTGCAAGCACAATATACTCAGTCTCATCCTTGTATGCAACAATCAAATGCATTAGTGTGACCACCTTCTGTTTACCAGCCATACAAAGGGCATATGTGTCATCAAGTACACCTATATTGATCAAACAGTAATGATGTGAGAATAGTTAAAGAGGGAAAGACTTACTTGATTGCCTATAAGTGCTCTAAACCCCAAGTATTGAAACTTAAATGGGAAGAGCATACATAATATTAGAAACAAACCTAAAAAAATATGGATGACATGGTCACATGGAGGAAAAAAATATCATCTGAAAGTTTATATTCCAAATCATTGATCTCTATCCATTCCGAAACACATCAAAGAGGACATGTATAAGATAACTACTACATACACCTATCTTATTTTTGCATTGGCCGATTCCTCAAAATCTTAGTATAGAGCTAGCAAGAAAATATTATACACACTATATAATAATCATGATTTCAAAAAATCTGAAAGTTGGTAAAACAAAAAATACAATTGTATCAGGAAATATCAGTAGTCAGTCATTGTACCTTTGATTGATCATGATACACATTACAATTAGATATACCATGCAAGTAATTTGAAATTCATCGTTTCGTTTATCCATAAGAAACAAACATTACTTCATCCGAATCATCTCCACCAGAAACATAAACAAAATCCATTGGATAACATGGGGTGCCATTAAAAATATTTGTAACGCCTCCTCTTAACATCAAACTGAACTTGTTGCATGGTAGTTGATTGGTAGATGCAGAGAAAGCAAGCTTGCTGCAGGGTGCCATTGAAGGAGATGCACACCAGTTGGTTCTGTTCCACTCCTCTTAACATCAAACTGAACTTGCTGCATGGTAGTTGATTGGTAGATGTAGAGAAAGCAAGCTTGCTGCAGGGTGCCATTGAAGGAGATGCACACCAGTTGGTTCTGTTCCGTTCCCTACAACACAGAGTCTGGTGATCTGTAGTAGAACATAGAAATCACTTTTTTCTAAAATCTAACATTGCAGAACAAGCCAAATTAGTGGGGCATATGTGATAAATCCAACAGCTGGAGTACACACGCTCGATGTAGCCATCGTCTTCCTCTCCCATCAATGTTCTCCACCCTCTGTACAGGGATTTCTCCAACACGCTCATAGGCACAACACCAAACAGGTGATGCTCGTGGTTCGCGCCTAGTAAAAGCAGAGGTGCACGGCTGGCCTGGTGGTGGGAAGATGCGTACAAGGATGGCTCAACAGTACCGTGGCGGGGGCACATCTGGCTGGCAGTGACCAGCGACGGATCCAAGCTGGGCGGAAGGAGAGGGCCATGGATTGGAGCGATCTTGGGTCATCGCTGATGCGCTGAAGACAAAGAGAAAAAGAGGGAAACTGAGTGGAAAGAGGAGGTAGGCGGGCCGAGGGGGCTCGCCGGTGTGGCCGTCGGCAGCGGCGGCCGGTTTTCGACGGGAGGCGCAGATTCGGTGGTCGGGCCGGGACATCTCTCGTGTGTGGCGGCGCAGAGGGGAGGTTGGGGGAGGAATACCCTAATGAATCGTTTTCACGGGGTGGGTGGACTGCAGGTTCAATTACCTAAAAGACAGTGGCTTTTTCAAAAACCGCAACGACGGAAACCCGCCGGAAGCAATAGCCTCTTTATTATTAGGTAAAGATTAGGCTTGGGTTGAGCATCATGAGGAAATTCATTCTGACGTGTTACTTTGACCCCCTTTAACAGTACGGTGTTCCTATGACTCAAAGATGAAGAAAATAAAACAGACAGAATAAATCTTCATGCTTCAAAATCTTCAGATTGATTTTCTTTAGGACACACCGAATTCCTCATCTTCAATTTCTTCATGAGGAATATCAATTTCATCGCAATTTCTTCGCGATTCAATTCTTCAGCTTCAGACCAATTTCTTCAGCCGAAGATATACATTTTTAGGGGTCGATATTCATCGAATATTTCAAACTCCTCAGTGACTTATAGATCATGTGTACACTCATGAACACATTAGATACTTAACCTATAAGTCTTCAAACCACCAAAATCACTAAGGGGCACTAGATGCACTTACAGGTTGTCGCCCAGCGATCGTCTCGAGTCTGGTCGCGCCAGGGGTCCTCGTGAGGTTGGACGCGCCAACGGTCTTCATGAGGCTGTTCTCGCCACCCGTGACGCGCGACCCGTCTAGGGCGCCCGCTGAAGTGCTAGGGACGGACCAGGCGGAGCTCTTGGCACTCGGAGGTATCATGGCCGCTGGTGCCATGGAAGATGCACGTTGGCCCCCCTCCTGACGGACGCTCTCCCCCTCGGCCGTACTTCGCCTGAGGCTCGGCTGCGAGCACTGCAGGAGCCTTGCCCTTCGCCTCCTTGGCCTTCTCTCTTCTGGTTCCGCCGCCTGAGGCCCGAGGAGTGACATGTGACCTTCTTCAACCCCGGCGCACTTGTTTGCTAGGCTGAACATCTCCAGTGCGGTGCTCATTTCATCACTCATGGCGAGCTCCTCCTTCATCTTGATGTCGGTGACTCCGTCGGAGAAGGCCGAGATGACGGCCTCGTCCGACGCCTTGGGGATCTTGAGGCGCATGACCGTGAAGCGTTGTATGAACTTGTGCAGGGTCTCCCCTCCTGCTGCTGGATGCGCCACAAGTTGTTCATGGTGGGGTCGCGGTCGCGAGTGCCCAGGAAATTGGCGACGAAGCGTTCGCATAGGCTATCCCAAGAGGTGATGGATGCCTTTGGGAGGTTGAGGAGCCAAGAGAGTGTGCCGCCCTTGAGCGCCATGGGGAACCAGCATGCCATGACCTTGTCACCTCCTCCTGCCGCCCTGATGCTCAGCGTGTAGAGTTGCAGGAACTCGGTCGGGTCCAGGGTGCCGTCATAGCGCGGGGGTAGGTCTGGCTTGACCTTGTAGGGCCACGCAGTTGGGTAGAGCTCATGGGCGATGGCGAGGCACCCCACCGGTCCACCGGGTGTAGCGCGCACGGGGGTGACCTGGTCCTGTTGCTCCAACGGGTCTGCTTCGGGCGGGGCGCGCTCGCGGTCCGGGACTTGCAGCACCGGGAGCGCATGCGCATGGTCGAGGAACCACCTGACAGCTCACTTCGTATCATGGCCTCACAAGGTCGGCCGCGGGGATGCGCTTCCTGCCTGGGCTCGGGACACACGTCACGCCGTGGTGGTGGGGGTGGCGCATCTTGCTCCTCGTCGTTTGCTTGGGACAGTTGGGGTCGGAACGAACAGGAGAGCGATGTGGAGTCGCCGGCGGCGGAGACGAGCTCCTCGATGCGCTGGAGCCAGTCGTTGTGGCGGTCAGGGGCGGGCTGGTAGCGGAGCAGCTCAATGGCCATGGCGAGCGCGCGCCGACCGTGTGGCATCTCCAGCCGGGCGTGCGAGGCCGACCCGGAAGCCCGGACGAGTGACGGAGTGGCGGTGTGGCCGTCGGGGTGCTCGGTAGCCGGCTGGGAGGAACCTTGTTGTTCTTGGGCGTTGGGGCCCGTGGAGGCATTCACTACGGGCGGTGGTGACCGGCACGCGCCGACGGGGCCTGCGGGCATCGTCTGACCGACCCGGGTGGCGCGACGTTCGTCACGAGCCTGGCGAGCGTAAGCCATTGGAGCGGCGAAGCTTGGTGAAGGCGGAGCTTGGAGGAAACCTTGACACACCCCCTACCTAGAGCGCCAAATATCGGATTTCGGGCTCCGCAAAACCCTAAGGATTCGAACTCAGGGGCGTGAGCAAAGATCTCTCACTAGGTCGCTACTCGCTGAGAATGGCAAGAAACTCACTTGATGGTGAGGAAGACACAGAACACGAAAGTTTATCCAGGTTCGGGCCACTGAGAAGCGCAATACCCTACTCCTGCTTTGGTAGATTGCCTCTCTTGGAGGTGGGTGGATGAACTAATACAGTGCTCGGGAGCCTCCGGAGCCTGGGTGGCTTTGTGTGGTGCTAGTGGTGAATGAGTCTCCCTCCTACAAAGTAACCTATCCTCTATATATAGTGGCGGCCCCGGTCCTCTTCCCTTATCGTTTCGGCGGGAAGGGATCCCACAACAACCAATTTTGAAGGGGAACAGGGGAACATGCTCCCCTGCCCAAAGGTGGTCTTCGCCTGCAAAGTGGCTGCCCGCGCAGCAGGGATGGGCCCGGGGATGACGTCTGTCCTGCTGGTGGGCAGCGACGGCCTTATTGCACCAGAAAGGAAACCTTTGGAAGATGCTTTGGGAACCCTCGTACATCCTTGCCCCCTTTGCACTAAAGGGGAAACTTCACCGCCCTCCTGTCCGATGCTCGCCCGTCGTTCCTCTGCGTCATCCTTGACACATGAGGCCGAGCCTCGCCGCGGAATATCCGCCGCTCCGGAGGGGTCCCGAGGAGGCCCCCCTACGGGTCTCAATGTTGTTCCTCCTCGTGAGGCTTGGCCCTTTGCGAGGGCCTTGTCTTGGGTGGTACCGGCCCCGTTGGTTTGCTCGATGAATGGGCCACCCTTGGGCCACAGGCAGGCAGGTCTGGGTACCCCCATTCCCAGAATGCTGAGAACTTTGAGTACCAATAAACTTGGCAAACACATTGCCAACCTTATACTTCCAAGGAGAATAGATATCATGAGTAATGATTGGGTTGGATAAATTACCTTTCATGCAAGAATAAGCAAAGTGACCCTTCTCAAGACATAAGTAGCAACATCTACCCTTTACTTTCTTCCCAATTGATTTCTCAACTTGAGGAGCATTGGCTTGGGTCTTCTTGGGAAGAGGCCTTTCTTGAACTTGTAGTTGAGTATGTGATTGAACTTGTGGATGCTTCCCTTGTTGCTTGTGACTATGGGGCTTCTTCTTTAATGGGCAAGATCTAACATGGTGCCCTTCAATTTTGCACTTGAAGCAAACAATCTTGGCCAAACTTTTGACTTGTTCTTGGCCCTTCTTCTTGACGCTTTTGGACTTATTCTTCTTGTTTGAGTTGTATCCAAGACCACCTTTGTCATTTGGGGATTTTTTCCCACACAACACATTGTTGAGTGTGGACATCCCTTCATGACTCTTTTCCAAGTCTTTCTTCAAATAAGTGACTTGGGCCTTGAGCTATTTGATTTCCTCTACATGGTTAGTATCAACACAAGTACTAGAGGAAGTATAAGCTTCATTGTTAGAGCAACAAGGCAAGGAAAGTAATTCATCACAAGATATAACAACATTATGAGTAGATGAATTACGAGGACTACCACATGGAAATATAGCATTTTGACTAGAAGTAGTGCTAATGTTCACATGTGGCTCACTTGATGTTACCTTGGTAGTAATAGCCTCATGAGCTAATTTTAGCACATTATGGGATACTAGAATATCATCATGAGAGCTTGTGAGCATTACATGACTTTCTTCCAATTTCCCATAATTGCTAGATAGCAACTCAAGTTGAGCCCTTAGCTCAACATTCTCCTTTAATCTGGATGCTTCACACAAAATAGAGTTAGAAGAACATGCATCATCATTAAAAACAAGAGGAGAAGGAAACTTGGCAAGCTCTTTGGCATATGAAGCTTCAAGTTGAGCATGAGACTCGGCGAGTTCAATGAGCGAACTCTTAATAGCCCTTGAGCCATTTTTGAGGCGCTCATAGTCCTTAAGGAGTTTAGCATGAGCAACTTCAAGCTTATCATTTTTAGTTATAAAATCATTAGCCACCTCGAGATCTCTATCATGGGATTCCTTTTTGTCGGTGTTCTGGGAATGGGGGTACCCAGATCTACCTGCGTGCGGCCTAGGGCAGGCCCACTTCATCAACCACAAACCAGCGGGCCCGACACCGCTCAAGACAAGGCCCCCGCGAGGGGCCAAGCCTTGCGAGGAGGAGCAGCATCAAGACCCGCAGGAGGGCCTCCTCTGGACCCTTCCAGATCGGCGGATATTCCGAGGCGAGGCTCGGCCTCACGAGTCAAGGATGACATAGGGGAAGGACAGGCGAGCAACAAACAACAGGACGATGCAGTTCCCACTTTAGGGCAAAGGGGGCAAGGGCGTACCATGGTTCCCAAGGCATCTTCCAAAGGTTTCCTTTCTGATGCAACAAGGCCATCGCCGCGTGCCAGGAGGACATGCGTCATCCCCGGGCCCGTCCCTATAGCACGGGAAACCACTTTGCAGGCGAAGACCACCTTTGGGCAGGGGATCATGTTCCCCTGTCCCCCTACAAAATTGGCCGCTATGGAATCCCTTCCCGCTGAAACGATAAGGGAAGAGGACTAGGGCCGCCACTATATATAGAGGATAGGTTTCTCTGTAGAGTGGGATCCATTTATTCACCCACTAGCATCACACATAGCCACCCAGCCTCCGGAGGAGCACGAGCACTGTACTAGTTCATTCACCAACCTCCACGAGAGGCAATCCACCAAAGCAGGAGTAGGGTATTACGCTTCCCAGCGGCCCGGACCTGGGCAATCTGCCATGTCTTGTGTCTTCCTCACCTTTGAGTGAGGTCTTTGCCTTGTCCATCGAGTAGCGAGTTAGGTGAACCGAAGCTGCCAAGTGTTCTCCGAGCGCGCCCCTGGTTACGAATCTTTAGGGTTTTGCGGAGCTCGAAATTTGACATTTGGATTGCTAGGTAGGGGTTGTGCGTCGGAGCCTCCATGCCAACAGCAAGATCCGGATCTCGACTCGGCAACTCCATGGCAAGTGCGACCGCTGTCAGCCGCCAGCCCTCGGCGGTGGGCGGCGCCCGCGCGAGCAGGGCCGCCCGTGCGGTCGCCTACATCCTTGGCGGTTCACATGCGCCACCTTTCGGCTGTCACGTCAAGCGTTTCCTGCAACGCGGGGGGCGGCTCATCCAAGGCACTCGGTCCAACTTCCCCACCGAGCAAATCGACTTCGACGTCGCCCACATCCACCTTCCATACAATGCAATACTCGACTACCCCGCCCTCACGCAGTTCATGGCGGCAACACACCCAGGCTATAACGTTGTCAAGATGCCTGGGAGCAGCGGCGTGCTCACCGCCGTGGGGGACATCAAGGATGCCTCACGGGTGCTCGAACTCTCCCACAAGGCCGCGGCCGTGGGACGTGCCAACCTCAGGGGCGTGGCACGCGCTGCAGAAGATCCCGGGGACGTCCCCGACTTCGCGCTCGTGAAGAAGAAGCAATTGTTCTCCCAGGACCGGGCGGAGACGAAGCAAGTACCTGTGGATGAAGGAAGCTCGGCTCCCACCTTCACCATCGATGCAAACCTCCCTCAAGACCAAGAGACAGCATTGGTGAGTCTCCTCAGGGCGAACAAGGACGCGTTTGCGTGGAGCACCTCCGACCTGGTGGGGTTCCCGAGGGATGTCATCGAGCACCACCTCATGGTGTGCCCGAATGCGCGCCTAGTGAAGCAGAAGGCAAGGAAGCAATCCCCGGAGAAGCAGGCGTTCATCGCTCAGGAGGTGCACAAACTGAAGGAGGCATGGGTCATTCGAGAGGTGTGATACCTGGAATGGGTGGTCAACCCGGTGGTTGTCCCGAAGAAGTGTGGGAAAGAGCGCATGTGCGTCGACTTCACGAACCTTAACAAGGCTTGCCCACAGGACCCATTCCTGCAATCACGCATCGATCAGATCGTGGACTCTACCACGGAGTGCGATCTCTTGTGTTTCCTGGATGCATTCTCGGGCTACAACCAGATCAAGATGGCGGTGGAGGACGTCGAGAAGACGGCCTTACTCTCTTCGTGTGGGGGTATACTGCTACGACTGCATGCCCTTCGGGCTGCGGAACGCCAGGACAACCTTCCAGCGACTGATGCATATCACCCTGAGACCGCAGCTCGGGAGGAACGCAGAGGCCTACGTCGACGACATCGTGATCAAGTCAAGACAGGCAAAAACCCTAGTGGAGGACCTGGAGGAGACCTTTGCCAGCCTTTGAGAGGTGAACCTGAAGCTCAACCCCGAGAAGTACGTCTTAGGGGTCCCATCGGGCAAACTGCTCGGTTTCCTGGTGTCACACCAGGGGATCGAGGCAAACCCAGTGAAGGTCAATGCCATAAACAAGATGAGCGTGCCCAGAACCCTCAAGGATATGCAGAAGTTGGCGGGGTGTGTTACCTCCTTGGGGCGTTTCATCTCCAAGCTCGGCGAGCGGGCCGTGCCTTTCTTCAAGATCATGAAAAGAAAGAGGCCCTCGAATGGACCCCGGAGGCCACCGCCGCCTTCGATGAAATCAAGCTATACCTCACGTGCCCGCCGGTCACGGTGGCACCTCGCCCTCGGGAGCCCTTGCTTTTGTACCTCGCTGCCACCCCCACTCCACCAGCGGTGCATTGGTGGCCGTAAGGGAGGAGCGAACCAGCAAGGGCGCTACTTCGGGGGCCCCGACGGGCCCCCACCCGTAGAGTCTGGGGGCTCGCACGACTCACGAGCTCCAATTCTCCCGCAGGCAGAGGGACCTGAGGCCCAAACTGCAGGATCGCGTCATGAGATGCCCAACCATCTTGAGGCCTCGGTCCTTCCTCCAGACGACGAGACGCCTCAACCTCCTGAAGCCGCCGAGGAGCATGACGCCCCGGGCGGACGCACCCTCATCGAGCACCCAGTGTACTTCGTCAGCACGGTACTGCGGGACGCGCGCTCGCTCTACCCCATGCAGTAGAAACTCCTTTTAGCGCTCGTTGCTGCCTCACGCAAGATGCGTCACTACTTTCAGGGACACCCGATCAAGGTCGTCTTTGCCTACGCCTTAGAGAAGATCCCACACAACCCAAACGTGGTGGGAAGGGTCGCCGAATGGAACATCGAGCCTCAGGCCTTCAACATCGAATTCAGCACAACCAGGGTCATCAAGGGAGAGGCCGTGGCTGACTTCGTGGCAGAGTGGACGGACGCACTGGACCGGGGGCTGGAAGGGAGCCAATCCCTTGCCCCCGGTGTGGAGGCACCCGAGGGATGGACCATGCACTTCGACGGAGCTTTCACGCGAAGAGGAGCAGGGGCTGGTGTCCTGATCACTTCCCCGATGGGAGACAAGCTCTGCTACGCCGTACAGCTCTGCTTCCAACATGGGAAGAAGGTCTCCAACATCATAGCAGAGTACGAGGGCCTCATTGTTGGCCTCAAGGCGGCGACGGCCTTGGGGGTCTGACGCCTCTCCGTGATGGGCGACTCCCAGCTTCTCGTCAACTTCTCCAACAAGGAGTACACCCCCATGGACGAGCACATGGAGGCATATCTGCAAGAGGTACGTAAGATTGAGAAACGTTTTCAGGGCCTGGAGCTGCAACACGTCCCGCGTGGCGAAAACAATGAGGCGGACGACATCACCAAAAGAGCTTCGCGTCGCGAGGCTCAAGAGCCAGGCATCTTCGAGGAGCGACTCTTCAAGCCTTCCGCGGCGCCATCACCTGAGGACCCGGCGCTGCGCGGAGAGAACCTCCCCACAGCACCGCCCTCGGGGGCTCCGGATTGCGGCCAGGCCTTGGGGACTCAACTGCTCCTGGCCCTGGAGGCTCAGGATAGTGATTGGATGCAGGAACTTGGGCGTACCTGCTCCACGACACGTTGCTGGAGAAGGAGGAAGACGCGGAGCGCGTAGCACGACAAGCCTCAACTTACTGCATACGAGACGACGCCCTGTACCGCAGGCGACCGAATGACGTCGCGCTGCGGTGCATTTCCAGGGAGCAGGGGCATGAACTACCGACCTACATCCACGGAGGGGACTACGGGCATCACTCCTCTTCGTGCTTGATCGCATGTAAGGCATTTAGGTCAGGCTTCTACTGGCCTACAACATTGGACGACGCCACCGAGATGGTTCGGTATTGCGAGGCCTGCCATTTCCACGCCAAGCAGATTCACCAGCCCGTGTAGGGCCTCCAGACCATTCCGCTTTCCTGGCCCTTCGCAGTCTGGGGACTGGACATACTGGGGCCCTTCCCACGGGCGACAGGCGACTTCCGCTACCTCTACGTCGCCATCGACAAATTCACCAAGTGGACGGAGGTGGAGCCCGTGCGCACCATCCCCGCCGAATCGGCCGTCAAATTCATCAAGGGCCTCGTGAGCCGCTTCGCCGTCCCCAACCGCATCATCATCGACAATGGTTCGTAGTTCACCAGTCAACTCTTCAAGGTTTACTGTGCTAACTTGGGAATGCAGATATGCTACGCATTGGTGGCCCACCCGCGAAGCAATGGCCAGGTGGAGCGCGCCAACGCAGAGGTCCTGCAAGGCCTCAAGGTGAGGAGCTTCAAAACGAAGCTCAAAGCTTGTGGCCGGGGCTGGGTCAACGAGCTCCCGTCGGTGTTGTGGTCCATCCGCACCACCGCGACTAAGCCCACCGACGAAACCCCGTTCTTCCTCATCTACGGAGATGAGGTGGTCCTTCCCCACGAGATCAAGCACTGATCACCGCGGGTCAGGGTGTTCGATGAGGAGCGTGAGGAGGCTGTGCGGGGGACGGACCTCGTGCTTGGAGAGGAGGTGCGCCGCCGGGCCTCACTCCGAGCCGCGAGGTACCAACAGGCCTTGCGGCGCTATCACTGCCGCAACGTCCACTCCAGGACCCTTGAAGTCGGCGACCTTGTCCTAAGGCGGGTTCAATCCAGGGAGGGCTTGCATAAGCTCGCGCCCATGTGGGAGGGCCCATTCAGGGTCGCCCATGTCTCCAAGCCTCGCGTCGTGCGCGTGGAGACTCAGGACGGAGTTCCCATCCAGAACGCCTAGAACATCCAGCATCTCCGGATGTTCTACCCGTAACACCTCTGCATCGACTCTGCACCCACTCTGCATCGTCCTTCAATTCTTCCGGAACCTACTTCATCTCGTGACATGCTCACGTAATAACAAGCTGATGCTGTATACACCCAGGGCCCCTCGAGGACGCGAAAGGGGTCCATCCCATGCCTAGTGGAAGCCCTACACTCCGCGCTGGGGAGGAAATGGAGGCGATCAACACAGTCCACTGATGACTTCCGTTATCAGGCGCCTATGCTGTCGTGGGAATAAACCTGACAATAGAGGTGTAGGGTATGGATGGAGAGGGCAGAGTCCTAGCTACGACAAGATTGTATGCAAGATGTATGAGTTCAGGCCCCTCTCTTGGAGGTAATAGCCCTACGTCTCAGGTGCTCAGGAGCTCTTGCGGAGTGGTTTTTGTGCAATACAGTGGGTGCAAACCCTAGTGCGAGAGGGGAGGGGTGGCTTATATAGAGTGCGTCACCTCTCATCAATACCTCAGCATCTAAGGGCTCGATCAATATAAGTTAAAGATATACGTTACTGATAACTCAAGTGGGTAATAAATGCTACTAAAGACCATTGGTTGAACGTGTGTCCGTTGACAATCGTGGGTGACTTCTCATCTTCAGTACCGACTGGAATCTTTCCGAGTGCCTTTGGGTTATCGAGTGAATGTAAATTTAATCCAAGTGGCTTCGTACCGAGTGACTTTTAAATACCATCTTCATCCAGTCGGAGTCTTCTATCTGGCCTTTGTCCTAATAATGAGGTGCCCTTGGGTAGGACATATAGGTCAGGCCTATGACCCTACCCTAGGTACATATCCCCATCGTTAGCCCCCGAATGGATCGGGGTTCGAGTGAGGAAGGGGTTGACATGAGTTCTTGCCGAGTCACTCAGATCTTGGTCCTTTTCCTGAGATTGACAAAACTTCGGGTCGACTGAAATCTTCGTCATTCGCCTTGATCGATTCTGTTCTGAAGTTTGCCCGAGTGGTTTCGGATGCTTGGGCTTATTCCGAGTGACTACGGGTATCTTTTGATATGACTGATCAGTGCGGTAGGTCCGGATTTTCTGGGATTCAGAATTTCGGTTTCCGCGCGCCTCGCGGTGATGACGCAAGTGTCAGGCAAGTTGAGCAACGATGCCTCGATTATTGCACCGTCATCATCGCCATGCGTCACGTCTCCACTAAAATCGGGATACGTTGAGATCTGGAGGTCCCACCAGTCGGTGACTCAGTCGGTTGCTTATATAATTGTAACCAGGTCTAGGGTTACGGTTGCACCTTGATCTTCAACTCCATCATCTCCCTCCCAACACCGTTGCATATATCTCTGCGTTCATCACCTTGTGGGAGTGCTTCTTGGGCTGCCCCCCCTCATTGGGGTTTGTTCAAGAAGATATTTACTGCCTGGTCTCACACGGTGAAAAAAGTGAACCCTAGGGACACCCGGACCAATGTTATCCAGTTGTGCGGTGGCCTTGGAATTCAGAAGAGGAATAGGAGTACCTATCCTCCGATGATTCTCCCTGAATCGGTTAGGAACTAGCAGGCATCATGGTTCTACTGCAATGATATTGCGTCCCCAAACATGTCGACTGGCCTTCCTCCCTTTACCTTAGATCATCCGACTGCCCCTAGGATATTGACTGTATTCGAGGATGAAAAGGCAGAAGTGGATATGTTAGCGGGGGAAGTGATCAACTTGGTCAGAAATGGGCTGACTGGTTTGGATCTGCTGGAAACATTTCTCAGTCAATGCATCCAGCCTCTTCAAGCAAGGGACCATGCCATGTGGCATTACACTGGTTCCGAAGACTCCACTCGGTCGCACCCAGAGGAAGTCGACGAGGAGACGGTAAGCAAGTGGATCAGAAGCATCACATGTCCTTGCGACAATCCCATGGGATATATACAGGTTGCACCCTATTCTGCCGAGAATAAGCCGTGAAAACTGGTATGTTGCCTCTTTTCTGATTGTATTTATGTCTTTGTCGAGTGACTTTATATTCGTACGACTGACTTTGTTACCTTTGAACTTTGCAGGAATGGACCAACCTGCACTCTCTTGTGCCCAACGGGGATCAGTTCGACCTTGGAGGAGAAAGTGAAGGTGGGAGTGCTGATAGTGAATATGTAGATGACAACAAAGAGAGCGAAGACGCTTCAGAAGACAGTGAGGAAGAAGAACAATCTCCTCCACGCCGAGAACCACGAACCAAGAAACGCCACGACCCATCACTGCACCAAGTAAAATAGTCGCCTCTAGCAGGAGAAGCATGAAACGGGACCGAGTCGTCGCGCCTGACTCTGCGGAGAAGACCGCAAAACAGCCGAAGCCTGATACGCCAAAACTCCGGATGGCTTTACTGCGAATAAGAATCGCCGTGCCGGTTACCTCAGTGTAAGTGCTTGTATTTTTATCTTGCCATGATGTCTTTTCAAACTTCTATTGAGTGAGTGCAATTCATATGTCAGTGCTGCAACCTCGGTGTCGACACCTGTCGAGATGGGAGAGGACCGTATGGACTTGGACGCAGTGGATCAGCCCGCGCCCCGACCAGGTATGATCAACCATAGCCTCACTCCATTTCATATATAAGATCAACGCTAATTTGGCCATCACCATTTTAGCTTCGGGTGTCATTTTCTTGGATGACGATCCAAATCCTCAACATACATCTATGGAACATACTCCTGCTGAGCCAGTTACGACTGCATTGGGGATGCATGTGACGCCTGCGTCGACTGCTCCTCCAGTCGGTTCGGGTGCTATGGCGACGGCCCCTCCGAATGGATCAACTGTTGTGACGAATGTGCTGAGTGCTCCTAAGGTAACCCAAGCTACCCATGTCGTGATGCCCACTTCTTCATCAGTTGCATTCCCTATGCATCGCGTCCCAGAGGACCAAACTGGCGCCGCCAAAGAGGCGATGATCCAGGCCAATATGATAATGCAATGTACATAAGAGGTGTTCGAGGCCAGCAAACTGGCGTATGGCGCCATCTCGGCACTTGAAGCAAACATCCGAGTAAGTTGCACCGTAAGTTATTTTCCGATTGAGTCTCGTTTGTCAATCCGATTGGGATGTTGTCGATCTTGTCAATCTTGATTTATTACTTTACACCCACTGGGGGTTTTCCATGTAGTAGATTGTCGTTACTCCAGTGGGGGCACGTTTAGTGAACCCACTGGGTGTAGTCCCCGAGACTGCCGTTGAATGCTTGCATCATTAGTAGTCTAAAGTTTAAGATGTATACTCTTTTTGTCACTCAGCCATGTCGGACCTAGTCGAGTGTTTTTGTCTCCAGTGGGGGCACTCTCAGTGCATCCACTGGGTGTAGTCCCCGAGACCGTTGTCGAGTGCTTGCCTTGGCAATGATCTTATTGAGAATTAGCAAATGTAGGACTCAGGCAAACTGGTCTAGCCGAGTAAGTTTGTATCCAGTGGGGGCACACTAAGTGCACCCACCGGGTGTAGTCCCCGAGACTAGCGTCGAACATTTATGAAGGGCAGTAGTCTGAAGAACTTGGGTGGGTGCGGCGGGCCGCTAATGTCGAATGATTTTTATTTTTCCGCTCGGGAGTAGAAAAATAATTGTGTCGAATGACTTGTATTTCTCCACTTGGAAGTAGAAAAATACTTGTGTCGAATGAAATTGACTTTTCCACTCGGATGTTTTTTCAGAAGGCTTGCGAAATTGGGTCGCAATACACCCAGATGGAATGTGAGAAGAACAAACTGAAGCTGGAGTGTGATGCGATGAAAAAGGTATTGGAGGACAAGGATCTAGTCCTTGCCAAGCTGAAGGAGAAGCCCGAAGCTGATGAACTGAAGCTTGCGGACTTTAATAAGTTGATGGCAGCAAATGAAAAGATGAAGAAAGAAAGAGATGAATGGGTGAAGAGGCTTAACTCCATGGCAAAAGGGGAAATGCCCTAGAAAGTTTTGTAAAAGATTTCCTCGCGAAGATGCTTGATTCTCTCATTGGTATGTTCTCTTTGCCGAGTGGGTCTTAGCCTTTTTTGTCGACTGACATGCAGCTGATATTTAATTTTTCTTCTTGTACAGAATTCTGTCCTGATTTCGAAAAAGAGACCTTCGAGGTGGAGCCATACTTGGATCCCATCAAGTTTCCTGTTCCCGATGAGTTGGCCGTGAGCATGTATCGCCTCAACTGCCGCCTCGTGAAAGTCCAAGGATACTTCACTTGACTGTGAGCTGCTGCGGGAAGAATCAACAAAGAGCTATGGCCTGAAGACACAATCCTCGTTGATCTGGATGCTGTGATGGAGCGCCTGGGTCGGGTTCCTGAGAGAGTCCAAGCATGGAAGAAATCAGCCGCTTGGTGTGGGGCTGATGTTACTCTTTCTCTCGTCAGGGTCCACTATAAGGAGGCGAGGGAGGAAAAACTGAAGATGCTCTAGGTAGCAAATACCAAGAAGCTCCATTTCAAAGATTTTATGGAGACTTTCATCAGTGCTGCCACTCACATCGCTGATGGAATCGATTTCGATACCTTTGTTGAGCCAGCATGTCCCAGAGGTCCTTTAAGAGAAAAACTACAGTTATTCTCAAAAACTTTAAATTTTCCTCTGTATGCTGAGTGGTCGATGTATCGCTTAAACTTCGTTCGAGTGCTGATCCTGAGTATTTTATGGCTACACGAATAACTGTGATCCATGTTGAGCTCTTCTGAATTTATCTGCGTTTGATATTTGCCAGATTTGCTGAATTTCCTTCGAGTGAATTCATTGTTATTCATTCGGAACAAAGTTATTTACTTAGGCGAATCATGTCCAGCTATGCCCCCGAGTGTAAGAATTTCTCTTCACTCAGAGTACGTTTCATACTTAGGCAAAGACTGGTTCGCAGCTAAGCGTCCGAGTGGATGGTTTTTATCTACCCGGAAAAGTTTGTTAACTTAGGCGAATCTTGTTCATAGCTAAGCCCCCGAGTGTGAGTGTCCCTCTCCACTCGGAGTACGTTTTGCACTTAGGCGAAGACTGGTTCGCAGCTAAGCGTCCGAATGGATATTTTTTATCCACTCGGAAGAGTTTGTTAACTTAGGCGAATCTCGTTCGCAGCTAAGCCCCCGAGTGTGAGGATCGCTCTCCACTCGGAGTACGTTTACACTTAGGCGAAGACTAGTTCACAGCTAAGCATCCGAGTGGATAATTTTTATCCACTCGGAAGAGTTTGTTAACTTAGGAGAATCTTGTTCGCAGCTAAGCCCACGAGTGTGAGGATCGCTCTCCACTCGGAGTACGTTTACACTTAGGCGAAGACTGGTTCGCAACTAAGCGTCCGAGTGGATAATTTTTATCCGCTCGAAAGAGTTTGTTAACTTAGGCGAATCTTGTTCGCTGCTAAGCCCCCGAGTGTGAGGATAACTCTCCACTCGGAGTACGTTTACACTTAGGCGAAGAATGGTTCACAACTAACCGTTTCAGTGGATAATTTTTATCCACTCGGAAGGGTTTGTTAACTTAGGTGAATCTTGTTCGCAGCTAAGCCCGGGAGCGTGAGGGTTGCTCTCCACTCGGAGTATGTTTAGTACTTAGGTGAAGACTGTTTCGCAGCTAAGCTTCCGAGTGAATTGTTTTTATCCACTCGGAAAAGTTTGCTAACTTAGGCGAATCTTGTTCATAGCTAAGCCCCCGAGTGTGAGGATCGCTCTCCAGTCGGAGTACGTTTACACTTATGCGAAAACTGGTTCGCAGCGAAGCATCCGAGTGGATAATTTTATCCACTCGGAAGAGTTTGTTAACTTAGGTGAATCTTGTTCGCAGCTAAGCCCCGAGTGTGAGGATCGCTCTCCACTCGGAGTACGTTTACACTTAGGCGAAGACTGGTTCACAGCTAAGCGTCCGAGTGGATAACTTTCATCCACTTGGAAGTGTTTGTTAACTTAGGCGAATCTTGTTCGCAGCTAAGCCCCCGAGTGTGAGGATCGCTCTCCACTCGGAGTACATTTTTTGGGTGCGTAGCAACTCGATCGGAATCGACTAAAACTGAGGAAGTTATGACATGGACAAGCAACTTTATTCAGCAAACTTTGTCTGTTACATGGAATAAACCGGTAATCAAGCATAAAAACGCTTCAGTAGATCCTCATTCCATGCACGCGGTTCGTCTGTCCTCTTGTGAAGATTGTAGTGTCGGTAAGCTCCATTGTTTAACACATTTATAATGATGAAGGGTCCTTCCCAAGCAGGAGCTAACTTATGAGGCCGTTGCTGATCCACTCGGAGCACTAGATCTCCCTCATGGAATGCCCGAGTCCTTACATGCCTTGAATGAAAACGCCGCAAGTCCTGTTGATAAACCGTGGATCGAACCAAAGCCATCTCGCGTTCCTCCTCCAGAAGATCTACTCCATCTTGACATGCTTGCTCGGCTTCAGCTTCTGAATATAAATCCACTCAGGGGGAACTGTGAATCAAGTCACTCGGTAGAACAGCTTTGCCTCCATACACCAAGAAAAAAGGAGTTCGCCCTGTCTACCGGTTCAATGTTGTCCTCAAACCCCAGGGGACAAAGGGTAGCTCAGTCACCGAAGCACCTGCGGCATACTCAAGGTCTCGCATGAGTAGATGCTTTAATCCTTGCACGATCAAACCATTTTCTCGTTCTGCTTGACCGTTGGTTTGCGGATGAGCAACTGATGCATAATCCACTCTGGTCCCTTGGTTGGTGCAGAAACGTGTGAATTCGCCTGAGTCGAAGATCGACCCATTGTCTGTGATGATGCTATGCAGGATTCCATACCGGAATGTAATTTCCCTCACAAACTTGATGGATGTGCGGGCATCCAGCTTCTTGATTGGCTTGGCTTCAATCCATTTGGTGAACTTGTCGACTGCGATGAGTAGTGTCTCTTTGCTGTGCGGAGCAGCAAGCACTGGCTGGGTGGAAAGCAGAGCTTTGAGCTCCACAAACGCTGCTTCGGCATCATCATTCCACTCGAATACATCCAACTTCTTCATCAATCGGTACAAAGGCGGTGCCTTCTCACCGAGACGAGATATAAATCGACTCAATGCTGCCAGACATACTCTAAGTTTCTGCACATCATGCACTCGCACAGGGCTCTGCATTCTGACGATGGCGCCAATCTTCTCAGGGTTAACGTCGATCCCTCATTCGGAAATGAGAAAACCGAGTAACTTTCCCCCAGGAACGCCAAAAGCGCACTTAGCTGGATTGAGCTTGATGTCATATTTTCTTAGATTGGCAAATGCTTCTACCAAGTCAGTCAGTAGGTCGGAACCTTTGCGCGACTTGACGACAATATCATCCATGTACGCTTCAATATTTCGACCAATCTGGTTGAGCAAACACTTCTGGATCATGCGCATGAAGGTTGCACCAGCATTCTTCAGACCGAAAAGCATAGTGATGTAACAGTAACACCTGAAAGGGGTGATGAAGGCTGTTTTTATTTCATCTGGACCAAACAGACGGATCTGATGGTAACTAGAGTAAGCATCCAAAAAAGACAAATGCTCGCATCCTGCAGTTGAATCAACATTCTGATCAATGTGAGGGAGCGGAAAGTGGTCCTTCGGACAGACCTTATTAACGTTTTTGAAGTCGATACACATGCGAAGTGAATTATCCTTCTTGGGAACCATGACAACATTCGAGAGCCACTCGGAGTGGTAAATCTCCTGGTTGAATTTGGCTTCCAAGAGCTTCGCTACCTCCTTGCCGATTGCCTTGCTCTTCTCTGACGCAGATCGTCGCAGGCGCTCTCTGACTGGCTTCGCCTTCAGATCTACTCGCAAATGGTGCTCAACCAGCTCCGTGGGTACACCCGGCATGTCAGCAGGCTTTTATGCGAAGATGTCCGAGTTCTCAGAGAGGAACTGGGTGAGCTCGGCTTCCTATTTGCTGTCGAGTGTCATTGATATGTTGGTTGGAGTTGCATTGAGATCAGTCGGATGAACGTTCACTGGCTTGACCTCTCCTGCCGACTGAAAAGCAGACTCAGAAGCTGGCTTCTTAGCCCGCATTAGGTCAGCTGGGTCGGATGTCTTCCGATACTCTTCCAATTCTACCACGGCCATCTGTTGGTTTGCAATTTTTGACCCTTGCTGCAAACATTCTTCGGCCCTCTGCCAATTGCCGAAAATAGTGATTACACCTTTAGGGCCTGGCATCTTCATCTTCAAGTACACATAACATGGTCTTGCCATGAAACGTCCATAAGCAGGATGGCCCAGAATAGCATGATATGCACTCTGGAAGTCCATCACCTCAAATGTTAGTTCTCTTTGTGAAAAAATTGGTTGGAGCCAAAAATAACATCCAGTACGATCTGACCGAGTGACTTGGCCTTTTTCCCTGGGATTACTACATGAAAGGACAAGGAACTCTCGCTGAGTCGGGACATCGGAATGCCCAGCCCCTTGAGAGTTTCTGCATATAAGATATTGAGCCCACTCCCTCCATCCATCGACACTTGGCGGAGCCGAACACCTTTGACAACTGGGTCGACAACCAGAGCCTGGCGATCTGGAGTCAGAACAACAACTGGATGGTCCGACTGATCAAACATGATGGGAGTTTGTGACCATTTCAGGTACATTGGGGTTGTTGGTACTGCCATGTTGACCTCCCTGTTTATGACTTACAATCGACTTTTTCTTTCTATGTCAGCAAAAATCATCAGGGTTGTATTGACCTTGGGGAAATCTTCCTTGTCCTCAGTATCCTCTCCTTCTTCAGGATCTTTTCCACTCGACTCACCCTTGAACTCCTGGAGCAACAATCGACACTGCCGGGTAGAATGCTTTGGCAAGATCAAGTTGCCTTCATCATCTTTCTTCGTGTGAAAAACACACGACTGATCAAAAACATCTGGCTGCATCTTGGATTTCTTTGGAGGAAATGGTGCCTTGTCCTTTCCCTTAAATTTTTATGCCGCTAGGGCGGCCGCTTCTGTTGGGATTGCAGTTTCAACCTTTTGCGTCTGCTTCTGATTGGAATTTGCATCAGTATTGTCGACTGCTTTTCCCTTGCCGTTACAGAGGCGGTCTTCTTCTTCTCCGTTTGCATAACGGGTGGCTATCTCCATCATTTTACTGATTGACATGTCGCTTAAGTGACCAAACTTCAGATACAACTCTCGATACCTGACACCTACCTTGAAGGCGCAGACTGCTTGGTGCTCGGTAACATTCTCCACCGTGGGGTGAAGGGTGGTCCAACGTTGAATGTAATCACACAAAGACTCACTCGACTTCTGTACACAGTGTTGTAGCTCAGAAAGGCCAGCAGGATGCTTGCACATGCCCTTGAAGGTCTTGATGAACACTCGGGCTAGATCTGCACAACAATATATACTTGAAGGAGCCAATTGATTCAACCATGCACGAGCTGAGCCATCCAGCATCATGGGAAAATGCTTCATTGCAACATTGTCGTTGCCGCCACCAATCTGAACTGCAACTCGGTAATCATCTAACCAAGTCTCAGGCTTGGACTCGCATGTGAACTTACTGACTCCAGTCACCAACCTGAAGTTAGGAGGGATATCAGCAGAGCGGATTGCTCTACTGAAACACTCGGGACTAGAGAATGCGGTTCCACTTCCACTCGGTTGATCTTTGTAAAGACCTTCCCGGTGAGCTCTGCCTCTGTCAATCCTTCTCTGCGCAAGAACATCTCTTGCATCAAACCCGGGGTTCCGCTCATCACCGATCGAGCGCCGGTCACCATAGTGTCGTGGCACATACGAGTCGCTCCTCGGAGGAGAATGCACTCGAAGGCGGTCATCACGGTGATGACGAGGGGGGAGCTGATTCCGACCCTGGTCTCTGTGTTGATACTCTCGGTGACCTCTGTCTCTGTGATGCTGGGGTGAACCTGGACTATATACTGACTGGACTGTCTCTGCCCTTAGCGAATTGCTATGCAATCTATTGATCGACTATGAAACAACCGAATTCTGCTGCTGTGCTGCTTGAAGCAAAGGGCAGTTCTGTTCTAGACCTCTGCCTGTCTCTGAATCTGAAGGCTGGATTGAATCTGCTATTTTGGCCGCGGCTGCAACATTAAGTACCGGAGTACGATATACCTCAGTATTGGCGTGATGGTTGCCTGAGAAGAGTTGCCGCTGACGCCGACTGGAAGTTTGATTACGGTGTCGACTGCGTCCAGAAGACAGTTCACCAACTTCGTGCTCGCCGCGACCAAACCCGAGTGGTCTCTCCTCGGATCCCGCCATGAAGACCTATGCTGCTGGGTTGCAGCTCTCACACTCAGAAGGAACGTCAGACTAGACTAACACCAAGTGGATCGGGCTCTGCAGGGGTATAGCAGGCTCGATGGCTGCAACCTGAAGGGTCGACGGAGACAACGCCTGACGAGCCACCGCGTGCTTCAGCTACCGCTGGAGTCGGGAGCGACCGGATCGCTTGCGGTGACGTACAACAGAGTGAAGAGCCGACAACGGGGTCGACGGCTGCAAAAGGAGAACGCCGAAAGAGTTTGCACGGAAGTGCGTCCCTCCACGGACTGGAAGCATCTCGACGTCGAGTGGCGCTTCTGGGAGCCATGCCGATTCGTCGGCAATGAAGATGAGGGCGCCGAAATGGATCTCACCGCCCATGAACGAATTGTCGCCGGAAGACACGATGAAGAGTGAAAAATGCAAACTTGCCGGAAGTCGCTTAGACGCCTGCCCCACGGTGGGCACCAACTGTCGTGGGAATAAACCTGACAGTAGAGGTGTAGGGTACGAATGGAGAGGGCAGAGTCCTAGCTACAACAAGACTGTACGCAAGATATATGAGTTCAGGCCCCTCTCTTGGAGGTAATAGTCCTACGTCTCAGGTGCTCAGGAGCTCTTGCAGAGTGGTTTTTGTGTAATACAGGGGGTGCGAACCCTTGTGCCAGAGGGGAGGGGTGGCTTATATAGAGTGCGCCACCTCTCATCAATACCTCAACATCTAAGGGCTCGATCAATATGAGTTAAAGATATACGTTACTGATAACGTAAGTGGGTAATAAATGCTACTAAATACCATTGGTTGAACGTGTGTCCGTTGACAGTCGTGGGTGACTTCTGATCTTCAGTACCGACTGGATCTTTCCGAGTGCCTTTGGGTTGTCGAGTGGATGTAAATTTAATCCGAGTGGCTTCGTACCGAGTGACTTTTAAATACCATCTTCATCCAGTCGGAGTCTTCTATCTGGCCTTTGTCCTAATAATGAGGTGCCCTTGGGTAGGACATATAGGTCAGGCATATTACCCTACCCTAGGTACATATCCCCATCATATGCCTCGGGGGTAGGGACACTCACGAGGCCAAAGCGTCCTCGCGACCTCCCATGTATACCCCCACCGTGACACTCTCACATAACAACGAGCCGATGCTGTATACGTCCAGCCCCCTAGTATGCGTAAGGGGTCCATCCCACGCCTAGTGGAAGCCATATGCTCCGCACTGGGGGGAGACGGAGGCGGTGAATAGATTAGGCGCCGGGCGCGGCTTTAATTTGCTTTTTCTGGCTTGGATTTGTCGATGTTTACGAAATCAAACTCGGGGCCTTTCCAAATAAAGTCTTTATGAAAACCTGTTTTCTTGGTCGTTCTTCAAGCACGCTTTCTTCCTCTGAGTCGAGCATAGTTCAAACCATTTTATCGATATGAGTGTTCTATATCAGATAAATTTTACATTAGCTATTTCCCATTTAAATTCGGTACTAATACTAATATAGTTTCTAACTGTAGTGGTTGGTGTTTTGATTTTTTTTGTAAAGGGTCTGGGCTCCCATCCACGCACGAATACCCTCATTTAAAAGAATATTTTTGGTGTAGAAAGTCTCAAATTCAGGATCTTCTGCTGCGCCTGTCCCCACCCGCTCGTACACCGCGAACGGGGGCTAGGGGCACGATGCCGGCACCTCGTCAAGGCCTTGGCGCCCGGACCCTCGCGTGGTACTCATGGGCGAGTTGGCAGACTCATGCCATGTGATACTCGCTCAAGAGTCCCATTCACGGCTCGGCGCACCATCCTGGAGAGGGAACAAAATTTGGTCTTTTCTTACAACAGTTATTTCTCTTGGGACAATTTGGGCCCCTAAGGGGTCTCCTAAGCATCGCTCCTCAGGAGCCTTACCGGTCACAAAGCCACTTGGCACCCTGGTGTTACGGCCTTGCCCCGGGAGGAACAACCTTGGTAATGGGTCGCGCCTCACGATGGTAGGGAAATGTGCGGGATTGGGACCTACCGCCGCAGAGCTTCCTGAATGCAGACTAGGGATCTCCAGAAACCTGACCCTTCAAACGCAGAAAGCAGAATCCACGAGGGCCTATTGGACGTCTAAGGGGGCTCCTGAGCATCGCGCCTCAGGAGCCTTACCGGTCACAAAGCCACTTGGCACTCGAGTGCGAAGGCCTTGCCTCGTGAGGGACGACCTTGATGGGTCGTGCCTCATGGCCGGGAAATGTGCGGGACTGGGACCTGTCGATGTAGAGCCGCTTGAATGTCTAAGGGGGCTCCTGAGCATCGTGCCTTAGGAACCTTATCAGTTGCAAAGCCACTTGGCCTCCCTGGTGCCGTCCAGGCACATTCGGTCGGTATGAGGGGTGTTAGGGCCTTGCCCCATGAGGAACGAACTTGGTAACCGATCGCGCCTCACGACGGCAGGGAAATGTGTGAGACTGGGGCCTGCTGACATAGAGCATCGACCCACTTCACCCGCAACGAGGAGAAGCCAACCAAGCAACAAATCCCTCGAACACCGTAACCACACCTCACAACCAAAGAGGTCCATCGCAAGCACGCCGAGCTAAGTATCCAAACTGACTAGATGGAACAGTACTAACGAAAGGGACAGTCACCCAAATCCATTACATGCCCGAAGGGCCTATCCTTGTTTTCATAGACGCAAGATCATGAGTAAGGAGGAGACATCTAGTGATGGAGACCCCGGAGGAGGGCCACCGCCGCAGATGTCCGGCACCTGCGCGCCGGCGCTCAGTCCGTGTCCTCCTCCTCCTTCATAGGTGCCACAGGAGAAGACGAGCGGCGCCGCGCTTGGGGGCTCCCCACCGTGGGTCGGGCGCGGCGGCGAGGCGGCTCGTCGTAGCTGTTGTCTCTGCTTCCGCTCGGGCTTCCTCCGGAGGGGGTGTTGTTGCTGCTGGAGGCACGACGCTTGCCGGTGGAGACGGGCTCATCTACAGGATCGTCGCGGCCGGCGTCCTCCGGGCAGCAACCCATACACTCACGCTCGTCCCCGAAGATCTTGACGAAGAGCGTCGCCTCCCCGTCAAACTTGAAGTGGAGGTAGCACCTCCCCTTCAGGCCTCGAGCGCGGTCGAACGTCTTCCACCCACGGTTCAGGTAAACATAGCCGTGGGGGTGACCTCGACCTCCACCCAGGACGACCCACCACAGTAGCCGTCGGCCTGCAACCAGAGGCGTGGGAGCCCGCCGGTCGGCAGTGCCGTTGTGAAGAAGTTGGGGATCTGGAACCATGCGAGTTCCGGCCTCTCCACCCACGTCACGAACTCCATCGCCGTGTCAGCTGAACGGAGCTGCGGGCGTGGCAGACGGGTGGCACCCGCCGACCTCCCACCTCGGCCACCGCACACGCTCATGCTCATTGGTGCCCCGCCGCCGCTGCCGATGGTGATTCCAGGACAGGCGGAACCGCGGCCGTGCGTACTTCCGCTGCGTACTTCCGAGGGTGGCCGCCATCGACACCGCTGCGTACTTCTGAGGGTGGCCGCGACCCCTCTTGGATGGCGGAGTAGCGAGACTTTCCCCGGAAACCTCCCCCTTCTCTGTAGCGGAGAACCTCCTCACCAGCGCCATGCTGAGAGGGTTGAGGGATCGAGGCAGAAGATGAAGAAGACGAAGGCACTGTGCACCTTATCACCCTCGCCAGGTTAAATATACAACCAAGGGCAGACTGGTGCCCCGCCGCGTTCTTGGATCCACGTGGTTCATGAGGAAGCGTGCCCACATGGTGTGCGAAGAGGAGGCGTCTCCAAGGAGCAATGATGGCTGGCGCAGCGCCCGGGCATCGCATCAGTTTGACCAGGCGCGTCTCTGAGCGCCTCGGGAACTGGGGGTGTAGCCGCAAGGCTGCGCGACACGTGTGAAGCCTGGGCCGCAAACATTTAGGGCCCGCAACGCTTCAGGCCACTTCCAAGGCTTTGCTAAGAAGCCAGCCCAAGCGCGCCTTGAGCCCGGGTGCTACTGTCGGCGTTGTGGGAGTGGGAGTACCTAGACCTGCCTGCCCGCGGCCCGGGTAGGCCCACTTCATCAACCACAAACCAGCGGGCCCGGCACCGCTCAAGACAAGGCCCTTGTGAGAGGACAAGCCTCGCGAGGAGGATCAACATCAAGACCCGCAGGGGGCCTCCTCTGGACCCGTCCATAGTGGTGGATATTCCGAGGTGAGGCTCGGCCTCAGGAGTCAAGGATGACGTAGGGGAAGGATAGGCGAGCAGGAGACAACAAGATGGTGCAGTTCCCCCTTTAGTGCAAAGGGGGCAAGGGCGTACGAGGGTTCCCAAGGCATCTTCCAAAGGTTTCCTTTCTGGTGCATCAAGGCCGTTGCCGCCCGCTAGCAGGACAAACGTGATCCCCGGGCCCGTCCGTGCAGCGCGGGCAGCCACTTTGCAGGCAAAGACCACCTTTGGGCAGGGGAGCATGTTCCCCTTCAAAATTGGCCACTTTGGAATCCCTTCCCACCGAAACGATAAGGGAAGAGGACCGGGGCTGCCATTATATATAGAGGATAGGTTGCTTCGTAGAGTGGGATCCATTGATTCACCCGCTAGCATCACACATAGCCACCCAGCCTCCGGAGGCTCACGAGCACTGTACTAGTTCATCCACCAACCTCCACGAGAGGGAATCCACCAAAGTAGGAGTAGGGTATTACGCTTCCTAGCGGCCCGAACCTGGGTAAACTGTCGTGTCTTGTGTCTTCCTCACCTTCGAGTGAGTTCTCGGCCTTGTCCATCGAGTAGCAAGTCAGGTGAACCGAAGCTGCCAAGTGGTCTTCGAGCGCGCCCCTGGTTACGAATCTTTAGGGTTTTGCGGTGCCCGAAATCCGACACTTTTGCAAGATTATAATTTCGCTTAGGTAATTTTAGTGGTTGATACATTTTCTGGACTAATCTTGTGCGATATGCTTTCAGAGAATTATCACGTGGCACAAGACGATTTTATTCCCTCAGGAAGTAAAAGTTCAGACAGTGTTCAGCTAGTGATTTATGGTTGGCGGACTCGAGTCATAGATATTCCCGTACTATCAAGAGGGGATCCGCGTTTGGAAAAGATGGGTGGAACACTAACTCCCATTTCTTCTCCCCATCCATTTTCCAGAGCAAATAAGTTGCCCTGTTTTAAGTGCCCAGGAAGTTCTCATGCGGTCGTACCGTCCTGGCAAGCGGTAGTACTCCTCTAGCGGTAGTACCGCCCTAGTAAAGTGGTAGTACCGCTCTAGCGGTATTATTGCCCACCAATGCCATGCACACTACCGCTTAGTTTTTCTTTCTCGCACACATTTTCTATTTTTTAGGCGGAAGTACCGCCCAGGGGGAGCGGTAGTACCGCTCCAGCGGTACTGCCTCCCTTCTGTGTCGATCCCACTCCCGCTTAGAAAATCCTTCTAGTATCCTATCTCCCTTCGACCAGGCTTAGCGGAAGTACCGCCCTCTGCTGTAGTACTGAAAGTGCGTTATATCGACTAGGAGGGGGGGTGAATATGAGATTTTTAGAATTTCATCACTGAGGAAATTCCTTTTGAGGAAATTCCTCACTGATGACTAACTTACAGCGGAAACAGTAAATGATCAGGAGTGCAAAGTTTCACTACAACAGTTTTTCAGTATGAGGAATGTGAAAACATATTGCCCAGTAAGCAGGCACGCAGAAAACAGATGAGGATTAACTTGCGTGAAGAATTTGGTGTTGAGGAATTTCAGAGAAAGTCTTCAGAAAATTCTTCAAACAGTGACACTGAAAATCATCAACACATAATTTGAGGAATATAAAGAGTTGAGGAATTAGAACCCGTTTCACAGCGAAGACAGTAGTTGATGACCCAGTTCCAACTGCTGGGAGAGTTGTACATCTGATTTGGAGTGGCTTGGTATTGAAACCAAAAGACACACAGTCCCGGGACACACAGTCCCTACCGTATTCTCCTTGGGCTAAGAACACACAGTCCTCGCCCAATACTCGTGCTAAGTCTTCAGGGCAGACTTCCAAACCCTCACAAACTTGGTCACCTGGCAATCCACAATTGACTGTTGGATTCCTCTAGACCATGACACCTAACCGTCTGGAGGATGCACAGTCCTCAAAGGTAAAAGGCTTCAGTCCCACACATGAACAACTTCTTCAGTGATGCTCAATCACTTGGTTCTCAGTTTGTGGTTTGGTGTTTGGGGTATTTCCTCACTGATGAATTACTCTCGAAGACTCTGAGGAATTTGGGTTGCTCTTATGACAAGTGTCAGTTTCTAACGGAGCAGCCAACCAGCTAATGGTTGTGGGGTCGGCTATTTATAGCCTGGGAGCATCCCGCCATGATTTGACACTAATGCCCTTAAATAATATGACCGTTGGTGTGGATAAGACCAATGATGTGGCGTGGCTATCAAAACGGTCGGGACCCTCAACTGTGAGAGTCGTCATGTCACTCATATTCCTCACTTGAGGCTTTTGGTAGGATTAGGTTTGGGTTGAGCATCACGAGGAAATTCATTCCAATGTGTTACCTCGACCCCCTTTAACAGTACGGTGTTCCTATTACTCAAGTGTGAAGAAAACAAAGCAGAAAGAGTAAATATTCATGCTTCAAAGTCTTCAAAATGATTTTCTTCAGGACACACCGAATTCCTCAATTTCAATATCTTCATGAGGAATATCAATTTCATCGCAAGTTCTTCGCGATTCAAATCTTCAGCTTCAGACCAATTTCTTCAACAGAAGATATACATTTTTAGGGGTCGATATTCATCGATTATTTCAAACTCCTCAGTGACTTATAGATCCTGTGTACACTCATGAACACATTAGATACTTAACCCATAAGTCTTCAAACCACCAAAATCACTAAGGGGCACTAGATGCACTTACAATCTCCCCCTTTTTGGTGGTTGATGACAATTAGGTTAAGTCTTCAACAGGGATAAAAATATGAAGTGTAAATACACATTTGAGGAATTTGAAATCAAGATTCAGAGAGACTCCCCCTGAAGATGTGCATATCTTAAGGATTTTGCTTTTCACAGCAAATGCACATTGATGATTTATATCATGGAGATCTCCCCTGAGTCTTGTAAATCATGCATACATATGACATATAGTATGAAGAAATTGAAGATGCATGATGACAAATGGTATTGTATGAATTCCAGCATGCGTGCATTAAAATTTTGAGGAATAAGCATGCGAAGAAAAATGTTCAAAAGCATCAGAGTACCATCGGGCTTAAGTTACAACTCATTACATAAACACTTCAGAAGAGCCAAGAGTTTGTAACTTAAATATAGTTCATAAGCCCCAAAATATCCCATGTGAAGACTAACTCTCAAGTTTCTCCCCCTTTGTCATCAAGTGACAAAAAGGGACAAACTGAGGACTAACGCCCATGAAGACTTTCACTCCTTGGCAGTTGATGAAGACGCGTGAGGATTCTTGGGAGCAGTTTTCTTCCTTGGACCGGTGGCACTGTCTTGTTGTTCTTCATCAGATTCGGCAGTGCAGAATGAAGAAAAAGAGCTGTCCTCAAGGTCTGGAACTGGAATTGGCCTGAATTTCTTCTTTGGTCGCCACGACCAGTCAAAGTCTCGCACAAACTCCAATTCTTCAAGTTCTGCCGGAGTCTTCAGATGAGCAAGTGTGGCCCAGGTGCGATCAAAAACCTCATGAAGATAATGATGGTTAAGATTTACAGCATTCTGCGTTTCATTGAGGGTTGTCACAATGGCGCCGAACTGGCGTTTGACCCACTTGTGATTTCGATCCACCTTCTGGTGAAGACTAAGAAGAAGCTCTCTGGTATTCAGCACACGAGGAGCAACATGGCTTGGAGGATGAGTCTCAGTATCATCCCATGAAGAATATGCTTCGGGCTCTCTGAACTGGCCATCAAGGGGCCTATGGCCTTCATCAATGACAGACTTGCCTTTTCCTTCAACAGGCTCGAAAGTCTTCTTGTTGACCCTGATAGGAGGCATATAAGCAACATGGTTGTTGAAATCAGCGTGAAAGTTGATGCCTGACCTTGTTTTGATGAATCTCATGATCCATGGAGCATATATCTTGTGGTCAAAAGGACACATTGCATTGTCGTCCAAAGTCCTCAAGAAGAAATCATGGATGTTGATAGGAATACCATGGATGGTGTTGAAGAGGATATTCTTCATGATGCCTACGACATCTTCTTCATCATCATGGCCCTTGATCGGTGCAAGAACACTGCAGAGGATTCTATAAACTGTCCTTGGTTCATATTTGAGCTCATGGATGAGAAAAGTCGTTCTTGGTGGTTTTCCTTTAGCCAAAGGCTTCATGAGGACTTCCATCATCCTGTTGGGCAGCTCACGCTCATCATAAAGCTTCACAGTTTGCTATGAGGGAATTGACACTAGCAGTTCACGTAGGAGCTCAATGGCAGGAGCCTTGTGGTGTGTTGTTTGCGTCATCCAGTCAAACACCCAGGTGTTGATGTCTGCGGGATCTCCAGATATGTGAAAAGTGGCATAAAATTGAAGAATAAGCTCACTGTTCCAATCACAGATATCGGAGCACATTGGGAGGAGTCCGGCTTCATGAAGGACGTTGAGGACTGGAGCCAGGCATGGTATTTCTTCAAGCTCAACATGAGGAACATGCGTGTGCTGGAAAATCTTGTTTCTTCCACACAGCACAGAGGCATAGTAATTGAGCTGTGTCCTCGTCCAAAACTTCAAATTCCTGATTTGAGGCTTGTCATAGGGATTTTCTCCGATGAAGAACATGCATTCTTCAAAGAAGGACTCCTTTTGAAACTTTGGCCGCTTTGAGAACGGCTGACGCTGCATGGGCTGAAGGTTTGGCTGTTGGACCTGAGGGGAGTCAACAATTGCAGACTCTGGGTTGAGGACGACGAAGGCATTGTCTGGGTCGGGTGCATTTTCCTCAGCATGGTCCTCAGGGTGAGGAATTTCATCAGCTTGAGCTTCAGGCTGAGGAGCATGCTCTTGTTGCGCTTCAGGCTGAGGAATGGGATCTGGCTGAGCTTCAGGGTGAGGAATGTCGTCAACTGGAGCATCCTGTTGAGGATTTTGCTCCGGAGGAGGAATGGGTTCATCCTGAGCCTCAGTTTGAGGATCTTGCTCAGGAGGAGTGGGGTCAGCCTGATCCTCAGGTTGAGGATTTTGCTCAGGACTCTGACTTTCATCAGCTTGAGGATTTGCACTTTGTTCTTCCTCAGCTTGCTTGGTGATGGAGCCAGATTCATCAGCTGGTGCAGCTGATCCTTGTGCAGTTTCTATATGAGGAATGGAAGGCTGAGGACTGTCGTCAATGCGAATTTCTTCGTCAGTATGTTCCTCAGATGCAGCATCCTTCATTTCCTCATCAGGCCCTTGCTCCTGGTCTTCGCTTGCGAATGTAACCATTTCATACGATGGAGCGCTGTGAAGTGGCACAAGATCCAGTGGAGCATTTTCTTCAAGTGCTTTGAGGCACTTGGCCTTAGTGTGTTCTTCTGCTGAAGAGGCTTTTCTCTTCTTGGCTTCCTTTTCAGCAACCCTTGTCTTTTTCACGTCTGATGTAGACGGAGTCATCTTCTTCACCTTTGAAGCTTTTGGTGAAGGTGTTTTCTCAGCAGATTCATCAGCTGGCTTTGAGGAATCAGCTGGAGCAGAGTCATCAGCTGACTTTGAAGCAACAGTTGGAACAGATTCATCAGCTGGCTTTGAAGCAGGAGCTGGAGCAGGGTGTGTCTCACCAGCTGTAGCAGATTCATCAACTGGATTTTCAGTGGTGATTTCCTCAATTGCCAGTTCATCCACACGGCCTTCTTGAGGGATTTCCTCAGCTTGAGCAATTTCATCAGCTGGTTCTTCAATCAGAGGCTGAGGACTTGGTACTGGAGGGGCAGCTTTCTTGTTGTAGCCGTTAACAACTTCAGTAGCAAGTTTGATGAAATTTCTTTTGAGACTTTGACGGTCAGAAAGCTTGGAGTACTTATCTGTCAAAGTCTTCAACTCCGCCTATGTTGACACAAGGTCATCAGGAGTTAGGTTGAGGAGATTCTGCTTGAGGAATTTCTCCTTCTTGAGCTTGGCCACCTTAGCCTGTTTAGCTTGTTGCTCCTTCCACTTGGCCTCGTTGATGAATGTAGCCACCATGTGGCTGATGCCAGGGGGAAGTTTCAAATCATCAAGTGGAGTGTTGGGGTCCTCATACCAGATATTGATGTAGTCGAGGAGGACTTTTGGGTCCATGGCCAGAGGAATGGAGCTGCCAGAAGCTTGGGCTACCCTCTCTTGCTTGTTTTGGATCATTGCTTGCAGAGTTTCATCATCAAATTCATCACTACCCTCTGATGCAGAAGGGACCGTGATGATTTTGCTTGGGCTGGGTCTTGTTCCTCTCCCAGCAGTCACCTTAGTCTTCAGAGGAGTTGGTGAAGACTTAGTCTTCGAGCTTGTTGCAGCTGGGAGTGAGGAGATGGAGGTAGCGGGCAGTGGCTTCACTACCGGCTTCTGTTCAGGTTTTGAAGCCCGTGGTGGTGCTAAGGATTTTGGTGCTGAGGGTTTTGGCACTGATGGTTTTGGAGCTGATGCTGGAGCTTGTTTCTCTTGAGGCTTTGAAGCCTTTGGTTTTGGTGGCACAGACTTTTGTTGAGGAATGGCCGTACCAGAGATCTCAGCAGCTGAGGAAGTAGCTGCAGTTGATGCAGCAGCAGATGATTCGTTGAATTTCCTCACAGCAGCCTCTGCCTGCTTCTTGAGCTTTTCCAAGTGTTTTTCCTTTTCATCAGGATAATCATCAAGTGTCTTGAGGCTTGAGGGATGTGCTTCTTGATAATCCTCAAGTGGAGCCCGTTTGCCATGAGGCTTCAGAGCGAATTTCTTCGCATATTTGGGAGTGACAAATTTGTACTCCTTCCACTCCTTAGCCCATCGACGTTCTATCTTCTGAAGCCGAATCTTTCTCTTGGGCATAGTTTCATTTTCATCAGGAGTGCAGTAATCCAAGTATATATCCTCAGGGATATCTGCGGCTGTATTCTGCTCAAGTTTCTTGCCTCCCTTTTGCTTCCTGTCATCCTCCATTTTCTTCAGCTGAGGATTTTGCTGATGAGATTGAACTCTTGAGGATTCTGATGAGACTTGAAGATTTTCTTCAAGAAACGCTGCAAATGAGTTAATTTGATGAGAACCGAGAGATTCATCAGCTGACATGTGTGTACCTGTGAACAGAGTATAGTTGCGAGGAATTTGGAGAGGTCATGCGTTCTCAGATTTGAAGAAAATGAAATTTTTTGACAGTTGAGGAATTTGACCAGTGGTTGAGGAATTTGCCTAAGCATACTGTTCTTGGGTTCCAGAGTTGTACAGATCCAAAAATTCGCACAACTGAGGAATCTCGTGAAAATCTTAGATGCTTAGTGAAGTTCATCAATAGTGTGGTGATAGGCAGTGTTTGAGGAAAAGAAACGAATGGATTCTTGAGGAAAAACAGATTTCAAATCTCAGAGGTAAAATAGTAGATCAAACTTGGTGTAAAAATAGGGTTTTTATTTACCCTAGATGGCGCGCACGAAGAACAGAGAAGAGTAGCAGGGAGAAGCTCTTTTGTTGCGGGTCCAATGCCCCCTAACTTGGCAGCAGAGGACATCTACGGCGGCGGCGGACGAGGATGGTCCGACTCCGGCGTGGTTTCGGCGACGGAAAAGTCAAGGCAGTGAAGCTTTTCTTCGCCGGCGTCGAGACTTCCAGCGGTGGCGCTAGGGTTTGGAGCTTTGCTGTAGCAGGAGAGCGATGGAGCGAAGAAGAGTTTACCGAGAGGGATGGGGACATATTTATAGCCACGCAGTTACTGTTGGCGCAAGGAAATCGGACCAAATAGCCCCTGCCTCTATGTCTCCGCAGGACATGTGTAGCTTACGAGCAAAGCGGTGGAGATCGTGGTTATCCGACCGCGGAAAGTGGGGTTCAGTTACTGTTCATTAAATTTTGTTTTTGAAGATTTGAGGATTTTGTTACAAAATCATCAGCTCACAAGGACGCAGTGAAGATTTCGAACAAAGTTTCAAGTAGAACGCATATGAAGAATTGAATAGACTGGATAAGAATAGCATAGAGGCAAAGTAGGGTCCGATCACTTTCACTTAGATGAAATATCAACTTGAAGAAATAGCTATAAGTGAATGTTGTTGAGGACTTGAACTCACGGTCTATCTAGGTAAATGGAAGTCATCAAGTGTTTTTGAAGATTTGACTAATTTGAGGGTTTTGTGATAAATCATCACAATGATGAATTTCAATTTTGAAGAAAAACGATTTTGAAGAACAACTGTTTTGAAGAAAATCAAATTTTCGAAGAAATGAGACTTTGGAGAAATTCAACTTGAGGAATTTCATGTTGGGCGGTGGCGTGACCCACCATATAAGAATGTTGATTACAGACGCCGCGTACAATTATCGTAGGGCCATGAGAATCAATTTCTTCGTTGATTTCTTCACACTCAGAGTCATATTCTTCATTAGTTGAAGAAAATCGTTTCATCATGTGTTGCACATCTAAGTCATCAATTTTGCATAAGTGTTAGGATGTGTGCATGTTTTTACAAAACATTTGAAGATTCTAAGATATTTAGCTCACACCGCAACTTGCAAAACCTTTTCTCATCCAAAGGCTTAGTGAAGATATCTGCCAGTTGATCATCAGTCTTCACATGGTCGATGAGTATATTGCCCTTGAGGACATGGTCCCGAAGAAAATGATGACGAATCTGGATGTGCTTGGTCTTCGAGTGCTGTACTGGGTTGTATGCAATCTTGATTGCACTCTCATTGTCGCAGTAGAGAGGCACATTCTTCATGTTGATGCCGCAGTCCTTGAGGGTTTGCTTCATCCACAGCAATTGAGCACATCATGAACCAGCAGCAATGTACTCAGCTTCGGCAGTGGAGAGTGATACACAGTTCTGCTTCTTTGAGGACCAGCAAACTAGTGATCTTCCGAGGAAATGGCAGGTGCCAGATGTTGACTTGCGATCCACATGGTCACCAGCATAGTCAGAATCAGAATACCCTACCAGATGAAGATTTGAGCCCTTGGGGTACCATAATCCTAGTGTTGGTGTGTGAGCTAAGTATCGAAGAATATGCTTCATAGCCTTATGGTGTGATTCCTTCGGTTTTGCTTGAAAACGTGCACACATGCAAACACTAAGCATTGTATCTGGCCTAGATGCACATAGATATAATAAAGAGCCAATCATAGAGCGATATACCCGCTGATCGAATTCTTTACCATTTTCGTCAGTGCCGAGGTGGCCGTTGGTAGGCATTGGAGTCTTGGCACCTTTGCATTCATGCATGTCGAATTTCCTCAGAACATCCTCGAGGTATTTCTCCTGCGATATGAAGATTCCATTGCGCTATTGACGAATTTGAAGACCTAAGAAGAATTTCAGCTCCCCCATCATAGACATCTGATATTCTTCACTCATCATGTAAGCATATTCATCACTATATCGATTGTCAGTATAGCCAAATATAATGTCATCGACATATATCTGGCACACAAATAGCTCATTATCATAGCATTTAGTGAAAAGAGTTGGATCGAGTGAACCAGGTTTGAAGCCTTTCTTCATGAGGAATTCCTTTAATGTATCATACCACGCCCGAGGGGCTTGCTTGAGACCATATAGCGCCTTTTTGAGTTTGAAGACTTTGTCTGGATTCTTTGGATCCTCAAAACCTCGGGGCTGAGCAACATATACTTCTTCCTCAAGCTTACCATTGAGGAATGCACTTTTCATATCCATTTGATATAAGATGATGTTATGATGATTAGCATAAGAAGTAGTATTCGAAAAGCTTCAAGTCTAGCAACAGGTGCAAAAGTTTCATCGAAATCTATTCCTTCAACCTGGGTGTAGCCTTGGGCTACAAGTCGTGCCGTCTTCCTCGCCACTTGACCATCCTCATCTTGCTTGTTTCGGAAAATCCACTTGGTTCCGATGATATTGTGCTTGCGAGGATCTGGTCGTTTGACGAGCTCCCATACGTCATTCAGCTTGAACTGAAGAAGTTCATCTTGCATAGCTTGGATCCACTCCGGTTCCAGGAAAGCCTCAGCAACTTTTGAGGGTTCTGTGATAGATACAAAGGAGAAATGCCCACAAAAGTTAACTAAGTGTGAAGCTTTTGAGCGAGTGAGAGGACCTGGCGCGTTGATGTCATTGAGGATTTTGTCAAGTTCCACTTCATTTGCAATCCTCGGATGAGCCGGTTGAGGATTTCGTCTGGGCTGAGGAATTGGTTCTGGAGCAATTTCCTCAGGAGCACCTTCTTGATTTTCATCAGTGACGGGGATGGTTTCTTCATCAATTTCCTGAGTGGGAACAATGTCTTCAGTAGGTTTGAGCTTTATTGCTTCCTCAGGAGACAACTTATCTGGATCAGAAGGCAATTGCTCTCTTTGCGAGCCATTAGTTTCATCGAACCGCACATCTACAGTCTCAACAACTTTCTTGTGATAGCTGTTGAAGACTCTGTAGGTGTGCGAGTCCTTTCTATAACCGAGCATAAAACCCTCATGTGCTTTAGGTGCAAATTTTGAGCTATGGTGAGGATCTCTAATCCAACATTTTGCACCGAAGACTTTGAAATAACTTACATTGGGTTTCTTATCAGTGAGGAGTTCATATGAGGTTTTCTTGAGGAATTTGTGAAGATATACCCTGTTGATGATATGGCATGCAGTGTTGATTGCTTTAGGCCAAAAGCGACGAGGAGTGTGATATTCTTCAAGCATGGTTCTTGCCATCTCAACCAGAGTCCTGTTCTTCCTTTCGACGACACCATTCTGTTGAGGAGTATAAGGAGCAGATAATTCGTGAGTAATACCTAGTTCATCAAGATAATCATCAAGACCAGTGTTTTTGAACTCTGTTCCATTATCACTCCTGATATGTTTGATCTTGATGCCGAAGTTCGTCGAGGCCCTTGAAGAAAATCGTTTGAAGATTTCCTGCACTTCAGTTTTATATAAGATGATATGCACCCATGTATATCTGGAATAATCATCAACTATGACAAAGACATATAAAGATGCTGCATTTGTTAGTGTGGCATAGTGAGTAGGACCAAATAGATCCATATGAAGCAATTTGAATGGATGAGTAGTGGTCATGATAGTCTTCGAGGGATCCTTGGATCTGGTCATTTTCCCAGATTCACATGCACCACATAGATGATCCTTGAGGAATTTTACTGATTCGATGCCGATGACATGCTTCTTCTTCGCGAGCGTGTGCAAATTCCTCATGCGTGCATGACCGAGTCTTCAATGCCACAGCCACCCTTCTGAGGTTTTTGCTAGTAAGCAAGTGGCTGATTGAGGACCTGTAGAGAAATCAACAATGTACAAATCCCCTCTTCTGACACCTTCGAAGACTTTGGATTTGTCACATTCCATGATCACAACACATCTATATCTACCAAAGATAACAATCATATCAAGATCACAAAGCATCGAGACTGACATGAGGTTAAATCCAAGGGATATAACAAGCATCACTTTGTCCATATGCCTATCCTTGGAAATAACCACTTTGCCAAGTCCCAATACCTTGCTTTTACCTTTGTCAGCATATGTGATTTGCTTGAGAGGTGATGGAATTAGTGGCATATTCATCAGCAAGCTTTTATCACCAGTCATGTGATGTGTGCAGCCACTATCAAGAACCCACTTAGTACTCTTGGGTTTGTCATCCTGCAGATGAATTAGTACAACTTACCATCTCATATGCTTCAGATTTGAAGAATATGATATCAATTTCATCAGATAGGAATTTCATCATAACATAATTATAAGGACGTGTGAAATATTTCTATTTCATCAATATTAGCCTGCGTCCTATCAAGCATTTCCTTAGGTCTGCACCAAATTCTTCAGATGATGATTTTCATCTGGAGACCCGACCTGCAGAAGTGATTAGTTCAATTTCTTCACCACCCACATCTGAAGGGGTGGTAAAGCATTCATCATCCCGCGAGCACCATATGAGAAACGAGGCATTGAAGCTAATGCACTTCTCTTAGCAGTAGGGGGGGTTAAAGTACTCATATGAATATGCAGAGAACTGGTTTGAGGATTTATGAACATAATGATTTGAAGAGTAACACTCATATTCATATTCCTTGTAGTTTCCCTGCATGTTAGAAGCATTTGCACGGGTACGAGCATAATTTTGACCAATTGAGGATTTTGGTCCTCTTGAAGACTTTGGTCCTCGTGAGGAATTTTATCTGGGGTTCAAATTCTTCATCGGTGATGTCATGAGGACATTCACCTGAAGATTTTCTAGACAACTTTTGGGAACCCAAATTTTCCTCAAGGGAGGGCCATTCCTGCAGTTAGTTCCAACATATCGAGCAAATACTTCACCAGATTGATTTTTGAACAGTTTATAGTTGGAGTCAAATGGCTCATCTGAGGAATAGGATAATTCACATGAAAAACCAGTTGATTGGATGGATCAAAAGGAGGCCTAGTAGCAGCAACCCATGAGGTTTTGGGATACTGCTCAGGTTTCCAATAAGATCCATCAGCATTCAATTTCCTCTCAAAGGCAATTCCTTCTTTCCTCGGGTTCCTGTTCAAGATCTGCTTTTTGAGCACATCACAAAGGGTTTGATGTCCTTTGAGGCTTTTGTATATGCCTGTCACATACAATTCCTTCAGCCCTGCATTTTCATCAGGGACATTTGTGTTTTCCTCAAGTGAGGAATTTGACACTACAGGAGGAGTTGAAGAATTTGTAGCAATTGAAGCATTTGATGATTCTGGTGAAGAATTAGCAGTCTCACGTTCAATGCATTTAAGACATGGAGGAATGAGTTTATCTTGAGCAGCGCTGACCTGTTGAGCTAGTAATGAATCATTTTCCATTCGAAGATCATCATGAGAAATCCTCAACTTCTCTAGATCAAACTTCCTTTGAAGAAATTCATAGGAAAGTTTCTCATGATCAAAGAGGAGTGTAACATGACGATCTTGAATATTATCAAATTTAGACTGAAGACTTTTCATGTCATTAGTGAGGATTTGAGTAAGATTCATTTCATCATTCAACAGATCATCGCTTCTATCTAGCAGTTTCTGAAGCTTTTGTAGGGCAGTTTGTTGTTTAGTGGCAATGATAGCAAGTTTACTGTAACTCGGTTTTTTATAAGCATCAGGTTCACAGTTACTTGAATCAGAGGAGGAAGCATCATTCGGTACCTTTGAACCTTTTTCCATGAAGCAATAGGTTGGAGCGAAGTCATCAGCATAGTCATCAGTGTGGATGGTGTTATCATCTTCTTCAAGGTTGAAGATTGACTTGCTGACAAAAGTGGTTGCAAGTGCAAGACTAGCCTGTCCGGATTCTGAGTCTTCATCAGAACCCTCCTCTTCATCACATTCCTCTGATTCTGCCTCTTAATCCATTTCCTTGCCGATAAGTGCCCGAGCCTTTCTGAAACTAGTCTTCTTGTGCGATGAGGGCTTTGAAGATGAGGATTTTGAAGATTTCTTCTTCTTCTTCTTCGAGTCATCAGAACTGTCATCCTTGTATTTCTTCTTCTTTGATTCCTTTCCCCAACGGGGACAATCAGCAATGTAGTGACCTGATTTCTTGCATTTGTGGCAGGTTCTTTTCTTGTAGTCCTCAAATGAAGATTCTGATTTCCTCATATCTCTTCTTGAAGATTTACCGAACTGACCACGTCGTGTAAATCTTTGGAATTTCCTCACGAGAATTGCAAGCTCCTGTCCAAATTTTTCGGGATCACAAATGCTATCATCCGAGTCTTCTTCATCAGATGAGGAAATTGCTCTAGCCTTGAGTGCACGTGGTCTAGAATAGCTTGGTCCATATAGATCTTTCTTTTATTCTTGCTGGAATTCATGAGTATTGAGTCTTTCGAGTATATCAGCTGGATCAAGCATCTTGTAGTCTGGTCTTTCTTGAATCATCAGAACTAAAGTACCAAATGAAGAATGCAAAGATCTTAGCAGTTTCTTCACAACTTCGTGATCAGTAATGTCTCGAGCTCCCAGTGCTTGCAGTTCATTTGATATGTCAGTGAGGCGATCAAAAGTATCTTGGCAGCTTTCATTGTCAAGCCTCTTGAAGCGATTGCGAAGAACATCAACACGAGAATCACGCTCGGTTGATACTCCTTCATTTACTTTGCACAGTCTCTCCCAGATAAGTGTCGCTGAGCCCAAAGCACTCACTCTTCCAAACTGGCCTGGGCTTAGATGGCCACGGATGATATTCTTCGCTTGAGAATCAAGTTGCTTGAATTTCTTCACATCAGTAGCAGAGATACTAGCAGAGATGATGGGGACACCATGTTCCACAATATACGAGAGATCATTGTCAATAGCTTGTAGATGCATTTGCATCTTGGTCTTCCAGAAGGGAAAGTTCTTTCCTTCGAAAGTAGGACATGCTGCAGTAACCTTAATCATGCCTGCAGTCAACATAACTAAAACTCCAGGTGGTTAAACCAAAATCACACAGAACAAGGGAGTACCTTGCTCTTATACCAATTGAAAGTGCGTTATATCGACTAGAGGGGGGGGGGGGTGAATAGGAGATTTTTAGAATTTCATCACTGAGGAAATTCCTTTTGAGGAAATTCCTCACTGATGACTAACAGCGGAAACAGTAAAGGATCAGGAGTGCAAAGTTTCACTACAACAGTTTTTCAGTATGAGGAATGTGAAAAACGATTGCACAGTAAGCAGACACGTAGAAAACAGATGAGGATTAACTTGCGTGAAGAATTTGGGGTTGAGGAATTTCAAAGAAAGTCTTCAGCAAATTCTTCAAACAGTGACAGTGAAAATCATCAACACATAATCTGAGGAATATAAAGAGTTGAGGAATTAGAACCCGTTTCACAGCGAAGACAGTAGTTGATGACCCAGTTCCAACTCCTGTGACAGTTGTGCATCTGGTTTGGAGCGGCTTGGTATTGAAACCAAAAGACACACAGTCCCGAGACACACAGTCCCTACCGTATTCTCCTTGGGCTAAGAACACACAGTACTCGCCCAACACTCGTGGTAAGTCTTTAGGGCAGACTTCCAAACCCTCACAAACTTGGTCACCCGGCGATCCAAAATTGACTGCTGGATTGCTCTAGACCATGACGCCTAACCTTATGGAGGATGCACAGTCCTCAAAGGTAAAAGGCTTCAGTCCCACACAGGAACAACTTCTTCAGTGATGCACAATCACTTGGTTCTCGGTTTGTGGTTTGGTGTTTGGGGTATTTCCTCACTGATGAATTACTCTCGAAGACTCTGAGGAATTTGGGTTGCTCTTATGACAAGTGTCAGTTTCTAACGGAGCAGCCAACCAGCTAATGGTTGTGGGGGGCGGCTATTTATAGCCTCGGAGCATCCCGACATGATTTGACACTAATGCCCTTAAATAATATGACCGTTGGTGTGGATAAGACCAATGATGTGGCGTGGCTATCGAAATGGTTGGGACCCTCAACTGTGAGAGTCCTCATGTCACTCATATTCCTCACTTGAGGCTTTTGGTAGGATTAGGCTTGGGTTGAGCATCACGAGGAAATTCATTCCAATGTGTTACCTCGACCCCCTTTAACAGTACGATGTTCCTATTACTCAAGTGTGAAGAAAACAAAACAGAAAGAGTAAATCTTCATGCTTCGAAGTCTTCAAAATGATTTTCTTCAGGACACACCGAATTCCTCAATTTCAATATCTTCATGAGGAATATCAATTTCATCGCAAGTTCTTTGCGATTCAAATCTTCAGCTTCAGACCAATTTCTTCAACCGAAGATATACATTTTTAGGGGTCGATATTCATCGAATATTTCAAACTCCTCAGCGACTTATAGATCCTGTGTACACTCATGAACACATTAAATACTTAACCTATAAGTCTTCAAACCACCAAAATCACTAAGGGGCACTAGATGCACTTACAAGTACCGCCCATGAGCACGGTACTACCGCTTGGCTTGGTGTGTGGGGGCTGGTAACTGTTAGTTTCTTCCCCACTATAAATAGGGGTCTTCTTCCCTGAGGACCCCTCACCTTTTTCCTCTCTAGCTCTATTGTTGCTCCACAAGCTCAAACTTGCCCGATCTCCCTTCCTAGCCATAAAATCTTGTTGATTCTCTAGGGTTTGGAGGAGAAGGCCCTTCCCCTGACTTGCACCAAAGGAAAAGTTGTACCCCCATTAATCCCTTGTGGATCTTGTTACTCTTGGGTGTTTGAGCACCCTTGACGGAAGATGTCACCTTGAAGCCATACTACATTGTGGTGAAGCTTCGTGGTCTTGTTGGGAGCCTCCAATTAAGTTGTGGAGATTGCCCCAACCTTGTTTGTAAATGTTTGGTCGCCGCCTTGCACCTATCATCTTCATTGGTTCCACTTGTGGTTACTTCTTACCTTTACTTGTATTTACTTCTTGCTTATTATTGTTGTTGTTAGCATCATATAGGTTGCTCACCTAGTTGCATATCTAGACAACCTATTTGTTGCTAAACCTAATTTGTTTAAAGAAAAGTTTAAAATTTGTTAGTTGCCTATTCACTCCCTCTAGTCAACCATATCGATCCTTTCAATTGGTATCAGAGCCTTGTCTCTTTATTAAGGATTTTACCACCCAAAGAGTATGGTTGACAATGGGGAACGGGTTGATGAGGTGCCCAAGGGAGCTGCGGAAAACTCGGTCACCCGAGAGGAATTGAATCAGGTCATGTCCACATTTAAATCCTATATGTCTATTAAAGTCAAAAACATTCTTAATGATTTCCTTGATAATTACAAGCTTTCTACTGACCCATTGTTGGTGGCGAATACCACATCTTCGGATTTGGGAGGCAATTCCGAAAATGGAAATGCTACGAGGGAAAAGGAAAAAACGCCTGAAGGAACAAGTTGGGCAAATGCCTTTACCTCTGTTCCTCCTCCCATGGTCTATGGAGGATCGGTTCACCCACCGCATATTATTAATCTAGGTCCTCCACCAAAGCTTGTTAAGAATGATTTTGCTAACTGGGTTTTTGTATCAAGTCTCATTTGAACTACAACTCAACACAACTTTGGAGAATCGTCGAGGAGGGATACTACCCAATTGATCCAAGAAATCTCACTCCAAGAGAAGAGGCCGACAATCAGCTCAACCACTCCGCCTTATTCATTCTTCAAGCAGATGTACCTGTTGAATACCTTCCTCACTTGCGTCCCTTCACTCGTGCCAAATATTGTTGGGAACACATCATCTCCATGTACAAGGGAAGCTCTAGCATTCAACGGTCCAACTATGAAGTGGTTCTCGATGAGGCTGAAAAATTTGCTATGATCGAGGATGAGGATCCTCGTGAGCTATATAAAAGGGTTACAACTCTTGCCATGGCGCTTCAGGATCATGGAAGCAAATATGTGGATGATACATGGATTAAGCGCAAGTTTTTAAAGTCCATCATGCCTTTCAACAAGTCCATGTCCTCCGTCATTCATCAAAGGCCAGACTTTCATTCGTTGTCCTCAAGTGATGTGTTGGATGAGTTTATTGCCATGAACATTTTGAACAAAACCGCTGACAATGCTCTAGCCCGAGTTCAAGAGTCTAGAAAAGACTCTCCCAACCTTGCTTTGAAGGCCAAGGCTGCTTTAGAGGAAGATGAAAAAGAATCTTGCCCTGAAGACACCAAGTATGCTTACCATGAGCATATGGCTCTTGCATCAAGGTAGTTTTGGGGCAAGAAAAACTCAAGGCCCAACTTCTCCAAGAACAACTCAAGTGGGTCTAAGGGAAAGCAACGCGTGAGAACTTGCTACAATTGTGGCAATGTGAGTCTCTTTGTGGCAGATTTTCCCTATGAGCAGTGGGAAGACAATGGTGACAAGCTCATTCGCAAAGACAAGACCAAGTTTTTCCCAAACAAGAACAACTTCCCCAAGAAGATGCCCCCTAAGGGGTTGGTGCCTCAATAAGAGTACCTCTCCGATGAGGATGATGAAGATGAGACAAGTGGTGAAACAATGGGAATAGCCACGGTGTCCATTGCATCTTCTTCACCAAGCAAGGTGTCTCTCTTCAAGTCCCCCAATGAGAACCGCATTGCCAAGTGTCTGATGGCCAAGGCATCCGACAAGATAACATCTAACGCTCAAACTTCCAACATTAAAGCTACCATTTCCGCTAACATGGATAACAGAGATGAAAATGAAGAAGTAGAGGAGGAGGAAAACTCCTTCGATAAATTCATGAGAAATCTCAAGGGTAAATCCAAGAAGCACGTTGTTGCTCTCTTGGAACAACTCGGTCAGGCTAATGACCTTATTGAATCTCATGAAGATACTATCTCTATGCTTCAAAGTCATAGTCGTGACTATGCCGATGAGATTGCGGATCTTTGCATTGCTCTTGAAAGAGAGCAAGGACTTCGTTTTATTCTTGAGGAGTCACCTAACGATGACCTTGATAAGTTAAAGAAAGATCTTGATCATGCTCTTTTTCTTACCCGTGTGCTTCAATCCGAAACGGGTGCACTTGGGCCTGATCAAGCTAGACTCAATAAAGAGCTTGCAACACTTGACAAGGCTCACAAGGCCTTGAAGAGTGCTCATGTATTTTTAAAAGAGTCGCATTCTCAACACCAAGAAAAACTCACTAAGGAAATAACCACTTGCTCTCCATTTGTTTAAATTGATAATGTCCATGCTACTAACCCCTGTTGTGAGCATGCACATCTTGTGGAGGAGAACTCCAAATTAAAAGAGCAGCTTGAGAAAGGCCTTGTGACATGCATCCAAGGCAAAAAGAATCTTAATGACCTTTTAAGTAGTCAAAAGGAAGTGGTTGCAAACGAAGGAGTTGGATTTGCACCCAAGTCCAAGAAGAAGACCAAGCGACCTCCCGAGCTTATGGAAACCTTTGTTAATTGAGGGGAGGGTACTCATGGGAAGAGAAAGGACCAAACTAAGGGTGGTAATGTCGTGAAGGCAATACCCCTCTACCCAACACAACCAGTGATTTTAATCCCTCCTATGTGTTGCGCCGTGCCAGTGATGGAAATGTTTTTGCTAAGTTTGTCGGTTCATATGATGAGTACATTGCATGGTATATTTGGTTTCCTAAGACCCTTGTTACTAACATAATAGGACCCACTAAAGAATGGTTATCTAAATCCAAGCATTGATCTTATGCAGGAGTTTGCTTCCGAAGGGGTGTCATGGTTGCTTGATAGTGGAACAACAAATCATATGACCGGAAGCAAGGACTTGGTGGTGGACGTTCATACCGACCCATCCGTTGCCACCCAAGTCTCCTTTGGTGATGATGCGACCTTTGGTGATGATGCGACTGTTGGAAATATGCCCTAGAGGCAATATAAAAATGGTTATTATTACATTTCCTTGTTCATTGTAATTTTCTATTGTTCATGCTATAATTGTATTAACCGGAAACCGTAATACATGTGTGCATACATAGACCACAAGATGTCCCTAGTGAACCTCTAGTTGGCTAGCTCATTGATCAATAGATGGTCATGGTTTCCTGGCCATGAACATTGGATGTCGTTGATATCGGGATCACATCATTAGGAGAATGATGTGATGGACAAGACCCAATCCTAAGCATAGCACAAGATCGTGTAGTTCGTCTGCTAGAGCTTTTATAATGTCAAGTATCATTTCCTTAGACCATGAGATTGTGCAACTCCCGGATACCGTAGGAATGCTTTGGGTGTATCAAACGTCACAACATAACTGGGTGATTATAAAGGTGCACTACAGGTATCTCCGAAAGTGTTTGTTGGGTTGGTATGAATCAAGACTGGGATTTGTCACTCCGTGTGACGGAGAGGTATCTCTGGGCCCACTCGGTAATACATCATCATAATGAGCTCAATGTGACTAAGGAGTTAGCCACGGGATCATGTGTTACGGAACGAGTAAAGAGACTTGCCGGTAACGAGATTGAATAAGGTATAGGGATACCGACCATCAAATCTCTAGCAAGTATCATACGGTGGACAAAGGGAATTGTATACGGGATTGATTGAATCCTTGACATCATGGTTCATCCGATGAGATCATCATGGAACATGTGGGAGCCAACATGGGTATCAGATCCCGCTGTTCGTTATTGGCCGGAGAGGTGTCTCGATCATGTCTGCATGGTACCCGAACTCGTAGGGTCTACACACTTAAGGTTCGGTGACACTAGAGTTGTAATGGGAATTGTATATGTGGTTACCGAAGATTGTTCGGAGCCCCGGATGAGATCTCGGATGTCAAGAGGAGTTCCGGAATAGTCCGGAGGTGAAGATTTATATATGGGATGTCCAGTTTCGGTCACCGGAAAGGTTTCGAGGTTTATCGGTAATGTACCGGGACCACTGGTAGGGTACCGGGGGTCCACCGGGAGGGTCCACCTGTCCAGGAGGGCCACATGGGCTGAAAGTGGGAACCACCATAGGGGGCCCAAGGCGTATAGGGCAAGAAACCCTAGGGCGTGGGGCTGGCTCCCTCCAACTTGGGAGGCAATCCACCCCTAGGGCTGCCGCCGCCCCTCCTAGGGTTTCCCTAGGGTGGCCGGCCCCATCTCCCCTCCCTCCTATAAATAGTGGGGGTTTGGGAGGGCTGTGCACACCCGAACCTCTCCCCTTGGCGCAGCCCTACCTCTCCACCTCTCCTCCTCCGTGGTGCTTGGCGAAGCCCTGTCGGAGAACCACAAGCTCCATCGTCACCACACCGTCGTGCTGCCGGAGCTCTCCCTCAACTTCTCCTTCACCCTTGCTGGATCAAGAAGGAGGTGACGTCCCCGGGCTGTAGGTGTGTTGAATGCGGAGGCACCGTTCGTTTGGTGCTTGGATCGGATCACCACGAGTATGACTCCATCGACCACGTTCATAGTAACGCTTCCGCTTAGCGATCTTCAACAGTACGAAGATGCTCTCCCTCTCTCGTTTCTTGCATCTCCTTGATTGATCTTGGTGACACGTAGTAGATTTTTTTGAATTATTACTACGTTACCCAACAGTGGCATCATGATCTAGGTCTATGCGTAGATTCTATGCACGAGTGGAACACAAGTAGTTGTGGGCGATGATTTGGTCAATTTGCTTACCTTTACTAGTCTTATCTTGATTTGGTGGCATTGTGGGACGAAGCGGCCCGGACCGACTTTACACGTACTCTTATGTAAGACTGGTTCTACCGCCTGACATGCACTTGTTGCATAAGGTGGCTGTCTCTCCCACTTTAGTCGGATCGGATTCAATGAAGAGGGTCCTTATGAAGGGTAAATAGCAATTGGCATTTCACTGTTGTGGCTATGATGTAGGTAAGAAACGTTCTTGCTAGAAACCCATAGCAGCCACGTAAAACTTGCAACAACAATTAGAGGATGTCTAACTTGTTTTTACAGGGTATGCTATGTGATGTGATATGGCCAAAAGGATGTGATGTTATATATGTGATATATGAGATTGATCATGTTCTTGTAATAGGATTCACGACTTGCATGTCGATGAGTATGACAATCAGCGGGAGCCATAGGAGTTGCCATAATTTGTTGTATGTCGTGCGTGTCAATCTAAAGCGCCATGTGATTACTTTACCTTATCGCTAACTGTTAGCCATAGTAGTAGAAGTAATAGTTGGCGGGAGAACTTCATGAAGACACAATGATGGAGATCATGATGATGGAGATCATGGTGTCGTGCCGGTGACAATGGTGATCATGATGCGCCCCGAAGATGGATATCAAAGGCGCAAGATGATATCCACCATATCATGTCACTATATGATTTGATGTGATGTTTATCATGTTTCTGCATCTTATTTGCTTAAAGCGACGGTAGTAAATAAGATGACCCCTCAATAAAATTTCAAGAAATGTGTTCGCCCTAAGTGTGCACCGTTGCGAAGGATTGTTGTTTCGAAGCACCACGTGATGATCGGGGTGATAGATTCTAACGTTCGCATACAACGTGTGTAAGCCAGATTTACACACGGAAAACACTTAGTTTGACTTGACGAGCCTAGCATGTACAGACATGGCCTCGGAACACGAGAGACCGAAAGGTCGAACATGAGTCGTATGGTGGATACGATCAACATGGAGATGTTCACCATTGATGACTAGTCCATCTCACATGATGATCGGACACGGCCTAGTCGACATGGATCATGCGTCACTTAGATGACTAGAGGGATGTCTATCTGAGTGGGAGTTCATTAAATAATCTGATTAGATGAACTTAATTATCATGAACTTAGTCTAAAATTGTCTTTACAATCTATATTGTAGATCCAATGGCCCACGCAAATGTCCCACTAAACTTCAATGCGTTCCTGGAGAAAACCAAGCTGAAAGACAATGGAACCAACTATACGGACTGGGTCCATAACTTGAGGCTCATCCTCATAGCTTCCGAGAAAATATGTGTCCTTGATGCACCTGTTTTCCCAGTGGCTCAAGACGTTATGAACGCCTGGCAGTCGCGTAGTGATGATTACTCACTGGCTCAGTGCGGCATACTTTACAATTTAGAACCTGGGCTCCAAAAGCGTTTTGGGCAACATGGAGCATATGAGATCTTCCAAGAGCTGAAACTGGTTTTCCAAGCTCATGCCCGGGTTGAGAGATATGAAGTCTCCGACAAGTCTTCAGTTGTAAAATGGAGGAAAATGGGTCTGTCAACGAGCACATACTCAGAATGTTTGGGTTGCACAACCGCTTGTTTCAGCTGGCAGTTAACCTTCTGGATGACTCAGTTATTGATAGAATCCTCCAGTCGCTTCCACCTAGCTATAAGAGCTTTGTGATGAACTACAACATGCAAGGGATGGAGAAGACCATTCCCGAGTTGTATTCAATGCTGAAATCAGCGGAGGTGGAAATCAAAAAGGAACATCAAGTGTTGATGGTGAATAAGACCACTAGTTTCAAGAAAGTCAAGGGTAACAAGAACTTCAAGAAGGACGGTAAAGCAGTTACCGCGCCCGGTAAACCAGTTGCCGGGAAGAAGTCCAAGAATGGACCTAAGCCTGAGACTGAGTGCTATTATTGCAAGGGAAATGGTCACTGAAGCGGAACTGCCCCAAGTACTTAGCGGATAAGAAGGCCGACAACATCAAAGGTACATATGATATCCATGTTATAGATGTGTACCTTACCAGCGCTTGTAGTAGCTCCTGGGTATTTGATACCGGTGCAGTTGCTCACATTTGTAACTCAAAAGAGGAGCTACGGAATAAGCGGAGACTCGCAAAGGACGAGGTGACGATGCACGTCGGGAATGGTTCCAAGGTCAATGTGATCGCCGTCGGCACGCTACCTCTACATCTACCTTTGGGATTAGTTTTAAACCTTAATAATTATTATTTAGTACCAGCTTTGAGCATGAACATTGTATGGGATCTCGTTTGATGAGAGAAGGCTACTCATTTAAATCTAAGAATAATGGTTGTTATATTTATATAAGAGATATGTTTTATGGTCATGCCCCGCTGGTCAATGGTTTATTCTTAATGAATCTCGAACGTGATGTTACACATATTCATAGTGTGAGTACCAAAAGATGCAAGGTTGATAATGATAGTCCCACATACTTGTGGCACTGCAGCCTTGGTCATATTGGTGTCAAACTCATGAAGAAACTCCATACAGATGGACTTTTGGAGTCTCTTGATTTTGAATCATTTGACACGTGCGAACCGTGCCTCGGCAAGATGACTAAGACCCCGTTCTTCGGAACAATGGAGGGAGCAAGCAACTTGTTGGAAATAATACATACCGATGTATGCGGTCCAATGAGCGTTGAGGCTCACGGTGGCTATCGTTATGTTCTCACCCTCACTAATGACTTAAGCAGATATGGGTATGTCTACTTAATGAAACACAAGTCTGAAACCTTTGAAAGGTTCAAGGAATTTCAGAGTGAGGTAGAGAATCAATGTGACAAGAAAATAAAGTTCTTACAATCTAATCATGGAGGAGAATATTTGAGTCACGAGTTTGGCACGCACTTAAGGAAATGTGGAATTATTTCACAACTCATGCCGCATGACACACCTCAGCGTAAGGTGTGTCTGAACATCGTAATCGCACTCTATTGGATATGGTGTGATCTATGATGTCTCTTACTGATCTACCGCTATCATTTTGGGGATATGCATTGGAAACTGACGCATTCACTTTAAATAGGGCACCGTCTAAATCCATTGAGACGACACCGTACAAATTATGGTTTGGCAAGAAACCTAAGTTGTCGTTTCTAAAAGTTTGGGGATGCGATGCTTATGTCAAGAAACTTCAACCTGAAAAGCTCGAACCCAAATTGGAAAACTGTGTCTTCATAGGATACCCTAAGGAAACTATTGGGTATACTTTCTATCTCAGATCCGAATGCAAGATCTTTGTTGCCAAGAATGGATCCTTTCTAGAGAAAGAGTTTCTCTCAGAAGAAGTGAGTGGGAGGAAATTAGAACTCGATGAGGTAATTGTACCTCCTCTCGAACCGGAGAGTAGCGTAGCACAAGAAAATGTTTCTAGAGTGCGTGCACCGGCGAGAGAGGAAGTTAATGACGATGATCACGAAACTTCGGATCAGGTTGCTACTGAACTTCATAGGTCCACAAGGACACGTTCTGCACCAGAGTGGTTCGACTACCCAGTCATGGAAATCATGTTGTTAGACAACAGTGAACCTACAAACTATGAAGAAGCGACGGTGGGCCCGTGTTCCAACAAATGGCTTGAAGCCATGAAATCCGAGATAGGATCCATGTATGAGAACAAAGAATTGACTTTGGTGGACTAGCCCGATGATCGGCGAGCCATAGAAAATAAATGAATCTTTAAGAAGAAGATGACACGGATGGTAATGTGATCATCTATAAGGCTCGACTTGTCGCTAAGGGTTATCGACAAGTTCAAGGAATTAACTATGATGAGACTTTCTCACCCGTAGCGATGCTGAAGTCCGTCCGAATCATGTTAGCAGTTGTCGCATTTTATGGTTATGAGATCTGGCAAATGGACGTCAAAACGGCATTCCTTAACGGCTTTCTTAAGGAAGAATTGTATATGATACAGCCGGAAGGTTTTGTCGAACCTAAAAATGCTGACAAGGTATGCAAGCTCCAACGCTACATTTATGGGTTGGTGCAAGCATCTCGGAGTTGGAACATTCGCTTTGATGAGGTGATCAAAGCGTTTGGGTTTGTACAGACTTATGGAGAAGCCTGTATTTACAAGAAAGTGAGTGGGAGTTGTGTACCATTTCTCATATTATATGTGGATGACATATTGTTGGTGGGAAAGGATATAGAATTGTTGGAAACCATAAAGGCCTATTTGAATAAGTGTTTTTCAATGAAGGATCTTGGAGAAGCTGCTTACATATTAGGCATCAAGATCTATAGAGATAGATCGAGACGCCTCATTGGTCTTTCACAAAGCACATACCTTGACAAGATATTGAAGAAGTTCAATATGGATAAGTCCAAGAAGGGGTTCTTGCCTGTATTGCAAGGTGTGATATTGAGCACAACTCAATGCCCGACCACGGCAGAAGATAAAGAAACGACGAGTATTGTCCCCTATGCTTCAGCCATAGGATCTATTATGTATGCCATGCTGTGTACCAGACTTGATGTGAACCTTGCCATAAGTTTGGTAGGGAGGTACCAAAGTGATCTAGGAGTGGATTACTAGACAGCGGTCAAGAATATTCTTAAGTACCTGAGAAGGACTAAAGATATGTTTCTCGTTTATGGAGGTGTCGAAGAGCTTCTCGTAAAGGGTTACGTCGATGCTAGCTTCGACACAGATCCAGATGATTCCAAGTCACAAACTAGATATGTGTATATTTTAAATGGTGGGGCAGTCAACTAGTGCAGTTGCAATCAAAGCATCGTGGCAGCATCTACATGTGAAGAAGAGTACATAGCTGCTTCGGAAGCAGTGCAGGAAGGAGTCTGGATGAAGGAGTTCATCACCGACCTAGGAGTGATTCCCAGTGCGTTGGGCCCGATGACTCTCTTTTGTGACAACACTAGAGCTATTGCCATTGCCAAGGAGCCCAGGTTTCACAAGAAAACCAAGCACATCAAGCGCCGCTTCAACTCCAATCGTGGATACATCTAGGATGGAGATATATATATATTAGTAAAGTACATACATATCTGAATGTCGCAGAACTGTTGACTAAAGCTCTTCCACGAGCAAAACATGATGAACACCAAAACTCTATGGGTGTTCGATTCATCACAATGTAACTAGATTATTGACTCTAGTGCAAGTGGGAGACTGTTGGAAATATGCCCTAGAGGCAATAATAAAATGGTTATTATTATATTTCCTTGTTCATGATAATTGTCTATTGTTCATGCTATAATTGTATTAACCGAAAACCGTAATACATGTGTGAATACATAGACCACAACATGTCCCTAGTGAGCCTCTAGTTGGCTAGCTCGTTGATCAATAGATGGTCATGGTTTCCTCGCCATGGACATTGGATGTCGTTGATATCGGGATCACATCATTAGGACAATGATGTGATGGACAAGACCCAATCCTAAGCATAGCACAAGATTGTGTAGTTCGTCTGCTAGAGCTTTTATAATGTCAAGTATTATTTCCTTAGACCATGATATTGTGCAACTACCAGATACCCTAGGAACGCTTTGGGTGTATCAAATGTCACAACGTAACTGGGTGATTATAAAGGTGCACTAGAGGTATCTCCGAAAGTGTTTGTTGGGTTGGTACGAATCAAGACTGGGATTTGTCAGTTCGTGTGACGGGGAGGTATCTCTGGGCCCACTCGGTAATACATCATCATAACGAGCTCAATGTGACTAAGGAGTTAGCCATGAGATCATGTGTTACGGAAAGGGTAAAGAGACTTGCCGATAACGAGATTGAACAAGGTATAGGGATACCGACGATCGAAACTCGGCCAAGTATCATATTGGTAGACAAACGGAATTGTATACAACATTGTGTGAATCCTTGACATTGTGGTTCATCCGATGAGATCATCGTGGAACATGTCGGAGCCAACATGGGTATCCAGATCCCGCTGTTGGTTATTGGCCGGAGAGGTGTCTCGGCCATGTCTGCATGGTTCCCGAACCCATAGGGTCTACACACTTAAGGAACAAAGACGCTAGAGTTGTAATGGGAATTGTATATGTGATTACCAAAGGTTGTTCGCACTCCCGGATGAGATCCCGGACGTCAGGAGGAGTTTCGGAATAGTCCGGAGGTGAATACTTATATATGGGAAGTCCAGTTTCGGTCACCGGAAAGGTTTGAGGGTTTTTGCTATTGTACCGGGACCACCTGTCCCGGAGGGCCACATGGGCTGAAAGTGGGAGGGAACCAGCCCCTGGTGGGCTGGTGCGAGCCACCACAGGTGGCCCAAGGCGCCTAGGGCAAGAAACCTTAGGGCGTGGGGCTACCTCCCTCCAACTTGGGAGGCAAGCCACCCCTCCTAGGGTTTCCCTAGGGTGGCCGCCCCCTCTCCCCTCCCTCCTATAAATAGTGGGGGTTTGGGAGGGCTTCGCACACCCCTAAACCTCTCCCCTTTTTGCAGCCCTACCTCTCCACCTTTGCTCGTCCACGGTGCTTGGCAAAGCCCTCCCGGAGAACCACAAGCTCTATCGCCACCACGCCGTCATGCTGCCGAATTTGTCCCTCAAATTCTCCTTCACCCTTGCTGGATCAAGAAGGAGGAGATGTCCCTGGGCTGTAGGTATATTGAACACAGAGGCACCGTTCATTCGGTGCTTGGATCAGATCGCCGCGAGTACGACTCCATCGACCGCGTTCATAGTAACGCTTTGGCTAAGAGATCTTCAGCGGTATGAAGATGCTCTCCCTCTCTCGTTTCTAGCATCTCCTAGATTGATCTTGGTGACACGTAGGAATATTTTTTATTATTACTACATTACCCAACATGGACTTCAAAGGTATTGGGTCTCGGCAAGGTGGTAATTTCCCCGGAACCTACTATTGAAAAGGTTATGCTTGTTGAGACCCTCGCATACAGTTTACTTTCAATTCATCAACTTGCACTTATGGGCTTTAGTACTTTATTTGACATTAACTCTGTGGCCCTTTTGTGGATCAATACTCTTAAAGTAGCCTTTGTTGGGCATGTCGAGAACGGTATCTATGTGGTTAACTTTTTGAAGCGACCCACTAAGACATCGACTTGCCTAATGGCTAAAGTTGATGTGGCATGGATCTGGCATCGCCAGCTAGCCCATGTCAATATGAGATCTTTACAAAGTCTCCTCAAAGGGGATCAAGTTCTTGGACTAACCAATGTGAGTTTCGCTAGAGATCATGCTTAAAGTGCATGTATTGAAGGAAAGATTCATGAGACATCTCACCGCCCCATGAGTATCATCTACCCAAAAACGATCTTGGAACTTCTTCACATGGATCTCTTTGGTCCTCCATCTTATGATAGTCTTGGGGGAAGAAAGTATTGCTTGGTGATAGTGGATGATTACTCAAGGTATACCCAGGTATACTTTTTTCAAGAGAAAGAGTGAGACTCAACAAACCATCATCGACTTTTCTAACGAAGCTCAACACCAACATAATGCAAAGATACCGATGATCAGAAGTGACAGTGACGCCGATGTTAGGGCATATTTATGCCTAAGTAATTTTGGTGATTGATGACAGTACCTTAGTGGACTAATCGCGTGCATTGAGCATTTCAGATAATACATGACAAAGGCACAAGACGATTCGGCACCCTCCGTGGAATAGAAGCACGGTGTTTTCTACGATTCTCTTTGGTGGTTTTGAGTCGTAGGAACGCCGTAGTATTAAGAGGGGATCTATATTGGGAAGGTTTGGGTGGAATCAATCTTGCACGCACACACTTTTTCTCCATCTCCTTTTCCTTGCAACTCTGGAGCTTTTCCCCTCTCTGGTCTTTCTCTTCTTGCAAAAATGTCCTCTGGCGGTAGTACGCTGGCCCTAGCGGTAGTACCGCTGGAGCTGGCGGTAGTACCGCTGGCCCTAGTGGTAGTACCGCTGGCCTGGCGGTAGTACCGCTCCTGGTCAGCGGTAGTACCGCTCCATGACTTTAGTACCGTCATCCTTGCGGCTGTACTACGTCGGACTTTTTGCGAAGACTTTCTTGGTGGTGGTTGGCCCGGTAGTATCTTTGCGCTACCATGGGCTCAGCGGTAGTACCGTTGGGCTCGTGCTGTGAGTGAGGAAAACGGTTGGATTCTTTCCCACACTATATAAAGGGTTTTTCTTGCTCAAGAACCCTGCCTTTTACCCTCCCAAGCTCCATTGTTGCTCCCTAAGCTCAAAAGTGCCCGATCTCTCTCCCTAGCCAATCAAACTTGTTGATTTCCTAGGGATTGGTTGAGAAGGCCAAGATCTACACTTCCACCAAGAGAAAATTGATTCCCCCCACTAATCCCTTGCGGATCTTGTTACTCTTGGGTGTTTGAGCACCCTAGACGGTTGAGGTCACCTCGGAGCCACATTCTATTATGGTGAAGCTCTGTGGTCTTGTTGGGAGCCTTCAAGCTTTGTGTGGAGTTAGCCCCAACCTTGTTTGTAAAGGTTCGGTCGCCGCCTTCAAGAGCACCCATAGTGGAATCACGACACCTTCCATTGTGTGAGGGCTGAGGAGAATACGGTGGCCCTAGTGGCTTATTGGGGAGCATTGTGCCTCCACACCACTCCAACGGAGACGTACTTCCTGTCAAAGGGAAGGAACTTCGGTAACACATCCTCGTCTTCATTGGTTCCACTAGTGGTTATCTCTAATCTTTACATTGTGTATGTTATTGTTGTAGACTATTTCCTACTTGCCTTAGCGATTATAGTTGGTAGCATCATATAGGTTGATCACCTAGTTGTCATTTTAGAGAACCTTTATGTTGCTAACCCTAACTTGTTAAGAATAGTTAAAAAGTGGTAGTTGCCTATTCACCCCCCTCTAGTCAACCATATCGATCCTTTCAATTGGTATGAGAGCCACGTCTATTTATTAAGGGTTTCACCACCTGAAGAGTATGGAGGATGATGAGGGAGGAGCCCATAGGCAACCCGAGGCCATGGCCTTGACTTCGGTCAGAAGGGACGACTTGAATTCAAGGAACCTTCATCAATCAAGCAAAATATAGTCAAGATATGCTCAAAAGGTTCAAGATGGATGATCTCAAACTAGCCAAGGCCAACACTCCCATGCCTCTCAACTGCCATCTTGACCTTGATGTCAATCGTAAAGTTGTGGATCAAAAGGTATATCGCTCTATGATTGGATCTCTGCTTTACCTTTGTGCATCTAGACCAGATATTATGTTCAGTGTGGGAATTTATGCACGATTTCAATCCACACCTAAGGAAAGTCACTATGTGGCGGTCAAGCGAATCTTTCGATATTTGGCTCATACCCCAAACTTCGGATTATGGTATCCCAAAGGGGCTTCATTTGATCTCATAGGGTATTCAGATTCAGATTGGGCGGGAGACCGTCTGGATAGGAAGTCAACTTCCGGAGGTTGCCAATTTCCTGGCCGCTCTGTGGTAAGTTGGTCTTCCAAGAAACAAAATCGTGTTTCTCTCTCATCCACCGAGGCTGAATATGTTGCTGCTGCAAGTTGCTGTGCTCAGTTGCTATGGATGAGGCAAACTTTAAAGGACTACGGTGTCCCTTGTGACAAAGTGCCTCTTTACTGTGATAATATCAGTGCTATCTCCATCTCCAACAACACGGTTCAACACTGCAAGACAAAGCAAATCAGTATTCGTCACCACTTCATCTGAGATCATATCAAGCGCGGGGAGATTGACCTCATTTACCTCAACACTAATCATCAACTTGCAGGTATCTTCACGAAGCCTTTAAATGAAGCAAGATTTCGCCAGTTAAGGCATGAGCTAAATATCAAATATTTGAGCAATGTGGATTGAAGTTAGGCACACTTGACCACTCTCATCATTCTATTTAGTTTAGATGCAGGCAAGAATTTAGGGGGAGTGTTTCTCTCTCAATGATCTCTCCCTCCCCCTATTATGCATAAATTGATCAAATCTTTCACATTAGTCACTAATGGTGATATGCGTGCTTCAAAGACGACTTTTGGTCATGAGCCCAAGGTTAAAATCATTGCAGTGCCATACCAACCAACTCAAACATAGGTGGCCTCGGCCACCGCCCCTCTTCCACACAAGTTCTCTTCATTAACTGCATGAATGGTCACTTCTCTGCATAGTGGAGTACCTTCCTTGAGTTTGTCTCTTCTCTGCATAGTCTCTCTTTATTGGTGATTGTTGCTTGGTTCACCAGCGGTACTAGCGCTTCCGGGCCGGTACTACCGCTCCAGCGGTACTACCGTGCTGATGGGTGGTACTACCGCATCAGAGATTTCGTGGGAGTTTGATACGTCTCCAACGTATCTATAATTTTTGATGGTTTCATGCTATTATCTTGTCAAACTTTGGATGTTTTGTATGCCTTTTATATCTTTTTTGGGACTAACTTATTAACTCAGTGCCAAGTGCGAGTTCCTGTTTTTTCCGTGTATTTTACCCTTTTCAGAGGAGGATTTTAAACGGAGTCCAAACGGAATAAAACTGGCAGAATGATTTTTTCCATAACAGAAGAGACGCACGAGACTTGAGAACCAAGGCAGGGGACCTCGGAGGAGGTCACAAGCCCACCAGGCCCGACCTAGGGGGGGGGCTAGCAGGCTTGTGATCTCCCCGTGGCTCCCCTGCCCTACTTCTCCCGCCTATAAATTCCCTAAAAATCTGAAACCACGAAGGAGATCATCGAAAGTACTTTTCCGCTGCCGCAAGCTTCTGTCTCTGCAAGATCCCATCTGGGGCACGTTCTGGTGCCCTGCCGGAGGGGGGATTCAGATACGGAGGGCTTCTTCATCAACACCATGACCTCTCCGATGATGCATGAGTAGTTCACCATAATCATTGCCTTAGATATCGTCATGACTTTGCGCGGTTCTATCAATTGCTCGACAGTAATTTGTTCACCCACCATAATGTTTTTTCTATTTTGAGAGAAGCCTCTAGTGAACACTATGGCCCCCGGGTCTACTTCACACCATATTTTCAGCATTACTCTTTTACTTCGTTGCACTTTCCGCCTTAAGATCTCCCTTTGCAATCAATCTTGAAGGGATTGACAACCCCTTTATAGCGTTGGGGCAAGCTCGTTTTGTGTTTGCACATGTACCCTGGAGTTGATGAGATTCTCCTACTGGATTGATACCTTAGTTCTCAAATTGAGGGAAATACTTAGTGCTCCTGTGCTGCATCACCCTTTCCTCTTCAAGGGAAAAACCAACGCAAGCAAGTCTCCGTCAACGTGTCAATTTCTAGCGCTGTTGTTTGAGAAGTAGCAGAAGGATTTCTGGCGCCGTTGCCGGTGAGGATCAAGTCAAGAACTCATCCAAGTAAGTGTCGCAAACTCATTTCTTGCATTTACTTATTTGCCTCTCGTTTCCCTCTCCCCCCCGCTTCACCAATTTGTCTTTTTTGTTCGCCTTTTTCGTTTGCCTTTCCTTTGCTTGTGTGCTATGTGCCTTCAAAATGCTTGCATCTTCTCTTGCTAAGAATCTAGTGACATGGATCCTCATCCACTTGCTAATATTTTCAAGAGGTCCAACTATGTTGAACCAATTGCTAGTGAGTTTTGCTCACTAGATTATCTTTATGGAGTTTTGCTTGAGATGCGTGAATCTGTAAATCGTGATGAAGAAATTCATGAAGTGATTCACGAGGGCTCCTTGGATGTAAAGCTTGATTGCAATGGTTTCACTATAAATTCTATTAGTGACAATCATGCTAAAATTATGCAAAACCCTAAGCTTGGGGATGCTAATCTTGCTATGTCCACTACTTGTTGCAAAGATCATGATTGGGGTGATGATTTTTCTTTTGATCTTGAAAATTTGTTCAAGCCTCAAGATGAATATGATATTTGCAATATTATTGAAAGTGGGTTTGGAGAAGTCATGACTTTAGATGATAATCCCATTATTTTTGAAGAGCGTCAACTTTGCATGCATGTGGATCATGAAAAGAATTTCCTATGTGATAGCTATATCGTTGAATTCGAATATGATCGCACATGTAACGAGAGAGGAAAATATTGTGGTAGAAACTTTCATGTTACTAAATCACCTCTCATGATGTTGAGATTGCTCTTGTATCTTTCTTCTTCCTTGCATATGGCAGCCATTGGTTGTCTTGACAATTTGTTTTCCTATAAAATGCCTATGCATAGGAAGTATGTTAGACTTAGATGTGATTTTCACATGCTTTAGGATGCTGTCGTTGTGCTTCAATTCTTGTCTTTTGTGAGAGCATCATTGAATGATTAGCTAAGGGCGTTAAACAATAGCGCTTGTTGGGAGGCAACCCAATGAATTTATCTTTTTCTTTCTGTTTTGTTGCGTCCACGCCATCATAATTCTGTTATGATAGTGTCTTTTGTGTTTGAGCCAAGCAAAACCTTTATGACTAGTTTTGGTGATGGTTGTTTGATCCTGCTGGGAAAACACAGAAACTTTTTGCTCACGAGATTATTTTTCATTTTTATTTCGAAATAGATTTTGAGTTGATTCGTTTTGCTTCTGGTTGAAATGCCTTTTTCCCAGGTAGTCGTAATTTGTCAGAATTTTTGAGGTACCAGAAGTATACGAAGTATAAAGATTGCTACAGACTGGTCTGTTTTTGACAGATTCTGTTTTTGCTGAGTTGGTTGCTTGTTTTGATGAAACTATGGATAGTATCGGGGGGTACTAGCCATGGAAAAGTGAGAATACAGTAATATAACACCAATATAAATAGAAATCAAGATTGCTGCAGTACCTAAAGAGGTGGTAATTTGTTTTCTTATACTAATGATGTCACGAGTTTCTGTTTAAGTTTTGTGTTGTGAAGTTTTCAAGTTTTGGGTGATGTTCTCATGGACAAAGAGATAAGTAGTGGAAAGATCTCAAGCTTGGGGATGCCCAAGGCATCCCAAGCCAAATTCAAGGACACCAAAAAGCCTAAGCTTGGGGATGCCCCGGGAAGGCATCCCCTCTTTCGTCTTCAATCCATCGGTAACATTACTTGGAGCTATATTTTTATTCACCACATGATATGTGTTTTGCTTGGAGCGTCTTTTATCTTAGGAGTATTTTCTTTTTGTTGTGTCACAATCATCCTTGCCGCACACCTTTTGAGATAGACATGCACTCATCGTGATTTTGCTAGAATGCTCATCGTGCTTCACTTATATGTTTTGAGCTAGATAATTTTGCTCTATGTGCTTCACTTAGATCTTTTAGAGCACTGCGGTGCGTGACTTGGTAGTTGGCTTATGCTATGAAAGTAGTCCCAAAGGTGATAGGTACCCAAAGAGGATACAAAAACCTCCATCTTCATGTGTATTGAGTAGAAAGAGAAGTCTTGATTCCTCTCAATTAGTTTTGAGACATGGATTTGGTAATATTAAGAGTTATGTTAGTAGGGTGTTGTGAATCTAGAAATACTTGTGTTGAAGTTAGTGATTCCCGTAGCATGCACGTATGGTGAACCACTATGTTAGGACGTTGGAGCATAATTGATCTATTGATTGTCATCCTTTGTGTTGAGGTCGGGATCGCGCGATGGTTAACACCTACCAACCCTTCCCCTAGGAGTATGCGTTTAGCACTTTGTTTCGATTACTAATAATAACTTTCGCAACAAGTATGTGAGTTCTTCATGACTAATGTGAGTCCATGGTATAGATGCACTTTCACCTTCCACCATTGCTAGCCTCTCTAGTGCCGCGCAATTTTCGCTGGTACACAAACCCACCATATGCCTTCCTCAAAACAGCCACCATACCTACCTACTATGGCATTTTCATAGCCATTCCGAGATATATTGCCATGCAACTCCGACCGTTCCATCTCATGACTTGTGCCGTCAGTCTCATATTGCCATTGCATGATCATAAGATAGCTAGCGAGATGTTTCAACGTCATACGCCAAGCTAGATCGTTGCACATCCCGGTACACTGCCGGAGGCATTTCCTATAGAGTCATCGTCGTTCTGAGCTTTGAGCTGTGAGTAAATAAAAGTGTGATGATCATCATTATTAGAGCATTGCACCGTGCGAGGAAATAAAAAAAATAGGCCAAAGAGCCCCCCAAAAAAGAGGTGGCCTAAGAGCCCAAATGAAAAAAAAGAGAAAAAGAGAGAAGGGACAATGCTACTATCTTTTTCCACACTTGTGCTTCATAATAGCACCATGTTCTTCATGATTGAGAGCCTCTCATTTCGTCACCACCATATGCTAGTGGGGATCTTTATTATATAACTTGGCTTGTATATTCCAATGATGGGCTTCCTCAAAATTGCCCTAGGTCTTCGTGAGCAAGCAAGTTGGATGCACACCCACTAGTTATCCTTTTGAGCTTTCACATACTTATAGCTCTAGTGCTTTGTATGGCAATCCCTACTCATTCACATTGATATCTATTAATGGGCATCTCCATAGCCCTTCGATACGTTGAGTCAATGTGACCATCTCCTCCTTTTTTGTCTCACAACCACCACCACACTCTATTCCACCTATAGTGCTATATCCATGGCTCACGCTCATGTATTGTGTGATAGTTATAAAAAGTTTGAGAAAGTAAGAGTGCGAAAACAATTACTTGGCCAATACCGGGGTTGTGCATGATTTAAATTAGTTGTGTGAGGATGATGGAGCATGGCCAGACTATATGATTTTGTAGGGATAACTTTCTTTGGCCTTGTTATTTTGAAAGTTCATGATTACCTTGCTAGTTTGCTTGAAGTATTATTGTTTTCATGTCAATAGCAAACTATTGTTTTGAATCTTACGGGTCTGAACATTCATGTCACACGAAAGAAGTTGCAAAGGACAACTATGCTAGGTAGCATTCCACATCAAAAATTCAGTCTTTATCACTTCCCTACTCGAGGACGAGCAGGAGTTAAGCTTGGGGATGCTTGATACGTCTCCAACGTATCTATAATTTTTGATGGTTTCATGCTATTATCTTGTCAAACTTTCAATGTTTTGTATGAATTTTATATCTTTTTTGGGACTAACTTATTAACTCAGTGCCAAGTGCCAGTTCCTGTTTTTTCCGTGTTTTGGCCCTTTTGAGAGGAGGATTTTAAACAGAGTCCAAACGAAATAAAACCTGCGGAATGATTTTTTCCATAGCAGAAGACATGCAGGAGACTTGAGAACCAAGGCAGGGGACCTCGGAGGAGGTCACAGGCCCACCAGGCCCGGCCTAGGGGGGCGGGCCTAGCAGGCTTGTGACTTCCCCGTGGCTCCCCTGCCCTACTTCTTCCGCCTATAAATTCCCTAAAAATCTGAAACCATGAAGGAGATAATCGAAAGTACTTTTCCGCCGCCGCAAGCTTCTGTCTCTGCAAGATCCCATCTGGGGCACGTTCTAGTGCCCTGCCGGAGGGGGGATTCGGATACGGAGGGCTTCTTCATCAACACCATGACCTCTCCGATGATGCGTGAGTAGTTCACCATAGACCTACAGGTCCATAGCTAGTAGCTAGATGGCTTCTTCTCTCTCTTAGATCTTCAATACAAAGTTCTCCATGATCTTCATGGAGATCTATCCGATGTAATCTTCTTTTGCGGTGTGTTTGTCGAGATCCGATGAATTGTGGATTTATGATCAGATTATCTATGAATCTTATTTGAGTTTCTTCTGATCTCTTATATGCATGTTTTCATATCCTTGTAATTCTCTTCGAGTTGTGGGTTTTGTTTGGCCAGCTTGATCTATGATTCTTGCAGTGGGAGAAGTGCTTGGTTTTGGGTTCATACCGTGCGGTGACTTCACCCAGTGACAGAAGGGGTAGCGAGGCACGCATCGTGTTGTTGCCATCAAGGGTAAAAAGATGGGGTTTTCATCATTGGTTTGAGTTTATCCCTCTACATCATGTCATCTTGCTTAAGGCGTTACTCTGTTCGTCATGAACTCAATACACTAGATGCATGCTGGATAGCGGTCGATGTGTGGAGTAATAGTAGTAGATGCAGAAAGTATCAGTCTACTTGTCTCGGACGTGATGCCTATATGTATTATCATTGCCTTAGACATCGTCATGACTTTGCGCAGTTCTATCAATTGCTCGATAGTAATTTGTTCACCCACTGTAATATTTTCTATTTTGAGAGAAACCTCTAGTGAACACTATGGCCCCCGGGTCTACTTCACACCATATTTTCAGCCTTACTCTTTTACTTCGTTGCACTTTCCGCCTTCAGATCTCACTTTGCAATCAATCTTGAAGGGATTGACAACCCCTTTATAGCGTTGGGTGCAAGCTCATTTGTGTTTGCGCAGGTACTCTGGACTTGACGAGATTCTCCTACTCGATTGATACCTTGGTTCTCAAACTGAGGGAAATACTTACTGCTCCTGTGCTGCATCACCCTTTCCTCTTCAAGGGAAAAACCAACGCAAGCAAGTCTCCGTCAACGTGTCAATTTCTGGCGCTGTTGTTTGAGAAGTAGCAGAGTTAAACCCAGGGCAGGGGAGTTCCGACTCCCCCATACCCATTCCCTCCCTCTCCTCATGACTCTCCCTCTCTGTGTTGACCAAGAACATCACCGGAGGCCGGCTCCGGATCCCTCTATCCGTGCCGCCCTCCCCTTTTTTCGTCCGAAGGGATCTCTCCTCCCATCTTCCTCATGCCATGGACCCCGGTACTGCCCTTGATCTCCATCTCTCTCTCATGGTATTTCATTGGATCTTGATCTAGGGCAATGTGGGTGGATTCCATGTTTATCTTGTTTTCCCATGGCATGTGCAGGATGTATGGATTATTTTTTGTGTTGCAATTAGTTTGGTACTTGCAGTAGAAATGTGTGGGAAGGAGAGATCCGTCACTGCCACCACCATTGATAGCAGTTTTTCGGCTCCAGGACAGTACTACAGCTTCGGCGGAAGTACCACTCTTACACAACGGTACTAGCGCTGCAACAGAAGTACCGCTCCTGCACCGCGGTACTAACACCCTGGCACGTGCGCCCTTGTTCTTTCCTGCATCTACCCATCTCTGTTTTGGTGTCCGAGTTGACTCTTGCAGTTTGTTTACACATGTGTTTGCCATTCTTCTTGTGAGTTCCTGGTTCTGGCTCTGGTCCTATGACTCGTCGCATGAACCCCAAGCGTGGCTCCTAGCACCCACGTGCATCTAAGGAAGCGGCTACTAGTTCAAGTGCGCAGCCACAAAAGCAGCCTGTGAGGAGGACAATCAGTAAGAAGAAGGGCCCCAAAGAGCCCCAAGAGTTGCCTCAAGAAGACTGTGCTGTGTTGCGCAAGAAGAATCCCTATTATGTACCTCAGGATGATGCTCATGCAGGGCGTCCATTTTGGAACAGGACTCACCCTCTTATCTATTCCAAGATCATCAAGACCAGGACCAATCTGTTTGTTGGCGTCAAGAGCATTGATATGAGACATATGGTCTCTCCTCCCCACACTGCTTATTTTGCTAATGCACATGCTCTCTGTGAGAAGTGGGGTCTTGGTCCTATCGTTGGCTTCAACAAGGACTTTGACCGCGATGTCGTGGCTCAGTTTTATGCTACTGTTCACTTCCATGATGATGAGGAAAGGCGCTTGACCTAGATGAGTGGAGGCCGTGTGTTGCACTCTGATTGGGCGAAGTTTATGACTTCTGTGGGTATTGCTGACCAGGGTCTGGATGAGCCTACTAGCTATTCATAAGTACAAACCCATTCGTTACTCGAGGATTGTGAAGACTGCTAAGGGGGACCGTACCGAGCTTATGCCTTTTATGGATATCATGCACGAGATATTTTGCAACTCTCTATTTCCTCGTGTTGGGAACAAGAACCAAGTGCACTCTTATCTTGTCAACCTCCTTTTTTTCTGCGATAAGGAGCGTCACCGCAAGTCCACCTTGGATATTTCACACATTATGTGGATGGAGTTGAGGTCTGCTGTGTTTGACAAGAAGAAAGTGCCCATATATGCTCTGTATCTGTTCAAGCTGATTGAGGACACCTGAGATGCTACCTTTCCTACTGAGCAGATGGTGACTGATCACATGGTCACTCATGGTGTGCTCAAGCTCCGCGTCAAGGAGAATTGGGGCGTTTCTCGTTCTGTTCCTGAGATTGCTGTCACTGATTCAGATGACGACCCTGAGCCCGACTATGACTTCGTTCCCAGGTCTAAGACTGAACCTTCTTGGGCCTCCAAGCTCAGGAAGAAGATGAAGGCTCTTTTCTTCTTCCACGCAAAGGGTCAGTACAAGGCCCATGTAGATGCCAAGAAGGCACATAGCCCTGACAAGATGATCATGCGGAAGATTGGCCTTGATGTCCAGAGCAGTTTAGAGGACATGATCACTAATGAGGAGGACTGGATAAAGGCCAACTGCTAGTGGCGGAGTTTGAGGAGGAGGTGGCTTCTGAGGAGGACGTGTCTCCCGAGGAGGAGTCTGCTGCTTCATATGAGTCTAAGGGCGATGACGACGAGGACTACTGAGCTTCTCCTATCTCCTATTTTTGGTGTTTCGATGCCAAAAGGGGGAGAAAGTATCTTACTTTTAGATGGATTTGCCCGTGCTGAGTCACGAGTGTGTTTATTTGTATTTGCTTTCTCTTTCTCGTTAACTCATTCTTTGCTTGCTTTGGCTTGCGTTTGATCAAGTCTTGTGTGTGAACTTATGTATGGTGTAAGACATATGCTATCCCATCTATCATGTTTTGTCTTCACCTTTGTGATATGTTTTCTTAGCTAATTTTGTTATATTTTGTTCTAGCAAGTATATAGCCTTGTCTATAAAAGCATATTTACCTAAGAATTATGGTGTAAGACATATGCTATCCCATCTAGGAGTGTTGATCCTAGTGTGTGCTCTTTGCATTCCAAAAGCATATTTAAATAGATCACACATCTAGGGGGAGCCCATCTATATTTTGTACGTTTTGGGTTTACCTAAGAATTCTTAGTTCTTTTTTGGCAAATCCCGTATTGTCGCCAACCCACCAAAAAGGGGGAGATTGTAAGAGCATAATTTCTTCTAGGTAATTTTGGTGGTTGATGACGATACCTTTTGCGGACTAATTGTCTCCGCTATGCTTTCAGAGAATTATAAGGTGGCACGAGATGATTTTATTCCCCCCAGGAAATAAAAGTGTAGGCGGTATTTAGCTAGTGATTTAGGGTTTGTGGACTCGAGTCATAGATAATCTCGTACTATCAAGAGAGGATCCGCGTTTGGAAAAGATGGGTGGAACACTAACTCTCATTTCTTCTCCCCATCCCTTTTCCAGAGCAAAGGAGCTGCCCTATTTTAAGTGCCCATGAAGTTCTCAAGCGGTAGTACCGTCCTGGCAAGAGGTAGTACCGCCCCAGCGGTAGACCGCCGTGGTAAAGTGGTAGTACCGCTCTAGCGGTATTGCCGCCCACCAATGCCTCGCACACTACCGCTTAGTTTTTCTTTGTGGAAGTACCGCACACGGGGAGGGGTAGTACCGCTCCAGCGGTACTGCCGCCCTCCCCTGCCGCTCCTGTTGGAAATATGCCCTAGAGGCAATAATAAAATGGTTATTATCATATTTCCTTGTTCATGATAATAGTCTATTGTTCATGCTATAATTGTATTAACAGGAAACAGTAATACATGTGTGAATAAATAGATCACAATGTGTCCCTAGCAAACCTCTAGTTGGCTAGCTCGTTAGTCAATAGATGATCATGGTTTCCTGGTCATGGGCATTAGATGTCATTGATAACGGGATCAAATCATTGGGAGAATGATGTGATGGACAAGACACAATCCTAAGCATAGCACTAGATCGTATTGTTCGTATGCTAAAGCTTTTCTAATGTCAAGTATCTTTTCCTTCGACCGTGAGATTGTGCAACTCCCGGATACTGTAGGAGTGCTTTGGGTGTATCAAACGTCACAACGTAACTGGGTGACTATAAAGGTGCACTACGGGTACCTCCGAAAGTGTCTGTTGGGTTGGTACGAATCGAGATCGGGATTTGTCACTCCGTGTGAGGGAGAGGTATCTCTGGGCCCACTCGGTAGAACATCATCATGAGCTCAATGTGACTAAGGAGTTAGTCACACGATGACGTGGTACAGAACGAGTAAAGAGACTTACCAGTAACGAGATTGAACAAGGTATAGGTATATCGACGATCGAATCTCGGGCAAGTTCTATACTGACAGACAAAGGGAATCGTATACGGGATTGATTGAATCCTTGACATCGTGGTTCATCCGATGAGATCATCGTGGAGCAAGTGGGAGCCACTATGGGTATCCAGACCACGCTGATGGTTATTGGCCAGAGAGGTGTCTCGGTCATGTCTGCCTGTCTCCCGAACCCGTAGGGTCTACACACTTAAGGTTCGGTGACGCTAGGGTTATAGGGAATTGTTATACAAGGTTACCGAAAGTTGTTCAGAGTCCCGGATGAGATCCCGGACATCATGAGGAGCTCCGAAATGGTCCGGAGGTAAAGATTGATATATAGGACGGATGGTTTCGGATACCGAAAGTGTTTCGGGCATCACTGGTAACGTACCGGGACCACCGGGACCACCGGAGGTGGCCCCGGGGGTCCACCAAAGGGGGGCAACGACCCCGGGAGGTAAGGTGGGCCAAGTGGGGAAGGGAACCAGCCCCTAGGTGGGCTGGTGCGCCTCCCCAGTCAGCCCAATGTGTGGGGGAGAGAAAAGGGGGGGCAAACCCTAAGCCAGGTGGGCCTAAGGCCCACCAGGTGGTGCGCCACCCCCTCCCCACCCTAGCCGCCGCCCCCCTTTCCCATCTGGTGGCCGCCGGCCCCTAGGGAGGGAACCCTAGGGGTGGCGCAGCCCCTCCCCCTCCTCCTATAAATAGAGAGGGGTTTTGGCCCTTGGGAGACAGACTTTTGCCTCTCCCTCGGCGCAGCCCTGCCCTACTTCCTCCTCCTCTCTGCCGGTGCTTGGCGAAGCCCTGCCGGGAGACCTCGTCTCTCCATCGACACCACACCGTCGTGCTTCTAGAGTTCTTCCCCAACCTCTCCCTCCTCCTTGCTGGATCAAGGTGCGGGAGACGTCACCGGGCTGCACATGTCTTGAACGCGGAGGTGTCGTAGTTCGGCACTAGATCGGAATCACACCGTGATCCGAATCGCTGCGAGTACGACTCCATCAACCGCGTTCTAGTATCGCTTTCGCTTAGTGATCTTCAAAGGTATGAAGATGCTCTTACCCCTCTCTCGTTTCTGGACTCTCCATAGGAAGATCTGAATATGCGTAGGAAAATTTTAAATTTATGCTACGTTACCCAACAGCTCCCACTTCCGCTTAGAAAATCCTTCTGGTATCCTAACTCCCTTCGACCAGGCTGAGCGGAAGTACCACCCTCTGCACGACGATACCGCCCATGAGCATGGTGCTACCGCTTGGGTTGGTCTGTGGGGGCTGGTAATGGTCAGTTTCTTCCCCAGTATAAATAGGGGTCTTCTTCCCCGAGGACCCCTCACCTTTTTCCTCTCCAGCTCCACTGTTTCTCCACAAGCTCAAACTTGCCCGATATCCCTTCCTAGCCATCAACTCTTGTTGATTCTCTAGGATTTGGAGGAGAAGGTCCTTCCCCTCACTTCCACCAAGAGAAAAGTTGTACCCCCCATTAATCCCTTGGGGATCTTGTTACTCTTGGGTGTTTGAGCACCCTAGATGGAAGAGGTCACCTTGAAGCCATACTCCATTGTGGTGAAGCTTCATGGTCTTGTTGGGAGCCTCCAATTAAGTTGCGGATATTGCCACAACCTTGTTTGTAAAGGTTCGGTTGCTGCCTTGAAGGTCACCACTTAGTGGAATCCGACACCTCACATTGTGTGAAGGCACGAGGAGAATACTGTGGCCTTAGTGGCATCTTGGGGAGCCTTGTGCCTCCACACCGCTCCAATAGAGACGTACTCCCTTCAAAAGGAAGGAATTGCAAAAACACATCCTCGTCTTCATCGGTTCCACTTTTGGTTACTTCTTACCTTGACTTGTACTTACTTCTTGCTTATAATTGTTGTTGTTAGCATCATATAGGTTGCTCACCTAGTTGCATATCTAGACAACCTATTTGTTGCTAAACCTAATTTGTTTAAGGAAAAGTTTAAAAAAAATTAGTTGCCTATTCACCCCCTCTAGTCAACCATATTGATCCTTTCACCATTAATCTTGATAATTCTAAAGCAAAGGTCTCCTCAAGACATTCCTTTGTGGTTTCTTCATTTTCAAGATCTTGGGATAGCTCCGCTATCTCATTAGCATAACCATGCTCATGACCTTCCATTTTCTCAATTGTGGCCTCATGCTCCTCGAGATGAGCTTCCAACTCGTCGATATATTTCTTGCCCTCAGTGGAATAGACATGATTTCCATGAAGTTGGAACGCGGAAGATTATTCTTATGAAGAGCTTTAAAAATCATTTCACCCTTAAGTTTTAAGGATACAATATTGTCACTCTCTTCACCATTATCCTCATCCTCATTATTACCAACATCATCATCATCATGAGATACATTGGGATTCAAAGTAGGAGATACCTTTGAAGCATTAGCCATAAGGAGAAAGTAAGAAACAATAGATGATGATGTAGGATCCCTTGAAGAAACATTCAAGGCCGCATCTTGTTCCATGGAGTGACGGATTTCCTCTACATTGTTAGCACAACAACTCGAGGAAATAGATACGTTTTTATCATGGCAACAAGATATAGAAAGCATATCATCATGAGATTTAGTCAAGCAGTTTTTACATGATATACAAGGACTATCAACACAAGCATGTAAGACATTTAGAGTACTCGAACTGCCAACTCTCAATAGCTTCAATCTTGGCTTTATCAACTTCAATTACGTGTGGAGTAACAACATAGCCAAGAAAAGATACTCCGTCGGTGCAAAAGGTGCACTTCCCAAGGTTACTAAACAAACGTGCATCACGTAGAGCAATAAAAACAACACACAAATGATCCAAGTGTTCCTCCAAAGATCTACTATAAATCAGTATATCATCAAAGTAGACTACCACAAATCATCCAATGAAAGCACGTAAAATCTCATTCTTTAATATCATGAAAGTGCTAGGTGCATTAGTTCACCCAAAATGCATAACTAACCACTCATATAATCCAAACTTAGTTTTAAATGTTGTTTTCCATTCATCTCCCAATTTCATGCGAATTTTATGGTATCTACGCAAATCAACTTTGGAGAAAATTATAGAGCCACTTAATTCATCAAGCATATCATCTAGCCTAGGAATAGGATGACAATAACGAATAGTAATATTACTAATGCATCTACAGTCAACACACATACATGATGTACCATCCTTTTTCAGCACTAGAATAATAGGAACAACACAAGGGCTAGGAGATTCGCGTATATAACCTTTTTCGAGCAGCTCCTGTAGTTGACGCATAATCTCCTTCGTCTCATGTGGATTGGTGCGGTATGGTGCACGGTTGGGTAGCGATGCACCGGGAATTAAGTCAATCTGATGCTCAATCCCTCTAATAGGCGGTGATCCCAGTGGCACGTCTTGTGGTAAGACACCAGTGAAATCCTGCAAAACGTTAATGACAATAGGAGGCAAAGAGGAAGGCATGTCGTCGAATGAAAATAATACCTCTTTGCATACAAAAGCATAGCAAACAGATGTAGTAACATCCAAATTAGTAATATCAGATTTAGTGGCAAGTAAACAACCACTCTTCAGTTTTATTTCAGATGCAACACTAGATGATGGTTTGTTAGGCTTACTATGTTGCTCAAATTCCTTTGCTACAATCTGATTTTCACTCTTATGTAGGTCCTATTTTTCTTTACTAGCTCTAGCAATGTCATCTTTCATAATATGTTCACGAGACATAGGAAGCAAAGTTATATTTTGATCCTTAGGAACAAGAGTATACCGATTTGTCCTACCATGGTGTACAAATTTTTTTATCAAATGGCTATGGTCTACCAAGTAAAATGGAGCATGCTTGCATGGGTACCACATCACAATCAACAAAATTAGAATATGTAGCAATGCTCAAATGCACACTAACACTACGTGTTACTTAACCTTGCCATTGTTGTTGAACAACTGGATGTAATAAGGATGAGGATGTGGTCTGGTGGTGAGAGACAACTTCTCCACCATCTCCATGCTAGCTAAGTTGTTGCAACTCCCTCCATCGATGATTACGCGAACAGAACGTTCCTTCACAAATCCCTTTGTATGGAACAAGTTGTGCCTCTGATTTTGCTCAGCCTGTGTTACGTGCACACTTACAACACGTTGAGCAACTAAGCTTTTATACCTGTCAGCATAGTCAACAACCATGTATTGTGTCTCTTGTTTAGTATCATCTACACCCTATTCTTCACTTGCAATAAGAGCGAGAGTCTCCTCGTCATAATCACTAGCGGACTCATATCCACCATCCTTAGTAACAATCATCACACGCTTGGATGGAAACTCTCTCGCATAATAACCTCCACCCTTGCAACGACGACAGATAACCTCATGTGTTTGTCATGTGGATGCCATAGATGAAGAAGAGCTTTGTGCTGGCCCGGAAGGTGTGCTCTTGGTGGAGTGTGGGGCATTGGCCTGTTTCCTAGTATCTCTGTTGGAGTTGGTGGCTGAAGTAGGCGGTGATGATGCAGGAGGACGTGTGGAAGTAGATGAGGTCCATGGCGTCCAGGAGGAAGTGCGACCTACAAAAAAGTTAGTTCTCGCCAATGCATGTCCTGCACTACACGTTCAACTTTGCAAGCAAGATGGAATAAACGAGTAATAGTGGTATAATCCTTATATTCTAGAATAGTCTGAATATCTCTATTTAATCCACCCATAAAACATACAATCACAACTTCATTGTCCTGAACAATACTGTACCTAATCATGCCAGTTTTTAATTCCTGATAATATTCTTCTACATAATTTTTTCCTTTTCTTAAATGCTGCAATTTTGCAAGTAATTCATGTTGATAATATGGTGGAACCCAACGAGTACGCATAGCAGTTTTCAAAGCAGCCCAAGTAGTTGGAATATTAGCTTGATGTATTTGACATTGTTCAGACCACCAAACACAAGCAAAACTAGTGGATGAACAAACAACAACATCAAGACGTCTATCCTAAGGAAATTGTAAGCATGTAAACGTTGCTCTGTTTCTAACTCCCAAGTAAGATGTATATCGGGAACATACCGACCATCAAATGTAGGAATATTCAATTTAAGTTTAGGGAGATGGTCATGATCCCGTACCTGAGGGGGTGGAGCAGCCCTACCGTTGCGATTTTATCCATGTGGATGACCCGATGCTTGTGGTTATGGTTGTTATCCATGTTGTTGATTTGGAGCAACCTCTCCGTCATCATCGTCATCACCATCATAATCCTCATTCTGGTCAGCCACAGAAACCTTAGTAGTAGAAAAAGGAGCAACAACACCAGAAGGATGTGCTTGGCCGGAAGGCACACGTCACGCTCGTCCCACAAAAACTGGGCCTCGTTACTCTCGTCGTCGTCGTCGTCGTCGTTGTTGTTGTTGTTGTTGTTGTTGTTGTTGTTGTTGGAGAGGGACGGAAGGTGTAGCTCGTGGTGGTAGACGGGCAAGCACCTCATTGAACTTGGCGTCCACCTTGGTGTCGGATGTCTTCACCAAACCATCTAGCTTATCCATGGCTTCTCCAACGTTGGTCATGAAGTCGTGTACCTGGTCAGCAATCATTTGCTGAAATTTATCATGGAGCTCCCGGTTGGTCAAGCTCTCACAGTCGATCTCGATGTCTTGTGATCCTGGCATGGTTAGAAGCAATAGGAACACAGAAGAATATGAACCTACAGACTACTAGGAAGTGGTGGTGGTGGTGGTGGTAGTGGTGGTGGTGGTGTGTCACAAATCCGTCAAGCAAATCTCAAATTCTTACCAGTTCTTACCCAACAATAGGTTGTGATCGTGAGCCGGTGTAGTAAAAACTCTCAAAGCTTGGATAGAGCGATTGCCAGGTGGTGTCAAACACATGATGTAGATGTATGTGGAGGTAGGAAGGCTTATAATATGGTAGCAAAAAGGGTCACCAATAATCAGTTCAGAGACGCAAAGTTGAAAGCATGCTCAACGACGGTACTGTGCCGGTCCTAGGCTAGACCGTACTAGAGACGCGAGCCTAGAACACCAAAAAAATCACGACACTACACATAATCAAGGGAAGAGCCACTCTGATTTTCTTTTTTTTTGTGCTCTTTTTTTTCTTCAAAAATTCACTATAATGGCGAGTGTATCAAAACTCTTTCGAAGGACCAAAAATAGGATATGCATGAAATTTATTTTGATATTTTTTTTTGATCAATTCGGGGTTGCGAGGACCATAAATTGCGACAAAAATCACTATGGTGGCGAGTGTCTCAAAAATCTCTAAAAAGCCTAACAAAATGATAGGAAATAAAATTCACCCTCCGAAATTTTGGCCTAAAAAGTGCTCTGAAAAGCGTGTCAGACTCAAGTAAGGAAATTTTGGCCTATTTTTTCCGAAACCTACTCAGGTAAGGAAACACGAAACCGAAAACAAGAGGATCTCAAAATTAACCTAATACGTAAAGGACTCGGACTAGGATTGGTGGTGGATATTTGGTGGTGATATATGGCAGCAAGGATGATGGTGGCGTGGTGGTGGTATATGGTAGCAACGATGATAGTAGCTGATGACCCACAAGTGTAGGGGATCTATCGTATTCCTTTTGATAAGTAAGAGTGTTGAACCCAACGAGGAGCAGAAGGATCTGACAAGTGGTTTTCAGCAAGGTATTCTCTACAAGCACTGAAATTATCGGTAACAGATGGTTGTGTGATAAGATGGTTCATAGGAAGTAGAAAGTAAAAATAGTAACAAAGGTGCAGCAAAGTGGCCCAATCCCTTTTGTAGCAAGGGACAAGCCTGGACAAACTCTCATAGGAGGTAAAGCGCTCCCGAGGACACGTGTGAATTTCTGTCAAACTAGTTTTCATCATGTTCATATGATTCGCGTTCGCTACTTCGATAGTTTGATATGTGGGTGGACCGGTGCTTGGGTGCTGCCCTTACTTGGACAAACATCCCACTTATGATTAACCCCTCTCGCAAGCATCCGCAACTACGAAAGAAGAATTAAGACAAAATCTAACCATAGCATTAAACTAGTGGATCCAAATCAGCCCCTTACGAAGCAACGCATAAACTAGGGTTTAAGCTTCTGTCACTCTAGCAACCCATCATCTAGTTATTACTTCCCAATGCCTTCCTCTAGGCCCAAACAATGGTGAAGTGTTATGTAGTCGACGTTCACATAACACCACTAGAGGAGAGACAACATACAACACATCAAAATATCGAACGACTACCAAATTCACATGACTACTTATAGCAAGACTTATCCCATGTCCTCAGGAACAAAAGTGACTACTCACAAAGCATAATTATGTTCATGACCAGAGAGGTATCGAATAGCATCAAGGATCTGAACATATAATCTTCCACCGAGTAATCCAACTAGCATCAACTACAAAGAGGAATTAACACTACTAGCAACCTTACAAGTACCAATCGGAGTAGCGAGACAGAGATTGGTCACAAGAGATGAACTAGGGTTTGGAGATGAGATGGTGCTGATGAAGATGTTGATGGTGATGAGTCCTCTCCGATGAGAGGAGTGTTGGTAATGACGATGGTGACGATTTCCCCCTCCGGGAGGGAAGTTCCCCCGGCAGGACGGCCCTGTCGGAGCTCTAGATAGGTTCTGCTCAAGTCCCGCCTTGTGGCGGCGGCGATTCCTCCCGAAAGCCTCCTCCTAATTTTTTCTGGAACGAAACCCTCCTTATATTAAAAGATGGGAGCCAGAGGGGCAACAGGGGCCCACAAGCCCCCTAGGCGCGGCCAGGGGGTAGGCCGCGCCTAGCAGGCTTGTGGCCTCCTGGTGGCTCCCCTCTGGTACTTCTTCTGCCCAGTATATTTATAAAATCCAAAATAATTCCTCGTTGATTTTCACGGCTTTTGGAGTTGCACAGAATAGGTATCTCAAACTTGCTCCCTTTTCAGACCAGAATTCCAGCTGCCGGCATTCTCCCTCTTCATGTAAACCTGGTAAAATAAGAGAGAAAAGGCATAAGTATTGTACCGTGAAGTGTAATAACAGCCCATAAAGCGATAAATATCAACATAAAAGCATGATACAAAATGGACGTATCAACTCCCCCAAGCTTAGACTTCGCTTGTCCTCAAGCGGAAACCGAGATCATTAAATATGCCCACATGTTTAGAGATAGAGGTGTCGACAAAACAAAATACACACATGCAGGCATCATGATCATAATTAGAACATCAATAACTTCATATAATCTCTTATGCTAAAGTGACAATTCCTTCACAAAGTAAAGTATGGATCAAGAACCTTATTGAGAATTAGTAACCAATAGCCTATAGTCATTGAATCAATTGCAATTTATCATAACATCGGAAAGAGTCAAATAAGACCTGGTAAAGCATTTCCACATACTCAGTCATCCTTTCGTCTTCAACAATTGCTACAACTCATGTGGTACTAATGAGATCAAAGTTTCAGTCTTACACAGAGAAAGATAGGGGCTTATAGTTTTGCCTCCCAACTATTTACCTCAAGGGTAATGTCAACAATAATGATTCATGAATACTTACTTCCAAGTTGACATATGTATATAGATCTTTTCCTAGCATATGACGTTAGCCAAGATAAAGGCGAAATAAGGAATTTTTGTCGATCACCATGACACTTTTAAGGGCAAAAAGTAAAGGTACAAGATAGGCCCTTCACATAGGGAAGCAAAGGTTGTCATGCACTTTTGGAGTTTGGATGTGTGACCTCTTAGTGTGAAGGAACGTCACTTTATATTGCCTCGTGTGATCAAGAACTTTACTATGCAGTCCATCGCTTTTATGTCTTCCTCATCACATGTTTGTACAAAGCTTATTTTCCACACACTAATAGATCATACATATTTAGGGAGCAATTTTTATTGCTTGCAGCGATGACAACTTACTTGAGGGATCTTCTTCAATCCATAGGTAGGTATTGTGGACTCTCATGGCAAAACTGGGATGAAGGTTTAAGGATGCACAAGTAGTATCTCTACTTAGTGTGGAAGTTTTGGCTATTATGAGGTGGAAGCAAGCTACACATGCTAAGGGATCTCTAGTCATATAGCATTGCTCGGAACCAAGCAAGCATAATTCATTATGTTGTCTTCCTTGTCCAACATCTACTTCTAAGCATGTAATAGTTTAGTGAGTGTTCACAATCATAGATGGCGCCCAAGATGATATATTTATATGTGAACCTCTCTTTCTTTATGACTTCCTATTAATTGCAACAATGACCAAGGTCTGCGTTTGTCCACCCACAACAAGTTTCAATCAACATTCTTTTTATATGTGATGTCATCACTTCCCATAAGATCATTACATGATCTTTCATGATTTTGTTCTTTTATCATTCTTTTCTTTAGATCATGGCATAAACCAAGGCCCTTAACTAAAACACTCTTTATTATATGACTCACGAGCTCGAATACATTGGGGTGACACAAAGCAAAACTCAAGCCTAGAAGACTAAGAACTTTATTATACAAGAGAAAGATAAAACGAGAAAGGATCGAACTAAGAAAAGGTAAAGGCAAAAGATGTGATGGTGATACGATACCGGGGCAACTCCCACAAGCTTGGCACAAGCCAAGGGGAGTGCCGATACCCGTGCTTAATTGTCTTCCTTCGAAGGTGCCGATACCCGTGCTTAATTATCAGCACTCCCCTTGGCTTGTGCCAAGTGTCGATACCTATTGTTGCAACCTGGGTTTGATCCTCCATCTTCCAAGGTATAGGTGTTCCATCATGGAAAGATGATCGAGTCTCCGGAATCCTCAAATCTGCAGCCAACAGTATTGATTTAAATCTATACTCATACTCACAGTTTTGGTTCTGGAGGTCATAGATCTGGGCTTGGAGATGATCAATTCTGCCATAGAGCTTGGAGAGGTGCTTCCCGATGTCATTGGCATCGATATTCTGTTTGTTGGTGAACTCCGTGATCATCATGTGGTTGGCGTTGAGTCCGCATTCCACCATCCCTTGCACTTGAAGACTTGCTGCTCCATTGCTTCGAGCCTTGCCTCCACGCTTCCGGTCTTATTGGGCCCCTCAACATCACGGATGTGCAGCACCCCCTCACACATCTCGATAGATTGAGGGTGTTGCAGCACTCCCGCGAGGTAGGGATTGATGACCTTCTCAAAGAACTTGTCCTTCGGAACTTTTGGGGATGCCATAGCAATCTAGATCTGTCTGCACAACAGCTCGAAACGAAATCAGAGGATAATTCCGTGATACGAGGGTCAGACTTTTCGGGAGAATATATAATGAATTTTTCCCGACCAGAAGGAGTACTCCGCAAGAAAACGGAGTCCGGGAGGCACACGAGGTGCTCACAAGCCCCCCAGGCGGGGCCGCGGGGGGGGGGGGGGGGGGGGGGGGGGGGGGTAGGCCGCGCCTGGCAGGCTTGTCGCCTCCTCGTGCGCTTTCTGGACTACTTTAAAATTTTCTATTTTTCAAAAAATTCCAAAACGTAGAAAAATTGCTACTGGAAAAGTTTTGGAGTCAGTTTACTTACCGAATCACATACCTCTTCTTTTTTGGAGTCTGAGACACGCTGATAAATATCCCTTATGTACTCCTCCAGAGTTATGGTATTGATAATATTGCTTTCAACATTTATGGGAGTACCTGAGATATAATGCTTGATTCTTTGCCCATTTACCACTCTAAGAAAATTACCTTTCGTGTTGTTGATCTTGATGGCACCGGAATGATATACTTCCTCAACAATGTAAGGACCTTTCCATGTAGAGAGAAGCTTGCCAGAAAAAAAATCTTAAACGAGAATTGTATAGCAAGACATAATCACCTACATTGAACTCACGTTTTTGTATCCTTTTATCATACCACCTCTTAACCTTTTCTTTAAACAACTTGGCATTTTCATATGCCTGAGCTCTCCATTCATCAAGTGAGCTAATATCAAATAACCTCTTCTCACCAGCAAGTTTGAAATCAAAGTTGAGCTCTTTGATTGCCCCATAAGCCTTATGCTCTATCTCAAGAGGTAAATGACATGCTTTACCGTAAACCATTTTGTACGGAGACATGCCCATGGAATTCTTATAAGCAGTTCTATAAGCCCACAATGCATCATCAAGCTTCTTAGAACAATTCTTTCTAGACCTATTAACAACCTTTTGCGGAATTAGTTTAATCTTTCTATTGCTTAGCTCTACTTGACCACTCGACTGAGGATGATAGGGAGATGCAACTCTATCGTTGACATCATACTTAGCAAGCGTTTTACGGAAAGCACCATGAATAAAATGTGAACCACCATCGGTCATTAGATATCTAGGGGACTCCAAATCTAGGGAAAATAACTTTTTTGAGCATCCTAATAGAGGTGTTATGATCAACACTACTAGTTGGGATAGCTTCTACCCACTTAGTAATGTAATCAACGGCAACTAAAATATAAGTATACCCGTTAGACTTTGGAAAAGGTCCCATATAATCAAAATCCCAAACATCAAATGGTTCAATGAAAAGTGAATAATTCATAGGCATTTCCTGACGTTTACTGATATTACCTATTCTTTGACATTCAACACAAGACAAGACAAACTTACGGGCATCCTTGAAGAGAGTAGGCCAATAGAAACCTGATTGCAATACCTTGTGTGCAGTTCTATCTCCCGCATGGTGTCCTCCGTAAGCCTTGGAGTGACACTTCTGTAGGATCTGTCCCTGTTCATGCTCAGGTACACAATGTCTAATAACACCATCTACTCCTTCTTTATAAAGGTGAGGATCATCCCAAAAGTAATGTGTCAAATCAAAGAAGAATTTCTTATTTTGCTGGTAAGTGAAACTAAGTGGTATATATTTGGCAACGATATATTTTGCATAATCAGCATACCACGGTGTACTACATGAAGCATTGATGACATTCAATTGCTCATTAGGAAAGCTATCATCAATAGGTTGTGGGTCATCAAGAACATTCTCCAACCTAGACAAGTTATCTGCTACGGGGTTCTCAGCACCCGTCCTATCAACAACATGCAAATCAAATTCTTGTAGCAAGAGAACCCACTAATAAGTCTAGGTTTAGCATCTTTCTTTTCCATGAGATACTTAATAGCGGCCTGATCAGTGTGAATAGTGACTTTGGAATCAACTATATAGGATCTGAAATTTTCCCATGCAAACACGACTGCTAAAAAATCCTTTTCAGCAGTAGCATAGTTTCTTTGGGCACTGTTTAGAGTTTTACTAGCATAATGAATAACATTCAACTTCTTATCAACTCTTTGTCCTAGAACAGCAGCAACATCATAATCACTAGCATCACACATGATTTCAAAAGGTAAGTTCCAATCAGGTGGTTAAACAATAGGTGCAGTTATCAAGGCCTTCTTAAGTATTTCAAAGGCTTCCTCACAATCATCGTCAAAAACAAAAGGAATATCCTTTTGCAAGAGATTGGTAAGAGGCCTAGAAATCTTAGAAAAGTCCTTAATGAACCTTCTATAGAAACCATCATGACCAAGGAAACTTCGTATACCTTTTATATCTGTAGGGCATGGCATTTTCTCGATCACATCAACCTTAGCCTTATCGACTTCAATACCTTTTTCGGAAATTTTATGTCCTAAGATGATGCCTCCATTAACCATAAAGTGACACTTCTCCCAATTCAAGACAAGATTGGTATCTTTACATCTCTGCAAAACTCAATCAAGGTTGTTGAGGCAATCATCAAAAGAAGACTTGTAAACAGAGAAGTCATCCATGAAAACCTCAACAATCTTTTCACAGAAGTCAAAGAATATAGCCATCATACATCTTTGAAAGGTAGCAGGTGCATTACATAAGCCAAAAGGCATACATCTGTAAGCAAAGGTACCGAAAGGGCAGGTGAAAGTGGTTTTCTCCTCATCAGATTGTGCAACGGGTATTTGGGAGAAACCAGAATAACCATCTAGAAATCAGAAGTGTGTGTGTTTAGACAATCTTTCTAGCATTTGGCCGATAAAAGGCAAAGGGTAATGATCTTTCCTAGTGGCTTTATTCAATTTCCTAAAATCAATCACCATCCTATAGCCAGTAATAATCCTCTGTGGGATCAATTCATCTTTATCATTAGGGACAATGGTAATACCTCCCTTCTTAGGGACGCAATGCACCGGGCTTACCCAATCACTATGAGCAACACGATAGATAATGCCCGCTTATAGGAGCTTTAGTATTTCTTTTCTTACTACCTCTTTCATCTTAGGGTTTAATCTCCGTTGATGATCAGCAACTGGTTTGGAATCAGGATCGGTTTTAATTTTGTGCTGGCATAGAGTGGGACTAATGGCCTTAAGATCGTCAAGAGTATATGCAATAGAAGCACGGTGCTTCCTGAGGGTTTTTAATAACTTCTTTTCTTCATGCCTTGAAAGGCTAGCACTAATTATAACATGATATATCTCTTTTTCATCAAGATAAGCATTCTTAAGAGTATCAGGTAACTGCTCAAGCTCAAACACAGGATCACCCTTTGGTGGGGGTGGATCTCCAAGTAGTTCAACACGCAAATTATTCTTAAGGATAGGATGTAGTTCAAAGATAACTCTATCTATCTCATTCCTTTCATCCATATGCATATCATTTTCATGCTCAAACAAGTATTGCTCTAAAGGATAAGTAGGAGGCACAACAATAGAAGCTAGAGCAATAATTTCATCTTTACTAGACAACTCTTTTTCATGAGGTTGTCTACCAAACTTGGAGAAATTGAACTCATGTGACACACCTTCAAAGCCAACAGTGACAGTTTGCTTCTCACAGTCATATGAGCATTGACAGTATTGAGGAAAGGTCTGCCAAATATGATGGCACAAAAGCTATCTTGTGTGGTAGCAAGAACGAGAAAATCCGCAGGATACATAGTTTTACGACACAAGACTTCAACATCTCTAACAATTCCCAAAGGGCAGATAGTATCTCTATTGTCAAGCTGAATAGTGACATCAATAGGTTCCATCTCGACAGGTGCAATCTCGTCTTTAATTTCATCATATAAAGATTGAGGTATTGCACTAACACTAGCACCCATGTCACATAAACCATGATAACAATGATCTCCTATCTTAACAGAAACAACAGGTGTGCCAACAATAGGCCTATGTTTGTCTCTAGCATGGTGTTTAGCAATTCTAGCAGCATCTTCACAGAAATGAATATCATGGCCATCAATATTGTCGGATAGGAGATCTTTGATAATAGCAATTCTAGGTTCAACTCTAATTTGCTCAGGGGGTGTAGGTGTTCTAATGTAGCCCCTACGTATCACAGTTGAAGCTTTAGAATGATCCTTTATCCTAACAGGGAAAGGTGGTTTCTCAATGTAAGCAGTAGGAACAATAGGATCATTATAAGCGATGACTTTCTCTTCAACTGGATTGGGTTTAACTACATTGACTTCTAAGGGAGGATGATATTTACACCACTTCTCTTTAGGGAGATCAATATGAGCAGCAAATGATTCACTCAATGAAGCTACTATCTCAGAGTCAAGTCCATATTTAGCGTTAAAATCACAAAAAGTATTTGTTTCTACAAAGGATTTAACGCAATCAAACTTGAGATTCATACCTAACTCCTTACCTTGATCAAACTCCCAATCTTCAGAGTTGCGTTTAATTCTTTCCAATAAATTCCATTTGAAGTCAATATCTCTCTTCATAAAAGAACCGGTACAAGAAGTGTCAAGCATGGTGCGATTATAATGAGAAAGCCGAGCATAAAAGTTCTGAGTAATAAGAAGTGTCAAGCATGATCACGATGTACCAAATGCATAGGATAAATTTTTTGATGAAATTCCGATTTCAATCGGTTGTAAATGCATAGGATAAAACTTTTGATGAAATTCCAATTTCAATCATTTGTAATTCTAAACCACAAACTTCATCTACATAGATTAGATGCAAGTCGGGATGTGATGTTCCATCTCGTGTAAAAGGATTAGCCAACAGTTTCTCTAGCATTCCCGAAGGAATTTCATAACAAATAATTTCAGTAGGTGCAACAGGTTGAGGAGCAACTCCTTGTGCTTCCGTTCAAGGTGAAGATATGTAACGCCCCGGACACACCCACCGGCGGTCGTTCCTCCTGGCAGGATCTGGACTGGCCTCACATATTAATACTAGTCTTTTCTACGCACTTTGTCCTCACTCATGCGCACCCGGGATCAACTTCCCGGTCGGTCACTCATCCTAGAACTACTCCAAGCTGAGCACGCTTAACCTGGGAGTTCTGTTCGAATGGGCTCCCGGAAAAGAAGGAATTCCTTATTGATATGAGTAGTCTATCATCCCTAATAAGCGAGGCTATCACATACACCACCACTTAGAGGAACCGACGTCCTCGTCGGGCCACAGGAGCGTTCCCTCTTGGCACAAACGTATGTGCATCCACTCCAGTACATGTGCCATGTCGTGTGCCACGACGGGTCACAAACGTCATGAACAACATGACTGCGCACCTGTCCGCAAACATCCGTGTAACCGCGAGGGTCGGCTCTGATACCAAACTTGTAAACGCCCCGGACACACCCGCCGGCGGTCGTTACTCCTGGCAGGATATAGACTGGCCTCACATATCAATACTAGTCTTTTCTGCGCACTTTGTCCTCACTCATGCGCACCCGGGATCAACTTTCCGGTCGGTCACCATCCTAGAACTACTCCAAGCTGAGCACGCTTAACCTAGGAGTTTTGTTCGAATGGGCTCCCGGAAAAGAAGGAATTCCTTATTGATATGAGTAGTCTATCATCCCTAATAAGCCAAGCTATCACAAGATACCCCGAACAAGCTCCTCAAAGGATTAGTTTCCATAGTGACAAGTGACAATAAATTTCAGCACACTATATAAATATTTCCTTACCAAATTCCACTTACCAAAGGCGCTTCACTCCCCGGCAACAACGCCAAAAAAAGAGTCTTGATGACCCACAAGTGTAGGGGATCTTTCATAGTCCTTTCGATAAGTAGGAGTGTCGAACCCAACAAGGAGCAGAAGGGTCTCACAAGTGGTTTTCAGCAAGGTATTCTCTGCAAGCACTGAAATTATCGGTAACAGATAGTTGTGTGATAAGATGATTCGTAGCAAGTAGCAAGTAACAATAGTAACAAAGGTGCAGCAAAGTGGCCCAATCCCTTTTGTAGCAAGGGACAAGGCTGGACAAACTCTTATAGGAGGTAAAGCGCTCCCGAGGACACATGGGAATTTCTGTCAAGCTAGTTTTCATCATGTTCATATGATTCGCGTTCGCTACTTTGATAGTTTGATATGTGGGTGGACCGGTGCTTGGGTGCTGCCATTACTTGGACAAACATCCCACTTATGATTAAACCCTCTCGTAAGCATCCACAACTACGAAAGAAGAATTAAGACAAAATCTAACCATAGCATTAAATTAGTGGATCCAAATCAGCCCCTTACGAAGCAACGCATAAACTAGGGTTTAAGCTTCTGTCACTCTAGCAACCCATCATCTACTTATTACTTCCCAATGCCTTCCTCTAGGCCCAAACAATGGTGACGTGTTATGTAGTCGACGTTCACATAACACCACTAGAGGAGAGACAACATACAACACATCAAAATATCGAACAGAGACAAATTCACATGACTACTTATAGCAAGACTTATCCCATGTCCTCGGGAACAAAAGTGACTACTCACAAAGCATAATTATGTTCATGACCAGAGAGGTATCGAATAGCATCAAGGATCTGAACATATAATCTTCCACCGAGTAATCCAACTAGCATCAACTACAAAGAGTAATTAACACTACTAGCAACCTTACAAGTACCAATCGGAGTCGCGAGACAGAGATTGGTCACAAGAGATGAACTAGGGTTTGGAGATGAGATGGTGCTAATGAAGATGTTGATGGTGATGAGTCCCCTCCGATGAGGGGAGTGTTGGTGATGACGATGGCGATTATTTCCCCCTCCGGGAGTGAAGTTTCCCCGGCAGGACGGCCCTGCCCGAGCTCTAGATTGGTTCTGCTCAAGTTCCGCCTCGTGGTGGCGGAGATTCCTCCTGAAAGCCTCCTCCTAATTTTTTCTGGAACGAAACCCTCCTTATAGCAAAATATGGGAGCCAGAGGGGCAACAGGGGGCCCACAAGCCCCCTAGGAGCGACCAGGGGGTAGGCCACGCCTAGCAGGCTTGTGGCCTCCTGGTGGCTCCCCTTTGGAACTTCTTCTACCCAGTATTTTTTATAAAATCCAAAATAATTCCTCGTTGATTTTCACGGCTTTTCAGACCAGAATTCCAGCTGCCGGCATTCTCCCTCTTTATGTAAACCTTGTAAAATAAGAGAGTAAAGGCATAAGTATTGTACCGTGAAGTGTAATCACAGCCATAAAGCGATAAATATCAACATAAAAGCATGATGCGAAATGGACGTATCAGTAGCATGGTGGTGGTATATGGCAGCAATAAAAGATGGCGTGGTGGCGGCGTGACAACCTATGAACAAAACTCAAAACTTTAAGTACTAGACACTAAGACCAGCAACTTGACACGACGATGTAACCGCAAATTTAACAAAGCAAAATACTGAAAAGTCTATGCGAAGGCTGAGATTGGTTCGGATATGATGATCTAACCCTAATTTTTTTTTGTCTTTTCCGTGGACTATAGGTATGAATAACTGATGTGATCTAACTACGAAAAACTGGTAAAATCTCACCAAGCAACCTGGAAATCTGATACCACTTGATAGAGGCAAAGTTGTCCCTGTCTTTCGATGAGATGGTGGTTATCGTTTTTGATGGAGTAGACTTTGACGATCCGACTACGAACGTGTGAGGACGTCGCACCTTAGCAATTGCTAAACCAACTCCGAGAGGTTATTGACCACGCCGGAGCACGATCAACCTGACCACGAGGGTTTGTTTCTTGCACGCAAACGAAGAACACGCAAGAACCTAAGATTGCAATCTGGATATTGCGAATATAAGAGGAAAACTTTATTGATGAAAGTGGGGTTCTGTGACGCCTTCGTCTGGTCGTGGAACACAGACGAAGAACGCGAAGTTGCATCTATGGCGAACTTGTAATCTAAACAAAAACCAAGTATAAACGGCTCCCTAATGGCTGTATATATGGGGAATAGAGGAGGAATTTGGTGACCCCTTGGAGGAGGGGTCCGAACCGACCCTAACTCAGTTTCCCCACACATACGGACTCTAAAATAGCCTATAATATGGTATTTCGAAATTACATGGGCCTGACCCAATAATAAGGTGGCACAACACCTATAATAGCCTATGGACGAAATTTATAAAGTGGCATCTTGAATAATTCATTCAACCTTTCATGCCCTTCTTATGGTGGCTTCAAAGTGCGAAAATCACTATCGAAAGCTCCATTGTTCCTTCCCACGCATGCACTTCTTTTCCATGCTTGATCCCGCTCCAACGGATATCCTTCTTGTTCATGCTAGGTCCTTCATTCATAAGTACAACAAAATGATCTAACTTAGGCAGCATCATATGTTCATGAACATTACAAGAATTTCCAGGAAACGTAAGTACATGGTAATTCAATTGTCGTGCGCGACTTCTATTAACTGGTCCAATATGTATAGCAGCTGGGGTTGTGGGTGTCTACAAGGCACAATTCCTTGGCATGACCTTCTCCTCCGTGGACCAACTGGTGTGGAAGGCTTGGGCACCGCCAAAGGTCAAGTTTTTCGCATGGTTGTCTACTCAAGATCGTATCTAGACCGCTGATAGATTGGACAAGCGGTGTGGGTTTTGCCCCCTTTGCAAGCATGTCCAAAAGTGCGACACACACCTCTTTTTCAAGTGTCTATACACTTTGAGGCTTTGGGGTCTGGTCATCAAGAAGCTAAAAAATTTGGACATCACATCTTGGCACTTAAAGAACGCGGTAAAGAATTGGTGGGAAGTCATGCCGGCGCAAGCATCAATCAAGGAAGGCCATGACTTCATTTACTATGCTTATGTCATGGACCATATGGAACGAAAGGAATGCATGGGTCTTCCGTAATAAGAGCGCGCCGCCAACCATTTTGCTCAACATCACGACGGAGGTAAAACTTTAGATCGCTGCCGGGGCAAAAAAACCGGGGTCACTTGTTTTTCGAGAATAATAATTCATGCCTTTACTTTTTTTAATCAATAGATGAAGCAAATGTTTTACCTTTGTTTTTTTTTTTTTAAACTTCCGCGAAACTACTTGTGTCAGTTTCATATGTTTATGAAGAATGATGTTGGCTGACAGTAACATCTTAGAACCCCGTAGGCGCGTGGGCCTAGTAACGTCGACTAAACCAGATTATTTCATTCTAGTCCATTCAAGACGTCTGGATCCAGAATGTCCATCCTGGAAGGACCCATTCCAGTCAAGTTGTTCAAGAAGGGACCGGTCCAGAATGGTCTAGAACGTCCATCCAGTTGCAACTAAGCCGGCGGCTATGCAGTTGGAGGCAGCCGGTTTCCCTGTTACCGCTTTTTTCTTTTTCTTTTTTGCGATCCCCTGTTACCGCTTTGTTTTCGTCTAGCTCCTGTTTCTTTGCATCAGTTGCGTGCGTTGACAAGCATCCGTCACCTTTTGTCAATCTATCTACTTGTTCGTGAACCTTTCTTTGCCAGCCGACAGGTCTCGATGCATGATTCTCTTGGTTAAGCCCGGTCAGTCACGTATAATTGTTCTGTTAGAGCATCTACAGTTGAAACTTAAAAATCTGATTCCTCAAATGTCCGTTGACGCATACGGTTAGTAACCGAACGTGTTATCTATTTGTCCATCCACGCAGTCATATTTTTATTTTATTTTATATGTCCGGTCACTTGCATGTGATCGATGGAAAGGACGGGAGAGAAAAAAGAATGAATAAAAAAAGATAAAGTTGATCCGAGATAGAGTCGTGTTCTATGTGTCGAACTGACCGGACGTTCCCGGACGCGTTCGCGAGCCCTCATATCTTCCTCATATTTGAGATGGATACGAGGGTTTGCGAACAATCCAGGCATATAGGATGATACGAGGGATCCGGTTAGATCATTTTTTTCCTTCACTCTTCTATCCGATCACTGATCGGACTCATCCGCGGACGTATGAGGAGTCATTTATGGGATCCAACTGTAGATGCTCTTACTCCTATACTCTGATATTCGTGAAGGTAGTAAGAAGCGTTGACTCTGTATCCTGTCGTCGGCAATATATGGTCAACGACGCCCAAGAACGACTGAGCATATGGGAACCACTGTGTTCCTTCTTCCTTCTTGCACATCAAGGCACCCTTTCCCTCGTTTTCTCTACATAAGGAAGTCAGTTGCAAAGGTCCCCGCTGAATCTACTTTCATTCAGCTTTGCTAATTGTCTTAAATCTTTGAAAGCATCACCTAAGGTTTCACACTTACAACTTGGCCAAGGTCGTAAAAACGGAATCGAGCGTTGGACTTTTCTTCTTTGACGTGTGATATACGGTTGGCACTCAGATGGTTTTTAAGTTCTCACAAGATCTATTTTATGAGAAATTCAAAGTAGCAACGTGTATGCATGTAAACCGTTAAATCATTCTTTCACGCTTGGGTCTGTAAGTGATGGCTTTAAAACAGAATCCCACATTGACATGTCTTTTACTAAATGTGCTAGTTATCGACTAGGCGAGATGGAGAAGGTGAATAGGTGATTTTTAGAAAAATCTTTAAAACAAACAATGTCTTCAAAGATGCGAAAGCTAAACATGATTTAAATAAAGCGTAACATGAATAGAGCTACACTTTGACATGCCACAAAGGATGAACTAACATAAATGATAAGCATAGACATCATGCATACTAGGCCAACCGACATAAATGATGTCTAACATAAATGATGTCTAACATAAATGATAAACATAAACATGAATAGAGCTACACTTGGCCAACCGACACGTATCCTAACGGTCAGATTTCAAACACACGTGATAGCTTTTCTATTGGGTTGCAAGCAAAGATGACTCAACCAACTTTGGAAGAGATTTTCTCTTATTGTCTTCACTAGAACACTTGGATTTTGGGCCGAGCATCACTTCGGTTTCTGACTTCATTTTACATCGACCACACTTAACAGTACAATGTTTTGCCTAAAAAATTGTACAGTGGTTCCTGTGACTCGGGAAAGAATAAAATGACACTATCAATAGTGAAAGTCTTCCCGCTCCATTGTCTTCAAACGGATGTTTTCGCACAGCACTGTTGTCTTTAACGTCTTCAGACATTTATAGGGGTCGTCTTCAACGATTAAACCGAATCTTTAGGGGATTCTATATGTGTTATTCTGTGTACTCTTATAAGCACATTAGTCCCTCAATCAAGCTTGTATTCAATGCTTCAAAATTAACAATAGATGGCACTAAATGAACTTACAAGCACCAGTTGCCAGATTATGTCATCACAATTGCCATCTTTAAGTGGGAACATTTGTCACATAGTTTGTGTAAAGTTACCGCCTTACCGGACAATTAGGTATGCCTTTAAACAATGCAATGTTATTTTGAGTCGAAGAGTGAATATTCGAGTGTTAACAATTAGTAAGGAGAGATATCAACCCACACAAGTACATGACGCACGTCTTTTGGTCGAGTATACGGGCAGCCATCAATCTGACAACTAAATAGCTAATAACATGGTAAGTAAGTGATAGTAATGTGGTATGATCCCTAAAAAATCAGATCATAGCTGACATAGGCTTTAGTTTCAAAGATCTCACTCTGACGAAGATACCGGTGAAAGCGGACCGTCAATTTGGTTAATGGTTTGAGATATAACTTTTATAAAAGATAGTACTTTAAAGATTTTTTTGATAATGTCGTGCCCATGTGTCATTGTTGTATGCAAAGGAGAAAAGAAAATTGAGCCACCCCATGATAAGGCCAACATGCGGCGCCAATATTCTTTTAACATTTATTCAGAATAGAATGTCAACAAGAGAGTTTAGCATTTGTTTAAAATGATTACGAACAAGATTTTATCAACAAACTACAGGTCAAATAGTGAGAGGTTTGTTTACGACATAACACCCACAACTTTTCTACATGATCAAAATTGAAAAGAGAAAGAAGAAGAAAATGAAACTTAAGCATCACACCCAAGCCCCAACATACAATTGAACAACCGCAATCACATGTCAAAAGAAAAAAAAAGCGAACGAATGAAATGGAACCAACCATCCTTTACAAATTGGCCATCATCATGACCCTGAACTCGTCGAAGGAGAGGACGCCGTCGCCGTTGAGGTCAAACCTGCAGATCATGGCCCTGCACTCCTCCAGCCCCATTTTCTCGGACCCCAGCAGCTTGCCCAGCATCCGCCTGAGGCTCGCCGGCGTGATCCTGGCGCGCTCGTCGCCGCCCTCCGTGGCGTACATCGCGAACGCCTCCCTCAGGCACCGCCGCCTCACCTCCTCCTCGTCGTCGGCTCCGGCCGCCCCAGCGTCGTCCCCGGTGGCGCCGAGGCCGAGCCGGGAGAACTCCTCCTGGTCGAGCAGCCCGTCGCCGTCGGCGTCCACCGTGGCCAGGATCGCCGCGGCCTCCTCCTCGGACACCTCCTCGCCCAGCGCCGCCGTCATGGAGCCGCGCAGCTCGGCGGCCGACACCTTGCCGTCGCCGTCCTTGTCGAAGGCGGCGAACACCGACGACGCCTGCACCACGGCATCGGCCACCATCCGTGAACGCACAATCTTGCTCGCTGCTGCCGCCGCCAGCTTCTCTGTACTGCAACCTCGACGTGCTTTGCTGGTGAACCGCTCACAGCCTTACGTGGATCTCACAACCTTTACGTGGATTATTGCCTTGACGGACATGCTGTGGCGCCTGGTTGTTGGTGCTATATATACTGAATTACTGGTACGGGCCATGTACGGGTCAAATGGTTCAGGCTTAGAACCTTCTCCATGACCGTGGCAACGCGTCAGCAACGCTATCAGCCTATCAGGTTCTGTGGATATATATATACGCGTAAAATAAAATAGGTTTCTGCGTGCGCCGCGATGCTTGGTGCGTCGTCCACTCCCGGTGCATTAATTAATCTCTACTATTAAAGGGTTATGTCGTCGTGATGGTTCAACGAGAGCGATGGTTCGACCTCTCGATCCCACCTCCCCACTTCCTCCCGCTAGCATTTTCATCGATTTTTTTCATCCCTTCATAAACCAGGCGAGTAAATAATCACACCAAACGGTTCATTACAAAAAAAACCGTTCGTTCCCACGTGCGATCGCCCTCTCCCATCCAAACCCGTCAAAACGCAACAACAAAAAACGCACAACCCTCGAACGCACCTGCTTCCCCCCACGCTCTCACGATCCCCCCGACGGGAACCCTAGCCGCCGCCACGCGCAGCCACCGTCGTGGCCTCCACTCCACCGCCGGCGCCGCCTCCACCGCCGGCGCCACCTCCCCTCCTTTCCCCTTCTCCCGCCGGCGACGAGCCCCTAGCTATCTAGCTCGGACCAGTCCGGCTGCGAGAGGCCACCGGCGGCATGGCTGCGTGCAATGCGAGCGCTCTACTCGGATCTGTCCGAATCCTGTCACCACGCCCGTCCCGCTCGCCGTGGCCACTGATCGCGCGCGTTGGCTGGGGCTACGTCCCTCCCCAGACGGCGGCGATGATGGAGGGAGCCACCGGCGCCGGCCAGCCCCTCCCGCCGCGCCGGACCGGGCATCGGCTTGGAGGCCCCTCGGGGCTGCCGTCGGTGCGGGAGGCGTCCGAGGTCGTGCGGGCTGGGGACCGAGCGGCGGGTTCCGGCGCGGGATCTGAGCCGCCGTCGATGGATTTCTCGCATCGTGGTTTCGTTTTTCTTTGGATCCGGTACGGTCCCCATCTGTCTCTCTGTCTCGCACAGGCTCTCTCTCTCTCTCTCTCGTTGCGTGCGTGCGCGCAGTTCACTCCACTAGACCCAAACCCTAAACCAAATCAGGGGAGCTCTCGTTGTCGGATCGCTGGCCTATCGTCTGGATGTCCGCCGCGTCAGTTCCCCACAGCTACGGTGCCGCCAGCCACCGTCGTTTCGTTGCCTTGGATTCGGTTGTGCGCGTGGGCTGGGAACCGTTCTCTATGATATGTTTGTTCCATCACATTAGCATACACCGTCTTTATTTCTTGAAGATATATGTGTGCCACACGTATAACTGCACGCATCAAAACGTATCTTTGAGCTAATGTAACCAGGTTTTGGTCTATGTCATTTACGTACAGACATATGACACAACTTGAGTTGATTCAATATAATGTTGCATCTTGCTTTTTTCCTCTATGGGACTAGATACGAGTGATCAACCTCTCCAGTAATCCCCAGCAACTGAGACAGGGTTTCTTTGATGTAAACTAATTGTCCCCATTTCTTGTCCTGCAGGGTGTTGGTATTTCTTAAAAGGTGAGCTCCTTCCCTATGGGTTTTCCTTATGACAACTAAGGATATTCTACGAACGGATTTTCTCATGCCAAAGTCATTCATCAAAGTGGTGGGAAGCTCTCAAAATGATTGCTAGAAGCCTAGGTCATATTGTGGAATTATTACTTTTCGAAGTGAAATATGTTAAACTGGTCTTCTTTTTGCTGCATATAATAATCCTAAAGGAAATCAACATGCACTAATTGTTCAGATTCCTAAGGTTGCAGGTTCATTGCCAATTTTCTTTTACTCCCAGTGTGCTCCCTCCTTCCTACTAGGTCACCCTGAGATGACGCTACATACTCCTTTTGTTGTAATACAACTACCAGTGGTTTCATATTCATGATTCTTACTTTCTATAATATTGGTTTCCCAATGGCAGAATATGCTTCTGGAGTAATGTGAATTGTTGCTTGTGTTACTCAGTGCCTTCAATGCTTGGTTCATCACCAAGGGGGTCATTTGCACAATTTCATCTTTGCAGTTTCAGTTGTTGCTGCCCTACAAGAATTTCAACTGGTAAGATATAACTTCATACATTAAGCGAGTGACATGTGGATCTATTTTGTGCTTTGTATTTACGAGTTAATGCACAATATGCTTCTGGCAACGTGCAACATTTCAGAGGTCTATTCTTTGCTTAGTTCTTTCGGCGGATATTCGTATGCTCGACTGATGGTCAAGGCATCAATTTGAAAATTATTATCTTATCCTATTTTGCTGATGCATGCGATGTTAGAACTACCACTTTTTCTTTTAATAGAAAATGTGTAAGGTAGTAATAAGATTTTTTTTAGGAATGTAAAACTAATAAGCATATTAATCTAGCATGGCAGCTATAGCACCTAAATACAAAATCATTCTTCCACCAAACCAACTATTGAATGCTTATTAGTAGTACTTTCAAATTTTCTAAATTGGTAATGCACATGCTAGGAATTTATATAGCATTCACATCGTTGTTCTAATAATACACGCATAGTTGTGTGACAAATATTTTACTTCAGGTTTGCCAAGTTGGAGACGGGTCCTAATTGATTGTTTCTGCATTAGATGATTTCAACGTGATATTTTTACTTTTAAAAAGGAATGCTTGCCTGCACATTACCCTTTCTGATCATGTTTTCATTGCACAATTGGACCATGCATGCGCAGGGAGCGCGGAACTCCTGTAGTGAGTGAGAACTGGATAGTCGATATCATTCAGAAGAAGGAAGCCCAGCCATTGGCTGCTTATGATATTGTATCGGATGTTGTTCCGGAGGGCAGAGGACTGCCGCTCGACAAGCTTGATCCAAGCGAGGAGGCCATCGAGACTTTGGCGGCAGAGGTAATCAGTTGCCTTTAACTTATGCACTTATAATTGCAGCTTCAGTCGGGTAATCAATAGCTCTGTTTTGGTTGGGCAGCTGAAACTTGCTGGCAAAAGATCGGTGCACAACGACTCTAAACTGGGCAAAGACGGCGGATGTATCTTTGAGAAGGATGGCATCATCTACAATTGTGTCTGTTCAATTTGCGACTTAGGATCCGAGACTAACCAGTATGTACTTCTGTGTTATATATCATGTGTGTTGAGGCCTTAGTGGAGGTGAAGTGTACACTGATTTGAGCACTTGCAAACTGTTCTATCTATGCAGGCTCTGCATTATGCAGCTGATCGTGCTACCTGAAAAACACCTGCACCTTTTCTACAAGAAGGGTCCAATTGGCCATGATCAGATGGCAGAGGAATGAGTCGAGGATTTTGGAAACCGTGTCAATGATGTTATCAAGGAATTTGCCCGTCTGTTCAAGGAGGTTACTGGAAATGATTTCGAGCCATGGGAGAGAGAAAAGAAGTTTGAGAAGAAGAGTATGAAGATGTACCCCTTGGACATGGTACATCTTTTAGTTTCTTTCTTTTCTGATTCCATGCTATGGAGTAGCACCCAGAAACATAACTATTTTTTCTCTCCTTATCAGGATGTTGGTTTCGATGTGCGTCATGGAGGTGCGGCACTTCGTTAGCTGGGTGCTGCAGCAGCACACTGCAAGCTTGACCCTGCCATTTCTTTTCTTCTAAAGCAATTGTGCGGCCAAGAAATATACAGGTGTCAGTTAACACATGTTCATGTTTCTTGGGGAATCGTTTAACTTGCTGAATAGTTTAGTCGCCTACAATTTAGTGGCCCTCTGTTTGTCGGAGAGATCATAACAAATATGATACCTACTGGTTTGTGTCACAGGTATGCTTTGACAGAGATGGCCCAGGATCTGCCTGACCTTCCTATTGGGATGCTTACAGATGCCCATTTGAAGAGAGGTTTGTTTTCCCTTCAACAATTCTTCTTGCTGCACCTGTATAATTCAATGAGGTAATAAAGTTACCAAATCCTGATTTGTTAGTTGCTTGATAAGTTTGTTGATTCTCAATTACATTAGATTAGTGAAATTGAAGGTTACCAAGTATGAACTCTGAACTACTCGGTGTGTCTTCTCCAAACAGTAGACACACTACTATATATAGGTTTTTTGGGGGAAATAATTGACCATTTGATTTTTAAACGTTTGCATCATGACTGCACCTGCAAGGATGAATATGTAGGGATGGATAAATAGTTAAATTAGCAGGGTATGTATGTATGTTTGTTTGTTTTAGAAATTCCAGCTCACATACATGCTTATTTTAGTAGTTGCACAAATTTACCAACTCATATTTATTGTCCAGATATTGATACTTCATAGATTAAAGTGACATCGACCCTCCAGAAGAAGGTGCAAAAGACCTTGTGTTTTGATCTTATCTATCAATCCCATATGAAGCGTTTCACTCTCAAATTGACTAGGCACCGAGTTCTCATAGCTTTTCACGATCTTCGTATAACTGATCAATCTTTCTTACCATTCAAGGTGTATGCACATTGGATATTTTCCATTCATGGACAACTTGAACAACTTATTAATGTTACCTTTCTTGATTTTTATTTTCAGGCTAAGGAAATGGTGCTCTTTCTTGTATTACATGGTTTTATTATAAGACACCATATTTGCAAGACAGAGTATTATCTTTTTTTCTCATTTCTCAGGCATTTTTAAGTGAATAGCCCGTAAACTTACAAGATATTTGTTTCTACATATATATTAGTATCCCTTTCTTCTGTTTTACATATCTTGTTATAATCTATTATACTTGACTGAGTTCTGAAACTGCCAAATTTGTAGACATGAGTTGTCTATTCACGTACTAAACAGGATTTGGACTCATTAGTACACATGTCTCTACTATCAAAGCAGGATCGAACATCGTGATGGTTCAACTAGAGCGATGGTTCGACCTCTCATTCGTTCGTCCCCCCACCCACGTTCTCCTATCACTGGTTTTTTTCCAACCCTTCGAAGACCAAACAGTTCAGTAAAGAAAACCAGATTTATGGTTCAACCTCTTTTTTTATACTGAATATACCGTGTGAGAAAGTATCATTTAATACTTGGAGAAAAATGGAAAATTATTTGCAACTGTCAAATCGTGTTGGCATATCACTAAGCCTAACCTAATGTGTCGTCGACTCATGTCATACTTGCATTGAAGTTTTTCTTTTAGAGGATTTACACCTGAAATCCGTTTTTTATCAATAAAAACGTGGATCTCAGTTTGGTTTCATATTATGCAGGATCTATATATGTTAGAGTTTATGAGGACAGGATTGATCTGCTAAGGGCTGCTATTGTTGGGCCTTCTAGAACTCCATATCATGACGGTATTTTCTTCTTTGATGTTCGTTTTCCTCCTGAGTACCCGCGATGCCGGTATGTTGGCACTTCACACCTGCCTCCCCTTATTTTTCCACTTTATTACCACCAATGCAATCTCTTAACAAAATCCTATCCGATATGCACAGAAAGTGTACTACCATTCAGGTGGGCTTCGGCTAAATCCAAACCTGTATGAGAGTGGAAAGGTGTGCCTTAGCCTGCTGAACACTTGGTGGGGTTCTGGATGTGAGAAGTGGAGCAAGTCAAATTCCACCATGTTGCAGGTGTTGATCTCCATCCAGGGCCTCGTGTTGAATAATAAACCATACTTTAATGGGCCTAGAGTGGTGGCAGTTAGAGACCAACGTTACATGTGCTCCGTGGTTTAAATGATTTCAGAAATACTTCATTTGATGCCTCTAACTACATATACTTTTAATTGGATGGATGGATGTGGAATAATTGCATCATATTTGCAGGTAGCAAGGACGCGTTGTATGTGTTGGGGTCCAGGTAATAATTAGCTTACTTACCAGATTACATTACTTCCAAAAGATAACCATCACGATAGAAAATCCCATCTGTATTTATGGACCTTGCAGAACATAGTACATTCAACATGCCTAGCTCTGAGTCCTTGTCCTCTCATCGATGTGATGTATGCTTTTATCCTAAAATTTCCATCAACTTTGCTTGTTTATTCAGGTCAAGTTAGGGTCGTATATACACCTAAATTTATATCACAACAATGCCCTATAGGGAGATAATTAACTGCGCAAGGGAAGACGCCTCAAAGGTAATTTTAACTCTGGAATTGTAGGACCACGATGGATGCGGGCAAGCTGCGTCTTGACGACTATGATTTTTCAGGTTTTACGATGTTTGCAGATTTTACCGAATGTCACGCAGATTGGTTTGGTACACCAACAACTCAATCACACTCTTTAGGACAAAGTGTACACATACTACATGGCTTTGATAAATTATATCTCTCTTCCTCTGAGTAGTATGCACCAAATTTCCATTCTTCATCGATATTGCAGCTTAAATAATATGTAATTTCTCTCAAAAGTTATGTACCTCACATACTTCTCTCTTAAGAGTTTGGAAATCTGTTGTGCATAGCAAGAGAACGAAATATATTTTTAATTAATTTTCCCTAAAAAAGATATCATGAAGATAAGAATATCTTAGAATATTCCGATAACATAAAACATTGTACCCCAACATTTTTCCTAAAAATATCACATGCTCTTTTTCAGTTGGAAACATATGTATATTCTTTTCTTCAAGTAGAGTCGGGAATACATTGTTGATCAACATATTTTTGATTAGTACTAAAACTGAGTTTTGAAGATGAAGATGGGGAGCTATTAGCTTATATCTAAAAGTCCAAATGATGGATGCCCTTCTGTGTGTTATTAGTCGTTGGATGTTAGTTCTTAATTTTTTTCCTTGAACTAATGATTCGTGAAATGTACGATGTAGACAATATCATGACTGGTTGGGGGATGACGCGACCTAGCAACACTAAGGAGTTACTACCTGCTTCTGCACTAAGTCACTGCTGGTCAAGACCTCCAGGTATGGACCAAGCATAATTCACGGTTGATTCTGGTGGTAAAGTTGTGGTGTTCGTATTGTTCTTTATCAAGTTGGTGCTTCTTTATGGCAACTACTCCATGTTTAATTCAATGATTTTTTCGGTTTATGGTAAGGAAGTGACACTTCATTAGATATATTCTCAGTGAAGTTACATTCAAAATATTAATATGCACAAAGCATACATTCTCAGTGAAGTTAGATCCAGTGATGTTTAATTTACAAATTCTCAAGGAAGTTACCTTCTCTGTCCTTTTAGTTCCGTTGTATTAACTTGTGCAAAGGAAATTGAAATTATTTTATATCTGGCAAAGCTTCTAAAATCAGTGAAGTCAGGGGTTAAAGTCACTGATGTTCTATAATATCTACATGATTGATTACAACACCGCTCATGTGCTTTGGTTCTTTACTATTTGGATACTTGTTTTACCCTGAGGTGGGCTAATGATTGGTAACGTATATTGCCAAACTGGTTTGCATATTCATCCATTCAGTTGCAGTATTAGGCTTGGCATTTAAGCTTACATTGTTGTCACCTGATGTCATTTAATAGCGTGCTACTAATTCATTTGTAACTAGCAAGCCTTAAAATATCTGTAGTAGCATCCCTTCTATTTTACATCAATGGGCTCTTTGATAGCTTTTTTAGAATGCTAAACTTAAAAACATAAGTACTGAACAAATCAACACAGAGGTTAGTAAAAAGTTTTTAAGAGGAGTTTTTTGTTTGCAGTTTGCACTAACAAAATCATGTGGCCATTCGTTTTGACCTGATCCAAGGTAAGGCCTATCAAAGTTATCTTCCATGTTGTAGTAATTGAATTATTTCTTTTGTATTCTTAGATGCCATACTGATGGGAACTTGGAAAGTAGATGATGGAGAGGCAACATTCACTCTGTTTCTGTCATGCATGTATGCACTTTCTTTATCATTCTCTTATCATTATTAAATTTTGCAAGTATATACAATTTGACAGGAGATGGCAAGCCTTATATACTACTCCCTCCGATCTAAAGTAAGTGTCGTGGTTTTGAACTAAGGTTATGTATCATACATGTACATTTGCCACAACATACATATACTCAGTTAATCATGTGCTATGCACTAGAAGATCTAGAAAAACAATTGTGTGAGCAAAACTTAAGTAGTAACCTTATATTTGTATGCATATTAGAAACAAGAATTATAATCATTATCTTGAGTTGTAAATTAATTAATTTAGCACTACATCCAGTTTCAGTATGATCATACATTGATGGCACGGAAAATTCTTCTATTATTGGCTTATTGCAGGTTCGACTTGACTATCAACTTCTGCAGGCATGATTTACTACATGGGTGGTCAAATCGTCACCTCATATTTGCAATGGTCCAACTTTTGTATTGCAATTCTTGTGGTGGCTACAACATTGGATAGCTCTCAGAATGTGTGATATGTATGTAACGAGTAGTATATCAGTTGTAAGTTTCCATAGGTATGAACTATGTTGTAATTTTGGTGTTTTCACTTTTTTTAGGCAAGTATAAACTCTTTGATCCTGGTAACTAATTACCCTATTGGATTTAATGTGTGATAATCAATATATGTTTGTTACAATATCTTTGTTCACTATCCTTTTCTGCTTCCTTCGCACATATTCAAATGCCACACCTCTAGCAATGTATTATATGTTTGATACTTCATAAGTGGCCATTAGTAGGAGCATATTTTTCAAGTAAGATTGCATCTATAAAAGAATCCTTAGAGTTAAAACGTGACGGAGATTTCATAGTTGGAGAAGGCAACATTGTAGCATTAGAGTTACGCTAAACGAAGCATGACAACCGTGAACCAATCATTTGTGTAGAAACAAAGTGAGGGTATATGAGAAAAACAACCGACATTTGACACTTTGACGTATATGAGAAAAACAACCGACATTTAACACTTTGACATTCAAGGCTTTGTTTCCTGTGGAAACACACTTGTTTCCTGTGGCAACACACTTTGACATCTATACTAAACAATATCACCTGCTGTGCATCTGGAATCTATCTAAATATATAGGTTTGCCATGATCGGTGTTAAATCCTTCAAAATTTGTATGCCCCGTTGCAACGCACGGGCAACTAACTAGTTATTATAAGCGTCACAACTAAGCTTTAGTAAAAAAAATATTTTCGTTTGTATTACTTCCTCCATGACGGTTTTTGAAGGTATGCTTGTTAGAGTGCGGACGTTTGGAGGCCGAGCTCCATGGTGGCCGGAATTTTTGAATAATTCAAAATTCAAACTTTTCGGTTTTAAAAAAATCTGAAAAAAATATGTAAGTAAACAATGATGTTATGTGTATGTGTGTAAAAATTTAGGATGAAATACCTTGAAATACGATCTCCACAAAAAAGACAAAATCATGACCTGAAACGGTGAATAGTGTCATGTGTAAAAAAGCTTGTCTTTTTTGTACAGTCCTCATTTTAACGTATTTTTTTCTTAAAATTTACACACACGTGTGTTACGCCTTCACTTATCCCTGTATTTTTTCAGAATTTTTTAAAATGTAAAATTTTGAATTTTCATGAAATTTGAATTTCAAATTGAAAGGCCTCGAGGGAGGCCGAGCTCCGAAAGCAATTTTCGTGCTTGTTATTGATTGGTTGTGAGATGGAGTAAAAAATAGCATTCACACTATGCATGTATATAAAAATAGTACAACGAAGTACTCATTAGCTGGTAGAGTAAATGCAATGCGTCCTAAACCTTATCTATTGTAAAAAGGCATGTAAACTTAACCGTACTATCTCCGTCATGGTTTAGAAGGCACAATTAAATTTACGTACATTTCCACAATAGACAAGGTTTAAGACACATTGCATTTACTCCTAGCTTTTAATTAGTATTCTGTTGTGTACTACTTCCTCCGTCACGGTTTAGAAGACACAATTAAACTTGTGTGCATTTCCAAAATAGACAAGTATAAGGCGCGAAAGCAATTATTCATATTAATTAGTACTAGTACTACTCATGCATGCGCCCTCCCAATTTGCTTCTCACACATTAGTACTAGTATTTTCTCAGTTGATTAGGCACATTAGCATTTACACATCCTACATCTCACAACCAATCGACGACTACCTTGGTCCTAGAGTTTTTTCAAGCGTGCCTTCTAAACCGTGACGGACGGAGTACTTTTATATGCATGCGTAGTGTGAGTGCTATTTTTTAACTCATTTCATAGTCAATCAATAACCACCAGGTTCGAGAGAATTTTCATGCATGCCTTCTAAACCGTGACGGCGGGAGTACCTTCTAAACTGTGACTAAGCGAGTACTTGATTTTGAAAGAACGCTTTACGTTATACATTGGTATCGGATTTCATCATTCTTGCTACACTATGCTACAGATTTTGATATTTGAAGATCATTTTTTCACTATTGAGAAAATTCCTAGTTTCTTTGGACCGTGTAACCTCACAATTTATTTTACGTCTTTATCCGTGTAACCTCACAATTTATTTTACTCTCTCTATCCATATATATAGGGCCTAATGTGTTTTTTTAGGCTAACTTTGACCATATGTTAGAGCAATAATATATGACATGCAAGTTACACAAAGCATATCCTCAAGTTCGTACGTGAAAGGAGTTTTCAATGATATAATTTTCACATTATACATTTCATATACTATTAATCTTATCAATAGTCAAAGGCAATCTTGAAAAATGCATTAGACCCTATATATATGGATGGAGGGAGTACATCTTTATCTGTGTAACCTCACAATTATTTTTACGTCTTTATCCGCGACAACACGTGCGCTTTTTCGTAGCTTTTGTTAGCCTCTCATTTCATTTTTTTCATGCTATTGGTCATTGTTTTCAAGATCGTGTCAAAATCATCATTTTGACCAAATTCGAGAATGTTGTTAGTGGTTTTCAATTTTGTTTTGTTATGCCATGGTTCCATTTCAAGGTGACACTTCTATATACCATTATACAGCGCATGGATAATTTTAAATATTGATCACTAGATGAAGCCAATACGATGATACCAATGTGCTTTGATATAAATGTGACAGATCTTCACCCATCGAATCTTTCCATGTCCTATCCACAAGAAACCACATTTGGTGAAAGCATGCACTTCTCCGAGCAGTATATGCCATTGAAAATAACAAAACGCGCACTCTACAGTTTATTTTCGTACCATGTTGGAAATATGAGCAATTTATCAAAGGATTTTGTTAAAAGAAAAGCTAGGATAAACCTAACCATCATAACTAAGACGGAAGAAGGCATGCAATATAGAGATGAAAAGACAGAAGACAGGTGCACATATGATCTAGAAAAGAACATATGCATAACCGTTCTATATAGACAAGGTACCATAGGAAGTGATGAGCAGACACGGTACATATCTAGAAGAGATACTATAGCAAAAAGTTGCGATAGAAACTGAAAGAAGAAGAACATGAGTACGTACTGAGTTGCAGCAGCAGGATTTTTGTTGGTGTTGTCGTTGGCCATGTTACCAGAGAGGTGGTCTACGTCAGGGAAGTAGTCATCGTCCGGGAAGAAACCGTCGGTGTCTGTGATGGAAGCCAGTAGTCGCGCTGAGCGCTCCCCAAAAACCTTATCGCCCTTTCTCCCGTACAGGACTCGAAGAGACGGAGTTTCGGAGGCCTACTGTCCCGACAAACGGTGCACGCCGCAAGACGGGATGAGGAAGAACGTAGCAGCAGCACAGAGAAAGGAACCGATGGTGATAGGAACTTCTGATGCGTTCTTCTAGAGAGGAGCGACCTCTTTTATAGGCGCGGGAGAAGAAGGCGAGAGACCAGTGACGGGAGCCGAAGAGAGTGACGGGATACGAAACGAAGAGACAACAGCGAAACTGCAGCGTTCGGTTTCAATATCCACTAGCAAAACATTCAGCTTCTCCGAGTGGACTTTAAAATACCAGTCGTGCGTGGCAAAAATTTAGTTCGGCTCATTCCCGCAACCCGCGGCGCGTCGTGACGAGGCGAGGCGGGCGGCGGAGGAGGAGCGCGCGTGTGTGTCTCTATTGTTCTCAAGCTCATACATGTGTGGAAACATCCTCCCTTATAAGGAGGTCCAACTCCCACTAAACTAGCAATGTGGGACTAAACATTTCCACCTCTTGCCTTGCACAAATGGGCTGCGTGGGCCTCTAGGATTTATTAGGAATTATATATTGGGCTGGCCCAAATAATTGAATAAAATTCCAGCAATCCCCCACCAGATCCGAGAGGCACACAAAATTTTGCCTTTGGTTCCAAAACACTGTTTTATATACCGATACTGCAGTGGAACTTCCACCTAGAACTCTAAGCTACACTAGTAAGCAACTTGAACAGTGGACTAGGCCTTGAACTGCAAGTTTTCTGCGAAACTAGATTCACACACAGGTTTGATCGATACTAGGCTACCGTAGGACTTCCCCGCAGGTGGAGCTTATGCGTCATACTCCGAGACCTTTCATGAGTTTACTAGAGAGCACCCTACTCTCATAGATTGCGACGTTAACAATCAGACTCATATAGGTATGTTCTTCAAAAGATGTTCTGCAGGATAACATCTCTGCTTCAATAAGCCACTTAGAACATATTAAGATGTACATCAACCTGCCATGCAGTTTTAGGAAAGTATTGCATCTTCATGGAGTGGTATTATTAATGATAAGGATACTTTCCTCTCAGTTGACCAACAGCTTTTCTTCCACATCTAATTTACGGGATCTCCGATCAGAAAGAATAGGTTACCACTGTGAACAACTCAAATTGTGGGTCTCATACCCATCTCCCTCGATGCATTTTCTATCACATTACGTGATAGACCCTTAGTAAAAGGATCTGACAGATTTTTAGATGTTTGGATATAATCCAATGCAATAACTCCGGAGTTTCTCATTTTCCTCACAGATTTTAACCTTCTCTGAATGTGTCTTGATGACTTCATGTTATCCTTTGAGCTGCTCACTTTCGTGATCACAGTTTGATTGTCGCAGTTCATAAGGATACCCGGTACAGGTTTCTCGACAACCGGCAAGTCACTCAAGAGCCGGCGAAGCCAATCTGCTTCGACCGTAGCTGTATCTAGTGTTGTGAGTTCTGCTTCCATTGTTGACCTTGTTAAGATCGTTTGCTTGCAAGACTTCCAAGAAACAGCGCCACCTCCATGAGTGAATACATATCCGCTCGTGGCTTTTATCTCATCAGCATCAGAGATCCAGTTTGAACCACTATACCCTTCAAGCACCTTTGGATGTCCAGTATAGTGAATTCCATAATTTGCAGTGCTTTTCAAATAACACAAAACTCTCTCTAGAGCTTTCCAATGCACATGTCCTGGTTTTGAGACAAACCGACTCAATTTGCTAACAGCAAAACAGATGTCAGGTCTTGTAGCACTGGCTAAGTACATAAGCGAGCCAATAATTTGAGAGTATTTCAATTGGTCTCTAGCAATTCTTCGATTCTTTCGAAGTACACGCTCGCATCATATGGTGTGGGAGAGGACTTGCAGTCACTATACCCAAAGCGACTCAAGATCTTTTCCACATAGTGAGATTGAAGCAACGTAATCCCACCATCTTCGTCTCTTAACAACTTGATGTTCAGAATGACATCAGCCACTCCTAAATCCTTCATCTCAAAACATTGAGATAGGAAATCCTTGACCTCTTTAATAACGTTCAGATTTGTTCCGAAAATCAGTATGTCATCAACATACAAGCAAAGGATAACTCCCTCGCCCCCACCATGGCTATAGTACACACATTATCAGCTTCGTTTACAACAAAGCCTGCAGTTGTAAGAGTCCTTTCAAACTTCTCATGCCACTGCTTGGGTGCTTGCTTAAGTCCATATAAAGACTTCAGCAACTTGCATACTTTCCCTTCCTGACCATCTACTACAAACCCATCTGGTTGTTCCATGTAAATTTCCTCATCCAACTCTCCATTTAGGAAAGCAGTCTTAACATCCATTTGATGAACGAGAAGACCATGTGAGGCGGCTAGTGAAAGTAGTACTCGAATAGTGGTCAGTCGAACCACGGGTGAGTAAGTATCAAAGAAGTCTTCACCTTCATTTTGGGTATAACCCTTAGCCACTAGTCGTGCCTTGTACTTTTCGATAGTACCATCAGGCCTAAGCTTCTTCTTGAATACCCATTTGCATCCTATAGGTTTGCACCCATAAGGACGATCGGTGATCTCCCAAGTCTCATTTGCCAAGATGGAATCCATCTCACTACGGACTGCTTCCTTCCAGTAGTCAGCATCTTCACACGCATAGGCCTCTGAAATAGAACTGGGAGTATCGTCTATGAGATACACAAGAAAGTTTTAACCTTTTCTTTTCCCATTCCTAGAATGGAGTTATCTCTTTGTTCTTTGTGGGAACTCGATTCAGGACATGACATGCAGTCAATATCGCCTCCCCCACCATGCCTTGGAGAGACCCGATGTATCTAACATGGCGTTCACCAAATTAGTTAGAGTATGGTTCTTTCTTTCGGCTATTCCATTTGATTGAGGTGAATAGGGAGGCGTCCTCTCATGAATTATACCATGTTCCGCACAAAAAGAATCAAATTCACTTGAGAAATACTCTCCACCACGATCGGACCTAAGCCTCTTGATCTTTCGATCAAGTTGGTTTTCTGCTTCAGCTTTATAGATCTTGAAAAAGTTCAAAGCCTCATCCTTAGACTTTAGAAGATACACTCGGCAGTATCTAGTGGAGTCATCAATTAGTGTCATAAAATATTTCTTTCCACCTTTTGTCAAAATGCCATTCATTTCACATAGATCTGAATGTATGAGCTCTAGTGGTGCAAGATTTCTCGTTTCGGCAGTCGTATGAGACTTACGAGGTTGTTTGGCTTGCACACAAACTTGACACTTAGATCCCTTGACTGTGTTAAAGCTAGGGATTAAGTTCAATTTGACTAGTCGCGACATGCAACCAAACTTAACATGACAAAGATGTGAATGCCACACATTTGATTCACTATTGTTTTAAACATGATTAACAACTTTATTGCAAATGTCTGCCAAGGATAAATGGAACAGGCCTCCTGACTCGTAGCCTTTACCAACAAAAGTTCCATACTTGGATATTACAAATTTATTAGACTCAAAGACAAGCTTGTAGCCATCTCTACACAAAAGAGATCCGCTAACAAGATTTTTATTCACGGAGGGGACATAATGCACGTTCTTCAGCCGCACGACCTTTCCCGAAGTAAACTTCAGATCGACCGTGCCAACACCACGAACAGAAGCAGGTGAACCGTTGCCCATCAGGACGGTGTCAGTCCATGCGAACTGATAAGATGAAAACATGGAAATATCACTGCATATATGCACATTAGCACCCGTGTCAATCAACCAATCGGGAAAATGACATACTGAAAGAATAGTGGGTAATATTACCATCCCAACATCTTCCACATCAGTGTCAGCAATGACGACATTAGCAGACTTGCTGCCTTTCCCATGTTGATGCTTGTCATAACGATTAGGGCAGTTAGGTGCCCAATGATCAGGATCTCCGCACACATGACAAACACCTTTCTTCTTGTCATTCTTCTTCTTGAAGTTGGTGTGCTGTACAGCCTTGTTCTTCCCATCGAACTTTGCTTTACCATCAAACTTGCCCTTATTCTTGAAATTGTGGGGCTGGAAGTTTTTCTTCTATACCAGATTGGCACTAGAACCTCCCTCAATAGCTCGAGCATGTGTGTCTTTTGCTCTCGCCTTTTCTTCCACATCAAGAGTACCAATGAGATCCGGAATGGAAAACTCCTGTCTCTTGTGCTTCAATAAGGTAGCAAAGTTCCTCCACGAAGGAGGAAGTTTAGTGATGATGCCTCCGGCAACAAACTTGTCCGGTAGCAAGCAATTGAAGTGCTCAAGTTCTCTTGCAAATGAATGTATTTCATGAGCTTGCTCAACCATGGAGCGCTCTTCAGTCATCATGTAGTCATAGAATTTTTCCATGATGTACACCTCAGTGCCAGCATCCGAGACCCCAAACTTGGTCTCAAGTGCATTCCACATATCTTTTCCATTATCAATTGACGCATAAGCATCAACTATGTTTTCACCAAGAACGCTCAAAAGAGCAGCCTTAAACAAGGTATCCATTTTCTGAAGGGCTAGCTCCTGTTGAGCATCATGATCTTCTTCAGGTTTGCCAAGAGTGGCGTCATAGCATATCATGGTTTGAAACCATAAACAGCTCTCACGCGCCATCTCTTGTAGTGAACACCCTCAAACAAAGGAGGTCTCATGGAGGCAGCAAAACTACTCGGGGTAAATTGCCTATAATAAGGTTTTTGGATTGTTGGAAATATGAGTAATTTACCAAAGGATTTTATTAAAAGAAAAGCTAGGATAAACCTAACCATCATAACTAAGACGGAAGAAGACATGCAATATAGAGATGAAAAGACAGAAGACAGGTGCACATATGATCTAGAAAAGAACATATGCATAACCGTTCTATATAGACAAGGTGCCATAGGAAGTGATGAGCAGACACGGTACATATCTAGAAGAGATACTATAGCAAAAAGTTGCGATAGAAACTGAAAGAAGAAGAACATGAGTACGTACTGAGTTGCAGCAGCAGGATTGGTGTTGGCGTTGTTGTTGGCCATGTTACCACAGAGGTGGTCGACGTCAGGGAAGTAGTCGTCGTCCGGGAAGAAATCGTCGGTGTCCGTGATGGAAGCCAGTAGTCGCGCTGAGCGCTCCCCAAAAACCTTATCGCCCTTCTCTCGTACAGGACTCGAAGAGACAGAGTTTCGGAGGCCTACTGTCCCGACGAACGGTGCACGCCGCAAGACGGGATGAGGAAGAACGTAGCAGCAGCACAAAGAAAGGAACCGATGGCGAGAGGAACTTCTGATGCGTTCTTCTGGAGAGGAGCGACCTCTCTTTTATAGGCGCAGGAGAAAAAGGCAAGAGACCAGCGACGGGAGCCGAAGAGAGCGACGGGATACGAAACGAACCGACAACAGCGAAACTGCAGCGTTTGGTTTCAATATCCACTAGCAAAACATTCAGCTTCTCCGAGTGGACTTTAAAATACCAGTCGTGCGTGGCAAAAATTTAGTTCGGCTCATTCCCGCAACCCGCGTCGTGACGAGGCGGACGGCGGAGGAGGAGGAGCGCGCGTGTATGTCTCTATTGTTCTCAAGCTCATACATGTGTGGAAACATCCTCCCTTATAAGGAGGTCCCACTCCCACTAAACTAGCAATGTGGGACTAAACATTTCCACCTCTTGCTTTGCACAAATGGGCTGCGTGGGCCTCTAGGATTTATTAGGAATTATATATTGGGCTGGCCCAAATAATTGAATAAAATTCCAGCATACCATATATCATAGAAGGAAAGGAAGAAGATTCCTCCACGATTTGGTTACATTAGGGGTTATACGGCGCTACGCCACCCTCCAACTCAAGTTTGTTATACGGACTACTCGCTATGCGTCCACTCTAACGTCGCCCCAAAGAACACCTCTAGGTTTCCTCAAATTAGGCCCGCCTGCATCCACACACTGTTGTCACTCGTGATCCGACACAGAACCTCTTGCGGGCATGCCATCACTCCGTCGAATACAGTGGCATTTCTATGTTTTTATATTTCCAACATGCCAAGGAGGCATATGGTCCACACCATCTTTGCGCTACACCTCTATATATCCTGCATAGTGTACTGGCCCTACAGTGTCTCTTCGGGCTGCGGCTCTTCGTCTAGACCATATTCGAGGCAGTTTTAGAAACTACCACCATTGTTCTGAGTAGTAGTGACACATGTTTTGAGGCAGATTTTCCAATCATCGTCGGTCCATATACCCAAAACGCCCGCAAAGCTCGATTGTGTACCATGTGAATCTCACTGTATCATGTATCATGTGAACTTGTAAACCTGCAAATGAATGATATATTGCCTTTGTACATTTGTATTTCAGTGTCCAATGTGAATTTTATTAGCACAAGCGGGTCTATAATGAAAATAAATCGAGAGCCCTCAAATATAATGGAGGTAGTTATTCAAAGAGACCGCTTTCAATGTGAAAGTACTCTTAATAGTTTTTCCTATGGAAAATGCCTCTTGAATATTATGAGGCGAAACGAGAAACCCTTGAGACCCATGTACCAAAACCATCTTGAAATATGTAGTAGTATAAATAAACTTGTTGGGACAATGTTCTCGCTGTAGTATATTGCTTGAATATATATTGGTTGGATAAATAAAAATCATCTTGTCATCGATTATTAAATAAGGACACGCATACATATTTCGTCGCTCAACATGAAAATGGATGAATCGAGTTCTCTTTGTAGAATCGGACAACTTTTGTCCCTCCAAAATACAGGATGCGTTGACTAAGCATGATTTTTAGTAGGGTTTGTCCATAAAGCCATCATCCTCTTTTCAAGCCAGCTAAGTAACCCTTGAACTAAGTCAAAACATGGGCGCTTAGAAAATGTCTTATTTGAGATATACGGCAAGATGGCCACATGTAGCAACCATGTCTTCCATGTAATGCCTGATTTTGGGGTCATGTGCTGATCCTTGAAAGAGCGCAAGGTAGCAAGACTTCACGGAGTAGGCGCCCAAATCCAACCACGAGCGTAGCGTGTAGGGCGCTACAGAAACGACGATGTAGCGAACGCGTCTCCACAACTCGACATACTGAACAAGCGCGGTCGTGCCAAGGCCACCTTGGATGTCACGAGGAGACCTTGGAGCATCGTGCGATCACAACATCGTCGCTTGGGAACCAAGGCATGATCTAGAGGGATACTGTTGGCGATGGAGCTGCCGGAAAGCCATGCGAGAAACCACGCGTGTTGCCATCCCCAAATGTCCAGGTCATCGAGACCGTAAATATTTGCGTAACCTTGGGATCAAAAGGTAGGTGTAGATGTCTCCAAGGGCACGAGGGATCTATGTGTTGCACCCATAGCCAACACGTTCGTAGGGCAACACCGACCCTCTCCTGGTCTTCTACACTGTGTCCTCCCAGGAAAGTGGAGCGACATACTTTCACCCAATTCACGTGCCATTGGCCTTCTTGTGCCCCGCCCAAAGAAAGCCCGTGATGATCTTATTCACCCTGGCAAGGTCGGATTTGTTGAAGACAATGTTGATATGTCCAAAACGTATCTATAATTTATGTTTGTTCGATGCTCTTTTGGGTGACATTGTTATATGTTTTGCTACACTTTTATATCTTTTTACACATATTTGGATTAATCTACTAACTTAGTGCACCCAGTGCTAGTTTTTGTCTGCTGATGTCTTTTTTGTACGGACTTTTAACCCAATTTACAGAGTTCCAAAAATCCCGAGAAAAATATATAAAAATCAGCGTGATGGAGGCTTCACGGAGTACCAGGATGGGCCAGAGGGGAGCCAAGGCATACCCAGGTGGCCTCCCTACGCGGCCTGCCCCCTGGTCGCACCCACAGGTCGCCTTGGTGGGGCCCACCTCCTCTGACGCCCTCCTTTGGCCTATATTTACCCCTCGGACGGGAAACCCTCGTAACATATCCAGAATCGCGAATTTCTCCATCGTTCCGCCGCCGCAGCGCTTCCGAGATCGGGAGCACCAGAAGACCCCTTCTCGGCACCCTGTCGGAGGGAGGATTGACCTCCGAGAGCTTCTCCACCACCATGGATGCTCCCCGGACCTGCCGTGAGTAGTTCTCCTTGGACCATGAGTCCATGACCAGTACCTATGTGATCTCTTCTCTCCAATCTTGTGCTTCAATGGTTAGTCCTTGTGAGCTCCCCTACATGATCAAGGAATCTATGTAATTTTCCTGCTATTGTTATGCTCGGTTTGCTGGGATCCAATGGATTATGAAATTATGTCCAGATTGTGATGAGTTATATATTTGGTTCTCCTTTTATATTATGTTCTTGAGTAATTCATGCATGTTCTTCGTTGCTATTTATTGCTTTGGCCGAGTAGTAGATTGTAACTCCAAGAAGTGGATGATTAGGGAGTAGATGTTGATGGATAAACGGTCTACTTGTTTTGGCGTACTGCCCATTAGTTTTGAGCCTCTAACTTTCAAGTAGCATGATTAGCATTGTGGTACGTTTATAATTCTGTCAATTTCCCAGCTGTAATTTTTTTACCCAGCATAGTTGTTTATCGTCTTCTGAGAGAGAGACATCACTAGTGAACATCATGTGACTCCGGTCCATATTACTACCATTGTTTACACCTCCACCATTTACTGCTTTTATTTACTTTTCCGTTGCAATCACTATCACTATTCCCGCTTGTGTTTTGACCCTTTGCAAACTAGAAGGCCTAAGAGATTGACAACCTTTTTGTACTCGTTGGGAGCAAAGTTATTTGTTGTGTGTGCAGGTGCACGTGTTCTGCTAGCGCCAGAGCAGCGAACACCTACTTGTTGATCCTCGGAGTCCTCCTGGTTGATAACCTTACAGTCCCCATGTAAGAGAAATCTGTTCCTGACTACATCTCCACCTTCCACTTTGGGTAACCAACGAGGGGCGAGAAGTATATCCATTAACTCGTCATCAAGCAAATTTCTGGCGCCGTTGCGGGGGACTCCAGTCTTCAAGATAGGGGAGCTGCACACTATCTTTTACCTTTGCTTTTTAGTCTTGTTAGTTTGCTTTCTAGTTTTTTGCTTTAGAGTCTTATACCAAAAACCACAAAAAAATAGTTGCTCTGTTCTTGCTTGTTGTTGTTGCCATGGGTTCCACTGAGAACACCAAGTTGTGTGACTTCACTAGTCACAACAACAATGATTTTATCTACACTCCTATTGCTGCTCCCGCCATTGAGGAAACTTCCTATGAGATTAAAGCTGCTTTACTGAACCTTGTTATGAAAGATCAATTCTACGGTGCTGTGGATGATGCTACTTTGCACTTGAATAATTCTGTTGAGCTTTGTCATATGCAAAAATATAAAGAAGTAGATGGTGATATTGTTAAACTTAAGCTTTTTTTCCTTTCTCCTTGAGAGGAGGAGCCAAAGTGTGGCTTCAATCTTTGCCTAGGAATAGCATAGATTCTTGGGACAAGTGGAAAGATGCTTTTATTGGGAAGTATTACCCGCGTGCTAAGATTATCCAGTTAAGAAATAACATTATGAATTTTAGATGGATAATGAACACGTTGCCCAAGCTTGGGAACGTATGAAATCTTTTGTTAATAATTGCCCTACACATGGTTTGACTACTTGGATGGTTATCCAAACTTTCTATGCAAGATTGAACTTTACCTCGCGGAATCTGTTGGACTCGGCCGCGGGAGGAACCTTTATGTCAACTACACTTGGTGCTGCCACGAAACTATTGGATGAGATGATGACAAATTATTCTCAATGGCACACCGAGAGAGCTCCAACGGGTAGGAAGGTAAACTCTATTGGGGAGATCTCTTCCCTTAATGATAAGGTTGACATGATCATGACTTTACTTACTAAGCGAGCTCCTATTGATCCTCATGATGTTCCTTTAAATTCTTTGGTTGCTCGAGAAAGAGAGCAAGTTGATGTTAATTTTATCTCTAGGAACAACTTTAATAATAATGCTTATAGGAGTAATTTTGGCAGCAATCCTAGACTGTTTCCATCCAACAACTATTGGAACAACAACACTTATCCTAGCAGCAAAAACTCCACTTCTGAATTAGAGAGCATGCTTAAAGACTTTATCACTTCTCAAAAAGCCTCCAACAAGAATGTAGAAGAGAAATTAGAAAAATTAGATAGTCTCTCTTTGAAGGTAGACAACATAGCTCATGATGTAGAGATGCTTAAAATTAGAACTTCCCACCTCGAGGAAAGGACACCACACCCATGAATGATATTCAAGTTTAAATTAATAAGAACATCAGAGTGCTAGGCAAACTTAAGGATAGATGGGCTAGAGAAAAAGAAGAGGAAGATAGAATTAAGAGCCTTCCTACACACACTACCCTTGCTACTATACAAGTTGTTGAGGATCTCAAAACTATTAGTACCCATCACATCCCTAGTCCCAATGGACCTATTAATGGTGATGCTAATACCTCAACTTTAGGACAAGAAGGTCCTTTGAACTTAGAGACTACCAAAAGAATGAGCTTAGATGACATCACCATCACTTTAATTAATGGTAATAATCTTGATTTTGATAATTGTAATCTTTCGGAAGTTATCCTTTTTGCAAAGAATGGCTAAAGACCCCTGATACGTCTCCAACGTATTTCTAATTTTTTATGGTTCCATGCTATTATCTTGTCAAACTTTGAATGTTTTGTATGCCTTTTATATCTTTTTGGGACTAACTTATTAACTCAGTGCCAAGTGCCAGTTCCTGTTTTTTCCGTGTTTTTGACCCTTTTCAGAGGAGAATATTAAACGGAGTCCAAACGGAATAAAACTGCCGAAAAGATTTTTTCCGGAACAGAAGATACGCAGGGGCGTGAGAACCAAGGCAGAGGCCACCAGGGGAGGCCACAAGGCCCCTAGGCGTGACCAGGGGGCCCGCACCTAGCAGGCTTGTGGGCCCCCTCTGGCTCGTCTGCCCTACCTCTTCCGCCTATAAATTCCCGAAAAATCCAAAACTACGCGAGAGATCCACGAAAATACTTTTCCGTCGCCGCAAGCTTCTGTCTCCGCAAGATCCCATCTGGGGCACGTTCTGGTGCCCTGCCGGAGGGGGTTTCGGATACAAGGGCTTCTTCATCAACACCATGACCTCTTCGATGATGCGTGAGTAGTTCACCATAGACCTTCGGGTCCATAGCTAGTAGCTAGATGGCTTCTTCTCTCTCTTGGATCTTCAATACAAAGTTCTCCATGATCTTCATGGAGATCTATCTGATGTAATCTTCTTTTGCGATGTGTTTGTCGAGATCCAATGAATTGTGGATTTATGATCAGATTATCTATGAATCTTATTTGAGTTTCTTCTGAACTCTTATTTGCATGATTTCATATCCTTGTAATTCTCTTCGAGTTGTGGGTTTTGTTTGGCCAACTTGATCTATGATTCTTGCAATGGGAGAAGTGCTTGGTTTTGGGTCCATACCATGCAGTGACCTCACCCAGTGACAGAAGGGGTAGCGAGGCACGCATCATGTTGTTGCCATCAAGGGTAAAAAGATGGGGTTTACATCATTGGTTTGAGTTTATCCCTCTACATCATGTCATCTTGCTTAAGGCATTACTCTGTTCGTCATAAACTCAATACACTAGATGCATGCTGGATAGCTGTAACGACCAAGGTGCGGTCCTTTCCGATTTGGGGATCGAGGCCCCGAATTGGAAAGGAGCGCATCTAAGCGTCTTGCAAACAGGTAACACAGCACATACATAATAATAAAGATAGACAATCAGGGGTTCAATTGCCTTCTCATAAATATCTCAGAGTACATCACACATACAACCAAGGTAGTTCCGCTACGGACTACAAAACATAGAAAGGCTATGCTACCCTGCCTACAGGCCCACAATCACGACCACGCCTCAATCTTCTGGATAGTTCACGTACAGGCGGTCTGTCTCCTCATCGTACTGCCACGCCAGCTGCGTGCCGTCGGGATCATCTGTCTCTGGGGTACCTGAACCTGTTGGTATTGTGGAGGAATCTGTGAGCCACGGGGACTCAACAATCTAAGACCTTGGTGCCAGAACTAGTCAAGTTATTAGGTAGGATAAGGTGAAGTGTTTAAGGTTGCAGCATCCTAAGCTTGATTTGGTGGCTAACTTACGTAAAGCTTTTATGAAGGTGGTCTATTCTAGCGGACGTGAATACTTGATCACTAAGTGATCCTGAACACCTACCTACGTCATTCATGACCCCACCGTGTTCCCGATCGAAGAGAGATCTTCAAGGGGACAGTCACGGTTACGCACACAGTTGGCAATTTTATTAGCTTTTGTTTAAGTTATCTAATACCGGATGTTAACAAAATATTCCAAGTTGCCACATAACCGCGGGCATGGCTTTCCGAAAGATTAAACCCTGCAGGGGTGCTCCAACTAGTCCATCACAGACGTACACAGGCCGCAAAGTAATCCTCTATCACGAATCTCGTGATCTCGTTGGATTCCTTAGAGGAAAACCAAAGCTTCACTGGGATTCTGTTCGCAAGATATATCGCTAAGGTAAGGCAAGGCGTATCTCAGTCTCAGGACACGCCGGATGAGCACAGCGTACAGTGGCCTGATAGACATCTCACGAGTTGCCCCGGGCTGGCCCCGCACACGACTCTAGTTTGGACCAACACTCATGAGGAGCACTGGCCCGGGTTGTTGATTAAATTCCTCGGGGTAGCTATTCCCTATGCAGTTTATTATTAAGTGATTAGCAAATTAACACCAATGTTGGGTCCTACCGGACAAGCCTTAGCACTACGCGATTTATCGAGGGGGTCTCCATAACAACCCCGAACGTGTTAGGAGCGATCAATATGGAATCAAACACCGGTATCCGGTAACTATGGCGGCAAACAACGGAACAAAACACCCGGCAAAAGGTTAGGCCTTCCGTTATTTACCAGGTATATAGGTGCATTAATTAAATAACAGAATTTAAGATAATGATATCAAGCTCATGTTATCACATGAGTCAAAGCACCTGCATCTAGCAACGCTAACATTAGTAGCTGAGCAAAGCCTACTTAGCCATTCAAGTTTGCTAGGAAGGGATCAGTTTTGGGTTCATGGCATATCAAGAGGCAAATATTTCATTGGTAGGCAGCGAGCAATATGACATGGAAACGCAAACTAGCATAACAAGTCTAGAGATGGAATCAAGGCCATATCATCTTGCCTGTGATATCCTCAGCTTGGAATGGTTCTTGTTCGTCCTGCACGTACTCTCCCGAATCCACGTACTCGTTCTCCGATCCGTTGCTACCCAATATAAGAATAACAACCAATGAACAACAGCACCTCAAGATGCAACAAGCACATGATGCATGAGATGAATATGAGCATGCATCACTAATTTCTATCACTAGCGCAAGCAAAAGAAGCTAATACAAGTTCCTGGACAGAACTGTACCCTAATCTATTTTGACATGCATGATAATGACATGATCAGATGCGTCTCGACAAATCGATACGAAACCATATAAAGAACAATACAATCGGAGCTACGGATCAACGGGAATCAACGAAACAAGATATGAAGCCCTACGTGTCAAAATCTTCACCACTCACTCAAATGGCACAAATCTGGTTTTCCAGGTTGCCAAGACATATAACAACCCAACATGAATGGATTGGAGCAAGGAAGAACACCACAACTGTTGGGGAACGTCGCATGGGAAACAAAAAATTTCCTACGCGCACGAAGACCTATCATGGTGATGTCCATCTACGAGAGGGGATGAGTGATCTACGTACCCTTGTAGACCGTACAGCAGAAGCGTTAGAGAATGAGGTTGATGTAGTGGAACGTCCTCACGTCCCTCGATCCGCCTCACGAACAATTCCGCGATCAGTCCCACGATCTAGTACCGAACGGACGGCACCTCCGCGTTCAGCACACGTACAGCTCGACGATGATCTCGGCCTTCTTGATCCAGCAAGAGAGACGGAGAGGTAGAAGAGTTCTCCGGCAGCGTGACGGCGCTCCGGAGGTTGGTGATGACCTTGTCTCAGCAGGGCTCCGCCCGAGCTCCGCAGAAACGCGATCTAGAGGAAAAACCGTGGAGGTATGTGGTCGGGCTGCCGTGGAAAAGTCGTCTCAAATCAGCCCTAAAACCTCCGTATATATAGGTGGGAGGGAGGGGGCCTTGCCTTGGGGCTCAAGGAGCCCCAAGGGGGTCGCCCGAGTCCAAGGGGGAGGACTCTCCCCCCCCCCCCAAACCGAGTTGGACTAGGTTTGGTGGGAGGGAGTCCCCCTTCCTTCCCACCTCCTCCTTTTTTTCTCTCTCTTGATTTTCTTCTCCTTGGCGCATAGGGCACTTGTGGGCTGTCCCACCAGCCCACTAAGGGCTGGTGTGTCTCCCCCAAGGCCTATGGGCTTCCCCGGGGTGGGTTGCCCCCCCCCCCCGGTGAACTCCCGGAACCCATTCGTCATTCCCGGTACATTTCCGGTAACTTCGAAAACCTTCCGGTAATCAAATGAGGTCATCCTATATATCAATCTTCGTTTCCGGACCATTCCGGAAACCCTCGTGATGTCCGTGATCTCATCCGGGACTCCGAACAACATTTCGTAACCAACCATATAACTCAAATACGCATAAAACAACGTCGAACCTTAAGTGTGCAGATCCTGCGGGTTCGAGAACTATGTAGACATGACTCGAGAGACTCATCGGTCAATATCCAATAGCGGGACCGGGATGCCCATATTGGATCCTACATATTCTACGAAGATCTTATCGTTTGAACCTCAGTGCCAAGGATTCGTATAATCTCGTATGTCATTCCCTTTGTCCTTCGGTATGTTACTTGCCCGAGATTCGATCGTCAGTATCCGCATACCTATTTCAATCTCGTTTACCGGCAAGTCTCTTTACTCGTTCCGTAATACAAGATCCCGCAACTTACACTAAGTTACATTGCTTGCAAGGCTTGTGTGTGATGTTGTATTACCGAGTGGGCCCCGAGATACCTCTCCGTCACACGGAGTGACAAATCCCAGTCTTGATCCATACTAACTCAACTAACACCTTCGGAGATACCTGTAGAGCATCTTTATAGTCACCCAGTTACGTTGCGACGTTTGATACACAGAAAGCATTCCTCTGGTGTCAGTGAGTTATATGATCTCATGGTCATAGGAATAAATACTTTGACACGCAGAAAACAGTAGCAACAAAATGACACGATCAACATGCTACGTCTATTAGTTTGGGTCTAGTCCATCACGTGATTCTCCCAATGACGTGATCCAGTTATCAAGCAACAACACCTTGTTCATAATCAGAAGACACTGACTATCATCGATCAACTGGCTAGCCAACTAGAGGCATGCTAGGGACGGTGTTTTGTCTATGTATCCACACATGTAAATGAGTCTTCATTCAATACAATTATAGCATGGATAATAAACTATTAGCTTGATACAGGAATTATAATAATAACTATATTTATTATTGCCTCTAGGGCATAATTCCAACAGTCTCCCACTTGCACTAGAGTCATTAATCTAGCCCTCACATCACCATGTGAATTACATTGTAATAAATCTAACAGCCATACAGTTCTGGTGTCGATCATGTTTTGGCCGTGGAAGAGGTTTAGTCAGCGGGTCTGCTACATTCAGATCCGTGTGCACTTTGCATATATTTACGTCCTCTTCCTCGACATAGTCGCGGATGAGGTTGAAGCGTCGTTTGATGTGTCTGGTCTTCTTGTGAAACCGTGGTTCCTTTGCTAAGGCAATGGCTCCAGTGTTGTCACAGAACAAGGTTATTGGATTCAGTGCGCTTGGCACCACTCCAAGATCCGTCATGAACTGCTTCATCCAGACACCCTCCTTAGCCGCCTCCGAGGCAGCCATGTACTCCGCTTCACATGTAGAATCTGCTACGACGCTTTGCTTGGAACTGCACCAGCTTACCGCACCCCCATTAAGAATAAATATGTATCCGGTTTGCGACTTAGAGTCGTCCGGATCTGTGTCAAAGCTTGCATTGACGTAACCTTTTACGGCGAGCTCTTCGTCACCTCCATACACGAGAAACATCTCCTTAGTCCTTTTCAGGTACTTCAGGATATTCTTGACCGCTGTCCAGTGATCCACTCCTGGATTACTCTGGAACCTACCTGCCATACTTATGGCCAGGCTAACATCCGGTCTAGTGCATAGCATCGCATACATGATAGAACCTATGGCTGAAGCATAGGGGACGGAGCGCATATGCTCTCTATCTTCATCAGTTGCTGGGCACTGAGTCTTACTCAATCTTGTACCTTGTAAAACTGGCAAGAACCCTTTCTTGGACTGTTCCATTTTGAACCTTTTCAAAACTTTATCAAGGTATGTGCTTTGTGAAAGTCCTATCAGGCGTTTTGATCTATCCCTATAGATCTTAATGCCTAGAATGTAAGCAGCTTCTCCTAGGTCCTTCATAGAGAAACTTTCATTCAAGTAACCTTTTATGCTCTCCAAAAGCTCTACGTTGTTTCCAATCAGTAATATGTCATCCACATATAATATTAGAAACGCCACAGAGCTCCCACTCACTTTCTTGTAAATACAAGATTCTCCAACCACTTGTATAAACCCAAATGCTTTGATCACCTCATCAAAGCGTTTGTTCCAACTCCGAGATGCTTGCACCAGTCCATAAATGGATCGCTGGAGCTTGCACACCTTGTTAGCATTCTTAGGATCGACAAAACCTTCGGGTTGCATCATATACAACTCTTCCTTAAGGAAACCGTTAAGGAACGCCGTTTTGACATCCATCTGCCAGATTTCATAATCGAAAAATGCAGCTATTGCTAACATGATTCTGACGGACTTAAGCATCGCTACGGGTGAGAAAGTCTCATCGTAGTCAACTCCTGGAACTTGTGAAAAACCCCTTGCCACAAGTCGAGCTTTATAAACGGTCACATTACCGTCAGCGTCCGTCTTCTTCTTAAAGATCCATTTGTTCTGAATAGCCTTGCGGCCCTCAGGTAGTATCTCCAAAGTCCACACTTTGTTCTCATACATGGATCCTATCTCGGACTTCATGGCTTCTAGCCATTTGTTGGAATCTGGGCCCACCATTGCTTCTTCATAATTTGCAGGTTCATTGTTGTCTAACAACATGATTGACAAGACGGGATTACCGTACCACTCTGGAGCAGCGCGTGATCTCGTCGACCTGCGTGGTTCAACAGAAACTTGAACTGGAGTTTCATGATCATCATCATTAACTTCCTCCTCAACCGGCGTCGCAACGACACAGGTTTCCCCTTGCCCTACGCCACCATCCAGAGGGATGAGAGGTTCGACAACCTCGTCAAGTTCTATCTTCCTCCCACTCAATTCTCTCGAGAGAAACTCCTTCTCGAGAAAAGCTCCGTTTTTAGCAACAAACACTTTTCCCTCGGACTTGAGATAGAAGGTGTACCCAACTGTCTCTTTTGGGTAACCTATGAAGACGCACTTTTCCGCTTTGGGTTCCAGCTTTTCAGGCTGAAGCTTTTTGACATAAGCATCACATCCCCAAACTTTAAGAAACGACAACTTTGGCCTTTTGCCATACCACAGTTCGTATGGTGTCGTCTCAACGGATTTTGATGGTGCCCTATTTAAAGTGAATGCAGCTGTTTCTAATGCATAACCCCAAAATGATAACGGAAAATCAGTAAGAGACATCATAGATCGCACCATCTCTAACAAAGTACGATTACGACGTTCGGACACACCATTACGTTGTGGTGTTCCAGGCGGTGTCAACTGTGAAACAATTCCACATTTTCTTAAGTGATCACCAAACTCGAAACTCAGATATTCACCCCCACGATCAGACCGTAGGAACTTGATCTTCTTGTTACGATGATTTTCCACTTCACTCTGAAATTGCTTGAACTTTTCAAATGTTTCAGACTTGTGCTTCATCAAGTAGACATAACCATACCTACTCAAATCGTCAGTGAAGGTGAGAAAATAACGATATCCGCCGCGTGCCTCCACGCTCATTGGACCACACACATCGGTATGTATGATTTCCAATAAGTTACTTGCACGCTCCATTGTTCTGGAGAACGGAGTCTTAGTCATCTTGCCCATGAGGCATGGTTCGCATGTGTCAAGTGAATCAAAGTCAAGTGACTCCAAAAGTCCATCAGCATGGAGTTTCTTCATGCGCTTTACACCAATATGACCCAAGCGGCAGTGCCACAAAAATATGGCGCTATCATTGTTTACTCTAACTCTTTTGGTCTCAATGTTATGTATATGCGTATTGCTATCAAGATTCAATATGAACAATCCTCTCACATTCGGTGCATGACCATAAAAGATGTTACTCATAGAAATAGAACAACCATTATTCTCTGACTTAAAAGAGTAACCGTCTCGCAATAAACAAGATCCAGATATAATGTTCATGCTCAACGCAGGCACTAAATAACAATGATTTAAGTTCATCACTAATCCCGACGGTAGCTGAAGTGACACTGTGCCGACGGCGATTGCATCAACCTTGGAACCATTTCCTACGCGCATCGTCACTTCATCTTTCGTCAGCCTTCGTCTATTCCGCAGTTCCTATTTCGAGTTGCAAATATGAGCAACAGAACCGGTATCGAATACCCAGGCACTACTACGAGAGCCGGTTAAGTACACATCAATAACATGTATATCAAATATACCTGATTTTTCTTTGCCCGCCTTCTTATCTGCCAGATACTTGGGGCAATTGCGCTTCCAGTGACCCATACCCTTGCAATAGTAGCACTCCGTTTCAGGCTTAGGTCCAGCCTTGGGTTTCTTCGGCGGATTGGCAACAGGCTTGCCGCTCTTCTTCGAATTGCCCTTCTTGCCTTTGCCGTTTCTCTTGAAACTAGTGGTCTTATTCACCATCAACACTTGATGCTCTTTACGGAGTTCAGACTCTGCGACTTTCAACATCGCAAACAACTCGCCGGGAGACTTGTTCATCCCTTGCATGTTGTAGTTCAACACAAAGCCTTTGTAGCTTGGCGGCAGTGATTGAAGGATTCTGTCAGTGATAGCTTCTTGCGGGAGTTCAATCCCCAGCTCAGCTAGACGGTTTGAGTACCCAGACATTTTGAGCACATGTTCACTGACAGACGAGTTTTCCTCCATCTTGCAAGCATAGAATTTATCGGAAGTCTCATACCTCTCGATCCGGGCGTTCTTCTGAAAGATAAACTCCAACTCCTGGAACATCTCAAATGCTCCATGACGCTCAAAGCGACGTTGAAGTCCCGGTTCTAAGCCATACAAGACTGCACATTGAACTATTGAGTAGTCCTCCTTACGTGCTAACCAAGCGTTCTTAACATCCTGATCAGCCGTAGCGGGTGGTTCATCTCCTAGCGCAGCACTAAGGACATAATCCTTCTTCCCGGCTTGTAAGATCAGCTTAAGATTACGAGCCCAGTCTACAAAGTTGCTTCCATCATCTTTCAACTTAGCTTTCTCTAGGAACGTATTAAAATTCAGGATGACTGTCGCGTGAGCCATGATCTACAACACAAATATATTCAAAGTGGACTTAGACTATGTTCAAGATAATGAGAGTTCAACTTAATCAAATTATATGCTAAACTCCCACTCAAAAAGTACATCTCTCTGGTCATTTGAGTGGTTCATGATCCACTTACACTATCCCAAGTCCGATCATCACGTGAGTTGAGTATAGTTTCAGTGGTAAGCATCCCTATGCTAATCATATCAACTATATGATTCACGATCGACCTTTCGGTCTCATGTGTTCCGAGGCCATGTCTGCACATGCTAGGCTCGTCAAGCTTAACCCGAGTGTTCCGTGTGCGCAACTGTTTTGCACCCGTTGTATGTGAACGTTGAGTCTATCACACCCGATCATCACGTGGTGTCTCGAAACGACGAACTGTAGCAACGGTGCACAGTCGGGGAGAACACAATTTCGTCTTGAAATTTTAGTGAGAGATCACCTCATAATGCTACCGTCGTTCTAAGCAAAATAAGGTGCATAAAAGGATTAACATCACATGCAATTCATAAGTGACATGATATGGCCATCATCACGTGCTTCTTGATCTCCATCACCAAAGCACCGGCACGATCTTCTTGTCACCGGCGCCACACCATGATCATCCATCAACGTGTTGCCATCGGGGTTGTCGTGCTACTCATGCTATTACTACCAAAGCTACATCCTAGCAAAATAGTACACGCATCTTCAAGCACAAACGTTAGTATAAAGACAACCCTATGGCTCCTGCCGGTTGCCGTACCATCGACGTGCAAGTCGATATTTCTATTACAACATGATCATCTCATACATCCAATATATCACATCACATCGTTGGCCATATCACATCACAAGCATACCCTGCAAAAACAAGTTAGACGTTCTCTAATTTTGTTGTTGCATGTTTTACGTGGTGACCAAGGGCATCTACTAGGATCGCATCTTACTTACGCAAACACCACAACGGAGATATATGAGTTGCTATTTAACCTCATCCAAGGACCTCCTCGGTCAAATCCGATTCAACTAAAGTTGTAGAAACCGTCACTTGCCAGTCATCTTTGAGCAAAGGGGGTTACTCGTAACGATGAAACCAGTCTCTCGTAAGCGTACGAGTAATGTCGGTCCAAGCCGCTTCAATCCAACAATACCGCAAAATCAAGAAAAGACTAAGGAGGGCAGCAAAGCACACATCACCGCCCACAAAAACTTTTGTGTTCTACTCGAGAAGACATCTACGCATGAACCTAGCTCATGATGCCACTGTTGGGGAACGTCGCATGGGAAACAAAAAATTTTCTACGCGCACGAAGACCTATCATGGTGATGTCCATCTACGAGAGGGGATGAGTGATATACGTACCCTTGTAGACCGTACAGCAGAAGCATTAGAGAACACGGTTGATGTAGTGGAACGTCCTCACGTCCCTCGATCCGCCCCGCGAACAATTCCGCGATCAGTCCCACGATCTTGTACCGAACGGACGGCACCTCCGCGTTCAGCACACGTACAGCTCGACGATGATCTCGGCCTTCTTGATCCAGCAAGAGAGACGGAGAGGTAGAAGAGTTCTCCGGCAGCATGACGGCGCTCCGGAGGTTGGTGATGACCTTGTCTCAGCAGGGCTCCGCCCGAGCTCCGCAGAAACGCGATCTAGAGGAAAAACCGTGGAGGTATGTGGTCGGGCTGCCGTGGAAAAGTCGTCTCAAATCAGCCCTAAAACCTCCGTATATATAGGTGGGAGGGAGGGGGCCTTGCCTTGGGGCTCAAGGAGCCCCAAGGGGGTCGCCCGAGTCCAAGGGGGAGGACTCTCCCCCCCCCCAAACCCAGTTGGACTAGGTTTGGTGGGAGGGAGTCCCCCTTCCTTCCCACCTCCTCCTTTTTTTCTCTCTCTTGATTTTCTTCTCCTTGGCGCATAGGGCACTTGTGGGCTGTCCCACCAGCCCACTAAGGGCTGGTGTGTCTCCCCCAAGGCCTATGGGCTTCCCCGGGGTGGGTTGCCCCCCCCCCCCCCCCGGTGAACTCCCGGAACCCATTCGTCATTCCCGGTACATTCCCGGTAACTTCGAAAACCTTCCGGTAATCAAATGAGGTCATCCTATATATCAATCTTCGTTTCCGGACCATTCCGGAAACCCTCGTGATGTCCGTGATCTCATCCGGGACTCCGAACAACATTCCGTAACCAACCATATAACTCAAATACGCATAAAACAACGTCGAACCTTAAGTGTGCAGATCCTGCGGGTTCGAGAACTATGTAGACATGACCCGAGAGACTCCTCGGTCAATATCCAATAGCGGGACCTGGATGCCCATATTGGATCCTACATATTCTACGAAGATCTTATCGTTTGAACCTCAGTGCCAAGGATTCGTATAATCTCGTATGTCATTCCCTTTGTCCTTCGGTATGTTACTTGCCCGAGATTCGATCGTCAGTATCCGCATACCTATTTCAATCTCGTTTACCGGCAAGTCTCTTTACTCGTTCCGTAATACAAGATCCCGCAACTTACACTAAGTTACATTGCTTGCAAGGCTTGTGTGTGATGTTGTATTACCGAGTGGGCCCCGAGATACCTCTCCGTCACACGGAGTGACAAATCCCAGTCTTGATCCATACTAACTCAACTAACACCTTCGGAGATACCTGTAGAGCATCTTTATAGTCACCCAGTTACGTTGCGACGTTTGATACACACAAAGCATTCCTCTGGTGTCAGTGAGTTATATGATCTCATGGTCATAGGAATAAATACTTTGACACGCAGAAAACAGTAGCAACAAAATGACACGATCAACATGCTACGTCTATTAGTTTGGGTCTAGTCCATCACGTGATTCTCCCAATGACGTGATCCAGTTATCAAGCAACAACACCTTGTTCATAATCAGAAGACACTGACTATCATCGATCAACTGGCTAGCCAACTAGAGGCATGCTAGGGACGGTGTTTTGTCTATGTATCCACACATGTAAATGAGTCTTCATTTAATACAATTATAGCATGGATAATAAACTATTATCTTGATACAGGAATTATAATAATAACTATATTTATTATTGCCTCTAGGGCATAATTCCAACAACAACATCAACTAAGCACTCACAATCATCAAAATGACAAAACTACACAATCTGCCATAAACTGCATCATAGCACTTTGTGAGCTACATGCAAAGCACCTACAGCCACCCAACTATGACAAATAATATATGTGGCTGTAGCTAGCCAATAATACTACCAGCACAAGCAAGAATCACACAAAAAGGAATTAAACACAGGAAGATACAAGCCTGCAAACTTTCCCAAAACCATCAGATCTCAGGGACTTTGTGAAAATTCCTGCACCTGACTTTCTGTCTTTGCTCTGAAGCATTTTGACAGCAGCCAAAACAATACCTACAGGTCTCCAAATGACATGAAATTTTATAGGGAGATAGAAAAACATATCAGGTCCAACTGTCTATTTAAAATCTAGGGCTAGATCACAACACAATGACCAGAACAACCTCATATACAGGGGAAGAAAATATAAACAGATTCTCAGACTTAGTGAGATTTTCACTAAGCTGGAATTTCAACCACAAGCCTACTTTGGATGGGCACAACTTGCACACATGGATTCCAAATCATGAATTAAAACCAACATGTGGTAGAGGGGGTCACCCTCTACTACCACAAGCAAGAAACAAACACAAGAGCACATCACAATTCATGGAACCAAGCTCTAAACTTAGAAGAAAATGTAAATATGACTTCTCCAGAAAAATGTTCCAATGGCAAAAATTATTTCACCAATGGATTCCTGGGATCTTTCTACCCCAAAACCATATATAAAACACATGCACTTGCTTGGAGAAAGTGAGCTCAAACTAGGCAGGAAAAACTACATAGAATCCAACATAGTGAATAGTGCAACATTTCATGCAACTTTCACTAGAACAAGTATCACATAGGTATGCTCATGTGCACAAGGACAATAGTGACATGAGGGTTTTGACCCCATGTATGTGCCACGCACAACAACATCACAAGCACTTCTACCAAGATAATCACTAGGACACCACACACACCCACACATCATGCAACTAACACCACTAGCACAAGACTCCCAACTTACATATGAGCTACAACTAGAAAATTCAACAAGCACCACATACTCCCCTAGGGTGTGTGACTACACACATACTTGTGCTAGGTTCACCTCACACTCACAACACACTACCATGCACACACACATATCATCATACATGGGTACACAATCTTGCTACAACCAAGTCACCCAAACAGAAGTTAGAAGAGGTTAACACAAACCTATTTGTGCCAAACAACTACAATGGGCAAAGCTGCAAGGTAGTAAAACAGCAAAGGGGAGATACAGCAGGAAACAAGGAGGAAAAAAAATAAAGAAAAAGGGGAGGTGCTGGGGTCGAACCCGAGACCTGTTAGATACAACACACCAACACACAGGTGCACACCACTCTGCTATGCCACTAGATTGACCAGAGAGGGTGTGCCAGCAAGGTAAGCTAACCCTGCATCATTCCTACTCTACAGTACCGAGGAAAAAAAACAAAAGGGTTGCCGAGGGGGGATTCGAACCCACGCCCTCTCATCAGGCACACGCACCACTACCACTACGCTACGGCTCGATGACTGACAGAGAAGGTTTCCGAAACAAGGTAAACTAACGCAAGCACGCGGTGCTCTGCACAGCGCGCAGGTCGCGTCGACAGGGAGGTCGCCTTGAACTCTGTTGCTGCTGCGCACCAAGAGGGGAAATGCACACAGTGCTGATGCTGCTACGCGGGGGAGGTGAGCCCCTCTCTGCACAACACACCCACACACTACATCAACATCTACTGCACCTCCCACACACATTGTTGTCGGCTTAAATTCGACAGAGAGGCGCGCGGCAGAGAGATCGTCGTGCCCTGCTGCTGCAGCTGCTACCGGAGGCACCCACGCCAGGGAGGTGATCTCCTACTCCTCTGCTACCCACACACCGACAACACGCCTCCGAACCACTGCTCTACGCTACTGTACCCCCATCACTACCTTGCTGTCGATCTACTACGACAGAGAGGCACGGCGAGCTCTAGGCGGACCTAGGCCAAACCAAGGAGGAAGAAGGAAGGGGAAGGTGCTGCCTCACCTTGGGAAGGAAGGGGGGATCCGATCTGAAGGAGGAGGCCGGCCGGAGAGGAAGAAGAACGACGACGAGGGATCTGCAGAACCGAAGCAGGGGAAGGAGCACGAACACCGCGGGCGTGCCCTTGACGAGCTCGGGGCCGTCGGTGTGGTCGATCCCCGGGGCTCCTAGAGCCGGGAATGGAACGCGGGGTCGAGGCCCGAGCTCCTGGACATGGCGTACTCGCCGGACGGTGACGTAGGCGGGGTAGACACGGCGAGTCCTCCCTCTCTCTGCTACTGTCTACAGACGATTTACCTGACAGAGAAGTGAGATGGGGAAGGAGAGAGGTGGCGGCGGCGGATGAGGGGAGAGGAGGAACCCTAGGAGGAGGGGGGAGGCACGAACGCCAATGTGTTATAAGGGGGGACCTCGACGTCCGTGAGACCTCACGGCGTGCTCGCTCTCTCTCTGATGGTGACGGAAAGCGTTCGCGCTGGGAGGGCACGGCGTCAGGAAGGAGGCGGTCGTGCCTCTTGGGCTCTAGCTGGGGAGGCAGCGAGGAGTGATGGGCCTCGGGAGGAAGGAGGTGGCCCATCTGGCGCCTGGTAAGAGAAAAGACTCCTGGAGGTTTTCTATTTAGAAACAAACAGAGGAAGGAAAAATATTACCTAGGCAAATCTGAAGAAGCTAAAAAAAATAAAACAACATACCCCTGGTCATAAGGAATTATGACCTATTTAACAAAAATAGAAAAGGGATTTTTGGAGCAACTAAATATTTGCAAAACAGAATTTGATCCTCTGTTTTGTGAATAATTGCACCTCACAAACCAAGTTCCAAAACAGAAAAAACACATCTTGACATCCACCACAAAATATACCAAATCATGGACATTTTTAAGACAAGGATGGGACAAGTGAATATAGAGCTTAAGATAAAAGAGAGGGGGGAAGTTTTATAAACCTAGAGCAACCACATAGCTTCCTACTACCATTGCACCACTCCAGAAGTCCACTTATCACACATACCATCATCACATCACACTCATGGAACACAAGAACAACAATACAAAGGAAAGGATGAATGGGATGGAATGGATGCATGCATGCAAAAGGAAACAAAACAAGGGAAGCATCACATGAAATATCACATGCACATAACCTCATGTCAATGACAAGTTGGACCCACATAGAGAAGGTTCCAAATATGGTAAGCTACACACTTGGGGCATTAAAAACTCTCCCACACTACAAAAAGATCTCGCCCCGAGATCTAAGACTGAAAGAAATTGGGAAATTCGGAACGGAGGTGATCCTCGCGTTCCCAAGTCGCCTCTTTATCGGAATGGTGAGACCACTGCACTTTGAGAAATTTGACAGTCTTGTTACGGGTCTTGCGCTCAGTCGCCTCGAGAACCGCAACTGGATGCTCATGATAAGAAAGGTCAGGCTGAAGGTCGATGTCTTGAAGATGAACAGTGCGCTCGGGGGTCTTGAAACACCTCCGAAGCTGAGAAACATGGAACACATCATGGACATTTGCAAAGGTTGACGGAAGCTCGAGCTGGTACGCAAGGTCACCTCTCTTGCCAACCACTCTGAACGGACCAACGAAACGAGGCGCAAGCTTGCCTTTGATGCCAAAGCGATGCATACCCTTCATAGGTGACACCTTGAGATAGACGAAGTCATCAAGCTCATAATACATGTCATGGTGCTTGCTATCATAATAGCTCTTCTGACGGGACTGAGTTGCTCTGAGGTTGTCGCGAATGATCCGACACATCTCCTCGGCTTCTTCTATAATATCATTGCCAAGGATCTGACGCTCTCCGGTCTCGGACCAGTTGAGTGTGGTACGGCACTTCCTGCCATAAAGAATTTCAAACGGAGCCTTGCCAGAACTAGCTTGATAACTGTTGTTATACGAGAACTCCGTGAAAGGCAGACAATCTTCCCACTTCATGCCAAAAGAGATAACACATGCTCTCAGCATATCCTCAAGAACTTGATTCACTGTCTCCACTTGACCACTAGTCTGAGGATGGAACGCTGTGCTGAAGCGGATCTTCGTGCCCATAGCATACTGAAAGGAGTCCCAGAACTTGGAAGTGAAGATACTTCCGCGATCTGAAGAGATCATCATAGGCACGCCGTGCAAAGAGACAATCCTGGAGGTGTACAACGGTGCCAGCTGGGCTGCTGAAATGGACTCCTTGACTGGAAGAAAATGAGCCACTTTACTCAACTTGTCGATGATGACGAAGATAGCATCATTACCCTTCTTGGACTTCGGAAACCCGGTGACGAAATCCATCTCAATGTGATCAAACTTCCACTCAGGAATCGGCAAAGGCTGCAAGAGGCCTGCTAGGTGTTGATGTTCTGCTTTCACCCTACGACATACATGACTTGTTTACGAACTGAGCAATCTCACGTTTCATACGAGTCCACCAGAAGGTCTGCTTCAAGTCATGGTACATTTTGGAGCTTCCAGGATGAATAGAGAGCAGAGAGTTATGAGCTTCTTCCATGATTACCTTCCTGAGATCACCTTTCGGGACGACAAGGCGATCCTCGAAAAACAACGTGTCCCTGGCATCAAGAGTGAAGAACTTATACTTGGGGAGACTCTTTCCCATGCCAATCTTGACCTTCGTCACCATAGCGTCAAGAAGTTGAGCTGCTCTGACCTGATCTTCCAAGGTAGGAGAGATCTGAAGGTTCGCAAGAAATCCCTGAGGTACTAGCTGAAGGTTGAGCTTCCTGAAAGACTCACAAAGACCCGGCTGGAGAGGTTGCAGAATCAGACTGTTGCAATATGCCTTCCTGCTCAATGCATCCGCCACGACATTTTCCTTGCCTGGCGTGTACTCAACACTCGGATCAAAATCCTGGAGCATTTCCACCCAACGTGTTTGCCGAAGATTCAGGTTAGGCTGAGTGAAGATGTACTTGAGACTCTTGTGATCACTGAAGACTTCAACCTTACGTTCCAACAAGAGATGTCTCCAAGTCATCAAGGCGTGTACAACAACTGCTAGCTCGAGATCATGCACAGGATAGTTCTTCTTCGCAGGCTTCAACTGCCTGGAGGTATAAGCAACCACCTTCTTATATTGCATCAAGACTGCACCAAGACCCTGGAGAGAAGCGTCGCAAAAGACCTGGTACGGCTTGGAATCATCCGGAGGGGCCAAGACCGGAGTGGAGATAAGCTTCTCTTTGAGTGTATCGAAGGCCAGTTGACACTCTGGAGACCAAGCATACTTAACACCCTTCTGAAGAAGACTTGAGAGCGGCTTGGCGATCTTGGAGAAGTTCTCAACAAACCTTCTGCAATAGCCAGCAAGCCCGAGAAAGCTTCGAAGCTGCTTCACATTTTGCGGAGGCTCCCATTCAACAATGGCTTGGACCTTGGATGGATCAACTTTAATGCCCTCAGCAGAGATAATATGCCCAAGATAAACCACTTCTTTCAGCCAGAACTCGCACTTGGAAAACTTAGCATACAGCTTGTACTCTCTCAGCTTATCAAGCACCAATCTGAGATGTTCTTCACGTTCTTCCTCAGTCTCAGAAAAGACCAGAATGTCGTCGAGATAGAGCAAGACAAATTCATTCTTGAATGGGGAGAAAATATAGTTCATCAATCGATAGAATGTTGGAGGAGCATTTGCCAGACCAAAAGACATGACCGTATACTCATACGAGCCAAAACTAGTCCTGAAGGCCGTCTTCGGAATGTCTTCCTCGCGAATGCAAATTTGATGATAGCCCATTCTGAGATCAAGCTTGGAGAATACTTTAGCACCTTTCAACTGTTCGAACAACTCAGTTATGTTCGAAAGTGGATATTTGTTCCTGATTGTCTTCTTGTTCAATGGACGTAATCGACACACAGCCGGTCCGTGCCATCCTTCTTCTGGACGAACAGAACACCACAACCCCACGGAGACGAGCTCGGTCTGATCAAACCCAAACGCTCATGCTCATTGAGTTGCCTCTTAAGTTCCTTCAATTCTTCTGGACCCAGCTTGTACGGCCGTTTGCACACTGGCTTTGTGCCTGGCTCAAGCTCAATGACAAACTCAACTTCACGATGCGGAGGCATGCCTGGCAGCTCTTCAGGAAACACATCTTGATATTCGCAGACCACTGGGACTTGCTCAATAGGATTGATCTCACCCTTTTCATTCAAAAAGAACAGACGGATTGTATCATCACGCGCCGTGAATATAATCACATCCTCCGAAGAGTGGGTAAGCTTCACTTCTTTGGCTTCAGAATCAATTGATGCCTTGTTTATGGCCAGCCAGTCCATACCAAGAATCAAGTCAATGTCGGAATTTCCCAAGAAATAGGAGATGTGAGAAAAGCATAAGCGCCCATCTTGACAGAAACATCCGAAACCAGACAATTGGAATTCATCAATCTCCCAGGAGAAACTATTGACATAGGCTTAACCAAATCTTGACAAACAAACTCATGCTTTGCAAAGAATGGACGGGACATGAAGCAATGTGATGCACCAGAATCAAATAACACTTTAGCAGGAATATCATTGACGAGGAGGTTACCCATGATCACATCACAGGAGTTATCTGCTTTAGCTGCGTTCCCCATGTTGACTCGAGCTGATCTGGGGTTGAACTTGACAAGAGCATTGCATGGAGGTTTGCCTGGAGGAGGAGGCGGCAGACAGAGCTGAGAAGTACATTTGTTGGCATAGTGACCCTTTTGTCCACATTTGTGACAAGTGACATCTGCTGGCTGTCGGAACTGAATCTAAGGAGGCCCTTGCTTCTGATGCTGGTATCTCTGCTGGAAGCCAGGGTTGGGTGGGTGGGAAGAACCACGACCACCTGAGTGCTTCAGCTGCTGTGAGTGCCGAGGAGGAGGAGGAGAAACCCAAAACCTCTGTTGCTTCTGAACCACCTGAGTCGAGGAAGAGCTGGAATCTCTGAAGCGCTTCTTGGAATTTTCCACCCTAAGCAAGGCTGTCTCTGCTCTGAGAGCTAGGTTGTAGAACTTGTCAAATACCTCAGGATCGTGCAAGGCAAGAGCTAACTACAAGTCTTCTTTCAAGCCACCCCTGAACTGGTAAATCTTGCTCTTCTGATCCGGGATATCCTGCAGCGCATAACGGGCCAGCTCGTGGAACTCGACATTGTACTTGTACACGGAATTGCCGCCCTGCTTCAAATGCCTGAACTTCTCACGCATCTCCTCCACAAAACTGGAAGGAATGTAGTGGGACCTGAAGTCACGACAGAAGTCATCCCACGAAATCACCCTAGCGCCTCTGGAGTCTTTGAGTTGTTGCCACCAGATAGAAGCCTGCCCCTTCAACTGAAACGTTGCAAACTTGACATAATCCTCCGGACGCACATTGCTACACTCGAAATGCTTGTTCATATCACGAATCCAATCTTCTGCATCAAATGGCTGGTCGCAAGAAGTGAACGTCTTTGGTTGGTTCGACAAAAACTAACTTAGACTCGTAAACTGATTTCCACCATGTTGAAAATTGCCTGGCTGTTGGTTGGCTCTCTCTTGCAGCAACTGAATCAGCATCTGGGTGTTTGCATTAGTAGCTGCCATCACCGCTTGCCAGACCTCTGCAGGAGGAGGCGGCGGCGGCGGAGGGGGAGGAGGTGGTGGAGGCAGCATATCCTCACGCCCTGGGTTCTGACGAGTCGGTGGAGCCATCCTGAAGACGGACAACATATTAGTCCACAGAATAATTGAAGATATTGTTGAATCAAAAGACAGAATATCTGAAGAGAATTTAGCAATTGCACTTGAACAACATAGCAAGAATGCATCCTCAAAGTGACGGACGACAAAATTCCGATAAGGACCACTGCAAACAAGTGTGAGCTAGAATTGCTCAGAACAAACATATAATCGAGATTTCCCCAACCTCAATCAAGCGTCTGTAGGAAGATAGTCCTATAAGATACTACTTGATATCCCACCTATGAATTCCCGAAATAACTGGTCATGCAATCTGGTACACGGATACAAGGAGTATTTCACACAACTCCTAAACTAACCCGTCACCTGTATCACATCCTTCAACACACAACCAACATCTCGGACCTTCATCTACAACAGATCCTCGTGATCACAACGATACCAAGTGTGGTAGTACCCCCGAACAATCTGCACCAGTACTGGGGGCATCGGGGTTATCTCACCAATACCAGTATTGAAGCAATAACGAACATCCTTCGTTCTTAGATACTCAGAAATCTGAATGATGGTGATGTGCGCAAGAATCCCCCGGAGCTCAACTCCCCTGAAACTTAGAGCAGATAGGAGGCACCAGGACAGGATTCCGTCACATCGAAATCATATAGATTTCACAAATACCCGCGTGATCCTAAAAAAATTGAGCGAGAAAAGGAGTAGAGTTAAAGATTTCCTAAGACGGGAACCTCACCAGAGCATAGAAGAGGAGAAAAAAGAATCCTACTCTCCGATATAACTAAGACTCCAAACATTTTCTAGACTCGACTCGGCCAAGTACGATCACACAAAGGCTCCTATGGTCGTAAGGCTCTGATTACCAACTTGTAACGACCAAGATGCGGTCCTTTCCGATCTAGGGATCGAGGCCCCGAATTGGAAAGGAGCGCATCTAAGCGTCTTGCAAACAGGTAACACAACACATACATAATAATAAAGATAGCGGTCGATGCGTGGAGTAATAGTAGTAGATGCAGAAAGTATCGGTCTACTTGTCTCGGACGTGATGCCTATATGTATGATCATTGTCTTAGATATCGTCATGACTTTGCGCGGTTCTATCAATTTCTCGACAGTAATTTGTTCACCCACCGTAATATTTGCTATTTTGAGAGAAGCCTCTAGTGAACACTATGGCCCCCGGGTCTACTTCACACCATATTTTCAGCCTTACACTTTTACTTTGTTGCACTTTCCGCCTTCAGATCTCACTTTGCAATCAATCTTGAAGGGATTGACAACCCCTTTATAGCGTTGGGTGCAAGCTTGTTTGTGTTTGCGCAGGTACTCTGGACACTTGGCTTGATTCTCCTACTGGATTGATACCTTCGTTCTCAAAACTGAGGGAAATACTTACTGCTACTGTGCTGCATCACCCTTTCCTCTTCAAGGGAAAAACCAACGCAAGCTCAAGAGGTAGCAAGAAACATTTCTGGCGCCGTTGCCGGGGAGGATCAAGTCAAGAATAGACTCCCGTCAATGTGTCAATTTCTAGCACCGGAGATTATTCTAAGTGAAGCTCATCCAAGTAAGTGTCGCAAACTCATCTCTTGCATTTACTTTTTTGCCTCCCGTTTCCTCACCCCCACTTCTAAAAAACAAAAATTTACAAAAATATTTGCCTTTTTCGTTTGCCTTTGCTTTGCTTGTGTGCTATGTGCCTTCAAAATGCTTGCATCTTCGCTTGCTGAAAATCTATTGATATGGATCCTCATCCACTTGCTAATCTCTTGAAGATATCCAATTATGTTGAACCATTTGCTAGTGAGTTGGGTGCACTTGACTTTCTCTATGTAGTTTTGCTTGAGATGCGTGAATCTGAAAATCATGATGAAGAAATCTATGAAGTGATTCACGAGGGCTCCTTGAATCAAAAGCATGATTGCAATGGTTTCACTATAAATCCTATTAGTGTCAGTCATGCTAAAATTATGCAAAACCCTAAGCTTGGTGATGCTAGTTTTACTATGTCCACTACTTGTTGCAATGATCGTGATTGGGGTGATGATTTTTCTTATGATCTTCAAAATTTGTTTAAGCCTCATGATGATATTTGCAATAATATTGAAAGTGGGCTTGGAGAAGTCATGACTTTAGTTGATGATAATCCCACTATTTTTGAAGAGCGCCAACTTTGCATGCATGTGGATCATGAAAAGAATATCCTTTGTGATAGCTATATTGTTGAATTTAATTATGATCCCACATGTAATTGCTACGAGAGAGGAAAATATTGTGGTAGAAACTTTCATGTTACCAAATCACCTCTCGTTATGTTGAGATTGATATTGTCTCTTTCTTCTTCCTTGCATATGGTAACTATTGGTTGTCTTGACAATCTGTTTTCCTACAAAATGCCTATGCATAGGAAGTATGTTAGACTTAGATGTGATTTTCACATGCTTTATGATGCTTGACAGAAAAATTCTCCAAAAATCACCAGATCATCTTTTTGATCTGATTTTTTTTAAGTATGCTCTATATAATTTTATTTATGGAGTCAGTTCTGAGTTTTTTCATTTGAGTTGCATAAGTGCCCCGAATAAATTATTTACTACTTGTTGTTCTGTTTTTCACAGATTCTGCCCTCGTTTGCGTTTTCATTGTTTTGCAAATCTTAAGCTAGCTTTTTCTTTGCAATTTTTTTGGCAATCTTGAGAAACAGTAGCTATTCCTGAAAATCTTTATTTCCAGTGGAGAATAAATTATTTTACTATGGGCACTAACCACTCTAATCAACTTATGATGAGTTTTCTATGAAGGGAGTTTTCAAGTATGAGATGGAAGATGATGAAAGAAGATCCAGGAGTGTCAAACGCTCAAGCTTGGGGATACCCCCCATGCACCCCCAAGAAATGTTCAAGGAGACTCAAGCGTCTAAGCTTGGGGATGCCCTCGTGCATCCCCTTCTCCATCAACAATCATCAGTTCGTCCATCTCCATGCTATATTTTTATCACTTCATATGTTATGTGCTATGCTTGGAGCGTCCCACTCTTTACTTTTTAGTTTGTTTTTGCTTGTTGTCAATAACAAGTTGGAACCTAGCCTTATTTCTTTGGGAGATAAACACGCTCCACTCCACCCTAGATAACAACATAGGTTTTCATGCCTATCCTTTTCGTGTGTTCTTTATCTTTTCATAGTTGTTGTCATGCTTAACTCTTAGTTTTCATGCTTTATCTTTTTAACAGCTTTTATTTAGGTTGCTTTTGGAACTCTCTTGAGTTATCATGCTTATCTTGTTTAGAGAGTTGGCTTGTTGCACTGAGTTGTGTGTCTTGCATGAGTAGGTAATTAAGGTTGCTATTTAAGTATAGTAGTAAATTGCAATAGTTTTGCGGTATTGATTTGAGTAATGTTTGGACTATCGGTGCCAAGAGCTTGAACCTATTACTGATAGGTGTCATATTTTGGGAAATCCGTGTGTATTTTCAAGAACTAAAAAATTAGTTGAGAACTCTAGATACTAAATGGATCGCTAACTTCTGGAGGGGTTGGAATATATAGAGTACCCGCACGTTACCAGGGGTCGAGGATGCACAAGGATAACCAAGCCCCCAAACACTCCTCCTCGGGGTAATTGTCTCTTTGTGAATCTCCTGACTAGATAGAGAGTTACCGATAATAAGTGCATGAGTTCTTCGGACTAATGCGAATATTCGATTGTTGGCACTTCCACCATCCATATTTTGCTAGCCTCTTCGGTACCGTGCATTGCCCTTTCTCATCTTGAGAGTCGGTGCAAACTTCGCCGGTGCATCCAAACCCTTGGCATGATACTCTCTGTCATCATAAGCCTCATTATATCTTTCCTCAAAACAGCCACCATACCTACCTATTAAGGCATTTCCATAGCCTTTCCGAGATACATTTCCATGCAACATCCACCATCTCATGACTTGATCTTCATGGAATACATGCTTTTGCTTGATCGAGGAGTCGCATGCTAGTTGGGCCTTGCCCTTATTATTTCTACATGACGCGCTAGTTTCATTGCATATCCTACTACACTGGGAGAGGCATACATTTGCATACATCATGATAGTTTTCATTTGTCTTTATGTTGAGTACTTCTTATAAAGTGTGAAGATCTTATTTTTATTCTTATAAAACATAGAGTGTTGCCCTTAAGTGAGGAAAAGATCCCAAAAAGGACAAAAAAAGATCCCAAAGAGGACAAAACAAAATATCCCAAAGAGGACAAATGAGAGATAAATAGAAAGAGCCAAAGAGGCCACAAAAAAAGAAATAAAAAGAGAGAAGGGGGCAACACTACTATTCCTTTTGAAAGATCCACACTCATACTCTGTTGTTATATTTGTACTCCATAGAGACTATCATTCATGCATAACTATGTGGGGACCCTTACACTATAGAACTTGGCTTGTATATTCCAATGATGAGCCTCCTCAAATGAGCTCTAGGTCTTCATGATCAAGCAAGTTGGATGCAACCTCACTAGTTCCATTGGAGAGCTTACCTTAGCTCATATGTGCATTTGTTGCATGGCAATCCCTACTCCTCACATCATATCTATCGTTTGGCTTTCCCTTGCCTATGGTTGTCCTCATTGATGTGAGCCTTTCACACCCTTTTTTTCTTCCTTCCCCATCATTATTCTCTTTGACATCCTAAGTGCTAACATATCTTGCTTGCGCTCATCCATTGCATGAGTGCTCAAAGTCAAAAGGGAGGGGATTATTTTGACTTGTGCCTGACTAGTGGTCTCGGGGTGAGTCAAAATAAGATTCCAAAGGAGACCAAGTGTGAAGTTTTAGTAGATTGAGTTCTCAATTAAAATACAAAATATTTTCTATTCTCTAAACCCATCTCCCACTTCTTGCACGCAAAAACCATTTGGAGACATTCGAGTCACGGACAGCGAGAGCTCTTGCACCTTTATGTTCTTACTTTGCTATTTTCAATACTAGATACTGACTCTTGCTTGTTATTATCTTGACTTGAATTGCATATCTTACTTTCTTTACTTTGAAGTTCCTATATGTGTGTTAACATGTCACCGCAGAAATTATTTGTGTTATCATTTATCTACTCGAGGACGAGCAGAAATTAAGCTTGGGGATGTTGATACGTCCCAAACGTATCTATAATTTCTGTTTATTCCATGCTCTTTTGGGTGAAATTGTTATATGTTTTGCTACACTTTTATACCTTTTTACACATATTTGGACTAACCTACTAACTCAATGCACCCAGTGCCAATTTATGTTTGTTGATGTCTTTTTTGTAGGGACTTTTACCCCAATTTACAGAGACCCAAAATATCAAGAAAAATATATATAAATAAGCATGACGGAGGCTTCACGGAGTACTAGGATGGGCGAAAGGGGAGCCATGGCCTGCCCAGACGGCCTCCCTGCGCGGCCTGCCCCCTGGCCACGCACACAGGCCGCCTGGGTGGGGCCCACCTCCTCTGACGCCCTCCTTTGGCCTATATTTACCCCTCAGACGGGAAACCATCGTAACATATCCAGAATCGCGAATTTCTCCATCGTTCCGCCGCCGCAGCGCTTTCGAGATTAGGAGCGCCAAAAGACCCCTTCTCGGCATCCTGCCGGAGGGAGGATTGACCTCCGGGAGCTTCTCCACCACCATGGACGCTTTCCGGACCTGCCGTGAGTAGTCCTCCTTGGACCATGAGTCCATGACCATTAGCTATGTGATGTCTTCTCTCCCGTCTTGTCCTTCAATGGTTAGTCCTTGTGAGGTGCCCTACATTATCAAGGCATCTATGTAATTTTCCTGCTATTGCTATGCTTGGTTTGCTGGGATCCGATGGATTCTGAGATTATGTTCAGATTGTGATGAGTTATGTATTTGGTTCTCCTTTTATATTATGTTCTTAGGTAATTCATGCATGTTCTCCATTGCTATTTATGTTCTTAGGTGTCAAGCAGAAGACGTGGACCTGCACACACAACAAATAACTTTGCTCCCAATGAGTATAGAGGGGTTTTCAATCTCTCCGGCCTTGTAGTTTGCAAAGGATCAAAACACAAGCGGGAAAAATAGTAGTGATTGCAACGGGAAATTAAATAAAAGCGGTAAATGATGGAGGTATAAACAATGATGATGATATGGACCGGAGTCACATGATGTTCACCAGTGATGTCTCTCTCCCAAAAGACGATAAACAACTATGCTTGGGTAAACAAATTACAGTTGGGCAGTTGACAGAATTATAAACGCACCGCAATGCTAATTATGCTACGTGGTAGTTAGAGATTCAATAGTAATGGGAAGTACACAAAGACAAGTAGACTGTTTATTCATGAGCATCTACTTACTAATCATCCACCTATAGATATCTATCAGAACATCTCGCCGGTATTAAGTTGCGAGTCCCTCCCCCAAAGTGTAAACTCAAAGCAACGGACAATTGCATTAACGAACTATATGTAAGCTAAACAATCCTTGCAACCGTGGTCACAAGCACCATTGTTTTCTCCCTGGTGGCAACGACACATCCCCTAGTCTCATGTCTCTGTCACTCAAGCTAGACATCGAGGGGCATGAACCCACATCTTGGAGTTACCATCTACTACTCGGCCAAAGCAATAAATAGTAACGGAGAACATGCATGAATCACCGAGGAACATAATATAAAAGGATAATCAAATATATAACTCATAACAATTTGAACATAATCTCATAATCTATTGGATCCCAACAAACCGAGCATAGAAATAGCATAGGAATTACATAGATGCCTTGATCATGTAGGGCAGCTCACAAGGACTAACCATTGAAGCACAAGATTGGAGAGAAGACATCACATAGCTACTGGTCATGGACCCATGGTCCAAGGAGGACTACTCAAGACAGGTCCGGGAAGCGTCCATGGTGGTGGAGAAGCTCCCGGAGGTCAATCCTCCCTCCGGCAGGGTGCCGAGAAGGGGTATTCTGGTGCTCCCGATCTCGGAAGCGCTGCAGCGGCGGGACGATGAAGAAATTCATGATTCTGGATATGATGGAAGGGTTTCCTCGCGGAGGAGTAAATATAGGCCAAAGGAGGGCACGAGAGGTGGTGGGACCCACCCAGGCAGCCTCTTGGCGTGGCCAGGGGCTGGGCCGCGCCCACAGGTCGCCTGGGAGGCCCCTGGCCCCTTGTGGCCCTTCTTCGGTGATTCGGGAAGCCTCTGATATGCTGATTTTTATATATTTTTCTCGAGATTTTTGGAACTTTGGAAAATTGGGTAAAAGTCCATGCAAAATAGACATCACGAGACAGGAAGTGGTACTGGGTGCACTGAGTTAATGGGTTAGTCCAAATATGTGTCAAATTATATAAAAGTGTAGCAAAACATATACAAATATCACCCAAAATATCATGGAACAAGCAGAAATTATAGATATGTTTGAGACGTATCAACATCCCCAAGCTTAATTTCTGCTCGTCCTCGAGTAGATAAATGATAACACAATAATTTCAGTGGTGACATGCTAACACACATATAAGAACTTCAAAGTAAAGCAAGTAAGATATGCAATTCAAGTCAAGATAATAACAATCAAGAGTCTATATTTAGTATTGAAATTAGCAAAGTAAGAACATAAAGGTGCAAGAGCTCTCGCTGTCCGTGACTCGAATGTCTTCAAATGGAGTTTGCATGCAAGAAGTGGGAGATGGGTTTGATACGTCTCAAACGTATCTATAATTTTTGATGGTTTCATGCTGTTATCGTGTCATCTTTGGACGTTTTATGTACCTTTTATATCTTTTTTGCAACTAACTTATTAATTCAGTGCCAAGTGCCAGTTCGTGTTTTTTCTGTATTTTTGGATCTTTTCAGATCTGATTTTGGAGCGGAGTCCAAACGGATCTTTGGCCTAGATATTCCCTAAAATACAGCAAAAAATCAGGGGAGCCTCGAAAATACTTTTCCGCCGCCGCAAGCTTCCGTTTCCGAGAGATCTCATCTGGAGACCCTTCCCGGCACCGTGCCGGAGGGGACTTTGGAGTTGGAGGGCTTCTTCATCATCATCATCGCCCCTCCAATGACTCATGAGTAGTTCACTTCAGACCTACGGGTCCGTAGTTAGTAGCTAGATGGCTTCTTCTCTCTCTTGGATCTTCAATACAAAGTTCTCCATGATCTTCACGCAGATCTATCCCATGTAATCTTCTTTGGCGGTGTGTTTGTCGAGATCCGATGAATTGTGGATTTGTGATCAGATTATCTGTGATATATATTTGAGTCTTTGCTGATTTCTTATATGCATGATTTGATATCCTTGTAAGTCTCTCCGAGTCTTGGGTTTTGTTTGGCCAACTAGATCTATGATTCTTGCAATGGGAGAAGTGCTTGGTTTTGGTTTCTTACCATGTGGTGACCTTTCCCAGTGACAGTAGGGGTAGCAAGGCACACATTAAGTAGTTGTCATCAAGGGTAACAAGATGGGCTCTGTCGTTGATATGAGATTGTTCATCTACATCATGTCATCTTGCTTAAGGCATTACTCTGTTCTTTTGGACTTAATACACTAGATGCATGCTGGATAGCGGTCGACGTGTGGAGTAATAGTAGTAGATGCAGACAGTATTGGTCTACTTGTTTTGGACGTGATGCCTATAGATATAATCATTGCCATAGATGACGTCACGACTTTGCGCGGTTCTATCAATTGCTCGACGGTAATTTGTTCACCCACCGTCTACTTGCTTTCATGAGAGAAGCCACTAGTAAACACTACGGCCCCCGGGTCTATTCACATCTATCATTTACACCTCCGCTTTTACTTTGCTTTGTTACTTTGTTGCTTTCAGTTCTCACTTGGCAAACAATCTATAAGGGATTGACAACCCCTTCATAGCGTTGGGAGCAGGTTCTTTGTGTTTGTGCAGGATCTTGTGATACTCCTCCACTGGATTGATACCTTGGTTCTCAAACTGAGGGAAATACTTACCACCGTTGTGTTACATCACCCTTTCCGCTTCGAGGGAACACCAACACAAGGCTCCAAGGCCACAGGAGAAATCATTTGCATATTTGCCTAGGAAGTCCCTTAAGGCGTAGCCGCAGCAGAAGGATTCCTGGTGCCGTCGACACGACTATTCCTGGCGCCGTTGCCAGGGAAGCACAACTAACATCAGAAGTATTTCTGGCGTCGTTGCCGGGGAGAATCAAGACAAGAACAGTCTCCCGTCAGCACGTGTTTCTAGCACCGTTGGAAGGTCTTTTGTTGCAGTAGCAGAAGTATTTCTGGCGCCGTTGCCGGGGAGGAGAGATCAAGATCTATCCAAGTAGGTCTCACAAACTCATCTCTTGCATTTACTTTTGTTGCCAGTTGCCTCTCGTTTTCCTCTCCCCCACTTCACATTTGTCGTTTTCATTTGCCTTTCTCCTTTGCCGTTTTCGTTTGCCTTTTTTCGTTTGCCTTTCCTTTGCTCGAGTGCCATGTGCCTTCAATATGCTTGCATCTTCGCTTGCTGAAAATCTATTGATATGGATCCTCATCCACTAGCTAATCTCTTTAAGAGGCCCACTTGTGTGGAACGAATTGCTAGTGAGTTGAGTACACTTGACTATCTTTATGGAGTTTTGCTTGAGATGCGTGAATCTGAAAATCATGATGAAGAAACTTATGAAGTGATTCACGAGGGCTCCTTGGATGAAAAGCATGATTGCAATGGTTTCACTATAAATTCTATTAGTGATAATCATGCTAAAAATATGCAAAACCCTAAGCTTGGGGATGCTAGTTTTGCTTTGTCCACTACTTGTTTCAATAATCATGATTGGCGTGATGATCTTTCTTATTATCTTGAAAAAAAATTCAAACCTCATGATGAATATGATATTTGCAACAATATTGAAAGTGGGATTGGAGAAGTCATGACTTTAGTTGATGATAATCCCACTATTTTTGAAGAGCGTCAACTTTGCATGCATGTGGATCATGAAAAGAATATCCTATGTGATAGTTACATTGTTGAATTCATTCATGATGCTACTGAAAATTACTATGAGAGAGGATCATATGCTTCTACTTATTGTAATACTATCAAGCCTCCTCTCCATGTGTTGAAATTTTTGAAGCTATGCTTGTTTTGCCTTCCTATGCTAGTTGATTCTTGCTCCAACAAGTTGTTTGTTCACAAAATCCCTATGCATAGGAAGTGGGTTAGACTTAAATGTGCTAGCCATATGCTCCATGATGCTCTCGTTGTGTTTCAATCCTTACCTTTTATGTGAGCAGCATTGAATGCCTAGCTAAGGGCGTTAAACAATAGCGCGTGTTGAGAGGTAAACCAACGAATTTATCATTTTTCTTTCTTTTTTATGTTTTCCACACTTTCATAATTCTATTACGATTGTGTTTTTTGTGTTTCTTTTTGCGTTTCTGCCAAGCAAACCCGTTATGATTAGTCTTGGGGATGATCGTTTGGTCATGCTCGAAAAGACAGAAACTTTCTGCTCACGAAAAGAATTTTCATTTTTTTGTGTAAGATCTTTTGAGTTGATTATTTTTGCTGATGATTACTACGCAAATTCTTCAGACTTTCGTAATTTTTAAGAATTTTTCAAGTAACAGAGGTATACGAAATATACAGATTTCTACAGACTGGTCTGCTGTTAACAGATTCTGTTTTTGTTGTGTTGGTTGCTTATTTTGATGAAACTATGGATAGTATCGGGGGGTATTAGACATGGAAGATTGAAAATACAGTAACCCAACATCATCATAAGTAGAATTTAAGTTTTCTACAGTACCTAAGGAAGTGGTGGTTTGCTTTCTCATACTAATGTTATCACGAGTTTCTCTTTAAGTTTCATGTTGTGAAGTTTTCAAGTTTTGGGTGAAGTTCTTATGGACAAAAAGATAAAGAGTGGCAAGAGATCAAGCTTGGTGATTCCAAAGGCACCCCAAGAGATTCAAGGATGTCGTAAAAGCCTAAGCTTGGGGATGCCCCGGGAAGGCATCCCCTCTCTCGTCTTCAATCCATCGGTAACGTTACTTGGGGCTATATTTTTATTCACCACATGTCATGTGTTTTTGCTTGGAGTGTCTTGTATCGTAGGAGTCTTTTATTTTTGTTGTGTCACAATCATCCTTGCTGCACACCTAAAGAGAGAGACATGCACTCACCGTGATTTTGTCGAGCTTCACTTATATCTTTTGGTAGACAATTCAGCTCACATGTGCTTCACTTATATCTTTTGAGCTAGATACTTTTGCTCTATGTGCTTCACTTATATCTTTTAGAGCACAGCGGTGCGTGGCTTGGTAGTTGATCTATGCTTTGAAAGTAGTCTCAAAATGGGTAGTTATCCAAAGGGATACGAAAACTTCCATCTTCATGTGCATTGAATAGTTAGAGAAGTTTGATTCCTCTCAATTAGTTTTGAGTTGTGGTTATGGTAATATTGAAGTCATGCTAGTAAGGTGTTGTGGATCTAGAAATACTTGTGTTGAAGTTAGTGATTCCCGTAGCATGCACGTATGGTGAACCGCTATGTGATGAAATCTGAGCATGATTAGTATATTGATTGTCATCCTTTGCGTGGCGGTCGGGATCGCGCGATGGTTTATACCTACCAACCCTTCCCTAGGAGTATGCGTTGAATGCTTTGTTTCAATTACTAGTAAAAATTTTGCAACAAGTATATGAGTTCTTCATGACTAATGTTGAGTCCTTGGTTTAGATGCACTTTCACCTGCCACCATCACTATCTTCTTAGTGTCATGCAACTTTCGTCGGTGCGCAAAACCCACCATTAGCCTCCCTCAAAACAACCACCATACCTACCTACTATGGATTTTTCAAAGTCATTCCGAGATATATTGCCATGCAACTACCACCATGACATGTGCCACCACGTCTACATTGCCACTGCATGATCGTAAGCTAGCTAGCATGATGTTTCCATTAATGTCTATGCCATGCTAGATCATTACCACGGTACACTACCGAAGGCATTCCATATAGAGTCATCGTTTCTCTAAGTTTTTAGTTGAAAGTGTGATGATAATCATTAATGGAGCATTGTTCCATGTGAGGAAATAAAAGAGGCCAAAGAAGCCCACCAAAATAATTAAAAAAAGAGGCCAAAGAGCCCACCAAAAAAATGTGATAAAAAGAGAGAAGGGACAATGCTACCATTTTTCCACACTTGTGCATATTAAGCACCATGATCTTCATGATTGAGAGTCTCTCGTTTTGTCACTACCATATAGCTAGTGAGAAATTTTCATTATATAACTTGGCTTGTATATTCCAATGATAGGCTTCCTCAAAATTGCCTTAGGTCTTTGTGAGCAAGCAAGTTGGATGCACACCCACTAGTTTTCTTTAAGAGCTTTCACTTACTCGTAGCTCTAGTGCATCATTTGTATGGCAATCCCTACTCATTCACATTGATATCTATTGATGAGCATCTCCATAGCTCATTGATATGCCTAGTTAATGTGACTATCTTCTCCTTTTTTTGTCTTGCAACCTCCACCACACTCCACACCATCTATAGTGCTAAAACCATGGCTCACGCTTATGTATTGCATGAGAGTTGAAAAGGTTTGAGAAACTAAAGGTGTGAAACAATTACTTGGCCAATACCGGGGTTGTGCATGATTTAAATTCATTGTGCAATGATGAGAGAGCATAGCCAGACTATATGCTTTTGTAGGGATAACTTTCTTTTGGCCTTGTTATTTTGAAAGTTCTTGATTACCTCGCTAGTTTGCTTGAATTATTATTGTTTCCACGTCAATAGCAAACTATTGTTTTGAATCTAGTGGATCTGAACATTCACGTCACATAATAGGAGTTACAAAGGACATCTATGCTAGGTAGCATGAAAGCATCAAAAATTCATTCTTTATCACTTCCCTACTCGAGGACGAGCAGGAGTTAAGCTTGGGGATGCTTGATACGTCTCAAACGTATCTATAATTTTTGATGGTTTCATGTTGTTATCTTGCCATCTTTGGATGTTTTATGTACTTTTTATATCTTTTTTGGGACTAACTTATTAATTCAGTGCCAAGTGCCAGTTCCTGTTTTTTCTGTGTTTTTGGCTCTTTTCAGATCTGATTTCGGAATGGAGTCCAAACGGAATAAAATCCCCGAAATGATTTTTTCCCGAACGGAAGAAGATCAGGGGGCCTGTGGGCCAAGCCAGGAGGGCTCCAGGGAGCCCACAAGCCCCCACTCCGCCACCAGGGGGAGGCGGCGGTGGCAGGGCTTGTGGCCTCCCTGAGCGCCCCCTGACCTAGATCTTTGGCCTATATATTCCCTAAAATACAGCAAAAAATCAGGGGAGCCTCGAAAATACTTTTCCGCCGCCGCAAGCTTCCGTTTCCGAGAGATCTCATCTGGAGACCCTTCCCGGCGCCCTGCCGGAGGGGACTTTGGAGTTGGAGGGCTTCTTCTTCATCATCGTCGCCCCTCCAATGACTCGTGAGTAGTTCACTTCAGACCTACAGGTCCGTAGTTAGTAGCTAGATGGCTTCTTCTCTCTCTTGGATCTTCAATACAAAGTTCTCCATGATCTTCATGGAGATCTATCCGATGTAATCTTCTTTGGCGGTGTGTTTGTCGAGATCCGATGAATTGTGGATTTGTGATCAGATTATCTATGATATATATTTGAGTCTTTGCTGATTTCTTATATGCACGATCTGATATCCTTGTAACTCTCTCCGAGTCTTGGGTTTTGTTTGGCCAACTAGATCTATGATTCTTGCAATAGGAGAAGTGCTTGGTTTTGGGTTCTTACCATGTGGTGACCTTTCCCAGTGACAGTAGGGGCAGCAAGGCACACATTAAGTAGTTGCCATCAAGGGTAACAAGATGGGCTCTGTCGTTGATATGAGATTGTCCATCTACATCATGTCATCTTTCTTAAGGCGTTACTCTGTTCTTTTGGACTTAATACACTAGATGCATGATGGATAGTGGTCGACGTGTGGAGTAATAGTAGTAGATGCAGACAGTATCGGTCTACTTGTTTTGGACGTGATGCCTATAGATATAATCATTGCCATAGATGACGTCACGACTTTGTGCGGTTCTATCAATTGCTCGACAGTAATTTGTTCACCCACCGTCTACTTGCTTTCATGAGAGAAGCCACTAGTAAACACTACGGCCCCCGGGTCTATTCACATCTATCGTTTACACCTCTGCTTTTATTCTGCTTTGTTACTTTGTTGCTTTCAGTTCTCACTTGGCAAACAATCTATAAGGGATTGACAACCCCTTCATAGCGTTGGGAGCAGGTTCTTTGTGTTTGTGCAGGATCTTGTGATACTCCTCCACTGGATTGATACCTTGGTTCTCAAACTGAGGGTAATACTTACCACGGTTGTGCTACATCACCCTTTCCGCTTCGAGGGAACAGCAAGGCAAGGCTCCAAGGCCATGGGGGAAATCCTTTGCATATTTGCCTAGGAAGTCCCTTAAGGCGTAGCCGCAGTAGAAGGATTCCTGGTGCCGTCGACACGACTTTTCCTGGCGCCGTTGCCAGGGAAGCATAGCTGACATCAGAAGTATTTCTGGCACCGTTGCCGGGGAGAATCAAGACAAGAACAGTCTCCCGTCAGCACGTGTTTCTGGCATCGTTGGAAGGTCTTTTGTTGCAGTAGCAGGGTTGAGATCATAAAATATATATTTTTCATTGAGAACTCAATCTACTAAAATTCACATTTAGTCTCCTTCAGAATCTTATTTTGACTCATCCCCAGACTTTGAGCACTCATGCAATGAATGAGCGTAAGCAACATATGTTGGCACTTAGGATGGCTAATAGAATAATGATGGGGAGGAAGACAAAAAGGTTTGAAAGTCTCACATCAATGAGGACAACCATAGGCGAGAGAAAGCCAAATGATAGATATGATGTGAGGAGTAGGGATTGCCATGTAACGGATGCACATATGAGCTAGGGTAAGCTCTCAAATGGAACTAGTGGGGGTGCATCCAACTTGTTTGCTCATGAAGACCTAGAGCTCATTTGAGGAGGCTCATCATTGGAATATGCAAACCAAGTTCTATAGTGTAAGGGTCCCCACATAGTTATGCATGAATAATAATCTCTATGTAGTACAAATATAGCAATGGAGTACGAGTGTGGATCTTCAAAATGGAATAGTAGTGTTGCCCCCTTCTCTCTTTTTACTTTTTTTGTGGCCTCTTTGGCTCTTTCTTTTGATCTCTCAGTTGTCCTCTTTGGGATCTTTTGTTTTGTCCTCTTTGGGATCTTTCCCTCACTCAAGGGCAACATTCTATGTTTTACATGAATAAAGAGAAAATCATCATACTTTATAAGAAGTACTCAACATTAAGACAAGTGAAAACTATCATGATGTATGCAAATGTATGCCTCTGCCAGTGTAGCAGGATATGCAATGATACTAGCGCGTCATGTAGCAATAATTTGGGAAAGCCCAACTAGCATGCGGCTCTACGATCAGGCAAAAGCATGTATGACATGAATATCAAGTCATGAGATGGTGGATGTTGCATGACAATGTATCTTGGAAAGGCTATGGAAATGCCTTAATAGGTAGGTATTGTGGCTGTTTTGAGGAAAGATATAATGAGGCTTATGTATGGCAGAGCGTATCATGTCACGGGTTTGGATTCACCGGTGGAGTTTGCACCAACTCTCAATGTGAGAAACGGAAATGCACGGTACCGAAGAGGCTAGCAAAATATGGATGGTGGAAGTCCCAACAATCGAATACTCACATTAGTCCGAAGAACTCATACACTTATTATCGGTAACTCTCTATCTAGTCAGGAAATTCACAAAGAGACAAGTACCCCGAGGAGGAGTGTTTGGGGGTTTGGTTATCCTTGCGCATCCTCGGCCCATGGTAACGTGAGGGTACTCTATATATTCCAACCCCTCTAGAGGTTAGCGATCAATTTAGTAGTTAGAGTTCTCAACTAATTTTTTGTTTTTTTTAAACACATGGATTTCCCAAAATAGGACACCTATCACTAATAGGCTAAAGCTCTTGGCACCATTAGTCCAAACAATACTCAAATCAATACCTCAAAACTATTGCATGTTACTACTATACTTAAATAGCAATCGTAATTACCTACTCATGCAAGACACACAACTCAGTGCAACAAGCCAACTCTCCAAACAAGATAAGCATGATAACTCAAGAGAGTCCCAAAATTAACCTAAATAAAATCTCTTAAAAATATAAGCATGAAAACTAAGAGCTAAGCATGACAGTAGCTATGGTAAGATAAAGAACACACAAAAAGAGATAAGCATGAAAACCTATGTTGTGTTCTAGAGTTGAATGGAGCGTGTTTCTCTCCCAAACAAGGTAGGCTAGGTTCCACTTGTTATGAAGAGCAAGCAAAACTAAAACAAACTAAAAAGTAAATAGCGGGACGCTCCAAGCATAGCACATAACATATGAAGTGATAAAAATATAGCATGGAGATGGACAAACTGATGATTGTTGATAGAAAACGGGATGCACGGGGGCATCCCCAAGTTTAGACGCTTGAGTCTCCTTGAATATTTCTTGGGATGCATGGGGGCATCCCCAAGCTTGAGCGCTTGAAACTCATGTATCTTCTTTCATCATCCTCCCCCATCGCATACTTGAAAACTCCCTTCATACGAAACTCATCATAAGCTGATTAGAGTGGTTAGTACCTTTAATAAAATAATTTATTACCTGCTGGAAATAAAGATTTTCATGAATGGCTACTGTTTCTCATGATTGCCAAAAGTTTTTTGCAAATAAAAAGTAAGCTTAGGATTTGCAAAACAATGAAAACGCAAAACAGGGCAAAATCAGTGGTAAACAAAACAGCAGGTAGTAAATAATTTATTCGGGGCACTTATGCTACTCAAATAAAAAAACTCAGAACATATTACAGAAATTCAATTATATAGAGCGTGCTGTAAAAAAATTCAGATCAAAAAGATGATCTGGTGATTTTTGATGATTTTTTCCGTGAGGCAGACATAATCTGTTTCTGGACAGCATGTCGCAATTTTTGAAATTTCTTGCAATCGGAGGCTATAACTTGGCACAAAGCTTAAAAATAAATATACAATGATGTTTCTACAGTAGTAACAAACATCAAGACCACTAAAACTGAAAGTAAAAACAAATTGGGTTGCCTCCCAACAAGCGCTTTCTTTTATGCCTTTGAGCTAGACATAATGCAAAACGGAGGATCAAACTTCTCCGAGATTATCGGAGTCATAATAACCTTCAAACGGATCCTCAACAAGTTCATCCTTATTTTTCCTAGGGAACGGGTACGTACCTATCGCTTTCCCACATAAGCGCATGTGTCCTTTACCTATATCAATGAAGCCTCTCACGGCTCGCAGGAAGTCCCTCCCAAGCACTATATTCCCTTTGTTTGGCTCCATGATGAAGAAATCAACCGTTGCATTCCTTTTAGAGAATGTAACCTGGACATCTTTTACCTTTCCCTGGATTTCAGAAATATCACCATTAGCATGTTCATGATAGGCTGGAAAATTTTCCATGTTTAACCAGAGAGAATCATAAACAACTTTTGGCATTGTAGAGACCATGGATCCAATATCACAATAAGCAAGGAAGTCTTGGTCAAAGATGCTAATTCTAACAAAAGGCTCCCAGTCATCATTTATTTTCAAAAATATGTTTACTGTCATCCATGGGTTTCTCTCTTTCTCTTAAAGCTAGAGCATCTATTTTCCTTTCAATGGTAGCAAGTCTATCTATAATAGTGTCATATCCATGATTATAAACAAGATTATTAGATATACCATGTATAATATCAAGAGCTCTAGTTTCATCACACCCTAAAAAGTCTCCTTTAGCTATAGTATCAAGAGAGTGTTTGCACCACATAAAAAGACCATGATAAAAATTTCTAAGCACAATTTTGATAGGTATCCAAGGCGTAATTCTTTTGTGTGCTTCAAAAATTCTATCCCATGCTTCCTTCATATTTTCTCCATCCCTTTGACGGAAATCTAGGAACTCAGATTCCCTCCAAGCATTAATCCTTAACAAGTTGGGCTAAGCGGAAATAACAACTAAAAGAAAAGTAACTAATTTTTTGTGGTTTTTGATATAAGACTCTAAAGCAAAAACTAGAAAGCAAACTAACAAGACTAAAAAGCAAAGGTAAAAGATAGTGTGCAACTCCCCTATCTTGAAGACTCGAGTCCCCGCCAACGGCGCCAGAAATTCGCTTGATGACGAGTTGATGGATATACTTCTCGCCCCTCATTGGTTACCCCAAGTGGAAGGTGGAGATGTAGTGAGCAGCAAATTTCCCTCACACGAGGGATGTAAGGTTTATTGAACCAAGAGGACTCCGAGGTTCAACAAGTAAGTGTCTCCCACCCCTGTCAAGCAGAAGACGTGGACCTGCACACACAACAAATAACTTTGCTCCCAACGAGTACAGAGAGTTTGTCAATCTCTCCGGCCTTGTAGTTTGCAAAGGATCAAAACACAAGTGGGAAAAATAGTAGTGATTGCAACGGGAAAGTAAATAAAAGCGGTAAATGATGGAGGTGTAAACAATGATGATGATATGGACCGGAGTCACATGATGTTCACTAGTGATGTCTCTCTACCAAAAGACGATAAACAATTATACTTGGGTAAACAAATTACAGTTGGGCAATTGACAGAATTATGAACGCACCACAATCCTAATTATGCTACTTGATAGTTAGAGGTTCGATAGTAATGGGCAGTACGCCAAGACAAATAGACCATTTATTCACCAGCATCTACTTACTAATCATCCACCTAAAGATATCTATCCAGAACATCTCGCCGGTATTAAGTTGCGAGTCCCACCCAAAGTGTAAACTCAAAGCAACGGACAATTGAATTAAGGAACTATGCGTAAGGTAAACAATCCTTGCAACCGTCGTCACAAGCACCGTTGTTTTCTCCGTGGTGGCAACAACACATCCCCTAGTCTCATGTTTCTGTCACTCAAGCTAGACATCGAGGGGCATGAACCCACAATCATGCATAGCGCTCCCTCTTGGAGTTACCATCTACTACTCGGCCAAAGCAATAAATAGTAACGGAGAACATGCATGAATCACCGAGGAACATAATATAAAAGGATAATCAAATATATAACTCATAGCAATATGTACATAATCTCATAATCCATCGGATCCCAACAAACCGAGCATAGCAATAGCATAGGAATTACATAGATGCCTTGATCATGTAGGGCAGCTCACAAGGACTAACCATTGAAGCTGAAGATTGGAGAGAAGACATCACATAGCTACTGGTCATGGACCCATGGTCCAAGGAGGACTACTCACAGCAGGTCCGAGAAGCGTCCATGGTGGTGGAGAAGCTCCCGGAGGTTAATCCTCCCTCCGGCAGGGTGCCGGGAAGGGGTCTTCTGGTGCTCCCGATCTCGGAAGCGTTGTGGCGGCGGAACAATGTAGAAATTCATGATTCTGGATATGATGGAAGGGTTTCCTCGTGGAGGAGTAAATATAGGCCAAAGGAGGGCACGACAGGTGGTGGGACCCACCCAGACGGCCTCTTGGCGCGGCCACGGGCTGGACCGCGCCCACAGGTCGCCTGGGAGGCCCCTAGCCCCCCTGTGGCCCTTCTTCGGTGATTCGGGAAGCCTCCGGTACCCTGATTTTTATATATTTTTCTCGGGATTTTTGGAACTTCGGAAAATTGGGTAAACGTCCCTGCAAAATAGACATCAGCAGATAGGAACTGGCACTGGGCGCACTGAGTTAATAGGTTAGTCCAAATATGTGTAAAATGATATAAAAGTGTAGCAAGACATATAACAATATCACCCAAAAGATCATGGAACAAGCAGAAATTATAGATACGTTTGGGACGTATCACAGAGCAACGGACACCTACTTGTTTATCCTCAGAGTTCTCCCAGTTCGATAAACCTTACAGTCCATATGTAAGGGAAATCTGCTGCTGACTACATCTCCACATTCCACTTGGGGTAACCAACGAGGGGCAAGAAGTATATCCATCAACTCATCATCAAATGCCCACGAGGAAGTGTGTGGGCATGTGCTGCGGCGACAGAAATCATTATGTCGTCTCTTGAGCTTGCGCTGGTTTTTCCCTTGAAGAGAAAAGGGCGATGCAGCACAGGAGCAGTAAGTATTTCCCTCAGTTTGAGAACCAAGGTATCAATCCAGTAGGAGAATCGCGTCAAGTCCAGAGTACCTGCGCAAACACAAAAGAGGTTGCACCCAACGCTATAAAGGGGTTGTCAATCCCTTCAAGATTGATTGCAAAGTGAGATCTGAAGGCGGAAAGCGCAACGAAGTAAAATTGTAAGGCTGAAAATATGGTGTGAAGTAGACCCCGGGGCCATAGTATTCACTAGAGGCTTCTCTCAAAATAGCAAATAATACGGTGGGTGAACAAATTTACTGTCAAGCAATTGATAGAACCACGCAAAATCATGACGATATCTAAAGCAATGATCATACATATAGGCATCACGTGTGAAACAAGTAGACCGTTTCTACATCTGCTACTATTACTCCACATATCGACCGCTATCGAGCATGCATCTAGTGTATTGAGTTCATGATGAACAGAGTAACGCTTTAAGCAAGATGACATGATGTAGAGGGATAAACTCAAACCAATGATGAAAAACCCATCTTTTTACCCTTGATGGCAACAACACGATGAATGCCTCGCTACCCCTTCTATCACTCGGTGAGGTCATCGTACGGTCTGAACCCAAAACCAAGCACTTCTCCCATTGCAAGAATCATAGATCAAGTTGGCCAAACAAAACCCACAACTCGAAGAGAATTACAAGGATATCAAATCATGCATAAGAGAGATCAGAAGAAACTCAAATAAGATTCATAGATAATCTGATCATAAATCCACAATTCATCGGATCTCGACAAACACACTGCAAAAGAAGATTACCTCGGATTGATCTATGAAGATCATGGAGAACTTTGTATTGCAGATCCAAGAGAGAGAAGAAGTCATCTAGCTACTAGCTATGGACCCGAAGGTCTATGGTGAACTACTCACGCATCATCGGAGAGGTCATGGTGTTGATGAAGAAGCCCTTCGTATCCGAATCCCCCTCCGGCAGGGCACCAGAACGTGCCCCAGATGGGATCTTGCGGAGACAGAAGCTTGCGGCGGCGGAAAAGTATTTTCGTGGATCTCTCGTGCAGTTTTGGAATTTTTCTGAATTTATAGGCAGAAGAGGTTGGGCAGACGAGCCACAGGGGACCGACAAGCCTGCTAGGCGCGGGGCCCCCTGGCCGCGCCTAGGTGGCCTCTGACTTGGTGGCCTCTGACTTGGTTCTCACACCCCTGCGTATCTTCTGTTCCGAAAAAAATCTTTTCGGAAGTTTTATTCCGTTTGGACACCGTTTAAAATCCTCCTCTGAAAAGGGTCAAAAACACGGAAAAAACATGAAGATCCACTCACGCCAGTGCTCGAGGAGGAACGACCAAGATACAGAGTCGACTGCCCTTGCGATGTCGAGCTTGAGAAGCATCATGGGAGCCAGGTTATGAATTAAATGTGTTGTTTGCTAGACTAGCAAGAAGTTGTTGTGGATGGAACGCCCGACGATGAATGCAGATTGATTGATGGAAACCATGACATCAAGTTTTGGAGCTAGCTGGAGGGAGAGAGCCTTGGCGAAGAGCTTGCCAAAGAGATGAATGAGACTTAGTCAAAGTTATAATGATAAAATTGAAACCGAGGATCACACTTAGTCAAAGTTTGTGAAGATTGAATTTTGCGTAAACCAATGCATAATCTTTACCTAATAATAAAGAGGCTATCGCTTCCGTCGGAAAACCCACCGAGGTGATTTTACAATGGAATTTGATTAGAAAAATATGTAGAATTTAAATATGATATTATTTTATCTGTTAAACGTTTAATAAAAATACTATCTATGGTGCAATCTTAATAAATAAGTCATTATTCGTCTTTCTTTCATACCGGTACTCATCCGGGTTGGGGATGAACACGTCAACAAGATCAGGATTAGAGACGAAACTGAAGGTCACTTGACTGATTCTTTGTACGTATTAAATCTACATGCAAGCCGTGTTAAAATAGAGGACCTGTGAAATTTTGAATTGCATTTTTGTAGGATAAGACCATCTTTATTTGTATCGTAACTATAAATTCTCAAATTATAGACATTTTTTATAAATTAAGAGCGTGTGTCATGTGGTATTTCTTTCTCCCGTTGCAATGCATGGGCCCTTTTGCTAGTATATAAAAAGTAAATACTTCTTTTGTTTCAAATTACTTGTCGCAGAAATTAATGTAGAAACTGATATATCCGGATGTATTCTTAATTTTAAATACATCCATTTATATCTATTTCTATGATAAATAATTGGTGACAGAGGAAGTATATATTTAAGCAAGTTTGTTCCTATACGTAGGCGACAAAATATGGATCGAAGAAGAATTTTGTGTGGCAATTAATATGAGCAACGCCGATGTCAACGAATGCTAGCCACACCCACACCGTGAATCCTCTCATCGAGCCGCCAGCGCCCGGGCACCACTAATGGCGCCGACGCAACGTGTGCGGTGAGGTGCGCACGATTCAGCTGACGAGTACATGCATATAGCAGCCACATAATTTAATTAAACGAGTAAAATGTTTGTGTCATGGTCAGGATTAAGTCAACTAGTAAAATGTTTAACCGACAAGCAGAATAATCTCTGCAACGGAAGAACATATGGCGCACCCATTCTACATCTCACCTGCGCCGCATTGCTTTGCAGTGGAATCGTCTGTTTAGCTTTTGCAAGGGCATGGACATGAACTCATAATACACTAAAACAGGAATTCAAACACAATGTCAAAGATCGGATCCATTGGAGGAAATATTCAGTCCACCAAAGGATTTGTATACGACCAATTAATTGAACGCCAGGTGATCATCACTGGCACACACGCAAATGGCACGACGCGTGATGGACAATTGCCAGCGGCGGCGTGAACCGTGCCGGCCTATATTAGTAGCCTAACATCCGTATTAGTCAACTAAATTGATCACGTCAAGTTTAAAAGGAACGAATTATCACCAATATGAGGGTCAAATGCTAGCACGTCAGGTTAAAATAAAGAAGGAAGAACACGCTGGCGCACGAGAATTAGAGAAACCGAAGGGTCAGACGACGACATGGCTAGCCCAAGATTTCAACTCTAGGCTCTAGCTAGCGATAGCTCACAAGGAAATGGTAAGAGAATCATCAATAATGTAACCAACTGTTGGCTACAAATATTATTATATCATCTGTAGCCAACACATATAGTGGTTCATAGAATAAGGTTAGCTATAAAATTGACTATAAAATTTATATTTTTTCCTTCATTTCTCTCTATTTTATTTTAATATTTATTACATCTATCTAAAGACACATAAATAGTTAGACTATTGCAGCTCACTTTTTTTATTTTTCATGATTTTTTATACACAAAGACAAAATTATCCTGCAAGCCAAAAATAAATCTGCTAAAGGCATGCACGTGTAAATAGATCGTTAATTTGATTTACATAAAATATACTGTTTAATATAAAAATTATATCATTAGAAAAGAGAACATCTAAAGTTTTTTAATGATATTATATATATATATATATATATAGAAACTCTATTCATCACCTAGGATGCAGAATAAATTATTCCTCACCCGAGGTAAATTTAGATCATTTCATAAATAAATTACAATTAAAATGCAAATAGTTACATTTATATTGATTTACTACGTAAAATTTCACATAAGAAAACAAAAATATAGGTCATAAGACCAGAAAAAACGCATTTTATTATAATCTTAACTCTGTTTTTATGTTTGTAATTTTATGTGACATATTTTTTTTACGATGACTATGTATTTTCGTATGGTCTATTTTTACGTATGAGATAAGATTAAAATTTATAGAACGTAAAATTACGATGTATTGATGTGAAAATAGAGGGGAGGAGAATAATTATTCCTCATCCAGGATGACAAATAGCTTTTATTAAATTGGTTAAATTGACGATCTAGATACATATATACCGGACTTATAAACTGATAGGGAGGAAGTATTATACCTGCTCTAAACTGCATGCCCGTATGTCAATGCCGGCCGCGTGACGCCACCAGGCAGCTCAGGGCTGGGCACAGCCACAGGCTTGCTACGAGAGAAGAAGTAAACAATTCACCGGATTAATCTCGGAGTTTGAGCTGACAAGGGGAGTTCAGTCGACACATGGAACTCTACTGATTTTTAGAATAATCTACTACTGCATCTATGTCGCCGTGCATGCATAGTGCTGCTTTGCGCTTCGAAAAGATGTTTCCACGTCCCTTCAAGGTTGAATTTCATGTTTTGAATTGAAGTAAATCAAGATCTGACTTTCGTAGTAAAGAAATTAGGATTTTATTTTATTTTTACCGTCAAGCTTCATAACGATAAGGTATAATAACCTACCGTCAAGATTCCTTACGATAGAGTTGCACCATGTATCGTAAAAAAAATAAGTTTCAAACATAATGCACACACGCACCCTGTGCACCTTGACTGTAGGGTTGCATATGTTACCATCAGCACCTGTGACAGTAGGGGTGCACTGCATTGAAGTGGCCTCTTTTTTGACCGCCAGGGACCTTAGCGGTAGGTTGTTATACCCTACTATGATAGGGTCCGTCGATAGATAAAGAGTAAGATCCCGAAACTTCTTTAAACGAGGGTCAGATCTCGATTTACTTCATTAAAAGATCAAAACACGAAATTTTGCCTCCCTGAGACTCTCATTGTCACGTCACACGCATGGACGTACGAGGGCAGCAGTGACGGCCGTACATACATTCCCTCCAACTCCGGTTAGTCATGTGGGCGTTCGCCTCACTAATCGACATCGATGCCGCCGACCGAACGCGCAATGAGCCAATGACCTCAAGCTTGATCGCCGGCTCCCTAACTCCACGCCGTCACAGCAGAGGTGCGGATGGATCTAAGAGCATCTACACTTACGAGCCCTTTGCTTATTATTTCTTGGGTGGGATGAAGGTCGAAATGTCTAGTTTGAATTGCTTATGCATATGTAGTTTGAATCGCCTAGCTTCATACCAAGGTTGTTTTACAAAAGAACCAAGTAACAAAGTAAGCCCGTTAAAACAATTGAAATAGCTTACTCGCGCACACTCCAATAGAGCATTTGGCCCTGTGGGCTTTGACTACCAAAGCTAACCTATGTCAATCAGTAAAACCACTAGAGGGATTGGAACATGTATATTCCTTCTCACACAATATTTTAATACAAACACGGTTCAGAGGGTGGATTTTCTATCTATAGTTGACTACGGAGCTTCCTCACCCTGACCTATCTATATGTGAAAAAGTCAGAACTTGCAAATCCAATCCCTCGAATGTCCGTGGACATGTTCGGGCATATTCATGAATACTGACCGGTCACGCTTTAAATAAAGCATTCTAAACCAGACACCTTAAATCTCATATCTCAAATCTACAAACCATGCAACTACTACGTCGATGCATACACACATCGTCCAGCCACTCCATCACTACTAACATGCCATCGGACAACCAAAATTTGGCATGGTTGGCTCTGGTGGACATCAACCACGTCGTCCCTTGCCTTTCGTGTAGCCCTAGTCGTCCTTCTCGTGGAAGTACCGATCGAAGACATAGTACGGATCAATCCAGTTCTGCTCGACACTCAAGTTGTCCTCGCCGTCGCTCACCTCGTCCACCTCCTTCGATGATAGTCCGGCCATTTCATGGACCGTCCGATTCTGCTCGCGGGCAAGGGCGCATGTGTTCCTCCGTTGTCGTTTCTTTAAAATGCGGGCGCGGATGGCTTCCTCCTTTGTGGACGCCCGTGTCGCCGCATCAGCCGCCTCCGCCTCCGTCATTTTGTTCGCGAGATAGGCCTCGGTGACCCTTATCCTCTCCTTCTCACAGCGGACAGCCCATTCCAAGTGGGAATCAAAGGTCGTTGGACCGGTAGATGGATCTGCCCCTCGGGACCTTGATGATCCCGCCCCAAACAAACTGAGCACCCGTTGAGGGGATGCTATAGAGTCGCGGAGGACAGATCCTACCGCCGGCTGGGCGCTGTCCTCACGGGAGCGCCGGAGTGCAGTGCGAACCACCATTGTCTCCTTCACTCCGCACGGGACGACCCCTCCCCCCCCCCCACACAGTAGATGGATCCGGACTGGTCGGAGTCAGATCCGCTGCCCTCCATACCGTAGAAGGTCGGAGATCGTCGTAGGTGAGGTAGAATGGTAGTTGGGAGTGGAGGCGTGTGTAGTGAAGTTGCTAGGGTTTGGTCCGACGAATGAATGAGGACGAATATATGTGGGGTCGACGCAGGCCAGGCGTGCGTGGCCGGGCTCCCCCCTATCCACCCCATATTTGGGCTAGATATGTGGGGTGCCAGTCAGCCCGGACGTTTGAGGACCATTTGGAGGGTCCGATTGGGTCTCCTTTTTGTGACCGATCAATTTCCGGGCGGTCTGCCTAGGCGTTTGAGACGGGTATGAGGGGTTTGGCTATAGATGCTTGAAGGGGATAGAGATAGATAGAAGCGCTGATGGTGGCGTGATGAAGGGTACATGCTAGAGAGATGGAGAGAGCGCTCGAGGAAAGAAGGGTTTAGCATACCTCCGTCACCATCACGTTATGACGTAACTTAGAGCATCTTTAATGAAAGATGTAAATTTGCAGATGTAAAATTTACATCTCCAAAAAATGCTTTTTACATCTTAAAAAAAGAAAACTCAAACAGATGATGCAAAATAGAGATGTAAAAGTGCAACTCCAATAGATGATGCAAATGGTGATGTAAAAACATAATTCAACTACTACTTCAATTCAAACATAATTCAAACATAGTTTTAAAATAAAAAACATCAATAAACGACTACTACAAATAACTAGTCATTGTCTAAGGGCATCCAGTACTCCTCCTCGCCGTCCTCCCAAGACTCCCAGAACTTCTCGTCGTCCCCCTCCAAGAAGTCGACGAGGATCACCGTCGAGGGGCCGGTATCGTCCTTCTTCTTCTTCTGCTCGTTGTTGTGAACTCCTGTTGGGCCTGAAGATACCGCACGAACCTTGCCATCGCCGCATCATCGCTATCGTCGGGACTAACGATAATGGTGGAACTCTTCTTCGTCTTCTTCGTCATGATGCTCTTCATACGAATGCCCACCGACACAAGCATCTTTGCATCCGCGTGTGTCTTGATCTCCGGAAAGTTGAGGTCAATCCTCGGCCTCTCGGCATGCCATACTACCACATCATAGGTGTAACGTCCAAGATGCGGTACTATCCTCATCCTAGATCAAGTGCCTTGATAGGGATAGAAGCGCATCTCGTCGTTTCGCACGGATGGATATCGTAACACGTACATGTAAATAGGATATGAGTATACGGAATTGGATTACATTGGTCACAAACTAAAACATGATCATCTTAAATACAACCATCCATAGCAATCATCATACATAAAAAGCAAGGTCCGACTAGGGACAAAATCAAACGGTAAAACCAACATCCATCTTGCTATCCGAGGGTGCCGACCTGGAACCCATCCTATGATCGTTGAATAAGAAGAAGAACTCAAAATCAAACAAGCATCGTTCTCACGTCAAAGAATCACATTACTGTACCTACAACTGTTGTTGTAGTAATCTATGAGCCACGTGGACTCACCAATCTCATTTCCTAGGGTATCAAGACTAGCAAAACTTAATAGGTGAGGTATGGTTAAGTGTTGAGGCTCCAACAAACACAACGCATTTATTCGAGTAGCTAACTTACGAGTACAAAGATAAGATGAGTATCTACGCATATACGAACGTGAACTAGTAATGATCAAGAAGTGATCAAGAAGTGATCCTGAACACCTACTTATGAGTCAAACATAACCACTGTGTTACCTTCTTGGTTCAAACCTCACAAGAAGAGACGATCACGGTTACACACACAGTTGGTGTATTTTATTTGAGTTTACTTGAATTTTTCTACAATCGGGTGCTAAACAATTTCCAAGTTGCCACATAGCCGAGGACATGACTCTCAAAAAGATTTAACCTTGTACGGGTGCTCCAACTCATCCATCACAAACTATCCACAAGTTGCACTAGAAAATCTCAACCTCGAGATATCCCAAGGTATCCTTGGAATCCCGATGCACAAGTTATTCGAGAAAAGTAAAAAAATCTAGCAAGGTCACCCGACGTGTCGACGATCCCGGTAGGAGCCACGTATCTCGTTCTCAAGACACGACCAGATTGTCCAAACTTCCAGTTGGCCAATCACAGAGTTGCCCCTAGCGGCCATCTGTGGTCGAATGGTTGGACCAACACTCACGAGGAGCAGTGGCTCGGGTTGTTAATTAATAATCGGCGAGTGCCAATGGGTCCCTATGCAAGTTTCTTAGTTATTGGGAAAATCTATTACCAATGTTGGGCCTTACTGAAAGACATTTATCGGAAAACGAATAATCAAGGGGGCCCATAACAACCCCGTGCATGTTAGTAGTGCTCAATATGGAACATAACACGAGTAAACGGAACTAGGGGGCAAATGTGAAACAAAATACCGAGCAAAAGGCCAAGCCTTCCATCTTTTACCAAGTATATAGATGCATTAAATTAAATACAAAGAATATTATGATATCCCGAAGATATCCATGTTATCATATCGAACAACCTACACCTACAACTAGCAACACTATAAGAAGGGTTGGGCAAGCGGTAACTTAGCCAAAAATGGTTTGCTAAGATGTGGAGGGTTAGAGGCCTATCATGGCATTTTAGGAGGATTGACAAACAAGTGGTAGGAAGCAAGACATAGTGATAGAAACGAGACAACTAGCATGGAAATGATAGTAGTGGTATTGAGAGAAATAATCATTTTTCTTGAGATCCTGCTTGGAAGAAGAATGAATCCGTGAGCTAGACGAATGGGTGTAGTCGAATGAATCCTCACACTCCAAATCGGTTTCGGAACTCTATTGATAAGAAGCAATCCGAAAACAAACAAATGACACGGTAAACACTACAACATATTCATGATGCACAAACAAGGATGATGCATGTCAGGTTTAAATATGCAAGGCATGGAAAGCACAACAATCAACTACTACACATTGAGTGAAATTCAATATGCAACGAGTTGCATATTGACAAAACTCCACATTCGAACTATTTAGTTCACTCTCGTTTCATTACACGACATATTTAAATATTGTTAAACATGGCAAGAGGTGAAGCATAATGAAACTACATTATCTAGGCATTTTAAATGAGGTCGGAAACAACATATAGCATTTCTGAAACGACCCCATATGTTAATTTTGAAATTGGTCCAGGTCTGAACTAGCCATGTTTTCTATTTATTAAACATGGAAACAAAATGCACCATGTGATTCTACTCGTAATTCTAGGTGATTTACATATATATATAGATCATTTAAAATGGAGCTATGGCCTAATAGATATGACCAACACAAGATAAATATGTCATGAATGCAAAATGCATGTGACGGGGATATAGCCCTAGGGTAGGGTCATAGGTCTGACCAATACGTCCTACCCAAGGGCACCTCATTATTAGTTTAAGGACTACAAGGGAAATTCCTACTGGATCGTGACAACATCTAATCCACTCGGTACGGATCCACTCAGACAAGTACATTCCATCCACTCGGATGACAGTCAACCACTTGGCCGTATGACTCACTCGGTCATGCAAATACCAACAGTCGGCAAGACATCTGTAGTGGGCTGACATTATGGCATCAATGCCCCATCTTGTAACATAAGAGGTGAGGAGGTGGCGCACTCTATATAAGCCACCCCCCTCCACATAGCTAGGGGCATCTTCTTCTTCTTCTCCCCCTACGGGCTCGTTCCTTCCCTGGAGCTCTGGCTCTCTCTATACCATGTAACTCATGTCTATGACAGATAAAAAAAAGCCTCTCCGGAGCACGAGACGTAGGGTTGTTATCTCCACTGTGAGAGGCCCGAACTCGCTAAAACCACCGTGTCACCCATGTGCATCTTGATAGATCATGCTCCGTTATCCTACCCCCTTTCTATTGTCGGAATCGTTACCACGACAGCATGCAAACATGAACCACAAACATCTTAATCATGGACGCAACAATATATTATGAAACTACATGAAATTCTAGATAAGTTTCATGTACAACAAGTTCAAAATGGAGCCACGGTTCAACAAGAATAAGCAACACAAGGTTTTGATAAAATCTGCCCAAAAGAGCAATATGGCAATTTGCACACATCAAAACCACATGCTAAAGGAATCTAAAATGCACAAGCTAAGCATGGGGCAGTAGCATGTTATGTACACTTCATTTCATCAAAAGAAATCATACTCAAAAGAGGCATGCATCACATGGTAGGAAGCTCACAACATGACGATAAAACATAGCATTTAGGGACTTCGTGAAAATAACATTTTTTCACAAACAGTTTTAACCTGAAGGCATATTCGCAGCAAGACAAATATATGTTACATGGCTTATCATGGCATGAAAATTTACAACATGGTAGTGGACATGATGCACTTCATTTCATTCAACATGAGAATGAACTAAATATGCACAAAAACATGGCTAGCATCAACACAACGAGGCAATTTGAAGAAAACATATTTTCAGACATAGTGAAAATAACAGGGTACAAGAGCAGTAGTTTTTCAACAGTTTGGCATATTTGATGGCCAAAATATCTACGATGCAAATCTTTTACATGGAAACTAATCACACAACATGATAGTCCATAACATGATTTACAATACACTCTGTGGTACCAACACCAAAGGAGGGTAGTAGATTAATGGCAATTCACATGGCAAAACAGCAACAAAATATAACAGTTTCAGATTTACAATTATTTTGACAGCTCAAATCAGCAACATAGAGTAAGCATGTTCACATGATGAAAACTATAGCTAAACATGAATTTTATGACATGGCAAATATACTACCAACAAGTATACATGACATACTTCAAATTACTTCATTAACACGAGTTCAAAGGAGGCATGGTTTGCTTAATATGAACTTCGCAAAACAAAACATATGATTAACAGATTAATAGCTTTAACATGAAGGCCACTTGGGAGTAAGAAATGGACATGCTAATGATGCTTGACATAGCAACCGGAGGCATGCCATCAAATTAGACATATCAAAGGGCAAAACTCATGAAGGAACCACATGCATATGGGTTATGGATTAGATGCAATCATCCACACGAGTTTGAATAAAATAATAGTTTTGCATATTATGATGAGATGCACTTTTTCAATGCATACTTGAGTATCTATATGATTCCAAACATGCATGCAAATGCCACAATCATGTAAGCACGAAGAGTAGATCGTTTTTCATATAAAGATCATCACCATCTGTTAAACACACCGAGAGTTATGGCCACTCAAAAATGCTATCGTGCTGATAAAATAGACAACTTAGGGACTTAGCATAAAAATACCCCTCGGCGAATCGGGACGGGGCCATACGGGGTGGAGGCGGTCGCCCATATGGTTGGGCATATGAGGGCAGTTCCGGTGCACGCGTGGACGGGGCCATACGGGATGGAGGCAGCCGACCATTTGGTTGGGCGTACGAGGGTGGTTCCGGTGCACGCATGGACGGGGCCGTGAGGTGGAGTTTGGGATGTCGGAGGAGGAGGCAGATTCGGGCCTCCTTGCGCCGGATCTGGGAGATGGAGGAGTGAGGCGGAGACACACAACCGACGACGACGGTGGGCTCCGACAGCCATGGCGGGTTCCGACTGCGAAAGAAAGAGGCCACGGGGGAGGCAGAGGAGGTGAGGGAGAGAGAGAAAAAAACGAAGGGAAGCCCAAAGAGAGAGAGAAGCGGGGCCGGTGACCTGGGGTCTCGCGGCGGGCACTCCGACGACCATCTCCGACTAAGGCGCTCACTGACGACGAGGCTGCGGGGCCGACAAGGGGCGAGTCAGGGGCGAGGCGGGCGGGAGGCGGTGGGCACAGTTCGGGCCCGTATCAGCCCGAACGGGCCAGCGACGGGCTCGAGCGGGCCGCGCGGTAGGGTAGCGCCTGGGGGCGACGTGGCAGGCGATGGTTGGCTGCACGCGGCGGCGCAGGTGGTGGCTGGCGAGCAGGGGTCTCGACAAGTGGTGTGGTGGAGGTGGTCGACGAGGATTGTGAGGTGGATGGCGGTGGCTGGAGGTTAGGGTAGGGTTAAGCTAGGTTTTTTGCCCCAAAATGGAAGGATGGGTGTCTATTTATAGGCAAGGTGCTAGGGTTAGGGTTTTTTTACCTGAATTCAGACCGTTTAATCGTAATCGGATGGCTCCAGTTGCGGGGATTGGTTATGTGGGCTAGGTGGACTGTGGAGAGGTGTTGGACTGGGATGAGAGGGAGGTTTGCAGCCCATGACATGTTTTGAAAATACTGAAAATGTGTCGCTATAGGTTTATCCGTTGGGTATAAAACGGGCTCCAAATACGATGAAATTTGGGAGGTAGTCTACCTATAATAAATTAAGGTTGCACCCTAACTTTCGGCTCATTCCAAGAATATTTTATACACGCTTTAACAATAATATTTTAACGATGTCGCGTGTGCGTGCGGGTGTGGTTAGTCACGAAACGGTCAATGACGAGAACTGAGAAAACCGAGTACTACGAATGGATGCAAGTTTTGAAAAATGACGGCGATGGAGTGCCGATGCAATGTGAATGACACGAATGATGTGTTGATGAATACGACAACCAAATGAATCACACGGTGAAACTCAAAATAAATGGAAGGAAATTGTCGGTCTCGGGTTGTTACAGTAGGCATGCGTGGCCTCGTGGGTGGTGGGATAGGTGCCCGGCAAAAAGCGGTGACCGACGACGGTGAACTCCACCCCGAAGTTGCCAGAGGGCTTCGCCTGCATGCCGAAGAACCCCGCCTTGCTCTTCGGGGTCTTCTTCGACGACATGGCGACGACAGGGCGGCATCACAGTGGTGGCTTGGCGACGGCGGGGCCCCGACATGGTGGTTGTTGGCGACGACAGTGCGGTTGTGGTTGCGGGAGGGCTATAGGGACGGCAGAGTCCAATCAAGAGTCGGGCGGAGTCTAATCAAGCTGCGTGCGGAGTCGAATCGAGCGATGGGCACCGGCCAAATCGGCGGGCGACGGCAATTGGAAAATTGAGCAATTTGTGACGTCCAGTGGTTGTTGGCGATCAAAACGTGGCGGAATCGACGACGGGGTGAAGGAGTAGGAGGATTTGTCGCGGGGCGGTAGCAGGGCGATGGGAGGAACAAGAATGGGAGGGAGGGGTGAAATGAACGACAGTTGGCGATTGACGAACAAGCGAACATTTTACATCTCCTGCACTCAAAGATGTAAATTTGCAACGTGATGTGTTGCATTTTGCATCTCGTGGAGGCAAAGATATATTTCTTTGAAAATTACATCATCTCTTGGAGAGGGTTTTTTTAACCCTCAAAGGTATAAAAGTTAAGTATTTTTCATCTATATCCTTTGTTGGAGATGCTCTCAGTGCTTTATGACGTGTTTTGTTTGTATAGCCTAGGATCCATATTTCCTATAATATCCATATTAATTGTCACTAATTTAATATGTTTAAATTTATGTCATGTTAACAATTTAAGCATACGTTTTGTTCATTGTCATATTTGAGATTTGTCACAATTTTTCTTGCTACATGGTCTACATGTCACAGGCATAAACTATTGCTCCCTTCATTCATAAATATAAGTTTTTTTAAAAAATCACTAGAAAACTACATACAGTATAGATTAAACATTTTTTTTCGTATGTAATCTTCTAGTAATATTTTTTTAAATATATATTTAAAAACGGAGGGAGTACATGTCAGAGACTTAAACTACAGGAGGGAGTAAAACATGCAATGTCAAAAAGGGCACGACCCATACATCACCATAAAGACGCAACTCGACGAAACACCTGAACAAAGTAAGGATCATCAACCAAGTTGGTCATCCACGAGAAGAAAACAAACTGAATCCAACCCAAACTAGAGCGAAAGGTACAACACCAGGCATGAAAGCAAGACCGTCCATTGCAAAACTCACAATCACATCACACAAAACTCGAAACAAAATCGCATAACAACACGACCCAAACTCGACTTTCATATAAACCCGAGAATGGTTATTAAAAAATTCGGTTCTTATTTTAAGTTTGATTGGTTCAAGTTTTATGGGATTAATCTTTTTTTTAGTTTGGTTTTGATTTGATTATGTAAAAAAATCAATTTGGATGTAGTTGGTTATGGGTTTTAAACGTTTTGATTATTAGCAGTTATAAATTATGGATTTAAATCGGTTTCTAGGCATTGATTATGTGCAACAACCAACGACGATCGAGAACAAGTATCTTTAATCCGCATGTATGTTGTAATGCACTATGTAATTACGTATTATGGGGAAACACCACATGATAATTGGAAGTGTTTGCTTGTGCTTTGGCTAAACAATTTGATTTTAATACACTTGAGCTTTTTAAGTTGTGGGCTTTTTTTGCCTTTTGCTATACGTTCACTGTATCTTAAGGATAACTTTGTTTTCAAACTGTTGTAGATGTACCTACGCTTTTTTATATCATTTGCTTCTTAACATATCAATTTATGCAATCATATCTATACCTAATAATAAAGCGGTTATTGCTTCCGCCGGAAAACCCATCGCGGTATTTTTATAAAAAAGCCCTTGTAATTTTTGTTATTCAACCCGCACTTCATCATTTATCTGCAACGTAAAAGGAAAAAATGATTCGCTGCAAAAATTATATTCGTACGCATCGCCTCCTCCCGTCGACCCTGGGCCAACCTGGCCTGTGCCCAGGCCGCCGCCACACCACTCGTTGTCGCGGCCGACCTCAACCGCCACCGCTGCCGATCTCAACCCACCCGCCTCCGCGGCCATACATCTCCCAGCTCACTGCCCCCGTTGCGGCGCTCGAGCGCATCGCGTCGACCCTGGTCCACCATGGCATGTGCCCAGGCCGCTGCCACACCACTCGCCGCGGCGGCCGACCTCAACCACCACTTTTGTCGATCTCAACCCACCCGCCTTCGCGGCCGTACCTCTGCCCGCTTGCTGCCCCCTTTTCGGCGCTCGAGCACAGCTTCTGGATCAAATCAATGCGACAGCTACAGTGACTGGGGATGATGCGTCTGCTCGATGCAGAATGGCGGCGGCGCGGCGGAGCGAAGTACTGCAGGTGGAGGCGGGCCTCCATGGCTCACACGGGGAACTCCGAGGTTATGGCGCGGCAACGGCGACTCCTTATGGCCACATAGAGGCGCCTAACCCTTGCTTCCCTCATCGTATCCCCTCCTCCGACAGGAACTCATCATCTGGTGAGATCCCCCCATGCCTCCAACCGTGTGCCAAGCACCGGCAAGAAATTTTGTTTTGTGGGGATTTGTTTGCTGACGAATGAATGTATTGAATGTAAGATTGTCTTGTTATAGAGACACAGAATGGAACACCACCTTCAGTTTGTCATGTGATCCCATATTCTCTACCCCATGAGTGAAATAAGATAACAGTGCATTGATCAATTCACCATCTTTACCTAATAATAAAGAGGCTATCGCTTCCGTCGGAAAACCCACCGAGGTGATTTTACAAAAAAAAACCTTACTGTTTATGACATTAAACTCGTAGTATATATTAAATATTTTTTAAATACTCATATCTTTTAAACCGTAACTCCAAATTTAACATATTATACATGGAATTTGATTAGAAAAATATGTAGAATTTAAATATGATATTATTTCATCTGTTAAACGTGTAATAAAAATATTATCTAGGGTGCAATCTTAATAAGTAAGTCATTATTCGTCTTTCTTTCATACCGGTACTCATCCGGGTTGAAAATGAACACGTCAACAAAATCAGGATTAGAGATGAAACTGAAGGTCACTTGACTGATTCTTTGTACGTATTAAATCTACATGCAAGCCGTGTTAAAATAGAAGACCTGTGAAATTTTAAACTGCATTTTTGTAGAATAAGACCATCTTTATTTGTATCGTAACTATAAATTCTCAAATTATAGACATTTTTTATAAATTAAGAGCGTGTGCCCTATGGTATTTCTTTCTCCCGTTGCAACGCATGGGCCCTTGGGGATTTGTTTGCTGATGAATGAATGTATTGAATGTAAGATTGTATTGTTGTAGAGAGAGAGAATGGAACACCACCTTCAGTTTGTCATCTGATCCCATATTCTCTACCCCATGAGTGAAATAAGATAACAGTCCATTGATAAGTTCACGTAACCTCTTTGTTTTGCTTGGTTGTCCCGCTCAATTTCTCATCATGATGGAATTAACAATGGACGGGTTGATTTCTCAACAAAATAGGATAGGACTGACTACAGTAGTTAGTTAGCTTATTATTTTAGTAAATCAAAATAATTATAAAAAAATTAAAAGCGTGTGGTATTTTTTTTCCGTTGCAACGCACGGGCCCTTTTGCTATATAGTTAAAGCAAAATCATAGTCATGTACTCCCTCCGTCCGAGATTACTTGTCACAAAAATGAATAAAAGTGAATGTATCTAAAACTAAAATACATCGAGATACGTCCATTTATATGACAAGTATTTTCGAACGAAGGGAGTACTAGATTTAAGCCCACAGTTATGTACTGTGTTTAAATTGGTTTGGGTAAAAAAATAGTGAGTTCATTTTTAATGGGGCTAAAAATGACATTAAATGAATATGATTTAAGTATGATTTTAAGAGATAAATGTATGAGTATGACTTAAATATGGGAAATGATTAGTACCTTCGACGGATTGCTCCTAGGCGTCAACCGCCTCCGTCATCTACCACGTGTCCACCTTTCCTATCTCCAGGAACAGGGCCACGGCTTGCACGGACATCGATTATGGAAAGGATATAAATTTCTGCAACAAGATCTTAGTTGCAGAATAATTCTACATTAAGACCTTTGTTGTAAAATATTTCTACAAACTTGATCTTAGTTGCAGAATAATTCTACATTAAGACCTTAACTTCTGTAAAGTTTCTGTTACAGATATTTTTTTGACAAAATTCTATAACATGACCCGTGTTTCTGCAACACAACCTATGTTACAATAGTACATGATGACGCTCAACCATTCGATTCATGAGATCCGACGACTTACGAGGTGGTGGATCTTTTCAAAGAATCCGCCGGCTGACGCGTAGCAGCCCCTTTAAATATGATTCAAGTATGAAACCATTCTCAGGTTTACTTCCATAGCGACGACCACAAGTGCAGCACAAAACATCACACAGGTGGATCCACCATCACATGAACCGAACTACTTGCATGAGTATAGGCGCAACATCACCGAGCAACCAGGACTAAGATAACCTATAACAGTAGAGCACTCACAATATGCCCAACTGGGTCATATCATATATTTGAGATTCCTGTCAAATTAAGGGTACAAAGGCATGGCACAAAACTGTCTGAAAACAGCTAGACAACAAGCACGCAACCATGGTCCAACAACCTTAAGAAGACTCGTCATCTTCCTCACCTCCCAGGTGCGCCAAGCCTTCCTTGTACACTTCAAAGTCATCCGAGGACCAGCGGCAGACAAGGTACAGTCGGAATGTCGCCATCTTCGTCCCAAGCACGCGCTGCAACGAAGAAATCAATTTGGTCTCAGTGCAAAGAAACAGATCCCAGTTTGCAAAACAAGGGGAGCCATGATTCCAGTGCTATCAAGGATAAAAAATGTGGTATTTTGAAGTTTGGAACACAGTGCCATCCAGTGGCGGGTCTAGGCCCCAGACACGGGGCATGAAGCCCGCATCCGCTGCACACAGTAGCGAATACTGTGGTAATTGCTACAGCGTACAAAGAGGGTGCCATCTGCCTCTATGTTTTGCCAGACATATAGCTAACCAACATGGCATTACTGGGAAACTATACTGCTGCTTCCCGTAGCTTGATCATATGATGATAGCACATGCTCAGTATCTGTCTTGTTATTTTTAACTAATATATGTCAGGTAGCACTGCACAATATGCCATACATACCAGAGTGTGTGCTGCTTCTGGTGAAAGGGGCTTCCCTTCTTCACATACGACATGATCTGCAACCAATTCAACAACACCTGCACCAACACGGTCAACTTTATAAATTCCAACGATTTTGCTTGGTAGCTTCAAGCATCTGCATGAAAGGGAAGTACAAACCTTTGTTTAGGCGAACTGGCAGTCCTTGCTTGCGCAGAAAGGGTTCCATTTCATGTGAAAACTTTTCCAGAGGGCCTTCCTTTAGCTCAACCTGAGGCATCATAAAGTTACAAGTTTGTTAGCCAACTCATACAAGAAACAAGTGCTATTTAATACTCCCTCCGTCCCAAAATAAGTGACTCAACTTTGTACCCAAAATAAGTGACTCAACTTTGTACTAACTTTAAGAATAACACCAACTTCAGACTACCACTCATTGGTATGCTCTATTCAAACTTGGCAGCCACCATAAATACTTCTTTCAAATGGAGTATTATTAAACTGAATCTACACAGGAAGGATGTCGACCTTCATTTCACTAAGTCATACTCCCTCTGTTCCGTGCAATAGGGCATGTGATTTTTTTTCATGCAATTACTAATAGAAGGCATCCCATCAATCTCACGCCAATTCTACCAAAAATACCCACACCAGCTGTTACAAAGTTTTTAAATGCAGCGATGCAGCGTCTGTAAAACTGGTGTAATAACTTAATCCCCAGAACTATCATGCGGTTACTTCTACATTTCCCATCTCCCCCACAGTCTGTAGCAAGAAAGGCCAGCATAACATGCGTCTGCTTTAGGACCGACATTTAATTAGGGGTAAGATTGGAACGATTGACCACTTTAGGCCTGTCAGGTTTTGCAAAATAAGTAACCTTTATATCAGAAAAGAGAGTATTACCAGTACTAATTACATGTCCAGAATTACTAATAGCTTAACATTGTCCTAAAAGCTTGACCACAAGTCCATGAACATGGAAACAGAAGTAATACCGTTTGAGTCGCAATACTTCCTGTCCTCGCAAAATCATTCGCCTCAAATTCTCGGAATAATCTGCACACATGATTTATGATGATAACTTTACTAGAGCCGCACCAAGTAAGCAAGCATGCATTAGCAACAATGTGCAAAGCTAAAAACTACAATATGGGGCTACCTCTCGACATCATCCCTTGGGAGATTCGTAAATAACAATCCAGAAGCACCTTGAAGGAACTAGATACAGAAAAGTTGCTGTCAGCTAAAACCTCACAAGGATGGTGTGGATTACACTTAACAGTATATACCAAATACTGGCGAAGGATGAATCACCTTGGAGAGTTTATGCAGGCCTGTCTTAGCTTCATCAGCAGGTGACCGCCCCAATGCTATCTGCATGACCTTCTTTCCAGCAAGGAATATCCTGAGAAAAAAAATTGTACGAAAGTGACTTATCACTTTATCAGGGTTCCAAGGTACTGTCTAGCAAAACAAAGCAGCCTGTATCAACGAGCGAAAGTAACTTGTGTTGATTCAACAGCAATAACTGCTGTTAACGTTTGGAAATCGGTCACTGTTGTGAAGGAAAAGGTTCCAACCCAACCATATCCTACATTGATCTTGGATAGCAGTAGAGATGACACAGCATAACGGATACTGTAATTAGTAGTAGCAAATAAAGAGTGGAACCTACCGGCTAGATGACTTGAGTTGGTCCCTGAGGGCCTTGAGCTTCTGATTCCTCATATTGTTGTAGGTGAAGACATAGGCGCTGCTGTGGCGCTCAATCGCGTCTTTTATCTCCGTGACCACCTTGCCCTTACGCTCTAGGCCCGGCTTCTTCTTGGTCTTCGACAAGGTGACTGCGTCCATCATCAAGCATCGAATTTTTTAGCATGACATGATATAAATTATAAAACAAAACAAAACAAAAAATGATACCTCGAAAAAAGAAAAAAAGAAAATCTTGCTCGCTGGAACTTGGGTTTCAGTTCTTGATTAGCAGAGATTTAGGTTCAAATAGGTTCCAAGGAGAGGCACAGATCATCATCTAGAGTATTGCAGTAAACTAGAGCATATAAACACTACTGGTTGTGGGAACTAATCCAGATACACAGGTTTGGTCGAATCAAGGAAGCGAGCAGAGGCAGGAGGGGGGGACTGAGGGCAGCGGAACGGAGCGAGTGAGCTGACCTGAGCGATTGCGCTTGGATTTCGGCATGGCGGAGGCTTTGGATTCGTCTTCCTTGGCTGCTGTCCTGGGAGTAGCGGCGGCGGCGGCGGCGGTGGCAGTGCCTAGTGTTCTAGGGTTTTGAGAGGGTTCTCTCTCTCTCGTCCTGCCGGCTTTTGTTTAGTGTTGCGCCGCTCGACGAAGGGGAGAGAGGCCGCAGGGCAGGCCTCTGTTGGACCAGAACAGGCCCGACTATCCCCATTCGCACTTAGCCTGGCCCATTAATCTTTACGAACATTTTTTCTATGTCTCGCTTGCTGCGAGACAGCCGGTAATGGCCCGGCCGAGTATCCATGTGGACTTCCCACGTTGATGCCACGCACCGTTTTTTCTTTAATTTCGTTTATATTTTGAGATATACTAAATGGAAAATACTTCTTGCTCACCGGACGGATCTCGCAAAACATCCACCACCTCGTTTACTCGAGCGTGTCCCATAGACCGTAAAAGATGGAGCATCTTTCTATCCAGTCATTCGTCTCAAACCTTCTCTTATCCATTTCTGCACTATATTCAACCGCTGCTTCACTGCAGACCGAAAACATGCCTCGACTGTGAGTCGCCGGCATAGACTAATACTGGAAGCCGGCAACCCGGTGCTGCGTTATGGCAGCTCGCGTCCTGACTGATGAGGACATCAACACCATTGTTACACCCACAGCCCCAGCTGCTGTACATACTGGACCAGTTACTAGAACTCGTGCACGCCAATTGAATTACCAGGTACTTTCATTTCTTGGAAATACTTCTAATGTTCATGAACATATGATGCTGTCCAAGTTAGATACTTTGTTGTGTTCTTGAATGAAGGACCTAGCATGGACAAGAAGGATATCCGTTGGAGCGGGATCAAGCATGAAGAAGAAGGTGCACGCGCGCGAGAGAACAATGAAGCTTCCACTGGTGATTTTCGCACTCTAAAGCCACCATAAGGAGAGCATGAAGGCTTTGGACGAAATATTCAAGATGTCACTTTATAAATTTCATCCATAGGCTATTATAGGTGTTGCGCCACCTTATTTTTGGCCGAGGCCCATGTAATTTCGAAATACTATAATATAGGCTATTTTTAGAGTCCGTATGTGTGGGGAAACCGAGTTTAGGGCTGTTTTTGGACCCCTCCTCTAAGGGTCACGAAATTGCCTCTCTATTCCCTCATATATACAACCCTTAGGGCACCGTTTAGACTTGGGTTTTGTTTAGATTACAAGTTCGCCATAGCTGCAACTTCGCGTTCTTCGTTTGTGTTCTACGACCAGACAAAGGCATCACAGAACCCCACCTTCATCAATAAAGTTTTCCTCTTATATTCGCAATATCTTGATTGCATCTTGGTTTCTTGCTTGTTCTTTGTTTGCGTGCAGGAAACAGACCTTCGTGGTCAGGTTGATCGTGCTCCAGCATGGCCAATAACCTCTCGGAGTTGGTTTAGCGATTGCTAAGGCACGACGTCCTCACACGTTCGTAGTCGGATCGTTAAAGTCTACTCCACCAAAACGATACCCACGATCTCATCAAAAGACACGGACAACTTCGCCTTTATCAAGTGGTATCAGGTTTTCAGGTTGCTCGGTGAGATTTTACCAGTTTTTCGTAGTTAGATCGCGTCTGTTCTTCATACCTATAGTCCACAAAAAAGCCAAAAAAATTAGGGTTAGATCATCATATCCGAACCAATCTGAGCCTTTGCATAGTCTTTTCAGTAGTTTGCTTTGTTGAAATTGCGGTTACATCGTCGTGTCGAGTTGCTGGTCTTAGTGTCTAGTTCTTTAGAGTTTCGAGTTCTGTTCACAGGTTATCACACCGCCACTGCACCATCTTTCATCGCTGCCATATACCACCTCCACGCTACCATCATCGTTGCTGCCATATACCACCACCACGCCACCATTATCCTTCCTGTCATATACCACCACCATATATCCACCACAATCCTTTATGCTTTAGGTTAATTTTGAGATCTTTTTGCTTTCGGTTTCGCGTTTCCTTACCTGAGTAGGTTTCGGAAAAAAAATAAAAAAAAATAAGAGAGTTTTGTTAGGCTTTCCAGAGCATTTTTTAGGCCAAAATTTCGAGGGGTGAAATTTTTTTCCCATATCGTTTTGTTAGGCTTTTTAGAGAGTTTTGAGACACTCGCCATCATAGTGATTTTTATCGCAATTTTTCGTCGTCGCAGCCCCGAATTGCTCCAGAAATAAAAAAAAATGTCAAAACAAATTCGTGCCTATCCTGTTTTTTGTGCTTGGGAAGAGTTTTGAGACACTCGCCATTATAGTGATTTTCTGGAGAGAAAAAAAAGAGCGCAAAAAAGGAGGAAAAAATCAGAGTGGCTCTTCCCTTGATTAGTACGTGTCATCGTGACTTCGTTGGTATTCTAGGCTGGCGTCTCTAGTACGGTCTAGCCTAGGACCAGCACGGTACCGTCGTTGAGCGTCTTTTCAATTTTGTATCTCTGAACTGATTATTGCTCACCCTTCTTGCTACCATATTATAAGCCTTTCCAGATCCACATACATCTACATCGTGTGTTTGACACCACCTGGCAATCGCTCTATCCAAGCTTTGAGAGTATTGACTACACCGGTTGCCGATAGCCACCTGCTGCTGGGTAAGAATTGGTAAGAAATTGAGATTTGCTTGACGGATTTGTGACACACCACCACCGCCACCACCACTTCTTAGTAGTCGGTAGGTTCATATTCTTCTGTGTTCCTATTGCTCCAAACCATGCCAGGATCACACGACGAGGAGATCGACTTGGAGAACCTGACCAACCGGGAGCTCCTTGACAAATTTCAGCAAATGATGTCTGACCAGGTACAGGATTTCGTGATCACCTTTAGAGAGGCCATGGACAAGCTCGAAGGTATGGAGAAGAAATTCGACACCAAGATGAACGCCAAGTTCGATGAGGTGCTTGTTGGGTAATGTAGCAAAAATTCAAAATTTTCCTACGCCATACATAGATCTTCCTATGGAGAAACCAACAACGAGAGAGGGATGAGAGCATCTTCGTACCTTTGAAGATCGCTAAGAGGAAGCGTCGCTAGAATGCGGTTGATGGAGTTGTACTCGCTGCGATTCAGATCGCGGTGTGATTCCGATCTAGTGCCGAACCACGGCACCTCCACGTTCAACACACGTGCAGCCCGGTGACGTCTCCCGCACCTTGATCCAGCAAGGAGGAGGGAGAGGTTGGGGAAGTGCTCCGGCAGTACGACGGCATGGTGGCGGTGGAGCGACGAGGTCTCCCGGCACGGCTTCGCCAAGCACCGTGGGAGAGGAGGGAGAGGAGAAGCAGGGCTGCGCCGAGAGAGAAAGAATTGTGTGTCTCCAATGGCCAAAACCTCCACTATATATAGGGGGAAGGGGAGGGGGCACACCCTTTATGGTTCCCACCCCAAGGGGTGCGGCAGTCCTAGATGGAAGGGGCTGGCCGGCGGCCAGGGGAGGGGAGAGGGTGGTGCACCCCTATGTGGGCGTTAGGCCCACCAGCGCCTAGGGTTCCTATCACACCCGAGATGCGACCCTATCCTCAATTTGGCACGAAGGCCTCGTCAGGGATAGAAGCGCATCTCGTCGTGTCGCAAGAATGGATATCGTTACAAGTACATGTACTGAAAAGAAGAGATATATATACAGAGTTGGCTTACACTCGCCACAAGCTACATCAGAGTCACATCAGTACATTACATAATCATCAAGTGTAAGAGCACGGTCCGACTACGGACGAAAACAAACGAGAAAAATAAGAACGACGTCCATCCTTGCTATCCCAGGTTGCCGGCCTGGAACCCATCCTAGATCGATGAAGAGGAAGAAGAAGAAGCAACTCCAAATGAACAATCAACGCGCTCACGTCAAGTAACCTTTACATGTACCTGCAACTGGTGTTGTGGTAATCTGTGAGCCACAGGGGACTCAGCAATCTCATTTCCAAAGGTATCAAGACTAGCAAAGCTTAATGGGTGAGGTATGGTTAAGTGGTGAGGTTGCAGCAGCGGCTAAGCACATATTTGGTGGCTACACTTACGAGTACAAGAATTAAGAGGGGGAAGATCTACACATAACAGACGTGAACTACGGATGATCAAATGAATGATCCTGAACACCTACCTACGTCAGACATAACCCCACCGTGTCCTCGATCAGAGAAGGAACTCACGAAAGAGACAATCACGGTTACGCACACAGTTGGCATATTTTAATTAATTAACTTCAAGTTATCTAGAACCAGTGTTAAACAAAGCTTCCACGTTGCCACATAACCGCGGGCACGGCTTTCCGAAAAGATTTAACCCTGCACGGGTGCTCCAACTAGTCCATCACAAATTACCACAAGCCGCATAGAAATCCTCGATCACGAAGCTCGCGATCTCGTCGGACTCCTTAGTGGAAAACCTCAACTCTGAGATTACCCAAAGCATCACCGGAATCCCGATGCACAAGATATCTCGTCAAAGGTAAAACTAATCCAGCAAGGCCGCCCGACGTGTCAACGATCCCGATAGGAGTCGCATACCTCATTCTCAGGACACGACGGATGAGCTAGACGTCGGGATCGCTAAACCTCCGGGTGACCAGAGGGGCGCCGGACATCGCTCAGGTGGGACCAACACTCATGAGGAGCACTGGCCCGGGGGTTGATTAAATTATCCTCGGGGTCCGGAAAGTCCCTATGCAATTTTATTAGGTGTTTAGGCAAATGTAGTACCAAAGTTGGGCCTTGCCAGACCAGCTTTAATCTAAAATGAATTATCAAGGGGGTCCCCATAACAACCCCGATCGTGTTAGGAGCGCTCAATTATGGAACATAACACCGGCAAGGTTAAATGTTTTTAACATGGCAAGGGGTGAAGCGACGGTTCTACGTGGCATCCTGGACGGTTTAACACGCGGAGCATAGAACGAGCTACGACACAAGAACACACTACACAAGATATATGCCATGAATGCGTCATGCATGCAAGTTCATCAACATCACGGCAAGAAGGGAAAGAAGCAAGGTGTCGCCACGGTGAGCGGGAGGGAACCATGGCGGCAAATCGGAAACGATGCCACGGCAACGTTCCTATCCCGATAACTCGTCGAGATATCGTGCCAACGTATATGAAGCGTGTGCGGGAACGTTAAATAAAGAATGGGGGTGATCCTGTATATCGGGTTCCCATGTGTCGGGCACAACATAAGAAGGACAACGTGCACGGGCAACATACGGTGCATGCATATACAACTCATACAACACATACGTTCGGTGCACGACACGTCCCATCGGTATACCTTCAAGGCGTGCACATCGGAGGGTTCGGTCGAAGCGGACGTCGTGGTCGTTGAGGAACTCGGGTCTCGTCGACGGTAGTCATACTCGGCGACGTGGTTCACGGGTCTTCGGCGTCGGTAGTCGATCACGTCTTCGTCGATGTTCGGGGTTTGTCGAGGACGTCGTTGTACTCGTGAATCTTGTCGATGACACACGGCATGCGGGGATGGTGCACGCGGCGACGGCAAGCGACAGCAACACGGCTAGCGAAAGCAGACAACCACCAACAACTAGCAACCTGGCCTAGCATCTACATCTAACTGGCATTAACAGCAAAGCCAGCTAGCAGCAAGGCAAGCTAGCAACTACAGGCAAGCGGTGCAGCAGGGCAAAATGGCAGTCTAGCACAGCAACTAGCAAGCATCGGCCAGGATAGCTACAACTAGCAGCAACATACATCAGCACAAGAGCAGATAGCAAGCACGGACAGCAGCTAGCTCACAACAGCTAACCACCTAAGCAGCTACAGGCAACAACACTAGCAATAGCGGCACCAAGGCACGACAACAACAGAGCGCAGCAACACGCATCCGCAGGGCAGCAGCAAACAATAGCAGCTACAGGCAAGCAACTAACCTAGCAGCAGCCGGCAGCAAGAGCATTCAGCAGCCAGCATCAAGCTTCGCAGCAGCAACAAACAGCAGCAGGCCACCAGCAAGCAACGGCGCAGCAACAACAAACGCGACAGCAGCTACAGCGAACAGCAAGCAGCAGCCAGGCAAGCGGCAACGGCCCGGCACCAGCGCAACAACACAGGGGCCTCGGGAGGCGAGCACGGCGACGGGGAGGCGCGGGGCGCGGGTCGGCGCCGGCGGCCTGGAGGTGGGCGGCGGCAGCAGAGGGTCTCGGTGCTGGCAGGGGAGGCCGGCCATGGCGGCGTGCTCGGGACGAGCTCCTTCGGCGGGGGCGAGGGAAGGCGAGGTCGACGGGGTTGGCGCGCAGGGGCAGGAGCTGCTCGGCGGCGGGGTGGAGCAGCTCCTGGCGGCGCGGCGAGCACCGACGGGGTGAGCACGGCGCGGGGCAGCTGGAGCGAGTTGAGGTCGGCTCGATCCCGAGCTGGGGACAGCCACGGCAGACGGCGCGGGCTGGGCACCGGGAACGCGGAGGCCGCGACACAGCGGGACATAGGGAGGCGAGGCCAGGGCGGCGCCGGCGGCGGGCATGGCGGGGCGAGCGGCTCGGGAGGGACGAGGGGACGGCGCTGCGGGAGGAGAACGAGAGGGGACGAGGGGGCACGGGCTCCTCTCGCTAGGGCACGGGGAAAGCTGGGCCGGCTGGAGGCCCAAGTGGCCGGCTTGCTCTCCCCCTCTCTCTAATTTCCTGTGGTCTTTGTTTAAAAAAACAGAACACACCGCAAAAAGAAAAAGGTTTAAAGAAAAAGGAAATAAAATAAAAGCTTTTGGGCTCCTTGAAAAATAAACCCCAACTATAAGAAGTAGATTGGGCCTTTTTTAAAAAGAAATAAAACGAAACCTTTTTTTGAAGAATAAAATAAAACCCTTTTTTTATAAATAAAATGGGACTTTAATTTTAAACTAAAACCAAAAGAAAAAACTGGAGTGGAAACCACAGGGGTTGCCTCCACAATATGAAAAGGATTTTTTTGAAAGGGAAAGATGAACACGTTTTTCTTAAAGGGGAGAAACAAAGCCTTTTAAACCTGCCACACAATAACATAGAGAGAGAAGGGTTTCCTATTGCACTAAAGACTCTGAAAGCACTTGAAGCACTCACAACTCAAAACACACACACGCAAAAGATGATGCAAGATGCCATGATGCAATCTAAATGATGATGCAATTGCGATCAGCCATGAACTCATTACCAACACAATGTTGCCAAACAAGGAAATAATAGCTAAAGGGGGAAGAATTGCATTTGGGCCGTCACAACTCTCCTACACTACAAGAGGATCTCGCCCCGAGATCCAAGAATGGAAGGGGGAGAGGATGAGAAAAGCAAAAAGTAAAACTTAGTCGCTTCTTTGACAAACAAGTGAAACCAATGATCCTTGAAGGTTGCAAAGAGATGAGGACATATATGAGAAACAAGCAAGAATTCAAGGAAAATTTCGGCAGCACTTCGGTAGGAAAATGGGACAAAAAATTCGAAAAGGTAGGAGAAATAGACAATATTCATAAAAAACAACTAAATAGAACAAGGGAACACCATGATCTTGATAGAACAACAAGATTGACCCAAAAGAGCAACAACACAATGCCTCCGGAACAATAGAATAGGAACTAGCTCATACGGAAGAAGAGAATGAATAGAGAATGACAACTATTATCGTGAATGAACTTGGCAAGCATCCTTGCAAGAAGAATTGCACGGAGTTGTTGGAAAAACAACAACGAAAAGAACAAGATAGTAGTGGGCTTATGGAAACCTTTCAAACTAATGAAGTGACAACCAACCACTACAAGAACCAAGGATAGATGAAAGCAAAGATATGAAAACTTCTTACACCAAGAGGATACATTAAGAACTTGGATTAATGACAAGCACCATAATAGAAACAATCCATAGGAAAAGCTTTAGGTGAAATCCAAACCAAGATAGCTCAATGAAGAAATCCTGGGTTGAAAATATCTCATGATCATAGAATTGGTGGGTTTAATTATCTCATTCTTGTAATAAAAACTCTTCGAGGCTCCTACACTATCAAGAATGCTATAATACCACCTTAAAGGATAAAGGAAGAACAAATGCACTTAGAAATGCCAGAGAAAGGATATTTGAGGTTCTCGAACAAGAATCTTGAAGAACACTTGAGAATGAATTGAAACCTTGATGAACCACCATGAAGGACCTCCGTATACAAAAGAATGATGCAAAGATATCAAGGTAGAAATGAATAAGATTAAAGGCCTTGCAATGATTTAGATGAAGCAACACGAAAAGATACTTGAGAAAACTTGGAACTCCGGAAAAGAAAGATAAGAACACTAGACGAAAGGAATTGATATCGTGAGCCACTCCGGAAGAAGAATTAAGATCATTTGATGAAACAAGAATAAGAATTATGTTATGCTAATCCTTCATCAAGTATAATTGATGACAAGCAACGGATCTAGCATACAACTTATTCTTCTAGAAATGAATCTTGGAGGGACAGAGAGAAAAACACCACTTGAGGCATAATTGAAGGAAGCACCGGTAAGAATTCACAATTGAATGGGAACACCACGAATTAATGGATATACATGCGAATGAAGAGATCATGATCCACCTAAAAAAAACTAGAACAAGGCACCGGATAAACGAGAGACGAACGAAGAGACAACAATTAAGAAGAATTGAGGATGAAGCTGAAAGCTGAGAACGAAGAATCTTCTAAAATGATGGCCTTCGAAGGAACGAGAATGAAAACAACTCAGAAATGCACCGGATAGCAAGAAAGGGATACTCATGATAGAAACAATTGAAGATGATAGCACCAAGCTGAAATGATAATCTCCACAAGAATGAACCAAGATTTGAGAGAAACACTCCTCCGAATTTGCAAGCTGAGAACGATGACGAGAAACAACACCAAGAATACTGAGACACTCCGGAATAATGAAGAATGAAAGGTTGAGAAAAATACGAGAATTAATTCCAATTGATCTTGAAGAAGGAATATGACTGATGAAAATCATACTTACGTCATAGTTGAGAAGAATTAAAGATCTCCGGAAAGATTAGAAGAGACCTATAAGATCCTGGGAAAAACCTGTGGGTTATGGGCCCACTCGAAGAAACCACCGTTGAAAAGATTGCTAGAAAGAGGGATATTGTACCGTACAAAGAAACTTGATGAGGTTGAGCACCTCGAAATAATTGAAAGAATTAATAACAAGAAACTACTGGGATATCTTCAACGCTCCGGAAAGAATAGAGATAAATGCCAACAGAAGACTACATAAGAATTTCCAACACAGGAAAGAATTACAAGGACGACATGAATATGATGAACACGGACAACTGAATTAAAATCACCGGTAAGGATGACAAGAATGAACAAATATGACACGAATCTCCTGATCATCTTCACAATGAAACACCGAATAGGACACGGACGAAAAGATAGCGGGAGCAACAATGAAAAGAAAACTCTTGGATGAAACTTGAATGACTGAAGAAAAGGGTGGGAGGGTGGGGAAAAACAAAGACAACTTGGGCTAGATGAGACAACTCCGGAAAGGATTGAGAGAATGATCTGCAAAAATGGAGAGGATTGAATCCACTTGGAGAGAAACACACCGGTTGGAAAAGAATTAACATGACGACTCCAGTTGACAAAATTGATGAGACAATTGATTGAGCAAAAGGATTTGCACTCTCACATAAAAATATGAGAACACCTCTTAGGAGAGATCTGAAATCACCACTTGACATCGAAGCAACGGGAATTACCATATTCCAACAAAACAAAGGGTGAGGCTTATGAAACAAGTCAGAACAAACTCATGAGAAAGATTTTGTTCGATATTTTTGTGGACAGGAATCCACTAGATGTCGAACCCCAACCTAACATCATGCATTTGTTAGAATATTGTCCTATAAGCACTACTTGAATTCCCACCTATGAATTCCCGAAATATCTGGTCATGCAATCTGGTACACGGATACAAGGAGTAATAATCACACAACTCCTATACTAACTCGTCACTTGTATCACATCCGTCAACACACAACCAGAATCTCGGACCTTCATCTACAACAGACCCTCGTGATCATGACGATACAAAGTATGGCAGTACTCCCGAACAATCTGCACCAGTACTGGGGACATCGGGGTTATCTCGCCACTACTAGTATTGAAGCAATTACTAACATCCTTCATTCTGAGATACTAAGAAATCTGAATGATAACGATGTGCTCAAGAATCCCCTGGAGCTCAACTCCCCTGAAACTCAAAGCAGATAGGAGGCACCAAGACAGAACTCCGTCACATCGGCATCATATAGATCCCAAGAATATCCGCGTGATCCTAAAAAACTTTTGAGTGAGAAGAGGAGTAGAATTAATTTATTACGTCAAGATTCCTCACCAGAGCATAGAAGAGGAGAAAAAAGAATCCTACTCTCCGATATATAACTAGACTCAAAGCAGTTTTTCACTAGACTCGACTCGGCCAAGTTCGATCAATCAAGGGGACTCCAAGGTCGGTACTGCTCTGATACCAACTTGTCACACCCAAGATGCGACCCTATCCTCAATTTGGCACGAAGGCCTCGTCAGGGATAGAAGCGTATCTCGTCGTGTCGCAAGAATGGATATCGTTACAAGTACATGTACTAAAAAGAAGAGATATATATACAGAGTTGGCTTACACTCGCCACAAGCTACATCAGAGTCACATCAGTACATTACATAATCATCAAGTGTAAGAGCAAGGTCCGACTACGGACGAAAACAAACGAGAAAAATAAGAACGACGTCCATCATTGCTATCCCAAGCTGCCGGCCTGGAACCCATCCTAGATCGATGAAGAGGAAGAAGAAGAAGCAACTCCAAATGAACAATCAACACGCTCACGTCAAGTAACCTTTACCTGTACCTGCAACTGGTGTTGTAGTAATCTGTGAGCCACAGGGGACTCAGCAATCTCATTTCCAAAGGTATCAAGACTAGCAAAGCTTAATGGGTGAGGTATGGTTAAGTGGTGAGGTTGCAGCAGCGGCTAAGCACATATTTGGTGGCTACACTTACGAGTACAAGAATTAAGAGGGGGAAGATCTACGCATAATGGACGTGAACTATGCATGATCAAATGAATGATCCTGAACACCTACCTACGTCAGACATAACCCCACCGTGTCATCGGTCGGAGAAGGAACTCACGAAAGAGACAATCACGGTTACGCACACAGTTGGCATATTTTAATTAATTAACTTCAAGTTATCTAGAACCAGTGTTAAACAAAGCTTCCACGTTGCAACATAACCGCGGGCACGACTTTCCGAAAAGATTTAACCCTGCACGGGTGCTCCAACTAGTCCATCACAAATTACCACAAGCCGCGTAGAAATCCTCGATCACGAAGCTCGCGATCTCGTCGGACTCCTTAGTGGAAAACCTCAACTCTGAGATTACCCAAAGCATCACCGGAATCCCGATGCACAAGATATCTCGTCAAAGGTAAAACTAATCCAGCAAGGCCGCCCGACGTGTCGACGATCCCGATAGGAGTCGCGTACCTCATTCTCAGGACACAACGGATGAGCTAGACGTCGGGATCGCTAAACCTCCGGGTGACCAGAGGGGCGCCGGACATCGCTCAGGTGGGACCAACACTCATGAGGAGCACTGGCCGGGGGGTTGATTAAATTATCCTCGGGGTCCGAAAAGTCCCTATGCAATTTTATTAGGTGTTTAGGCAAATGTAGTACCAAAGTTGGGCCTTGCCAGACCAGCTTTAATCTAAAACGAATTATCAAGGGGGTCCCCATAACAACCCCGATCGTGTTAGGAGCGCTCAATTATGGAACATAACACCGGTAGCCGGAAACTAAGGGGGCAAAGGTGGAACAAAACACCAGGCTAGAAAGGCCGAGCCTTCCACCTATTACCAAATATATAGGTGCATTAAATTAGATAGCAATTGATATGGTGATATAACAAGGAACCCATGCTTTCGCATGGAAGCATCTGCATCTGCAACTAGCAACGCTATCAACAGGGTTAAGCAAGCAGTAACATAGCCAATCAGTGGTTTGCTAGGTCGAACAGGTTGAAGGTTTCATGGCATTGTTGAGAGGCTGATATTTAACATGTGGTAGGCAACGAGACATAACGACAGAAACGATAAAATTAGCATGGCAATAATAGTAATGGTATGTGGGGAAATGATCATCTTGCCTGAGATCCCGCTTGGAAGAAGAACGACTCCGTGAAGTCGGCGAACTAAAGTAGTCGAACGGGTCCTCACATTCCGACACGCTTGCGGAACTCTATCGGAACGGAGCAAACCGGAAACAAACATCAACACAAATATTCACCATGGCAAATGCAAGACATGATGCATACCCTAATATAATGCATGATCAGTTCAATGATGCAGGCATGGCATGGCAATTCACCTCACACAAACTCTACACATTAAGTGAAGTTCAATATGCAACGAGTTGCATATTGACGAAACTCCACGTTTAATTATTTAATTCACTCCCGATTAATTTACCGGCAAGGTTAAATGTTTTTAACATGGCAAGGGGTGAAGCGACGGTTCTACGTGGCATCCTTGATGGTTTAACACGCGAAGCATAGAACGAGCTACGACACAAGAACACACTACACAAGATATATGCCATGAATGCGTCATGCATGCAAGTTCATCAACATCACGGCAAGAAGGGAAAGAAGCAAGGTGTCGCCACGGTGAGCGGGAGGGAACCATGGCGGCAAATCGGAAACGATGCCACGACAACGTTCCTATCCCGATAACTCGTCGAGATATCGTGCCAACGTATATGAAGCGTGTGCGGGAACGTTAAATAAAGAATGGGGGTGATCCTGTATATCGGGTTCCCATGTGTCGGGCACAACATAAGAAGGACAACGTGCACGGGCAACATACGGTGCATGCATATACAACTCATACAACACATACGTTCGGTGCACGACACGTCCCATCGGTATACCTTCGAGGCGTGCACATCGGAGGGTTCGGTCGAAGCGAACGTCGTGGTCGTCGAGGAACTCGGGTCTCGTCGACGGTAGTCATACTCGGCGTCGTGGTTCACGGGTCTTCGGCGTCGGTAGTCGGTCACGTCTTCGTCGATGTTCGGGGTTTGTCGAGGACGTCGTTGTACTCGTGAATCTTGTCGATGACACACGGCATGCGGGGATGGTGCACGCGGCGACGGCAAGCGACAGCAACACGGCTAGCGAAAACAGACAACCACCGGCAACTAGCAACCTGGCCTAGCATCTACATCTAACTGGCATTAACAACAAAGCCAGCTAGCAGCAAGGCAAGCTAGCAACTACAGGCAAGCGGTGCAGCAGGGCAAAATGACAGTCTAGCACAGCAACTAGCAAGCATCGGCCAGGATAGCTACAACTAGCAGCAACATACATCAGCACAAGAGCAGATAGCAAGCACGGCCAGCAGCTAGCTCACAACAGTTAACCACCTAAGCAGCTACAGGCAACAACACTAGCAATAGCGGCACCAAGGCACGACAACAACAGAGCGCAGCAACACGCATCCGCAGGGCAGCAGCAAACAATAGCAGCTACAGGCAAGCAACTAACCTAGCAGCAGCCGGCAGCAAGAGCATTCAGCAGCCAGCATCAAGCTTCGCAGCAGCAACAAACAGCAGCAGGCCACCAGCAAGCAACGGCGTAGCAACAGCAAACGCGACAGCAGCTACAGCGAACAGCAAGCAGCAGCCAGGCAAGCGGCAACGGCCCGGCACCAGCGCAACAACACAGGTGCCTCGAGAGGCGAGCACGGCGACGGGGAGGCGCGGGGCGCGGGGCGGCGCCGGCGGCCTGGAGGTGGGCGGCGGCAGCAGAGGGTCTCGATGCTGGCAGGGGAGGCCGGCCATGGCGGCGTGCTCGGGACGAGCTCCTTCGGCGGGGGCGAGGGAAGGCGAGGTCGACGGGGTTGGAGCGCAGGGGCAGGAGCTGCTCGGCGGCGGGGTGGAGCAGCTCCTGGCGGCGCGGCGAGCACCGGCGGGGTGAGCACGACGCGGGGCAGCTGGAGCGAGGCGAGGCCGGCTCGATCCCGAGCTGGGGACAGCCACGGCAGACGGCGCGGGCAGGGCACCGGGAACGCGGAGGCCGCGACACAGCGGGGCAGAGGGAGGCGAGGCCAGGGCGGCGCCGGCGGCGGGCATGGCGGGGCGAGCGGCTCGGGAGGGACGAGGGGACGGCCCTGCGGGAGGAGAACGAGAGGGGACGAGGGGGCACGGGCTCCTCTCGCTAGGGCACGGGGAAAGCTGGGCCGGCTGGAGGCCCAAGTGGCCGGCTTGCTCTCCCCCTCTCTCTAATTTTATGTGGTCTTTGTTTAAAAAAACCAGAACACACCGCAAAAAGAAAAAGGTTTAAAGAAAAAGGAAATAAAATAAAAGCTTTTGGGCTCCTTGAAAAATAAACGCCAACTATAAGAAGTAGATTGGGCCTTTTTAAAAAAAAATGAAACCTTTTTTTGAAGAATAAAATAAAACCCTTTTTTTATAAATAAAATGGGACTTTAATTTTAAACTAAAACCAAAAGAAAAAAATGGAGTGGAAACCACAGGGGTTGCCTCCACAATATGAAAAGGATTTTTTTGAAAGGGAAAGATGAACACGTTTTTCTTAAAGGGGAGAAACAAAGCCTTTTAAACCTGCCACACAATAACATAGAGAGAGAGAAGGGTTTCCTATTGCACTAAAGACTCTGAAAGCACTTGAAGCACTCACAACTCAAAACACACACACGCAAAAGATGATGCAAGATGCCATGATGCAATCTAAATGATGATGCAATTGGGATCAACCACGAACTCATTACCAACACAATGTTGCCAAACAAGGAAATAATAGCTAAAGCGGGAAGAATTGCATTTGGGCCGTCACAGTTCCCCCCCCTTCCCTCTCTGGTGCACCTTGGGCTGGGTGTGGGGGGCGCACCAGCCCACCTAGGGGCTGGTTCCCTCCCACACTTGGCCCATGTAGCCTCCCGGGGCTGGTGGCCCCTCCCGGTAGGCCCCCGGAACCCTTGCGGTGGTCCCGGCACGTTGCCGGTGGTGCCCGAAACATTTCCGGCGTCCAAACCCATCCATCCTATATATCAATCTTTACCTCCGGACTATTTCGGAGCTCCTCATGACGTTAGGGATCTCATCCGGGACTCCAAACAACCTTCGGTAACCTCGTACAACAATTCCCTATAACCCTAGCGTCATTGAACCTTAAGTGTGTAGACCCTACGGGTTCGGGAGGCATGCAGACATGACCGAGACACCTCTCCGGCCAATAACCATCAGCGGGGTCTGGATACCCATGGTGGTTCCCACATGTTCCATGATGATCTCATCGGATGAACCACGATGTCAAGGATTCAATCAATCCCGTATACAATGCCCTTTGTCTATCGGTATAGAACTTGCCCGAGATTCGATCGTCGGTATCCCTATACCTTGTTCAATCTCGTTATCGGCAAGTATCTTTACTCGTTCCGTAGCGCATCATCCCGTGACTAACTCCTTAGTCACATTGAGCTCATTATGATGATGTTCTACCGAGTGGGCCCAGAGATACCTCTCCATCACACGGAGTGACAAATCCCGATCTCGATTCGTACAAACCCAACAAATACTTTCGGAGATACCCGTAGTGCACCTTTATAGTCACCCAGTTACGTTGTGACGTTTGATACACCCAAAGCACTCCTACATATCCGGGATTTGCCCAATCTCACGGTCGAAGGAAAAGATACTTGACATTAGAAAAGCTTTAGCATACGAACAACACGATCTAGTGCTTAAGCTTAGGATTGGGTCTTGTCCATCACCTCATTCTCCTAATGATGTGATCCCATTATCAATGACATCCAATGTCCATGATCAGGAAACCATGATCATCTATTGATCAACGAGCTAGCCAACTAGAGGCTTGCCAGGGACACATTGTGATCTATTTATTCACACATGTATTATTGTTTCTTGTTAATACAATTATAGCATGAACAATAGACGATTATCATGAACAAGGAAATATGATAATATATTTTATTATTGCCTCTAGAGCATATTTCCAACAGTCTCCCACTTGCACTAGAGTCAATAATCTAGTTACATTGTGATGAATCGAACACCCATAGCATTGTGGTGTTGATCATGTTTTGCTCGTGGAAGAGGTTTAGTCAACGGATCTGCAATATTCAGATCCGTGTGTACTTCACAAATGTCTATGACTCCTCTCTGGACCTGGTCCTAGATAGAGTTGTAGCGGCGTTGGATGTGCTTGGTCTTCCTGTGAAATCTGGGCTCCTTGGCTATGTCAATTGCTCCAGTGTTATCACAGAAGAGTGTCATCGGACCTAACGCGCTTGGAACCACTCCAAGGTCGGTGATGAACTCCTTCATCCAAATCCCTTCATGAGCTACTTCCGAAGGAGCTATGTTCTCCGCTTCACATGTAGATGCTGCCACGACGTCTTGCTTGCTGTTGCACCAGCTCACTGCCCCACCATTCAGAACATACACGTATCCCGTTTGTGACTTAGATTCATCTGGATCTGTGTCGAAGCTAGCATCGGCGTAACCCTTTACGACGAGCTCTTCGTCACCTCCATAAACGACAAACATCTCCTTAGTCCTTTTCAAGTACTTAAGGATATTCATGACCATCGTCCAGTGTTCCATACCGGGATCACTTTGATACCTCGTGATACGTCTCAAACGTATCTATAATTTTTGATGGTTTCACGCTGTTATCTTGTCTTCTTTGGTTTTTTATGTACCTTTTATATCTTTTTTGGGACTAACTTATCAATTCAGTGCCAAGTGCCAGTTCATGTGTTTTCCGTGTTTTTGACTCTTTTCAGATCTGATTTTGGAAAGGAGTCCAAACGGAATAAAAACCCTGAAATGAATTTTTCCCAAACGGAAGAAGATCAGGTGGCTTTTGGGCCAGGCCAGGTGGGCTCCAGGGAGCCCACAAGCCCCCACTCCGCCACCAGGGGGGAGGCGGCGGTGGGTAGGCTTGTGGCCTCCCTGGCCGCCCCCTGACCTAGGTCTTTGGCCTATAAATTCCCAAATATTCCGCAAAAAATCAGGGGAGCCTCGAAAATACTTTTCCGCCGCCGCAAGCTTCCGTTTCTGCGAGATCTCATCTGGAGACCCTTCCCGGCGCCCTGCCGGAGGGGACTTTGGAGTTGGAGGGCTTCTTCATCATCATCATCGCCCCTCCAATGACTCGTGAGTAGTTCACTTCAGACCTACGGGTCCGTAGTTAGTAGCTAGATGGCTTCTTCTCTCTCTTGGATCTTCAATACAAAGTTCTCCATGATCTTAATGGAGATCTATCCGATGTAATCTTCTTTGGCGGTGTGTTTTTCGAGATTCGATGAATTGTGGATTTGTGATCAGATTATCTATGATATATATTCGAGTCTTTGCTGATTTCTTATATGCATGATTTGATATCCTTGTAAGTCTCTCCGAGTCTTGGGTTTTGTTTGGCCAACTAGATCTATGATTCTTGCAATGGGAGAAGTGCTTGGTTTTGGGTTCTACCATGTGGTGACATTTCCTAGTGACAGTAGGGGCAGCAAGGCACACATCAAGTAGTTGCCATCAAGGGTAAAAAGATGGGGTTTTTATCATTGGTTTGAGATTATCCCTCTACATCATGTCATGTTGCTTAAGGCGTTACTCTGTTCTTATGGACTTAATACACTAGATGCATGCTGGATAGCGGTCGATGTCTGGAGTAATAGTAGTAGATGCAGAAAGTATCGATCTACTTGTTTTGGACGTGATGCCTATAGATATAATCATTGCATAGATATCGTCATGACTTTGCGCGGTTCTATCAATTGCTCGATAGTAATTTGTTCACCCACCGTCTACTTGCTTTCATGAGAGAAGCCACTAGTAAACACTACGACCCCCGGGTCTATTCACATCCATCGTTTACACCTCCGCTTTTACTTTGTTTTGTTACTTTGTTGCTTTCACTTCTCACTTGGCAAACAATCTATAAGGGATTGACAACCCCTTGATAGCGTTGGGTGCAAGTTTTTGTGTTTGTGCAGGATCTTGAGATACTCCTCCACCGGATTGATACCTTGGTTCTCAAACTGAGGGAAATACTTTCCTCCACTGTGCTACATCATCCTCTCCGCTTCAAGGGAACACCAACGCAGAAGGATTCCTGGTGCCGTCGACACACCAAATATTCCCTCGTCAACGTGTCATTTCTGGCACCATTGGAAGGTCTTTTGTGCAGTAGGATAACGGACATCAGAAGCATTTCTGGCGCCGTTGCCGGGGAGGAGAAGTCAAGATCTATCCAAGTAGGTCTCACAAACTCTTCTCTTGCATTTACTTTTGTTGCCAGTTGCCTCTCGTTTTCCTCTCCCCCACTTCACATTTGTCGTTTTCATTCACCTTTCGCCTTTGCTGTTTTTCTTTTGCCTTTGCCAGTTTTCTTGCCTGCTTGTGTGCTTGTTTGTGTGTTGAAGTCATCATGTCTGAAAACGCCAAACTTTGTGACTTCTCGAGCACTAATAATAATGATTTGATTAGTACTCCGATTGCTCCCTCCATTAGTGCGGAATCGTATGAAATCAACGCAGCTTTGCTGAATCTTGTTATGAAAGAGCAATTCTCTGGCCTTCCTAGTGAAGATGCCGCATCCCATCTAATTACCTTCATTGAGCTTTGCGATATGCAAAAGAAAAGAGACGTGGATAATGACTTGATTAAGTTGAAACTTTTTCCTTTCTCGTTGCGAGATCGCGCAAAAACTTGGTTTTCTTCTTTGCCTAAAAATAGTATCGATTCTTCGGATAAGTGCAAAGATACTTACATATCCAAGTATTTTCCGCTGGCTAAGATCATCTCCTTACGTAACGATATCATGAATTTCAAGCAACTTGATCATGAACACGTTGCACAATCTTGGAAGAGGATGAAGCTTATGATTAGAAATTGTCCCGCTCATGGCTTGAGTTTGTGGATGATTATACAAATCTTTTACGCTGGCTTGAATTTCGCTTCTCGCAATATCTTGGACTCCGCCTCAGGTGGAACGTTCATGGAAATCACGGTAGGAGACGCTACAAAACTCCTAGACAATATCATGACCAACTACTCTCAGTGGCACACTGAAAGGTCGCCTGCTAGCAAAAAGGTGCACGCTATAGAAGAGATTAACTCGCTTAGTGCTAAGATGGATGAGTTGATGAATTTGGTTGCTAGTAGAAACGCTACCGTAGATCCTAATGACTTGCCACTATCTTCTTTGATTGAGAGTAGCAACGCTAGTTTGGACGTGAATTTTGTTGGTAGGAACAATTTTGGCAACAACAATGCTTTTAGAGGAAACTATGTTCCTAGGCCTTTTCCTAGTAACTCCTCTAACAATTATGGCAATTACTACGGCAACACTTATGGAAATCACAACAAATTACCCTCTGATTTAGAGAATAATATCAAAGAGTTCATCAACTCTCAAAAGATTTTTAATGCGTCCATAGAGGAAAAACTACTCAAAATAGACGATTTGGCTAAGAGCGTTGATAGGATGTCTTGTGATATTGATGCTTTGAAAGTTAGATCCGCTCCTCCCAAGGTCAACTTGGATCAAACTTTGAAAGCTATGCGTATCTCCATGAATGAGAGCAAAGAAAGAACCGCCCGAATTCGCGCTAGACATGAATGGTTTAAAAGGGTGCGTTCTAGTGATGCAAATCACGAAGATCTTAAGGTGCTTGGTGTGTCTCCTCTTGAATCTTTGTTTTCGCATGTCAAACCTACTTATGGAGGGGCTGGATATGAATCCACTTTGGTTGAAAAACGCCCCAATGATTCAGAGTCCACCTATCTTGATGATAAAGGTGTGGAGAGTGGAGTAGAAGAAGTCAAAATTTTGGGTAGTAATGAAACTCCCACTTTGGATTTCAAGGAATTCAATTATGATAATTGCTCCTTGTTTGAGTGCATTTCTTTGATGCAATCCATTGCAAACACTCCACATGCTTATAGCCAAAGCAAAGCCTTTACCGCGCATATCGTAGATGCTATGATGAAATCTCTTGAAGAAAAGCTCGAACTAGAAGTCTCTATACCTAGAAAACTTCATGATGAGTGGGAACCTACTATCAAAATCAAGATCAAAAACCATAAGTGCAATGCTCTATGTGATTTGGGTGCTAGTGTTTCCGCGATTCCAAAGTCTTTATGTGATATTCTTGGTTTTCATGAGATTGAAGAGTGTTCTGTTAATTTGCATCTTGCGGATTCTACTGTCAAGAAACCCATGGGGAGGATCGATGATGTTCTTATTGTTGCAAATAAGAACTATGTACTCGTGGATTTCATTGTACTTGACATAGATTGCAATCCTTCATGTCCCATTATTCTTGGTAGACCTTTCCTAAGGACTATTGGTGCTATAACCGATATGAAGGAAGGGAATATTAGATTTCAATTTCCTTTAAATAAGGGCATGGAGCACTTTCCTAGAAAGAAAATAAGATTGCCTTATGAATCTATGATGAGGGCTACCTATGGTTTGAGCACCAAAGATGACTATACGTGATTTCATCACCTTTCGCCTAGCTAAGGGCGTTAAACAAAAGCGCTTGTTGGGAGGCAACCAAACGAATCTATCCTTTTTCTTTCGATTTTGTGTTTTCCACACTTTCATGATTCTGTTATGATTGTGTTTTTTGTGTTCCTTTTTGCGTTTGTGCCAAGCAAAACCGTTATGATTAGTCTTGGGGATGATCGTTTGGTCATGTTGGAAAAGACAGAAACTTTCTGCTCACGAAAATAATTTTCATTTTTTTCTGTAAGAGCTTTTGAGTTGATTCTTTTTGGTGCTGATTGCTACGCAAATTCTTCAGACTGTTGTAATTTTTTAGAATTTTGGAAGTACCAGAGGTATACGAAATATACAGATTGCTACAGACTGGTCTGCTGTTAACAGATTTTGTTTTTGTTGTGTTGGTTGCTTATTTTGATGAAACTATGGATAGTATCGGGGGGTATTAGCCGTGGAAGATTGAAAGTACAGTAACCCAACATCAGCACAAGTAGAATTTAAGTTTTCTACAGTACCTAAGGAAGTGGTGGTTTGATTTCTTGTACTAATGTTATCACGAGTTTCTGTTTAAGTTTCGTGTTGTGAAGTTTTCAAGTTTTGGGTGAAGTTCTTATGGACAAAGAGATAAAGAGTGGAAAGATATCAAGCTTGGGGATTCCCAAGGAATCCCAAGAGATTCAAGGATGCCGTAAAAGCCTAAGCTTGGGGATGCCCCGGGAAGGCATCCCCTCTCTCGTCAATCCATCGGTAACGTTACTTGGGGCTATATTTTTATTCACTACATGTTATGTGTTTTTGCTTGGAGCATCTTGTATCGTAGGAGTCATTTATTTTTGTTGTGTCACAATCATCCTTGCTGCACACCTAGAGAGAGAGACATGCACACACCATGATTTTGTCGAGCTTCACTTATATCTTTTGGTAGACAATTCAGCTCACATGTGCTTCACTTATATCTTTTGAGCTAGATACTTTTGCTCTATGTGCTTCACTTATATCTTTTAGAGCACAGCGGTGCGTGGCTTGGTAGTTCATGTGTGCTTTGAAAGTATTCTCAAAAGGGGTAGTTATCCAAAGGGATACGAAAACTTCCACCTTCATGTGCATTGAATACTTAGAGAAGTTTGATTCATCTCGATTAGTTTTGAGTTGTGGTTATGGTAATATTGAAGTTATGCTAGTAAGGTGTTGTGGATCTAGAAATACTTGTGTTGAAGTTAGTGATTCCCGTAGCATGCACGTATGGTGAACCGCTGTGTGATGAAATCTGAGCATGATTAGTATATTGATTGTCATCCTTTGCGTGGCGGTCGGGATCGCGCGATGGTTTATACCTACCAACCCTTCCCCTAGGAGCATGCGTTGAATGCTTTGTTTCGATTACTAATAAATTTTTTGCAACAAGTATATGAGTTCTTCATGACTAATGTTGAGTCCATGGTTTAGATGCACTTTCACCTTCCACCATCACTATCTTCTTAGTGTCGTGCAACTTTCGCCGGTGCACAAAACCCACCATTAGCCTCCCTCAAAACAGCCACCATACCTACCTATTATGGCTTTTTCAAAGTCATTCCGAGATATATTGCCATGCAACTACCACCATGACATGTGCCACCACGTCTACATTGCCATCGCACGATCGTAAGATAGCTAGCATGATGTTTCCATTGATGTCTATGCCATGCTAGATCATTGTCACGGTACACTACCGAAGGCATTCCCTATAGAGTCATAGTTGCTCTAAGTTTTGAGTTGAAAGTGTGATGATCATCATTAATAGAGCATTGTCCCATGTGAGGAAATAAAAGAGGCCAAAGAAGCCCATCAAAATATAATAAAAGAGGCCAAAGAGCCCACCAAATAAAAAAAATGAGAGAAAAAGAGAGAAGGGACAATGCTACCACTTTTTCCACACTTGTGCATATTAAGTACCATGATCTTCATGATTGAGAGTCTCTCATTTTGTCACCACCATATAGCTAGTGGGAAATTTTCATTATATAACTTGACTTGTATATTCCAATGATAGGCTTCCTCAAAATTGCCTTAGGTCTTCGTGAGCAAGCAAGTTGGATGCACACCCACTAGTTTTCTTTAAGAGATTTCACATACTCGTAGCTCTAGTGCATCATTTGTGTGGCAATCCCTACTCATTCACATTGATATCTATTTATGAGCATCTCCATAGCTCATTGATATGCCTAGTTAATGTGACTATCTTCTCCTTTTTGTCTTGCAACCTCCACTACATTCCCCACCATCTATAGTGATATAACCATGGCTCACGCTCATGTATTGCGTGAGAGTTGAAAAGGTTTGAGAAAGTAAAGGTGTGAAACAATTACTTGGCCAATACCAGGGTTGTGCATGATTTAAATTCGTTGTGCAATGATGATAGAGCATAGCCAGACTATATGCTTTTGTAGGGATAATTTTATTTTGGCCTTGTTATTTCGAAAGTTCATGATTACTTTGCTAGTTTGCTTGAATTATTATTGTTTCCACGTCAATAGCAAACTATTTTTTTTGAATCTAATGGATCTAAACATTCGCGTCACATAAGAGGAATTACAAAGGACACCTATGCTAGGTAGCATGAAAGCATCAAAAATTCATTCTTATCACTTCCTTACTCGAGGACGAGCAGGAGTTAAGCTTGGGGATGCTTGATACGTCTCAAACGTATCTATAATTTTTGATGGTTTCACGCTGTTATCTTGTCTTCTTTGGTAGTTTTATGTACCTTTTATATCTTTTTTGGGACTAACTTATTAATTCAGTGCCAAGTGCCAGTTCCTGTTTTTTCCGTGTTTTTGACTCTTTTCAGATCTGATTTTGGAACGGAGTCCAAACGGAAGAAAAACCCCGAAATGATTTTTTCCCGAACGGAAGAAGATCAGGGGGCTTTTGGGCCAGGCCAGGTGGGCTCCAGGGAGCCCACAAGCCCCCACTCCGCCACCAGGGGGAGGCGGCGGTGGGCAGGCTTGTGGCCTCCCTAGCCGCCCCCTGACCTAGGTCTTTGGCCTATAAATTCCCAAATATTCCGCAAAAAATCAGGGGAGCCTCGAAATACTTTTCCGCCGCCGCAAGCTTCCGTTTCCGCGAGATCTCATCTGGAGACCCTTCCCGGCGCCCTGCGGGAGGGGACTTTGGAGTTGGAGGGATTCTTCATCATCATCATCGCCCCTCCAATGACTCGTGAGTAGTTCACTTCAGACCTATGGGTCCGTAGTTAGTAGCTAGATGGCTTCTTCTCTCTTGGATCTTCAATACAAAGTTCTCCATGATCTTCATGGAGATCTATCCGATGTAATCTTCTTTGGCAGTGTGTTTGTCGAGATCCGATGAATTGTGGATTTGTGATCAGATTATCTATGATATATATTTGAGTATTTGCTGATTTCTTATATGCATGATTTGATATCCTTGTAAGTCTCTCCGAGTCTTGGGTTTTGTTTGGCCAACTAGATCTATGATTTTTGCAATGGGAGAAGTGCTTGGTTTTGGGTTCTACCATGTGGTGACCTTTCCCAGTGACAGTAGGGGCAGCAAGGCACACATCAAGTAGTTGCCATCAAGGGTAAAAAGATGGGGGTTTTATCATTGGTTTGAGATTATCCCTCTACATCATGTCATCTTGCTTAAGGCGTTACTTTGTTCTTATGGACTTAATACACTAGATGCATGCTGGATAGCGGTCGACGTGTGGAGTAATAGTAGTAGATGAAGAAAGTATCGGTCTACTTGTTTTGGACGTGATGCCCATAGATATAATCATTGCATAGAGATCGTCACGACTTTGCGCGGTTCTATCAATTGCTCGACACTAATTTGTTCACCCACCGTCTACTTGCTTTCGTAAGAGAAGCCACTAGTAAACACTACGGCCCCCGGGTCTATTCACATCCATCGTTTACACCTCTGCTTTTACTTTGCTTTGTTACTTTGTTGCTTTCAGTTCTCACTTGGCAAACAATCTATAAGGGATTGACAACCCCTTGATAGCGTTGGGTGCAAGTTTTTGTGTTTGTGCAGGATCTTGAGATACTCCTCCACCGGATTGATACCTTGGTTCTCAAACTGAGGGAAATACTTTCCTCCGCTGTGCTACATCATCCTCTCCGCTTCGAGGGAACACCAATGGAGAAGGATTCCTGGTGACGTCGACACACCAAATATTCTCCCGTCAACGTGTCATTTCTGGCGCCATTGGAAGGTCTTTTGTGCAGTAGCATAACGGACATCACCTCCCTACCAAACTTATGGCAAGGTTTATATCAGGTCTTGTACACAGCATGGCATACATTAGAGAGCCCACGGCTGAACCGTAGGGGACAGTACTCATCTTCTCTATCTGCTGCCGTGGTCGGTGACTGAGTCTTACTCAATCTCATACCTTGTAAAACCGGCAAGAACCTCTTCTTCGAGTTTTCCATATTGAACTTGTTCAATATCTTATCAAGGTATGTACTTTGTGAAAGACCTATAAGGCGTCTCGATCTATCTCTATAGATCTTGATGCCTAATATGTATGCAGCTTCTCCATGGTCCTTGATTGAAAAACTCTTATTCAAGTAGGCCTTTATGCTCTCCAATAACTCTATGTCATTCCCCATCAATAATATGTCATCCACATATAGTATGATAAAAGCTACAGAGCTCCCACTCACTTTCTTGTACAGTTAGGCTTCTCAATAAACATGTATGAACCCAAACGCTTTAATCACCTCATTAAAGCGAATGTTCCAACTCTGAGATGCTTGCACCATCCCATAGATGGAGCGTTGGAGCTTCCATACCTTGTTAGCACTCTTAGGATCGACAAAACCTTCTGGTTGCATCATATACAACTCTTCCTTAAGATACCCATTAAGGAATGTTGTTTTGACGTCCATTTGACAAATTTCATAATCATGAAAAGCGGCAATTGCTAACATGATTCAGACTGACTTCAGCTTCGCTACGGGAGATAAAGTCTCATCGTAGTCAACTCCTTGAATTTATCAAAAACCCTTTGCGACAAGTCAAGCTTTATAAACGGTTACATTACCGTTTGCGTCAGTCTTCTTCTTGAAGATCCATTTATTTTCTATGGCTCGCCGATCATCGGGCAAGTCGACCAAAGTCCATACTTTGTTCTCATACATGGATCCTATCTCTGATTTCATTGCCTCAAGCCATTTATTGGAATCCGGACCCGCCATTGCTTCTTCATAGTTCGAAGGTTCACCGTTGTCTAACAACATGATCTCCATCACAGGGATGCCGTACCATTCTGGTGCGGAACGTACCCTTGTGGACCTTCGTGGTTCAGCAGCAACTTGATCCGAAGCTTCATGATTATCATCATTAACTTCTTCTTCAGTTGGCGTAGGCGCCACATGAACATTTCCCCGCGCTGCGCTACTCTCCGGTTCGAGAGGAGGTACAATTACCTCATTAAGTTCTACTTTCCTCCCATTTACTTCTTTCGAGAGAAACTCTTCCTCTAGAAAGGATACGTTCTTGGCAACAAATATTTTACCTTCGGATCTAAGATAGAAGGTATACACAATAGTTTCCTTAGGGTATCCTACGAATACGCATTTCTCCGCTTTGGGTTCGAGCTTTTCTGGTTGAAGTTTCTTCACATAAGCATCACAACCCCAAACCTTTATAAACGACAGCTTATGTTTCTTGCCAAACCATAATTCATACGGTGTCGTCTCAACGGATTTAGACGGTGCCCTATTTAAAGTGAATGTTGTGGTTTCCAATGCATATCCCCAAAATGATAGCGGTAAGTCGGTAAGAGACATCATAGATCGCACCATATCTAATAGAGTGCGATTACGATATTCAGACACTCCGTTACGTTGCGGTGTGCTAGGCGGCGTCAGTTGTGAATCAATTCCACACTTCCTTAGGTGTGTGCCAAACTCGTGACTCAAATATTCTCGTCCACGATCAGATCGTAGACACTTCATTTTCTTGTCACGTTGATTCTCAACCTCATTATGAAATTCTTTGAACTTTTCAAATGCTTTAGACTTGTGTTTCATCAAGTAGATATATCCATACCTACTCAAATCATCAGTGAGAGTGAGAACATAACGATAGCCACCACGAGCTTCAACATTCATTGGACCGCATACATCAGTATGTATTATTTCCAATAAGTCGGTTGCTCGCTCCATTACTCCTGAGAACAGAGTCTTAGTCATCTTGCCCATGAGGCACGGTTCGCATGTGTCAAATGATTCAAAGTCAAGACACTCTAACAGTCCATCAGTATGGAGTTTCTTCATGTGCTTGACACCGATATGACCAAGGCGGCAGTGCCACAAGTATGTGGGACTATCATTATCAACCTTACACCTTTTAGCATTCACACTATGAATATGTGTAACATCACGATCGAGATTCATCAAGAATAAACCATTCACCAGTGGAGCATGGCCATAGAACATATCACTCATATAAATACAACAACCATTATTCTCTGACTTAAATGAGTAGCCGTCTCGCATTAAGCAAGACCCTGATACAATGTTCATGCTCAAAGCTGGTACTAAATAACAATTATTAAGGTTTAAAACTAATCCCGACGGTAGATGTAGAGGTAGCGTGCCGACGACGATCACATCGACCTTGGAGCCATTCCCGACGCGCATCGTCACCTCGTCCTTAGCCAGCCTCCGTTTATTCTGCAGTTCCTGCTTTGAGTTGCAAATGTGAGCAACAACACCGGTATCAAATACCCAGGAGCTACTAGGAGCGCTGGTAAGGTACACATCAATAACATGTATATCATATATACCTTTGACGTTGCGAGCCTTCTTATCCGCTAAGTACTTGGGGCAGTTTTGCTTCCAGTGACCGTTTCCCTTGCAATAGTAGCACTCAGTCTCAGGCTTGGATCCATTCTTTTTCTTCTTCCCGGCAGCTGGCTTACCGGGCGCGGCAACAGCTTTGCCGTCTTTCTTGAAGTTCTTCTTACCCTTACCCTTTCTGAAACTGGTGGTCTTATTGACCATCAACACTTGATGCTCTTTCTTGACTTCTACTTCTGCAGATTTCAGCATCGAGTACAACTCGGGAATGGTCTTCTCCATCCCTTGCATGTTGTACTTCAGCACAAAACCCTTGTATCTTGGTGGGAGAGACTGGAGGATTCTGTCAATTATAGCGTCATCCGGAAGTTCGACTCCCAGCTGAGTCAGACGACCGTGCAACCCAGACATTCTGAGTATATGCTGACTAACAGAACGGTTCTCCTTCATCTTACAGCTAAAGAACTTATCGGAGACTTCATATCTCTCGGCCCGGGCATGAGCTTGAAAAACTACTTTCAGCTCCTGGAACACCTCATATGCTTCGTGTTGCTCAAAACGCCTTTGGAGCCCCGGTTCTAAACTGTATAGCATGCCACACCTAACCAGAGAGTAGTCATCACTCCGCGTTTGCCAAACGTTCTGAACGTCTTGGGCTGCCGCGGGAACAGGAGGGTCACCTAGCGGCGCATCAAGGACATAAGCCTTCTTGGATGCTATGAGGATGAGCTTCAAGTTACAGACCCAGTCCGCATAGTTGCTACCATCATCTTTCAGCTTGTTTTTTCTAGGAACGCGTTGAAATTGAGGTTGACACGTGCATTGGCCATTGGATCTACAATATTTGTAAAGACAACTTTTAGACTAAGTTCATGATAATTAAGTTCATCTAATCAAATTATGTATGAACTCCCACTTAAATCGACATCCCTCTAGTCATCTAAGTGTTACATGATCCATGTCGACTAGCCCGTGTCGGATCATCACGTGAGATGGACTAGTCGTCGATGGTGAGCATCTCCATGCTGATCGCATTCAACCATACGACTCATGTTCGACCTTTCGGTCTCTCATATTCGAGGCCATGTCTGTACATGCCAAGCTCGTCGAGTCAACCTAAGTGTTTCGCGTGTGTAAATCTGGCTTACACCCGTTGTATGCGAACGTTAGAATCTATCACACCCGATCATCACGTGGTGCTTTGAGACAACGATCCTTCGCAACGGTGCACACTTAGGGGAATACATTCTGGAAATTTTATGAGGGATCATCTTATTATGCTACCATCGTTCTAAGCAATAAGATGAAAAACATGATAAACATCACATGCAATCATATAGTGATATGATATGGCCATTATCATCTTTGCTCCTTCGATCTCCATCTTCGGGCATCGCATGATCATCATTGTCACCGGCGTGACACCATGATATTTGATAACCCACACGTATAGGGGATCGCAACAGTTTTCGAGGGTAGAGTATTCAACCCAAATTTGTTGGTTCACCCAAAGGGAAGCGAAATAATATTCTCAAGTATTAGCAGCTGAGTTTGTCAGATTCAACCACACCTGAAAGATTAGTTTCTGCAAGCAAAGTATCAGTAGCAAAGTAGTATGATAGCAACGGTGCCAGAAACGATCTGTTGATGGCAGACTATTCCTAACTATTGTATCAATGGCGCCAGTAAGTTGCACGTGGGCGAGTAACTATTCTTCCCCGACAACAGTGTTGGAAAAGGATCTTGCAACAAGTAACAGCGAAGTAGCAAGGAACAACAGTAGTAGCAGCAGCAGAGTAACAACAGTAGCAGCAAAGTGGCCCAATCCCTTATGTAGCAAGGGACAAGGCTAGACAAAGTAACATAGCGAGGACCAGTAGTAAAAGACTCGTAGGCAGTGGATCGGTGATGGATGAGTATGACGGATGTGATTCATCATGTAACATCTATAACACAGAGAGATAAGTAACTAGCTCATGTTCGTCAATCTAATGTAGGCATGTATTCCGTATGTAGTCATACGTGCTTAGGGAAAATAACTTGCATGACATCTATTGTCCATCCCTCCCGTGGCAGCGGGGTCCTAATGGAAACTACGGGATATTAAGTGTCGTGGGTATAAGTCTGACAGTAGATGTGTAGGGTACGAAAGGATGGGCAGAGCCTTAGCTACGGCGAGGTTGTATGAGTTCAGGCCCCTCTACGGTGGAGGTAAAAGCCCTACGTCTCAGTGCTCTTGGGAGCTTGTTGTCGAGTGGAATATGGATTACAGTGAATTGCTAACCCCTGCACCAGTGGGGAAGGGCGGCTTATATGGAGTGCGCTACCCTTCATAACGGTTCGGTGCACAGGGGTGGAGTAGTGGCGAATAACTGCATACGTTACAGGTAACGTATGTCTTAAATGCTAATAAAGGTACATGGAAACGTATGACCTTGCCCTCCAGGGGGGTTACGATGTACAGAGTGGAATCCATTCGGTAAGTTTGATACGCTCCGAATGCTCATCTCCGACTGGATGATGTAGGAATCGTCACCGACTGGATGATGGGAAGTCCTTAATTCAGTCGGAACTGACTAAGGACCTTATCCCTTATGAACGGTAGTCCTTGGGTAGGACCCATTGGGCAGGCCTATGACCCTACCCTAGGACTATAACCCCATCATTAGTCCCCGAATGGATTGGGGTTGGAACGACGAAGCAATGCTTGGAGTACGGATCCGACTGGTATGGATGCGACTTTGGCGTTGTTTGCCTCGATCCATTTTATCCTCTTGACCAGTGATCCGAGTGGATGTATTTGTGAAACGAACCGTCAGGGACCGAGTGTTTCCGTGGAATCTTTTGACGTGACCAGTCAACTGACAGCGGCGGATTTTCTGGGATCCTCAAATTTCGGTTGCCGCGCGCTCGGCGGGGATGACGACATCGTAATCGAGTAGTATCTGCCGCCTCGATTTCTGCGCCTTCATCTCATCCACTAATATCGCAATGACCGGTCGAGGGATAAGATTTTGGGGCTACCTGCCAGTAACCCAGTCGGAACCTTATTTAAACCTCTTTAGCGAGGGTTTTTCGTTGCACTCGCCTGATAACTCGCACTTGCCCCGCCTTCTCTCGTGACCTCCTGCGCATCCCAAGCTCTTTCCTTCCCCTCCTCCCCCGCGGATCTGCAGCCTCCACCATGACGAAGGGGTAGACGAGCAAGCTCGAGGCGCGGAAGAAGAAGAAAGCGGCGGCTCCTGCTGAGCAGCGGCAGCGAGCACTGCCGGCGGGTTGGATCCTAGGGGATTTCCTCCCCTCCACGGTGATGGTGGCGGACATGCTGGAGCTGGTAGACTAAGGCATGATCGAGCACAAGACGTGGAGGCTGCCGGCGGAGGGCGAGACGGAGCCGGCGCCCCAGGAGGGGGAGCGCGTCCTGCTGCTCAGTCACGTGTACCGAGGCTTCTCTCTGCCTCCTCATCCCTTCTTCAGAGGTATAATGAACCACTTCGGGGCGCAGCTCCACCATTTTCCTCCCAACGCAATAGCTCATCTCTCTGCCTTCGTCGTGTTGTGCGAGTGTTTTATCGGCCGCCCTCCCCATTGGGGGCTCTTTAAGCACATCTTCTGTGCTAGATATCAAACCATCAAAAGACTTAGCCAGTCGGACGACAAAATGCACCTCCTCCAGCTCTGCGAAGGTTTAGGCTTCCAGAAGAAAAGTAAAAGTAGCTATCCCGCTCTTCAATTGTCTGAATCCGTTAGGAACTGGCAGTCGACTTGACTCTACTGCCAGGACGTTGCTTGCCCGAATGCCGCAACTCGACTGCCACCTTTTAGCCTAGACCGACCGGCTCCGCCTAGGCAGCTTGCGCTCACGAAAATGGAGAAGTTCCAGATCCAGCCTCTGGTCGATGCACTGGTAGAGGTCGTCCGAAAGGGGGTCACTCGCATAGATTTGCTGGAGATTTTTCTGGGTCGGCGTATCCAGCCTTTTCAAGCTCGACACCACGCCATGTGGCACCACACGGGGCCTGAGGACTCCACTCGGACCAACCCCGAGTGCGTGAGCGGGGAGCTTGTGACGTCATGGGTCCGCAACATCACAGGCGCCTGCGACAACCCCAGAGGAGCCCGACGAGTGAAGCCCTTCCGCGCGGACAACCCTCCTCCGAATGAGGTGAGTATAACTTGTCGAGTGCACACAATTGTCTTAGATTTATTGCTTTTTCTTGTATCACTGTCTGACGTCTGATGTTGTCGACTGTATCTCGTGCAGGCGTGGACCAACTGGTTTTCTCCCGTCTCGAACGGGAATCCGGCTGAGGAAGAGGAAGGCACCCAGGAGGGCAGCGTGGAGAGCGTCGAGTACGTCTTCGACAGTGGGGAGACGGAGGAGGAGTCCGAAGAAGAAGAGGGGGAAGATGAGGAACAGAACTCGCCACCCCCACCACCAGAGCCTCGAACCAAACGCCGTCACGAACCCGTGGCTCCGTCGGCTCCTCCAGCGGCCTCGAGTGCCCCGCCAGCTCCTCCTGTGGTTCCGAGTGCATTGCCAGCTTCTCCCGTGGTTCCGAGTGCTTGGAGCACAAAGAGGACCAGGGACTCTGCTGCTGAGCCCGCGGGCCAGCCCTCTAAGGTGGCCAAACCGAGTGGATCCAAGCCATGAGGATCGCCGTTCCCGTCGCCTCAGCGCAAGTGTATTGTTCTTATATCTTCTTCCAGTATTTGATTGAACTCATGCTTATTGGTCGAGTGAACTTTACTCGATAGAGCTGCCACCTCCGCCACTTCTCTGCCACGCCAGGAAGACGATCCCATGGATACGGACAACGTTGTCACATCCCAGCAAGGTATGTCGTGGCGACTCCGAGAGCTTACATTATTGTTTCACGAATTCTGTCTTTGGTCTTGCCTTTTTTTCTGTGGTCTCACGTCATTCAGTCGGGCTTCCTTCAGAGGTGATTCACGTGGAGGAGGACGACCAGAAGAGGTCTGAGCTAGCTGCGATGCCTGTCCTCGAGGCCGTTCCATCTGCTACTACTCCCACCACGGACGCGCCGCCAGCCGAGACGGTGCCGTCGACTGAGACGGCGCTCATTGCTGCTGAACCGACTGGAGCGGGGCATGGGATGCCCAAGGAGCCTCTTGTGGTGTCAGGTCCGTCGACCGTCCAGTACGACGCCCAACACCTTCCGAAAGATCAGGTGGGAGCTGCCAAGGGAGCCATGGTGCAGGCGGAGTTGATGGCGGGCGATGCCAAAAGAGCGTACGACTCCATCGCGCCTGTGTACAAGCGAAGCTTGGAACTCCGGGACGATATCCGAGTAAGTGGGATAGTAAGTATTTGCTTTCCCCTTGTAACCCACTGGGTGTTTAAGCAATATACTCGGACGCAGGATGATTATTTTGTAGTGGGTTCACTCTTAGTGAACCCAGTGGGTGTAGTCCCTGAGACTTCTGTCGAGTGCTTGCACCGGCAGTTGTCTTTATATACATTTTCTTTAAGTTGACCAGATCAAAACTAATCTGTTCGAATGTTACCGGTGGGGGCACTCCGAGTGCACCTACTGGATTAGTCCCCGAGAGTAATTTTACTCAGGTCGGGTAGTAGTAGCTTCATAGGCTTGTTTTTGTTATGTATCTCAATAGGGCGGACCTGTTTGAGCTTCATGCCAGTGGGGTCACTCTTAGTGAACCCACTGGGTGTAGTCCCCGAGACCGCTGTCGACTGCTTGCATCGGCAGGGGTCTGAAGAACTTCAGGTTTTTATTGTTTTCCTTGCTGAATTTGTCTGATCGTCTCTTCGCGCTGACTTGCAGAAGACTTGCGAGATGGGATCGGCGTACAACACTGTGAAGGCTGAAAAGATTCAGTTTGCTGCGGAACTGGATGCAGCAATGCTTGCCTTGGCTGGCCTGAAGGGTGTTCTGGCTGAACGAGAGAAGTCCTTGGAGGAGTCCCGTGAGGCAAACAAGGCATTGGTGGCCGAAATGGAGAAAATGGGGAAACAAAGAACCGAGCTGATGGGGCAGATGAAGGTGATGAACAGGCGGTGCATATCACAGGAGAAGTACGTCAGTGACTGGGCAAGGAAGATGATTGCGCTTCTTGGTGGTAAGCTCTGTTTTTCCGAGTGCTTCCTGACTGTGTATTTCATTCTACGCTTACTTTCTGCTCGTCTTGTCTTTGCAGATTTTTGTATGGACGCTGAAGCTGAAGTAGCTGACGTTGAGCGGTCGGTTATTCCGAACATTCCACTTGGCGAGGACACCAATCGAGACCTGCTCCGAGCGCACATTCGCCTGGGTAAAGTGGGACCTTTCATCGGTCGACTGAGAGAGGTCGTCGGCCGAATCGACAAGGAGCTGTGGCCCGAAGACGAGTCCCGACAAGAGATGGAAGGGTTGATGACTCGGCTGGAGGACGTCCCGAACCGAGTGCAGGCGTGGAGGAAGTCTGCTGCTCGCTGTGGTGCGGACGTGGCGCTGTCGCTGGTCCGAGTGCACTGCAAGGAGGCTCGCGAAGAGAAGCTGAAGGCGCTGCAGGTCGCAAACACCAAGAAGCTTCGATTCGAAGATTTCATGGATACCTTCCTTGAGAGCGCCACTCGCATCGCAGACGGGATCTACCTCGACACTTTCGTGGAGCCTGCCAGTCCCAGTGCCAGTCCTGACGACGCTTGAGAAAACTTTTACCTCGGTAAGCCGAGTGTTAGTTGTATGAAACTTTGGCCACTGCTGTTGGCCGTCAAATTCGTGGTTCGGTGTGGATAAGCTTGATCTACACCGAACCAACTATCTTTAGAAGAACTTTGAATTTGAATCGAATCTTTTGCTCTTCCTTTGCCAAAGAGTTGTTGACACAATTTTGGCTCGTGGTTTTTGTTTGGCGTTTCTTGGTGAAGCCAATGGCAAACATGCGGAGCATGTAATTGTCAGTTGTCTTGACATCTGCATGAGCCTCACTGAGGGTCTGCTGAGTCTCCGAGTGGATCTGTAGGATACACTCGAAGGCAATTGTGTACTTAGGCGATTCGTGATAGCGGCTAAGTCTTCGGTTGCGACTGTAAGGTCGTACTCGGAGCGAGTTGTTACTCATGTAATTGTCAGTTGTCTTGACATCTACATGAGCCTCAATGAGGTTCTGGTACTCATGTAATTGTCAGTTGTCTTGACATCTACATGAGCCTCAATGAGGTTCGTGCTACTCATGTAATTGTCAGTTGTCTTGACATCTACATGAGCCTCAATGAGGGTCTGCTAAGCCTCCGAGTGGATCTGTAAGATAGACTCGAAGGAAGCTTTCTACTTAGGCGATTCTTGGTCGCAGACAAGTCCCCGAGTGCCACGTTTAGTGCACACTCGGAGAAAGTTAATACTTAGGCGATTCTGGATCGCGGCTAAGTCCCCGAGTGTGACGTTTAGTGCACACTCAGAGAAAGTTTGTACTTAGGCGATTCTTGATCGCAGCTAAGTCCCCGAGTGCGACGTTTAGCGCACACTCGGATAAAGTTTGTACTTAGGCGATTCTTGATCGCAGCTAAGTCCCCGAGTGCGACATTTAGCGCACACTCGGAGAAAGTTTGTACTTAGGCGATTCTTGATCGCAGCTAAGTCCCCGAGTGCGACGTTTAGTGCACACTCGGAGAAAGTTATTACTTAGGCGATTCTTGATCGCAGCTAAGTCCCCGAGTGCGACGTTTAGTGCACACTCAGAGAAAGTTATTACTTAGGCGATTCTGGATCGCAGCTAAGTCCCCGAGTGCGACGTTTAGTGCATACTCGGAGAAAGTTATTACTTAGGCGATTCTAGATCGCAGCTAAGTCCCCGAGTGCGACGTGTAGCGCACACTCGGAGAAAGTTTGTACTTAGGCGATTCTTGATCACAGCTAAGTCCCCGAGTGCGACGTTTAGTGCACACTCGGAGAAAGTTAGTACTTAGGCGAGTCTGGATCGCAGCTAAGTCCCCGAGTGCGACATTTAGTGCACACTCGGAGAAAGTTTATACTTAGGCGATTCTGGTTCGCAGCTAAGTTTTTTTTAAGACCGGAGTCTGCGAACGCAGAAGGATTTTGAATCTGCAAAAAACTCAATCTGCTTTGTATTACTTCAATGATACTTGTTCTTTACATTGCTTCAGTCGACGGTCACGTGTAGAAACGCTTCAGGAGATCTCTGTTCCACGCTCGCGGCTCGTCCGTTTCCCTGTCGAGGTTATAGAGTCGATATGCTCCGTTGTTCAGCACCTTGGAGATGATGAAGGGTCCTTCCCAGGCGGGAGCCAACTTGTGAGGTCTCTGCTGATCCACTCGGAGCACCAGGTCGCCTGCTTGGAATGTACGACTCCTGACGTGTGGCGCGTGAAAGCGCCGCAGATCTTGTTGATAAATGGTTGAGCGAGTCAATGCCATCTCACGCTCCTCCTCTAGAAGATCCACTCCGTCTTGCCTTGCTTGCTCTGCTTTAGCTTCGGAGAAGAGTTCAACTCGTGGAGCGTTGTGAAGCAAGTCACTCGGAAGGACTGCCTCTGCTCCGTAAACGAGGAAGAACGGGGATCACCCTGTAGATCTATTTGGGGTTATGCGGAGACCCCAAAGTACTGAAGGCAGCTCGGTGACCCATGCGTCGGCGGCATGTCCCACTTCTCACCGGAGTCGAGGCTTCAAACCTTGCAGAATAAGTCCATTTGCCCTCTCTGCTTGCCCGTTTGTTTGGGGATGCGCCACAGATGCAAAATCCACTCGGATACCTTGGCCTGTATAGAAACCTTTGAATCTGTCCGAGTCAAAGTTTGTTCCATTGTCAGTGATTATGCTGTGAGGTACCCCGAATCTGGAGATGATGTCCCTAACAAATTTGATGGCCGTAAGGGCGTCGAGCTTCTTGATGGGCTTGGCTTCAATCCACTTTGTGAACTTGTCGACTGCCACCAACAGATGTGTGAATCCCCCTTGGCCTGTCTTGGATGGACCGACTGTATCTAATCCCCATACTGCAAACGGCCAAACAAGAGGGATTGTCTTCAACACATATGTTGGTTTGTGGGACTTGTTAGAGTAGAACTGACAGCCTTCACATCGGTCGACCATATCTTTCGCCATTTCATTCGCCTGCAGCCAGAAGAAGCCAGCTCTGAATGCTTTGGCGACGATTGCCCTTGAGGAGGCGTGATGACCGCAGGTTCCCGAGTGAATTTCTTCCAAGATTAACTGTCCCTCCTCAGGGGAGATGCATCGTTGAAGGACGCCTGAAACGCTTTTTTGTACAACTGGCCATCAATGACAGTGAACAACTTTGACCTGCGGACGATCTGTCTTGCTTAGACTTCGTCTTCTGGTAATTCTTGCCTCAGGATGTATGCAATAAACGACACAGTCCAATCGGGGATGATAGCAAGAATCTCCATGATCAAATCAACCACAACAGGGACTTCAACTTCAGTCGGATCTGTCGAGCTCTTTGGTTGTACTGGTTCCTTTGTGAAAGGATCTTCTTTAACTGAAGGAAGGTGGAGGTGCTCGAGGCAGACGTCACTCGGGACTGGTCTCTGAGTTTTGCCAACTCATCAGCTGCTTGGTTTTTCAGTCGCGGAACATGGTGGAGTTCCAGACCTTCAAACTTTTTCTCGAGCTTCCTCACTGCATTGCAGTATGTGGTCATGGTGGGGTTCCTGACGTCCCACTCCTTCATCACTTGATTAACCACCAAATCCGAATTGCCATAGACCATCAGGCGACGGACGCCGAGTGCGATGGCCATGCGCAGTCCATAAAGGAGAGCTTCATACTCTGCCTCGTTGTTGGAGGAATCAAAGTGTATCTGCAACACATACTTGAGTTTGTCACCCTTTTGGCGATATGATCACAACGCCAGTGCCGGAGCCATTCAACATCTTGGACCCATCGAAGAACATTGTCCAATGAGCCGAGTAGATGTGGGTCGGTTGCTGTTGTTCTACCCATTCTTCTATGAAGTCAGCCAGAGCTTGAGACTTTATAGCTTTCTTGGCCTCGAACTTGATGTCGCAGTATAACATCTCCATTGCCCACTTCGCCACTCGGCCCGATGCGTCCCGATTGTGTAGGATTTCCGACAACGGAGCATCAGAAACGACGGACACCGAGCGGTCTTGAAAATAATGAGCCGCCTTCTTCATAGTCATGTAAATCCCGTAGATAAGTTTTTGATAATGGGGATACCTCTGCTTGGAAGGAGTCAGGACTTCGGAGACATAATACACTGGCCGCTGAACCTTGTATGCTTTGCCTTCTCCTTCCCGTTCGATTGTGAGAACAGTGCTGACGACTTGATTTGTAGCCGTGATGTAAAGAAGAAGGGGTTCTTTACTGAGCGGAGCAGTAAGAACCGGCTGGGTGGAAAGTAGGACTTTGAGGTCGTCGAATGCGATTTGGGCTTCGTCTGTCCACTCGAAAGTATCTGATTTCTTGATGAGTCGGTACAGAGGAAGTGTCTTCTCACCGAGTTGACTGATAAACCTGCTCAAAGCCGCTAGGCAACCTGTGAGTCTTTGAACATCGTGTATTCTGACCGGCCGCTTCATTCGGACGATGGTCCCGATCTTTTCAGGGTTGACATCGATCCCTCGTTCGGAAACGAAGAAACCGAGTAACTTTCCGCTCGGAACACCGAATGAACACTTGGCTGGGTTGAGCTTGATATCGTACCTACGAAGGTTGGCGAATGTTTCCGCCAATTCAGTCAGCAGGTCAGAACCTTTGCGTGACTTGACTACGATATCACCATATACGCCTCCACATTCCGACCGATCTGGTCGAGGAGGCATTTTTGGATCATGCGCATAAAGGTTGCCCCTGCATTCTTCAAACCAAATGGCATAGTGATGTAGCAGAAGCACCCGAATGGGGTGATGAGGGCTGTTTTTAATTCATCGGGGCCATACAGACGGATCTGATGATAGCCCGAGTAGGCATCAAGGAATGACAAACGCTCGCAACCCGCAGTCGAATCGACAATTTGATCGATGCGGGGGAGCAGAAAATGGTCTTTCGGGCAGACCTTATTGAGATGCTTGAAGTCGATGCACATTTGGAGCGACTTGTCTTTCTTGGGCACCATGACAACATTGGCGATCCACTCGGAGTGGTGTACCTCGCGAATGAAGTTGGCTGCCAAAAGCTTAGCCACCTCTTCTCCGGTTGCCTTCCTCTTGTGCGCGGCGGACCGACGCAGGCGTTCTCGGACAGGCCGAGCAGCGGGATCCACATGCAGTCGGTGCTCAGCCAACTCCCTGGGTACACCTGGCATGTCAGTGGGCTTCCATGCGAAGATGTCCCAGTTCTCACGGAGGAATTGGATGAGCTCGGCTTCCTATTTAGGATCAAGGGTGGTGGAGATGTTCGTCGGGGCAGCGGTGTCGTCCGTCGGGTGGATGCTGACCTTCTTCGTCTCTCCCGCCGACTGGAATGCGGACTCTGAAGCTGGCTTCTTCGAACGCATCAAGTCGGCGGGGTCGACTGTTTTCTTGTACTCGTCAAGCTCGAGGACAGCCATCTGCTGATCGGCGATCCTCGATCCCTGCTGCAGACACTCCTCGGCCCGCTGCCGATTGCCGGTGATAGTGATCACACCTTTTGGGCCTGGCATCTTCAGTTTCAGGTACACGTAACATGGACGGGCCATGAAACACGCATACCCCGGGTGGCCCAGAATTGCATGGTACGCACTCTGGAAGTCCACCACCTCGAACGTCAGCTTTTCCTTGCGAAAGTTCTTGTCGGAGCCGAAAATGACATCCAACGCGATCTGGCCAAGTGACTTGGCCTTTCGTCCAGGGACGACTCCATGGAACTGCATGCTGCTCTCGCTAAGTTTGGACATCCGAATGCCCATCCCCTTGAGAGTTTCAGCGTACATGATGTTCAAGCCACTGCCGCCGTCCATGAGGACTTTGCGCAGTCGAACTCCTTCCACCACCGGGTCGACGACCAGAGCCTGCCTCCCTGGGGTGGGTACGTGTGCTGGATGATCCGACTGGTCAAAGGTGATCGCAGTCTGAGACCATTTGAGGAACGTGGGGTTGGTCGGCGTCGCCATGTTCACCTCCCTGTTCACCAACTTCAGTCGACTCTTGCTCTCAACGTCAGCAAAAATCATCAGTGTTGCATGGACTTGGGGGAACGGATCCTCCTTGTCCTCCTCATCATGTTCATTGTCCTTTTCACTCGGCCTCCCTTTGCCGAACCCCTGAATCAGGAGGCGACATTGCTGAGTGGTATGCTTCGGGAGTATGGCGTTGCCCTCTTCATCCATCTTCGTGTGGATTGGACATGGCTGGTCCAGGATGTGGTTTCCGAACTGCTCCTTCTTGGGGGTGAACTGAGCCTTCCCCTTGCCCTTGAACTTGGCATTGGTAACGGCTGCGGCCTCTGCCTAAGGAGTGGACGGAGCTTTTTTGCTTCTGCTTCCGAGTGCTGTTCCCATCTCCATCGGCGACTGCTTTGTGCTTGACGCTACGAATGCGGTCCTCTTCTTCGCCATTCGCATAGCGTGCTGCTATCTCCATCATCTTTCTCATGGAGATGTCACCTGTTCGACCGAACTTCAGGTACCGATCTTTGTACCGTACGCCTGCCTTGAAAGCGCAGACTGCTTGGTGCTCTGTGACATTCTCCACCGTGTGGTAGAGGGTCGTCCAACGCTGAATGAAATCGCGCAGGGGCTCATTCTGCTTCTGGACACAGTGCTGGAGCTCCACGAGACCAGGAGGGCGTTTGCACGTCCCTTCGAAGGTCCTGATGAAGACTCGGGCCAGATCTGCCCAGCTGTAGATGCTTGAGGGATCCAACTGGTTCAGCCACGCTCATGCCGAGCCGTCGAGCATCAGAGGGAGGTGCTTCATGGCGACGTGGTCGTCCCCTCCTCCGATTTGGACCGCCACTCGGTAGTCGTCCAGCCATGTTTTTGGCTTGGATTCTCCTGTAAACTTGCTGATCCCCGTCGCCAATCGGAAGTTGGGAGGGATGTCACCCGAACGGATGGCTCGAATGAAACACTCGGGACCAGAGATGATGGTCCTACTTCCACTCGGACGGTCCACATCGTGGCCATCGCGGTGGGCTCGGCCCCTGTCGACCCTCCTTTGGGCGATATATCCTCTTGCGTCAGGTCTTGGATCATAAGTGTCACCGACTGAACGCCGGTCATCATGATGTCGGGGCCCATAGGGCCAACCCCGCGGAGGGGTGTGTGAACGGCGATGATCTTTGGGATTCATGGAACGGCTGCCTCCCCTGTGTCGCTGATGAGAACCGGGGCTGTGAACTGACCGATGTGTGTTCGCGTGAACAGAACTATTGTGAATCCTGTTGTGCGACTGGGAGACCGCCGAATTTTGCTGCTGCACCGTGTGCAGCAGGGCACGGATTTGCTCGATCCCTCTGCCAGCCTCTCAATCAGTCGGCTGGAGGGAATCTGCTATCTTGGCGGCGGCAGCCAAGTTGAGGACGGGTGTGCGGAACACCTCCACGTTGCTCTGACGAGTGCGCCGACTGGCAGAACGGCGAGGCTGACGGCGAGCGCCGGAGGTTTCGCTGACCTCGTGCTCGTTCCGGCCGGTTTGGCGGGGACTTTCATGGGAGTTGGCCATGTGTACTTCAGCTGCAGGCCCGCGACCCAAGTACTCGGAAGGAAACTCAGTCGGAACCGAGTCCGAGCGCTGGGACGGCGGCGCAACCACAACCGACTCTAGGACCGCTACTTGTGAGGACGCGTTCTGGCGCGCCTGGGCGTGTTGCACCCAATGCTGGAGCCGCGGACGGCGGGACCGCTTGTTGCGGCATGCGACGGCGGCGTAGGTCGATACCGGAGCCAACTGCTGGAGAAGAAGGATACTGCGGGCGCCAGCACGGAAGTGCGTAGCCCCACGACTGGGGAACGCCTCGACGTCGAGAGGGGCATCCCGAAGCCATGCCGAATCATCGACGATGAAGGAGAGAGTGCCGAAGAGGATCTCGTGACCCATGCTCAAATCTCCACCGGATGACATGATGAAGAAGATGTAGTCGCAAACTCGCCGGAAGTCGCTTAGACGCTCGCCCCACGGTGGGCGCCAACTGTCGTGGGTATAAGTCTGACAGTAGATGTGTAGGGTACGAAAGGATGGGCAGAGCCTTAGCTACGACGAGGTTGTATGAGTTCAGGCCCCTCTATGGTGGAGGTAAAAGCCCTACGTCTCAGTGCTCTTGGGAGCTTTTTGTCGAGTGGAATATGGATTACAGTGAATTGCTAACCCTTGCACCAGTGGGGAAGGGCGGCTTATATAGAGTGCGCTACCCTTCATAACGGTTCGGTGCACAGGGGTGGAGTAGTGGCGAATAACTGCATACGTTACAGGTAACGTATGTCTTAAATGCTAATAAAGGTACATGGAAACGTATGACCGTTGCCCTCCAGGGGGGTTACGATGTACAGAGTGGAATCCAGTCGGTAAGTTTGATACGCTCCGAATGCTCATCTCCGACTGGATGATGTAGGAATCGTCACCGACTGGATGATGGGAAGTCCTCAATTCAATCGGAACTGACTAAGGACCTTATCCCTTATCAAGGGTAGTCCCTGGGTAGGACCCATTGGGCAGGCCTATGACCCTACCCTAGGACTATAACCCCATCATTAAGGTTCTCCTTTTAATAAAGAACCAGACCAATGCATTAACACGTGGTGAATACATGAACTCATCATACTATGGTCATCTCTAGGAGTGGTTCCGGCTATTGTCACTCCGGGGTTGCCGGGTCATAACACATAGTAGGTGACTACAACTTGCAAGATAGGATCTAAAACACACATATATTGGCGACAACATAATAGGTTCAGATCTGAAATCATGGCACTCGGGCCCTAATGACAAGCATTAAGCATAGCCAAGTAGTAGCAACATCAATCTAGAACATAGTGGATACTAGGGATCAATCCCCGTCAAAAACTAACTCGATTACATGATAGATCTCATCCAACTCATCACCGTCCAGCAAGCCAATGATGAGATTACCCACGAACGATGAAGAGCATCATGGAATTGTCGATGGAGGAAGGTTGATGATGACGATGGCGACGATTTCCCCTCTCCGGAGCCCGAAACGGACTCCAGATCTGCTCTCGAGATGAAGAACAGGAGGTGGCGGCGCCTCCGTATCGTAAAACGTGATGAAACCTTCTCTCTGATTTTTTTCCCGGGCGAGACGGAAGATATAGAGCTGAGTTTGGAGGCGGTGGTGCCACGTGGGCCCCACAAGCCCTCACGGCGCGGCCAGGGGGTGGCCGCGGCCTGTGGGCTTGTGGCCCACTGGCACGCCTCCTCCCGTGGATCTTTGTGCAGGTATTTTTCTTTTATTCCAGAAAAAATCTCCGTAAATTTTCAGGGCATTCCGAGAACTTTTATTTCTGCACAAAAACAACACCATGGCAATTCTGCTGAAAACAACGTTAGTCCGGGTTAGTTCCATTCAAATCATGCAAATTAGAGTCCAAAACAAGGGCAAAATAGTTCGGAGAAGTAGATACGACGGAGACATATCAACTCCCCCAAGCTTAAAGCCTTGCTTGTCCTCAAGCAATACAGTTGACAAACTGAAAGAGACAAAAGAAAAACTTTGACGAACTCTGTTTTATCTTGTTGTTGTAACTATGTCTAACTCATATATCCAGAGTTTCAGCAAGATCACAAGCAAACCACATAAGCAAATGACATCTAGGTCTCACGGTAAACTCATATCAATGGCATAATCAACTAGCGAGCAAATAATAATAAGCCTCAAATGTCAACACTTCAATCAAAACAACATGAAGCCGTACGAACAGATGGTATCTCGCTAGCTCTTTCTGAGACCGCAAAACATAAATGCAGAGCACCTTCAAAGACCAAGGGCTGACTAAACATTGTAATTCATGGCAATGAAGATCCAGTCACAGTCATACTCAACACAGTTAAAAGCAAAGCATAAAAATGACAGAGGTGCTCTCTAATTGGTGCTTTTGTAAGAGGAGGATGACTCAACAGGAACATAAATAGACACGCCCTTCGCAGAGGGAAGCATTGATTTGCAGAGGTGCGAGAGCTCAAGCTTTGAAAAGAGAGATAATAATTTTGGGTGGCATGCTTTCATTGTCAACGCAATGACTAAGAGTTCTCAACATCTTCCACGCTACACATGCTATAGGCGGTTCCCAAACAGAAAAGTAAAGTTTTGACTCCTCCACCAAGAATAAATCACACTCCACGGCTAGCCAAATCCTGGGGTACCGTCCATACCAACATCAATCCTGTGGGAGTTTTGTTTGCAATTATCTTTTCGATTTGAGCATGGAACTGGGAATTCCAATTACCGGCCCCTTTCTCGTGAATGATAGTGAATAAACACATATCGAGGATAACACGCCTAGCATTGAAGATACCAATAGCCCCCTGTCACTACATGAGCGATTCTTGCATGCAAAACAGATTATTTCTTGAAGGTTTAGAGAATGGCACATGCAAATTTACTTGGAACGGCAGGTAGATACAACACATAGGTAGGTATGGTGGACTCATATGGAACAACTTTGGGTTTATGGAGGTGGATGCACAACAGTATTCCCGCTTAGTACAAGTGAAGGCTAGCAACAGACTGGGAAGCGACCAACTAGAGAGCGACAACAGTCATCAAAATGCATTGAGATTAACTAACATTGATTGCAAGCATGAGTAGGACATAAATCACCATGAACATGAACATCATAGAGGCTATGTTGATTTTGTTTCAACTACATGCGTGAACATGTGCCAAGTCAAGCCACTTGAAACATTCAAAGGAGGATACCATCCTATCATACTACATCATAGTCATCTCAACATTCATGTGGGCATCCAAGAGAAACCATTATAAGCTCCTAGCTAAGTAAGCATGGCATAAGCAACTATGATCTCTAAGTTGTCATTGCAAACATGTTTCTCTTACAACAAAGCTGAACTAGGAATAGTGAGCTAGTCATATTTACAAAAACAAAATAGATCGAGTTCATACCAGCTTTTCCAGGCCCAGTCACTTCATCATATATCGTCATTATTGCCTTTCACTTGCACGACCGAATGATGTGAACAATAATAAGAGTGCTCGTGCATTGGACTAAAGCTGGAATCTGCAGGCAAACACAAAGGAGAAGACAAAGTAATATGGCTCTTTGAAAGCTAAACAGGTATGCATGCAAGAGCCACTAAACATTGTAACCAATATCTTCTACCTTGACCCAAAGAAAAAGAAAACTATTTACACGGGAAAGCTCCCAACAAGCAAAATAAGAATAATATTTTTTTTGTTTTTCTCAAACTAGACAGACACACGAAAAGAAAACGAGAAAAAAAAATAAACTAGCATGGATGATACAGTGGCAAAGTGTGAACACTGGCTAACAAAGTAAAAACATAAGCAAGAATGTAAAGTCGGTGAAAACACGTACTCCCCCAAGATTAGGCTTTTGGCCTAAGTTGGTCTACTCCCAAGGATGGTCATGACGAAACCCAAAATCATAATGGGGGTTATACGAGAGCGCTGCAGCCACTGCCTGAATAGCTGCCTCACGGAGACGAGCAGCCTTTGCCTCCCTCTCATACTCCACTGCCTCTCCTCTGGTTATGTAATATCTCCGTTTTACCTGAAAGTCAAAGAAGGCAGGAGAAGGAAGGGTAATATGGAAAACACGCTGTCGGTTAAATATCAAATGGTATAGGAGGGATTCATCATCCCTATCAAGGAACTGGTAGCGTGTCAAAGCGACACGGTCAAGGAAGACTGTATGGAGCGGGGGATCTTCTTCGCGGATGGGTACTCTAAGAAAATTTGTTATGCGAGTGGCATAGATCCCACCAAAGAAATCCCCTTCATTAGCATTCTTATTCAGCCTCCTTGCTATTATAGCTCCCATGTTGAAGTTTTTGTCACCCGTCACTGTGCTCTTAAGGATACTAAGGTCGGGTGCGCACAGGTGACAATGCCCCATCTTGCCATTAATGCATCTGCCTATGAAGAGGGCAAAATATTGCAAGGCAGGAAAATGAATACTCCCCATGGTAGCTTGCGTAATGTCTCTAGTTTCTCCAACTGTAATACCAGAGCAAAAATCTCTAACCGAAGATTTAGGAGGATCATTGAGGCTACCCCAAATAGGTATTTTGCAAATTCTATTAAAATTCTCTAAATCCATGGTATACGATTTATCATAGACATCAAACAGTACCGATGTATCACGACCAGCTGAAAATTTGAATCTACGAACAAAATAGGCAGTGAGAGCAACATACTGTTCACATTTATCGGAGATGAATTCTTCGAGTCCGACGTTGTGAACAAGTGCATCAAACTCATCTTTGAAACCTGCCTCAATCATAAATTCATCAGAAGGCCATTCACATGGTTGTACCTGCGCGTCCCTTGGTTGGTAAGGATCAGGCTCCCGAATCGCAAGACGGGGACCTCTCTTGCTTGAGGAACCACCATGAAAGTTTCTCCTGGACATCTTCCTTTTCTGAAATTTTTAGTGACCAGAAGGAAAGGTGAACAGGGCTCAACTAAACTAGTAGCAACTACTCCAACAAATGCCTAGAGGCCATATTACGCATCAAAACTACTTGGGACCAGCTAGAATTAGCATGCAAAGCTCAAGAACATGGTCACCAAGGCAGCAAAAATACGCGGAGTATAAGGCACTAGAGCAAAAACTAATTGGACCAATGGAGGAGTCACTTACCAAGGAGTAATTTCCCAAAATAGTTCGGAGAATGGTGCTTTGAGCAAAGAGATCGAAAATCCCAACAAGAGGAGCAAGAACACGGGTTTGAGCTGCGAAACAATTTTTTCTGGAGGTAGGAGAACCAGATGAGTGGAGGTGGTGCTTGTGGGCCCCACAAGCCTGGGTGGCGCGACCAGGGGGGTGCCCGCATCCTCACGGCTTGTGGCCCACTAGTGCAGCCCCCAAACAAGCTCTTTGTCTCAGAATTTTTCAAAAAAATTCCAGAAAAAATCATACTTGATTTTCAGGACGTTCGGAGAACTTTTATTTTTGGGGTACTTTTCTACCGGACACTAAAACAGAAAATAGGTAAAACTAAACTAAATCTATCATTTTTCTTCTAAGCAACCGAAGGTGAAAGCTTAAAACAGAGGTTCGTGACTCACCGATTCATCCATCTCATGGTCATCGAAAGAAATCCGTCAATGGGGTTGATCAAATGCCCTCGACAAAACTTCTCGAATCGCAAAAGAGAACGGAGAATTTTCGAATAGTCACTAGGTCACCTCAATGGGGATGTGTATTTCCCCAACAAGCAAATCATACTTCATCTTGACACGGGGAATAGGGCATTCAAAGCTCCCAATAAGAATCGATGAAGTCTTTTCGATAGCATTGATGCAATGTACTCGACATTGTTTCTTGGGGAAGTGCACCATATGCTCATTATCGTTGACATGGATAGTGACATTGCCTTTGTTGCAATCTATAACAGCCCCTGCAATGTTTAAAAAGGGTCTTCCGAGGATGACAACCATGGCATCGTCCTCGGGAATATCCAAGATAACAAAGTCTGTTAAGATAGTGGTGTTAGCAACCACAACAGGCACATCCTCGCAAATGCCGATAGGGAAAGCAGTTGATTTGTCAGCCATTTGCAGAGAGATTTCAGTGGGGGTCAACTTATCCAGTTCAAGTCTACGATAAAGAGAGAGAGGCATAACACTAACACCGGCTCCAAGGTCGCATAACACAGTTCTAACGTAGTTGCCTTTAATGGAGCAAGGTATAGTGGGCACACCGGGATCACCTAGTTTCTTAGGAGTTCCACCCTTGAAGGTATAATTAGCAAGCATGGTGGAAATCTCAACCTCAGGTATCCTCCTCTTATTAGTCACAATATCTTTCATGTACTTAGCATACAGAGACATCTTGAGCATATCCGTCAAACTCATCTGCAGAAAGACAGGTCTGATCATTTCAACGAAGCGCTCAAAATCATCATCATCATCATCATTTTTCTTGGATGGTTTGGGAGGAAAGGGCATAGATTTCTGAACCTATGGTTCCCTTTCTTTACCATGCTTCCTAGCAGCGAAGTCATTCCTATCGTATCTCTTAGTCTTAGGCTGTGGGTTATCAAGATGAGGTTCAATCTCCACATCCTTTTCATTGCTAGGTTGAGCATCAACATGAACATCACTATTGATATTATCATTAGGCTCATGTTCATCACCAGATTGTGTTTCAGCATCAGAGATAGAGGCATCGTTTGGACTCTCAGGTGTAGCAGCAACAGGGTTGCTAGCGTGCAGGTTCCTATCATCTTTCTTCTTCTTTCTAGGATAACTAGGTGCATCAGTGCTAACTCCTTCAGGATCTTGTTCAATTCTCTTCGGATAACCCTCGGGATACAAAGGTTCCTGGGTCATTCTACCGCCTCTAGTGACGACTCTGACGTAATTGTCATTCAACTCATTGAGAAAGTCATTCTGAGCTTTAAGTACTTGTTCTACCTGAGTAGTAACCATAGAGTCATGTTTACTCAGAAGTTTAAGATCATTGACGTTTTTGTCTACACAAGTACTTAAATGACTAAGCATACGAGCATTCTGTTCCAATTGTCTGCTAACATAATCATTGAAACTCTATTGTTTGGCAACGAAGTTATCAAATTCATCCAGGCATAAGCTAGCAGGTTTATCAAAAGGAATATCACTCTCATCAAACCTACGCAGAGAATTTACTTCTAATACCTGTATCGGGTTATCGAGACCATGGATCTCTTCGATAGATGGTAGATTTTTGACATCTTCAGATTTAATGCCTTTCTCTCGCATAGATTTCAGGATTGAGGAATAGAATACCTCTTTTCTTCGGAGTTGGCTTAGGAGGTGTTTGGGGAATGGTCCAAGCATTCTCATTGCACAAGATGTTATTCAGTAGAATCTCAGCTTGTTCTACAGTTCGTTCCCTAAAAACACAACCGGCACAACTATTAGGTGGTCTTTGGAAACATCAGTAAGTCCATTATAGAAGATATCAAGTATTTCATTCTTCTCAAGAGGGTGATCAGGCAAAGCATTCAGTAGCAGGATGAGCCCGCCCCAAGCTTGTGGGAGACTCTCTTCTTCAGCTTGAGCAAAGTTGTATATTTCCTGCAAGGCAGCTTGCTTCTTATGGGCAGGGAAATATTTTTTAGAGAAGTAGTATACCATATCATGGGGGCTACGCACACAACCAGGAGCGAGAGAAGTGAACCAGGTTTTAGCATCATCCTTTAGCGAGAAAGGAAACAACTTGAGCATGTAGTAGTGACGGATCTTTTCCTCACTAGTGAATAGGGTGGCTATAACGTGCAGTTTGGTAAGATGGGCTACAACCGTTTCACACTCATAACCGTGAAAAGGATCAGATTCGACCAGAGTGATTAACTCAGGGTCGACAGAGAATTCATAATCCTTATTGGTCACAAAGATAGGCAAAGTAGCAAACTTCGGGTCGTATTTCATCCTAGCGTTCAGAGATTTTTCTTTTGAGTTGCGCAGTAATTTCTCAACATCATAGCTATACTTACACGCAAGAAAGTCCTCAGCTATCTCTCCCTTCATAACATAGCGCGTATCAAGCATAACAGGCAATTCAGGCATAGTAGCAGGTTCTACTTCAATAGTATCAGCAGTTTCAGAAGTATCATCACATCCAGCAGCAACTCTAGCAATATGTGCATCAAGGGCACCAAGTGGCAAAGCAGTATCAGGCATAGCATCATCAGGAATAGTATCAAGCATAGCATCATCAGGCATAGTATCAAGCATAGCATCATCATAAGCATCGTGGGCAGCTGAAGTAGCATCATCAAGCATATGCGACATATCAAGATTTCTAGCAGGAGGTCGTGTCGCAAACTTACTTAAAACTGAAGGTGAATCAAGTGCAGATCTAGATGGCAGTTCCTTACCTCTCCTCGTAGTGGAAGGCAAGATTTTAGTTCTTGGATCTTTCGGATTCCTCATAGTGACCAGCAAACATCAATCCCAAGTGACTCAGAGAATATAGTTGTGCTTCCCCGACAACGGCGCCAGAAAAAGGTCTTGATAACCCACAAGTATAGGGGATCGCAACAGTTTTCGAGGGTAGAGTATTCAACCCAAATTTGTTGGTTCACCAAAAGGGAAGCGAAATAATATTCTCAAGTATTAGAAGCTGAGTTTGTTAGATTCAACCACACCTGAAAGATTAGTGTCTGCAAGCAAAGTATCAGTAGCAAAGTAGTATGATAGCAACGGTGCCAGAAACAATCTGTTGACGGTAGACTATTCCTAACTGTTGTATCAATGGCGCTAGTAAGTTGCACGTGGGCGAGTAACTATTCTTCCCCGACAACACTGTCGGAAAAGGATCTTGCAACAAGTAACAGTGAAGTAGTAAGGAACAACAGTAGTAGCAGCAGCAGAATAACAGCAGTAGCAACAGTAGCAGCAAAGTGGCCCAATCCCTTTTGTAGCAAGGGGCGAGCCTAGACAAAGTAATGTAGAGTGGACTGATACGTCTCCATCGTATCTACTTTTCCAAACTCTTTTGCCCTTGTTTTGGACTCTAATTTGCATGATTTGAATGGAACTAACCCGGACTGACGCTGTTTTCAGCAGAATTGCCATGGTGTTGTTTTTGTGCAGAAATGAAAGTTCTCGGAACGTCTGAAAATTTACGGAGAATATTTCTGGAAAATATGAAAAATACCCGCGCATAGATCCACCGGAGGGGACGGGCCAGTGGGCCACAAGCCCTGTGGCCGCGCCCCCCTAGCCACGGCCACTAGGCTTGTGGGGCCCACGTGGCTCTGCCGCCCCCAATTCTAGCGCTATTTATTCCCTTTCATCCCGAAAAAAATCAAGAGAGAAGATTTCATCGCGTTTCACGATCCAGAGGCGCCGCCGCATCCCGTTCTTGCCCTGGAGGGCAGATCTGGAGTCCGTTTTGGGCTCCGGATCAAGGAGATCGTCGCCATCGTCATCATCAACCTTCTTCCCTCTCCAATTCCATGAAGCTCTTCATCATTCGTGAGTAATCTATTCGTAGGCTCGCTGGGCGGTGATGAGTAAGATGAGATCTATCATGTAATCGAGTTAGTTTTGACGGGGATTGATCCCTAGTATCCACTATATTCTGAGATTGATGTTGCTACTACTTTGCCATGCTTAATGCTTGTCACTAGGGCCCGAGTGCCATGATTTCAGATCTAAAATTAGTATGTTGTCACCAATATATGTGTGTTTTAGATCCGATCTTGCAAGTTGTACTTACCTACTATGTGTTATGATCCGGCAACCTGGGAGTGACAATAACCGGAACCACTCCCGGTGATGACCATAGTTTGAGGAGTTCATGTGTTCACCAAGTGCTAATGCGTTGGTCCAATTCTTTATTAAAAGGAGAACCTTAATATCCCGTAGTATCCATTTGGACCCCGCTACCACGGGAGGGATGGACAATAGATATCATGCAAGTTCTTTCCCCTAAGCACGGATGACTACACACGGAATGCATGCCTACATCACATTGACGAACGGGAGCTAGCCACATATTTCTCTGTGTTATAACTGTTGCATGATGAAGGTCATCCAACAAATCACCGATCCATTGCCTACGAGTTTGTCCCACTGCTACTGTTACTTGCTTGGTCCTGTTGCTGCTACCGTTACTTGCTGTTGCTTTTACTTGCTACTGTTGCTACTTGCTACTACTGTCAGTACTGTTGTTCCTTGCCACTACTGTTACTCGTTACACTGCTGCTACGTGCTACAATACTTTTCTGGCGCCATTGATACTTCAGTTGGGAATAATCTACCTTGTCAACAGATCGTTTCTGGCACCGTTGCTATCATACTACTTTTGCTGCTTATATCCTGCTTGCAGATACTAATCTTTCAGGTGTGGTTAAACCGACAACTCAACTGCTAATACTAGAGAATATCCTTTCACTCCCATCGTGTCGAACCAACAAATTTGGGTTGAATACTCTACCCTCGAAAACAGCCGCGATCCCACACGCTGGTTGGCCATTGCAAGACAATTGCTAATTGCTGAGCAACTGGAAGCAGTTCTTTTCTGGTGTCATTGCCGGGGACTGCTAGCAGCTCTTTTCTGGTGCCGTTGCCGGGGAGGGATAGCTATATTCTCTGAGTCACTTGGGATTTATATCTGCTGATCACTATGAAGAATCTGAAAGATCCAAGAACCAAAGTCTTGCCCTCAACTACGAGGGGAGGTAAGGAATTGCCATCTAGCTCTGCACTTGATTCACCTTCAGTTATGAGTAAGTTTGTGACACCACCTCCTGCTAGAAATCTTGATATGTCGCCCGTGCTTGACGATACTATGCCTGATACTACTAGAGATACTATGCCTGATACGCTTGAGATACTATGCGTGATACTGCTAGAGATGCTATGCCTGATACTGCTTTGCTTGATGATGCTAGAGATGCTATTTTGCCTGATGATGCTATGCTTGATACTGCTAGAGATGCTACTTTGCCTGATATACCACTAGGGGTATTCCTTGATGCTCATATTGCTAGAGTTATTGCCAATGCTCATGATGCTTCTGAAACTGCCGATACTATTGAGATAGAACCTGCTTTTGCTCCTGCTAGATCTAGATCTCCTAGATATGAATTGCCTGAAATACCTGAGGGTTATGTTATGGAGAGATAGCTGAGGATTTTCTTGCGTGTAAAGATGCCTATGACGCTGAGAAATTACTTCTCAAGTGGAAGGAAAAATCTCTGAAAGCTAGGATGAAATACGACCCGAAGTTTGCCACTTCACTTATCTTTATCACCGATGAGGATTATGAATTCTCTGTCGACCCTGAGATAATCTCTCTAGTCGAATCTGATCGTTTCCATGGTTATGAGTCTGAGACGGTCGTAGCCCATCTTACCAAACTACACGATATAGCCACCCTTTTCACTAGTGAGGAGAAGATCCGCTACTACTATATCCTTAAGCTGTTTCCTTTCTCTCTAAAGGATGACGCTAAAGCCTGGTTCACTTCTCTTGCTCCTGGATGTGTGAGTAGTTCCCAGGATATGGTCTATTACTTCTGTGAGAAATATTTCCCTGCCCATAAGAAGCAAGTTGCCTTGCAGGAAATATACAACTTTGCTCAACTCAAAGAAGAGATTCTCCCACAAGCTTGGGGGAGGCTCATCCAGCTACAGACTGCTTTGCCTGATCACCCATTTAAGAAGAACGAGATACTTGATATCTTTTATAACAGACTTATCGATGCCTCTAGAGACCACCTAGATAGTTGTGCCGGTTGTGTTTTTAGGGAACGAATTGTAGAACAAGCTGAGATCCTACTGAATAACATCTTGATCAACGATAATGCTTGGACTATTCCCAAACCACCTCCTAAGGCAACTCCTAAAAAAGAGGTATTCTATTTCCCAGTCCCGAAGATATGCAGGAAGCCAAGAAATCTATGCAAGAGAAAGGCATTAAATCTGAAAAAGTCAAAAATCTACTGCCTATCGAAGAGATCCATGGTCTCGATAACCCGATACAAGTAGTAGAGGTGAATTCTCTGCGTAGATTCAATGAGAGTGATATTCCTTTTGACAAACCTGCTAGCCTATGCCTTAATGAATTTGACAACTTTGTTGCCAAACAACAAAGTTTCAATGATTATGTTAGCAGACAATTGGAACAAAGTACTCGTATGCTTAGTCATTTAAGTGCTTGTGTAGACAAAAATGTCAATGATCTGAAGCTTCCGAGTAAACATGCCTCTATGATTACTACTCAGGTAGAACAAGTACTTAAAGCTCAGAATGACTTGCTCAATGAATTAAATGACAACTCTGTCAAAGTCATTACTAGAGGAGGCAAAATGACTCAGGAACCTTTGTATCCTGAAGGCCATCCTAAGAGAATTGATCAAGATTCTCAAGGAATTAATGCTGATACACCCAGTCATCCTAAGAATAAGAAGAAGGATGATAGAAACCTACATGTCAGTTCACCAAATACTATCACACCCGAAGAACCAAATGATATTTCTGCGTCTGATGCACAAACACAATCTGGTGCTGAACGTGAACCGGGTGACAATATGGGCAGCGATGTTCATAATAATGCTCAACCTAGCAATGATAAGGATGTGGAGAATGAACCTACGGTTAATCCTGATAACCCACAACCTAAGAGATACGATAAGAATGACTTCACTGCTAGGAAGCATGGTAAAGAAAGGGAGCCATGGGTTCAGAGACCCATGCCCTTTCCTCCTGAGCCATCCAAGAAAAAGGATGATGATGATTTTGAGCGCTTTATTGAAATGTTCAGACCCGTCTTTCTGCAGATGCGGTTAATTGATATGCTCAAAATGTCTCCATATGCCAAGTACATGAAAGATATCGTGACTAATAAACGGAAGATACCAGATCTTGAGATCTCCACCATGCTCGCCAATTACACTTTCAAAGGTGGAACTCCTAAGAAACTTGGTGATCCCGGAGTGCACACTATACCTTGCTCCATTAAAGGAAACTACGTAAGAACTGCCTTATGTGACCTTGGAGCCGGTGTTAGTGTTATGCCTCTCTCTCTTTATCGTAGACTTGAACTGGATAAGTTGACACCCACTGAAATTTCTTTGCAAATGGCCGACAAATCAACTGCTTTCCCTGTCGGCATTTGCGAGGATGTGCCTGTTGTGGTTGCTAACGTTACTATCTTGATGGACTTTTATATCCTGGATATTCCTCAGGATGATGCCATGGCGATCATTCTTGGAAGACCATTCTTAAACACCGCAAGGGCTTTTATAGATTGCAGCAAAGGCAATGTCACCTTCCATGTCAACGGTAATGAGCATACAGTGCACTTTCTGAAGAAACGATATCAAGTACATTGCATCAATACTATCGAAAAAACTTCATTGATTCTTATTGGGAGCTTTGAATGCCCTATTCCTCGTGTTAAGATGAAGTATGATTTGCTTGTTGGGGAGATTCATATCCCCATTGAGGTGACTTAGTGGCTATTCGACAATTCTTCGTTTCCTTTTGCGATTTGAAAAAGTTTTTGTCTTGAGGATTTGATCAACCCCATTGACGGATTTCTTTCGATGACCATGAAATGGATGAATCAAGGAGTCACATACCTCCGTTTTAAGCTTTCACTTTCTGTTGCTTAGAAGAAAAATGATAGGTGTAGTTTAGTTTTTCCTGTTTTCTGTTTTAGTGACCCAGAGAAAAGTACCCCAGAAATAAAAGTGCTCCGATGGTCCTAACAATCAAATATTATTGTTTCTGTATTTGTTGAAAAATACTGGGACTGAGAGCTGGCCTGGGGGCCACACCAGTGGGCCACAAAAGCCCTGTGGCTGCGGCCTTCCCCCTGGCCGCGGCTACCAAGTTTGTGGGGCCCACAGGGACCCCCTCCACTCATTCCAGCTCCCATCCTCTTCTTCTACATCCAGAAAAAATCGTTTCGCAGCTCAAACCCGTGTTCTTGCTCATTTGGCTGTGATTTTCGATCTCCTTGCTCAAAGCACCATTCTCCAAATCGTTTTGGGGAAATTACTCCTTGGTAAGTGACTCCTCCATTGGTCCAATTAGTTTCTACTCTAGTGCTTTATCCTTCGCGTATTCTTGCTACCTTGGTGACCTTGTTCTTGAGCTTGAGATGTTGATTTTAGTTTGTCCCAAGTAGTTTTAGCACGTGATACGGTCTCTAGGAACTTGTAGGAGTAGTTGCTACGAGTTGGGTTAATCCTTACTCACTTTTCTTTCGAAGTCTCTAAAAATTTCAGAATTTTTCAGAGTTAGAAAAGGGGAAAGATGAGGAGGTTCTTGAGAGGCTCTTCAAGCCGTAACCCCAAGGAGGATGAGGAGAACCACCCCAAGTATGTGGTTCCTCGAGTCACAGAAGTTCGAGCGTGCGAGTGGCCAAGTGATGAATTTTTGCGCGCCGCTGGGCTTTATGAAGACTTTTATTACTTGGTGGAGAACGCAGGTCTTACCGCGTTCATTGAATATAAGTGCCCACAATACCTCCTTCTCACCATTATTTTTGTTCAAAGCTTCAACTTTTATCCGAGGAAGAATCCTCCTATGGCTGAGTTCATGTTATATGATATCCCCTAGCGCAAGACACTACAAGATTTTTGCAATGTGTGCAAATTACCTTATGTTGGGGATATTCATGATCCTCGTCCACGGGACTTGGAGGCTTTCATAGATACTATTGCTGTTGGAGAGGAGAGAGGAGTGTCTCGCGCTAGAATTGCTAGCATACATTTTCCTGTGCTTCGGTACTTCTCATTATTTGTGGGAAAATGTTTGATTGTCCGTGGGGTGGCTGGATCACTTAGCTCTCCAGACCTTGCGGTTTTGCGTGAAGGCCTTTATAACAATAAGACTTATAGCCTAGGTGCTATAGTAGCTCAGCGGTTGAACACAAGCCATTCCAAAGGTGTCGTCTATGGAGGTATCTATGCTACCCGTCTTGCGAGACACTTTGAGATACCCGTTAGACTGGGGGAGGAAGAAGAGATGCTTCTTCCTGAGAAATATCTGGATTATGACAGCATGGTTCGCCATGGTTTTCTGGATAGAGATGCTAGTAGACGGATGATTTATAACCTGGTATTTAGTCAGGGTACTCGAGAGACTATTACTTTGCCTGCTCCTTCTTTGTTCGATCTTTATGCAGGCAGGTACACTATTATGCCCTCGGACATCTACGCATATTGGGGCTTGGCCCAACCACACGTGCCCGTGCCCGAGCCGCCAGTCGAGTACCAGACGCGAGTTTATCAGTGGGAGCCAGAGGAGCTCACACAGTAGTGGCATCCATAGTCCGCTCCGGAGTATCCCGGAGCTGGTTATTTCCCTCCTTGGGAGTAGACCAAGCTAGGCCAAAAGCCTAAGATTGGGGGAGTACGTGTTTGCACCATCTTTACATTCATGCTTATGGTTTCACTTTGTTAGTCGGTGTTTACACTTAGCAACTGTATTATCCATGCTAGTTTATTTTGTGTCCTTTTGAGAAAACCCAAAAATATTTTCCTTTCTTCTTTTGCTTGTTGGCAGCTTTCCCGTGTAAATAGTTTTCTTTTTCTTTGAGTCAAGGTAGAAGACCATGGTTACAATGTTTAGTGGCTCTCGCATGCATACCTATTCATTTGTTAAAGAGCCATATTGCTTTGTCTTCTCCTTTGTGTTTGCCTGCAGATTCATCTTAGTCCAATGCTAGAGCACTCTTATTATTGTTCACATCGTTCGATCGTGCAAGTGAAAGGCAATAATGACGATATATGATGAAGCGACTGAGACTAGAAAAGCTGGTATGAACTCTATCTATTTTGTTTTGTAAATATGACTAGCTTGTCGTCCCAGATTCAGCTTTGTTGAGAGAGAACCATGTTTGCAATGACAACTTAGAGATCGTAGCTTCTGATGCCATGCTTAATTAGCTAGGAGCTTACAATGGTTTGTCTTGAATGCCAACATATATTTTGAGATGACTATGATGTAGTATGATAGGATGGTATTATCCTTTGAATGATTCAAGTGGCTTGACTTGGCGCATGTTCATGCATGTAGTTGAAACAAAATCAACATAGCCTCTATGATGTTCGTGTTCATGGTGATTCATATCCTCCTCATGCTTGCACTCAATGTTTGTGAAACTCGTTGCATCTTGATGACTGTTGTCGCTCTCTAGTTGGTCGCTTCCCAGTCTTTTGCTAGCCTTCACTTGTACTAAGCGGAATACTGCTTGTGCATCCACTTCCATAAACCCAAAAGTTTTTCCATGAGAGTCCACCATACCTACCTATGTGCGGTATCTACCTGCCGTTCCAAGTAAATTTGCATGTGCCACTCTCTAAACCTTCAAGAAATAATCTGGTTTGCATGCCCGAACCGCTCATGTGGTGACAGAGGGCTATTGGTATCTTCCATGTTAGGCGTGTTATCCTCGACATGTGTTTATTCACTGTCATTCACGAGAAAGGGGCCGGTAATTGGAATGCCCAGTTCCACGCTTAAATAGAAAACATAATTGTAAAACAAGACTCCCCCCGGATTGATGTTAGTATGGACGGTACCCGAGGATTCGGCTAGCCGTGGAGTGTGATTGATTGGTGGTCGGGGAGTTAAAACTTTACTTTTCTGTTTGGGAACCACCTATAGCATGTGTAGCGTGGAAGATATTGAGAACTCTTGGTCATTGCGTTGACAATGAAAGCATGCCACCGAAAATTATTATCTCTGTTTTTCAAAGCTTGAGCTCTGGCACATCTACAAATCAATGCTTCCCACTGCGAAGGGTCTCTCTATTTATTTTCCTGTTGAGTCATCCTCTTCTTATATAAGCACCAATTAGAGAGCACCTCTGTCATTTTTATGCTTTGCTTTTGATTGATATTGAGTATGACTATGACTGGATCTTCGTTGCTATGAATTACAATGTTTAGTCAGCCTTGATCTTTGAAAGTTCTCTGCATTTATGTTTTGCGATCTCAGAAAGAGCTAGCAAGATACCACCTATTCATACTGCTTCATGCTTGTTTTGATTGAATTGTTGGTATCTGAAACTCATTATTATTTGCTCGCTAGCTGATTATGCCATTGATAATAGTTTACCGTGAGACCTATGTGTCACTTGCTTATGTGGTTAACTTGTGATCTTGCTGAAATTCTGGTTATGAGTTAGACATAGTTGCAACAACAAGATCAAACAGAGTTTGTCAAAGTTTTTCTTTCTCTTTCAGTTTGTCAACTGAGTTGCTTGAGGACAAGCAAGGTTTTAAGCTTGGGGGAGTTGATACGTCTCCATCATATCTACTTTTCCAAACTCTTTTGCCCTTGTTTTGGACTCTAATTTGCATGATTTGAATGGAACTAACCCGGACAGACGCTGTTTTCAGCAGAATTGCCATGGTGTTGTTTTTGTGCAGAAATGAAAGTTCTCGGAATGTCCTGAAAATTTACGGAGAATATTTCTAGAAAATATGAAAAATACCTGCGCAAAGATCCACCGGAGGGGACGGGCCAGTGGGCCACAAGTCGTATGGCCGCAGCCCCCTGGCCATAGCCACCAGGCTTGTGGGGCCATCGTGGCTCTGCCGCCCCCAATTCCAGCTCTATTTATTCCCTTTCGTCCCGAAAAAAATCAAGAGAGAATATTTCATCGCGTTTCACGATCCAAAGGCGCCGCCACATCCCGTTCTTGCCCTAGAGGGCAGATCTGGAGTCCGTTTTGGGCTCCGGATGAAGGAGATCGTCACCATCGTCATCATCAGCCTTCTTCCCTCTCCAATTCCATGAAGCTCTTCATCGTTCGTGAGTAATCTATTCATAGGCTCGCTGGGCGGTGATGAGTAGGATGAGATCTATCATGTAATCGAGTTAGTTTTGACGGGGGTTGATCCCTAGTATCCACTATGTTCTGAGATTGATGTTGCTACTACTTTGCCATGCTTAATGCTTGTCACTAGGGCCCGAGTGCCATGATTTCAGATCTAAAATTATTATGTTGTCACCAATATATGTGTGTTTTAGATCCGATCTTGCAAGTTGTAGTTACCTACTATGTGTTATGATCCGGCAACCCCGGAGTGACAATAATCGGAACCACTCCCAGTGATGACCATAGTTTGAGGAGTTCATGCGTTCACCAACTGCTAATGCGTTGGTCCGGTTCTTTATTAAAAGGAGAACCTTAATATCCCGTAGTATCCATTTGGACCCCGCTGCCATGGGAGGGATGGAGGACAATAGATGTCATGCAAGTTCTTTTCCCTAAGCACGTATGACTACACACGAAATGCATGCTTACATCACATTGACGAACGGGAGCTAGCCACATATCTCTCCGTGTTATAACTGTTGCATGATGAAGGTCATCCAACAAATCACCAATCTATTGCCTACGAGTTTGTCCCACTGCTACTGTTACTTGCTTTGTCCTGCTGCTGCTGCCACTACTGTTGCTGCTACCGTTACTTGATGTTGCTGTTACTTGCTACTGTTGCTACTTGCTACTGTTGTCACTACTGTTGTTCCTTGCCATTGTTGTTACTCGTTACACTGCTGCTACCTCCTACAATACTTTTCTAGCGCCATTGATACTTCAGTTGGGAATAATCTGCCTTGTCAACAGATCGTTTCTCGCACCGTTGCTATCATACTACTTTTGTTGCTTATATCCTTCTTGCAGATACTAATCTTTCAGGTGTGGTTGAACCGACAACTGAACTGCTAATACTGGAGAATATCCTTTCACTCCCATCGTGTCGAACCAACAAATTTGGGTTGAATACTCTACCCTCTAAAACTTCCACGATCCCACACGCTGGTGGGCCATTGCAAGACAATTGCTAATTGTTGAGCAACTGGAAGCAGTTCTTTTCTGGTGCCATTGTCGGGGACTGCTAGCAAGGACCAGTAGTAAAAGAGTCGTAGGCAGTGGATCGGTGATGGATGAGTATGACAGATGTGATTCATCATGTAACAACTATAACACGGAGAGATAAGTAACTAGCTCCCGTTCGTCAATCTAATGTAGGCATGTATTCCGTATGTAGTCATACGTGCTTAGGGAAAAGAACTTGCATGACATCTATTGTCCATCCCTCCCGTGGCAGCGGGGCCCTAATGGAAACTACGGGATATTAAGGTTCTCCTTTTAATAAAGAACCGGACTAAGGCATTAACACACGGTGAATACATGAACTCCTCATACTATGGTCATCTCCAGGAGTGGTTCCGGCTATTGTCACTCCGGGGTTGCCAGGTCATAACACATAGTAGGTGACTACAACTTGCAAGACAGGATCTAAAACACACATATATTGGCGACAACATAATAGGTTCAGATCTGAAATCATGGCACTCGGGCCCTAGTGACAAGCATTAAGCATAGCAAAGTAGTAGCAACATCAATGTAGAACATAGTGGATACTAGGGATCAATCCCCGTCAAAAACTAACTCGATTACATGATATATCTCATCCAACTCATCACCGTCTAGCAAGCCTACGATGAGATTACTCACGAACGATGAAGAGCATCATGGAATTGTCGATGGAGGAAGGTTGATGATGACGATGGCGACGATTTGCCCTCTCCGGAGCCCGAAACGGACTCCAGATGTGCTCTCCAGATGAAGAACAGGAGGTGGTGGCGCCTCCGTATCATAAAACATGATGAAACCTTCTCTCTGATTTTTTTCCGGGCGAGATGGAAGATATAGAGCTGAGTTTGGAGGCGGTGGTGCCACATGGGCCCCACAAGCCCTCACGGCGCGGCGAGGGGGGTGGTCGCGGCCCGTGGGCTTGTGGCCCACTGGCACGCCTCCTCCGGTGGATCTTTGCGCAGGTATTTTTCTTTTATTCCAGAAAAATTCTCAGCGTATCTTCAGCTTATTCTTTCTCTTATATTTTTTATATATTCCATAAAAATCCTTGTAAGTTTCCAGGGCATTCCGAGAACTTTTATTTCTGCACAAAAACAACACCATGGCAATTCTGCTGAAAACGGCGTTAGTCCGGGTTAGTTCCATTCAAATGATGCAAATTAGAGTCCAAAACAAGGGAAAAAGAGTTTGGAAAAGTAGATACGACGGAGACGTATCAATGTTCATCATTGTGTCTCCGTGAAGTTGTCACGCCAACTATTACTACTACTACTTCTACAACTAATCGTTAGCAATGAAGCAAAAGTAGTAAACACATGGCGTTGCATCTCATACAATAAATTAAGACAACTCCTATGGCTCCTGCCGGTTGCCATACTCATCGACATGCAAGTCGTGAATCCTATTACAAGAACATGATCATCTCATACATCACACATGTAACATCACATCCTTTGGCCATATCACATCACATGTCATACCCTGCAAAAACAAGTTAGACGTCCTCTAATTGTTGTTGCAAGTTTTACGTGGCTGATTTGGGTTTCTAGCAAGAACGCCTTCTTACCTACGTGACAGCCACAACGTTGATATGCCAAAGCTATTTACCCTTCATAAGGACCCTTTTCATCAAATCCAATCCGACTAGAGTAGGAGAGACAGTAACCCACTAGCCACCTTATGCACCATGTGCATGTCATGCGATGGAACGTGTCTCACATAAGCGTACGTGTAAGGTCGGTCCGGGCCGCTTCATCCCACAATACCGCCGGAAAAGAATAAGACTAGTAGTGGTAAGAAATTGACAAAATCAGCACCCACAACCTTTGTGTTCTACTCGTGCAAAGAATCTACACATAGAAAACCTGGCTCGGATGCCACTCTTGGGTAACGTAGAAAAAATTCAAAATTTTCCTACGCCCTACATAGATCTTCCTATGGAGAAACCAGGAACGAGAGAGGGGTGATAGCATCGTCGTACCTTTGAAGATCGCTAAGCGGAAGCGTTGCTAGAATGCGGTTGATGGAGTCGTACTCGCTGCGATTCAGATCGCGGTGTGATTCCAATCTAGTGTCGAACCACGGCACCTCCGTGTTCAACACACGTGCAGCCCGGTGACGTCTCCCAGACCTTGATCCAGCAAGGAGGAGGGAGAGGTTGGGGACGAGCTCCGGCAACACGACGGCGTGGTGGCGGTGGAGTGACGAGGTCTCTCGGCATGGCTTCGCCAAGCACCGTGGGAGAGGAGGTTGAGGAGAAGCAGGGCTGCACTGAGAGAGAAAAGAATTGCGTGTCTCCAATGGACAAAACCTCCACTATATATAGGGGAAGGGGAGGGGGCGCACCCTTTAGGGTTCCCACCCCCAAAGGGTGCGGTAGCCCTAGATGGGAGGGGCTGGCCGGCGGCCAGGGGAGGAGAGGGGGTGGCGCACCCCTAGGTGGGCCTTAGGCCCACCACCACCTAGGGTTTCCCCCTTCCCTCTCTGGTGCGCCTTGGGTTGGGTGTGGGGGGCGCACCAGCCCAGCTAGGGGATGGTTCCCTCCCACACTTGGCCCATGTAGCCTCCCGGGGCTGGTGGCCCCTCCCGGTGGGCCCATGGAACCCTTCCGGTGGTCCCGACACGTTACCGGTGGTGCCCGAAACATTTCCGGCGTCCAAACCCATCCATCCTATATATATCAATCTTTACCTCCGGACAATTCCGGAGCTCCTCGTGACGTCCGGGATCTCATCCGGGACTCCGAACAACCTTCAGTAACCTCGTAAAACAATTCACTATAACCCTAGCGTCATAGAACCTTAAGTGTGTAGACCCTACAGGTTCGGGAGGCATGCAGACATGACCGAGACACCTCTCCGGCCAATAACCATCAGTGGGGTCTGGATACCCATGGTGGTTCCCACATGTTCCACGATGATCTCATCGGATGAACCACGATGTCAAGGATTCAATCAATCTCGTACACAATTCCCTTTGTCTATCGGTATAGAACTTGCCCGAGATTCGATCATCGGTGAAAGGACGTGGATGTCGCCTAGAGGGGGGGGGGTGAATAGGCGCTTTAAAATAATTAAGGTTTAGGCTTGAACAAATGTGGAATAAAACTAACGTTTAATTTATCAAGCACAAAACCTACAGACAACTAGGCTCACCTATGTGCACCAACAACTTATGCTAAGCAAGATAAACAACTAAGTGATAGCAAGATATATTACAATAAACAATATGTCTATCACAAAGTAAAGTGCATAAGTAAAAGGTTCGGGTAAGAGATAACCGAGGCACGGGGAGACGATGATGTATCCCGAAGTTCACACCCTTGCGGATGCTAATCTCCGTTGGAGCGGTGTGGAGGCACAATGCTCCCCAAGATGCCACTAAGGCCACCGTAATCTCCTCACGCCTTCGCACAATGCAAGATGCCGTGATTCCACTAAGGGACCCTTGAGGGCGGTCACCGAACCCGTACAAATGGAAAACCTTGGGGGCGGTCACCGAACCCCTACACGTGGCAACCCTTGGGGGCGGTTACTGGTACCCGTACAAATTGCTCGGGGCAATCTCCACAACCTAATTGGAGACCCCGACACTTGCTCGGAGCATCACACCACAATGATTGAGCTCCGAGACACCACCAAGCTTCTAGGACACCAAAGCATCCACGAAGAACAATATCTAGGGTACTAAGTACCAAAGGTAATAAGCTTCTCAACTTCTCACTACCACGTATCACCGTGGAGAACTCAAACCGATGCAACTAATGCAATGGCAAGAACACACGAAGTGGTCAAGTCCCTCACACTCAAATCCCTCCACAACAACGAAAGCTATGGAGAAATATGAGAGGAAGAACAAGGAGCTCACAAAGAACTCCAAGATCTAGATCCAAGGGGTTCCCCTCACATAGAGGAGAAAGTGATTGGTGGAGATGTGGATCTAGATCTCCTCTCTCTTTTCCCTCAAGAACAAGCAAGAATCATTGGAGGGATTGAGAGTTAGCAAGCTCTAAGAATGTCGACAATGGAGGTAGAACAAGAGCTCAACGGATGGATAATACCAAGGGGGAAGAAGACCCCCTTTATATAGTGGGGGAAGGAATCAAACCGTTACCCCCACTTACAGCCCGAGTCCAGCGGTACTACCGCTGGCTCCAACGATATTACCGCTGACCCTCCGGCGGTACTACCGCTGACCCTCCAGCGGTACTACCGCTGGCTGCAGCGGTACTACCGCTGAGCCCATGGTAGCGCAATGATACTACCGGGCCAACCACCGCCAAGAAAGTCTTCGCAAAAAAGTCCGACGCAGTACAACCGCAAAGATGACGGTACTAAAGTCCTCGAGCGGTACTACCGCTGACCAGGGGCGGTACTACCGCTGGGACAACGGTACTCCCGCCAGCTCTAGCGGTACTACCGCTAGGGCCAGCGGTACTACCGCTCGCCACTGAAACAACCATAACTTTCGCATACGAGCTCCGAATCGAGGAAACCCAAGCTTGTTGGATTCAGGACGACAAGAGCTATCCAAACAGCAACATCAAAAACATCATAGTAGATGCATATATGAAAATGCCAATGATATAGAGATGTGAGTCCTCTATGAATGAAGAACCGGCAAAAACTCCAACATTGAAAACATCATAGTAGATGCATATGGAATCCGTTTTCAATGAACTCGAGCTTGTCATGAAGATGACCATAAGCTCTAAAACTCACAAAGAGAAACACCAAACAAGAACCAAGAAGTATGATGCAAGGATGCAAATGGTTTGAGCTCTCAACGAACGATACGATCAAGCTACTCACTTGAGAGCCCTCCTTGACAGTACAACAATCTATCCTAAACAGAAAACCTATCAAGGGGAAACCTATACCTTGCACCTCGTCCTCTTGAGCTAGATGATGATGATCTTGGCTTCCTCAAGATGGACCACCTTTCTTGATTGCGTTGGCTTGATGAAGACTAGTTGATTGCTCCCCCATACTCACTATGGGTGAGCCACTCTTCAGCATATCTTGACAAGTCCATTGCCACCACAATGGACGGCAAGCTTCAAGCATGATATATTCGTGCTGATCCTCTTGAACTTGCACACCGCAATCTTGATGACGATCACCACTTGACGTCATCCTACATGGGTTGTATGAGATCTTCCTTTTGACGCAAGCCCATGGAAACACACCTAACCCACACATAGAACTCTCACGAAGACCATGGGTTAGTACACAAACATGTAATGGACAATGCTTACCATACCATGGGATCACTTGATCCCTCTCGGTACATCTTGTACGCTTTGTGTGTTGATCATCTTGATTTATTCTTTGTCTGAGATCTTGATCAACCTAGTGTCTCTATGACCATTCTTTGGATAATACCTTGAATACCATCTTGGTCATCATATAAACTCCTTGAACCCAACAGATGGACTTCAAGAAGTTCCTATGGACAAATCCTATAAATATAACTTAAGACAACCATTAGTCCATAGGAATTGTCATCAATTACCAAAACCACATATGGAGATATATGCTCTAACAGTCGGTATTCAATCTCGTTACCAGAAAGTCTCTTTACTTGTTCTGTAGCGCATCATCCCGTGACTAAATCCTTAGTCACATTGAGCTCATTATGATGATGTTCTACCGAGTGGGCCCAAAGATACCTCTTCGTCACACGGAGTGACAAATCCCGATCTCGATTCATACCAACCCAACAGATACTTTCGGAGATACCCTTAGTGCACCTTTATAGTCACCCAGTTACGTTGTGATGTTTGATACACCCAAAGCACTCCTACGGTATCCGGGAGTTGCACAATCTCACGGTCGAAGGAAAAGATACTTGACATTAGAAAAGCTTTAGCATACGAACAACACGATCTAGTGCTTAAGCTTAGGATTGGGTCTTGTCCATCACATCATTCTCCTAATGATGTGATCCCGTTATCAATGACATCCAATGTCCATGACCAGGAAACCATGATCATCTATTGATCAACGAGCTAGCCAACTAGAGGCTTGCCATGGACACATTGTGATCTATTTATTCACACATGTATTACTCTTTCCCGTTAATACAATTATAGCATGAACAATAGACGATTATCATGAACAAGGAAATATGATAATAACCATTTTATTACTGCCTCTAGGGCATATTTCCAACAGTGCTTGCCCGTTTACCACCACCAGCTGTAGCTTATGTCCCTCTTCAACCACAACAACAGCTACGAGCGCACTCGAGGCGTGCCTGTCGGCCAAGTGCAGAATTTTGGTGTTGTTGCTACTACTGCTGCTGCTCTTGCTGTTGCTCCTACTGCTGCTACTACCGAGGTTTCTATGGCTGAGCATAATGAGGATTATGATGATGATCACGATGACGAGGGAGAGGTTGCTCCAGTTCAGCACGAGGAACAACAACCACCACGACAAGCCGTCGGTCGTCCACATGGATACAATCGCAACGGTAGGGATGCACCACACCCTCAGGTACGGGATCATGACCATCTCCCTAAACTTAAATTTAATATTCCTAATTTTGATGGTCGATATGTTCCTGATATATATCTTACTTGGGAGTTAGAAACAGAGCAACACTTTACATGCTTGCAATTTCCTGAAGATAGACGTGTTGATGCTGTTGTTTGTTCTTTCACTAGTTTTGCTTGTGTTTGGTGGTCTGAATATTCTAGAATACATCATGCTAATATTCCAACTACTTCACATGCTTTGAAAACTGCTATGCGTACTCGTTGGGTTCCACCATATTATCAACGTGAATTACTTCAAAACTTGCAGCGTTTAAGACAAGGAAAAAAGTCTGTAGAAGAATATTATCAGGAATTACAAACTGGTATGACTAGATGTGGTATTGTTAAGGACAATCAAGCTATGCTTGCACAGTTTATGGGTGGATTAAATAGAGATATTCAGACTATTCTAGAATATAAGGATTATAACACTATCACTCGTTTATTCCATCTTGCTTGCAAAGCTGAACGTGAAGTGCGGGATCGACAAGCATTCGCGAGAACTAACTTTTCTGCATGTCACACTTCCTCATGGATGCCATGAACCACGTCTACTTCCACACGTCCTCCTGCATCTGCATCGCCTGCTTCAGCCGCCAATTCCACCATAGATACCATGAAACAGGCACCTGCACCACCCTTCGCCAAGAGCACACCTTCCGGGCCCGCACAGAGCTCTTCTTCATCCATGGCATCTATAGGGCAAACACATGAGGTTATTTGTCGTCGTTGCAAAGGGTGGAGGTCATTATGCGAGAGAGTGCCCACCCAAGCACGTGATGATTATTACTAAGGATGGTGGGTATGACTCTGATATGTCCATTTTGCATCATGCTTTTATGTTGATATTTATCGCTTTATGGGTTGTTATTACACTTCACGGTACAATACTTATGCCTTTTCTCTCTTATTTTATGAGGTTTACATGAAGAGGGAGAATGCCGGCAGCTGGAATTCTGGTCTGAAAAAGGAGCAAGTTTGAGATACCTATTCTGCGCAACTCCAAAAGCCGTGAAAATCAACGAGGAATTATTTTGGATTTTATAAAAAATACTGGGTGGAAGAAGTACTAGATGGGAGCCACCACGAGGCCACAAGCCTGCCAGGCGCGACCTACCCCCTTGGCCGCTCCTAGGTGTCTTGTGGGCCCCGTGTTGCCCCTCTGGCTATCATCTTTTGCTATAAGGAGGGTTTCGTTCCAGAAAAAATCAGGAGGAGGCTTTCGGGAGGAATCGCCGCCGCCACGAGGCGGAACTTGAGCAGAACCAATCTAGAGCTCCGGCAAGGCCGTCCTGCCGGGGAAACTTCCCTCCCGGAGGGGGCAATCATCGCCATCGTCATCACCAGCACTCCCCTCATTGGAGGGGACTCATCACCATCAACATCTTCATCAGAACCATCTCATCTCCAAACCCTAGTTCATCTCTTGTAACCAATCTCCATCTCACGACTCTGATTGGTACTTGTAAGGTTGCTAGTAGTGTTAATTACTCTTTGTAGTTGATGCTAGTTGGATTACTCGGCGGAAGATCATATGTTCAGATATCTAATGCTATTCAATACCTCTCTGGTCGTGAACATAATTATGCTTTGTGAGTAGTCACTTTTGTTCCTGAGGACATGGGATAAGTCTTGTTATAAGTAGTCATGTGAATTTGGTATTCGTTCGATATTTTGATGCGTTGTATGTTGTCTTTCCTCTAGTGGTGTTATGTGAACGTCTACTACATAAAACTTCACCATTATTTGGGCCTAGAGGAAGGCATTGGGAGTTAATAAGTAGATGATGGGTTGCTAGAGTGACAGAAGCTTAAACCCTAGTTTATGTATTTCTTCGTAAGGGGCTGATTTGGATCCACTAGTTTGATGCTATGGTTAGACTTTGTCTTAATTCTTCTTTCGTAGTTGCGGATGCTTGCGAGAGGGTTTAATCATAAGTGGGATGATTGTCCAAGTAAGGGCAGCACCCAAGCACCGGTCCACCCACAAATCAAACTATCAAAGTAGCGAACGCGAATCATATGAACATGATGAAAACTAGCTTGACAGAAATTCCCATGTGTCCTCAGGAGCGCTTTACCTCATATAAGAATTTGTCCAGGCTTGTCCCTTGCTACAAATGTATTGGGCCACTTTGCTGCACCTTTGTTACTATTGTTACTTGCTACCTGCTACGAATCATCTTATCACACAACTATCTGTTATCGATAGTTTCAGTGCTTGCAGAGAATACCTTGCTGAAAACCCCTTGTCAGTTCCTTCTGCTCCTCGTTGGGTTCGACACTCTTACTTATCGAAAGGACTACTATAGATCCCCTACACTTGTGGGTCATCAATACTTTTTTCTGGCGCCGTTTCCGGGGAGTGAAGCGCCTTTGGTAAGTGGAATTTGGTAAGGAAACATTTATATAGTGTGCTGAAATTTATTGTCACTTGTCATTATGAAAACTAATCCTTTGATGAGCTTGTTCGGGGTATCTTCACCTCGAACGGAAGCACAAGGAGTTGCTCCTCAACCTGCTGCACCTAATGAAAATATTTGTTATGAAATTCCTTCGGGTATGCTAGAGAAACTGTTGGCTAATCCTTTTACAGGAGATGGAACATCACATCCTGACTTGCATCTAATCTATCTAGATGAAGTTTGCGGTTTATTTAAGCTTACAGTTTTGCCCGAGGATGAGGTCAAGAAGAAGGTCTTTCCCTTATCTTTGAGGGATAAAGCATTGACATGGCATAGGCTATGTGATGATACTGGATCATTGAACTACAACCGATTGAAATTGGAATTTCATCAAAAGTTTTTTCCTATGCATTTGGTACATCGTGATCGGAATTATATATATAACTTTTGGCCTCTGATAGAGAAAGTATCGCTCAAGCTTGGGGGAGGCTTAAGTCAATGTTATATTCATGTCCCAACCATGAGCTCTCGAAAGAAATTATTATTCAGAACTTTTATGCTCGGCTTTCTCATGATAATCGCACCATGCTTGACACTTCTTGTACGGGTTCTTTTATGAAGAGAGATATTGACTTCAAATGGAATTTATCGGAAAGAATTAAATGCAACTCTGAAGATTGCTAGTTTGATGAAGGTAAGGAGTCAGGTATGAATCTTAAGTTCGATTGCGTTAAATCCTTCGTTGAAACAAATAATTTTTGTGATTTTAGCGCTAAACATGGACTTGACTCTGAGATAGTAGCTTCATTATGTGAATCATTTGCTGCTCATATTAATGCCCCTAAAGAGAAGTGGTTTAAATATCATCCTCCCTTAGAATTCAATGTGGTTAAACCCAATCCAGTTGAAGAGAAAGTCATTGCTTATAATGATCCTATTGTTCCTAATGCTTACATTGAGAAACCACCTTTCCCTGTTAGAATAAAGGATCATTCTAAAGCATCAACTGTGATACGTAGGGGCTACATTAGAACACCTACACCCCGTGAGCAAATTAGAGTTGAACCTAGCATTGCTATTATCAAAGATCCCCTGTCCGACAATGTTGATGGCCATGATATTCACTTCTACGAAGATGCTGCTAGAATTGCTAAACCTCATGCTAGAGACAAACATAGGCCAGTTGTTGGCACGCCTGTTGTTTCTGTTAAGATAGGAGATCATTGTTATCATGGTTTATGTGATGTGGGTGCTAGTGTTACTGTAATACCTCAATCTTTATATGATGAAATTAAAGACGAGATTGCACCTGTTGAGATGGAACCTATTGATGTCACTATTCAGCTTGCCAATAAAGATACTATCTGCCCTTTGGGAATTGTTAGAGATGTTGAAGTCTTGTGTGGTAAGACTAAGTATCCTGCTGATTTTCTCGTTCTTGCTACCACACAAGATAGCTTTTGTCCCATCATATTTGGCAGACCTTTCCTCAATACTGTCAATGCTCATATTGACTGTGAGAAGCAAACTGTCACTATTGGCTTTGAAGGTGTGTCACATGAGTTCAATTTCTCCAAGTTTGGTGGACAACCTCATGAAAAAGAGTTGTCTAGTAAGGATGAAATTATTGCTCTAGATTCTATTGCTGTGCCTCCTACTGATCCTTTAGAGCAATACTTGCTTGAGCATGAAAATGATATGCATATGGATGAAAGGAATGAGATAGATAGAGTTATCTTTGAACAACATCCTATCCTTAAGAATAATTTGCCTGTTGAACTGCTTGGAGATCCACCCCCACCAAAGGGTGATCCTATGTTTGAGCTTAAACAGTTACCTGATACTCTTAAGTATGCTTATCTTGATGAAAAAGGGATATATCCTGTTATTATTAGTGCTAGCCTTTCAGAGCATGAAGGAAAAAAGTTATTGAAAACTCTGAGGAAGCACCGTGCTGCTATTGGATATACTCTTGATGATCTTAAGGGCATTAGTCCCACTCCATGCCAGCACAAAATTAAAACTTATCCTGATTCCGAACCAGTTGCCGATCATCAACGGAGATTAAATCCTAAGATGAAAGAGGTAGTAAGAAAAGAAATACTAAAGCTCCTAGAAGCATGTATTATCTATCCTGTTGCTCATAGTGATTGGGTAAGTCCGGTGCATTGCGTCCCTAAGAAGGGAGGTATTACCGTTGTCCCTAATGATAAAGATGAATTGATCCCACAGAGGATTATTACTGGCTATAGGATGGTGATTGATTTTAGGAAATTGAATAAAGCCAGTAGGAAAGATCATTACCCTTTGCCTTTTATTGACCAAATGCTAGAAAGATTGTCTAAACACACACACTTCTGCTTTCTAGATGGTTATTCTGGTTTCTCCCAAATACGTGTTGCACAATGTGATCAGGAGAAAACCACTTTTACCTGCCCTTTCGGTACCTTTGCTTACAGATGTATGCCTTTTGGCTTATGTAATGCACCTGCTACCTTTCAAAGATGTATGATGGCTTTATTCTCTGACTTCTGTGAAAAGATTGTTGAGGTTTTCATGGATGACTTCTCCGTTTACGGGTCTTCTTTTGATGATTGCCTCAGCAACCTTGATCGACTTTGCAGAGATGTAAAGGTACCAACCCTATCTTGAATTGGGAGAAGTGCCACTTTATAGTTAATGAAGGCATCGTCTTAGGACATAAAATTTCTGAAAGAGGTATTGAAGTCGATAAGGCCAAGGTTGATGCGATTGAGAAAATGCCATGCCCTACTGATATTAAAGGTATAAGAAGTTTCCTTGGTCATGCTGGTTTCTATAGAAGGTTCATTAAAGACTTATCTAAGATTTCTAGGCCTCTCACCAATCTCTTGCAAAAGGATATTCCATTTGTTTTCGATGATGATTGTGAGGAATCATTTGAAATACTTAAGAAGGCCTTGATAACTGCACCTATTGTTCAACCACCTGATTGGAACCTACCTTTTGAAATTACGTGTGATGCTAGTGATTATGCTGTTGGTGTTGTTCTAGGACAAAGAGTTGATAAGAAGTTGAATGTTATTCACTATGCTAGTAAAACTCTAGAGAGTGCCCAAAGAAACTATACTACTACTGAAAAGGAATTTTTAGCAGTCGTGTTTGCATGTGAAAAGTTCAGATCTTACATTGTTGATTCCAAAGTTACTATTCACACTGATCATGCTGCTATTAAGTATCTCATGGAAAAGAAAGTTGCTAAACCTAGACTTATCAGATGGGTTCTCTTGCTACAAGAATTTGATTTTCATGTTGTTGATAGGAAGGGTGCTGAGAACCCCGTAGCAGATAACTTGTCTCGGTTGGAGAATGTTCTTGATGACCCACAACCTATTGATGATAGCTTTCTTGATGAGCAATCGAATGTCATCAATGCTTCACGTAGTACACCTTGGTATGATGATTATGCAAATTATATTGTTGCCAAGTATATACCACCTAGTTTCACATACCAGCAAAAGAAGAAATTCTTCTTTGATTTGAGACATTACTTTTGGGATGATCCTCACCTTTATAAGGAAGGAGTAGATGGTGTTATTGGAGGTTGTGTACCTGAGCATGAACATGGAAAAATCCTACAGAAGTGTCACTCCGAGGATTACGGAGGACACCATGTGGGAGATAGAACTGCACACAAGGTATTGCAATTCGGTTTCTATTGGCCTACTCTCTTCAAGGATGCCCGTAAGTTTGTCTTGTCTTGTGATGAATGTCAAAGAATAGGTAATATCAGTAAACGTCAGGAAATGCCTATGAATTATTCACTTTTCATTGAACCATTTGATGTTTGGGGTTTTGATTATATGGGACCTTTTCCAAAGTCCAACGGGTATACTCATATCCTAGTTGTTGCTGATTACGTTACTAAGTGGGTAGAAGCTATCCCAACTAGTAGTGCTGATCACAACACCTCTATTAGGATGCTTAAAGAAGTTATTTTCCCTAGATTTGGAGTCCCTAGATATTTAATGACTGATGGTGGTTCACATTTTATTCATGGTGCTTTCCATAAAACGCTTGCTAAGTATGATGTCAACCATAGAATTGCATCTCCCTATCATCCTCAGTCCAGTGGTCAAGTAGAGCTAGGTAATAGAGATATTAAACTAATTCTGCAAAAGACTGTTAATAGGTCTAGAAAGAATTGGTCTAAGAAGCTTGATGATGCACTGTGGGCTTATAGAACTGCTTATAAGAATCCCATGGGCACGTCTCCGTACAAAATGGTTTACGGTAAAGCATGTCATTTACCTCTTGAGCTAGAGCATAAGGCTTATTGGGCAATCAAAGAGCTCAACTTTGATTTCAAACTTGCTGGTGAGAAGAGGTTATTTGATATTAGCTCACTTGATGAATGGAGAACTCAGGCATATGAAAATGCCAAGTTGTTTGAAGAAAAAGTTAAGAGGTGGCATGATAAATGGATACAAAAATGTGAGTTCAATGTAGGTGATTATGTCTTGCTATACAATTCTCGTTTAAGATTTTTTGCAGGCAAGCTTCTCTCTAAATGGGAAGGTCCTTACATTGTTGAGGAAGTATATCGTTCCGGTGCCATCAAGATCAACAACACGGAAGGTAATTTTCCGAGAGTGGTAAATGGGCAAAGAATCAAGCATTATATCTCAGGTACTCCCATATATGTTGAAAGCAATATTATTAATACCATAACTCCGGAGGAGTACATAAGGGATATTTATCAGTCTATTTCAGACTCCAAAAACGAAGAGGTATGTGATTCGGTAAGTAAACTGACTCCAAAACTTTTCCAGTAGCAATTTTTCTACGTTTTAGAATTTTTAGAAAATTATAAAAATTTAAAGTAGTCCGGAAAGCGCACGAGGAGGCGACAAGCCTGCCACGCGCGACCTACCCCCCTGGCCGCGCCTGGGTGGCTTGTGGGCACCTCGTGTGCCTCCAGGAATCCGTTTTCTTGTGGAGTACTCCTTTTGGTCGGGAAAAAATCATTATATATTCTGCCGAAAGGTCTGACCCTCGTATCATGCAAATATCCTCTTTTTTCATTTTGAGCCTGTTTGTGCCACAGATTTAGGGCAAGGATGTCGTCTCAGGAATCTGTTGGGGAGAACGATTTCCCTCAAGTCTATGAAGAAGTAAAAGCTTATCTGAAAAGAATGGAGGTCATGAAGGCCAAGGAAGGGCTACTGGAAGAAACTAAGGAGGATAATTCGGCGTCGGACGAAGGGTAATCTGTGCTCAACAAGGAAGAAGCTGAGGAAGAGGATTTTCTTTAACCCTACCTCCACCTTTTACCTCCATCCTTGATCGAACTGTTGAGGTTATGTGAAATAACTCATGTTCGTAATACTTATCTCACCCGTGAAGTTGTTTTGCTGGAGAAACATATCACAAAGCTCCAAAGTATAAATCGAAGATTGATGGCCCTCTTGGAATCAAAAGGCAGGACAACTCCACCACCATCACCTTTGAAGGAAGACAACTAAGCACGGGTATGGGCACTCCCCTTGGCTTGTGCCAAGCTTGGGGGAGTTGTCGCGGTATCGTATCACCATCACATCTTTTGCCTTTACCTTTTCCTTCGTTCGATCCTTTTTGGTCTTATCTTTCTCTAGTAGAATAAAGTTCTTAGTGTTCTAGGCTTGAGTTTTGCTTTGTGTCACCCCCAATGTATTCGAGCTCATGAGTCATATAATAAAGAGTGTTTTAGTTAAGGGCCTTGCCTCATGCCATGATCTAAAAAATAATAAAAGAACAAAAGCATGAAAGATCATGTAATAATCTTATGGGAAGTGATGGCTTCACATATAAAAAGAATGTTGATTGAAACTTGTTGTGGGTGAACAAACGTAGACCTTGGTCATTGTTGCAATTAATAGGAAGTAATAAAGAAGGAGAGGTTCACATATAAATATATCATCTTGGGCACCATCTATGATTGTGAACACTCGTTAAACTATTACATGCTTAGAAGTAGATGTTGGACAAGGAAGAGAACATAATGAATTATGTTTGCTTGGTTCCGAACAATGTTATATGACTAGACATCCCTTAGCATGTGACGCTTGATTCCACCTCATATCAGCCAAAACTTCCGCACTAAGTAGAGATACTACTTGTGCATCCATAAACCTTCAACCCAGTTTTGCCTTAAGAGTCCACCATACCTACCTACGGATTGAATAAGATCCCTCAAGTAAGTTGTCATCGGTGCAAGCAATAAAAATTGCTCCCTAAATATGTATGGTCTATTAGTGTGTGGAAAATAAGCTTTGTACGAACCTGTGATGAGGAAGACATAAAAGCAATAGACTGCATAATAAAGTTCTTTATCACAGGAGGCAATATAAAGTGACGTTCCTTCACAATAAGAGGTCACACATCCAAACCTCAAAAGCGCATGACAACCTCTGCTTCCCTCTGCGAAGGGCCTATCTTGTACCTTTACTTTTTATCCTTAAAAGAGTCATGGTGATCGACACCAATTCCTTATTTCGCCTTTATCTTGGCTAACCTCATGTGCTAGGGAAAGATCTATATTCATATGTCAACTTGGAAGTAAGTATCCATGAATTATTATTGTTGACATTACCCTTGAGATAAGTAGTTGGGAGGCGAAACTATAAGCCCTATCTTTCTGTGTGTCCAACTGAAACTTTGATCTCATGAGTACCACATGAGTTTTAGCAATTGTAGAAGATGAAAGGATGATTGAGTATGTGGATTTGCTTTACAAGCTCTTATTTGACTCTTTCCGATGTTATGATAAATTGAATTGCTTCAATGACTAAAAGCTATTGGTTGTTAATTCTCAATAAGGTTCTTGACCCATACTTTACTTTGTGAAGGAATTGTCACTTTAGCATAAGAGTTTATATGACGCTATTGTTGTTCTAATTATGATCATGATGCCTGCATGTCCGTATTTTGTTTTACCGACACCTCTATCTCTAAACATGTGGGCATATTTATTGATCTCGGCTTCCGCTTGAGGACAAGCGAGGTCTAAGCTTGGGGGAGTTGATACGTCCATTTTGCATCATGCTTTTATGTTGATATTTATCGCTTTACGGGCTGTTATTACACTTCACGGTACAATACTTATGCCTTCTCTCTCTTATTTTATGAGGTTTACATGAAGAGGGAGAATGCCGGTAGTTGGAATTCTGGTCTAAAAAAGGAGCAAGTTTGAGATACCTATTCTGCACAACTCCAAAAGCCGTGAAAATCAACGAGGAATTATTTTGGATTTTATAAAAATATTGGGCGGAAGAAGTAACAGATGGGAGCCACCAGGAGGCCACAAGCCTCCGAGGCGCGACCTACCCCCTGGCCGCGCCTAGGTGGTTTGTGGGCCCCCTATTGCCCCTCTGGCTCCCATCTTTTGCTATAAGGAGGGTTTCGTTCCAGAAAAAAAATCAGGAGGAGGCTTTCGGGAGGAATCGCCGCCACCACGAGGCGGAACTTGAGCAGAACCAATCTAGAGCTCCGGTAGGGCCGTCCTGTCGGGGAAACTTCCCTCCCGGAGGGGAAATCGTCGTCATCATCATCACCAACACTCCTCTCATAGAAGGGGACTCATCACCATCAACATCTTCATCAGCACCATCTCATCTCCAAACCCTAGTTCATCTCTTGTAACCAATCTCCATCTCGCGACTCCGATTAGTACTTGTAAGGTTGCTAGTAGTGTTAATTACTCTTTGTAGTTGATGCTAGTTGGATTACTCAGTGGAAGATCATATGTTCAGATCTCTAATGCTATTCAATATCTCTCTGGTCATGAACATAATTATGCTTTGTGAGTAGTCACTTTTGTTCCTGAGGACATGGGATAAGTCTTGCTATAAGTAGTCATGTGAATTTGGTATTCGTTCGATATTTTGATGCGTTGTATGTTGTCTTTCCTCTAGTGGTCTTATGTGAACGCCGACTACATAACAATTCACCATTATTTGGCCTAGAGTAAGGCATTGGGAAGTAATAAGTAGATGATGGGTTGCTAGAGTGCCAGAAGCTTAAACCCTAGTTTATGCGTTGCTTCGTAACGGGCTGATTTGGATCCACTAGTTTAATGCTATGGTTAGACTTTGTCTTAATTCTACTTTCATAGTTGCGGATGCTTGTGAGAGGGGTTAATCATAAGTGGGATGATTGTTCAAGTAAGGGCAGCATCCAAGCACCGGTCCATCCACATATCAAACTATCAAAGTAGCGAACACGAATCATATGAACATGATGAAAACTAGCTTGACAGAAATTCCCATGTGTCCTCGGGAGCGCTTTACCTCATATAAGAGTTTGTCCAGGCTTGTCCCTTGCTACAAAAGGGATTGGGCCACTTTGCTGCACCTTTGTTAATATTGTTACTTGCTACCTGCTACGAATCATCTTATCACACAACTATCTGTTACCGATAATTTCAGTGCTTGTAGAGAATACCTTGCTGGAAACCACTTGTCAGTTCCTTCTGCTCCTCGTTGGGTTCGACACTCTTACTTATCGAAAGGACTACGATAGATCCCCTACACTTGTGGGTCATCACACTCCGCTAGTGATTATGACGAGGAGACCCTTGCTCTTATTGCAAGAGAAGAACGTGGTGTTGATGATACTGAACAAGAGACACAATACATGGCTGCTGACTACGCTGACAGGTATGAAAGCTTAGTTGCTAAACGAGTTTTAAGTGTGCAGGTAACACATGCTAAGCAACATCAGAGGCACAACTTGTTCCATACTAAGGGAGTGGTAAAGGAACATTCTGTTCATGTAATCATCGATGGAGGGAGTTGAAACAACTTAGCTAGCGTGGAGATGGTGGAGAAGCTGTCTCTCACCACCAGACCACATCTCCATCCTTATTATATCCATTGGTTCAACAACAGTGGCAAGGTTAAGGTAACACATATTGTTCGTGTGCATTTTAGCATTGCTACATATTCTGATTTTGTTGATTGTGATGTGGTACTCATGCAAGCATGCTCCGTTTTACTTGGTAGACCATGGCAATTTGATAAAACAATCTGTACACTCATACGTCTCCAACGTATCTATAATTTTTGATGGTTTCATGCTATTATCTTGTCAAACTTTGGATGTTTTGCATGCCTTTTATTATTTTCCGGGACTAACTTATTAATCCAGTGCCAAGTGCCAGTTCCTGTTTTTCCCATGTTTTTGACCCCTTTCAGAGGAGGATTTTGAACGGAGTCCAAACGGAATAAAACTTCCGAAAAGATTTTTTCCGGAATGGAAGAAGATCGGGAGACTTGAGAACAAAGGCAGGGGGTCCTCAGGGACCCCACAAGCCCTCATGGCGCGGCCAGGGGGCCCGCGCCGTCCAGGCTTGTGGGCTCCCTGGGCCACGTCTGCCCTAGGGTTTGCGCCTATACATCCCCAAAAATTCCACAAAAAACCAGGGGATCATCGTAATCACTTTTCCGCCGTCGCAAGCTTCTGTCTCCGCCAGATCCCATCTGGGGCACGTCCTGGTGCCCTGCCGGAGGGGGATTTGGACATAGAAGGCTTCTCCATCAACAACATGACCTCTCCGATGATGCGTGAGTAGTTCACCATAGACCTACGGGTCCATAGCTAGTAACTAGATGGCTTCTTCTCTCTCTTGGATCTTCAATACAAAGTTCTCCATGATCTTCATGGAGATCTATCCGATGTAGTCTTCTTTTGCGGTGTGATTGTCGAGACCTGATGAATTGTGGATTTATGATCAGATTATCTATGAATCTTATTTGAGTTTCTTCTGATCTCTCTTATGCATGATTTCATATCCTTGTAATTCTCTTCGAGTTGTGGGTTTTGTTTGGCCAACTAGATCTATGATTCTCGCAATGGGAGAAGTGCTTGGTTTTGGGTTCATACCGTGCGGTGACCTCACCCAGTGACAGAAGGGGTAGCGAGGCACGTATCGTGTTGTTGCCATCAAGGGTAAAAAGATGGGGTTTTCATCATTGGTTTGAGATTATCCCTCTACATCATGTCATCTTGCTTAAAGCGTTACTCTGTTCGTCATGAACTCAATACACTAGATGCATGCTGGATAGCGGTCGATGTGTGGAGTAATAGTAGTAGATGCAGAAAGTATCAGTCTACTTGTCTCGGACGTGATGCCTATATGCTAGATCATTGCCTTAGATATCGTCATAACTTTGCGCGGTTCTATCAATTGCTCGACAGTAATTTGTTCACCCATCGTGATATTTTCTTTTATGAGAGAAGCCTCTAGTGAACACTATGGCCCCCAGGGTCTACTCTACACCATATTTTCAGCCTTACACTTTTTACTTCGTTGCACTTTCCGCCTTCAGATCTCACTTTTGCAAACAATCTTGAAGGGATTGACAACCCCTTTGAAGCGTTGGGTGCAAGTTTGTTTGTTTTGCGCAGGTTCTTTGGACTTGACGAGGCCCTCCTTCTGGATTGATACCTTGGTTCTCAAACTGAGGGAAATACTTACTGCTCCTGTGCTGCATCACCCTTTCCTCTTCAAGGGAAAAACCAACGCAAATCAGAGAAGTAACAAGAAGAATTCCTAAGCGCCAGGGAAGGACTTTTGTTGCCGCAACATACACCATGGTAGAACAAATCACTATAGTCTTGTTCATAAGGATCAAAATATAACTTTGATTCCTATGTCTAATGAACATAATATGAAAGTTGACATTGCTAGAGCTAGTAAAGCAAAACAAGACCTACATAAGACTGAAAATCAGATTGTAGCAAAGGAATTTGAGCAACAAAATAAGCCTACTAAATCATCATCTAATGTTGCCTTTGAAATAAAACTGAAGAGTGGTTGTTTACTTGCCACTAAATCTGATATTACTGATTTGGATATTACTACCTCTGTTTGCTATGTTTTCGTATGCAAAGAGGTATTATTTTCATTCTAGGACATGCCACCCTCTTTGCCTCCTGCTGTCATTAACATTTTGCAGGAGTTCAGTGACGTCTTTCCGCAAGTCGTGCCACCGGGATTACCACCTATTAGAGGGATTGAGCATCATATTGATTTAATTCCCGGTGCATCGCTACCCAACCGTGCACCATACCGTACCAATCCAGAGGAGACGAAGGAGATTATGCCTCAAGTACAAGAGCTGCTCGACAAAGGTTATATACGTGAATCTCTTAGTCCTTGTGTTGTTCCTATTATTCTAGTGCCGAAAAAGGGTGGTACATCGCGTATGTGTGTTGATTGTAGAGACATTAATAATATTACTATTCGTTATCGTCATCCTATTCCTAGGCTAGATGATATGCTTGATGAATTAAGTGGCTCTACAATTTTATCCAAAGTTGATTTGCGTAGTGGATACCATCAAATTCGCATGAAATTGGGAGATGAATGGAAAATGGCATTTAAAACTAAGTTTGGCTTATATGAGTGGTTAGTTATGCCTTTTGGATTGACTAATGCACCTAGCACTTTCATGAGATTAATGAATGAGTTTTTACGTGCTTTCATTGAATGATTTGTGGTAGTCTACTTTGATGATATACTGATTTATAGTAGATCTTTGGATGAACATTTGGATCATTTGCATGTTATTTTTATTGCTCTACGTGGTGCACTTTTGTTTGGTAACCTTGGGAAGTGCACCTTTTGCACAGACCGAGTATCTTTTCTTGGCTATGTTGTTACTCCACAGGGAATTGAAGTTGATAAAGCCAAGACTGAAGCTATTGAGAGTTGGCCGCAGCCCAAAACGGTCACAAAAGTGAGGAGTTTCCTTGGACTCTCCGGGTTTTATAGGCGTTTTGTGAGAGATTTTAGCACCATTGCTACACCTCTCAATGAGCTTACAAAGAAGGATGTGCCTTATTCTTGGGGTACCGCACAGGAAGAAGCCCTCACGGTTTTGAAAGATAAGTTAACACATGCTCCTTTACTCCAACTTCCTGATTTTCATAAGACTTTCGAGCTTGAATGTGATGCTAGTGGAATTGGATCAGGAGGTGTGTTATTACAAGATGGTAAACCTGATGCATACTTTTCTGAAAAATTAAGTGGGCCTAGTCTGAATTATTCTACTTATGATAAGGAATTATATGCTCTTGTTTGGACTTTGGAAACATGGCAACATTATTTATGGCCCAAAGAATTTGTCATACATTCTGATCATGAATCTTTGAAAAATATTAAAAGTCAAGCAAAATTGAATCGTAGACGTGCTAAATGGGTTGAATTCATTGAGACTTTCACGTACGTCATTAAACACAAGAAGGGTAAAGAAAATGTTACTGATGATGCTTTGTCTCGTCGTTATACTATGCTTTCACAACTTGACTTTAAAATATTTGGTTTGGAGACCATCAAAGATCAATATGTGCATGATGCTGATTTCAAAGATGTGTTGGAGAACTGTAAAGAAGGGAGAACATGGAACAAGTTCATCATTAATAACGGATTTGTGTTTCGTGCTAACAAGCTATGCATTCCAGCTAGCTCCGTTCGTCTTTTGTTGTTACACGAGGCGCATGGAGGAGGATTGATGGGACACTTTGGCATAAAGAAGACGGAGGACGTTCTTGCTACACATTTCTTTTGGCCAAAGATGCGACGGGATGTTGAGCGTTTTGTTGCTCGCTGCACGACATGTCAAAAAGCTAAGTCACGACTCAATCCTCATGGTTTATATATGCATTTGCCTGTACCTAGTGTTCCTTGGGAGAATATATCTATGGACTTTGTTTTAGGTTTACCTCGAACAAAGAAAGGGATGGATAGCATATTTGTTGTCGTGGACAGATTTTTTAAAATGGCACACTTTATACCATGTCATAAAAGTGATGATGCCGCTAATGTGGCTGATTTGTTCTTTCGTGAAATTATTTGCTTGCATGGTGTGCCAAATACGACTATTTCAGATCGTGATGCTAAATTTCTTAGCCACTTTTGGCGATGTTTATGGACTAAGTTGGGGACAAAATTGCTTTTTAGTACTACATGTCACCCCCAAACTGATGGACAAACTAAAGTAGTCAGTAGATCTTTGTCTACTATGCTTAGGGCTGTTTTGAAGAACAATCTAAAACTGTGGGAAGAATGCTTGCCTCATATTGAATTTTCTTATAATCGTTCGCTGCATTCTACTACAAAGATGTGTCCTTTTGAAGTTGTGTATGGTTTCCTACCTCGTGCACTTATTGATTTGTTACCTCTTCCATCTTCGGAGAAGGTTAATTTTGATGTTAAAGAACGTGCTGATTTGATATTAAAGATGCATGAGTTAACTAAGGAAAACATTGAGCGCATGAATGGTAAATATAAACTTGCTGGAGATAAGGGTAGAAAACATGTTGTCTTTGCACATTGAGATCTTATTTGGTTGCATTTGTGTAAGGATAGGTTTCCTGATTTGCGCAAGTCAAAGCTAATGCCACATGCTGGCGGCCCTTTCAAAGTGTTAGAGAAAATAAATTGATAATGCATATAGACTTGAGCTGCCTCAGATTTTGGGGTTAGTCCCACTTTTAACATTGGAGATTTGAAGCCATATTTGGGTGAGGAAGATGAGCTTACGTCGAGGACGACTTCAGTTCAAGAAGGGGAGGATGATGAGGACATCAACATCATTGTTACACCCACAGCCCAACTGCTATACCTACTGGACCAGTTACTAGAGCTCGTGCACGCCAATTGAATTACCAGGTACTTTCGTTTCTTGGGAATACTTCTAATATTCATGAACATATGATGCTGCCTAAGTTAGATACTTTTGTTGTGCTCATGAATGAATGACCTAGCATGGACAAGAAGGATATCCGTTGGAGCGGGAACAAGCATGGAGAAGAAGGTGCACGCGCGGGAGAGAACGATGGAGCTTCCACTAGTGATTTCGCACTCTAAAGCCACCATAAGGAGAGCATGAAGGCTTTGGACGAAATATTCAAGATGCCACTTTATAAATTTCGTCCATAGGCTATTATAGGTGTTGCGCCACCTTATTTTTGGGCCAGACCCATGTAATTTCGAATTACCATAACATAGGCTATTTTTAGAGTCCGTATGTGTGGGGAAACCGAGTTTTGGGCTGTTCTTGGGCCCCTCCTTCAAGGGTCACAAAATTGCCTCTCTATTCCCTCATATATACAGCCCTTAGGGCACCGTTTAGACTTGGGTTTTATTTAGATTACAAGTTCGCCATAGCTGCAACTTCGCGTTCTTCGTTTGTGTTCTACGACCAGATAAAGGCGTCACAGAACCCCACCTTCATCAATAAAGCTTTCCTCTTATATTCGCAATATCTTGATTGCATCTTGGTTTCTTGGTTGTTCTTCATTTGCGTGCAGGAAACAGACCTTCGTGGTCAGGTTGATCGTCCTCCAGCGTGGTCAATAACCTCTCAGAGTTGGTTTAGCGATTGCTAAGGCGCGACGTCCTCACACGTTCGTAGTCAGATCATCAAAGTCTACTCCACCAAAACGATACCCACGATCTCATCGAAAAACATGGACAATTTCTCCTATATCACCAACGTCGGCCGGCTATCCGCCTCCCGCTGCCAACCGCTCCCGCCGCAGCCCTCCGCTCTTGATGCCGACCGGCCCTCCCCTCCCCTCCCACCCCCGCGGCGCCAGCCACTTGCCCTCGACGTCGGCCAATCCTCCCCTCCCCTCACCCCTCGCGCCGCCAGCCACTCGCCCTCGACTCGTCCACGCGCGGTGCGTCCACCTCGTCGGAGCAACGAGGCGACCTGGTCGGAGGTCCAACGCTCGCCTTCGACAGGGACGGACAACACCTCTCCCCCATCTGCACCGTTCGACGGAGCTCCCGGTGAACGACGATTGTTTCAGAAACTCAAGAGTTGTCTCAGGAATTACCGGGTGCCCAGTTAAAGCGCGCACGAAGAAAAAAAACTGCAACAATGCGATTGTTTCAGAAACTCGAGCGTTGTCTCAGGAATTACCGGGTGCCCAGTCAAAGCGCGTGCGAAGAAAAAAACCCTGCAACAAAGCGATTGTTTCAGAAACTCGAGCGTTGTCTCAGGAATTACCGGGTGCCCAGCCGAAGCACACGCGAAGAAAAAAACCCTGAACAAAGCGATTGTTTCAGAAACTCGAGCGTTGTCTCAAGAATTACCGTGTGCCCAGCCGAAGCGTGCGCGAAGAAAAATAACTACAACAAAGCGATTGTTTCAGAAACTCGAGCGTTGTCTCAGGAATTACCGGGTGCCCAGCCGAAGTGCGCGCGAAGAAAAAAACTACAACAAAGTGATTGTTTCAGAAACTCGAGCGTTGTCTCAGAAATTACCGGGTGCCCAGCCGAAGCGCGCGCTAAGAAAAAAAACCCCGCAACAAAGCGATTGTTTTAGAAACTTGAGCGTTGTCTCAGGAATTACCGGGTGCCCAGCCGAAGCGCGCGCGAAGAAAAAACCCCTGCAACAAAGGGATTGTTTCAGAAACTCGAGCGTTGTCTCAGGAATTACCGGATGCTCACCGAAACGCACGCGAAGAAAAAAAACTGCAACAAAGTTATTGTTTTAGAAACTCGAGCGTTGCCTCATCAATTACCGGGTGCCCAGCCGAAGCGCTGCGCGCGGATCGGACGGCTATGCATGTAGATCAGACGGCTATCAAGATGGATGGTGTTTTCTAAACATCACCGACGGATGCGTAGTAGCTCCCATACTAAATCTATACCTACTATTAAAAAAATAGGTATTCTTGGTCCGTCTTACGTTCTTACAGAAAAACCCTTCACTTTTTAGAAGTCAAAACCCGCAATCCGGTAAAATTAGTTGGTTCAAAATTTTTCTATCCATCGCCAGGTGGGCTGTGGGCGAAAAATATAAGGCCATGAGGGAATTGAACTCCAAACCTCTCACTTCCGTTTCAATCAAGCGGCCAACCGAACTATCCTACAATAAATGATAGGAAAGAGTAGTAAACTTATTAATAGTCCCACCTCGCTACTTTCTATTAAAGTGCAACAAATTTTATATGCTTCTAAGGGCATCTTCAACAGTTTGTTGGTTAGGTTGTTGGTAAAATATGCCATGTCATCAACCAACACCTTAACATACAACTACTCCAATGGGTTGTATCTAGTTTGCCCAATAAGATGTGATGTAATAAATAAGGTGCTCTCTCATTCTACATTGAAGCTTGTGCAAGGGTGTTGGTTAATTTACATACAACCTTGCTCTCTTTCCTCATTTATTGCATGACACATCATCAAAAATCCTATGTGTCAAAATTACCAACAACTATCTTACAACCATTGGAGATGCCCTAAGTTCCCTAGAAAATAAGCAGCAATCAATAAAAATGAACTCCATAAATTGTGGCAGTGACTGTACGTGTCAACAATTAATTGAGATTATGAGGCACACATGTTGGTTGGAAAAAAGTGAGATTATGAGGCGCTCCTATTGAGCTGACATTAATTTGATTGCCCAAATTAATTTGTTTTTAAAAAATGATAAATTTGTGATTCCTTCAATATATGTTTTTAACCCAATCAATATCTACTTTGATTCGTGAGATTTATGGGATTGGCCCAACAAATTGGAAGTAACCATTCCTTACCATAGTAATGCTCCTTTCTTATTGATATGCTCCCCTATAAAAATGTTGATATCCATTTCTACATATCTCGTCATGCACCTTCCTGCATGCCCGCGTTAGTGAATGTTTTGAGGGACAAGTCAATAAACTTTCTTGTTGCAATGCACATTTTTGACGGGAGGAGTGTTTTACCAAAAAAAAAAATTGTGTAACGCACATATGATTTTCAACGCTAGCATGGTTTATGCTACTCGACAACATTTCCTAAGTTTTATTAACCATTCTCTTGTGGTGTCATGGTCGAGTTACAAGTAGTTCGTGCGATGGACGTACTCACCGACTTGAGATTGATCATGTTTCGTGACCATTGCGACCACCACTCACGAAGGTGGAAAGCAGAATAAGAAGTGACACAAATAGAATTGATTTTATAAAGATGCCATGTTGAAATATAAGACATGAACCGGTCAGAGAGGGTCTTGATTCATACTTATTAATCAAGGCAAATGATGTTCTTTCACCCGTTGCAACGCACGGGCATATGTGCTAGTACATATATTAAAAAGGCTGGTTAACCTTTTTAAGTGTTCATCCACATTTAAAAAATGTTCATGCGTGTAAAAAAATGTCTGCTCAACTTTTAGAGCATGTTTGTACCATTCAAAAAATATTATATGTGACATTCAAAAAATGTTCACCCGTTTAAAAAAATGTACGCGATACTTTTTTGAAAAAAATACACAATGTAAAATCGTGTAATTAAAAAACGTTCGGTACCATTCAAAGTGGTGTTACATTTTTAGAATGTTAAATTAATCCAAAAATATGTTTATGACATTTATGAAGATGTTTATACAATGTAGTAAAGCGACGTACAGTTTTAAAAATTGTTTCGTATCATTCAAAAGAAATGTTTGAATGTGTGTTTAAAAAAATGGTTAACAATATTCAAGAAATTTTAATCATGGTCTGTTTCAATGGAGTCGGGGCTGCAGCCAGGCGAGGCATGTAGCATTTGTGCAGTTGATTACTAAGAACCAGTGACGAATCTTGAAAGAAAATAAAGTAGGGGCTCAATGTTTACAGTGTGAAGAAAAATGCATTAATTTTTAGCTTTTTAGTTTAAATAATACTATTTTTTTATGATGAATACTAGTACTAAATTTTGTTTTTCAGTTTTTGAAGTGGGGGCTCAAGCCTATTGACACCCCCCTTAGATTCAACACTGCTAAGAACTACCAGTTAGAAACAACAGAAATCTGTTTACTCTCCTGTTTCTTTATATGCAAATATTGTAGAAATACTCAAGTTGCAATGTAGTTTACGGCCAAACACTATCTAGAGTAACACCAAATAACAACTTTAATAATTATGGAAGCTAAATGATGTGCTGAAGTAGGCATACAAAATCTGCTACAAAAATGACGTGATTGAAACTTGTGCGAGCTGCTTATAAATACTAATTTGGTTCAATACTTAGCCGATGACATCCACCAATCGTAAATCTCCGGAGAGCAGTAAAAAAAATCAAAAGAGAAGAAGAAGAAGAAGAGAGAGATGATAACTTAGCCGGCATCTACCAAAAATTCATGTGAATCACTGAAACCCTGTATGCTTTTTTAGCTTGTGGATCCACATAAAAGTACCCAAGGTTAATAGCAAATTAATCAATGTATATGGAGCGGCTCATGACATGGGTCGCCATCCCGATGTAGATGGATGACTAGATCATGCATGGCTGTGCTTGGCGACACGAAGCGACCACGCACGTCAGTCGCCCACTCACTCGCTCTCCTCTCATCAATCCCAACAGTGCACGCAACTCGGTCCAACTTGTGTTGGGTCTCTCTCCAGCTGCTCATGTACAAGATGGCATATCGCAGGATCAGGAGCACCAGATAGCGTAAAAGCCATGGTCTCCGGCGGTGGCCAGGCCCAGCCGCCGTCGTCAGCTCCAGCGGCAGAGTACGGCAGCAGGCTGCCACAGATGGTGGACAGAGAGGGGAGCTACAAGTTGCATGGGGAGATCATGCTGCTGCTGTTCGTCGCCGTCTTTGCGTTCCTCTTCACTTGTGTCTTCTTCTTCCTCTGGTTGAGAAGGAGGGACCGCCGGCGCTGACCGGAAGATGGTTCAGGACTTTAGGTAGATTGATACGTAGATCTTTTGCTATCCACCCTCAAATTTGCACTACCAATTTGGGATGTTTGTAGCTTTATTCTAAATTTATATCTGAGCGTAATCTTTCTTTAAAAACAAATTTAAACATTGTAAAGTTGGTAGTCAAGAATGTCCTTGCATTGGTGACTTTGTTAAATAATCTGGTAATTTACCTTCCAGATCGAAGAGGCCTATTAGCTCAGCTGGTTAGAGCGTCGTGCTAATAACGCGAAGGTCGCAGGTTCGAGACCTGCATGGGCCATTGTTTTTTTTTTGTTTTGCTTTGTCAGCACTGCAAACTCCACGCTCCTATAGATATGCGATTTTCTCGCATGTTTGCAAGCGGGTGTCCCTTGCTGATTTTCTGAGTAATTTCAATATACCAAAGAAGAAAATAATCTGAATCAATATGGATGCAGAGCCGCCCCCTACTTATGCGGGACACCCGCTTGCATCCACAACCCACTATTCAAACATGGAGCATAGATAATTGGAAATACTACAACCATACCAAACATTAACACAATGGCAAGACCACAAACTTCAGACAAATTTGCAAGGTGCCAGGTTTAAAATAAGTTCATAATCTGCAAGGTGGGAAAAAAAGAGAGAATGACAAAAGGGCTCGGTAGGGACATACATAATCTGCAAGGTCCAATATAAATACAGCATGAAGTAATAAAATATGTACACTTTCAGGTTACAACATGAAGTGACACCACAATGTGGAGGCTGGATGATGGCACGTATCTCAATCATAAGTGTCATGCAGGTTAATTCAAGGACGATATGTGACTGTGTATTGGCCCAAACACTCTCAGTGGTAGCACTTACTGAAGAAGCTAGCTAACCTCAAACCCATGGAAATTGTACTCATTAAACATTTACCATTTGGGTCTCTTGCACCATCAGTTGTAACACAATGGCCTGCAAATAAAATATATAAGCAGGAAAGTTAGTTTGCAATGCTGCAGGGAAAATCGAAATATCTACAGATGCCCACCAAGATGAAATTCATGGTCAACATATTGCTGACCCTAAAAGGAAAAGATATAAACAAATAAAAATTGAAAGAAGCACACTAATAGTATAGGAATCCTTTCTTGATATAAGTTCCTTCTTGGTATGGGTAGCTGTGCTTCCGTGAGAAAATATTGCTAGGTATTAAGGTGCAGTTTTGGGGGTTAACAGATTGTATCAGTAAAACTAATGATTGAGTATAAATATATTGGCACCGTAATCTTGCTGTTGTTTCAGTACAGTAGCGACGCCTTAATTTTCAGAGCAGTATATTCCAGTACAGTAGCTACGTTGTATACCTTTGCATCGGAAGACCAAGGCATGTCCTTTCCAAGACACGGATATCACAACCAAGCAAAACAGTGAACGACTGCAGTTCCATGGACAACAATTTTTAATTCTTTGGATTTAAGAATCACAGCAACTACAACCGTGCGACCCGACGGACACGTGTTTTGTTCGTTTGGATTGGCTCGTCCGCCCTTCTTTGCGTATGAGTCGACTGTGCGGTCAATAGGACGACCCTTCGCACACATACAATTTTTAACGTTAAATTAACATCGGGCGTACGTTGCCGGCGTTGAGAGTTCACGCCGGTCATATGCCAATCTAGAAAAAGAATATGTAGTTTTCAGCTCGGCGCATTTGACAGCGGGCCGACACACATGTGAGTACACAAAATGAGAATGTAGTTCGTTTAAATCATCTCGGCTGTGGTCATGCCTGCACACCGCGACACGAATGAGTCATCTTCAAGGCTGAACATGTCAGCTTGCATCTTCAGAGAGACCGTGCTCAAGTCCACCTTCATGATCTCGACTCCCTTTATCATGCAAGCTAGCCGGACTTCTCTTGCTTTGGTGGCCTCGATCTTTAGCATCTTCGCTTGTTTCTCCACCTCTAACGCGAGCTTCTTATTTTGTATCTTCATAAATGCCATAATTTGCTCCTCCTTGTCTTGCTGGCGCTTCTCCTCCCTTGAGTCTTTGTTGACGACCTGCCTTGCAAAGTAGCTTGTAAGGCAAGGGACGCCGCTTCGCGCTTATCCTCTTTCTTGGAGTTGGCATTTCCACGCGTCCGCGACTTCTCCCTCTCACCATGCTCTTCAACGATTTCCTTTCCTTCACACGCCTTGATGGCAGCATATTGTGCTTTGAACTTTTTTTCTCCATTGATGATTATCCAACAATGAGTGCGGTTGAAAGAGTTGCCCTATAGTTAACCTTGAATGCTTCCAAAGCTTGGAAGACCTGCAAATGAGCAAGCATGTCAACATATCAAAGTAGGCAAGATATGGGACAGTTAATATAAGCAAGCATGTCGGCATATCATCTCTTTCATGCCGATGCCACTCACGGGAGGGGCCTTGATGCTCTCAAGAGTGGAACAAAACTCGGTGAAGAAGGGGCAACAAGCTGGTGCTGGCCGCGACCGTAGCGGTAGCGAAGAGCCCGTGCTGCACCGGATTTAACCCTAGCATCAGGAGGGTCTGCCTTGTAGCCTCGCGGACGAGTTGATTATTCTTCACGATGTTGGTCTCTTTCTCCAAGGCAGCGGCGAGGGAGGACGCGGCCGCGGCCTCGTTCTTGGCTTCTTGCAGATGACGGCGATTCTTCCTCCTCAACGATTGTTCGACGCGCTCCTCGAGCTTTAGCACCTTCTTCTTCTGTTGAATAATTAGGCACAATTTCCATGATTAATTCCATAATATAAAGCATGATGATACCAACTACTAACATGTGAAACTCTAACATACTAGATGCAGCAGACGACATGAATAGCAACAAGACCGTATAGCAAAACATGTACGCACCTAACATGTTCATCAGGCTAACGGGAACACGACGCACGTACCGAACGTTTGTAGAGGAAGCAGATGTGTTCGGTGCAGCTACGTTGTTGACGATGACGGGACAAAGTAGACGACGCTTGAGGTGGCGGTACGCAGCACCGCCCGACTTGCTTGGTAGATGACCCGTTGTGGAAGCAGCGAGCAGTCGCGCAGAGCGCTTCCCAAAAACCTAATTCGCCCTCTCCCGTACAGGATTGCAAAGGCGACTAGTTCCGGAGACCTGCTCTCCCGTTCGCCGTTGGACGCCGGCGCTCGGGATGAGGTAGACTACGGTGGCGGCGCAAGTTGTGAGACGAGGCAAAAACATGCCGCGCCCCCGCAAGGCATCGGACCGGAATTTGGCGGACCATTCATGCGCATGCCGCACGTACGCGCCGCCCGGCCAGGCGAGGCGAGCCGAGCGAGCGCGCGCGTGTGGTTCTCTCCTTTCTCTTCACAACACACACTTAGAGTGGTGGGGAGAACTCACTATATAAAGAGGTCCAACACTTCCTCCACTAGCGGTATGAGACTAAACTTTAGCACCGCCACTTGCCATTTTATTCATGGGCTCAATTTGAGATTTCAGAATTTTCTAGATGGGCCAAGCCCATTTAATTCTAATAATCCCCCACCAGATCTCAAATTTAGAGATTTGCCTTGTCTCTCCACTTGTTTAATATACCAGTGTTTTAGCAGAGACTGTTAAGTTGAACTTCTGCCTATAACTTTAAACTACATCCATCCACAACTTGACAATGGACTATGCCTTGAATTGCTAGTTTTGTGTGAACATGTTTCACTCAAAGTCTTAACCAGTACCTGGCTGCCAGTAGGCTACCCTGCGGTTTGGAGCATATACGTCGTACTCCTTGGTCTCTTCGTGAGCTTACTAGAGATTACCCAAATCTCCTAGATTGCGACGCTTTACAATCGGAGCTCATATAGGTGTGTTCTTTCAAGATTGTTCTGTAGGACAACATCTTTGCTATAATAGCCAATAGAATCACATTAAGGCATGTTGCCAACCTGCCTAACAGTACTTAAGCCTTACAGCTCTCAGAGTTTTGCATCTTCACTTAGAGACGACCACTTATTACTCTCCTCTGTTAACCAATAGCTTGTTCTTCCCAGGTCCTAATTCACGGGATCTCCGATCACAAAGGTTGGGTTACTACTATGGTGTAACGTCTATGGGTCTCATACCCATCTTCCTAGATGCAGTATCTATCACATTGCGTGATAGTCCCTTTGTAAAAGGATCTGCCAGGTTTTTGTCTGTTTGAATATACGTAACAGTTATTACTCCGGAGTTTCTCAACTTCCTGACAGATTTTAAACGTCTCTTCACGTGTCTTGATGACTTCGCGTTATCCTTAGAATTATTCACTTTAGCGATAACCGTTTGGTTGTCACAATTCATAAGAATAGCCGGTACATGTTTTTCAACCACACGCAAGTCCATAAAGAGTTCACGCAACCATTCTGCCTCTACAGTGGTTGTGTCTAATGCAGATAGTTCTGCTTCCATAGTTGACCTTGTCAACATGGTTTGCTTGCAAGACCTCCATGACACTGCACCACCTCCATGGGTAAATACATACCCACTTGTAGCGTAGAGTACATCAACATCAGAGATCCAATTTGAATCACTATATCCTTCTAGCACAGCGGGGTGACCTGAATAGTGGATTCCATAACTCATAGTACCTCTCAGATAGTGCAAGACCCTTTCTAGTGCATGACAATGATCATTACCCGGGTTGGACATGAACCTAGTCAGTTTGCTCACTGCAAAAGAGATGTCTGGTCTTGTAGCGCTAGCTAGGTACATGAGTGAACCGACAATTTGAGAGTATCTTAATTGCTCTCTCGTTTCTTTCTTGTTCTTTCTAAGTGTCATGCTGGGATCATAAGGTGTTGGAGAAGGCTTACTATCCATAAAGCCGAAACGGCTCAAGACCTTCTTAACATAGTGAAATTACGTTAGAGTAATCCCACTCTCATCCTTAATAAGTTTGATGTTTAGGATCACATCAGCTTCTCCGAGATCTTTCATGTCAAAACTCTTTGATAGGAAAGTCTTGACCTCATTGATCACAACAATGTTTGTACCAAAGATCAATATGTCATCCACATACAAACATAATATGACACTATTGCCTCCACCATGGCGATAGTAGACACACCTATCAGCCTCATTAATGACAAATCCCGCATAAGTCAAAGTTCTTTCAAACTTCTCATGCCATTGCTTAGGTGCTTGTTTCACACCATACAAAGATTTTAGCAACTTGCACACCTTATTCTCTTCTCCTCTTACCACAAACCCATCAGGCTGATTGATACGTCTCCATAGTATCTACTTTTCCAAACTCTTTTGCCCTTGTTTTGGACTCTAAGTTGCATGATTTGAATGGAACTAACCCGGACTAACGCTGTTTTCAGCAGAATTGCCATGGTGTTGTTTTTGTGCAGAAATAGAAGTTCTCGGAATGACGTGGAAATTTACGAGGATTTTTTTGTGGAATATATAAAAAATACTGGCGCAAGAATCAACCGGAGACATGGAGCGAGGAGCCCACAAGCCCAGGAGGCGCGGCCCCCTGGCCGCGCCTAGCAGGCTTGTGGGGCCTTCGGGGCTCCGCCGCCTCCAACTCCAGCTCTATTTAGTCCCTTTCGCCCGGAAAAAAAATCAAGGAGAAGAATTCATCGCGTTTTACGATACGTAGGCGCCGCCACCACCTGTTCTTCCTCTGGAGGGCAGATCTGGAGTCCGTTCTGGGCTCCGGAGAGGGGAGATCGTCACCGTCGTCATCACCAACCTTCCTTCATCGCCAATTCCATGATGCTCTTCACCGTTCGTGAGTAATCTCATCATAGGCTTGCTGGACGGTGATGGGTTGGATGAGATCTATCATGTAATCGAGTTAGTTTTGATGGGGATTGATCCCTAGTATCCACTATGTTCTGAGATTGATGTTGCTACTACTTTGCCATGCTTATTGCTTGTCACTCGGGCCCGAGTGCCATGATTTCAGATCTAAACCTATTATGTTCTCGTCAATATATGTGTGTTCTCTATTCTATCTTGCAAGTTGTAGTCACCTACTATGTGTTATGACCCGGCAACCCCGGAGTGACAATAGCCGGAACCACTCCCGGAGATGATCGTAGTATGAGGAGTTCATGTATTCACTAAGTGCTAATGCTTTGTTCCGGTTCTCTATTAAAAGGAGAACCTTAATATCCCTTAGTTTCCATTAGGACCCCGCTGCCACGGGAGGGATGGACAGTAGATGTCATGCATGTTCTTTTCCTTAAGCACGTATAACTATATACGGAATGCATGCCTACATTACATTGACGAACATGAGCTAGTTACATATCTACCCATGTTATAACTGTTGCATGATGAATGTCATCCGGCATAATTATCCATCGCCGATCGAATGCCTATGAGTTTTTCCTACTGGTCCTTGCTACGTTACTTTGCGGGTACTGCTGTCACTGCTGCTACTGTTACCGCTACTGCTACTGTTATTGTTGCTACTGTTGCTATCACACTACTCTGTTACTAAAACTTTGCTGCAGATACTAAGTTTTTCAGGTGTGGTTGAATTGACAACTCAACTGCTAATACTCGAGAATATTCTTTGGCTTCCCCTTGTGTCGAATCAACAAATTTGGGTTGAATACTCTACCCTCGAAAACTGTTGCGATCCCCTATACTTGTGGGTTATCAAGACTATTTTCTGGCGCTGTTGCCGGGGAGGCATAGCTATATTCTCTGAGTCACTTGGGATTTACGTCTGTTGATCACTAGGAGGAATCCGAGAGATCCAAAAACTAAAGTCTTGCCCTCAACTACGAGGACTTGTAAGGAACTGCCATCTAGCTCTGCACTTGATTCACCTTCAGTTATGAGTAAGTTTGCGACACCACCACCTGCTAGAAATTCTGATATGTCGCCTGTGCTTGATGATGCTACTTCTGCTATCCATGATGCTTGTGATGATGCTTTGCTTGATACTGCTTTGCCACTAGGTGCATTCCTTGATGCACAAATTGCTAGAGTTGCTGCTAAATGTGATGATACTTCTGAAACTGTTGAGATTATGGAAGTAGAACCTGCTATTTCACCTGTTAGAACTAGCTCTCCTAGATATGAATTGCCTGATATACCTGAGGGTTTTGTTATGGAGGGAGAGATAGCTGAGGACTTTCTTGCTTGTAAGGATAGCTATGATCTTGAGAAATTAGCGTGCAAGTGGAAAGAAAAATCTCTAAACGCTAGAATGAAATATGATCCTAAGTTTGCTACTTCGCCTATCGTTGTGATCGATAAGGATTATGAATTCTCCGTCGATCCTGAGTTAATCACTTTGGTCGAATCTGACCCTTTTCATGGTTATGAGTCTGAAACGGTTGTAGCACATCTTACTAAGCTACACGATATAGCCACCCGATTCACGAGTGAGGAAAAGATCCGCCACTACTATATCCTTAAGCTGTTTCCTTTCTCGCTAAAGGATGATGCTAAGACTTGGTTCACTTCTCTTGCTCCTGGTTGTGTGTGTAGTCCCCAGGATATGATCTACTACTTCTCAGAGAAATATTTTCCTGCCCATGAGAACCAAGCTGCCTTGCAGGATGTATATAAATTTGTGCAGGCTGAAGGAGAGAGTCTCCCACAAGCTTGGGGAGGCTCATCCAGCTACTGAATGCTTTGCCTGATCACCCTCTTGAGAAAAATGAAATACTTGATATCTTCTATAATGGACTAACCGATGCTTCTAGGGACCACCTAGATAGTTGTGCTGGTTGTGTTTTCAGGGAACGAACTGTGGAACAAGCTGAGATTCTATTGAATAATATCTTGTGCAATGAGAATGCTTGGACTATTCCCGAACCACCTCCGAAGCCAACTCCAAAGAAAAGAGGTATTCTATTCCTCAGTCCTGAAGATATGCAAGAAGCTAAGAAATCTATGAAAGAGAAATGCATTAAATCTGAAGATGTCAAGAATCTACCACCTATCGAAGAGATCCATGGTCTTGATAACCTAACACAGGTAGTAGAGGTAAATTCTCTTCGTAGATTCAATGAGAGTGATATTCCTTTTGATAAACCTGCTAGCTTATGCTTAGATGAATTTGATAACTTTGTTGTCAAACAACAAAGTTTCAATGATTATGTTAGCAGACAATTGGAACATAATGCTCGCATGCTTAGTCATTTAAGTGCTTGTGTGGATAGAAGTGTCAATGATCTTAAGCTTTTGAGTAAACATGCCTCTATGGTCACTACTCAGGTAGAACAAGTACTTAAGGCTCAAAATGACTTGCTCAATGAGTTGAATGACAATTCTGTCAGAGTCGTCACTAGAGGTGGTAGAATAACCCAGGAACCTTTGTATCCCGAGGGTCATCCTAAGAGAATTGAACAAGATTCTCAAGGAGTTAGCATCGAGGCACCTAGTCATCCTAGGAAGAAAAAGAAAGATGATAGGAATTGCATGCTAGCAACCCCGTTGCTGTTACACCCGAGAATCCAAATGATATCTCTGTTTCTGATGCCGAAACACAATCTGGTGATGAACATAAGCCTATGATGATAATATCGATAGTGGTGCTCATGAAGATGCTCAACCTAGCAATGATAAGGATGTGGAGATTGAACCTAGTGTTGATCTTGATAACCCACAACCTAAGAATAGGAGATACGATAAGAACGACTTCATTGCTAGGAAGCATGGTAAAGAAAGGGAACCATGGGTTCAGAAACCCATGCCCTTTCCTCCCAAACCATCCAAGAAAAAGGATGATGAGGATTTTGAGCGATTTGTTGAAATGATTAGACCTGTCTTTCTAGAAATGCGTTTGACAGATATGCTCAAAATTTCTCCTTATGATAAGTACATGAAGGATATTGTGACTAATAAGAGGAGGATACCTTAGGTTGAGATTTACACCATGCTCGCTAATTACACCTTCAAGGGTGGAACTCATAAGAAATTAGGTGATCCCGGAGTTCCCACTATACCTTGATCCATTAAAGTAAACTATGTTAGAACTGCTTTATGCGACCTTGGAGCCGGTGTTAGTGTTATGCCTCTCTCTCTTTATCATAGACTTGAATTGGATAAGTTGACACCCACTGAAATCTCCTTGCAAATGGCCGACAAATCAACTGCTTTCCCTATCGGCATTTGCAAGGATGTGCCTGTTGTGGTTGCTAACGTTACTATCTTAACAGACTTTGTTATTTTGGATATTCCCGAGGATGATGCCATGGCGGTCATCCTTGGAAGACCCTTTTTAAACACTGCAGGGGCTGTTATTGATTGTAACAAAGGAAATGCCACTTTCCATGTCAATGGTAATGAGCATACGGTGCACTTTCCGAAGAAACAATATCGAGTACATTGCATCAATGCTATTGAAAAAACTTCATCGATTCTTATTGGGAGCTTTGAATGCCCTATACCTACTGTTAAGATGAAGTATGATTTGCTTGTTGGGGATATGCACATCCCCATTGAGGTTACCTAGTGACTATTCAAAAATTCTCCGGTTTTATGCGATTCGAAAAAAGTTTGTCAAGGAGACTTGATCAACCTCATTGACGGATTTCTTTTGATGACCATGAGATGGATGAATCTGAGGGTCACAATCTTCTGCCCCCAACGTTTACTTTCTGTTGTTTAGAAGAAAAATGATAAATTTAGCTTTAGTTTTTCCTGTTTTCTGCTTCTTGCGTCCCGTAGAAAAGTGTCCCGAAAATAAAAGTTCTTCAATTGCTGTGAAAATCAAGTATGATTTTTTCTGGAATTTTTGAAAAATTCTGACACAAAGAGCTAGTTAGGGGGATGCACTAGTGGGCCACAAGCCCAGGAGGCGCGGGCACCCCGTGGCCGCGCCTACTAGGCTTGTGGGGCCCATGTTGCCCCCCTCCACTTATTCCAGCTCCCATCTCCTTCTCCTACCTCCAGAACAAACCATTCCGCAGCTCAAACCCGTGTTCTTCCTCTTCTTGCTGCGATTTTCGATCTCCTTGTGCAAAGCCCCATTCACCAAACTGTTTTGGGGGAATTGTTCCTTGGTATGTGACTCCTCCATTGGTCCAATTAGTTTTTGCTCTAGTGCCTTATTCGTTGCATATTATTTCTGCCTTGGTGACCCTGTTCTTGAGCTTTGGATGTTAATTTTAGTTGGTCCCAAGTAGTTTTGATGCATGATATGGCTTCTAGGCACTTGTAGGAGTAGTTTCTATAAGTCTCGTTGAGGCTTGTTCACTTTTCCTTTGATTTACTAAAAATTTCAGAAAAGGAGGATGTTCAGTGAAAACTATCATGGTGGTTCTTCAAGAAAGAGGGGTCCACGTCTCGCGATTCGGGAGCCCGATCCTTACCAACTGAGGAACGCACATGTACAACCATGTGAATGGCCTTCTGATGAATTCATGATTGATGCAGGTTTCAAAGACGAGTTTGATACACTTTTTCACAATGCCGAACTTGAAGAATTCATCTCCAATAAATGTGAACAGTATACTTCTCTCACTACCTCTTTTGTTCGTAGATTCAAATTTTCAGCTGGCCGTGACACATCTATACTGTTTGATCTCTATGACAAATCATATACCATGGATTTAGAGGATTTCAATAGAATTTGCAAGATACCTGATTGGGGTAGTCTCAATGATCCTCCTAAATCTTCGGTTAGCAATTTTATCTCTAGTATAACCGTCTGAGAAACTAGAGATATTACGCAGGCTACCATGGGGAGCATTCATTTTCTTACATTGCATTACTTTGCCCTCTTCATAGGTAGATGCATTAACGACAAGATTGAGCACTGCCACCTCTGCGCACCTGACCTTAGTATTCTTAAGAGCGCAGTAACGGGTAATAGAAGTTTCAACATGGGAGCTATAATCGTGAGGAGGCTAAATAATAATGCTAATGAAGGGGATTTCTTTGGTGGGATCTATGCCACTCGCATAGCAAATTTTCTTGGAGTGCCCATCCGTGAAGGAGATTCCCGCTCCATACAACTTTCCTTGATCGCGCCACTATGACACGTTATCAGTTCCTTGGGAGGGATAATGAATCCCTCCTATACCGGTTAATATTTAACCGACAGCGTGTTTTCCATATTACCCTTCCTGCTCCTGCCTTCTTTGACTTTCAGGTAAAACGGAGATATTATATAACCAGAGAAGAGGCACATGAGTATGAGAGGGAGACGAAGGCTGCTCACCTCCGTGAGGCAGCTATTCAGGCACTGGCTGCCGCGCTCCCGTACAACCCCCATTATGATTTTGGATATCGCCCGGACCAGCCATGGGAGTAGACCAACTTAGGCCAAAAGCCTAAGCTTGGGGGAGTGCGTTTTTCTCACCGACTTTATATTCATGTTCACGCTTTCACTATGATAGTCGGTGTTCACACCTTGCCACTGTATCATCCATGCTAGTTTATTTCTTTTTCTTGTTTTCTTCTCGTGTGTTTGTCTAGTTTGAGAAAACCCAAAAAGATTTATAGTTCTTCTTTTGCTTGTTGGGAGCTTTCCCGTGTAAATAATTTTATTTTTCTTTGGGTCAAAGTATAAGACGATGGTTACAATGTTTAGTGGCTCTCGCATGCATATTTGTTTATCTGTCAAAGAGCCATATTACTTTGTCTTCTCCTTTGTGTTTGCTTGCAGATTCCAGCTTAGTCCAATGCACGAACACTCTCATTATGATTCTCATCATTCCGTCGTGCAAGTGAAAGGCAACAATGACGATATATGATGAAGTGACTGAGCCTGGAAAACTGGTATGAACTCGATCTATTTTGTTTTTGTAAATATGACTAGCTCATCGTTCCTAATTCAGCTTTGTTGTGAGAGAAGCATGTTTGCAATGACAACTTAGAGATCATAGTTTCTGATGCCATGCTTAATTAGCTAGGAGCTTATAATGGTTTGTCTTGGATGCCAACATGAATCTCAAGATGATTATGATGTAGTATGATAGGATGGTATCCTCCTTTGAATGATTCAAGTGGCTTGGCTTTGCGCATGTTTACACATGTAGTTGAAACAAAATCAACATAGCCTCTATGATATTCATGTTTATGGTGATTTATGTCCTACTCATGCTTGCACTCAATGTTGGTTAATCTCAATGCATATTGATGATTGTTGTCGCTCTCTAGTTGGTCGCTTCCCAGTCTTTTGCTAGCGTTCACTTGTACTAAGCACGAATACTGCTTGTGCATCCACTTCCATAAACCCAAGTTGTTCCATATGAGTCCATCATACCTACCTATATGCGGTATCTACCTGCCGTTCCAAGTAAATTTGCATGTGCCACTCTCTAAACCTTCAAGTTTTGCATGCCCGAACCGCTCATGTGGTGACAAGGGGCGGTCAATATCTTCCATGCTAGGCATGTTATCCTCGATACGTGTTTATTCACTATCATTCACGAGAAAGGGGCTGGTAATTGGAATGCCGAGTTCCATGCTCAAATCAAAAAGATAATTGCAAACAAAACTCCCCCTGGATTGTTGTTGGTATGGACGACACCCGAGGATTCGGCTAGTCATGGAATGTGATTGATCGGTGGTGGGGGAGCAAAAACTTTACTTTTCTATTTGGGAACCGCCTATAGCATGTGTAGCATGGAAGATGGTGAAAAATCTTGGTCATTACGTTGACAATGAAAGCATGCCACCCAAAATTATTTATCTCTGTCTTCAAAGCTTGAGCTCTGGCACCTCTTCAAATCAATGCTTCCCTCTGCGAAGGGCCTGTCTATTTATGTTCCTGTTGAGTCATCCTCTTCTTTCAAAAAGCACAAATTAGAGAGCACCTCCGTCATTTTTATGCTTTGCTTTTAATTGTTATTGAGTATGACTGTGACTGGATCTTCGTTGCCATGAATTACAATGTTCAGTCAACCCTTGGTCTTTGAAGGTGCTCTGCGTTTATGTTTTGCGGTCTCAGAAAGAGCTAGCGAGATACCATCTGTTCATATTGCTTCATGATTGTTTCGATTGAAGTGTTGATGTTTGAAACTTATTATTATTGCTTGCTGGTTGATTATGCCATTGATATGAGTACATCTTGAGACCTAAATGTCATTGCTTATGTGGTTAGCTTATGACCTTGCTGAAAATCTGAATGTGAGTTAGACATAATTACAGCAACAAGATCAAACAGAGTTCGTAAAAGTTTTTCTTTTGTCTCTTTTAGTTTGTCAACTGAATTTCTTGAGGAAAAGTAAGGCTTTAAGCTTGGGGGAGTTGATACGTCTCCATCATATCTACTTTTCCAAACTCTTTTGCCCTTGTTTTGGACTCTAATTTGCATGATTTGAATGGAACTAACCCGTACTAACGTTGTTTTCAGCAGAATTGCCATGGTGTTGTTTTTACGCTGAAATAAAAGTTCTCGGAATGACCTGGAAATTTACGAGGATTTTTTGTGGAATATATAAAAAATACTGGTGCAAGAATCTACCGGAGACGTGGAGCAAGGAGCCCACAAGCCCAGGAGGCGCGTGCCCCCCTAGCCGCGCCTAGCAGGCTTGTGGGGCCCTCGGGGCTCCGCAACCTGCAACTCCAGCTCTATTTAGTCCCTTTCGCCTAGAAAAAAATCAAGGAGAAGAGTTCATCGTGTTTTATGATACGGAGGCTGCCACCACCTGTTCTTCCTCTAGAGGGCAGATCTGGAGTCCGTTCTGGGCTGCGGAGAGGGGAGATCGTCACCATCGTCATCACCAACCTTCCTTCATTGCCAATTCCATGATGCTCTTCACCGTTCGTGAGTAATATCATCGTAGGCTTGCTGGACGGTGATTGGTTGGATGAGATCTATCATGTAATCGAGTTAGTTTTGATGGGGATGGATCCCTAGTATCCACTATGTTCTGGGATTGATGTTGCTACTACTTTGCCATGCTTAATGCTTGTCACTAGGGCCCAAGTGCCATGATTTCAGATCTGAACCTATTATGTTCTCGTCAATATATGTGTGTTCTCGATCCTATCTTGCAAGTTGTAGTCACCTACTATGTGTTATGACCCGGCAACCCCGGAGTGACAATAGCCAGAACCACTCCCGGAGATGACCGTACTATGAGGAGTTCATCTATTCACTAAGTGCTAATGCTTTGTTCTGGTTCTCTATAAAAAGGAGAACCTTAATATCCCTTAGTTTCCATTAGGACCCCGCTGTCACGGGAGGGATGGACAATAGATGTCATGCACGTTCTTTTCCTTAAGCACGTATGACTATATACGGAATGCATGCCTACATTACATTGACGAACTGGAGCTAGTTACGTATCTCCCCATGTTATAACTGTTGCATGATGAATGTCATCCGGCATAATTATCCATCACCGATCCAATGCCTACAAGTTTTTCCTACTGGTCCTTGCTACGTTACTTTGCCGCTACTGCTGTCACTGCTGCTACTGTTACCGCTACTGTTGTCACTACTACTACTGTTACTGTTGCTAGTGTTGCTATCACACTACTTTGTTACTAAAACTTTGCTGCAGATACTAAGTCTTTCAGGTGTGGTTGAATTGACAACTCAATTGCTAATACTCGAGAATATTCTTTGGCTTCCCCTTGTGTCGAATCAACAAATTTGGGTTGAATACTCTACCCTCGAAAACTGTTGCGATCCCTATACTTGTGGGTTATCACTGATCCATATAAATTTCCTCTTCCAACTCTCCATTTAGGAAAGTTGTCTTTACATCCATTTGATGAATGATCAAACCATAAGAGGCAGCCAGGGAAAGTAGGACCCGAATGGTGGTTATTCTAGCAACACGTGACTAGGTGTCATAGTAATCTTCGCCTTCTTTTGAGTGTAGTCCTTGGCCCAAGTCGCGCCTTGTACTTATCAATAGTACCATCAGGCCTTAACTTCTTTTTCAACACCCATTTACAACCCAAAGGTTTACAACCATAAGGTCGTTCAGTTAATTCCCAAGTTCCATTAGAAAGAATTGAGTCCATCTCATTATGAACAACTTCTTTCCAATCATCTACATCTGGAGACACATAAGCCTCTTCAATAGACTTCAGAGTATCGTCCACAAGGTATACAATGAAATCATCACCAAAGGATTTTGCAACCCTTTGTCTCTTGCTCCTTATAGGAGCTTCATCGTTATCCTTCTCATGGACTTCCTCGGGTGTTTGTTCAATATAATCATCAAGTGTACTAGATTTAGAATTTAACTCAGAAGAAAATCTAGCAATGCTATGCATATCTTTCATAGGAAACATATTCTCAAAAAATGTTGCATCATGAGATTCCATTACAGTATCTACATGCATATCAGGAACCTCAGATTTAACTACTAAAAATCTATAAGCAATGCTCCGTTGAGCATAACCCAGAAAAACACAATCCATTGTATTTGGTCCAAGTTTACTTTTCTTGGGGATAGGAATATTGACCTTTGCCAAACATCCCCAAGTGCGCAAATAAGAAAGTGATGGTTTTCTCCCAACCCACTCTTCATAAGGGGTTTTCGCTTTATTTTTGTTAGGAACTCTATTCAGGACATGACATACAGTCAACACAGCCTCCCCCACCATGCCTTAGACAAACCAGCAGTGTCTATCATGGCGTTCACCAAGTCATTCAACGTGTGATTTTTCCTCTCGGCAATCCCGTTTGATTGGGGCGAATAGGGAGGAGTCCTCTCATGAATAATACCATGTTCCTCACAAAATTCATCAAAAACTTTGGAAAAATATTCTCCACCACGATCCGACCTAAGACGCTTGATCTTTCTCTCTAGTTGATTTTCAACTTCAGCTTTATAGATCTTAAAGTAATCGAGAGCTTCATCTTTAGTTTGCAACAAATAAACATAGCAAAATCTAGTCGCATCATCAATCAAATTCATGAAATATTTCTTTCCACCTTTTGTGAACACACCATTCATCTCACATAGATCAGAATGTATGAGTTCTAGAGGTGCCAAGTTTCTCTCTTCAGCAGCCGTGTGAGGCTTTCGAGGTTGCTTCGATTGCACACAACTATGGCACTTAGAACCTTTGGCAAGTGTGAAATTAGGAATTAAACGCATACTGGATAGTCGAGACATTAAAACAAAATTAATATGACACAAACGAGAATGCCAAACACTTGTATCATCATTAATACTAGCACAAATTTGGTTTACTGACTTATTGCAAAAATATGAAAGGGAAAACCGGAACAAGCCTCCGCATTCATAGCCTTTACCTATAAATTGTCCAAATCTCGACACGATTACTTTATTTGACCCTAAAACTACCTTAAACCCATCTCGAAATAGAAGGGAGTCGCTAAGTAGATTCTTGTTCATAGTAGGGACATGCTGCATGTTCCTTAGTTGCATGATCTTTCCCAAAGTAAACTTCAGATCCACCGTGCCAATGCCACAAACAGAAGCATGCGACCCATTCCCCATTAGGACAGAAGAATCCCTTGCGACCTGATAAGAAGTAAACAAAGAGACGTCAGCACACACATGAACGTTAGCTCCTGAATCAATCCACCATGAAGATGATTGAAATACTGAAAGCACAATAGGTAAATTACCATACCCATCAGTATTGCTAGCGATCACCATGTTGACTGTCTTGGAGCTGGTTTTCCCTCTACGGTCTGCGCATTCTGGGCATTCCTTGGAAAAGTGTCCGAGCTTCCCGCAGGCGTAGCACTCTAGCTCAGCCTTGTTGAACTTCTTCTTCTTGAAGGTAGTAGTCTTTATAGGTTGTTGAAAACAGGCTTGTTCTTCCACTGTTCTTGTTCTATGGGAACCTTTGTACCATGTTGGCAGTAGGTTGAACCTCACCTCCTTTCTCAGTAGTGTCTTTAGCCCGAGCTTTCTCTTCAACATCAAGAGATGCAATCATATTTTCAACTGATATCTCTTGTCTCTTATGTTTCAGAGAAGTGAAGAAGTTCCTCCATGAAGAAGGCAACTTTGCAATAATGCACCCAACCACAAATTTATCGGGTAGATCACACTGAAGAAGTTCCAGTTCCTTCACAATACACTGTATCTCATGAGCTTGTTCAACCACAGAACGGTTATTCACCATCTTGTAGTCATGAAAATTCCCCATGATGTACAATTCACTGCCTGCATCTGTAGATCCGAATTTAGCCTTCAGTGCATCCCATAGTGTCTTTCCATCTTGTATGTGCATGTACACATCACATAGACGGTCAGCAAGAACACTCAAAATGCATCCCACAAACATAGTGTTGGCTTCCTGGAACTTCCTCTGATCTTCATTAGAAGCTCCCTCTGGCATGCCACCACTAACATGGAAAATTTTCACAGCAGTAAGCCAGAGCGTGGATCTCACTTCCCACCTCTTAAAGTGCACACCGGTAAACTTATCCGACATGAGTGCATCAGAAAATCCAGCCATAGTTAACTCAGGAAATTGCCTACAATTAGGTTTTTGGATTGTTGAATAATTAGGCACAATTTCCATGATTAATTCCAGAATATAAAGCATGACGATACCATCTAGTAACATGTGAAACTCTAACATACTAGATGCAGCAGACAACATGAATAGCAGCAAGACCGTATAGCAAAACATGTACACATCTAACATGTTCATCAGGCTAATGGGAACACGACGCACGTACTGAACGTTTGTAGAGGAAGCAGATGTGTTCGGTGCAGCTACGTTGTTGACGATGACGTTGGCAATGACGGGACGAAGTAGACGATGCTTGAGGCGGCGGTACGCAGCACCGCCCGACTTGCTTGGTAGTCGACCCGTTGTGGAAGCAGCGAGCAGTCGCGCAGAGCGCTTCCCAAAAACCTAATTTGCCCTCTCCCGTACAAGATCGCAAAGGCGACTGGTTTCGGAGACCTGATCTCCCGTTCGCCGTTGGACGCCGGCGCTCGGGATGAGGTAGACTACGATGGCATCGCAAGTTCCGAGACAAGGCAAAACCCTAGATGTTTTTCGGTGTGTCTTTGGCCGACCCCGATAAGCTATATATATAGGAGGACCAAGGTCGGTTCCGTGTCGCGACCACGTCTCAAACCGACTTGGTTTCCAAGTCGGATACTTACCGGACAAGAAATTAACTTGTGTGCCAAGACATAAAAAATAAAACGGCAAAAGGTAGCCGCGCCCCCGCAAGGCATCGGGCCAGAATTTGGCGGTGAAAGTGCATTATATCGACCAGAGGGGGGTGAATAGGAGATTTTTAGAATTTCATCACTCAGGAAATTCGAGGAAATTTCTCACCGATGACTAACTTACAACGGAAACAGTAAAGGATGAGAAGTGCAAAGTTTCACAACATCAATTTTTCAGTGTGAGGAATGTGAAAACAGATTGCACCGTGAGGAGGCACGTAGAAAACAGATGAGGATTAACTAGCGTGAAGAATTTGGGGTTGAGGAATTTCAGAGAAAGTCTTCAGCAAATTCTTCAAACAGTAACAGTGAAAGTCATCAACACATAATCTGAGGAAAGTAAGGAGTTGAGGAATTAGAACCCGTTTCACAGCGAAGACAGTAGTTGATGACCCAGTTCCAACTGTTGTGACAGTTGTACATCTGGTTTGTAGCGACTTGGTATTGAAACCAAAGGACACACAGTCCCTACCGTGTTCTCCTTGGCCTAAGAACACGTAGTCCTCGCCCAACACTCATGGTAAATATTCACGCAGACTTCCAAACCCTCACAAACTTGGTCACCCGGCAATCCACAATTGACTGCTGGAAAGCTCTAGACCATGACGCCTAACCGTCTGGAGGATGCATAGTCCTCAAAGGTAAAAGGCTTCAGTCCCACACAGGAACAACTTCTTCAGTGATGCTCAATCACTTGGTTCTAGGTTTGTGGTTTCGGTGTATGGGGTATTTCCTCACTGATGAATTACTCTCGAAGACTCTGAGGAATTGGGTTGCTCTTATGACAAGTGTCAGTTCCTAACGGAGCAGCCAACCAGCTAATGGTTGTGGGGGGAGGCTATTTATAGCCTGGGAGCATCCCGACATGATTTGACACTAATGCCCTTAAATAATATGACCGTTGGTGTGGATAAGACCAATGATGTGGCGTGGCTATCGAAACGGTCGGAACCCTCAACTGTGAGAGTCCTCATGTCACTCGTATTCCTCACTTGAGGCTTTTGGTAGGATTAGGCTTGGGTTGATCATCATGAGGAAATTCATTCCAAAGTGTAACTTCAACCCCCTTTAATAGTATGGTGTTCCTATTACTCAAGTGTGAAAAAAATAAAACAGAAAGAGTAAATCTTCATGCTTCAAAGTCTTCAAAATGATTTTCTTCAGGACACACCGAATTCCTCAATTTCAGTATCTTCATGAGGAATATCAATTTCATCACAGATTCTTCGTGATTCAATTCTTCAGCTTCAGACCAATTTCTTCAACCGAAGATATACATTTTTAGGGGTCGATATTCATCAAATATCTCAAACTCCTTAGTGACTTATAGATCTTGTGTACACTCATAAACACATTAGATACTTAACCTATAAGTCTTCAAACCACCAAAATCACTAAGGGGCACTAGATGCACTTACAATATCCCCCTTTTTGGTGGTTGATGAAAATTAGGTTAAGTCTTCAACAGGGATAACAATATGAAGTGTAAATACTTAATTGTGGAATTTGAAATCAAGATTCAGAGAGACTCCCCCTGAAGATGTGCATATCTTGAGGATTTTGCTTTCTACAACAAATGCACATTGATGATTTATATCATGGAGATCTCCCCCTGAGTCTTGTAAATCGTGCATACTTGTAACATATAGTATGAAGAAAATGAAGATGCATGATGACAAATGGTATCTGACGAATTCCAGCATGCGTGCATTAAAAACTTGAGGAATAAGCATGCGAGGAAAAACGTTCAAAAGCATGAGAGTACCATCAGGCACAAGTTACAACTCATTACATAAAACCTTCAGAAGAGCCAAGAGTTTGTAACTTAAATATAGTTCAGAAGCCCCAAAATATCCCGCTTGAAGACTAAATCTCAAGTTTCTCCCCCTTTGTCATCAAGTGACAAAAAGGGAAAAACTGAGGACTAACGCCCGTGAAGACTTCACTTCTTGGCGGTTGATGAAGAGGCATCATGCTTCTTGGGAGTAGTCTTCTTCCTTGGACCGGTGGCAGTGTCGAGCTGTTCTTCATCAGATTCAGCAGTGCGGAATCAAGAAAAGGAACTGTCTTCAAGGTCTGGAACTGGAATTGGCCTGAACTTCTTCTTGGGAGGCCACGACCAGTCAAAGTCTTGCTCAAAGTCCAATTCTTCAAGTTCTGTCTGAGTCTTCAGATGAGCAAGTGTAGCCCAGGTGCGATCAAAAACCTCATGCAGATAGTGATGGTTAAGCTTCACAGAGTTTTGTGTTTCAGTGAGGGTTTTCACAATGGCGCCAAACTGGCGTTTGACCCACTTGTGATTGCGATCCACCTTCTGGTGAAGACTGAGGAGAATCTCTCTTGTATTCATCACACGAGGCGCAACAGGGCTTGCCGGGTGAGTCTCAGTATCATCCCATGAAGAATGAGCTCCCGGCTCTCTGAACTGGCCATCAAGGGGCCTACGGCCTTCATCAATCACTGACTTACCTTTTCCTTCAACTGGCTCGAAAGTCTTCTTGTTGACCCTGATAGGAGGCATATAACCAACATGGTTGTTGAAATCAGTATGGAAGTTGATGCATGTCCTTGTCCTGATGAATCTCATGATCCATGGGGCATATATCTTGTGATCAAACGGACACATAGCATTGTCGGCCAAAGTCCTCAAGAAGAAATCATGTATGTTGATAGGAATACCATGGACGATGTTGAAGAGGATATTCTTCATGATGCCTATGACATCTTCTTCATCATCATGGCCTTTGATCGACGCAAGCACACTGCAGAGGATTCTGTAAACAGACCTTGGTGTATATTTGAGCTCGTGGACGAGGAAGGTTTTTCTCGGTGATTTCCCTTCAGCCAAAGGCTTCATGAGGACTTCCATCATCCCGTTGGGTAGCTCACGCTCTCCGTAAAGCTTCACAGCCTCCTTTGAGGGAATTGATACTGGCAGTTCACGCAGAAGCTCAGTAGCAGGAGCCTTGTAGTGAGTGTTTTGCGTCATCCAGTCAAACACCCATGTGTTAATGTCTTCAGGATCGCCAGATATGTGAAGAGTGGCATAAAACTGAAGAATGAGCTCACTGTTCCAATCAGAGATGTCTGAGCACATTTGTAGCAGGCCAGCTTCATGAAGGACATTTAGGACTCGAGCTAGGCATGGTATTGCTTCAAGTTCAACGTGAGGAATATGCCTGTGCTGGAATATCTTGTTTCTTCCACACAGTATAGAGGCATAGTAATTCAGCTGTGTCCTCGTCCAAAACTTTAGATGTATGATTTGAGTCTTATCATAGGGATTTTCTCCAATGAAGTACATGCGTTCTTCAAAGAATTTTTCCTTTTGAAACTGCGGTCACTTGGAGAATGGCTGACGCTGCATTGGCTGAAGATTTTGCTGAGGAACTGGAGGGGAGACAACAATTGCAGTCTCTGGGTTCAGCACGACAAAAGCATTTTCTTGGTCTGGTGCATTTTCCTCAGCATTGCCCTCAGGGTGAGGAATTTCATTAGCTTGGGCTTCAGGCTGAGGAGCTTGCTCATGTTGTGCTTCATGTTGAGGAATGGGATCTGGCTGGGCATCAGGCTGAGGAATAGGTTCACTCTGAGCCTCAGTGTGAAGATCTTGCTCAGGTGGAGGAGTTGGGTCAGCCTGTTCCTCATCTTGAGGATTTTTCTCAGGACTTTTAATTTCATCAGCTTGAGGAATTTCACTTTGCTCTTCCTCAGCTTGCTTGGTGACAGAGGCAGTTTCATCAGCTGGTGCAGCTGATCCTTGTGCAGTGTCTTCCTGAGGACTGTCGTCAATACGAATTTCTTCGTCAGTGTGTTTCTCAGATGCGGCATCCTTCATTTCCTCATCTGTCCCTTTCGCTTGGTCTGCAAGGATGACCATTTCATAATACGGAGCGACGTTGAGGGGCACAGGGTCCAGTGGAGCATTATCTTCAAGTGCTTTGAGGCGCTTGGCCTCAGTTTCTTTTTCTGCTGAGGAGGCCTTTCTCTTTTTGGCTTCCTTCTCAGCACCCCTGGTCTTCTTCATGTCTGATGCAGACGGAGTCATCTTCTTCACCTTTGAAGCTTTTGGTGAAGGGGTTCTCTCGGCAGATTCATCAGCTGGCTTTGAGGAACCAGCTGGAGCAGAGTCATCAGCTTGCTTTGATGCAGCAGCTGGATCAGGGGCAGTCTCACCAGCTATAGCAGATTCATCAGCTGGATTTTCCGTGGTGATTTCTTCAATAGCCGGTACATCCACACGGCTTTCTTGGGGTATTTCCTCAGCTTGAGGAGTTTCATCAGCATGAGGAGAGTCATCAGCTGGCTCTTCAATCAGAGGCTGAGGAGTTGGTGCTGGAGGGGCAGCCTTCTTGTTGTAGTCGTCAACAACTTTAGTGGAAAATTTGATGAAGCTGCTTTTGAGACTCTGACGATCAGATAGCTTGGAGTACTTATCCGTCAAAGTCTTCAACTCAGCCTATGTTGACACCAGTGCATCGGGTGTCAAGTTGAGGAGATTCTGCTTGAGGAATTTCTCCTTTTTAAGCTTAGCAACCTTGGCCTGCTTGGCTTGCTGTTCTTTCCACTTGGCTTCATTGATGAATGTGGCCACCATGTGGCTTATGCCAGGGGGAAGTTTCAAATCATCAAGCAGAGTGTTTGGGTCCTCATACCAGATGTTTATGTAGTCTAGGAGGACCTTGGGGTCCATGGCCAGAGGAATGGCGCTACCACACGCTTGAGCTACTCTCTCCTGCTTGTTTCTGATTATAGCTTGCAGGGTTTGATCATCATATTCATCACTACCCTCTGATGCAGACGGGACTGTGATGATTTTGCTGGGGCTTGGTTGTGTTGCTCTTTCAGCAGATACCTGAGTCTTCACAGGAGGTGGTGAAGACTTTGTCTCGGAGCTGATTGCAGCTGGGAGTGAGGAGCTGGAGGTAGCGGGCATTGGCTTCATGACCGGCTTCATTTCTGGTTTCTCTTGAGGCTTTGGTGGTGGTGCTGAGGATTTTGGCGCTGAGGGTTTTGTAACTGATGCCTGAGCTGGTTTCTCTTGAGGCTTTGGAGCCCTTGTTTTTGACGGCACAAACTTTGGTTGAGGAATTGCTGAACCAGAGGTCTCGGCGGCAGAGGAAGTAGCCGCAGTTGAAGCAGCAGCTGAGGATTCATTGAATTTCCTCACCGCAGCATCTGCCTGCTTCTTAAGCTTAGCCAGATGCTTGTCTTTTCATCAGGATAGTCATCAAGGGTCTTGAGGCTTGAGCAGTGTGCTACTTGATGCGCCTCAAGTGGGGCTCGTTTGCCAGGAGGCTTCAGGGCGAATTTCTTCGCATACTTGGCAGTTACAAATCTGTATTCCTTCCATTCCTTAGCCCATCGGCGTTCTATCTTCTGAAGCCGAATCTTTCTCTTGGCCATTGTCTCATTTTCATCAGGTGTGCAATAGTCCAAGTAAATATCCTCAGGGATATCCAAAGCTGTATTCTGCTCAAGTTTCTTCCCTCCCTTCTGCTTTCTGTCATCCTCCAATTTCTTCAGCTGAGGATTTTGCAGATGAGATTGAACTCTTGTGGATTCTGATGAGACTTGAAGATTTTCTTCAAGAAACGCTGCAAATGAGTTAATGTGATGAGAACCGATAGATTCATCAGCTGACATGTGTGTACCTGTGAACCGAGTATAGGTGCGAGGAATTTGGAGAGGTCATATGCATTCTCAGATTTGAAGAAAATGAAAAAGTTTGACAGTTGAGGAATTTAGCCAGTGGCTGAGGAATTTGCCTAAGCATACTGTTCTTGGGTTCCAGAGTTGTACAAATCCAAAAATTCGCACAATCGAGGAATCTCATGAAAAACTTAGATGCTTAGTGAAGTTCATCAATGGTGTGGTGATAGGCAGTGTTTGAGGAATCAGGTGCATATGGATTCTTGAGGAAAAACAGATTTCACATCGGAGATGTAAAATAGTAGATCTAACTTGCTGTAAAAATGGGGTTTTTATTTACCCTTGAAGGCGCGCACGAAGAACACAGAAAAGTTGTAGAGAGAAGCTCTTCGGTGCGTGTCCAATGCGCCCTAACCCGGCAGCAGAGGACGTCTACGGCGGCGGCGGACGAAGATGGTCCGACTCCGGCGTGGTTCCGGCGACGGAGAAGTCGAGGCAGGGAAGCACTTCTTCGCCGGCGATGAGACTTCCAGCGGTGGAGCTAGGGTTCGGTGCTTTTTGCTGTAGCAGGAGAGCGATGGGGCGAAGAAGTGTTCGCCGAGGGGGATAAGGACATATTTATAGCCAGGCAGTTAGTGTTGGCGCGAAGAATTCGGACCAAACAGCCCCTGCCTCTACGTCTCCGCAGGACTCGTGTAGCTCCCGAGCAAGGCGGTGGAGATAGTGGAGATCGTGGTTATCCGAACGTGGGAAGTGGGGTTTAGTTACTGTGCATTAAAGAAACATTTTTGAAGATTTGAGGATTTTTGTTACAAAATCATCAGCTGACAAGGACGAAGTGAGGATTTTGAACAAAGTTTCAAGTAGAACGCATATGAAGAATCGAATAGACTGGATGAGAATAGCATAGAGGGAAAGTAGGGTCCGATCACATTCACTTAGAAAAAATATCAACTTGAAGGAATAGCTATAAATGAATGCTGTTGAGGACTTGAAATCGCAGTCTATCTAGTCAAACGAAAGTCATCAAGTGTTTTTGAAGATTTGAGTAACTTGAGGATTTTGTGATAAATCATCACAATGAAGAACAACTGTTTTGAAGAAAAACACATTTTGAGGAAATGGAACGTTGAATAAAATCAACTTGAGAGATTTCACGTCGGGCGGTGGCGTGACCCACCATATAAGAATGTTGATTACAGACGCCACGTACAATTGTCGTAGGGCCTTGAGAATCAATTTCTTCGTTGATTTCTTCACATTCAGAGTGATATTCTTCATCAGTTGAAGAAAATTGATTCATCATGTGTTGCACATCTAAGTCATCAATTTTGCATAAGTGTTAGGATGTGTGCATGTTTTTACAAAACATTTGAAGATTCTAAGATATTTAGCTCACACCGCAACTTGCAAAATCTTTTATCATCCAAGGGCTTAGTGAAGATATGTGCCAGTTGATCATCAGTCTTCACATGGTCGATGAGGATATTGCCCTTGAGGACATGGTCCCGAAGAAAATGATGACGAATCTGGATGTGCTTAGTCTTCGAGTGCTGTACCGGGTTGTATGCAATCTTGATTGCACTCTCATTGTCGCAGTAGAGAGGCACATTCCTCATGTTGACACCATAGTCCTTGAGGGTTTGCTTCATCCATAGTAATTGAGCACAACATGAACCAGCAGCAATGTACTCAGCTTCAGAAGTGGAGAGTGATACGCATTTCTGCTTCTTCGGGGACTAGCAACTAGTGATCTTCCAAGGAAATGACATGTACCAGAAGTTGACTTGCGATCCACACGATCACCAGCATAGTCAGAATCAGAATATCCTACCAGATGAATATTTGAGCCCTTGGGATACCATAATCCTAGTGTTGGTGTGTGAGCTAAGTATCGAAGAATATGCTTCACAACCTTATGGTGTGATTCCTTCGGTTTTTCTTGAAAACGTGCACACATGCAAACACTAAGCATTATATCTAGCCTAGATGCACATAGATACAATAAAGACCCAATCATAGAGCGATATACCTGCTGATCGAATTCTTTACCATTTTCATTAGTGCCGAGGTGGCCGTTGGTAGGCATTGGAGTCTTGGCACCCTTGCATTCATGCATGTCGAATTTCCTCAGAACATCCTTGAGGTATTTCTCCTATGATATGAAGATTCCATTGCGTTGTTGACGAATTTGAAGACCTAAGAAGAATTTCAGCTCCCCCATCATAGACATCTGATATTCTTCACTCATCATGTAAGCAAATTCATCACTGTATCGTTTGTCAGTACAGCCAAATATGATATCATCGACATATACTTGGCACACAAATAGCTCATTATCATAGGATTTAGTGAAAATAGTTGGATCGAGTGAACCAGGTTTGAAGCCTTTCTTCATGAGGAATTCCTTCAATGTATCATACCATGCCCGAGGGGCTTGCTTGAGACTATAGAGCGCCTTTTTGAGTCTGAAGACTTTGTCTGGATTCTTTGGATCCTCAAAACCTGGGGGCTGAGCAACATATACTTCTTCCTCAAGCTTACCATTGAGGAATGCACTTTTCACATCCATTTGATATAAGATGATGTTATGATGATTAGCATAAGCAAGTAGTATTCGAATAGCTTCAAGTCTAGCAACATGTGCAAAAGTTTCATCGAAATCTATTCCTTCAACCCGGGTGTAGCCTTGGGCTACAAGTCATGCCTTGTTCCTCACCACTTGACCGTCCTCATCTTGCTTGTTTCAGAAAATCCACTTGGTACCGATGATGTTGTGCTTGCGAGGATCTGGTCGTTTGACGAGCTCCCATACGTCATTCAGCTTGAATTGAAGAAGTTCGTCTTGCATTGCTTGGATCCACTCCGGTTCCAGGAAAGCCTCAACAACTTTTGAGGGTTGTGTGATAGATACAAAGGAAAAATGCCCGCAAAAGTTAACCAAGTGTGAAGCTTTTGAGCGAGTGAGAGGACCTGGCGCGTTGATGTCGTTGAGGATTTTGTCAAGTTCTACTTCATTTGCAATCCTCGGATGAGCTAGTTGAGGATTTCGTCTGGGCTGAGGAAGTGGTTCTGGTGCAATTTCTTCAGGAGCATCTTCTTTATTTTCATCAGTGATGGGGATGGTTTCTTCATCAATTTCCTCAGTGGGAACAATGTCTTCAGTCGGTTTGAGCTTTATTGCTTCCTCAGGAGACATCTTATCTGGATCAGAAGGCAATTGCTCTCTTTGCGAGCCATTAGTTTCATCGAACCGCACATCTACAGTCTCAACAACTTTGTTGTGATAGTTGTTGAAGACTCTGTAGGTGTGCGAGTCCTTTCCATAACCAAGCATAAAACCCTCATGTGCCTTAGGTGCAAATTTTGAGCTATGGTGAGGATCTCTAATCCAACATTTTGCACCGAAGACTTTGAAATAACTTACATTGGGTTTCTTATCAGTGAGGAGTTCATATGATGTTTTCTTGAGGAATTTGTGAAGATATACCCTGTTGATGATATGGCATGCAGTGTTGATTGCTTCAGGCCAAAAGCGATGAGGAGTCTGATATTCTTCAAGCATAGTTCTTGCCATCTCAACCAGAGTCCTGTTCTTCCTTTCGACGACACAGTTCTGCTGAGGAGTATAAGGAGCAGATAATTCGTGAGTAATACCAAGTTCATCAAGATAATCATCAAGACCAGTATTTTTGAACTCTGTTCCATTATCACTCCTGATATGTTTGATCTTGATGCCAAAGTTCGTCGAGGCAATTGAAGAAAATCGTTTGAATATTTCGTGCACTTCAGCTTTATATACTATGATATGCACCCATGTATATCTGGAATAATCATCAACTATGACGAAGCCATATAAAGATGTTGCATTGGTTATGTGGCATAGTGAGTAGGTCCAAATAGATCCATATGAAGCAATTCGAATGGACGTGTAGTGGTCATGATAGTCTTCGAGGGATGCTTGGATCTGGTCATTTTCCCAGATTCACATGCACCGCAGAGATGATCCTTGAGGAATTTGACTGATTCGATGCCGATGACATGCTTCTTATTCGCGAGCGTGTGTAAATTCCTCATGCCTGCATGACCTAGTCTTCGGTGCCACAGCCATCCTTCTGAGGTTTTTGCTAGTAAGCAAGTGGCTGGTTGAGGACCTATAGAGAAATCAACAATGTACAAATCCCCTCTTCTTACACCTTCGAAGACTTTGGATTTGTCAGATTCCATGATGACTACACATCTATATCTACCAAAGATAAAAATCATATCAAGATCACAAAGCATCGAGACTGACATGAGGTTAAAACCAAGGGATTCAACAAGCATCACTTTGTCCATATGCCTATCCTTGGAAATAGCCACTTTGCCAAGTCCCAATACCTTTTCTTTACCTTTGTCAGCATATGTGATTTGCTTCAGAGGTGATGGAGTTAGTGGCATATTCATCAGCAAGCTTTTATCACCAGTCATGTGATGTGTGCAGCCACTATCAAGAACCCACTCAGTATTCTTGGGTTTATCATCCTGCAGATAAATTAGTACAACTTACCATCTCATATGCTTCAGATTTGAAGAATATGATATCAATTTCATCAGATAAGAATTTGATCACAACAGAATTATAAGGACGTGTGAAATATTTCTATTTCATCAATATTAGCTTGCGTCCTATCAAGCATTTCCTCAGGTCTCTAGCAAATTCTTTAGATGATGATTTTCATGTGGAGACCTGACCTGCAGAAGTGATTAGCTCGATTTCTTCACCACCCACATGTGAAGGGGTGGTAAAGCATTCATCATCCTGCGAGCACCATATGAGAAAGGTGGCATTGAAGCTAATGCACTTCTCTTAACAGTAGGGGGGTTAAAGTACTCATATGAATATGCAGAGAACTGGTTTGAGGATTTATGAACATAATGATTTGAAGAGTAACGCTCATATTCATATTCCTTGTAGTTTCCCTGCATGTTAGACGCATTAGCATGGGTACGAGCATAATTTTGACCAGTTGAGGATTTTGATCCTCTTGAAGACTTTGGTCCTCCTGAGGAATTTGATCTGGGGTTCAGATTCTTCATCTTAAGATTTTCAAGACAACTTTTGGGAACCCAGATTTTCCTCAAGGGAGGACCATTCCTGCAGTTAGTTCCAACATATCGAGCAAATACTTCACCAGATTGATTTTTGAATAATTTATAGTTGGAGTCAAATGACTCATCTGAGGAATAGGATAATTCACATGAAAAGCCAGTTAGATTGGATGGATCAAAAGGAGGCCCAGTAGTAGCAACCCATGAAGTTTTGGGATACTGCTCAGGTTTCCAATAAGATCCATCAACATTTAATTTCCTCTCAAAGGCAATTCCTTCTTTCCTCGGGTTCCTGTTCAAGATCTGCTTTTTGAGCACATCACAAAGGGTTTGATGTCCTTTGAGGCTTTTGTATATGCCTGTCACATACAATTCCTTCAACCCTGCATTTTCATCAGTAACATTTGTGTTTTCCTCAAGTGAGGAAATAGACACTACAGGTGTAGTTGAAGAATTTGTAGCAATAGAAGCATTTGATGATTCTGGTGAAGAATTAGCAGTTTCTCGTTCAATGCATTTAAGACATGGAGGAATGAATTCAACTTGAGCAGCGCTGGTCTGTTGAGCTAGTAATGAATCTTTTTCTATACGAAGGTCATCATGAGAAATCCTCAGCTTCTCTAGAACAAGCTTCCTTTGAAGAAATTCATAGGAAAGTTTCTCATGATCAGCGAGGAGTGTATCATAACGATCTTGAAGATTATAAAATCTAGACTGAAGACTTTTCACATCTTCAGTGAGGATTTGGGTAAGATTCATTTCATTATTCAACAGATCATCACTTCTATCTAGCAGTTTGTTGTTTAGTGGCAATGATAGCAAGTTTACTGTAACTGGGTTTTTTATAATCATCAGGTTCAGAGTCACTTGAATCAGAGGAGGAAGCATCATTCGATACCTTTGAACCTTTTGCCATGAAGCAATAGGTTGGAGCGAAGTCATCAGCATAGTCATCAGTGTGGATGGTGTTATCATCTTCTTCAAGGTTGAAGATTGACTTGCTGACGAAAGTGGTTGCCAGTGCAAGACTAGCGTGTCCGGATTCTGAGTCTTCATCAGAACCCTCTTCTTCATCACATTCCTCTGATTCTGCCTCGGAATCCATTTCCTTGCCAATAAGTGCCCGAGCCTTTCTGAAACTAGTCTTCTTGTGCGACGAGGGCTTTGAAGATGAGGATTTTGAAGATTTCTTCTTCTTCTTTGAGTCATCAGAACTGTCATCCTTGTATTTCTTCTTCTTTGATTCCTTTCCCCAACGGGGACAGTCAGCAATGTAATGACCTGATTTCTTGCATTTGTGGCAGGTTCTTTTCTTGTAGTCCTCAGATGAAGATTCTTATTTCCTCATGTCTCTTCTTGAAGATTTACCGAACTGGCCACGTCGTGTAAACCTCTGGAATTTCCTCACGAGCATTGCAAGCTCCTGTCCAAATTCTTCAGGGTCACCAATGCTATCATCCGAATCTTCTTCTTCAGATGAGGAAATTGCTCTAGCCTTCAGTGCACGTGGTCTAGAATAGCTTGGTCCATATAGATCTTTCTTTTCTTCTAGATGGAATTCATGCGTATTGAGTCTTTCGAGTATATCAGCTGGATCAAGCATCTTGTAGTCTGGTCTTTCTTGAATCATCAGTACTAAAGTATCAAATGAGGAATCCAAGGATCTTAGCAGTTTTTCACAACTTCGTGATCAGTAATGTCTCGAGCTCCCAGTGCTTGCAGTTCATTTGATATGTTAGTGAGGTGATCAAAGGTATCTTGGCAGCTTTCATTGTCATGCCTCTTGAAGCGATTGAAGAGATTGCGAAGAATATCAACACGAGAGTCATGCTGGGTTGATACTCCTTCATTTACTTTGCACAGTCTCTCCCAGATAAGTGTTGCAGAGCCCAAAGCACTCACTCTTCCAAACTGGCCTCGGCTCAGATGGCCACAGATGATATTCTTCGCTTGAGAATCAAGTTTTTTGAATTTCTTCACATCCGCAGCAGAGACACTAGCAGAGATGATGGGGACGCCATGTTCCACAATGTACCAGAGATCATTGTCAATAGATTGTAGATGCATTTGCATCTTGTTCTTCCAGAAGGGAAAGTTCTTTCCTTTGAAAGTAGGACATGCTGCAGTAACCTTAAACATGCCTGCAGTCGACATAACTAAAACTCCAGGTGGTTAAACTAAAATCACACAGAATAAGGGAGTACCTTGCTCTGATACCAATTGAAAGTGCGTTATATCGACTAGAGGGGGGGGGGTGAATAGGAGATTTTTAGAATTTCATCACTGAGGAAATTCCTTTTGAGGAAATTTCTCACTGATGACTAACTTATAGCGGAAACAGTAAAGGATCAGAAGTGCAAAGTTTCACAACATCAGTTTTTCAGTGTGAGGAATGTGAAAATAGATTGCACCGTGAGCAAGCACGCAAAAAACAGATGAGGATTAACTAGCGTGAAGAATTTGGGGTTGAGGAATTTCAGAGAAAGTCTTCAGCAAATTCTTCAAACAGTAACAGTGAAAGTCATCAACACATAATCTGAGGAAAGTAAGGAGTTGAGGAATTAGAACCCGTTTCACAACGAAGACAGTAGTTGATGACCCAGTTCCAACTGCTGTGACAGTTCTACATCTGGTTTGGAGCAGCTTTATATTGAAACCAAAGGACACACAGTCCCTACCGTGTTCTCCTTGGGCTAAGAACACGCAGTCCTCGCCCAACACTCGTGGTAAGTGTTCAGGGAAGACTTCCAAACCCTCACAAACTTGCTCACCCGACGATCCACAATTGACTGCTGGAAAGCTCTAGACCATGACGCCTAACCGTCTGGAGGATGCACAGTCCTCAAAGGTAAAAGGCTTCAGTCCCACACAGGAACAACTTCTTCAGTGATGCTCAATCACTTGGTTCTAGGTTTGCAGTTTCGGTGTATGGGGTATTTCCTCACTGATGAATTACTCTCGAAGACTCTGAGGAATTGGGTTGCTCTTATGACAAGTGTCAGTTCCTAACGGAGCAGCCAACCAACTAATGGTTGTGGGGGGCGGCTATTTATAGCCTGTGAGCATCCCGACATGATTTGACACTAATGCCCTTAAATAATATGACCGTTGGTGTGGATAAGACCAATGATGTGGCGTGGCTATCGAAATGGTCGGAACCCTCAACTATGAGAGTCCTCATGTCACTCGTATTCCTCACTTGAGGCTTTTGGTAGGATTAGGCTTGGGTTGAGCATCATGAAGAAATTCATTCCAAAGTGTAACTTCGACCCCCTTTAACAGTACGGTGTTCCTATTACTCAAGTGTGAAGAAAATAAAACAGAAAGAGTAAATCTTCATGCTTCAAAGTCTTCAAAATGATTTTCTTCAGGACACACCGAATTCCTCAATTTCAGTATCTTCATGAGGAATATCAATTTCATCGCAGATTCTTCGCGATTCAATTCTTCAGCTTCAGACCAATTTCTTCAAACGAAGATATACATTTTTAGGGGTCGATATTCATCAAATATCTCAAACTCCTCAGTGACTTATAGATACTGTGTACACTCATAAACACATTAGATACTTAACCTATAAGTCTTCAAACCACCAAAATCAGTAAGGGGCACTAGATGCATGCCCATGTCGCACGTACGCGCCGCCCTGCCCTGCCTGGCCAGGCGAGGAGAGGCGAGCGAGCGCGCGCGTGTGGTTCTCTCATTTATTTTCTCAACACACACTTAGAGTGGTGGGGAGAACTCACTATATAAAGAGGTCCAACACTTCCTCCACTAGCGGTACGGGACTAAACTTTAGCACCACCACACCATCACTTGCCATTTTATTCATGGCTTCAATTTGAGATTTCAGAATTTTGTAGATGGGCCAAGCCCATTTAATTCTAACATCTTCTTAACTGGCGCCGACCTTTTTTGCCCGCCGTGGCTCCCAGCGAAGGCGAAGGAGCCAAGGCCGGCGATGTTATCGAGGGTTGACGCGTCATCGTGCATGGCGCGCGCAGGGAGAGGTGGGCGGGATTTTGTTGGTGGGAATGTTGGTTGTGTGCACCAATGGGCGGGCCAAGGGAGGAGAAAGGCAGGGATCTCGCGGGCATCACGTGCGTCCGTCCTATGTACGCACAGACGCAAATCTGACACAAATTTAATTATGAAATGGACCAGAGACGGACAAAAAGCAAACGTGCATCTGTTTGGGTCCACGCGTTTGGTTGTGTTTTGTGTCCGCGACGATCCAAACGAACACGGGCGGATGAAATGAGTTGTTCCGTTGGAATTGCTCTCAGACATGTAGCCAAGAGGAGGTTGCGCAAAGAACCTGGTACTAAAAGTGGACGCGATGTCTCCGAAGCAGATGTGTCCCGACTAACACGCACCAGCGGTGATGGCCGTTGCTGATTATCCCGCGAAACCCCGGCTACTCCCGAGCGAGGGCATGGGCGAGATTTGGTAGAGGTGACGAGAGTGGAGCAGTTCCATATCCCCGTTGGTTACTCGTGCAAAAGATGGGAGTAAATCCATCAATTTTTGTTGTAGGGGAGGTAGTGATACTTAATGGAGATCATTTCTACTCCCTCCGTCCAAGTGTATAGGGCATGCGCGTAGTTCTAGGTCGTTAATTTAACTACTTAAATATGTATTATATGTAACAAATAATATATTATTAGATTCATGCGAAGATTTAATTTCTGAATATATAATTTTTATCGCATATAATATATATTTAACTAGTTAAATTGACAACGTAGAAGTACACGCATGCCCTATACACTTGGACTGAGGTAGTATTGTAGAAGAGTAGTGGGATTTAATGGAAATTGGAGAAGGTAAAAAGAGAGAGAGAGGCTTCCATATAGAGCAACATGGGGAATCCTTCGGCAGGGGAAGAAGGCCACTAGAATCATTTGGAGAAAAGACGCTCGCATGTAGAAGAGATAATTGCAGGGCACTATCACACTTGGGCACCATGTAACGAATTGGTACCAATAGTCATTTTTTTGCGTGTGAGTACCATCTCATAGCCTAATTGTTGCAATACGATCTGATAGCCGTATAACACGTATTGACGATGTATCTGACGTACCGGGCCCGCATGTGAGTCTCCACGGTGGCGTACACGTACCGGCTCGGTCACTCACTCGAACCTGGTTGAACCCGACCATCTCGCTCGAACATGGTCGAACCCAACCATCTCGCTCGAACCCTAGACTTGCTCTCCCCTCTCCCTCTTTGTGCGGCTCTCCGACGATGGCGATGGCGACTCCCGGCGGCGGTGACGTTGCTGGCGGCTACGGAGACCTCCCCGGCCTCGGGGTAGATGACCACATAGGTCTGGCTGTGGACGATGGCGACTACAGGTCAAACCACTTCTCCGACGCTGGTTCGAAGGATGAGGATTTGGAGGAGGAGGCGGCGCTGTCCATGGAGGATAGGGTGAAGATGGCAGAGATCTGAGTCGCTAACCCTAGCTGTAGCCATCACTGGACCAGTGGTGGTGGGGGCGGCATGATGTAAGTCACTGATGAACATTGCAAATTTTTTTCTTTCTTTTTTTGGGTTTTGTCAATGGTAGAGGCTAGTTGTATCAATGCTAGAGGTTGTCTCTTGCTCGTGGACTCTGAACCAATGCTCCTAGACTCGATATGTGTGTTGTTCCAGCTAGGTTTAGCAATGGTAGAGGTTCTGTGTTGCTCGTGGACTCTGAACCAGTGCTCCTGTGACATACCAAAATTCATAGTACAGGTTGTGTGTTGCTCCTATGCAATTAAGAATTCATAGTAGATGCTTTATATGCTTATAGTTTGAATGATGAAGACAGCAAGTGCTTATGTGCTTATCTGAATATTTGATGTTTATGTGCTTATCTGAATTTATATGCTTGCTTATCTGAATTGATATGCTTGCTTATCTAAATTTTGATGCTTGTGCTTCTCTGAATTTTTATGTCTGAACTGTAGTTTTAATGATGATGTTTGGGAACGGAGGATTCACTTTGATTCTCAGCCAAATATTGATATGAAGCTATGTAGCTCAGATGTTACATTTCTGAACCTGTATGCAGTGTTGCAAACACAAGGTTTTTATTTGTCAGATGAGTTATACCACATGAGGAATTTAGGAATAAGAGAGGAGAGAGAGCAGTGCTTAGATTTGATTGACACAAACATCAAACTGCAGGACCTAAAAAAGGAATATAACCACAGTTTAGTTCTCAACTTGCTAGTGAGGGTGATGACCCACAAGTATAGGGGATCTATCGTAGTCCTTTCGATAAGTAAGAGTGTCGAATCCAACGAGGAGCAGAAGGATCTGACAAGTGGTTTTCAGCAAGGTATTCTGTGCAAGCAGTGAAATTATCTGTAACAGATAGTTGTGTGAGAAGATGATTCGTAGCAAGTAGCAAGTAACAAGTAGCAAGAAGCAAGTAACAAGTAGCAAGTAGCAACAAAGGTGCAACAAAGTGGCCCAATCAGTTTTGTAGCAAGGGACAAACCTGGAGAAACTCTTATAGGAGGTAAAACGCTCCCGAGGACACACGGGAATTTCTGTCAAGCTAGTTTTCATCATGTTCATATGATTCACGTTCGCTACTTTGATAGTTTGATATGTGGGTGGACCGGCGCTTGGGTACTGCCCTTACTTGGACAAGCATCCCACTTATGATTAACCCCTCTCGCAAGCATCCACAACTACGAAAGAAGAATAAAGACAAAGTCTAACCATAGCATTAAACTAGTGGATCCAAATCAGCCCCTTACGAAGCAACGCATAAACTAGGGTTTAAGCTTCTGTCACTCTAGCAACCCATCATCTACTTACTACTTCCCAATGCCTTCCTCTAGGCCCAAATAATGGTGAAGTGTTATGTAGTCTACATTCACATAACACCACTAGAGTAAAAACAACATACAAAACATCAAAATATCGAACGAATACCAAATTCACATGACTACTTATAGCATGACTTATCCCATGTCCTCATGAACAAAAGTAACTACTCACAAAGCATAATAATATTCATGACCAGAGAGGTATTGAATAGCATCAAGTATCTGAACATATAATCTTCCACCAAGTAATCCAACTAGCATAAACTACAAAGAGTAATTAACACTACTAGCAACCTTACAAGTACCAATCGGAGTCGCGAGACGGAGATTGATTACAAGAGATGAACTAGCGTTTGGAGATGAGATGGTGCTGATGAAGATGTTGATGGTGATGAGTCCCCTCCAATGAGAGGAGTGTTGGTGATGACGATGGCGATGATTTCCCCCTCCGGGAGGGAAGTTTCCCTAGCAGGACGACCCTGCCGGAGCTCTAGATTGGTTCTGCTCAAGTTCCGCCTCGTGGCGGCGACGATTCCTCCCGAAATCCTCCCCTTGATTTTTTCGGAACAAAGCCCTCCTTATAGCAAAAGAGGGGGGCCAGAGGGCCAACTGGGAGCCCACAAGCCCCCTAGGCGCGGCGAGGGGGGTAGGCCGCGCCTAGCAGGCTTGTGGCCTCCTGCTGGCTTCCCTATGGTACTTCTTCGGCACAGTATTTTTTATAAATTCCAAAATAAATCCTCGTTGATTTTCACAGCTTTTGGAGTTGCGCAGAATAGGTATCTCAAACTTGCTCCTTTTCAGGCTAGAATTCCACCTGCCGGCATTCTCCCTCTTCATGTAAACCTTGCAAAATAAGAGAGAAAAGGCATAAGTATTGTACCGTGAAGTGTAATAACATCCCATAAAGCGATAAATATCAACATGAAAGCATGATGCAATATGGACGTATCAACTCCCCAAGCTTAGATCTCGCTTGTCCTCAAGCGAAAGCCGAGATCAATAAATATGCCCACATGTTTAGAGAGAGAGAGAGAGGTGTCGACAAAACAAGATACGGACATGCAGGCATCATGATCATAATTAGAACAACAATATCATCATATAATCTCTCATGCTAAAGTGACAATTCCTTCACGAAGTAAAGTAAGGATCAAGAAACTTAATGAGAATTAACAACCAATAGCCTTTAGTCATTGAAGCAGTTGCAATTTATCATAACATCAGAAAGAGTCAAATAAGAGCTTGTAAAGCAAATCCACATACTCAACCATCCTTTTGTCTTCTACAATTGCTACAACTCACGTGGTACTCATGAGATCAAAGTTTCAGTCGGACACAGAGAAAGATAGGGGCTTATAGTGTCACCTCCCAACTATTTAGCTCAAGGGTAGTGTCAACAATAATAATTCATGAGAACTTACTTCCAAGTTGACATATGAATATAGATCTTTCCCTAGCATATGACGTTAGCCAAGATAAAGGCGAAATAAGGAGTTGGTGTAGATCACCATGACTCTTTCAAGGGCAAAAAGTAAAGGTACAAGATAGGCCCTTCGCAGAGGGAAGCAGATGTTGTCATGCGCTTTTGAGGTTTGGATGTGTGTCCTCTTAGTGTGAAGGTACATCACTTTATATTGCCTCCTGTGATAAAGAACTTTATTATGCAGTATGTCGCTTTTATGTCTTCCTCATCACAGGTTCGTACAAAGCTTATTTTCCACACACTAATAGATCATACATATTTAGGGAGAAATTTTTATTGCTCGCACCGATGACAACTTACTTGAGGGATCTTATTCAATCCATAGGTAGGTATGGTGGACTCTCATGGAAAAACTGGGTTGAAGGTTTATGGATGCACAAGTAGTATCTCTACTTAGTGGGGAAGTTTTGGCTGATAAGAGGTGGAAGCAATTGTCACATGCTAAGGGATCTCTAGTCATTTAATCTTGCTCTGAACCAAGCAAACATAATTCATTATGTTGTCTTCCTTGTCCAACATCTACTTCTAAGCATGCAATAGTTTAGTGAGTGTGTTCAAAATCATAGATGGTGCCCAAGATGATATATTTATATGTGAACCTCTCTTTCTTTATTACTTCCTATTAATTGCTGCAATGACCAAGGTCTACGTTTGTCCACCCTCAACAAGTCTCAATCAACATTCTTTTTATATGTGAAGCCATCACTTCTCATAAGATCATTACATGATCTTTCATGCTTTTGTTCTTTTATCATTCTCATGATTATGGCATGAGGCAAGGCCCTTAACTAAAACACTCTTTATTATATGGCTCACGAGCTCGAATACATCGGGGGTGACACAAAGCAAAACTCAAGCCTAAAACACTAAGAACTTTATTCTACTAGAGAAAGATAAGACCAAAAAGGAACGAACTAAACAAAGGTAAAGGCAAAATATGTGATGGTGATACGATACCGGGGCAACTCCCCCAAGCTTGGCACAAGCCAAGGGGATTGCCCATACTCGTCCTTAGTTGTCTTGCTTTGGAGGTGATGGTGGTGGATTTCTTGCAACATGGGTTTTATCCTCCGTCTTCCAAGGCATAGGTGCTCCATCATGGAAAGATGACCGAGTCTCCAGAATCCTCAAATTTGCAGCCAACCGTATTGATTTAAATCTATACTCATACTCACAGTTTTGGTTCTGCAGGTCATAGATCTGGGCTTGGAGGTGATCAATTCTGTCATAGAGCCTGGAGAGGTGCTTCCCGATGTCATTGGCATCGATCTTGTGCTGGTTGGTGAACTCCGTGATCATCATGTGGTTGGCGGTTAGTCCACGCTCTACCATCCCTGGGCACTTGAAGACTTGTTGCTCCATTGCTTCGAGCCTCGCCTCCACGCTTCCGGTCTTCTTGGGCCCCTCAACATCACGGATGTGCAACATCCCCTCACGCATCTCGATAGATTGAGGGTGTTGCAGCACTCCCGCGAGGTAGGGATTGATGACCTTCTCGAAGATCTTGTCCTTCGGAGCTTTTGGGGACGCCATAGCGATCTAGATCTGCAGCAGAAACAGGCTCGAAACGAAAACAGAGGAAATCTACGTGATACGAGGGTCAGACCTTTCGAGAAATATATAATGATTTTTTTCTGACCAGAAGGAGTACTTGCTACAGCAACAAAAGTCTTTCCCCGGGAATGGCGCCAGAAATCCTTCTGCTACTTCTCAAACAACAGCGCCAGAAATTGACACGTTGACGGAGACTTGCTTGTGTTGGTTTTTCCCTTGAAGAGGAAAGGGTGATGCAGCACAGGAGCAGTAAGTAATTCCCTCAGTTTGAGAACCAAGGTATCAATCCAGTAGGAGAATCTCGTCAACTCCAGAGTACCTGCACAAACACAAAAGAGCTTGCACCCAACGCTATAAAGGGGTTGTCAATCCCTTCAAGATTGTTTGCAAAGTGAGATCTGAAGGCGGAAAGTGCAACGAAGTAAAAAAGTGTAAGGCTGAAAATATGGTGTGGAGTAGACCCTGGGGGCCATAGTTTCCAATAGAGGCTTCTCTCAAAATAGCAAGTATTATGGTGGGTGAACATATTACTGTCGAGCAATTGATAGAACCGCGCAAAGTCATGACGATATCTAAGGCAATGATCATACATATAGGCATCACGTCCGAGACAAGTAGACCGATACTTTTTGTATCTACTACTATTACTCCACACATCGACCACTATCCAGCATGCATCTAGTGTATTGAGTTCATGACGAACAGAGTAACGCCTTAAGCAAGATGACATGATGTAGAGGGATAATCTCAAACCAATGATGAAAACCCCATCTTTTTACCCTTGATGGCAACAACACGATGCGTGCCTCGCTACCCCTTCTATCACTGGGTGAGTTCACCGCACGGTATGAACCCAAAACCAAGCACTTCTCCCATTGCAAGAATCATAGATCTAGTTGGCCAGACAAAACCCACAACTCGAAGAGAATTACAAGGATATGAAATCATGCATAAGAGAGATCAGAAGAAACTCAAATAAGATTCATGGATAATCTGATCATAAATCCACAATTCATCGGATCTCGACAAACACACCGCAAAATAAGATTACATCGGATAGATCTCCATGAAGATCATGGAGAACTTTGTATTGAAGATCCAAGAGAGAGAATATACCATCTAGTTACTAGCTATGGACCCGGAGGTCTATGGTGAACTACTCACGCATCATCGGAGAGGTCATGGTGTTGATGAAGAAACCCTCCATGTCCGAATCCCCCCTCCGGCAGGGCACCAGAACATGCCCCAGATGGGATCTTGCGAAGACAGAAGCTTGCGGCGGCGGAAAAGTACTTTCGATGATATCCTGATTTTTTGTTGAATTTTTGGGGATATATAGGCGCAAACCCTAGGGAAAAGGAGGTCCAGGGGGCCCACAAGCCTGTGGGCCGCGGCCTCCCCCCTGGCCGCGGGGTGAAGGCTTGTGGGGCCCCTGGCCCCCCTGCCTTGGCTCTCAAGTCTCCTGATCTTCTTTCGTTACAGAAAAATTCTTTTCGGGGATTTTATTCCGTTTCGACACCGTTTCAAAATCTCCTCTGAAAGGGGTCAAAAACATGTAAAAAACAGGAACTGGCACTGAGTTAATAAGTTAGTCCCAAAAAATATATAAAAGGCATGCAAAACATCCAAAGTTTGACAAGATAATAGCATGAAACCATAAAATATTATAGATACGTTGGAGACGTATCAAGCATCCCCAAGCTTAATTCCCGCTCGTCCTCGAGTAGGGAAGTTATAAAGAATAAATTTTTGATGTGGAATGCTACCTAGCATAGTTGTCCTTTGCAACTTCTTTCACGTGACATGAATGTTCAGATCCGTAAGATTCAAAACAATAGTTTGCTATTGACATGAAAACATTAATACTTCAAGCAAACTAGCAAAGTAATCATGAACTTTCAAAATAACAAGGCCAATGAAAGTTATCCCTACAAAATCATATAGTGTGGCTATGATCCATCATCCTCACACAACTAATGTAAATCATGCACAACCCCGGTATTAGCCAAGTAATTGCTTTCGCACTCTTACTTTCTCAAACTTTTTATAACTATCACACAATACATGAGCGCGAGCCATGGATATAGCACTATAGGTGGAATAGAGTGTGTTGGTGGTTGTGAGACAAAAAGGAGGAGATGGTCACATTGACTCGGCATATCAATAGGCTATGGAGATGCCCATTAATAGATATCAATGTGAATGAGTAGGGATTGCCATACAAGAGATGCACTAGAGCTATAAGTATGTGAAAGCTCAAAAGGAAAACTAGTGGGTGTGCATCCAACTTGCTTGCTCACGAAGACCTAGGGCAATTTTGAGGAAGCCCATCATTGGAATATACAAGACAAGTTATATAATGAAGATTCCCACTAGCATATGGTAGTGACAATGCAAGAAGCTCTCAATCATGAAGAACATGGTGCTATCATGAAGCACAAGTGTGAAAAAGATAGTAACATTGCCCCTTCTCTCTTTTTCTCTTTTTTTATTTGGGCTCTTAGGCCTCTTTTTTTTCTTTTCTTTTCTTTTCTCTTTTTTGTTTGTTTTTGGGCTCTTTGGCCTCTTTTTTTTCTCACATGGGACAATGCTCTAATAATGATGATCATCACAGTTTTATTTACTCACAGCTGAAAGATCACAATGATGATGACTCCATAGGAAATGCCTCCGGCAGTGTACCAGGATGTGCAACGATCTAGCACGACGTATGACATTGAAACATCTCGCTAGCTATCTTGCGATCATGCAATGGCAATATGAGAGTGATGGCACAAGTCATGAGATGGAACGGTGGGAGTTGCATGGCAATATATATTGGAATGGCTATGAAAATGCCATAGTAGGTAGATATGGTGGCTGTTTTGAGGAAGGAATTTGGTGGGTTTGTGCACCAATGAGAATTGCGCGGCACTAGAGAGGCTAGAAATGGTGGAAGGTGAAAGTGCATCTATACCATGGTCTCACATTAGTCATGAAGAACTCACATACTTGTTGCGAAAGTTTTTATTAGAAATCGAAACAAAGTGCTAAACGCATACTCCGAGGGGAAGGGTTGGTAGGTGTAAACCATCGCGCGATCCCGACCTCAACACAAAGGATGACAATTAATAGATCAATTATGCCCCGACTTCCTAACATAGCGGTTCACCATACGTGCATGCTACGGGAATCACTAACTTCAACACAAGTATTTCTAGATTCACAACACCCTACTAACATAGCTTTTGATATTACTAAATCCATGTCTCAAAACTAATTGAGAGGAATCAAAACTTCTCTTTCTACTCAATGCACATGAAAATGGAGGTTTTTGCATCCTCTTTGGGTACCTATCACATTTCGGACTACTTTCATAGCATAAGCCAACTACTAAGTCACGCACTGCCATGCTCTAAAAGATATAAGTGAAGCACATAGAGCAAAAGTATCTAGCTCAAAAAGATATAAGTGAAGCACTATGAGCATTCTAGCAAAATCACGATGAGTGCATGTATCTCTCTCTCAAAAGGGTGTGCAGCAAGGATGATTGTGACACAACCAAAGGAAAAGACTCCTACGATACAAGACGCTCCAAGTAAAACACATATCATGTGGTGAATAAAAATATAGCTCCAAGTAATGTTACCGATGGATTGAAGACGAAAGAAGGGATGCCTTCCCGGGGCATCCCCAATCTTAGGCTTTTTTGCATCCTTGAATTTGGCTTGGGATGCCTTGGGCATCCCCAAGCTTGAGCTCTTTCCACTCCTTATCTCATCGTCCATGAGAATATCACACAAAACTTGAAAACTTCACAACACAAAACATAAACAGAAACTCGTGATAACATTAGCACAAGAAAACAAACTACCACTCCTTTTGGTACTGTAGCAAACTTGAATTCTATCTATATTGATGTTGGGATATTGTATTCTCACTTTTCCATGGCTAGTACCCCCCGATACTAACCATAGTTTCATCAAAACAAGCAACCAACTCAACAAAAACAGAATCTGTCAAAAACAGACCAGTCTCTACCAATCATTATACTTCGTATACTTCTGTTACCTCAAAAAATCTGAACAATTATGAAGGCCTGAGAAAAAAGCATATCTAACAGCAGAAAAAAGAATCAACTCAAAATCTCTTTCTGAATAAAAATGAAAAATCATCTCATGAGCGAAAAGTTTGTGTCTTTTTCCAGCAGGATCAAACAACCATTACCAAGGCTAGTCATAAAGGTTTTGCTTGGCTCAAACACAAAAAGAGACACAAAAAACACAATCAAAACAGAATTATGAAATGTGTACGCAACAAAACAGAAAGAAAAAGATAAATTCATTGGGTTGCCTCCCAACAAGCGCTATTGTTTAACGCCCTTAGCTAGGCATAAAAGCGATAGAATCACGTATCATCGTCTTTGGTGCTCAAACCATAAGTGGCCCTCATCATGGATTCATAAGGCAATCTTATTTTCTTTCTAGGAAAGTGTTCCATGCCCTTCCTTAAAGGAAATTGAAATCTAATATTTCCTTCCTTCATATCGATGATAGCACCGATAGTCCTTAGGAAAGGTCTACCAAGAATAATAGGGCATGTAGGATTGCAATGAATGTCAAGCACAATGAAATCCACGGGTACATAGTTCCTATTTGCAATAATAAGAACATCATTGATCCTTCCCATGGGTTTCTTGATAGTAGAATCAACAAGATGCAAATTAAGAGAACACTCTTCAATCTCATTAAAACCCAGAACATCACAAAAAGACTTTAGAATCGCGAAAACACTAGCACCCAAGTCACACAAAGCATTGCACTCATAGTTTTTGATTTTGATTTTGATGGTAGGTTCCCACTCATAATGAATATTTCTAGGGATAGAGACTTCCAATTCAAGTTTTTGTTCAAGAGATTTTATCATAGCTTCGATGATATGATCGGTAAAGGCCTTGTTTTGGCTATAAGCATGTGGAGAGTTGAACATGGATTGCATCAAAGAAATGCATTCAATCAAGGAGCAACTATCATAATTGAATTCCTTGAAATCCACGGTAGTAATTTCATTACTACTCAAAGTTTTAACATCCTCTACTCCACTTTCAATGCTTTTAGCATCAAAGTAGGTGGACTCCGAATCATTGGGGCACTTTTCAACCAAAGTGGATTCATATCCAGCCCCATAATCATTAGGTTTGACACGAGAGAACAAAGATTTAATGGGAGTCACACCAAGCACTTTAAGATCTTCGTGATTCTCATCATGATAACACGCCTTTTTAAGCCATTCATGTCTAGCACGAATTTGGGCGGTTGTTTCTTGGCTCTCAATCATGGAAACACGCATAGCTTTTAAAGTTTCATCCATGTTGATTTTGGGAGGAGCACATCTAACTTTCAAAGTATCAACATCACTAGAAATTCTATCAACGCTCTTAGCGAAATCGTCAATTTTGAGTAGTTTTTCCTCTATGGACGCATTGAAAATCTTTTGAGAGTTGATGAACTCTTTGATATTACTCTCTAGATCAGAGGGTAATCTATTGTAATTTCCATGAGTATTTTTGTAGGAGTTGCCAAAATTATTAGAGGGGTTACTAGGAAAAGACCTAGGAACATAGTTTCCTCTAAAAGCATTGTTGTTGCCAAAGTTATTCCTACCAACAAAATTAACGTCCAAGCTAGCGTTGCTACTCTCAAGCAAAGAAGACAAGGACATATCATTAGGATCCAAAGGAGCACTTCTACTAGCAACCAAATTCATTAACTCATCCATCTTAGCACTCAACGAGTTAATTTCTTCTATAGCGTGTACCTTCTTACTAGTAGGTGACCTTTCAGTGTGCCACTGAGAGTAGTTCATCATGATGTTGTCTAAGAGCTTTGTGGCTTCGCCTAACGTGATTTGCATGAACGTTCCACCTGAGGCGGAGTCCAAGATATTTCTAGAAGCGAAATTCAAGCCAGCGTAAAAGATTTGAATAATCATCCAAAGACTCAAGCCATGAGCGGGAGAATTTATAATCATTAATTTCATTCTCTCCCAAGATTGTGCAACATGTTCATGATCAAGTTGCTTGAAATTCATGATATCATTACGTAGAGAAATGATCTTAGCCGGCGGAAAATACTTGGATATATAAGCATCTTTGCACTTATCCCTAGAATCGATACTATTTTTGGGCAAAGAAGAAAACCAAGTTTTTGCGCGATCTCGCAATGAGAAAGGAAAAGGCTTCAATTTAATCACGTCATTATCCACATCTTTTTTCTTTTGCATATCACAAAGCTCAATGAAGGTATTGAGATGGGATGCGGCATCTTCACTAGGAAGGCCAGAGAATTTCTCTTTCATAACAAGATCCAGCAAAGCGACATTGATTTCGTATGACTCCGCACTAGTGGCGGGAGCAATGGGAGTACTAATAAAATCATTATTATTAGTATTCGAGAATTCACAAAGTTTGGTGTTTTCGTTCATGGTGACTTCAGCAACCAAGCAAGCACACAAGCAAACAAAGAGCAGGCAAGAAAAAGGGCGAACGAAAAGGCGAACGAAAAAGGCAAACAAAAAAGGCAAATTGGTGAAGTGGGGGAGAGGAAAACGAGAGGTAACTCGCAAACAAAGTAAATGAAAGAGATGAGTTTGCGACACCTACTTGGATGAGTCCTTGACATGATCTTCCTCCCCGGCAACAGCGCCCAAAATTCTTCTGCTGCGGCAACAAAAGTCCTTCCTTGGCGCTAGGAATTCTTCTTGTTACTTCTCTGGTTTGCGTCGGTTTTTCCCTTGAAAAGGAAACGGTGATGCAGCACAGGAGCAGTAAGTATTTCCCTCAGTTTGAGAACCAAGGTATCGATCCAGAAGGAGGGCCTTGTCAAGTCGAGAGTAACTGTGCAAACACAAACGAGCTTGCACCCAACGCTTCAAAGGGGTTGTCAATCCCTTCAAGATTGTTTGCAAAGTGAGATCTAAGGCGGAAAGTGCAACGAAGTAAAAAGTGTAAGGCTGAAAATATGGTGTGGAGTAGACCCTGGGGGCCATAGTGTTCACTAGAGGCTTCTCTCATAATAGAAAATATCACGGTGGGTGAACAAATTACTGTCGAGCAATTGATAGAACGGCATAAAGTCATGACGATATCTAAGGCAATGATCATACATATAGGCATCATGTCCGAGACAAGTAGACCGATACTTTCTGCATCTACTACTATTATTCCACACATCGACCCCTATCTGATGTCAGCTGTGCTTCCTTGGCAGCGGCGCCAGAAGAATCCTGCTAGCACTCTCCGGCAATCGAAACTAGATGAATGTTGTTGACGGCCCACCAGCGCGTGGGATCGTAGTAGTTTTCGAGGGTAGAGTATTCAACCCAAATTTGTTGGTTCGCCACACAGGAGGTGAGAGGATACTCTCAAGTATTAGCAGCTGAATTTATCAGATTCAACCACACCTGAAAGATTAGTATCTGCAAGCAAAGTAGTAACAGCAAAGTAGCGAGTAACAGCAGTGGCAAGGAACAACAGTAGTGACAGCAGTAGCAAGTAGCAATAGTAGCTGTAGCGACCCGACTCAACGAGTCAAGCCTCTGGTGTTTCTGTACCATCCCAAGATCATGCTGGTACACACACAGTACATAATGTATATATTCAAGAGTGCAATCACACAGCTCTATTAATCGAAATCTCATAAAGAGTACTTTATTACAATAACGGAGTACCATAAAGTGGCTGAAGGCCAAACTCATGAGATTATCTAACGAAGACTAAGCGGAAGCATCAGGTAGATGAGTCCATCCGACTCCAAGGGCATGTCGCTGAGCGTAGAACCGTAGCCTCACTCCTGGTCGGGAAAGTACTGTGCAACATGATACGTTGCAGCCGTGTAGGTCAGCATATTGAATATGATGGCAAATCATCAAGAGAGGGAGTAAAATAATAATCACTATCTCTACATGCATATTTGGCCGGTGGAGCTAAGTTTTTGCATAAAGCTAGTTTTATCCTACAACAAAAGGGTTTGAAAGCAAAATATTACTACATAGTTTGTTGTTAACGAGATGGTTCCGCCAACCAGTTCTCGTACCCGAATAGTTGTTAACACCCACATCATTATTAAGTTGTGTCGAGAGTTCAGGGGAAATTCAATGCCTTCGGCTCAAGTTGTCCATGACCGTGGACACGGCTAATCGATTAGGTTGGGTACTCTGTAGAGTTTTGCACACGTTCCCCACAAGATTTGATCGCCTCCGGGTTTGTCCTCGCACTTCAGGGTGTTTGAAGACCGGATGATCAAAACATGGTCTTTCAACGGGTCCCTCTGAATCCCTGTCGGTGCCCATCCATTCCTACCGTTCGTCTACATCTGCTAGCACCGCCTGTCCAGAGTCACCGCGTTGTCCAACCAAGCCAGAGCCCATAATGACTTGTGGCTGTGCAGGTAAGCCTTGAGTCTTGAAGTCTCCGTCCGTCCCTTTGAGCCTGGGTGAAGCTTTCCGCAGGATGACATGGCCTCTCCAGCATCCCGGGCATCCGCTGGGTTTTCCAGGGAGCCGATCAACCGTCCTTCACCCAGTGTTGCATTGCGTCCGAGGTCTTGAAAATCTTGTCTTAGTCTGGTCTTGGTTATTATATCAATCTCGCATCACTCGTGGCATACACTCAACCGATAACCCGTCTACTTAAGCATAGCGTATATATAACTTTGTCGTCCCAGGGCCAAGTATCGGGGTGTTGGTGTTCCTACCACATGATACTACACCTATGACTAAAGTTTCCAAGTACCTAGGCAGCATGCAAATAGGGCAAAGAAGGTGATCTACTATGCATTGAAAACATAGGTAAAAATAACATGATCAAAGATGACTTGCCTTGATGATAGTTGTCCTGCTCGAGCGTCTCTAAGTAACACGCTTCGCACTCCGGATGATCTACCGATACAAACACAAAGCACACCATAAGCAATTCAATCATGCCACGAGTAAAAATAACAGCACATGCAATGATTGGCAAACGACTACGCAAAAGAATTTTATCGCGCGTCGGTAGGACAGAAACTTGTTTCTGTTGAAAACACTAGTAACAATACTTGGAAAATTCTGGAAATTCTACCACGTTAAGGTTTTATCACTAGAAAACAGTAGCAAAAAGAACCAACTCAATATCATTTTTCAAACTCCTGGAATAGGCAAAACAGTGTTTAAACTAAATCTGCTCTAACTTATATTTAAAAATTCCAAACACAGAAAAATTATATATTTTTAAAAACTACAGGAAATTTATGAGCTACTGGAAAAAGAATCAATGTCATTGGACGTAGGGATAAAAAGTTGTGATCAAAACAAGATTGAAAGTTTCTGTTTTCGAAATCTGGACAGAAAATTTACAAAACTGCTAGTGCTAAAGAGAGGCACACGTGGCAAGTTCTATTGACTGTAGTGGCTGTGTGTTTCTTGGTTTTGGAGAAAACGTCCCATGACTAGCAAAACCACTGGCTAAATCTTAAGTGAACAAAAGAACCGTTGGTTTTCCGGAATAAACCGAAGGGGTATAGGTGATCTAATCCTAGCCATTGCATGGGATTGCATGGGATCTAAGGGCTGAGATGGAGTGCATGAAATATATATATAGAGAGAGGTTGCTACCTGCTGCTGGAGGTGTTCCACCGGCAAGAAAGGAGATGGCCGGTGAGGAAGGAGGGAGTAGCTCCGGGCGGTGGGGCGTCGGGTGGCGGCGGTGAGGTTCCTCCTCCGCGGGGAAGAGGCGGCGGTGGAGAGAGAGTTCGGGGAGGGCTCCTCCTCCGCGGCGAGGCCGAGGTGCAGCAGCTTTTGGGCTGCTGCCGCTACTCGCGGCTGCGGCTAGGGCGGCGGTGGGGTGAGGCGCCGGCGGCGGCTTGTGGAGGCGGCGGTGGAGACGGCGGCTAGGGTTGGGGAGAGGTGACGGTGGGGGGGGGGGTTTATATAGGCTTAGGGGAGGAGAGTAAAAGGAAGGAGAGGGAGAACTTTGGGAAGGAGATCATGGGAGAGAAAATAGGAAAGAGAGGGAGAGGTGGCGGTGGAGACAAAAGGAAAAGGAGGGAGTAGAAATAGGAAAGAGAGAAATAAGGAAAGGGAGGGAGTACTCACGTGGGGAAGAGAAGAGAGAGAGAACTTAGGAAAGAGAGGGAAACGTGGGGAGGGGTTTGCATGCAAGGCATGCGTGCATGCATGGGGCGGCTGGGCTGAGCCCTTGTGGCTCGGCCTGGCAGTGTTCTATATTTATTTATTTATTGAAAAAAAAACAAACAAACAGCAGTAAAAAAATATAAAAAAAATAAAATATGGCCTCACTAACAAATACTATAAGGAGTACTAATATATATAACACATATAGGAACCCTAGTTGCACCTAATGCAATTTTTTTTAATTTTTTTTTTATGCAATAGGTCACACAATGCGAAGAAAAAAAACAACTCAACTAAAAATAATTCAGAGTTTGGAAAAATTTGCAAAAACCAAAAATGGTGGCTTTGATTCACAGGGGAGAAGTCATATTATCTCCACTCCGATAAATTGCCCGCAGTCACATAACGATAAAATTATTCAGAAGAACGCAACGATGCATAAAATATGGGATGCAAATGAATGATCTATTAACATCCGAATTTACGAAAATTGGGATGTTACAAACCTACCCACCTTAAGATGAATCTCGCCCTCGAGATTCGGGTTGGCTAGAAAATAGGTGCGGGTGGTCTCGACGAAGGTCCTCTTCTCGTTCCCAGGTGGCTTCTTCCTCGGTGTGGTGGCTCCACAACACCTTGCAGAACTTGATGATCTTGCTGCGGGTAACTCTTTTGGCGGTCTCGAGAATCCGGACGGGTTTCTCCTTATACGTCAGATCGCTGTCAAGCTGTATGGCCTCTAGGGGCACTGTATCTCTCAACGGAACATCGGCCATCTCAGCATGGCATTTCTTCAACTGGGAAACATGGAAGACATCATGAACTCCGGACAATCCTTCCGGCAGTTCCAGTTTGTATGCAACTTCGCCTCTACGTTCAAGAATTTTGTAGGGGCCAATGAAACGTGGTGCTAGTTTTCCTTTCACACCGAATCTCTTGATTCCTCGAAGTGGAGACACCCGAAGATATGCTCGGTCTCCCACTTCGTACGTTACTTCCTTGCGTTTGCTGTCGGCATAACTCTTCTGCCTGGACTGAGCTATCTTGAGTCGGTCACGAATAAGCTTGACCTTCTCTTCAGAATCTCGGATGAGGTCGGGACCAAAAAGTTGTCGGTCTCCAACTCCATCCCACATCAACGGTGTTCTGCACCTCCTTCCGTATAGAGCTTCGAAAGGGGCCATCTTCAGACTGGTCTGGTAGCTGTTGTTGTATGAGAACTCGGCATACGGTAAATTGTCATCCCAACTAGACCCATAGTCTACTGCGCAAGCTCTCAACATGTCCTCCAGAATCTGATTAACTCTCTCGGTCTGTCCATCTGTCTGCGGGTGAAATGTTGTGCTGAACTCCAATCTCGTTCCCAAGGTTTCGTGCAGTTGGTGCCAAAATTTTGATGTGAACTGAGTCCCTCTATCGGACACAATGCTCTTCGGTACTCCGTGCAGACATACGATCCTCGTCATATAAATCTTGGCCAGCTTGGCACTCGTGTAGGTAGTCTTCACCGGAATGAAGTGAGCTACCTTGGTCAAACGATCGACCACAACCCAAATAGAATCATAGCCAGAACGGGTCCTGGGTAATCCTGTGATGAAGTCCATACCAAGCTTTTCCCATTTCCATTCGGGTATCGGAAGAGGTTGGAGCAAACCTGCTGGCTTCTGATGCTCGACTTTTACTCGCTGACAAACATCGCATATAGCTACGAACTCGGCAATGTCTTTCTTCAATCCTGTCCACCAGAAACTTTCTTTCAGATCCAGATACATCTTGGTGTTACCGGGGTGTATCGAGTACGGGGAATCATGAGCTTCCTGAAGTATCAACTTCCTGAGTTCGGGATCATTGGGCACATAGATGCGATCCTCAAACCATAAAGTTCCGTGTTCATCCTCACGAAAACCTTTAGCTTTCCCGTCTTCCATTTTCTGCTTAATCTCAGCTATCTCTTTGTCAACCTTCTGTGCTTCACGGATCTTTTCCGTCAAAGTAGACTGAATTTCCAGTGTGGCAACAAATCCTCTTGGAACTATCTCCAATTTGAGATCTCGGAGATCATCGACCAACTCCTGGGGTAATCCTCCCGCTATGAGCGTGTTCACATAACTCTTGCGGCTCAACGCATCGGCTACAACATTTGCCTTGCCTGGGTGATAATGCAATCTCATGTCGTAGTCCTTGATCAACTCTAGCCATCGCCTCTGTCTGAGGTTCAACTCCTTCTGCGTGAAGATATATTTCAGGCTCTTGTGATCAGTGTAAACATCACAACTATTTCCGATCATGAAATGTCTCCAGCTCTTGAGAGCGTGCACTACGGCTGCTAGTTCCAAGTCATGTGTGGCATAATTCAACTCATGAGGTCTGAGCTGTCTGGATGCATAGGCAACAACATTGCGTTCTTGCATGAGCACTCCTCCGAGTCCTTGACGAGAAGCGTCACAATAAACCTGGAAATCCTTCTGAATGTTCGGCAATATCAGCACTGGGGCTGTAACAAGACGTTTCTTTAGCTCTTGAAAACTGGTTTCACATTCCTCAGTCCAAACATACTTGGATTCCTTCTTCAATAACTCTGTCATGGGCTTGGCAATCTTTGAGAAATTCTCAATGAACCTCCGGTAATATCCGGCAAGTCCGAGGAAACTGCGGATCTCCTTGACTGAAGTGGGTGCTACCCATTCGGTGACTGCTGCGACCTTGGCACGGTCCACTGCTATTCCTTCTCCTGAGATGACGTGTCCGAGAAATCCGACTTCCTTCAACCAAAACTCACATTTGCTGAACTTTGCATATAACTTATGCTCTCGAAGCTTCTCCAGAACTAAACGCAGATGTTCCTTGTGTTCCTCTTCGTTCTTGGAGAATATCAGTATGTCATCGATGAACACCACGACAAACTTGTCCAAGTACTCCATAAATACCTTGTTCATCAGATTCATAAAATATGCCGGAGCATTAGTCAGTCCAAATGACATGACCGTGTACTCATACAAGCCGTACCGAGTGGTAAAGGCTGTCTTGGGTATATCCTGTTCACGAATCTTCAACTGATGATACCCGGATCGAAGATCGATCTTTGAGAATATGCGAGCTCCAACTAACTGATCAAACAGATCATTGATCATCGGCAAGGGGTACTTGTTCTTGATGGTCACATCGTTCAATGCACGATAATCGACAACCATTCTCAGGGACTTGTCCTTCTTTTCAACCAAGAGCACTGGGGCTCCCCAAGGTGAAGAACTTGGGCGAATATACCCTTTGTCCAATAACTCTTTAATTTGCTTCTTGATTTCTATCAAGTCGTTAGCGGGCATCCGATAAGGTCTCTTGGATATCGGTGCTGTTCCGGGTAATAGCTCAATCAAAAACTCAATCTCTCTATCGGGTGGCATGCCCGGCAATTCCTCCGGAAATACATCTGGATACACCTATACAATCGGTACTTCCTCCTGGACTACTCCCGTGAGAGAGTTTACTCGCTTACTCCGGGTCGGGCGCTGAGACACGTACTTAATCCGCTTCTGCTCGGGGGTGGTGAGCAAAATAGACTTAAGGGCACAATCGATATTCCCTTCATACTTGGCCATCCAATCCATGCCTAGAATTACATCCAATCCCTGGGACTCTAATACGATGAGGTCGGTGGGGAAATTATGGTTCCCGATGTTGAGACTCAAAGCATGGCATCCTATCCCGGCTGTCATCATGCCTCCTGGGGAACTGACCTTAATAGGTTGGCTGAGGGTTCTAGTTGGCAAACTATACTTTTCCACAACTACCCTTGATATAAATGAATGCGTTGCACCAGAATCAAAAAGTACCAATACTGGATGTGAATTTAGCAAAAACTTACCAACCACAGTATCGGGGTGATCGTAGACCTCTTCCACATCAATGTGGTTCACCTGAGCTTGAGGAAAAGGATTGGGCTTCTTTGCTGCAGAGTTGCCGTTGCCGTTGCCATTTCCCTGCTTGTTCTGGGGACAATCAGTGGCATAGTGTCCCTTCTTCTGACACTTGAAGCAAGTGATGTGAGTCAGATCCTTCTGAACTGGAGCTGACTGCTGCTGAGTGCCAGTACCGCCATTCTTGAAGTTGTTGTTGTTGCGGTGATTCCCATTTCCTTCATGGTTGTGGCCTCCATGGTTGTGCACAGGGTGGTTATGCTGAACATGTCCACCAAACTTACCGGATCCTGTCCCGGTATTCCCTGAGTAGGGGGTGTAGCGAGGCTTCTGCTGAGTGCCGGAGTTGACCTTTCCAACCCCATATTTTCGCTTGCGGTTCTCCATCTGATGATGTTTCCCCTCCAAGATGAGGGCCTTATCAACCAGCTCCTGGTAGTTGTTGAAGGTGGCTACCGTCAACTGAATGCTCAGCTCATCATTCAGTCCTTCCAAGAACTTTTCCTTCTTGGCCGCATCATCAGCCACATCTCCAGGTGCATAACGGGCGAGCATGCTGAAATCATCAACGTACTGGGTCACAGTGCGACTCCCCTGGCGTAAGTTGCGAAACTCACGCTTCTTCAGACTCATTGCACCAGCTGAGACATGCGCGGTGCGGAAAGCTTGCTTGAATTGCTCCCAAGTGACTCCAGCAATGGGATAAGTGGTGGTGTAGTTCTCCCACCAAGCAGCTGCAGGGCCTTCAAGTTGATGCGCGGCAAAACGCACCTTCTCAGCTTCAGAACAACCAACGGTGATGAGCTCACGCTCCATCTTGCGAAGCCAATCATCTGCCACAATGGGCTCAATGCTGCTGGAGAAAGTTGGAGGGTTCAACCTCAGAAAACGGGTAAGGTTGTCGGCCTGGGGTGGATGATGGTTGTTGTTGTTCTGGTTCTGGATGATCAGCTGCATCAGGGTGTTTTGTTGCTGGATCAACTGAGTGAGTTCCGGTGGAAAGTTGGACTCAGGGGCGCGTCTCGGAGGCATCTGACTTTTGTAGAGGGGTGAGATTAGCATAGAACAATTGTCTAAGAGTAATTACACTACCCATATGAATGCAACACACAAGTATCACACCACACATTTTATTCAATCATCACAAAGGTTCACACGAGGATACAAAATTCGATAATCCTAAACATCGGCCTAACACGTAAAACGATAAAGTAAAATTGGTGGTCTAGTCTAAGTGTCCTCCTCAAAATAGCATAGTGTCGGGTCGTTCGGTGGAGCTTTCTTCATAGTCCTCGTCGTTGCTGATCACGGGGGCTACGTCTCCTTCGGGATGAAGATTCTCGCCCATGTCCAGTTCCTCCTCGAGGTTTGCAACTCGAGTCTTCAGCTTCTTGATCCGCTCCAGAAAATCCTTCACTTCCAGCTCATGCTCATAGTGGGCTTCCCGGGCTGCATCTTCAAGTTCAAGCTCGCGGAGTGATAGTTGCTTGATCTTCCTGGCGTCCTTGATCGCGTGATACTCCAGAGTTCCGCTGTGCTTCTCCAAGGTCTGGGCATAAGACAAGAGAGCGTCATTGGTCTTGTTTGAGATGATGTCTCCGTCTTCATTTCTCCGGGATACAGCGAATAGGTCTGGAGAAATAGGGCAGCCTTTGTATTCATCCTTGATACGCCCGAGTGCACAATGGATCGCCATGTCCCTTCCGAGAATCCAGTTGGGTGCGATGAACTTGAAATCCATCGGCTCAGTGCGCGGCTCGAATGTCCTTCCGGGAATATGCACCTCGATCCTGTAGCGTGAATCCTCCGGGTAAGACGAAGTTGGCTTCCCTGTGATAGGCGGCAGAGCAATCCTCAAATCCTTGGTGATCTGCACCAGCTCTTTTCCGAACCGCATAGTGGTGTCGGGCTGGCAAAACTCCGTGAACTTAACAGGGACGAAGGTGGCCATCTAAACATTGGAAAATCGGAGAGAAGTCAGAAATGATCAGAAGAGGAAATAGAAGATTAAGAGAAAATAGTTTTCTTCCTAAGGCTTTTCCATTCCTAGAGGTTACGTCCTAAGGTCAGCGTGTGCTCTGAATACCATTTCTGTAGCGACCCGACTCAACGAGTCAAGCCTCTGGTGTTTCTGTACCATCCCAAGATCATGCTGGTACACACACAGTACATAATGTATATATTCAAGAGTGCAATCACATAGCTTTATTAATCGAAATCTCATAAAGAGTACTTTATTACAATAACGGAGTACCATAAAGTGGCTGAAGGCCAAACTCATGAGATTATCTAACGAAGACTAAGCGGAAGCATCAGGTAGACGAGTCCATCCGACTCCAAGGGCATGTCGCTGAGCGTAGAACCGTAGCCTCACTCCTGGTCGGAAAAGTACTCTGCAACATGATACGTTGCAGCCGTGTAGGTCAGCATATTGAATATGCTGGCAAATCATCAAGAGAGGGAGTAAAATAATAATCACTATCTCTACATGCATATTTGGCCGGTGGAGCTAAGTTTTTGCATAAAGCTAGTTTTATCCTACAACAAAAGGGTTTGAAAGCAAAATATTACTACATAGTTTGTTGTTAACGAGATGGTTCCGCCAACCAGTTCTCGTACCCGAATAGTTGTTAACACCCACATCATTATTAAGTTGTGTCGAGAGTTCAGGGGAAATTCAATGCCTTCGGCTCAAGTTGTCCATGACCGTGGACACGGCTAATCGATTAGGTTGGGTACTCTGCAGAGTTTTGCACACGTTCCCCACAAGATTTGATCGCCTCCGGGTTTGTCCTCGCACTTCAGGGTGTTTGAAGACCGGATGATCAAAACATGGTCTTTCAACGGGTCCCTCTGAATCCCTGTCGGTGCCCATCCATTCCTACCGTTCGTCTACATCTGCTAGCACCGCCTGTCTAGAGTCGCCGCATTGTCCAACGAAGCCAGAGCCCAGAATGACTTGTGGCTGTGCAGGTAAGCCTTGAGTCTTGAAGTCTCCGTCCGTCCCTTTGAGCCTGGGTGAAGCTTTCCGCAGGATGACATGGCCTCTCCAGCATCCCGGGCATCCGCTGGGTTTTCCAGGGAGCCGATCAACCGTCCTTCACCCAGTGTTGCATTGCATCCGAGGTCTTGAAAATCTTGTCTTAGTCCGGTCTTGGTTATTATATCAATCTCGCATCACTCGTGGCATACACTCAACCGATAACCCGTCTACTTAAGCATAGCGTATATATAACTTTGTCGTCCCGGGGCCAAGTATCGGGGTGTTGGTGTTCCTACCACATGATACTACACCTATGACTAAAGTTTCCAAGTACCTAGGCAGCATGCAAATAGGGCAAAGAAGGTGATCTACTATGCATTGAAAACATAGGTAAAAATAACATGATCAAAGATGACTTGCCTTGATGATAGTTGTCCTGCTCGAGCGTCTCTAAGTAACACGCTTCGCACTCCGGATGATCTACCGATACAAACACAAAGCACACCATAAGCAATTCAATCATGCCACGAGTAAAAATAACAGCACATGCAATGATTGGCAAACGACTACGCAAAAGAATTTTACCGCGCGTCGGTAGGACAGAAACTTGTTTCTGTTGAAAACACTAGTAACAATACTTGGAAAATTCTGAAAATTCTACCACAGTAAGGTTTTATCACTAGAAAACAGTAGCAAAAAGAATCAACTCAATATCGTTTTTCAAACTCCTGGAATAGGCAAAACAGTGTTTAAACTAAATCTGCTCTAACTTATATTTAAAAATTCCAAACACATAAAAATTATATATTTTTAAAAACTACAGGACATTTGTGAGCTACTGGAAAAAGAATCAATGTCATTGGACGTAGGGATAAAACGTTGTGATCAAAACAAGATTGAAAGTTTCTGTTTTCGAAATCTGGACAGAAAATTTACAAAACTACTAGTGCTAAAGAGAGGCACACGTGGCAACTTCTATTGGCTGTAGTGGCTGTGTGTTTCTTGGTTTTGGAGCAAACGTCCCATGACTAGCAAAACCACTGGCTAAATCTTAAGTGAACAAAAGAACCGTTGGTTTTCCGGAATAAACCGAAGGGGTATAGGTGATCTAATCCTAGCCATTGCATGGGATTGCATGGGATCTAAGGGCTGAGATGGAGTGCATGAAATATATATAGAGAGAGAGGTTGCTACCTGCTTCTGGAGGTGTTGTACCGGCAAGAAAGGAGATGGCCGGCGAGGAAGGAGGGAGTAGCTCCGGGCGGTGGGGCGTCGGGTGGCGGCGGTGAGGTTCCTCCTCCGCGGGGAAGAGGCGGCGGTGGAGAGAGAGTTCGGGGAGGGCTCCTCCTCCGCGGCGAGGCCGAGGTGCAGCAGCTTTTGGGCTGCTGCCGCTACTCGCGGCAGCGGCTAGGGCGGCGGTGGGGTGAGGCGCCGGCGGCGGCTTGTGGTGGCGGCGGTGGAGACGGCGGCTAGGGCTGGGGAGAGGTGACGGTGGGGGGGGGGTTTATATAGGCTTAGGGGAGGAGAGTAAAAGGAAGGAGAGGGAGAACTTTGGGAAGGAGATCATGGGAGAGAAAATAGGAAAGAGAGGGAGAGGTGGCGGTGGAGACAAAAGGAAAAGGAGGGAGTAGAAATAGGAAAGAGAGAAATAAGGAAAGGGAGGGAGTACTCACGTGGGGAAGAGAAGAGAGAGAGAACTTAGGAAAGAGAGGGAAACGTGGGGAGGGGTTTGCATGCAAGGCATGCGTGCATGCATGGGGCGGCTGGGCTGAGCCCTTGTGGCTCGGCCTGGCAGTGTTCTATATTTATTTATTTTTTGAAAAAACAAACAAACAAACAACAGTAAAAAATATATATAAAAAAATAAAATATGGCCTCACTAACAAATACTATAAGGAGTACTAATATATATAATACATATAGGAACCCTAGTTCCACCTAATGCAATTTTTTTTAAAAAAATTTTATGCAATAGGTCACACAATGCGAAGAAAAAAAACAACTCAACTAAAAATAATTCAGAGTTTGGAAAAATTTGCAAAAACCAAAAATGGTGACTTTGACTCACAGGGGAGAAGTCATATTATCTCCACTCCGATAAATTGCCCGCAGTCACATAACGATAAAATTTTTCAGAAGAACGCAACGATGCATAAAATATGGGATGCAAATGAATGATCTATTAACATCCGAATTTACGAAAATTGGGATGTTACAGTAGCAAGCGACAATAGTAGCAACAGTAGCAGCAGAGCAACACAAGTAACAACAGCAGAGCAAGACAAGTAACAACAGCAGTAGGACAAACTCGTAGGCAATGGGTCGGTGATTTGTTTGGATGATATTCATCATGCAACAGTTATAACACGGAGAGATATGTGGCTAGCTCCAGTTCGTCAATGTGATGTAGGCATGCATTCCGTGTATCGTCATACGTGCTTAGGGAAAAGAACTTGCATGACATCTATTGTCCATCCCTCCCGTGGCAGCGGGGTCCAAAAGGAAATTACGGGATATTAAGTTTCTCCTTTTAATAAAGAACCGGACCAACGCATTAGCACTTGGTGAACACATGAACTCCTCAAACTATGGTCATCAGCGGGAGTGGTTCCAGTTATTGTCACTCCGGGGTTGCCGGATCATAACACATAGTAGGTAACTACAACTTGCAAGATCGGATCAAAAACACACATATATTGGTGACAACATAATATTTCAGATCTGAAATCATGGCACTCGGGCCCTAGTGACAAGCATTAAGCATGGCAAAGTAGTAGCAACATCAATCTCAGAACATAGTGGATACTAGGGATCAATCCCCATCAAAACTAACTCGATTACATGATAGATCTCATCCTACTCATCACCGCCCAGCGAGCCTACGAATAGATTACTCACGAACGACAAAGAGCTTCATGGAATTGGAGAGGGAAGAAGGTTGATGATGACGATGGCGATGATTTCCCCTCTCCGGAGCCCAAGACGGACTCCAGATCTACCCTCCAGATGAAGAATAGGTTGTGTCGGCGCCTCCGTATCGCAAACGCGACGAAAACTTCTCTTTTTTATTTTTTCTGGGACGAAAGTGAACTTATAGAGCTGGAATTGGGGGCGGCAGAGCTGTGTGGGCCCCACAAGCTTGCCCACCGCCACCAGGGGGTGGCAGAGCCAGGGCTTGTGGCCCACTGGCCCACCCCGTGAGGTGGATCTTGGCGCATATATTTTTCATATTTTCCAAAAATGATCTCCGTAAATTTTCTGGACGTTTGAAGAACTTTGATTTCAGCACAAAAATAACACCAAGGCAATTCTGCTGAAAATAGCGCCAGTCCAAGTTAGTTCCATTCAAATCATGCAAATTAGAGTCCAAAACAAGGGCAAAAGAGTTTGGAAAAGTAGATACGATGGAGACGTATCAACTCCCCCAAGCTTAAAACCTTGCTTGTCCTCAAGCAACTTAGTTGACAAACTGAGAGAGAAAGAAAAACTTTGACAAACTCTATTTGATCTTGTTGTTGCAACTATGTCTAACTCATAACCAGAATATCAGCAAGATCACATGTTAACCACATAAGCAAATGACACAAAGGTCTCACGGTAAACTAATATCAATGGCATAATCAGCTAACGAGCAAATAATAATGAGTTTCAAATACCAACACTTCAATCAAAACAAGCATGAAGCAATATGAATAGGTGGTATCTCGCTAGCTCTTTCTGAGACCGCAAAACATAAATGCAGAGCACTTTCAAAGATCAAGGGCTGACTAAACATTGTAATTCATAGCAACGAAGATCCAGTCATAGTCATACTCAAGATCAATCAAAAGCAAAGCATAAAAATGACAGAGGTGATCTCTAATTGGTGCTTATAAAAGAGGAGGATGACTCGGCAGGAAAATAAATAGACAGGCTCTTCGCACAGGGAAGCATTGATTTGTAGAGGTGCCAGAGCTCAATCTTTGAAAACAGAGATAATAATTTTGGGTGGCATGCTTTCATTGTCAACGCAATGACCAAGAGTTCTCAATATCTTCCATGCTACTCATGCTATAGGTGGTTCCCAAACAGAAAACTAAAGTTTTAACTCCCCCACCACCAATCAATCACACTCCACGGCTAGCCGAATCCTCGGGTACCGTCCATACTAACATCAATCCTGGGGAGTCTTGTTTTACAGTTATGTTTTTAATTTAAGCGTGGAACTGGGCATTCCAATTACCGGCCCCTTTCTCGTGAATGACAGTGAATAAACACATGTCGAGGATAACACTCCTAGCATGGAAGATACCAATAGCCCCCTGTCACCACATGAGCGGTTCGGGCATGCAAAACAGATTATTTCTTGAACGTTTAGAGAATGGCACATGCAAATTTACTTGGAACGACAGGTAGATACCGCAAATAGGTAGGTATGGTGGACTCTCATGGAAAAACTTTTGGGTTTATGGAAGTGGATGCACAAGCAGTATTCCGCTTAGTACAAGTGAAGGCTAGCAAAAGACTGGGAAGCGACCAACTAGAGAGCGACAAGAGTCATCAAGATGCAATGAGTTTCACTAACATGGAATGCAAGCATGAACAGGATATAAATCACCATGAACACGAACATCATAGAGGCTATATTGATTTTGTTTCAACTACATGCATGAACATGCGCCAAGTCAAGCCACTTGAAACATTCAAAGGAGAATACCATCCTATCATACTACATCATAGTCATCTCAGAATCTATGTTGGCATTCAAGACAAACCATTATAAGCTCTCAGCTAAATAAGCATGGCATCAGAAACTATGATCTCTAAGTTGTCATTGGGAACATGGTTCTCTCACAACAAAGCTGAATCTAGGTCGACAAGCTAGTCATATTTACAAAAACAAAATAGATAGAGTTCATACCAGCTTTTCCAGTCTCAATGACTTCATCATATATCATCATTATTGCCTTTCATTTGCACGATCGAACGATGTGAACAATAATAAGAGTGCTCGTGCATTGGACTAAGCTGAATTTGCAGGCAAACACAAAGGAGAAGACAAAGTAATATGGCTCTTTGAAAGCTAAACAGGTAAGCATGCAAGAACCACGAAACATTGAAACCAATATCTTCTACCTTGACCCAAAGAAAAAGAAATCTATTTACATGGGAAAGCTCCCAACAAGCAAAAGAAGCAAGAAAAATCTTTTTGGGTTTTCTCAAAAGGACACAAAACAAGAAAACAAGAAAACGAAAATAAACTAGCATGGATAATACAGTGGCAAAGTGTAAACACCGGCTAATAAAGTGAAAGATAAGCATGAATGTAAAGTCGGTGAGCACACGTACTCCCCCAGGCTTAGGCTTTTGGCCTAACTTGGTCTACTCCCATGGATGGTCCTGGCGAAACCCAAAATCATAATGGGTGTTATACGGGAGTGCTGCAGCCACTGCCTGAATAGCTGCCTCACGAAGTCGAGCAGCCGTCGCCTCCCTCTCATACTCCTCTGCCTCTCCTATGGTTATGTAGTATCTTCGTTTTACCTGAAAGTCAAAGAAAGCAGGAGCAGGAAGTGTAATATGGAAAACACTCTGCCGGTTAAATATCAAGCGGTATAGGAGGGATCCATGATCTCTCTCAAGGAACTGGTAGCGTGTTAGAGCGACACTATCAAGGTAGGCTGTACGGAGAGGAGGGTCTTCTGGACGGATGGATACTCCAAGAAAATTTGCTAAGCGTGTAGCATAAACTCCACCAAAGAAATCCCCCTCACTGGCATTTTTAGTCAGCCTCCTTTCTATTATAGCTCCCATATTGAAGCTCCTGTCAACTGTTACTTCGCTCTTAAGGATACTAAGGTCGGAAGCGCATAGGTGACAATGTGCACCCTTGCCGTTAATGCACCTACCTATGAAGAGGGCAAGGTAGTGCAAGGCGGGGAAATGGATGCTTCCTATGGTGGCTTGCGTGATATCTCTGGTTTCTCCAACAGTTATACTAGAGACAAAGTCTCTGACCGAAGACTTAGAAGGATCACTAATACTACCCCCATCGGGTATCTTACAAATCCAATTTAAATCCTCCAAATCCACGGTATAGGATTTATCGTACAAATCAAATAGTATGGATGAGTCACGGCCAACTGAAAATTTAAATCTACGCACGAAAGAGGCACTGAGCATAGCATACTGTTCACATTTATCTGAGAGGAATTCTTCTAACCCGGCATTGCGGACAAGTGTATCAAACTCATCCTTGAAACCTGCTTCAATCATGAACTCATCGGAAGGCCATTCACATGGTTGTACCGGTGCGTCCCTTAGTTGAAAAGGTTCGGGCTCCCGAAAAGAAAGACTAGGACCCTTCTTACTTGAGGAGCAACCATGAAACTTCCTCCTGAACATAATTTCCTTTTGCTGAAATTTTTTAAGTTCAAGAGAAAAGTGAATGAAGACCCACCACACCTTGTAGCAACTACTCCTAGTAGTGCCTAGAGACAATATCACGCGCTAAAACTACTTGGAACCAGCTAAAATCAACATTTCTAGCTCAAGAACAGGGTCACCAAGGTTGCAAGAATACGCGAAGGATAAAGCACTAGAGCAAAAACTAATTGGACCAATGGAGGAGTCACTTACCAAGGAGTAATTTCCCCAAAACGGTTAGGAGAATGGTGCTTTGAGCAAGGAGATCGAAAATCACAGCCAAATGAGCAAGAACACGGGTTTGAGCTGTGAAACAATTTTTTCTCGAGGTGGAAGAGGCTGGGAGCTGCAATAAGTGGAGGGGGTCCCTGTGGGCCCCACAAGCTTGCACTCTGTCACCGGGGGGGTGGAAGTGGCAGGGCTTGTGGCCCACTGGTCTGGCCCCCAGGCCAGCTCTCAGGCCTAGTAATTTTCAAAAACTCCAGAAAAAATCATACTAAATTTTCAGGACCATCGGAGAACTTTTATTTTCGAGGTATTTTTCTCCGGGACGCTAAAATAGAAAGCAAGAAAACTAAACTAATTCTATCATTTTTCTTCTAAGCAAAAGAAAATGAAAGCTCAAAACAGAGGTATGTGACTCATTGATTCATCCATTTCATGGTCATCGAAAGAAATCCGTCAATAGGATTGATCAAGTCCTCATGACAAAACCTTCTCGAATCGCAAGAGAGAACGGAGAATTTTCGAATAGACACTAAGTCACCTCAATGGGGATATGTATCTCCCCAACAAGCAAATCATACTTCATCTTGAAACGAGGAATAGGGCATTCAAAGCTCCCAATAAGGATCGTTGAAGCCTTTTCGATAGCATTGATGCAATGTACTTGATATCGTTTCTTCGGAAAGTGCACTGTGTGCTCATTACCGTTGACATGGAAAGTGACATTGCCTTTGTTGCAATCTATAACAGCCCCTGCAGTGTTTAAAAAGGGTCTTCCGAGGATGACAGCCATGGCATCGTCCTCGGGAATATCCAAGATAACAAAGTCTGTTAAGATAGTGGTGTTAGCAACCACAACAGGCACATCCTCGCAAATGCCGATAGGGAAAGCAGTTGATTTGTCGGCCATTTGCAGAGAAATTTTAGTAGGTGTCGACTTATCCAATTCAAGTCTACGATAAAGAGAGAGAGGCATAACACTAACACCGGCTCCAAGGTCACATAAGGCAGTTCTTACGTAGTTTCCTTTAATGGAGCAAGGTATAGTGGGCACTCCGGGATCACCAAGTTTCTTAGGAGTTCCACCTTTGAAAGTGTAGTTGGCAAGCATGGTGGAGAACTCAAGATCTAGTATCTTCCGTTTATTAGTCATGATATCTTTCATGTACTTGGCATACAGAGACATCTTGAGCATATCAGTTAACCGCATCTGCAAAAAGATGGGTCTTATCATCTCAACGAAGCGCACAAAATCCTCATCATCCTTTTTCTTGGATGGCTTAGGAGGAATGGGCATAGATCTCTGAACCCATGGTTCCCTTTCTTTACCATGCTTCCTAGCAGTGAAGTCATTCTTATCGTATTTCTTTGGTTGTGGGTTATCAGGAATAACCGTAGGTTCAATCTCCACATCCTCATCATTGCTAGGTTGAGCATTATTATGAACATCACTATCCATATTGTCACCAGGTTCATGTTCATCACCAGACTGTGTTTCTGCATGAGACGCATAAATATCATTAGGTTCTTCAGGTGTGACAGTATTTGGTGAACGGACGTGTAGGTTTCTGTCATCCTTCTTCTTCTCCTTAGGATGAATAGGTGTATCAGCATTGATTCCTTGAGAATCTTGATCAATTCTCTTAGGATGACCTTCAGGATACAAAGATTCCTGAGTCATTTTGCCTCCTCTAGTAATGACTCTGACAGAGTTGTCATTTAATTCATTGAGCATGTCATTTTGAGCTTTAAGTACTTCTTCTACCTGAGTAGTAATCATAGAGGCATGTTTACTCACAAGCTTCAGATCATTGACATTTCTGTCTACACAAGCACTTAAATGGCTAAGCATACGTGTACTTTGTTCCAAATGTCTGCCAACATAATCATTGAAACTCTGTTGTTTGGCAACAAAGTTGTCAAATTCATCAAAGCTTAGGCTAGCAGGTTTATCAAAAGGAATATCACTCTCATCAAACCTACGCAGAGAATTTACTTCTACTACCTGTATCGGGTTATCGAGACCATGGATCTCTTCGATAGGTGGTAGATTTTTGACATCTTCAGATCTAATGCCTTTCTCTTGCATAGATTTCTTGGCTTCTTGCATATCTTCGGGACTGAGGAATAGAATACCTCTTTTCTTCGGAGTTGGCTTAGGAGGTGGTTCGGGAATAGTCCAAGCATTATCATTGATCAAGATGTTATTCAGTAGGGCCTCCGCTTGTTCTACAGTTCGTTCCCTAAAAACACAATCGGCACAACTATCTAGGTGGTCTCTAGAGGCATTAGTAAGTCCGTTATAGAAGATATCAAGTATCGCTTTTCTTAAGAGGGTGATCAGGCAAAGCATTCTGTAGGTGGACGAGCCTCCCCCAAGCTTGTGGGAGACTCTCTTCTTGGAGTTGAGCAAAGTTGTATATTTCCTGCAAGGCAGCTTGCTTCTTATGGGCAGGGAAATATTTCTCACAGAAGTAATAGATCATATCCTGGGGACTACTCACACATCCAGGAGCAAGAGAGGTGAACCAGGCTTTAGCGTCATCCTTTAGAGAGAAAGGAAACAACTTAAGGATATAGTAGTGGCGAATCTTCTCCTCCCTAGTGAAAAGGGTGGCTATATCGTGTAGTTTGGTAAGATGGGCTACGACCGTCTCAGACTCATAACCGTGGAAAGGATCAGATTCGACTAGAGAGATTATCTCAGGATCGACAGAGAATTCATAATCCTTACCGGTGATAAAGATAGGTGAAGTGGCAAACTTCGGGTCGTCTTTCATCCTAGCTTTCAAAGATTTTTCCTTCCACTTGACAAGTAATTTCTCAGTGTCATAGGCATCCTTACACACAAGAAAATCCTCAGCTATCTCTCCCTCCATAACGTAACCCTCAGGTATAGCAGGCAATTCATATCGAGGAGAGCTAGATCTAACAGGAGCAAAAGCAGGTTCTAACTCAATAGTATCGGCAGTTTCAGAAGCATCACGAGCATTGGCAGTAACTCTAGCAATATGAGCATCAAGGAATACCCCCAGTGGAACATCAGGCAAAGTAGTATCTCTAGCAGTATGAAGCATAGCATCATCAGGCAAAGCAGTATCAGGCATAGAATTTCTAGCAGTATCAGGCATAGCATCTCTAGCAATATCAGGCAAAGCAGTATCACGCATAGTATCAAGCATATCATCTCTAGAAGTATCAGGCATAGCATCAACCATAGTATCAAGCATAGTATCATCAGGCATAGTATCAAGCATAGCATCTCTAGCAGTAGCATCATAAGCATCATCAAGCACAGACGACATATCAAGATTTCTAGCAGGAGGTGATGTCGCAAACTTACTCATAACTGAAGGTGAATCAAGTGGAGAGCTAGATGGCAATTCCTTACCTCCCCTCGTAGTTGAGGGCAAGACTTTGGTCTTCGGATCCTTCAGATTCTTCATAGTGATCAGCAGATGTAAATCCCAAGTGACTCAGAGAATTTAGCAATACCTCCCCGGCAACGGCGCCAGAAAAATGCTTGATGTCAGCTGTGCTTCCATGGCAACGGTGCCAGAAGAATGCTGCTAGCACTCTCCGGCAATCGAAACTAGAAGAATGTTGTTGACGGCCCACCAGCGCGTGGGATCGTAGCAGTTTTCGAGGGTAGAGTATTCAACCCAAATTTGTTGGTTCCCGAGACAGGAGGTGAGAGGATACTTTCAAGTATTAGCAGCTGAATTTATCAGATTCAACCACACCTGAAAGATTAGTAATGCAAGCAAAGTAGTAACAACAAAGTAGCGAGTAACGGCAGTGGCAAGGAACAACAGTAGTGACAGCAGTAGCAAGTAGCAACAGTAGCAAGCGACAGTAGTAGCAACAGTAGCAGTAGAGCAAGACAAGTAACAGCAGGAGAGCAAGACAAGTAACAGCAGCAGTAGGACAAACTCGTAGGCAATGGGTTGGTGATTTGTTTGGATGATATTCATCATGCAACAGTTATAACACGGAGAGATATGTGGCTAGCTCCAGTTCGTCAATGTGATGTAGGCATGCATTTTGTGTGTCGTCATACGTGCTTAGGGAAAAGAACTTGCATGACATCTATTGTCCATCCCTCCCGTGGCAGTGGGGTCCAAAAGGTAACTACGGGATATTAAGGTTCTCCTTTTAATAAAGAACCGGACTAACGCATTAACACTTGGTGAACACATGAACTCCTCAAACTATGGTCATCACAGGGAGTGGTTCCGGTTATTGTCACTCCAGGGTTGCCGGATCATAACACATAGTAGGTAACTACAATTTGCAAGATCGGATCTAAAACACACATATATTGGTGACAACATAATATTTCAGATCTGAAATCATGGCACTCGGGCCCTAGTGACAAGCATTAAGCATGTCAAAGTAGTAGCAACATCAATCTCGGAACATAGTGTATACTAGGGATCAATCCCCATCAAAACTAACTCGATTACATGATAGATCTCATCATACTCATCACCGCCCAGCGAGCCTACGAATAGATTACTCACGAACGACGAAGAGCTTCATGGAATTGGAGAGGGAAGAAGGTTGATGATGACAATGGCGACGATTTCCCCTCTCCGGAGCCCAAGACGGACTCCAGATCTGCCCTCCAGATGAAGAACAGGTTGTGGCGGAGCCTCCGTATCGCAAACACGAGGAAAACTTCTCTTTTTTATTTTTTCTAGTACGAAAGTGAACTTATGGAGTTGGAATTGGGGGCGACAGAGCTATGTGGGCCCCACAAGCGTCCCCACCGCCACCAGGGGGTGGCGGAGCCAGGGCTTGTGGCCCACCCCCTCAGGTGGATCTTGGCGCAGATATTTTTCATATTTTCCAAAAATGATCTCCGTAAATTTTCAGGACGTTTGGAGAACTTTGGTTTCTGCACAAAAATAACACCAAGGCAATTCTGCTGAAAACAACGTCAGTCCAGGTTAGTTCCATTCAAATCATGCAAATTAGAGTCCAAAACAAGGGCAAAAGAGTTTGCAAAAGTAGATACGATGGAGACGTATCACTATCCAACATGCAAATAGTGTATTGAGTTCATGATGAACAGAGTAACGCCTTAAGCAAGATGACATGATGTAGAGGGATAATCTCAAACCAGTGATGAAAACCCCATCCTTTTACCCTTGATGGCAACAACATGATGTGTGCCTCGCTACCCCTTCTATCACTGGGTGAGGTCACACACGGTATGAACCCAAAATCAAGCACTTCTCCCATTGCAGGAATCATAGATCTAGTTGGCCAGACAAAACCCACAACTCGAAGAGAATTACAAGGATATGAAATCATGGATAAGAGAGATCAGAAGAAACTCAAATAAGATTCATAGATAATCTGATCATAAATCCACAATTCATCGGATCTCGACAAATACACCGCAAAAGAAGATTACATCGGATAGATCTCCAGTAAGATCATGGAGAACTTTGTATTGAAGATCTAAGAGAGAGAAGAAGCCATCTAGTTACTAGCTATGGACCCGTAGGTCTATGGTGAACTACTCACGCATCATCGGAGAGGTCATGGTGTTGATGAAGAAGCCCACCGTGTCCGAATCTCCCCTCCGGCAGGGCACCAGAACATGCCCCGGATGGGATCTTGGGGAGACAGATGCATGCGGCGGCGGAAAAGTACTTTCGATGATCTCGTGATTTTTTTGGGATTTTTAGGGAATTTATAGGCGCAACCCCTAGGTCAGGGGGAGCTCAGGGGGGCCACAAGCCTGGGTGGCGCGGCCTACCCCCTGGCCGCAGGGTGGGGGCTTGTGGGGTCCCTGAGGCTCCCCTGCCTTGGCTCCCAAGCTTCCCGATCTTCTTCCGTTCCAGAAAAAATCTTTTAGGGGATCTTCTTCCGTTTGTACTCCGTTTCAAAATCTCCTCTGAAAGGGGTCAAAAACATGGAAAAAACAGGAACTGGCACTTGGCACTGAGTTTGACAAGATAATAGCATCAAACCATAAAAAATTATAGATACGTTGGAGACGTATCAAACACCAATAAAATAATTGCAAAAGTACTAACCACTACTTCCATGAAGAGGTAAGAAAATAACAGCAATTGTAACTAAGCTGCATCTTTAGCAGTCCATCAATACCAGCACTTCTAACTACTTGTAAAAAAATAACAACAATTGCAGAAGTACTCACCACTACTTCCACTACTTGTAAAAAATATCAGCTGTCGGGGGGATAACCCCGGGGTAGGCTCATCAAGCGTGTTCCTTCATTTCCGGCCCAATGGACATGAAGATATGGAGATTCCCAAGGCCCAAGTCTTCTGACCAGCTAGGCATCACCTGCCGGCTGGAAGACGAGGCGGCCACCTTTCTGGCCGGCCAGGCAGCCCCTGCCGGCTAAAATACAGGCGGCCTCCCCTTCAGAGTCGGCCTGGTCCCGCCAGCCGGACTGAGGAGGAGGCGGCCACCCTCTAGCCGGCTGACCAAGCAGGCTAGCCGGTTGAGGATCACAAGTCACATCCGATCGTAGGTCAGGAAGAGACCTCACAATTAAAGGTAGCTATGCGTCAGCAAAGGTACAGGATCAGGGCGCCCGGCAAGTACGAGCGTCGGCGGCCACGCCGCTGACCTACCCCGGCTCTGATCCATCACCTAGCATAGTGTCAGACCGTCACACTCCCACTCCATTACTGCACTCGGCGTGGGGAACAGTGGAGGCGGTCGTACTGCCTGCCCATGAAGAATCTCGCGGGGCGACGGTTGATGTACAGCGCGTGCTCAGCGTCAACCTTACGCGGGAGCCCCATTGGCCAGCCGGCGGGTCCCACGGGCAATCGAGACCATTTAGCCGACGGGCCCCTCATCGACAAGACAAGACCCTTTTGGGCCCCTGGCCAGCCAACGAAGCAGCCAACCGGGTCCCATGCCTGTACCCTTTATTCATATTGTAGGCCGGCGGGTTCATCTATAACCCCCCCCCCCCCGGTCGCCCCCTATGCAAAGGGGCCGATCATTCATCAGTCATTCTACACTACACACTCACCAACCCACAAAGAGAGAGGTAGAGACGAGGCGGCTGCTCCCCTCTTCTTCCTCCCAACACAGCTCCAGGAGCAACAATGTACTCTGTTCCCATACATCAAACACACCAACAGGCTTAGGGGTATTATCTCTACGGAGAGCCCTGAATCTGGGTACATCGTGCGTCCCATGCGAGTACCAACCTCGTTCCCAGCGCCCACCTTTGTCCCTTCGGTTCTCACCTACTTTAGCCTACCTATGGCATATGTTGTGAGTATTCACCAACATTTGGCGCCCACTGTGGGGCCGATCGCGACATCGGCTGGCTTTACCCGCTGGGCGGGGCCCCGCACCTACACCACCGGATGCATCGCATCCGGATCTGTCTGCATGCCCATGGAGCTTGCTTTCGACGAGGCGACGCCCATGATGATCGACGTCCCCGTCCGCCATGCGGATTCGGACAAAGATTCTGGTGACGAGGCGCTCCCTAGCGTCGTCGTTGCTGCTATGGAGAACCTCAGCGTTCTCTTCAGCGACCTTCGCCTTAACGACGGCCCGCGCTACTTCGGCGAGGACTACGATGTTGAGGCGCTCTGCGCCAGCTTCAACAGGCTCTCACTCGCTGAGATGTCTGCCCACGACGTTTACCCCAGTAACGTCCTCATCTTCGACGGTCGTCCGCTGTCGGTAGGGTTCTTCACCCCCTACCACGTTGCTGCCGTCTCCAACACCGTGGAAGTGATGGTTATCTGCGCCGGCACCAGCACGGCTCCCGGCAAGGCCTCCGCAGGCGCCGGCGAGTCCGCTGCGGCCGTAGCTGATACTCTTTGGGACGCCATCGCCGGCCTGAAGACACTGGTCACCACTTCCGCCGACCCTGCAGACGCTCGGGCCTCGCTGGAGGAGGCTCGCAAGCGTATCTTGGAGGAGGGCATCGCTGTGGGCTCGGTGAAACGTCGGTTGGAGGCCATGCATCGCAAGTATAACTTCGTGTACGGTCTCACTCCGATTTCTGAGGCCCCTAGTCGGCTTGGATCGGTCCGCAACCGCGGCCGGTTCATCGCCGAAGTTCTAGGCGGTGATCTGCCCACCTACGAGACTCCTGCGGCCAACATGCGAGTGGCGCAGGCAGCCATGGAGGAGATGGCAAGCCTGGAAGGCGAGGAGCGCGCCTTCCAGGAGAAGCGTGTCAAGGATCTCCTTGATGCCGCCAACCAGCAACACACTCGGATTGACCCTAGTCAGGCTCAATCGGAATCCCCGGGACCAAACTCGGGGGCTTGCCGCAAACCTAGCGGCCAGCACCACGCCGAAGGATCTTCCTCGCATCGCCCTTCCGGCTGGAGGGGCGAGGGAAGCCAAGACCGACGCTCGCAGAGCCAGAGCGAGCACACTTCGGGCTTACGTCGCGGGGGCGACGAGGGCGATTTGGAGTACGGGGATCTTCCCCCGCGAAGAACTCACGCCTCTGGCTCCCGAGGCACCTCCCCTCTCGCCACCGGGGCTGGCGCCCCCGCCACACAGGATGAGTGGGACGCTCGCCGGCGTATCGTCGCCCTAGCCCATGCGGCCCTCCTAGAGGAGGACGGAACTGTCGGGCCGGCATGCTTCGGCCCCCGATCTGAGGGGAGCCGTTCCCCCGAGGTTTCACCCTGCCTCGGGATACGCCGAAATACAATGGCACTGCCAAGCCAGAAGACTGGCTGATCGATTACACCACGGCCGTAGGCATCACCAGGGGCAACAAACGCGTAGCGGTTCGCTATGTGCCACTCATGTTGGCCGGCTCGTCCCAGACTTGGCTTAATAGCCTCCCGGCCGGCAGTGTCAACTCCTGGGTGGACTTCGAGGAGGCGTTCGTCCGCAACTTCACCGGCACCTACAAGCGCCCTGGTCGGCCCCGCGAGCTGGCCATGTGCGTCCAGAAGGCCGATGAACCCCTCCGCGACTATGTCACCCGGTGGACTGAGCTCCACAACTCCTGTGAGGGGGTGCATGAGGTACAAGCCATCCAGTACTTCATCGACGGATGCCGAGACGGCACCCTCCTCAAGCACAAGCTCATGTGCACCGAGCCCATCTCTTTGGCGGTGCTCATGGCCAAGGCGGACAAGTACGCCACAGCCGACTCCGCAATGTGCATCAAGGTGACCGCCTTGGACAAGGTTGTGCCTGCGCCAGCTACTCCCAAGCCGGCTGGGGACAACTGAGGCGGCCAGAACAACTACAAGCGCAAGGCGGATCAGATGGATCCCCGCTCCAACAACAAGCTGGTGGCCAATGTGGAGGTCGAGGCGTCGGCCTCTCAAGCCGGCCCTCCATGAAAGCGTCGCAATCAGGGCAACCCCAAGTGGCTGCCCAGGCAGACTCGCGAGCAGCTGCTCGACGCCCCTGCAAGATACATTCTTGGGCGATGCCGTCTACCCACACCATTCGACAGTGCAGCATCACACGCCGGCTGTCGCAAGGGGAGGGCCTGCCGGCTCCTCCGGGTGCGCAGGCGGCGCCCCGTGCACCGGCTCCCAATCACGCTCTGCCTCCGCCGCCACCGCCTCGCGATGACGGTCCTCACCCTGACGACTATCCCCACCAAGCCGGAGCGTCCGTCGTCTTCACCAGCGAAGGCGATGACAAACACAGCCTGCGCCAAAGACGGCGCGAGGTAAATGCCACTATCCCCCCGGTTCCCCAGTACATGCATTGGTCTGACAAACCAATCACATGGAGCCGGGTGGACCATCCTGCGGTGATGCCCAATCCGGGGTCATACGCACTCGTCCTTGACCCCACCTTCGCCTCCAAAAGGCTCACCTGCCGATTCTCCCGGGTGCTGGTCGATGGCGGCAGCAGCATCAACATCCTCTACCTCGACACCCTCCGCAAGCTCGGGCTCAAGGAGACGGACGTCCTGCCAACCAGCACTGTCTTCCATGGCATCGTGCCTCGGCAGTCATGCTCGCCCATCCGCAAGATCCAGCTAGACGTTCTCTTCGGCGATAAGGCCCACTTCCGCTGAGAGTCCATATGGTTCGAGGTAGTGGACCTCAGTAGCCCATATCACGCGCTGCTGGGGAGACCGGCTCTGGCCAAGTTCATGGCTATTCCGCACTACGCCTACCTGAAAATGAAGATGCAGGGTCCCAAGGGCATCATCACTATTGTTGGCGACTACAAGAAGTCGCTCGAGTGTGCCCAAGATAGCAGCCGCCTCGCCGACGCCTTGGTGATTGCTGAGGAGAAGCGGGAGATAGATTGGCTCGTGGCCCAAGCTACCGAGCAGCCGGCGATTCCTTCTCCTCCGTCCCAGTCGGCCGGCGAGGGCTCTTTCAAGCCGGCTAAAGAGACCAAGCAGGTCCCACTCGACCCTGCCAACCCGAAGCAGTGCATCACCATTGGGGCTGGCCTCATCCCCAAATAGGAAGGCGAGCTCGTCGACTTCCCCGTGAGAATCAGGACATCTTTGCATGGTCCCCCGAGGACATGCCGGGTGTTCCAAGGAAGTACGCCGAGCACAAACTTCACGTGCGACCGGATGCAAAGCCGGTGAAATAACCTTTGCGCCGCTTCGCCGATGGGAAGTGGCGCACAATCGGAGAAGAGATCACCCGGCTCCTTGCAGACGGCTTCATCATGGAGGTTTTCCACCCGGACTGGCTAGCGAACCCAGTCCTGGTGCTGAAGAAAAACAACACATGGTGAATGTGTATCGACTAAACTAGCCTGAATAAGGCATGTCCAAAAGACCCTTTCGCGTTGCCTAGGATAGATCAAGTGGTCGACTCCACTGCAGGCTGCGAACTGCTGTCGTTTCTGGATGCTTATTCGGGCTACCATCAAATCAAGCTGGATCCAGCTGATCGCCTGAAGACCTCCTTCATCATGCCCTTCGGGGCCTACTGCTATACCACCATGACGTTCGGTCTGAAGAACGCAGGTGCGACGTTCAAATGCTGCATGCAGCAGTGCCTACTGCCACAGATTGGCAGAAACATCCACGTCTATGTGGATGACATCGTCGTCAAGACGAAGCAGCACTTCAGCCTCCTCGACGACCTGCGGGATACATTCGCCAATCTGCGCGAATACAAGATCTGGCTCAACCGTGAGAAGTGCGTCTTCGGGGTCCCAGGCGGCAAGCTCTTGGGATTCTTCGTATCTGCCCACAGTATCGAAGCGAACCCTGAGAAGATCAGCACCATCGAGCGGATGGTACGGCCATCTCGGATCCTCGACGTCCAGAAGTTCACCGGCTGCTTGGCGTCCCTCAGCCGGTTCGTCAGCCGGCTTGGCGAGAAGGCCCTTCCACTCTACCAGCTCATGAAGAAGACGACGAAGTTTGAGTGGAACGACCAGGCAGACGAAGCCTTCCGCGACCTCAAGCGGGTAATCTCGAGCCTGCCAAGCTTGGCAGCCCCATCTGAAAGGGAACCCATACTCATATACATCACGGCGACCACTCGCGTGGTCAGCGTAGTGTTGGTAGTTCAGTGCAAAGAGGAAGGCAAAGCCCTGCCAGTGCAGCGCCCTGTCTACTACCTTAGCGAGGTCTTGTCCGCCTCTAAGCAGAACTACCCTCATTATCAGAAAATGTGTTATGGTGTTTACCTTGCTGCAAAGAAATTGAAACAATACTTCCAAGAGCATGCCATCACTGTGGTGAGCACCGCTCCTCTCTCAGAGATCATGGGCAACCGTGATGCCACGGGCAGAATTGCCAAATGGTCCATCGCCATGGCGGACCATGATATTCGGTACGAGCCTCGCACCGCCATCAAATCACAGGTGGTGGCCGACTTCTTAGTCGACTGGGCCGAGACCCAGTTCGAGCCACCGCCTCCAAACTCCACGCATTGGTGGATGCACTTCGACGGCTCGAAGATGCGGACAGGACTGGGAGCCGGCATCATCTTGACGTCTCCGAAAGGGGGCCAGCTCAAGTACGCTCTCCAGATCCATTTCGCCGCCTCCAACAACGTCGCCGAGTACGAAGCACTGGCTCATGGCCTCTGGCTTGCCAAGGAGATCGGCATCCGGCGGCTCATATGCTTCAGCGATTGAGACTTGGTGGTGCAGCAGGTCTCTGGCGAATGGGACGCCAGGGACGCCAACGTGGCGAGCTACCGCTTCCTCATCCAGCAGCTTAGCGGTCCCTTCGAGGGTTGTGAGTTCCACCATGTTCCCAGGGCGGAAAAAGAGGCGGCCGATACGCTGGCGAAGATCGGCTCCACGAGGCAGGCCATCCTAGCCGGCATCCCCCTCGAGCAACTCCACAAGCCGTCTATCAAGCCGTCTCCCGAGTCGGCATCAATCTTCGTACCAGCCAACTCGACGATACAAGCGCCTCCGGCTCCGCCAGTTACGCCGGCTCTGGACCCCACGCCGGCTGCGCTGGCGGCACCAGCTCCAAATGCGGCACCGACTGAGTCTATGGTGCAAGCGCCGTCGGCTCCGCCAACTACGCCGGCTTCAGATCCTAATCCGGCTCCATTGGTCCAACCGACTCCAATAGCGGCACCAGCTACAACAACAACCCCGGCTCTATCCTGGCTCGAATCCTCCCAGTGGGTGGATGTCATGGAGATAGACACTGAGCCAGCTACAGTAATAACACCATCAAGCTCGGGGGCTGCAGAAGCCCCCAACAGTCAAATCAAAGCAGAGGCGACCCTTGTGTCGGCTCCATCATGGGCTCAGGCCATTCTGGCTTTCCTTCTTTGCGGAGAACTTCCTCAGAACGAGGTGGAGGCGAGACAGATCCAGCACAGGTCCGCCGCCTACGCCATCATCAATCGCCAACTGGTGCGACGCAGCACGACCGGCGTGTTCCAATGCTGCGTCGAATCAGAAAAAGGGCTGGAGATCCTTAGAGACATCCACCAGGGGGAGTGTGGGCATCATGCCGCCTCCAGAACCCTGGTGGCCAAAGCATTCCGCCATGGATTCTACTGGCCCACGGCCCTCGAGGAGGCCGTGGATCTGGTGGACAAATGCGAAGGCTGCCAACGCTTCAGTGCACAAAGCCATATGCCGCCTTCAGCGCTGAAAACCATTCCCTTATCATGGCCATTCGCAGAGGGATGACACATCTTTTGGTAGCCGTCAACAAGTTCACCAAGTGGATCGAAGCCAGGCCTATCAAGAAGCTTGACGGCCCCACTGCTGTCAGGTTCATCACAGACATCTCTGTCTGATATGGCGTTCCCCACAGCATCATCACTGACAATGGCACCAACTTCGCCAAAGGCGCCCTGGCGCTCTACTGTTCCAAGGTAGGCATCTGGCTCGACCTGGCCTCAGTGGCACACCCTCAGTCAAACGGCCAAGCGGAGAGGGCCAACGGCCTGATCCTAGCCGGCATCAAGCCAAGGCTGGTGGCACCACTAGTCAGGTCAGCCGGCTGCTAGATTGAAGAAATGTCGGCTGTGCTATGGAGCCTCCACACCACGCCCAACCGGTCGACCGGCTTCACTCCATTCTTTCTAGTATATGGGTCTGAGGCTATTATCCCCACGGATGTCGAGTTCGACTCGCCTCGGGTCACCCTATACACAGAAACAGAGGCGAAGGAGGCCAGAGAAGACGGTGTGGATCTCCTCGAAGAAGCAAGGGAGTTGGCTTTAAGCCGGACGGCCATCTACCAACAGAAGCTGAGATAGTACACAACAAAAGGATCAGGCCTCTCTCTTTCAGAGAGGGAGACTTGGTCCTCAGAAGAATCCAGCGCACTGCCGGCCAGCACAAGCTCTTACCCCCCTGGGAGGGACCCTTCATCATCAGTAGGGCGCTGCACAACAATGCTTACTACCTGATTGACGCCCAAAAGCCAAGGAAGCACAAGAGGGACGACTCCGGCCAAGAAACGGAGCGCCCATGGAACGCACCGTTGCTTCGCCCGTTCTATTGCCAAAAGGCAGAAGACAAGCAAAGGAAAGAGCAAGCACATGTATCTTCCTCCCTCTTCAGGGAACAAAGAAGGTAATAAAAAGAACATGCTCCATGTTTCTTTTTGTCAAGAGTTTTCACTCAGTGTACAGGGTACACAGCGTATCACCTCTTGCCGGGTTAATCAAGCTCGAAGGCTACGCAGCGCGGCCCCTTGCTAGCTTTAAAACAAGCTCGGGGGCTCGCGAGCCGCCTGAACGGTCCACCCTTATAACGGACACATAGTGTACCAGCTGACTCCTGGTCCTTCGCTCGAGCCTGTGGGCTGACTCCGGTCGCTCGGTTCGCGATATGACGCCAGGTCAGGTCGAATACATGCAAAGTCCGGCTATACTTGGGACGACCGGCTCGGGCTGGCTCGATCGTATATACGATCTCATTCAAGACTCAAGACGGCCTCTGACTGCCGGGAACAACAAATATGATAAAAAGAGCATGCTCCATGCTTCTTCTTGCTAAGGAGTTTTCACTCAGTGTACGGGCTACACCGCATACCACCTCTTGCTGGCTTAATCAAGATCGGAGGCTACGCAGCACGGCCCCTTGCTAGCTTTAAACAAGCTCGGGAGCTCGCCAGCCGCTCGGACGGTCAATCCTTGTAGACGGGCACATAGTGTTCCGGCTGACTCCTGGTCCTTTGCTCAAACCTGCGGGCTGGCTTCGGTCGCTCGGTTCGCGATATGACCCCAGGCCAGGTCGAATACATGCACAGTCCGGCTATACTAGCGATGACCGGCTCGAGTTGGCTCATTCAAGCCGGCCTCTGATTGGCTTATGTCTTGTTCTTTATGTCTTGATGGCTTCGGATAAGAGAAGTACTTTCGATGATCTCCTGATTTTTTTGGGATTTTTAGGGAATTTATAGGTGCAACCCCTAGGTCAGGGGGCTCTCAGGGAGCCCACAAGCCTAGGTGGCGCGGCCTACCCCCTGGTCGCGGGGTGGGGGCTTGTGGGGCACCTGAGGCTCCCCTGCCTTGGCTCCCAAGCTTCCCGATCTTCTTCCATTCCAGAAAAAAAATCTTTTCGGGGATTTTCTTCCGTTTGGACTCCGTTTCAAAATCTCCTCTGAAAGGGGTAAAAAACATGGAAAAAACAGGAACTGGCACTTGGCACTGAGTTAATAAGTTAGTTCCAAAAATATATAAAAGGAATGCAAAACATCCAAAGTTTGACAAGATAATAGCATGAAACCATAAAAAATTATAGATACGTTGGAGACGTATCAAACACCAATAAAATAATTGCAAAAGTACTGACCACTACTTCCATGAACAGGTAAGAAAATAACAACAATTGTAACTAAGCTGCATCTTTAGCAGTCCATCAATACCGGCACTTCTAACTACTTGTAAAAAAATAACAACAATTGCAGAAGTACTCACCACTACTTTCACTACTTGTAAAAAATACCAGCTGTCGGGGGGATAACCCCGGGGTAGGCTCATCATGCCTGTTCCTTCATTTCCGGCCCAATGGACATGAAGATATGGAGATTCCCAAGGCCCAAGTCTTCTGACCGACTAGGCATCACCTGCCGGCTGGAAGACGAGGCGGCCACTTTTCTGGCCAGCCAGGCAGCCCCTGCCGCCTAGAATACAGGCGGCCTCCCCTTCAGAGCCGGCCTGGTCCCGCCAGCCAGACTGAGGAGGAGGCGGCCACCCTCAAGCCGGATGACCAAGCAGGCTAGCCGGCTGAGGATCACAAGTCACATCCGATCGTAGGTCAGGAAGAGACCTCACGATTAAAGGTAGCTACGCGTGAGCAAAGGTACAGGATCAGGGCGCCCGGCAGGTACGAGCGTCGGCGGCCACGCCGCTGACCTACCCCGGCTCTGATCCATCACCTAGCATAGTGTCAGACCGTCACACTCCCACTCCATTACTGCACTCGGCGTGGGGAACAGTGGAGGCGGTCGTACTGCTTGCCCATGAAGAATCTCGCGGGGCGACGCTTGACGTAGAGCGCCATTGGCCAGCCGGCGGGTCCCACGGGCAATCAAGACCATGCAGCCGGCGGGCCCCTCATTGACAAGACAAGACCCTTGTGGGCCCCTGGCCAGCCGGCGAAGCAGCCAATCGGGTCCCACGCTTGTACCCTTTATCCATATTGTAAGCCGGCGGGTTCGTCTATAAAACCCACCGGTCGCCCCCCATGCAGAGAGGCCGATCATTCATCAGTCATTCTACACTACACACTCACCAACCCACAGAGAGAGAGGTAGAGACGAGCTGGCTGCTCCCCTCTTCTTCCTCCCAACACAGCTCCAGGAGCAACATTGTACTCTGTTCCCATACATCAAAAACACCAGCAGGATTAGGGGTATTATCTCTACAGAGAGCCCTGAACCTGGGTACATCGTGCGTCCCATGCGTGTACCAACCTCGTTCCCAGCGGCCACCTTTGTCCCTTCGGTTCTCATCGACTTTAGCCTACCTATGGCATATGTTGTGAGTATTCACCGACACCAGCACTTCCATGTTTACAATCAATAAAAAAATACCAGCAATTGTAGAAGTAAGCGAAAATCTTTGAGCTAAAGCTCCATCTTTACAATCAATAAAAAAATACCAGGAATTGTAGAAGTACTGACCACTACTTCCACTACTTGTAAAAAAATGTCAGCACTTCCAACTAAGCCAGAATAAACAATGACAGTGCTGGGATCAGGAACACTTGCCTATTTGTAATAAACAATGACAGTGCTGGGATCAGGAACAATGATAGTTTGCATCTAAAGAACCAACCAAAAACAATAAACTATGTAGTCTTCTATATTGAATAAACAGGGATCTAAACAGGAATTAGCTAATCTAACTAAGTTGCATCTAGAAAATTGCAGAAACCAGCAGATAGAAAAAACAGAAGCAACTTCATGCATCTTACCGGCTGAGCACACACTAAAAACCTCCTGTGTGTCTCAAATCCTTTGAATGCTACGCGACGCTCAGGCGGCAGCCCATGCTCCAAGCAAACATCCAGGACAGAATTCTCGATGCCCATGTAGTCTTCGTCGTCGATGGTAGCAGGGATCTAAAAATGAACCAAAAAACAGAGATAAATCCCCAATGTGAAGAAACCTAAACCCTAAACCTAACCCTAGCTCTACAAATTACCCGGTACATCATGCCGTCGGAGGAAGAGGTGATGTCCAGGCTCGATAAGTCGTTGCTACTCTCATCCTCATAAACCATGACGCGGCAGAGGTGGCGGCGGCCGACGAGGTTCGGCGACGAGAGGGGCAGAGTGCGAGGAGAGAGGAAGAAGAGGGAAGGAGGCGACTGGCTCGGTCGACCAGGTTGGAGCGACACACAAAGATCGATTGAACAGGTTCGCGCCGACACTTACATGCGGGCCCGGTACGTCAGATACATCATCAATACGTGTTATACGGCTGTCAGATCGTATTGCAACAATTAGGCTATGAGATGATACTGACATGCAAAAAAATGACTATTGATACCAATTCATTACATGGTGTCCAAATGTGGTAGTGTCGTGCAATTATCTCCATGGAGAAGGATGCAAAGCAGCAAGCGGTCCGCTACTAGGGGAAACGACGTGAGCGTCGAGAATTAATTTATGGCAGCGTTCCAAAAGTCTTTCGGTGGTGCTTTGCCACTGGCGGTCCTCCTCTGAGGGGGAAGACATGCCTGTGATGGGTCCTCCTGGTGGTAACTGAATGCTAACGAGGCGGTTTTGTACCGTTGTACGTTCCTCATGTAAGCCAGTGACAAACGATGATGTGGCTTGACTGGTGATGTGGATTGCTTGCATGCCGAGGAAAATGTGAGGATGAACTATTTAAGTATTAGGAGAAACAACATGAGTGTGGAGAATTAATTTATGGTAGCATTCCAAAAGTCTTTCGGTGGTGCATTGCCACTCGCGGTCGGCCCGTGAGGGAGAAAGACATGCGTATTAGAAATATGTCGTAGAGGCAATAATAAAGTGTTTGTTATTATATTTTTTGTTCATAATAATTGTCTATTGTTCATGTTATAATTGTATTAACCAAAAATAATAATACATGTGTGAATATATAGATCACAACGTGTCCTTAGTGAGCCTCTAATTGGCTATCTCGTTGACACCAGGCGGTGAGCCTCTAGTGTCCCTATAGAGCTCAGAGGCGGTGGAGGAGGTGACCGAGGGCTCCACTAGACACCAGGCGGCGCCAGGGGCCTTTAGCGCGCCCTGATGTCTAGTGCCCCCCGGGCCTCATTTTTTGCTCAATCTTGGCTACCAAGTTTTCTTCTGGTCCAAAAAAATCTCCGTAAAGTTTTGTGGCATTTGAACTCCATCTGATATGGATTTTCTGCGAAGGAAAAAAAGGATAAAAAACAGCAAGTGGCACTAGGCATGTCAATATGTTAGTCCAAAAAATGATATAAAGTTTCTATAAAATGAAAATAAAACATCGAAGAATGATAATATAACAACATAGAACAATAAAAAATTATAGATACGTTGGAGACGTATCATAGTGATAAACCGAATTTGAGTGTGAAGGCTTTAGCCGTCACGACGTCCACACAATAGTATATCTCTCTCCCCCCACCCCAACCCCCACCAATAATTTTTTTCCTTTGCACCATCTCTAAGCACTACCCCCCTTCGTGCCTCTAAGAGCAAGTACAATAGAGCTGAGTCAGCTGGCTATAAGGAATAAATTAATATATTTTTATTTAGTTAGAGGAAAGAGAAGAGGAGAGAGAAGGTAAGCGAGCTCTTAGCTAAGAGCCAGCTCTAGCACGTGCTCCTAGGCATTTTATGAGTATGAAAGGTGGGTCATATAATAAAAAAGTAGTACACATTTGCAATGAACTATTGTACATGTTAGAGCAAGTACAATAAGATACAGTCAGCACGCTGTAAGGATTAAAATACTATATTTTTGCTGAGTTGGATGAGAGAGAAGAGGAGAGAGAAAGGAAGCGGACTCTTCGTGAATAGCCAGCTCTAGCACGTGCTCCTAGGCGTTTTGTGAGAATGAAACGTGGGCCATATATGATAAAAGTAGTACTCTTTTATATCTAACTATTGTACAAGCTAGCTATAAGGTGGGCTATAAGACTGCTTATAGCCAGCAGTTGGCTATACTATTAACCATGCTTTTAGCTATAAGATGGACTATGGATGGCATGACAATGGCTTATAGCCAGCAGCTGGCTATACTATTATACTTGCTCTAAGTAGGTCATGATCAAAAGAAGCATCAACATTAAGTTTCACGATATTCGTGCTTACGTTAGTTACAATGAATCTATAGTAAATATTCGTGGTTATGTTGGATGTGGGGGTTTCATGGTATTAGGCCTTCCGTAATGCGGAACGGCTTGCCGTTTCTTAGCTGTGCCACGTAGGCAAAACGCTGACGTGGATAGATAATTAAGGAGGAGAGAGACTACAGCCGTATGTTAGCTTGACTACGACTCTTAGCGGAGGTCTCGAAGCAGCGCAATAAACGCAGCGATCCCGTGCGGCAACCCAGCGATCCCTTTCTTCTCTCGCGTGCACCGCCCGCCCCACCTCCTAGCAGCATCTCTGCCCCCATCCACCGCTTGTGCCATGGCTGCAAGCTCTTCCTAGCCAAGCGCCTCGGCAGGGCTCTCTCCTACGCCGCCTCTGGTCCTACTCCTTGTCAGCCCGCGCCTCCCTCGTCCCCCATTGACCGCCGCATCTTTCCACATCGACGAATCGCCCGATTGAGCTACCCTGTGCTCGTGTACGCCTCCATCGCCACCAGCTTCCACACTCACCCGCGCCTTTCTGGACGAGAAGCCGGCCCCCATGGAGAAAGCGCCAAGAACACCAGTTCCGCCGCCGACGGCGCAATTCAGTTCCCGTGTCGCCGCTGCCAGTAGTGCCGCCTGCAGATCACCTCAGTGGTAAAGAACTCATCCTATATTGTTCTTGCTCTGAACTTCTCAACAAAAATTAGTTTTAGTTAGCATGAAAATCGGCCATGGAATAAGATTTCCGAAAATGAGAAACAGAACTACTTGTAGATGTTAATCATGTTGCTCATGTAGGATTAGGAAAGAAAGCCAAACTGAGTCCTAGTAGTATTAGGATTCCTAGTCCTAGTCTATTTCCATAGTCCCTTGTGGACGTGTATAAAAGACACCCTAGGGGTGTTGATTGTAACACCAGAAAAACGAAAAGCAATACAAAGCAAAGGCTCGACACGGGCCTTTAGCCATCAAATCCATCGATCAGTTTTATTCGTGTCGCTAGTTACGCAAGTTCCGTCAAGTAGCCGGCCGAAGCAAGAATCGCGTAGGCACGCCTGTACAGCTGCATACGCACGTTCAAAAGCCAACAATTGGTATCAGAGCCTCGACGATCTACGATCTACGATGACGGACAGCGACGCTGAGTCGGTCAAGTCCGGCAGCGGCGGTGCCAAGGCGAACAAGAACGGCGACAAGGTGAAGAAGGGCGTCAAGTCAGCAACCAGTGGTGGAGGAACGAGCGGCGCTAACGTCCAGGCGCATCGCAACATCCCCATCCAGTACCCGATGCTCACCGACGCCAACTACGGCGTGTGGGCGGTGAAGATGAAGACTATTCTTCGATCCCTTCGAGTGTGGGAGGCCATCACGGACGACGACGTCGACGAGGAGCGCGACGAAGGTGCCATGGCCGCCATAGCCCAGTCCGTGCCGGATTCCGTGCTAATGACATTGGCGGAGTTCGAGACGGCAAGAGAGGCGTGGAACGCACTCAAGGAGATGAGGATCGGAGAAAATCGCGTCACCAAGGCTCGGGCACAAGTGCTGAAGCGCCAATTTCACAAGTTGCAGATGGAGGAAACTGAATCGGTGAACGACTATGCCATGCGTCTTACTACTTTGGTGGGAGAGATCCGCGCGCTTGGTGCAAAGCTCGAGGAGACCGAGATTGTGGAGAAATTTTTCAGTTCAGTGACTGACAAATTCACGTACATCATCGGCACGCTCGAGCAGCTTTACGACATCGACGACATGACCATAACGGAGGCGATTGGACGCCTGCGGACGTGGGAAGAGAATGCTCGTGGCTGTCGAAAAGGCAACGGAGGAGGTAGTGACCAACTCATGTACTCGCGTACAGATTGGGAGTCCCCAAGTAGCAAAGGAAGGCGTGACGGTGGCGAAGGCTCAAGCAACACGAAGGGCGATGGACAAAATGGAAAAGGCAAAGGAAAAGGCAAACCACAAGGTCGTGGTAAGGCGGGCCAATCTAAGAGCAGAAACCACAGAACTTGGACTTGTCCGAGGTCAAGTGCTATAACTGCAATAAGATGGGTCACTTTGCGAAGGATTGTCCAAAGCCTAACAAGCGGGAGATCAAGGCAAATTTGGCAAAGCAGGAAGACGAAGGTCCAGGTCTTCTGATGGCCGAAGTTTGTGATGTCGCTGAAACGGTGGTTGTAAAACCAAGCCGGAAGGTGCTACTTCATGAGGAAAAAGTGACACCAAAGTTATCCGGTGATCAGAACGTGTCGTGGTATCTCGACACGGGTGCCAGTAACCACATGACGGGGTGCAAGGAGACATTCCTCGAGCTGGAATACGATGTTGAAGGCTCGGTCAAGTTCGGTGATGGTTCAGCTGTGGAGATTTGCGGGCAAGGATCTGTCCTCTTTGAGGGTCTCACAGGCGAACATCGCATACTCACCGGAGTGTACTACATCCCACGGTTGCGCAACAACATCATCTCTATTGGGAAGCTTGACGAGAATGGATGCAAGGTGAATATAGAGAGCGGAGTGATGACGATCTTCGACAACCTCCGAAACGTGCTAGCTCGTGATAATCGCACACGGAATAGGCTCTATATCCTCAACCTTCATCAATCTCAACCGGAGTGTTGGCTTGCCAAGAGTGATGATGATTCGTGGTTATGGCATGCTAGATTTGGACACGTTAACTTCTACGCCTTGAAGAAGATGTCAAAGATGCATATGGTATCCGGGATGCCAGTTATCGACCATGTTGATTGAGTATGTGACGGGTGCTTGGTTGGAAAACAGCACCGCAGGCCATTCCCTGCTCAGTCTACCTATCGTGCAAGTGATGCACTCGAGCTGCTCCATGGTGATCTATGTGGCCCTATCACCCCGGCAACTCACGCTGGAAATAAGTATTTCTTCCTTGTGGTAGACGACTACTCGAGATATATGTGGGTCATTCTCCTACGATCTAAAGATGAGGCGTTTGAAGCGTTCAAGAAATTGAAGGCTGCAACAGAGATGGAACACAAGCTGAAGGTTCGCGCTCTACGGACAGATCGCGGCGGAGAGTTTATGTCGAATGAGTTCAACGACTACTGCGAGAAGATTGGCATAAAGAGGTTCCTCACGGCACCTTACACGCCGCAGCAGAATGGGGTCGTTGAAAGGCGCAATCGAACCGTCGTTGACATGGCAAGGAGTTTACTTAAGAGCAAGAACCTGCCGGGGATTTTTTGGGGAGAAGCTGTCTCGACGGCGGTCTATCTTCTCAACCGGGCTCCAATGAAGGCGGTGATCGGCAAGACTCCGTATGAAGCAATTTACGGACGTAAGCCGAATGTGTCTCATCTACGGACATTCGGGTGCGTGGCACATGTGAAGACGGCGGAGCCGCACCTCTCAAAGCTTGCCGATCGTAGCACCGAGATGGTGTTCATCGGATACGAGAGCAGTTCTGGCACCAAGGCATACCGTTTCTACGATCCACAAACCAAGCGTCTACGGATTTCACGCGACGTCGTGTTTGAAGAAAACCAAGCGTGGAATTGGAGCGCCGCAGCCGACGATGCTCCAAACAGTAACATATTTGCAGTTGAATTTCCAACTGATGATGATGCAGGGGAGGATGTCCAGGTGATTGGCAAGACACCCAACCAAGGTGACCACAATGGTAGTGATCATCATGGTGCCGACACCGACGATGACGCGCATAGGTCGCAAGGAGATAGCGACAACGCCGCGCACGACACAGGCGGAGATCTCGACGACAACATCGACAACGAGGCGCATAGTGACGACGACAATCAAGATGATGGTCACGGTCATGACGACTACGCCGACGACACGGATGTCGATGACACACCAAGGTCTCAGCCGTCTTCCTCAAGTGCATCAACACCGACACAATTTGTGTCACCTCCTTCGCAAGCCACAACGGACTCCTCAGGGCCTCGTCGCTACAAGACCCTCAAGAAAGTCTACAAGTACACAAAGCCAGTTACGCTCGAGTACTCCGGACTATGTCTGTTCGGAGTTGAGGAGCCGTCGAACTTCGTAGAGGCGAGAAAAAGTCCTAGCTGGACGCACGCCATGGATGAGGAGATGAAGGCAATTGAGAGCAATGGCACGTGGACTTTGGTAACCCGACCTCCAAACCAAAAGACGATAGGTTTGAAGTGGGTTTACAAGTTAAAGAAGGACACGGAGGGTGCCATTGTGAAGTACAAGGCAAGACTCGTTGCAAAGGGCTACGTTCAACGTCAAGGAGTTGACTATGATGAGGTGTTTGCACCGGTTGCTCGAATCGAGATGGTGAGAGTGCTCCTAGCTTTGGCAGCACAAGAGGATTGGAAGGTTCATCATATGGATGTTAAATCCGCTTTCCTCAACGGCGATCTCACAGAAGAAGTGTACGTGGAACAACCCCTCGGCTACGAGAAGAAAGGCGAAGAAGGGAAAGTTTACAAGCTCAAGAAGGCACTTTACGGGTTAAAGCAAGCGCCAAGAGCTTCGAACTCAAAGTTAGACCGAAGTCTGGTCTCGCTCGGGTTCAAGAGATGTCCCCTCGAGCACGCAGTCTATACAAAGAACTCCAAAGGCTCAAACCTGCTAGTTGGAGTTTATGTCGACGATCTGATTATCACCGGAGATAGCGTACAAGAAATTGAACGTTTCAAGGCGCAAATGAAGAACAAGTTTAGCATGAGTGATCTGGGATTACTCAGCTATTACTTGGGCATCGAAGTGAAGCAAAGCTCCGGAGAGATTTCCCTATGTCAATCGGCTTACGCGGTCAAGTTATTGGACAAGTGTGGCATGTCAGATTGCTACGCGACACAAGTTCCAATGGACCAACGTCACAAGTTGAACAAGCGTAGCTCAAATCCGCCGGTGGACACCACAATGTATCGAAGCGTTGTGGGCAGCCTAAGATATTTGGTGCATACCCGACCTGACTTGGCTTATTCAGTCGGGATCGTGAGTCGTTTCATGGAGAATCCGACAACCGAGCACATGAGCGCGGTCAATCAAATCTTGCGCTATGTGAAAGGCACCATTAATCTTGGTTGCACGTACAGAAAGGGAAAGGAAGGATTGATCCTTCGTGGATATTCAGATAGCGACATGGCAGGTGATGTTGATGACCGAAAGAGCACAACGGGCATGGTTTTCTACCTTGGCCCGAATCCGATTAGCTGGAATTCTCAGAAGCAAAAGGTGGTGGCACTGTCTTCATGCGAGGCAGAATACATAGCGGCAAGCACGGCGGCTTGTCAAGCAGTGTGGCTGAGAAGACTCCTAGCTATTCTTGCAAAGCGGGAGGTGCAGAAGGTATCACTGAAGATCGATAACCAAGCTGCAATCTCGTTGTGCAAAAATCCGGTTCATCACGAAAGGAGCAAGCACATAGATACCCGGTTCCACCATATCCGGGAGTGCATTGAAGAAGGGTTGATCGAGGTTCAACATGTGAACACGAAAGACCAACTTGCCGATATTTTCACCAAGTCCCTCGGTCGACAGAAGTTCATCGAGATGAGGAGGAAAGTCGGAGTGCAAGAAGTGAAGTCAAGCAACAAGATTGAGGAGGTGAATGTAGATGTTAATCATGTTGCTCATGTAGGATTAGGAAAGAAAGCCAAACCGAGTCCTAGTAGTATTAGGATTCCTAGTCCTAGTCTATTTCCATAGTCCCTTGTGGACGTGTATAAAAGACACCCTAGGGGTGTTGATTGTAACACCAGAAAAACGAAAAGCAATACAAAGCAAAGGCTCGACACGGGCCTTTAGCCATCAAATCCATCGATCAGTTTTATTCGTGTCGCTAGTTACGCAAGTTCCGTCAAGTAGCCGGCCGAAGCAAGAATCGCGTAGGCACGCCTGTACAGCTGCATACGCACGTTCAAAAGCCAACACTACTATCTAATGAGGATTTTTATCTATAGATTACTCATATCTGATGGGTTCATCAAATCTGAAGTGTTCTGTTTACCATGTAGGAATTGGGTACATGTATTTTATTTTAGTTGTGTAGGTGAAATTGGTCACAAGTATCTCAATGCTGACGTTTAGAAGAATAACATATATACTCTGCATTATTAGTTCGATTACGGTGCTATTGTGATGTTCCAGTAAATGGTAATATAGTTCATGGCATCCACATAAGATTTAGGAAATGACATCTTTCTGGTTGTTGTATATTTCAGGCCAGTGTACACTCACCCACCCGATGGTTTACTAAGTTTCGTACACAATCCACAAACACCACCATTCCCGGCAATGCCTCATCCATCAAATTTCCACCCTCCACGGCAAGGCCAATCTAGTATGGAAAATTTCCATTTTGTTGGTGTTCCCCCGCAATTTGGTTCATTTTCGACGCCGCCGCCACCACCACACACTAAAGCGATTCCATCATCGTCCCAGCCTGCTTCGGCCAAAGTAGCTCCATCATCTAGAGGTTCTTTGAAAAAGAAAAAACTTGTCGTCAACCTTGAAGATGATTCAGATCCTGCTAGGACAGCACAACGTTTAGCTTGGACATCAGATGAAGAGACGAGATTGGTAATGGGATTACTTTCCCTAATTCTCAAGTCATTCATTTTAGCTTATTTGCATGATCACCAATTATATCTATTCTCAATTGTAGGCAGGCACGTGGTTGGAGAACTCAACTGATCCAATCGATGGGAATAACAAGAAGAACGAGAAGTACTGGGATGATATTGCTGCTGACTACAACAGTATAACGTCAAGTGATCCGAAGAGGGATGCTCAACAACTCAAGCAACATTTCCATAAGGTGAAGACCAAGATCAATGCTTTCCATGGGGAGTAATGTGCTGTTAGTCAAGTGTACACAAGTGGTTATTCTGAGGAGCAACTTCAAGCAAAGGCCCTGGAGAAGTATGAGAAAAATCATAAGAAAACCTTCCAACATCTGCTTATGTGGAGGAAATTCAAGGAAAATGGAAAATGGTTGGCGTTAGTTGCAAGACTGAACGGTGAGAAAAATAAGAATCCACCGACGAGGATTGATCTCACATCTCATGTTCTCGATGTGGATGGTGAGAAGCGTCCTCTTTTAGGTCGCAATAAAGCTAGGGCTGAACGTGATGGTAAACGCAAGACCCCGGAAGTTGTAAGCGAGCTTGGCGACAAACTGGACAAGTTCATCGAGGTTCAGGCTGCGTCTAAGCAGGAGCATCAAAAGGTTATAGAATGTCAGCAACGCATGTCAAGTGAGAAGCTACAAACGGCAAGGCTCGCCAAAGAGACAAAGATGCTTGATGTTTACCAAAACCTATTGTTGGCCGACACAAGTGTGATGGATGAGAACGCAAAGGCTGCGCGTGCGAGGGCACTGGTCAATATGGAGTCAATGCTATTTCCGCAAGGAGGTTCAGGTATGCAAATATCTATATTTTTCACATGTTCTGCAAGATACTAGTAGATGGAAGTTTTCTATTGTACGTTCCTGTTCCAATATCGTTTCTTTAATAATCAGCAAGGTTCATCTAAACAATTAACAAACTCTCATTTTCTTGTTTCTTTTCTAGGACCTGGAGGAGAAGAAGCATCATGAAGTTGAGAGGCATGAATCCGTAGTGCAGATTTTGTTGGCACAAGTTGTTATTTTAATTTGTGAACTGAATGGATGTGTGTGTGTGTGTCAGTGAACGTGAACTGAATGGTCTCAGGCATGTGAACGGATTCGTATGGTTGCCTTTTGTTTGTATGTGAACAGTTGCATTTGTTGAGGTATGTGAACAGATGCACATTCACGGTTGACTTCTCATTTCCTATTCTCTTGCCAGTCCTATATAAGCTGAGACGTATAGGCACAAACACACTACACCCTCTTGTGGTGAACTAGCTTCTTTGAACATAATGTCTCACCAGCCCAATAATCCAGAAGACAAAGATGAAGAAGAAGAGCCAGCTGATCTGTACACCCTAGAAGAATATCTCGCCGAAGAGGACATCTTGGACTCTTTTGCGGGTGAGATTGTTGTTGATCTGAAGGGAAGACTTGAAGCTCTCCAAAGTTCTCTCAGGAGGAGTGGTCCAAGGATGTACAAGGACAGGCCTCGTGAAGAAATCCATGAACGGTTAGTTGCTGATTACTTCTGTGATAATCCTCTCTACAGCGACAAAGATTTCCGTAGAAGATTCCGGATGAGAAAACCACTGTTTCTACGCATTGTTCATGCACTTGGGGAGTGGTCTCCATATTTCACCTTAAGGGAAGACGCTGTTCATCGCCAAGGGCTATCTCCACTACAAAAGTGTACAGCCGCTATTCGCCAATTGGCATATGGTACCCCTGCAGACTTGCTTGATGAGCACATCAAGCTTGGGGAGAAAACTTCATCTGACAGCTTGAAGAATTTCACGGAAGGTGTGATTGAAATTTTTGGTGCCGAGTATTTGCGACGACCAAATACGGAAGATGTGGAAAACATACTTCATATCAATGAGAGTCGTGGTTTCCCTGGAATGTTAGGAAGTCTTGATTGTATGCATTGGCATTGGGAAAAATGTCCCATAGAATGGAGAGGTCAATTTGTTCGTGGAGATAAAAAGGTGCCTACACTTATTCTAGAGGCGGTGGCGTCACATGATCTTCGTATATGGCATGCCTATTTCGGTTTAGCTGGATCGAATAATGATATCAATGTGCTTAATCAGTCATCATTGTTCATTCAACAGTTGAAAGGACAAGCACCTCGGGTCGACTATTATGTTAACGGCAAACAATACAAACATGGTTATTACCTTGTAGATGGCATATACCCAGAGTGGGCCGCATTTATGAAGACAATATCTCTCCCGCAGACTCAGAAGCACAAGTTGTTTGCCCAACATCAGGAAGGAGCAAGGAAGGATGTTGAACGTGCATTTGGTGTTTTGCAGGGTCGGTTTTCTGTCTAACGCTATCCGGCTCGTTTGCATGATCGAGGCGATCTCCGGAGGGTCATGTTAGCTTGCATCATTCTTCATAATATGATTGTCATTGATGAAAAAGAGGAGGCGTCAGATATTCTCGATTTGAATGAGACTGCAAGCACATCGACAGTTCTACCACCGGTATTCAATCATGATGGAATGGAGGATTTCGCCGGCGTACTACGAAGAGATTCTGAGATCCGAGATCGCTCGGCACATAAAGCGCTTAAAAATGACTTGGTTGATCATATTTGGGAAAAGTTCGGGCCATAATAATATGTGTTCGTGAAATGATTTATGTAACCTGACATATGTTATGATTTTCTTATGATAATATATTGGTACTTTTAAATAATAATATCAAATGTGTACTCTGAAATTTGGTCATGTGTACGTATGCATAGGTAGTGTTTAGTAATGCCACAACTAGGCCACAATGTTGAAATGCAAATATGATCACCCAAGCAATTAAATACATCTTTGTAAGATACAACACTTAAGATACAATGCATTAGGATAGTAGTATCTTAGAATACACTACCACCTAGGATACTGCGCTAAGAAACCATGCATTACGGAAGGCCTTAGTGACTTGTAGTGTACGCAACGGCATGTGGAGTACAAAGCAAATAATCGCCTTTAATAAAATTTAGAATTACACCAAATCCTTCAAAATCATGAATTCATGCTTCGGCTTCTTGTGACTGACATATGTAACTATCGATAGTACCACATATCTAAGGGCCAAAGCAACAAACAACACTATGCAGTCCGTTGCATAATAACTACTCCTTGGAGTACAAAACACTGGAAGAAGCACACAAAGAAAGCCCATCAGGCTAAGGCAAGAAGAAAGACAAACCAAATCTAACCAGACACCTCACCATTTCTCAAAAAGAAAAAGGAAATCAGGTACGTGATCATGAAAATAATAGTTCAAGGCCCAACCTACAAATCCTATTTACATTGGTCCAAGGATAAGCCGCCTTCCCTGCCACTCGATTGGTATGATCATGGCCGCTAGATGAGAAACCAGCCCGTTCTTTTTCTTTGACGCCTCACAGCCGCTCGCTCACACCTCACATCACGTTCTTTTGCTTTCATGCCTGACGTACTAGCGTCTCTGGCTTATAGTAACATGCAGGAGCGTGCAACTTAGGTACTAGAAAGCGAAACAACAGCTGTCGCTGTAGCAACAAGGGCTGCAAGACCAGTTGCGGAGTGGCTTCGTACGAGAGCTCACAACTGTATGCCAACTCGCCGAGACGACGATGCTACGAGGGTGATCCGGCTGCTACGGGCATCACTATGAGGCCGCATGCGGTGCTGCGATGCTTAACAACGGTCTTTGCATCACCCTGACAATGGTGCGACCCTGACAATGGTGCGATGATATGCTTATTAAGTGTCAGTAGTGTGCTTCGGTGGCTGCGGTAATGCTGCTCGGCATCTCGGCTACTTCATGGTTGTTGTGACAACATGCTCCGACGACAGTGGTGATGCTACGAGACGTGTTGCGACGGTTGCAACATTGGCACAACAGCATGCTTCACACACTCCTTGTGCTTCGATGACTGCGACGATACCGTGATGACATGCTTCGACGGCCGTGCTGACGCTACGAGACGTGTTGTAGTGGTCGCAGCGATGGCACGATTACATGCTTTGAGTGCCCCCGGTGTGCTTCGACGGCCACGACAATGTTATGACGGTTTGCATCGACGGCCACGACGATGCTACGATGACGTGCTCTGAACAGTGGTGGCGACGTTGCAGCATCATACTTCAAGAAGACAACAACCACGGCTATGCTACGACCATACTTCAACAACCGCGGTGATGCTACGACGGTTTGCTTCGACGACCACGACGATGGTACGACAACGTGCTTCGAACGATGGTGTGATGTTGATACATCATGCTTCACAGTCACATCGATGCTACGATTTTATGACGGTTTGCTTCGACAGCCACAACGATGCTATGACGACGTGCTTCGAACAGTGGTGGCGACGTTGAGGCATCATGCTTCGACAACCTTGGCGATGCTACGACCATGCTTCAACAACCGCAATGATGCTACAAAGGTTTGCATCGACGACCATGACGATGCTATGACGATGTGCTTCGAACGGTGGTGTGATGTTTCCGCATCATGCTTCGACAATCACGGCGATGCTACGACCATGCTTCGACAACCGCGATGATGCTAGGACGGTTTGCATCGACAACGATGATTATGCTACGATAACGTGCTTCGAACGATGGTGTGATGTTGCCGCATCATGCTTCCACAATCGCAGCGATGCTACGATGTTACGACGGTTTGCTTTGACACCCACGACGATGCTACGATGACGTGCTTCAAACAGTGGTGGCGATGTTGAGGCATCATGCTTCGACAACCATGGCGTGCTACGATGGAGGCCCAGCTACTTCAATGATGCTGCAATGGCGTGTTTCATGACGTGACACTTGGCATGTTTCACGACGCAACACTATTGTAACCATAGCCATGGTTGTTTCAATGCTAGTGCAACGCCGTGCTTCTACGGCTGCAATGATGCGGTGATGGTCTGCTTCGACGGCTATTGCGATGCATAATAGGGAAAATTAATACATTATTTATGCCAAACCATATCTTTGGATGCATAGTCGGCTCGTAGTCGTCGAAAATTACTCTTTCCTAAGGGAAATTTCTCAACAATTTTTCCTTTGAGGGGACTGATTTTAAACACTCGCATGTAATAAAGAGCATTAGGTATATGAATTGCAAAACATATAATCATATAAGGATGCTTTTGTCCACGCCAAACTTTCACACATATGTTCTGATCGTAATTGAGTGTTGCGTAAATACATACTATAAGGATGCACTTTTGACGCAATAGGAGAAAGAGTCACAATCTCTCGTACTCATGCAGAAGAACTGAGCTCGTTTATTCAGATGACTCAACGGATTAGAAATTTCAATGAACATGATCATCTTAAACTTGATGTAATTGACCATGTGTGGCAAAAGTTTGGAAACGAGTGATGTCCTAGTTATAAGTTTGTAATCCATGTCTTTGTAATGCAGCTATCAATAAAAATGAGTGACGTAATCCATGTCTTCAACTAGCAGAAAGCAGTAAATTGTTCTTATAACAACTAGCAGAAAGCAGTAAATTGTTCTTACAACAACAACATATAGCTTACATTACTCTAGGCTGTGAGCAAGGATCTCCTTGTGCTTAGCTTGGTAGAACTGCTTTTGCGCATCAGTCATACCACTAGTGTCGATGAGCATGACCCTCTCATCTAATTCAAACTGTCTTCGTGCATCCTCCCTCTCGTTTCGTGCATCCTCCTTCTTTTTTAGTGCAATCTCCTCTTTTCGCAATTCAAGTTACTGCGCGTAGCGAGCATTTCTTGCTGCCTCTTTGATCTCATCCTTCCCTTGCTTTGCTGCCCACACAGTTTCTAATGAAAGCTTGCAAGCAATGTCATCAGCCTTACCTCTCTTGTCCTTCTTCACACCATCAGGTCTTTTCTCATGTTCAAGAGCATCAGTGCGTGTCGAGGTAGCATCAGTACGTACCGAGGATGCATCAGCCGGATCATTGGTGGCTGTGCCCGGACTTGCATCAATGGTCTTCTTTTGTTTCTTCACAGAAGTTTCAAGTTCTCTTGTCTGCCACTTTGGATACTTCGAAAACTCTATGTAGCAATGCATCAATGTGAAAGACTTCTTTTTTAGGATCCATTTCCTTGAACAAAATGTGTGCATCGTTTGTCTGCACATATAAATATATGGTTAAAATATGCACAACACATATAGAATATTGCACATCACATATTGGCGCATACCTTTTCTTCTATAGTCCTTCCACTTTCTTGCCTATTTAAAATCTGCTGAAGGCAACCACAAAATTTAGAGGTCTCTCTGTTAATGAATGTGTAACGGCAATTGATTGCATTATCATTTTGCTCCGGCCATGATGATTCCTTCTGTCTGTTGTAGTACTCTGAAATTCTAGCCCAATAAGTATCTCGGTTTTGATCTGTCCCAAACTTGTATTTGCCCATGCTGCTATGAGAACCTTGTTCTCATCACTAGACCAATTTTTTCCTTTGTTGGATTTTGCTTTCTCTGTTATTGCAGAACGATGCTGAGTTGATGGAGTTGCCTGCTCTCCAATTGGACTATTTGGTTGTGTTTGTGTGTAACCAAAATCAATGGTGTCCAAGAAGTCTTGGTCATCATCCATCTGACTTCAAATTAACAGCAATAGTTCAATTGGCAGCTATTTTACACCACAATCTGAATCAAATTGACAACAATAGACAAAAAAAGGCGTGTAAAATTGACAACAATCTAAATGTTCAGAAGTTTCAGTCCCATGCCTCCTACCCCTCCCGTCGCTGCCTTCGCTCCCCCTGCCCGTCGCTGGCTCGCTGCCTCTCCCCCTCCCGTCGCTGGCTCGCTACCTCTCCCTCTCCCGTCGCCGTCTCTCCCCCTCCCGTCGCTGCCCCTCCCTACCTCTGCCCAGGCCGCCGCCCTACCTCTCCTCATCTGCAGGTAGCGTCGGCCGCCGCCCTACCTCTCCCCATCTGCAGGTAGCGCCAGCCGCCGCCCTTCCTCTGCCCAGGCCGCCGCCCTACCTCTCCCGAGGCGCAGGTAGCGCCGGCCGCCGCCCTACCCCTCCCGTCGCCAGATCTGGCTGCAGGGCATGCAGCCCCTCGTCCCCGCCCTCCCGCTCGTGAGCTCGACCAGAGAGGAAGAAGTTACCTTGGGCGGCGGCCGGAGAAGAACGCGACGGCGATCTGGGGCGAGGTAGGGCCGCGGGACGAAGCAGGCGAGCTCATGAGCGTGGCTTGGTCGTGGTTGTTTCCATGCCTCGTACCGTCGTGGCTGGGTGTGGATGTTTTACACCCCCTTTAACACAAGTCGCTGGGAGGTAAAAAAACTGCTGGGATCATGCATATTTACTATACACGTTAATATAGAGGATCCACTAGAGATGCTCTTAGCTAAGGTATAAGAGCCACGGAAAGCTGCGCCAAGTAAAAAAAGTCATACAAGAGCCATGTAGTACAGCGTCAAGTAAAAGAAACATACGGAAGCCTGAAGGGCAGCATGCAAGAGCAACACGTGTGAAGCCAGCGACCAGATTGATTTTTGGATAAAATCAATTGGTGGATCCAAAGTGTTCTCCATTTACATTACCATGGTGGTCGATTGGTTTTGATACCGATATCGGCTGACACAAATGAGGAAATAGCCAAAGTTCACAGTCACCGCCACAGCCAGTGTCCAGTACACGTTGTCCAGCCTCGCCTGGTTTATGTTCTCCGGCAGCCATGCGGTGACCCGTCTCACCACGTCGACGAACACTGTGCTGAGGTAGAACCCCATGGCGATGAGCAGCGGCGCCATGGCCGTCGCCAAGCTCCGCAACGTCTTGGGGAACTCCAGATAGTAGAAGGCCATGTTTCCTGGGAAGTGGAGGGCCTCTCCGATTCCTACGACACCAAGAGGAAGGAGGAGCCACAATACGGACATGGGGGTAACCCAGCCGGCCTCCCCATCGGCACCGTCGTGCGCGTGCACGACGCTTAACCTTCGGCGCTCCACCAGAGCTGCCACCACCATGCCCGTAATGTTCACGACGTGGCCGAGCCCCACGCGCTGCAGCGGGGACGGCGGCATGCCGGTGATCCTGCGCCAGAGCGGGAAGACAGCACGGTCAAGGACCGGGGTGATAGCGATAAAGGCCACGAGCGAGCAGACGGTGATGGATCCTGCTGGGATCTTGAAGCGCGGTCCGAGGGAGCGGTCCATGGCGAGAGCCTGCAGGATGATCATGCCGATCATCACCCCGATGGACACGCTGATCATTATACCCGATGACCACAGCGGGAAGACGCCGAGCACAGACTTGAGATCCTCCACTTGCTGCACCTTGCACAGCCGCCATCCGCTTGTACGACGGCCACCAGACGCATCACCCATGGGGTTGTCGGTGGCGGTGATCATGGCGGCACGGTTAAGGAAGCTGGAAGCAAGATGGCATGAGCACGAATGTCAGCACATACCAACGCTCATCCTTCTTCCAGAAATCGGAATACTGGAATGGCACCAACCTTAATCGTTTACTTGGAGCACCCTCGCCGGCCGAGCCCGCCACGGCATTGTCTCCCACGTAGTACTGCACAGGACCTAGAGCGCCGACATGGACGCGAGCCTTGTGCACGGCGGCCACGACGACGCGGGCCAGCTCGGAGTACGGGCTGCCCTTTGCCGCGGGCATCCGGTAGTACCGCGCGCCTAGGAGAAACAGGGCCAGACTGAACGCCGTCGCGGCGAGGCAGACGCCGAAGCCCAGGGCCCAGGATACGCCGTCCTGGATGTAGACGATGGCCGTGTCGCCGACCAGGAAGGAAGCGGAGAGGAAGACAAAGTACCAGTTGAAGAAGGTGTCCTGCTCGCGCTCGCCACCGAACTGGTCAGCGCCCATGGTCGCTACGTTGAAACGCGTCCCGCCGGTGCCAATGGCTAGAAGGGAGGCCGCGGCGTACAGCACGGCAAGCTGCTCGGGCGTTCCGCGCTGGCACGCGGCGGACGGCGCCGGGCAGTGCGGCGGTCGCAGGGACGGCAATGCCGCTGAGAGAGTGAACAACACAAAGGACTGGAAAATGACATTGGATGGGCAGGAAATTAATTAACAGTGCTCCAAAAAACAAACATTAATTGAATAAATAATTGTTCAAGAGAGAATATCACATCAAAACCAAGTTCATGTTTTTATGTGTGGAAAACCACTTCGAAAGTTTTGAAAAAATCTAAAGAAATGAGGAAATTGAAAGGATGATATTCCATTGCCATGCGAAATTTCAATTTCAAACACATTACCATTTACGAGCTATAGAAGGAACAAATTCAGCAATGAATATCGATGTTTACTGCACAATGCTATTCAATGCTGATTTTGTTTTCTTTTTCTGTACAATGTAAACGGTACTAATGTGTTTGGGAGTTTCACATGCTAATAGAACATCACCCTCTTAACAATCTTGTTTTGTTTTGAGATTTGTTCGAAACTTCAAAATATCACTTCACATAGTTTTTACTGGTTTCCATCAAAACTTAGTTTTCACCAGAACTTTGTTTCCATGTGATATCCACCATAAATGGTACTGTAATGCTCAAGAAGTGCTTTTATGTAGAACAAAACTGATGATGTGCATGCGATGTTTTTTTTTGAAACGCTCATGCCGTGGTTTGAAGTCTGATTTTGATACAACACAACTGTGAGCCGAGTTGTTCCTGCAACCATAGCCTTCAATGTCGATGTTTTCTTTAATTAACTCCTTTGAGCCACATGATTCAATCCGTACGAGTTGTTTTTGACTGATAACAGTGCATGTGATTCATCGTAGTACTAGCTACTCATGCTGGTAATAAATCATTGGTTATTGGCAATGAAAGGAGCATACCCATGGACGTTGTTTGTCACAAACATAATTGTTATTAGTTGTCAACGTCATCGCATTAATGTCAAGTGGTCATGTTTGTATAATTACGTGTAGTTGTTTCTGGAGAGAGTGAGACATGACAACAATAAGTCTATAATTTCTATTGGTATTGATTACGAGCTTTAATTATGTATGTTACACATCAAACAATAATCTATATCTATACTTCTTCTAAAAACAAGAGTGTTGATTTCTGCAACTAATTCCATCCATATTGGGATTGGCGTAAGTTATGAAAAGGTGGCCCAGAAACTCCCCCCTTGACAAGGCAGGAACATTAACATTGTTGGACGAACCATTCTTGTGAAGTCCGCGTTATCCTCCGAGGCCATCAACTATCTCATCGCACTCGATATTCCGGTTGGGACCACTGTTGATATAACTAAGATTCAAAGATCCTTCTTATGGTCCGGCACAGATAAGGTGTCAGGAGGACAGTGCAAGGTTAACTGGTAGCTAGTTTGCGGACCCTTAAACCTGGGTGGAATCCTCGACCTCGATAAATCCTTTAGAGCACTCAGGCTTCGGTGGCTATGGTTTCAATGGGTGGACCCCAAAGAGCTTGGATTAGTTTTGACATCCCTTGCGATGATGCCAACACAAGTCTTTTCTACTCTGCGACGACTGCTACCATAGGTGACGACACCAAGGCGAGTTTTTGATTCGTGCTCTAGCTACAGAGGCAAAAGCCAAAGGATGTGGCTCTGGGTATCTTCGCCCTTTCAAAGCGCATGAATACCTGTGTGGCAAAGGCTCTGACAAATAGTGACTGTATCCGTCACATCGACATGCAGGGATGCCTCTCTATTGACTACATACAACAATTCGTCAATCTATGGAGCAAGGTCGAGGAGGTTCAACTTGCGTCCGACACGGAGGATATCATTCAATGAAAATTTACGTCGGACGAATGCTACTCTGCTGTCATGGCCTATAGAATGCAATTCGTTGTACTGATAAAATCTAACATGCCTAGGGTGGTCTTGATGGTCTGGGCGCTTCCTAAAATGAAATTCTTCTCATGGCTTATTTTCCGAGACAGTGTTTGGACGGCAGATAGACCTGTCCGTAGGGACTGACCCAATTACGGTCTTTGTCGGCTTTGTAAAAGAGAATCAGAATCTTTCGCACAACCCATGTTTAAATATCGCTACTCGGTCAAGATTTGGAATATTGTCAACGATTAGCTGGGGATACACTCGCAGACGACCGCATGGGCCGATCTCCCATCCGTTCACCAACAGACTTCTCAATGACCCAAACATGAAGGCCTTGAACTCTCTGAAGATGTTAATGTGTTGGGCAATTTGAAACGAAAGGAATGCAATAATCTTTTAAAACAAGGCCTGCTTGCCCACTCACGTACTTTCATCTATCAAGGCGGAGGCGCAGCTAGGGGTGAGAGGAGGGGCCAAGTATCTTGGAAACATTATTCCAGCAGAGTGATATCTTTGTTTCTTATATCCGGCCTTTGTGGCCATGTAACCAATAATCCATCCGTACTCTTCTCTGCTTAATTAACGAGATGAAGCAAATCTTTTACCTCCGCTTAAAAAAATAATTATTATGAATACATGCTCGCTCGACCAAATTTTGCCCGTTTATGAGAAATGAAGGTCGAGCTGTGGAAATGTGTATTTAAACATGAGAAATGAAAGTTAAGATGTTCCAAAGCTTATCCTTAGCAAAATATATTATGTAACCTGCTTTACGAATAAACCACTTCACATTCTACAGTGGACATGCTGGTCCTTTCCTTAAGATGTAGGTTCGAGGAGTTTAGTCTAAATATGACCACTTTTTGAAATTTTAGTTAAATTGTGCAAATACTTCGAGTTAATGGACTAATGACATATTTCACTATTTCATCATTGGACTGAAGAGCTTCTTCCATGCTTCCTAGGCTATTTTCCTTGCATGGTTTAATAAAATAAGCTAGCCAAGTCAGTCATTTGAACACAGTGAGATAAATCATCCAGACAAAATGATAGCAAACCTAGTCAATAGATATAGTTTGATACATACTTTCCTCCGTCTAGTATTAGTTGAGACTCAAAAACAATGTATATATTATTCTCTCCGTTTTTAAATAATTATAGTTGTAGAGAACTAGTCTAGTTCTCCTCAACAACAATTATTTAGGTACATAGGGGGTAATCCCTCCGTTCCAAAATTATTGTTTTAGATTTGTCTAGATATAAATGTATCTAGTCACGTTTTAGTATTTAGATACATCCTTTTTTAGACAAACCTAAAACAAGAATTTTGGAACGGAGGGAGTATTTGCTAAGGCTTTATAGTTGATCTGTTCCATCCTATATTCCCGTGCACTACTTCTTGTTTTTCTGAGCCGATGCCTATGCACTACATCAAATCCCAAAACGTATACTCGGCAAGTTTTGAACAGAGGAAGCAGGTGCACGTACGCACCAGAACGTTGATGGCTGCGCCGGCGAGGATGACCGGGAAGCAGCCCAAGTAGGAGTCGGAGAGGATGGCTCCGGCGACAGGGACGAAATTGAGCGAGCCGCGGACGATGTTGGCGATCTGCGCCGCGTCGATGCTGTCCACGTTGTACTGCTTGATCAGGTAAATCTGCAGGTTGCTGGTGGTTCCGTTGATGGCCAGCCCCAGCCCAAGCATGCTCCCTGCATGCATGCTCACACGAAACACACGCATGCATGTGCAGGACACATGTTTGTTTTGAGTTCTAAATTGTGTGGTGGAAGCGAGGAAGAGAGAGAGAGAGAGAGAGATCACGAACCGGCTATGAAGGGAAGGGTGATCCATCCTCCTTGCTTCGTCTCTCCCTTCGCTTGCCCTTCTTGGTCGGATGGCTTGGGCTCAGGTCTCGGCGAGCCCTCCATCTCTGCTTCTGCCACTGCTCCTGGCTTCTTTGGTGTCGAAAATGGGGCTTGAAGTACACGGATTCTGCTACGCGTACATAGATGTATATATGCCAAATGGAAGTAGGGTCTCTTGCTGGGTTGGATAGCTTGTGAAGAAATAAAAAAAAAATCTCAAAACAGAGGCAAAAGATAACGAATTAAATTTTGATCAACTGGTAGTTGTATGTTATTTATTTTGCTAACCAAAATCAATGCTGTGTTTAGACATTAATCTGTAGCACTAAATGACGTTAAAATTATCCGCAACCATATTCATACGAGTCTCTATCCATTTGTTGATGGGTCCGGACATCTTTTTCCCGCAAACCCAAAGTAAAATGATTTTTTTATTGTTCGGGCTTGTTTTGTTGTGCCCCTATTGTAGAGTTCTTCTCTTCTCTTGTTTACCTGTGTAACTTTCTTTGAGGACACCTATTCGAGTGGATTGATTGTATCGTTTATTTCTTTATCTATATAAGGGGGTGTGGAGCCTTTTTTCGTAAACCCGAAGCAAACTGGGGAAGGGAAGGGAGGCTTTGCGGGCGTTCGGACCACCGTCGCACGCTTTGGATGACCCTAGTCCACCTAAAACCCTCTCCCTCACATGCGCCACCCTCCCCGAAGTGGTCAGCACCGCATTCGGCCTAGAGCGGGCGCGACCTTTGACCGACAACATTGAAGCGGCATGCCAACCGAGAGCATTGCCCGATGCACGTGTCTTTCGCTATATGCATATCACTGATACGTCTCCATCGTATCTATAATTCTTGATTGTTCCATGTCAATATTATACAACTTTCACATATTTTTGGCAACATTTTATATGATTTATTGGACTAACATATTGATCTAGTGCCAAGTGTCAGTTCCTGTTTGTTGCATGTTTTTTGTTTCGCAGAATATCCGTATAAAAAATTGTCCAAACGCGGTACAAATTTACGGGGTATTATTTTGAAATATATGTGATTTTTGGGAGGTGGAATCAACGTAAATAGAGGCCCACGACCTCCACTACCTACCAGGGCGTGACCCATACCCCTTGGCGCGCCCTGCTCTCTAGTGGCCACACCATGAATCGGTTGGGGCTCTTCTTCGGGGTGCAAGAAACATAATTTATGGAAAAACATTCGTGTAAAAATCTCAGCCCGATCGGAGTTATGGATCTTTGGGAATTTAAGAAATGGTGAAGGGCCAGAAAACAGGAACGCGAAACAGAAGAGAACAGAGAGGGAGATCCAATCTCGGAGGGTGTGAGATCGATAGAAGAGGTGTCTAGAGGGGGGGGGGAGAATAGACTACCTGCATAAATTAAAATCCTAGCCTTTTCCCAAATTTAACGGTTGACAGATTTTAGCATTCTAACAATTCTAGTGCATCCTACACATACTACTCAACAAGTATGGCAGCGGAAAGTAAACACTTTGCACATGTAGTAAGGAGTAGAGTTTAGGAAGACCAAAGGCAAAGAAGTTGACACGACAATTTTGGCATGGCTCCGATAGGTGGTGCTATCGTACGTCCATGTTAGTGGAGACTTCAACCCATAGCGGGTAACGGTTGCGAGAGTCCATGGAGGGCTTCACCCACAAGGGTCCATGAAGAAGCGGCCTTGTCTATTCCACAATGGCTTCCGTCCACATAGACTAGCCGCACTCACGGTAGATCTTCATTAAGTAGGCGATCTCCTTGCCCGTACAAACTTCTTAGTTCAACTCCACAACACGAAGTAGGAGGCTCCCAGGCGACCTAACCAATCTAGGAGGCACCACCCTCCAAAAGGTATTAGATGTGGTAGAACGATGAACTCCTTGCTCTTGTGCTTCAAAATAAAGTCTCATCAACACTCAATCACTCTCTCTCTGATTTGGCATGGATAGGAGAGATTGATCTTGTGAAAATCAACTTGGAGAGGCTAGAGATCAAGTTTCAAATGATTGGATTAGAATATCTTGGTCTCAACACATGAGTAGGTGGCTCTCTCTCAAAAATATGGATCTGACAAGTGTAGGTGTGTTCTGAGTGCTTCCTCTATGACTGAGAGGTAGGTGCAGGGATATATATAGGCATCCCCCAAAATCCAACCGTTACAACATTATTGCCCGACTCCGTGACACCGAAAAGAATCTCGGTGGTACCGAGTTGCACTAAATGTGGCAAATTTTGAATTCTCGGTGAGACCGATATAGGAATATCGGTGGTACCGATACGATGACCTTGACTAGTTTCCAAATCTTGGCGAGACCGATTTCAAACTCAGAAATTCCGATTCTTAAAATCTTCTCAAGAGCAGGTTGGTCACTGAATCTCGGTGGCACCGAGAGGAATGTTGGTGGTACCAAGATGGTAGGGTTTGGCAAAGGATTTGTCTCGTGGAAAATCGGTAGGGCCGAATGGAAATTGTTGGTGGCACCGATTTTGCTGTTATGGTTTTGGACAAAGATATTTTGTGGGAGAATGTCTGAGTATTTTTGGTGGCTACCTCTAAGAATTTGAGAAACCAATTCATCATGATACCTCATCCCCTTTTAATAGTATTGGCTTTCCTATGGACTCAAAGTGATTTCTCACAAAGTATAAAATGAAGAGTCTTCTTTCTTGAAGCTTGAGCCAATCCTATTCCTTCCTTGCATTCAAGGGGCATCTCCTCACAATCCTATAGCCAAGGCTCTAGGTGGACTATACCTGAAATATATTAGGTAAAAGTGTTAGTCCAAGAGACAATGCATGTTGTCATGAATTATCAAAACCACCAAGGGAGCATATGTGCTTTCATAGGGGCTCCTTCCCTTCACCGCCATGGAGGCCATGGACGAGAGGGGGAACTCTCCTCCCATCTAGGGGGAGGCCTAGGAAGAAGGCGGGTGGATCTCTCCCCTCTCTCCCGGTGGCGTCGAAGTGTCACCGGGGCAAGGAGCGTGACGGCGATCTACATCAACAATCTTGCCGCCGTCAACACCAACTCTCTCCCCCTCTATGCAGCATTGTAACACCTCTTTTCCCATCGTAACTCTCTACTTAAACATGGTGCTCAATACTACATACTATTCCCCAATGATATGTGGCTATCCTATGATGTTTGAGTAGATCCGTTTGTCCTATGGGCTAATTAGTGAAATTTCTACGATTAGTTTAATTTTCTTGTGGATATGTTAATGTCCTTTGGTTCCACCATAGGTTAGTTGTATGTTGATAGGACTATGCATCGGAGGGCAAGAGTGATAGAATACTTCTTCCTAACATAGAAATTGATGCATATGGGATTGAAGGGGGACCAATATATATCTTAATGGTATGGTTGGGTTTTGCCTCAATGAACGTTAGTAGTTGTGGATGCTTGCTAATAGTTCCAATCATAAGTGCATAGAGTTCCAAGTAAGGGATGACATGCTAGAAGTGGCCTCTCCCACATAAAAACTTATTGTCGATCTAGTAATGTGGTCAATTTCCTAGGGACAACTCCTTCTCTTGTGTTACAAAGAAATTGCTACTACACTACTATATTTATTATCTTGCAATTTATTTCTAGTTTTATTCTCGCAAAGTACTTCTAGTTTTATCCTTGTTTTAGGTAAAGCAAATGTTAAGTGTGCATAGAGTTGTATTGGTGGTCGATAGAACTTGAGGGAATATTTGTTCTACCTTTAGCTCATCGTTGGGTTCGACAGTCTTATTTATCGAAAAGGGCTACAAACGATCCCCTATACTTGTGGGTTATCAAGACATTTTTGGCGCCGTTGCCGGGGAGCAATAGTGTGGGGTGAATATTCTCCTGTGTGCTTGTTTGCTTTATCACTAAGTAGTTTTTTTTTATTTTGTTCTTATTTTATATCTTTAGTTATGGGTAGAAAATGTAAAATACCAAAAAAAATAGTTGTACCAACGAACCAATGGTTGAAGAACCACCCAAAATCTATCATACTGCTGAAGCTTTTTTACTTGGATCATTTTCGATCCCTATGTGCTCGTGCTGAAACCCCAACTAGTTTAGCTGAGGGCAAATCATTAGATGAGGATGCTTATTATGTGCGACACCACTTATCTCAAAAAGGGAAACTTTTATGGCATCATATTAATACTTTGCATTGCTATGCTTTGAATTCATGTGAAATATATGATTTTACTTGTTGTTCGAAGACCCAAAGATACACCTTCCCTACCAATGTGAGCCTAGTGATTATGGAAACTTATCTTCTTATGCTAAAGGTGTTTATATGTCGGGACCCCGACTTGTAGGTCGAGATCGCCGAATGTACGTGCTTAGTGGTCCTAGAGATCAATGCTCAGTGAACACATAGAAACTGAATAACAAGAGTCTTACATCCATACATACCGTCTGATACAAATAAGGACCATTGAGGTCAAGTCTTACATAGGTACGACCTTGTAGGACAACACACCAAACTCAACTAATAGCGGAAATCTTGGTTGAAAGTGTGAACCCATGCCATTAGCCTTAACGTACAAGCATTCTGAGTGAGAAGCGTCCTAGCTCGCAGGAACGTCACAAAGGTACTCTTGACTATCTCCTGTTCTCTCTTACATGGTCAATGAAATAACCAGTGGCAAACCAATGAGTACTTTGAATGTACTCGCAAGCAACCCATGATGTGGAACAAGGCAATAATGAAGCATGATATATCACTAGTATACAGTTTTTGCGGAAAGCAAGTTTTCCCTCAATTCAGTAACATGATCAAAAGCTTGTACGAACATGCATCATAAGCTAAGTGGTAACCACATGAACAGGTTACATATATCAATATCTCAACCGAGGGATGAACACCTCATGTTCACCTTCCATGCCAAGTCGTCTAACTTGACCCGGGTAACATCTTCCTCACCCACCATCTTTTGCACACACACACACACATTTGGTTTATGTGAAAAAGACTGGACATAGTTTAACCATGATTACCCAACTATCCTTGACCGTGGGCACGGCTATTCGAATAGTTTTACACTCTGCAGAGGTTGCGCACTGTACCCACAAGACTCGGGGAACTTTCGTGTAATCCATGACTCGCGGTATGTAACATTCCCGAGGTAAGCACCTGAACAATGCCTTTCCCCTGACGACCCTAAACAAAGAGTCCACTGTATTGGTGCCCAGTCCACATGATGTACATCTTACGAGCCTCACTCTAGATCGTATCATCCATGCAGGGACCAACGGTGTTCCCGGAACCTGTAAAAACAGCATAGTCATCCTGCGTGGCACGACCCCATCGCGAGAGTGACCATATCACTCCCGTCACTAGTAATCCGGGCTCTTTGCTAGCATCGACCAAGATAATCAACAAAGCCCCGTTCCCATATTGGGGTATCATGGCCGCACATGTAATGTTGGGATGGTCGACGCATCTTAAATCTCTCCTTGTTTCCGAAACCACACACACATAAAACCTTTTTCCTGTACACCACTTCTTTCTCAAGTGGTCACCATCTCAACACCATCACCCTCGGGCATTAGTGGGACCCGATGGTTTTTTTGAAAAGCTTTTGAAATCACCTCCGTGTTACCATCACCATGCATATGCTCATCCTATGCGTAGCACTACTAGCAGACTATCAACTTTTTATCTGCGTCACCCTCATAGGTGGTAGGGTCAAGCTCAAATTCAAGTTTTATCGAGGAAGCATCGTAAACACCATACCGAGGGGTTTACCGATTCAATCATGATCGTGTGCATCATAATGAAACAATAAACATGGCATGCATGAAAGTATTTTCTCAGACATGGTCAAAGGGCTGCTTGCCTTGCTCAAATAGGTCTCCGGGGTCTTCAAGGTCTTCCGATCCAGCTCCGAGTACTCCGTTTATTTGGCCAACTATCGTCAAAAACAACAACGATAAGCCACACAACAAGAGGAACACAAACTGCTCTATAAATTGGAGTTTTATTTGTGTTGGACATCTCTGGTCATAAGAAAAATGCCTAAAGTTGTTCTAAGGGATTTAGATCACCAGAGATTTTTGAATGGTGGAAATGGAGGCATCAGTGGCCTCACAAGAAGCCTACAGAAAATATTCTGCTAAAAAGGAGTCGAGGCACTCATTTAATAGGGCATGATTTTAGAAATATTTAGGAAGTGGTTCCACTTGAATTGGAGTTGGCATGAATTTCCTATGGATTTTTCTAACATGTAATAAATAGAAATAGGTGCTATTAATTTGATGCAACCCAAATATGGCACAGAAAAATGTTGATTAAGGATAGAAAATTAGAGCATGATTTTATAAGTCTCTGGAAATTGGAATCACTCCATTTGGAGTTGATTTGAGCTGTGTAGGAATTTTGTAATGTGGGTTTGAAATATTGAAGTTTTAATTAGGACCGTGAAGAAAAAATTCTGGAAAATGGGCAATGCACATATTTGGATAGAATATGATTTCAGGAGTCTGTAGTAACTTGAATCAACATTTTTGGAGTCCATATGAATTTGTTATGATTTAAATACTCCATGTGAAAAAAATAAGAGAAAGAATAAAGGGGGTATACCTAGGTGGGCCTAAGCCACGTAGTGGGCACAACTTAGTGCTGGAGCACACTGGGCCGGCCTAGTCGCTCAGCCAAGCGAGCAGAAGTGGCCACGCAGGAGGCGTGCTGCCTAGAGTACATCTCCCACGCGGGAAAACACACGCGTGAAAACTTATACGGGGCAGGCCCGACCGCTGGGTCAGTGGCATGCGGGCCCCGCTTGTTAGGCTCGTCCCCTACCTCCCACGTGAACAGGGAGAACAGGGGAGGCGAGGCCACGCGAACACAGGCACCGATCTGACGACTCAGGTCGTCTCCCGCGGTGCTTCGGCCGCCTGTGCGGTCGGGGCGATGAGCCGCGTCCGCCTCAGCCCCTATTTCTGCAAGAATCAAGTTTCAAAAGGGCTGCTCATTTTTCCCACATGAGCATGCCATATCTTTTCTTGAAATAGTGCATTGGACTACTAGAGATGCTCTGGAAGGATGTGGGGGCATTGGCTTGAATATAATTATTGAGAGAGGGGTAAAATAGGTGTTGCCAAGGTAAAAAGGAGAGGTAGAGAGATGGAGTCACCTTCCAATAATTGACCAGAGGCCATGGAAAGGTTACTGGAGGTAAAATAGGGTGAGGTAATACTGTGGTAAATAATTGGGCTCAAGGAGTTAGTAAAAGGGGTCAAAGAAGCAAGTTTGATAAATGAGCAGAAGGTGTTTGATGGGTGTTAGGGCTAACAAATGGATTCCAATTGCTATGAAACTTAACATGATCACATGATAGGTTAAAATAAGATTGAACACCAAATGTGGGATTTTTTGGAGAAAGTTTCCAATGTAGACTTGAAAAACTTAAGACATAGGCAAAAATGACTTTCTGAAGATAAAACCATGCAATTTTAGTTCCCAGAAATGCACCACTTGGTCTGGTGACAATATTTGAGTATTAGAGCATGTCCAAAAAGTTTGGGATTAATTGGAGGAACTTCACAACATAAAGTTTCCCAATTCTAGAAATCAACAGAGATGGTTTTGAGGGGTTTTGGACAAGTTAATCTATTCTCCTTGATGCACCACTTGGTGCGGATGCATTATTGGAGCATAAAAACATATCCACAAAATTTGAGCACAATTGGAGACACTTGGCAATGTAGCTAGAGTTGCTCAAATTTGGATCAGGAAAGATAGGGTTTTGGAATATATAGCTGAGTCAAATAACCTTGGATTGAGATGAAACTTGGCAAGATCATCACATATATCATGTGTTAATTTTTAGAATTTTACTAGAATTTATTGTGAATATTCCAAAAGCTTGAAATAGGCAGAAAAGGTTTTGAAGGGTTTTATCCAATATTTTGAACATGACCACGCATTGAAACTATTACATATAGAATATATATATATCCACTGAGTTTCCCTAAATTTCCCCAAATATTTTGAAAGCAAGAAAAATAATCTTCCTTTGTAAAAGATCATTTCTGGCCTCAGAAAAATGTTTTTAACTAAAATAGGAAAATAACGTTTAAAATATTTTTTTTATTTTGGTAAGTCCTTTTCACAATGGGATTCGGATAAAATAGTTTCGGCCGAATAACACCCCTAATTTAAGGACTTGTAGTTCAAATCCCAACTTAGGGGGTTTTGAAAGTTTAAATTAAATAAATGATTTTTGGTCAAAATAATATTTGGTAAAACAATAGGTTTTGGTCCTATAAACATGCTATGGTCACTGGACAAAGGTTTGGGACAAGAAGGTGAGTCTAGAGGGTAGTAGGAACCTTGTGATCTCAAACAAAAGCAAACATGCAGCAAGCAACAATCACATCAATCATCACAAGCATTCACAAAAAAAATAATTGGTCCTAATTTTTGGGCTATGTTAGTTTAGCCAACAGACTCAAACTTAGGTTGTGACAGACCTTACCCCCTTAAGAAAAATCTCGTCCTCGAGATTTCTAGGCTAGGTGCTGGAGAGATACAAAACTTTGGGTCAGAGGCAGTCTTCACATTCCCTTGTTGCTCCTATGGGTCTTGAAGTGCTTGATGATACAACTTCGAATGATCCTCTCATCTTCGCCTGACCGTGAATGCGGTTCTGGCAATGAGCTAACTTGACTAAGGGTCAAGGGCTTGGTGGACTAAGTCCTCGCAAGGGTTTGACTTGCATGTGTACTCCAAAGTCGGAATACGTGGCAACGTTGCGTGTCTGGGTGCTGGTCCTGGGGCTGCGCACATTGGTTAGTGATACCTAGATGTCTCGGGTTAGAATAGAAGGGTTCATCGTAGGCTTTTTTTCGAGATCTTCTGCTTGAGTAATTTGCCCATGTATGTGCTTCGTTCTTCTCCGGCCATTTGTCGTTGTCATCATGGACGCATGCTTCCGGTGTGTCTTCACATGATTGGTCTTCTAGCCACTTCGTAGCTTCTCGTGAAAAGGCCTGGGTTGGGTCTCGTCCATGAGACTAAGCTTAAGGACACGGTGTTAGAATGGGTCCTATTACCTAGGCAAGTACTTGAGGAGTCCTAGATGAGCTGGATACCCGGAAGTATAGACCAGTGCTACTGCTACACCTATAGGGACTTACTTGGCAAATATGGAAAGGATTTCCCCGCGGCCTTGGAGCCTCGCGTTGGTGTTCCCTTGAAGAGGAAAGGGTGATGTAGCACAACGGCGGTAAGTATTTCCCTCAGTTTGAGAACCAATGTATCGATCAAGTGGGAGGATCGTGTCAAGTCACAAGTACCTGCACAAACACAAAGAGCTTGCACCCAATGCTATGAAGGGTTTGGCAATCCCTTATAGATTGTTTGCAAAGTGAGAACTGAAAGCAAAAAGTAAACTAAGCAAAGTAAAAGTGAAAGTGGAGACGATAGTTGTGAATAGACCCGGGGGCCGTAGTGTTCACTAGTGGCTTATCTCATGAAAGCAAGTAGACGGTGGGTGAACGAATTACTGTCGAGCAATTGATAGAACCTTGCAAAGTCGTGACGTTATCTATGGCAATGATTATATCTATAGGCATCACGTCCAAAACAAGTAGACCGATACTTTCTGCATCTACTACTATTACTCCACACGTCGACCGCTATCCAACATGCATCTAGTGTATTAAGTTCATAAGAACAGAGTAATGCCTTAAGCAAGATGACATGATGTAGATGGACAATCTCATATCTATGATAAAAGCCCATCTTGTTACCCTTGATGGAAACAACACGATGCGTGCCTTGCTGCCCCTTCTGTCACTAGGAAAGGTCGCCACACGGTATGAACCCAAAACCAAGCACTTCTCCCATTGCAAGAATCATAGATCTAGTTGGCCAAACAAAACCCAAGACTCGGAGAGACTTACAAGGATATCAAATCATGCATATAATAAATCAGCAAAGACTCAAATACAATTCATAGATAATGTGATCACAAATCCACAATTCACCGGATGTCGACAAACACACCGCCAAAGAGGATTACATTGGATAGATCTCCATGAAGATCATGGAGAACTTTGTATTGAAGATCCAAGAGAGAGAGAAGAAGCCATCTAGGTACTAACTACGGACCCGTAGGTCTGAAGTGGACCACTCACGAGTCATTGGATAGGCGATGATGTTGATGTAGAAGCCCTCCAACTCCAAAGTCCCCTCCGGCAGGGCACCGGGAAGGGTCTCCAGATGAGATCTCGTGGAAACGGAAGCTTGCGGCGGCGGAAAAGTGTTTTCATGGATGCCCTGATTTTTTCTGGGATTTTAGGGAATATATAGGCGAAAGAGCTAGGGGAGGGGAGCTCCAGGGGGGCCACAAGCCTGGTAGCCGCCGACCCCCCTGGTGGCTCCTACAGGGCTTGTGGGCCCCCTGTGGCCCTCCTGCCTTGGCCCTCAAGTCCCCCGATCTTCTTCCGTTCTGCAAAATTTATTTCGGGGATTTTATTCCGTTTGGACTCCGTTCCAAAACCAGATCTGAAAAGAGTCAAAAACACACAAAAAAACGGGAACTGACACTTGGCACTGAATTAATGAGTTAGTCCCAAAAAAGATATAAAAGGTATATAAAACATCCAAAGTTGACAAGATAACAACATGAAACCATCAAAAATTATAGATACGTTTGAGACGTATCAAGCATCCCCAAGCTTAACTCCTGCTCGTCCTCGAGTAGGGAAGTGATAAAGAATGAATTTCTGATGCATTCATGCTACCAAGCATAGACGTCCTTTGTAACTCCTCTTATGTGATGTGAATGTTCAGATCCGTTAGATTCAAAACAATAGTTTGCTATTGATGTGGAGACAATAATACTTCAAGCAAACTAGCAAGGTAATCATGAACTTTCAAAATAACGAGGCCAAAAGAAAGTTATCCCTACAAAATCATATAGTCTGGCTATGCTCTATCATCATTGCACAACGAATTTAAATCATGCACAACCTCTTTATTGGCCAAGTAATTGTTTTCACACCTTTACTTTCTCGAACCTTTTCAACTCTCACGCAATACATGAGCGTGAGCCATGGTTTTAGCACTATAAGTGGAATGGAGTGTGGTGGAGGTTGCAAGACAAACAAGGAGAAGATGGTCACATTAACTAGGCATATCAATGAGCTATGGAGATGCTCATCAATAGATATCAATGTGAATGAGTAGGGATTGCCATACAAATGATGCACTAGAGCTAAGAGTATGTGAAAGCTCTTAAAGAAAACTAGTGGGTGTGCATCCAACTTTCTTGCTCACGAAGACCTAAGGCAAATTTGAGGAAGCCTATCATTGGAATATACAAGCCAAGTTATATAATGAAAATTTCCCACTAGCTATATTGTGGTGACAAAACGAGAGACTCTCAATCATGAAGATCATGGTGCTTAATAAGCACAAGTGTGGAAGGATAGTAGCATTGTCCCTTCTCTCTTTTTCTCTCATTTTTTGTATGTGGGCTCTTTGGCCTCTTTTTTTTGGGTGGGCATCTTTGGCCTCTTTTATTTCCTCACATGGGACAATGCTCCATCAATGATGATCATCACACTTACAACTCAAAACTTAGAGCAATGATGATTCTATATGGATGCCTTCGGTAGTGTATCGTGACAATGATCTAGCATGGCATAGACATTAATGGAAACATCATGCTAGCTATCTTACGATCATGCAATGGCAATGTAGAAGCTGTGGCACATTCATGGTGGTAGTTGCATGGCAATATATATCGGAATGGCTATGAAAAAGCCATAGTAGGTAGGTATGGTGGCTGTTTTGAGGGAGGCTATATGGTGGGTTTTGTGCACCGGCGAAAGTTGGACGGCACTAAAGAAGATAGTGATGGTGGAAGGTGAAAGTGCATCTAAACCATGGACTCAACATTAGTCATGAAGAACTCATATACTTGTTGCAAAAGTTTTAGCAGTAATCGAAACAAATCATTCAACGCATACTCCTAGGGGAAGGGTTGGTAGGTATAAACCATCGAGCGATCCCGACCGCCACACAAAGGATGACAATCAATAGACTAATCATGCTCAGACTTCATCACATAGTGGTTCACCATACGTGCATGCTACGGGAATCACTAACTTCAACACAAGTATTTCTAGATCCACAACACCTTACTAGTATAACTTCAATATTACCACAACCACAACTCAAAACTAATTGAGATGAATCAAACTTCTCCAACTACTCAATGCACATGAAGGTGGAAGTTTTCATATCCCTTTGGATAACTACCCCTTTTGAGACTACTATCATAGCTTAGATCAACTACCAAGACACACGCTTCCGTGCTCTAAACGATATAAGTGAAGCACACAGAGCAAAATCAACTAGCTCAAAAGATATAAGTGAAGCACATGTGAGCTGAATTGTCTAACGAAAGGATACAAGTGAAGCTCGACAAAATCACGGTGAGTGCATGTTTCTCTCTCTAGGTGTGCAGCAAGGAAGATTTTGACACAACAAAAATAAAAGACTCCTACGATACAAGACGCTCCAAGAAAAACACATAACATGTGGTGAATAAAAATATAGCCCCAAGTAACGTTACCGATGGATTGAAGACGAAAGAGGGGATGCCTTCCCGGGGCATCCCCAAGCTTAGGCTTTTACGGCATCCTTGAATCAACTTGGGGTGCCTTGGGCATCCCCAAGCTTGAGGTCTTGCCACTCTTTATCTCTTTGTCCATACGAACTTCACCCAAAACTTGAAAACTTCACAACACGAAATTTAAACAGAAACTCGTGATATCATTAGTATAAGAAAGAAACCACCACTTCCTTAGGTACTGTAGCAAACTTAGATTCTACTTATGTTGATGTTGGGTTACTGTATTTTCAATCTTCCATGGCTAATACCCCCCGATACTATCCATAGTTTCATCAAAATAAGCAACCAACTCAACAAAAACATAATCTGTTAAGAAGAGACCAGTGTCTAGCAATCTGTATACTTCGTATACTTCTGGTACTTCAAAAATTCTGAAAAATTACGACAGTCTAAAGAATTTGCGTAGCAATCAACAGCAAAAAGAATCAACTCAAAAGCTCTTACATAAAAAAATAAAAATTCTTTTCATGAGCAGACAGTTTCTGTCTTTTTCAGCATGACCAAACGATGAACCCCAAGACTAATCATAACGGTTTTACTTGGCAAAAACGCAAAAATAAACACAAAAAACACAATCATAAAAGAAATATGAAAGTGTGGAAAACACAGAACAAAAAGAAAAAGTATAGATTCGTTGGGTTGCCTTCCAACAAGCGCTATTGTTTAACGCCCTTAGCTAGGCAAAAGGTGATGGAATCATGTATAGTCATCTTTGGTGCTCAAACCATAAGTAGCCCTCATCATAGATTCATAAGGCAATCTTATTTTCTTTCTGTTGGAAATATGCCCTAGAGGCAATAATAAATTAGTTATTATTATATTTCTTTGTTCATGATAATTGTTTATTATCCATGCTATAATTGTATTGATTGGAAACACAATACTTGTGTGGATACATAGACAAAACATTGTCCCTAGTAAGCCTCTAGTTGACTAGCTCGTTGATCAAAGATGGTCAAGGTTTCATGACCATAGGCAAGTGTTGTCACTTGATAACGGGATCACATCATTAGGAGAATCATGTGATGGACTAGACCCAAACTAATGAACGTAGCATGTTGATCGTGTCATTTTATTGCTACTATTTTTCTACGTGTCAAGTATTTATTCCTATGACCATGAGATAATATAACTCACTGGCACCCGAGGAATACCTTGTGTGTATCAAACATCGCAACGTAACTGGGTGACTATAAAGATGCTCTACAGGTATCTCCGAAGGTGTCCGTTGAGTTAGTATGGATCAAGACTGGGATTTGTCACTCCATGTGATGGAGAGGTATCTCGGGGCCCACTCGGTAATACAACATCACACACAAGCCTTGCAAGCAATGTGACTTAGTGTATGTCACGGGATCTTGTATTATGGAACGAGTAAAGAGACTTGCCTCTAAACGAGATTGAAATTGGTATGCGGATACTGACGATCGAATCTCGGGCAAGTAACATACCGAAGGACAAAGGGAATGACATACAGGATTATATGAATCCTTGGAACTGAGGTTCAAACTATAAGATCTTCGTAGAATATGTAGGATCCAATATGGGCATCCAGGTCCCGCTATTGGATATTGACCGAGGAGTCCCTCGGGTCATGTCTACATAGTTCTCGAACCCGTAGGGTCTGCACACTTAAGATTCGACGTTGTTTTATGCGTATTTGACTTATATGGTTCGTTACCGAATGTTGTTCGGATTCCCGGATGAGATCACAGATGTCACGAGGGTTTCCGGAATGGTTCGGAGACGAAGATTGATATATAGGATGACCTCATTTGATTACCAGAAGGTTTTCGGAGTTACCGGGAATGTACCGGGAATGACGAATGGGTTCCGGATGTTCACCCGGGGGGGGGGGCAGCCCACCCCGGGGGTAGCCCATAGGACTTAGGGGTGCCACACCAACCCTTAGTGGGCTGGTGGGACAACCCAAGAAGCCCTGTGTGCAGGAGAAAGAAAAATCAAAGAAAAAAGAAAAAAAAGGAAGTGGGAAAGTGGAGAAGGAATCCACCTTCCAATCCTAGTTGGACTAGGATTGGAAGGGGAGGACTCTCCCCCTTGCTTCGGCCGAACCCCTTGGGCTCCTTGAGCCCCAAGGCAAGGCCCCTCCCTTTCCACCTATATATACGAAGGTTTTAGGGCTGATTTGAGACAACTTTTTCACGGCAGCCCGACCACATACCTCCACGGTTTTTCCTCTAGATCGCGTTTCTGCGGAGCTCGGGCGGAGCCCTGCTGAGATTTGATCACCACCAACCTTCGGAGCGCCGTCACGCTGCCGGAGAACTCATCTAACTCTCCGTCTCTCTTGCTGGATCAAGAAGGCCGAGATCATCGTCGAGCTATACGTGTGCTGAACGTGGAGGTGCCATCCGTTCGGCACTAGATCGGAGCGGATCGCGGGACGGTTCGTGAGACGGTTCGCGGGGCGGATCGAGGGACGTGAAGACGTTCCACTACATCAACCGCGTTTATTAACGGTTCTACTGTGCGATCTACAAGGGTACGTAGATCGGAAATCCCCTCTCGTAGATGGACATCACCATGATAGGTCTTCATGCGCGTAGGAATTTTTTTTAGTTTCCCATGCAACGTTCCCCATCAGTGGCATCATGAGCTAGGTTCATACGTAGATGTTATCTCGAGTAGAACAAAAAAGTTTTTGTGGGCGGTGATGTGCGATTTGCTGCCCTCCTTAGTCTTTTCTTCATTCCGCGGTATTGTTGGATCGAAGCGGCTCGGACCGACATTACTCGTACGCTTACGAGAGACTGGTTTCATCGCTACGAGCAACCCCGTTGCTCAAAGATGACTAGCGAGTGTCGGTTTCTCCAACTTTAGTTGAATCGGATTTGACAGAGGAGGTCCTTGGATGAGGTTAAATAGCAACTCATATATCTATGTTGTGGTGTTTGCGTAAGTAAGATGCGATCCTACTAGATACCCATGGCAACCACGTAAAACATGCAACAACAATTAGAGGACGTCTAACTTGTTTTTGCAGGGTATGCTTGTGATGTGATATGGCCAACGACGTGATGAGATATATTGGATGTATGAGATGATCATGTTGTAATAGTTAATATCGACTTGCACGTCAATGGTACGGCAACCGGCAGGAGCCATAGGGTTGTCTTTAAACTAACATTTGTCCTTGCAGATGCATTTACTATATTGCTAGGACGTAGCTTTAGTAGTAATGGCATGAGTAGCACGACAACCCCGATGGCGACACGTTGATGGAGATCATGATGATGGAGATCATGGTGTGGCGCCTGTGACAAGAAGATCGTGCCGGTGCTTTGGTGATGGAGATCAAGAAGCACATGATGATGGCCATATCATGTCACTTATGAATTCCATGTGATGTCAATCCTTTATGCACCTTATCTTGCTTAGAATGACGGTAGCATTATGAGGTGATCTCTCACTAAAATTTCAAGACGAAATTGTGTTCTCCCCGACTGTGCACCGTTGCGACAGTTCGTCGTTTCGAGACACCACATGATGAACGGGTGTGATAGACTCAACGTTCACATACAACGGGTGCAAAAAGTTACACACGCGGAACACTCGGGTTAAGCTTGACAAGCCTAGCATGTGCAGACATGGCCTCGGAACACATGAGACTGAAAGGTCGAGCATGAATCATATAGGAGATATGATTAGCATAGAGATGCTTACCACTGAAACTATTCTCGACTCACGTGATGATCGGACTTGAGATAGTGGATTTGGATCATGTACCACTCAAATGACTAGAGATATGTACTTTTTGAGTGGGAGTTCTTAAGTAGTATGATTAATTGAACTAATTGTCATGAACATAGTCTAATGGTCTTTGCGAATTACGATGTAGCTTGCTCTATAGCTCTACTGTTTTTATATGTTCCTAGAGAAAATTTAGTTGAAAGATGATAGTAGCAAACTTTGCGGACTGAGTCTGCAAAACTGAGGATTGTCCTTGTTGCTAAGCAGAAGGTTTATGTCCTTAATGCACCACTCGGTGTGCTGCACCTCGAGCGTCGTCTGTGGATGCTGTGAACATCCGACATACACGTTTCTGATGACTATGCAATAGTTCAGTGCAAAATACTTGATGGCTTAGAAGCAAGGCGCCGAAGACGTTTTGAAACGTCGCGGAACATAAGAGATGTTCTAAAGAGATGAAATTGTGATTTCATGCTTGTGCCCTTGTTAAGAGGTATGAGGCCTCCGACAAGATTCTTTGTCCATGAAGTAAAGGAGAAAAGCTCAATCGTTGAGCGTGTGCTCAGATTGTCTAAGTACGACAATCGCTTGAATCAAGTGGGAGTTAATCTTCCAGATGAGATAGTGATGGTTCTCCAAAGACACTGCCACCAAGCTGTGAGAGCTTCGTGATGAACTATAACATATCAAGGATAGATACAATGATCCTTGAGTTATTCGCGATGTTTGACACTGCGAAAGTAGAAATCAAGAAGGAGCATCAATAGTTGATGGTTAGTAAAACCACTAAGTTTCGAGAAAGGCAAATGCTAGAAGGGATACTTCGTGAAACGGCAAAACAGTTGCTGCACTAATGAATAGACCCAAGATTAAACCCAAGCCCGAGACTAAGTGTTTCTGATATGAGGGGAACTGTCACTGAGGCGGAGCAACTCTAGATACTTGGTAGATAAGAAGGCTGGCAAAGTCGAAAGAAGTATATTTGATATACATGATGTTGATGTGTACTTTACTAGTACTCCTAGTAGCGCGAGGGTATTGGATACCGGTTCGGTTGCTAAGTGATTAGTAACTCGAAATGAAAGCTACGGAATAAACGGAGACTAGCTAAAGGCGAGGTGACGATACGTGTTGGAAGTGTTTCCAAGGTTGATATGATCAAACGTCGCACGCTCCCTCTATCATTGGGATTGGTGGTAAAACCTAAATAATTGTTATTTGGTGTTTACGTTGAGCATGAACATGATTGGATCGTGTTTATTGCAATACGATTATTCATTTAAAGAGAATAATAGTTGTTCTATTTGCTTGAATAAATACCCTCAATGGTTTATTGAATCTCGATCGTAGTATTACACATGTTCATAATATTAGTGCCAAAAGATACAAAGTGATAATGATAGTACCACTTAGTTGTGGCACTGCCACTTGAGTCATGTTGGTGTAAAATGCATGAAGAAGCTCCATGCTGATGTATCTTTGTACTCACTCATTTTTGAAACGTTTGAGACATGCAAACCATACCTGTTTGTATAAATGCATGAAGAGACTCCATAGAGATGGTTCATTTGGACTCACTTGATTTTGAATCACTTGAGACATGCAAAACATGCCACATGAAACAAGAAGAGTAACTTGTTGGGACTAATGCATTTTTGATGTGTGCAGTCCAATGAGTGGTAAGGCACGCAGTGGATATCGTTGTGTTCTTACTTCACTGACGATTTGAGTAGATACAGGAGTATTTACTTGATGAATCACAAGTCTGAAGTATTGAAAAGTTCAAAACAATTTCAGAGTGAAGATCGTCGTGACAAGAGGATAAACTGTCTACGATATGATCATAGAGATGAATATCTGAGTTACGAGTTTTGGTACGCAGTTAAGACAATGTGGAAATTGTTTCACAGTTCATGCCACCTAGAACACCATAGGATGATGATGTGTCTGAACGTCATAGCCACACCCTATTTGATATGGTGCATACTATGATGTCTCTTATCAAATTACCACTATCGTTTATGGGTTATGCATTAGAGACAACCGCATTCACTTTAAATAGGGCACCGTGTATTTCCGTTGAGATGACACACTATAGACTGAGGTTTAGAGAAATCTAAGCTGCCGTTTCTTGAAAGTTTGGGGCTGCTATGCTTATGCGAAAAAAGTTTCAGTCTGATAAGCTCGAACCCGAAGCGAATGAAAGCATCTTCATAGGATATCCAAAACAATTGGATACATCTCCTATCTCAGATCCGGAAGCAAAGTGTTTGTTTCTAGAAATGGATCCTTTCTCGAAGAAAGGTTTCTCTCGAAAGAATTGAGTGGGAGAGTGGTGTAACTTGATGAGGTTATTGAACCGTCACTTCAACCAGTGTGTAGCAGGGCGCATGAAGTTGTTCCTGTGGTGCCTACACCAATTGAAGTGGAAGCTGATGATAGTGATCATTGGAGCTTCGGATCAAGCTACTGCAAACCTCGTAGGTCGACAAAGCTCGCGTACTACTACAGAGTGGTATGGTAACCCTGTCTTGGAGGTCATGTTGTTGAGCAACAATGAACCTACGAATTATGGAGAAGCAATGGTGGGCCCGGATTCCGACAAATGGCTGGAGGCCATGCAATCCGAGAGAGGATCCATGTATAAAACAAAGTGTAGATTTTGGAGGAACTACTTGATGGTTGTAAGACTACTAAGTAAAGATGGATCTTTATAAGGAAGACATACAATGATGGTGATAAGTCACTATTAAGAAAAGCTCGATTTGTCGCAAAGATGTTTTCGACAAGATCAAAGAGTTGACTATGATGTGACTTTCTCACTCATAGCGATGCTAAAAGTCTGTTGTAATTATGTTAGTAGCTGCTGCATTATTTGTGAAATATTTCACATAGGAAGAAAAAACATTGTTTCCTCGACGGTTTCCTTGAGGAAAGATTGTATGTGATACAATCAGAAGGTTTTGGCGATCCTAAGGATACTAACAAGTGTGCAAACTCCAGCGATCCTTCAATGGACTGGTGCAAGCATCTCGGAGTTGGAATATAAACTTTGATGAGATGATCAAAGATTTTGGGTGTGTACAAGGTTTATGAGAAACTTGTACTTCCAAAGAAGTGAGTGGGAGCACTATAGAATTTTTGATAAGTATATGTGGTTGACATATTGTGGATCAGAAGTAATGTAGAATTTCTGTAAAGCATAAAAGGTTGTTTGAAAGGAGTTTTTCCAAGGAATACCTGGATTGAGTGACTTGAACATTGAGCATCAAGATCTATGGAGATAGATCGAAATTCTTGATAGAAGTTTCAACAAGATGCATGCCTTGACAAGTTTTGAAGGAGTTCAAAATAGATCAGCAAAGAAGGAGTTCTTGGTTGTGTTTAAAGGTGTAAATTTGAGTAAGACTCAAAACCTGACCACGGCAGAATAAAGAGAATAGAGGAAGGTCGTCTTCTGTGCCTTAGCCATTGACTCTAAAGTATGCCATCCTGAGTACCGCACCTGATGTGTGCCTTGCAGCAAGTCTGTTAAGAGGTACAAAGAGTGATCCAGGATTGAATCACTGATCAGCGGTCAAAGTTATCCTTAGTAACTAAATGGACTAAGGATTTTTTCTCGATTATGGAGGTGGTTAAAGAGTTCGTTGTAAAGGGTTACATCGATGCAAGCTTTGACACTAATCCGAATAACTATGAGTAGTGAAACTGATTCGTATAGTGGAGTAGATATTTGGAGTATTTCCGAATAGCACATAGTAGCATCATCTATAAGATGACATAAATATTTGTAAAGAACACACGGATCTGAAAGTTTCAGAACCATTGAATAAAAGCTCTCTCATGAGGAAGACGTGATCATACCCCAGAAATATATGGGTGTTGGATTCGTTGAAATCACATGGTGATGTGAACTAGATTATTGACTCTAGTGCAAGTGGGAGACTGTTGGAAATATGCCCTAGAGGCAATAATAAATTAGTTATTATTATATTTATTGGTTCATGATAATCGTTTATTATCCATGCTATAATTGTATTGATTGGAAACACAATACTTGTGTGGATACATAGACAAAACACTGTCCCTAGTAAGCCTCTAGTTGACTAGCTCGTTGATCGAAGATGGTGAAGGTTTCATGACCATAGGCAAGTGTTGTCACTTGATAACGGGATCACACCAATAGGAGAATCATGTGATGGACTAGACCCAAACTAATGAACGTAGCATGTTGATCGTGTCATTTTATTGCTACTGTTTTTCTGCGTGTCAAGTATTTATTCCTATGACCATGAAATCATATAACTCACTGGCACCGGAGGAATACCTTGTGTGTATCAAATATCGCAACGTAACTGGGTGACTATAAAGATGCTCTACAGGTATCTCCGAAGGTGTCCGTTGAGTTAGTATGGGTCAAGACTGGAATTTGTCACCCCGTGTGACGAAGAGGTATCTCGGGGCCCACTCGGTAATACAACATCACACACAAGCCTTGCAAGAAATGTGACTTAGTGTATGTCATGGGATCTTGTATTATGGAACAAGTAAAGAGACTTGCCGGTAAACGAGATTGAAATAGGTATGCGGATACTGACGATCGAATCTCGGGCAAGTAACATACCGAAGGACAAAGGGAATGACATACATGATTATATGAATCCTTGGCACTGAGGTTCAAACGATAAGATCTTCGTAGAATAGGTAGGATCCAATATGTGCATCCAGGTCCCGCTATTGGATATTGACCGAGGAGTCCCTCGGGTAATGTCTACATAGTTTTCGAACCCGCAGGGTTTGCACACTTAAGGTTCAACGTTGTTTTATGCGTATTTGAGTTATATGGTTGGTTACCGAATGTTGCTCGGAGTCCCGGATGAGATCACGGACGTCCCGAGGGTTTCCGGAATGGTCCGGAGACGAAGATTGATATATGGGATGACCTCATTTGATTGCCGGAAGGTTTTCGGAGTTACTAGGAATGACGAATGGGTTCCGGATGTTCACCGAGGGGGGGGGGGGGGGCAGCCCACCCCGGGGGAAGCCCATAGGCCTTAGGGGTGCCACACCAGCCCTTAGTGGGCTGGTGGGACAGCCCAAGAAGCCCTATGCACAGGAGAAAGAAAAATCAAAGAGAAAAGAAAAAAAAGGGAAGTGGGAAAGTGGAGAAGGACTCCGCCTTCCAATCCTAGTTGGACGAGGATTGGAAGGGGAGGACTCTCCCCCTTGCTTCGGCCGAACCCCTTGGGGCTCCTTGAGCCCCAACGCAAGGCCCCTCCCCTCACACCTATATATACGGAGGTTTTAGGGCTGATTTGAGACAACTTTTTCACGGCAGCCCAACCACATACCTCCACGGTTTTTCCTCTAGATCGTGTTTCTGCGGAGCTCGGGCGGAGCCCTGCTGAGATTAGATCACCACCAACCTCTGAAGCGCCGTCACGCTGCCGGAGAACTCATCTACCTCTCCGTCTCTCTTGCTGGATCAAGAAGGCCGAGATCATCGTCGAGAAGTACATGTGCTGAACGCGGAGGTGCCGTCCGTTCGGCACTAGATTGGAGCGGATCGTGGGACGGATCGCGGGGCGGATCGAGGGACGTGAGGATGTTCCACTACATCAACCGCATTTATTAACGCTTCTGTTGTGCGATGTACAAGGGTACGTAGATCGGAAATCCCCTCTCGCAGATGGACATCACCATGATAGGTCCTCGTGCGTGTAGGAATTTTTTTTAGTTTCCCATGCGACGTTCCCCATCACTTTCTAGGAAAATGCTCCATGACCTTCTTTAGAGGAAATTGAAATCTAATATTCCCTTCCTTCATATCGATGATAACACCAATAGTCCTTAGGAAAGGTCTACCAGGAATAATTGGACATGAAGGATTGCAATCTATGTCAAGTACAATGAAATCCACGGGTACATAGTTCTTATTTGCAACAATAAAGCATCATCGATTCTTCCCATGGGTATCTTGACAGTATAATCCGCAAGATGCAAATTAAGAGAACACTCTTCAATCTCATGAAAACCAAGAATATCACATAAAGACTATGGAATCGCGGAAACACTAGCACCCAAATCACACAAAGCATTGCATCCATAATTTTTGATTTTGATTTTGATAGTAGGTTCTCACTCATCATGAAGTTTTCTAGGTATAGAGACTTCTAAGTCGAGTTTCTCTTCAAGAGATTTCATCATAGCATCTACAAATTTGTGCGGTAAAGGCTTTGCTTTGGCTATAAGCATATGGAGAGTTTGCAATGGATTGCATCAAAGAAATGCATTCAAACAAGGACCAACTATCATAATTGAATTCCTTGAAATCGAAAGTGGGAATTTCAATACTACCCAATATTTTGATTTCTTCTACTCCACTGTCCACACCTTTATCATCAAGATAGGTGGACTCCGAATCATTGGGGCGTTTTTCAACCAAAGTGGGTTCATATGCAGCCCCTGTTGGAATTATGCCCTAGAGGCAATAATAAATATAGTTATTATTATAATTCCTGTAACAAGATAATCGTTTATTATCCATGCTATAATTGTATTGAATGAAGACTCATTTACATGTGTGCATACATACACAAAACACCGTCCCTAGCAAGCCTCTAGTTGGCTAGCCAGTTGATCAAAGATAGTCAGTGTCTTCTGATTATGAACAAAGTGTTGTTGCTTGATAACTGGATCACGTCATTAGGAGAATCACATGATGGACTAGACCCAAACTAATAGACGTAGCATGTTGATCGTGTCATTTTGTTGCTACTGTTTTCTGCGTGTCAAGTATTTATTCCTATGACCATGAGATCATATAACTCACTGACACCGGAGGAATGCTTTGTGTGTATCAAATGCCGCAACGTAACTGGGTGACTATAAAGATGCTCTACAGGTATCTCCGAAGGTGTTAGTTGAGTTAGTATGGATCAAGACTGGGATTTGTCACTCCGTGTGACGGAGAGGTATCTCGGGGCCCACTCGGTAATACAACATCACACACAAGCCTTGCAAGCAATGTAACTTAGTGTAAGTTGCGGGATCTTGTATTATGGAACGAGTAAAGAGACTTGCCGGTAAACAAGATTGAAATAGGTATGCGGATACTGACGATCGAATCTCGGGCAAGTAACATACCGAAGGACAAAGGGAATGACATACGGGATTATATGAATCCTTGGCACTGAGGTTCAAACGATAAGATCTTCGTAGAATATGTAGGATCCAATATGGGCATCCAGGTCCCGCTATTGGATATTGACCGAGGAGTGTCTCGGGTCATGTCTACATAGTTCTCGAACCCGTAGGGTGCACACTTAAGGTTCGACGTTGTTTTATGCGTATTTGACTTATATGGTTCGTTACTGAATGTTGTTCGGAGTCCCGGATGAGATCACGGACGTCACGAGGGTTTCCGGGATGGTCCGGAAACGAAGATTGATATATAGGATGACCACATTTGATTACCGGAAGGTTTTCGCAGTTACCGGGAATGTACCGGGAATGACGCATGGGTTCCGGGAGTTCACCGGGGGGGGGGGGGGCAACCCACCCCGGGGAAGCCCATAGGCCATGAGGGTGGCGCATCAGCCCTTAGTGGGCTGGTGGGACAGCCCAAAAGGGCCCTATGCGCCATATAAAGAAAAATCAAAGAGAAAGGAAAAAAAAGGGAGGTGGGAAGGGAAGGAAGGACTGCCACCCACCAAACCAAGTCCAACTCGGTTTGGGGGGGGGAGCCTTCCCCCTTGGACTTGGCCGACCCCCTTGGGGCTCCTTGATCCCCAAGGCAAGGTCCCCTCCCTCCCACCTATATATACGGAGGTTTTACGGCTGATTTGAGACGACTTTTCCACGGCAGCCCGACCACATACGTCCACGGTTTTTCCTCTAGATCGCGTCTCTGCGGAGCTCGGTTGGAGCCCTGCTGAGACAAGGTCATCACCAACCTCCGGAGCGCCGTCACACTGCCGGAGAACTCTTCTACCTCTCCGTCTCTCTTGCTGGATCAAGAAGGCCGAGATCATCGTCGAGCTATACGTGTGCTGAACGCGGAGGTGCCGTCCGTTCGGTACTAGATCGTGGGACTGATCGCGGGATTGTTCGCGGGGCGGATCAAGGGACGTGAGGACGTTCCACTACATCAACCGTGTTCACTAACGCTTCTGCTGTACGATCTACAAGGGTACGTAGATCACTCATCCCCTCTCGTAGATGGACATCACCATGATAGGTCTTCGTGCGCGTAGGAAATTTTTTGTTTCCCATGCGACGTTCCCCAACAGTGGCATCATGAGCTAGTTTCATGCGTAGATGTCTTCTCGAGTAGAACACAAAAGTTTTTGTGGGCGGTGATGTGCGTTTTGCTGCCCTCCTTAGTCTTTTCTTGATTCCACAGTATTGTTGGATTGAAGCGGCTTGGACCGACATTACTCGTACGCTTACGAGAGACTAGTTTCATCGTTACGAGTAACCCCGTTGCTCAAAGATGACTGACAAGTGTCGGTTTCTCCAACTTTAGTTGAATCTGATTTGACCGAGGAGGTCCTTGGATGAGGTTAAATAGCAACTCATATATCTCCGTTGTGGTGTTTGCGTAAGTAAGATGCGATCCTACTAGATACCCATGGTCACCACGTAAAACATGCAACAACAAAATTAGAGGACGTCTAACTTGTTTTTGCAGGGTATGCTTGTGATGTGATATGGCCAACGATGTGATGTGATATATTGGATGTGTGAGATGATCATGTTGTAATAGAAAATATCGACTTGCACGTCGATGGTACGGCAACCGGCAGGAGCCATAGGGTTGTCTTTATACTAACGTTTGTGCTTGCAGATGCGTTTACTATTTTGCTAGGATGTAGCTTTAATAGTAATAGCATGAGTAGCACGACAACCCCGATGGCAACACGTTGATGGAGATCATGGTGTGGCGTCGGTGACAAGAAGATCGTGCCAGTGCTTTGGTGATGGAGATCAAGAAGCACGTGATGATGGCCATATCATGTCACTTATGAATTGCATGTGATGTTAATCCTTTTATGCACCTTATTTTGCTTAGAACGACGGTAGCATTATGAGGTGATCTCTCACTAAAATTTCAAGACGAAATTGTGTTCTCCCTGACTGTGCACCGTTGCTATAGTTCGTCGTTTCGAGACACCACGTGATGATCGGGTGTGATAGACTCAACGTTCACATACAACGGGTGCAAAACAGTTGCGCACGCGGAACACTCGGGTTAAACTTGACGAGCCTAGCATGTGCAGACATGGCCTCGGAACACATGAGACCGAAAGGTCGATCATGAATCATATAGATGATATGATTAGCATAGGGATGCTTACCACTGAAACTATACTCAACTCACGTGATGATCGGACTTGAGCTAGTGTAAGTGGATCATGAACCACTCAAATGACTAGAGAGATGTACTTTTTGAGTGGGAGTTTAGCGAATAATTTGATTAAGTTAAACTCTAATTATCTTGAACATAGTCTAAGTCCACTTTGAATATATTTGTGTTGTAGATCATGGCTCACGCTACAGTCATCCTGAATTTTAATACGTTCCTAGAGAAAGCTAAGTTGAAAGATGATGGAAGCAACTTTGTAGACTGGGCTCGTAATCTTAAGCTAATCTTACAAGCTGGGAAGAAGGATTATGTCCTTAATGCTGCGCTAGGAGATGAACCACCCGCTACGGCTGATCAGGATGTTAAGAACGCTTGGTTAGCACGTAAGGAGGACTACTCAATAGTTCAATGTGCAGTCTTGTATGGCTTAGAACCGGGACTTCAACGTCGCTTTGAGTGTCATGGAGCATTTGAGATGTTCCAGGAGTTGAAGTTTATCTTTGAGAAGAACGCCCGGATCGAGAGGTATGAGACCTCCGATAAATTCTATGCTTGCAAGATGGAGGAAAACTCGTCTGTCAGTGAACATGTGCTCAAAATGTCTGGGTACTCAAACCTTCTAGCTGAGCTGGGGATTGAACTCCCGCAAGAGGCTATCACTGACAGAATCCTTCAATCACTGCCGCCAAGCTATAAAGGCTTTGTGTTGAACTACAATATGCAAGGGATGAACAAGTCTCCCAGCGAGTTGTTTGCGATGCTGAAAGTCGCAGAGTCTGAACTCCGTAAAGAGCATCAAGTGTTGATGGTGAATAAGACCACTAGTTTCAAGAGAAACGGCAAAGGCAAGAACGGTAATTCGAAGAAGAGCGGCAATCCTGTTGCCAATCCGACGAAGAAACCCAAAGCTGGACCTAAGCCTGAAACGGAGTGTTACTATTGCAAGGGTATGGGTCATTGGAAGCGCAATTGCCCCAAGTATGTGGCAGATAAGAAGGTGGCCAAAGAAAAATCAGGTATATTTGATATACATGTTATTGATGTGTACTTAACCGGCTCTCGTAGTAGTGCCTGGGTATTCGATACCGGTTCTGTTGCTCATATTTGCAACTCGAAACAGGAACTGCGGAATAGACGAAGGCTGGCGAAAGATGAAGTGATGATGCGCGTAGGAAATGGTTCCAAGGTTGATGCAATCGCTGTCGGCACAGTTTCACTTCAGTTACCATCAGGATTAGTGATGAACTTAAATCATTGTTATTTAGTGCCTGCGTTGAGCATGAACATTATATCTGGATCTTGTTTATTGCGAGACGGTTACTCTTTTAAGTCAGAGAATAATGGTTGTTCTATTTCTATGAGTAACATCTTTTATGGTCATGCACCAAATGTGAGAGGATTGTTCATATTGAATCTTGATAGCGATACGCATATACATAACATTGAGACCAAAAGAGTTAGAGTTAACAATGATAGCGCCATATTTTTGTGGCACTGCCGCTTAGGTCATATTGGTGTAAAGCGCATGAAGAAACTCTATGCTGATGGACTTTTGGAGTCACTTGACTTTGATTCACTTGACACGTGCGAACCATGCCTCATGGGCAAGATGACTAAGACTCCGTTCTCCGGAACAATGGAGCGTGCAAGTGACTTGTTGGAAATCATACATACCGATGTGTGTGGTCCGATGAGCGTGGAGGCACGCGGCGGATATCGTTATTTTCTCACCTTCACTGACGATTTGAGTAGATATGGTTATGTCTACTTGATGAAGCACAAGTCTGAAACATTTGAAAAGTTCAAGCAATTTCAGAGTGAAATGGAAAATCATCGTAACAAGAAGATCAAGTTCCTGCGGTCTGATCGTGGGGGTGAATATCTGAGTTTCGAGTTTGGTACTCACTTAAGACAATGTGGAATTGTTTCACAGCTAACACCGCCTGGAACACCACAGCGTAATGGTGTGTCCGAATGTCGTAATCGTACTCTATTAGAGATGGTGCGATCTATGATGTCTCTTACTGATTTGCCGTTATCGTTTTGGGGCTATGCATTAGAAACAGCTGCATTCACTTTAAATAGGGCACCATCAAAATCCGTTGAGACGACACCATACGAATTGTCGTATGGCAAAAGGCCAAAGTTGTCGTTTCTTAAAGTTTGGGGGTGTGATGCTTATGTCAAAAAGCTTCAGCCTGAAAAGCTGGAACCCAAAGCGGAAAAGTGTGTCTTCATAGGTTACCCAAAAGAGACAGTTGGGTACACCTTCTATCTCAAATCCGAGGGCAAAGTGTTTGTTGCTAAAAACGGAGCTTTTCTCGAGAAGGAGTTTCTCTCGAGAGAATTGAGTGGGAGGAAGATAGAACTTGACGAGGTTGTCGAACCTCTCATCCCTCTGGATGGTGGTGCAGGGCAAGGGGAAACCTCTGTCGTTGCGACGCCGGTTGAGGAGGAAGTTAATGATGATGATCACGAAACTCCAGTTCAAGTTTCTGTCGAACCACGCAGGTCGACGAGACCACGTGCTGCTCCAGAGTGGTACGGTAATCCCGTCTTATCAATCATGTTGTTAGACAACAATGAACCTGCAAATTATGAAGAAGCAATGGTGGGCCCAGATTCCAACAAATGGCTAGAAGCCATGAAGTCCGAGATAGGATCCATGTATGAGAACAAAGTGTGGACTTTGGAGGTACTACCTGAAGGCCGCAAGGCTATTCAGAACAAATGGATCTTTAAGAGGAAGACGGACGCTGACGGCAATGTGACCATTTATAAAGCTCGACTTGTGGCAAAGGGTTTTTCACAAGTTCAAGGAGTTGACTACGATGAGACATTCTCACCCATAGCAATGCTTAAGTCCGTCAGAATCATGTTAGCAATAGCTGCATTTTTCGATTATGAAATCTGGCAGATGGATGTCAAAACGGCGTTCCTTAACGGTTTCCTTAAGGAAGAGTTGTATATGATACAACCCGAAGGTTTTGTCGATCCTAAGAATGCTAACAAGGTGTGCAAGCTCCAGCGATCCATTTATGGACTGGTGCAAGCATCTCGGAGTTGGAACAAACGCTTTGATGAGGTGATCAAAGCATTTGGGTTTATACAAGTGGTTGGAGTATCTTGTATTTACAAGAAAGTGAGTGGGAGCTCTGTGGCGTTTCTAATATTATATGTGGATGACATATTGCTGATTGGAAACAACGTGGAGTTTTTAGAGAGCATAAAGGATTACTTGAATAAAAGTTTCTCTATGAAGGACCTAGGAGAAGCTGCTTACATTCTAGGCATTAAGATCTATAGGGATTGATCAAAACGCCTGATAGGACTTTCACAAACCACATACCTTGATAAAGTTTTGAAGAGGTTCAAAATGGAACAGTCCAAGAAAGGGTTCTTGCCAGTTTTACAAGGTACGAGATTGAGTAAAACTCAGTGCCCAGCAACTGATGAAGATAGAGAGCATATGCGCTCCGTCCCCTATGCTTCAGCCATAGGTTCTATCATGTATGCAATGTTGTGCACTAGACCGGATGTTAGCCTGGCCATAAGTATGGCAGGTAGGTTCCAGAGTAATCCAGGAGTGGATCACTGGACAGCGGTCAAGAATATCCTGAAGTACCTGAAAAGGACTAAGGAGATGTTTCTCGTGTATGGAGGTGACGAAGAGCTCGCCGTAAAAGGTTACGTCGATGCAAGCTTTGACACAGATCCGGACGACTCTAAGTCGCAAACCGGATATGTATTTATTCTTAATGGGGGTGCGGTAAGCTGGTGCAGTTCCAAGAAAAGCGTCGTAGTAGATTCTACATGTGAAGCGGAGTACATGGCTGCCTCGGAGGCGGCTAAGGAGGGTGTCTCGATGAAGCAGTTCATAACGGATCTTGGAGTGGTGCCAAGCGCACTGAATCCAATAACCTTGTTCTGTGACAACACGGGTGCCATTGCCTTCGCAAAGGAACCATGGTTTCACAAGAAGACCAGACACATCAAATGACGCTTCAACCTCATCCGCGACTACGTCGAGGGAGAGGACGTAAATATATGCAAAGTGCACACGGATCTGAATGTAGCAGACCCGTTGACTAAACCTCTTCCACGACCAAAGCATGATCAACACCAGAACTGTATGGGTGTTAGATTAATTACAATGTAATTCACATGATGATGTGAGGGCTAGATTATTGACTCTAGTGCAAGTGGGAGACTGTTGGAATTATGCCCTAGAGGCAATAATAAATATAGTTATTATTATAATTCCTATATCAAGATAATCATTTATTATCCATGCTATAATTGTATTGAATGAAGACTCATTTACATGTGTGGATACATAGACAAAACACCGTCCCTAGCAAGCCTCTAGTTGGCTAGCCAGTTGATCAAAGATAGTCAGTGTCTTCTGATTATGAACAAAGTGTTGTTCCTTGATAACTGGATCACGTCATTAGGAGAATCATGTGATGGACTGGACCGAAACTAATAGACGTAGCATGTTGATCGTGTCATTTTGTTGCTACTATTTTCTGCGTGTCAAGTATTTATTCCTATGACCATGAGATCATATAACTCACTGACACCGGAGGAATGCTTTGTGTGTATCAAACGTTGCAACGTAACTGGGTGACTATAAAGATGCTCTACAGGTATCTCCGAAGGTGTTAGTTGAGTTAGTATGGATCAAGACTGGGATTTGTCACTCCGTGTGACGGAGAGGTATCTCGGGGCCCACTCGGTAATACAACATCACACACAAGCCTTGCAAGCAATGTAACTTAGTGTAAGTTGCGGGATCTTGTATTACGGAACGAGTAAAGAGACTTGCCGGTAAACGAGATTGAAATAGGTACGCGGATACTGACGATCGAATCTCGGGCAAGTAACATACCGAAGGACAAAGGGAATGACATACGAGATTATATGAATCCTTGGCACTGAGGTTCAAACGACAAGATCTTCGTAGAATATGTAGGATCCAATATGGGCATCCAGGTCCCGCTATTGGATATTGACCGAGGAGTGTCTCGGGTCATGTCTACATAGTTCTCGAACCCGCAGGGTCTGCACACTTAAGGTTCGACGTTGTTTTATGCGTATTTGAGTTATATGGTTGGTTACCGAATGTTGTTCAGAGTCCCGGATGAGATGACAGACGTCATGAGGGTTTCAGGGATGGTCCGGAAACGAAGATTGATATATAGGAAGACCTCATTTGATTACCGGAAGGTTTTCGGAGTTACCGGGAATTTACCGGGAATGACGAATGGGTTCCGGGAGTTCACCGGGGGGGGGGGAACCCACCCCGGGGAAGCCCATAGGCCATGAGGGTGGCGCATCAGCCCTTAGTGGGCTGGTGGGACAGCCCAAAAGGGCCCTATGCGCCATACAAAGAAAAATCAAAGAGAAAGGAAAAAAAGGGAGGTGGGAAGGGAAGGAAGGACTCCCACCCACCAAACCAAGTCCAACTCGGTTTGGGGGGGGGAGCCTTCCCCCTTGGACTCGGCCGACCCCCTTGGGGCTCCTTGAGCCCCAAGGCAAGGTCCCCTCCCTCCCACCTATATATACGGAGGTTTTACGGCTGATTTGAGACGACTTTTCCACGGCAGCCCGAGCACATACCTCCATGGTTTTTCCTCTAGATCGCGTTTCTGCGGAGCTCGGGCGGAGCCCTGCTGAGACAAGGTCATCACCAACCTCCGGAGCGCCGTCACGCTGCCGGAGAACTCTTCTACCTCTCCGTCTCTCTTGCTGGATCAAGAAGGCCGAGATCATCGTCGAGCTGTACGTGTGCTGAACGCGGAGGTGCCGTCCGTTCGGTACTAGATCGTGGGACTGATCCCGGGATTGTTCGCGGGGCGGATCGAGGGATGTGAGGACGTTCCACTACATCAACCGCATTCACTAACGCTTCTGCTGTACGATCTACAAGGGTACGTAGATCACTCATCCCCTCTCGTAGATGGACATCACCATGATAGGTCTTCGTGCGCGTAGGAAATTTTTTGTTTCCCATGCGACGTTCCCCAACAGCCCCTTCATCAATAGGGTTGACACGCGAAAACAAAGATTCAAGAGGAGTCATACCAAGCACTTTAAGATCTTCGTGATTTGCATCACTAGAACGCACCCTTTTAAACCATTCATGACTAGCGCGAATTTGGGCGGTTCTTTCTTTGCTCTTATTCATGGAGACACACATAGCTTTTAAAGTTTCATCCAAGTTGACCTTGGGAGGAGCACATCTAACTTTCAAAGCATCAATATCACAAGACATCCTATCAACGCTCTTAGCCAAACCATCTATTTCGAGTAGTTTTTCCTCTATGGACGCATTGAAAATCTTTTGAGAGTTGATGAACTCGTTGATATTACTCTCTAAATCATGGGGTAATTTGTTGTGATTTCCATCAGTGTTGTTGTAGGAATTGCCATAATTGTTAGAGGAGTTACCAGGAAAAGGCCTAGGAACATAGTTTCCTCTAAAAGCATTGTTGTTGCCAAAATTGTCCCTACCAACAAAATTAACGTCCAAACTAGCGTTGCTACTCTCAATCGAGGAAGATAGTGGAATGTCATTAGGATCTAAAGGAGCATTTCTACTAGCAACCAAATTCATCAACTCGTCCATCTTAGCACTAAGCGAGTTAATTTCTTCTATAGTGTGTACCTTTTTGCTAGCAGGTGACCTTTCAGTGTGCCACTGAGAGTAGTTGGTCATGATATTTCCCTGAATGTTCCACCTAGGCGGAGTCCAAGATATTGCAAGAAGCAAAATTCAAACCAACGTAAAAGATTTGTATAATCATCCACAAACTCAAGCCATGAGCGGGACAATTTCTAATCATTAACTTCATCCTCTCCCAAGATTGTGCAACGTGTTCATGATCAAGTTGCTTGAAATTCATGATATCCTTACGTAGAGAGATAATCTTAGCCGGCGGAAAATATTTGGATATGTAAGCATCTTTGCACTTATCCCAAGAATCGATACTATTTTTAGGCAAAGAAGAAAACCAAGTTTTTGCGCGATCTCGCAACGAGAAAGGAAAAAGCTTCAACTTAATCACGTCATTATCCACATCTCTTTTCTTTTGCATATCGCAAAGCTCAATGAAGGTATTGAGATGGGATGCGGCATCTTCACTAGGAAGGCCAGAGAATTGCTCTTTCATAACAAGATTCAGCAAGGCAGTGTTGATTTCATACGATTCCGCACTAGTGGCGGGAGCAATCGGACTACTAACAAAATCATTAATATTAGTACTCTAAAAGTTGCAAAGTTTGGTGTTTTCAGCCATGATGACTTCAACAAACCAACAAGAGCACAAGCAAGCAAGAACACTGGCAAAGGAAAACGGCAAAAGGCAAAAGAAAACGGCAAAAGAGAAAGGCAAATGAAAACGGCAAAGGAGAAAGGCAAATGAAAACGGCAAATGTGAAGTGGGGAGAGGAAAACGAGAGGCAACTGGAAAAAAAGGTAAATGCAAGAGATGAGTTTGTGACACCTACTTGGATAGATCTTGACTTGCTCTCTCCTCCTCGGCAACGGCGCCAGAAATAGGCGTGTTGACGGGAGATTATTCCTGTCTTGATCTTCCTCGACAAGCGATCCTCCTCCCCGGCAACAGCGCCACAAATCCTTCTGCTACTGCGACAACAGACCTTCCCTGACAATGGTGCCAGGAATCCTGCTGTACGGGCTATGCCTATAGGGACTTCCTTGGCAAATATGCAAAGGATTTCCCCGCGGCCTTGGAGCCTTGTGTTGGTGTTCCCTTGAAGAGGAAAGGGTGATGTAGCACAGCGCCGGTAAGTATTTCACCCAGTTTGAGAACCAAGGTATCGATCCAGTGGGAGGATCGCGTCAAGTCACAAGTACCTACACAAACACAAAGAGCTTGCAACCAACACTATGAAGGGGTTGTCAATCCCTTATAGATTGTTTGCAAAGTGAGAACTGAAAGCAAAAAGTAAATAAAGCAAAGTAAAAGTGAAAGTGGAGACGATAGTTGTGAATAGACCCAGGGGCCGTAGTGTTCACTAGTGGCTTCTCTCATGAAAGCAAGTAGACGGTGGGTGAACGAATTACTGTCGAGCAATTGATAGAACCGCGCAAAGTCGTGACGTTATCTATGGCAATAATTATATCTATAGGCATCACGTCCAAAACAAGTAGACCGATACTTTCTGCATCTACTACTATTACTCCACACGTCGATCGCTATCCAACATGCATCTAGTGTATTAAGTTCATAAGAACAGAGTAACGCCTTAAGCAAGATGACATGATGTAGATGGACAATCTCATATCTATGATAAAATCCCATCTTGTTACCCTTGATGGCAACAACACGATGCGTGCCTTGCTGCCCCTTCTGTCATTGGGAAAGATCACCTCACATTATGAACCCAAAACCAAGCACTTCTCCCATAGCAAGAATCATAGATCTAGTTGGCCAAACAAAACCCAAGACTCGGAGAGACTTACAAGGATATCAAGTCATGCATATAAGAAATCAGCAAAGACTCAAATATATTTCATAGATAATCTGATCACAAATCCACAATTCATCGGATCTCGACAAACACACCGCCAAATAGGATTACATCGGATAGATCTCCATGAAGATCATGTAAACTTTGTATTGAAGATCCAAGAGAGAGAAGAAGCCATCTAGCTACTAACTACGGACCCGTAGGTCTGAAGTGGACTACTCACGACTCATTGGAGAGGCAATGATGTTGACGTAGAAGCCCTCCAACTCCAAAGTCCCCTCCGGCAGGGCACCGGGAAGGGTCTCAAGATGAGATCTCGTGGAAACGGAAGCTTGCGGCGGCGGAAAAGTGTTTTCGTGGATGCCCTAATTTTTTCTGGGATTTTAGGGAATATATAGGCGAAAGAGCTAGGGCAGGGGAGCTCCAGGGAGAGGCAGAGGAGTATGAGAGGGAGGCAAAGGCTGCTCATCTCCGAGAGGCAGCTAATCAGGCTGTGGCTGCAGCGCTCCCGTACAACCCCCATTATGATTTCGGATATCACCCGAACCATCCTTGGGAGTAGACCAACTTAGGCCAAAAGCCTAAGCTTGGGGGAGTACGTGTTTCTCACCGACTTTACATTCTTGCTTACGCTTTCACTTTGTTCATCGGTGTTCACACTTTGCCACTATATCATCCATGCTAGTTTATTTTCTTTTTCTCGTTTTCTTTTCGTGTGCCTGTCTAGTTTGAGAAAACCCAAAAAGATTTTCTTGTTCTTATTTTTCTTGTTGGGAGCTTTCCCATGTAAATAATTTTCTTTTCGTTCGGTCAAGGTAGAAGATCATGGTTACAATGCTTAGTGGCTCTCGCATGCATATCTGTTTATCTGTTAAAGAGTCATATTACTTTGTCTTCTCCTTTGTGTTTGCATGGAGATTCCAGCTTATTCCAATGCACAAGCACTCTTATTATTGTTCACATCGTTCGGTCGTGCAAGTGAAAGGCAATAATGACGATATATGATGAAGTGAGTGAGCCTGGAAAATCTGGTATGGACTCGATCTATTTTATTTTTGTAAATATGACTAGCTCATCGTTCTTGTTCAGCTTTGTTGTGAGAGAAACATGTTTGCAATGACAACTTAGAGATCACAGTTGCTGATGCCATGCTTAATTAGCTAGGATCTTATAATGGTTTGTCTTGGATGCTCACATTAATGTTGAGATGACTATGATGTAGTATGATAGGATGGTATTCTCCTTTGAATGATTCAAGTGGCTTGACTTGGTGCATGTTCACGCATGTAGTTGAAACAAAATCAACATAGCCTCTATGATATTCATGTTCATGGTGATTTATGTCCTACTCATGCTTGCACTCAATGTTAGTTAATCTCAATGCATTTTGATGACTGTTGTCACTCTCTAGTTGGTCGTTTCCCAGTCTTTTGCTAGCCTTCACTTGTACTAAGCGGGAATACTACTTGTGCACCCATTTCCATAAACCCAAAGTTGTTCTATATGAGTCCACCATACCTACCTATATGCGGTATCTACCTGCCGTTCCAAGTAAATTTGCATGTGTCACTCTCTAAATCTTCAAGAAATAATCTGTTTTGCATGCCCGAACCGCTCATGTGGTGACAGGGGGCTATCAATATCTTCCATGCTAGGTGTGTTATACTCTAGATGTGTTTATTCACTATCATTCACAAGAAAGGGACCGGTAATTGGAATGCCCAGCTCCATGCTCAAATCGAAAAGATAATTGCAAACAAAACTCCCCTCGGATTGATGTTGGTATGGACGGCACCCGAGTATTCGGCTAGTCATGGAGTGTGACTGATTGGTGGTGGGGGAGTCAAAACTTTTCTTTTCTGTTTGGGAACCTCCTATAGCGTGTGTAGCGTGGAAGATAGTGAGAACTCTTAGTCATTGCGTCGACAATGAAAGCATGCCACCCAAAATTATTATCTCTGTTTTCAAAGCTTGAGCTCTGGCACCTCTGCAAGTCAATGCTTCCCTCTGCGAAGGGCCTGTCTATTTGTGTTCCTGTTGAGTCATCCTCCTCTTATAAAAGCACCAATTAGAGAGCACCTTTGTCATTTTTATGCTTTGCTTTTAACTGTGTTGTGTATGACTGTGACTGGATCTTCTTTGCCATGAATTACATTGTTTAGTCAGCCCTTGGTCTTTGGAGGTCCTCTGCATTTATGTTTTGCGGTCTCAAAAAGAGCTAGCAAGATACCATCTATTCGTACTGCTTCATGATTGTTTTGATTGAAGTGTTGACATTTGAAACTTATTATTATTTGCTCGCTAGTTGATTATGCCATTGATATGAGTATACCGTGAGACCTAGATGTCATTTGCTTTTGTGGTTTGCTTATGATCTTGCTGAAATTCTCGATATGAGTTAGGCATAATTGCAACAACAAGATCAAACAGAGTTCGTAAAAGTTTTTCTTTTGTCTCTTTCAGTTTGTCAACTGAGTTTCTTGAGGACAAGCAAGGCTTTAAGCTTGGGGGAGTCGATACGTCTCCGTCGTATCTACTTTTCCAAACTCTTTTGCCCTTGTTTTGGTCTCTAATCTGCATGATTTGAATGGAACTAACCTGGACTGACGCTGTTTTCAGCAGAATTGCCATGGTGTTGTTTTTGCGCAGAAATAAAAGTTCTCGAAATGACCTGGAAATCTACGAGGATTTTTTGTGGAATATATAAAAAATACTGGAGCAAGAATCAACTGGAGGGACGGAGCCAGGAGCTCACAAGCCCACCAGCCCCCCCCCCCCCTGGCCGGGCCTGGCAGGCTTGTGAGCCCCTCGGATCTACGCCGCCCCCAATTCCAGCTCTATATATCCTCTTTCGTCCGAAAAAAAATCAAGAAGAAGAGTTCATCGCGTTTTACGATACGGAGGCGCCGCCACCTCCCGTTCTTCCGGTGGAGGGCAGATCTGGAGTCCGTTTTGGGCTCCGGAGAGGGGAGATCGTCGCCATCGTCATCATCAACCTTCCTCCATCGCCAATTCCATGATGCTCTTCACCGTTCGTGAGTAATCTGATCGTAGGCTTGCTGGACGGTGATGGGTTGGATGAGATCTATCATGTAATCGAGTTAGTTTTGACGGGGATTGATCCCTAGTATCCACTATGTTCTGAGATTGATGTTGCTACTACTTTGCCATGCTTAATGCTTGTCACTAGGGCCCAAGTGCCATGATTTCAGATCTGAACCTATTATGTTGTCGCCAATATATGTGTGTTTCACATCCTATCTTGCAAGTTGTAGTCACCTACTATGTGTTATGACCCGGCAACCCCGGAGTGACAATATTCGGAACCACTCCCGGAGATGACCATAGTATGAGGAGTTCATGTATTCACCAAGTGTTAATGCGTTGGTCTGGTTCTTTATTAAAAGGAGAACCTTAATATCCCGTAGTTTCCATTAGGACTCCAGTGCCACGGGAGGGATGGACAATAGATGCCATGCATGTTCTTTTCCCTAAGCATGTATGACTACATACGGAATACATGCCTACATTAGATTGACAAACTCGAGCTAGTTACTTATCTCTCCGTGTTATAACTGTTACATGATGAATAGCATCCGGCATAATCATCCATCACCGATACAATGCCTACGAGTCTTTCCTACTAGTACTTGCTACGTTACTTTGCCGCTACTGCTGTCACTGCTGCCACTGTTACTCTGTTGCTATTGTTGTTACTTTGCCGCTACTGCTGTCACTTTGCTGCTACTGGTTACCGTTGCTACTGCTGCTATCATACTACTTTCCTACTGATACTTTGCTGCACACACTAAATCATTCAGGTGTGGTTGAATTGACAAATCAACTGCTAATACTTGAGGATATTCTTTTGCTTCCCCTTGAGTCGAATCAATAAATTTGGGTTGAATACTCTACCCTCGAAAACTGTTGCGATCTCCTATACTTGTGGGTTATCAGTAGCTTCTGTTGGTGTCGTCTTGTCGCCGCATTGCCAACCTTGTCTTCCAAGTACGTGGGTGATTTCTTGAAAAGTTTTCTTCCTTGCAAGTTACCCACAAAGATTCTAAGTAATCGAGTGATCACATTGTCGTGAGTATAAGTCTGACAGTAGATGTGTAGGGTACGAAAGGCTGGGCAGAGCCTTAGCTACGGCGAGGTTGTATGAGTTCAGGCCCCTCTACGGTGGAAGTAAAAGCCCTACGTCTCAGTGCTCTTGGGAGCTTAGTGTCGAGTGGAATATCGGATTACAGTAAATGCCAACCCCTGCACCAGTGGGGAAGGGCGGCTTATATAGAGTGCGATGCCCTCCACAACGGCCCGGTGGACAGGGGTGGAATAGTGGCGAATAAATGCCTACGTTATAGGTAACGTATGCCTTAAATGCTAATAATGGTGTATGAAAACGTATGACCGTTGCCTTCCTGGGAGGTTACGATGTACAGAGTGGAATTCAGTCGGTACGTTAAATACGCTCCGAATGCTCGTCACCGACTGGATGATGGGGGAGTCCTTAGTTCAGTCGGAACTGTCTAAGGGCCTTGTCCTCTAAGAAGGGTAGTCCTTGGGTAGGACCTATAGGGCAGGCCTATGACCCTACCCTGGGACTATAACCCCATCATTAGTCCCCGACTGGATCGGGGTTGGAACGATGAAGTGATGCCTGGAGTGCGGATCCGACTGGTATGGATGTGACTTTGGCGTTGTTTGCCTCGATCCATTTTATCCTTTTGACCAGTGATCCGAGTGAATATACCAGTGAAACGAACCGTTAGGGACCGAGTGCTTCCGCGGAATCTTTCGATGTGACTGGTCAAACTGACAACGACGGATTTTCCGGGATCCTCAAATTTCGGTTGCCGTGCGCTCAGCGGGGATGACGACATCGCCATCGAGTAGTTTCTGCCGCCTCGATTACCACGCCGTTATCTTCTCCACTAACATCGCAGCAGCCGGTCGGGGGGATAAGATTTTGGGGCCACCTGTTAGCGACTCAGTTGGAAGCTTATTTAAGCCCTTCCGGCGGGGATCTCTTGTTGCACTACTCTTCTTCCTCGCATTAACATCGCTCCTCCCGCAGCTCTCTGCGCGTCCCAAGCCTCCTCCTTGCTCTCCTCCTCTGCGGATCTGTTGCCTTCACCATGACAAAGGGGCAGACCAGCAAACTCGAAGCACAGAAGAAGAAGAAGAAGAAGGGGGCGGCCCCTGCTCAGCGGCGACAGCGGGCGCTGCCGACGGGTTGGATCCAGGGGGATTTCCTCCCCTCCACGGTGACGGCGGACGACTTGCTGGAGCTAGTGGAGCATGACATGATCGCCAACAAGTCATGGAGGCTGCCGGCGGAGGGCGAGACGGAGCAGATGCCGAAGGAGGGGGAGCGCGTCCTGCTGCTCAGCCACGTGTTCAGGGGTTTCTCCCTGCGTCCCCACCCCTTCTTCAGAGGTATTATGAATCACTTCGGGGCGCAGCTCCATCATTTTCCTCCGAACGCGATTGCCCACCTTGCCGCATTCGTCACCCTTTGCGAGTGCTTTATTGGATGTCCCCCCCAGTGGGGGCTCTTTAAGTACGTCTTCTCCGCTAGGTCCCAGACTGTCAAAAAGATTAGCCAGTCAGACGATAAGACCCATCTCCTCCAACTCTGCGGGGGCTTAGGCTTCCAGAAGAAAACAAAAAGTAGCTACCCCCCTCTCCAGTTGTCCGAGTCAGTTAGGAACTGGCAGTCGACCTGGTTCTATTGCCAGGACATCGCCTGTCCGAATGCTGCGACTGGGCTGCCACCTTTTAGCCTAGACTGTCCAGCCCCTCCCAGGCAGCTTGCGCTCTCAAAGGTGGAAAAGGTCCAGATCCAGCCTCTGGTCGACGCGTTGATAGCCGTCGTCCGCAAGGGAGTCACCGGCACGGACTTGCTGGAGACTTTTCTGGGTCGGCGCATCCAGCCGCTGCAAGCCCGACACCACGCCATGTGGCACTACGTGGGGCCTGAGGATTCCACTCGGACTCATCCAGAGTGCGTGACCGGGGAGACTGTGACAGCGTGGGTCCGCGGCATCACGGGCGCATGCGACAACCCCCAAGGAGCCCGACGAGTGAGGCCCTTCCGCGCCGACAATCCTCCTCCGAATGAGGTGAGCGCATCTTGTCGAGTGCTTTCAATCTTCTTAGATTTATCGCTTTTCTTGTACCACCGCCTGGCGTCTGACCTTGCCGACTGTGTCTTGTGCAGGAGTGGACTAACTGGCATTCTGCCGTCTCGAACGGGAATCTAGCTGACGAAGAGGAGGGCAGCCAGGAGGGCAGCGTGGACAGCGCCGAGTACGTCTCCGACAGTGGGGAGACGAAGGAGGAGACCGAAGAGGAGGAGGAGGAGGTTGGGGAGCAGAGCTCGCCACCTCCTCCATCAGAACATCGAACCAAGCGCCGTCACGTTCCCACGACTCCGCCGGCTCCTCCAGTGGCCCTGAGTGCTCCGCCAGGCCCTCCCATAGCCCCGAGTGCTCGGAGTGTGAAGAGGACTAGGGACGCTGCTGCCGAACCCACGGACCAGCCGTCCAAGGTGGCCAAACCTAGCGGGCCCAAGCCTCGGAAAGCTTTGCCTTGGATGAGGATCGTTGTTCGAGTCGCCTCAGCATAAGTGTCTTGCTCTCCCATCATCCTTCAGTATCTGATTGAACTCATGCTTATCTGTCGAGTGGATTTCACTCAACAGAGCTGCTACCTCCGCCGCCTCTCTGCCGCACCAGGACGATGATCCCATGGACACGGATAATGCTGCCACATCCCAGCAAGGTATGTTGTCACGACTCTGAGAGTTTGTATTTATTGTTTCGCGAGTGCTGCCTTTAATCCTGCCCTTTTTCTGTAATTTCATGTTGTTCAGTCGGGCTTCCTTCGGAGGTGATTCATTTGGAGGACGACGACTAAAGGGGGTCAGGGCTAGCTTTAGCGCCTGTCCTTGAGGTTGTCCCATCTGCTGCTGCTCCCACCATGAACGTGCCGCCGACTGAGACGATGCCGCCGACTGAGACGGTGCTCCTCGTGGCGGAACCGACTGGAGCAGAGCTTGGGATGCCCAAGGAGTCTTATGCCGCGCCGGTTCCGTCAACCGTTCAGTATGACGCCCGACATCTCCCGGAAGACCAGGTGGGGGCCACCAAGGACGCCATGGTGCAGGTGGAATTGATGGTGGGTGATGCCAAGGGAGCGTACGACTCCATCGCGTCTTTGTACAAGAGAAGCTTGGAGCTCCGGGACGATATCCGAGTAAGTGCGCTAGTAAGTGTTTACTTTCCTCTTGTCACCCACTTGGGGTTTCAGTGATAGACTCGGATACAGTAGGATGATTTTGCAGTGGGTTCATTCCGAGTGAACCCAGTGGGTGTAGTCCCCGAGACTTCTGTCGAGTGCTTGCACCGGCAGTTGTCTTTAGATGCATTTTCCGTGACCTGAGCGGATCAGAGCTGATCTGCCCAAATGGTTCCAGTGGGGGCACTCCGAGTGCACCCACTGGGAGTAGTCCCCGAGAGTAATGTTACTTAGGTCGGGTAATAGTAGTGTCATAGATTTGTCTGTTTGTCATGTAGCTCAATAGGGCCGGCCTGTTCGAGCTTCATGCCAGTGGGGTCACTCTTAGTGAACCCACTGGGTGTAGTCCCCGAGACCGCTGTCGATTGCTTGCATCGGCAGGGGTCTGAAGAACTTTGAGCTTTGATTGTTTTCCTTGTTGACTGTGTCTGATCTTCCCTTTGCGCTGATTTGGCAGAAGACTTGCGAAATGGGATCCGCGTACAATGCTCTGAAGGCTGAAAAGAGTCAGCTTGCTGCGGACTTGGAGGCGGCTGTGAATGACTTGGCTGGTGTGAAGGAGGCTCTTGCTGACAGAGAGAAGTCTTTGGAGGAGTCCCGGGAGACCAACAAGGCATTGGTAGCCGAAATTGAGAAAGTGAAGAGTCAAAGAACCGAACGGATGGGTCAGCTGAAGTTGATGAACAATCGGTGCATGGCGCAGGAGAAGTACGTCAACGACTAGGCAAGGAAGATGATTGCACTGCTTGGTGGTAAGATTTTTGCCGAGTGCTTCTTGACTTTGGAGTTTATTCTGCGCTTACTTTCTGCTTGTCTTTTCTTGGAAGATTTTTGTCTGGACGCTGAGGCTGAAGCAGCCGACATTGAACGGTCGGTTGTTCCGAACGTTCCACTCGGCGACGAAGCCAACCGGGACTTGCTCCGAGCACATATTCGCCTTGGCAGAGTGGGACATTTCATTGGCCGCCTGAGAGAAGTCATCGGCCGGATCGACAAGGAGGTGTGGCCCGAAGACGACTCCCGGCAAGAAATAGAAGGGTTGATGACTCGGCTGGAGGACGTCCTGAACAGAGTGCAGGCATGGAAGAAGTCTGGCGCTCGTTGTGGTGCGGACGTGGCGCTATCACTGGTCCGAGTGCATTACAAGGAAGCTCGCGAAGAAAATCTGAAGGCGTTGCAGGTCGCCAACACCAAGAAGCTTCGATTCGAAGATTTCATGGAGACCTTCCTCGACACAGCCACTCGCATCGCAGACGGGATCGACCTTGACACCTTTGTGGAGCCTGCCAGTCCCGGTGACGCTTGAAAAACTTTACCTCGGTATGCCGAGTGGTATCTGTATCAAACTTTGGCCAGTGCTGTTGGCCGTCACATTCGTGGTTCGGTGTGGATAAGCTTGATCCACACCGAACCGACTGATCGTAGATCCAACTTTGAATTCGAATCGAATGTTTTGCTCTTCTTTCGCCAAAAAATAAAATAAAATTTTTTGACACAATTTTGGCTCGTGGTTTTTGTTTGGCGTTTCTTGGTGAAGCTAATGGCAAACATGAGGGAGCTTTTTACTTAGGCGACTCTCAGTCGCAGCTAAGTCCCCGAGTGTGACTTTTCGTGCGCACTCGGAGTGAGTTGATACTCATGTAGTTGTCAGTTGTCTTCATATCCACATGAGCCTCAATGAGGGTCTGCTAAGCCTCCGAGTGGATCTCGAGGATACACTCGAAGGAAGCTTTTTTACTTAGGCGATTCTAGATCGCAACTAAGTCTCCGAGTGCGGCTTTTAGTGCGCACTCGGAGCGAGTTTGTACTTAGGCGATTCTGGGTCGCAACTAAGTCCCCGAGTGCGGCTTTTGGTGCACACTCGAAGCGAGTTTTTACTTAGGCGATTCTGGGTCGTAGCTAAGTCCCCGAGTGCGGCTGTAAGCTCGCACTCGGAGCGAGTTGTTACTCATGTAGTTGTCTGTTGTCTTCACATCCACATGAGCCTCAATGAGGGTCTGCTAAGCCTCCGAGTGCATCTCGAGCATACACTCGAAGGAAGCTTTTTACTTAGGCGATTCTGGATCGCAGCTAAGTCTCCGAGTGCGGCTTTTAGTGCGCACTCGGAGCGAGTTTGTACTTAGGTGATTCTGGGTCGCAGCTAAGTCCCCGAGTGCGGCTTTTGGTGCGCACTCGGAGCGAGTTTTTACTTAGGCGATTCTGGGTCGCAGCTAAGTCCCCGAGTGCGGCTTTTGGTGCGCACTCGGAGCGAGTTTTTACTTAGGCGATTTTGGGTCGCACCTAAGTCCCCGAGTGCGGCTTTTGGTGCGCACTCGGAGCGAGTTTTTACTTAGGCGATTCTGGGTCGCAGCTAAGTCCCCGAGTGTGGCTTTTGGTGCGCACTCGGAGCGAGTTTTTACTTAGGCGATTCTGGGTCGCAGCTAAGTCCCCGATTGCGGCTTTTGGTGCGCACTCGGAGCGAGTTTTTACTTAGGAGATTCTGGGTCGCAGCTAAGTCCCCGAGTGCGGCTTTTGGTGCGCACTCGGAGCGAGTTTTTACTTAGGCGATTCTGGGTCGCAGCTAAGTCCCCGAGTGCGGCTTTTGTTGCGCACTCGGAGCGAGTTTTTACTTAGGCGATTCTTGGTCGCAGCTAAGTGCCCGAGTGCGTCTTTTGTTGCGCACTCGGAGCGAGTTTTTACTTAGGCGATTCTGGGTCGCAGCTAAGTCCCAGAATGCGGCTTTTGGTGCGCACTCGGAGTGAGTTTTTAGACCGGAGTCTGCAAACGTGGAATTTTTTTGAACCTGCAAGAAATAAATCTGCTTTGTATTACTTCAATGATACTTGTTCTTTACATTGTCCCCGTCGGTGGTCACGTGTAGAAGCGCTTCAGGAGATCTCCATTCCATGCTCGCGGCTCGTCCGTTTCTCTGTCAAGGTTGTAGAGTCGATACGCTCTATTGTTCACCACCTTAGAGATGATGAAGGTCCTTCCCAGGCGGGAGCTAACTTGTGAGGTCTCTGCTGATGCACTCGGAGCACCAGGTCGCCTGCTTGGAATGTACGACTCCTGACGTGTCGCGCGTGAAATCGCCGCAGATCTTGTTGATAAATTGTTGAGCGAGTCAGTGCCACCTCGCGCTCTTCTTCTAGAAGATCTACTCCGTCTTGCCTGGCTTGCTCTGCTTAGGCTTCGGAGAAGAGTTCGACTCGTGGGGAGTTGTGAAGCAAATCACTCGGAAGGACTGCCTCGGCTCCATAAACGAGGAAGAACGGGGATCGCCCTGTAGATCTATTCGGAGTTGTGCGGAGGCCCCACAACACCGAAGGCAGCTCGGTGACCCATGCGCCGGCGGCATGTCCAACTTCTCGCAGGAGTCGAGGCTTCAACCCTTGAAGAATAAGTCCATTCGCCCGCTCCGCTTGCCCGTTTGTTTGGGGGTGCGCCACAGATACAAAATCCACTCGGATACCTTGGCCTGTGCAAAAACCTTTGAATCCGTCCGAGTCAAAGTTTGTGCCATTGTCGGTGATCATGCTGTGCGGAACCGCGAATCTGGCGGTGATGTCTCTGACAAATTTGATGGCCATAAGGGCGTCGAGCTTCTTGATGGGCTTGGCTTCAATCCACTTGGTAAACTTGTCGACTGCTACCAACAGATGAGTGAATCCCCCTTGGCCTGTTTTGAATGGTCCGACTGTATCTAATCCCCACACGGCGAACGGCCAAACAAGAGGGATTGTCTTCAACGCAGATGTTAGCTTGTGGGACTTGTTTGAATAGAACTGACAGCCTTCGCATCGGTCGACCATATCTTTTGCCATTTCATCGCCTGCAACCAGAAGGATCTAGCTCTGAATGCTTTGGCGACGATTGCTCTTGAGGAGGCATGATGGCCGCAGGTTCTCGAGTGAATTTCTTCCAGGATTAACTGTCCCTCCTCAGGGGAGACGCACCGCTGAAGGACGCCTGAAACACTTTCCTTGTACAACTGGCCATCAATGACGGTGAAGGACTTCGACCTGCGGACGATCTGCCTAGCTTGGACTTCGTCTTCTGGTAATTCTTGCCTCAGGATGTACGCAATGAACGACACAGTCCATTCGGGGACAACGGAAAGAATATCCATAATCAAATCAACCACAGCGGGGACCTCGACTTCAGTCGGATCTGTTGAACTCTTCGGTTGTACCGGTTCCTTCGTAAAAGGATCTTCTTTCACCGAAGGGAGATGTAGGTGCTCGAGGCAGACATCACTCGGGACTGGTCTCCGAGTGGATCCGAGTTTTGCCAACTCATCAGCTGCTTGGTTTTTTAGTCGGGGAACATGGTGAAGTTCCAGACCTTCAAACTTCTTCTCGAGCTTCCATACTGCGTTGCAGTATGCGGTCATGGTGGGGTTCCTTACGTCCCATTCCTTCATCACTTGATTAACCACCAGATCTGAATCGCCATAGAACATCAGGCGACGGACGCCGAGTGTGATGGCCATGCGCAATCCATGAAGGAGAGCTTCGTGCTCTGCCTCATTGTTGGAAGAATCGAAATGCATTTGCAACACATACTTGAGTTTATCACCTTTTGGCGATATGATCACTACGCCAGCGCCGGAGCCATTCAACATCTTGGACCCATCGAAGAACATGGTCCAATGAGCTGAGTAGATGTGAGTCGGTTGCTGTTGTTCTACCCATTCTGCTATGAAGTCAGCCAGAGCTTGACACTTTATAGCCTTCTTGGCTTCGAACTTGATGTCGCAGTATAACATCTCCATTGCCCACTTCGCCACTCGGCGTGACGCGTCCCGATTGTGGAGGATTTCCGACAATGGAACATCAGAAATAACAGACACCGAGTGGTCTTGGAAATAATGAGCCACCTTCTTTGCAGTCATGTAGATCCCGTAAATAAGCTTTTGATAATGGGGATACCTCTGCTTGGAAGGAGTCAGGACTTTGGAGACATAATATACTGGCCGTTGAACCTTGTACGCTTTGCCTTCTTCTTCGCGTTCGACTGTCAGAACGGTGCTGACGACTTGATTTGTAGCCGCGATGTATAGAAGAAGGGGTTCTTTACTGAGCGGGGCAGTAAGAACCGGATGGGTGGAAAGCATGGCTTTGAGGTCGTCGAATGCAATTTGGGCTTCGTCTGTCCACTCGAAGGTATCTGATTTCTTCATGAGTCGGTACAGAGGTAACGCCTTCTCGCCGAGTCGAGCGATAAACCTGCTCAAAGCCGCTAGGCAACCTGTGAGCCTTTGAACATCATGTATTCTGACTGGCCATTCCATTCGGACGATGGTCCTGATCTTTTCGGGGTTGACATCGATCCCTCATTCAGAAACGAAGAAACCGAGTAACTTCCCGCTGGGAACGCCGAATGAACACTTGGCTGGGTTGAGCTTGATATCGTACCTACGTAGGTTGGCGAATGTTTTTGCCAAGTCAGTCAGCAGGTCGGAACATTTGCGTGACTTGACTACGATTTCGTCCATATATGCCTCCACATTTTGACCGATCTGGTCAAGGAGGCATTTTTGGATCATGCGCATAAAAGTTGCTCCTGCATTCTTCAAACTGAATGGCATAGTGATGTAGCAGAAGCACCCGAATGGGGTGATGAAGGCTGTTTTTAATTCATCCGGACCATACAGACGGATCTGATGATAGCCTGAATAGGCATCAAGGAATGATAAACGCTCGCAACCCGCAGTCGAATCAACAATTTGATCAATGCGGGGGAGCGGGAAATGATCTTTCGGGCAGGCCTTTTTGAGATGCTTGAAGTCGATGCACATACGAAGATACTTGTCCTTCTTGGGCACCATGACAACATTGGCGAGCCACTCGGAGTGGTGTACCTCGCGAATGAAGTTGGCGGCCAAAAGTTCAGCCACCTCCTCTCCGATTGCCTTTTTTCGTGCGCGGCGGACCGACACAGGCATTCTCGGATGGGCCGAGCAGCAGGATCCACATGCAGTCGGTGCTCAGCCAACTCCCTGGGTACACCTGGCATGTCAGCGGGCTTCCATGCAAAAATGTCCCAATTCTCACGGAGGAATTAGATGAGCTCGGCTTCCTATTTTGGATCAAGGGTGGTGGAGATGTTCGTCGGGGCAGCGGCGTCGTTCATCGGGTGGATGCTGACTTTCTTCGTGTCTCCCGCCGACTGGAATGCGGACTCCGAAGATGGCTTCTTCGAACGCATCAGGTCAGCGGGGTCGGCTGTCTTCTTGTACTCATCCAGCTCGAGGATAGCCATCTGCTGGTCGGCAATCCTCGACCCCTGCTGCAGACACTCCTCGGCCCGCTGCCGATTGCCTGTGATCATGATCACACCTTTGGGACCCGGCATCTTCAGCTTCAAATACACGTAACATGGACGGGCCATGAAATGCGCATACGCCGGACGGCCCAGAATCGCATGGTATGCACTCTGGAAGTCCACCACCTCGAATGTCAGCCTTTCCTTGCGGAAGTTCTTGTCTGAGCCGAAAACGATGTCCAACGCGATCTGGCCGAGTGACTTGGCCTTTCGTCCTGTGACAACTCCGTGGAACTGCATGCTGCTCTCGCTAAGTTTGGACATCGGAATGCCCATCCCCTTGAGAGTGTTGGCGTACATCATGTTCAAGCCGCTGCCGCCGTCCGTGAGGACTTTGCGCAGTCGGACTCCTTCCACCACCGGGTCGACGACCAGAGCTTGCCTCCCTGGGGTGGGCACGTGTGCTGGATGGTCCGACTGGTCAAAGGTGATTGCAGTCTGACACCATTTGAGGAACGTGGGGTTGGTTGGGGTTGCCATGTTCACCTCCCTGTTCACCAGCTTCAGTCGACTCTTGCTTTCCACGTCAGCAAAAATCATCAATGTTGCATGGACTTGGGGGAACGGATCCTCCTTTTTCTCATCATCCTGCTCGTTGTCCTTTTCACTTGGTTTCCCTTCGCCGAACCCTTGGATCAGGAGGCAACATTGCCGAGTGGTGTGCTTTGGGAATATGTCGTTGCCTTCTTCATCCATCTTCGTGTGGATTGGGAATATGTCATTCCCGAACTGTTTCTTCTTGGGGGTGTACTGAGCTTTCCCCTTGCCCTTGAACTTGGCATTTGTAACGGCTGCTGCCTCTGCGTGCGGAGTGGATGGAGCTTTCTGCTTCTGCTTCCGATTGCTGTTCCCATCTCCATCGGCGACTGGCTTATGCTTGCCGCTACGTATGCGGTCTTCCTCTTCGCCATTTGCATAGCGCGCGGCTATCTCTATCATCTTACTCATGGAGATGTCGCCTGTCCGACCGAATTTCAGGTACAGGTCCTTGTACCGCACACCTGCCTTGAAGGCGCAGACTGCTTGATGCTCCGTGACGTTCTCCACCGTGTGGTAGAGGGTCGTCCAGCGCTGGATGAAATCGCGCAGGGGCTCATTCTGCTTCTGGACACAGTGTTGGAGCTCCACGAGACCAGCAGGGCGCTTGCACGTGACCTCGAAGGTCCTGATGAATACTCGGGACAGATCTGCCCAGCTGTAGATGCTTGACGGAGCCAACTGGTTCACCCACGCTCGTGCCGAGCCATCGAGCATCAGGGGGAGATGCTTCATGGCGACCTGGTCATCTCTGTCCCCGATTTGGACTGCCACTCTGTAGTCGTCTAGCCACGTTTCTGGCTTGTACTCTCGTGTGAACTTGCTGATTCCCGTCGCCAATCGGAAGTTGGGAGGGATGTCAGCTGAACGGATGGCCCGACTGAAGCACTCGGGGCCAGAGACAATGGTCCTGCTTCCACTCCTGTCGACATTCCTCCGGGCGATGTACCCTCTTGCGTCGGGCCTTGGATCATACGCGTCACCGACTAAACGCCGATCATCGTGATGCCGGGGCCCGTAAGGCCCACCCCGCGGAGGGGTGCGTGAACGGCGAAGATCTTCGGGATTCCTGGAATGGCTGCCCCCTCCCCGTCGCTGATGAGAGTCGGGGCTGAAAACCGACAGATGCGTGTTCGCGTGAACAAAACTGTTGTGGATCCTGTTGTGCGACTGGGAGACCGCTGAATTCTGCTGCTGCGCCGTGTGCAACAGGGCACGGATCTGCTCGATCCCTCTACCAGCCTCTGAATCAGTCGGTTGGAGGGAATCGGCTATCTTGGCAGCGACAACCAGGTTGAGGACGGTTGTGCGGAACACCTCGACGTTGCTCTGGCGAGTGAGCCGACTGGCAGAGCGGCGGTGTTGACGATGAGCGCCGGATGATTCGCCGACCTCATGCTCGTTCCGACCAGTTCGGAGGGGACTTTCGTGGGAATCAGCCATGAGAACTTCGGCTGGAGGCTCGCGACCCAAGTACTCGAAAGGTAACTCAGTTGGAATTGAGTCCAAGCACTGGGACGGCGGCGCGACCACAACCGACTCGAGGACCGCCACTTGAGAGGATGCGTTCTGTCGCGCCTGGGCGTGTCACACCCAATGCTGGAGCCGCGGACGGCGGGACCGCTTGTTGCGGCGCGTGACGGGGGCGAAGATCGACACCGGGGCCGATTGCTGGAGAAGAAGGATGTCGCGGGAACCGGCACGGATGTGCGTAGCCCCGCGACTGGGGAGCGCCTCGACATCCAGGGGTGCATCCCGAAGCCATGCCGAATCGTCGATGATGAAGGAGAGTGCGCCGAAGAGGATCTCATGACCCATGCACAAATCACCGCCGGACGACATGATGAAAAAATGAAGTCGCAAACTTGCCGGAAGTCGCTTAGACGCCTGCCCCACAGAGGGCGCCAACTGTCGTGGGTATAAGTCTGACAATAGATGTGTAGGGTACGAAAGGATGGGCAGAGCCTTAGCTACGGCGAGGTTGTATGAGTTCAGGGCCCTCTACGGTGGAGGTAAAAGACCTACGTCTCAGTGCTCTTGGGAGCTTAGTGTCGAGTGGAATATCGGATTACAGTAAATGCCAACCCCTGCACCAGTGGGGAAGGGCGGCTTATATAGAGTGCGTTGCCCTCCACAACGGCCCGGTGGACAGGGGTGGAATAGTGGCAAATAAATGCCTACGTTACAGGTAACGTATGCCTTAAATGCTAATAATGGTGTATGAAAACGTATGACCGTTGCCTTCCTGGGAGGTTACGATGTACAGAGTGGAATTCAGTCGGTACGTTAAATACGCTCCGAATACTCGTCACCGACTGGATGATGGGGGAGTCCTTAGTTCAGTCGGAACTGTCTAAGGTACTTGTCCTCTAAGAAGGGTAGTCCTTGGGTAGGACCTATAGGGCAGGCCTATGACCCTACCCTGGGACTATAACCCCATCACACATCATAAGGGTGCTAGCGACCGTTTGCAAGTTTTGAAAGGCAGAAGAGGAGAGTTAAAGGAACAAGGATGGGTGTTCTAAGGTAAAACCTTCGCATCCTTTGAAGATTTAGGAGAGGTGAGAAATATAGAGGTTTCGTAAGTGCTTTTGAAGGGTCTGGGAATCAATTTTGTCGTAACTAATGTCCGTGCTAACTATGGGCTTCCTACAGTAAGGATGGCTCTGATACGAGCTCTTGGGGACCCCGACTTGTAGCTCGAGATCGCCCAATGTACGTGCTCAGTAATCCCAGAGAGCAATGCTCACTAAACACACATAAACTAAATAACAAGAGTCTTACATCCGTACATACCGTTTGATACAAAAAAGGACCATTGAGGTCAAGTCTTACATAGGTACGACCTTGTAGGCCAACACACCAAACTCAACTAATAGCGGAAATCTTGGTTGAAAGCGTGAACCCATGCCATCATCCCTAACCTATTCTGACTGGGAAGTGCTACTTCTCAAAAAACAGCGCCAAAAATTGACACGTTGACGGAGACTTGCTTGCGTCGGTTTTTCCCTTGAAGAGGAAAGGGTGATGCAGCAGAGGAGCAGTAAGTATTTCCCTCAGTTTGAGAACCAAGGTATCAATCCAGTAGGAGAATCTCGTCAAGTCCAGAGTACCTGCGCAAACAGAAACGAGCTTGCACCCAACGCTATAAGGGGGTTAACAATCCCTCCAAGATTGATTGCAAAGTGAGATCTGAAGGCGGAAAGTGCAACGAAGAAAAAGAGTAAGGCTGAAAATATGGTGTGGAGTAGACCCCGGGGCCATAGTGTTCCCTAGAGGCTTCTCTCGAAATAGCAAATATTACGGCGAGTGAACAAATTACTGTGGAGCAATTGATAGAACCGCGCAAAGTCATGACGATATCTAAGGCAACAATCATACATATAGGTATCACACCCGAGACAAGTAGACCGATACTTTCCGCATCTACTACTATTACTCCACACATCGACCGCTATCCAGCATGCATCTAGTGTATTGAGTTCATGACGAACAGAGTAACGCCTTAAGCAAGATGACATGATGTAGAGGGATAATCTCAAACCAATGTTGAAAACCCCATCTTTTTACCCTTGATGGCAACAACACGATGCGTGCCTCGCTACCCCTTCTGTCACTGGGTGAGGTCACCGCACGGTATGAACCCAAAACCAGGCAGTTCTCCCATTGCAAGAATCATAGATCTAGTTGGCCAAACAAAACCCACAACTCGAAGAGAATTACAAGGATATGAAATCATGCATAAGAGAGATCGGAAGAAACTCAAATAAGATTCATAGATAATCTGATCATAAATCCACAATTCATCAGATCTCGACAAACACACTGCAAAAGAAGATTACATCGGATAGATCTCCATGAAGATCATGGAGAACTTTGTATTGAAGATCCAAGAGAGAGAAGAAGCCATCTAGCTACTAGCTATGGACCCGTAGGTCCATGGTGAACTACTCACGCATCATCGGAGAGGTTATGGTGTTGATGAAGAAGCCCTCCGTATCCGAATTCCCCCTCCGGCAGGGCACCAGAACGTGCCCCAAATGGGATCTTGCGGAGACAGAAGCTTGCGGCGGCGGAAAAGTACTTTCGATGATCTCCTGATTTTTTCTGGGATTTTAGGGAATTTATAGGCGAAAGACCTAGGGCAGAGGTGGCCCAGGGAGCCCACAAGCCTGGGAGCCGTGGGCCCCCCTGGCCGCGGCTAGGGACCTTGTGCGGTCCCTGCTGGCCCCCTGCCCTGATTCTCAAGCTTCCCGTTCTTTTTCTGTTTCAGAAAAAAAATCTTTTTGGCAGTTTCGTTCCGTTTGGACTCCGTTTAAAATCCTCCTCTGAAAGGGGTCAAAAACATGGAAAAAACAGGAACTGGCACTTGGCACTGAGTTAATAAGTTAGTCTAAAAAAAGATATAAAAGGCGTACAAAACATCCAAAGTTTGACAAGATAATAGAATGAAACCATCAAAAATTATAGATACGTTGGAGACGTATCAAGCATCCCCAAGCTTAACTCCTGCTCGTCTCGAGTAGGGAAGTGATAAAGACTGAATTCTTGATGTGGAATGCTACCTAGCATAGTTGTCCTTTGCAACTTCTTTCGTGTGACATGAATGTTCAGATCCGTAAGATTCAAAACAATAGTTTGATATTGACATGAAAACAATAATACTTCAAGCAAACTAGCAAGGTAATCATGAACTTTCAAAATAACGAGGCCAAGGAAAGTTATCCCTACAAAATCATATAGTCTGGCTATGCTCCATCATCTTCACAGAACTAATGTAAATCATGCACAACTCCGGTATTGGCAAGTAATTGTCTTCGCACTCTTATTTTCTCAAACTTTTTATAACTATCACGCAATACATGAGCGTGAGCCATGGATATAGCACTATAGGTGGAATAGAGTGTGGTGGTGGTTGTGAGACAAAAAAGGAGGAGATGGTCACATTGACTCGGCGTATCAAAGGGCTATGGAGATGCCCATTAATAGATATCAATGTGAATGAGTAGGGATTGCCATACAAGGGATGCACTAGAGCAATAAGTATGTGAAAGCTCAAAAGGAGAACTAGTGGGTGTGCATCCAACTTGCTTGCTCACGAAGACCGAGGGCAATTTGAGGAAGCCCATCATTGGAATATACAAGCCAAGTTATATAATGAAGATTCCCACTATCATATGGTAGTGACGAAACGAGAGACTCTCAAACCTGAAGAACATGGTGCTATTACGAAGCACAAGTGTGGAAAAAGATAGTAGCAATGCCCCTTCTCTCTTTTTCTCTCTTTTTTTTATTTTTTTATTTTTTTATTTGGGCTCTTAGGCCTCTTTTTTTTCTTTTTTTTATTTGGGCTCTTTGGCCTTTTTTCTCTTTTTTTATTTCCTCACATGGGACAATGCTCTAATAATGATGATCATCACACTTTTATTTACTCACAGCTCAAAGCTTAGAAATGACTCTATTGGAAATGCCTCCGGCAGTGTACCGGGATGTGCAACGATCTAGCTTGGCGTATGACGTTGAAACATCTCGCTAGCTATCTTACAATCATGCAATATATCTCGGAATGGCTGTCAAAATGCCATAGTAGGTAGGTATGGTGGCTGTTTTGAGGAAGGCATATGGTGGGTTTATGTACCGGCGAAAATTGCGCGGCACTAGAGAGGTTAGTAATGGTGGAAGGTGAAAGTGCATCTATACCATGGACTCACATTAGTCATGAAGAACTCACATACTTGTTGCGAAAGTTTTTATTAGTAACCGAAACAAAGTGCTAAACGCATACTCCTAGGGGAAGGGTTGGTAGGTGTTAACCATCGCGCGATCCCAACCGCAACACAAAGGATGACAATCAATAGATCAATTATGCTCCGACTTCCTAACATAGCGGTTCACCATACGTGCATGCTACGGGAATCACTAACTTCAACACAAGTATTTCTAGATTCACAACACCCTACTAACATAGCTCTTAATATTACCAAATCCACGTCTCAAAACTAATTGAGAGGAATCAAGACTTCTCTTTCTACTCAATGCACATGAAGATGGAGGTTTTTGTATCCTCTTTGGGTACCTATCACCCTTGGGACTACTTTCATAGCATAAGACAACTACCAAGTCACGCACCACCGTGCTCTAAAAGATCTAAGTGAAGCACATAGAGCAAAATTATCTAGCTCAAAAGATATAAGTGAAGCACTATGAGCATTCTAGCAAAACCACGATGAGTGCATGTCTCTCTGTAAAGGTGTGCAGCAAGGATGATTGTTACACAACAAAAATAAAAGACTCCTAAGATACAAGACGCTCCAAGTGAAACACATATCATGTGGTGAATAAAAATAAGCTCCAAGTAACATTACCGATGGATTGAAGACGAAAGAGGGGATGCCTTCCCGGGGCATCACCAAGCTTAGGCTTTTTGGTGTCCTTGAATTTGGCTTGGGTTGCCTTGGGCATCCCCAAGGTTGAGCTCTTTCCACTCCTTATCTATTTGTCCATGAGAACATCACCCAAAACTTGAAAACTTCACAACACAAAACTTAAACAGAAACTCATGATAACATTAGCACAAGAAAACAAAGTACCACCACTTTAGGTACTGTAGTAATCTTGATTTCTATTTATAATGGTGTTGGGATACTTTATTCTCACTTTTCCATGGCTAGTACCCCCCGATACTATCCATAGTTTCATCAAAACAAGCAACCAACTCAACAAAAATAGAATATGTCAAAAACAGACCAGTTTGTAGCAATCTGTATACTTCGTATACTTCTGGTACCTCAAAAATTCTGAAAAATTATGACTGACTCGGAAAAAGGCATATCAACTAGCAGCTAAAAGAATTAACTCAAAATCTCTTTATGAATAAAAATGGAAAATCATCTCGTGAGCGAAAAGTTTCTGTCTTTTTCCAGCAGGATCAAACAACCATCACCAAGACTAGTCATAAAGGTTTTGCTTGGCTCAAACACAAAAAGAAACACAAAAAACACAATGATAACATAATTATGATGGTGTGGACGCAACAAAACAGAAAGAAAAAGAAATAAATTCATTGGGTTGCCTCCCAACAAGCGCTATTGTTTAACGCCCTTAGCTAGGCATTTATAATTCAATGTTGCTCACACAAAAGACAAGAATTGAAGCACAACGAGAGCATCATAAAGCATGTGAAAATCACATCTAAGTCTAACATACTTCCTATGCATAGGCATTTTATAGGAAAACAGATTGTCAAGACAACCAATAGTTACCATATGCAAGGAAGAAGAAAGAGACAATAGCAATCTCAACATAACGAGAGGTGATTTAGTGATATGAAAGTTGCTACCACCATATTTTCCTCTCTCATAATAATTACATGTGGGATCATATTCGAATTCAACAATGTAACTATCACATAGGATATTCTTTTCATGATCCACATGCATGCAAAGTTGACGCTCTTCAAAAATAGTGGGATTATCATCAACTAAAGTCATGACTTCTCCAAACCCACTTTCAAAAATATTGCAAATATCATATTCATCATGAGGCTTAAATTTTTTTCAAGATCATAAGAAAAATCATCGCCCCACTCATGATCATTACAACAAGTAGTGGACATAGCAAAACTAGCATCCCCAAGCTTAGGGTTTTGCATATTTTTAGCATGATTGTCACTAATAGAATTTATAGTGAAACCATTGCAATCATGCTTTTCATCCAAGGAGCCCTCGTGAATCACTTCATAAATTTATTCCTCACAATTTTCAGATTCACGCATCTCAAGCAAAACGCCATAAAGATAGTCAAGTGCACTCAACTCACTAGAAATTGGATCTTTTAAAGAGATTAGCAAGTGGATGAGGATCCATATCACTAGATTTTAAGCAAGCGAAGATGCAAGCATATTGAAGGCACATGGCACACAAGCGAACAGAAAGCAAGCAAGAGAAAAGGGTGAACGAAAAAGGCAAACGAAAAAAGGCAAATATTTTTCTGTAATTTTTTGTTTTTCAGAAGTGGGGGAGAGGAAAACAAGAGGCAAAAAAAGTAAAGGCAAGAGATGAGTTTGCGACACTTACTTGTATGAGTTCTTGACTTGATCCTCCCCGGCAACGGCGCCAGAAATTCTTCTTGCTACTTCTCAAACAACAGCGCCAAAAATTGACACGTTGATGGAGACTTGCTTGCGTCGGTTTTTCCCTTGAAGAGGAAAGGGTGATGCAGCACAGGAGCAGTAAGTATTTCCCTCAGTTTGAGAACCAAGGTATCAATCTAGTAGGAGAATCTCGTCAAGTCCAGAGTACCTGCCCAAACACAAACGAGCTTGCACCAAAAGCTATAAAGGGGTTGTCAATTCCTTCAAGATTGATTGCAAAGTGAGATCTGAAGGCGGAAAGTGCAACGAAGAAAAAGAGTAAGGCTGAAAATATGGTGTGTAGTTGACCCGGGGGCCATAGTGTTCACTAGAGGCTTCTCTCAAAATAGCAAATATTACGGTAGGTGAACAAATTACTATCGAGCAATTCATAGAACCGCGCAAAGTCATGACGATATCTAAGGCAATGATCATACATATAGGCATCACGTCCGAGAAAAGTAGACCCATACTTTCTGCATCTACTACTATTACTCCACACATCGACCGCTATCGAGCATGCATCTAGTGTATTGAGTTCATGACAAACAGAGTAACGCCTTAAGCAACATGACATGATGTAGAGGGATAATCTCAAACCAATGACGAAAACCCCATCTTTTTACCCTTGATGGCAACAACACGATGCGTGCCTCCCTACCCCTTCTGTCACTGGGTGAGGTCACCGCACGATATGAACCCAAAACCAAACACTTCTCCCATTGCAAGAATCATAGATCTAGTTGGCCAAACAAAACCCACAACGCGAAGAGAATTACAAGGATGTGAAATCATGCATAAGAGAGAACTGAAGAAACTCAAATAAGATTCATAGATAATCTGATCATAAATCCACAATTCATCGGATCTCTACAAACACACCACAAAAGAAGATTACATCGGATAGATCTCCGTGAAGATCATGGAGAACTTTGTATTGAACATCCAAGAGAGAGAAGAAGCCATCTAGCTACTAGCTATGGACCCGTAGGTCTATGGTGAACTACTCACGCATCATCGGAGAGGTCACGGTGTTGATGAAGAAGCCCTCCATATCCGAATCCCCCTCTGGTAGGGCACCAGAACATGCCCCAGATGGGATCTTGCGGAGACACAAGCTTGCGGCGGCGGAAAAGTACTTTCGATGATCTCGTGATTTTTCTGGGATTTTAGGGAATTTATAGGCGAAAGACCTAGGGCAGAGGTGGCCCAGGGAGCCCACAAGCCTGGGAGGTGCAGGCCCCCTGGCCGCGGCTAGGGGGCTTGTGGGGTCCCTGCTGGCCCCCTGCCCTGATTCTCAGGCTTCCCGATTTTTCTGTTTCGGAAAAAATCTTTTTGGAAGTTTCGTTCCATTTGGACCCCGTTTAAAATCCTCCTCTGAAAGGGGTCAAAAACATGGAAAAAAACAGGAACTGGCACTTGGCACTGAGTTAATAAGTTAGTCTCAAAATAGATATAAAAGGCATACAAAACATCCATAGTTTGACAAGATAATAGCATGAAACCATCAAAATTATAGATACGTTGGAGACGTATCACCAAGCGTCCTAGCTCGCAGGAACGTCACCGACGTACTCTTCACCATCTCATGTTCTCTCTTACCTGGTTAATGAAATAACTAGTGGCAAGCCAATGATTACTTTGAATGTACTTGAAAGCAACCAATGATGTGGAACAAGGCAATAATGAAGCATGATATATCACTAGTATACAGTTTTCGCAGAAAGAAAGTTTTTCCCTGAATACAGTAACATGATCAAATTCTTGTATGGACATGCATCATAAGGTAAGTAGTAACCACATGAACATGTTACATATATCAATATCTCAACTGAGGGCTGAACACCTCATGTTCACCCTCCATGCCAAGTCGCCTGACTTGACCCGGGTAACATCTTCCTCACCCACCATCTTTTTCACACACACACACACTTGGTTTATGTGAAAATGACTAGGCTTAGTTTAAGAAGGATTACCCAACTGTCCTTGACCGTGGACACGGCTATTCAAATAGTTTTACACTCTGCAGAGGTTGCACGTTGTACCCACGAGACCCGGGGAACTTCCGTGTCATCCACGGCTTGCGATATGTAACATTCCCGAGGTAAGCACCCGAATAATGCCTTTCCCCTGACGACACTAAACAAAGAGTCCACTCGATTGGTGCCCAACCCACATGATATACATCTTACGAGCCTCACTCTAGATCGTGTCATCCATGTAGGGACCAACGGTGTGCCCGGAACCTGTAAAACATCATAGTCGTCGTGCATGACACAATCCTGTCCCGAGAGTGACCTTATCACTCCCGTCACTAGTAATGCAGGCTCTTTGCTAGCATCGACCAAGGTAATCAACAAATCCCCGTTCCCATATTGGGGTATCGTGGTCGCACATGTAAGGTTGGGATGGTTGACACATCTTAAATCTCTCCTTGTTTCCGAAACCACACACACATGAAACATTTTTCGTGTACACCACTTCTTTCTCAAGGGTCACCATCTCAACACCATCAGCCTCGGGCATTAGTGTCACCCGACGGGGTTTTTGAAAAGCTTTTGAAATCACGTCCGTGTTACCATCACCATGCATATGCTCATCGTATGCGTAGCACTACTAGGAGACTATCAACTTTTTATCTGTGTCACCCTCATAGGTGGTAGGGTCAAGCTCAAATGCAAGTTTTATCGAGGAATCATCGGAAACACCGTACCAGGGGTTTTACCGATTCAATCATGAACACGTGCATCGAAATGAAATAATTGACATGGCATGCATCAAAGTATTTTCTCAAACATGGTCAAAGGGCTGCTTGCCTAGCTCAAATAGGTCTCCAGGGTCTTCAAGGTCTTCCGGTCCAGCTCCGAGTGCTCCGTTTATTTGGGCAACTATCATCGGAAACAACAACGATAAGCCACACGACAAGCGGAACAAAAAGTGCTCTATAAATAGGATTTTTATTACTCTTGGACATCTCTGGTCATAAGAAAAATTCCTAAAGTTGTTCTATGGGATTTGGATCACTAGAGATTTTTGAATGGTGGAAATGGAGGCATTAGTGGCCCCACAAGAAGCCTACAAAAAATATTCTGCAAAAAAATGATGGGAGGCACTCATTTAATAGGGCATGATTTTAGAAATATTTAGGAAGTGGTTCCATTGGATTTGGAGTTTGCCTGAATTTCCTATGAATTTTTCTAACATGGAATAAATAGAAACATGTGCTATTAATTTGATGCAACACAAATATGACAAAGAAAAATGTTGACTAAGCATAGATAATTAGAGCATGATTTTATAAGTCTCTGGAAATTGGAATCACTCCATTTGGAGTTGATTTGAGCTCTATAGGAATTTTGCAAGGTGGGTTTGAAATATTGAAGTTTTAATTAGGGCAGTGAAGAAAAACTTTTTAGAAAAATGTGAAGTGCACATATTTTGATATAGTATGATTTTAGGAGTCAGTAGGAACTTGAATGAACATTTTTGGAGTCCATATGAATTAGTTATGATTTAAATACTCTCTGTGAACAAAAATAAGAGAAAGGAAAAAGGGGAAATACCTAGGTGGGCCTAAGCTGTGCAGTGGGCGCAGCTTAGTGCTGCAACGTACTGGGCCGGCCCAGTCGGTCGGCCAAGCGAACAGAAGTGGCCATGCAGGAGGCATACTGCCTATAGTACACCTCCACGCGGGAAAACGCAAAAGGCCATGGGGCAAGACCACTTATCCGGGGCGGGCTCGACCGCTGGGTCGGTGGCATGCGGGCCCTGCTTGTTAGGCTCGTCCCCTACCTCCCGCCTGAACAGAGAGAGTAGGGGAGGCGATGGCACGCGAACCACCGCCACCGATTCGACGGCTCGGGCCATCTCCCGCGGCGGTCCGGCCACCTGCGCGGTCGGGACGATGAGCTGCGTCCACCTCGGCCCCCCATTTTTGCCAGAATCAAGTTTCAGAAGGGCTGCTCATTTTTCCCACATGAGCATGCCATATCTTTGCTTGAAATAGTGCATTGTCCTACTAGAGATTCTCTGGAAGGACGTTGGTGCATTGGCTTGAATTGAATTATTGAGAGAGGGGTAAAATAGCTGTTGCCATGGTAAAAAGGAGAGGTAGAGAGATGGAGTCGCCTTACAATAATTGACCAGAGGCCATGGCAAGGTTACTGGAGGTAAAATATGGTGAGGGAATAGTGTGGAAAAAAAATGAACTCAAGGAGATTAGTAGAAGGGGTCAAAGAAGCAAGTTTGATAAATGAGCAGAAGGTGTTTGATGGGTGTTAGGGCTAGCAAATGGATTCCAATTGGTATGAAGCTTAACACGATCACACGATAGGTTAAAATAAGATTGGACACCAAATTTGGGATTTTTTGGAGAAAGTTCCCAATGTAGACTTGAAAAACTCAATAAATAGGCAAAAATGACTTCCGGAAGTAAAACCCATGCAAATTTAATTCCCACAAATGCACCACTTGGTGTGGTGACAATATTTGAGTATCGGAGCATGTCCAAAAAGTTTGGGATTAATTGGAGAAACTTCACAATGTAAAGTTTCCCAATTCTAGAAATCAACAGAGATGGTTTTGAGGTTTTTTCTTGACAAGTTAATCTATTCTCCTTGATGCACTACTTGGTCTGGATGCATTATTGGAGCATAAAAACATATCCACAATATTTGAGCACAATTGGAGACATTTGGCAATGTAGAGTTTCTCAAATTTGGATCTGGAAAGATAGAGTTTTGGAATATTTAGCTGAGTCAAATCAACTTGGGTTGAGATGAAACTTGGCAAGATCATCACATATATCATGTGTTAATTTATAGAATTTTACTGGAATTTATTGTGAATATTTCCTACCAAAATCTTGAAATAGACAGAAAGGGTTTTGTCCAATATTTTTAACATGACCACGCATTGAAACTATTACATATAGAATATATATATCCAGTGAGTTTCCCTAAATTTTCCCAAATATTTTGTAAGCAAGAAAAATAATCTTCCTTTGTAAAAGTCCATTTCTGGCCTTAGAAAAATGTTTTAAAATAAAATAGGAAAATAACATTAATTTTTTTGGTAAGTCCTTTTCACAATGGGATTCGAATAAAATAGTTTCGGCCGAACAACTCCCCTAATTTGAGGACTTGTAGTTCAAATCCCAACTTAGGTGTTTTTGAAAGTTTAAATTAAATAAATGCTTTTTGGTCAAAATAATATTTGGTAAAAAATAGTTTTTGGTCCTATAAACATGTTATGGTCATTGGACAAAGGTATGGGACGAGAAGGTGAGTCTAGAGGGTAGTAGGAACCTTGTGATCTAAAACACAAGCAAACATGCAACAAGCAACAATCACATCAACCATCACAAGCATTCACAAAATTTTTAATTGGTCCTAATTTTTGGGCTATGTTTGTTTAGCTAGGAGACTCAAAACACAGGGGGTGACTGACCTTACCCCCTTAAGAAAAATCTCGTCCTCGATATTTCTAGGCTAGGTGTTGGAGAGATACAGAACTTTGGGTCAGAGGCAGTCTTCACATTCCCATGTTGCTCCTATGGGTCTTGAAGTGCTTGATGATACAACTTCGAATGCTCCGCTCGTCTTCGCCTGACCGTGAACGGGGTTCTGGAAATAAGCTAGGCTTGACTAAGGGTCAAGGGCTTGGTGGACGAAGTCCTCGCAATGGTCTAACTTGCATGTGTACTCCATAGTCGAAATACGTGGCAACGTTGCGTGTGTGGGTGCTGGTCCTGGGGTTGCGCATGTTGGTTAGTGACACCTAGATGTCTTGGGTTAGAATAGAAGGGTTCGTCGTAGGATTTTCGTCGAGATCTTCTGCTTGAGTAAGTTGCCCATGTATGTGCTTCATTATTCTCCGACCATTTGTCATTGTCATCATGGACGCATGCTTCTGGTGTGTCTTCACATGCTTGGTCTTCTAGCCTCTTCGTAGCTTCTCGTGAAAAGGTTTGGGTTGGGTCTCGTCCATGAGACTAAGCTTAAGGACACGGTGTTAGAATGGCTCCTATTACCTAGGGAAGTTCTTGAGGGGTCCTAGATGAGCTGGATACCCGGAAGTATAGACCAGTCATCCAATCCCTACGGTCTGCGGCTTGGCAAGCGGGGTGAACTTCTTCTCGAGAGGGGATTCACCATGGTCGATTTAGGACTCATGTCCCTGATTTGGACCAAGAAGGTCTATTTAGTTTCCCTTGATGTCCAAAGGCTTCATCTTCTTGAACGTTTATGCTTCTTGACATAGTTGATGTAGCCGGCACAGGAGCGGCGGTTGACTTCTACTGGTTCTTCTCCTTCGTTGTGGCTTCCCAACCATGCCGGTTCTTAGTGTCGTCTTGGGTAGGATTGACTTCTGCTGTTTGGAGTTTGCTTTGAGTAATCAATTTTCTCAAGGAAATACCTTACTCTTGAGAGGCATGGCTATCTGTGTTCCTGGGGCTTGTACAAACAGGACCAAGGTGTTCCTCCTCTTGTTGGGTGAAGAAGTATGCCATCCATGAGGATAATAACATACTTCCCCAAGAATCACATAAGCACACTGCTCATGAGACACATGTGAGAGGAGCGGGGGTTTGTTATGGGCAGTCACTTGCCGAGGGGTTTGTGGTCCAACATAATCTAGTCCTTCATGCCCATGTTCCTCATAGACATGATTGGTGATGGTCGGGGTAGAGAATTGGCCATAGTTTAATGACTTAGAGCCATTACTTATGGTCTTAGTACGATCACTTTAGGGCTCGGTGAACATTTAGGGTTCCAATGAACTTAGGATGTGAGCGAACGTCTATCATCTTATCCTTAAGCACATCCTTGGGTGCCAACAACCTATCCTCTATCTATGGACAAAAAAACACCCTATATCATCGAAGGTACTATCTCACTTAAGTCAACTCGACACCACTCATGCTATTCAACTCCAAGGTTGAGAGAAGGACTAAACCAAACATCATAAGTATGTTATAGCTAAGTTGCACATGTATTCCTATGTACGGGAAAGCATGCAAGCTGCTAAGCTTAAATTAAGACACTACAAATCCAAGTGTTCCGCTAGATCATCCAATGGACAGGGTACCACATTCCTATGTTTAAGGAAACACGTAGTGTACCAATGCAAGGTTTTGTTTCCTTCCTACGAATCCAATCAAGTGGTTCATCAATCCCATCAACCATCACTAGAACCATCACTCCTACAAATCCAATATCAAATGGGTTTTACATGATCACCTAGAGTCCTCATCATCCTCATATCATTGCCCGGACTATGCCATACAATACCCACCATCTTCCAATATCATGGCCAACTAATCTCCAAGGCCAGGCTTGTATAGATTCAAAAATCAAGTCGACATCTCCGATTACTCCTACTTGTTACCCGTGTAGAAGCATGATATCATGATCGAGATCATCGGACTAAATCCAATTTACTTTGAACCATGTGGCTTCATTCAACGCCAATACTCTAGTAGGATTACCTATTTAAATCCGATTCAAAATTCCGACTTGTCATTCCAAGTCATTATGGCACCATCATCATACCATGACTACTACTTGACAAACTTATTTTATTGTACCACCAAGAATTTTATCTCGTGATCATAATTTTCCTACTGAATCCGAACTTAATCCATGAATATGTAGGTTATGCTACTTTATCAACTTGTTCCACCAAGTTTACCGACCATCATATGGGTCTCACGATCCACCAATATAGTCTAGCTATACCCTCAAGACACTTATTATCATCACAACTACCCATTGCCCACAAATCATATATTCTAGAACGATCATTCCCGTGGCATCACGGTTCCATGCTAGCTTAAGAATGAAGGATACTTGGTCACTGTGATCACTTGTTCCGTAGTGGACCTAGTGCTAAGCAGGGGTTATTAGAGCTCAACACGTGCTCTGGCAAATCCATGTGTTAGACGCGTGACCAGAAGTTTGAGCTGGAGAATCTTGTGAGGTCTAGGTTGGTCTAGGGAGGGGTTTCAAATCTTGAGGGAGAAGTATAACGCTATGGGGTTGCGTATGGTTGAGTATGTTGAAGTCGGAGTCTTCAATGCCAGTCGCGTGTCGGGTGGATCCTTGGTGCATCTTGTATTGCTGGTCTTCAGTTGTCGAGAAGGGTGAGAGAGAGAGAATAGTAGCACACACGGGAGTTCCTAAGGGGTGGTATAGTGCAAGTGCAATCAAAGAAGTGCCGAAAGGCCAACACAAACTTCAAGATATAATCACGTACTCATTGCCTAGGGAAAAAGTGCGACATATATCAATGCATAAACAAGTAAAACAAGCAGCACACAATATGGTCCCATTCAAACCATTTCGCGGACTCGGCTTCGCATAGGGGCTTCACGACTCATCCTACCCTAGGGGTACTTGGACTCAATAGTCGTGTTTGCTTCGTGCCTTGGAGAGGAGTCTGTTCCGTCTTCTAGGTCTTCTCACAGTTTCGCAATGCCCTTTGTTGTTATTTGCCGAAACGAATCGGGTTGAGCTGGAATGAGTCCCTGGCGACTTCTTATCTGGTGAGCTATAGGCGAAGGTGATTCCTCTCGGATCTCGTTGACAAGGTCCTCTGTAGGTCTCATAATCCTGCCAATGTCTTCTTGCCATCCAAGGCGTTGAGGGTTCCAAGTTGACAACCATCATGCAATGACACTAACAAGGCTTGATAGAGTTCCGAACTATCAGTTACGTTGATGACAACATTGACTCCAAGGGCGGGGGTGAAGAGAACCATTTTCTTGCTCACTAATGTGAGGCGGACCAAATGGCGAGGTTCTCATCTACCGGTGGTGGTCGACACTACAATGATAATGACATGGTCGTTCTATTAGCAATGCATATCATGATCTTGCATATCTTATGTCCTGGTCATTGCAGGCCAAGGTCGAATCACTCTGGAATAGGGTCGAGGGTGTCACCATCTTGACGTCCTCATTCCTCAAGAAGGTAGCTTCTATTGGTGTCGTCTTATCGCAGCATTGCCAACCTTGTCTTCCAAGTACATGGCTGATTGCTTGAAAAGTTTGCTTCATTCCAAGTTACCCACGAAGATTCTAAGTAATCCAGTGATCACTGCATAAGGGTGCTAGTGACCGTTTGCAAGTTTTGAGAGGCAGAAGAGGAGAGTTAAAGGAACAAGGGTCGGAGTGCTAAGGTAAAACCTTCGCTTCCTTTGAAGATTTAGGAGAGGTGAGAAATATAGAAGTTTTGTAAGTGCTTTTGAAGGGTCTGGGAAACTATTTGTCATAACTAACGTCTGTGCTAACTAAGGGCTTCCTACAGTCAGGATGGCTCTGATACGAGCTCTGTGGGGAGCCCGACTTGTAGCTCGAGATCGCCGATTGTACGTGCTCAGTGATCCCAGAGATCAATGCACACTGAACACACAGAAACTGAATAACAAGAGTCTTACATCCATACATACCTGTTAGGGCATATTTCTCCCTAAGTGGTTTTGGTGATTGATGACGGTATCTCTGCGGACTAATTGTGTGCATTGAGAATTTTAGATATTATATGATTAGGCACAAGACGATTCGGTGCCCCTCGGTATATTTCAAGAGCGGTGGTCTTCTACGATTCTCTGTGGTGGATGTGTGTCGTAGGAAAGTCGTACTATTAAGAGGGGGTCCACATCGGAAAGGTTTGGGTGGAATCAACACATCCACATTCCTTTGGACCACCTTTTCCTTGCCAATGGATCTCCAACCTTACCATTTCAAGTCTGTAGAAAAAGGTCCAGCGGTAGTACCGCTCCAGGAGCGGTAGCAATTTTTTACTACCGCTCCAGGTGCGTTAGTAATTTTTTACCACCGCTCCGTCGGATTATTTTGCGCATATTTTCCCCCCAGCCGTGGTAGGCACGGTAGTAATTTTTAACTACAGTGGTAGGTGAGACTACCAAGCGGTAGTACCGCTCCTAGTAGCAATAGTACCGCTCGTAGAAGTGGCAGTACGGCTCCTAGTAGCGGTAGTACCGCTCTGCCAAAGGCTGTGAGTGGGGGGTAACGGTTGGATTTGTCCCCCCCCCACTATATAAGGGTGTTTTTTTCCTCAGAACAGGCATCTCTTACCTCCATAATCTCCATTGTTTCTCTAAAACTCATTCTTGCCCGATCTCTCTCCCTAGCCAATCAAACTTGTTAATTTTCTAGGGATTGGATGAGAAGGCCCTGATCTACAATTCCACCAAGAGATATTTGATTCCCCCCACTAATCCCTTGCGGATCTTGTTACTCTTGGGTGTTTGAGCACCCTAGACGGTTGAGGTCACCTCAAAGCTGTATCTATTATGGTGGTCTTATTGGGAGCCTGCGAGCATTGTGTGGAGATTGCCCCAACCTTGTTTGTAAAGGTCCGGGTGCCGCCTTCAAGGGCACCAATAGTGGAATCTTGGGGAGCATTGGGCCTCCACACCGCTCCAATGGAGACGTACTTCCTGTCAAAGGGAAGGAACTTCAGTAACACATCCTCGTCTCCACCGGTTCCACTTGCGGTTATCTCTTACCTTTAGATTGTGTTTATTATTGTTGTGTTGTATTCCTTGATTGCACTTGTTTTCGTGGTTGTTAGCATCATATAGGTTGCTCACCTAGTTGTTCATATAGAGAACCTTTTGTTGCTAACCCTAATTTGTTAAGAAAAGCTAAAAATTGGTAGTTGCCTATTCACCCCCCTCTAGTCAACCATGTCGATCCTTTCAATTGGTATCGGTGCCAGGTTTCTTTATTAAGGGTTTAATCACCTAAAGAGTATGGTTGACGACGGAGGTGGTACGAGTGGACAACCCGAGGCCGTGGCGATGAGTTCGGTCAGACGGGACGACTTGAATGAGCATATGGCTTCACTCAAGACTCCAATGACGATTGAAGTCAAGGCCATGATTAAAGAGTTGTTTGAGGGGATGAAGAATTCTCCTGATCCAGTGTTGGTGGTTAAACCCACCATGACGGAGTCGGAGGCCAATTCCGATAAGGAAGCGACTAAAGGTACTCAAACTTCTTCCCCCAGTAACAAGAATGGGATAGGAAGTTTTGTCTCAATTCCTCCTTCCCCGGTCTATGGAGGACCGGTCCCTACACCGCATATCAATAATACTGATCCTCCTCCCAAGCTTGTTAAAGGTGAATTTGCTAACTGGGTCTTTTGTATCAAGTCTCATGTCAGTCAGAGCTCAACAAATCTTTGGAGAATCATCAAGCAAGGATTTTGCCCACATGATCCAAACAACTTCACCCCAAGAGAAGAAGTGGACAATCAATAAAACCACTCTGTGTTGTTCATCCTACAGTCCACATTTCCTCCCGAAGATCTACCTCATCTGCGCCCCTTCACCCGTGCAAAGGAGTGTTGGGAGAACATGATGTTGTTGTACAAGGGAAGCTCAAGCATCCAACGATCCAACTATGAAGTGGTTCTTGATGAGGCCGATGAGTTTGTACTGCTGGAAGATGAGGACCCACAAGATCTCTATCGAAGGGTGACTACTCCTGACGTTGTTCTCCAAGATCACGGGAGCAAGGATGTGGATGACATGTGGATCAAACGCAAGTTTCTCAAGGCCATCATGTCTTTCAACAAAGCCATGTCTTTGGTCATTCGGCAAAGGCCAGATTTTCATTTCTTGTCCTCAGGCGAAGTGTTCGATGAGTTCATTGCCATGAATATCATGAACAAGACCGCCGACAATGCTCTTGCTCGTGTTCGGTCAAAGAAAGGCTCACCCAACCTTGCCTTGAAAGCTAAGGCTGTCTCGGATGACGAAGAGGAAGAAGAAGAGGATGGTTGCCCGGAAGATACTAAGTATGCTTATCACGAGCACATGGCGCTTGCATCAAGGCAATTCTAGGGCAACAAGAGAAACTCAAGGCCAAACTTCTCCAAGAACAACTCGAGTGGGTCCAAGAGCAAGCAGCGTGCGAGGAGATGCTACAACTGCATCAATGTGAGTCACTTCGTGGTTGATTGTCCTTATGAGAAGAGGGAAGACAATGGTGGCAAACTCATTCGAAAAGACAAAGCCAAGTTCTTCCCAAGCAAGAACAACTTCACCAAGAAACCTCATCCAAAGGGTATGGTGGCACTTGAAGAGTACCGCTCCGATGATGACGAGGATGACACAAGCTGTGAAGGGATGGCAACGACTACTGTGGCCATTGCTACCTCCTCTCCCAAGGTGTCTCTCTTCGGCACTTCCAATGATAACCGCATCACCAAGTGCCTTATGGCCAAAGGTATCAATCAGGTAACAGCCAACATTATGCCCACCATCACTACTGCTCCCTCATTGTTAAATTGTGTTTATGATGGTGATGTTGTGGAGTTGAATGAGCGTGATTTTGACAAATTACTGTGCAAAATCAAGGGTGAATCCAAGAAGCACTTTGTTGCTCTGTTGGAACAACTTGGTGAGGCAAATGATCTCATTGAGACTCATGAGGAGACTATCTCCGAGATGCAAGGACATAGTCGTGACTATGTCGATGAGATTGTCGAACTATCTATTGCTCTAGAGAAGGAGTGCAATCTTCGTTTGGCTCTTGAGGAGTCACACAATGTTGACTGTGCTAAATTACAAAAAGAGCTTGATCATGCTACTGTCCTTGCCCGTGTGCTTAAGTCTGTAAAAGTTGCACTTGGGGTTGGACATGATAGACTCAAGGAAGAGTTTGACACACTCGACAAGTCCCACAAGGTCTTGAAAGGTGTTCATTATTGTCTTAAGGAGTCTCATGATCAAATGTAAGTAAAACTATCTAAGGAGATCTCTACATGTCCTCCTTTTGTTCTAATTGATAATTCTTGTGCTATGAACCCTTGTTGTGAGCATTTGCATCTTGTGGAGGAAAATGCTAAGTTAAAAGATCAACTTGAGAAGGGCCCTGTGTCATGCATCCAAGGCGAGAAGAACCTAAATGGCCTTTTGAGTAATCAAAAGGAAGTTGTAGGAAAGGAGGGACTTGGGTTTCCACCCAAGTCTAAGAGGAAAAGGAAGAACAGGAACAAGAAACCTCTAACTCTCAAGGACATCTTTGTCAAGGAGGGGGAGAGTACTCACAAGGAGAAAATGGACAAGGAAGGGGGCGGTAATGCCAAGAAGGGCAAAACTGTCCCTACCAACACAGCCGACGATTTTAATCCTTCCTATGTTTTATGTCATGCTAGTGATGGGCATGTTTATACCAAGTTTGTTGGTTCCTATTATGAGTGCATTGAATGGGCTATTTGGGTTCCTAAGACCCTTGTTTCTCACATCAAAGGACCATTCAAGAAAGGGTACCTAAATCCAAACCTTGATCTATTGTAGGAGTTTGCTTCCGGTGGGGTGTCATTGTTGCTCGACAGTGGAGCAACAAAGCATATGATCAGGAGCAATGATTTGGTGGTGGATGTGCATCCTACTCCTTCTATGCCCACACATGTCCAACATGCTGATGCGTCAACGTCTAAGGTATTGGGATTTGGTAACGTGGTCATCTGTGAAGATTTATCTATAGAGAAGGTCATGCTTGTCGAGTCCCTTGTATACAATTTACTTTGTGTTCGTCAACTTGCTATTATGGGCTTTGCCACATTTTTTTAATCTTTATATCATGGCCCCTTTGTGGAGCAAGACTCTTAAAGTAGCCTATGTTGGATATGTCAAAAACGGTCTCTATGTGGTGAACTTTTCACAACGACCCACCAAGATGTAACATCCCAAATTGGAATGTTAATATAATTATTATATTGTTTGTTTGTTTGCTTGAGTGATTGAAACTTGAGTGAAATTTGAAACTTTTCAAATTTTTTGAATGAGAGGGAATAAAATGACTTTCCCCTTTTCCGGTAAATTTAAATTCGAAAGCAATGAGAGAAGATGACATGACTTCTTCAACTATAAAGAATTTGAATGGAGTTTGCATTTGAATTCTTTAAAAAAAATCCTTTTGCTCTTCTATATTTTTCTTCCCCGAGAAAATGCCCCGACAAAATTCTTGCACGCAAGAAAGAGCGGAGGAAAATGACCCTCCAAAATGTGAGGCATTTCTGAAATATTTTGAGCCAAGAAGACCCAAGTTTTATGGAGAAATTAATTGCCAAAAGGAAAATAAAGCCTTAGGGATTTTTCTGAAAAAACATTTTTTAAAAAGTTTTTATTTTGGTTTTGGAAAAATGATAATCAATTAGGAAATATTTTTCTGATCGATTTGGTATATAATACTCCATATAAATTATTTCCTTTTATTTTTTCTCTTGCTGTTTAAAAAAAGAAATCTGGAGATTTTCCTGGGCAGATCCCCCCATCGCTGGGAGAGATTCCTGGCCATCCCCATGAGCATCCAACCCTCCAGCGCACCCCTCTTCCTTTCTTTATTTTTTTCTTTCACTTCCTTTTCTTTCCTTTCTTTTTTTCTTCCTTCTTTCTTCTTCCTTCCTTCTTTCTTCCCACGTGACCCTTTTCCTTTCCAACGCACAGCCATGGCGTGACCTCCTGCCACCCCTGATTCGATGGGATCCCCCCCGATTCCCCCTCCCCCTTCCTTCCTTCGGCCCCCTCTGCCCTATATAAACCTCCGCCACACCACCCCGTCGGACCCCTCCTCCCCTCGCCGTCACGCCGCCTCGCCCCTGCCTCTGTTGCTCGTCGGAGCAACACCACAGGAATTTTTCCCCGCTCCGCCCCGGTCACCACCTCGCCCCCACGCACCACCGAGACCACCAGCAAGTTCCCCACAACCACCGCGTCCAATTTTTCCCCCTAGCCCGACCCATCGCCGCTCCACGCCACCGCACCACCCCTCGCCGGAATTCGGCCATCACCAGGAGCTCTAGGAGCTCGAGCTCCCTCGCCCAGGAGCGCCTCTCCCCCCCAACCAGCGACCCCTTCCTCCACCGGCCCCCTCCTCCGCCACCACACCCCGCCGGCGACCCTTTCCCCACGCCGGAGCTACTCTCCCCCACCTCGCCGGCGTAGCCCCCTCGCCGGAGCACCTCTGTCGTGCCCAGCAACTCCATCCACGGGAGGTAACTCCTCCTTTTCTTTTTTTCTTTTGTTCGTTTTGTTTTTGTTTTTGTATTGTGTAGCCTACCGTTAGATTTAGATCCAACCGCGTACATTAAAAACAACTTACCCCTTCGGTTTTAGTTAAAGAACCGAACGGTTTTCTGTCTCACTTAATTTTAGCCGGAGTTTTGTTTAGTTATCGGCCATTTGCTTACTACTCCCGCAGCAAACACACCCCGCAACCAATCAGGGCGTGCCACGTGTACCCCTGTCTGTTAGAATCTGTTTTCTCTTTTTCTGTTTAATTCCAAAACAGAGAAAGTTTCAAAATTGTTTTGATCATAGCATTTAACCCCGAATTCCAATGGAGTTGTAACGTGTTCCAGTAGATCGCAATTGTTCTGTAGTTTTTAAAAACATATAATTTGTCTATGTTTGAAATTTTCAAATTTGAATTAGATCAGATTTAGTGTAAACCTTGTTTTGCTTATTCCAGGAGTTTAAAAACAGATTTTAATTTGATTCTTTTTGCTACTGATCACTAGTGATCTTAGTTATCCATGGTAAAAATTTCAGAATTATTTGAGTATTTTAGCTCATTTTTTCTTGTGAAACAATTTCTGTTTCACCTCTTTTAGGATTATGGCTATTTCCTTTTCTATAATTTTTTTTTTATATTTCAGAAAGATTATGTTTTTGTTTCTGTTAGTTAACAGTAGGTTTGCAACAAGTTTTGATTTTGATTTTTATATGTTATCATGAAATCAATTCTAGTTCTCTAATAACTTTTAATTGGTTTCTCCACTGTTTCAAATCCCGTTTGGAAATACTTTCAAATAGTTTTGTGAAAAATACTTTATTTTATCTTAGTTAAATTTATATCTTAGTTCCCTGTTATTATTTTCCGTTGGACAAAAACTATTTAGTGTTTGATGTAGTAGAAGACTCCCTAGTCTTATTTGAAGTTTCCTTCGGATTCTTATTCACTCTCTCTTTTGTTTTGATTGCTAGAATGATTGCTTGTATGAGTGCTTATGTGAATGATATGTTTGTTATATAGATCTCATCGGAGAGTGACGAGTAGTCTATCAAGTTATTTCTCGAGAAATTCTTCTTCGTCAACATCACCAGGCAAGTCATTTGATCATGTATCACCTATGTTTTATGCATCGTAGTTCTACCATCCTATGCCCAATTGCATGCTGAGTAGGTACTTGGAAATTATGGTTACATATTGTAGTATCATGTGGTAGGCACCCAACAACCCCGTTACTTGGCCCGGGACAACAAATTTCATATTGCTATCCTTGAGTAGACGGGATTCTGGTTGAGAGTTTACCACGAGTGATGCGAGAATAATTTAATAACCAAGACCGGTTAAGTCATGACTTTTCAAGACCTCGTGATGCAATGCAACTCTGGGTGAAGGACGGTTGATCGGCTCCCTGGAGAAACCAGTGGATGACCCGGGATGTTGGAGACGGCCATGACATCTTGCGGAAAGCTTTACCCAGGCTCAAAGAGACGGACGTATATTTTCAAGACCCAAGGCTTACCTGCACAGCCACAAGTCATTATGGGCTTTGGCTTGGTTGGACAACGCGGCGACTCTGGACAGGCGGTGCTAGCAGATGTAGAAGAATTGTAGGAATGGATGGGCACCGACAGGGATTCAGAGGGACCTGTTGAAAGACCATGTTTTGATCATCCGGTCTTCAAACACCCTGAAGTGCGAGGACATACACGGAGGCGATCAAATCTTGTGGGGAACGTGTGCAAAACTCTGCAGAGTACTCAAACCTAATCGATTAGCCGTGTCCACGGTCATGGACAACTTGAGCCAAAGGAACTGAAGTTATCTGAACTTCTCAACACAAATAATAATATTGATGTGGGTATTATTGACAACATGGGTACGAGAATTGGTTGGTGGAGCCATCTCGTTAACAACCAACAATGTAGTAACATTTTGCTTTTAGCCCTCTCTTGAGGTAGGAGAAAACTTGGTTTTCGCTAAAAAAATTTATAGCCCCACCTGCCATATATGCATATAGTATAGATGATTATTTTTCACCCCTCTCTTACGTGACTTGCCGGCATATTCAATATGCTGACCTACACGGCTGCAACGTCTTATATTGCAAATATTTTCTTCGACGAGTAAGAGTACGATTCAGGGTTACGGTCTACACTCAACTTGCCGTTGGTGTTTATTGGGACTCCACTCCCTTGACTGCTTCCGCTGAGATATTTAAGGTATATATCAGTTTTACGCTATTTACATGTGATTGCACTTTGATATATATATTGATGTACTATGTGTGCCAGCATACTGATCCAGGGATGGCACAGAAACACAGAGGCTTGACTCGTTTTGAGTCGGGTCGCTACACAAGACCGCAACTTGTCTAATGGCTAAAGTTGATCTGGGTTGGCTTTGGCATCGCCGGCTAGCTCATGTCAATATGAGATCTTTGCAAAGTCTCCTCAAAGGGGACCATGTTCATGGACTAACAAATGTGAGCTTTGCCAGAGATCGTGCTTGCAGTGCTTGCATTGAAGGAAAGATTCATGAAACAACACATCGTCCCACGACAATCATCTACACTAAGAGGCCTTTGGAGCTCCTTCATATGGATCTCTTTGGTCCTCATTCCTTTGGCAGTCTTGGGGGTAGAAGGTACCGCTTGGTGATTGTGGATGATTACTCAATATACATGATATGTCTCAAACGTATCTATAATTTTTGATGGTTTCATGCTGTTATCTTGTCATCTTTGGATGTTTTATGTACCTTCTATATCTTTTTTGGGACTTACTTATTAATTCAGGTCCAAGTGCCAGTTCCTGTTTTTTCTGTGTTTTTGACTCTTTCAGATCTGATTTTGGAACAGAGTCCAAACGGAATAAAATCCCCGAAATAATTTTCAGAACGGAAGAAGATCAGGGGACTTGAGGGCCAATGCAGGAGAGCCACAGGGGGCCCACAAGCCCTGTAGCCACCACCAGTGGGCGGCGGCTACCAGGCTTCTGGCCCCCCTGGCGCCCCCTGACCTAGCTCCTTCGCCTATATATTCCCTAAAATACAGAAAAAATAGGGGAATCCACGAAAACACTTTTCCATCGCCGCAAGCTTCCGTTTTCGCTAGATCTTATCTGGAGACCCTTCCCGGTGCCCTGCCGGAGGGGACTTTGGAGTTGGAGGGCATCTACATCAACATCATCGCCCCTCCAATGACTCGTGAGTAGTTCATGAACAAATAAATATAATAATAACTAATTTATTATTGCCTCTAGGGCATATTTCCAACAGAAAGAAAATAATATTGCCTTATGAATCTATGATGAGGGCTACTTATGGTTTGAGCACCAAAGATGACTATACGTGATTCCATCACCTTTTGCCTAGCTAAGGGCGTCAAACAATAGCGCTTGTTGGGAGGCAACCCAACGAATCTATCCTTTTTCTTTATGTTTTGTGTTTTCCAAACTTTCATAATTCCGTTATGATTGTGTTTTTTGTGTTTCTTTTTGCATTTGTGCCAAGCAAAACCGTTATGGTTAGTCTTGGGGATGATCGTTTGGTCATGCTGGAAAAGACATAAACTTTATGCTCACGAAAAGAATTTTCATTTTTTCTGTAAGAGCTTTTGAGTTGATTATTTCTGCTGCTGATTGCTACGCAAATTCTTCAGAATTTGTAATTTTTCAGAATTTTTTAAGTACTAGAAGTATACGAAGTATACATATTGCTACACACTCGTCTGCTGTTAACATATTCTGTTTTTGTTGAGTTGGTTGCTTATTTTGATGAAACTATGGATAGTATCGGGGGGTATTAGTCATGGAAGATTGAAAATACAGTAACCCAACATCAACATAAGTAGAATTGAAGTTTTGGTGGTTTGCTTTCTTATACTAATGTTATCACGAGTTTCTGTTTAAGTTTCGTGTTGTGAAGTTTTCAAGTTTTGGGTGAAGTTCTTATGGACGAAGAGATAAAGAGTGGCAAGAGCTCAAGCTTGGGGATGCCCAAGGCACCCCAAGATGATTCAAGGATGTCATAAAAGCCTAAGCTTGGGGATGCCCCGGGAAGGCATCCCCTCTTTCATCTTCAATCCATCAGTAATGTTATTTGGGGCTATATTTTTATTCACCACATGTTATGTGTTTTGCTTGGAGCGTCTTGTATCGTAGGAGTCTTTTATTTTTGTTGTATAACAATCATCCTTGCTGCACACCTAGAGAGAGATACATGCACTCACCGTGATTTTGTCAAGCTTCACTTATATCCTTCGGTAGACAATTCAGCTCACTTGTGCTTCAGTTATATCTTTTGGAGCTAGTTGATTTTTCTCTATGTGCTTCACTTATATCTTTTAGAGCACGGAAGCGCATGGCTTGGTAGTTTATCTATGCTTTGAAAGTAGTCTCAAAAAGGGCTAGTTATCCAAAGGGATATGAAAACTTCCACCTTCATGTGCATTGAATAGTTAGAGAAGTTTGATTCATCTCCATTAGTTTTGAGTTGTGGTTGTGGTAATGTTCAAGTTATGCTAGTAAGGTGTTGTGGATCTAGAAATACTTGTGTTGAAATTAGTGATTCCCGTAGCATGCACGTATGGTGAACCGCTATGTGACAAAGTATGAGCATGATTAGTCTATTGATTGTCATCCTTTGTGTGGCGGTCGGGATCGCGCGATGGTTTATACCTACCAACCCTTCCCCTAGGAGTATGCGTTGAATGCTTTGTTTCGATTACTACTAAAACTTTTGCAACAAGTATATGAGTTCTTCGTGATTAATGTTGAGTCCATGGTTTAGATGCACTTTCACCTTCCACCATCACTATCTTCTTAGTGCCGTGCAACTTCCGCCGGTGCACAAAACCCACCATTAGCCTCCATCAAAACAGCCACCATACCTACCTACTATGGCTTTTTCAAAGTCATTCCGAGATATATTGCCATGCAACTACCACCTTGACATGTGCCACCACGTCTACATTGCCTTTGCATGATTGTAAGATAGCTAGCATGATGTTTCCATTAATGTCCATGCCATGCTAGATCATTGTCATGGTACGCTACCGAAGGCATTACATATAGAGTCATCATTGTTCTAAGTTTTGAGTTGTAAGTGTGATGATCATCATTGATGGAGCATTGTCCCATGTGAGGAAATAAAAGAGGCCAGCGAAGCCCATATACAAAAAGAGGCCAAAGATGCCCACCAAAATAAAAAAATAAAAAATAAAAAAGAGGCCAAAGATCCCACCAAAAAAATGAGAGAAAAAGAGAGATGGGACAATGCTACTATCCTTCCACACTTGTGCTTATTAAGCACCATGATCTTCATGATTGAGAGTCTCTCGTTTTGTCACCACCATATAGCTAGTGAGAAATTTTCATTATATAACTTGGCTTGTATATTCCAATGATAGGCTTCCTCAAATTTGCCTTAGGTCTTCGCGTGCAAGCAAGTTGGATGAACACCCACTAGTTTTCTTTAAGAGCTTTCACATACTCTTAGCTCTAGTGCATCATTTGTATGGCAATCCCTACTCATTCACATTGATATCTATTGATGAGCATCTCCACAGCTCATTGATATGCCTAGTTAATGTGACCATCTTCTCCTTGTTTGTCTTGCAACCTCCACCACACTCCACACCACTTATAGTGCTAAAACCATGGCTCACGCTCATGTATTGCGTGAGAGTTGAAAAGGTTTGAGAAATTAAAGGTGTGAAAACAATTACTTGGCCAATACCGGGGTTGTGCATGATTTAAATTCGTTGTGCAAGGATGATAGACCATAGTCACACTATATGCTTTTGTAGGGATAACTTTCTTTTGGCCTTGTTATTTTGAAAGTTCATGATTACCTTGCTAGTTTGCTTGGAGTATTATTGTTTCCACATCAATAGCAAACTATTGTTTTCAATCTAATGGATCTGAACATTCACGTCACATAATAGGAGTTACAAAGGACATCTATGCTAGGTAGCATGAAAGCATAAATAATTCATTCATTATCACTTCCCTACTCGAGGACGAGCAGGAGTTAAGCTTGGGGATGATTGATACGTCTCAAACGTATCTATAATTTTTGATGGTTTCATGCTGTTATCTTGTCATCTTTGGATGTTTTATGTACCTTTTATATCTTTTTTGGGACTAACTTATTAATTCAGTGCTAAGTGCCAGTTCCTGTTTTTTCTATGTTTTTGACTCTTTTCAGATCTGATTTTGGAACGGAGTCCAAACGGAATAAAATCCCCGAAATAATTTTTTCCAGAACGGAAGAAGATCAGGGGACTTGAGGGCCAAGGCAGGCGAGCCACACGGGGCCCACAATCCCTGTAGCCGCAACTAGGGGGCGGCTACCAGGCTTGTGGCCTCTCTTGCGCCCCCCTGACCTAGCTCTTTTGCCTATATATTCCCTAAAATACAGAAAAAATAGGGGAATCCACGAAAACACTTTTCCGCCGCCGCAAGCTTCCGCTTCCGCAAGATCTCATCTGGAGACCCTTCCCGGTGCCCTGTCGGAGGGGACTTTGGAGTTGGAGGGCTTCTACATCAACATCATCGCCCCTCCAATGACTCGTGAGTAGTTCACTTCATACCTACGGGTCCGTAGTTAGTAGCTAGATGGCTTCTTCTCTCTCTTGGATCTTCAATACAAAGTTCTCCATGATCTTCATGGAGATCTATCCGATGTAATCCTCTTTGGCGGTGTGTTTGTCAAGATCCGAATTGTGGATTTGTGATCGGATTATCTATGATATATATTTGAGTCTTAGCTGATTTCTTATATGCATGATTCGATATCCTTGTAAGTCTCTCCGAGTCTTGGGTTTTGTTTGGCCAACTAGATCTATGATTCTTGCAATGGGAGAAGTGCTTGGTTTTGGGTTCATACCGTGTGGTGACCTTTCCCAGTGACAGAAGGGGCAGCAAGGCACACATCGTGTTGTTGCCATCAAGGGTAACAAGATGGGCTTTTATCATAGATATGAGATTGTCCATCTACCTCATGTCATCTTGCTTAAGGCGTTACTCTGTTCTCATGAACTTAATACACTAGATGCATGCTGGGTAGCGGTCGACGTGTGGAGTAATAGTAGTAGATGCAGAAAGTATCGGTCTACTTGTTTTGGACGTGATGCCTATAGATATAATCATTGCCTTAGATAACGTCACGACTTTGCGCGGTTCTATCAATTGCTCGACAGTAATTCGTTCACCCGCCGTCTACTTGCTTTCATGAGAGAAGCCACTAGCAAACACTACGGCCCCCGGGTCTATTCACACCTATCGTTTCCAATTTTGCTTTTATTTTGCTTTGTTTCTTTTTTGCTTTCAGTTCTCACTTGGCAAACAATCTATAAGGGATTGACAACCCCTTCATAGCATTGGGTGCGAGCTCTTTGTGTTTGTGCACGTACTTGTGACAATCCTTCACTGGATCGATACCTTGGTTCTCAAAACTGAGGGAAATACTTACCGCCGCTATGCTACATCACCCTTTCCACTTCGAGGGAACACCAACGCAAGGCTCCAAGGCCATGGGGGAATCCTTTGCATATTTGTCAAGGAAGTCCCTAAAGGCGTAGCCGTAGCAGAAGGATTCCTGGTGCCGTTGTTGAGGAGTATCAAGACAAGAATAGTCTCCCGTCAGCACGCTTGTTTCGGGCGCCGTTGGAACGTCTTTTGGTGCAGTAGCAATACACTTGGGTATACTTCTTCAAGAGGAAGAGTGAGACTCAACAGACCGTCATCAACTTTCTGAATGAAGCTCAACGCCAACATGAAGCATAGATTTTGATAATCAGAAGTGACAACGGCACCGAGTTCGAGAACTACACATTGGATGAGTTCCTTAGTGACGAGGGGATCAAGCACCAATACTCAGCCCCCTACACCCCTCAACAGAATGGTGTGGCGGAAAGGAAGAACCGGACGTTGATGGATGCAACAAGAACAATGATGGCAGAGTTTAAATCTCCATACAATTTTTGGGCTGAAGCCATCAAGACAGCATGTCATGCATCCAATTAGCTCTACCTCCGCAAAGGCTTGAACAAGACTCCGTATGAGATTCTTACCGGGAATAAGCCTAACCTCAAGTACTTCAGGGTGTTCAGTTGTAAGTGTTTCATTCTCTAGAAAGGTGCTCATTTAGCTAAATTTGATTCTAGAGCTCATGAGGGCATATTTGTGTTGGGGCACGTCGCATGGGAAACAAAAAATTTCCTACATGCATGCAATACCTATCCATGGTGATGATCATCTACGAGAGGAGAGATTGAATCTACATACCCTTGTGGATCGCTAAGCGGAAGCGTATATAACATGGTTGATGTAGTGGAACATCTCCGTGATCCAAATCGTAGCTCGTCCCGCGATCTCATCATGATCCGTCCCGCGATCCCATCCCGATCTAGTGTCGAATAGACGGCACCTCCGCGTTAAGCACACGTACAGCTCGATGACGATCTCCGCCTTCTTGATACAGCAAGAGGGGGATATGTAGATGAGTTCTCCAGAATGACGGCGTGGTGGTGGAACTATTCCAGCAGGGCTTCGCCTAAGCACCGCTGAAACTAGACTAGATGAGAAACAGATCTAAAGAGAGAGGGCAGCACGTCGCTAAAATTGTTGTCTCAAAAAACCCTCAAAACCTCTAGTATATATAGGAGGAAGGGAGGGGAGGAGGCAGCCTCAAACCCTCAAGGTTTGGCCAAAATTGGAGGTGGAGGAGTCCTACTCCAATCCTACTCCAAGTAGGACTCCTCCCACTTGGAATATCCCACCTCTCCCTTTGGAAACCCTTTCCACCTTTGGGTTTTTCCCACCCCTAGCCGCATGGGCCTTAGTGGTTGGTTCAGACAACCAACTAGGGGCTGGTTTGACTCCTCCCACATCCTATGAGGTCTTTTGGGTCGTCACACCCCTCCCGGTGGTCCCACGGTACCCTCCTCGCACTCCCGGTACACTACCGATGAGCCCAAAACTTTTCCGGTGACCAACACAGGACTTCCAGTATATCAACCTTTACCTCCAAACCATTTTGGAGCTCCTCATGACATCGTGGATATCATTCGGGGCTCTGAACAACCTTCGGTAACCACCACCTATGACTCAACTATACCGAGACGTCACCGAACCTCAAGTGCGCAGACCATGCGGGTTCAAGAACTATGTAGACATGACTTGATACACTCTCCGATCAATATCCAATAGCGGGACCTAGATGCCTATATTGGATCCTACATATTCTACGATGATCTTATCGGTTTAACCTCTATGTCAACGATTCAGTTAATCCCGTATGATGTTCCCTTTGTCCTTCGATATGTTACTTGCCCGAGATTCGATCGTCGGTATCTCCATACCTAGTTCAATCTCGTTACCGGCAAGTCTCTTTACTCGTTCTATAATACAAGATCCCGTGGCTAACTCTTTAGTCACATTACTTGCAAGGCTTATTGTGATGTTGTATTAGCGAGTGGGCCCCGCGATACCTCTCCGTCATACGGAGTGACAAATCCCAGTCTCGATTCTGCCAACCTAACACACACCTTTGGAGATACCTGTAGAGCATCTTTATAGTCACCCAGTTACGTTGCGATGTTTGATACACACAAGGTATTCCTCCGGTGTCCGGGAGTTGCATGATATCATGGTCATAGGAATAGATACATTGACATGCAGAAAAGAGTAGCAATAATCTGACACGATCATATGGTACATTTATATTTTGGGTCTTGTCCATCACATCATTCTCCTAATGATGTGATCCCCTTATCAAGTGACAACACTTGTCTATGGCTAGGAAACCTTAACCATCTTTGATGAACGAGCTAGTCAACTAGAGGCTTAGTAGGGACAGTGTTTTGTCTATGTTACCACACATGTATTTGAGTTTCCAATCAATACAATTATAGCATGGATAATAAACGATTATCATGAACAAGGAAATATAATAATGACTAATTTATTATTGCCTCTAGGTCATATTTCCAAAAGTCTCCCACTTGCACTAGAGTCAATAATCTAGTTCACATAACTATGTGATTGCAATGAATCTAACACCCATATAGTTTTGGGCTATGAGAGAGGTTTTTAGCCAACTAGTCTGAACCATTCTGATCTAAGCGTACTTTACAAATATCTATGTCATCTTGTAGATGCTGCTACCACGTGTCATTTGGAACCATTCCAAATGACTACTCCACTATACGAATCTGGTTTACTACGTAAAGTCATCCGGATTAGTGCAAAGCTTGCATCGGCGTAACCCTTTACGACCAACTCTTTTACCACCTCCATAATCCAAAAAAAATATCCTTAGTCCACTATTTACTAAGGATAACTTTTGACCGTTGTCCAGTAATCCACTCCTGGATAACTTTCGTACCCCTTGACAGATTCATGGCAAGGCACACATCAGGTGCAGTACACATCATAGTATACTATAGAGCCTATAACTAATGCATCGGGGACGACCTTCGTCCTTTCTCTTTCTTCTACCGTGGTCAGGCTTTGAGTTTCACTCAAATTCACACCTTACAACACAGCCAAGAACTCCTTCTTTGCCGATCTATTTTGAACTCCTTCAAAAACTTGTCAAGGCATGCATTTCATTTGAAAGTTTTATCAAGTGTCTTGATCTATCTCTATAGATCTTGATGCCCAATGTTCAAGTAGCTCAATCTAGGTTTTCCTTTGAAAAACTCCTTTTCAAACAACCCTATATGCTTTCCATAATTTCTACATCATTTCCGATCAACAATATGTCAACCACATATACTCACCAGAAATTCTATAGTGCTCCCACTCACTTCCTTGGAAATACAAGTTTCTCATAAACTTTGTATAAACCAAAAAGCCTTGATCATCTCATCAAAGCGCATATTCCAACTCCGAGATGCTTACTGCAGTCCTTAGTAGGACCGCTGGAGCTTGCATACTTTTTAACATCCTTAGGATCGACAAAACCTTCTCATTGTATCACATACAACCTCTGCTCAAGGAAACCATCGAGGAAACGATGTTTTGACATTCATCTGCAAGATTTCATAATTGAAAAATGCAGCAACTGCTAACATAATTCCAACAAAATTTTAGCATCTCCACGAATGATAAATTCTCATTGTAGTCAACTCCTTGAACTTGTCGGAGACTTTCTTTGCAACAAGTCGAGCTTTCTAAAAGGTGACATTCACGGTCATCGTCTGTCTTCCTTATACAGATCCATCCATCCTTAACAGTCTTACGACTATCAAGTAGTTCTTCCAAAGTCCATACTTTGTTTTCATACATGGATCCTATCTTGGATTTTATGGCCTCCAGCCATTAGTCGGAATCCGGGCCCACCATCGCTTCTCCATAGCTCGTAGGTTCATTGTTGTACAACAACATGACCTCCAAGACAGGATTACCGTGCCACTCTGGAGCAGCGCGTATCCTTGTCGACCTACAAGGTTTGGTAGTAACTTGATTTGAAGCTTCATGATCACTATCACTGGCTTCCACTTCAACTGGTGTAGGCACCACATGCACCACTTCTTGCGTCCTTCTACTCTGTGGTTTAAGTGATAGTTCAAAATATCATCAAGTTCCACCATCCTCCCACTCAATTCTTTTGAGAGAAACTATTTCTCGAGAAAGGACCCGTTTCCTGAAACAAACACTTTGCTTCAGGATCTGATATAGGAGGTATACCCAACTATTTTGGGTATCTTATGAAGATGCATTTATCTGCTTTGGGTTTGATCTTATCAGGCCGAAGCCTTTGGACATAAGTATCATAGCCTCAAACTTTTAAGAAATGACAACTTAGGTTTCTCCAAACCATAGTTCATTCGGTGTCATCTCAACGGAACTATGTGGTGCCCTATTAAAGTGAATGTGTTTGTCTCTAATGCATAACCCCGAAATGATAGTGCTAATTCGATAAGAGACATCATAATATGCACCATATCTTTATAGGGCGCGGCTACGTGTTGGGGAATGTTGCATGGGAAAGAAATTTTTTCCTACGCACACGAAAACCTATCATGGTGATGTTCATCTACGAGAGGGAGATTAGATCTACATACCCTTGTAGATCGCTCAGTGGGAATCGTTAAGAAACGCGGTTGATGTAGTGGTACAGCTTCGTGATTCAAATCACAGTCGTCCAGTATCCGTCCCTCGAATCGTCCCATGACCCGTCCCACGAACCATCTCGCAATCCGTCCCACGATCCTTCCCGATCTAGCGCCGAACAAACGGCACCTCCGCTTCAGCACACGTACAGCTCGATGACGATCTCGGCCTTCTTGATCCCGCAAGCAAGACAGAGAATTAGATGAGTTCTCCGGCAGGGTGACGGTGCTCCGATGGTGGTGATGATGTACTCCTGCAGGGCTCCGCCCGAGCTCCGCAGAAATCCGATCTAGAGGTAAAACTATGTGGAATAGGCTAGAGTTGCACGTGGCAAAGTTGTGTCTCGAAAAGCCCTAAACCACCAATATATATAGGAGGAGGGGAGGGGCTAGCCTTGGGGCTCAAGGCCCTCAAGGGTGCGCCGACCAAGGGGGAGCAGTTGGACTCGAACCCCAATTCGGTTTGGTGGGGAAGGAGTCCACTCCTTCCTTCCCACCTCCCTCTCTTTTTCTTCTTCTTTCCTTTGGTATTTTTGCTTGTGGCACCATAGCCTTCTTGGGCTGACTCCACCAGCCCACTAAGGACTTGGTGCGACACCCTAGGGCCTTGGTCTCACTCCCGGGTGGGTGGTCCCCTCCCGATAAACACCCGGAACCCATTCGTCACTCCCGGTAGACTACCGGAATCGCCTGAAACTTTCCGGTGACCAAATGAAACCATCCTATATATCAATCTTTGTTTCCGGACAATTCCTGAAAACCTCGTGACGTACGTGATCTCATCCGGGACTCCGAACAACATTCGGTAACCACACATATAACTCAACTATACTAAAACATCATCGAACCTTAAGTGTGTAGACCCTGCGGGTTCGAGAACTATGTAGACATGACCCGAGACACTCCTCAGTCAATATCCAATAGCGGGACCTCGATGCCCATATTGGATCCTACATATTCTCCAAAGATCTTATCGGTTTAACCTCAGTGCCAAGGATTCCTATAATCCTTTATGTCATTCCCTTTGTCCTTCGGTATGTTACTTGCCCGAGATTCGATCGTCGGTATCCGCATACCTATTTCAACCTCGTTACCGGCAAGTCTCTTTACTCATTCCATAATACAAGATCCTGTGACTTACACTTAGTCACATTGCTTGCAAGGCTTGTATGTGATGTTGTATTACCGAGTGGGCCCCGAGATACCTCTCTATCACACGGAGTGACAAATCCCAGTCTTGATCCATACTACCTCAACGGACACCTTTGGAGATACCTGTAGAGTACCTTTATAGTCACCCAGTTACGTTGTGACGTTTGATACACACAAGGTATTCCTCCGGTGCCAGTAATTTATATTATCTCATGGTCATAGGAATAAATACTTGACATGCAGAAAACAATAGCAATGAAATGACACGATCAATATGCTACGTACATAGTTTGGGTCTAGTCCATCACATGATTCCCCTAATGATGTGATCCCGTTATCAAGCGACAACACTTGTCTATGGTTAGGAAACCTTGACCATCTTTGATCAACGAGCTAGTCGACTAGAGTCTTACTAGGGACATTGTTTTGTCTATGCATCCACACATGTATCTAGGTTTCCAATCAATACAATTATAGCATGGATAATAAACGATTATCACGAACAAATAAATATAACAATAACAATTTATTATTGCCTCTAGGGCATATTTCCAACAGTCTCCCACTTGCACTAGAGTCAATAATCTAGTTCACATCACTATGTGATTTTAATGAAGCCAACACCCATATAGTTCTGGGATTTGATCACATCTTGCTTATGAGAGAGGTTTTAGTCAACGGTTCTGAACCTTTCAGATTCGTGTGAACTTTACAAATCTTTACGTCATCTTATAGATGCTGCTACTACGTGCTATTCAGAAATATTCCATATATCTACTCTACTATACGAATCAGTTTTACTACTCAGAGTTATTCGGATTAGTGTCAAAGCTTGCATCGATGTAACCCTTTATGACGAACTCTTTAACCACCTCCATAATTGAGAAAAATTCCTTAGTCCATTAGTTACTAAGGACAACTTCGACCGCTGTTTAGTGACTCAATCCTGGATCACTCCTTGTACCCCTTGATAGACTCATGGCAAGGCACACATTAGGTGCAGTACACAACATGGCGTACTTTAGAGTCTATGGCTAAGGCTTAGAAGACGACCTTCGTCCATTCTCTTTATTCTGCCGTGGTCGGGCTTTGAGTCTTACTCAAATTCACATATTACAACACATCCAAGAACTCCTTCTTTGCTGATCTATTTTGAACTCCTTCAGAAACATGTCAAGGCATGCATTTCATTGAAAGTTCTATTTAGCATTTTGATCTATCTCTATAGATCTTGATGCTCAATGTTTCAAGTAGCTCTATCCAGGTCTTCCTTTGAAAAACTCCTTTCAAACAACCTTTTATGCTTCACAGAAATTCTACATTACTTCCGATCAAGAATATGTCAACCACATATACTTATCAGAAATTCTATAGTGCTCCCACTCACTTCTTTGGAAATACAAGTTTCTCATAAACCTTGAACAAACAAAAAAGCTTTGATCATCTCATCAAAGTGTATATTCCCACTCCGAGATGCTTGCACCAGTCCACAGAAGGATCGCTGGAGCTTGCATACTTGTTAGCATCCTTAGGATCGACAAAACCTTCTGGTTGTATCACACACAACCTTTCCTCAAGGAAACCGTCGAGGAAACAATGTTTTGACATCCTATGTGCAATATTTCAAAAATAATGCAGCAACTACTAACATAATTCCAACATACTTTTAGCATCGCTACGAGTGAGAAAGTCTCATCATAGTCAACTCTTTGAACTTGTCGGAAATATCCTTGCAACAAGTCGAGCTTTTTCTTAATGGTGACTTTTCACCATCATCGTCTGTCTTCCTTTTAAAGATCCATATTTACTTAATAGTCATACGACCTTCAAGTAGTTCTTCCAAAGTCTACACTTTGTTTTCATACATGGATCCTCTCTCGGATTTCATGGCGTCCAGCCATTTGTCGGAATCCGAGCCCACCATCGCTTCTCCATAGCTCGTAGGTTCATTGTTGTTCAACAACATGACCTCCAAGACAGGGTTAACGTACCACTCTGCAGTAGTACGCGACCTTGTCGACCTATGAGGTTTTTAGTAACTTGATCTGAAGCTTAATGATCACCATCATCAGTTTTCACTTCAATTGGTCTAGGGGCCACAGGAACATCTTCGTGTGCCCTGCTACACACTGGTTGAAGTGACAGTTCACTAACCTCATCAAGTTCCATCACCCTCCCACTCAACTCTTTCGAGAGAAACCTTTTCTCAAGAAAGGACCCTTTTTAGAAACAAACACTTTGCTTCCGGGTGTGAGATAGGATATGTACCCAACTGTTTTGGATATCCTATGAAGATGCATTTATCCACTTTGGGTTCGAGCTTATCAGAGTGAATCTTTTTCACATAATCATCGCAGCCCCAAACTTTTAAGAAACGACAGCTTAGGTTTCTCCAAACCATAGTCTATACTGTGTCGTCTCAACGGAAATACGCGGTGCCCTATTCAGAGTGAATGCGGTTGTCTCTAATGCATAACCCATAAACGATAGTGGTAATTCGATAACAAACATCATAATATGCACCATATCAAATAGGGCGCGGCTTGACGTTTGGACACACCATCATACTATGGTGTTCTAGGTGGCATGAACTGCAAAACAATTTCCACATTGTCTTAACTGTGTACCGAAACTCGCAACTCAGATATTCATCTCTATGATCATATCGTAGACAGTTCATCCTCTTGTCACGATGATCTTCACTCTGAAATAGCTTTGAACTTTTCAATATTTCAGACTTGTGATTCATCAAGTAAATACTCCCGTATCTACTCAAATCATCAGTGAAGTAAGAACACAACGATATCCACTGCGTGCGTAAGAACTCATTGGACTGCACACATAAAAAATGTATTGCATCCAACAAGTTACTTTCTTGTTCCATGTAGTATGATTTTGCATGTCTCAAGTGATTCAAAATCAAGTGAGTCCAAACGATCCATCTGCATGGAGTTTCTTCATGCGTTTATACCAACAGGTATGGTTTGCATGTCTCAAACGTTTCAAAAATGAGTGAGTACAAAGATCCATCAGCATGCAGCTTCTTCATGCATTTTACACCAACATGACTCAAGCGGTACTGCCACAAGTAAGTGCTACTATCATTATTACTTTGTATCTTTTGGCACCAATATTATGAACATGTGCAACACTACGATCGAGATTCAATAAACCATTGAAGGTAATTATTCAAGCAAATAGAATAACCATTATTCTCTTTAAATGAATAATCATATTGCAATAAACACGATCCAATCATGTTCATGCTCAACGCAAACACCAAATAACAATTACTTAGGTTTAACACCAATCCTGATGGTAGAGGGAGTGTGCGATGTTTGATCACATCAACCTTGGAAACACTTCCACACTTATCGTCACCTCTCCTTTAGCTAGTCTCCGTTTATTCCGTAGCTTTTATTTATAGTTACTAATCACTTAGCAATCGAACTGGTATCTAATAACCTCGTGCTACTAGGAGTACTAGTAAAGTACACATCAATATTATGTATATCAAATATACTTCTGTTGACTTCGCCAGCCTTATCATCTACCAAGTATCTAGGGTAACTCCGCCTCAGTGACCGTTCCCCTCATAACAGAAGCACTTAGTCTCGGGTTTGGGTTCAATCTTGGGTTTCTTCATTAGAGCAGCAACTAGTTTGCCGTTTCATGAAGTATCCCTTCTAGCCCTTGCCCTTCTTGAAACTAGTGGTTTTACTAACCATCAACAATCGATGCTCCTTCTTGGTTTATGCTTTTGCAGTGTTAAACATTGTGAATCTCTCAAGGATCATGATATGTTATAGTTCATCATGAAGCTCTAGCAACTTTGGCAGTGTCTTTGGAGAACCATCGCTATCTCATCTCGAAGATTAACTCCCACTTGATTCAAGCGATTGTTGTACTCAGACAATCTGAGAACATGCTCAATGATTGAGCTTTTCTCCTTTACTTTATAGACAAAGAATCTTGTCGGAGGTCTCATATCTCTCAACAAGGGCACGAGCATGAAATCTCAATTTCGTCTCTTCAGAACATCACTTATGTTCCATGACGTTTCAAGACGTCTTCGGCGCCTTGCTTCTAAGCCATTAAATATTACACACTGAACTATCACGTAGTCATCAAAAACGTGTATGTCAGATGTTCGCAACATCCACAAACGATGCACGAGGTGCAGCACACCGAGTGGTGCATAAGGACATAAGCCTTCTCCGCAGCAATGAGGACAATCCTCAGTTTTACGGACTCCGTCTGCAAAGTTGCTAGTATCATCTTTCAACAAAATTTTCTCTAGGAACATATAAAAAATAATAGAGCTATAGCGCAAGCTACATCAGAATTCGCAAAGACCTTTTGACTATGTTCATGATAATTAGTTCAATTAATCGTATTACTTAAGAACTCCCACTCAAAAAGTACATCTCTCTAGTCATTTGAGTGGTACATGATCCAAATCCACTAACTCAAGTCCGATCATCACGTGAGTTGAGAATAGTTTCAGTGGTAAGCATCTCTATGCTAATCATATCAACTATATGATTCATGCTCGACCTTTCGGTCTCATGCGTTCCGAGGCCATGTCTGCACATGCTAGGCTCGTCAAGTTTAACCTGAGTGTTCTGCGTGTGCAACGGTTTTGCACCCATTGTATGTGAACCTTGAGTCTATCACACCCGATCATCACGTGGTATCTCGAAACAACGAACTGTCGCAACGGTGCGCAGTCGGGGAGAAGACAATATCATCTTGAAATTTTAGTGAGAGATCACCTTATAATGCTACCGTCGTTCTAAGCAAAATAAGGTGAATGAAAGGATTAACATCACATGCAATTCACAAGTGACATGATATGGCCATCATCTTGTGCTTCTTGATCTCCATCATCAAAGCACTAGCATGATCTTCTTGTCACCGGCGCCACATCATGATCTCCATCAATGTGTCGCCATCGAGGTTGTCATGCTATCTATGCTATTACTACTAAAGCTATGACCTCGCAATATACTAAACACATATGCAAACACAAACGTTAGTTTAAAGACAACCCTATGGCTCCTGTTGGTTCCCGTAGAATCGACATGCAAGTCGATATTAACCATTACAACATGATCATCTCATACATCCAATATATCACATCACGTCATTGGCCATATCATATCACAAGCATACCCTGCAAAAACAAGTTAGACGTCCTCTAATTTGTTGTTGCATGTTCTACATGGCTCCTATGGGTATCTAGTATGATCGCATCTTACTTACGCAAAAACCACAACGGAGATGTGCAAATTGCTATTTAACCTCTCCAAGGACCGCCTTGGTCAAAACCAATTCAACTAAAGTTGAAGAAACTGTCACACCCTATTTTTGGCTCTCCTGACAAATTATCTTACTTCAAAAATTAGGACCAATTAATTTTTTTTGTGAAGCTTGTGATGCTTGGAGTGACTATTGTTTGCTTGAGTGCATGTGTTTGCTCCCCAATAATTCTCTCTATCTTCCAACTCACCTCCTCATTCCATGATCTCCTGCCTAATGATCATGCCATGTGTTTAGAATAAATATCTATTTTCACCAAATATTATTTTCACCAAAAAGCAATTCTTTGAATTAAACTTTCAAACCCCTGAGATGAGGTTTGTACTACAAGTCCTCAAATTAGGGAAATTCTTTTGCACCAATTATTTTATTTAAAACCTATTATCAAAATGTCTTCCAAAACCACCATATCGCTTTCAAAATATTTAAGAAAATTTAGGGAAAATCAATGGATATATTTATTCCATATTTATGAGTTTCAACACATGGTCATATTCAAAACATTGTGCAAATCCCTCCAAAACCATTCCTACCTATTTCAAGATTTTGAAGCATTTCTATAAGAAATATTCTCAATAAATTCTAGTAAAATTCTAGCATGTCATCTATGATATTATTGATGATCTTGTCAAGTTTCATTTCAATCCAAGTTGATTAGGCTCCCCTAATCACTCTAAAACCCTATCTGTCCATAATCAAATTTAGGCAACTCTACATTGTGAAGTGTCTCCAGTTGTGCTCAAATTTGGTGGACATGTTCTAATACTCCAATAAGGCATCCACACCAAGTGGTTCACCAAGGATAATAGAGGAACTTGTCCTAAGACCCTCAAAACCCTCTGTGTTGATTTCTGACTTTGGTAAACTTTGCATTATAAAGTTTCTCCAACTGACATCAAACTTTTTGTGCATGCCTTAATGCTCAAATAATGCCCATACACCAAATATTGGATTTGTGGGAATTTATTTGAATAGGGTTCTAAGCAGAAACCCATTTCTGCCCATTTCAAGGGTTTTCCTAGTCTACATTGGAAAACTTCTCCAGCAAATCCCAAATTTGGTATGCAAGCCTATTTTCATCTAATATTTGATTCTGTTAAGTTTCATAGTCATTGGAATCCATCTGGTAGCCTAACCACAGATCAAACACCTTGTGTGCATTCACTAAATTAGCTTCTTTGACCCATTCCACTTTTACCCTTGAGCTCAACTTTCTACCAGACCCTCACATAGTTACATGGTACCTCCAGTAACTTTGCCACCCCTCTGGTCAATTATTGGAGAAGGACCCTTTGTAACTATCTCTCATTTTACCCTTGAAAGCACTATTTTACCTCTCTTCTCATACTTCTGCTTAACCCAAGGCCCTCAACTCTTTCTAGAGCATCTATTCTATGCCAAAGCTTCATTTAGAACCAAGTTATGGCATGCTCATGTGGAGACAATGAGAAACACCTCCTCAAGTTGATTTCTGGCTAAAATATAGGATTGCACTACAAGTACTAGCTAGGCTCACTTTCCTGGCAGGCTAGTAGTCCTTCTATAAACAAGAGTGCTGGACATGGTTTTCCCTCAATTAACTCCTTGTGCAAACCAGTTTTGCTAGCCCTAAGTTTGCTGCTGCAAACTAAATCAAAGTCAACACCCATTCAAACTTGCTCCACTGGGCTCCAAACTCCACCAGTGACCTCTGGCAAGCATGCCCTATGCGAGAGACGTCTTTGTCAGGTCAAACGGTCACCCTGGACACACAAAGCCATTGTGACCATGCTGGCTGCATGCACTAATGGTGCTCTGCACCATTTCCTCGTCCCCTAGCTCGTGTCCCGCAGCTGCAGAATGCCCCAGAGCGCCAGAGCATCCCCTCCTCCACCTTGACTCCCTCCACGATGCTAGATAGCTTCCAATTCCCCTCTGGGACGTGTGGCACCCATGCCCACGCGAGCTCCAGGAGCTCCCGAGCTCTCTCGGCCTCCCCCTCCCTTAACTCCTCACTCCCGAGCATCTCTGGCTCCCCAAAACCTCCTCCTCTCTCCCTGGAACCCCTCTCGATCCCCCCTTCTTCCTCCCGAGCCTTCTCTTCCACTCCCCTCTCTTCGGCAACCATGGCCACCGCCATGCCCCGCGGGCCGCGTGCCTCCCCGGCCCCTTCCTCCTCTAGAGCATCTCCAAGGTACCCCAGCTCGTCGACATGGCCCTCTCCCATCGCTGCCTCTCCTCCCAACGGCCGGTGCACCGTTCTTCCTGGTTGCCGGTGCCGGCTCCTCTCGGAGAGATCACGCGCGCCTCGGAGCTCCCCGGCGAGGAATGACCAGCCAGGCAGGCTGGCCTTGTCGCCCCGCGTGCGCTGGTGGCTGTTGCGAGACCAGGGGACAGCCGGAGCCGCCGGAGCTACGCTGGGCACGGCCCTGTGCCGTCTCCCCACTCTCCCAGCTCGAGCGGGAGGTGGGAGAAGAACCTGGCAGTTGGGCCCCGCCCGTCAGCGGCACACCGGTCAGGCCCGGTCCTTTAAGTGGAGGCGCCCGAGCACCTTGCGCCTTCCCCGAGCGGAAGCATATTCAAGGGAATACGCCTACTGCGTGGCCGCGATTAGCCAGACCCAGCCAGTGGGCTGGCCCAATCTCTCTCCTCTGCCCCGGGCGCAAGATAACCCCGAGGCTAAGCTTTTTACTATTTGATTAAAATTATAAATTCCATTATAAAATCATGCTAACTCCAAAATTCATGATTCAAATTTCTACAGGTTCCTAAATTCAAGCTCTATCCACCTATGAGCCTTGCACATTTTTCCAAGACATGTTATTGTGGGGTTTTATAAAAAATCCAAATATGAATATTATTAGCCCCATCTTTCAAAAATCCCATAGGCTTCAAATCTACTCCAACTGGAGTGATTCAAATTTCCACAGCCTTCTTATATCATGTACAAATTTTAGAGCCTTGGTCAACATTTTTATCAAGCTCCATTCTGTTGCTCATAATAAATAGCTTCCTATTGCTATTTATTCCACATTAGAAAATTCCTAGTATATTCATTTCAACTCCAAATTTAGTGAAACTACTTCCCAAATATTTCTAAAATCATTCTCTGTTAAATGGGTGCCTCCACTCATTTTTAACATAATGATTTCTGTTGGCTTCTTCAATGGTCACCTATATCTCCTTTCATCCATTCAAAATTCCCTAATGATCTAAAACCCCTTGGTAGAGATTCAGGTATTTTTCTTATGACGAGAGAGGTCCAGGAAAAATAAAACTTCTATTTATAGAACACTTTTATTCTGCTTGATGTGTGGCTTACTATGGTTGTTTCCAACGATAGCTGACGGTAGACGAAGTATTCGGAGATGGAGCGGAAGACCTCGAAGACCCCGAGTACTTACGTGAGCAAGGCAAGGATCCCTTTGACCATGACTGAGCATATGTTACCTTGCATGATTATAATAGCAAGTATTCCCGTTGCATATGATCATAAGTGCCGGTAATCATTTGATATGATTTTACCGAAGGCTCCCCCGGAGCACATGCATTGAGCTTGACTCTACCCCTTAGGGTCATGCTAATACCATGATGACAAGTAAAGATAGCAGTATTATTATTCATGAGCATGATATTGACATAAAGCAAGAGTTTACAAAAACCCCATCGGGTGCCACTAATGCCTGAGGGTGATGATGAGTTATGTGGTCACTTTTGGTGAAGTGATGCACCCGATATTTGTCTGAGTAAGGTTTCGGAAATGGGATTAGTTTTATGATGTGTAGACCATCCCAACCTTACCAGTACGACCACGTTACCCCTTATGGGATGGGGCTATTTTAATTACTCTGGTCGGTGCTAGCAAAGAGCCACATTAATAGTGGCGGGACTGATGTGTGGTCACTCTCGTGATGGGGTCGTTCCACTTAGGACGACTATGCCATTTTTATGAGTTCCAGTCACACTATTGGTCCCCGCATGGTTGGTACTGTCCAGAGTTGGTGCTCGTAAGACGTACAACATGTGGGCTGGGTACCAATCGAGTGGACCTCTTTGTCTAGTATCGTCAGGGGAAAGGCATTGATCGGGCATTTATCTCGGGTATGTGATATACCACGAGTCGTGGATGACACGGAAGTTTACCGGATCTCGTGGGTCCAGCATACTACCTCTGTAGAGTGCAAACTATTCGAATAGTCGTGTCCACGGTCAAGGACAGTTGGGTAATCCTGCTTAAACTACGTCCTGATATTTCCGCATAAACCAAGTGTGCGTGAGTGTGTGTGTGTGTGTGTGTGTGGTGTTGAGAAAGGTGTTGCTATGATAGCAATGATATGACTAAGTTTGGTGACTTGGCATATAGGGTGAACACGGATGGTTCAGCCCTCAACAGATATGTTGATATCTGTATCCTGTTCTTCAAGAGTAATTCTTCAACTTGATGCATATTCATGATCATTCCACCCAGATGAGTTACACTAAAGATGCATGATATTGTTATCCTTCACTTTCATTGTTCATATCATGGGCTGTTTGCGAGTACATTCAAAGTACTCATTGGCTTGCCATTGGTTATGTTTGACCAGACATGGAAGGACCGGAGTTTGGAGATGAGTATGTCTTCGGAGACACCCCTACGAACTAGGACGCTTCCGAGTCAGAATGCCTGTGGGTGTAGGCTTGATGGTATGGGCACCCGCTTAGCCCTATGTTTTCCGCCATTAGTGTATTCATGTGAATTGGCCTTAGGCCCTGTCTTATGAACTTGACCCTTCGGTCACGTGTTATAACAATCGGTACTTGGATGTAAGACTCTTTATTCAGTATCTGCGTTCGGTGAGCATTGATCTCTGGGATCACTGAGAACGGCGATCTCGACTCGTAAGTCAGGGTCCCCGTAGAGCTGGTATCAGAGCCATCGTGATTGTAGGAAGCCCTTAGTTAGCACGGACGTTAGTTAGGATAAAACTGATTTCCATATCCTTCAAAATACTTACAAAGCCTATATATTTCTCGACTCTCCTAAATCTTCAAAGAAATTGAAGGTTATGCTCTAGCCTTCCACTCTTATTTTCTTGAAATTCCTCGTCTACCTTTTCCAAAACTTGCAAATGGTCGCTAGTACCTTATGCCCTCTGACCACGGGATAAATTGAAATCCTCGTGGGCAGCCAGGAAGGAAGTAACGTTTCCAAGCAAACACCTGTACTGAAAGGTAGAGAAGACAACTCTGCGACCATACGACACCAACAGAAGTACCTCCATGAGGAACAAGGACATCGAGGCTTAGAAGATGGTGAAACCCTGGGCACTGTTCCAGAGTGATGCCACTTTCGCCTACAATAATCTGGACATAATATATGCAAACCTTGATCTGCATCACTGATAGAGCGACCCTGTCAATTATAAGGTTTGTGTCGACCACCACCGGTGGATGAGAACCTCGCCATTTGGTCCGCCTCACCTTACTGAGAAGGAAAACGGTTCTCTTCATCCCCCGCTCTAGGTGTCGATATCGCAATTAGTATGATTGACAGATCAGAACTCTATCACGTCATGCAAATATCGGTGCATGAAGGTGTCCACCTGAGACTCTCGAAGCCTCGAAAGACAAGAAGACACTGACAAGATCATAAAGACAACAAAAGACCCTGTCACTGACAGCAATGAAGAACTACCTTCGTCAGCAACTTCCCAGACGAGAAGACAACAAGAGTTCTTTACAACTCAAGTGAATTTCTTTGGCAAGCGACAACAAGAGGCGTGGCAACACCATGAGAAGGTCCAGAAGACTTAGCGAACTCCTCTTCGAAGCACGAAGCAAGCACGACTATCGGATCCCAGAACCTAGGATAGAGTGAGTTGTAAACTCCCTCATGCGAAGTCGAGTCCGTGAAATGGTTCGGATGGACCATGTTATGTGTTGTATGTTTTTGTTGTTTGTGCTTTGATATAAGTCGCAGTTTTGCTTAGGCAACGAGCATGCGGGTTATATCACTCGTCTTATTTTTGATGATTCAAAATGATTTTGGCACTTGTTTGAGTTGACTTTCCAACGCTTGTTTGATTGCACTAAGACCCTTAGACACCCCCTCTGTGCTCTCTCTCTCTCGCACCCTCCCGACAACTGAAGACGACAAGGCAAGATGCACCAAGGATCCACTTCGAAGGACGACTGACACTGAGGACACTGATTGTGCTATGCTTAACCGCACGTAACTGTAGTAGTGATGCTTTTTCCTTGAGATCGGAAGAGCCACACACTAGACCAGACTAACCTCCACCAGCCTTTCCGGCTCAAATATTCTGGTCCCGTGTCTAGTACACGGACTTGCCAGAACACCTGTAGGTCCCCGATGAACCCCGCCTAGCACAGGGTTCTTAAAGGAACGAGTGATCACCGTGAACAAGTATCCTCCAATCTTAAGCTAGCACTGTAACCATGATGCCATAAGAGGATCATTCTCGGACATAGAATATTAGATTAAAGATTGTCTTGATGATATGTGTCCTGAGGATATAGCTAGACTATCTTGGTGGATCATAAGACCCTTACGAAGGTAGGTAAATTCGGTGGAACGAGTTGATACAGTAGCATAACCTACATAATCTGTAGTAAGATTGGATTTAGTAGGACGATTATGATCGCGATCAACAATATTCTCGGTGGTATACGTGACGTTAGCAAGTAGTTGACATGAATTGATGCGTTTACCATAATGACTTGGAGTATCAAGTAAACTTCTTATTGGATTTGAGTCTTGGATTTAAATAGGTAATCTTGATAGAGTATTGAGGATGACAGAAACCACATGGTTCAGAGTAAATTGGATTTAGCCCGATAATCTCGATCATGATACCATGTTTCTAGGTGGATATAGAGTGCGTATACTGGAGTTGTCAGATTGGTTTACAACCTATGTGGTTTGGCCTTGGAGATTAGCTGGCCATGATTATTGAAGTTGGTGGATATACTATGACGTAAACCTTGCAGTAATATGTGAATTATGGGGACTCTAAGAGAATATGTACAACCCCGTCAATGTTGGATTTGTAGGAGTGATAGGTCCAGTGATAATTGATCGGATTGATGGATCACTTGATGGGATTCATAGGAAGGAGACAAGATATTTGATTGGTGAACTATGTGTCTCCTTAATATAGTAATGCAGAACCCTGTCCATTGGATGACTTAGATGGACATTTGCATTTGTTGTGTCTTAAATTCAAGCTCAGAAGCTTGAATGTCTCCCCAAGGCTCTTGCATAAGAATGCACGAGCATCGTCGCTACACCATACTTGTAGTGTTGGGTTTAGTTCTTCGCTCAACCCGGAGTTAGCTAGCATGAGCGGTGTGGAGTTGACCCCGTGGGATGGTATCTCTGATGAGATAAGGTGATATCGACCCGAGATTAAGGTTGAACTATTGGCATCTAGGGAAAGTGCTTAGAGATAAGATGATAACACATCGCTCACATCCTAATTTCCTTAAAGCCCTAAAGCTTCGCTGAGCCACAAGATGGACGAATTACGACCATAGAAGACGACTCTAAGTCGTTAAAATGTGGCCAGTACTCACCCATAGCAAGTCCCCGCTCTCCTCACCGGAATCATGAGCCTTGTGCTTATGACACGTTCGGGGAAAGCATGTTTTCATCCTCACCGATGACATACTTATTCAACCAGTAAGAGGACGAGTGCCTCAGTGCTATTTAGATGGGCCACAGACACCGCAGACTACAACCCCCCCAACAACCGAAGATGGTCCCCACGAGCATGGTGAAGCATCCACATGATCAAGGAGCCTCGACGACACAGAAGAACAACACATTTTATTGCAACTCCAACATCAACTACGCCAACCACGACATGCAAGACAGTAAGGCCAGCAAGGACAGACACACCGGGAGGAACCTCCCCCGGACCATGACTACATTCACGGCCACACAACACATCAACGCCTAACCACTTGCCACTGTGGCACACCTCGGTTCCTTCATAAGAAGAGACCGCACGGACACCACTAGCACACTAACACCACACGTGCACCGAGCCGATGCCTAATCATCATGAACCCTGCCGCCGCAGAGAGCCGCCGTGCGAGCGGCAGCATCTTGGCGATCATCATGGACGATCGCGCAGTACAGCGTCGAGACCCCGACCAACAACGCCACCATCCCGGATAGGAAGATGATGAGCCATTCCGGGGTCTCGTCCGCCATTGGCATCCCTCCTCGAGCACCTGCAGTAGAAGAAGAAGAAGGGAACCGGAGCAACATCAAGTAGCAAGGCTGGGTGGAGAACGAGAGGGACTCCCCGGCCAAATTTATAGCCAGGCTCAGAGAGCCACTAGCCAGGCCACCAGCCCCATTTGCCTCTCGGCCGTTGGTGCTCGCTAGGAATCCCAGAGCAGTGCCGACATACCAGGCCCGCGAGGTGAGTGCTTGCTGTGCCGGCAGATGGCTCACCGCATACCACCGTAGGGCGGCCTCGGACACCGTATGCCCTAGAGACCGCAAGTGGAGGCAGCACACGGGACTCACCCAAGAAAGAAGAATCAGAGGTAGAAGAAGAGGCTGACAGCGGACCCTGCACCCACTTGTCAGCCGGAGTACGTACCGAGCGAGAGGTACAACTAGCAACCAGGTATGACAACTTTCCCTTTCTCCAACATCCTAGTAAAACGCAGATGCACCAATAAGTGGCACTCTTGAGGTGACCCCATCAGACCGCGTATTTGGATTATTTCTGCTAGTAAGTCCTACAACATAACACGAGTAGACCCTTGATTCCGCCTTAGCAAATCTCGGGGACGAGATTTTCTTAAGGGGGTAAGGTCTGTCACACCCTGTTTTTGGCTCTCCTGACAAATTATCTTACTTCAAAAATTAGGACCAATTAAATTTTTTTGTGAAGCTTGTGATGCTTGGAGTGACTATTGTTTGCTTGAGTGCATGTGTTTGCTCCCCAATAATTCTCTCTATCTTCCAACTCACCTCCTCATTCCATGATCTCCTGCCTAATGATCATGCCATGTGTTTAGAATAAATATCTATTTTCACCAAATATTATTTTCACCAAAAAGCAATTCTTTGAATTAAACTTTCAAACCCCTGTGATGAGGTTTGTACTACAAGTCCTCAAATTAGGGAAATTATTTTGCACCAATTATTTTATTTAAAACCTATTATCAAAATGTCTTCCAAAACCACCATATTATTATTTTAAAAGGTTATTTTATTATTTTATTTAAAAGCCTTTCTGTGAGGCCAGAAATGGTCTCCTATGAAGGAAAGTTATTTTTATTGATTTCAAAATATTTAAGAAAATTTAGGGAGACTCAGTGGATATATTTATTCCATATTTATGAGTTTCAACACATGGTCATATTCAAAACATTGGGCAAATCCCTCCAAAACCATTCCTGCCTATTTCAAGCTTTTGGAATAATTCTATAAGAAATATTCTCAATAAATTCCAGTAAAATTCTAGCATGTCATCTATGATATTATTGATGATCTTGCCAAGTTGATTTGGCTCCCCTAATCACTCTAAAACCCTATCTGTCGAGAATCAGATTTGCGCAACTCTACATTGTGAAGTGTCTCCAGTTGTGCTCAAATTTGGTGGACATGTTCTAATACTCCAATAAGGCATCCAAGGAGAATAGAGAAACTTGTCCTAAGACCCTCAAAACCCTCTCTGTTGATTTCTGACTTTGGTAAACTTCACTTTATAAAGTTTCTCCAATTGACCTCAAACTTTTTGTGCATGCCTTAATGCTCAAACAATGCCCCTACACCAAATATTGGATTTGTGGGAATTTATTTGAATAGCGTTCTACGCAGAAACCCATTTCTGCCCATTTCAAGGGTTTTCCAAGTCTACATTGGAAAACTTCTCCAACAAATCCCAAATTTGGTGTGCAAGCATATGTTCATGTATTATTTGATCCTGTTAAGTTTCACAGCCATTGGAATCCATCTGGTAGCCTAATCATAGATCAAACACCTTGTGCGCATTCACTAAATTAGCTTCATTGACCCCTTCCACTTTTACCCTTGAGCTCAACTTTCTACCACAGCCTCACATAGTTACATTGTACCTCCAGTAACTTTGCCACACCTCTTGTCAATTATTGGAGAAGGACCCTTTGTAACTATCTCTCATTTTACCCTTGAAAGCACTATTTTACCTCTCTTCTCATACTTCTGCTTAACCCAAGGCCCTCAACTCTTTCTAGAGCATCTATTCTATGCCAAAGCTTCATTTAGAACCAAGTTATCGCATGCTCATGTGGAGAAAATGAGCAACACCTCCTCAAGTTGATTTCTGGCTAAAATATAGGATTGCACTACAAGTACTAGCTAGGCTCACTTTCCTGAGCTGAAATTTGGCAGGCTAGTAGTCGTTCTATAAACAAGAGTGCTGGACATGGTTTTCCCTCAATTAACTTCCTGTGCAAACCAGTTTTGCTAGCCCTAAGTTTGCTGGTGCAAACTAAATCAAAGTCAGCACCCATTCAAACTTGCTCCACTTGGCTCCAAACTCCACCAGTGACCTCTGGCAAGCATGCCTTATGCGAGAGACATCTTTGTCAGGTCAAACGGTCACCCTGGACACGCATAGCCATTGTGACCATGCTGGCTGCATGCACTAATGGTGCTCTGCACCATTTCCTCGTCCCCTAGCTCGTGTCCCGCAGCTGCAGAATGCCCCAGAGCGCTAGAGCATCCCTTCCTCCACCTTGACTCCCTCCACAACGCTAGCTAGCTTCCAATGCCCCTCTGGGACGTGTGGCACCCATGCCCACGTGAGCTCCAGGAGCTCCCGAGCTCTCTCGGCCTCCCCCTCCCTTAACTCCTCACTGCTGAGCATCTCTGACTCCCCAAAACCTCCCCCTCTCTCCCTGGAACCCCTCTCGAGCACCCCTTCTACCTCCCGAGCCTTCTCTTCCACTCCCCTCTCTTCGGCAACCATGGCCGCCGCCATGCCCCATGGGCCGCGTGCCTCCCTGGCCCCTTCCTCCTCTAGAGCATCTCCAGGGTACCCCAGCTCATCCGCAGGGCCCTCTCCCATCGCTGCACTCATACCAGCGACCGGTGCGCCGTTCTTCCCGGTTGTCGGCGCCGGCTCCTCTCGGAGAGATCCCGCGCGCCTCGGAGCTCCCCGGCGAGTAACAACAAGCCAGGCAGGCAGGCCTTGTCGCCCCGGGCGCGCTGGTGGCCGCTGCAACGCGAGGGGACAGCCGGAGCCGCCGGAGCTACGCCGTGCACGGCCCTGTGCCGTCTCCTCACTCTCCCAGCTCGAGCGAGAGGTGGGAGAAGAACCTGGCAGTTGGGCCCCGCCCGTCAGCGGCAGACCGGTCGGCCCGCTCCTTTAGGTGGAGGCGCCCCAGCGCCTTTCGCCTTCCCCGAGCGGAAGCGTATTCAAGGGAATACGCCTCATGCATGGCCGCGATTAGGCAGGCCCAATCAGTTGGCCGGCCCAATCTTTCTCCTCTGCCCCGGGCGCAAGATAACCCCGGGGCTATGACTTTTCCCTTTTTCCTATTTGATTAAACTTATAAATTCCATTATAAAATCATGCTAACTCCAAAATTCATGATTCAAATTTCTACATGTGCCTAAATTCAAGCTCTATCAACCTATGAGCCTTGCACATTTTTCCAAGACATGTTCCTGTGGGGTTTTATTAAAAATCCAAATCTGAATATTATTAGCCCCATCTTTCAAAAATCCCATAGGCTTCAAATCTACTCCAATTGGAGTGATTCAAATTTCCACAGCCTTCTTATACCATGTACAAATTTTAGAGCCTTGGTCAACATTTATATCAAGCTCCATTCTGTTGCTCATAATAAATAGCTTCCTATTGCTATTTATTCCACATTAGAAAATTTCTAGTATATTCATTTCGACTCCAAATCCAGTGAAACCACTTCCTAAATGTTTCTAAAATCATTCTTTGTTAAATGGGTGCCTCCACTCATTTTTAACAGAATGATTTCTGTTGGCTTCTTCAATGGTCACCTATATCTCCTTTCATCCATTCAAAATTCCCTGATGATCTAAAAACCCTTGGCAGAGATTCAGGTATTTTTCTTTTGACCAGAGAGGTCCAAGAAAAATAAAGCTTCTATTTATAGAACACTTTTATTCTGCTTGATGTGTGGCTTACTATGGTTGTTTCCAACGATAGCTGGCGGTAGACGAAGTATTCGAAGATGGAGCGGAAGACGTCGAAGACCCCGAGTACTTACGTGAGCAAGGCAAGCAGCCCTTTGACCATGACTGAGCATATGTTACTTTGCATGATTATAATAGCAAGTATTCCCGTTGCATATGATCATAAGTGCCGGTAATCATTTGATATGATTTTACCGAAGGCTCCCCCAGAGCACATGCATTGAGCTTGACTCTACCCCTTAGGGTCATGCTAATACCATGTTGACAAGTAAAGATAGCAGTAGTATTATTCATGAGCATGATGTTGTCATAAAGCAAGAGTTTACGAAAACCCCATCGGGTGCCACTAATGCCCGAGGGTGATGATGAGTTAGGTGGTCACTTTTGGTGAAGTGATGCACCCGGTATTTGTGTGAGTAAGGTTTTGGAAATGGGATTAGATTTATGATGTATCGACCGTCCCAACCTTACCAGTACGACCACGTTACCCCTTATGATACGGGGCTATGTTAATTACTCTGGTCGGTGCTAGCAAAGAGACACATTACTAGTGGCGGGAGTGATGTGTGGTCACTCTCGTGATGGGGTCGTTCCACTTAGGACGACTATGCCATTTTTATGAGTTCTAGTCACACCGTTGGTCCCCGCATGGTTGGTACTGTCCAGAGTTGGTACTCGTAAGACGTACAACATGTGGGTTGGGTACCGATCGAGTGGACCTCTTTGTCTAGTATCGTCAGGGGAAAGGCATTGATTGGGTACTTACCTCGGGTATGTGATATACCGCGAGTCGTGGATGACACGGAAGTTTACCGGATCTCGTGGGTCCAGCGTACTACCTCTGCAGAGTGTAAACTATTCGAATAGCCGTGTCCACGGTCAAGGATAGTTGGGTAATCCTGCTTAAACTACGTCCTGATATTTCCGCATAAACCAAGTGTGCGTGAGTGTGTGTGTGTGTGTGGTGTTGAGAAAGGTGTTGCTATGATAGCAATGATATGACCAAGTTTGGTGACTTGGCATATAGGGTGAACCCGGATGGTTCAGCCCTCAACAGATATGTTGATATTTGTAACCTGTTCTTCAAGAGTAATTCTTTAACTTGATGCATATTCATGATCATTCCACCCAGATGAGTTACACTAAAGATGCATGATATTGTTTGTTGGGGAGAATCGCATGGGAAACAAAAAATTTCCTACGCGCACGAAGACCTATCAAGGTGATGTCCATCTACGAGAGGGGATGTGTGATCTACGTACCCTTGTAGACCATCCAGCAGAAGCGTTAGTGAACGCGGTTGATGTAGTGGAACGTCCTCACGTCCCTCGATCCGCCCCGCGAACCGTCCCGCGATTAGTCCCACGATCTAGTGCCGAACGGACGGCACCTCCGCGTTCAGCACACGTACAGCTCGACAATGATCTCGTCCTTCTTGATCCAGCAAGAGAGACGGAGAGGTAGAAGAGTTCTCCGGCAGCCTGACGGCGCTCCGTAGGTTGGTGGTGATCTTATCTCAGCAGGGCTCCGCCCGAGCTCCGCAGAAACGTGATCTAGAGGAAAAACCGTGGAGGTATGTGGTCGGCCGTGGAAAAGTCGTCTCAAATCAGCCCTAAAACCTTCGTATATATAGGGGGAAGAGGGGGAGACTTGCCTTGGGGTCCAAGGACCCTCAAGGGATTCGGCCGAGCCAAGGGGGGCAACCCTCCCCTTCCAAACCGAGTCCAACTAGGTTTGGAAGGAGGAGTCCTTCCCCCTTTTCCCACCTCCTCTTTTTTTTCTCTTTGATTTTCTTCCTATGGCGCATAGGGCCTTCTTGGGCTGTCCCACCAGCCCACTAAGGGCTGGTGCGCCACCCCCAAGGCCTATGGGCTTCCCCGGGGTGGGTTGCCCCCCCGGTGAACTCCCGGAACCCATTCGTCATTCCCGGTACATTCCCGGTAACTCCGAAAACCTTCCGGTAATCAAATGAGGTCATCCTATATATCAATCTTCGTTTCCGGACCATTCCGGAAACCCTCATGACGTCCGTGATCTCATCCGGGACTCTGAACAACATTAGGTAACCAACCATATAACTCAAATACGCATAAAACAACGTCGAACCTTAAGTGTGCAGACCCTGCGGTTTCGAGAACTATGTAGACATGACCCGAGAGACTCCTCGGTCAATATCCAATAGCGGGACCTGGATGCCCATATTGGATCCTACATATTCTACGAAGATCTTATCGTTTGAACCTCAGTGCCAAGGATTCATATAATCCCGTATATCATTCCCTTTGTCCTTCGGTATGTTACTTGCCCGAGATTCGATCGTCAGTATCCGCATACCTATTTCAATCTCGTTTACCGGCAAGTCTCTTTACTCGTTCCGTAATACAAGATCCCGCAACTTATACTAAGTCACATTGCTTGCAAGGCTTGTGTGTGATGTTGTATTACCGAGTGGGCCCCGAGATACCTTTCCGTCACACGGAGTGACAAATCCCAGTCTCGATCCATACTAACTCAACGAACACCTTCGGAGATACCTGTAGAGCATCTTTATAGTCACCCAATTACGTTGCGACGTTTGATACACACAAAGTATTCCTCCGGTGTCAGTGAGTTATATGATCTCATGGTCATAGGAACAAATACTTGACACGCAGAAAACAGTAGCAACAAAATGACACGATCAACATGCTACGTCTATTAGTTTGGGTCTAGTCCATCACGTGATTCTCCAAATGACGTCATCCAGTTATCAAGCAACAACACCTTGTTCATAATCAGAAGACACTGGCTATGTTTGATCAACTGGCTAGCCAACTAGAGGATTGCTAGGGACAGTGTTTTGTCTATGTATCCACACATGTATATAAGTCTTCATTCAGTACAATTATAGCATGGATAATAAACGATTATCTTGATACAGGAATTATAATAATAACTATATTTATTATTGCCTCTAGGGCATAATTCCAACATTGTTATCCTTCACTTTCATTGTTCATATCATGGGCTGTTTGCGAGTACATTTAAAGTACTCATTGGCTTGCCACTGGTTATGTTTGACCAGACATGGAAGGACCGGAGTTTGGAGATGAGTATGTCTTCGGAGACACCCCTGCGAACTAGGACGCTTCCGAGTCAGAATGCCTGTGGGTGTAGGCTTGATGGCATGGGCACCCGCTTAGCCCTATGTTTTCCGCTATTAGTGTATTTGTGTGACTTGGCCTTAGGCCCTGTCTTGTGAACTTGACCCTTCGGTCACGTGTTGTAATAATCGGTACTTGGATGTAAGTCTCTTTATTCAGTATCTGTGTTCGATGAGCATTGATCTATGGGATCACTGAGCACGGCGATCTCGACTCGTAAGTCGGGGTCCCCATAGAAACCGACACCCACCAGTCATCTTTATGCAACGAGGTTGCATGTCAATCGATGAAACCAGTCTCTCGTAAGCGTACGAGTTATGTCGGTCCGGGTCGCTTCAATCGAACAATACTGCCGAATCGAGAAAAGACTAAGGAGGGCAGCAAATCGAACATCACCGTCCACAAAACCTTTTGTGTCCTACTCGAGATAACATCTACGCATGAACCTAGCTCTCATACCACTGTTGGGGAACGTTGCATGGGAAACAAAACTTTTCCTACGCACACGAAAACCTATCATGGTGTTGTTCATCTACGAGGGGGAGATTAGATCTACATACCCTTGTAGATCGCTCAGCGGGAAGCGTTAAGAAACGCAGTTGATGTAGTGGTACAGCTTCATGATTCAAATCACCGTCGTCCATGATCCGTCCTCGAACAGTCCCACGATCCGTCCCACGAACCGTTTCGCCATCCGTCCAATGATCCGTCCCGATCTAGCGCCGAACGGACAACACCTCGGCGTTCAGCACACGTACAACTCGATGACGATCTCGGCCTTCTTGATCCAGCAAGCAAGACGGAGAAGTAGATGAGTTCTCCGGCAGCGTGACGGTGCTCCACTGGTGGTGATGATCTACTCCTGCAGGGCACTGCTACGACAACAGACAACAGTGCCAGAGATTGACACGTTGACGGAGACTGGGCTTGCGATGGTTTTTCCCTTGAACAGGAAAGGGTCATGCAGCACAGGAGTAGTAAGTATTTCCCCTAGTTGAGAACCAAGGTATCAATCCAGTAGGAGAATCTCGTCAAGTCCAGAGTACCTGCGCAAACACAAACAAGCTTGCACCCAACGCCATAAAGGGGTTGTCAATCCCTTCAAGATTGATTGCAAACTGAGATCTGAAGGCGGAAAGTGCAACGAAGTAAAAGAGTAAGGCTGAAAATATGGTGTGAATTAGACCCGGGGGCCATAGTGTTCACTAGAGGCTTCTCTCAAAATAGCAAATATTACGGTGGGTGAACAAATTACTGTCCAACAATTGATAGAACCACGCAAAGTCATGACGATATCTACGGCAATGATCATACATATAGGCATCATGTCCGAGACAAGTAGATCGATAATTTCTACATCTACTACTCTTACTCCACACATCGACCGCTATCCAACATGCATCTAGTGTATTGAGTTCATGACGAACAGAGTAACGCCTTAAGCAAGATGACATGATGTAGAGGGATAATCTCAATCCAATGATGAAAACCCCATCTTTTTACCCTTGATGGCAACAACACGATGCGTGCCTCGCTACCCCTTCTATCACTGGGTGAGGTCACCGCATGGTATGAACCCAAAACCAAGCACTTATCCCATTGCAAGAATCATAGATCAAGCTGGCCAAACAAAACCCACAACTCGAAGAGAATTACAAGGATATGAAATCATGCATATAAGAGATCAGAAGAAACTCAAATAAGATTCATAGATAATCTGATCATAAATCCACAATTCATCGGATCTTGACAAACACACCGCAAAAGAAGATTACATCGGATAAATCTCCATGAAGATCATGGAGAACTTTGTATTGAAGATCCACGAGAGAGAAGAAGCCATCTAGATACTAGCTATGGACACGTAGGTCTATGGTGAACTATTCACGCATCATCGGAGAGGTCATGGTGTTGATGAAGAAGCCCTCCGTATCCGAATCCACCCTCCGGCAGGGCACCAGAACGTGCCCCAGATGGGATCTTGCGGAGACAGAAGCTTGCGGGGTGGAAAAGTACTTTCGATGATCTCCTGATTTTCTTTGGATTTTTTGGGAATATATAGGCGAAAGACCTAGGGCAGAGGTGGCCCAGGGAGCCCACAAGCCTGGGAGGCGCGGTCCCCCTGGCCGCGGCTAGGGGGCTTGTGGGGTCCCTGGTGACCCCACTGCCTTGGTTCTCAAGTTCCTCGATCTTCTTCTGTTTCAAAAAAATCTTTTTGGAAGTTTCGTTCCGTTTGGACTCAGTTTAAAATCCTCCTCTGAAAAGGGTCAAAAACACGGAAAAAACAGGAACTGGCACTTGGCACTGAATTAATAAGTTAGTCCAAAAAAAGATATAAACTGCATACAAAACATCCAAAGTTTGACAAGGTAATAGCATGAAACCATCAAAAATTGTAGATACGTTGGAGACGTATCAGGCTCCGCCCGAGCTCCGCAGAAATCCGATCTAGAGGTAAAACTATGTGGAATAGGCTAGAGGTCCACGTGGCAAAGTTGTGTCTCAAAAAGCCCTAAACCACCAATATATATAGGAGGAGGGGAGGGGCTAGCCTCGGGGCTCAAGGCCCTCAAGGGTGCGTCGGCCAAGGGGGAGGAGTTGGACTCCAACCCCAATTCGGTTTGGTGGGGAAGGAGTCCACCACTCCTTCTTCCCACCTCCCTCTCTTTTTTCTTCTTCTTTCCTTTGGTATTTTTTCTTGTGGTGCCATAGCCTTCTTGGGCTGACTCCACCAGCCCACTAAGAACTTGGTGCGCCACCCTAGGGCCTTGGGCTCACTCCCGGGTGGGTGGGCCTCTCCCGGTAAACACCCAGAACCCATTCGTCGCTCCCGGTACAGTGCCGGAATTGCCCGAAACTTTTCAGTGACCAAATAAAACCATCCTATATATCAATCTTCATTTCCGGACCATTCCGGAAACCCTCGTGACGTCCGTGATCTCATACGAGACTCCGAACAACATTCAGTAACCACACATATAACTCAACTATACTAAAACATCATCGAACCTTAAGTGTGCAGACCCCGCGGGTTCGAGAACTATGTAGACATGACCCGAGACACTCCTCGGTCAATATCCAATAGCGGGACCTGGATGCCCATATTGGATCCTACATATTCTTTGAATATCTTATCGGTTGAACCTCAGTGCCAAGGATTCATATAATGTCGTATGTCATTCCCTTTGTCCTTCGGTATGTTACTTGCCCGAGATTCAATCGTCGGTATCCGCATACCTATTTCAACCTCGTTACCGGCAAGTCTCTTTAATCGTTCCATAATACAAGATCCCGTGACTTACACTTAGTCACATTGCTTGCAAGGCTTGTATGTGATGTTGTATTACCGAGTGGGCACCGAGATACCTCTCCGTCACATGGAGTGACAAATCCCAGTCTTGATCCATACTAACTCAACAGACACCTTCGAAGATACATGTAGAGTACCTTTATAGTCACCCAGTTACGTTGTGACGTTTGATACACACAAGGTATTCCTTCGGTGCCAGTGAGTTATATGATCTGATGGTCATAGGAATAAATACTTGACACGCAGAAAACAATAGCAATAAAATGACACGATCAATATGCTACGTACATAGTTTGGGTCTAGTCCATCACATGATTCTCCTAATGATGTGATCCCGTTATCAAGCGACAACACTTGTCTATGGTTAGGAAACCTTGACCATCTTTGATCAACGAGCTAGTCAACTAGAGGCTTACTAGGGACAGTGTTTTCTCTATGTATGCACACATGTATCTATTTTACCAATCAATACAATTATAGGACGGATAATAAACGATTATCACGAACAAAGAAATATAATAATAACCATTTATTATTGCCTCTAGGGCATATTTCCAGCACTACGTTGTTCGGACACACCATCACACTATGGTGTTCCAAGTGGCTTTAGTTGTGAAACAATTTCCACATTGTCTTAAATGTGTACCAAACTCGCAACTCGTATATTCATGTCTACGATCATATCGTAGACATTTCATCCTCTTGGCACGACGATCTTCAACTTCACTCTGAAATTACTTGAACCTTTCAATAATTAGACTTGTGTTTCATCAAGTAAATATACTAGTATCTACTCAAATCATGTGTGAAGTAAGAACATAATGATATCCACAGTGTGCCTATGCAGTCATTGGACTGCATACATCAAAATGTATTACTTACAATAAGTCACAATCTTGTTCCATCTCAATGGAAAATGAGGCCTTCAGACATCTTGCCCATGTGGCATGATTTGCATGTCTCAAGTGATTCAAAATCAAGTGAGTCCAAACGATCCATCTGCATGGAGTTTCTTCATGCGTTTACACTAATAGGCATGGTTCGCATGTCTCAAACGATCCATCAGTATGGAGCTTCTTCATGCATTTTACACCAATATGACTGAAGTGTTGATACGTCTCAAACATATCTCTATTTTTGATGGTTTCATGCTGTTATCTTGTCATCTTTGGATGTTTTATGTACCTTTTATATCTTTTTTGAGACTAACTTATTAATTCAGTGCCAAGTGCCAGTTCCTGTTTTTTCTGTGTTTTTGGCTCTTTTTAGATCTGATTTTGGAACGGAGTCCAAACGGAATAAAATCCCGAAATGATTTTTTCCCGAACGGAAGAAGATCAGTGGGCCTGTGGGCCAAGCCAGGAGGGCTGCAGGGAGCCCACAAGCCCCACTCCGCCACCAGGGGGGAGGCGGTGGTGGGCAGGCTTGTGGCCTCCCTGGCGCCCCCCTGACCTAGATCATGCGCCTATATACTCCCTAAAAATCAGAAAAAAATCAGGGGAGCCACGAAAATACTTTTCCGTCGCCGCAAGCTTCCGTTTCCGCAAGATCTCATCTGGAGACCCTTCCCGGCGCCCTGCCGGAGGGGACTTTGGAGTTGGAGGGCTTCTTCATCATCATCATCACCCCTCCAATGACTTTTGAGTAGTTCACTTCAAACCTACGGGTCCGTAGTTAGTAGCTAGATGGCTTCTTCTCTCTCTTGGATCTTCAATACAAAGTTCTCCATGATCTTCATGGAGATCTATCCGATGTAATCTTCTTTGGCGGTGTGTTTGTCAAGATCCGATGAATTGTGGATTTGTGATCAGATTATCTATGATATATATTTGAGTCTCTGCTGATTTCTTATATACATGATTTGATATCATTGTAAGTCTCTCCGAGTCTTGGGTTTTGTTTGGCCAACTAGATCTATGATTCTTGCAATGGGAGAAGTGCTTGGTTTTGGGTTCTTACCATGTGGTGACCTTTCCTAGTGAAAGTAGGGGCAGCAAGTCACACATTGAGTAGTTGCCATCAAGGGTAACAAGGTGGGCTCTATCGTTGATATGAGATTGTCCATCTACATCATGTCATCTTGCTTAAGGCGTTACTCTGTTCTTGTGGACTTAATACACTAGATGCATGCTGGATAGCGGTCGACGTGTGGAGTAATAGTAGTAGATGCAGAAAGTATCGGTCTACTTGTTTTGGACGTGATGCCTATAGATATAATCATTGCCATAGATGACGTCACAACTTTGCGCGGTTCTATCAATTTCTCGACAGTAATTTGTTCACCCACCGTCTACCAGCTTTCATGAGAGAAGCCACTAGTAAACACTACGGCCCCCGGGTCTATTCACATCTATCGTTTACACCTCCACTTTTACTTTGCTTTGTTACTTTGTTGCTTTCAGTTCTCACTTTGCGAACAATCTATAAGGGATTGACAACCCCTTCATAGTGTTGGGAGCAGGTTCTTTGTGTTTGTGCAGGAACTTGTGATACTCCTTCACTGGATCGATACCTTGGTTGTCAAAACTGAGGGAAATACTTACCACCGCTGCGCTACATCACCCTTTCCGCTTCGAGGGAACACCAACGCAAGGCTCCAAGGCCTCGGGGAAATCCTTTGCATATTTGCCTAGGAAGTCCCAAAAGGCGTAGCCGTAGCAGAAGGATTCCTGGTGCCGTTGCTGAGGAGAATCAAGACAAGAACAGTCTCCCGTCAGTACGTATTTCTCGCGCCGTTGTTAGGTCTTTTGTTGCAGTAGCAGAAGTATTTCTGGCGCCGTTGCTGGGGAGGAGATATCTATTCAAGTAGGTCTCACAAACTCATCTCCTGCATTTACTTTTTTGCCAGTTGCCTCTCGTTTTCCTCTCCCCCACTTCACATTTTCCGTTTTCATTTGCCTTTCTCCTTTGCCGTTTTCTTTTGCCTTTGCCATTTCCTTTGCCGGTTCTCTTGCTTGCTTGTGTGCTTGTTTGTTTGTTGACGTCATCATGGCTGAAAACACCAAACTTAGCGACTTCTTGAGCACTAATAATAATGATTTTATTAGTACTCCCATTGCTCCTGCCACTAGTGCGGAATCGTATGAAATCAACGCAACTCTGCTGAATCTTGTTATGAAAGAGCAATTCTCTGACCTTCCTAGTGAAGATGCTACATCCCATCTCAATACCTTCATTTAGCTTTGTGATATGCAAAAGAAAAGAGATGTGGATAATGACGTGATTAAGTTGAAACTTTTTCCTTTCTCGTTGCGAGATCGCGCAAAAACTTGGTTTTCTTCTTTGCCTAAAAATAGTATCGATTCTTGGGATAAGTGCAAAGATGCTTACATATCCAAGTATTTTCCACCGGCTAAGATCATCTCCTTACGTAACGATATCATGAATTTCAAGCAACTTGATCATGAACACGTTGCACAATCTTGAGAGAGGATGAAGCTTATGATTAGAAATTGTCCCGCTCATGGCTTGAGTTTGTGGATGATTATACAAATCTTTTATGCTGGTTTGAATTTTGCTTCTCGCAATATCTTGGACTCCACCTCAGGTGGAAGGTTCATGGAAATCACGTTAGGAGATGCTACAAAACTGCTAGACAATATCATGACCAACTACTCTCAGTGGCACACTGAAAGGTCGCTTGCTAGCAAAAAGGTGCACGCTATAGAAGAAATTAACTCACTTAGTGCTAAGATGGACGAGTTGATGAATTGGGTTGCTAGTAGAAATGCTACCATAGATCCTAATGACATGCCACTATCTTCCTTGATTGAGAGTAGCAACGCTAGTTTGGACGTGAATTTTGTTGGTAGGAACAATTTTGGCAACAACAATGCTTTTAGAGGAAACTATGTTCCTAGGCCTTTTCCTAGTAACTCCTCTAACAATTATGGCAATTGATACAACAACACTTATGGAAATCACAACAAATTACCCTCTGATTTAGAGAGTAATATCAAAGAGTTCATCAACTCTCAAAAGATTTTTAATGCATCCATAGAGGAAAAACTAATCAAAATTGACGATTTTGCTAAGAGCGTTGATAGGATGTCTTGTGATATTGATGCTTTGAAAGTTAGATGCGCTCCTCCCAAGGTCAACTTGGATGAAACTTTGAAAGCTATGCGTATCTCCATGAATGAGAGCAAAGAAAGAACCGCCCAAATTCGCACTAGGCATGAATGGTTTAAAAGGGTGCGTTCTAGTGATGCAAATCACGAGGATCTTAAAGTGCTTAGTGTGTCTCCTCTTGAATCTTTGTTTTCGCGTGTCAAACCTATTTATGGAGGGGCTGGATATGAATCCACTTTGGTTGAAAAACGCCCCAATGATTCAGAGTCCACCCATCTTGATGATAAAGGTGTGGAGAGTGGAGTAGAAGAAATCAAAATTTTGGATAGTAATGAAACTCCCACTTTGGATTTCAAGGAATTCAATTATGATAATTGCTCCTTGTTTGAATGCATTTCTTTGATGCAATCCATTGCAAACTCTCCATATGCTTATAGCCAAAGCAAAGCCTTTACCGCACAAATTCGTAGATGCTATGATGAAATCTCTTGAAGAGAAACTCGAATTAGAAATCTCTATACCTAGAAAACTTCATGATGAGTGGGAACCTACTATCAAAATCAAAATCAAAAACTATGAATGCAACGCTTTGTGTGATTTGGGTGCTAGTGTTTCCGCGATTCCAAAGTCTTTATGTGATATTCTTGGTTTTCATGAGATTGAAGAGTGTTCTCTTAATTTGCATCGTGCGGATTCTACTGTCAAGAAACCCATGGGAAGGATCGATGATGTTCTTATTGTTGCAAATAAGAACTATGTACTCGTGGATTTCATTGTACTTGACATAGATTGCAATCCTTCATGTCCCATTATTCTTGGTAGACCTTTCCTAAGGACTATTGGTGCTATCATCGATATGAAGGAAGGGGATATTAGATTTCAATTTCCTTTAAATAAGGGCATGGAGCACTTTCCTAGAAAGAAAATAAGATTGCCTTATGAATCTATGATGAGGGCTACCTATGGTTTGAGCACCAAATATGACTATACGTGAGTCCATCACCTTTCGCCTAGCTAAGGGCGTTAAACAAAAGCGCTTGTTGGGAGGCAACCCAACGAATCTATCATTTTTCTTTCTGTCTTGTGTTTTCCACACTTTCATAATTCTGTTATGATTGTGTTTTTTGTGTTTCTTTTTGCGTTTATGCCAAGAAAAACCGTTATGATTAGTCTTGGGGATGATCGTTTGGTCATGCTAGAAAAGACAGAAACTTTCTGCTCACGAAAAGAATTTTCGTTGTTTTTCTGTAAGAGCTTTTAAGTTGATTATTTTTGCTGAGGATTGCTACGCAAATTCTTCATACTGTCGTAAGTTTTCAGAATTTTTGAAGTATCAGAGGTATACGAAATATACAGATTGCTACAGACTGGTCTGCTGTTAACAGATTCTGTTTTTTGTTGTGTTGGTTACTTATTTTGATGAAACTATGGATAGTATCGGGGGGTATTAGCCATGGAAGATTGAAAATACAGTAACCCAACATCATAACAAGTAGAATTTAAGTTTGCTACAGTACCTAAGGAAGTGGTGCTTTGCTTTCTCATACTAATGTTATCACTAGTTTCTGTTTAAGTTTCGTGTTGTGAAGTTTTGAAGTTTTGGGTGAAGTTCTTATGGACAAAGAGATGAAGAGTGGCAAGAGCTCAAGCTTGGGGATGCCCAAGGCATCCCAAGAGATTCAAGGATGCCATAAAAGCCTAAGCTTGGGGATGCTCCGGGAAGGCATCCCCTCTCTCGTCTTTAATCCATCGGTAACGTTACTTGGGGCTATATTTTTATTCACCACATGTTATGTGTTTTTTCTTGGAGCATCTTGTATCGTAGGAGTCTTTTATTTTTGTTGTGTCGCAATCATCCTTGCTGCACACCTAGAGAGAGAGACATGCACACACCGTGATTTTGTCGAGCTTCACTTATATCTTTTGGTAGACAATTCACCTCACATGTGCTTCACTTATATCTTTTGAGCTAGATACTTTTGCTCTGTGTGCTTCACTTATATATTTTAGAGCACAGCGGTGCGTGCCTTGGTAGTAGATCTATGTTTTGAAAGTAGTCTCAAAAGGGGTAGTTATCCAAAGGGATACGAAAACTTCCACCTTTATGTGCATTGAATAGTTAGAGAAGTTTGATTCATCTCAATTAGTTTTGGGTTGTGGTTATGGTAATATTGAAGTTATGCTAGTAAGGTATTGTGGATCTAGAAATACTTGTGTTGAAGTTAGTGATTCCGGTAGCATGCACGTATGGTGAACCGCTATATGATGAAACCTGAGCATGAGTAGTCTATTGATTGTCATCCTTTGCGTGGCGGTCGGGATCGCGCGATGGTTTATACCTACCAACCCTTCCCCTAGGAGTATGCGTTGAATGCTTTGTTTCGATTACTAATAAAACTTTTGCAAGAAGTATATGAGTTCTTCATGACTAATGTTGAGTCCATGGTTTAGATGCACTTTCACCTTCCACCATCACTATCTTCTTAGTGTCGTGCAACTTTCGCCAATGCACAAAACCCACCATTAGCCTCCCTCAAAACAGCCACCATACCTACCTACTATGGCTTTTTCAAAGTCATTCCGAGATATATTGCCATGCAACTACCACCATGACATGTGCCACCACATCTACATTGCCATTGCATGATCGTAAGATAGCTAGCATGATGTTTCCATTAATCTCCATGCCATGCTAGATCATTGTCACGGTACGCTACCGAAGGCATTCGATATAGAGTCATCGTTGCTCTAAGTTTTGAGTTGAAAGTGTGATGATCATCATTAATGGAGAATTGTCCCATGTGAGGAAAAAAAAGGCCAAAGAAGCCCACCAAAAAAAAGAGGCCAAAGAGCCCACCAAAAAAAAGAGAGAAAAAGAGAGAAGGGACAATGCTACCACTTTTTCCACACTTGTGCATATTAAGCACCATGATCTTCATGATTGAGAGTCTCTCATTTTGTCACCACCATATAGCTAGTGGGAAATTTTCATTATATAACTTGGCTTGTATATTCCAATGATAGGCTTCCTCAAAATTGCCTTAGGTCTTCGCGAGCCAGCAAGTGGGATGCACACCCACTAGTTTTCTTTAAGAGATTTCACATACTCTTAGCTCTAGTGCATCATTTGTATGGCAATCCCTACTCATTCACATTGATATCTATTGATGAGCATCTCCACAGCTCATTGATATGCCTAGTTAATGTGACTATCTTCTCCTTTTTTGTCTTGCAACGTCCACCACACTCCACACCATCTATAGTGCTATAACCATGGCTCACGCTCATGTATTGCGTGAGAGTTGAAAAGGATTGAGAAAGTAAAGGTGTGAAACAATTACTTGGCCAATACCGGGGCTTGCATGATTTAAATTCGTTGTGAAATGATGATAGAGCATAGCCAGACTATATGCTTTTGTAGGGGTACCTTTCTTTTGGCCTTGTTATTTTGAAAGTTCATGATTACCTTGCTAGTTTGCTTGAATTATTATTGTTTCCACGTCAATAGCAAACTATTGTTTTGAATCTAATGGATCTGAACATTCACGTCACACAAGAGGAGTTACAAAGGACATCTATGCTAGGTAGCATGAAAGCATCAAAAATTCATTCTTTATCACTTCCCTACTCGAGGACGAGCAGGAGTTAAGCTTGGGGATGCTTGATACGTCTCAAACGTATCTATAATTTTTGATGGTTTCATGTTGTTATCTTGTCATCTTTGGATGTTTTATGTACCTTTTATATATTTTTTGGGACTAACTTATTAATTCAGTGCCAAGTGCCAGTTCCTGTTTTTTCCTTGTTTTTGGCTCTTTTCAGATCTGATTTTGGAACGGAGTCCAAACGGAATAAAATCCCCGAAATGATTTTTTCCCGAACGGAAGAAGATCAGGGGGCGTGTGGGCCAAGCCAGGAGGGCTGCAGGGAGCCCACAAGCCCCCACTCCGCCACCAGGGGAGGCGGCGGTGGGCAGGCTTGTGGCCTCCCTAGCGCCCCTGACCTAGATCTTGCGCCTATATATTCCCTAAAAATCAGAAAAAATCAGAGGAGCCAGGAAAATACTTTTCCGCCGCCGCAAGCTTCCGTTTCCGCGAGATCTCATCTGGGACCCTTCCCGGCGCCCTGCCGGAGGGGACTTTGGAGTTGGAGGGCTGCTTCATCATCATCATCGCCCCTCCAATGACTCGTGAGTAGTTCACTTCAGACCTACGGGTCCGTAGTTAGTAGCTAGATGGCTTCTTCTCTCTCTTGGATCTTCAATACAAAGTTCTCCATGACCTTCATGGAGATCTATCCGTTGTAATCTTCTTTGGCGGGTGTTTGTCGAGATCCGATGAATTGTGGATTTGTGATCAGATTATCTATGATATATATTTGAGTCTTTCCTGATTTCTTATATGCATGATTTGATATCATTGTAAGTCTCTCCGAGTCTTGGGTTTTGTTTGGCCAACTAGATCTATGATTCTTGCAATGGGAGAAGTGCTTGGTTTTGGGTTCTTACCATGTGGTGACCTTTCCCAGTGACAGTAGGGGCGGCCAGTCACACATTGAGTAGTTGCCATCAAGGGTAACAAGGTGGGCTCTGTCGTTGATATGAGAATGTCCATCTACATCATGTCATCTTGCTTAAGGCGTTACTCTGTTCTTTTGGACTTAATACACTAGATGCATGCTGGATAGCGGTCGACGTGTGGAGTAATAGTAGTAGATGCAGAAAGTATCGCTCTACTTGTTTTGGATGTGATGCCTATAGATATAATCATTGCCATAGATGACGTCACGACTTTGCGCGGTTCTATCAATTGCTCGACAGTAATTTGTTCACCCACCGTCTACTTTCTTTCAGGAGAGAAGCCACTAGTAAACACTACGGCCCCCGGGTCTATTCGCATCTATCGTTTACACCTCCGCTTTTACTTTGCTTTGTTATTTTGTTGCTTTCAGTTCTCACTTTGCAAACAATCTATAAGGGATTGACAACCCCTTCATAGCGTTGGGAGCAGGTTCTTTGTGTTTGTGCAGGCACTTGTGATACTCCTTCAAAACTGTGAGAAATACTTACCACCGCTGCGCTACATCACCCTTTCCGCTTCGAGGGAACACCAAGGCAAGGCTCCAAGGCCACGGGGAAATCCTTTTCATATTTGCCTAGGAAATCCCTAAAGGCATAGCCGTAGCAGAAGGATTCCTGGTGTCGTTGCTGAGGAGAATCAAGACAAGAACAGTCTCCTGTCAGCACGTGTTTCTGGCACCGTTGGAAGGTCTTTTGTTGCAGTCGCAAGTGTCAGTGCCACAAGTAAGTGGTACTATCATTACTACTTTGCATATTTTGGCATCAATATTATGAACATGTGTATTACTACGATCGAGATTCAATGAACCATTCACATTGGTGCATGTCCATTGAAGGTATTATTCATGTAAACAGAATAACCTTATATTCTCTGACTTAAATGAATAACCGTATTGCAATAAACATGATCCAATCATTTTCATTCTCAACGCAAACACCAAATAACATTTATTTAGGTTCAACACTAATCCCGATGGTAGAGGGAGTGTGCGATGTTGATCACATCAACCTTTTAAACACTTCCAACACACCGCCACCTCTCTTTTAGCTAGTATCCGTTTATTCCGCAGCTTTTATTTTGAGTTACTAACACTTAGCAACCTGAATCGGTATCTAATACCTGAGTGCTACTAGGAGTACTAGTAAAGTACACATCAAAATCATGTATATCCAATATACTTTTATCGACATTGCCAGCTTTCTCATCTACCAAGTAACTAGGGTAGTTCTGCTTTAGTGACTGTTCCCCTCATAATAGAAGCACTTAGTCTCAGGTTTGGGTTCAACCTTGGGTTTCTTTACTAGAGTGGCAACTGGTTTGCCATTTCATAAAGCATCCCTTTTAACCCTTACCCTTCTCGAAACTGGTGGTTCTACTAACCATCAACACTTGATGCTCCTACTTGATTTCTACCTTCGCGGTGTCAAACATCGCAAATAGCTCAAGAACCATCAACTCTATCCCTGACATTTTATAGTTCATCATGAAGCTGTGTAGCTTGGTGGCAATGACTTTGGAGAACTATGGCAATCACTATCTTATCTGGAAGATCAACTCCCACTGGATTCAAGCGATTAGCACCCACACAATCTGAGCACATGCTCAACGATTGAGATTTTCTCCCTTACTTTGTAGGCAAAGAATCATGTCGAAGGTCTCATACCTCTCACCACGGGCATGAGCCTGAAATCCCAATTTCATCTGTTGGAACATCTCATATGTCCCGTGATGTTCATAATGTCTTCGGTGCCTTACTTGTAAGCCGTTTAAGCATTGCACACTAAACTATCATGTAGTCATCAAAAACGTGTATGTCAGATGTTCGCAACATCTAAAAACGACGCTCGGGGTTTAGCACACTGACTGGTGCATTAAGGACGTAAGCCTTCTGCGCAGCAATGAGGACAATCCCGAGTTTACGGACCTAGTCCACATAATTGCTAGTATCATCTTTCAACTAAATTTTCTCTAGGAACATAAAATAGTAGAGCTGCAGTGCAAGCTACAACGTAATTTGCAAAGGCATTTTGACTATGTTCAAGACAATGAGTTGAATTAATCATATTACTTAAGAACTCCCACTCAAATAGACATCCCTCTAGTCATTCGAGTGGCGCATGATCCAAATCCACTAACTCAAGTCCGATCATCACGTGAGTCGAGATTAGTTTCAATGGTGAACATCTCCATGTTGATCATATCAACTATATGATTCATGCTCGACCTTTCGGTCTCTTGTGTTCCGAGGCCATGTCTGTACATGTTAAGCTCGTCAAGTTTAACCCAAGTGTACCGCGTGTGCAACTATTTTGCACCCATTGTATGTGAACGTTGAGTCTATCACACCTGATCATCACGTGGTGTCTCTAAACAAATAATTGTCGCAACAGTGCACAGTCGGGGAGAACACAATTTCATCTTGAAATTTTAGCGAGGGATCACCTTATAATGCTACCGTCGTCCTAAGAAAAATAAGGTGCATAAAAGGATTAATATGACATGCAAATCATAAGTGATATGATATGGCCATGAACTTGTGCTTCTTGATCTCCATCGCCAAAGCACCGACATGATCTCCATCGTCACCGGTGCCACACCATGATCACCATCATCATGATCTTCATCATCGTGCCACCATCGAGGTTGTCGCGCTATCTATGCTATCACTACTAAAGCTACAACCTAGCGATATAGTAAAAGCATCTGCAAGGACAAATGTTAGTTCAAAGACAACCCTATGGCTCCTACCGGTTGCCGTTGCATCGACGTGCAAGTCAATATTTAACTATTACAACATGATCATCTCATACATCCAATATATCATATCATGTCTTTGGACATATCACATCACATGCATACCATGCAAAAACAAGTTAGATGTCCTCTAATTTATTGTTGCTAATTTTGTGTGGCTGCTATGGGTATCTAGTATGATCGCATCTTACTTACGCAAAGCCACAATGGTGATATGCAAATTGCTATTTAACCTTCTGCAAGGACCACCTTGGTCAAATCCAATTCAACTAAAGTTGAAGAAACAGACACCCGCCAGTCATCTTTATGCAACAAGTTGCATGTCTGTCGATAAAACCAGTCTCTCGTAAGCGTATGGGTAATCTTGGTCGGGGCCACTTCAATTCAACAATACCGCTGAATTAAGAAATGACTAAGGAGGGCAGCAAATCGAACATCAACGTCCACAAACTTTTTTGTGTTCTATACTCGAGATATCATCTACACATGAACCTAGCTCATGATGCCACTCTTGAGGAACGTCGCATGGGAAATAAAAAATTTCCTACGCGCACGCAATACCTATCCATGGTGATGATCATCTACGAGAGGAGAGATTGAATCTACATACCCTTGTAGATCGCTAAGCGGAAGCGTATATAACGCGGTTGATGTAGTGGAACATCTTCGCGATCCAAATCACAGCTTGTCCCATGATCTCATCACGATCCGTCCCGCGATCCCATCACGATCCATCCCGATCTAGTGCCGAACGGACGACACCTCCGCGTTAAGCACACGTACAGCTCGATGACGATCTCCTCCTTCTTGATCCAGCAAGAGGGGTGGAGAGGTAGATGAGTTCTCTAGCACGACGGCATGGTGGTAGTTGTGGTGGAACTATTTCAGCAGGGCTTCGCCTAAGCACTGCTGAAACTAGACTGGAGGAGAAACAGATCTAGAGAGAGAGAGAGAGGGCAGCACGTGGCTGAAATTGTTGTCTCAAAAAACCCTCAAAACCTCTAGTTTATATAGGAGGGAGGGAGGAGAGGAGGCAGCCTCAAACCCTCAATGTTTGGCCGAAATTGGAGGTGGAGGAGTCCTACTCCAATCCTACTCCAAGTAGGACTCCTCCCACTTGGAATATTCCCCATCTCCCTTTGGAAACCCTTTCCACCTTTGGGGTTTTCCCACCCCTAGCCGCATGGGCCTTAGTGGTTGGTTCGGCCAGACCACTAGGGGCTAGTTTGACTCCTCCCACAGCCCATGAGGTCTTTTGGGTCTTCACACCCCTCCCGGTGGTCCCCCGGTACCCTCCCGGCACTCCTAGTACACTACCGATGAGCCCAAAACTTTTCTGGTGACCAAAACAGGACTTCCAATATATCAATCTTTACCTCCAGACCATTCTGGAGCTCCTCGTGACATCCTGGATCTCATCTGGGACTCCAAACAACCTTCGGTAACCAACACCTATAACTCAACTATACTGAGAAGTCACTGAACCTTAAGTGTGCAGACCATGCGGGTTCGAGAACTATGTAGACATGACCTGAGACACTCTCCGATCAATATCCAATAGCGGGACCTGGATGCCCATATTGGATCCTAGATATTCTACGATGATCTTATCGGTTTAACCTCTATGTCAAGGATTCAGTTAATCTCGTATGTTGTTCCCTTTGTCCTTCGGTATGTTACTTGCGTGAGATTCGATCGTCGATATCTCCATACCTAGTTCAATCTCGTTACCGGCAAGTCTCTTTACTCGTTTCGTAATACAAGATACCATGGCTAACTCTTTAGTCACATTGCTTGCAAGGCTTATTCTGATGTTTTATTACCGAGTGGGCCCCGAGATACCTCTCCATCATACAAAGTGACAAATCCCAGTCTCGATTCACGCCAACCCAACACACACCTTTGTACATACTTGTAGATCACCTTTATAGTCACCCAGTTACGTTGCGATGTTTGATACACACAAGGTATTCCTTCGGTGTCCGGAAGTTGCATGATCTCATGGTCATAGGAACAGATACATTGACATGAAGAAAACAGTAGCAATAAACTGAAACGATCATATGCTACGTTTATACTTTGGGTCTTGTCCATCACATCATTCTCCTAATGATGCAACCCTGTTATCAAGTGACAACACTTCTCTATGGCTAGGAAACCTTAACCATCTTCGATCAACGAGCTAGTCAACTAGAGGCTTACTAGGGACAGTGTTTTTTCTATGTATCCACACATGTATTTGAGTTTCCAATCAATACAATTATAGGATGGATAATAAACAATTATCATTAACAAGGAAATATAATAATAACTAATTTGTTATTGCCTCTAGGGCATATTTCCAACTTGGCTATGCTACAAACTCTCAAGCTTACAGTGTCCTCAAGAAGTCCACCAGACTCACTGAGGAGACGTGTAACGTGGAGTTTGATGAAAATAATGGCTCCCAAGTGGAGCAACGTGGCCTTTGTGATGTAGGTGATGAAATTCCTCCTCAAGCCATAAGAAGAATGGGGATTGGTCAAATACTCCCCGTTGAGGAACCCCTTGTGGCTGAAGGTGAAGGACAATGCTCTACTCACTTGGAGCCATCACCTTCACTAGATCCACACGTTTCCGAAGAACAAATAAAAGGCCCTCAACCTACTGAACCGGATCAAGGACAAGATCAACCACATGAATATGGTGACGCACCAAATGATGTCCAAAATCATTCTCAAGAGTTTGAGTGTGCTCAAGATCAAGTGGAGTCACAAGTGCAGCCACAAGATCAAGTGCGGCCACAAGATCAAGTGTAGCCTCAAGATCAAAGTCAATTGTGAGAGCAAGCTCAAGGTGATCATGGTGTTGCTTCTGGGTTACCCAGCACAGCACCTGTGAAGCGTCGCGCTGCCAAGACTGCCTCAAAACCCGAGGCCAAACAGCGGGACCAAATTGGTATTCCTCAGTTAGCTACCACGGAACTCTTGGAGCGTCGCGCAACCAAGATAGCATCCAAGCTCAAAATCAAATCTCATCTCATGAAGAATGTGCTTGGAAGCTTAAAACGGATAGTATCCACTCGTCAACAAATTCAAAACTATTGTGATCATCATGCGTTTGTTTCATATTGTCAACCACAATAGGTACATGAAGCGCTCGATGATGAGGACTGGCTTATGTCCATGCATGAAGAACTGAACAGCTTCGACCGCAATCAATTTTGGGAATTATTACCAAGGTCAACGGAAGAGCATAATGTCATTGGAACCAAATGGATATTCAAGAACAAGCAAGACGCGAATGGCATTGTGGTTCGAAACAAGGCAAGACTGGTGGCTCAAGGATACTCCCAAGTCGAGGGTATCGACTACGGTGGAACCTTTGCCCCTATTGCTCGCCTTGAATCTATTTGCATACTGCGTGCATTTGCATCTCATCATAATTTCAAGTTGCAACAAATGGATGTGAAGAGTGCATTTCTTAATGGTCCCTTGAATGAGTTGATATATGTCAAACAACCCCGGGATTCAAGCATCCCAAGCTCCCCAATCATTTATACAAACTCAATAAGGCGCTCTATGGCCTTAAACAAGTCCCACGTGCATGGTATGAGTACCTTACCCAGTTGTTGCAAGATCGTGGGTTTGAAATTCGGAAAATCGATCCCACTCTTTTTACCAAGAAGGTCAAAGGGGAATTGTTCATATGCCAGCTATATGTTGATGATATCATTTTTGGTTCTCCTAATGAATCTTTCAATAAAGAGTTTACCGCACTAATGACCGAGAAGTTTCAGATGTCAATGATGGGTGAGTTGAAGTTCTTCCTCGGATTCGAAATAAGACAAGGATTAGAAGGAACATTCATCAATCAAGCCAAGTACACTCAAGACATGCTCAAGAGGTTCGAGCTAGAGGATGTCAAGCCGGTCAAGTTCCCCATGCCAACTAAATACAAGCTTGAGAGTGATCCCAATGGTAAAGCAGTTGATCAAAAGTTATATTGCTCCATGATTGCATCCCTCCTTTACCTTTGTGCATCTAGACCAGATATCGTGTTGAGTGTACGAATTTCCACATGGTTTCAATCCGCACCAAAAGAAATCCACTATGCGGCAGTCAAACGAATCTTTTGATATTTGGCTCATACCCCAATCTTTGGCTTATCGTACCCCAAAGGAGCAAGCTTAAATCTAGTAGGCTACTCTGACTCGGATTGGGCAAGAGATTGTGTGGGAAGAAAGTCAATGTCCGGAGGATGCCAATTCCTTGGTCGTTCTTTGGTAAGTTGGTCTTCAAGGAAGCAAAATTGTGTCTCACTTTCTTCCACAAAAAATGAGTATGTAGCTGCTGCAAGTTGTTGTGCTCAACTGCTATGGATGAGGCAACCTTTAAAGGATTACAGTGTCACTTGTGACAAAGTACCTCTTCTATGTGACAATCAAAGTGCTATCAAGATTTCTCTCAATCCAGTGCAACATAACAAGACCAAGCATATTGATATTTGTCACCACTTCATCCGTGAGCACATCAAGCGTGGCGATATTGAGGCTAACTTCATCAACACTCAAGAGCAACTTGCAGATATTTTGAGAAAGCCTCTCGATGAAGCAAGGTTCTACGAGTTAAGGCATGAGCTAAATATCATAGATTCAAGTAATGTGGATTGAAACTAGGCACATCGCACCCCACTCATCATTATATTCTACTCTAGGTGTAGGCATGGACATAGGGGGAGTGTTGTTCTCTCAATGAACTTTCCCTCCCCCCATTATGCATAAATCGATCAGAACTTTCACATTAGCCATTATTGATGGGACTTGTGCTTCAAGATTGGGCGTCTGTCATGAACCCAAGGATAATTCTTCACAGTGTCATACCAATAGTCTCAAACATAGGTGGCTCCGGCCACCGCCCCCCTTGTCTTCGCACGAAGAGTCATGTCAATGCCTGTTGTTTGTTCTTGTTCTGGTTTTGTTTGGCATTGCATGGTGTTTGTCCGTATTTCTTGTCTCTTCCTCTGGTTTTTGCAAAGTTCAATGTCCTGTTTTGTGAAGTGGGCACGCTAATACCACCCTAGACACGGTAGTAAAAATTTACTACCGCTGGGGGAACGGTACTACCGCTTGGAGAGCGGTAGTACAAAATTACTACCGCTGACAAAGCGGTACTACCGCAATGACCACGGTACTACCGCAAACCACAGGTAGTAAAACTTTACTACCGCTGGCCAAGCAGTACTACCGCGTAATTAGCGGTACTACCGCTATGCCCGAGACATGGGGTATATAAACAGAGGGGGCAGTTCTTTCTCCCCCATCTTATTTCTCCCTTGTGCTCTCTTTCTCCTCTTGAGTTTCTGCACCGGAAGGACTCCCGAATCTCCTTCTCTGGTCACTCCATTCTAATTCCAGTTGGATGGATCGTTCCCCTCTTCTTCCTCCAGCCATGGAACACGGTACCATCCCTATATTTCATTTCTCCGATTTGTTTTTCATTGATCTAGGGTTAAGGCTGTTAGTTTCCAAACTTTTGTGGCCAAACTTATTGTTAGGAGGATTGAGGAGTAGTTCTGTGGTGGAATCCTTGTTTACTAGGCTCATCTTGTGAGTTTGGGCCTCCGGTAGTACGGGATCTACGTTTTCTACTGTCAGATCTGAAGTGTGCTTGCCCATATGGTACTACCGCTCGTCGAGCGGTACTAGCGGTCCTCGATCGATACTACCGCAGTGGGTGTGGTAGTAAACTTTTACTATTGCTCTGACCACGGTACTACCGCTCCCTGGAGCGGTAGAATTTTTTTACTACCACTTGGTATGTGGTACTACCATTATACCTTGCTCATACATGCTTTTGTTCTCTTTTTCTGGGTTTCTCGTGTATGTTTTGGACTTTGTTGTAACCTTCTGGTCGTTCTCTTGTGTTTTGCGTTGCGTGTCATAGGTGGTGGCTCCTGTCGTTCCAACCCGGTTCGAGACACCCAGTTCAAGAGGTCACGCAATGCTGATGTAGCTGAAGGCTTAGAACCTCCAAAGTGCAGCTTCAAGAGAACAACATCCAAGAGCAAGGAGGCCAATGTCTTCTATGAAACCATGCCACTCTCGGAGTTTGTCGCTCGTAGGAAGAAAAATCCCTATGAAAATGAAAGGGTTCGTGCCAAGGGGTGTGAGAAGTCCTGGTCTAAGCAGCAGGTCCTCATGTACCAAGATATCATTTTGACCAAGAAGAACCCCTATGTCCCATGTCAATGGATTGATCTGAACCATCTCAAGGACCTTTTCTACTTTGACGAGGCTTTGGACATGGTGAAGCAGCTGGGAATTGAGGACATCATCTCCTTTCATCTTGATTTCAACCCAGAGCCTGTGGCACAGTTCTATGTGTTTGTTCACTTCCATCCTGATGATGAGCACACTATTAGCTAGAGGATGAGTGGTGAACAACTATCTAGCATTTGGAAGGAGTTTATGGATCTGCTGAATATACGTGATGAGGGGATTTACAACCCAGTGTGTTTACGCCCACATGCTAAGCCCGATGCCACCCCTAAGGAGGAGTTGATTAAATATTATGTCAAGAAGAAGTCCGCCTTTGGTGAGTCTTCCTTTGTGCTCGGTGACTTTGTGGATGTCATGCACAGAATTTTCCACTACACATTGTTCCATTGGGTTGGTAACAAGGGTCAAGTTCACTCTTATTTGGTTGATATGCTCGTCATGTGTCAGAAAGTCCGGACTCGTGACACTAGGCCACTGGATGTGTCCCATGTGATGTGGTGCGAAATTCACTCAGCGGTTTTCAACTGTAAGGTTCCCATCTAAGGTCCTTACCTATTCCTCTTTATCAGGGAGAAATGGACACGCGCCTTTCGAAATGTTCCCTTTCATGCACCTGGATGACTTCGCCATGAGCCTATCAAGCTGCGTTAGAAGAACAAGTGGTCTAACACCTCCACGACCCGCCCTACTGCACAAATGGAGATCAATGATGATGAAGCTGAGGCTGAGGTTGAGGACAACCCGACGACATGTGAGCAGTCCTCTGCTAAGCCATCTTGGGATAAGAAGCTGAAGGACCATATGAAGAACTTATTCTGCATGCAGGCTCAGGGGCAGTACAGGTCTCATGTTGCATAGAAGGAGAGCTGCGGGCGCGACAAACTGATCATGAGGAAGCTTGACGTACACTTTTCCAGCGAATCTGAGGAGGTAGTCACTCCAGAGGCAGATTGGCTGCAGAAGAAGAACATGTAGTGGGCTAAGTCTGATCAGGAGGTGACTGAGGAGACTGATAAGGAGGCTGATGAGGAGGCTGATGAGGAGACTGATGAGGAGTCAGATGGTTGATCTATCTACATACCAAGCTGCCACCTGTGTCATTAGGTGTCCTCTCTACCTTTTTGGTGTCCTGATGCCAAAGGGGGAGAGAGTGTAGGATATGCTTTCCATGCTTTCCCCATTTTTCCATGTTTCTTTCGTTGCTGAACTTTCGTTGTCAGTTGGATGTTTTTTATGTGTGCGAGACCTAGTTTCATTCATGATCATATGGTGTGAGACATATGCCATCCTTACTATTATCATTATCGTCTCTCTATTATTTATCCTGTTAGTAGCTTGTGAGTCTATTTATCTTGTGCCCCTATCTTCATGATCACACGCTATGCCTTGCGTCCATATTCTAACATGCTTATCAGGTTGATGCAAGGAGTGCCTCACCTATAACCTCAAGGGGGAGTGCCTCTCCTAGGATGTGTGCTTTGTTGTCCAAGGCATCACTTTAAATATATGCACACATCCAGGGGGGTCCTGTCTCTAGTTTATAGACCTTGGGTTTGCATATGCTTTCATATATACTTATGTGCAAATCATGTATTGTCATCAATTCACCAAAAAGGGGGAGCTTGTTGGGGCATATTTCTCCCTAAGTGGTTTTGGTGATTGATGACGGTACCTCTGCGGACTAATCGTGTGCATTGAGCATTTCAGATATTATATGATTAGGCACAAGACGATTCAGTGCCCCTCGGTATATTTCAAGAACGGTGGCCTTCTACGTTTCTCTGTGGTGGATTTGTGTCGTAGGGAAGTCATACTATTAAGAGGGGGTCCGTGTCGAAAAGGTTTGAGTGGAATCAACACGTGCACATTTCTTTGCACCACCTTTCCGTTGCCAATGGAACTCCAACATTGCCATTCCAAGTATGTGCAAAAAGGTCAAGCGGTAGTACCGCTCCAGGAGCGGTAGTAATTTTTTACTACCGCTCCAGGTGTGGTAGTTAGTTTTTACTACCGCTCCGTCGGACTTTTTGTGCATATTTTCCCCCAGCCGTGGTAGGCACGGTAGTAATTTTTTACTACCGTGGTAGGTGAGCCTGCCAAGCGGTAGTACTACTCCAAGCAGCGGTAGTACCACTCTACGAAAGGCTGTGAGTGGGGGGTAATGGTTGGATTTGTCCCCCCACTATATAAGGGTGTCTTCTTCCTCAGAACAGGCATCTCTTACCTCCCTAAGCTCCATTATTGCTCTAAAGCTCATTTTTCCTGATCTCTCTCCCTAGCCAATCAAACTTGTTAATTTTCTAGAGATTGGATGAGAAGGCCCTGATCTATACTTCCACCAAGAGACATTTGATTCCCCCCACTAATCCCTTGCAAATCTTGTTACTCTTGGGTGTTTGAGCACCCTAGACGGTTGAGGTCACCTCGAAGCCATATCCATTGTCGAGAAGCTTCATGGTCTTGTTGGGAGCCTCCAAGCATTGTGTGGAGATTGCCCCAACCTTGTTTGTAAAGGAACGGTCGTTGCCTTCAAGGGAACCAATAGTGGAATCACGACATCTCGCATCGTGTGAGGGAGTGAGGAGAATATGGTGGCCCTAGTGGCTTCTTGGGTAGAATTTTGCCTCCACACCACTCCAACACAGACATACTTCAATCGAAGGGAAGGAACTTCGGTAAAACATCCTCTTCTCCACCAGTTCCACTTGCGGTTATCTCTTACCTTTACTTTCTGTTTATTATTGTTGTGTTGTATTCCTTGCTTGCACTTGTTGTCGTGGTTGTTAGCATCATATAGGTTGCTCACCTAGGTGTTCATATAGAGAACCTTTTGTTGCTAACCCTAATTTGTTAAGAAAAGCTAAAAATTGGTAGTTGCCTAGTCACAACCTCCCTCTAGTCAACCATATCGATCCTTTCAATACCGTCTGATACAAAAAAGGACCATTGAGGTCAAATCTTACATAGGTACGACCTTGTAAGCCAACACACCAAACTCAACTAATACCGAAAATCTTGGTTGAAAGCGTGAACCCATGCGATCATCCTTAACCTACAGGCATTCTAACTGGGAAGCGTCCTAGCTCGCAGGAACGACACCGAGGTACTCTTCACCATCTCCTGTTCTCTTTTACCTGGTCAATAAAATAACCAGTGGCAAGCCAATGAGTACTTTGAATGTACTTGTAAGCAACCCATGATGTGGAAGAAGGCAATAATGAAGCATGATATATCACTCGTATACAGTTTTTGCGGAAAGCAAGTTTTTCCCTGAATGTAGTAACATGATCAAATGCTTGTACGAACATGCATCATAAGGTAAGTGGTAACCACATGAACAGGTTACATATATCAATATCTCAACTGAGGGCTGAACACCTCATGTTCAGCCTCCATGCCAAGTCGTCTGACTTGACCCGGGTAACATCTTCCTCACCCGCCATCTTTTTCACACACACCCACTTGGTTTATGTGAAAACGACCCGACGTAGTTTAAGAAGGATTATCCAACTGGCCTTGCCCGTGGACACGACTATTTGAATAGTTTTACACTCTGCAAAGGTTGCGCGTTGTACTCACAAGACTCGAGGAACTTCTGTGTCATCCACGAGTTGCGGTATGTAACATTCCTGAGGTAAGCACCCGAACAATGTCTTTCCCCTGACGACACTAAACAAAGAGTCCACTCGATTGGTGCCCAGCCCACATGATATACATCTTACTAGCCTCACTCAAGAATGTGTCGTCCATGCAGGGACCAACGGTGTGCCCAGAACCTGTAAAAATAGCATAGTCGTCGTGCGTGGCACGACCCGTCCCGAGAATGACCATATCACTCCCGTCACTAGTAATGCGGGCTCTTTGCTAGCATCAACCAAGGTAATCAACAAAGCCCTGTTCCCATATTGGGGTATCGTGGTCGCACATGTAAGGTTGGGATGGTCGACACATCTTAAATCTCCCCTTGTTTCTGAAACTACACACACATAAAACCTTTTTCCTATACACCACTTCTTTCTCAAGTGGTCACCGTCTCAACACCATCACACTCAGGAATTAGTAGCACCCGACGGGGTTTTCGAAAAGATTTTGAAATCACCTTTGTGTTACCATCACCATGCATATGCTCATCCTATGTGTAGCACTACTAGGAGACTATCAACTTTTTATCTCCATCACCCTCATAGGTTGTAGGGTCAAGCTCAAATGCAAGTTTTATCATGGAACCATCGGAAACACCATGCCGAGGGGTTTACAGATTCAATCATGATCATGTGCATCGAAATGAAATAATAAACATGGCATGCATGAAAGTATTTTCTCAGACATGGTCGAAGGGCTTCTTGCCTTGCTCAAATAGGTCTCCGGAGTCTCCGTGGTCTTCTGGTCCAGCTCCGAGTACGCCGTTTATTTGGCCAACTATAGTCAAAAACAACAACGATAAGCCACACAACAAGCGGAACACAAAGTGCTCTATAAGCCACACGAGTTTCATAAGAAAAATGCCTAAAGTTGTTCTATAGGATTTGGATCACCGGAGATTTTTGAATGGTGGAAATGGAGGCATCACTGGCCCCACAAGAAGCCTACAGAAAATATTCTGCAAAAAATGATTGGAGGCACTCATTTAATAGGGCATGATTTTAGAAATATTTAGGAAGTGGTTCCATTGGATTTGGAGTTTGCATGAATTTCCTATGAATTTTTCTAACTTGGAATATATAGAAACAGGTGCTATTATTTTGATGCAACACAAATATGGCAGAGAAACATGTTGACTAAGGATAGATAATTAGAGCATGATTTTGTAAGTCTCTCGAAATTGGAATCACTCCATTTGGAGTTTATTTGAGATGTGTAGGAATTTTGGAAGGTGGATTTGAAATATTGAAGTTTTAATTAGGGCAGTGAAGAAAAACTTTCTAGAAAAATGTGCAATGCACATATTTTGATAGATTATGATTTTAGGAGTCTGTAGGAACTTGAATGAACATTTTCGGAGTCCATATGAATTAGTTATGATTTAAATACTCTCTGTGAATAAAAATAAGAGAAAGGAAAAGGGGGAATACCTAGGTGGTCCTAAGTCGTGCATTGGGCCGAATCGCTCGACCAAGCGAATAGAAGTGGCCACGCTGGAGGCGTACTACCTAAAGTACATCTCCCACACGGGAAAACGCACACTACTGTGGGGGACAACCACTTATCCGGGGCGGGCCCGACTGTTGGGTCGCTAGCATGCGGGCCCCGCTTGTTAGGCTTGTCCCCTACCTCCCGCCTGAACAGGGAGAGCAGGGGAGCCAAGGCCATGTGACCACCGGCACCGATCGACGGCTCATGTCGTCTCCCGTGGCGCTCCAGCCACCTGCGTGGTCTGGGCGATGAGTCGCGTCCGCCTCGGCCCCCCATTTCTGCCAGAATCAAGTTTCAGAAGGGTTGCTCATTTTCCCCACATGAGCATGCCATATCTTTGCTTGAAATATGCATTGGCCTACTAGACATGCTCTCGAAGGATGTGGGGGCATTGGATTGAATAGAATTATTGAGAGAGGGGTAAAATATGTGTTGCCATGGTAAAAAGGAGAGGTAGAGAGATGGTGTCACCTTCCAATAATTGACCAGAGGCCATGTCAAGGTTACAGGAGGTAAAATAGGGTGAGGGGATACTGTGGTAAAAAATTGAGCTCAAGGAGATTAGTATAAGGGGTCAAAGAAGCAAGTTTGATAAATTAGCAGAAGGTGTTTGATGGGCGTTAGGGCTAGCAAATGGATTCCAATTGCTATGGAACTTAACAAGATCACATGATACGTTAAAAATAAGATTGAACACCAAATTTGGGATTTCTTGGAGAAAGTTTCCAATGTAGACTTGAAAAACTCAAGAAATAGGCAAAAACGATTTCCTGAAGATAAACCCATGCAATTTTAATTCCCACAAATGCGCTACTTCGTGTGGTGACAATATTTGAGTATTAGAGCATGTCCAAAAAGTTCGGGATCAATTAGAGAAACTTCACAATGTAAACTTTCCAAATTCTAGAAATCAACACAAATGGTTTTGAGGGGTTTTGGACAAGTTAACCTATTCTCCTTAATGCACCACTTGGCGTGGTTGCATAATGGGATCATAGAAACATATCCACAAAATTTGAGCACAATTGGAGACACTTGGCAATGTAGAGTTGCTCAAATTTGGATCTCGAAAGATAGGGTTTTGGAATATTTAGCTCAGTCAAATCAACTTGGATTATGATGAAACTTCGCAAGATCATCACATATATCATGTGTGAATTTCTAGAATTTTACTGGAATTTATTGAGACGGAAATATTGCAAAAGCTTGAAATAGGCAGAAAAAGGTTTTTAAGGGTTTTTCCAACATTTTGAACATGACCACGCATTGAAACTATCACATATAGAGTATATATATCCACTGAGTTTCCCTAAATTTTCCCAAATATTTTGAAAGCAAGAAAAATAATTTTCCTTTGTAAAAGACCATTTCTAGCCTCAGGAAAATGTATTTAAATAAAATAGGAAAATAAATTTTAAAATAATAATTTTGTTATTTTGGTAAGTCCTTTTCACAATGGGATTCGAATAAAATAGTTTGGGCAGAACAACTCCCCTAATTTGAGGTATTGTGGTTCAAAACCCAACTTAGGGGTTTTTAAAAGTTTAATTTTAGATAAATGCTTTTTGATCAAAGAACTATTGGGTCAAAAAATAGTTTTTGGTCATATAAACATGTTATGGTCATTGGACAAAGGTTTGGGACAAGAAGGTGAGTCTAGAGGGTAGTTCGAACCTTGTGATCTAAAACACAAGCAAACGAACAACAAGCAACAATCACATCAAACATCACAAGCATACACAAAAAATTTAATTGGTCCTTATTTTTGGGCTATGTTAGTTTAGCCAGGAGACTCAAAACACAGGGTGTGACATTATAGTTATGATGTTGAACAAATTGAAGAATTTGTTTCTTTAAGGGAGCTTATGAAATTGCTTCTTTGATTAAAAAGGATGATGCTACTCTTTACAAATCTGAAATTTTTGACATACCTAAATATTGCTATGAAAACTATGCTTCTAATGCTTATGTTAAACTATATATTTAAGACTCTTGTACTGTCCAAGAAGAGACCAATATATTGCAGGAGTCCGTGGAAGAAGAAATTGATGAAACTATGAGATCATTGGATGAAAAAGATGATGAGGAGAGTTAAGAACAAATGGAGCACAAGCGGATTAGTTACCCGTGTCCACCTTCTAATGAGCGTAACTTGTCAACTCATACATTGTTTAATTCCCCTTCATGCTTATCGAAGGACGAATGCTATGATAACTACTATGAACCCGTTGATTTTTGGAAATATCCCTTTTTGATGAAATTGATGCTTGCTTTGCTTGTGGCCAAGATGCCAACATTAATTATGCTTGTGAAAATGAACTTGCTATAGTTCCTTATGTTGAGAATGAAGTTGTTCTATTGCACCCACACATTATAGTCCTATTATCTTTTTGAATTCCCCCAACTACACTATTTCAGAGAACTTTGCTGTTACCAAGGATTATATTGATGGGTTGCATTTTACCATTACACATGTTGATTTTGATGGTTATAATATGCATGTGCTTGCTGCTCTGATAACCGACCAGTATAGGGGATCACGACAGTTTTCGGGGGTAGAGTATTCGACCCAAATTTATAGATTCGACACAAGGGGAGGCCAAAGAATATTCTAAAGTATTAGCAGTTGATTTGTCAATTCAACCACACGTGAAAGACTTAGTATCTGCATGAAAGTATCAGTAGCAGAGTAATATGATAGCAACAGTAGCAACGGTAACCAGTAGCAATAGTGACAGTAGTAGCGACAGAATAACAGTAGCAGCAGTGACAAGAGTAGCAACAAAGTAACGGTAGCAGCAGTGACAGCAGGAAAAGCTCGTAGGCATTGGATCGGTGATGGATGATTATGCCGGATGGTATTCATCATGCAACAGTTATAACACGGAGAGATATGTAACTAGCTCCAGTTCGTCAATGTAATGTAGGCATGTATTCCGTATGTAGTCATACGTGCTTAGGGAAAAGAACTTGCATGACATCTATTGTCCATCCCTCCCGTGGCAGCGGGGTCCTAATGGAAACTACGGGATATTAAGGTTCTCCTTTTAATAGAGAACCGGACCAACGCACTAACACTTAGTGAATACATGAACTCCTCATACTATGGTCATCTCTGGGAGTGGTTCCGGCTATTGTGACTCCGGGGTTGCCGGGTCGTAACACATAGTAGGTGACTACAACTTGCAAGATAGGATCAAGACCACACATATATTGACGAGAACATCATAGGTTCAGATCTGAAATCATGACACTCGGGCCCTAGTGACAAGCATTAAGCATGGCAAAGTAGTAGCAACATCATTCTCAGAACATAGTGGATACTAGGGATCAATCCCCGTCAAAACTAGCTCGATTGCATGATAGATCTCATCCAACCCATCACCATCCAGCAAGCCTCTGATGAGATTACTCACGAACGGTGAGGAGCATCATGGAATTGGCGATGAAGGAAGGTTGGTTGTGACGATGGCGACGATCTCCCCTCTCCGGAGCCCAGAACGGACTCCAGATCTACCCTCCAGAGGAAGAACAGGAGGTGGCGGCGCCTCCGTATCGTAAAACGCGATGAACTCTTCTCCTTGATTTTTTTTCTAGACGAAAGGGACTAAAGAGAGCTGGAACTGGAGGCGGTGGAGCTCCGTGGGCCTGCTACTATGATAGCAGACCTTCCCTAACAACGGCGCCAGCAATCCTGCTAGTACGGGCTATGCCTATAGGGACTTCCTTGGCAAAGATGCAAATGATTTCCCCGCGGCCTTGGAGCCTTGCGTTGGTGTTCCCTTGAAGAGGAAAGGGTGATGTAGCACAGCGGTGGTAAGTATTTCCCTCAGTTTGAGAACGAAGGTATCGATCGAGTGGGAGGATCGCGTCGAGTCACAAGTACCTGCACAAACACAAAGAGCTTGCACCCAACTCTATGAAGGGGTTGTCAATCCCTTATAGATTGTTCGCAAAGTGAGAACTGAAAGCAAAATGTAAACAAAGCAAAGTAAAAGTGAAAGTGGAGACGATAGTTGTGAATAAACCCGGGGGCCATAGTGTTCACTAGTGGCTTCTCTCATGAAAGCAAGTAGACGGTGGGTGAACGAATTACTGTCGAGCAATTGAAAGAACCGCGCAAAGTCGTGACGTTATATATGGCAATGATTATATCTATAGGCATCACGTCCAAAACAAGTAGACCGATACTTTCTGCATCTACTACTATTACTCCACACGTCGACCGCTATCCATCATGCATCTAGTGTATTAAGTTCATAAGAACAGAGTAACGCCTTAAGAAAGATGACATGATGTAGATGGACAATCTCATATCTATGATAAAAGACCATCTTGTTACCCTTGATAGCAACAACATGATGCGTGCCTTGCTGGCCCTTCTGTCACTGGGAAAGGTCACCACACCATATGAACCCAAAACCAAGCACTTCTCCCATTGCAAGAATCATAGATCTAGTTGGCCAAACAAAACCCAAGACTCAGAGAGACTTACAAGAATATCAAATCATGCAAATAAGAAATCAGCAAAGACCCAAATATAACTCATAGATAATCTGATCACAAATCCACAATTCATCGGATCTCGACAAACACACCGCCAAAGAGGATTACATCGGATAGATCTCCATGAAGATCATGGAGAACTTTGTATTGAAGATCCCAGAGAGAGAAGAAGCCATCTAGCTACTAACTACGGACCCGTAGGTCTGAAGTGGACTACTCACGAGTCATTGGAGAGGCGATGATGGTGATGTAGAAGCCGTCCAACTCCAAAGTCCCCTCCGGCAGGGCACCAGGAACGGTCTCCAGATGAGATATCGCGGAAACAGAAGCTTGCGGCGGCGGAAAAGTGTTTTCGTGGATGCCCTGATTTTTTCTGGGATTTTAGGGAATTTATAGGCGAAAGAGCTAGGGCAGGGGAGCTCCAGGGGGCCACAAGCCTGGTAGCCGCCGGCCCCCCTGGTGGCAGCTACAGGGCTTGTGGGCCCCCTGTGGCGCTTTTGCCTTGGCCCTCAAGTCCCCCGATCTTCTTCTGTTCTGGAAAAATTTATTTCGGGGATTTTATTCCGTTTGAACTCCGTTCCAAAATCAGATCTGAAAAAAGTCAAAAACACAGGAAAAACAGGAACTGGCACTTGGCACTGAATTAATAAGTTAGTCCCAAAAACATATAAAAGGTACATAAAACATCCAAAGTTGACAAGATAACAGCATGAAACCATCAAAAATTATAGATACGTTTGAGACGTATCAAACATCCCCAAGCTTAACTCCTGCTCGTCCTCCAGTAGGGAAGTGATAAAGAATGAATTTTTGATGCTTTCATGCTACCTAGCATAGATGTCCTTTGTAACTCCTCTTATGTGACGTGAATGTTCAGATCCATTATATTCAAAACAATAGTTGGCTATTGATGTGGAGACAAGAATACTTCAAGCAAACTAGCAAGGTAATCATGAACTTTCAAAATAACGAGGCGAAAAGAAAGTTATCCATACAAAATCATATAGTCTGGCTATGCTCTATCATCCTTGCACAACGAATTTAAATCATGCACAACCCCGGTATTGGCCAAGTAGTTGTTTTCACACCTTTACTTTCTCAAACTTTTTCAACTCTCACGCAATACATGAGTGTGAGCCATGGTTTTAGCACTATAACTGAAATGGAGTGTGGTGGAGGTTGCAAGACAAACAAGGAGAAGATGGTCACATTAACTAGGCATATCAATGAGCTATGCAGATGCTCATCAATAGATATCAATGTGAATGAGTAGGGATTGCCATACAAATGATGCACTAGAGCTAAGAGTATGTGAAAGCTCTTAATGAAAACTAGTGGGTGTGCATCCAACTTGCTTGCTCACGAAGACCTAAGGCAAATTTGAGGAAGCCTATCATTGGAATATACAAGCCAAGTTAGATAATGAAAATTTCCCACTAGCTATATGGTGGTGACAAAACGAGAGACTCTCAATAATGAAGATCATGGTGCTTAATAAGCACAAGTGTGGAAGGATAGTAGCATTGTCCCTTCTCTCTTTTTCTCTCATTTTTTGGTGGGCTCTTTGGCTTCTTTTTATATATATATTTAATTATTATTATTATTTTTATTTTGGTGGGCATATTTGGCCTCTTTTATTTCCTCACATGGGACAATGCTCCATCAATGATGATCATCACACTTTACAACTCAAAACTTAGAGCAATGATGACTCTATATGGAATGCCTTCGGTAGTGTACCGTGGCAATGATCTAGCATGGCATAGACATTAATGGAAACATCATGCTAGCTATCTTACGATCATGCAATGGAAATGTAGAAGTGGTGGCACATGTCATGGTGGTAGTTGCATGGCAATATATCTGGGAATGGCTTTGAAAAAGCCATAGTAGGTAGGTATGGTGGCTGTTTTGAGGGAGGCTATATGGTGGGTTTTGTGCCCCGACGAGAGTTGCACGACACTAAATAAGATAGTGATGGTGGAAGGTCAAAGTGCATCTAAACCATGGCCTCAACATTAGTCATGAAGAACTCATATACTTGTTGCAAAAGTTTTAGTAGTAATCGAAACAAAGCATTCAACGCATACTCCTAGGGGAAGGGTTGGTAGGTATAAACCATCGCACGATCCTGACCGCCACACAAAGGATGACAATCAATAGACTAATCATGCTCAGACTTCGTCACATAGCGGTTCACCATACGTGCATGCTACGGGAATTACTAACTTCAACAGATGTATTTCTAGATCCACAACACCATACTAACATAACTTAAATTTTACCACAACCACAACTCAAAACTAATCGAGAGGAATCAAACTTCTCTAACTATTCAATGCACATGAAGGTGGAAGTTTTCATATCCCTTTGGATAACTGCCCCTTTTGAGACTACTATCATATCATAGATCAACTACCAAGCCACGTGCTTCCGTGCTCTAAAGGATATAAGTGAAGCACATAGAGCAAAATCAACTAGCTCAAAATATATAAGTGAAGCACATGTGAGCTGAATTGTCTAACCAAAGGATATAAGTGAAGCTCGACAAAATCACGGTGAGTGCATGTCTCTCTCTCTACGTGTGCAGCAAGGAAGATTGTAACACAACAAAAATAAAAGACTCCTACGATACAAGACGCTCCAAGCAAAAACACATAACATGTGGTGAATAAAAATATAGCCCCAAGTAATGTTACCAATGGATTGAAGACGAAAGAGGGGATGCCTTCCCGGGGCATCCCCAAGCTTAGGCTTTTAGGCCATCCTTGAACCAACTTGGGGTGCCTTGGGCATCCCCAAGCTTGAACTCTTGCCACTCTATATTTCTTTGTCCATAAGAACTTCACCTAAAACTTGAAAACTTCACAACACGAAACTTGAACAGAAACTCGTGATATCATTAGTATAAGAAAGCAAACCACCACTTCCTTAGGTACTGTAGCAAACTTAAATTCTATTTATGTTGATGTTGGGTTACTGTATTTTCAATCTTCCATGGCTAATACCCCCCGATACTATCCATAGTTTCATCAAAATAAGCAACCAACTCAACAAAAATAGAATCTGTTAACAGTAGACCAGTCTATAGCAATCTGTATACTTCGGATACTTCTAGTACTTCAAAAATTCTAAAAAATTACGACCGTCTGAAGAATTTGCGTAGAAATCAGCAGCAAAAATAATCAACTCAAAAGCTCTTACATAAAAAAATGAAAATTCTTTTCGTGAGCAGAAAGTTTCTATCTTTTACAGCATGACCAAACGATCATCCCAAAGACTAATCATAATGGTTTTACTTGGCACAAACGCAAAAAGAAACACAAAAAACACAATCCTAACAGAATTACGAAAGTGTGGAAAACGTAAAACTGAAAGAAAAATGATAGATTCATTGGGTTGCCTCCCAACAAGCGCTATTGTTTAACGCCCTTAGCTAGGCAAAAGGTGATGGAATCACGTATAATCATCTTCGGTGCTCAAACCATAAGTAGCCCTCATCATAGATTCATAAGGCAATCTTATTTTATTTCTAGGAAAATGCTCCATGCCCTTATTTAGAGGAAATTGAAATATAATATTCCCTTCCTTCATATCGATGGTAGCACCAATAGTCCTTAGGAAAGGTCTACCAAGAATAATGGGACATAAAAGATTGCAATCTATGTCAAGTACAATGAAATCCACGGGTACATAGTTCTTATTTGCAACAATAAGAACATCATCGATCCTTCCCATGGGTTTCTTGATAGTAGAATCCGTAAGATGCAAATTAAGAGAACACTCTTCAATCTCATGAAAACCAAGAATATCACATAAAGACTTTGGAATCGCGGAAACACTAGCACCCAAATCACACAAAGCATTGCATTCATAGTTTTTGATTTTGATTTTGATAGTAGGTTCCCACTCATCATGAAGTTTTCTAGGTATAGAGACTTCTATTCGAGTTTCTCTTCAAGAGATTTCATCATAGCATCTATGATATGTGCGGTAAAGGCTTTGCTTTGGCTATAAGCATGTGGATAGTTTGCAATGGATTGCATCAAAGAAATGCATTCAAACAAGGAGCAACTATCATAATTGAATTCCTTGAAATCCAAAGTGGGAGTTTCATTACTACCCAATATTTTGATTTCTTCTACTCCACTCTCCACACCTTTATCATCAAGATAGGTGGACTCCGAATCATTGGGGCGTTTTTCAACCAAAGTGGATTCATGTCCAGCCCCTTCATCAATAGGTTTGACACGCGAAAACAAAGATTCAAGAGGAGTCACACCAAGCACTTTAAGATCTTCGTGATTGGCATCACAAATTTCAGGTTTAGCAGCCATCTTATTGACTAAGGCAGTGTGCTTGTCAGAAATTAGGCCACCAATTTTTCAAGGTGAGCAAGCTGAGAATTTAGTGCAAGGAATTATTTGGCCATATCATCAACTTCTTTATTCAAACAGGCCATAACAGAATTTTGCTCTTTCAATTCCCTACGGAAGTAACTATTTGGTCAAACTGAGAAGATATGAAACCTTTGACACTAGTTTCAATCTCTTCCAACTTCCTGAAATAGTTTGGTTTGGCCATCAGGAAAGGTCTCTCACGAACAAGCCCAAGAGCAGGAGAGGAAAACGGGCGGAAAAAAGAAGGCAAAAGACAAAAGAAAACGGCAAAGGAGAAGGGCAAATGAAAATGGCAAATGTGAAGTGGGGGAGAGGAAAACGAGAGGCAACTGGCAAAAAAGGTAAATGCAAGAGATGAGTTTGTGACACCTACTTGGATAGATCTTGACTTGATCCCCTCGGCAAGCGATCCTCCTCCCCGGCAAGGGCGCCAAAAATCCTTCTGCTACTGCGACAACAGACCTTCTCTGACAACGGCGCCAGGAATCCTGCTGCTACGGGCTACGCCTATAGGGACTTCCTTGGCAAATATGCAAAGGATTTCCCCGCGGCCTTGAAGCCTTGCATTGGTGTTCCCTTGAAGAGGAAAGGGTGATGTAGCATAGTGGCGGTAAGTATTTCCCTCAGTTTGAGAACCAAGGTATCGATCCAGTGGGAGGATCGCGTCGAGTCGCAAGTACCTGCACAAACACAAAGAGCTTGCACCCAATGCTATGAAGGGGTTGTCAATCCCTTATAGATTGTTTGCAAAGTGAGAACTGAAAGCAAAAAGTGAACAAAGCAAAGTAAAGGTGAAAGTGGAGACGATAGTTGTGAATAGACCCGGGGCCATAGTGTTCACTAGTGGCTTCTCTCATGAAAGCAAGTAGACGGTGGGTGAACGAATTACTGTCGAGCAATTGATAGAACCGCGCAAAGTCGTGACGTTATCTATGGCAATGATTATATCTATAGGCGTCACGTCCAAAACAAGTAGACCGATACTTTCTGCATTTACTACTATTACTCCACACGTCGACCGCTATCCAGCATGCATCTAGTGTATTAAGTTCATAAGAACACAGTAACGCCTTAAGAAAGATGACATGATGTACATGGACAATCTCATATCTATGATAAAAGACCATCTTGTTACCCTTGATGGCAACAACACGATGCGTGCCTTGCTGCCCCTTCTGTCACTGGGAAAGGTCACCACACAGTATGAACCCAATACCAAGCACTTCTCCCATTGCAAGAATCATAGATCTAGTTGGCCAAACAAAACCCAAGACTTGGAGAGTCTTACAAGGATATAAAATCATGCAAATAAGAAATCAACAAAGACTCAAATATAATTCACAGATAATCTGATCACAAATCCAAAGTTCACCAAATCTCGAAAAACACACTGCCAAAGAGGATTACATCGGATAGATCTCCATGAAGATCATGGAGAACTTTGTATTGAATATCCAAGAGAGAGAAGAAGCCATCTAGCTACTAACCACGAACCCGTAGGTCTGAAGTGGACTACTCACGAGTCATTGGAGAGGCGATGATGGTGATGTAGAAGCCCTCCAACTCCAAAGTCTCCTCCGGCAGGGCACCAGGAAGGGTCTCCAGATGAGATCTCGTGGAAATGGAAGCTTGCAGCGGCGGAAAAGTGTTTTCGTGTATGCCCTGATTTTTTCTGGGATTTTAGGGAATCTATAGGCGAAAGAGCTAGGGCAGGGGAGCTCCAGGGGGGGCACAAGCCTGGTAGCCGCCGCCCCCCTGGTGGCGGCTACAGGGCTTGTGGTCCCCCTGTGGCGCTCCTGCCTTGGACCTCAAGTTCCCCGATCTTTTCTTTTCTGGAAAAATTTAATTCAGGGATTTTATTTCGTTTGGACTTCGTTCCAAAATCAGATCTGAAAAGAGTCAAAAACACAGAAAAAACAAGAACTGGCACTTGGCACTGAATTAATAAGTTAGTACCAAAAAAGATATAAAAGGTACAAAAATCATCCAAAGTTGACAAGATAACAACATGAAACCATCAAAAATTATAGATACGTTTGAGACGTATCAGATCCCCACAAGCCTGCTAGGCGCGGCTAGGGGGGCGTGCATGGTGGGCTTGTGGGATCCACGCTACACTTCTTCGGTTGATTCTTGCGCCAGTATTTTTTATATATTCCACAAAAAATCCTCGTAAATTTCCAGATCATTCCGAGAACTTTTATTTCTGCGCAAAAAAACACCATGGCAATTCTGCTGAAAACAACGTTAGTCCGGGTTAGCTCCATTCAAATCATGTAAATTAGAGTCCAAAACAAGGGCAAAAGAGTTTGGAAAAGTAGATACGACGGAGACGTATCAACTCCCGCAAGCTTAAAGCCTTGCTTGTCCTCAAGAAATTCAGTTGACAAACTGAAAGAGACAAAAGAAAAACTTTTACGAACTATGTTTGATCTTGTTGTTGCAATTATGTCTAACTCATATGCAGATTTTTAGCAAGATCATAAGCAAACCACATAAGCAAATGACATCTAGGTCTCATGGTAAACTCATATCAATGGCATAATCAACTAGCGAGCAATAATAATAAGTTTCAAATGTCAACACTTCAATCAAAACAATCATGAAGCAGTGTGAACAGATGGTATCTCGCTAGCTCTTTCTCACACCTTAAAACATAAATGTAGAGCACCTTCAAAGACCAAGGGTTGACTAAACATTGTAATTCATGGCAAAGAAGATCCAGTCACAGTCATACTCAATATCAATTAAAAGCAAAACATAGAAATGACAGAGGTGCTCTCTAATTGGTGCTTTTTATAAGAAGAGGATGACTCAACAGAAACATAAATAGACAGGCCCTTCGCAGAGGGAAGCATTGATTTGCAGAGGTGCCAGAGCTCAAGCTTTGAAGACAGCGATAAATAATTTTGGGTGGCATGCTTTCATTGTCAACGCAATGACCAAGAGTTTTCACCATCTTCCATGCTACACATACTATAGGCGGTTCCCAAACAGAAAAGTAAAGTTTTGACTCCCCCACCACCGATCAATCACACTCCACGAATAGCCGAATACTCGGGTGCCGTCCATACCAACATCAATCCATGGGGAGTTTTGTTTGCAATTATCTTTTCGATTTGAGCATGGAACTGGGCATTCTAATTACCGGGCCCTTTCTCGTGAGTGATAGTGAATAAACACATATCAAGGATAACACGCCTAGCATGGAAGATACTGATCGCCCCTTGTCACCACGTGAACGGTTCGGGCATGCAAAACAGATTATTTCTTGAAGATTTAGAGAGTGGCACATGCAAATTTACTTGGAACGGCAGGTAAATACCGCATATAGTTAGGTATGGTGGACTCATATGGAACAACTTTGGGTTTATGGAAGTGGATGCACAAGCAGTATTCCGGCTTAGTACAAGTGAAGGCTAGCAAAAGACTGGGAAGCGACCAACTAGAGAGCGACAACAGTCATCAAAATGCATTGAGATTAACCAACATTGAGTGGAAGCATGAGTAGGACATAAATCACCATGAACATGAATATCATAGAGGCTATGTTGATTTTGTTTCAACTACATGCATGAACATGTGCCAAGTCAAGCCACTTGAATCATTCAAAGGAGGATACCATCCTATCATACTACATCATAGTCATCTCAAGATTCATGTTGGTATCCAAGACAAACCATTATAAGCTCTTAGATAATTAAGCATGGCATTAGAAACTATGATCCCTAAGTTGTCATTGCAAACATGTTTCTCTAACAACGAAGCTGAATCTGGAACGATGAGCTAGTCATATTTACATAAACAAAATAGATCGATTTCGTACCAGCTTTTCCAGGCTCAGTCACTTCATCATATATCGTCATTATTGCCTTTCACTTGCACGACCGAATGATGTGAACAATAATAAGAGTACTCGTTCATTGGACTATGCTAGAATCTGCAAGCAAACACAAAGGAGAAGACAAAGTAATATGGCTCTTTGACAGAAAAACAGATATGCATGCGAGAGCCACTAAACATTGCAACCATGGTCTTCTACCTTGACCCAAAGAAAAAGAAAACTATTTACACGGGAAAGCTCCCAACAAGCAAAAGAAGAAAAGGAAATCTTTTTGGGTTTTCTCAAACTAGACAAACACATGAGAAGAAAACGAGAAAAAGAAATAAACTAGCATGGATGATATAGTGGCAAAGTGTGAACACCGACTAACAAAGTGAAAGTGTAAGCATGAATATAAAGTCGGTGAGAAACACGTACTCCCCCAAGCTTAGGCTTTTTGCCTAAGTTGGTCTACTCCCAAGGAGGGAAATAACCGTCTCTGGGGTACTCCGGAGTGGACTGAGAGTGCCACTGCTGGGTGAGCTCCTCTGGCTCCCACTGATAAACTGGCGTCTGGTACTCGACTGGTAGCTCAGGCACGGGCGCCTATGGTGGTGCTATGCCCCAATATGCGTAGATGTCCGAGGGCATAATAATGTACCTTGAAGGAGCAGGCAAAGTAGTAGTCTCACGAGTACCCTGACTAAATACCAGGTTATAAATCATCCTCTTATTTATATATTTATCAAGAAAGTCATGGTGAACCATGCTATCATAATCTAGATATCTCTTAGGAAGAAGAATCTCTTCTTCCTCGTGCAGTCTAATAGGTATCTCAAAATGTCTAGCAAGACGGGTAGCATAGGTAACTCCATAAAAAACGCCTTTAGCATAGTGCCCAAGCTATAAGTTTTATCATTATAAAGGGCTTCGCGCAAAACCGCAAGATGTGGGGAGCTAAGGGCCCTAGCTTTCCCACGGCGAATCAAACATTTTCCCACGAATAATGAGAAGTACGGAAGCATGGGAAAATGTATGCTAGCAGCTCTAGCGCAAGACACTCCTCTCTCCTCTCCTACAACAATAGTATCTATGAAAGCCTCCAAGTCCCGTGGACGAGGTTCATGAATATCCCCAACATAAGGTAATTTGCAAACATTGCAAAAATCCTGGAGTGACACGCGCTGGGGGATATGATATAACTTGAACTCAACCATAGGAGGATTCTTCCTCGGATAGAAATTAAAGCTTTGCACAAAAATATTAGTGAGGAGGAGGTATTGCGGACACTTATCTTCAACGAAGGCGGTAAGGCCTGCGTTCTCCACCAAGTAGTAAAAGTCCTCATAAAGTCCGGAGGTGCGTAAGAACACATCGCTTGGTCACTCGCACGCTCGAACTTCTACAACTCGAGGGACCGGATACTTGGGTTTTTTCTTCTCATTTTCATCATCCTTGGGGTCACGGCTTGAAGAGCCTCTTAAGAACCTCCTCATCTTTTCCTTTTCCTATCTCTGAAAATTTCTGAAATTTTTAGTGACTGTAAGGAAAAGTGAACAAGGCTCAACGAAACTCATAGCAACTACTCCGACAAGTGCCTAGAGACCACATCACGCATCACAACTACTTGGGACCAGCTAAAATTAGCATACAAAGCTCAAGAACAGGCTCACCAAGGCAGCAAAAATATGCAACAAATAAGGCACTAGAGCAAAAATTAAATGGACCAATGGAGGAGTCACATACCAAGGAGCAATTTCCCCAAAACAGTTTGGTGAATGGAGCTTTGCACAAGGAGATCGAAAATCGCAGCAAGAAGAGCAAGAACACGACTTTGAGCTGCGAAACGATTTTTTCTGGAGGTAGGAGAAGGAGATGGGAGCTAGAATAAGTGGAGGGGGGACACGTGGGCCCCACAAGCCTGGTAGGCGCGACCAGGGGGGTGCCCGCGCCTCCAGGGCTTGTGGCCCATTGGTGCAGCCCCCTTACCAGCTCTCCGTCTCAGAATTTTTCAAAAATTCCAGAAAAAATCATACTTGATTTTCAGGGCATTCAGAGAACTTTTATTTTCAGGACACTTTTCTACGGGACGCAAAAAGCAGATAACAAGGAAAACTAAAGCTAAATCTATCATTTTTAATCTAAGCAACCGAAGGTGAAAGCTTGGAACAGAGGTTTGTGACTCCTCGATTCATCCATATCATGGTCATCGAAAGAAATCCGTCAATGAGGTTGATCAAGTCTCCTTGACAAACCTTTTTGAATCGCATAAAAAGGAACGGAGAATTTTCGAATAGTCACTAGATTACCTCAATGGGGATGTGCATATCCCCAACAAGCAAATCATACTTCATCTTGACAGTAGGTATAGGGCATTCGAAGCTCCCAATAAGAATCAATGAAGTTTTGTCGATAGCATTGATGCAATGTACTCGATATTGTTTCTTTGGAAAGTTTACCGTATGCTCATTACCGTTGAAATGGAAAGTGATATTGCCTTTGTTGCTATCAATAACAGCCCCTGCAGTGTTTAGAAGGGGTCTTCCAAGGATGACCGACATGGCATCATCCTCGGGAATATCCAGGATAACAAAGTCCATTAAGATAGTAACGTTAGCAACAACAACAGGTATATCCTCGCAAATGCCGATAGGGAAACCAGTTGATTTGTCGGCCATTTGCACAGAGATTTCAGTGGGTGTCAACTTGTCCAGTTCAAGCCTACGATAAAGAGAGAGAGGCATAACACTAACACCGGCTCCAAGGTCGCATAAAGCATTTCTAACGTAGTTGCCTTTAATGGAGCAAGGTATAGTGGGCACTCCGGAATCACCTAGTTTCTTAGGAGTTCCACCCTTGAAGGTATAATTAGCGAGCATGGTGGAAATCTCAACCTCAGGTATCCTCCTCTTATTAGTCACAATATCCTTCATGTACTTCGCATACAGAGACATTTTGAGCATATCTATCAAACACATTTGCAGAAAGACAGGTCTAATCATTTCAACAAATCGCTCAAAATCCTCATCATCCTTTCTCTTGGATGGTTTGGGAGGAAAGGGCTTGGGTTTCTGAACCCATGGTTCCCTTTCTTTACCATGCTTCCTAGCAATGAATTCGTTCTTATCGTATCTCCTATTCTTAGGCTGTGGGTTATCAAGATCAACAGGTTCAACCTCCACATCCTTATCGTTGCTAAGTTGAGCATCAACATGAACATCACTATTGGTATTATCATTAGGCTCATATTCATCAACAGATTGTGTTTTGGCATCACAGACAGAGACATCGTCTGGATTCTCAGGTGTAACAGGGTTGCTAGCGTGCAAGTTCCTATCATCTTTCTTTTTCTTCCCAGAATGACTAGGTGCATCACTGCTAACTCCTTGAAAATCTTGTTCAATTCTCTTAGGATGACCCTCGGGATACAAAGGTTCTCGGGTCATTCTACCGCCTCTAGTGACGACTCTAACAGAATTGTCATTCAACTCATTGAGCAAGTCATTTTGAGCTTTAAGTACTTGTTCTACTTGAGTGGTGACCATAGAGGCATGTTTACTCAAGAGCTTAAGATCATTGACGTTTTTGTTCACACAAGCACTTAAATGACTAAGCATACGAGCATTCTGTTCCAATTGTCTGCTAACATAATCATTGAAACTTTGTTGTTTAGCAACAAAGTTATCAAATTCATCCAAGCATAAGCTAGCAGGTTTATCAAAAGGAATATCACTCTCATTGAGTCTACAAAGAGAATTTACATCTACTACCTGTATCGGGTTATCAAGACCATGGATCTCTTCGATAGGTGGTAGATTTTTGACATCTTCAGATTTAATGCCTTTCTCTTTCATAGATTTCTTAGCTTCTTGCATATCTTCAGGACTGAGGAATGGGATACCTCTTTTCTTAGGAGTTGGCTTCGGAGGTGGTTCGGGAATAGTCCAAGCATTCTCATTGGACAAGATATTATTCAATGGGATCTCAACTTATTCTACTGTTCGTTCCCTAAAAACACAACCAGCACAACTATCTAGGTGGTCCTTAGAAGCATTGGTTAGTCCATTATAGAAGATACCAAGTATTTCATTCTTCTCAAGAGGGTGATCAGGCAAAGCATTCAGTAGCTGGACGAGCCTCCCCAAGCTTGTGGGAGACTCTCTTCTTCAACTTGCGCAAAGTTGTATATTTCCTGCAAGGCAGCTTGCTTCTTATGGGCAGGGAAATATTTTTTAGAGAAGTAGTAGATCATATCGTGGGGGCTAGGCACACAACCAGGAGCAAGAGAAGTGAACCAAGTTTTAGCATCATCCTTTAGCGAGAAAGGAAACAGCTTAAGGATATAGTAGTGGCGGATCTTTTCCTCACTCGTGAATAGGGTGGCTATATCGTGCAGTTTGCTAAGATGTGCTACAACCGTTTCAGACTCATAACCATGAAAAGGATCATATTTGACCAAAGTGATTAACTCAGGGTCGACAGAGTATTCATAATCCTTATCGGTCACAAAGATAGGCAAAGTAGCAAACTTCGGGTCGTATTTCATCCTAGCGTTCAAAGATTTTTCTTTCCACTTGCGCGGTAATTTCTCAACATCATAGCTATCCTTACTGGCAAGAAAGTCCTCAGCTATCTCTCCCTCCATAACATAACCCTCAGGCATATCAGGCAATTCATATCTAGGAGAGCTAGTTCTAACAGGCGAAATAGCAGGTTCTACTTCAATTATCTCAACAATTTCAGAAGTATCATCACATCTAGCAGCAACTCTAGCAATTTGTGCATCAAGGAATGCACCTAGTGGCAAAGCAGTATCAAGCAAAGAATCAAGCGAAGAATCATCACAACCATCATGGATAGCAAAAGTAGCATCATCAAGCACAGGCGACACATCAAAATTTCTAGCAGGAGGTGGTGTCGCAAACTTACTCATAACTGAAGGTGAATCAAGTGCACAGCTAGATGGCAGTTCCTTACCTGTCCTCGTAGTTGAGGGCAAGACTTTAGTTTTTGGATCTCTCGGATTCCTCATAGTGATCATAGACTTAAATCCCAAGTGACTCAGAGAATAGTGCTATGCTTCCCCGGCAACAGAACGAGAAAAAAGGTCTTGATAACCCACAAGTATAGGGGATCGCGACAATTTTCGAGGGTAGAGTATTCGACCCAAATTTATTGATACGACACAAGGGGAAGACAAATAATATTCTCAAGTATTAGCAGTTGAGTTGTCAATTCAACCACACCTGAAAGACTCAGTATCTGCAGAAAAGTATCAGTAACAGAGTAATATGATAGCAACAGTAGCAACAGTAACCAGTAGCAATAGTGACAGCAGTAGCGACAGAGTAACAGTAGCAGAAGTGACAGCAGTAGCAGCAAAGTAACGGTAGCAGCAATGACAACAAGAAAAGCTCGTAGGCATTGGATCGGTGATGGATGATTATGCCGGATGGTATTCATCATGCAACAGTTATAACATGGAGAGATATGTAACTAGCTCCAGTTCGTCAATTTAATGTAGGCATGTATTCCGTATGTAGTCATACGTGCTTAGGGAAAAGAACTTGCATGACATCTATTGTCCATCCCTCCCGTGGCAGCGGGGTCCTAATGGAAACTACGGGATATTAAGGTTCTCATTTTAATAGAGAACCGGACCAACGCATTAACACTTAGTGAATACATGAACTCCTCATACTATGGTCATCTCCGGGAGTGGTTCCGGCTATTGTCACTCCGGGGTTGCCGGGTCATAACACATAGTAGGTGACTACAACTTGCAAGATAGGATCAAGAACACACATATATTGACGAGAACATAATAGGTTCAGATCTGAAATCATGGCACTCGGGCCCTAGTGACAAGCATTAAGCATGGCAAAGTAGTAGCAACATCAATCTCAGAACATAGTGGATACTAGGGATCAATCCCCGTCAAAACTAACTCGATTACATGATAGATCTCATGCAACCCATCACCGTCCAACAAGCCTACGATTAGATTACTCACGAACGGTGAAGAGCATCATGGAATTGGCGATGAAGGAAGGTTGGTGATGACGATGGCGACGATCTCCCCTCTCCGGAGCCCAGAACAGACTCCAGATCTACCCTCCAGAGGAAGAACAGGAGGTGGCGGCGCCTTCGTATCATAAAACGTGATGAACTCTTCTCCTTGATTTTTTTCCGGACGAAAGGGACTAAATAGAGTTGGAATTGGAGGCGTTGGAGCTCCGTGGGGCCCACAAGCCTGCTAGGCGCGGCCAGGGGGCGCGCCTGGTGGGCTTGTGGGCTCCATGCTCCACTTCTTCGGTTGATTCTTGCGCCAGTATTTTTTATATATTCCACCAAAAATCCTCGTAAATTTTCAGGTCATTCCGAGAACTTTTATTTCAGCGCAAAAACAACACCATGGCAATTCTGCTGAAAACGGCGTTAGTCCGGGTTAGTTCAATTCAAGTCATGCAAATTAGAGTCCAAAACAAGGACAAAAGAGTTTGGAAAAGTAGATACGGCGGAGACGTATCATGCTCCTACTTGCAACTATTATGAGAAGGGAACTACATCTCCGCCTCTTTATGTTTCCAACACGATAAAATTGCAAGAAATTGTTTGTGCTATGTATGGGCCTTTACTTGATGTGCATGAATTGTTCTTTTACGACATGCTGATGCATAGGAAGACAGTTAGACTTATTCATTGCATGATATATGTTTATTTGTGCTCACTACTAAATTACAAATCATTGTTGGTATACCTTGGGATCCGGGTGGATCCATTACTTGAGCAATTTATGCCTAGCTTAATGGCTTTCAAGAAAACGCTGCTAGGGAGATGATATGCCTCCGTCGTATCTACTTTTCTGAACTCTTTTGCCCTTGTTTTGGACTCTAATTTGCATGATTTGAATGGAACTAACCCGGACTAACGCTGTTTTCAACAGAATTGCCATGGTGTTTTTTTGTGCAGAAATAGAAGTTCTCGAAATGACTTGAAAATTTACGAAGAATTTTTCTGGAATTAATGAAAAATATTTGCGCAAACATCCACCGGAGGAGGTGAGCCAGTGGGCCACAAGCCCAGGAGGCGCGACCACCCCCCTGGCCGCGCCTGGCAGGCTTGTGGGGCCCACAGAGCTCCACCGCCTCCAATCTCAGCTCTATATATTCCGTTTCGCCCGGAAAAAATTCAAGGAGAAGGATTCATCGCATTTTACAATGCGGAGGCGCCGCCACCTCCTATTCTTCATCTGGAGTGCAGATCTGGAGTCCGTTCTGGGCTCCGGAGAGGGGAGATCGTCGCCATTGTCATCACCAACGTTCCTCCATCGCCAATTCCATGATGCTCTTCACCGTTCGTGAGTAATCTCATCGTAGGCTTGCTGGACGGTGATGGGTTGGATGATATCTATCATGTAATTGAGTTAGTTTTGACGGGGATTGATCCCTAGTATCCGCTATGTTCTGAGATTGATGTTGCTACAACTTTGCCATGCTTAATGCTTGTCACTAGGGCCCGAGTGCCATGATTTCAAATCTGAACCTATTATGTTGTTGCCAATATATGTGTGTTTTAGATCATATCTTGCAAGTTGTAGTCACCTACTATGTGTTATGACCGAGCAACCCTAGAGTGACAATAGCCGGAACCACTCCCAGAGATGACCATAGTATGAGGAGTTCATGTATTCACCAAGTGTTAATGCGTTGGTCCGGTTCTTTATTAAAAGGAGAACCTTAATATCCCGTAGTATCCATTAGGACCCCACTGCCACGGGAGGGATGGACAATATATGTCATGCAAGTTATTTTCCCTAAGCACGTATGACCACATACGGAATACATGCCTACATTAGATTGACGAACGGGAGCTAGTTACTTATCTCTCCGTGTTATAGCTGTTACATGCTGAAACACATCCAGCATAATCATCCATCACCGATCCAATGCCTACGAGTTTTTTCTACTGGTCCTTGCTACGTTACTTTGCCGCTACTACTGTTGTTGCTGCTGCTGTTACTCTGTTGCTACTGCTATTACTTTGATGCTACTGGTTACTGTTGCTACTGCTGCTATCATACTACCTTGCTACTGATACTTTGCTGCAGAGTCTAAATCTTTCAGGTGTGGTTGAATTGACAACTCGACTGCTAATACTTGAGAATATTCTTTCGCTTCCCCTTGAGTCGAATCAATAAATTTGGGTTGAATACTCTACGCTCGAAAAATGTTGTGATCCCCTATACTTGTGGGCTATCAAGACTATTTTCTGGTGCCGTTGCTGGGGAAGGCACAACTATATTCTCTGAGTCACTTGGGATTGACGTCTGCTGGTCACTATGAGGAATCCGAAAGATCCAAGAACTGAAATCTTGCCCTCAACTACGAGGACAGGTAAGGAACTGCCATCTAGCTCTGCACTTGATTCACCTTCAGTTATGAGTAAGTTTGCGACACCACCTCCTGCTAGAAATCTTGATATGTCGCATGTGCTTGTTGATGCTACTTCTGCTGCCCATGTTGCTTATGATGATGCTATGCTTGATACTGCTTTGCCAGATGATGCCATGCTTGATATTGCTTTGCCTGATGATGCTATGCTTGATACTGCTTTGCCTGATGATGCTATGCCTGATACTGCTTTGCCACTAGGTGCATTCCTTGATGCACAAATTGCTAGAGTTGCTGCTAGATGTGATGATACTTCTGAAACTGCTTATGCTATTGAAGTAGAACCTGCTATTTTGCCTGCTAGAACTAGCTCTCCTATGCCTGAATTGCCTGTTACGCCTGAACGTTATGTTATGGAGGGAGAGATAGCTGAGGACTTTCTTGTGTGTAAGGATAGCTATGATGTTGAGAAATTACTGCGCAAGTGGAAAGAAAAATCTCTGAAAGCTAGGATGAAATACGACCCGAAGTTTGCTACTTCGCCTATCTTTGTGACCGATAAGGATTATGAATTCTCTGTCGACCCTGAGTTAATCACTCTGGTCGAATCTGATCCTTTTCACGGTTATGAGGCTGAAACGGTTGTAGCCCATCTTACCAAACTGCACGATATAGCCACCCTATTCACTAGTGAGGAAAAGATCCGCCACTACTATATCCTCAAGTTGTTTCCTTTCTCGCTAAAGGATGATGCTAAGACTTGGTTCACTTCTCTTGCTCCTGGTTGTGTGCGTAGCCCCCAGGATATGGTCTACTACTTCTTTGAAAAATATTTCTCTGCCCATAAGAAGCAAGCTGCCTTGGAGGAAATATACAACATTGCTCAAGCTGAAGAAGAGAGTCTCCCACAATCTTGGGGGAGGCTCATCCAGCTACTGAATGCTTTTCCTGATCACCCTCTTGAGAAGAATGAAATACTTCATATCTTCTATAATGGACTTGCCGATGCTTCCAAAGACCACCTAGATAGTTGTGCTGGTTGTGTTTTTAGGGAACAAACTGTAGAACAAGCTGAGATCCTATTGAATAACATCTTGTGCAATGAGAAAGCTTGGACTATTCCCGAACCACCTCCTAAGCCAACTTCGAAGAAAAGAGGTATTCTATTCCTCAGTCCTAAAGATATGCAAGAAGCCAAGAAATGTATGCGAGATAAAGGCATTAAATTTGAAGATGTCAAAAATCTACCACCTATCGAAGAGATCCATGGTCTTGATAATCCGATACAGGTAGTAGATTCTCTGTGTAGGTTTGATGAGAGTGATATTCCTTTTGATAAACCTGCTAGCTTATGCCTGGATGAATTTGACAATTGGAACAGAATGCTCGTATGCTTAGTCATTTAAGTGCTTGTGTGGACAGAAATGTCAATGATCTTAAGCTCATGAGTAAACATGCCTCTATGGTTACTACTCAAGTAGAACAAGTACTTAAAGCTCAGAATGACTTGCTCAACGAGTTGAATGACAATTCTGTTAGAGTCGTTACTAGAGGCGGTAGAATGACTCAGGAACCTTTTTATCCTGAGGTTCATCCTAAGAGAATTGAACAAGATTCTCAAGGAGTTAGCACTGATGCACCTAGTCATCCTAGAAAGAAGAATAAAGATGATAGGAACGTGCACGCTAGCAACCCAGATGCTGCTACACCTGAGAGTCCAAACGATGTCTCTGTCTCTGATGCTGAAACACAATCTGGTGATGAACATGAGCTTAATGATAATATCAATAGTGAAGTTCATGAAGATGCTCAACCTAGCGATGATAAAGATATGGAGATTGAAGCTGTTGATCTTGATAACCCAGAGCCTAAGACTAAGAGATACGATAAGAATGACTTCGCTGCTAGGAAGCATGGTAAAGAAAGGGAACCATGGGTTCAGAAACCTATGCCATTTCCTCCCAAACCATCCAAGAAAAAGGATGATCAGGATTTTGAGCGATTTGTTGAAATGATCAGACCTGTCTTTCTGCAAATGCGTTTGACAAATATGCTCAACATGTCTCCGTATGCTAGGTACATGAAGGATATTGTGACTAATAAGAGGAGGATACCTGAGGTTGAGATTTCCACCATGCTAGCTAACTATACCTTCAAGGCTGGAACTCCTAAGAAACTAGGTGATCCCGGTGTGCCCACTATACCTTGATCCATTAAAGGTATCTACGTTAGAACTGCTTTATGAGATCTTGGAGCCGGTGTTAGTGTTACGCCTCTCTCTCTTTATCGTAGACTTGAACTGGAGAAGTTGACACCCACTGAAATCTCTCTGCAAATGGCCAACAAATCAACTACTTTCCCTATCGGCATTTGCGAGGATGTGCCTATTGTGGTTGCTAATGTCGCTATCTTAACAGACTTTGTTATCTTGGATATCCTTGAGGACGATGCCATGGCGGTCATCCTTGGAAGACCCTTTTTAAACACTGCATGGGCTGTTATAGATTGCAACAAAGGCAATGTCACTTTCCATGTCAACAGTAATGAGCATACGGTGCACTTCCGAAGAAACAATATTGAGTACATTGCATCAATGCTATCAAAAAAACTTCATCGATTCTTATTGGGAGCTTTGAATGCCCTATTCCTCATGTCAAGATGAAGTATGATTTGCTTGTTAGGGAGATACACATCCCCATTGAGATGACCTAGTGACTATTCTAAAATTCTCCGTTCTCTTTTGCGATTCGAAAAGGTTTGTCGAGGAGACTTGATCAACCTCATTGACGGATTTCTTTCGATGACCATGAGATGGATGAATCGAGGAGTCACAAACCTCTGTTCCAAGCTTTCACCTTCGGTTGCTTAGAAGAAAAATGATAGGTTTAGTTTAGTTTTCCCTATTTTCTGTTTTAGCGTCGAGTAGAAAAGGACCCCGAAAATAGAAGTTCTCCGAACGTCCTGAAAATCAAGTATGATTTTTTCTGGAATTTTTGAAAATTTATGAGACAAAGAGCTTGTCTGGGGACTGCACCAGTGGGCCACAAGCCCTTGAGGCGCGGGCCCCCTGGCCACGCCACCCAGGCTTGTGGGGCCCACGTGCACCCCCTCCACTCATTCTTGCTCCCATCTGGTTCTCCTACCTCTAGAAAAAATTGTTTCGCAACTCAACCCCGTGTTCTTGCTCCTCTTGCTGGGATTCTCGATCTCTTTGCTCAAATCACCGTTCTTCGAACTGCTTTGAGAAATTACTCCTTGGTAAGTGACTCCTCCATTGGTCCAATAGTTTTTGCTCTAGTGCCTTATACTCCGCGTAATTTTGCTGCCTTGGTGACCTTGTTCTTGAGCTTTGCATGATATTTTTAGCTGGTCCCAAGTAGTTTTGATGCATAATATGGCCTCTAGGCACTTGTTGGAGTAGTTGCTATGAGTTTCGTTGAGCCTTATTCACTTTTCCTCAGAATCACTAAAAATTTCTGAAATTTTGAGAGATAGAAAAAGGAAAAGATGAGGAGGTTCTTAAGAGGCTCTTCAAGCCGTGACCCCAAGGATGATGGAAGTGAGAAGAAGCCCAAGTATCTGGTCCCTCGAGTCGCAGAAGTTCGAGCGTGCGAGTGGAAAAGCGACGTGTTCTTACGAGCCACTGGAATTTATGAGGACTTTTATCACTTGCTGGAAAACGCAGGCCTTACCGCCTTCGTTGAAGATAAGTGTCCGCAATACCTCCTCCTCACTAATATCTTCGTACAAAGCTTTAACTTCTATCCGAGGAAGAATCCTCCTATGGTTGAGTTCAAACTTTATGATATCCCCCAGCGCATGTCACTCCAGGATTTTTGCAATGTTTGCAAATTACCTTATGTTGGGGATATTCATGAACCTCGTCCACGGGACTTGGAGGCTTTCATAGATACTATTGTTGTAGGAGAGGAGAGAGGAGTGGCCTGCGCTAGAGCTGCTAGCATACATTTTCCCGTGCTTCGGTACTTCTCGTTATTTGTGGGAAAATGTTTGATTGGCCGTGGGAAAGCTGGGTCCCTTAGTTCCCCAGATCTTGCGGTCTTGCGCGAAGCCCTTTGTAATGATAAAACTTATAGCTTGGGTGCTATAGTAGCTCAATGGTTGAACACGAACCGTTCTAAGTGTTGGAAATATGCCCTAGAGGCAATAATAAATTAGTTATTATTATATTTATTTGTTCATGATAATCGTTTATTATCCATGCTATAATTGTATTGATTGGAAACACAATATTTGTGTGGATACATAGACAAAACACTGTGCCCAGTAAGCCTCTAGTTGACTAGCTCGTTGATCAAAGATGGTCAAGGTTTCCTGACCATAGGCAAGTGTTGTCACTTGATAACGGGATCACATCATTAGGAGAATCATGTGATGGACTAGACCCAAAACTAATAAACGTAGCATGTTGATCGTGTCATTTTGTTGCTACTGTTTTCTGCTTGTCAAGTATTTATTCCTATGACCATGAGATCATATAACTCACTGGCACCGGAGGAATACCTTGTGTGTATCAAACGTCGCAACGTAACTGGGTGACTGTAAAGATGCTCTACAGATATCTCGGAAGGTGTCCGTTGAGTTAGTATAGATCAAGACTGGGATTTGTCACTCCGTGTGACGGAGAGGTATCTCGGGGCCCACTCGGTAATACAACATCACACACAAGACTTGCAAGCAATGTGACTTAGTGTACGTCACGGGATCTTGTATTACGGAACGAGTAAAGAGACTTGCCGGTAAAAGAGATTGAAATAAGTATGCGGATACTGATGATCGAATCTCGGGCAAGTAACATACCGAAGGACAAAGGGAATGACATACGGGATTATATGAAACCTTGGCACTAAGGTTCAAACGATAACATCTTCGTAGGATATGTAGGATCCAATATGGACATCTAGGTCCCGCTATTGGATATTGACCGAGGAGTCCCTCGGGTCATGTCTACATAGTTCTTGAACCCGCAGGGTCTGCACACTTAAGGTTCGATGTTGTTTTATGTGTATTTGAGTTATATGGTTGGTTACCGAATGTTGTTCGGAGTCCCGCATGAGATCAAGAACGTCACGAGGGTTTCCGGAATGGTCCGGAGACAAAGATTGATATATAGGATGACCTCATTTGATTACCGGAAGGTTTTCGTAATTACCGGGAATGTACCGAGAATGACGAATGGGTTCCGGATGTTCACCGGGGGGGGAAGCCCATAGGCCTTAAGGGTGCCACACCAGCCCTTAGTGGGCTGGTGGGACAGCCCAAGAAGCCCTATGCGCAGGAGAAAGAAAATCAAAGAGAAAACAAAAAAAAGGGAAGTGGGAAAGTGGAGAAGGACTCCACCTTCCAATCCTAGTTGGACTAGGATTGGAAGGGGAGGACTTTCCCCCCTTGGTTCGGCCGAACCCCTTGGGGCTCCTTGAGCCCCAAGGCAAGGCCCCTCCCCCCCCCCACCTATATATACGGAGGTTTTAGGTCTGATTTGAGACAACTTTGCCACGGCAGCCCGACCACATACCTCCACAGTTTTTCCTCTAGATCGCGTTTCTGCATAGCTCGAGCGAAGCCCTACTGAGATTAGATCACCACCAATCTCCGGAGCGCCGTCATGCTGCCGCAGAACTCATCTACCTCTCCATCTCTCTTGCTGGATCAAGAAGGACGAGATCATAGTCGAGCTATACGTGTGCTGAACGCGGAGGTGCCGTCCGTTCGGCACTAGATCAGAGCGGATCGTGGGACGGATCGCGGGACGGTTCGTGGGATGGTTCGCGGGGCGGATCGAGGGACATGAGGACGTTCCACTACATCAACCGCATTTATTAACGCTTCTGCTGTGCGATCTACAAGGGTACGTAGATCTGAAATCCCCCTCGTAGATGGACATCACCATGATAGGTCTTCGTGCGCGTAGGAATTTTTTTGTTTCCCATGCGACGTTCCCCACACTAAGGGCATTGTCTATGGAGGTATCAACGCTACTCGTCTTACTAGACACTTTGAGATACCTATTAGACTGGAAGAGGAAGAAGAGATTCTTCTTCCCGAAAGATATCTAGATTACGATAGCATGGTTCGCCATGACTTTCTTGATAGAGATATAAATAGAAGGATGATTTATAACCTGGTATTTAGTCAGGGTACTCGTGAGACTATTACTTTGCCTGCTTCTTCTTTGTTCAATATTCATGCATGCAGGTACATTATTATGCCCTCGGACATCTACGTATATTGGGGCTTAGCCCAACCATAGGTGCCCGTGCCCGAGCCACCAGTCGAGTACTAGACGCCAGTTTATCAGTGGGAGCCAGAGGAGCTCACACAGCAGTGGCATCCTCAGTCCACTCCGGAGTACCCCGGAGCTGGTTATTTCCCTCCTTGGGAGTAGACCAACTTAGGCCAAAAGCCTAAGCTTGGGGGAGTACGTGTTTCTCACCGACTTTACATTCTTGCTTATGCTTTCACTTTGTTCGTCGGTGTTCACACTTTGCCACTGTATCATCCATGCTACTTTATTTCTTTTTCTCGTTTCCTTTTCGTGTGTCTGTCTAGTTTGAGAAAACCCAAAAATATTTTCTTTTTCTTCTTTTGCTTGTTGGGAGCTTTCCCGTGTAAATAGTTTTCTTTTTATTTGGGTCAAGGTAGAAGACCATGGTTGCAATGTTTAGTGGCCCTCGCATGCATATTTGTTTATCTGTTAAAGAGCCATGTTACTTTGTATTCTCCTTTGTGTTTGCCTGCAGATTCCTGTGTAGTCCAATGTACGAGCACGCTTATTATTGTTCACATCATTCGGTCGTCCAAGTGAAAGGCAATAATGACAATATATGATGAAGTGACTGAGCCTGGAAAAGTTGGTATGAACTCAATCTATTTTGTTTTTGTAAATATGACTAGCTCATCGTGCCTGATTCAGCTTTGTTGTGAGAGAAACATGTTTGCAATGACAACTTAGAGATCATAGTTGCTTATGCCATGCTTACTTAGCTAGGAGCTTATAATGGTTTGTCTTGGATGCCCACATGAATTTTGAGATGATTGTGTTGTAGTATGATAGGATGGTATCCTCCTTTGAATGATTCAAGTGGCTTGACTTGGCGCATGTTTACGCATGTAGTTGAAACAAAATCAAGATAGCCTCTATGATATTCATGTTCATGTTGATTTATGTCCTAATCATGCTTGCACTCAATGTTAGTTAATCTCAATGCATTTTGATGACTGTTGTCGCTCTCTAGTTGGTCGCTTCCCAGTCTTTTGCTAGCCTTCACTTGTACTAAGCGCGAATACTGCTTGTGCATCCACTCCCATAAACCCAAAGTTGTTCCATATGAGTCCACCATACCTACCTATTTGCGGTATCTACCTGCCATTCCAAGTAAATTTGCATGTGCCACTCTCTAAATCTTCAAGACATAATCTGTTTTGCATGCCCGAACCGCTCACATGGTGACAGGGGGCTATTAGTATATTCCATGCTAGGCATGTTATCCTCGATATGTGTTTATTCACTATCATTCATGAGAAAGGGGACGGTAATTGGAATGCCCAGTTCCATGCTCAAATAAAAAATATAATTACAAACAAAACCCCCTCGATTGATGTTGGTATGGACGGCACCCGAGGATTCCGCTAGTCGTGGAGTGTGATTGATTAGTGGTGGGGGAGTCAAAACTTTACTTTTCTGTTTGGGAACCGCCTATAGCATGTGTAGCGTGGAAGATGATGAGAACTCTTAGTCATTGCATTGACAATGAAAGCATGCCACCCAAAATTATTATCTCTATTTTCAAAGCTTGAGCTCTCGCACCTCTGTAAATCAATGCTTCCCTCTGCGAAGGGCATGTCTATTTATGTTCCTGTTGAGTCATCCTCCTCTTATAAAAGCACCAATTAGAGAGCACCTCTGTCGTTTTTATGATTTGCTTTTAACTGTGTTGAGTATGAATGTGACTGGATCTTCTTTTCCATGAATTACAATGTTTAGTCAGCCCTTGGTCTTTGAAGGTGCTCTGCATTTATGTTTTGCGGTCTCAGAGAGAGCTAGCGAGATACCACCTATTCGTACTGCTTCATGTTGTTTTGATTGAAGTGTTGACATTTGAGGCTTATTATTATTTGCTCGCTAGCTGATTATGCCATTGATATGAGTTTACCATGAGACCTAGATGTCATTTGCTTATGTGGTTTGCTTGTGATCTTGCTGAAATTCTGGTTATGAGTTAGACATAGTTGCAACAACAAGATCAAACAGAGTTCGTCAAAGTTTTTCTTTTGTCTCTTTTAGTTTGTCAAATGGATTGCTTGAGGACAAGCAAGGCTTTAAGCTTGGGGGAGTTGATACATCTCCGTTGTATCTACTTTTCTGAACTCTTTTGCCCTTATTTTGGACTCTAATTTGCATGATTTGAATGGAACTAACCCGGACTAACGCTGTTTTACGCAGAATTGCCATGCTGTTGTTTTTGTGCAGAAATAAAAGTTCTCAGAATGACCTAAAAATTTACGGAGAATTTTTCTGGAATTAATGAAAAATACATGCGCAAAGATCCACCGGAGGAGGTGAGCCAGTGGGCCACAAGCCCAGGAGGCGTGGTCACCCCCCCCCCCCTCGCCGCGCCTGGCAGGCTTGTGGGGCCCACAGAGCTCCACCGCCTCCAATCTCAGCTCTATATGTTCCGTTTCGCCTGGAAAAAAATTAAGGAGAAGGATCCGTCGTGTTTTACAATACGGAGGCGCCGCCACCTCCTGTTCTTCATCTGGAGGGCAGATCTGGAGTCCGTTCTGTGCTCCGGAGAGGGGAGGTCGTCGCCATCCTCACAAACCTTGCTGCATCGCCAATTCCATGATGCTCTTCACCATTCGTGAGTAATCTCATCGTAGTCTTGCTGGACGGTGATGGGTTGGATGAGATCTATCATGTAATCGAGTTAGTTTTGACGGGGATTGATCCCTAGTATCCACTATGTTCTGAGATTGATGTTGCTACTACTTTGCCATGCTTAATGCTTGTCACTAGGGCCCGAGTGCCATGATTTCATATCTGAACCTATTATGTTGTCGCCAATATATGTGTGTTTTAGATCATATCTTGCAAGTTGTAGTCACCTACTATGTGTTATGACCCGGCAACCCCGGAGTGACAATAGTCGGAACCACTCCCGGAGATGACAATAGTATGAGGAGTTCATGTATTCACCAAGTTTTAATGCGTTGGTCCGGTTCTTAATTAAAAGGAGAACTTAATAGCCCGTAGTTTCCATTAGGACCCCGCTGCCACGGGAGGAATGGACAATAGATGTCATGCAAGTTCTTTTCCCTAAGCACGTATGACTACATACGGAATACATGCCTACTTTAGATTGATAAACGGGAGCTAGTTACTTATCTCTCCGTGTTATAGCTGTTACATGATGAATCACACCCGGCATAATCATCCATCACCGATCCAATGCCTACGAGTTTTTCCTACTGGTCCTTGCTACGTTACTTTGCCGCTACTACTGTTTTTGCTGTTGCTGTTACTCTGTTGCTACCGTTGTTACTTTGCTGCTACTGGTTACTGTTGGTACTACTGCTATCATACTACCTTGCTACTTATACTTTGCTGCAGACACTAAATCTTTCAGGTGTGGTTGAATTGACAACTCAACTGCTAATACTTGAGAATATTCTTTCGCTTCCCCTTGAGTCGAATCAATAAATTTGGGTTGAACACTCTACCCTCGAAAAGTGTTGCGACCCCCTATACTTGTGGGTTATCAAGACTATTTTCAGATTACTACACACTATCATGTTTTTGATAGATTATGTTTTTGATGCATTGTTTTGCTCGTCTCGATGAAACTATCGATTGTATCAGTGGTATCAGCCATGGAGAAGTTATATTACAATAGCTATAATGCAGAAACAAAATATGAATGGGTTGGAAACAGTACTTAAGTTAATAATTTTCATTATTATACTAACGAATCTCATGAGTTTTCTATTAAATTTTGTGTGGACGAAGTGTTCGAAGATCGAAGAGGTCTCGATGCGAGTAGAAGGAAGAGAGGCAAGAGTTCAAGCTTGGGTATGACCAAGGAGTTCCAAGTAAATATTAAAGGAACTCAAGTGTCTAAGCTTGGGGATGCTGCGGAAAGCATCCTATCTTTCTTCAACAAGTATCGGTATGTTTTCGTCTTGGTTTCATTCACATGATATGCGTAAATATTGGAGCGTCTATTGTGTTTAGTTTTCACTTTTATTTTGTGCACCATGCTGGTATGAGATATTCCATGGTTGATTTATGGAATGCTCATTATACTTCACTTATATCTTTTGAGTATGGCTTTATAGAATGCTTCATGTGCTTCACATATATCATTTGAAGTTTGGATTGCCTGTTTCTCCTCACATAGAAAACCGTTATCTGAAGAGTGCTCTTTTGCTTCACTTATATTTATTAGAGAATAGTCTTTTGTAGAAATAGTTAAACTCTCATTCTTCACTTATTTCTATTTATAGAGTCAAAAGGAATTGGTCATTTACATGGTTAGTCATAAAATCCTACATAAAATTTGTAGATCAGTGTATATGATATGTTTGATTCCCTCCAATAGTTTTGCCACATTAAGATAATAATATGTGGGTGCACTAGTTGATGATTGTGGATTAGTAAGAATATTGATGTTAAGGTTTGTGATTATCAAAACATGCACGTATAGTCTCTGGTTATGTGATGAAGTTGTAGCATAATTAATCCTTGATTAGAAGCCTTTGTGCTGTTATAATCGGAGTCGCGCGATGGTTAACTCCTTCCAACCTTCTCCCTAGGGGCATGCAAGTAGTGCTTTTCTTCAAGAGAGCTAATAAATCTTGCAATAAGTATGTGAGTTCTTTATGACTAATGTAAATCCATGAATATACACACTCTCACCTCCGCATATTTGCTAACCTCTTTGGTACCATGCATTGCCCATTCTCACCTCGAGAGTCGATGCAAACTTCGTAAGTGCATGCAAACCCCATGATATGATACACTCTATCACACATAAGCCTTATTATATCTTCGTAAAAACAGCCACCATGTCTACCTATTATGGCATTTCCATAGCCATTTTAAGATATATTGCCATGCAACTTCCACCGCTTCCATTTTGATGACTTGAGCATTCATTCTCATATTGATTTGCATGATCATAAGATAGCTAGCATAATATTTCCATGGCTTGTCCCTTTTTTTATGTCCGTGCTATGCTAGATCATTGCACATCCTGGTACACTACCAGAGACATTAATATAGAGTCATACTTTGTTCTAGGTATCGAGTTGTAATATTGAGTTGTAAGTAAATAGAAGTGTGATCATCATCATTATTCATTATGATCATCATTAATCATTATTAGAGCATTGTCCGAGTGAGGAAAGGATGATGAAGACTATGATTCCCCACATGTCGGGATGAGACTCCAGACAAAAAGAAAATAATATAGAAAGAAAAAAAATAAAAAAAGAGAAAGAAAGACAAAAAACAAAAAATGAGAGAAAAGAGAGAAGGGGCATGCTAACTCCACACTTGTGCTTCAAAGTAGCACCATGTTTTTTATATGAAGAGTCTCCTATGTTTTCACTTTCATATACTAGTGGGAAGTTTTCATTATAGAATTTGATGCACACCCACTTAGTTTTCATATAGAGCTTTCATACACTTATAGCTCTAGTGCATCCGTTGCATGGCAATCCCGACTCCTCGCATTGATATCTATTGATGGGCATCTCCATAGCCCGTTGATACACCAAGTTAATGTGATACTTTCTTCTTCACTTTTATCCCTTCGAAACCTACCAACATATTATATTCCACCTTTATGCTATATCCATGGTTCACGCTCATGGATTGAGTGAGTAATAAAAAGCTGAAGCGTGTTAAAAAGTATGATCTAGTTGCTTGATTTAACACTAGGGTGCTCCTGATTTATACCTTATGCTAGGAACACCAGTCATGACAAGCTATACGATTTTGTACGGATACAATTCTTCAAGCATTGTTTGATCGAGTGCCAAGTGCCATTTCCTATTTGTTGCATGTTTTTTGTGTCACAGAATATCCATATCAAACGACGTCAAGATGCGATAAAAATTTATGGAGAATTATTTTGGCATATATGTGATTTTTGGGAGATGGAATCAACGTACACGGAGGCCCACAACCTCCACTACCCACCACGGCATGGCTCATACCCCTTGGCACGCCCTGCCCTCTACTGGCCACAGCGTGAGTCGGTTAGGACTCTTCTTAGGGCGCAACAAAGATAATTTAGGGAAACAAACCGTGTAAATCAGCCCGATCGGAGTTACGGATCTCCGCATATTTAAGAAACGATGAAGGGCTAGAAAATAGGAACGCGAAACAGAAGAGAACTTCTTGTTTATTTCTAGTTTTATTCTCGCAAAGTACTTCTTGTTTTATTCTTGTTTTAGGTAAAGCAAATGTTAAGTGTGCGTAGAGTGGTATCGATGGTCGATAGAACTTGAGGAAATATGTGTTCTACCTTTAGCTCCACATTGGGTTCGACACTCTTATTTATCGAGAAGGGCTACAAACGCCCCCTATACTTGTTGGTTATCAATCACCGTCTTCATCATCTAAATCAGAGTGATCTTCTGCCATCACCTCTTCCACATTTACAACTAAATCAATTAGAACAGCATCACGGTCCTGTTCACACTCATTGCTATGTTCTTCTCTTTCGGGTACACACTAGTGGAGAAACGACTAGCCATAATTTAAGTTGGTAGTGCGCCGATTCTAAGCGACGCCGACACTATACTTTTGAGATAGTGTTGGCGTTTTACAATTTTGTATGATAGTGATACAACCTTAGTGTTAGCGTTGTTGTTAATAGGTAATTGCATTTTTTCTAGTACAGATTGTGCTGGCATGGTTAATTGCTTTTTTCTGGTACAGATTGTGTAGGCGTGGTTCATTAGCCTACACCAGCACTACTCCACTTTAACACACCTCCCGGCGCAGTAAAAAAGGTATCTTTTTGTCCTCACTCTCAATCCCTAACTTCACCCATCCTTCTCTCGATCCCCGTTGCCACCCCATCTGCCGCCGCCGCCGCTCGTCTTCGCCCGACGACGTCCGCACACCTTCTTGCGCCCGAGCACCTCAGCTGTAAGTGCAAGGCCCATCCCTCTCTCCTTTTCCTCTCTAATTTTGCTTATGGTTAGGGTTAGGTCTTTTCTTCGTTGAGAACTATCTAGACATGGATAAGGGTGAAGGTTAGAGGATAAGTGAATTGTACAAATTGTTATTGAACCAAGCAAGGCACCACAGGTGCCTAATTTCATTACAGCTCATAGAAGAAGTACATAAGAGTTCACATTGGCTTGTAAAGAGGAGAACAAGATAGGGAGTATGGCCAATGGAGAAGAGCTAAAAGAGGTACAACAGAAAGGTTGACTAGAGTATCAACCTACTGACCACCATGTACATGAATTAGCAAGGAAGAAGCGAAGAAGCACATCCAATTAACCACTTAGAATAGACTACCTAAAGAAGCCCAGGTAGAAAATTTGGTTTGATTAAATTTTTTTGTTGTGTACATCTCTTTGTATGCATGATTACTATTCTTATGTTAAGTAAAATTGTATGTACAACTTGGTAGGAATTTTGCAGAATAATAGCTAATCACTTTGGACAACATAGATTAGTCACATCTCTTGAGATATGTATCAAATGTTGTAACGAATTGAACAATTTTGTAGAATGAATGACAATCTATTCAAAGTAGCACACATGTAAATTTTACTGTAATTCATAATCCCTAGTAAGTCTATGTAGTCTTATGTAGTACACATATGAGCTTTCAAAATTCTACATGTGAATGTTATCAAGTACATCTGTTTCTCATATACAATACAATCTAAAAGTGTCAAGAGGCACATGAAATGCATGTGATTTTTAAATTCTTCAATCTAATTAAGATGGTGAGGTTCATATGAATTCTATGATGTGTTTTTAGTGGTTTATATTAGATTGATTTGACAACATATGTCTCAATCTTGCAATGTTTAGGTAGTAGTTGATTTATAATTGATATTACAATGTTTCATTTGCTTGCGTACATAATTTAAAACAGGACATATGGACAAGTCTACAAGAAACAACGAATCGGTGTACGACGTGCACAAGTAGAATAAAGAGCGCTTAGAGCATTTAAAGTGGCTCATAAAAAACTAGAAGAACACGATGTCTCTGTGAAGAATGAAAGTGATAGGTTGCGCAAAGAGGGTGATGATGCCCTCGTTAAGACAAACAAACTATGGGGGCAGAGGGATAACTTGATGGAGGAGAGGGATAAACTGAAGCATGAGAAAAAACTACTCAGGACAGAGAGGACTAAGCTACAGACAAAAGTTGCTCACTTCAAAAATTATGGGGACAACAATCGGAAGAAGATTCGCTAGGTGAGGATAATCCTTGATGAAGAGTAGTTTAATTATTTTAGTACCTTTTGTGAAGTTTTAAACTCTGAAGTTTATGAGTATGTTTAGTTAATCGGTACTAAGTTTTAAAATATTATTAAGTTTATGAGTATGTTTAATTCTTCGATACCTTTTGTGAAGTTTAAACTCTTAGTTTCTGAAGTAGTCTTTTTTATTATCCGAAAAAAATTTGTTGGCGTTGGACAACAAGAAATGACAAAGGTAGTATAGATGTATAGCTAGCATTGGCCACGTGGATGCGAGCAAGATGTAATATACTGCTCGCGTTGGCTCCAACGCCACCACTATTTTCTAACATTGGCGCCATATTGGTGGTGTCGGGTGTCCATGCGAGCAATGCTTTTTTTGCCACACCATATCTATGATTTTATGCACTAGTGACACTTGGTTGTTGAACTGTTTCTTTAATCAATGCAATCTTACATTCTTGAGAAGTTGGTTCCGATTCTCTGAGCATGTTAAATGTTCACCTCAACGTCCCACTAAGCAATGCATTTAATTCTTCTTTACTAGTAATCCATAAAAAATTAGTCACATAAGCGAGTCGTGCATTTAACTTATAAATTACAATTATTTTTCCATTAGTCTATGTGCATGTAACATTGCCACGCCATATATTCATGTTATTCATCCTTCACGTTTTTTTCCAAAAAATATTTTTAACTGTAACTCAAAAGTTTCTATTCTATTTTTAGACACTTCCTTTAAATGATTTTCGAGCTTATAGTTTCTTTTCATTAGATTTAGCAACTACTTGCGCATTTTGTAACAAAGTTAACGCAATAACATACGGGGAGAGGGTCATCCTCATTACTCGTATCCAATTTTTCCTCAATGATGAAGACACCCGCGTGGACGAGTCTAAGGAATTTTAAACTCATATTATGCTAATTATGTTCCAAAAATATTTTGAAACAATAAAATAATCAAGCATAATAATGATTATATATTTATATTTCAAGCTTATATTATTAGTTTTAATATTCACGTTGCACATAAACAAGTATCATCTAAACATATTGCCAAGAATTCCCATAGCAACGCACAGAGAATTGTCTAGTTTTCTTTGAGCACGTGAGAGCTTCCTGCCATAGCATCAGTCATGGGTGAACCCTGTCCATACTGAACTCTCGTAGTCTATTTTATTGTCCTCCTTATAGGGCTGGCACTAAATGAAGTTAGACCTCCAGTGTCATTTGGTAAAAGCATATGATCATTTTTGTCAGCCAATCCATTCACATTGTCAGTAGTGAAGTCTACTTGTTCTTCAAGTATAATGCTAGCATCACGTGACGGGGTCTTATACTCGATGTATGGAGGGTCGACCTTGATAGGTGTGTGGGGCCCACTAGGTCCAAGATAAGAGGAAACCCCAAGGAGCTATAAACGATCTTCGTGATCTTCAAGAGAGGATGTCGGCGGAACAACACACTCACCTACCCCCATGTAAACCCTAGAGGTCTCGTGTTTATATAAAGGGAGGTCCACGGCTTCATTGAGAATCCAGTTTCAGATAGACCTCCTCTTTACGAGGTATCCCCTCAACAATGAATAAAAAGAAAAATAAGAATGTAGGGTATTACTCTTTGGAGCCCGAATCTGGGTAAATTGTATGTGCAGACTCCTTTAGATCTTGTCATAAACGTACCAAGGGATGTGACGGTATTTCGCTCCGTCAATTTTCGTTCCAAGCATGGGCAACGTCAATCAATCGGACACCTAACCCGATGCGGAGAATAAAAAAAGTCTGGCGACCTCCTGCTAGGCCAATGCCTCACGTGCAACTCTTTTCAGCTAGGCACCGATGGATCAAGACAGTTCCTCGACATCTCGCCCTCACACATTGTCGACCGCGTGTTCAATCGGCAAGGGCCACCCCGCATGGAGACACGTCATACGGGCCCAGCAAGGACGTAAGCCCGCTTGCAAAGCCACCATGAATATGATATTCACAGCGGCAAATACACGTCGAAACCAGAAACTCACACGTACATGGCAGGAAATGCAACCCGCAAAAGGCTTGCGTGGCCCTGAAATAGTGACCTTCGATGTTGGGGATCACACCAGGCAACCACATCTTGGTACTAGACCCAATCATGTACCGTTGCCACCTCTCATGCATCCTAATGGACGGCAGGAGCGGCCCGAGTAGGGGCGACGGGAGTGGCGACTCCCGACTCCAGTTCTTCACCTCGCCGGAGCACACCGGTCGGACACCGGCCGGACACTGGCCGAACACGAATGAGAGGGAACACTAAGGCGATAGGGCCGGCGACTCCGAACAACGACGGTGTTCCTCGCGTTTCGCCGATCCAATCCGACGGCTACAGATTTTTGTTGTGTATCCCCGGCAACGGCGCCAGAAATACTTCTGATGTTTGCTGTGTATCCCCGGCAAGGTGCCAGAGATGCTTCTCATGTCCGCTATGCTACTGCACAAAAGACCTTCCAGTGGCGCCAGAAATGAGCACGTTGACAGCACTAGGAATCCTTCTGCGTTGGTGTTCCCTCGAAGCGGAGAGGATGATGTAGCACAGCGGAGGTAAGTATTTCCCTCAGTTTTGAGAACCAAGGTATCAATCCGGTGGAGGAGTATCTCAAGATCCTGCACAAACACAAAAACTTGCACCCAACGCTACGAAGGGGTTGTCAATCCCTTATAGATTGTTTGCCAAATGAGAACTGAAAGCAACAAAGTAACAAAGCAAAGTAAAAATGGAGTTGTAAATGATGGATGTGAATAGACCCGGAGGCCGTAGTGTTTACTAGTGGCTTCTCTCATGAAAGCAAGTAGACGGTGGGTGAACAAATTACTGTCGAGCAATTGATAGAACTGTGCAGAGTCGTGACGATATCTATGCAACGCTTATTTCTATAGGCATCACTTCCGAAACAAGTAGACCGATACTGTGTGCATCTACTACTATTACTCCACACGTCGACCTCTATCCACCATGCATCTAGTGTATTAAGTCCATAAGAACAGAGTAACGCCTTAAGCAAGATGACATGATGTAGAGGGATAATCTCAAACCAATGATAAAAACCCCATCTTTTTACCCTTGATGGCAACTGCTTGATGTGTGCCTTGCTGCCCCTACTGTCACTGGGAAAGGTCACCACATGGCAGAACCCAAAACCAAGCACTTCTCCCATTGCAAGAATCATAGATCTAGTTGGACAAACAAAACCCAAGACTCGGAGGGACTTACAAGGATATCAAATCATGCATATAAGAAATCAGCAAAGACTCAAATATATATCATAGATAATCTGATCACAAGTCTACAATTCATCGGATCTCGACAAACACACCGCCAAAGAAGATTACATGGGATAGATCTCCATGAAGATCATGGAGAACTTTGTATTGAAGATCCAAGAGAGAGAAGAAGCCATCTAGCTACTAACTACGGACCCGTAGGTCTGAAGTGAACTACTCACGAGTCATTGGAGGGGCGATGATAATGATGAAGAAGCCCTCCAACTCCAAAGTCCCCTCCGGCAGGGCGTCGGGAAGGGTCTCCAGATGAGATCTCGCGGAAACGGAAGCTTGCGGCGGCGGAAAAGTATTTTCGAGGCTCCCCTGATTTTTTGCGTAATATTTGGGAATTTATAGGCCAAAGATCTAGATCAGGGGGCGCCCAGGGAGGCCACAAGCCTGCCCACCGCCGCCTCCCCCTGGTGGCGGAGTGGGGGCTTGTGGGCTCCCTTGAGCCCACCTGGCTTGGCCCAAAAGCCCCATGGACTTCTTCCATTCGGGAAAAAATCATTTCGGGGGTTTTCCTCCGTTTGGACTCCTTTCCAAAATCAGATCTGAAAAGAGTCAAAAACACGGAAAAAACAGGAACTGACACTTGGCACTGAATTAATAAGTTAGTCCCAAAAAGATATAAAAAGGTACAGAAAACATACAAAGAAGGCAAGATAACAGCGTGAAATCATAAAAAATTATAGATACGTTTGAGACGTATCAAGCATCCCCAAGCTTAAGTCCTGCTCGTCCTCGAGTAGGGAAGTGATAAGAATGAATTTTTGATGCTTTCATGCTACCTAGCATAGGTGTCCTTTGTAATTCCTCTTATGTGACGTGAATGTTCAGATCCATTAGATTCAAAACAATAGTTTGCTATTGACGTGGAAACAATAATAATTCAAGCAAACTAGCAAGGTAATCATGAACTTTCAAAATAACAAGGCCAAAAGAAAGTTATCCCTACAAAAGCATATAGTGTGTCTATGCTCTATCATCATTGCACAACGAATTTAAATCATGCACAACCCCGGTATTGGCCAAGTAATTGTTTCACACCTTTACTTTCTCAAACATTTTCAACTCTCACGCAATACATGAGCGTGAGCCATGGTTATAGCACTATAGGTGGTATGGAATGTGGTGGAGATTGCAAGACAAAAAGGACAAGATAGTTAGATTAACTAGGCATATTAATAAGCTATGGAGATTCTCATCAATAGATATAAATGTGAATGAGTAGGGATTGCCATACAAATGATGCACTAGAGCTACAAGTGTGTGAAAGCTCTTAAAGAAAACTAGTGGGTGTGCATCCAACTTGCTTGCTCACGAAGACCTAAGGCAATTTTGAGGAAGCCTATCATTGGAATATACAAGCCAAGTTGTATAATGAACATTTCCCACTAGCTATATGGTGGTGACAAAACGAGAGACTCTCAATCATGAAGATCATGGTGCTCAATATGCACAAGTGTGGAAAAAGTGGTAGCATTGTCCCTTCTCTCTTTTTCTCTCATATTTTTTTTATCTTGGTGGGCTCTTTGGCCTTCTTTTTTAATGGGCTTCTTTGGCCTCTTTTATTTCCTCACATGGGACAATGGTCCAATAATGATGATCATCACACTTTCAACTCAAAATTAGAGCAACTATGACTCTATATGGAATGCCTTTGGTAGTGTACCGTGGCAATGATCTACCATGGCATAGACATCAATGGAAACATCATGCTAGCTATGTTACGATCATGCAATGGCAATGTAGACGTGGTGGCACATATCATGGTGGTAGTTGCATGGCAATATATCTGGGAATGACTTTGAAAAGGCCAAAGTAGGTAGGTATGGTGGCTGTTTTGAGGGAGGCTAATGGTGGGTTTTGTGCACCGGCGAAAGTTGCGTGTAACATCCCAATTTTCTTAAATTCGCATGTTAATAGATCATTCATTTGCATCTCATATTTTATGCATCATTGTGTTCTTCTGAAATTTTTTATCGTTATGTGACTGCGGGCAATTTATTGGAGTGGAGGTAATATGACTTCCCCCCCCCCCCCGTCGAATTAAAGTGCATAACATTTCGAATTTTATTTCTCGAATCACCAATTTGGTTTTGCAAATTTTCTAAACTCCGAATTATTTTAGTTGAGTTTTTCGATCTCGTTGTGTGACCTATTGCATAAAACTATTTTTAAAAGTTGGCATTAGGTGGAACTAGGGTTCCTATATATATTATATATATTAGTAGTACATATTTCTATTTTGTTTTTCTCCTAAGTAGTCTAGTATATATATATTAATACTTTTTTTCTAGTATTTTGTTAGCTAGGAAATATATTTTTTTTGTTTTGTTCTTTTTTCTTTTTTTGTTGCTGCTGTTTGTTTGTTTTTCAAAAAAAAAAGGAAACCTGCCAGGCCGAGCCAAAGTGGCTCAGCCCAGCCGCCACTGGAGCCATGCACCCGAGGCATGCAATCGCATGCAGCCCCACCCCTCACCACGTCTCCTCCCTTATTTCTCTCCTCTCTCTCCCCACGTTTTTCTCTCTTTCCTTTCTTCTCTTTCCTATTCTCTTCCTCCCTCCCACGCGATCTCCTCTCGCCTCTCCTTCCTTTTTCCCAGGAACCGAGCCGAAGCTCTCTCTTCTCCTTCCTTGTCACCCCACCGCCTCCCTCTCTCTCTGTTTCTCTGCACTGCCTCTTCTTTCTCTCTGCCCAGCCAGCTTCCCCTCACCTTCCTTCACCACCTCCCTCTCCTACCATACCCAGCCTGAGACCGAGCTGCACTGAGAAACTCGGGATTTCTTCCCCGAGTACTCCCTCTCCCTTCCTTTCTACCCCCTCCTCCTAGCCTATAAATACTCCCCACCCCTAGAGGACCCCGTCCCCAACCCTAGTCGCCGCCACCGCCGCCGCCGCCCGGACCGCCGCCACCACGAGCCTCGCCGGTGTAGCCGAGGCTGCCACTCGGCCTCGCCCTGGGAGCCACCCCCCCGAGCTCTCTCTCTCCACCGCGCCTCCCCCGAGGAGGAGCACCTCCGCCGCCGCCTCCCCGAAGCCTCCAACCCCGCCCCGGAGCTCCTCCACCGCCGGCCAACCCCCCCCATCGCCGGTGCAAGCAGCAGCAGCGGCAGGTAACCCCCCTCTCTCTCTCTATTTGCATGCACTCAATCTCAGCCTTTAGATCTCCATGCAACGGCCTAGATCAGATCAACGAGTACCCTTTCGGTTATTCTCAGAAAACCGTAGGTTTTTCTTGCCACTTAAGTTTTAACCAGCAGACTTTGCTAGCCTTAGGCCGTTTGCTCGAAGCCACTCAACAAACAACCACTACAGCCAGTAGAAACTTGCCACGTGTGCCTCTCATTAGCACTAGCAGTTTTGTAACTTCTGTCCAGATTTCAAAAACAGAAACTTTCAATTTTGCTTTGGCCACAACTTTTTATCCCTAAGTCCAATGACATTGATTATTTTTCCAGTAGCTCACAAATTTCCTGTAGTTTTTAAAAACATATGATTTGTTTGTGTTTGAAATTTTTAAATATAAGTTAGAGCAGATTTAGTTTAAAAACTGTTTTGCTTATTCCAGGAGTTTGAAAAATGATATTGAGTTGATTCTTTTTGCTACTGTTTTCTATTGATAAAATCTTACTGTGGTAGAATTTTCAGAATTTTTAAATATTTTTACTGGTGTTTTCAACAGAAACAAGTTTCTGCCTTACGGCGCGTGATAAATTCTTTTGCGTAGTCTTTTGCAAATCATTGCATGTGATGTTGTTTTTACTTGTGGCATGATTGAATTGCTTATGGTGTGCTTTGTGTTTGTATTGGTAGATCATCCGGAGTGCGAAGCGTGTTACTTAGAGACGCTCGAGTAGGACAACTATCATCAAGGCAAGTCATCTTTGATCATGTTATTTTACCTATGTTTTCAATGCATAGTAGATCACCTTCTTTGCCCATTTTGCATGCTGCCTAGGTACTTGGAAACTTTAATCATAGGTGTAGTATCATGTGGTAGGAACAACAACAACCCCGATACTTGGCCCCGGGACGTCAATGTTATATTTGCTATGCTTAAGTAGACGGGTTATCGGTTGAGTGTATGCCACGAGTGATGCGAGATTGATATTATAACCAAGACCGGACTAAGACAAGATTCTCAAGACCTCGGACGCAATGCAACACTGGGTGAAGGACGGTTGATCAGCTCCCTGGAAAACCCAGTGGATGCCCGGGATGCTGGAGAGGCCATGTCATCCTGCGGAAAGCTTCACCCAGGCTCAAAGGGACGGACGGAGACTTCAAGACTCAAGGCTTACCTGCACAGCCACAAGTCATTATGGGCTCTGGCTTGGTTGGACAACGCAGCGACTCTGGACAGGCGGTGCTAGCAGATGTAGACGAACGGTAGGAATGGATGGGCACCGACAGGGATTCAGAGGGACCCGTTGAAAGACCATGTTTTGATCATCCGGTCTTCAAACACCCTGAAGTGCGAGGACAAACCCGGAGGCGATCAAATCTTGTGGGGAACGTGTGCAAAACTCTGCAGAGTACCCACCCTAATCGATTAGCCGTGTCCACGGTCATGGACAACTTGAGCCGAAGGCATTGAATTTCCCCTGAACTCTCGACACAACTTAATAATGATGTGGGTGTTAACAACTATTCGGGTACGAGAACTGGTTGGCGGAACCATCTCGTTAACAACAAACATGTAGTAATATTTTGCTTTCGACCCCTTTTGTTGTAGGAGAAAACTGGCTTTATGCAAAACTTAGCTCCACCGGCCAAATATGCATGTAGAGATAGATGATTATTATTTTACTCCCTCTCTTGATGCTTTGCCAGCATATTCAATATGCTGACCTACACGGCTGCAACGTATCATGTTGCAGAGTACTTTTCCGACCAGGAGTGAGGCTATGATTCTACGCTCAGCGACATGCCCTTGGAGTCGGATGGACTCGTCTACCTGATGCTTCCGCTTAGTCTTCGTTAGATAATCTCATGAGTTGGCCTTCAACCACTTTATTGTACTCCTTTATTGTAATAAAGTACTCTTTATGAGATTTCGATTAATAAAGCTGTGTGATTGCACTCTTGAATATATACATTATGTACTGTGTGTGTACCAGCATGATCTTGGGATGGTACAGAAACACCAGAGGCTTGACTCGTTGAGTCGGGTCGCTACAGAAATGGTATTCAGAGCACACGCTGACCTTAGGACGTAACCTCTAGGAATGGAAAAGCCTTAGGAAGAAAACTATTTTCTCTTATGTCTATTTCCTCTTCTGATCATTTCTGACTTCTCTCCGATTTTCCAATGTTTAGATGGCCACCTTCGTCCCTGTTAAGTTCACGGAGTTTTGCCAGCCCGACACCACTATGCCGTTCGGAAAAGAGCTGGTGCAGATCACCAAGGATTTGAGGGTTGCTCTGCCGACTATCACAGGGAAGCCAACTTCGTCTTACCCGGAGGATTCACGCTACAGAATCGAGGTGCACATTCCCGGAAGGACATTCCAGCCGCGCACTGAGCCGATGGATTTCAAGTTCATCGCACCCAACTGGATTCTCGGAAGGGACATGGTGATCCATTGTGCACTCGGACGTATCAAGGATGAATACAAAGGCTGCCCCATTTCTCCAGACCTATTCGCTGTATCCCGGAGAAATGAAGACGGAGACATCATCTCAAGCAAGACCAATGACGCTCTCTTGTCTTATGCCCAGACCTTGGAGAAGCACAGCGGAACTCTGGAATATCACGCGATCAAGGACGCCAGGAAGATCAAGAAACTGTCACTCCGCGAGCTTGAGCTTGAAGATGCAGCCCGGGAAGCCCACTATGAGCATGAGCTGGAAGTGAAGGACTTTCTGGAGCGGATCGAGAAGCTGAAGACTCGAGTTGCATACCTGGAGGAGGAACTGGACATGGGCGAGAACCTTCATCCCGAAGGAGACATAGCCCCCGTGATCAGCAACGACGAGGACTATGAAGAAAGCTCCACCGAAGGACCCGACACCATGCTATTCTGAGGAGGACACTTAGACTAGACCACCAAATTTACTTTATCGTTTTACGTTTTTAGGCCGATGTTTAGGACTATCGAATTTTTGTATCCCTCGTGTGAACCTTGTGATGATTGAATAAAATGTGTGGTGTGATACTTGTGTGTTGCATTCCTATGGGTAGTGTAATTCCTCTTAGACCATTGTTCTATGCTAATCTCACCCCTCTACAAACATCAGATGCCTCCAAGACGCGCCCGTGAGTCCAACTTTCAGCCGGAACTCACCCAGTTGATCCAGCAACAAAACACCCTGATGCAGCTGATCATCCAGAACCAGAACAACAACAACCATCATCCACCCCAGGCTGACAATCTCACCCGTTTTCTGAGGTTGAACCCTCCAACTTTCTCCAGCAGCATTGAGCCCATTGTGGCAGATGATTGGCTTCGCAAGATGGAGCGTGAACTCATCACCACTGGTTGTTCTGAAGCTGAGAAGGTGCGCTTTGCCGTGCATCAACTTGAAGGCCCTGCAGCTGCTTGGTGGGAGAACTACACCACCACTTATCCCATTACTGGAGTCACTTGGGAGCAATTCAAGCAAGCCTTCCGCACCGCACATGTCTCAGCTGGTGCAATGAGTCTGAAGAAGCGTGAGTTTCGCAACTTACGCCAGGGGAATCGCACCGTGGCCCAGTACGTTGATGATTTCAGCATGCTTGCCCGTTATGCACCTGGAGATGTGGCTGATGATGCGGCCAAGCAGGAAAAGTTCTTGGAAGGACTGAATGATGAGCTGAGCATTCAGTTGACGGTAGCCACCTTCAATAACTATCAGGAGCTGGTTGATAAGGCACTCATCTTGGAGGGGAAACATCAGCAGATGGAGAACCGCAAGCGAAAGTATGTGGTTGGAAAGTTCAACTCCGGCACTCAGCAGAAGCCTCGCTACACCCCTTATTCAGGAAATACCGGGACTGGATCCGGTAAGTTTGGTGGACACGTTCAGCATAACCACCCTGTGCACAACCATGGAGGTCACAACCATGGAGGAAATGGGAATCACCGCAATAGCAGCAACTTCAAGAATGGCGGTACTGGCACTCAGCAGCAGTCAGCTCCAGCTCAGAAGGATCTGACTCACATCACTTGCTTCAAGTGTGAGAAGAAGGGACACTATGCCACTGATTGTCCCCAGAACAAGCAGGGAAATGGAAACGGCAACGGCAACGGCAACGGCAATGGCAACGGCAACTCTGCAGCTAAGAAGCCCAATCCTTTTCCTCGAGCTCAGGTGAACCACATTGATGTTGAAGAGGTCTATGATCATCCCGATACTGTGGTTGGTAAGTTTTTGCTAAATTCACATCCAGTATTGGTACTTTTTGATTCTGGTGCAACACATTCATTCATATCAAGGGTAGTTGTGGAAAAGTATAGTTTGCCAACTAGAACCCTCAGCCAACCTATTAAGGTCAGTTCCCCAGGAGGCATTATGACAGCCGGGATAGGATGCCATGCTTTGAGTCTCAACATCGGGAACCATAATTTTCCCACCGACCCCATCGTATTAGAGTCCCTAGGATTGGATGTAATTCTAGGCATGGATTGGTTGGCCAAGTATGAAGGGAATATCGATTGTCCCCTTAAGTCTATTTTGCTCACCACCCCCGAGCAGAAGCGGATTAAGTACGTGTCTCAGCGCCCGACACGGAGTAAGCGAGTAAACTTTCTCACGGGAGTAGTCCAGGAGGAAGTACCAATTGTACAGGAGTACCCAGATGTATTTCTGGAGGAATTGCCGGGCATGCCACCCGATAGAGAGATTGAGTTCTTGATTGAGCTATTACCCGGAACAGCCCCGATATCCAAGAGACCTTATCGGATGCCCGCAAATGACTTGATAGAAATCAAGAAGCAAATTAAGGAGTTGTTGGACAAAGGGTATATTCGCCCAAGTTCTTCACCTTGGGGAGCCCCGGTGCTCTTGGTTGAAAAGAAGGACAAGTCCTTGAGAATGGTTGTCGATTATCGTGCATTGAACGATGTGACCATCAAGAACAAGTACCCCTTGTCGATGATCAATGATCTGTTTGATCAGTTAGTTGGAGCTCGCGTATTCTCAAAGATCGATCTTCGATCCGGGTATCATCAGTTGAAGATTCGTGAAGAGGATATACCCAAGACAGCCTTTACCACTCGGTACGGCTTGTATGAGTACACGGTCATGTCATTTGGACTGACTAATGCTCCGACATATTTTATGAATCTGATGAACAAGGTATTTATGGAGTACTTGGACAAGTTTGTCGTGGTGTTCATCGATGACATACTGATATTCTCCAAGAACGAAGAGGAACACAAGGAACATCTGCGTCTAGTTCTGGAGAAGCTTCGAGAGCATAAGCTATATGCAAAGTTTAGCAAATGTGAGTTTTGGTTGAAGGAAGTCGGATTCCTCGGACACGTCATCTCAGGAGAAGGAATAGCAGTGGACCCTGCCAAGGTCGCAGCAGTCACCGAATGGGTAGCACCCACTTCAGTCAAAGAGATCCGCAGTTTCCTCGGACTTGCCGGATATTACCGGAGGTTCATTGAGAATTTCTCAAAGTTTGCCAAGCCCATGACAGAGTTATTGAAGAAGGAATCCAGGTATGTTTGGACTGACGAATGTGAAACCAGTTTTCAAGAGCTGAAGAAACGTCTTGTGACAGCCCCAGTGCTGATATTGCCGAACATTCAGAAGGATTTCCAGGTTTACTATGACGCTTCTCGTCAAGGACTCGGAGGAGTGCTCATGCAAGAAGGCAAAGTCGTAGCCTATGCATCCAGACAGCTCAGACCTCATGAGTTGAATTATGCCACACATGACTTGGAACTAGCAGCCGTAGTGCACGCTCTCTAGAGCTGGAGACATTTCCTGATCGGAAATAGTTGTGATGTTTACACTGATCACAAGAGCCTGAAATATATCTTCACGCAGAAGGATTTGAACCTCAGACAGAGGCGATGGCTAGAGTTGATCAAGGACTACGACATGAGATTGCATTATCACCCAGGCAAGGCAAATGTTGTAGCCGATGCGTTGAGCCGCAAGAGTTATGTGAACACGCTCACAGCGGGAGGATTACCCCAGGAGTTAGTCGATGATCTCCGAGAGCTCAAGTTGGAGATAGTTCCAAGAGGATTTGTTGCCACTCTGGAAATTCAGTCTACTTTGACGGAAAAGATCCGTGAAGCACAGAAAGCTGACAAGGAGATAGCCGAGATTAAGCAGAAAATGGAAGACGGGAAAGCTAAAGGTTTTCGTGAGGATGAACACGGAACTTTATGGTTTGAGGATCGCATCTATGTGCCCAATGATCACGAACTCAGGAAGTTGATACTTCAGGAAGTTCATGATTCCCCGTACTCGATACACCCAGGTAACACCAAGATGTATCTGGATCTGAAAGAAAGTTTTTGGTGGACAGGATTGAAGAAAGACATTGCCGAGTTTGTAGCAATATGCAATGTTTGTCAGCGAGTAAAAGCCGAGCATCAGAAACCAGTAGGTTTGCTCCAACCTCTGCCGATACCCGAATGGAAATGGGAAAAGCTTGGTATGGACTTCATCACAGGATTACCTCGGACCCGTTCTGGCTATGATTCCATTTTGGTTGTGGTCGATCGTTTGACCAAGGTAGCTCACTTCATTCCGGTGAAGACTACCTACACGAGTGCCAAGATGGCCAAGATATATATGACGAGGATCGTATGTCTGCACGGAGTACCGAAGAGCATTGTGTCCGATAGAGGGACTCAGTTCACATCAAAATTTTGGCACCAACTGCATGTAACCTTGGGAACGAGATTGGAGTTCAGCACAGCATTTCACCTACAGACAGATGGACAGACCGAGAGAGTTAATCAGATTCTGGAAGACATGTTGAGAGCTTGCGCACTAGACTACGGGTCTAGTTGGGATGACAATTTACCGTATGCCGAGTTCTCATACAACAACAGCTACCAGACCAGTCTGAAGATGGCCCCTTTCGAAGCTCTATATGGAAGGAGGTGCAGAACACCGTTGATGTGGGATGGAGTTGGCGACCGACAACTTTTTGGTCCCGACCTCATCCGAGATTCTGAAGAGAAGGTCAAGCTTATTCGTGACCGACTCAAGATAGCTCAGTCCAGGCAGAAGAGTTATGCCGACAGCAAACGCAAGGAAGTAACGTACGAAGTGGGAGATCGAGCATATCTTCGGGTGTCTCCACTTCGAGGAATCAAGAGATTCGGTGTGAAAGGAAAACTAGCACCACGTTTCATTGGCCCCTACAAAATCCTTGAACGTAGAGGCGAAGTTGCATACAAACTCGAACTGCCGGAAGGATTGTCCGGAGTTCATGATGTCTTCCATGTTTCCCAGTTGAAGAAATGCCATGCTGAGATGGCCGATGTTCCGTTGAGAGATACCGTGCCCCTAGAGGCCATACAGCTTGACAGTGATCTGACGTATGAGGAGAAACCCGTCCGGATTCTCGAGACAGCCAACAGAGTTACCCGCAGCAAGATCATCAAGTTCTGCAAGGTGTTGTGGAGCCACCACACCGAGGAAGAAGCCACCTGGGAACGAGAAGAGGATCTTCGTCGAGACCACCCGCACCTATTTTCTAGCCAACCCGAATCTCGAGGGCGAGATTCATCTTAAGGTGGGTAGCTTTGTAACATCCCAATTTTCTTAAATTCGGATGTTAATAGATCATTCATTTGCATCTCATATTTTATGCATCATTGCGTTCTTCTGAAAATTTTTATCGTTATGTGACTGCGGGCAATTTATTGGAGTGGAGATAATATGACTTCTCCCCCCCCCCCCCGTCGAATTAAAGTGCATAACGTTTCGAATTTTATTTCTGGAATCACCAATTTGGTTTTGCAAATTTTCTGAACTCCGAATTATTTTAGTTGAGTTTTTCGATCTCGTTGTGTGACCTATTGCATAAAACTATTTTTAAAAGTTGGCATTAGGTGGAACTAGGGTTCCTATATATATTATATATGTTAGTAGTATATATTTCTATTTTGTTTTTCTCCTAAGTAGTCTAGTATATATATATTAGTACTTTTTTTTCTAGTATTTTGTTAGCTAGGAAAATATATTTTTTTGTTTTGTTTTTTTTTCTTTTTTTGTTGCTGTTGTTTGTTTGTTTTTCAAAAAAAAGAAAAAAAGAAACCTGCCAGGCCGAGCCCAAGTGGCTCAGCCCAGCCGCCACTGGAGCCATGCACCCGAGGCATGCAATCGCATGCAGCCCCACCACTCACCACGTCTCCTCCCTTATTTCTCTCCTCTCTCTCTCCCCACGTTTTTCTCTCTTTCCTTTCTTCTCTTTCCTATTCTCTTCCTCCCTCCCACGCGATCTCCTCTCGCCTCTCCTTCCTTTTTCCCAGGAACCGAGCCGAAGCTCTCTCTTCTCCTTCCTTGTCACCCCACCGCCTCCCTCTCTCTCTGTTTCTCTGCCCTGCCTCTTCTTTCTCTCTGCCCGAGCCAGCTTCCCCTCACCTTCCTTCACCACCTCCCTCTCCTACCATACCCAGCCCGAGACCGAGCTGCACCGAGAAACTCGGGATTTCTTCCCCGAGTACTCCTTCTCCCTTTCTTTCTACCCCCTCCTCCTAGCCTATAAATACTCCCCACCCCTAGCCGACCCCGTCCCCAACCCTAGTCGCCGCCACCGCCGCAGCCGCCCGGAGCCGCCGCCGCCACGAGCCTCGCCGGTGCAGCCGAGGCTGCCACTCGGCCTCGCCTGGGAGCCACCCCCCCGAGCTCTCTCTCTCCACCGCGCCTCCCCCGAGGAGGAGCACCTTCGCCGCCGCCTCCCCGAAGCCTCCAACCCCGCCCCGGAGCTCCTCCACCGCCGGCCAACCCCCCCCCCATCGCCGGTGCAAGCAGCAGCAGCGGCAGGTAACCCCCCTCTCTCTCTCTATTTGCATGCACTCAATCTCAGCCTTTAGATCTCCATGCAACGGCCTAGATCAGATCAACGAGTACCCTTTCGGTTATTCTCAGAAAACCGTAGGTTTTTCTTGCCACTTAAGTTTTAACCAGCAGACTTTGCTAGCCTTAGGCCGTTTGCTCGAAGCCACTCAACGAACAGCCACTACAGCCAGTAGAAACTTGCCACGTGTGCCTCTCATTAGCACTAGCAGTTTTGTAACTTCTGTCCAGATTTCAAAAACAGAAACTTTCAATTTTGCTTTGGCCACAACTTTTTATCCCTAAGTCCAATGACATTGATTATTTTTCCAGTAGCTCAAAAATTTCCTGTAGTTTTTAAAAACATATAATTTGTCTGTGTTTGAAATTTTTAAATATAAGTTAGAGCAGATTTAGTTTAAAAACTGTTTTGCTTATTCCAGGAGTTTGAAAAATGATATTGAGTTGATTCTTTTTGCTACTGTTTTCTAGTGATAAAATCTTACTGTGGTAGAATTTTAAGAATTTTTAAATATTTTGACTGGTGTTTTCAACAGAAATAAGTTTCTGCCTTACCGATGCGCGATAAATTCTTTTGCGTAGTCTTTTGCAAATCATTGCATGTGATGTTATTTTTACTTGTGGCATGATTGAATTGCTTATGGTGTGCTTTGTGTTTGTATCGGTAGATCATCCGGAGTGCGAAGCATGTTACTTAGAGACGCTCGAGCAGGACAACTATCATCAAGGCAAGTCATCTTTGATCATGTTATTTTACCTATGTTTTCAATGCATAGTAGATCACCTTCTTTGCCCATTTTGCATACTGCCTAGGTACTTGGAAACTTTAGTCATAGGTGTAGTATCATGTGGTAGGAACAGCAACAACCCCGATACTTGGCCCCGGGACGTCAATGTTATATTTGCTATGCTTAAGTAGACGGGTTATCGGTTGAGTGTATGCCACGAGTGATGCGAGATTGATATTATAACCAAGACCGGACTAAGACAAGATTCTCAAGACCTCGGACGCAATGCAACACTGGGTGAAGGACGGTTGGTCGGCTCCCTGGAAAACCCAGTGGATGCCCGGGATGCTGGAGAGGCCATGTCATCCTGCGGAAAGCTTCACCTAGGCTCAAAGGGACGGACGGAGACTTCAAGACTCAAGGCTTACCTGCACAGCCACAAGTCATTATGGGCTCTGGCTTGGTTGGACAACGCGGCGACTCTGGACAGGCGGTGCTAGCAGATGTAGACGAACGGTAGGAATGGATGGGCACCGACAGGGATTCAGAGGGACCCGTTGAAAGACCATGTTTTGATCATCCGGTCTTCAAACACCCTGAAGTGCAAGGACAAACCCGGAGGCGATCAAATCTTGTGGGGAACGTGTGCAAAACTCTGCAGAGTACCCAACCTAATCGATTAGCCGTGTCCACGGTCATGGACAACTTGAGCCGAAGGCATTGAATTTCCCCTGAACTCTCGACACAACTTAATAATGATGTGGGTGTTAACAACTATTCGGGTACGAGAACTGGTTGGCGGAACCATCTCGTTAACAACAAACATGTAGTAATATTTTGCTTTCGACCCCTTTTGTTGTAGGAGAAAACTGGCTTTATGCAAAACTTAGCTCCACCGGCCAAATATGCATGTAGAGATAGATGATTATTATTTTACTCCCTCTCTTGATGCTTTGCCAGCATATTCAATATGCTGACCTACACGGCTGCAACGTATCATGTTGCAGAGTACTTTTCCGACCAGGAGTGAGGCTACGATTCTACGCTCAGCGACATGCCTTTGGAGTCGGATGGACTCGTCTACCTGATGCTTCCTCTTAGTCTTCGTTAGATAATCTCATGAGTTGGCCTTCAACCACTTTATTGTACTCCTTTATTGTAATAAAGTACTCTTTATGAGATTTCGATTAATAAAGCTGTGTGATTGCACTCTTGAATATATACATTATGTACTGTGTGTGTACCAGCATGATCTTGGGATGGTACAGAAACACCAGAGGCTTGACTCGTTGAGTCGGGTCGCTACAGAAATGGTATTCAGAGCACACGCTGACCTTAGGACGTAACCTCTAGGAATGGAAAAGCCTTAGGAAGAAAACTATTTTCTCTTATGTCTATTTCCTCTTCTGATCATTTCTGACTTCTCTCCGATTTTCCAATGTTTAGATGGCCACCTTCGTCCCTGTTAAGTTCACGGAGTTTTGCCAGCCCGACACCACTATGCCGTTCGGAAAAGAGCTGGTGCAGATCACCAAGGATTTGAGGGTTGCTCTGCCGACTATCACAGGGAAGCCAACTTCGTCTTACCCGGAGGATTCACGCTACAGAATCAAGGTGCACATTCCCGGAAGGACATTCCAGCCGCGCACTGAGCCGATGGATTTCAAGTTCATCGCACCCAACTGGATTCTCGGAAGGGACATGGCGATCCATTGTGCACTCGGACGTATCAAGGATGAATACAAAGGCTGCCCCATTTCTCCAGACCTATTCGCTGTATCCCGAAGAAATGAAGACGGAGACATCATCTCAAGCAAGACCAATGACGCTCTCTTGTCTTATGCCCAGACCTTGGAGAAGCACAGCGGAACTCTGGAATATCATGCGATCAAGGACGCCAGGAAGATCAAGAAACTGTCACTCCGCGAGCTTGAGCTTGAAGATGCAGCCCGGGAAGCCCACTATGAGCATGAGCTGGAAGTGAAGGACTTTCTGGAGCGGATCGAGAAGCTGAAGACTCGAGTTGCATACCTGGAGGAGGAACTGGACATGGGCGAGAACCTTCATCCCGAAGGAGACATAGCCCCCGTGATCAGCAACGACGAGGACTATGAAGAAAGCTCCACCGAAGGACCCGACACCATGCTATTCTGAGGAGGACACTTAGACTAGACCACCAAATTTACTTTATCGTTTTACGTTTTTAGGCCGATGTTTAGGACTATCGAATTTTTGTATCCCTCGTGTGAACCTTGTGATGATTGAATAAAATGTGTGGTGTGATACTTGTGTGTTGCATTCCTATGGGTAGTGTAATTCCTCTTAGACCATTGTTCTATGCTAATCTCACCCCTCTACAAACATCAGATGCCTCCAAGACGCGCCCGTGAGTCCAACTTTCCGCCGGAACTCCCGGGGCAACCCCAAGCTTAGGCTTTTACGGCATCCTTGAATCTCTTGGGGTGCCTTGGGCATCCCCAAGCTTGAGCTCTTGCCACTTTTATCTCTTTGTCAATAAGAACTTCACCCAAAACTTGAAAACTTCACAACACGAAACTTAAACAGAAACTCGTGATAACATTAGTACAAGAAAGAAAACCACCACTTCCTTAGGTACTGTATCAAACTTAAATTCTACTTGTGCTGATGTTGGGTTACTGTACTTTCAATCTTCCATGGCTAATACCCCCCGATACTATCCATAGTTTCATCAAAATAAGCAACCAACACAACAAAAACAGAATCTGTTAAAAGCAGACCAGTCTGTAGCAATCTGTATATTTTTTATACCTCTTGTACTTGAAACATTCTGAAAAATTACGAATGTCTGAAGAATTTGCGTAGAAATCAGCAGCGAAAAGAATCAACTCAAAAACTCTTACAGAAAAAAAATGAAAATTCTTTTCGTGAGCAGAAAGTTTTTATCTTTTCCAGCATGACCAAACGATCATCCCCAAGACTAATCATAACGGTTTTGCTTGGCACAAACGCAAAAAGAAACACAAAAAACACAATCATAACAGAATTATGAAAGTGGGGAAAACACAAAACATAAAGAAAAAGGATAGATTCTTTGGGTTGCCTCCCAACAAGCGCTATTGTTTAATGCCCTTAGCTAGGCATTCGATGATGCTCTCACAAAAGACAAGAATTGAAGCACAACGAGAGCATCCTAAAGCATGTGAAAATCACATCTAAGTCTAACATACTTCCTATGCATAGGCATTTTATAGGAAAACAAATTGTGAAGACAACCAATAGCTGCCATATGCAAGGAAGAACAAAGAGAAAAGAGCAATCTCAACATCACGAGAGGTGATTTGGTAACATGAAAGTTTCTACCAAAATATTTTCCTCTCTCATAGCAATTACATGTGGGATCATATTCAAATTCAACAATATAGCTATCCCATAGGATATTCTTTTCATGACCCACATGCATGCAAAGTTGACGCTCTTCAAAAATAGTGGGATTACCATCAAATAAAGTCATGACTTCTCCAATCCCACTTTCAGTATTGTTGCAAATATCATATTCATCATGAGGTTTGAATAAATTTTCAAGATCATAAGAAAGATCATCACCACAATCATGATTATTGCAACAAGTAGTGGACAAAGCAAAACTAGCATCCCCAAGCTTAGGGTTTTGCATATTTTTAGCATGATTGTCACTAATAGGATTTATAGTGAAATCATTGCAATCATGCTTTTCATCCAAGGAGCCCTTGTGAATCACTTCATGATTTCTTCCTCACAATTTTCAGATTCACGCATCTTATGCAAAACTCCAAAGAAATAGTCAATTGCCCTCAACTCACTAGCAATTTGTTCCACACGAGTGGGTCTCTTAAAGAGACTAGCAAGTCGATGAGGATCCATATCACTAGATTTTCAGCAAGCGAAGATGCAAGCACATTGAGGGCACATGGCACACAAGCAACAGAAAGCAAGCGAGAGAAAAGGGCGAACAGAAAAAGGCAAATGAAAACGGCGAAGGAGAAAGGCAAATGGAAACGGCAAATGTGAAGTGGGGGAGAGGAAAACGAGAGGCAACTAGCAACAAAAGTAAATGCAAGAGAAGAGTTTGTGAGACCTACTTGGATAGATCTTGATTCCTCCTCCCCGGCAACGGCGCCAGAAATACTTTCGATGTTTGCTGTGTATCCCCGGCAACAGCACCAGAAATACTTCTAATGTTTGATGTGTATCCCCGGCAAGGTGCCAGAGATCCTTCTGATGTCCATTATGCTACTGCACAAAAGACCTTCCAGTGGCGCCAGAAATGAGCACGTTGACGGCACCAGGAATCCTTCTGCGTTGGTGTTCCCTCGAAGCGGAGAGGATGATGTAGCATAGCGGAGGTAAGTATTTCCCTCAGTTTTGAGAACCAAGGTATCAATCCGGCGGAGGAGTATCTCATGATCCTGCACAAACACAAAAACTTGCACCCAACGCTATGAAGGGGTTGTCAATCCCTTATAGATTGTTTGCCAAGTGAGAACTGAAAGCAACAAAGTAACAAAGCAAAGTAAAAGTGGAGTTGTAAACGATGGATATGAATAGACCCGGGGGCCGTAGTGTTTACTAGTGGCTTCTCTCATGAAAGCAAGTAGACGGTGGGTGAATAAATTACTGTCGAGCAATTGATAGAACTGTGCAGAGTCGTGACGATATCTATGCAATGATTATTTCTATAGGCATCACGTCCGAAACAAGTAGACCGACACTGTGTGTATCTACTACTATTACTCCACACGTCGACCGCTATCCAGCATGCATCTAGTGTATTAAGTCCATAAGAACAGAGTAACGCCTTAAGCAAGATGACATGATGTAGAGGGATAATCTCAAACCAATGATAAAACCCCCATCTTTTTACCCTTGATGGCAACTGCTTGATGTGTGCCTTGCTGCCCCTACTGTCACTGGGAAAGGTCACCACATGGCAGAACCCAAAACCAAGCACTTCTCCCATTGCAAGAATCATAGATCTAGTTGGCCAAACAAAGCCCAAGACTCAGAGAGACTTACAAGGATATCAAATCATGCATATAAGAAATCAGCAAAGACTCAAATATATATCATAGATAATCTGATCACAAGTCCACAATTCATCGGATCTCAACAAACACATCGCCAAAGAAGATTACATCGGATAGATCTCCATGAAGATCATGGAGAACTTTGTATTGAAGATCCAAGAGAGATAAGAAGCCATCTAGCTACTAACTACGGACCCGTAGGTCTGAAGTGAACTACTCACGAGTCATTGGAGGGGCGATGATGATGATGAAGAAGCCCTCCAACTCCAAAGTCCCCTCCGACATGGCACCGGGAAGGGTCTCCAGATGAGATCTCGCGGAAACGGAAGCTTGCGGTGGCGCAAAAGTATTTTCGAGGCTCCCCTGATTTTTTACGGAATATTTGGGAATTTATAGGCCATAGATCCAGGTCAGGGGGCGGCCAGGGAGACCACAAGCCTACCCACCGCCGCCTCCCCCCTAGTGGTGGAGTGGGGGCTTGTGGGCTCCCTGGAGCCCACCTGGCTTGGCCCAAAAGCCCCATGGACTTCTTCCGTTCGGGAAAAAATCATTTCGGGGTTTTTCTTCCGTTTGGACTCCGTTCCAAAATCAGATCTGAAAAGAGTCAAAAACACGGAAAAAACAGGAACTGACACTTGGCACTGAATTAATAAGTTAGTCCCAAAAAGATATAAAAAGGTACGCAAAAACATACAAAGAAGGCAAGATAACAGCGTGAAGTCATCAAAAAGTATAGATACGTTTGAGACGTATCAGCTACCGCGCCGGAGGAGATATGATCTCTGACGGCAACGCCTGTACAGTAGATGGGCGAGGTCGTCCGTTAGTGCATCGGAGGTGGGCGGTGTCCTTCGAGGACACCACATCCCGAGAAAGAGGGCCTCGCTTCGGATCTATCGTTCTACATCATGTATCATGTTGGATCACGGTACGTGATGAAGATAATGACATCTTAGCGGGCAGATTTTTGCAGGGTTTTGAATGCCCAAAGATTGGGGAAAGCCTGGAGATCGATGGCTTCCATTTTGTCGTGGGGATCCGTGGGAGGAGCAATGTGACGATATGGAGAATGTTAAGGTTTGCGTCGATCTTACTCCTGAGTCTCCTCGGTATGGCAGGCGTTTCTAGGTCCTTGCAGATTAGGACGACGATGATGATGAGGAGGACAGGATTGAAGTTGTTAAGGAGGACAAGGGCGATGGAGATGCGGCGAAATTCGGTGTCGTAGCTGATCGGGTTGACACAACCGTTCATGGGCGCAAGGAGAAGCCAGACGTGCGCTTGTCAAAGAAGACGTCGAAGCCGACGCCGGAGCTTCGGCCATGGATTGGACCCTTACCCAAGGTAAACCTACAACCGGGCAAACTATATGATTTCCTTTTGCACGATTGGCATACGGTCAGGAAGAAGAACAACACGAAGATCAGGCTGTTAGCCAAGCCAATAGTTCGGGAGGCAAAGGGGATGGCGCTTGATCTAGCGGCGCGGCAGTCCAGGATGGAGTTTTGAACGCTGTCGGCGCTGATTGCGGGTCGGCACCTCCAGTTGTTAAGTTGGGCCTGCGGGAGTCTGGGTATGAGGCCCAGGCGGCAGGGACCCAAGATGTAGCATCGCGACAGAATGATCTACACGCAGAAAACATACCGCCTCTGCTTACTTCTTCCTCACCGCAGAACGATCTACATGCAGAAAACATATCGGCGCCTAAGGTTCCATCCAGGGCTCAACCTGGGTTTCCCTCGCTAGGGGCGGGAAGGGCGGCTTGTGTGCTTCCCTTTGCTTGCTCCTCGACGGTGAGCATAGCGGGTCGAGGCCAGGTGCCGAAACCCTTGCAGTCTTCTTAGAAACCGACGGGGCAGGGTGCTCGCGCGGTGCAGCAGGAAAAGCCTCCGGGCAAGGCGTCCAATGCTACTGCTGCAGAGTCGCTTGGTTCGGCCAGGCAGGATGCGAACAGGATGCAGCCACGGGGCCGAGGGGGGTGACGGGGTGGATGCGTATGGTGATATTCAGCATAGGGTCTCTTCTTCTGCGGGAGGAGTTCGTGCATATGCATGGCAAGGCAATGGAGGCAGCGATAGAGGCTTCTCTGGGCCTCCGGGCAATTTTGTTCAGGGGGTTTCAGGTCCCCCTAATCCAAAAAGGGGGCGTACCGTCCCAACTGGGCTGGCAGAGGGGGTGCGAGGAAGCCGAAGGCACCTCTCCCGCCTGCGTTAGCTACACCAGGGGCTGATACGGTCCAGACTCATGGGTCCAACGCCCAGATGCAGGGGAAGCCAATGGAGTCAGTCAAGGATACGGGGCATGATCAAGGGATGGTTGATGAATCACTTCCGGTAGATAAGATGGTGCATACTGGAAAGCCCGATGGGGGAGAGCGCCCTACAAATTGGGCACACAAGAAAGAGGTGATGACGTGTTACTGTTCTAGTGAGACGGGACACTTCGTTTCTGAGTGCAAGGCTGAGTTATGCGAGATTTGTCTCAGGCCAAAGCACAGTACAGCTAAATGCCCTCTTACACTTGGACCAATGTCGGTGGTTAATATTTATGGAGTTTGCTGCCAAGAGCTTATGTTTTTTGAGTCGCCAACTGTAGCGACAACAGTTCATATGGCGGACACGGCTTATCTTGGGATGGTTACTGTCACGAGAGGTACCATGACAACTGAGCAGATAGTGCAACAACCTCGGGAGCTTGTTTATTTTACTTTTAGGTGGGAACGCGTGTTGATCGCAGACAATGTTTTCAAAGTGGTTTTTTCCTATAAAGGAGGATCTTGCGCGCTTTCTCAAGTTTGGCATGTGTAGAGTTCCAAGTACGAGTTGCGTTCTCGAGTTTGATGCCTGGAAGACCGAGGAGCCTCAAGGGGTACATGGAGCTTGGGATCTCTCATCGGCAAGATAGAAAAGGTGGATATGAGCCTCACACGCACTAAAGGAGTGGCGAGGATGCTAGTTAGTGTGATAGACGTCGAGCTAGTTCCTGATGAGGTTATATGGACCCATGCAGGAATGAATACACACTCCAATTAGAGATCGAGAGTCCTCCTCTTTTCGAGAATGAGGTAACGGACGGAGATGTTAACATGACTGATAGTGATGATGCTGCTGGCTCAAGGGGCTCGGAAGGGAAGGATGATCCTTCCAACATCTCTAAGGAGAAGGAGCATGATAGTCTGTCCAAAAATGAGGGAGGAGGGGCTGCGCAATCAGTTTTGCCACCGATGTCCGAGCTCAAGTTTGGCTCGTTTGAGCCGGTATCGGCGCTGGATAGGATTGGGAGTTCGAGGCTGTCACATGCTAGGGATGTGTCGGCACGGCCTCCGGAACATGCTTGATGTCTAGTACACAACCTTCTCCTTGTAGATGTTGTTGGGCCTCCAAGTGCAGAGGTTTGTAGGATAGTAGCAATTTTCCCTCAAGTGGGTGACCTAAGGTTTATCAATCCGCGGGAGGCGTAGGATGAAGATGGTCTCTCTCAAGCAACCCTGCAACCAAATAACAAAGAGTCTCTTGTGTCCCCAACACACCCAATACAATGGTAAGTTCTATAGATGCACTAGTTCAGCGAATAGATGGTGATACAAGTGCAATATGGATGGTAGATATAGGTTTTTATAATCTGAAATTAAAAAACCAGCAAGGTAACTAATAGTAAAAGCGAGCACGAATGGTATTGAAGTGAGTGGAAACAAGGCCTAGGGTTCATGCTTTCACTAGTGAAGTTCTCTCAACAATGATAACATAATTGGATCATATAACTAGCCCTCAACATGCAACAAAGAGTCACTCCAAAGTCACTAATAGCGGAGAACAAACGAAGAGATTATTATCGGGTACGAAACCACCACAAAGTCCGTACTAAAATAACATGAAGCTATTCTTTCCGTTCGATCCATCATAGAGTTCGTACTAGAATAACACCTTAAGACACATATCAACCAAGACCCTAATGTCACCTAGATAGTCCATTGTCACCTCAAGTATCCGTGGGCATGATTATACGATATGCGTCACACAATCTTAGAATCGTATATTAAACCAACACATAGAACTTCAAATAGTGCCCTGAAGTTTCTACCGGAGAGTCAAAACGTGTGTCAACCCCTATGCATAGGTTCCCGATGTCACGAAACCCGCAAGTTTATCACCAAAACATATATCAAGTACTCACATGAATATCCCATTGTCACCACAGATAGACACGTGCAAGACATATATCAAGTGTTCTTAAAGACTCAATCCGATAAGATAACTTCAAAAGGGAAACTCAATTCATTACAAGAAGGGAGATGGGGAAGAACATCATAAGATCCAACTGTAGTAGCAAAGCCCACGGTACATCGAGATCAAGACATCTCAAGAACACGAGAGAGAGATCAAACACATAGCTACTGGTACATACCCTCAGTCGCGAGGGTGAACTACTCCCTCCTCGTCATGGAGACCGCCGGGATGATGAAGATGGCCACCGGAGATGGATTCCCCCTCCGGCAGGGTGCCGGAACAGGCTCCAGATTGGTTTTTGGTGGCTACAGAGGCTTACGGCGGTGTAACTCCAGATCTAGGTTTCTTTTGGGGGGTTTCTGAATTTATAGGAATTTATGGCGGTGGAATTATGTCAGTTGGGCCCACGAGGAGGTCACAAGCCTGGTAGGTGCGGCCTAGGGGGGCCGCGCCTCCCGGGCTTGTGACTCTCTCGTGGCTCTTGTCGCCTTCTTCCAAAGCTTCGAGGGTCTCTTTTGGTCCAAAAAATCATCGCGAAATTTTTATTCCATTTGGACTCCGTCTCAAAAAGGGTCAAAAACACGGAAAAAACAAAAACTGGCACTTGGCACTGAGTTAATAGGTTAGTCTCAAAAAAGATATAAAATAGCATATTCATGCATATAAAACATCCAAAGTTGACAAGATAATAGAATGGAACCATCAAAAATTATAGATACGTTGGAGACATATCAAGCATCCCCAAGCTTAACTCATGCTCGTCCTCGAGTAGGGAAGCTTAACATATTTGTCCTTTGTAACTTCTTTCTTGTGGCATGAATTTTCAGATCCGTAAGATTCAAAATAATAGTTTACTATTGACATGAAAACAATAGTACTTCAAGCATACTGGCAAAGTAATCGTGAACCTTTGAAATAACAAGGCCAAAGAAAGTTATTCCTACAAAATCATATAGTCTGGCTATGCTCCATCATCCCCACACAACGGATTTAAATCATGCACAACCCCGGTATTGGCCAAGTAATTGTTTTCGCACTCTTACTTTCTCAAACTTTTTCAACTCTCACGCAATGCATGAGCGTGAGCCATGGATATAGCACAATAGGTGGAATAGAGTGTGGTGGAGATTGTGAGGCAAAAAGGAGGAGATGGTCACATTGACTCGGCGTATCAATGGGCTATGGAGATGCCCATCAATAGATATCAATGTGAATGAGTAGGGATTGCCATCCAACGGATGCACTAGAGCTATAAGTGTGTGAAATCTCAAAAGGAAAACTAGTGGTTGTGCACCCAACTTGCTTGCTCACGAAGACCTAGGGCAATTTTGAGGAAGCCCATCATTGGAATATACAAGCCAAGTTATATAATGAAAATTCCCACTAGTATATGGAAGTGTCAAAACAAGAGACTCTCTATCATGAAGAACATGGTGCTATTTTGAAGCACAAGTGTGGAAAAGGATAGTAGCTTTGTCCCTTCTCTCTTTTTCTCTCCTTTTTTTGTTTGGGGTCTTTGGCCTCTTTTCATTTTTTTGGGTGGGCATCTTTGGCCTTTTTTTATTTCCTCACATGGGACAATGCTCTAATAATGATGATCATCACACTTTTATTTACTTACAACTCAATACTTAGAGCAATGATGACTCTATAGCAACTGCCTCCGACAGTGTACCGGGATGTGCAACGATCTAGCTTAGCGTATGACGTTGAAACATCTCGCTAGCTATCTTACGATCATGCAATGGCAATATGTAAGTGACGACACATGTCATGAGACGGAACGGTGGGAGTTGCATGGCAATATATCTCGGAATGGCTATGAAAATGTCATAATAGGTAGGTATGGTGGCTGGTTTGAGGAAGATATATGGTGGGTTTGTGCACTAGCGAAAGTTGCGCGGTACTAGAGAGGCTAGAAATGGTGGAAGGTAAAAGTGCATCTATACCGTGGACTCACATTAGTCATGAAGAACTCATATACTTATTGCGAAAGTTTTTATTAGTAATCAAAACAAAGTGTTGAACGCATACTCCTAGGGGAAGGGTTGGTAGGTGTTAACCATCGCGCGATCTCGACCGCCACTCAAAGGATGACAATCAATAAATCAACTATGCTCCGACTTCCTAACATAGCAGTTCACCACACGTGCATGCTACGGGAATCACTAACCTCAACACAAGTATTTCTAGATTCACAACACCCTACTAACATGACTCTAATATTACCATATCCATATCTCAAAACTAATTGTGGGGAATCAAATTTCTCTTACTAATCAACGCACTTGAATATGGAATTTTTTATTACCTCTTTGGATGCCTATCATATTTAGGACTAATTTCATAGCACACGCCAATTACCATGTTGTTTAAGACTCTCAAAATGATATAAGTGAAGCATGAGAGTAAAAGACAAACTACTCCAAAAGATATAAGTGAAGATCAATGAGTAGTTGAATAATTATTTGGCTATGTGAAGACTCTCCCATCTAAGAACTTCATATCCTAAGTACCTTATTCAAACAAAATAAAATGACGCTCCAAGCAAAACACATATCATGTAGTGAATAAAAATATAGCCCCAAGTAAAGTTACCGATGGATTGAAGACGAAAGAGGGGATGCCTTCCCGGGGCATCCCCAAGCTTAGGCTCTTTGGTGTCCTTGAATATGGATTTGGGGTGCCTTGGGCATCCCCAAGCTTAGGCTCTTGCCACTCCTTATTCCATAGTCCATCGAAAGTCTACCCAAAACTTGAAAACTTCACAACACAAAACTTAACGGAACTTCGTGAGATGGGTTAGTATGATAACGAGCAAATAAATCACTTGGGTACTGTAAAAACAAGAATCATAATTATTTTCACCCAATGCCTACTGTATCTTACTATTTCCACAATTTATATTACTCAATATAATCTATGGAAACACCAAAACAAGCAAACTATGCATTGAAAACAGAATCTGTCAAAAACAGAATAGTCTGTAATGATCTGAACAATGACCATACTTATGCACCTCCAAAAATTCTGAAAAGTTATGAAAATTAGGTAAATTTGCATATCCATCAGCGGAAAAAAGAATCACCTCAATATTTCTCTCTGTATAGGAGTGAACCATAATTTCGTGAGCGCAAAGTTTCTGTCTTTTCAGCATGATCAAACAACTATCACCCAAACTAATCATAAAGGCTTTACTTGGCACTTTATTGAAACTAAGGAAATAAAACATGATTAATACAGTATATTAATCATGTGAACACACAAAAACAGTAAGGATACATATTGGGTTGTCTCCCAACAAGCACTTTTCTTTATTGCCTTTCAAGCTAGGCATGATGATTTCAATGATGCTCACATAAAAGATAAGGATTGAAACATAACGGAAGCATCATTAAGCATATGACTAGCACATTTAAGTCTAAGCCACTTCCTATGCATAGGGATTTTGTGAAAGGTCACCTACTAGTAAGAAAGTACACGCTATAGAAGAAATTAACTCGTTAAGTGCTAAGATGGATGAGTTAATGAATTTGGTTGCTAGTAGAAGTGCTCCTTTAGATCCTACTGATATACCCTTGTCTTCCTTGATTGAGAGTAGCAACGCTAGCTTGTACGTTAATTTTGTTGGTAGGAATAATTTTGGCAACAACAATGCTTTTAGAGGAAACTATGTTCCTAGGCCTTTTCCTAGTAACCCCTCTAATAACTTTGGCAACTCCTACAACAATAATCATGGAAATTACAATAAATTACCCTCTGATCTAGAGAGTAATACCAAAGAGTTTATCAACTCGCAAAATATTTTTCAATGCGTCCATAGAGGAAAAACTACTCAAAATTGACGATTTGGCTAGGAGCGTTGACAGAATGTCTAGTGATATTGATGCTTTGAAAGTTAGATGTGCTTCTCCAAGATCAATATGGATGAAACTTTGAAATCTATGCGTGTTTCCATGAGTGAGAGCAAAGAAAGAACCGCCCAAATTCAAGCTAGACATGAATGGCTTAAAAGGGCGTGTGCTCGTGATAAGAATCACGAAGATCTTAAAGTGCTTGGTGTGACTCCCGTTGAATCTTTGTTTTCTTGTGTCAAACCTAATGATGATGGGGCTGGATATGAATCCACTTTGGTGGAAAAATGCCCCAATGATTCGGATTCCATCTATCTTGATGCTAAAAGCATTAAAAGTGGAGTAGAAGATATTAAAACCTGGAGTAGTAATGAAACTACTACTTTGGATTTCAAGGAATTCAATTACGATAGTTGCTCCTTGATTGAAAGCATTTCCTTGATGCAATCCATGCTAAACTCTCCACACGCTTATAGCCAAAACAAGGCCTCTACCGATCATATCATCGATGCTATCATAAAATCTGTTAAAGAGAAACTTGAGTTGGAAGTTTCTATTCCTAGAAATCTTCATGATGGGTGGGAACCTACTATCAAAATAAGAATCAAAAACTATGAATGCAATGCTTTGTGTGATTTGGGTGCTAGTGTTTCCACGATTCCAAAGTCTTTATGTGATGTTCTGGGTTTTAATGAGATTGAGGAGTGTTCTCTTAATTTGCATCTTGCGCATTCTACTGTAAAGAAACCCATGGGAGGGATCAATGATGTTCTTATTATTGCAAATAGGAACTATGTACCCGTGGATTTCAGTGTGCTTGACATTGGTTGCAATCCTGCATGCCCTATCATTCTTGGTAGACCTTTCCTAAGGACTATCGGTGCTATCATCGACATGAAGGAAGGGAATATTAGATTTCAATTTCCTTTAAATAAGTTCATGGAGAATTTTCCTAGAAAGAAAATAACATTGTCTTATGAATCCATGATGAGGGCTACTAATGGTTTGACCACCAAAGACGACGATACGTGATTCCATCACCTTATACCTAGCTAAGGGCGTTAAACAATAGCGCTTGTTGGGAGGCAACCCAATGAATTTATCTTTTTCTTTATGTTTTGTTGCGTCCACACCATCATAATTATGTTATGGTTGTGTTTTTGTGTTTCTTTTTATGTTTGAGCCAAGCAAAACCTTTATGATTAGTTTGGTGATGGTTGTTTGATCCTGCTGGAAAAAGACAGAAACTTTTCGCTCACGAAATTATTTTTCATTTTTATTCAGAAAGAGCTTTTGAGTTTATTCGTTTTTATGCTGGTTTATATGCCATTTTCCCAGGTTGTCGTAATTTTTCAGAATTTTTGAGGTACCAGAAGTATACGAAGTATACAGATTGCTATAGACTGGTCTGTTTTTGACAGATTCTGTTTTTGTTGTGTTGGTTGCTTATTTTGATGAAACTATGGATAGTATCGGGGGGGTACTAGCCATGTAAAAGTGAGAATACACTAATCTAACACCAATATAAATAGAAATCAAGATTGCTACAGTCCTAAAGAGGTGGTAGTTTGTTTTCTTGTGCTAATGATATCATGAGTTTCTGTTTAAGTTTTGTGTTGTGAAGTTTTCAAGTTTTGTGTGATGTTCTCATGGACAAAGGGATAAAGAGTGGAAAGAGCTCAAGCTTGGGTCTGCCCAAGGCATCCCAAGCCAAATTCACGGACACCAAAAAGCCTAAGCTTGGGGATGCCCCAGGAGGGCATCCCCTCTTTTGTCTTCAATCCATCGTAACATTACTTGGAGCTATATTTTTATTCACCACATGATATGTGTCTTGCTTGGAGCGTCTTGTATCGTATGAGTCTTTTCTTTTTGTTGTGTCACAATCATCCTTGCTGCACACCTTTTGAGAGATACATGCACTCATCGTGATTTTGCTAGAATGCTCATTGTTCTTCACTTATATCTTTTGAGCTAAGACCATTTTGCTCTATGTTCTTCACGTAGATATTTTAGAGCACGACGGTGCGAAACTTGGTATTTGGCTTATGCTATGAAAGTAGTCCAAAAGGTGGTAGGTACCCAAAGAGGATACAATAAACTTCCCTCTTCATGTGCATTGAGTAGAAGAGAAGTTTGATTCCTCTCAATTAGTTTTGAGACGTGGATTTGGTAATATTAAGAGTTATGATAGTAGGGTGTTATGAATCTAGAAATACTTGTGTTGAAGTTAGTGATTCCCGTAACATGCACGTATGGTGAACCGCTATGTTAGGAAGTCGGAGCATAATTGATCTATTGATTGTCATCCTTTGTGTTGCGGTCGAGATCGCGCGATGGTTAACACCTACCAACCATTCCCCTAGGAGTATGCGTTTAGCACTTTGTTTCGATTACTAATAAAAACTTTCACAACAAGTATTTGAGTTCTTCATGACTAATGTAAGTCCATGGTATAGATGCACTTTCACCTTCCACCATTGCTAGCCTCTCTAGTACCGCGCAATTTTCGCCGGTGCACAAACCCACCATATGCCTTCCTCAAAACAGCCACCATACCTACCTACTATGGCATCTTCATAGCCATTCCGAGATATATTGCCATGCAACTCCCACCGTTCCGTCTCATGACTTGTGCCGTCACTCTCATATTTCCATTGCATGATCGTAAGATAGCTAGCGAGATGTTTCAACGTCATACGCCAAGCTAGATCGTTGCACATCCCGGTACACTGCCGGAGGCATTTCCTATAGAGTCATCATCATTCTAAGCTTTGAGGTGTGAGTAAATAAAAGTGTGATGATCATCATTATTAGAGCATTGTCCCATGTGAGGAAATAACAAAAATAGGCCAAAGTTCCCCACAAAAAATAAAAAATAAAAGAGGAAAGAAAAAAAAGATAGGCCAAAGTGCCCAAACAAAAAAAAGAGAGAAAAAGAGAGAAGGGACAATGCTACTATTTCTTTCCACACTTGTGCTTCATAATAGCACCATGTTCTTCACGATTGAGAGCCTCTTGTTCTATCACCACCATATACTAGTGGGAATCTTCATTATATAACTTGGCTTGTACATTCCAATGATGGGCTTCCTCAAAATTTCCCTAGGTCTTCGTGAGCAAGCAAGTTGGATGCACACCCACTAGTTCTCCTTTTGAGCTTTCACATACTTATAGCTCTAGTGCATCCTTTGTATGGCAATGCCTACTCATTCACATTGATATATATTAATGGGCATCTCCATAGCCCTTTGATACGCCGAGTCAATGTGACCATCTCCTCCTTTTTGTCTCACAACCACCACCACACTCTATTCCACCATAGTGCTATATCCATGGCTCACGCTCATGTATTGCGTGAGAGTTGAAAAAGGTATGAGAAAGTAAGAGTGCGAAAACAATTACTTGGCCAATACCGGGGCTGTGCATGATTTAAATTAGTTGTGTGGGGATGATGGAGCATAGCCAGACTATATGATTTTGTAGGGATAACTTTCTTTGGCCTTGTTATTTACAAAGTTCATGATTACCTTGCTAGTTTGCTTGAAGTATTATTGTTTTCATGTCAATAGAAAACTATTGTTTGTAATCTTACGGATCTGAACATTCATGTCACATGAAAGAAGTTACAAAGGACAACTATGCTAGGTAGCATTCCACATCAAAAATTCTGTCTTTATCACTTCCCTACTCCAGGACAAGCAGGAGTTAAGCTTGGGGATGCTTGATACGTCTCCAACGTATCTATAATTTTTTATGGTTCCATGCTATTATCTTGTCAAACTTTGGATGTTTTGCATGCCTTTTATATCTTTTTTGGGACTAACTTATTAACTCAGTGCCAAGTGCCAGTTGCTGTTTTTTCCGTGTTTTTGACCCTTTTCAGAGGAGGATTTTAAACAGTGTCCAAACGGAATAAAACTTCTGAAAAGATTTTTTCCGGAACAGAAGATACGCACGAGACTTGAGAACCAAGGCCGGGGCCACCACGGGACCCCACAAGCCCCCTAGGAGAGTCCATGGGGGGCCATCCCTAGCAGGCTTGTGGGCCCCCTGTGGCTCGTCTGCCCTACCTCTTCCGCCTATAAATTCAGGAAAAATGCAAAACTGCGCGAGAGATCCACGAAAATACTTTTCCGTCGCCGCAAGCTTCTGTCTCCACAAGATCCCATCTGGGGCACGTTCTGGTGCCCTGTCGGAGGGGGGATTCGGATACGGAGGGATTCTTCATCAACACCATGACCTCTCCGATGATGCGTGAGTAGTTCACCATAGACCTTCGGGTCCATAGCTAGTAGCTAGATGGCTTCTTCTCTCTCTTGGATCTTCAATACAAAGTTCTCCATGATCTTCATGGAGATCTATCCGATGTAATCTTCTTTTGCAGTGTGTTTGTCGAGATCCGTTGAATTGTGGATTTATGATCAGATTATCTATGAATCTTATTTGAGTTTCTTCTGATCTCTTATATGCATGATTTCATATCCTTGTAATTCTCTTCGAGTTGTGGGTTTTGTTTGGCCAACTTGGTCAGTGATTCTTGCAATGGAAGAAGTGCTTGGTACTGGGTTCATACCGTGTGGTGACCTCTCCCAGTGACAGAAGGGGCAGCGAGGCACGCATCGTGTTGTTTCCATCAAGGGTAAAAAGATGGGGTTTTCATCATTGGTATCAGTTTATCCCTCTACATCATGTCATCTTGCTTAAGGCGTTACTCTGTTCGTCATGAACTCAATACACTAGATGCATGCTGGATAGCGGTCGATGTGTGGAGTAATAGTAGTAGATGCAGAAGGTATCGGTCTACTTGTCTCGGACGTGATGCCTATATGTATGATCATTGCCTTTGATATCGTCATGACTTTGCGCGGTTCTATCAATTGCTCGACAGTAATTTGTTCACCCACCGTAATATTTGCTATTTTGAGAGAAGCCTCTAGTGAACACTATGGCCCCGGGGTGTACTTCACATCATATTTTCAGCCTTACACTTTTACTTCGTTGCACTTTCCGCCTTCAGATCTCACTTTGCAAACAATCTTGAAGGGATTGACAACCCCTTTATAGCATTGGGTGCAAGCTCGTTTGTGTTTGCGCACGTACTCTCGACTTGGCGCGATTCTCCTACTGGATTGATACCTTGGTTCTCAAACAGAGGGAAATACTTACTGCTCCTGTGCTGCATCACCCTTTCCTCTTCAAGGGAAAAACCAACGCAATCTCAAGAGGCAGCACTGGACGGTGATGGGTTGGATGAGATCTATCATGTAATCGAGTTAGTTTTGATGGGGATTGATCCCTAGTATCCACTATGTTCTGAGATTGATGTTGCTACTATTTTTCCATGGTTAATGCTTGTCACTAGGGCATGAGTGCCATGATTTCAGATGTGAACCTATTATGTTTTCATCAATATATGTGTGTTCTTCATCATATCTTGCAAGTTGTAGTCACCTACTATGTGTTATGACCCGGCAACCCCGGAGTGACAATAGCCGGTACCACTCCCGGAGATGACCATAGTATGAGGAGTTCATGTATTCACTAAGTGCTAATGCTTTGTTACGATTCTCTATTAAAAGGAGACCCTTAATATCTCGTAGTTTCCATTAGGACCCTGCTGCCACGGGAGGGATGGAAAATAGATGTCATGCAAGTTCTTTTCCATAAGCACGTATGACTATATATGGAATACATGCCTACATTACCTTGACGAACTGGAGCTAGTTACATATCTCCCAATGTTATAACTGTTACATGATGAATGTCATCCGACATAATTATCCATCACCGATCCAATGCCTACGAGTTTTTCCTACTGGTCCTTGCTACGTTACCTTGCCGCTACTGATGTCACTTCTGCTACTATTACCGCTACTGCTGTCACTACTGCTACTGTTACCGTTGCTACCATTGCTATCACACTACTTTGCTACTAAAAATTTGCTGCAGATACTAAGTCTTTCAGGTGTGGTTGAATTTACAACTCAAGAGCTAATACTCGAGAATATTCTTTTGCTTCCCCTTGTGTCGAATCAACAAATTTGGGTTGAATACTCTACCCTCGAAAATTGTTGCGATCCCTTATACTTGTGGGTTATCAAGACCATTTTCTCACGCCGTTGCCGGGGAGGCCTAGCTCTATTCTCTGAGTCACTTGGGATTTACGTCTGTTGATCACTATGAGGAATCCGAGAGATCCAAAAACAAAAGTCTTGCCCTCAACTACGAGGACAGGTAAGGAACTGCCATCTAGCTCTACACTTCATTCACCTTCAGTTATGAGTAAGTTTGCGACACCACCACCTACTAGAAATTCTGATGTGTCGCATGTGCTTGATGATGCTACTTCTGCTATCCATGATGCTTTGCTTTATACTGCTTTGCCACTAGGTGCATTCCTTGATGCACAAATTGCTAGAGTTGCTGCTGAATGTGATGATACTTCTGAAACTGTTGAAATTGTTGAAGTAGAACCTGTTGTTTCACCTGTTAGAACTAGCTCTCCTAGATATTAATTGCCTAATATACCTGAGGGTTATGTTATGGAGGGAGAGGTAGCTGAGGACTTTCTTGCTTGTAAGGATAGCTATGATCTTGAGAATTTATTGCGCAAGTGGAAAGAAAAATCACGGAACGCTAGAATGAATACGATCCTAAGTTTGCTACTTCACCCATATTTGTAACCGATAAGGATTATGAATTCTCTGTCGATCCTGAGTTAATCACTTTGGTCGAATCTGACCCTTTTCATGGTTATGAATATGAAACGGTTGTAGCACATCTTACTAAGCTGCATGATATAGCCACCCTATTCACGAGTGAGGAAAAGATCCGCGACTACTATATCCTTAAGTTGTTTCCTTTCTCGCTAAAGGGTGATGCTAAGACTTGGTTTACTTCTCTTGCTCCTGGTTGTGTGTGTAGTCCCCAGGATATGATCTACTACTTCTCTGAGAAATATTTTCCTACCCATAAGAAACAAGCTGCCTTGCAGGATATATATAACTTTGTGCAAGTTGAAGAAGAGAGTCTCCCACAAACTTGGCGGAGGCTTGTCCAGTTACTGGATGCTTTGCCTGATCACCCTCTTGAGAAGAATGAAATACTTGATATCTTTTATAATGGACTAACCGATGCTTCTAGGGACCACCTAGGTAGTTGTGTTAGTTGTGTTTTCAGGGAATGAACTGTGGAACAAGTTGAAATTCTATTGAATAATATCTTGAGCAATGATAATGCTTGGGCTATTCCCAAACCACCTCTGAAGCCAATTCCAAAGAAAAGAGGTATTCTATTCCTCAGTCCTAAAGATATGCAAGAAGCCAAGAAATCTATGCAAGAGAAAGGTACTAAATCTGAATATGTTAAGAATCTACCACCTATCGAATAAATACATGGTCTTGATAACCCGACACAGGTAGTAGAGGTAAATTCTCTTCATAGATTCAATGAGAGTGATATTCCTTTTGATAAACATGCTAACTTATGCTTAGATGAATTTGATAACTGTGTTGCCAAACAACAAAGTTTCAATGATTATGTTAGCAGACAATTGAGGCAAAATGCATGTATGATTGATCATTTAAGTGCTTGTGTCGATGGAAATGTCAACGATCTTAAGCTTTTGAGTAAACATGCCTCTATGGTCACTACTCAAGTATAACAAGTACTTAAGGCTCAAAATGACTTGCTCAATGAGTTGAATGACAATTCTGTTAGAGTCGTCACTAGAGGTGGTAGAATGACTCAGGAACCTTTGTATCCTGAGGGCCATCCTAAGAGAACTGTAAAAGATTCTCAAGGAGTTAGCACTGATGCATCTAGTCATCCTAGTGATAGGAAGAAAAATAAAGATGATAGAAACTTGCATGCTAGCAAACCTGCTCCTATTGCACCTGAGAATCCAAATGATATCTCTGTTTCTAATGCCGAAACACAATCTGGTGATGAACATGAGCCTAGTGATAATATCGATAGTGGTGTTCATGATGATGCTCAATCTAGTAATGATAAGGATGTGGAGATTGAACCTAGTGTTGATCTTGATAACCCACAACCTAAGAACAAGAGATACGATAAGAACGACTTCATTGCTAGGAAGCATGGTAAAGAAAGAGAAACATGGGTTCAGAAACCCATGCCCTGTCCTCCCAAACCATCCAAGAAAAACGATGATGAGGATTTTGAGCGCTTTGTTGAAATGATTAGACCTGTCTTTCTGCAAATGCGTTTGACAGATATGCTCAAAATGTCTCCTTATGCTAAGTACATGAAAGATATTGTGACCAATAAAAGGAAGATACCTGAGGTTGAGATTTCCACCATGCTTGCCAACTACACCTTCAAGGGTGGAACTCCTAAAAAACTAGGTGATCCCGGAGTTCCCACTACACCTTGCTCCATTAAAGGAAACTACGTTAGAACTGCTTTATGCGATCTTGGAGCTGGTGTTAGTGTTATGCCTCTCTCTCTTTACCGTAGACTTGAATTGGATAAGTTGACACCCACTAAAATGTCTTTGCAAATGGCCGACAAATCAACTGCTTTTCCTATCGGCATTTGCGAGGATGTGCCTGTTGTGGTTGGTAACGTTACTATCTTAACAGACTTTGCTATTCTGGATATTCCCGAGGATGATGCCATGGCGGTCATCCTTGGAAGACCCTTTTTAAACACTGTAGGGGCTGTTATTGATTGCAACAAAGGCAATATCACTTTCCATGTTAATGGTAATGAGCATACGGTGCACTTTCCGAAGAAACAATATCGAGTTCATTGCATCAATGCTATTGAAAAATCTTCATCGATTATTATTGGAGGCTTTGAATGCCCTATACCCACTGTCAAGATGAAGTATGATTTACTTGTTGGGGATATGCACATCCCCGTTGAGATGGATGAATCTAGGAGTCACAACCTTCTGTTACCAACGCAGAAGTGGCACCCTAAGTACACTCCGGAGTACCCCGGAGACGGTTATTTCCCTCCATGGGAGTAGACCAACTTAGGCCAAAAAGCGTAAGCTTGGGGGAGTACGTGTTTCTCACCGTCTTTATATTCATGTTCACACTTTCACTTTGATAGTCGATGTTCACACCTTTCCATTGTATCATCCATGCTAGTTTATTTCTTTTTCTCGCTTTCTTCTCGTGTGTTTGATTAGTTTGAGAAAAACAAAAAAAATTAGTTGTAAGTTTGCTTTCCAGCTTGCTTAGTGGTGTTTAAAAAGAAAACCCAAAAATATTTCCCATTCTTCTTTTGCTTGTTGGGAGCTTTCCCGTGTAAATAGTTTTCTGTTTCTTTGGGTCAAGGTAGAAGACCATGGTTAAAATGTTTAGTGGCTCTCACATGAATATTTGTTTATCCGGCAAAGAGCCATATTACTTTGTCTTCTCCTTTGAGTTTGCTTGCAGATTCCAGCTTAGTCCAATGCACGAACACTCTCATTATGATTCACATCATTCGGTCGTGCAAGTGAAAGGCAATAATGACGATATATGATGAAGTGAGTGAGCCTCGAAAAGCTGGTATGAACTCGACCTATTTTGTTTTTGTAAATATGACTAGCTCTTCGTTCCTAATTTAGCTTTGCTATGAGAGGAACATGTTTGCAATGAAAACTTAGAGATCATAGTTTCTGATGCCATGCTTAATTAGCTAGGAGCTTATAATGGTTTGTCTTGGATGCCAACATGAATTTCAAGATGATTATGATGTAGTATGATAGGATGGTATCCTCCTTTGAATGATTCAAGTGGCTTGACTTGGCGCATGTTTACGCATGTAGTTGAAACAAAATCAACATAGCCTCTATGATATTCATGTTCATGGTGATTTATGTCCTACTCATGCTTGCAGTCAATGTTGGTTAATTTCAATACATATTGATGACCGTTGTCGCTCTCTAGTTGGTCGCTTCCCAGTCTTTTGCTAGCCTTCACTTGTACTAAGCGGGAATACTGCTTGTACATCCACTTCCATAAACCCAAAGTTGTTCCATATGAGTCCACCATACCTACATATATGCGGTATCTACCTGCCGTTCCAAGTAAATTTGCATGTGCCACTCTCTAAACCTTCAAGTAATAATCTGTTTTGCATGCCCGAACTGCTCATGTGGTGACAAGGGGCGGTCAGTATCTTCCATGCTAGGCGTCTTATCCTCGATACGTGTTTATTCACTATCACTCACGAGAAAGGGGCCGGTAATTGGAATGCCCAGTTCCATGCTCAAATCGAAAAGATAATTGCCAACAAAACTCCCCTGGATTGTTGTTGGTATGGACGACACCCCAGGATTCGGCTAGTCGTGGAGTGTGATTGATTGGTGGTGGGGGAGTCAAAACTTTACTTTTTTGTTTGGGAACCGCCTATAGTATGTGTAGCATGGAAGATGGTGAAGACTCTTGGTCATCACGCTGACAATGAAAGCATGCCACCCAAAATTATTTATCGCTGTTTTAAAAGCTTGAGCTCTAGCACCTCTGCAAATCAATGCTTCCCTCTGCGAAGGGCCTATCTACTTACGTTTCTGTTGAGTCATCCTCTTCTTATAATAGCACCAATTAGAGAGCAGCTCCGTCATTTTTATGCTTTGCTATTAATTGTTATTGAGTATGACTGTGACTGGATCTTCTTTGCCATGAATTACAATGTTCAGTCAGCCCTTGGTCTTTGAAGGTGCTCTGCATTTATGTTTTGCGGTCACAAAAAGAGCTAGCGAGATACCACCTGTTCAAATTGCTTCATGATTGTTTTGATTGAAGTGTTGACGTTTGAAACTTATTATTATTGCTCGCTAGTTGATTATGCCATTGATACGACTACATCTTGAGACCTAAATGTCATTGCTTATGTGGTTAGCGTATGATCTTGCTGAAATTCTGAATATGAGTTAGACATAATTACAACCACAAGATCAAACAGAGTTCATGAAAGTTTTTATTTTTTTCTCTTTCAGTTTGTCAGCGGAATTGCTTGAGGACAAGCAAGGCCTTAAGCTTGGGGGAGTTGATACGTCTCCATCGTATCTACTTTTCCAAACTCTTTTGCCCTTGTTTTGGACTCTAATTTGCATGATTTGAATGGAACTAACCCGGACTGACGTTGTTTTCAGTAGAATTGCCATGGTGTTGTTTTTGAGAAAAAATAGAAGTTCTCGGAATGACCTCGAAATTTACGAGGATTTTTTTGGAATAAGTAAAAAATACTGGCGCAAGAATTACTTGGAGGGACGGAGCCAGGAGCCCACAAGCCCAGGAGGCGCCCCCCTGGCCGCGCCTGGCAGGCTTGTGAGCCGCTCGTGGCTCTGCCGCCTCCAATTCCAGTTCTATATATTCTCTCTCACCCGGAAAATAATCAGAGAGAAGAGTTCATCACGTTTTACGATACGGAGCCGCCGCCGCCACCCGTTCTTCCTCTGGAGGGCAGATCTGGAGTCCGTTCTGGGCTCCGGAGAGGGGAGATCGTCGCCTTCGTCATCACCAACCATCCTTGATCGCCAATTCCATGATGCTCTTCACCGTTCGTGAGTAATCTCATCGTAGGCTTTTTGGACGGTGATGGGTTGGATGAGATCTATCATGTAATCGAGTTAGTTTTGATAGGGATTGATCCCTAGTATCCACTATATTCTGAGATTGATGTTGATACTACTTTGCCATGCTTAATGCTTGTCACTAGGACCCGAGTGCCATGATTTTAGATCTGAACCTATTATGTTTTCATCAATATATGTGTGTTCTTGATCCTAACTTGCAAGTTGTAGTCACCTACTATGTGTTATGACCCGGCAACCCTGGAGTGACAATAGCCGGTACCACTCCCGAAGATGACCATAGTATGAGGAGTTCATGTATTCAATAAGTGCTAATGCTTTGTTCCGGTTCTCTATTAAAAGGAGACCCTTAATATCCCGTAGTTTCCATTAGGACCCCACTTCCACGGGAGGGATGGACGATAGATGCCATGCAAGTTCTTTTCCATAAGCACGTATGACTGTATACGTAATACATGCCTACATTACATTGACGAACTAGAGCTAGTTACATATCTCCCCATGTTATAACTGTTACATGATGAATGTCATCCGACATAATTATCCATCACCGATCCAATGCCTACGAGTATTTCCTACTGGTCCTTGCTACGTTACCTTGCCGCTACTGCTGTCACTGCTGCTACTGTTACCGCTACTGCTGTCACTACTGCTACAGTTACCGTTGCTATCGTTGCTATCACACTACTTTGCTACTGAAACTTTGTTCTAGATACTAAGTCTTTCAGGTGTGGTTGAATTGACAACTCAACTGCTAATACTCGAGAATATTCTTTTGCTTCCCCTTGTGTCGAATCAACAAATTTGGGTTGAATACTCTACCCTCGAAAACTATTTCGATCCCCTATACTTCTGGGTTATCTGTGTTGGGGGAATTTGCAGTTAAGTTTAGGATTAGATCAAAAAATGACGGTTTTTAGTGTGCTCTTGTAGTTGTGTATGGTGCAGCCCAGCCTGAGTTAAAGGCGGATTTTTTGGCTGATCTGATCCAGATATGGGATGAAAAGTTACCTCTATTAGTTGGGGGAGATTTCAAAATCATACGCCGCTGTGACGAAAAAACAATGACAATTTTGATGGTAGATGGCCATTTATGTTCAACACAATCATTGAAAGCCTGGATCTCAGAGAGATTGAACTTTCTGGAAGAAAGTACACTTGGGTTAATTCCTTACAAAATCAGACATTTGAAATGCTAGACCGGGTACTAACTAGTATCGAATAGGAACAGAAGTTCCCGCTAGTCTTTCTTTGTGCACTTCAGCGAGTTCGTTTCTGAGAGAGGGATTTATAGACATGATTGCTAGGGAATGGAGCATGGAGTGTGGTGGGACATCTAACGTTGAAAGATGGCAAAACAAAGTTAGACATCTTAGACAGTTTCTCTGGGGATGGGCAAAAAACGAATTTGGGATCTATAAGGAGGAGCAGGATAGGCTTCTCAAATTTATTGATGATCTAGATCGTAAAGTTGTGTCCTGTTTGTTGGATGCAAATAAACGGGCATCCAAAGATGAAGCTGAAAAGAGAGTGTGTATACTCCTTCGAGAGGAGGAAATGAAATGGGCACTAAGAGCCAAAGTACGGGCCATTGTCCATGGGGATAATAACACAAAAAAATTCCATTTGATTGCGAACGGCAAACATAGGAAGAAGAGGATTTTGCAACTAGAACAGGATGAGGGTACAATAGTAGGTCACGAGAACTTAAAATTGTACATCTCAACATATTATAAACAACTCTTTGGAGAGTCGCCTAATAGTTTTATCACTATGGATGAGCAAATGGTAGCAGATATTCCTCAAATCGGAGATGCCGATAATGAGCTGTTATCCGCTCCTTTTACGGAGAAAGAGGTGCTTGAGGCAATTGAACAAATGAAAAACAGTAAAGCTCCTGGATCGGATGGGTTTCCGGCTGAGTTTTACAAGAAATGCTGGCATATAATTAAGGATGATCTTATGCCAATGTTTCATGACCTTTTTTGCGGACTACTAAAACTCTTTCATCTGAATTTTGGTACCATTATGTTGCTACCAAACAAGGAGGGGGCGACACGTATTGAACAATTTCGTCCGATTTGCCTGCTTAATGTTAGCTTCAAGACTTTCACAAAGGTGGGAACTAATCGGCTAACTAAGGTCGCTCATTCGGTGGTTCAATCTACTCAGAAAGCTTTTATGCCTGGACGTAACATCCTAGAAGGTGTGGTGGTCCTGCATGAAACCTTGCATGAAATTCACTCGAAGAAACTAGATGGGGTAATCTTCAAGGTGGATTTTGTAAAAGCATACGATAAAGTCAGATGGTCCTCCTTACAACAAACCTTATGTATGAAAGGGTTTGACCAGCTTTGGCGGAAGCATGTCGACTATTTCATAAAAAAGGTAGTGTCGGTATCAAAGTAAATGATGATGTTGGTCATTTCTTTCAAACTCTGAAGGGTCTTCGACAAGGAGATCCTATGTCACCGATTCTATTCAACATTGTTGCGGGTATGTTGGCTTTAATGATTAGGAGGGCATGTGACAAAGATCTAGTAGGGGGACTGGTACCGCGTCTCGTGGATGGGGGTGTCTCAATCCTACAGTATGCGGATGATATGATTATCTTTATGGAGCATGATCTACACAAAGCCAGAAATATGAAACTCATTTTATGCTTACTTGAACAGCTCTCCGGGTTGAAGATTAACTTCAACAAAAGTGAATTATTTTTCTTTGGAAAAGCGAAAGTTGAACAGCTCACTTACAACCAACTGTTTGGTTGCAAGAGTGGGAATCTACCGTTTACCTATTTAGGTATTCCTATTCACCACCGGAATCTAACAAATAAGGAGTGGAAATGTATTGAAGATCGATTTGAAAAGAAGCTAAGTAGCTGGAAAGGCAAGTTTTTATCATATGGAGGACGTTTAGTACTCGTTACCTCGGTCCTAACAAGTATGCATATGTTCCTTCTTTCCTTTTTCAAGATACCGGTTGGGGTACGGAAAAGGTTGGATTTTTATCGGTCACGTTTCTTATGGCAGAGTGACGAGGTTAAAACAAAGTATAGGCTAACTAAATGGGACATCATTTGCAGACCCAGGGACCAAGGGGGTTTAGGAATTGAGAATTTAGAGGTTAAAAATAGATGCGTGCTAAGTAAGTGGCTGTTTAGAATCTCAGTGGAAACCGAAGGCATGTGGGTACAAATTCTGAGGAATAAGTACTTAAAAAATAAGACCTTAGCACTCGCGACCGTAAGACCGAATGACTCTCCTTTGTGGAAAGGATTGATGAGGTCTAAAAATGCCTTTTTCCACCGGACTAGGTTTATCATTGGTAATGGTGAATCGACGAGATTCTGGGTAGATACATTGTTAGGGGAAGTACCCCTAGCCCTGCAATATCCGCAGTTATACAATATTTTCCAACGTTTACAAGCGTCCGTTGCGACAATATTGAGCCACACGCCTCTAAATATTCAGTTTCGTAGATCCTTGATTGGTGACAGATGGACAAGTTGGTTGCACCTCGTCAGAAGGTTAATGGTCATCCAACTTTCGGATAGATCAGACACTATTCAATGGAAGTTGACAAAGACTGGAGTTTTTTCTGTAAAATCTATGTATCTTCATCTCATAGATTCGTTGCCCATTCCAAAATCCAAGCATATAAGGAAGGTCGAAGTACCGTTGAGAATAAAGATCTTCATGTGGTTTGTCCACAAAGGAGTTATTCTAACGAAAGACAATTTGGCAAAACGAAATTGGAAGGGCAACCAACGATGCAACTTCTGTCAAAATGGAGAAAATATCAAGCACCTCTTTCTTGACTGTCGTTTGGCTAAACTCTTATGGTGTTCTAGTCACATTGCTTTCAATATCAGCCCCCTAATAGTATTAACATGTTATTTGGGACGTGGGTAGAGGAAGTTGATGTTCATTTGGCAAAGATTATTCGTGTGGGAACCTGTGCATTGCTGTGGGCTATTTGGAACTGCAGGAACGATTTAGTATTTAACACATGCAACTCTATAATTTTTTTGCAGGTTATCTTCAGGGCTACCGCCTTGATCCGCATGTGGTCATTACTCACTATAGGAATCTGATACTTTGCCGTCTGCCATGGCGGACGGCAAAGGGGGCCACCCCGGACGGCAAAGGCCTTTGTCGTCCGTCAGCAGACGACAAACTGGACGGCAAACGAAAATCCGGTGAAGGGCCTCTTTGCCATCTGCATTGGGACAGCTGACGGCAAAGGATCTTTGCCGTGAGGGGGCTGACGGCAAAGAATATGGGATGGCACATCTGCGGGCACCTCCGTCAAGTGCTAACGGCGGCCTGCTGGGCCCACAGATAGTTTGCCGTCGGCCATTGGCCCCTTTGCCGTCTGCCGTGCTGGTGGACTGATGGCAAAAGCACCTCCAAAGCCCCTCTCGTTTGCACCTTTGCCATCTGCCCTTTGACCCTTTGTCGTCTGCCCCTTTGACCATTTGCCGTCCGCCGTCTGGTGGGCTGACGGCAAAGGCACCGCCAAAGCCCCTCTCGTTTGCACCCTTTGCCGTCTGCCCTTTGACCCGTTGCCGTCTGGTGGGCTGACAGCAGACGACAAAGGGGGCACCCAGTTTGATTCAAAACAGACCAGTTTTGCCCCTTTCTCGTGTGTTGTAGCTCCTTTGTCGTCGGTGGGCACACGGCAAAGGCTCCAAGCTGTCACTATTTATTTTATTTTTAATAATATCCAGCAATTTTCACACAAATCTGGAATATAATATATCTCACACAAACTGCCCCAAATGACATAATATATTTCACACAAACTACCCATACTCATAACCATATTAAAATAAGTTTCATCCATAATCCATACATATTATGCAAATTTCATCGGTACCAAACCATATATTACACTAGTTTCATCCATACATACAAAGTTTCATATCCATTTACTACAATAGTTTCAATCCAATCTTCTGTGAAGCCATTTTAGAAGAAACCATATTGAAGCACTCCATCAATATAATCCAGGCTTCCGTGAATTGAATGTAATCTGCAAAATGGGAAATAAGTAAGTTAGAAGAAGAAGACTAGATGAAGAGGATAAGAAATAAGTAAGTTTCATATCCATTTAGCTCCAAAAAGACATACTTAGCTAATTTAGCTCCAATAAGAGGAGAAGAGGAGAAATGAAAATAAGAAGAGAAGAAGAATAAGAAGAAGGAGAAGAAGAAGGAGGAGAAGAAGGAGAAGAAGGCTCCTCCTTCTCCTTCTCCTTCTCCTTCTCCTTCTCTTCTTCATCTTCTTCTTCCTTCTTTTCATTTCTCCCCTTCTTGGAGCTAAATTATCTAAGTAAGTATTTTCGGAGCTAAATGGGATAATTATGTCATTTTAGAGGAAAACAAGCTAAGTATATAATATTCATGAGCTAACCAGGGTTCTTATGACATTATGAGCTTATTATGTCATTTTGGAGCTAAATTAGTCATTTAATGAGCTAACCAAGGTTCTTATGATGTGTTTACCTAACTAAGCTAATTATGTCATTTTGGAGGATAACTAGCTAAGTATGTCTATGTTGGGGAAAATAAGCTACGTAGAAGAAGTAAGAGAAGAAGGAGGAGGAGGAGAAGAAGCAGAAGGAGAAGGAGAGGAGAAGAAGAAGAAAAGAAGAAGGAAAACAAGGAGGAGAGAAGAAGAAGGAGGGCTCCTTCTCCTTCTTCTCCTTCTCCTTCTTCTCTTCTTCTTCTTCTTCTTACTTCTTTTCATTTTTCCTCTTTCTTCTCCTCTTGTCCCCTTTTCGGGCTAAATTAGCTAATTATGCCTTTCTGGAGCTAATTATGTCATTTTGAGGATAATTAGCTAAGTATAGGTCATGTTTTATTAAATAGTCCATTTTGGACCTAACTAAGCTAATTATGTCATTTAGGTGGAATCCTAGCTAACTATAGGTCATTTCGGAGCTAACTTGGGTAAACTATGTCATTCCGGAGCAAACTATGCTTATTAAGCCATTTTGGATCTAGCTAATCTAATTATAGGCCATTTAATACCTAAATTAGGGAGAATAGGTCATCTTGCAGCTAAGTTAGCCTTATTATGTCATTTAGGAGAGAACTTAGTTAAGTATATGTCATTTTTTATTAAATATGTCATTTTGGAATAACTAAGCTAATTATGTCATTTCGGTGGAAGCCAAGCTAACTATATGTCGTTTTGGAGCTAACTTGGGTTAAATATGTCATTTTGGAGGATAATTAGCTAAGTATATGTCATTTTTAATAAAGAGACCATTTTGGAGCTAAATAAGCTAATTGTGTCATTTAGGTGGAAGCCAAGCTAACTATTTGTCGTTTTGGAGCTAACTTGGGTTAAATATGTCATTTTGGCGCTAACTATGCTCATTAAGCCATATTGGAGCTAAATTCGCTAATTATATCATTTAGGTGGAAGCCAAGCTAAGTATATAATATTCATGAGCTAACCAAGGTCCTTATGCCATTTTGAGCTTCTTATTTCATTTTTGAGCTAAATTGGTCATTTTAATGAGCTAACAAAGGTTCTTATGATGCTTTCACCTAACTAAGCTAATTATGTCATTTTGTAGGATAAATAGCCAATTTAGTCTTTGTTGGATGAGTCGAAGCTACGTAGAAGAAGAGAAAGAGAAGAAGCAAGAAGAGAAGAAGAAGGAGATGTAAAAGAAGAAGAAGGAGGAGGAGGAGGAAAAGGAGGATGAGAAGGAGAAGGAAGAGGAGAAGAAGAAGAAAAGAAGAAGGACAAGAAGAAGGAGAAGAAGGAGGAGAAGAAGGAGAAGGAGCTTCTCTCCTCCTTATCCTTCTTATTCCTCCTTCTCCTTCTCCTTCTACTTCTCCTTCTTCTCTTCTCCTTCTTCTTCCTTCTTTTCATTTTTCCTCTTTCTTCTCCTCTTGTCCCCTTCTTCGGGCTAAATTAGCTAATTATGCCTTTTTGGAGCTAATTATGTCATTTTGGAGGATAATTAGCTAAGTATATGTCATTTTTATTAAATAGACCATTTTGGAGCTAACTAAGCTAATTATGTCATTTAGGTGGAAGCCTAGCTAACTATAGGTCATTTCGGAGCTAACTTGGCTAAAATAGGTCATTCCGGAGCAAACTATGCTTATTATGCCATTTTGGATCTAGCTGAGCTAATTATAGGCCATTTAATACCTAAGTTAGGGGGAATAGGTCATCTTGGAGCTAGCTAAGCCTTATTATGTCATTTAGGAGAGAACTTAGCTAAGTATATGTCATTTTTATGAAATAGACCATTTTGGAGCTAACTAAGCTAATTATGTCATTTAGGTGGAAGCCAAGCTAACTATATGTCGTTTTGGAGCTAACTTGGGTTAAATATGTCATTTTGGAGCTAACTATGCTCATTAAGCCATATTGGAGCTAAATTGGCTAATTATATCACTTAGGTGGAACCCAAGCTAAGTATATAATATTCATGAGCTAACCAAGGTTCTTATGCCATTTTGAGCTTATTAGTTCATTTTTTAGCTAAATTGGTCATTTTAATGAGCTAACCAAGGTTCTTATGATGTTTTCACCTAACTAAGCTAATTATGTCATTTTGTAGGATAATTAGCCAATTTAGTCTTTGTTGGATGAGTCTAAGCTACGTAGAAGAAGATAAAGAGAAGAAGCAAGAAGAGAAGAAGAAGGAGAAGTAAAAGAAGAAGGAGGAGGAGAAGGAGAAGGAGGAGGAGAAGGAGAATAAAAGAAGAAGGACAAGAAGAAGGAGAAGAAGGAGGAGAAGAAGGAGCTTCTCTCCTCCTTCTCCTTCTTATTCCTCCTTCTCCTTCTCCTTCTTCTTCTCTTCTCCTTCTTCTTCCTTCTTTTCATTTTTCCTCTTTCTTCTCCTCTTGTCCCCTTCTTCGAGCTAAATTAGCTAATTATGCCTTTTTGGAGCTAATTATGTCATTTTGGAGGATAATTAGCTAAATATATGTCATTTTTATTAAATAGACCATTTTGGAGCTAACTAAGCTAATTATGTCATTTAGGTGGAATCCTAGCTAACTATAGGTCATTTCGGAGCTAACTTGGGTAAAATAGGTCATTCCGGAGCAAACTATGCTTATTAGGCCATTTTGGATCTAGCTAAGCTAATTATAGGCCATTTAATACCTAAGTTAGGGGGAATAGGTCATCTTGTCGCTACCTAAGCCTTATTATGTCATTTAGGAGAGAACTTAGCTAAGTATATGTTATTTTTATTAAATAGACCATTTTGGAGCTAACGAACCTAATTATGTCATTTAGGTGGAAGCCAAGCTAACTATTTGCGTTTTGGAGCTAACTTGGGTTAAATATGTCATTATGGAGCTAACTATGCTTATTAAGCCATATTGGAGCTAAATTGGCTAATTATACCATTTAGGTGGAAGCCAAGCTAAGTATATAATATTCATGAGCTAACCAAGGTTCTTATGCCATTTTGAGCTTATTATTTCATTTTTGAGCTCAATTGGTCATTTTAATGAGCTAACCAAGGTTCTTATGATGTTTCCACCTAACTAAGCTAATTATGTCATTTTGTAGGATAATTAGCCAATTTAGTCTTTGTTGGATGAGTCTAAGCTACGTAGAAGAAGAGAAAGAGAAGAAGCAAGACGAGAAGAAGAAGGAGAAGTAAAAGAAGGAGAAGGAGCAGGAGAAGGAGAAGGAAGAGGAGAAAATGAAGAAAAGAAGAAGGACAAGAAGAAGGAGGAGAAGAAGGAGAAGGAGCTTCTCTCCTCCTTCTCCTTCTTATTCCTCCTTCTCCTTCTCCTTCTCCTTCTCCTTCTTCTTCTCTTCTCCTTCTACTTCCTTCTTTTCATTTTCCCTCTTTCTTCTCCTCTTGTCCCCTTCTTCGGGCTAAATTGGCTAATTATGCCTTTTTGGATCTAATTATGTCATTTTGGAGGATAATTAGCTAAGTATATGTCATTTTTATTAAATAGACCATTTTGGAGCTAACTAAGCTAATTATGACATTTAGGTGGAAGCCTAGCTAACTATAGGTCATTTCGGAGCTAATTTGGGTAAAAAAGGTCATTCCGGAGGAAACTATGCTTATTAAGCCATTTTGGATCTAGCTAAGCCAATTATAAGCCATTTAATACCTAAGTTAGGGGGAATACGTCATCTTGGAGCTAGCTAAGCCTTATTATGTCATTTAGGAGAGAACTTAGCTAAGTATATGCCATTTTTATTAAATAGACCATTTTGGAGCTAACTAAGCTAATTATGTCATTTAGGTGGAAGCCAAGCTAACTATATGTCGTTTTGGAGCTAAATTGGGTTAAATATGTCATTTTGGAGCTAACTATGCTTATTAATCCATATTGGACCATTATGCGGTTGTTCGGCAATGCACTAGAAATAACATACCATTATCGTCGTCACGGCGGTGAAGCACGGTGGCTCTGGTTTGTTTCACCTGGAGAAGGCTCCACTGTAGAAGGGTCGTGCGATGCGTTTCGGGAGATATTCTACACCAAACATCGTTTGAAATGTGTCGTTAGCATGAGGACACTCTTAAGATCACTGGACTAAAATGAAACTCACCGTCCCCGCCATGTTAATGACTGGCATCGCCGGAGGGACTTGGCCGGTCTTCTCGCACATAGATTGTATATTTGGTTTCGACAAGTCAAACTTTTTAGTTATTAATGAAATAGACATAAAATGCAAGATTTGAAATAATACGAAGAAGAAACTTGCCACGAAGAGCTCGTATATGGCCCTGTTAGACGCATCATTCCGTGCCCTCTCCGTCTCCACCAATGTAGTCGTCCTCTCCTCCAGCTCCCTCATCTCCTTATCCTTCTCCGCCATAACTGCCTGCATTGCCTCTCTCTCTTTCAGAATAGCAGCGTGCAACACAACTCATTGTTAGCATTGTAATCATATTGGTTCCAATGCACAACATAATGCGGAAAGATAGTTGAGTCCATTAAACTAACCTCAATGGCGAGCTCGACTGGCTGTGGACGAGGTGTTATCTCAAGACAGGAGCTCGTTTGGCGTGCCTTTATCTGCCGGAGAGTGCTAGGACAACGTATAAGGCCGTCTCCAATGGCGATCGAGCCATGGGGTCTCCCGTTGCCAGCTATCATCACTAGCTCTGGATCAATAGGCCCCTCGCTCGGGTTAAAGTCCTCCCCTTTCCTCGCCTTCCCGTGATCTCTGTACTTCACGAGCTTGTGGTGGGAGGAGATGTTGGTGAAGTTTTCTGGATGCTCGAGGTCTGACTCAGAGAATGCCTTGACCTTCTTGTATGAGGCAGTATGGGCCATTGCATACAGGTCGTATATCTGTGGCACCTCCGTCTTATTGTGACGCTCCTAAAAGAGAGAGAGAGGAAAATTGTATTAGTAAAGGGCTCAAGATAGCATTAAGAATGAATTGCATGAGGCATGAAGCAAACCACATACCCAGTTCTCGCCAAATTGGATTAAGTTGACGTTCCCTTGATGGTGTGGCACACCAACCATTTTTCCACACCTCTCCTTGGCGTTGTTGTGGCTGGCCTCCCACGTTTCGGAGCACCACTGATCCACCAAGGCCTCCCAACAATCCATCTTATCCACAAACCATCTCGGGGTCACCTAAGTTAATAAAGAGAAATTTGAGCGCTATAAGAACCAAATCAAGGAAACTAACTACAAAGCCTTAATAATATGTAATTACCTTCATGTAATGCTCCTTCTCCATCTTAGAATCACGGCACTTTGCCTGGTCCTTCCTAATACACCGCGTAGCATAGTAGTCTCGAACAGCCTGCACCCGAGCCTCGTGCCGAAAGTTTTGAAGTAGGCGGCGACATTCGGTTTCGATAACCTTTGTCGCGTCCTCCTCGTATCCCTCCTCACACCTGTAGTAGGTATGCAAACGAGACAACACCGATTAGTACAATCTAGCTATGGTTGATTTATAATTGTGTGAAGAAGAAATTACCCAGAACTGTCGGATCACCATGTCGGCCCTCGTGTGGCACAAAACACCGTCGATCTCCACCACCGGCGGGGCCGGGGCACCCAAGTAGTGCTCCCAGGTCATTCCTACCTCTCGCTCCCGACCGAGCAACATAACAAACCCTGGGAAGTTTTGACAGCAAAGCACACCAAGGATGCTATTGGGCTTGCGGACACCCTTGGCAACAATCCAACCCCTGCGGTATGACAAATGAAAGCCAGAACATTAGATATTTGAGAAAACATGAAGGCAAAAGGTTAAATAAGAGTAAATTAACTTACGTGTCCCCATTTGGCTTAATCGACCACCTCTGATCGCGGGTCGCTGGCACGAGTGGGAGCCCCGAAATACCACGTTGGTAGACGGTAGCCCCCTCACCCAGCTCCTCGTCGCTACCAGCATGGCCACTTGGCTCAGCCCAGGTATCCCACTGGGTCTCTGGGGACGTACCCTCATCCCTGCTTTGCTCCGGAGTCGCCTGGAATGAAGCCTCTGGGACACGAGTCTCGTGGGTCGAAGCCTCGTCGACCTGAGGCTCGTCGACCCGAGGCTCGTGAACCGGAGACCGTGTAGCCTCCACCTCAGACGAATCCACCCTAGAAGTCATGTGCTCAGGTGAATCAGCTTGGGGTGGTGGCGGAGACCATGTAGCCTCCACCTCAGAAGGCGTAGCAGCCACCGCCCTACCTCTCTCACGGCCACGTGTACCTTTAGTACAACATAAATACCAACATGAGTAATAAAATGTATATAAATACCAACATGCATACAACATGAGTACAACCTAAATACCAACATGAATACAACGTGTACCTTTAGTACCTCTCGGCTTCGCGGGGGGTCGACCTCCTCTCACAGGGCGTGCTCCTTCCAGAGTAGAGATCAACGCTCTCTGAAGAGGCGAGGCGGGAATGGAAGTACCCATCCCACCACCCGCCGACGAAGAAGGAGCCCCGCAGTGCTTTCGACCCTTTCCCACCATCTTTCAACACCTGTCATGACAAAGAGTAAATGAAATTAGTACAACATAAATACCAACATGAGTAATAAAATGTATATAATTTAAGTGTATCATTGTCATAAATACCAACATGAGTAATAAAATGTATGAAATTAGTACAACACAAATACCAACATGAGTAATAAAAATTGAATACCTAACATGAACTCAAATTTTATATATAGTAATAGTTGAATACCTGACATGAACTAAAAACAATCGTGCTCGTCTATATATGCTTCGGGGTCAATAAATGCATCATGATCATCACTATCATCACTAAATGCATCATCATCATCACTATCAGCAAGAACATGTGGAAGGCCACCATTATGTAATCGGTCAAGAAGCAACAGGTCATCCGTAGCAGTAACCTCTTCTTCTTCCAGCTCTTCCTGTTTGGGCTCAGGGGTTAAGACGGATTCACTGTCGCTATCTACTTCAATGTTCTGGGGTGAAGTAGAGCGGTTCTTGAAACGTTTCTTGGACATACGGGTTTCTTGGAAGAATCCTTCTTCATATGTGTCTGGGTTAATGTGAGGTTCGTAATCCTCTTCATTGAGGGTAGGTGGTCTAAAATGTGGTGGCACTTCATAAACGACATCCCAACCTTTGAGATTTGGATCAGTTTGGCAGGCCCACGGTAGATAGAAAACTTGTGTCGCGTGTTGAGCCGTAATATAGACATCGGGAACATCTAAGTGGGTGTTTTGGTTGATTTCGACTAGTCCTATATGTTCATGAGTCCTTCTAGTCTCCCTCGGCTCAAACCAATAACATTTGAAGACTACGACGGTCGGTGGGTTTTCACCATAGAATAGAAGTTCATAAATTGCTTCAACTCTTCCATAATACTCGGTGCCTCCTTCGCCGATAGCAAAGACAGAACAATTTGTAGTCTTTAGGTCTGTCATAGATAGCTCTTTGCCAAAGGTACGAAAGTGATACCCGTTGATGTTGTATTTGTCAACTGAACGGACCTTATAGTCAAAACCATTAGCGACTTGTCTCAACTCGGTGTACATAGACTCTGCATCAGCCTACAAGTTTAATATGAAAGAATGGATGCATTAGCCGCAAATTAGACCAAGAAATCAAATGGTCCCTTAATGGTAATTAATTACCCTTTGTTTGAACCAAGAGATGAAACCGGGATAGTCGCCTCCATGCTTTGCGAGAAGCTCATACTCTTCGACGGATTCCTTTTCGATGACCGCTCCATCCGAGAATTCGGCGACGTATCGACTATATCAAATATCGGGGAATAAGAGTAGTTCAAAGGAAATAGAAGTTGCGGAACAATAATTTACTGAGAACTTACTCGATGTACGGCTGCACTTATGTTAGGTTGCTGAAGATATACAATGAAATGGTCCGCCATTCTTTGACTTCCAACGATTTCCCTTTCGAAGCACTGGATGGTGCGAGCTTACCTTTGAATAGGCTGAGGTTCGATCGAACTTTTTTTGGATCGCCATCATTGTACCGAGGCTTCGGGTTATGCAAATGATGATTTTTGGCTTCGTAGTGTGCTATCACGAAGTTTGCCTCCTCCTCAGTAATGAATGCCTCGGCCATTGATGCTTCAATTCTATGTTTATTTTTACACTTAGCTCGAAGCGTCTTCTTCATCCTCTCAGTTGAATAGCACCATCGATTTTGAACGGCCCCCCATTCTTTCCTTGGTCGGGAGATGCAAAATCAAATGATGCATTGGATTAAAGAAGCCCAGTGGAAAGATCTTTTCTAATTTGTAGATCAACTCCGCCGCCAACTCTTCCATTTCATCTAACACGCCAGGCGATAGTTCTTTCGCACAAAGAGAACGGAAGAAGTAGCTCAGCTCTGCCAGTACTATCCATTCATCCTCAGGGATAAAGCCACGCAACATCACCGGCATTACCCGCTCAATCCATATGTGCCAATCATGACTCTTGAGACCAAATATTTTCAATTTCTCAAGACTCGCTCCCCTTTTTAGATTCGTAGCATACCCATCGGGGAACATCAACCGCATTTTCACCCACAATAGCATTTCCCTCATAGCTGGCCTTTCAAGATTGAACCATGCCTTTGGCTTCGCTATGCTTTGCTTTCCTTTCCGTTGTCGCAAGTTTTGCAACGGTCTATCACACAGAGCCTCCAGGTCGATTCTAGCCTTAGGATTATCTTTTGACTTCCCCTCTATGCCGAACAATGTACCCAAAATGGCCTCCGCAATATTATTTTCAGTGTGCATCACATCGATGTTGTGTGGGCAAAGGAGGCCTTTGAAGTAAGGCAGATCCCATAAGCATGACTTGTGAGTCCACGCGTGTTCCGTATTATACCCTTTGAAGTATCCTGGACTCAAAGGATCAGGCTTGAGAGCGTTTAACTGATCAAGGGTTTGTTGGCCTGTCAACGCAGCTGGTGCAGTGTTTTTGACAACTCTACCTTTGATGAAATTCTTCTTGTCTTTTCTGAACTTATGGTCAGGATCCAGGAATTGTCTATGCATGTCGAAGCAAGAAAACTTGCGACCAGCCTGCAGCCAACGGAACTGAAGAGCTGCCTTGCATGTGGTGCACGGGAACCTTCCATGCACACACCAGCCAGCGAATAGCGCAAACGCCGGATAATCATGCGTCGAGTACATGTACCAAACATGCATTTTGAAATTTTTCTTGGTAGCCGCATCGTAGGTCTTGATCCCATTATCCCAGGCTTCTTGCAACTCATCCTTAAGAGGCTGCATGTACACATTCATATTCTTCCTAGGATAGTTGGGCCCTGGAAATATCAACGTCACGAAAATGTTCTTTCTTTTCATAATCTCTCCGGGTGGCAAATTGAGTGGAATGACAAATACAGTCCAACAAATGTATTGTGTTGCCGTCATACCATACACATTGAACCCATCCGTATTGATGGCAACTCTAGGATGCCTTGGATCTTCCAATTTATCCTTATGTAATGCATCGAAGTGCCTCCACGCAAAACCATCTGAAGTGTGTACCAGCATCTTGTTCCCATCCGCATCTAGTTCGGTTCTTTTGCCCAATTTGTGCCATATCATCTCTCTGGCCGTCTCTTCGACCATGAAAAGACGTTGAAGTCTTGGTACGATTGGCAGATACCGAAGAACACTAATGGGGATTTCGGTCTGATTCTTCTCACCCATACCGTTGTCTACCACAATATACCTGGAAGAATTGCAAATGGGGCAATAGTTCAAGGCCGCATACTCAAGCCTAAATAAGGCACATCCATTCTCATAGGCATGTATCTTCTCATAGGGCATCTTAAGTACACGGAGGATTTTCTCTGACTGGTACATGTTTGCAGGCAGTACATGGCCTTTGGGTAGAAAGCGTCCAAATATCGTCATCATCGCGTCGTAGCATTCTCTTCCTAGGTCGAATTGAGCCTTCAGAGCCATTACTTGCGAGATGGCATCTAGCTGACAAAGCTCGGTCTGCTCGTGGACAGGACGTTTTGAAGACTCCAACATTTCATAGAAGGCCTTTGCAGATTCCTCCATCTCATCGTCCAAATCCCGAGCATCATCAAAGTCTTGCACCATGTCTTTGATCCTGGTACCATGCTCATCGGTGCGACGACGAATCACCTCAGCTCTGGCACGTTGGTCATACTCACCACGAAAAGTCCACACCGTATAATTAGGAGTAAAACCCCACTTCTGCAGGTGTTTACCCATTTCAAACTATGTCTGCTTTTTCCAGTTGTCGCAGTTGGGACAGGGGCACCATATTTTTTGCTGGCCATTTGCAAATGCGGCTCTCGCAAACCCCCTGGTTTTTGTTAACCATTCATTGGTCATGTCTTTCTGACTAGGGTGACCAGTGTACATCCAATCACGATCACTCATGTTGCCTAGCTACCTATGGGCGCACAAGAAATAAATATATAATTCATCATCTATATTCATCCGCTAATCAAGTTTGTCAGTTTTATAACGTCCATGCAACCTACACGCTAATAGGTAAAGATAGGTCCTAATCCCACCCGAGTATGTGTAGATTGGGTTCGTTTTCCCATGCTCTGCACCAGATGCGACGCAGAATTTCGGCAGCACCTCCCCGCTGTTCTCGTGATACACGTCTCGGAAATAAGCACAGAGGATGTGTACCCGGAGAACAACAGGGAGGCACTGACGAAATTCCGCATCGGATCCGGAGCACAGCATACTGGAAAACGAACCCAATCTACACATACTCAGGCTGTCCAAGGATAACGTTGGACAATTCGAAAGGATGGCGGTTATAAATATGCAAAGACATGCATATTTATAGATGTCGCCCTTTCGAACGGGAGACGCATACTGTCACGCATACTCATGATTGAAGAAACCTATATCTAGCAAGTTTCATCGGCACAAAGATCGGAACAGGGCAAATTAAGGGGGTAGGAGGAGAAGTCATTTGTGCTCACCAACAAATGCAAGGGCGTAGCTCGTCCAACGCATGTGGAGGTCGTCGAACAACTGCACATTGAAATTCACACGATCAACACAAATATGATGTTTTTAAAACATAATCAGAAAATATGTGACCTAACTTACAATTTACAAAACTATGACCCCGTCGGTTTGTGGAAGTCCGAAAAGCACCTTCTCGTTCAACCGGAGGCAGAAGAGTTGTCGGGGGTCGGGGGTTAGTGGCGTCGGGAGTCAGTGCCGTCGAGGGTCGGTGGTGTCGGGTGTCGGTGGCGTCGGGGTTAGTGGGTTAGTGGCATCGGTGGTCGGGGGTCAGTGTCGTCGGGGGTCCAGGTCAGGGTGTCAGGGGTTGGTGGTCTGGGGACTTTTCGGTCAACAAGAGGCCCAAGAGGGGTCGGAGGTCGGGGGTTGGGGGTCAGTGGCGTCGGGGGCGGCGTATTCTGCCAGGGTGTCGTCAGGATGTCGTGTCGGGGTTTCGGGCATCGTGTCGGGGTGTCGGGGTGTCAGGGTGTCATTTTCTTCTTCTTCATCTTCTTTTTTTTCCTCCTCTTCCTTTTCTTCTTCTTCTTCCTTCCTTCCTTTTCTTCTTCTTCTTCTTCTTCTTCTTCTTCTTCTTCTTCTTCTTCTTCTTCTTCCTTCTTTTCCATTTCCCTCTTCTTCTTCTTCTTCTTCTTCCTTCTTTTCCTTTTTCGTCTTCTTTATTCGTCTCCTCTCTCCTCTTTTTCTTCTTCTTCCTCTTTTTATCCTCCTCCTCCTCTTCTTCTTCTTGTTCTTCTTCCCTTATCTACTTATTCTTCTTTTATTCTTCATCTTTTTTCTACATATTTCAATTATGACTATGTAGAATCTAAACATATCACTAAACTTATCGCTAAACCTATATAGCACTAAGCAGCAAAAAAATAACAAAAACAGAATCTACCAATCATTAACTAAAAAAGAATCTACAACTAATTAACAAAATATAATCTACCTCTAAATTAACAAATAACAAATAACCTAGCACCAATTAACTAAATCTAGGACTAAATCTACTATTTAACTAAAACAACGAACTAAACTACCACTATATCAAAAAACTAAATCAACTAACTAAATCTAATTAAATAAAAAAACTCACCTATGGGCGGTGGGCAGCCGGGGAGGAGGGGCGCGGGGAGGAGGGGCGAGGAGGAGGGGCCGGGGGGGAGGCGGCCGGCGGGCGGGGAGGGGAGGCGGCCAGCAGGCGGGAGGGGAGGCGGCCGGTGGGCGGGAAGGAGGGGTGTGGGGAGGAGGGTGCGGGGAGGAGGGCGCGGGGAGGAGGGGGCGGGAGGGGAGGCGGCCAGCGGGCGGGAGGGGAGGCTGCCGGCAGGCGGGAGAGGAGGCGGCCGGCGGGCAGGGAGGAAGGGTGTGGGGAGGAGGGCATGGGGAGGAGGGGCGGGAGGGGAGGCGGCCGGCGGGCGAGGGACGAGCGGGTGAGTGAGACAGAGAGCAGGCTGTCGGAGCGGAGGAGACTCGGTTGGGGAGATGGCCGTCAGGGGGGGTCTCTTTGCCGTCCCCCCCCCCTCGACGGCAAAGAGCAGGAGTGAGGGGGTCGGGGTGGGGAGACGGCCGTTATGGGGGGGGCTTGCTTTGCCGTCCGCCCCCCGACGACAAAGAGAAGGAGGGCAGACGGCAAAGGGAGCGTCCGTTATGGGGTGGGAGGGGGTGTGTGGTGGGCTCTTTGCCATCTGCCCTCCTTCTCTTTGTCGTATGCCAGCAGACGACAAAGACAAGACTCATGGCAAAGAGTATCTTTGCCATCAGTCTTCTCTTTGCCATCAGTTTTCTCGACACTGACGGCAAATAGGGTCTTTGCCATCAGCCAGCAAACGGCAAAGAAGAGGCTGACGGCAAATAACTGAATTCTAGTAGTGACACGGAGCCTATGGTTACTGGGTGTGCCCACTGGGAGATGGTAGCTCACGGTATCTTCAACCAGTTTGGATGGCGACACAATAATAGGATAGGTGGCTAGTCATCTTGTTCTATTACCATCGCTGGTTCTGGCGCGTTTGGCGCTTTGCACATTTATTTTTGTTGGTCTCAGATTGATGTACTCGGTTCGAACTATTTTTACCTTATTCAATTAAAAGGTTGTATGCATCACTCGATGCAGATGCCGGGGCGATGCCTCCTTTTCTAAAAAAAAGGAGCGGCCCCAGTATGATTTTCACCAACACCCTAGAGATCTCGTCGTCCAGTCTACAAAGATCAGACATAGGCCTTCACGGGGTGGTGCCGGGACACTTGATCCCCCTAGGGCTGATCAAGCTCAAATCATCTTCGGAGATAAGCATAACCACTAGCACAATAATCATACACGGGAGCTCGAAAAGTGCCTACGAAGTTGAAGTGGCTAACGTAGATCTCACCGAGCCCGCCTTGGCCTCCGTCGAGCTCACCAAGATAAAAAAATTAATAGGCCGTCAAAGGACAAGCTCCCACAAAAGCCAAGGACAGGGCCCGTGTTCCAGCCAGCTAAACAAACAAAGAAGTTCCACCTACACCCAGGTGAAACAAGCCCTGCACCGCTTCACCATAGAGAAGTGAATAGCGATAGGGGAGGAAATAGCATGCCTGCTCGCCACCAAGTTCATAAGAGAGGTTGCACACCTGGAATGGCTGGCGAAACCATCAATGGTATTGAAAAAGAACAACACATGGCGCATATGTGTGGACAACACCAACCTCATCAAAGCATGACCCAAAGACCCGTTCCCACTACCTAGGATTGATCACATCATCGGCTCCATGACAGGATGTGAGCGCCTGTGTTTTCGGAACACAGACTCCGGATACCATGAGACACGAATGAAGGAGTCTCACTAGGAAACGACATTCTTCATCATGTCGTATGGACCCTTGCTACATGACCATGCCTTTCGACCACAAGAAAGCGGGGGCTACATATCAACGAACAATGCAAAAATGTTTTGACAAGCAAAATAGAGTAAATGCAGAGGTCTACATGGATGACATTATGGTCAAATCTAAACAAGGCTCAAGCCTCCTCGACAACCTCCAACGGACCTTTGATAACCTCCATAATTTTAGCATGAAGGTGAAACCTAAAAAATGAGTCTTTGGGTCCCAGTCGGACATCGACTAGGGTTCATCATATCCCAATAGGGGATAGAGGCAAACCGTGAGAAAATCCAAGACATAGTAAACATTGCCCCCCGAAGACGATGTGCGACATCCAAAAGCTTGCAGGGTGCATGGCAACCCTAAGAAAATATATCTCACGGTCGAGTAAGAAGGCCTTGCCCGTGTAGCGCCTCCTGAAGAAGCGCAACAATTTCTATTGTAGTGACGACACCAAGAAATTATTTGCAGACCTCAAGAGATTACTACAATCAAACCCATTCCTTGTTTCCCCATCTCAATCAGAACCAAAGCTGATGTATATAGTGGCAACCAACTAGGAGGTATGTAATAACGTGGCCCTTGGAATGGCATCTCAATCCCTCCCCCCTGCCCTCCACCTCTGGCACCTCCTACCCACCCACATCGCCGGTGATCTCCATGGAATCTCCTACTAGAATACTAGGATGGATTCCCTCATCACATGGGATTTCTCCTATGGCCAGAAGGTGGTTGTACACGTACGTCGTCGTTTCAAATCTCCAGTTCACTTAGATGGATCTCCTTCTTCTTCGGCTTTCTTCCTGGTGGCGGCATTAAAATTTGCCTCCTCCCGCCTAGATGTGGATTCTGTTGCTATGGCCTTATGTTCCTGTCTGGGTGGTAATATTAAGAAATTGGACGTTCAAGTTTTGAGTGATAATATATTCAGAGTCTCAGTTGCATCAAATCGTGTGGGACATTTCATTCACTCTCTGGTGGGATTCTCTGCTCCATATTTCTGTTGCAAATTTCATTTGTTTCGAGGTATTCCACTCTCCTACTCGGTATTTGAACGTGTTCTGGATCCAGATTGGAATTCTCCTCGAGGCAGATCCCATGCAAAACAAAAGTACCTACGTAATGTTCCAGCTTTCATCACCAATGGTGTGCATGGGCATCAACGTCCTCCTGTGGCGGCTGGTTTGGTTTGTCAGGCCACATGTGCTCTAGACTCGATAAATGGTGCCACAAAAACATGGCTAATGTCTCTTAGCAAGAAAAAATTTAATGGATGGGATCACAGATAAATCATTCTTCATCAGCTTATATGGATCCCTCTTTTACTCCAACTCCCTCTTCAATCTACATTAATTCATAGTTGGATTCCTTGTCTCACACACCAAGCTATGATGATGAACCCTCTTCGGTTAACATTGGTGCTTTCGAACTTTTTCAATTGAAATCTTTCAAGGTGTTAGACACACCACCGTCAATGAGGTTTTTCAAAGGAAGGGTTCGTCAACTCACGTCATACATGCGAGGTATCCAATGGGAAGACATTCATGAGCTGGTTTCTATGGGATATTCAAAATCAGATATTATTTCTGTTCTTTGTAATTTCACACTTGCATGCACATCGTGTTTCAGCATGGGTCACTGCAAAAAATCTTCCATCAATGGGCCTAGATGCTTTATTTGCTTTGAGTTAGGTCATGTCGCCGCTGGTTGTTCTGTCTACCAGTTTTCTAGCCAAAAAAGGATATCTTCTGAAAAGAACTATGGTTTAAGTGCTCTCGGTTGCAACAACCCGATCTCGGCTGCAAATTTTGACCATCTTTGCCCTTGATGCCTGCAATTGGGCCACTCATATCGTATCTACAAAAAAACTCCGAGATGCCAGTTATGTTTCTTGTATGGTCATTCTATCGTTGGTTGTTGGAGGGTGAGATCCTCTGGGAAAGTTGTTTGGCAACAAAAAGCAAATATCTCTGATATTCCGCAATAGAAACTTCCTTGTGTTTCTTCCCCATCTGTTAACCTCATCATTGCTAGCGTGGAGACAACCCCGCTTCCATCGCTGGTGATGGCGAACTTTACGTGCAACCCATTCGCTTTCCTCCCGTCGGGCTTCTCCATCGAGCAAGGACCCGCTGAACTCAAGGTTAGGGCAGACATGGCTCTCAACGCTACACGGCCACTCTGCAATGACAACTTCGCCATAGCTGAGTCCAATAGACCCATCCCGATTCATCTTCGACATGTTGCCAGGCAAGAAGTTGCAAGACTCTTAAACCATGATAGGTATTTTGTTAGAGATGTTCAAGATACTGCCTTGGGGCTAGGTCTTTTCCGGTTCAACAATGTTTTAATCAAAGATGCGGTAGTTGGAGAAACATATTTGCTAGGGGAAGACAATGAAGTTACTTTCGTTAAACATGATGAAGGTTTGAATATGCGTATGCCTTTGCTTGGTTCTGAATGCTGGATTGTGATGCTTGCTTTTCCTCAAGACTATCAAACAAATTTTTGGGTTGAAAAAGTTGTCTCCCAATTTGGAAAGCCAATACTCTGGTTTGCTCCTCGGGAATCTGCCTCTTGCGTTCTGGTTAAAACTTGGGTTATGAGCCCCTTCCTAGTTCCTTCTAGTTTGGTGATGAGGCAAATGGGGGGTGACAAAGACGATCGTGGACTATGCCGGTTTATATACTGTGCACTGCTAGAGGTAATGCTCATACACATTAGGTTCCTCTAGCAGGGGAAGACCCACTTCCGGGTGATGGTAGTCAACCTCATCCACTTTATGGTCCTCATATAATGGCTGAGCAGGCCTTCCAAGCATGCCTTCAGATTGGGCTCCAACAGAATGGTGTTTTTGGTCCTGCTAATGGTGGAAATCAAGATGATGAGGAACCAGTAACTCCAGATCAGCAACACGCTCCACTGCTATTCTTTCCTCCTGCAGGACAGGTAAACTACCAGGCTATCCTGAGGCATCAAGGTGCCTCCTTCTCTGATGGAATTACACCCTCTGATAATATCATTGATAGTCGTGTGTCAGCTTAGAATGGTAATATCAGTGAGGAAAGCTCAGACTCATCAGATGATTCGGGTCAATTGGTATCACTCCCTACCTCAGTTTCTTTGCCTATCACTTTGACTAGATCAACAGGATCTCATGTGGCTACTGAAGTTTTTGTCGATAATGCTATAGTGTCAGATCTGTACCACCTTGCCCGCTCTATTATTATGAACCTGCAGAATCCAACTATTATACGTGGACCTTTTGGAATTCAAAACCCTCCAATGCCCCTACATCTGATAGTATGGAATCCAAAATATGAAGAAGATGATTTTCACTTGAGCCATGTGGCTCCTGCTAGAAAAGTGGCCAGAAAGTTATGGTTTGAGGACACCTCTTCTTCATCGGATCAGTTTGCGCTAATTCCTTCGTCAGTGGTTATCACAGAACTTCCAGAGGATGATAATGAGTCTCAAGCTATAGATAATAGTGAGGGTTTTGAGCTTACTCCTTCTGTTATGACTGTGGATTCTCATGTCTCCCCATCGGGCAAAAGAGGTAGAAGGCCTAAGTCCATTACTCCTCTCTGCACTACTGAAGTTAATCGCAGTCCTCGCAGCAATAAATATATGGGGTTCAAAGTGGATCTGTTGTCTGATGCTCGTGGCCATAAATCATTGATCAAACCAAGGACTTCCATTGTGATCTCTGACCTTGCTCCATCAACTATCGAAGAAACTGCTAGTTCAAGCTCTGCTCCACCACCACCTCCTATGATCATCAAACACGTTCAGCAGGTTGGCACTGGGCTCTGTGGCATTCCTCCTGAGGAGCTTACTGATGAAATCCTGCTAGACAAGGAGCAGGATGATCTCGAGCAGTAAGTTGATGTCCATCTCGTGGACACAAATAATTTTTAGTTCGGCACGATCTATTTGCTTTCGATCATTGGACAAGTATTGTTTTATTCTGCTTCTGCGCCTAGACCTATTATCATTATTTTTATAGCTTGATGAACTCTCAACTTCGATCTTGGAATTTTTTTTTGGGACATCCGTGGTATCAGCTCTGATGAAAAGCACGATGCATTACGCTCCACTATCAATAGTTCGGGCTGCTCAATCATATGCTTACAGGAAACTAAGAGAGAGCACTTTGATCATTCTTATACTCGTAAATTTTGCCCGCGTAGGTTTGATAAGTTCCATTTTGTCCCCTCGATCGGTAGCTCAGGTGGTATGTTTTTTATTTGGAACAACGCTGTTTTCTCCGCGACAATGATTGAACATCAGCAATGGGCTCAAATCTTAAACTTTAAATCCATGATATCATCTGACGTTTGGACGGTAGTCAATATTTACGGGCCGTGTGCAGGGAATGAAGGAGAGAAGTTTTTCAACTGGCTTTATGATCTTCATATTAGAGATGAGGAGAATTGGCTTCTAGTGGGGGACTATAATTTTATCCGATCCCCTAAAAACCGTAATCGCCCAGGAGGTAATCCTAATGACATGATCACTTTCAACGATATTATTCAAGCACAACTACTCGTGGATTTACCATTACAGGGCGCGTCTTTTACTTGGAGTAATATGCAATCCATTCCGCTATTAGAAAAAAACGATTGGTTTTTTACATCCAATCACTCGACATCTATATATCCTAATACCATTGTCAAAGCTCTACCAAGACATGTTTCACATCACACGCCATGTGTGATTTTGGTTCAATCTAGAATTCCGCGATCAAAGATCTTTCGTTTTGAAAATTACTGCCCCCTGCACCCTGGTTTTAAAGACACTGTTAAAGCAGCCTAGGAGATGACCATTCACTCTTCTAATGCTGCTCTTGTCCTCTCGGCTAAATTTAGAAATCTTAGACGAGTTCTTAAAAGATGGAGTAAAGGGTTATCTAAGCTTTCATTGCTGCTAAATAACTGTCACTTGGCTCTTGCTCACTTGGATGGCCTTGAAGAGAACAGACATTTATTCATACATGAATGGAACTTCTGAAAAATTCTAAAACCCCACATCATTCGTCTTGAATCTTACAAACAGCAGTTTTGGCATAAACGTTGCACAATCAGATACATTCAGGGTGGTGATGAAAACACAAAACTATTCCATTGTTTGGCTACTGAAAGACACAGACATAACTCTGTTGAATCAGTATCTCTCCCTGATGGATCTCTTGTTGAGGGTCATGAGGCTAAAGCTGAAGTTATATATCATGCATTCAAACCGAGACTGGGTGTATTTGTTGATCATGAAATGAAGTTCAATCTGGACAATCTCATCCAACCTGTGGGAAACCTTGAGGGTCTCTCGCAACCTTTTTCAAAAAAAGAGATTGATGAGGTAGTAGCCAAAATGCCAATAGATCGAGCTCCAGGTCCAGATGGATTTAATGGCTGTTTTTTAAAAGCAATGCTGGGACTTGATTGCACCAGATTTCTATAACTTATGAACCAGCTTTTGGGTAGGATCCATCTCTCTAAATTGTTTGAATGCCTCTTTGATCTCTCTTATCCCACAAAAGATGTACCCTACTTCGGTTATTGACTTTTGGCATATATCTCTGCTGAACTATAGTCTAAAGCTCATCACAAAAATTATTGTTGATCGTCTTCAAAAGGTCATTCTATCTTTGCTACATTCATATCAGTGGATTTATAAAAGGAAGAACGATCAATGACTATCTAGCCTGGGCCTTTGAATACAGTTTCCAATGTGAGCAATCTGGAAATGAAGTGATCATTCTCAAATTAGACTTTGAAAAAGCCTTTGATTTGATTGAACATGACGTCATTCTTTTGATGTTGGAAAAGTTGGGATTTGACTCTAAATGGACTCACTGGGTAAACTCCATTCTTTCATACGGTCAATCTTCGGTTCTCTTAAAAGGAATTCCTGGGAAGTGTTTTTGTTGCAAACGTGTGGTACGCCAGGGGGATCCAATTTCACCTCTCTTATTTGCTATAGCTGCTGATCTGCTGCAATATGTTATCAACAACGAGTACAATGAGGGCAGGCTGCAGCTCCCAATTGATCGCTCTTGCAAGTACCCGATTATTCAATACGCGGATGATACACTCTTGATCATCCCAACTTGCCATGTTCAACTTGCTAACCTCAAATCGGTATTGAATGACTTTGCTATATGCACTGGGCTTCGGATAAATTTTCAAAAATCAAATCTTATACAAATTAATATTTCGGCTGAGAAAGCTTCCCAACTTGCAAGTATTTTTGGATGCTCGGTTGGATCCTTCCCATTTACCTATCTTGGACTACCTCTAGGTACCACAAAACCATCCATGAATGATCTCATGCCATTAATTGATAGAGTACAACACCGCATCTCTAGTACATCAACTCTTATGTGCCATGGTCAGAAAATAACCCTCATAAATTCGATGGTATCCTCAATGATCACATTTGTGTCTTGCTCCCTGGAACTGCCAATTAAGTTCTTTGATGTGTTTGACAAGATTAGAAGGAGATGTTTAGGGCACAAAAACAATGAACATGGTGAGTCTTGTAACTCTTTGGTTGCTTGGAACAGAGTATGTTGCCCTATTGATAAAGGTGTCCTTGGAGTAATTAACAACAGAGTACATAATCAAGCTCTTCTTTTGAAATTCTTGGACAAGTTTTACAATCATGCAGACCTTCAATGGGTAAAATTGCTATGGGAATCATATTATGAAGGTGATGTCCCTCATGCTATCCCTAAGTGTGGCTCTTTTTGGTGGAGATCTTTGATCAAATTAATGCCTATTTACAGAGGACTAGCCAAATGTGGAGTTCAAAATGGCAATCATGTCCCCATGTGGCATGATAATTGGAATCATCTTATGCTGGCTGAAAACTATGGATGTCTATTCTCTTATGCAAAGGAGGAAGATATATCAGTTCACACATATTATAAAATTGAGGATTTGAGCTTGCTGTTCCATCTGCCACTTTCCCCTGAGGCACTCACAGAGTTGCAATCTATAAATAGTTTAAAACCCACAAATGTGTTGCACCCTGAACATGAAGACATGTGGTCATACCCATGGGGACCTGTCTATTCGGCTAAAAAAATTATAAACACTTCCATAGACACATTACCTGCCCAGAGCCCTTCAAATGGATATGGAAATCAAAACTACAAATGAAACTGAAGGTTTTCATGTGGTTCTTACTAGCTGACACACTGAACACAAGGAACATGCTAAAGAGGAGACACTTTCACATTGATGACATAGAATCATGTGTTCTATGTTCAGCTCAAGACGAAGAGACCATTGACCACTTAATCTTTAGTTGCCAATTCAGTCAACATTGCTGGACCAAGATTGGTATTTCTTACAACTCTAATACATCCAGAATTGAAGCTACAATTAGAGCAAAAGAAAATTATTCTGGCAGACTCTTCTTCGAAATATTAACTATTGCTGCATGGAATATTTGGAAAGAGAGGAACAATTATATCTTCAATCAGATCAATCCTACACATAACTCTTGGCTTGAAAAGGACTAAGGCTGATCTTAGTTGGCTTAGATATAGAGTGTCTACTGATCTCAGTGATTATATCACTTCACTTGTAAACAATCTCTAGACTATCTTTGTTTTGATCTCTTCTTACTTTGAGGACTTTCCTCCTCTTCATGTAAATATTATATACTCTAATATAGCATAGTAGGAGCCTCTCCTACTATTTTCCAGTCAAAAAACCAACTAGGAGGTCAGATTGGTCATAATCGTGGAACAAGAGGAGGCAGGAAAAGTGCAATGGGTGCGAGCCCCGGTGTAGTACGTCAGCTAAGTGCTCACGCCGTGCAAAACCATATACCCACCCTATCAAGAGATCACTTGCAGGGTATTCATGGCCGCAAGGAAGTTGTGGTACTATTTTAGAGCCAAGCCAATAACAGTGGTCATCCATGCACCACCCTCTAACATCATCAACAACATGGATGCCACAAGCCACATGAAAAATAGACAATCCAGCTTATTTCATTCGAGCTCTAATACAAGCCACAAACAACATTCGAATCACAAGCCATCGCCGATTTCCTCATAGAATGGACAGAATCCGAGCAAGTCCTTAAAAACATCCTCCTCGAGTATTGGTTGATGTACTTTGATGGGTCGATGATGGGTCTCGTGTGGTTCTCGTTTCCCCAAGAGGTAACAAAATGACCTATGTTCTACAACTCAATTTTCGGGACTCCATCGGTTTAGCAGAGTACGAAGCTCTCCTTCATGGGATCCGAATAGCGGCCTCCATGGGCATTCGTCGCCTCTTCTGCGGGGGCGACTACGACCTCGTGGTTCAACATGTCGTGAATATGTTTGACACAAACGATCCTAAGATGGCAGCATATTGTGTTGCTTCCCAAGAGCTTGAAGGAAAGTTCGACGGGTTCAACCTACATCACGTAAAATGAGGCGACAACATTGCGGCTCATAGTTTGGCATGTGTTGGATCTTCCAGAGAACCCGTGCGAGATGATACCTTCCTGGAAACACTCCAAAAGTTGTCCGTCAAGATTCAAGATATCAAACAGGTTGCATCGAGCTCCAGCGCACCCAACACTACCGCCTCGAAAGACAGCACGTCGCCCGTAAGAACACGGGAGGAGGTCGCAACAGCAATCCTCGCCAAAGATTGGACCAAACCATTACTATCCTACATGACTAAAGGCGAGCTCCCACAAGAAATGAAGGAGGCCCCTCATATCATTTGCCGCTCCAAAGCACACAATTATCAATGGTGAGCTATACAAACGCAGCCAAGTGGGCGTTTTTCAGCGCTGCATCAGCGAAGAAAAACACAAGAAGCACTTGAAGGAAATGCACGCATGGTATTAGAGACATCACACCACCCAAAGAACAATTTTAGCAAAGACTTTCCACAATGGTATCTTTTGGCCCCATACAATGCGCAACGGCGAGGAGATAGTTCGAAGCTGCGACAGTTGCTAGCACTTCCCCAACAAGACCCACATGTCAGCAACAATGTTGATAATGATCCCATTGACAAGCCATTAGCAGTATGCGGGCTAGACATGGTCGACAAGATCCCGCCCTATCCAGGGGGATACAAGTTCCTACTAGTGGTGATGGACAAGTTCGCCAAATGGATAGAGACCAAACCGGTAACAAACGCGGAGGTCGGGCCATCAGTCAAGTTTGTTTCCGGCCTCATTCACTGCTTCGGCACCCCCCCCCCACATCATCATCACAGACAATGGAATGGTATGGAGTAAATTTACCTACTACCTTTGTCGGGGTGTCAACTCCATGTATTTCTTCAATAGGTGGTAAATTCTTGACATCTTCGTTTCTAATACCTTTCTCTTTCATAGACATCTTGGCTTCTTTCATATATTTAAGACAAAGGAATAGAATACCTCTCTTCTTTTGAATTGGATCCGGCGGTCGCTCGGGAAGTGTCCAATCATTAGCATTTTGCAATACGTTATTCAATAATTCTTTAGCTTGTCCAACAGTTCTCTCCCTGAAAGCAGAACTAACACAACTGTCTAGGAAATCCCTAGAAGCATCGGTTAGTCCATTATAAAAGATATCAAATATTTCATTTTTCTTAAGAGGATGATCTAGCAAATTTCTAAGTAACTAGTGAAGCCTCCCCCAAGCTTGAGGGAGATTCTCCTTTTAAATTTGCACAAAGTTAAGTATTTCCTGTAAGGAAGCTTGTTTCTTATGAGCAGGAAAATATTTCTTAGAGAAGTAATAAATCCTATCCTCAGGACTATGCACATAACCAGGGCAAGAGCGAGGAACCATTCCTTAGCCTCGCCCTTTAGTGAGAAGGTAAAAAAGCTTAAGGATATATTAGTAGCGCATATTTTCCTCATGAGTAAACAAAGTGGCAATATTTCTACTTCTCGAGCTTGCGTTGGTTTTCCCTTGAAGGAGAAAGGGTGATGCAGCAAAGTAGATAAGTATTTCCCTTAGTTTATTGAGAACCAAGGTATCAATCCAGTAGGAGGAACAAGCGAGGCCCCAATGTTAGCACCTGCATAAACAATCAAACTCTTGCACCCAACACAACAAAGAGGTTGTTAATCCCTTCACGGTTATTTGCAAGGATGAGATCTGATAGAGATAAATAGTAAAACAAAAGTAAATAAATGCACCAATATATTTTTGGTTTTTTAGGTTTATAGATCTGAAAATATAATGTGGAAAATAGACCCGGGGGCCATAGGTTTCACTAAAGGCTTCTCTCATGAAGGAAAATAATACGATGGGTGAAAAAATTTCTGTCGAGCAATTGATAGAAAAACGAATAATTATGAAGATATCAAAGGCAATGATTATGAATATAGGCATCACATCCGTGTCAAGTAGACCGAAACGATTCTGTATCTACTACTATTACTCCACACATCGACCGACTCCTCCTCCATCTAGAGTATTAAGTTCATGAAGAACAAAGTAACCTATTAAGTAACATGGCATGATGTAGAGGAATTAACTCAAGCAATATGATGAAAACCCCATATTTTTATCATTGATGGCAACAATGCAATACAAGCCTCACTACCCCTAGTTTGTCACTGGATGAGGACATCGCAAGATTGAACCCAAAACTAAGCACTTCTCTCACTGCAAGAATTACCAATCTAGTTGGCCAAACCAAACCAATAATTCGAAGAGACTTGCAAAGATATGAAATCTTGCATATAAGAATTCAGGAAAGACTCCAATAATATTCATAGATAGTCTGAACATAAACTCACAATTCATCGGATCTCGACAAACACACCACAAAAGAGTATTACATCGGATAGATATTCATGAAGATCATGAAGAACATGGTATTGAAGAACAAAGAGAGATAAGAAGCCATCTAGCTACTAGCTATGGACCCGTAGGTCTGTGGTAGACTACTCATGCATCATCAGAGAGGCAATGGAGTTGATGTAGATGCCTTCCGTGATCGAATCCCCCTCCAGCAGATTACCGAAAAAGGCTCCCAGATTGGATCTCTCAGAAACAGAGGCTTCCGGCGGCGGAAAAGTATTTTTGGTGTTCGTCTCATATTGGGGGGATATTTGGGAATTTATAGGACGAAGTTAGGGTTAGGAGACCTGCAGGGGACCCACAAGCCAGGGGGCCGCGGCCTACCCCCCTAGTCGCGCCCTGCAGGCTTGTGGCCTCCCGGCACGTGTCCTGTCCCCTTTTCCAAGTCTGGCAGGTTTCTTTCGTTACAGAAAAAATCATTCCGAAGATTTTATTTTGTTTGGACACCGTTTAATATTCCTTATCTGCCAATCCCAAAAACAAGGAAAAAACAATAACTGACACTAGGCTCTAGATTAATAGGTTAGTCCCAAAAATAATATAAAACAACATATTAATGCATATAAAACATCCAAAACGGATAATATAATAGCATGGAACAATCAAAAATTATAGGTACAATGGAGACGTATCAAATATCATTCAATTTAGTGAGATGTCCAACAACAGTTTCAGTTTCGTAACCATGGAAAGGATCAGATACTAATATAGGGATTAACTCGGGATTTACAGAGAATTCATAATCCTTATCAAAAAAATAGGAGAATTAGCAAATTTTCTATCATGTTTTATTTTCTCCATCACAGATTTTTCTTTTAGTTTGCATAGTAGTTTCTTCAAATCATCTCTATCATTACAAGCAAGAAAGTCCCTAGCTACCTCCCCATCCATAACGTAACCTTCAATTACATATGATAATTCATATCGATTAGGAGAGCGAGGTGTAATAGGTGATTCAAAATCTTCATCAGTTTCACCATTTTCAAGTTCTCTAGCTTTTGCGATATGAGAATCAAGTAATTCATTCAGTGGCACAGTTTCAATTTCATCAATTCTACCATTAGTATAGTTATTAATTTCAGAAGTAGCATCATCAAGTTCATGCAATATATCAGAACGAGCAATAGGCGCTGGTGTTATAAGTAGATTAAAAAAGTAGGTGAATCAAAAGCAGAGCTAGATGGCAAATCCTTACGTCCTATCGTGCGAGAGGGAATGATCTTGGTTTCCATATCTTTCAAATTCTTAACATTAGCAATTGCATATCATCAAGTTACCGTAATAAATATAGCTATATGCTCCCTCGCAATGCCGCCAGAAAAAGGTCTTGTTAACCCACAATTATAGGGAATCGGAATAGTCTTTGTGGTTAGTATTTCACCCTGATTTATTGATTAGACACAAGGGGAGGCAAAGAATATTTATCGTCCTTAGCAGTTGAGTTGTCATTTCAATCACACCTTGTATATCTGTGTGGAGCAAAGATTTAGTAGCACGACAAGAGATAGTAGTAAAACTAACAGTGATAGCATCAATTTGTAGCAGTTGTGACAATAGCAGCAGGAGTAGTCACTTTAGCAAGATTCAGTATATGTAAAGTGTTGGCACATGGATCAGCAATGGATAGATATAGATGAGATTCTTCATGTAATAGTTACACACTAGAGCGACACAGAACTAGCTCCAATTCATCAATATAATGTAGGCATGTATTCCGTATATAGTCATACGTGCTTGCGAAAAGAACTTGTATGACATCTTTTGTCCTACCCTCCCATGGCAGCGGGGTCCATAAGGAAACTGAGGGATATTACGGCATACTTTTAACAAAGAACCGGAACAAAGCCTTAACACATGGTGAATACATGAACTACTTAAACTACGGCAATCACCGGAAAGAATCCCACATATTGTCACCCTAGGGTATGCGGATCATAACACATAATAGGTGCATACAACTTGCAAGATAGGATCTAAACACTATCATATTCATAGAAAACATAATAGGTTCAGATCTTAAATCATGTCACGCGGGCCCTAGTGACAAGCATTAAGCATAGCAAAGTCATAGCAACATCAATCCCAGAACATAATGGATACTAGGGATCAAGCCCTATCAAATTAAGTTGATTACATGATCAATACCATCCAAAACCCATCACTATCTAGCAAGCCAACAAAGGAAATACACACTCATGGTGGTTAGCATCATGTAACTGTTGATGAAGAAGGGTTTGTGATAACAACATCGATTACCCCCCCCCCCTCCGGAGCCCCAAAAGGACTCCACATCATCTCTCTTGAGGAAGAATAGGAAGTGGTAGTGGCTCGCCTCGTTAAACTTGATGACATCTTCTCTCTTATTTTTTTTCTTCAAAGATGTGAATTTATATGACTCGAATTAGGGTCGGGGGACCCACGTGGGCTCACAAGCTAACAGGGCATGCCTAGGGGTGGGCGCGCCCTCTTTGCTTGTGGCCCACACGCAGGCCCCCTCCGGTGGTACTTCGCTCCATAGTTCTTCATATATTTCAAAAATAATTCACAAAAAGTTCCGTTCAATTCCGAGAACTTCTATTTCTGCATAAAAATAACACCATGGTAATCTTGTTGAAAACAGTGTGAGTCCTGGGTAGTTTAATTGAAATCATGGAAATTAGAGTCCTGAAAAGTGCGTTATATCAACTAGAGGGGGGTGAATAGGCGTTTTTTACAAATTCATCACTCACGAATTACTCATTGAGGAAATTGCTAAGAGATGAAACACAAGCAGCGGATTAAGTACTCAAGTGCATGCAAAACATAGCCACAACATATTCATCATGGTGAAATAAAACATACACAAATCATAGGTAGTTTGTAAATAGGATAAGGAGGTGAAGAACATGGTGGATGAACATTTTGAGATGAGGAAATTGAGGAAGTCTTTAGTCACAGTCTCCAAACAATAATGATCAATTTCATAGACAAGTACTTGAGGAAATAAATGAGTTGAGGAAATGGAATCAGGTGCTCTATGAAGACAGTGATTTGATGCCCCAGTTCCAACTGCTGTGATAGTCGTACATCTAGTTTGGAGAGGCTTAGTATTTAAACCAAAGGACAGACAGTCCTTACCATATTCTCCCTCGGCTAAGGTCACACAGACCCCGCCCAATATTCATGGTAAGTCTTGAGGGCTGACTTCCAAACCCTCACAAACTCGGTCACCCGGCAATCCACAATTTACTGCTGGATGCTCTAGATCATTGATGCCTAACCATCTCGAAGATGCACAATATTCAATGGTAACAAGAGCGATCTCTTTGGGGCTTTGCCTAGCACTGCCGTGACCGTGACGATGGAGAAATTCTACTAGAGAGGTAGGAAGGGCAGCGTCGCGGCTATTTTTGGTGCGGCTGTTCTCCCTCTCCTCTAGTATATATAGGATGGAGGGAAGGTGTGCCGGTGCCCTAAGATTTCCCCCTAGGGGTGGGGTGCCGGCCAATGGTGCCTTGGCCCCCCAAGGAGAGTGGGGCGGTGACCACCCCTGGCCAGCTCAGCCCATTGTCCGCATGGGCCTCAGGTGGGAGGGGCAACCAGCACACCACGGGCTCGTGTGCCACCTCTCACAACCCATGGGGCCCTTTGGGATAGGTGGACCCTCCCGATGAACCCTCAAACTCTTCTGGAACCTCCATGACAAAACCGGTAACCTTCGCGAACCTTTTTGGAACTTGAATACCAACTTCCCATATATCAATATTTACCTCTCGACAATTCCAAAGCTCCTCGTCATGTCTGGGATCTCATCTGAGACTCCGAACAACCTTCAGTCACCAACACAATAACTCAACTATACTAGATTGTCACCAAACGTTAAGTGTGTAGACACTGCAGGTTCGAGAACTATGAAGACATCAATGAGACAACTCTACGGTCAATGAAAAATAGTGACACCAGGATGCCCATATTGGTTCCTACATATTCTACGAAGATCTTTATGGTCGAACCACGATGTCAAGGATTCAGTTAATCCCATATGCAGTTCCCTTTGTCCATCGGTATATTACTTGCCCAGGATTCGATCGTCAGTATCTCCATACCTAGTTGAATCTCGTTACTCGAAAGTCTATTTACTCCTTTCGTAATACAAAGATCACATGACTAAATCCTTCGTCACATTGCTTGCAAGATTCTTGTGATGTTGTCTTACCCAGTGGACCCAGATATACCTCTCCGTCATACGGAGTAAAAAATCCCAGTCTCGATCCATGGCAACCCAACAGACACACTCAAAGATACATGTAGAGCATATTTATAATCACCCATTTATGTTGTGGCATTTGATACACACAAGGCATTCCTCTGGTGTTAGTGAGTTGCATGATCTCATGGTCATAGGACTAGATACATTGACATGCAGAAAGCAATAGCAGTAAACTAAATATCATCAAATGCTATGCTTAAGTTTTGGGTCTTGTCCATCACAACATTCTCCTAATGATGTTATACCATTATCAAATGACAACTCATGTCTATGGCTAGGAAAACATAGCCATCTTTGATCAACAAGCTTGTCCAGTAGAGGCTTATTTGGGACACTTCCTTGTCTATGCACCCACACATGTATATGAGTTTCTAATCAATACAATTATAGCATGGATAATAAACAATTATCATGAACAACGAAATATGATAATAGCCAATTTATTATTGCTTCTAGGGCATATTTCCAACAATGATCAATCTATTCCTTGGAATAATAGAAAGGATCTAGCCATCTTCTTTAAACACTCTACTGATTTCCATCTGAAAGTGTTTCATATTTCAAGATAAATTAATCGTATTGCAAATAATCTTGCTCAACAGGCTTTTAGATCTATTACGGACACTCAAGTGTGTTGCTTTCATGAAAACTGCTCTTCTCTATCTTACAATGTTGTATCCCTCCTTTCTAATTTCTAGATGCCTCGTCTTAACATTCATACTGTGCACTCTTATTAAGTCTTTGCTTCTTTGTTATATCCTTATTTTATGGTTCATATTATCTAATTTTGCTTTCTTTTTTAGACTTCTAGTTACAAGGCCTTCAAACCTTTGATGGAGTTGAATTTCTGGAGATGCAAAGGTCCTTGTTTATGTGTTTGTAGGCTTTGCAAAGGAACATTGACACAAGGTTGTGCCACACACTCTGTTCACTTCCAACGCAAGTTTCATGACTTACTTCACACAATTGTTGTCTAGCTACATGATGAAGTTTATGATCCTTGTCTTCTGCTTGCTTCTCATCAGCCATTGTAGCTCTTGCTCGCTGTCCCATGGTGTTCTCTGTTTCTTTAGCAGCAAGATTTTCAGATCGTGTCATTTTTCTCTTCGAGCTGCCTTGGCCTGTTGGTCATGGTGTTCATTCGTAGGGTTTCTTGCTCCCTTGCTACCTTCTAGGACATCCACTACAGGAATCATAGAATTTGCCATCAGCCCATTCTTTGTCGTCTGCTAGCGGACAACACAGATGGTGTTTGCCATCTGGTTCCAAAAAGCAGACGGCAAAGAACGGACTCATGGCAAATATGTGTTTTGCCGTCAGTGCTTTCTCTGTCGTCAGCTAGTAGACAACAGAGAGCCCAAATAGTGGACAGCAAAGATAGGCGGGCGGTAAAGAGCCCAAATAGCGGACAGTAAAGAGCCATCTGGGCCCCACTGGAGCGTGGTACTTATTAGGTCAAACGGACGGCCTAGATACCGTTTGCTAGGTGATGCAAAGAGCAGCAGACGGCAAAGAAAAGTGGATGACAAATGTCTGACACTTTCTATAGTCATGCCCCTATGCCCAAACCACCTCTCACACTAGTCGCCCTTCTCTCTCTATCTCTCTCACCACCACCGGAGCCGACGACCCACCGCCTCCATCTCCCCCTCCTATCAGCCCTCGAGATGACACGCCGCTCCAGCGACAGCCCGCGCTCCTTCCCCCACCTTCTGCGTCCTCGCCTCCTCACCCATGCGAGGCCAAGGGGATCGTCCTGCCGCTTGGAGCACTAGTCGACTCCGGCGAGCGCCCGCTCTCCACGCCCGTCGGATCCATGCTTGGCTTTCATCCTCGGCCCAGAGGCGGGCTCGCCGCTGGCGGATCCTTTGCCAGAGCTAAGGGTTCGATCTCAGGTACGCCCCCTCCACTATTCCTGCTACCTGGTGTGGCTTTGTAGGGTAAAATTCACGTGGTTTTGCTGGGTTTTGAAATGTTAGGAGCGGAGCATATTTTGTGGATTAGGTTTTGCGGTTCCATTCTCCAATCTGTGCTTGATCCGCTAGTTCCAGAATGTAGATGAGAGTTCATGTAGATGAGAGCGTGGTTCATGCTTTGATAGGTATGCTGAAATCTCCCCTAGTTCCAACATGAATGAATTCTTCCTCAATTCACCCCTAGTTTCAGCGTGAACAAATTCGTCCTCAATTTTCCCCTAGTTCGAGCGTGAACGAATTCGTCGGTTGAGATCCAACGCCACCTGACTCATGACGTTGTGTGTTCGGTCTTGAGGTTTTGTGTGATCATGGCTCGGTGCCCTGGATCTCGACGCTCGTAGTCGGCCGGACATTGTCCATGTTAATTTTCTGGAGTTGGTGTGGGCTGCGTGTGGTGAGGTCACAGATGCCGGGCTTGGTAGTGAAATTCGCAGAGTGTGGAGTTTATTATGCGAGGTGATTTTTGTAGTCTGGGTCGGGAATTTATGTCAGACGCCCGCAATTTATTTTCACTTGAAATGGTTGGAGAAATCCCGTGTTGTAGTATGATGATGGATGTGGCGTGTGTATGTGCAAATTCCTTGGTCCCAGATAGAGATGATTTATGCTTTTAATGCATGATATGATTTTTGGTTCTAGGTTGTTTAAGATTTTATTTATCACGCTTAAGCAATTTCTTTTTTTCATTTAATTGCTACTCTTAGTGCTATGTTACTCATTTTTTATCGGGGTTGAATATTCATGATGATCGGGTGGATTTAAATGTGTAGTTGTTTCGTCGTTGCGAGGGTCTGGTTTTTGACGGCCTCCCCCGTGCGTTCGATGAGCTCCCCTGCATTCGTGGATGCGCACAAATGACATCTTCTCATCCCCCCTTCATTTGCACTGTTCTAGTATTCGTGTCGATGATACTTGCTAGCTATAGGTGGATTCAATCATCATTATGTGTGACCAGTATGTGTCTCCCATTTGAAAAGGTGGCATCTATAAATATGCATATCTTTGCATATTTACAACTACCATCCTTTCAAATTGTCCATGTTATCCATCGACAACCCGAGTATGTGTAGATTGGGTTTCGTTTCCCATGCTCTACTTTGGTCTAAGGAAAAATTTCATCAGTTCCACCCCGTTGTTCTCTGGGTACACATTATCTCGTCTTGTTGCCGACACGTGTATAAAGAGAACAATAGGGAGGTGTTGCCAAAATTTTGCGTCAGACTGGAGTAGAGCACGGGGAATGAACCCAATCTACATGTCTCGGGTGGGATTGTGACCCATCTTTACCTATTAGAGATAAGATTCAATCCATGAATGCTTGTTTCCCTTTTGTATGGTAAAAAATAAAACTATGGCGTAAATAATATGACAACAGTAATTAGTTGTGTATCTGGTCTTAATTACATTATATATAACTTGATGAATATGAATTTGGTGCCCGTATTGTGAGTGCAAGTAGTGGCATGAGGGATCATGTGTGGATGTACACCGGTCACACTAGTCAGAAAGACATGGCCAATGAATGGTCAACCAAAACCAAGGGGTTTGTGAATATCACATTTGCAAATGGCGACAGAAAGAAACGGGTGCCACAAGCGCGACAACTTTTTAAAGAGGAAAGAGGGTGAAATGGGTAAACACATATAGAAGTGGGGTTTTACGCCTCATTATACGGTGTGGAAATTTCATGGTGAGTCTTCCAACATCCAAGAGCTGAGGTGGTTGGTCATTGCACCGACGAGCATGGTACTAGGATCAAAGACATGGTACAAGACTTTGATGATGCTCGGAATTGAGACGATGAGATGGAGGAATCTGCAAAGGCCTTCAACAAAATGTTGGTGTCTTCAAAACATTTACTCCACGAGCAAACTAAGCTTTGTCAGCTGGATGCCATCACACAAGTAATGGATCTGAAGGCTGAATTCAACTTGGGTAGAGAATGCTACAACATGATGATGACACTATTTGGACGATTTCTACCCAAAGGATATGTAATGCTTGCAAACCTGTACCAGTCAAACAAAATCCTCTGTGTACTTCAGATGCCCTATGAGAAGATAGATGCGTGTGAGAAAGGATGTGCCTTATTTAGGCTTGAGTATGCAAGCTTGAACTATTATCCCATTTGCAAGTCTTCCAGGTATGTTGTGATAGACAACGGTATGGGTGAGAAGAGGCAGACCAAAATCCCCGTTAATGTTCGTCGGTATGTGCCAATCATACCAAGACTTCAACGTCTTTTCATGGTCGAAGAGGTGGCCAGACAAATGTCATGGCACAAATTGGGCAAAAGAATCAAACTTGATACATATGGGAATCATATGTTGGTACACACATCAGATGCTTTTGCGTGGAAGCACTTTGATGCATTACACGAGGATAAAGCAGCAAATCCGAGGGATCCTTGAGATTGCATCGCCATGGATGGGTTCAATCCATTTGATATGACGGCAACCCAATACAGTTGTTGGCCTGTATTTTTCATTCCACTCAATCTCCCCTCGGGACAGATTATGCAAAGAAAGAACATTTTCCTAACATTGATAATTCTAGGGCCCAACTATCCGAGGAATAATAAGACTGTTTACACGCAGATGCTTAAGGATGAATTACAGGAAGGTTCGCATAATGGGTTCAATACATACGACGCCGCTAGAAAAGAGAACTTCAAAATGCAGGTCTGGTACATGTACTCGATGCATGACTTCTGGTGTATGTGTTATTCGCTGGCTGGTGTGTGCACGGAGGCTTCCCATGCCCACATGCAAGGCAGCTCTTCAATTTCATTGGCTGGAGGCAGCTCGCGAGTATTCTTGCTTCGACTTGCATAGACAGTTCCTGGATCCTATCCATAAGTTCAGAAAAGACAAGAACAACTTCATCAAAGGTAGAGTTGTCAAAAATTCTGCACCTCCTGCATTGACAAGCCAACAAATCCTGATTAGCTAAACCTCTCGAGCTTGATCCAAAGCATCCACGGTATTTCAAAGGGTATAATTCAGAAAACCCCTGGACTCACAAGTTATGCTTGTGCGATCTGTCTTACTTCAAAGACCTCCTTCTTCCACACAACATCGACATGATGCACACTAAAAAGAGTATCGACGAGGCCCTTTTTGGTACATTTTTTTGGCAAAGATGGAAAGTCAAAGGATAATCCTAAGGCTAGAATCGATCAGCAGGGTCTATGTGATAGACCGTTTCAAAACATGCAACAACCTAAAGGAAAGCTGAATTGGACGAAGCCAAAGGCCTGGTTCAATCCTGGAAGGGGAGCTATGAGGGAAATTATCTTGTGGGTGAAAATGCACTTGATGTTCCCCGATGGGTATGCAGCGAATCTAAAGAGGAGAAAGTCTTGAAAAATGAAAATATTTGGCCTCAACAGTCATGATTGGCACATATGGCTTGAGAGGGTAATGTCGGTGATGTTGCGTGGTTTTATCCCTCGCGTGCTAGATGACATGGAAAAGGTGGCGCCGGAGTTGCTCTGCAAGTTAGAGAAGATCTTCTTTAGTCCAATGTAGCATCTGATTTTACATCTCTCGACGGAGGCAAGATTGGGGGCCCATGCAAAATCATTGGTACTTTGCAACTGAGAGGATGCAGAAGATGCTTCGAGGAAAATGTAAAAATAAACGTAGAATTGAAGCATCGATGGTCTAGGCATTCATTACCGAGGAGGCGGCAAACTTCGTGACAACACACTATGAACCCAAAAATCATCATTTGCATAATACAAAGCCTTGGTAAAATGCTGGCGAGATCCAACCTGAGCCTATTCAAAGGGAAGGTCGCACCAGCCAGTGCTTCGAAACCAATAGTTTTGGATGTTGAAGAATGGCGGACCATTTCGTTGTATATCTTCAACAACCTAATAGGAGTGTGGTTGCACATCGAGTAAGTTCTCGATACATTGTTTTGCAACTTCTAATTTCTTTGAACTGCACTTATTCCCGGATATTTGATATAGTCGATACATCGCCAAATTCTCGGATGGAGCGGTGATCCAAAATGATTCCAACGAAGAGTATGAGCTTCTCGCTAAGCATGAAGGAGGCTATCCTGGTTTCATCTCTTGGTTCAAACAAATGGTAATTACCATTAAGAGACCATTTCATTTCTTGGTATAATTTGTGACTAATGCAATTGACTATATGGTTCGTTCATTTGAGAAATATGACATCAACGGGTACTGCTTTTGTACCTTTGGCAAAGAGCTATCAATAGCCGACCAAAAATCTACAAATTATGGTGTCTCTGCTATCGACGAAGGAGGTACCGAGTATTATGGAAGAGTTGAAGCAATTTATGAACCCCTATTCTATGGAGAAAACCCATCGAACATCATAGTCCTCAAATGTTATTGGTTCCAGCCGAAGGAGACTAGAAGGACTCATGAACATGTAGGGCTAGTCGAAGTCAAACAAAGCACCCGTCTAGTTGTTCCCGATGTCTATATTACGGCTTGATAGGCTAGCCAGGTTTTCTATCTATCATGGGCCTGTCAAACTAATAGAAACCTGAATGGTTGGGATGTTGTTTATGAAGTGCTGCCATGTGCTAGACCACCTCCTCCCAATGAAGAGGATTATGAACCTCACATTAACCCATACACATATGAAGGAAAATTCTTCCAAGTAACACGTATTTCCAAAAAAACATGTCAAGAGCCGCTCTACCGCACCCTAGAACATGGAACTAGACAACGACACTGAATCTGAGTTCTCCCTAGAGTCGGAACAAGAAGAGCTGGAACAAGAAGAGGTTACTGTTGTGGATGACCTGTCAATGCTTGACCGATTACAGAAAGGCCTTCCACATGTTGATGCCGCTAAACCCGATGAGCTCGTCATTCATGACGACACACGTGATAGTGATGATGATGATGCATTTATTGATCTCGGAGCATATATATATGATCCGGACTATTATTAGTTTGTATGCATCTGAGCTTAAGTTATATACATATTATTATTCATGCCATGTATTCTATTTGTTTATGTTGTACTAATTTCGTTTACTCTTTTGTCATGGAAGGTGTTAAAAGATGGTGGGCGCGGGTCCAAAGCGCTCCGTGGGTACTTCTTCATCGGCGGCCCGCGGGTGGGGTACTTCCATTCCACCCATATCTCTCAGAGAGCGTTGATAGACATTATGGGGACACAGGCGGGCGCTTATTTTTCGGTCTCATTTCCAATCGAGAGAAGATGATAGGGGGGAAGAAGAGAGGTAAAGGACGTGGCCACGGGAGAGGTAGGAACATTGCTATGCCTTCCTCGCCGCCACCCACAGCTCATTCACCCGAGCACATGACTGCTAGGGTGGACCCGTGTGAGGTGCAGGCTACGGTGACTCCGAACCATGAGCCTCGGGTTGACGGGCCTTCGACCCACGAGACTCTGGTCCCACACGCTTTGACCCACAGGACTTTGCTCCACGAGACTCTGGTCCAGGATGGGGATGGGGCTACGTCCCAGGAGACGTCCAGATGGGGTACATGGCCGGATCCGAGTGACCATGTTGATGGTGGCGGGGATCACTCTACTCATAACGAGGGGGAGGTGGTTGAGGGGGTCACCGTGTACCAGCATGGTGGTACATGGCTCCCGCCCCTATCGGCGACCCGTGAGTAGAGGCCGGTGATTACGCCTGATGGGGAGAAGTAAGTGCATTTACTCTTTTTGCACCTTTTGCCTTCATGATTCTTCAAATATCTAATGTGCTGGCATGCAGGGGTTGGCAACACGTCAATGGACTCCGCAAGCCCAACACTGTCCTTGGTGTGCTCTGCCGGCAAAGGGTTTGTCACGTTGCCCGATGAGGGTCGGCTTCCATAGCTAGCATTGAGCTAGGAGCACTACTTGGCTGCCCCAGCCCCATCGAAGGAGATGATTGACGGTGTCTTGTGCCACACGAGGGCCGAGGTGGTGATTATAAGATTTAGGGTAATTTATCCTTTACGTTAAAAATTAACAGTAGCTAATTATTGAACTAATCAGTGTTGTCTCGTTTGATTGCACACCTTCTACAGGTGTGAGGAGGGATACGAGGAAGACGCGACAAAGGTTATCGATAGCGAGTGCAAGTGCCTATTACAGAACTTACAACATGAGGCTCAATCACGGGCTAATCAAGACTACTACACCACGCGTGGTATTATGAAGGACAAGCCATCATGTCGCGAAAAGTTTCTAAAGAAGGAGCAGTACATGAAGGTAATTACCTATTCTTAAGGCCTTATACTTAGTTTCCATGATTTAATTCGTAGGTGTAGCGCTCAATTTTCTCTTTACTAACTTAGGTGCCCTCGAGATGGTGTGCGGATAATATGGATTGTTGGGAGGCATTGGTGGATGAGTGGTACACATACCAGTGGGGAGTCGTTCCCAACAATGCCAAGTACTGGCATGCCCAAATGGAAGGCAGCGCCAACTTATATCAGTTCAGGCGGAACAGGGTATGTGGTTTGCTTCATGATTCATGCAATTCATTCTTCATGCTAGCTTGAGCCCTTTACTAATACCTTGTTCCTCTCTTTTAGGCGCGACACAATAACATGTAAGTACCAGAGGTCTACGACCTTTATGCCATGGCCCATACTGCCTCGTACAAGAACGCCAAGGCATGCATTATGTGAGTCGGACCTCAATCATCCTGAAAAGTTCACCAACATCTCCTCCCACCACAAGCTCGTGATGTACAACAAGGAGGCAGAGGCGAAGAAAGGGGAGGACTATAACCCGAGCAAGCATCCTATTGATCCAGAGCTGGTGATGATAGTTGGTGGCGGGTTGCCCCATGGCTCGATAACCATTGGAGATCGACTGATACATTGTCCTCTCACTCCCCTGGAGATCAAGGCACGCCAAACGAGCTCCTGTCCTGAGATAAGGACTCATCCATGGCCAGTTGATATCGCCATTGAGGTTAGTTATACCGACTCAGATATCTTTCCTCCATTACATTATGTGTGCGACCTTCAATGATAACAATGCTAACGGCAAGTGGTGTTGTAGGCTGCTTTTCAGAAAGAGAGAGTGGCAACCCACGCGCTTCTAGAGGAGAGGGATCGGGTGGTGGCAGAGAAGGAACAACCTGGGGAGGAGAAGACGACTGGGTTGTTGGAGGAGGAGAGGGCACGGAATGAGGCGGCTCACCGGGCCATGTACGAGCTCCTCGTGGTAATTTTCTTCTACATATTGGCCAAATCATTCACGTAATGTTTGTTTCCTTACTAACTAATATGACTGACTCGTCAAAACCAAATGTGCAGTGTATGTACGAGAAGACCGGTCAGATCCCTCCGCCGATGCTAGTCATTACTCCGGTGGGAACGGTGGGTTTCATATGAATGGTCATTAGTTACTAGTCTTAACATTTTAGTGTCATCATGCTAACAAGACATTGCACATGATCCTTGGTTCAGCATAACTCCCTAGACGCATCGCACAACCCTTCTCCAGGGCAACCTTCTCTAGGTGAAACTGGCCTGAGCAACCCCAGTGCTTCACCTCCGTGATGACAATGACGGTAAGTTTTCTTTAGTGTTTTGCTTAACAAATGCATACCTAGGTTCGTACATCTAGTTAGCCCTAATATGCCGAATACTTAGATTATTTTCCCCAAAAAAGACATACTTAGCTTATTTAGTTCATTCATGACATAATTAGCTAGTTAGGTCCAAAATGGCATAATAACCTTGGTTAGCTCCTAAATGTCATATACTTAGGTTACTTTCCTCCAAAATGAGATAATAAGCTTAGTTATCTCCAAAATGGCATAAACTTACATAATTTAGCTCAATAATGACCTATACTTAGCTTTGTTTCCTCTAAAATTGCATAAATAACGAATAAGAACATGAAAAACAAGGAAGAGGAGAAAAAGAAAAGAATAGAAGGATAAAGAGAAGAAAAAGAAAGAATAAAAGAAGAAGAATCAGAAGGAAAAGGATAAAAATATAGAAACACGAAGAAAGATTAGAAAAAGAGAGAAGAAGAAGAAAATATATTCTTATTCTTCCTTTTTCTCTTTTTCCTTTTTCCCCATCTTCTACGCATTCTTATTCTTATTCTTCTTCCTTCTTTATTTTTCTTATTTTTCTTCTCTTTCTTCTTCTTCCTCTTCTTCTTCTTATTATTATTATTATTCAAGTATTCTTCTCCTTCTTCTAACTTTCTTATTCCCATTTTGCAGATTTGTTTCACTTCATGGAAGCTGGCATCGATGTACTGCTAGTGTTTAGTTTTTGTTTAGATTTATATTGGTGAACAACGTGAAACTATGTATGGATTAATAGTGTGAAACTGTGTATGTATTGGTTCTTTTAATAGTGTTAGAGCATATTTCTCCGTATGTGGTTTTGGTAATTCATGACAATCCCTATGGACTAATGGTTGCCTTAAGTTATATTCAAAGGATGTGTCCATAGGCACTTCTTGAAGTCCATCTGTTAGTTTCAAGGAGTTTATATCATGACCAAGGTGGTATTCAAAGTATTATCCAAAGGTTGGTCATAAAAACACAAGGTTGATCAAGACTAAGCAAAGAGTAAATCAAGATGATCAACACACAAAGTGACCGAGAGGGATCAAGTGATCCCATGGTATGATAAGCATTGTCCATACCGCTTTTGTGTACTAACCCATGGTCTTCGTCAGAGTTCTATGTGGGGTTAGGTGTGTCTCCATGGGTTTGCGTCAAGAGATCTCATTCAACCTATGGAGGATGACATCAAGTGGTGGTCGTCATCAAGATTGCGGTGTGCAAGTTCAAGTGGAGCATCACGAAGATATCATGCTTGAAGCTTGCCGTCCATTGTGGTGGCAATGGACTTGTGAATATTTGGTGAAGAGTGACTCACCCATAGTGAGTATGGGGAGCAATCAACTAGTCTTCATCAAACCAACGCAATCAAGAAAGGTGGTCCATCTTGAGGAAGCCAAGATCATCGTCATCTAGCTCAAGAGGACTAGGTGCAAGGTATAGTTTTTCCCTTGATAGGTTTTCTATTTTAGGATAGATTGATGTACTGTCAAGGAGGGCTCTCAAGTGAGTAGCTTGATTGTATCGTTCATTGAGAGCTCAAATCATTTGCATCCTTGCATCATATTTCTTGGTTCTTGTTTGGTGTTTCTCTTTGTGAGTTTTAGAGCTTATGGTCATCTTCATGACAAGCTCGAGTTCATCAAAGACGGAGTCCATATGCATCTTCTATGATGTTTTCAATGTTGGAAATTTTTGCCGGTTCTTCATTCATAGAGGTCTCACATCTCTATATCATTGGCATTTTCATAACTGAATGTTCTTAAGTTTTTGCCAGTTCTACATTCATAGAGGTCTCACATCTCTATATCCTTCATAGAGGTCGTTGTTTGGATATCTCTTGTCGTCCACAATTCAACAAGCTTGAGTTTGCTCGATTCGGAGCTTGTATGCAGAAGTTATGGCAGTTTCAGTGGCTAGCGGTAGTACCGCAAGTGCCAGCGGGAGTACCGCCCTAGGAGCGGTAGTAGTTTTTTACTACCGCTCTCTAGCGGTAGTACCATCTGATACTACCATGCGGTCATATTTTGCACATCTGCAGCCTCAGTGGTTGTAGGCACGGAAGTAATTTTTTACTTCCGTGGTTGGTGGATCTATCGTGCGGTAGTACCGCTCCTAGTGGCGGTAGTACCGCTCCTAGCAGCGGTAGTACCGTTGTGCTCGCACTGAGAGTGGGGGTAACGGTCAGATTCTTTCCCCCACTATATAAAGGGGGTCTTCTTCCCCTTTGGACCTTATCCATCTGTTGAGCTCGTGTTCTTCCCCCATTGTTGACCTTCTTTGAGCTTGCTAACTATCAATCCCTGCAATGATTCTTGCTAGTTCTTGAGGGAAAAGGGAGAGGAGATCAAGATCCACATCTCCACCAGTCACTTTCTCTATGTGAGGGGAACCCCTTGGATCTTGATCTTGGAGTTCTTTGTGAGCACCTTGTTCTTCTTCTCATATTTCTCCATAGCTTTTGTTGTTGTGGAGGCATTTGAGTGTCAGGGACTTGACCACTTCGTGTGTTCTTGCCATTGCATTAGTTGCATCGATTTGAGTTCTCCACGGTGATACGTGGAAGTGAGAAGTTGAGAAGCTTATTACCCTTGGGTACTTGGTACTCCTAGAAGCTTGGTGGTGCCTCGAAGCTCAATCATTGTGATGTAAAGCTCTGGGCAAGCATCGGGGTCTCCAATTAAGTTGTGGAGATTTCGTCGAGCATTTGTGGTCACCTCGAAGCCATATGCCAATGTGGTGAAGCTTCATGGTGTTGTTGGGAGCCTCCAATTAAGTTGTGAAGATTGCCCCAACCTTGTTTGTACAGGTTCGGTGACCGCCCTCAAGGGTCCCTTAGTGGAATCACAACATCTGTGGGATGGGGCTCGTGGTTGTGCGTGGTCGGCCATTGAGAATGACTGAGAGAACATACCCACTTGTCATATGCAACGCCAGCCCACCAGTCATAAGCTGCCTCGGCCCCACCTGTCGTAAGTAACGTCGGCCCCACAAGTCAGGATCTTAACGTGTCAGCACTGTAGGGACATAGTGGTCATACCCCACCTACCAAGGTTTCAAGTGGACCCACATGTCATATGTTGCCTCGACCCCACATGTTATGATTCTACCACATCAGCACCGTGAGGAGATAGTGGCCAGAACCCACCTACGACTGTTTCAAGTAGACCCACATGTCATATGTTGCCTCGACCCCACATGTGAGGATTCTACCACCTCAGCACTGTGGTGAGAGAGTGGAGCGCCCCCACATGTTAGGATTTTATCGCGTCGGCACTATGGTGAGAGAGAGTGGAGCGACCCCACGTGTCAGGATATCACGCGGCCCCACTAGCCAGGAGGTAACGATCAAAGGAATTAATCGGGTGAATGAGCTTCGTTTGGGCTTTTGTGAGCAGCTGGTGGAGGTCAAATTTTTGCTTGGTTGGCCATTCAATATAGGATTTATACTGCGGATTGGGTTGGCCAATCGTGGATGGCTAAATTGTGGTCTTTTCCTCTTTGCAAGCAAGAACAATAATCTGCAATCCAAACCCTATCTTGGATGGCCAACCAAGCAAAGAATTTGACCTTTGGCAATCCGGAGTATGCCTGTTTTTCAAATGTCAGTTCACACTTTGTTTTTAGAACTTGGTAAATTATTGGCTCCACCTCACGAGCATTGACACGTCCACTTGGCACTTAGAGACACCAGTCAAAGATTAGTGTGGCAACCAGGCTGGCCAATCCACTCACAATAGAAAGTATATGGCATCCCTTACTATGCTCGTTTCTTGGACCGCTTGGAATGAAAGAAATGCCTAGGTTTTTCGACACGAGCACTCCACCGCCATGTTGGGGATCGTTGCATGGGAAACAAAAAATTTCCTACGCACACGAAGACCTATCATGGTGATGTCCATCTATGAGGTGAGAGTGGATCTACGTACCCTAGTAGATCGCTAAGCGGGAAGCGTTAAGAAACGCGGTTGATGTAGTGGTACAACTTCGTGATTCAAATCACCGTCGTCCCACGACCCGTTTCAATCTAGCGCCGAACGGACGACACCTCCGCATTCAGCACACGTACAGCTCGGCGATGATCTAGGCCTTGTTGATCCAGCAAGCAAGACGGAGAAGTAGATGAGTTCTCCGGCAGCGTGTCGGCGCTCCCGTGGTGGTGATGATCTACTCCTGTAGGGCTCCGCCCGAGCTCCATAGAAATCCGATCTAGAGGTAAAACTATGTGGAATAGGCTTGAGTTGCACATGGCAAAGTTGTATCTCAAAAAGCCCTAAACCACCAATATATATAGGAGGAGGGGAGGGGCTAGCCTTAGGGCACAAGGGCCCCAAGGTGAGTCAGCCGCAAGGGTAGAGGAGGACTCCTCCTCCAATTTGGTTTGGGAAGGAGGAGTCCTCCTATTCCTTCCCACCTCCCTCTTTCCTTTTTTTCTTCTTTCTCTTGGTATTTTTGCTTGTGGCACCATAGCCCTCTTGGGCTGACTCCACCAGCCCACTAAGGACTTGGTGCGCCACCCTAAGGCCATGGGCTCACTCCCGGGTGGGTGGGTCGCTCCCGGTAAACACCCGGAACACATTCGTCACTCCTGGTACACTGCCGGAATTGCCCAAAACTTTTCGGTGACCAAATGAAACCATCCTATATATCTATCTTCGTTTCCGGACCATTCCGGAAACCCTCGTGACGTCTGTGATCTCATCCGGGACTCCGAACAACATTCGGTAACCACACATATAACTCAACTATACTAAAACATCATCGAACCTTAAGTGTGTGGACCATGCGGGTTCGGGAACTATGCAGACATGACCCGAGACACCCCTAGGTCAATATCCAGTAGCGGGACCTGGATGCCCATATTGGATCCTACATATTCTCGGTTGAACCTCAGTGTCCTTGGGTATGTTACTTTCCCAAGATTCGATCGTCGGTATACGCATACCTATTTCAATCTCATTACCGGCAAGTCTCTTTACTCGTTCCGTTATACAAGATCCTGTGACTTACACTTAGTTACATTGCTTGCAAGGCTTGTGTGTGATGTTGTATTACAGAGTGGGCCCCGAGATACCTCTCCGTCACACGGAGTGACAAATCCCAGTCTTGATCCATACTAACTCAACGGACACCTTCGGAGATACCTATAGAGCACATTTATAGTCACCCAGTTATGTTGCGACGTTTGATACACACAATGTATTCCTCCGTTGCCAGTGAGTTATATGATCTCATGGTCATAGGAATAAATACTTGACACGCAGAAAACAATAGCAGTAAAATGACACGATCAATATGCTACATTCATAGTTTGGGTCTAGTCCATCACATGATTCTCCTAATGATGTGATCTAGTTATCAAGTGACAACACTTGCACATAGTCACAAAACCTTGACTATCCTTGACCAACTGGCTAGCCAACTAGAGGCTTGCTAGGGACATTGTTTTGTCTATGTATCCACACATGTATCTATGTTTTCATTCAATACAATTATAGCATGGATAATAAACGATTATCTTGTAATAGGAAATATAATAATAACTATTTTATTATTGCCTCTAGGGCATATTTCCAATAGTCTCCCACTTGCACTAGAGTCAATAATCTAGTCCTCACATCGCCATGCGATTTACATTGTAATAAATCTAACACTCATACAGTTCTGGTGTTGATCATGTTTTGCCCGTGGAAGAGGTTTAGTCAGCGGGTCTGCTACATTCAGATCCGTGTGCACTTTGCAAATATTCACGTCCTCTCCTTCGACGTAGTCGCGGATGAGTTTGAAGGGTCGTTTGATGTGCCTGGTCTTCTTGTGAAACCTTGGTTCCTTTGCTAAAGCAATGGCACCAGTTTTGTCACAGAATAGAGTTATTGGATTTAGTGCGCTCGGCACAACCCCAAGATCCGTCATGAACTGCTTCATCCATACACCCTCCTTTGTTGCCTCCGAGGCAGTCGTGTACTCCGCTTCACATGTGGAATCTGCTACGACGCTTTGCTTAAACTGCACCAGCTTACCTCACCCCCATTAAGAATAAATACTTATACGGTTTGAGACTTAGAGTCATCCGGATCAGTGTCAAAGCTTGCGTCGACGTAACCCTTTACGACGAGCTCTTCTTCACCTACATAAACGAGAAACATTTCCTTAGTCCTTTTTAGGTACTTCAGAATATTCTTGACCGCCATCCAGTGATCCACTCCTGGATTACTTCGAAACCTGTCTGCCATACTTATGGCCAGGCTGACGACTGGTCTAGTGCACAACATTGCATACATGATAGAACCTCTGGCTGAAGCATAGAGGACGGAACTCATTTGTTCTCTATCTTTCGCAGTTGTTGGGCACTGAGTCTTACTCAATTTTATACCTTGTAACACTGGCAAGAACCCCTTGTTGGACTGTTCCATTTTGAACTTCTTCAAAACTTTATCAAGGTGCGTTGTGGAAGTCCTATCAGGCGTCTCGATCTATCCCTCTAGATCTTAATGCCTAGAATGTAAGCAGCTTCTCCTAGGTCCTTCATAGAGAAACTTTTATTCAAGTAATCCTTTACGCTCTCCAAAAACTCCACGTTGTTTCCAATCAGGAATATGTCATCCACATATAATATTAGAAATGCCACAGAGCTCCCACTCACTTTCTTGTAAATACAAGATTCTCCAACCACCTGTATAGACCCAAATGCTTTGATCACCTCATCAAAGCGCTTATTCCAACTCCGAGATGCTTGCACCAGTCCATAAATGGATCGATGGAGCTTGCACACTTTATTAGCATTCTTTGGATCGACAAAACCTTCGGGTTGCATCATATACAACTCTTCCTTAAGAAAACCGTTAAGGAACGCTGTTTTGACATCCATCTGCCACATTTCATAATCGAAAAATGCAGCTATTGCTAACATGATTCAGACGGACTTAAGCATCGCTACCAGTGAGAACGTCTCATCGTAGTCAACTCCTTGAACTTGTGAAAAAACCTTTGCGACAAGTCGAGCTTTATAAATGGTCACATTACCGTCTGCGTCTGTCTTCTTCTTAAAGATCCATATGTTTTGAATAGCCTTGCGGCCTTCAGGTAATACTTCCAAAGTCCACAGTTTGTTTTCATACATAGATCCTATATCGGACTTCATGGCCTCCAGCCATTTGTTGGAATCCGGGCCCATCATTGCTTCTTCATAATTCGCAAATTCATTTTTGTCTAACAACATGATTGATAAGACAGGATTACCGTACCACTCAGGAGTAGTACGTGATCTTGTCAACCTGCATGGTCCGATAGGAACTTGATCCGAAGTTTAATGATCATCATCAAGTTCTATCTTCCTCCCACTCAATTCTTTCGACAGAAACTCCTTCTCAAGAAAAGCTCTGTTTTTAGCAACAAACACTTTGCCCTCGGATTTGAGATAGAAGGTGTACCCAACTGTCTCCTTTGGGTAACCTATGAAGACGCACTTTTCCGCTTTGGGTTCCAACTTTTCAGGCTGAAGCTTTTTGACATAAGCATCACACCCCCAAACTTTAAGAAACGACAATTTCGGTATTTTTCCATACCACAGTTCGTATGGTTTCGTCTCAACGGATTTTGATGGTGCCCTATTTAAAGTGAATGCAGTTGTCTCTAATGCATAACCCCAAAACAATAATGGCAAATCGGTAAGTGACATCATAGATCGCACCATTTCTAACAAAGTACGATTATGCCGTTCGGACACACCATTACGATGTGGTGTTCCAGGCGGTGTCAACTGTGAAACAATTCCACATTGTCTTAAGTGACCACCAAACTTGAAACTCAGATATTCACCCCCACGATCAGAACGTAGGAACTTGATCATATTGTTACGATGATTTTCAACTTCACTCTGAAATTGCTTGAACTTCTCAAACGTCTCAGACTTGTGCTTCATCAAGTAGATATATCCATACCTACTCAAATCATCAGTGAAGGTGAGAAAATAACGATATCCGCCGCGTGCCTCCACACTCATCGGACCGCACACATCGGTATGTATGATTTCCAACAAGTCACTTGCACGCTCCATTGTTCCGGAGAATGAAGTCTTAGTCATCTTGCCCATGAGGCATGGTTCGCATGTGTCAAGTGATTCAAAGTCAAGTGACTCCAAAAGTCCATCAGAATGGAGTTTCTTCATGCGCTTTACACCAATATGACCTAAGCGGCAATGCCACAAAAATAATGGTGCTATCATTTTTAACTCTACATCTTTTGGTCTCAATGTTATGTATATGTGTATCATTTCTATCAAGATTCAATATGAACAATCCTCTCACATTGAGTGCATGACCATAAAAGATATTACTCATAGAAATAGAACAACCATTATTCTCTGACTTAAACGAGTAACCGTCTCGCAATAAACAAGATCCAGATTTAATGTTCATGCTTAACGCGGGCACTAAATAACAATTATTTAAGTTCATAACTAATCCTGATGGTAACTGAAGTGAAACTGTGCCGATGGCGATTGCATCAACCTTGGAACCATTTCCCACGCGCATCATCACTTCATCCTTCGCCAGCCTTCGTTTATTCCGCAGTTCCTGCTTCGAGTTGCAAATATGAGCAAGAGAACCGGTATCAAATATCCAAGCACTACTACGAGAGTTGGTTAAGTACACATCATAACATGTATATCAAATATAACTGATATTTCCTTGTCCGCCTTCTTATCAGCCAAATACTTGGGGCAGTTGCGCTTCCAGTGACCCAGTCCCTTGCAATAATAACACTCTGTTTCAGGCTTAGGTCCAGCCTTGGGTTTCTTCGTCGGATTGGCAACAGGCTTGCCGCTCTTCTTGGAGTTACCCTTCTTGCCTTTGTCGTTTCTCTTGAAACTAGTGGTCTTATTGACCATCAACACTTGATGCTCTTTCCGGAGTTCTGACTCTGCGACTTTCAGCATCGTGAATAACTCGCCGGGTGACTTGTTCATCCCTTGCATGTTATAGTTCAACACAAAGCTCTTGTAGCTTGGTGGCGGTGATTGAAGAATTTTGTCAGTGATAGCTTCTTGCGGGAGTTCAATCCCTAGCTCAGCTAGACGGTTTGAGTACCCAGACATTTTTAGCACATGTTCACTGACAGACGAATTCTCCTCCATCTTGCAAGCATAGAATTTATCGGAGGTCTCATACCTCTTGATCCGGACGTTCTTCTGAAAGTTAAACTTCAACTCCTGGAACATCTCATATGCTCCATGATGCTCAAAGCGACGTTGAAGTCCCGGCTCTAAGCCATACAAGACTGCACATTGAACTACTGAGTAGTCCTCCTTACGTGTTAACCAAGCGTTCTTAACATCTTGGTCAGCCGTAGGGGGTGGTTCATCTCCTAGCGCAACATGAAGGACATAATCCTTCTTCCCAGCTTGCAGGAGCAACTTAAGATTACGATCCCAGTCTACAAAGTTGCCTCCATCATCTTTCAACTTAGCTTTCTCTAGGAACGTATTAAAATTCAGGGTGACTGTGGCGTGAGCCATTGATCTACAACACAAATATTGCAAAGTGGACTTAGACTATGTTTAAGATAATTAGAGTTTAATTAATCAAATTACTAAGAAACTCCCACTCAAAAAGTACATATCTCTAGTCATTTGAGTGGTACATGATCCAAATTCACTAACTCAAGTCTCATCATCACGTGAGTTGAGAATTGTTTCAGTGACAAGCATCTCTATGCTAATCATATCAACTATACGATTCATGCTTGACCTTTTGGTCTCATGTGTTTCGAGGCCATGTCTGCACATGCTAGGCTCGTCATGTTTAACCAGAGTGTTCTGTGCGTACAACTGTTTTGCACCCGTTGTATGTGAACGTTGAGTCTATCACACCCGACCATCACGTGGTGTCTCGAAACGACAAACTGTCGCAATGGTGCACAGTCGGGGAGAACACAATTTCATCTTGAAATTTTAGTGAGAGATAACCTTATAATGCTATTGTCGTTCTAAGCAAAATAAGGTGCATAAAAGGATTAACATCACATGCAATTCATAAGTGACATGATATGGCCATCATCTTGTGCTTCTTGATCTCCATCACTTAAGGACGAGCATGATCTTCTTGTCACCGGCGCCACACCATGATCTCCATCATCATGATCTCCATCAACGTGTCTCCATCGAGGTTGTCGTGCTACCTATGCTATTACTACTAAAGCTACGACCTACCAATATAGTAAACACATCTGCAAACACAAACGTTAGTTTAAAGACAACCCTATGGCTCCTACCGGTTGTCGTAGCATCGACGTGCAAGTCGATATTAACTATTAAAACATGATCATCTCATACATCCAATATATCACATCACGTCATTGGCCATATCATATCACAAGCATACCCTGCAAAAACATGTTAGACGTCCTCTAATTTGTTGTTGCATGTTTTACGTGGCTGCTATGGGTATCTAGTATGATCGCATCTTACTTACGCAAAAACCACAACGGAGATGTGCAAATTGCTATTTAACCTCTCTCCAAGGACCGCCTCGGTCAAAACCAATTCAACTAAAGTTGAAGAAACTGACACCCGCCAGTCATCTTTGTGCAATGAGGTTGCATGTCAGTCGATGAAAACAGTCTCTCATAAGCGTACGAGTTATGTCGGTCCGGGCCGCTTCAATCCAACAATACTGTCGAATCGAGAAAAGACTAAGGAAGGCAGCAAATCCAACATCACCATCTACAAAACCTTTTGTGTTCAACTTGAGATAACATCTACACATGAACCTAGCTCATGATGCCACTTTTGGGGAACGTTGCATGGGAAACAAAAAAAATCCTACGGACACGAAGACCTATCATGATGATGTCCATCTACGAGGGGAGAGTGGATCTATGTACCCTCGTAGATCGCTAACCGGGAAGCGTTAAGAAACGCGGTTGATGTAGTGGTACAACTTCGTGATTCAAATCACCGTCGTCCCACGATTCGTCCCACGACCATTCCGATCTAGCGCCGAACGGACGGCACCTCCGCGTTCAGCACACGTACAGCTTGACGATGATATCGGTCTTCTTGATCCAGCAAGCAAGACGGAGAAGTAGATGAGTTCTTCGGCAGCGTGATGGTGCTCCAGTGTTGGTGATGATCTACTCCTGCAGGGCTCCGCGCGAGCTCCGCAGAAATCCGATCTAGAGGTAAAACAATGTGGAATAGGCTTGAGTTGCACGTGGCAAAGTTGTGTCTCAAAAAGCCCTAAACCACCAATATATATAGGAGGAGGGGAGGGGCTAGCATTGGGGCACAAGGGCCCCAAGGGTGCACCGGCCGCAAGAGTGGAGGAGGACTCCTCCTCCAAATCAGTTTGGGAAGGAGGAGTCCTCCTCTTCCTTCCCACCTCCCTCTTTCCTTTTCTTCTTCTTTCCTTTGGTATTTTTGCTTGTGGCGCCATAGCCCTCTTGGGCTGACTGCACCAGACCACTAAGGAGTTGGTGCGCCACCCTAAGCCCATGGGCTCACTCCCGGGTGGGTGGGCCCCTCCCGGTAAACACCCGGAACCCATTCGTCACTCTCGGTACACTGTCGGAATTGCCTGAAACTTTCCAGTGACCAAATGAAACCATCCTATATATCAATCTTCGTTTCCGGACCATTCCGCAAACCCTCGTGACGTCCATGATCTCATCCAGGACTCCGAACAACATTCGGAAACCACACATATAACTCAACTATACTAAAACATCATCGAACCTTAAGTGTGCAGACCCTGCGGGTTCGAGAACTATGCAGACATGACCTGAGACACCCCTCGGTCAATATCCAATAGCGGGACCTGGATGCCCATATTGGATCATACATATTCTCCGAAGATCTTATCGGTTGAACCTCAGTGTCAAGGATTCATATCATCCCGTATATCATTCCCTTTGTCCTTCGGTATGTTACTTGCCCGAGATTCGATCGTTGGTATCTGCATACCTATTTCAATCTCGTTACCGGCAAGTCTCTTTACTCGTTCCGTTATACAAGATCATGTGACTTACACTTAGTCACATTGCTTGCAAGGCTTATGTGTGATGTTGTATTACCGAGTGGGCCCCGAGATACCTCTCCGTCACACGGAGTGACAAATCCCAGTCTTTATCCATACTAACTCAACGGACACCTTCGGAGATACCTATAGAGCACCTTTATAGTCACCCAGTTACATTGCGATGTTTGATACACACAAGGTATTCCTCCGGTGCTAGTGAGTTATATGATCTCATGGTCATAGGAATAAATACTTGACACGCAGAAAACTATAGCAATAAAATGACACGATCAATATGCTACGTTCATAGTTTGGGTATAGTCCATCACATGATTCTCCTAATGATGTGATCTAGTTATCAAGTGAAAACACTTGCACATAGTCAGAAAACCTTGACTATCCTTGACCAGCTGGCTAGCCAACTAGAGGCTTGCTAGGGATATTGTTTTGTCTATGTATCCACACATGTATCTATGTTTTCATTCAATACAATTATAGCATGGATAATAAATGATTATCTTGTAACAGGAAATATAATAATAACTATTTTATTATTGCCTCTAGGGCATATTTCCAACACGCCGGTTCTTCTACATAATGTCAAGTGTGAGGCGAAACACCAGATTTCGACGGGAGCTAAAAAATTAAGAAATATTATACCAGGAGAGTGACACTCATACTACCTATGATCTTGTAACAGAAACTTTATTCCTCTCTTAATTTTGAAAATTGTAGTGGTATTTCTCGGAATCGCCAGAATTCGAGTGGCATTTATCCAATTAACCAAGAAAAACATCAAGCCATCTGACATTTCATTACCGACACTAAGAAATAAAGTTGCATGGCATCTTTGTATGTGATACGATCAACCAAATGCCCTATTAATTCTGGTAAGGACAATTTGTCCCTTTTTATCTCTGATATTTCCTCATCTCCTCCAACATAATCTAACTCGGGACCAATCCAAACAAATACCCATCCAAAATAAAAGCAGACATTGAGTTCGTCGCTCAGACCCATGATTACAGAAAGGACACCTACAATAATACACACAAATTCAGTACCCCATGTCTAATATAACTTTTGACAAGAAATAGAATGACACATTAAGCTCAAATCACAAACTTTTTTCTCAAGAAAAAAACCCTCCAAAACCACCACTATCTCTTTGTGAAACCCTAGCAAGATCCATCAAACGGTGAACGATGCATACAAGAAAGCACTAGAGTGGGGCACATTACATGTGTCTACTCCGACCGCCGCAATCATCTTGCCTTCTTACCGATTAGCCACCACCCACCATCGTCGGCGCGGAGATGAGCGAGAGACGGGGGAGAAGGGGAACAAACCAGAGAGAAGGGGGAGAGAAGGGGAAGGTCCGGTTTGGTGGTGGTTTTAAGAGGCGACAAGGTATGGCCCACGGTCAGTCCAGCTGGTGACGATTTCCCTCCATATCCCAGCCACGTAAGTGATCCTGTTCTCACAAACGAACATTCAGTCGGTATTAGCCAGGATCAAAGACATCAAGGTGACAGTTTCACGGAATTTTGAGTTCAGGGTTTGATTCATACTTCTTCCAATGTTATCCAAAACTAAAAACAATGGTGCTTACAGCCTTACACAATGACACTCGTAAACCAAGGTTAATTCAGAATTATGTTACATAGACACACACAAACCATACTAAACTCCGAGAGCAGGTGGAGTTATAGTAGAAAAACACAAAGCACCTGTTTCCTAGCTCCGCAGCTGATAGCCCCCTACAGCCGCCCCCCGCCTCCCCCGTGCAGCGGCCCTGCCCCGCACCGGGGATCCCCCGCCCTCCTCTTGCAGCTGCCCCCACCTCCTCTCCCCTCCGCCGCCGTCGCCCGGGGCATCACAGGGCAAAGCCCTTGTGGCGTGGCGGCGGCGGCGGTTTTCTCCTCAGATCTCGATCTGATTGGAAGGCGGCGCTTCTTTTCGGCCAGATCGGCGGTGGTGACGTAGACCTACCGATGGCTGTTGTGCGGCGGCGGCGTAGGAGGACGGCACCAGCAGCGACGGATCTGGCCTGGACACAGTCGGGCTGATTCGGTGTGCTACCGATCTCAATCGCCGTCAGCGGTGCACTGCTCATGGACTTGATCTGCAACACGGGGATGTCTGGGGCGCCGACCCTAGGCTTGGTGGTGGTGCCCTTCTTCTTCGTCGGAGGTGGTTGGCCAGCTCGCTGTGCATGGAGTGAGGACGGACGGGTGCCGGTGAAATCCGTGATCCGACTTCGGTGGTGGCGGGTGATGACGGTGCCTACGCGTCGTTACCTTCTTGAAGGCGTCACCTTTGCAATCTCCGTTTTCCCACTCGCAGTCCAGTCAGTGTCGGGCTGCTTCGGCACCTGGTGGTGCTTCGGCCGTTCAGGCGGCGGCGGCTGGATCCTTTGATCTAGTCTCCAGCGGAGAAGGCGGCGACCCGTGCACAAGAAGCTGGATGGAGTTCTCCAAACAGATCTGGGTGAAAACCTGCTCTTGGCTAGATGCCAAAGCCGGCGATGGCGACGCTCTACGGTGTCGTTCCTTCTTGAAGGCATCACCGAGGAGAAGTTCTAGACCACTATCTGCTACCTCCGGGGGAAACCCTAGATCGATAGATCAGAAGACGGCGTCGCGCTTGTGTCGTCTCCCCCTTAGGGGTGTCATTCTTGGAGGTGTACGCGGGTTCGGGGGACGAGTGGATGTTTTCTTCGGTGGAGCGGTGCTTCATCCTGCACATTGAAGGCGACGGATCTCGATGGCGTGGCGCCCTGGTGATTAGGCGTATGATGTGCGAGGATGGACTCGCACAGGAGGGCGACGCTGTCTGCCGTCGTGGTGGCGTCGACGGCAGCTAGACCGGGCAAGGTGGATGCGTCAGTACAGTTCTGAAGATGGATTGATGACAGTTGGTGGCGGCGACCTCTGAGTGTGCGCCGGAGCGGTGGGTGCCCATACCCAGCAGGTGGCTTGGTTGGGGCATCAGGTCTTAGATGTTAGGTTTGGCTGCGAGGTCTGTTTGGTATTAGTCCCAGACTATCAGCATCTCTTCATCAACTGTATAGAAGTAGCGACATATATTGTCTAGCCGGTGGCTTCAGTCTTACTGATGTATTACTTTGTAAGGTCTTTATAAATAATTAATAAAATGGCTACATGCATCGCCTCAGATGCAGAGGCCGGGGGTCTTTCTCCTTTTCTAAAAAGAAAAAAAAACGTACTAAACCAACACTCGCTGACAGCCTTTCAATTGCAGTATGATTGTATCACCACCAACAAAGCCTTCCAATTCACTCCATCGTCTCCTCACTTTAGTAGCTACTGCCTGCAAAGACCATCTCAGCAGTCGCCAAGATGCTGCTCCTGCCGCCGCTTCCGGCACCACCTCCACCACCAACATAGTAGAAAACCAGCCCGCCGACGAGCACAGAAGTGATCGAAGTCGTCAGGTTATCGTCCAAGCGCGTGCTGACCGGGAGTGACTCGACAATTGCCGCTGCAAGCGACGTGATGCCGAAGGCAGCGACCATGGTCCAGCTCTGCTCCACGAACCCGAAAAGGTGGAAGTAGCACATGAACCTGCAGGTACGCCATATTCAGTATTAGTTGCCGTCTTTTCAGACTGTAAAACAAGAGATGACTTCAGGCTTCAGGGTCAAGTAGTATGCATATATTGTTGCTTACAGGATCGATGCGATGAATCCGGCAAAGAACATTGCGATGCTTCCGGCGTAGGATTTGTCAGGGTTGTGAGGGAGCTTCACATGCCCGTATCGCCTCCCGGCTATGTCGGCCACACCTGAAAGAAGCAGCATATAAAGTTATGCTGTTTTCTGAAACCTTGGCTCGAAGGATCAAAGGAGAACATGGTAGCACCGGATAAAAATGTAATTGCATGAGAAAGAACTAGTACCGTCCCCTGCGCACAGATTGCAAATCACAGCGATCGAAATGGGAGACGTCCTCCAAAAGATTACGGTAGTGAGAGTTATAGTACACGCGTAATAGAGCGGGCCTTTGAGAAGCTCTCTAGAAACAATGGGGAAAAGTTGAAGATACAGTCGGTTCATATTATAAACAGCACATTAATAATACTGTGATAAAGTTGGGGAAAAAGAAAGGCTACCTATAGTCTCCATTTCTTGTCATTGAGTTAACGACGCCATCATCTTTAACTACACCGAGGCCAATCAAAGTCACCTTTACGATGTTTAGTGCAATGACGATGCAAGCAAGAAATGGAGCATAGACATCATCTGCACTGCAATGGAGAAGACATGTTAGATAGGCAACGCCACACTTTTATGCCAAATGAAGAGCTTTGTTGGTGCTCTCTGATTTACCTGAACAGAGGCCACATAAGGAAATATACCAGCCCGACACTGATGTGCACCAGCTTCCTGCAGAGTTTCTGAAAATGCAGAGCAAAAGACAAGCAGATTGCCAGATACCAATCAATCTCTCGTTAATAATTTGCATGTGAATCTCCATTGCCTGGGTAACTAAACCACGAGGTTAGTAATGTTCCAAACTTATCTACAAATAGTTTCACCAAATAGGCTTTCGTCCCATTATATATATATATATATATATATATATATATATATATATATAATAACCACATGATACATAACAAGAAACCATTGGTGGGCACTGTTTAAGAATTCGTCCAATTAACAAGTTAACTTGTCAGTTAATCGCTACTCTTAGGGTGACCGAATCGAATAATACCTATTCATCGTGTTAACTTGCCATGCCGATTAATTGACCAGTTACACCGATTAATGAGTTGTCATACCGATTAATTAGTTGCCAGACCGATTAATCAATACTGGCCTATTAACTGATGGGCAAACGAATCCCAAAATTTTGGCACATAATGCCTCCCACCCCCTCTTTCTACTAAATACATAGGGTTTGGCCCTCCTCGCGCTTCCTCATGCTCCTTTCCTCTCCTCCTAATCTGGCTGGAGGCTAGTCGCGTTCTCAGCGGTGCCAGTCTCCACACTACACATGCAAGATCTAGTTGCTCCGCCATTCTGGTCGCTTGCCTCGACCCCACCCCCCTTGGACACTCCCCATCCTCTCCCATGAGATGCTCCCCAATCTCTTTCTCAATGGCGTCACCAACAGGCAAGGTAGTACCATCTTCCCCCCACACCTTAGTGGAGAATCCAACATTCATATATTAGTAGATTATGAATTGCAATTTTGTAGATGGATGCATGAAACTGTTGGTTTTGGCTATTATCTGTAGTATATTATGTGATATATGTTAGCAAGTATATGGATAAGTTTAAATGTTTAATTGCTCATTTTGAATTTTGAGATTTTATATATTTAGATGTATACTGATTATTAATTTTACCTCTTATCTATTTTTATATGCTTACAATAGAATATTTTGGTATATAACATAGCTAGGTGCATGGAATTATGGTATGATACATAAATTTTTTAGATATAAGTTGGCAAGTTTCTATTTAATCTACCGATTAATGGTTGACCGATTAATCCAGTTAATAGGCCGATTCACCGATTAATCGCCACTCCCAAGCCGACCGAGCAGCTACCTGTTACCGATTTCTTGAAGAATGTTGGTGGGACAAATAGCACATCTACGTCCAAAAGAAAAAAAAACAATGCCAACACCAATGGAATAACGAAAACAACAATGACTTGCAACCGCTGCGTCCTCTCGGGAGCATTCCCACCACGATCAAGCACTTTAATTCATCGCGTACCAAACAACACCTTCAAAAAGGATAGTGAAGACGACAACACTGTTGCCCGGACATGTCTTAGTGCTTCCCTCGGTACGCTCCAAGGAGTGGGGAGGAGATACATCCGACACCCTTCAGGAAGGAAGGGTGACACTCTCAAGCATCATCGTGTCGGTGTCAAATGACAAGGATTTCTCCCGACCCCGAAAACATCACCTCCCAGACGCTTCACCAAGCATGCCATCCATCAACATACCCCACTACGGTCTTGCAGTCACCATCGTCGTCAACATATCAAGGCCGCTCAGTCTGAGACGAACCACCCGTAGACAAGGTCCGACAGGAGGACAACCAGGCAGAAGGAAACCACCTCCATCATCCAAGACGATCGTCGTCCGGACATGACGACAAAAGCACACCGAGCCATTGGAACCGAAGGGCGACAGCACCGCAGCTAAATAATTTCGGTAGCTTAATTTCGCGTTCTAGTTACTTGATTGGTCAACGGGGCAAAGGGAGCACAACTAGAAGCAGAGCGACAATCTTTCTATCTACTCAAAAATTTCTCCGTGCAAACTGAAACAATCACCGATAAAAAAAAAAGGAATTCTTTAGGTGGTGAGCGGAGCTTACTTGGTCCAGGAGGGCGCGGTTGCCGACCTCCTCCCAGAAGCGGAGCACCGCCAAGGCGACGCATCCGGTGAGCACGGCAGCGCCGGCGTCCCGGAGAAGCGGGCTCTCCGGCCACATGGATCCACACGAACTCAGAGCTCAAGCCTTTTTTCCACAGATTCGTGGCTGCTGCAGGAAGACCAAGGCAGTTGTATAATCCCACCGAACTGGCAGACAGAATGACAGATACGGAAAGCTCAACCCTTTCTTCACAGATTTGTGGCTGCGGCCTAGCTGCAGGACGACCGAGACAGTTGTACTATAATAAATGGTACGCTATCCGAAAATCCATTTCTGTGTCTGGGCTCATGTATACCCGTGTCAACTGCAAAATCAAAACAAATACTAAAAAAAAAGGTGGTGGGTAATTTAATGCATGAGGTCCGTTTTATTTTTTAATTATTTAGACATCTGAGCAGTTTTTGATAAAAAGATAAATCCAGGCTTACTAGAAAAGTTTATTGCTCATGCACTCTTTTGATCCGATTTGTTCTTTTTGCTGAGAGCTCTTCAGGTGTTCAACTGATATAAAAATTGAAATGATCTCACACATCAAATTATCAACCATCCAGATTTTGTTTTTTGATTTTTTTTCTAGTATTTATTTTGTTTTTCTGATCGGGTGGGCATCGAAACGGCTGTACTCGTATGCCACTCTCTAGCTGCTAGTATTGTCCTCGTGAAGGTCAAATTGTGTATATAATACAGTATATACTGCAACTGTTTGATTAATTATCGCTCCATGATTAACTCTCCCATGTGGCTCTGAGTGGACTAAGTGCGCCCCATTTTATTTCTTAATTTGCTACAGAAACATGGCCAACGCTATGACTTCAGATTCTTTCATACATTTTCTGCAACTGCGCCACCACTTTGTATCTTTGTTGCTATTTTCTTTGTTCGATCTAGCAAAAGGGCCCGTACGTTGCAACGGGAGAAAGACAATTAAAATCTCCAATGTTGCTGATCATATTATGTCTTTAAAATTTTAGGACATTTCTTCAAATGCATGAACATTATTTGAATTAGCAAACATTTTTTCCAATTGCACTCAAAAAATAATACGCAAACTTTTTTTTTGAAAATCATGGACTTTTATTGTTTTCACCAACATTGTTCTCAAAATTCTGAACATTTTTCTGAATATGCGAATATTTTTACAAAAATCCTGAGCATTTTTTGAATTCACAAACATTTTATGTTTTCTTCAAACTTTTATTTCAAAATTCTCAGTTTTATAAATTGCAAAAGTTTTTCAAAGCTCTAAATTATTTAAATTAAAACATGGAACAGAAAAATAAAAATAAAAAACGAGACTAAAAACAGAGGCACGAACTGTTTTTAAGATTTTTACACAGACTTTTGTTTACAATAATTGATTTTTTTTTATTTTATGGACATTTTCTCAAAATATAAACATTTTTTATATATGCAAACATTTTTCAAAACTCCTGAGTAGTTTTTGAATTCTCAAAAAAAATGTGTTTTTGAATATTTTATTCAAAATTCTCCGTTTCTTAAAATTGAGAAAATTTATTTGAAGTTCTAAATTATTTAAAGTACAAAAAAATGGAAATGAAAAGAAAAATAAAAAAACTAAACCAAAAAAACAGGCGCCCACGCATGGGCCAGTCCAAACAGGTGTGCTGCATCTTTTTTCAACGCCCAAAGCGTAATATAGGAGGTGACTAAATGGGCTGGTCCATTTCCAAGATTTTCCTGTTTGAAACGTTTTCTATGACTTATATGTGGCACTGATGGGTAATTTTAGTCAAATTTAGGAGCAATTTGAAACGAACTTATATTTTGGACTGCACTGGACCGGAGCTGCGGGTTAGTTTTGATTAAATATAGGGTGTTTTATGTAAAATGTAAAAAACGATTCGTTTTCTGACTTAAATTCGGACTGCGGGTTGATTTCAAAAAACGCCAGTTTTTTTTTTATAAAAGTGACACGACGGACGACACAAGCAATCAGTGCTTTATTATTAAGGAGAGATAATGCTAACCGGTTGATTTTTTTTTTAAAAGAGGCTCTCTTTCGGCCTGTGCATATGCTAACCGGTTGATGACTTTATTGATTCAAAACCGGGCTAGGTTCGAGCATTTTCTTAGGCTCGACCCACACCTTTTCTTTAAAAAAGAAAGGACGAACAAAGTTGGGAAAAGATTGTGTTCAACCGGCCGATCGCGCTGTCTCGTCCGTCGGCTCGGCGACCGTCCGATCTGCGTAAGCTGTGACCGTTTTTCTGAAACAATGTTGTTGTTTCAGGAACAGTTTCCTGCAGCTCCTCCCGAGCGTCCCTACCTGAGACCGCGCCGCCGCTTGCCCTCGCCTGCACCGGCTGGCCTCGCTGGAGCAGGGCCACCGCGCCTGCACCTCCCCGCCGCCTGGAGCCTCCTGAGCCTCTGCCCGAGCGAGCCGTCGGCTCCCTCCTCCTCTCGAACGCTGCCCGAGCACGGTCCCGCATGCCCCGCCGTGGTGCACCGCCGCCAGCCGATCCTGGCGCCACCGGAGCCCCAGCCACCGGCGCCGGAGCCCCCAGCCATCGCCGTCGCGTTCCTGCCACCGGCCGACCCGCGTCGGCCCTGCCTCCCCGCGCCAGACCGGATCTGGATTGATCCCTCCGCCAGCCATGGAGCTTGGGAATCAAGCATGGTCGCCATGGTTGTGCTTCCTCCACAACTCCATACATCCCTCTGTTTTTCGTCTGAAGGAAGAAGATGGAGTTTCTGCAACAAAGCGATTGTTTCAGAAACTCGAGCGTTGTCCCAAGAATTACTCGGTGCCCACGAAGCGCGCGCGAAGAAAAAAACCCTGCAACCAAGCGATTGTTTCAGAAACTGGGGCATTGTTTCAGGAATTACAGGGTGTCCATCCGAAGCGTCGCGCACGGATCGGACGGCTATCAAGGTGGATGATATTTTCTAAACATCACCCGACGGATGCGTAGCAACCCCCAACAAAGTTCAGGACTGCAACTTGGTCGAAGAAAAAATTATATCTGATGTCAATGAAGGAAAGACAAATTACATAACGAGAACAAAATGATCACCTTAGGATGCGTGCCAACATGACAAAACAAATGCCTCCATTATGGCAAAATTGACAAAAATGACCCCTGGAACGAAAGAACTCACAGAGTGAACCTTCGGGAGAAAGATTTCACGCGTCTGATCCTTTTATGTGGCGCCCGACACCTAAGCGGCACACTACACTGTGTGACGCCTAAGCGTTCGGCGCCACACAAACGGTCACGCTAGACAGACCGGCCCCACCCCCACATAGTGCGACGCCTAAGCCTCACGGCGTTGCACACTCTGCAGTGTGGCGCCGAGTGCTTAGGCGCCACACTGTGACTTAGTCTCGCATCTCACGCGCCGCCAGCCTCCACCGCTCGCTCTCCGCTGCCGAGGCCGCGCATGGAACCTGAGGGAGACTGGAGGGAGGGACGGACCGCTTCGTGCACGTGGAGGCGGTGCAGCGGCCGTTCATGGGCGAGGTGGTGCAGGCGCTGAAGCGGCTCCCTGGGCGGCGGCGCCACGCCCACGGAGGAGGAGGGGGAGTCCCCGTGGAACGACGGTGGCGGGAGCTGCTCGTGGAACGACGTGGTGGTGATCCGGAGCGGGCTCGGCGGGCTCTGCTGCGCGGGCCTCCTGGCGAGGTACGGGCAGGACGTGGTGGTGCTGGAGAGCCACGACCGGCCGGGCGGCGCCGCCCACTCGTTCGACGTCAAGGGGTTCCTCTTCGACTCCGGCCCCTCGCTCTTCTCCGGCTTCCAGTCTCGAGGGCCCCAAGCCAACCCCCTCGCCCAGGTCCGTCACCCTCCATCGATTGATTGGTTCCTCTTCTGCAAACAACAACAGAGCAAAAAAAAATAGTTCCAGTTCAGAGAAATTAACTGTCTTTTCCAATTCAAAGAAATTATTAACTGTCTGTCCCAGAATAAATATCGAAGTTAACTGTCTGTTCCAATTCAGAGAAATTAGTTCCAGCAAAGCAAAACTGTGATTTCTTCAGGGAAATTAATTTCCTGTACTAATTGTGGTGATGATGATGGTGATGATTCAACTGACACTGCAGGTCCTCGACGCGCTAGGCGAATCGGTTCCGTGCGCCTCGTATGACTCATGGATGGTTCATGTCCCCGAAGGACAGTTCGAGTCGCGGATAGGGCCGACTCATTTCCTCAAGGTTCAGTTAGCTACTAGCACATACTACTACCGTACTCTTCGTTTATTTTCAATGAATTGTCCTGCATTCATTGATATGATGTTACTTTCTCCTTTAGGCCAATGAAACTTAGCACTTCTCTATCACTGCACTTTTGTTTGATGTTTTATATTACCTTTGTTTGTATCCGAATGTTCTGGTCATAATACTGATTTTCTTGCAGGATCTTGAGACTTATGTTGGTCTGGACGCAATCCGGGAGTGGCAAAAGCTTCTAGTGAGTTTCCCTACATTTGATACTCAATTCCCTAATAAAAGTCTGTTTAACTGTACCTAGTCAGTATACACACTGAACTGCTGAAAAAACACATGATGCCAAATGGGTAATCAATTGCCGATTTATGTATTGTGTATAGCATATATAAACAAGTATCATGTAAATTTATACAAGTGCCATGATTCAAATGTGAGATCAAGATTAATTAACCATGTTACTATTATGCCGCCTTGAATCCTCTGCTAACACGGTATCAAAAACAATTGCAGGATGCAGTTATCCCTATATCTGCAGCTGCAATGGCTCTGCCTCCGTTGTCCATCTGAGGCGATCTAGGCATCCTTTCCACAGCAGCCGGTAGATACGCTCCTTCTCTGTTGCAGTCCTTGATAAAAATGGGTCCTCGGGGAGCCCTCAGCGCCACGAAGCTGCTACGCCCGTTCTCGGAGATTGTCGACTCGCTGGAGCTAAAAAATCCCTTTGTTCGTAATTGGATCGACCTCCTGTGTTTTCTGCTAGCTGGCGTCAAATCCGGCAGTGCGCTTTCTGCAGAAATGGTAAGCTGAAATTCCACCAGGTTAATTATCCTGTTTCACTTCAGTGCTTGTCCAAAATTAATCCATGTCCTGAACATTGCATGCATGGAAACTACAGCCACACCTGGCTGCTGGGAGCTGCTCGTGGAACGGCGACATGATGCGAGACTAAGTCACAGTGTGGCGCCTAAGCGCTCGGCGCCACACTGCAAAGTGTGCAACGCCTGAGGCTTAGGCGTCGCACTATGTGGGAGTGGGGCCGGCCTGTCCAGCGTGGTCGTTTGTGTGGCACCGAACGCTTAGGCGTCACACAGTGTAGTGTGACGCCTAGGTGTCGGACGCCACACAAAAGGGTCATACGCATGAAATCTTTCTCCTGAAGGTTCACTTTATGAGTTCTTTCGTTTGAGGTGTCATTTTTGTCAATTTTGCCCTCCATTGTCTCCATGAACTGAACCAAAAGAAAAAAAATTGGTCACCGGACCGAATCGGACGTTTAGCGTTGAATCCAAACCGTCCTTTTCAGTAAACCTCTCCAGGCATGAGAAGCATGAAAATGCCGGCAAGAAGTTCACATGGACTGCGCATAGTCAATTATGTACCTAACCGTGCTAATTAGTTTCATGTGGCCGGACTTGTAGATAATTTCATATCTTGGACTTCAGCGTCATGTTCTGTAGAAAAAGTCTAATAAATACTGTTTGCCAAACATGCATACTGTAGTAAATTTGACTGCGTGCATGTCTTCATGAGGACGTGAGCATACTTTGTCTGAAAGTAAACATGGCATACTGTGCTCTATTAAGGTGATATATGAGCCCCGCTAAAAGGCCATATCCCATATAAGTATATGAGAGCATATCTAACCGTTCCCTTATACTTCAATCCACACAAAAATTGATAGTTTTTTTTTTTTTGCACTTAGCCCTAAAACTCAATCCTCTATTTTTTTTTCTAAACGTTTGCAAACAAACTCCATTTGAACATGTATTTTCACATCATATTAATCCAAAACTTGAGATTTCAAATACAGACAACTCAAATACATATCAAATTCAGTGTTTTCAAATTCCAACACTCGGACCGTCCAAATGAACTAATAATCCAAATAAAACATGATAAGAGCACAAGAATCATGTACTATAAAGTTGCCAATGATGCTCAACAAGGTCATCTTTCGAGTTGGTTGTGAGTTTATTGTCTCGATCCATTCTCTGCTTCGAGAATGCTTTGATCATGTTTCGGTGTTGTTCTAACTCAACTATGTCACCATTGTAGATGAACCACAAGTTCTTCGCGTCCTCTCGATAATGACCGCTTTTGCAAGATAACACATGTTGTCCTAATCTTCCATAGTCTCTAAGGCTTTGAATACTCACTCGAGTCATGGACAATCACAGAGCATTTTTTAAGCACGACATAAGCTCTCTCAACAATCAACATACTTTCTCGCAGATTCTTGGCACGCTGCAAAGTGAGATCTCTTGTTTCCATGTAGCCATTAGATTGTCTTTAGAAATGTGTCCCATGGAGGATAGAAAACACCGATGATGTAGCAGCCCATGTTGCACTCATGGCACTTCACAACATAATTGGAAGGTGGGGCTCCACTGGCATTAAGCTTTGCAAATAGAGGAGATCTATTGAGGACACTAAGGTCACCATTCAACCATGCATCCCAAAGTATGAATGCAAAATCCATAGATTATGTGATGCTACTGCTCCAAGAATGATTATTGGATCATGAAAATGACCTTTGAACAGACCTTGCCAAGCCACCAGACAATTCTTCGAGGTACAATGCATACAATCAATGGATCCAAGCATTCATGGACAACCTCTCTCTTAACTTCCTACAAAAAGCCTTCGTCAATGGGTTCCCTGCAAGTACTCCTGCAAAAGATCTCAACCACTGTTGGGTGAATCATTCCATAGAGTCAAAGATGAGATCTTCCCCAATGTGAACATAGTCATCGATGGTGTCGGTCAGACATCCATATGCAAGCACTCAGATAACTGTGGCAACCTTCAACAATGCACGTGTAGTGAGTTCTCCCACAACATTCCTTCTCACTTTGAACCAAAAATCATTGCTTGTGCGCGTAGGAGATCCGAGCCACGATGGCTTGCGATGGAGCTCCGACAATGACCGGACAGAGGTTGGCGATGGTCCCTAGCAGCCAGCGTCAATGATTCCTGATGTCGTCGACGACACACATGAGCCGAAGGAAACAACAGCGAGCTCCGTGATGGGGGCGGTGAACCCGACTAATTGTAGTGTTGTTGACCTGCATGGGCTTAGACATAGGTCTACTACGACATCATGATGCTCCAATTGGTCCATTCTCGAGAAAACTGGGGGTCGGTAGCGAGCTTGGCGACGGCTATGAAAACAAAGGTTCCCGTCGGACTCGACCAACGGCGAGGAATGAGACAGTGGGGTAGGCGGGGAGGCGGGGAGGGGGTTGAGCCGAGAAGATTTGAGCAACGCGGATGGGGGCTAGTGCTTGCTAACGATGATGGGGGCAACGACAACATGAGTCTAGTCGTTAGCGAGGGAGAGGAACAACCAAAAGCTATATTTGCTGAGGGTTGAACTTTCCGAGGCAAATTTGGTAAGTTTTGAAGCTATAATTTTATGGATTAAAATGTTTGAAGCGAGGAGCTAGGTGTGTGTTAATTCCCTAAATAATGTTTTTAGGGGACTAAAGGTTTTTGGGGGGCAAGAGATGCTCTAAGAGTGATTAGACAACTTTTTTTTGAATAAAAGGGGTCTCCCCCTGCTCCACTTTTATTAATGAAGTAAAGAAAAACAAGATTCAGCAAACATCTCCACATCGGCAACTAACACATTACCACTTAAAGAGCCAGGCTAAAGAGAAGTGTCACGGCGCGCTACCATTTCTATGACAACACCCCAACTGAAAATAAAACATCAAAAGACTAGAACAGACTCTACTTGGTGCTCATTCCAGTTTTCAGTTGGCGGGAGCTTCAATCCACGCAATACGAAGTAGTTCCCTGAGATGCCGCTCGAGTAAAAGGATGAACAGTGGAACAAGAGCCACGTGTATGTCATTGCAGAGAACCACCCATTGTTGGAGAAAGCCACGCAGTTTCACAAGAATGCAATTCAAATTTTCCATATTTGACCCAGGAAACAAAATTCATTCCTTAGTCTCCAAATACTCCATAAGGAGGCAGATGTCACCATATTAAGCACATGTTTTTTTATGAAATTTCCATAAAGCACGAACATCATCGAAGCAAGTAATCTGATTGACTTGGAAACCCTCGACAACTATACTCCACACAAATCTCGCAACCACATAATCAAAGAAAAGGTATTGAACATAATCCAATTCATTACAGACAGGGCAAGTAAGATCATTTACAGTTCTTTGTTTGGCTAGGTTATCTCTACTCAACACTTTGTTATAGCACACAACTAAAGAAACACGTGTATATTACGAGGACAGAATAGTTTCCAAAGTTTCTCACCGCAGGTAGAAGCCCCCCCCCCCCCCCCCCCGCGGGAAATTAATAGCCTTATAGAAGGATTTGATCAAATAGATCCCACTAGTCTCCAACATCCATAGTGGAGAATCAGGGTAATCAGACAAAGGAAATTGTTTGATGGTTTTGATCAATTGGAACAACCTAGTCGTACAAAATCTATCCACACATGTTCTAAATGATAATTTCAAAGTCTCCCCATCCCAAATATGAGCCACAAAACATTTTGTTTGATTTCAGATATGAAACGGATCCTAGAATTGTGTTTTGAGGGAACAATCCCATGGCTATGTATCGTGCCAGAATTTCACATTCATCCCATTCCCAATTTTTTCAATGATAAAAGGTTCTAAAGGAGTTCATAGCCCAGGTAACACCCTTCCAAAAGGGAGAGCCAGCCTCAGGTCCCACCCAAAGAATATTGGGGGAGTTGGTATTATATTTAAAATCAATTATCTTCTTCCAATCCTCGTCACTTTGATTAAAGTATCTCTTATTCCAAGATGATAATAAGGCCATATTAAATTCTTTAAGGTTGGGAACACCCAAACCCCCAAAGCATTTCTTCTCGGAGATAAGCCCCAATTAGCGAGATGATACTTATGTTGTTCATCCACATTTCCATAGAAGAAATGAGCCATTTGGTAATTAATTGGCATTCATAGCCCATTTAGGAAATTTAATAAAAACCATCAAATAAGCAGGAATACCAACAATGCAGGCACACAACAAAATTAATTTTCCTCTATACGATAATGGTCTCCCCAGCCACCCAGATATGCCTCTAGTAATCCTATCTATAATGGGTTGAAGGCCCTCTCATTTTAAGTTCTCACAAACAAGAGGAACTCCCTAAATACTTAGTTTGGAAAGATCCAATTTCATAGGAGAAAATTTGAGCAAAGGATTTAGCTACTTGCTCATCAATATTGGTGGTCAACACATCACTTCTATGAAAGTTAATTCTCATACCATATAGATTTTCAAAACAAGAAAGAATCCACTTAAAGTTTCTATCTTTTTCATAAGAATTCTCAAGGAACAGGAGGGTGTCATCCGCATATTGCACACTAGTAACCTCTCCTGGTATTATATGATGCAGAAGCCCCGAGATCAATCCTTTCCGAGACGCCTTAATGAGCATTTTAGAAAAAACAATCTGCAGACCAAATTGAACAGCAGAGGGGAGCTTGGATTACCCTGCTTAAGGACTTTTCCTCCCAGCAAGTATGGCCCAATGGTATCATTAATTTTCACACTGAATGATGAGGACATCAATAACATTGTTACACCCACAACCCCAACTACTATACATATTAGACCAGTTACTAGAGCTCGCGCACGCCAATTGAATTACCACGTACTTTCATTTCTTGGAAATCCTTCTAATGTTCATGAACATATGATGCTACCTAAGTTAGATACTTTTGGTGCACTTATGAATGATGGACCTAGCATGGACAAGAAGGATATCCGTTGGAGCGGGATCAAGCATGGAGAAGAAGGTTCACGCGTGGGAGAGAACAATGGAGCTTCTAGTGGTGATTTTTGCACTTTGAAGCCACCATAAGGAGGGAATGAAGGCTTGGATGAAATATTCAAGACGTCACTTCATAAATTTCATCTATAGGCTATTATAGGTGCTGCGCCACCTTATTTTGGGCGAGGCCCATGTAATTTAGAAATACCATATTATAGGCTATTTTTAGAGAGTGTATGTGTGGGGAAACTGAGTTAGGGTCGGTTTCGGACCCCTCCTCCAAGGGGTCACGAAATTCCTCCTCTATTCCCTCATATATACAACCCTTAGGGCGCCATTTAGACTTGGGTTTGTTTAGATTACAAGTTTGCCATAACTGCAACTTTGCATTCTTCGTTTGTGTTCCACGACCAGACAATGGCGTCACAGGCCCTTGTGGTTAGCTTCATCGTGCTCCGGTGTGGTCAGTAACCTCTCGGAGTTGGTTTAGCGATTGCTAAGGTGCGACGTCCTCATATGTTTGTAGTCGGATTGTCAAAGTCTACTCCACAAAATGATAACCACCATGTCATCGAAAGACAGGGACAACTTTTGCCTCTATCAAGTGGTATCAGATTTTCAGGTTGCTCGGTGAGATTTTACCAGTTTTTCATACTTAGATCGCATCTGTTCTTCATACCTATAGTCCACGAAGAAGCCAAAAAAATTAGGGTTAGATCATCATATCTGAACCAATCTAAGCCTTTGCATAGTCTTTTTTAGTATTTTCCTTTATTGAATTTGTGGTTACATCATCGTGTCGAGTTGTTGGTATTAGTGTCTAGTTCTGTAGAGTTTTGAGTTCTGTTCACAGGTTGTCACGCCGCCACCGCACCATCTTTCATTGCTGCCATATACCACCACCACGCCACCATCATCCTTGCTGCTGCCATATACCACCACCACGCCACCATCATCCTTGCTGCCATATATCACTATCACCACCACATATCCACCACTAATCCTAGTCTCGGTCCTTTATGTATTAGGTTAATTTCGAGATCCTCTTGTTTTCGGTTTCGCGTTTCCTTACTTGAGTAGGTTTCGAAAAACAAGTTTGGAACGCTTTTCAAAGCACTTTTTAGGCCAAAATTTTGAAGGGTGATTTCTTTCCCTAGCGTGTTGTTAGGCTTTTTAGAGATTTTTGAGACAGTCGTCACCATAGTGATTTTTGTCACAATTTTTGGTTGTCGCAGCCCCGAATTACTCCAGAAAAAAGTTGGTCAATTTTTTTCGTGACTATCCTATTTTCAATCCTTCGGAAGAGTTTTGAGACACTCGCCATTATAGTGATTTTATGACAAAAAAGCGCAAAAAAGAAAGAAAATCAGAGTGGCTCTTCCCTTGATTACGTGTAGCGTCGTGATTTTGTTGGTGTTCTAGGCTCACGTCTCTAGTACGGTCTAGCCTAGGACCAGCACGGTACATCCGTTGAGCATCCTTTCAACTTTGCATCTCTGAAATGATTATTGTTGACCCTTTTTGCTACAATATTATAAGCCTTCCCAGCTCCACATACATCTACATCGTGTGTTTGAAATCAACTGACAATCGCTCTATCCAAGCTTTGAGAGTTCTGACAGCACGGGTTGCCGATCGTCACCTGCTGCTCGGTGAGAATTGGTAAGAATTTGAGATTTTCTTGACGAATTTGTGACACACCAGCACCACCACCAATTCCTAGTAGTCTGTAGGTTCATATTCTTCTGTGTCCCTATTCCTGCTAACCATGCCAGGATCACAAGACGACGAGATCGACTGGGAGAGCCTGACCAACTAGGAGCTCCATGATAAATTTCAGCAAATGATGGTTGACCAGGTACAAGACTTCGTGACCAGCCTTGGAGAGGCCATGGAGAAGCTAGACGGTTTGGAGAAGACATTCGACACCAAGATGGAGGCCAAGTTCAATAAGGTGCATGCCCATGTACCACCACCAGCTACAGCTTCCGTCGCTCTCCAAAAACAACAAAAACAACAACGACAGCAACGAGGCCCAGATTTTGTGGGACGAGCACGATGTGTGCCTTCCGGACAAGCACATAATTCTGGTGTTGTTGCTCCTGCTAGTGCTCGTGCTGATACTACTGAGATTTCTGTGGCTGAGCAGAATGAGGATTATGATGGTGATGACGATGATCAGGGATAGGTTGCTCCAAATCTTCACCAGGGACAACAACCACCACCACAAGCACCGGGTCATCCACATGGATACAATCTCAATGGTAGGGTTGCAACACTGAAAGGACGTGGATGTCGCCTAGAGGGGGGTGAATAGGGGCTTTAAAATAATTACGGTTGAGGCTTAAACAAATGTGGAATAAAACTAATGTTTAATTTGTCAAGCACAAAACCTAAAACAACTAGGCTCACCTATGTGCACCAACAACTTATGCTAAGCAAGATAAACAACTAAGTGATAGCAAGATATATGATAAGAAACAATATGGCTATCACAAAGTAAAGTGCATAAGTAAAGGGTTCGGGGAAGAGATAACCGAGGCACGCGGAGACGATGATGTATCCCGAAGTTCACACCCTTGCGGATGCTAATCTCTGTTTGGAGCGGTGTAGAGGCACAATACTCCCCAAGATGCCACTAAGGCCACCGTAATCTCCTCACGCCCTCGCACAATGCAAGATTCCGTGATTCCACTAAGGGACCCTTGAGGCCGGTAACCGAAACCGTACAAACAAGGTTGGGGAAATATCCACAGCATAATTGGAGGCTCCCAACAACACCATGAAGCTTCACCACAATTGCATATGGCTTCGAGATGACCACAAATGCTCGGGGCAATCTCCACAACTTAGGGCCTGTTTGGGACAGCTCTACTTCATAAAATTCGATTTCGCTTCATCAAATCCACTTTAGAGCAGTTTCATATAGAAGTTGTGACTTTTTTAAGAGAGTGTTTGGCTTTTATCTAGCTCAAGCTTCAAGAATGAGAAATTTGGTGGAAAGGATATATCTGATTGGATGAGTGAGGAGAAACGAAGGGGTATCCACTTACTGGTGGCAGTGGTGGGTAATTTCCTTCCAACTCCAGCTTCTACATTTTTTTGAAGCACCTCCAAGGGAGCTTCACAGAAAACATGAATTTGTACCTTAGATTCTATTTTTTGTGTGGAGCGACATGTCGTGAAGTTACCCTGTTTGGCTTGCGTTTTCTAGAGCGCAGCTAAATTTATGAAGCGGAGTAGTCCCAAACAGACCCTTAATTGGAGATCCCGATGTTTGAGCTTTACACCACAATGATTGAGCTCCGAGGCACCACCAAGATTCTAGGACGCCAAAGCATCCACGAAGAACAATCTCTAGGGGTACCAAGTACCCAAGGGTAATAAGCTTCTCAACTTCTCACTTCCACGTATCACCGTGGAGAACTCAAACCGATGCAACTAACACAATGGCAAGAACACACGAAGTGGTCAAGTCCCTCACATTCAAATTCCTCCACAACAACAAAAGCTATGGAGAAATATGAGAGGAAGAACAAGAAGCTCACAAAGAACTCCAAGATCAAGATCCAAGGGGTTCCCCTCACAAGAGGAGAAAGTGATTGGTGGAGATGTGGATCTAGATCTCCTCTCTATTTTCCCTCATGAACTAGCAAGAATCATTGGAGGGATTGAGAGTTAGCAAGTTCTAAGAAGGTCAACAATGGGGGAAGAACACGAGCTCAACGGATGGATCTAGTCCAATGGGGAAGAAGACCTCCTTTATATAGTGGGGGAACGAATCCAACTGTTACCCCCACTCACAGCCCGACCGGAGTGGTACTACCGCTGCTAGGAGCGGCACTACCGCTGCCAGAACTTCCGAGGGAGCGGTACTACCGCTCGGGAGCGGTAGTAAAAAATTACTACTGCTCCATGGGCGGCACTACCGCTCCAGGAGCGGTACTACTACTGGATATTGAAACTGCCGTAACTTTCGCTTACGAACTCCGAATCGAGCAAACTCAAGCTTCTTGAATTCAGAACGAAAAAAGCTATCCAAGAGTGACATAAAATCTTAAGAACATGCAGTTATGAAAATGCCAATGATATAGAGATGTGAGACATCTATGAATGAAGAACCGACAAAAACTTCCAACATCGAGAACATCATAGAAGATATATATGGACTCCGTTTTCGATGAATTCAAGCTTGTCATGAAGAGACCATAAGCTCTAAAACTCACAAGGAGAAACACCAAACGAGAACCAAGATATGATGCAAGTATGCAAATGGTTTGAGCTCTCAACGAACAATACGATCAAGCTACTCACTTGAGAGATCCCCTTGATAGTATGGCAAACTATTCGACAATAGAAAAACCTATCGAGGGCAAACCTATACCTTGAAACTAGTCCTATTGAGCTAGATGATGATGATCTTGGCTTCTTCAAGATGGACCACCTTTCTTGATTGCTCCCTCATACTCACTATGGGTGAGCCACTCTTCAGCACATTCTTCACAAGTCCATTGCCACCACAATGAACGGCAAGCTTCAAGCATGATATCTTCGTGATGCTCCACTTGAACTTGTACATCACAATCTTGAAGACGATCACCACTTGATGTCATCCTTCATAGGTTGAATGAGATCTTCCTCCTGAGGCAAACCCATGGAAACACATCTAACCCCACATAGAACTCTCACAAAGACATGGGTTAGTACACAAAAGTGTTATGGACAATGCTTACCATACCATGGGATCACTTGATCCTTCTCGGTACATGTTGTACGCTTTGTTTGTTGATCATCTTGATTTACTCTCTGCTTAGTCTTGATCAACCTTGTGTCTTTATGACCAATCTTTGGATAATACTTTGAATACCACCTTGGTCATCATATAAACTCCTTGAAACCACCACATGGACTTCAAGAAGTGCCTATGGACAAATCCTTTGAATATAACTTAAGGCAACCACTAGTCCATAGGGATTGTCATCAATTACCAAAACTACGTATGGAGAATTATGCTCTAACAATCACCCCCTCAGTTATGGGATCATGACCATCTCCCTAAACTTAAGTCGAATATTCCTACATTTATGGTCGGTATGTTCTTGATATATATATCTTACTTGGGAGTTAGAAACAGAGCAACGTTTTACATGCTTACAATTTCCTGAGGATAGACGTGTTGCTATTGTTGTTTTTTCATTCACTAGTTTTTCTTGTGTTCGGTGGTCTGAACATTCTCGAATACATCATGCTAATATTCCAACTACTATGGCTACTTTGAAAACTGCTATGCGTACTCGTTGGGTTCCACCATATTATCAACCTGAATTACTTCAAAAATTGCAGTGTTTAAGACAAGGAAAAAATCGGTAGAAGAATATTATCAGGAATTACAAACTGGCATGATTAGATGTGGTATTGTTGAGGACAATGAAGCTATGCTTGCACGTTCTATGGGTGGATTAAATAGGGATATTCAGACTATTCTAGAATATAAGGATTATAATACTATCACTCGTTTATTCCATCTTGTTTGCAAAGTTGCGCGTGAAGTGCGGGATCGACAGGCATTGGCGAGAACTAACTTTTCTGCAGGTGGCACTTCCTCATGGACGCCACGGACCTCATCTACTTCCACATGTCCTCCTGCATCAGCACTACCTCCTTCAGCCACCAACTCCAACAGAGATATCAAGAAACAAGCCATGCCCCACCTTCTGCCAAGAGCACACCTTCCAGGCCAGCAGAGAGCTCTTCTTCATTCATGGCATCCACATGGCAAACACATGAGGTTATATGTTGTCGTTGCAAGGGTGGAGGTCATTATGCGAGAGAGTGCCCATCCAAGTGTGTGATGATTGTTACTGAGGATCGTGGATATGACTCTGCTAGTGATTATGATGAGGAGACTCTAGATCTTATTGCAAGTGAAGAAGAGGGTGTAGATGATACTAAACAAGAGACACAATACATGGTTGTTGACTATGTTGATAGGTATGAAAGCTTAGTTGCTCAATGTGTTTTAAGTGTGTGGGTAACATAGGCTGACCAAAATCAGAGGCACAACTTGTTCCATACAAAGGGAATTGTGAAGAAATGTTTTGTTCACGTAATCATCGATGGAGGGAGTTGCAACAACTTAGCTAGCATGGAGATGGTGGGGAAGCTATCTTTCACCACCATACCACATCCTCATCCTTATTACATCCATTGGTTCAACAACATTGGCAAGGTTAAGGTAACACATATTGTTCATGTGCATTTTAGCATTGCTACATATTCTGATTTTGTTGATTGTGATGTGGTACCCATGCAAGCATGCTCTGTTTTACTTGGTGGACCATGGCAATTTCATAAAAATTATGTACGCCATTGTAGGACAAATCAGTATACTCTTGTTCATAAGGATCAAAATATAACTTTGCTTCCTATGTCTCATGAACATATTATGAAAGATGACATTGCTAGAGCTAATAAAGCCAAACAGGACCTACATAAGAGTGAAAATCAGATTGTAGCAAAGGAATTTGAGCAACACAATAAGCCTAATAAACCATCATCTAGTGTTGCATCTGAAATAAAACTGAAGAGTGGTTGTTTACTTGCCACTAAATCTAATATTACTCATTTGGATGTTACTACATCTGTTTGCTATGCTTTCTTATGCAACAATGTATTATTTTCATTCGAGGACATGCCTCCCTCTTTGCCTCCTACTGTCATTAACATTTTGGAGGATTTCACTAACGTCTTTCCACAAGACGTGCCACCGGGATTACCACCTATTAGAGGGATTGAGCATCAGATTGACTTAATTCCTGGTGCATCGCTACCCAACCGTGCACCATACTGCAGCAATCCATAGGAGACTACGGAGATTATGTGTCAAGTACAGAAGCTGCTCGACAAAGGTTATATACGTGAATCTCTTAGTCCTTGTGTTGCTCCTATTATTTTAGTGCCTAACAAGGATGGTACATCGTGTATGTGTGTTGATTGTAGAGGCATCAATAATATTACAATTCGTTATCGCCATCCTATTCCTAGGCTAGATGATATGTTTGATGAATTAAGTGGCTCAACAATTTTCTCCAAAGTTGATTTGCGTAGTGGATACCATCAAATTCGCATGAAATTGGGATATGAATGGAAAACAACATTTAAAACTAAGTTTGGATTATATGAGTGGTTAGTTATGCCTTTTGGGTTAACTAATACACCTAGCACTTTCATGAGATTAATGAATGAGGTTTTATGTGCTTTCATTGGACGATTCTTGGTAGTCTACTTTGATGATATACTGATTTATACTAGATCTTTGGAGGAACACTTGGATCATTTGTGTGTTGTTTTCATTTCTCTACGTGATGCACATTTGTTTGGTAACCTTGGGAAGTGCACATTTTGCATCGACCGAGTATCTTTTCTTGGCTATGTTGTTACTCCACACGGAATTGAACTTCATAAAGCCAAGATTGAAGCTATTGAGAGTTGGCCGCAGCCCAAAACAGTCACACAAGTGAGGAGTTTTCTTGGCTTCGCTCATTTCTATAGGCATTTTGTGAGAGATTTCAGTACCATTGCTGCACCTCTCAATGAGCTTACAAAGAAGGATGCCCCTTTTGCTAGGGGTGCCGCACAGGAAGAAGCATTCACGGTATTGAAAGATAAGTTAACACATGCTCCTTTACTCCAACTTCCAGATTTTAATAAGACTCTCGAGCTTGAATGTGATGCTAGTGGGAGTGGATTAGGAGGTGTGTTATTACAAGATGGTAAACCCGTTGCATAATTTTCTGAAAAATTGAGTGGGTCTAGTCTGAATTATTCTACTTATGATAAGAAATTATATGCTCTTGTTCGGACTTTGGAAACATGGCAACATTACTTATGGCCCAAAGAATTTGTCATACATTCTGATCATGAATCTTTGAAACATATTAAAAGTCAAGCAAAACTGAATCGTAGACATGCTAAATGGGTTGAATTCATTGAGACTTTCATGTACGTCATTAAACACAAGAAGGGCAAAGAAAATGTTATTGCTGATGCATTGTCTCGTCGTCATACTATGCTTTTGTTGGAATTATGCCCTAGAGGCAATGATAAATAAGTTATTATTATAATTCCTGTATCAACATAATCGTTTATTATCCATGCTATAATTGTATTGAATGAAGACTTAGATACATGTGTGGATATATAGACAAAACACTGTCCCTAGCAAGCCTCTAGTTGGCTAGCCAGTTGATGAAGGATAGTCAGGGTCTTCTGACTATGTACAAGGTGTTGTTGCTTGATAACTGGATCACATCATTGGGAGAATCATGTGATGGACTAGGCCCAAACTAATAGACATAGCATGTTGATCGTGTCATTTTGTTGCTACTGTTTTCTGCGTGTCAAGTATTTATTCCTATGACCATGAGATCATATAACTCACTGACACCGGAGGAATGCTTTGTGTGTATCAAACATCACAACATAAATGGGTGGCTATAAAGATGCTCTACAGGTATCTCCGAAGGTGTCCATTGAGTTAGTATGGATCAAGACTGGGATTTGTCACTCCGTGTGATGGAGAGGTATCTCGGGGCCCACTCAGTAATACAACATCACACGCAAGCCTTGCAAGCAATGTAACTTAGTGTAAGTTGTGGGATCTTGTATTACAAAATGAGTAAGAGACTTGCCGGTAAACGAGATTGAAATAGGTATGCGGATACAGACGATCGAATCTCGGGCAAGTAACATACCGAAGGACAATGGGAATGACATACGGGATTATATGAATCCTTGGCACTGAGGTTCAAACGATAAGATCTTCGTAGAATATGTAGGATCCAATATGGGCATCCAGGTCCCGCTATTGGATATTGACCGAGGAGTCCCTCGGGTCATGTCTACATAGTTCTCGAACCCGCAGGGTCTGCACACTTAAGGTTCGACGTTGTTTTATGCGTATTTGAGTTATATGGTTGGTTACCGAATGTTGTTCGGAGTCCCGGATGAGATCACGGACGTCACAAGGGTTTCCGGAATGGTCCGGAGACGAAGATTGATATATAGGATGACCTCATTTGATTACTGGAAGGTTTTCGGAATTACCGGGAATGTACCGGGAATGACGAATGGGTTCCAGATGTTCACCGGGGGGCAACCCACCCCGGGGGAAGCCCATAGGCCTTAGGGGTGCCGCACCAGCCCTTACTGGGCTGGTGGGCAAGCCCAAATAGGCCCCTGTGCAGGAGATAAGAAAATCAAAGAGAAAAGAAAAGAAAAAAGGGGAAGTGGGAAGGAAGGGAAGGACTCCACCTTCCAATCCTAGTTGGACTAGGATTGGAGGAGGAATCCTCCTCCCCCCTTCGGCCGAACCCCTTGGGACCTCTTGTGCCCTGAGGCAAGGCCTCTCCCCTCCCACCTATATATACGGAGGTTTTAGGGCTGATTTGGGACAACTTTTCCACGGCAGCCCGACCACATACCTCCATGGTTTTTCCTCTAGATCGCGTTTCTGCGGAGCTCGGGCGGAGCCCTGCTGAGATTAGATCACCACCAACCTCCGGAGCACCGTCACGCAGCCGGAGAACTCATCTACCTCTCCGTCTCTCTTGCTGGATCAAGAAGGTCGAGATCATCGTCGAGTTGTACGTGTGCTGAACGCGGAGGTGCCGTCCGTTCGGCACTAGATCGGAGTGGATCGTAGGACGGATCGCGGGACGGTTCGTGGGACGATTCGCGGGGCGGATCGAGGGACGTGAGGACGTTCCACTACATCAACCGCGTTTATTAACGCTTCTGCTGTGCGGTCTACAAGGGTACGTAGATCTGAAATCCCCCTCATAGATGAACATCACCATGATAGGTTTGCGTGCGCATAGAAAAGTTTTTGTTTCCCATGCGATGTTCCCCAACAGTGGCATCATGAGCTAGGTTCATGCGTATATGTCTTCTCGAGTAGAACACAAAAGTTTTTGTGGGCGGTGATGTGCAATTTGCTGCCTCCTTAGTCTTTTCTTGATTACACAGTATTGTTGAATCAAAGCGGCTCGGACCGACATTACTCGTACGCTTACGAGAGACTGGTTTCATTGCTACGAGTAACTCCGTTGCTCAAAGATGACTGGCGAGTGTCGGTTTCTCCAACTTTAGTTGAATCGGATTTGACCGAGGAGGTCCTTGGATGAGGTTAAATAGCAATTCATATATCTTCGTTGTGGTGTTTGCGTAAGTAAGATGCGATCCTACTAGATACCCATGGTCACCACGTAAAACATGCAACAACAATTAGAGGACGTCTAACTTGTTTTTTCAGGGTATGCTTGTGATGTGATATGGCCAACGATGTGATGTGATATATTGGATGTATGAGATGATCATGTTGTAATAGTTAATATCGACTTGCACGTCGATGGTACGGCAACTGGCAGGAGCCATAGGGTTGTCTTTAAACTAACGTTTGTGCTTGCAGATGCGTTTACTATATTGCTAGGATGTAGCTTTAGTAGTAATAGCATGAGTAGCACGACAACCCCGATGGCGACACGTTGATGGAGATCATGGTGTGGCGCCGGTGACAAAGAAGATCGTGCCGATGCTTTGGTGATGGAGATCAAGAAGCACATGATGATGGCCATATCATGTCACTTATGAATTGCATGTGATGTTAATCCTTTTATGCACCTTATTTTTCTTAGAACGACGGTAGCATTATGAGGTGATCTCTCACTAAAATTTCAAGACGAAATTGTGTTCTCCCCTACTGTGCACCGTTGCTACAGTTTGTCGTTTCGAGACACCACGTGATGATCGGGTGTGATAGACTCAACGTTCACATACAACGGGTGCAAAACAGTTGCACACGCGGAACACTCAGGTTAACCTTGACGAGCCTAGCATGTGCAGACATGACCTTGGAACACATGAGACCGAAAGGTCGATCATGAATCATATAGTTGATATGATTAGCATAGGGATGCTTACCACTGAAACTATCCTCAACTCACGTGATGATCGGACTTGAGCTAGTGGAATTGGATCATGAACCACTCAAATGACTAGAGAGATGTACTTTTTGAGTGGGAGTTTAGCAAGTAATTTGATTAAGTTAAACTCTAATTATCTTGAACATAGTCTAAGTCCACTTTGAATATATTTGTGTTGTAGATCATGACTCACGCGACAGCACCCTGAATTTTAATACGTTCCTAGAGAAAGCTAAGTTCAAAGATGATGGAAGCAACTTTGTAGACTGGGCTCGTAATCTTAAGTTGATCCTACAAGCTGGGAAGAAGGATTATGTCCTTGATGCTGCGTTAGGAGATGAGCCACCCGCTACGGCTGACCAAGATGTTAAGAACGCTTGGTTATCACGTAAGGAGGACTACTCAGTAGTTCAATGTGCAGTCTTGTATGGCTTAGAACCGGGACTTCAACGTTGCTTTGAGCATCATGGAGCATATGAGATGTTCCAGGTGTTGAAGTTTATCTTTCAGAAGAACGCCCGGATCGAGAGGTATGAGACCTCGGATAAATTCTATGCTTGCAAGATGGAGGAGAATTCGTGTGTCAGTGAACACGTGCTCAAAATGTCTGGGTACTCAAACTGTCTAGCTGAGCCGGGGATTGAACTTCCGCAAGAGGCTATCACTCACAGAATTCTTCAATCACTGCCGCCAAGCTATAAGGGCTTTGTGTTGAACTACAACATGCAAGGGATGAACAAGTAACCCGGCGAGTTGTTCGCGATGCTAAAAGTCGCAGAGTCAGAACTCCGTAAAGAACATCAAGTGTTGATGGTGAATAAGACCACTGGTTTCAAGAGAAACGGCAAAGGAAAGAAGGGTAATTCAAAGAAGAGCGGCAAACCTGTTGCCAATCGGACGAAGAAACCCAAAGCTGGACCTAAGCCTAAACCGGAGTGCTATTATTGCAAGGGTATGGGTCACTGGAAGCGCAACTGCCCCAAGTATCTGGCTGATAAGAAGGCGGCCAAAGAAAAATCAGGTATATTTGATATACATGTTATTGATGTGTACTTAACCAGCTCTCGTAGTAGTGCGTGGGTATTCGATACCGGTTCTGTTGCTCATATTTGCAACTCGAAACAGGAACTGCGGAATAGGCGAAGGCTGGCGAAAGATGAAGTGACGATGCGCGTGGGAAATGGTTCCAAGGTTGATGCAATCGCCGTCGGCACAGTTTCACTTCAGTTACCATCAGGATTAGTTATGAACTTGAATAATTGTTATTTAGTGCCTGCGTTGAGCATGAACATTATATCTGGATCTTGTTTATTGCGAGACGGTTACTCGTTTAAGTCAGAGAATAATGGTTGTTCTATTTCTATGAGTAATATCTTTTATGGTCATGCATCCAATGTGAGAGGATTGTTCATATTGAATCTTGATAGTGATAATACACATATACATAACATTGAGACCAAAAGAGTTAGAGTTAACAATGATAGCGCCATGTTTTTGTGGCACTGCCGCTTAGGTCATATTGGTGTAAAGCGCATGAAGAAACTCCATACTGATGGACTTTTGGAGTCACTTGAGTTTGATTCACTCGACACGTGCGAACCATGCCTCATGGGCGAGATGACTAAAACTCCGTTCTCCGGAACAATGGAGCGTGCAAGTGACTTGTTGGAAATCATACATACCGATGTGTGTGGTCCGATGAGCGTGGAGGCACGCGAAGGATATCGTTATTTTATCACCTTCACTGACGATTTGAGTAGATATGGTTATGTCTACTTAATGAAGCACAAGTCTGAAACTCCGTTCTCCGGAACAATGGAGCGTGCAAGTGACTTGTTGGAAATCATACATACCGATGTGTTTGGTGCTCACTTAAGACAATGTGGAATTGTTTCACAGTTGACACCGTCTGGAACACCACAGCGTAATGGTGTGTCCGAACGTCGTAATCGTAATTTATTAGAGATGGTGCAATCTATGATGTCTCTTACCGATCTACCATTATCGTTTTGGGGTTATGCATTAGAAACAGCTGCATTCACTTTAAATAGGGCGCCATCAAAATCCGTTGAGACGACACCATACGAACTGTGGTATGGCAAAAGACCAAAGTTGTCGTTTCTTAAAGTTTGGGGATGTGATGCTTATGTCAAAAAGCTTTAGCCTGAAAAGCTGGAACCCAAAGCGGAAAAGTGCATCTTCATAGGTTACCCGAAAGAGACAGTTGGGTACACCTTTGAAAGGATCGATATGGTTGACTAGAGGGGGGAGGGTGAATAGGCAACGACCACTTTTTAATTAATCTTAGCAAGTTAGGGCAAACAACATACGGGTTCACGAATATAACAACAATGGGGTGAACCGTAATGATGCTCACAACGAGAGCTACTAAGACAAGTAAGAGAAAGACAACAACATAAGCATACACAAAGTAAAGGTTAGAGATAACCACAAGTGGAACCAATGAAGACGAGGATGTGTTACCGAAGTTCCTTCCCTTTGACAGGAAGTACGTCTCCGTTGCAGCGGTGTGGAGGCACAATGCTCCCCAATAAGCCACTAAGGCCACCGTATTCTCCTCACGCCCTCGCACGATGCAAGGTACCGTGATTCCACTATAGGTGCCCTTTGAAGGCGGCGATCGAACCTTTACAAACAAGGTTGGGGCAAACTCCACACAAAGCTTGGAGGCTCCCAACAAGACCACGAAGCTTCACCACAATGGAATGTGGCTTCGAGATGACCTCAACCATCTAGGATGCTCAAACACCCAAGAGTAACAAGATCCACAAGGGATTGGTGGGGGAATAAACTTTTCTCTTGGTCGAAGTGTGGATCTAGGCCTTATCAACCAATCCCTAAAGAATCAACAAGTTTGATTGGCTAGGGAGAGAGATCGGGCACTTTTGAGCTTAGGGAGCAACAATGGAGCTTGGGAGGGTAAGAGATATGGTTCTACAGCAAGAAGAACCCTTTATATAGTGGGGGAGAAAATCCAACCGTTTTCCCACTCACAGCCCGTGCCTAGCGGTACTACCGCTGGATGCAGCGGTACTACCGCTGGCACTCCAGCGGTACTACCGCTGGCTGCAGCGGTACTACCGCTCGCACTCCAACGGTACTACCGCTGGCTGCAGCGGTACTACCGCTGGGCCCCTGGTAGTGCATAAGCACTACCACCGCCAAGAAAGTCTTCGCAAAAAGGTTCGTCCACGTACAACCACTAGGCAGGCGGTACTAAGCTCCTAGTGCGGTACTACCGCTGACCAGGGGCGGTACTACCGCCAGCTAGAGGTACTACCGCTGGCTGCAACGGTACTACCGCTAGCACTCTAGCGGTACTACTGCTAGGGCTAGCGGTACTACCGCTAGGCCGAGCGGTACTACCGCTGAGGAACCATTTGCAAAGAGGAAAGAAACACCAAGGCGGGAGCCACTCCAAAGTTGCCGACAAGGGGGAAAAGAGGTGAAGTGTGCGCGTGCAAGATTGATTCCACCCAAACCTTTCCACTACGGTTCCCCTCTTAATAGTACGGCTTTCCTATGACTCAAATAAAGAGAATCATAGAGAACACCGTGCTTCTGTTCCACGAAAGAGGGGGGCGAGTCGTCTTGTGCCATTGACGTGTGTTATCTGAAATCTTAAGACACACGGTTAGTCCTTTGCGGTACTGTCATCAATCACCAAAATTACTTAGGCATAAACCGTGCCCCAACAATCTCCCCCCTTTTTGGTGGATTGATGACAATACCGGATTTGCACAGAGAATAATATGAGAACAAAAAGATAGAGATATATGAAAATAAGGAGCATATGACTCACATCATATGATGGAAATAAATCTCACACAAGTTCATATCTCACAAAAGATAGCAAAATAGAAGCAAACCAAGTTCGAAGCAAAACACGAAAGATAAGCAAAGCTAAGCAAAGTTCAACTCTCAAAGCAAATCCAGCTCCTAGACTCTCTCCCCCTTTGGCACAAGACACCAAAAAGGGGCACACCTAACGCCACAGGTGGTTACTCCTCATCCTCATCATCGCCAGACTCGTCCGTAGCATCTGGATCGTCCTGCTCCTCTTCATTGTCCTCTTCCTCCTCAGCGCCAGACCACTGGTAACCTTGAGCCCGCATCCAAGCAGCCTCTGGAGTGATATCGTCATCTGATCCGCTGGAGATGTCAACATCAAGTGTCCTCAGGACACGCTTGTGCCTCTGACGGTTCTCCTTCTGAGCCACGTGCGTCTGATACTGGCCCTTAGCCTGCATACAAAAGAGAGTCTTCATCTTATCCTGCAGTTTCATGGCCCAAGATGGCATGGCAGAAGAGCGGGACTGAGAAGCGGTTCCTCTGTCAGCAGCAGTCTCTGTGTCAGTGTCCATGTGCTGAGATGAAGTGGATGGGTTGGCCCATTTGTCCTTGACGCGAAGCTTGACAGGATCGTGCACAAAGTAGTCAGCCTGAATGTATAACTCCTCCTGCGGATAGGTGTCTTGCCACTTCTGACGGATATAAGCAAACAGGTAGGGCCCGTAGATGGGAACCTTGCGCATCATGATGCAGTTCCAGAGCTCAGTGAACATCACATCAGAAATATCAAGAGGGGCAGACTCCTTAGTCATAGCCTCCTCACAGAGCAGTAGCATCTCAGCCAGAGAGCCACGTACCTCATCGAAGTTGCCAATGCGAGGAAAGAGGGTGTTGCGGAAGATCCGATGCATGATGTCCAGATGCCTGGGGAGCACACCTTTCTTCACATAGAGTTGCTGCAATCTGTCCTTGGCGGAGGCCCTATCAGTGGGAGCTGCAGCATGAGGACGCGACCCAAGTGGAGTGTCAGCTCCCTAGAAATAAACCTTGAGGAATGCCATGAATTCACGCCAGGAACCGGTCATCTTCTGAGTCCCAGTCATCCACACCAGGGAGCGCTCGTCATCAGGTGAGAAGTGAACCGTGACATAGAACTGGGCAACAACATTGGGGTCAAAGTCTGTCTTGAAGGAGATGATCTCCTTAATGCCCAGCTTGTCAATCAGAGAGAGAGCATCACCAAAGTAGTCCATGTTCCGCTGAAGGTGAGCCAGGTCAATCCACTGAACAGGGACAAAGCTCTTCTTGAAATGGTTGATGATATCACGGTAGATCCTGCAGTGATACTTTGCCCAAACATGCTCGACATTCTTGATCACAGCCCTCTCTTGGAGATAGTGGTTTTGGTTGCGGAACCTCAGAAAATCCTTAGGGGGCATGGTGCGAACGTTGACCCCCTTGTCCTTGTGAGAGGTCTTCTTGAAGGCCTGCTTTTTGGGTTGCAGACCTGAAGTGGCAGAGCCCTCTGGAGCCTCTGGGTTGCGATAATGCTTTGACTGTGTGTCCCGTGGGGGGTTCGAGCGACGAGCACCACCTATGACACAAAACACACACCGAAAAAGAGCGACAAAAGGAGTCAAGGAAATGAACAAGAAAAGGCAGAAAAGTAAACACACATTGCCAAGAAAATGAAAGAATACATAGAGAATCCTCGTGGCGGTAGTACCGCTGCCCCTGGCGGTAGTACCGCTGGGGTCCTGGCGTTAGTACCGCTACCCCTGGCGGTAGTACCGCTGGGGTTTGATTTTTCAGATCTGAATATGAAGAGAGCCCATAGAGATGGCCACATGGATTTTCTGAGGGTTACGGGCTGTGTATATTTACTAAGAACTCCACCACAACCCTAACCACATGAGGATCACAAGTACCATCTAAAGAAGGACATGCCTAGTCAAGAGAGTGCAAGTTTTAGATCTAATCCAAACATAGTCCAAGAGCTTGATCTAAAACATGTAAATCCTAGGGCATGGAAATATAAAAGCAAAGATTCATAGGACCTACACTCCCCTCGAATACCTCCTTCATGCCATCCAAGAACAAAGCACGATATCAAAGACATGGATCCAAACCACCAATGCTCCTAACCCTAGAACAAGAACATCAACCAAGAGAAGAAGGGGAGGAGCTTTACCGGGGTCCATGGCACTTGGAGGAGGAAGGAGAAGTGGAGCAAACCCCCAACTCAACGGAGAGAAGGAGCTCCACGGATAGAGATCCAAATAGGGGGAGTTCGGGGTTGGGGAGGGAGGAGTCGCGAGGAAGAAGAAAGAGGCAGGAAAAAACATGCCCCCTCCTTTATATAGCCCAAGGGGTACGGGCCAGCGGTAGTACCGCTGGGGTCCTGGCGGTAGTACCGCTCCCCCTGGCGGTAGTACCGCACCCCCTGAGACAGCCCTAAAAATATCCTAGTTAGGCCGTGATAGATTGGGGTCCTGGCGGTAGTACCGCTGGGGTCCTGGCGGTAGTACCGCTACCCCTGGCGGTAGTACCGCTGCAAATGTCACAATGGGACCTAGGAGATGAGAAGAACGTGGGCAAATGACAAGTAGTGAAAATAAGAAGATAGCACCAGCAAGATATACTGACTTGTCATTTTGTATCCTTTCTTCCATATGAGAGAAAGGTGGGGGGGGGGTGGCCGAGGCCACCTATGTTTGAGACAAAGGTATGACACCGCGAAGAATTATCCTTGGGTTCATGACCAACGCTCGTCTTTGAAGCACAAGTGCCATTTGGTAATGGCTAAAGTGAAAGACTAGATCAATGTATGCATAATGGGGGGAAGAAGAGTTCATTGAGAGAACAACACCCCCCCTATGTCCATGCCTACATCTAGAACGAGATAAAATGCATAGTAAGGTGCAACGTGCCTAGCTTCAATCCACATTACTTGAATCAATGATATTTAGCTCATGCCTTAACTCCCGGAACCTTGCTTCATCTAGGGGCTTAGTGAAGATATCTGCAAGTTGCTCTTCAGTGTGGATGAAGTGGACCTCAATATCACCTAGCTTGATATGTTCACGAATGAAGTGATGGCGAATATCAATATGCTTGGTTTTGCTATGTTGCACTGGGTTGAGGGAAATCTTGATAGCACTTTGATTGTCACATAGAAGAGGCACTTTGTCACAAGTGACACCGTAATCCTTTAAAGTTTGCCTCATCCATAACAATTGTGCACAACAACTTGCAGCTGCCACATACTCAGCTTCGGTGGATGATAGAGAGACACAATTCTGCTTCTTTGAAGACCAACTTACCAGTGAGCGACCAAGGAATTGGCATCCTCCAAACGTTGACTTCCTCTCCACACAATCTCTTGTCCAATCTAAGTCAGAATAGCCAACTAGGTTGAACTTTGCTCCTTTGGGATACCATAGACCAAAGTTTGGGGTATGAGCCAAATATCGAAAGATTCGCTTAACAGCCATATAATGACTTTCTTTTGGTGCGGATTGAAACCGTGCACATATCCCTACACTCAACATAATATCCGGTCTAGATGCACAAAGGTAAAGGAGGGATCCAATCATGGAGCGATATACCTTTTGATCCACTGCTTTACTATTGGGATCACTGTCAAGCTTGCATCTTGTTGGCATGGGGAACTTGACCGGTTTGACATCTTCAAGCTCGAACCGTTTGAGCATGTCTTGAGTGTACTTGGCTTGTTTGATGAAGGTCCCTTCTAGGCCTTGTTTAATCTCGAACCCGAGGAAGAACTTCAACTCTCCCATCATGGACATCTCAAATTTCTCAGTCATTAGTGCAGCAAATTCTTCATTGAAGGAAATGTTAGGAGAGCCAAACATAATATCATCAACATATAGTTGGCATATGAACAAATCCCCTTTAACCCTCTTAGTAAAAAGAGTGGGATCTATCTTCCCAATTTCAAACCCATGATCTTGTAACAGCTCAGTAAGATACTCATACCACACACGTGGGGCTTGTTTAAGGCCATAGAGTGCCTTATTAAGTTTGTACACATGATTGGGGAGCTTGGGATGTTCGAATCCCGGGGGTTGTTTGACATAGACCAACTCATTTAAAGGACCATTAAGAAAGGCACTTTTCACATCCATTTGTTGTAACTTGAAGTTGTGATGAGAAGCAAATGCAAGCAACATGCGAATAGATTCTAGACGAGCAACAGGGGCAAAGGTTTCACCGTAGTCGATACCCTCGACTTGGGAGTAGCCTTGAGCCACCAATCTTGCCTTGTTTCGAATCACAATCCCATTGGCATCTTGCTTGTTCTTGAATATCCATTTGGTCCCGATGACATTATGTTCCTCCGTTGGCCTTGGTACTAAATCCCAGACTTGGTTACGCTCGAAGTTGTTAAGTTCTTCATGCATGGCCATAAGCCAATCCTCATCATCGAGCGCTTCCTGTACCTGCTGAGGTTCACAATACGAAACAAACGCGTGATGCTCACAATAATTCCAAATCTGTTGATGGGTGGATACTCCCCTTTTTAAGCTGCCAAGTACATTCTTCATCAGATGTGACTTGACTCTCAGCTTGTTCGCAATCTTGGCTGCTCGATGACCCAAGAGTTCTTCATTGGATAACTGGGGAGCATCGAGTTGTTTACTTTGCTTGCCCTTGCGTATTGAGCCTCCCTTGGCACCGACTGTTGGTGCTGCAGAAGGGAATTGTGAGGCAGTATCCTGATCATCTTGACTTTCGACTTGAGCAGGTTCACTTGTTTGTTCTTGTAATTGTAGTTGCTCTTGATCTTGATCTTGTGCTTCTACTTGGTCTGGATCTCGCGGTTGCACTTGATCTTTATCATGAGCAGGTTCGGAGCCTTGGGTGAGTGCTTGAATATCATGGGACACATCATCATCGTTGGGCAATTTATCTTGACCTTGAGCTTGTTCATTTTGTTGAGAGTCTTCTCTTTGTTCATCGGAAGTGTGTGGGGCTTGTGGAGGTGATGGCTCCATTCGAGTAGATCATTGTCCTTCTCCTTCGGCCACAAGGGGTTCCTCAATGGGGAGTATTTGACCAATCCCCATTCTTCTTATGGCTTGGGGAGGAATTTCATCACCTACATCACAAAGACCACTTTGCTCCACTTGGGAGCCATTATTTTCATCAAACTCCACGTTACACGTCTCCTCAATGAGTCCAGTGGACTTGTTGAGGACACGGTAAGCATGAGAGTTTGTAGCATAACCAACAAAGATGCCCTCCTGTGCTCTAGAATCAAATTTATCTAAACGTGCACCTTTCTTGAGAATGAAACACTTACAACCGAATACCCGGAAGTATTTGAGATTGGGTTTGTTTCCAGTTAGAATCTCATAAGGAGTCTTGTTCAAGCCTTTGCGGATATAGAGCCGATTGGATGCATGACATGCTGTGGTGATGGCCTCTGCCCAAAAGTTATATGGAGATTTGAATTCCGCCATCATTGTTCTTACAGCGTCTATCAAGGTCCGGTTCTTCCTTTCTGCCACGCCGTTTTGTTGAGGGGTGTATGGTGCTGAATATTGATGTTTTATTCCCTCATCACCTAGAAACTCATCCAAGGTGTAGTTCTTGAACTCGGTGTCGTTGTCACTTCTAATCATCAAGATCTTTGCTTCATGTTGACGTTGAGCTTCATTAGCAAAGTTGATGACAGTTTGTTGAGTTTCACTCTTCCTTTTGAAGAAATATACCCATGTGTATCTTGAGTAGTCGTCAACAATCACCAAGCAGTACTTTCTGCCTCCAAGACTATCAAATGATGGAGGGCCAAACAGATCCATATGGAGGAGCTCCAATGGCCTCTTAGTGTAGATGAGAGTCGTTGGACGATGAGCAGTTTCATGAATCTTTCCTTCAATGCAGGCACTGCAAACACGATCTTTGGCAAAACTCACATTTGTTAGTCCACGAATATGGTCCCCTATTAGAAGACTTTGCAAAGATCTCATATTGACATGTGCTAAACGGCGATGCCAAAGCCAGCCCACATCAACTTTAGCCATTAAACATGTCGCGGTCTT